>NC_133402.1:19293849-21927715 GCF_047511655.1 Castor canadensis
AGCTGTCACCAGGAAGCATATAGTTCTAACACTGCCTCATTTTTAAAAAGTTTTTCTGCAGATTAAGAAGGCATACTATGGGAAGAATAGTATTAGCCTCAATGGCCCTGGAACAGTGGGCTTCCTGGGAAAATGCTGATCCTTGTCAGGAAAGCTTGTGGGAAGACAGCTGACTTCTCTGTGCAGAAGGAGCTCAGGAAGTCTGCACATGGCTCCTGCAGGTGTCGGGCTCTGCTAGAGCTTTGCAGGGTAATTAAAGGCAGAGTAGGCAGGTGTCATTAATTTGTTAACCTGAAGTTTTTTTCCCACCCGCACCACTGGAAGAGAGATTGCAAACGGGCTTGGATGAAGCAGGTCTGACTTAGACAGTGTTCTTTCAATTATTTTGCCTGGAGTCCTGCACATTTGTTGGGCTCGTTATTAAAATTCAGGAACTGCATCCTATTAATCTGTAAGACTTTCGAAGAAGAATACACTGGATGCCAGTCTCCTTAAAACTCACCGCTCCAAAAAAGGAGACCCCTGACCTCCTCTCCATGTGGTCCCCTCCATTGCAGCTCCCTGCTGCACAGGGTTTTCAACATCTCCAGCTAAATTGCTCAAGTTATGCAATTTGGTCTTCTGAGCATAAGCTATGTCTTTTGCATGCTTCTGAAGGCCATAAAGGCAAGGATTCTCTGACTGGCTCCTTTGAAACACTAAATGGCAATTACACTGGCCATCTGCCTAGCACAGCCTGCAGAGTGCGCTCACCCACCTCAGATCATTTATCACCCAGGCCCAGTGTACATGCGTCCCCTTCTGTCTACTCAGTACATGAGGACCTAAGGTGCAAAGACCTAAGGGGGCATTACCGGTAAGTGGTGCTTTTGGGAGTCACATGCAACCTAAGCAGGGATCTTGGTTATTTTGATCTCTGTTGTATCTACTGCACCTGCAGCTGTCACAGTGCCTGAGCACATGGTAAATGCTCAACTATTCATTGATGAAGATTTGCTTCTTGAGAAACAAGCAGAATTCACACTACTATGTACTTCATACATAAGAATGTACATGTGGCCACATCCAGTTCTGCTTATAGAGTGAAAAGAAAGGCTCATCCAATCTTACCAGTTCATCTCAGTTAATGATATGATTTCAGGGTATGAAAACACACACAAGCACAATGCCCTCACACATGTGCACACTTATTCACAATTACAGTAAGCCATCTATTTGCAAATTTATTACATGTGGTTTTGGCCAAGCGTGACCAAAAAATAATAAAGACAAAAATCAGAAATTTCGAAGGCAAAAAGCTTCCCAGGCACATTACACATGGAGAAGCTCTCAGTCAGTCCCATGTGATCGTCAGTTGTGTTGATCTGCTGAGTATTTCCCTGCCCTTCCTATTGTGAAACTATGCTTTCCAAAAAGCCCTGATGCCCAAATAGCACCAAAGAGTAAGTGTGCTTAATTGAAATAAGGTGAAAATAGGAGATTTGTTGAAAGGTGGCATTCCTTTAGCAGAAGTTGGGCAGCATATGGGAGAAAATGAACTAAACATTCACAGTCCAGCACTGAACTCTGTGCATCCTGAGCACAGAGTTCCTCAATGGTGATACTCATGAATACCAAGGGTCTACTGTAGGTTATTCTCAGGAGAATTTCCCCATGGTATGACTACCTGCCTCCACCTGTATCAGTCCCTACTAGCATTTGCATCCTACCTTCATAACTTTGTCATGGCTTATAAGACCTATTCTAGTGTCTTTCAATAATTTCTTTAAATTAACACACTTATTGAAAAAATTGGCTACATTAGGTAAGAAGGGAGATTGTTACTATTATTATTGCAAAACAGAAACTCAGTTTCACTAACCATAAATGAAAGACAAACATAAAAACTAAATATTTTGAAAACAAATGGGTAGTCTCCAACTCTAGGTAGATACCATTATTTCCCAAAACTCCTCATGTACTCCTCATGTACCTCTTTCCTCTACAGGGAACTTTAGAGAATGATAAAGAGATGTGAATGACATATTTTGATCAACTAACATATTCTCCTTGAAGAACTGAAAGAAAAATGAACAGACAATGACTTTCTTTCTGTGAGACCCATTATTATTGTGATCTAGTATCATTTAAAACTGCATCACACATGTATTCAGTGGCAAGCAATCCATGTGGGGTCCAGAGATGGCCCAGAGGAAGGATTAAGTCCAGCTCCTCTATGTGGCATCTTGGTGTTGTACATATGTTATAGTCTCTGTCCCCAGCCTTTTTCATGTTGTCCCTCTTGGAAATAGCATTGATTCCAGCCTGTTATGATCTAAAATATGCCTACCCAAAATTCATATGTTAAAGTTATGACCCCCCCCCGCATACCTCAGAATATGACTGTATTTGGAGATAAGTCATTTAAAGAGATAATTTAGTTAAAATGAGGTCATTGGGGCAGGCCTTGATCGAACTGACTAGTGTCCTTACAAGAACAGGAGGTTAGGACATAAGCACAAACAGATGGAAGATAATGCAAAGACACAGGAGAAGGAAAACCATCTATAAGTCAAGGAGAGAGACCCCAGAAGACCTATACCCACTTGGATCTAGAACTTCCAGAGTCCAAAATGGAGAGAAAATGAATTTCTTTTGTTTAAACCACTCAGCCTCTGGCACTTCATTATAGCAGCTACAGGAGCCCACTATATGGTGCTTCACAAACCTCTTGCATTCTCCCACTGCCTTGACTCTGCCCTGGTGATTCTCTCAGCTGTGGTTGAGTCAGAAGTCATGCCCCACTTCAAGCACTTTCTTCTTCTTCACAGACATGCTGCAACCATACAAACGGATCCCCATTTTTGCCCCAAAGTGCAGCCTCTTTTCCTGGATCCATCATCCATCATGGAACCCCTACTTTCTACTTTCTACCTTTGTCTTGTCACTGTGAGCTTCCTCTGTTAGTCAGCACTTCATTGCTATAATAAAATACCTGAGGCAGGCTAATTTTATAAAGGAAAGAAGCTTATTTAGTTTACAGCTCTACAAATTCAAGGGCATTGGTCTGACTTTGGTGAAGACCTCATGGCACAGTGGCAGGGTTGTATGCAGGAAGAAGCAATCGCATCTTAAAAGAGGAAGCCAGAAAGAGCTGGACAAGGGCAGGTTCAAGTTTTAACATCAATCTTGTCTCAAGAGCTATCATAATTCCTTTCTGAAGGCAGAACCTTCCAGTGAGCTCAGCATCTCCTACTAGACCACTTCCCAATACCATCACCCCCATATCAGCCTCCAACACTTACAATTTGGGGAATAGACAACAGTCAAACTATAATGTGCCCTGAGACTTGCTTACATAAGGCATCTTTAATAAGGTGAATTAAGTAAAGCAAACTAAAATGAGCTAGCTGGAGACTAGAGGAAGTGTACCACAGCTGGGACAACCAGGTTTTGAAGACAAGATCCAGGCATGCATTCTGCCTCTCTTGCTTGCTAGCTGCACAGCCTGGAGTGGTTTTTAAAGCACTCCAAGATTTTGTTTCTTCACCTGGAAAGCAGGGTTAAATAACAGCCCCCTGCAAGTTTGTTTTAAGGATCAAACTAGGTATTAAGGACTTCCAGGGCAAGCTATCAGCTAGCAAATAACTGGATTCATTTTTCTCCAACTTCCCACTGAAATATTCATGGAATTATACATGCTGATAAACAAATGCAAAGTTGCTGTAGCCCTAGGAATAAGAGAATTGATCAAAATCTTCTGACCTTTAAGGAATTCACTAATCAAAGAAGGAAATAGTACCTAATGCAGATAAATAAGGCCAGACCTTTCTATCATAATGGCTCAGTCATGGGGACACAGGGACTATGGTCCTGCACTAGCCAGAGGCAGGAAGGTTCCTCTCACTGCCTAAGAACTCCACAAGAGGTGCTGATGTTACTTATCCCCCATTCCTTCACTTAGTGAACAGGTAACTTCTCAGGCAGGACTACACTGCCCAGTGGCAAAACACAGTGATCATGAAGCTTATCCAGAAAGACAAGAACAGAAAAAAGGAAAATCAAAGTAATTGCTGTTTTTCACATTTTGGGAGCAAGGAAAGAATGAAAAGGTACCATATTCAGTAGTTAAGAGCACAGACATCAGTGCCATCTTGTTCAGAGTTGAATTCTGGTTTGGCCCCGTAATAGCTGTGTGATGTTGAGTAAATTATAGTGACTCAGTTTCCTCATTCATTGAATGGGGATATGAAGAATATCAACCTTGTAGAGTTATTACGTGGATTAAATTAATATAAAGGACTTTAAGATAATGCCTAGTACTGTTCTAGTAAGCATTGTGCAATGCTTGGTAAAAGAATTCTTGGCATGAAGTAGAGACAGGAAATTCTTCCTGAGTCTTAAGAACTATACTGACTAAAAGTCTCCTAATACTCTAGCGATTTGGGGCAGTGGTGACCATCATAATAAAAGGAATATACCAGTACCCAGAACTACTACGTGGGAAATGATGAACCCACAGAGCCTAACACAGACAAATATTGGGCTGAGATAAAAATACTTTTTGTCTTCCTATATGTGCAGTCAAAATTTGTACGGTAAGAGAATATGTTATAGCAATCAAAAAGCACATACAGAAGATGTCTGTTTAAAAGATATACTATAAGGCAGGTGCAGTGGCTCATACCTATAATCGCAACTACTCAAGAGGTGGAGATAGATGAATCACAGTTCAAAGCTAGCCCTGACAGAAAGTTAGCAAGACCCCATATTTTTTTTAAAAAGCTGGTGCATACCCAAAGTTCCAGCTACACAGAAAGTGTGAGTAGTATTGCAATCCAGGTTGGCCTGGGCAAAAATAAAGCAAGACCCTACCTTAAAAATACCTAAAGGAAAACAGATGGGGGTGTGATTCATGTGGCAGACCATGAGCCTAGCAAGTGCAAGGACCTGAGTTCAAATCCTAATACTGCCAAGAAGATATACCATAAGAAACCACATGATTTTATGAACTCAATCAAGTCTCAAATGCATAAACTCAATGAAACAAAAAGTAAGGCTGAAATGGTCAAATAACTGAAATAAAAAAAGTATTGTTTAATATAAGCTTGATTGTGTAGTAAACAAAAATCAAGTAAAGGAATTAAATATGCATTAGAAGTGGTCAAGGAAAAGGTACTCTTTAATGCACAAAAAATAATTATTAACAAGAGTTTAACACTGGATAGTCATAGCCAGACATAGTGGTACACACTTGAAAACACAGCTACTTGGGGGCAGAGATAGGTGGATCATGGTTCAAGGTCGGCCTTGGCAAACTGTTAGAGAAAGCATACCTCAAAACTCAGCATGTTACATATAAAGGTAGCATACGGAAACCCACTGAGCACTGTTTGAAAAAAAAGTGGGGTGGAAAAAGAGGAGAATGGAAATATAATGGAGGGGGAGGACTTCTTCAAGGCATACTGTATGCATGTATGGAATAATCACAATGAAATTTCCTTGTATTATTAATTTATGATAATCCAAAAATAAAAATAAAAAACTAAGCCAAGCATTGTGGTACATGCCTGCAATCCCAGCTACTCAAGAGGCAGTTTGGGCAAAAGTGTGAGACCCTATATGCAAAGCAAACTAAAAACAAAAGAACTCATGGTGTGCCTCAAGTGGTAGAGCCCTCATCTAGCAAGTGCAAGGCCCTGAGCTCAACCCCCAGTACTGCACCCCCAAAACTGGAAAGTCATAAAAGAGAAACAGCAAAAAAGAAGAAAATGTTAAGAAGAATGGATAACTCATGAAAGATAGTTTTTGCTAAACAAGAGGCCAGTGCACAAAAATATCATAAACCAGAAGTTTAGGACAATTCATTGGTAAGCAAGTTAGGCAGGATTCCTCTGTTGGCAAAGGGTGAGAGAATCCTGGGAATCAGGTTGTGCTAGTTGGCTTTCTGCCACTGGAGGAAGGAAAGAATGCATGAGATAATCAGTTAATCAAGAGGAAAGATTTATTTTGGCTCATGGTTTCAGGGATTTTAATCCCTGGTCTCTTGGGCCTAAGGTGAGGCAGAACATCATGGCAGGAACACATGGTGGTGCAAAGCTGATTACACTGTGGCAGCAAAAAGCAAAGAGGGAGAGAAAGGGGCAGGGGGACTAATATCCTCTTCAAGGTCACTCCCCTCCAAGATCCACATCCTCCAACTAGACCCCTTGTCACTAAGGTTTCCACCACCTCTCAATAGCACCATTAACTGGAGACCAAACTTTCAACACATGAGCTTTCAGGAGACTTTTAAGATCCAAACCATAATACTGGTAAAACCTCACAGTGCAGACAATCTACACTGGTAACTCTGCCCATTTCTCATCTTCCCAAATTCTATAAGGTTGTCTTTCCCAAATTTGCATCCTAAGGGAAAATGTTTGTGATATGTTACCAGCTTTTCTGGTTTAAAAACAGTGTTCTAGTCTAAAAAGTTTGGGCAAGAATATGTTAACTATACCAAGAAAAGACTTCCTTACTATAGACTTTACATTAAGACACACCCTGAATTTCAGAGAGAGGGATATCATGCTGCATTTTCAAATTCAGAAAGGGCAAAGGTCTCTGTTTCCTGATACTTTTCACCATTATGCTGATCCCTGCCTTCTTTCTTGTCTCTTGTAACAGCAAATGACGTCTCTCAGACAAGCCTGAGAAATGCCGAGGCAAACCCAGAGCAAGCAAATGCCAGGATCATAATATGTCAGGCTCCCTAGATGGATTCTTAGTACTATACTCCCTCAGCCTTTAGAGCATGTTGACATACGAATTACACAGTCACATGAGTTCTTGGTATCTTTTGCAGAATTGTGACTGAGTGGCTACCCTCAACTTCCTAGAAAAGCATTGAGATCTACTGATTGGTTGCCAACAAATCTTGTCCTAGGTTTACATGTCTCAGTTTACTTTTTCTGCCTCTCTGGTTCCAGGAAACCCAGGACATGGGAATCCTTATGTCCCTGCTTCTATCAAGGGTAGCCTTCCCTGAAAAGGATGATTTGTGCCTGTCCTTAAACATCATGTCTACTTTGGATATTGTTGTCCCAAACATCCAGCCTCTGGTATCTACCATAAAGCTAGCACTGTCCCAATCTGTAAATCCACCCTACCTACTGCCATCCATAAAGCTGGACTCTCGGAATGTAGCATGCATCTGATTCCCAAGTTCACAAATCCCAGATTAGCTTTCTCCCCCTTTCTGTACCTTAACAAGGTCTGCCTCTGGGTAGCATGGTCTGTCTCCCACCAGAGCCCATTTGTGGATTCCCATCCTTTCCTCCTCCCCTCATTATCTGCCTGCAGAGTGGTTATTTAGCTGCTTCTTGGAACTCTTGTGTACCCAACATAACAAAAAGAGAGGCTCCAACGAACACAGGATGCAACTGAAGTACAAATAGGATGGGAAGAATGTACTGGTGGGTTCTCTCATCTACATGGTATACGTTCCCGGTGTTCCAGGGTCACAAAAAGCAGAGACCCTAGGGCCAAACTGCCCAAGTTGGAATCCCCAAAACATCACTTACCACCTACGTGATTTGGGGCAATTTATTAAACTTCTCCGTGCCTCAATTTTCTAATCTGCAAAATGGGGCTAATCATAGATTGTGAAGAATCCAATCTGAGTCAGTGGAATTACTTAAGAGGATCTCCCTTTGGTCCAGAGGATTAGTAATGGCCTGGCCTGAGGCTGAGGTAGGATAGTGATGAGATGGAGGCAAAACCTGAAAGTTACCTAGGAGTGTGAATGGCACAACTTGGTGACCGATGAACCATGGGGGAGCACAAAAAGAAGGGGAGGAGTGAGACGAGAGAGAAATGGTTCAAATGTAGCTTCTAAATCTTTTTTACAAGGGTGAACCTGTAAACGTAGATGCTAAGGACTAAAATATTCATAAGGAAGACTGGAATTTGCTGTATGTGGCAGGAAGGGTGGTTTTAAGAGAGCTCTATTGGACAGAAGACTTAGCGTGTTCACTCTCGCCACTACACTGGTTGTAATCATCAACAAAGGAAAGAATCTGATGCTTGACAGACATCTCCTACCTCCCTTAATCCTTCCAAGAACCCTATGAGGTTCATGTTCGACTGTCCCCCAAATGGAATAAAGTCAATGAGCCTCAGAAAGGCAAAGCCATGTGCTTGAGATCATACAGCACCAGTACTTAGGCAGAAATTGCAGCCCAAAGATTACAGTTCCCATGCTATCAGCACTCCAATATTGCACAATGCCTTCCCAATACACTCTGCCAGAGAGGCATTCCAGATTCTGTCATCTGTGCAGTGTTCTTGCACGAAATAGATTCTTCTGCATTAATTGTGCTTTTGAAACCTCCTTTGTATGCTCTAGAATTTGTCCCCAGTTAGCATAAAGGAGTTTTATGAGACTATGCATTTGTCATAGGAGCCCTGAAAATCTGTGTGTGGGCATTTCATCAGCACGGTATGGTTACTGTGTCTAATTACAATGTTGGAAGTTACCACGGGCTCTGACAGATATGTATATAGATACCAGGAACACACGGCAATACCATTTTAGCAGAAAAGTACTACCCTTTAGAAGAGCAGCAAAATTTTAACTCCTGAGCCTGATTTGCTTTGCCAATAGTTAAATGAAATTGGGAGAGAGGCATGGGAAAGCTGTGAGTAACATTCAATGTTAATATTATAGGTTACCTGGGAAGAGGGGGGTTTTACGGTACAAAATGATACTGCCAACTTTCAGCAAAAGGCTTAAAGTCCAAACCACTCTAAATATTGATTTGACTCAATTGTGCAATTTAGAACATTCCTATTTCCCCAGAGAAAAGTCATTCCCCAGGAAAATTGTGTAAATGGAACATAAAAAGAAGAGTGAAAAAGTAGTATCACAGATATACACTGAACACAGTTCACTTTCATCTTTTGGGAAATTTATTTCCAAACACTACCCCCGTGCAAAAAAAAAAGAGTGAGCAAGCTGCAAATAATGGATCTCCTGATACAACTGTCCCAGCTGGATCATGCTAAAAAGTTTTCAGAGGGATGCAGTAGCTTAATTCAACTGTTCAGATGCATTTGGATGTAATCCTAAAGTGGTAGCCCAGGTAATCGCCAAGCCATCAACAAATAAAAGATTGAGACTATTAGATATGGACAACAGAGAAATAATGGATGTTAAAAAGGTCGGGAAACAGAAATGATTGCATTCACCCACCACAGAGTTTTAAAGCTGGTGACAGGAGAGCAGAGTTCCATTTTAGAACAACTGAAGTATACACACACTCACACTCACACACACACACACACACACACACACACGACTGATAAATACCAGCTCCAGTTTTATTATGTAGCTGGTTAAACAGTAATTTTCTCTTCCATGTTTTGAAATATATGCAAACTCTGGTTCTTTGTTAATTTCAGAATTGTAAAGGAGCAATGGCTTTCTCTGACAATATCCATCTGGGTCAGGTTTGCTGCTGGGGCATCAAAGGTTCCAGAACCTTTGAAGAAGGATACCGGACCATAAGGCAAGCCAGGACACACAAATGTCTTCTGTGATCTTAGAACTTCTGACTAGAAGCCAGTTCTGTTTCTCTAGCCAAGCTCTTGCTACTTGCCGGGAACATGATGTTTCTGTACTCTAGTGATTCTTGCGCGTGGCCAATGAGGTCCACCTACACCAGAGCCATCTGCACGAAGACGCAGGCTGCCAGGTCCAGACCTACTGAAGCTGGCTGCCTTGTAGGACAGAATTCTTCATGCACTGTTCGTTCCCACTTAGTGTGATCAGATATCATAGCTTGGCAAGGAAAAATTTTAAATGGAGACTTTGTTTTTTGTTTTGTCTTGTTTTTTTGAGATGGAATCTCCCTATGTAGCCCAGGCTGGCCTCCCTCAGAGCCTCCAGAGTGCTGAGATTACAGTCATGCACCACCACACTCATCAAATGCAGACTTTCCCAAGCATTTTGTTACGGATTCTTGGACTTTATGGCTCAGTGAACTATTGCCTCTGGGTCAAATTTGGCTTCCATCTATTTTTGTAATAAAGTTTTATTGGAGGACGCCCATGCTCATTCATTTTTGTATGTGGCTAAATAGTCATGTTGAGTGGTTGCCACAGAGAGTGTGTATTCATCCATTTTCTGATGCTCATAACACCATACCACAGACAGGGGAAGTTCTAGCTGCTCACAGTTCTATTCCAAGATCAAGGGGCTACAACCAATGATGGCCTTTTTGCTGGTACAGTCCTGAGAGGGTACAGAGCCCTATAAAGAGAAAGGAGCCCATATATATTCTGGTCTCTCTCTCTTTTTTCAAAGCCACCAGGATTCAATCATGGGGACTTCACCTTGATGACTTCATTTTATCTTAATCACCTCTAAAAAGCCCCACAACAGTCTGATTAAATTTCCATCCTCTTAATATCTCACAATGGAAATTAAATTCCATATTAGTTTCAGAGGGGACAAACCATTGCAGACAGCATGGCCTGCAAAATGTAAAATATGTGCTATTTTGCCTTTTACAGAAAGAAGTTGCTCATAACTGATGTGGACTGATGGTTTTCAATCATTTTTGTATAGCAGAATCACCTAGGGTCGTTTGGCTTGTTTTGCTTTTTTAAAATGCTTCTTCCCCAGAGCTTATTCCCAGAGACCCAGAATCAATAGGTCTGTAGCTGGCCTGGGATAAAGGCATCTTTTAAAAGCTCATCCAGATCACTTTAATGGGCAACAAGGATGGGGAACACCACTGTGAAGGAGATTGCCCAGGCTTTGGAACCAAGGTGGAAAGTACGGGCTTAGTAATCTCATCTCCCCACAGCTATGCAATTTCAGGAAGCCTATAAAATTTGTGTATCACTTGCTTATCTGTAAAACAGAGATATTAATAGACACCTTGTGGGATAGGTAGTATGAAGATCTGAAGAAATGTATACATTCATCCCATGACACATCTCAGTATACAATAAGTCTAAATAAATAACACATCTCAGTATAAATAAATGATGATGACGGTAAAGCTGACAACTATGATGAAGGAAACTCTGTATGGCTTCAATATTGCAACTAAATATACATTCACTAAGCTCTAGCTGTGTGCTTTCGAAGGGGAAACCGAGATAAATAAGATGTGATGACTACCCTGAAAGAGCTCACGGTCAAGCGAGACAAACAGGCACATAAAAAGATATTGACAGCAATAGGAAAAAAAATGGGCAAGAAAAATATGGACAGACAAGTCAAAGAAGAGGAGGATCTAATTTCCAATAAATATACACAAACATGTTCAACTTCAGTAATAATCAGAGAAATAGAAAATAAAACTTGAAGGAGACATTTTCTGCTAGTAAATACGCAAACATTAAAAGCATTGAAAGTATTCTGTTTTCATGGAAGTGTAATTTTTAGAGGCTTTTTAGAGGGTGAATTGTTACTTTAAAATCTATACACTTTTCAAATCCTCGATTTCTCGTCTAGGTATCTCGTCTACAGAAATATATGTGCACTAAGAGACCAGTGTAAGAACATTCACTATAGCATTGTTGTAACAATGGAAACCATCTAAATACCCATAAGACAGAATGGCAACCTAAATCATCCTGCAATTCTATGGAATTCAATGCTAGAGTTTTATAAAATGAGGAATATATACAGGTATAAAATGGACAGTTGCCAAAGTTATTATACTAGGAAATATAATGACATCTATATGATAAAGCACACTACACACACAGAACAGAACTTAACATTTTTATTTTCCATGTATGCATGTGAATCCCTAGATAAGATTACTTTGGGTAAGGAAAGATGGATTTAGATTAGGACAGAGATCTTTATCTGTGTTCTTTGAATATTTAATAATGTGAATTCATTCAAACATTCAAAGATTTCTGAGATACAAAAAGAAAAACACAGGAAAATAATTTACCATGGTGAGTGTTCTTACAGCGTGTATAAACTGTAATGGAGGTACAAAAATGAAAGTGCAGAACAATCCTGGAGCGGGATAGAGAAAAAAGGGAGGTCACAGAGGACCTTAAAGGAGGAACCAGTGGGGAAGTGGATGGAGTCATAACTCACAGAGACGGACTGTGAGCAGAAGCCCCAGGGCACAGACACACGTGCATTCCTCCACTGCACCATGCATGCATTGCCTACTCTGAACTCAGGACTGTTCTTATTGCAGAGTTATAGGAGCAAACAGGCCAAAAAAACTCCTGCCTTTGTGGAGATTCTAGTCTATTCTGTCTACACAGACAACATACAAGTAAATAAAAGGCAGTGTTGTGCTGATTGTTCTTAGGGAAAATAATGCAGGGAAAAAGGGTGGGAAATGCTGACATAGGAATGGAGTTCCCCTATTCTAGTAGGAGTTCCTAGAGGGGGCCTCAGCAGATGGAATCATGAATGAAAGTCAATGACACCAAGCAAAGTAACCACAGGAGCAATCAGGGGAGGGACATTCCAGACATGAGACCTGTACACAGTACAAGATGAAATTTAACAAAACAAAACAAAACGGAAGAAAAAGCCAGAGTAGGGGATGAGACTGACACCAGGAGATTGGATATAGCAAATGAATTCATTTCCAGGCCAGATTAAAGATCAAGGCTGAATCCCAGGTAATACAGACTGGACAGTGTTACATGAAATCCCAGTTCAATTTGAGAAGACATAGAGAAGATGGTTTTGTAGTAGGGAGAAGCCAGCAGAGGTTTGTATGACTCAATCATACCAAACTCCTGTCAGTCGCAGCCTTCTCCAATTCTGCTTAGCTCTATGGACTGAAATTCTTCAGCAGTGGGATGCATGTTGGTACCTTGGCCTCTCCAGTTAGTGTGATCTTAACAGGGCTCCCATAAGCTTGCTAAACATTCCCTAATATGTGACTTTTCCATAATCCTTGCCTGGCCTCCTAGATTCTTGTTGAAATCAGTATCTTGTCACCTATAGTGCCTTGAAGTCCTTTTTATCACTCGTAAGGTTTTCCATGGACACTTTTTTGTGGGGGACAGAATCCACTTCCCCTGTGTGGGTAACATCTCTGTATCTGGCTTCTTCTACTCAGTTTCCACATTGTCATTGGGAATGGCCTTTGTCTGTAGCTCTAAGGCTGTATGGTTATGTGAGCCTGGCAATGCTCCTGAAGAGTTTTAAGGGTGTATGTGTGAGGACAGAATCAACAGGAGTATGTTCAATCAGCTGTGCATTGGGGAAAATCCCTTTGGCTGCACTGTAACAAAGAAATGGCGTGCCAAAAGACCTACTGGGGACTGCTGAGAACTTTGATGAGATGGTAGGTCAGATGAGGATATTAGCAGGAGGTGGAAGGGGAGCAGATAGTCTCAAGGGCCTTTTAAAATTAAAATCAACAGGTTGGTAATGCATTTGCCAAGGGGGACTGAGGGAGAAAGAATTGTCACAAATGATTCCTAAGCTTGTGTTTTGCATAAAGGAATGACTTCACTGAGAGAGTTAACTCCAAAAGATCCAGAATCACAGAAGAATTTGGAAAGAATATAATTTCAGTTTGTGGTATTTTGAGACAAGGAAATGTTAAGAGGCAGCTGGGTGTGCAATTATGGAACCCTGAACATGTGTCTAGCATGGAGAGATTAATTTGCCAGTCCACTTAGAGGCAGTAACTGTAGCCAAAACTGTGTGTAGTATCAGTGGAGGAAGAAGAACCAGAGAACAAGCCAGTAACTGCCACCATGATAGCCCTTTGACAACTCTCTTTTCTCATTATAGTTATGGTGGTGATTTTCATACCCACCCATAACTTGTTCTTACTTAATCCCATTTCACCACTGTTAATTTCTAGAGGTGGTTTTCTGAGTTCATCAAGTATTTTTCCTTTCTTTTTTCGATTTTTACTTTTTTACTTTTTCATTGGCACATATTAATCTTACAATGTGTCTTACATAGATATGGTCAAAGAAATATGAGCAGATGTTGAGGTTAATTCTGTTTGATTTCTATTGGTTCTTATGGTGGAAACACCAGGCATTACAGTCTGAAACCCTATACTCTGTGATGGTGACATTCTCTACCCCAGCCACCTCATGAAGTACCCCCAGTTTGGGGATCACACATTATGACAGAAATTGATGAGTAGGATTATCTTGCACACTTGTGTCCAGAACAGTGCGATCTGGAAGCCATGTAGGATGCAAAACAAGGTAATTTGGGGGTATTCACTAGAGGTCTTGCAAGGAGAAGAAAATGCCAACATATTTGGTGTGGTCCTCAGCATAACAGAAGGGTCCATGACTTCTATTTGTGTGTTCTCAGGCCAGTGCAGACTTGGTAAAAGAAAACTTCAGTAACTGTGTGTTGAGTGACTCCATAGAGGATGATGACTGTATGGAGTAGTGGTCAGGTTTGGATTGTAGATGATGCAGGTGCCATTCAGCTATCTTCATGTGTGTACATCTCTGTTAAATGCTGCCTGGGTCCCTGGGCATCTGCCTTTAGTCTTGCTCCTGGTGTCATAGTATGCATGCCAGTCCTTCTTTACCTCTGCCCTCGTACCAAGAATCTGTGGAAACCAGAATCAGACAGTAGGAGCTCAAGAAAGATCCTGGAGAAAACTCAATGAGAAGTTAAGAATCTCATTTACTGCAGCCTTAGTTGACTTCCTTAGGATTCCTTAAACCCTAAATGGAGCCCAAGATTTTAGATTATGGTGGGTGTGGCCTAGGAGAACATTAGCTAAGCAAGACATGTGCTATGTGTTCGCATGTAGCTCTCTTCTCCCTTCGGTCACATAAGCCTCACTACATGCCAGCACTCCTTGCAATCCTTGTTTATAGGTGAGAAAATCAATGATCACAGAGTCTGGGATTTTCCATATTGGAAGCAATGGAGCATGAATCAAAATCTGGGCTTTCCCCGTTTCAATGCCTGTGTTCCTTCTATTCAAGGTTCCAGCTTTTCTTTAAGGTCTTAATAATAGGTCTCACCTCATATGTACCCTTGTATGAGTGTCAAGAGAATGGCAGAGCTAGTGCCACATTTTCCTAATTTATTATGAAGTTACATGGGGCCAAAATCTAAATCAGAATTAAACCCAGCTCTCTTTTATTTTCTGTTGGGTTGGACTGCTGTGATCAGGCCAGAGGTCTCCACTGACATGCTTTTTAAATAATCACTCTTCTCTTTTGGTTTCTTAATCTGGGACCAATTTGCTCCTCTCTGCTTCATTAAGATCTAGCACTTGCCTCTGTCAAAATAAATGCAATGATAATCAAGTTTGCCTTTATGGAGTAGAGTGGGTTTCAGTGGGTCCAAGCCTTCCCCAGCCCCCCTCCTTGGCTGGAATACAAAGGTTCCCCGGGAACAAGATACTTCATACCATGATTAATCCTATTATGATAGAAAAAGGTAAGTTAAGAGCCTCATTCCTGCTGAAAGAAGTGCAGTCTGAATTTGTTCCTGGGGCTTGTGAGTGATATACAGTCCCCCTCCTTCCATTAGTTCCACTGGACCTTGGTCCATGTGTCTGTCTTCCTGCTTCAGCTCCCTCTCTCCATCCCAGCAGTGTGCGTGAGAAGGCAGGTCCTGTTTAGAATGGACCCACAGCCAGCTCAGCAATATGATAAGTCATTGATTTAACCAGCCTTCATTCTGTAGGTGCCCATCTCCATGCTAGGTACTGAACATGGGCATGTTATTGAATGCTCTTATCAATCCTGTCCTTCACAAATATTTCTTTTGCCTTTCCCATGTGCTAGGCAGTACTCAAGGGAAGCAACAATGAACAAAGCAGGAAAATGCCATGCTGGGGTGGATCTCATGCTCTTTAGTGAAGAAAGTTTCTCTTTAAATTGATACTATTCCCATTTTAAAGGCAAAAATAAAGTTTGGGTAACATTCATGACTTGGAATCTCACATAGCTTAGAAGCAGAAAAATGTGGAATTCAAGGATTGGTTTCAAGCATCAAAACCCATGCTCACCCCATTAAACTGTGCCACTTCCAGCAGATACAAGTCTCACTCCTAGAATTCTTGTGATTTAGGGAAATATGACCTAAGTTATCACACAGTTGATACCTAGGTTTGTACAGCTAGCAAGCTCCAGAGGAGGTTGCAGATTGGTTTTGATTGGTTCTAAAGATCTTTCACTTAAATGAGAAAAAACACATAATCCTAGTTTATATGTAAGAGTACCTACCATGGGAGTTTAGGGTGGTGACACACACTTTTAATCCTAGCTACTAGGAGATGGAGGTAGGAAGACTGTGGCTTGAGGTCAGCCCAGACAAAAGCACAAGACCTTATCTGGAAAACAAACTAAGCAAAAAGACTGGGGTGTGGTTCTGGTTGGCTTGTAGGCAAGCAAGAGACTCTGAGTTCAATCTATCATACCACAAAAAAACCAGAGTGCCTACGATACACCATAGATGGCTCCAACTGTTCTACTTGCATTGATTTATTTGCTCCTCACAACTGACTTAGGAATATAGGCTCTTTTAGCATCACTTCCTCTTTACAGGCAAGGAGACTCAGAGACTGTGTTTAATTCTCCCACAGGCACAGAGCTAGGGAGGGTAAAGCTAGGATATGGGTCCAGGCTGTCTGGTCTGTGCTTTACCATCAGACCTATTGACTACTTGATGAGATAAAACCCATCTCACATTACAGGAGATGGCTTGAACTTCAGTCCTCCTGGGGCTACACTGCCCTGTCACCTACTCACATGTCTGATAGGCCTTGCTCTCATCAGGAGCAAAAAATGTGCTGGTCAATGAATGTGGTCTTCCTGAGTGGGCAGGAACAGATGCTCTTAGCAAGGAGGAAAGTGTGTGCAGAGGTTTGGGATAAGAAGCCTGGTTTCCCAAAAAATGAACCAGAAGATCCCTTCATTCTTTTGACACTGAATATGGAAATGGTATTTGCCTGGCTAGGAAACAACCCTTTCTAGTTAGTTCCTCTGGCCATCCTCCTCCTCACAGCCCGGCAGCTCTTCCAGGCAGGAGCAGCTCTGGGCTGCTCCGAGCAAAATGAAAATGTGGGACCTTCCTTCAAAATTAGTACAAATTGCAAGACAACAAAGTAGATCATTAGATAAAGAATTGGGCCCTTCAAATTGCAGGATCCTGTGCAACTGTAAGGTCACATGCCCACAAAGCCACACCTACCTCCCAGAGCTATAACAGTGTCACATCCTTGAGCTCCTTTTCTTTCATTACAATTCTGCCCAAGTTCCAGTTGCAAAAAGTGAATCTCTAACGTCAAAAGTGACTAGATGAAATTCTCAGAAATTCTCAGAATTAGTGAGTAACTGTATTCCGATGAGAATAATAACAGAATTACTATTAGTGGTTAAGTGGAATCCTATAACTCAAACCTATATTCTTAGTCACTCTTTTGCTCTGCTTCTTACCTGTGCCACAGGGTTCTATGCTTCATTCACAATACAGACAGTTTTACGCCTGGATTGTAAAAAGAGGTTTGTACCAATTACGCTTCTTCTGAGAGATGAAATCAATGCATGTTAACAACTGTCCAGTGCCATAGACATCCTCCCCAAAGCCCAGAGAAGAAGCCCAAATGAAGAAACTGGGTATCTCTGGCTTCTTAACCAACTGTTATTGTTGCCAAATCAACCAAGTCAACCATATTACTAGGTTGGCCCAGGAACTAACACCATGCTGCACTCATTAAGAAGATTAAGAAGTCTCTGTCATTGAAAACCAAACACACCCATTCAAGGGAACAGGGCTTCTAATGTAACTATCATGATTGTTTAAGGGGATTTAAAAATAAAACCTCTGCCTCACAGTGACTCATTTACCCTATTTTGTCTTTACCCCAAGATGGTCAAGATCCTTTGTTACCCAGGTTACTTCTTTCCTGTGAGATCAGAGACCATCCAACCATATCTTAGGTAAACCTCTTCTATAACTCAGCTGTTCTTTGTCAAATCAGGATAATAAGAGAGTGTCACCTGTGTAGGGCATGACTATTATGTTGTGAATAAAGTGCCTAGCAGATTAATAACATGCTTCATGAACAATTAACTAGAAATAGTGCTAGTAAGTTGTTACTTAATTCCTCTCTTACATCATTCACTTATTCATTCATTTAGTCAATGTAAATAATTATTACTGCACATTTCCTATGTGTCACTTCTGTGTCACAATTTGGAGAAACAGAATGAAACAGAGAAACCTAAAGGAGCTCACAGACCAGTCAGCAAGGGGGTGGTGAAGCTGGACCTAAATAATTACATAACAAAGTAGATGATGTTGACAGAGAATATGGAGACAGGCTGGGAAAATCAATAATGTCTTCTTGAAAGAGAGAGCCTTACCCTGCATGTTTAGTTCCCTGGATCTTGTTTTAAGTACAGGCAATGAGAACTATAAACATTTCTTATAAATAGAACTCTCTATAGACTCCTGGCAGCATGGCTACCATTCAAGGTAATGCCCAGTTCTAAGGCTTTCTTTTACCTTTGAAAAGTGAAACAGATTTTACTTTTAAATTTACTTTGGAAAGTAAACAAGATATTTTCTCATATTCCAAGTCTTCAGTCTGGACATTTCAGTAAATGCTTGTTAGCAAGGACACTTTGAAGGAAGAGGGAAAGCACTGACTTGGAGTAAGGATAATAAACTCAGGTCTGTCATATGCCACATGGTATTTTCCAAATGCTTAGCCCACAGATACACGAACATGGCAAAGGTTTAACATTTATAATTTCAATCTCCCATGATCACATCCACTTTTTTCTTTGCCCTACAGCCCAGTGATCTGTTGGCTTCTTCTTCTTTGACAGCTTGAACATCAGTTAGATATCTGGCTGAGATAAAACATCTGATTAGTCCAAAACTATTAGAATGAACCTATTTCTCTCGTGTGGATTTGTGCGGGGGTAGACTTGTCATCCAATTCTGGAGAACACACATGAACAGAAATCAGCTTAGAGGAGTTCCTTGGCAAAAACAAAATTCCACTAGAAAGTGGTATCATATTTTGTGTCTTCTGTTCTTAGTTTTCAGGACAGTTGATTCTGGATATGATAGGTAAGAAGTGATACATCTTTTTCATGACTGAGGAAAAGCAAGTCTGTACAGAAAACTGGCATATCATTATAGCAAAAGGGAAAGACAGGAATAATTGGATTACTGGTGACGTTGTGGATCTACTGAAGTGTCCAACCTTGGAGCCATTCCATCTTCCAAAAATTTTTTAGATACAACAACAAATTTTTCTCATCAAGTAAGCTGATAGAAACAGAGCTTTCTATTATTTGTGGTCAAAAGCAACCTTTCTGATTAAGTCCTAGTACAATGGCTTTCAGAATCAAAAAACTAGGGCTTGTTATCATCATAAGGAGTAACCAGGGAGGATTTTCAAAAAAGCAGTTCTATGCCTTCTATTCCTTGGAAAACTTAATTCCTTATTATTGCCCATTGTCACAGGTGACATTAATCTGTGTTACAGATGGAGTCACCAATCCTAGTCTTTGACTCCAGTCAAATAGCTGGCCTTTGGTTGACTCACCACTTCTCACTGCTAGCTAGTAAAGGACAAAGGGCACTCTCAGCACCAGCCAATCAAAGGCTTCCTTTGAGTTACAACCATACAGCTCAGCAGGAACACAGTTCTTATTTAGACAAAATGGCTGGAGTTTCTGGGGTCACTGGGTTTGTGACTTATAGATCTGAATAATCCCACAATATATCTCAACAAATGAAGAACACCATTGTTCTGAGAAGCATCTTAGGTATCAGATATGAGAACCACAGTAAAAATAAAATGGTAACAGAGAGTGGAGAGGCTCAAAGATGCCCAGTAGTCTTCATCAAGTGGTGTTATATTACTTTCCTATTTAAGCTTTTGTTTTAAAGTAGCACACCTTTCCTTAAATCAGAGGATGCTTACAAGTATAATTTTTGATCTCTGCCAGTGTATAAAAGAGCAACATGTACCCTCATGATCAGCAAGGAACAGGATAAAATTAAGCAAACAAATGCAAGTGGAATCTTTTTAGTTAGTAACTTAGTCTTAATGGAATACTAGAGGAGGATCACAGAATCATTTTCACAAACTCCCAGCACACCATACACCTCTAGGTAGGTCACTGCAAAACTCCAGCCTTTGGTTCACTCACCAAATATGGGGGACGCTGCCTTGATTCATGGCTTGTGCTAATTATGCTTTGTCAATTGGGCTGAAGCTGGAATTATGCAAAACCTCACCAAAGATCAATTGAAAATGTTTTGTAGTCTTTGCCCCCACTTCCTGCATAGGGAACAGGAAATGTTTCTCTCTCTTTCTTGCCTCCCCACCTGCTCCATACTTTATCCCGTTATACTTTTTTAAAAATTAGGATATATTCTTTATACAGGGGAGATTCATAGTGACAATTCCAATTAGACTTATTTTGTACACTAGTAACATTGCCCTCATCATCTCTCCCTTTCCCCAGCCCACTTAAAGCAATTGCAAGAGGCTTCTTTGTTCTATTTTATATAAGTATATGAATTCCATCAACCATATACCCTCACCTTAATCTCCTTCATTCACCCATCCCCCTTCCACTAGTATCCTCCCCCGCACACATTGTACCAATTTTACAGTCCTGCCTTTCATTTATAATATTTAAGTTGATGTTCAAAGGGGTTTCTCAATGTATGCCCCTTATGGATATACTTTGCTTCCGTTACTCTCCTTTATCCCTTTACCTCCTACCCCTCCCCCATTTTTCAACAGCTTTCAATACACATCCTCATATCCTCTACCTTCACAGATTTTGTTTTATGATATCACTGATGGTGTCTCATTCTCTTTTACTTTCCCTCTTTCTCCACATCTCATAGAGTAGTTCCACTATTACAAATATTTTCTAAAATAAATCTTTGTTAAAATTTCACATAAAGAAAATATTTCATGAACCACGAAGCACTATATGAAACAAGACTTGGTTTACACAAAAACAAAGTGGGGTAGTGCAGTGGCTCAAGTGGTAGAGTACCTGCTAGCAAATGAGAAGCCCTGAGTTCAAATCCCAGTGTTGACAAAAATACAAGTAAACAAAGCAAGAACCAAGTATTTTTAGGGTGCTCCTCCTACTTGCAACTCTTTTTCACTAGCTCTAAAGAGAAGATGGAGTCTATTGGGCCATGATATGACACCACTTAATGACCTATAATAAGAAGCAGAAATCTCTTATGTCCACTTCCTGAGCTAAATGTTTTATATGCACCACTTCTAACACCAAGAAGGACCACACAGGGAAAGTATTCAGATGAAGACACTGAGACTCATCTTCAATAACATCTTGAGGTCACACAACTTGTAACTGACAGAGAGATTGCAGACTTACCAATGTCCAACTGCAAACCTCATGTTCATTCTACTCTACAGAGCCTTATCAATTAGAAAATCATAAATAAGAACTGGTTAGGATAGCTCCTTTATACATATTGGCTTTTCAAGGCAGACAAAAAATTAATTCTGTCTTTCTATCCATCTTAATATCCTTCCTCTTACCAGAAAAGATGTGCTAATGTTTGAGGCAGAAAATTTATGTGTGTGTGTGTGTGTGTGTGTGTGTGCATGTGTTATAGTCACTGTACATGTAACCAGGCTTATAAACAGTCTTTATGGGGAAGTAAGTAGCATAATGGCACATCAATATAATATAACCTGTAGATATTAATAGTGAATATCATTAGGATGTTTTAAAGAAAATGGGAAAGGCTATGTACAGTGACTCATATCTGATATCTTAGCTACTTGGGAGGCAGAGTTTGGGAGGAGTGTGGTTTGAAGTCAGACTGAGCACAAAGAAATCCCATCTCTTCATGAGATCTCATCTCAGTCAATGGTTGGCATGATGGTACATGCCTGTTATCCCAGCCACTCAGGAAGAACAAATAGGAGGATCATAGCACAGGACAACTTAGGCATAAAGTGAGACCCTATTTCAAAATTCACCAAAGCAAAAAAGGGCTGAGTTCATGACTCAAGCAGTAGAGTACCTGCCTAGAAAACACAAAGACCAAGTTCAAACCCCATTGCCACCAAAAAGAAGGAAAGTGAGATAAGGAAAAACAAAAAAATTATATGAAATACACATTGAAGTGACTGCAATTACTTTTAAAAGTATCTTCATAGAGTAGAAAACAGTGAGCAAAAATGGACCTTCTAATTGACTTGGAGCAGGACCAACAAACAACAATCACACCCCAGAGTTGACCTGCTGCCTATCTTTATAACTTGTAAAGACAGCAACCTCCTTCATTTCCATAGTCTGTGACTGTTTGCATGCTACAGCAGGAGAACAGGTGTCCTCTTGGCCTGTGAATGCTAACTATTTACTATTTGGGGTTTACAGAAAGATTTCCAACCCCTGATTTTAGAAGGGCAGGATTATGAGGATGTCTCCTCCTCCAATTTTCAGTGTTAGTTCTCCTGGTAGAGAAAGACTAAGCCAAAAGAAACCATCTTCTGCCAACATTTTAGATTTAGATGCCTTGATCCATCCATGAGATGAGTGTTCACAGTTCCACTGAGAAAAGGACTCAGACTGAATGTGTTTAGAGGTCATCTTTACAGTGTGGGGCAGGTGCACCATGTGTCTGCTGCCTGAGCCTGGCACACTGATATCAAGTCCATAGGTCTACAGCTCTGTGGGTCTCTATGGTAGACATAAAAACTCAAGAATGGCCATTTTACAAAAATTTTAGTGAATGTTACATCATTTAGTATAGGAATTGCTGACACAAATGTGTATAGTGGCTAGATAGGTGACACAAGCCAGTAAGGTGGGCTGGGTGTAGACAACTAAGAGTGTTGGAAACAGAGGGCACAGGAATGAATGCCTATCCCACCCATCAGATGATGGGAACTGAGACCCATCCACAGCTGGTAATTGCTGGACAGGAATGCAGGTCCACTCTGAATAAATCATTAACACTTCTGAGGACACTGAAATCTATATATATGTATATGTATTTTATATATATTTATATTTATGCATGTATTTATAGGTATACATATGGAATCACCCATATATAAGAGTTGGCAACTCTAAAGCAGATACCTTAAAGCAACTGAGGCCAATAGGAAAAGGGGAACAGGTACTAGAGAAAAGGTTAGATCAAAAAGAATTAACCTAGAAGGTAACACCCACGCACAGGAAATCAATGTGAGTCAATGCCCTGTATAGCTATCCTTATCTCAACCAGCAAAAACCCTTGTTCCTTCCTATTATTGCTTATACTCTCTCTACAACAAAATTAGAAATAAGGGCAAAATAGTTTCTGCTGGGTATTGAGGGGGGGGAGAGGGAGGGGGCGGAGTGGGTGGTAAGGGAGGGGGTGGGGGCAGGGGGGAGAAATGAACCAAGCCTTGTATGCACATATGAATAATAAAAGAAAAATGAAAAAAAAAGTATACTTCAGATCAAAAAAAAAAAAGACAAAAAGAAAAAAGAGTTGGCAACTGAGCCATTTTTTTAAGAAAATCGCCACATAGAATACAAGAAATCTGATAGACAAATTTGGCTCATGGACTAACAGTTATCCAATCCTGCTGAAATTAAATTCACAATGTGTGCATCTGCCATCATCTCAGGATATATGTCCAATGAATGTAGAAATCCTTATACAAAGTCTACTTTGAAGCTTGAAAACTCTAAAATCTCAAGTAAATACTATCAGTCACACTGGATGAGTGCTTGAAACATGACAGGCATGGATAGAAGTACTTTACCTATGTAAGCACATCCATTTCTTTATGAAAGAAGGACCATCCTGACCATGTCCATTTTAAAGATGTGGAAATTGAAGCATCAAAAGGTTACTAATTCACCAAAGGTAACAGAGCTACTTAGTGCAGAGGTTGGGCCTGAATTCAGGTAAGGTGAGTCCCAGGCTTTGTGTGCTTAGCTAGCACTTTTCACAATTCCATGCACACACAGATCACCAGAAGACCTAGCATGGGTTACAAGTCTGCAGTGGAGCTTGAGACTCATTTCTTATAAGCTTCCAGCTGTTGCTTACACTGCTGGACCAAGAACCACATTGTCAGGAGCAAAACTCTTAGCAAGTGCAGCAGGGGTTCCCAAAGTGCGATTCCCAGGGCAGCAGCACCAGAATCCAGCACCTGGGAGCTCCTTAGAAATGTGGTTCCTCAAAAAACTAAAAACACAACTACTTTGTATGATTCTGCCTACCATCAGTCCTTGGCATATATCTGAAGGAATGTAAGTCAGCATTCAATAAAGACACCTGCACACCCATATCAGCAGCAGCACTATTCACAATAGCCAAGCTATGAAATCACCTAGGTGCCCAACAACCAATGAATGAATAGAGAAAATGTGGAATTTATACACAATAGAGTATTGTTCAGTCATAAAGAAGAATGAAATCATGTCACTTGCAGAGAAATGGATGGAACTGGAGATCAACATGATAAAGCAAATAATCTATTGACTTAAAAAATGACATGATGGACTGGAGGTGTGGTTCAATAGGTAGAGCACCTGCTTTGCAAGCATGAAGCCCTGAGTTCAACCCCAGGCCCACTAAAAAAAAATGACATCAATATAAAATGAGGACTGTTTTTTGGTGGGAAACAGCAGGAGGGGAACGAGAAAAGGAGAGGCTTAATACATTGTATACATGTATTGGAACAGCATAATGAAACCAATTAAAATCATAAAATAGGGATAAGAAAGGGTAATAGAGGGGGTGAACTTGATCAAAGCATGTCATATGCATATGTGGACATATTACAATGAAACCCCTTTGCACAATTAATACACACTAATTTTAAAAAGAAATGTCATCCTAGCAATCTATGCTTACCAAGCCCTGAAGATGACTCCCCATTCCAGCTCAAGGTCTGAGCTGTGCAAAGACATCAGTCCTGGGCCTTCCACAACCCCATCCTTTTTGAGCATCCTCAGCTTGGCTGAGCCTTTCTGTCCTTAGGATATTGCTTCCTGCTTGGGTAGGGGAGACACAGTAAACTGTGCCAAAAGCTCTTCATTTATGTACCATTTCTGGTATCCCAAAGAGAGTTGCGGGGGTGACTTGAGCAAAAAAGACACAATGGCTGTAGCTTAGACCCTCTCCTTTTGCACATTTATCCCTGCCTCCCTGGGCCAAGATCAACCAAAAGAGAATTACCCCAATTTGACTCAAACCATCTGTTTGATTCCATTAGTAACTGCCGAAGGTGAGTGCTAAGGTGTTCTCTGGGCCTGATGCACCTTCTCAAGTGTTCTCCATGTCCCAGGTTTTAGACATCCATAGCCCATAGCCATTGGAAGGTAAGATCATGGAAACTTGGCATACTTGGGGTGTGGGGGATTAAGATGGAGCACAGAAGATGTCATCTGGAGCACCAGAGGTGTTTTGACATCTTTCAAGACGGACATGAACTAATTTGTGGAGCGAAACTGAAGTGGGTGTCATCGGCTGGGTTGCAGGGTATGGGGGAGGCAGCTGGTGAGTAGCAGTAGCAGTGACTGTGTGATGGAAGTCAGAATGAGAATCATAAATCTTGATTATTCTCTGTCTCACCTGATTTGAACCAAACGCCTGGGACAGGGATAGAGTTTGCATCTCGTTGAAAACTGCAAAAAACCTGATTAAATGTACAAACTGATATAAATAGCCCTCAATCCATGTTAATGTTCAAACTGTCACCATGGAAGGAAAGAGGCTATATTTTGCCGATCTGGGATCTGTTTTGATAAGAAGTGGCATTCCAGATCCCCAGAAGCCAGAGAGATACACAGCTCCCCACTCTCCCCCACCCCTGTGTTTTCACTCTTATCCCAGTGAATATCTACCACTCTGTTGCCAGAAACTAGCTGCTCTTATAATGAAGGCAATTATTACAGCCAGCCTTCCTGATTCTGATTGCCCTCCTGTTAAAATTAGGCACCCTATAGAAAAATGGAAATGTAAAGTCGTTACCATGAAGCAATAGTAAAGTAAACCATTCAATTATGGATAGAAAAAACAGCACTTGGATTAATAAGAATATTGTGTGCTTAAGAGCATTAAAATACTAGCATATTACCATTTTGCATACATAATGAATGAACTCAAAGACCAGAATGGTTGGGACATAAAAATACTAAATGATGATGCCCTTTCTCATAAGCCAATACTGTTACACTTGGGGCCTGGGGATGGAGGGACATCTGTACAATGCCGGACCCCCAAGCATTCACAGTGCTGTTTTTAAGTAGGGATAGAAGGAAAAGATGAGGGACAGCAGGTGAAAAAGACAGACTGAGTAACCAGAAGCACCCTTTTGAGGATGGTAACTCCCACCCTTTCTTCGGTAGCTTGTAGAATCCAAAGCATGAGAGAGGAAATTAAAGATAACAGGGCAGAGAGAAGGGATCGCAAAGACACATGACTACAGAAGCCAGGCAGCTAACACAAAACCAATTAAATTGAGCCAGAGAACTGAAGAATGTGTGACTATTTTGAAAGTAAACAACTTCTAGAGACTCAGCTCCAGCCAGGTGGAGTTTTTTGTTGTTTTCTTTGCTTTTATTTGTTTTTGCCATGAGAAAGCAAGAGCCCAAGTTCGCCTGATCTTCCAGCTTTCAAGAAAAGGTAGAAAAATTGATGTTGTTTGAAACACAATGTGTGCCAACCACAATGTTTGAGAGGACCATTTATGTCCCCCTGGTCACTCCTGGTAGTCCTTAGCATCATATCAAATACTCAATTACAGGATTCAGAGTATCATGTCCTTCTTGATTTTGCCAATATCTGGCTGCATTATTCTAGAAAAGTCACATAGCCTTTCTGGAACTCAGTTTCCTCTAGTGTAAACTAAGAATATAACTGTTTTAGGAACAACCACAATGTCTCTTTTGCTCAATGTGGTATCCCTAGAACACAGCAGCATGGCTGACACATGGTAGATGTTGAGAAAATGTTTACTGAATGACTGAACAAATCAAAAGATGGAGAGTCCTCTGGATTCTTGCACCAAATCTCTTGTTTCCTTAGTGTCAATTCTGACCAGTCCTCTGCCTACCAGATCCCTTCATGTTGACCAAGATATAAACCACAGCCCTTGACTCTGCTGCTGGGTCAATTCACACTTCTTTTATCTACTTCCATTCATTTAGTCATTTATTTGGAAAACCTCAATGCAGTCTCATCATACAGGGGTAGGTCCAATGTTGGGAACTGAGCACACAAATTAAGAGATGAGAGTCCTGCTCTCAAATGATACCCAAGCTAGAGAAGTCACATAATAAGTGAGGGTAAAAAGGAATGCCTTTTATAGAAAATGTGTGAAATGGCTCATCTCTTCTACCCATTTGTCTAATCTATCTGTAATCCTACCTTAGAAAATAGATAGTAGAACCCTGTTACTTTTACCTGACTTCTAAAACTTAATATCAAAATTTCCTTTCTGCTCTTTACCCAGAGTCTGACTACCCCAAATCTCCCACTGGCACCATCTCTAGGGTTTGCCTTTCCTTCCGAAGTTGCTTTTTTTCTAGGTTCTTGCTTCATTCAGCTCTTCATGGGTAGACATCCCAATCCTGTATCTTAACTCTGTTTATCAGAAACTGTGAAAAAGTCCCTGGAGGACTCTTTCAATCTCCAAAGCCCCATATTTTTTATTTCAGATGAATCCTGGAAAGGTGTTCACGACTGAAGTTGGAGAAGTGGGTCTCTGCCTCAGGAGGATTCTCATTCCATAGCATCTCCTCAACAAAAGTGTTGTCCTGGTACAGTGCTGCTATAAAATCTTTTCAACTTTTGCCAGCTCTACGTGCCTCCAGTTCTATCCACATGCAGTTTCTGGATTTTGTCTATTTTCTTTCATTTCTGACTGAAGACTGGCCAATTTTCCTAGCTCATTACCTTCATGTAACACATTTCCACATGCTGCCAAAATCAACCAACACACATTACAAATTTCCTATTTTTCCAAGTTTTTCCTTAGGGCTGTAAGTTAATCATGCAAATGGTTTCCCTCCAACAAGGACAGTTCTACCATGTATTTGCCACTGCCTAACAAGGATTACCACTGACTCTAAGAATAGTTCTGTTGCCCCTCAATTGACAACTGCTAAGCTAATGCCATAAATTTTAAGTCTCTGTTATAAAATCACCCCACTTCTGGTAGCAACTTCTATGTGACAAAAAAGGCTAGGTTATGCTGTGATAGGAAACTGGTTCAGAAGCATCATCTGCTTAATAAAAGTCATGTTCTTTCTTGCTCAGGCTACATGTCCACTGGTAGTTATTCTACTCTACAGGGTCCCTGTGTGAGTTCCTACATGGTCCCTACATTCCGTGGGGACCCACAGAACGTGATACATCTCAATCAACACCTGGCTGCTCAATTGTCTGTGGCTCAGTGTTAGATAGCTAGCTGAGAGGTCGTATGACTTTTCACTGCCCACACCCTCTCAGGCAAGAAGAATGCCAAAGCTCTTTCTAACTCTAAAGAAAACAGGAAATACATACCTTAAGGGAGTTCAAGAGGGAGGGAAGAACTAGATACAAGTAAGTGCTAGATGTTTCTGCACATTGATGAACTTTCTTCTTTAAATAGAATGACTATTGCACAGAAAATTCTAATTTAAATTAGAGCCCATATTCCTTGAGAGAAATTATTTGAGTTTTTATTTTAAGGGGAGGTTGCATTTTATTATTGTTGTTATACTGGAGGTACACTGTAACATTTCCAAAAGTTCTTACAATATATCATAATTGAATTCATCCCCTCCATAATTCTCCTTTATCTTCCATCCCTTCATTCCTAGAATAGTTTCAACAGGGCTCCTTCTTCCATTTATATACTTGAGTACATAATATTTCCACCATATTCCCCCTCCTGCATCCTTTCCTTTTATCTTCCCCGTCCTACTGGTACCAATCTCCCAGACAGGTATTGTTTTGCCTTCTTGTTCTCCATTTTTGTTAAAAAAATTGGCAATTTTGTTTGCTTTAGATAGCTATACAGGGTGTTTCATTGTGTGAGAGAAATTATTTGTATTAGGGGAGTTGGTATATCTTCCATAAAAATAACTAGCCAGAAGTGAATGGGAAGCGCATGCTATATAAGAAACAAAACAAACACATTTTTCAATTTTGTATAGATATTGTGGATGGAGGGTCCAAGTATGAGATCCACTCTTTGTTTATAAAAAGGCAATGGCAAGATGGTGATAGGCAATTATTAGACTTGTATTAGTCAAACTGAGACATTCCTTGGCCTATAATCAGACAGAACAGAGAATGAGAAACCAAATGTGAACAAATTCCTTATCTTGAGATTCAAGGTTATTTCATGTCTTGCCCATGTAGCTTCTAAAATAATCAAACAAACATCAGCGGTTCTGACACCTGTGAGTTACCCTGACCTGAAACATACTTGGGTGGACAGAATTAGCTATTTGGAGCCAGAGGTGACAATCACATTTCTACGTATATTCGTGCATATTTTACCCATAATAATAACCACATTGGAGATATCCTGATTTATAGGAACAAGAGAACAGATGAGAGGAAAAATATGTACATTCTGTATATATAACACTCTTTAACTAGAACACACACATCTGTATATATTCTGTGCTACACAAAAGCTGTACACGTTTTTCCTCATTTCTGGATTTACTTTGCGTGGAGTTTTTCAACCTCATCACTGCTGACATTTGGGAAAGATGACTCTTTGTTATTAGGGGTAAGGAGTGGTCCTATGTATTGTAGAATAATTGGCAGCATCTCTGGCCTCACACACTAGATTCTAGTAGTGTATTTCCCTATAGCTGTGACAACCAAAATGTTGCTGCTCCTCAATAATTGTTCTTAGTACTTTTCACCACTGGTTGAAAAGTACTAGTTTAATCTAAGTCCTCAAATTTGGAAAGACATATTGTGCAGTAAGCAATATGGTCTCTAAAGAAGGACTTATGACCCTTGTACTGGTTCTTGGGAACCTAGACCCTTGGAACTTATTGAGTGATAACCAATGTCTTTGTCATTCATGGTGGGACTTTAGGACACACTTGATAGTTGATGCTAACCAGATGACTCATGGCAGGAGTGGGCCATGCCACAAAGTCCAGCCATGTAATGCCATGGTTTAGATTCTGAGTACCCATGATATCAAGTTGACCCCAGGGGAGGGAAGAATCATCAACTGAGTCCAACAATGCAGGCAATAATTCCCCCAACCAGTGATGGAGCACCAGTAAAAGTTCTGGATGTGGTGGCTTGACTGAGCTCCCGGAACTGGCATTGCTGCATTCCCATCACCACCCATGAATAGAGGTACACTCTATCTCCCAGATTAGAATAGCTTCACATTTTGATCCCACCCTATGCATTCTTCCTTTGGGTGGTTCCAATAATTATCTTTTCACAATATGAATACATAATTGTAAGTACAGCATTTCCTGAGTTTTGTGGGTCATTATAGAAAATTATTGCACATAAGGTTGGTTGTGGAAACCCCACATTGTTGCTATGGAAGATGGACCTGAAGACAAGACCCTTGAACTTGTGGCCCTGGGGAAACTCATGAGTCTAAGATGTCAGAGTCTTCAATCTAAAGATTAGCTCTCTATAGTTAGAAATGTAGTGGGGTCATCTTTTTGACTAGTGAATTCATTAAATCTGTCTTTAAAATCTGTTTTCCAGTTCCTTGTGGGACAGAGCTGTATTCAGTCAACATGACAGTCAGAAAGAATTTCCAAAACATGAAGTCACAAAGGTGAGATGGAGATAGATCTGAACCTCTACCTCATGAGTTCAAATCTTAGCTCTACCTGTGGGCTTGTCACTTCATATTGGAGATCTCTCCCCACCTGTAAAATGGCAATAACAGAATTTTGTTCATTCATTCATACATTCAGTATTTGTTTCCACAATAAACGAGCACAACAGAGGAGTAAGTACCACACAACAGTGTATAAGATGATGCACTTCATGGAGTTCACATTCTAGTAGGAGAGATAAGTGACAAAATCCTATTTCATGTAATTTCAAATGAAGATGAGAGCCATAAGAAAATAAAGACTGCATAAGAGAAGAAAATATGATAGTAGGAAGGGGTTTCCTTCCTTCCTCCCTCCCTCTCTCCTTTCCTCCCTCGCTCCTTACTTCCCTTCTTTTTTGTTGGGGGGTGGGAATTTACTTGGGATTGAACTCAGAGCCTTGTGCTTACTAGACAAGTGCTCTACCACTTGAGTCACATCCCAGGCCTTTTGATTTTTTAGTTTATTTTGTTTTTCATGTAGGATCTCATAATTTCGCTTTTGCCAGCCTCTTACCATGATCCTCCAATCTCTGTCTCATGAGTAGCTGATATTGCAGGTCATCATGCCCAACAGGGTGGATACTTTTTTCTTACAGAGCACTCATAGAACACCTGTTTGAGGAGGAAGCACCTTCGCAAAGACCCTGTGGTGCAAGGCTTGGTCTGTTTATAGTGTCAGAAAAGGTGGTCACTGAGAATCAAACTAAATGAAGCCTGTGGAAACAATAACTATAGTATTTGGCACTTAAATGAAATTTTAAGCATCTGTTAAATGAATCCACATAAATGTACACTAAATGTTATTAGAAAACATTCCCGGGAATAACAATGGTGGAATTCTCTGTGGATTTACTGTATATTTTATATTAATTGCCTTATTTGAGCCTCATAACAACCATTTTTATAGAAGAGGAAATTAAGTTGAAAATATAAAGTCCCAATTCCCACAGGCTTTAAGAGGTAACAGCATAAATAGTAATTGGGCGGTTGTCTCTCAAGCATCTTGCTCTTAACTGCTTGGCTACACCTTGCATTTTAACAATAATGGCTCTAGTCCATTTTTCTAGTCTTCTTTTTCTGACCTCTGAAAACAAACTTGAACCTTTACCATGAATTTCTTATTTAATAAATTTATTTATTCAATGAGCATTTATCAAACACCTACCACATTCCTGGCCCTCAAGCAGGCACTGAGAATTCAAAGAATGTGGCCCAGTTTCTGTGCATATACTGGAATGTGCAGATAGAGACAAGTGCGAAATTAAACTGCACTCTATCAAGCCTTGGAATACCATTTAACTGTCTCATGTGTCTTCTGCTTGTCTTCCTGACAGGAATATGTCAGCAGAGGTTGTGAAGTATAAAAATTATTGCTAGTATATCTGGACATTTTCATAAACAATGGGAAAAATATTAGAGGCTTCTGAGAAACAAACACTGTAGGAACAGAATTAGAAGTTTCAAGAAAAGAAATCTTTGATTGAATGTGAGTGGACTAGAAAGTACACTAACCAGGTCTGTTCAGCTCCATGAATCTTGATTTATTTTCCCTTCATCTGTATTAGAATATATGGATGATTGGATGGGGAACACATCTCCCCTTCCTTTCTGGTATTGTTGCATATCATTTCTTCTTTCTCCAGTCTTAAAGCTTACACACTTGAAGAAGCTGCTAGCTCCTTTCCCCATGTGCCACAGGAGAGGAGACAAAACATGGGTCTCTGTCTTATTGTTTTATGGTAAAATAGGATCATCTGCAAACCACACCCTCCTGTCTTATCTCCTAACACACAAGGCCCTGTTGCCTTGGTTGATTCATGCTTGAGATTGATTTGGAGTTTGTACATATTGCCTTCACAATCATTAAAGAGGCATTAATTGATTACTCAGGTGTAGAATCCATTCTGCTCCCCAGTTTTATAGCCCTCTAAATCTTTTCTACAAACTCCAAATGTTGTTGGGCCCCGGCCTGGCTTTCATTAATCTCAGCTTGAAAAATACCCAGGAAGGGAAACCTAGAATCAGTGCATGTCATACCCTCATTTCTATAACACAGGCCTATACCTCTTCTATCCCTTAAACTATTCTAAGAGATTATTAAAATAGATCTCTTTCTCTTTCTATTATGACCCTCACAATGTCTCCATTCAACTCTGTTTTCTACACACACACACACATACTCATATAATCACACACACACACACCAGGTCGTTACATTGTCACTGGCAGCTCACCAACCAAACCCAAGTCCAAGATCATGTACTACTTCATCGGCTCATGTGATCTGAAACAGTTAAATGGTTTAACACAGTCTGAGGCCTGTCTGTTTTGCCATAATTCCCACCAGCATTTATCCTCTGGTTTAATTTGTTATCTTCCTGCCTGGACTCTGGAGGAACTTATGTCACCAATCCCTATCTCTAGTCACACTTAACTGTCTCCAATTTCCTGACCACATCAAGCTGTGCCCTAGCTTTGTGCAAGTGCACATACTGCTCTCAATGCTTGACTCATCTTCCTTAGTAATAATAGCTGGGGAAATGCCTTAGCACAGGTCACTGCATTAATCTCGCTCGTGCATTAGCTCACACGATCTTCAAAGCTATGGATGAGAGAGAGGGGCTTCTGCTATCCCCATTTTATGGAAGAAGAAACTGAGACTTAATTAACTGTATCACAGATAATTTGGCCACCCACTTTCAAACATACTTTCCTCTTCTCCCATATTCCTCTCAGACATGCCCTCCTCTACAAAGCCTTCTTTGAGTTTCCACAGGCAGATTTAGTTATTTTCTCTTGATTGTTCTCTAAGTATATGGACATCTCTTCATGATATCAGAGGGTTACATTTACAGGATTCCACAAAAATATATTAGAAGATGAGTATTTCTCCAACTTGAAAATTTACAGACACTCAAGAACATATCCCTAGATCCTCAGGTTTCCTTCAACCTCAGTTAAAAAGTCCTACCTTAAGAAAAAATGTAGTTTAAAAGCACATTTTCCATAGTGTAATGCCACTCAAATTACAGAAATATTGGAAACTCCCACTTGTCCTCCGCAGACCACAGGAAGGTTGGGGCAATGTTTTGCTCACCTTTGGAACCTCTTTGTCAATCTTGGCCCAGCCCAGAATGCAGTTTTGGAAATGTTAGTTGAACAAATGAAAAAACAGCTGAGCTCCTCAGAACAGAGGGGATCTAGCCAGTGTTGCTAGGATAAATTAGGCTACTCTAAAAGGCTGACTTCACAATGTTCATTCCCCAAGGTCAGCAGTTGCAGTTAATACAGATCTTAGAGTTGAAGAAGGTCTAAGTCACATTTGCAGTTCTCTCATGACATGGGATAACTGAACTTCCCAGCCCTATTGAGCCAAAGCAATGTGAGCAAAAGTGACATAGGTCACATCAAGGCGAAAGGCTGTAAGAATTGGTGCATAATTTGCCATTTTACTTCCCATGACCATGCTTTCCATGGAGCATTCTAGATGGCAAAGGTTGTATTCACCTATCCACCTGAGTAAGGAAGCAATGAGCATGGGCTAGAGCCTGTTGCTATGGGTGAAAAGTATGAACCAGAAATGCCTCTGAGCTGTCATTGGTATCTGGAAGCTATTACTGCAGCAAAGCCTAGCCTATCTTGACTGATTGAAAACCTATAGCCATTCATTTACTTGCTTACTTCACAAAAGTTATTAAACACAGTATGTTCTAGAAGCTATGCTAGGAGCTAAGGATGCACAATGCATAGCAAGATCAGATATGGTCCCTGACCTCATAGATATCGTAATTTCTTGAGGATGACAAATATTTACTAAAGGACATACACTTACATTTATAACAGTGCCAAGGCCTTGAGATGGGAAACGTGGGCTCATGAAATAGTCTAATGGAATAGGTGATCAGAAATCAAATACAAAGCTGCAGAAAGAGAAAAAATAACCAGGTAAAAGTTTATGGGGATGGGAAGAGAACATGTAAGACAAAGGGAACAGAATATGAAATAGCTTCCTGACAAGACCTCATGGATTTACGGAACTATGTGGAGGTCTGTGCGGCTCTAGCAAGACTAGTTCATAATATCCCCACACTGGTATGCTGTGCATGGGTGCTGCTAACAGATGACTCAGGTGGTCACATCCAGACCCTAGAGGCAGGTGTTTAACAGACACCAGTTCAACCTGAGTCTATAGGTGCAAGTATTAAATTCTTATCATTATTCTTTGTTCAGTAGTGACCATGGGCCCCAGAAGTGTTATGTCCTTGGGGAAAAAGACAAAAGCAGCCTAGTGAAGCAGCTTTCCTTGATATTATCTCATAAACCCCCATTTCCACTCATCATTCATGAAAATAAAGCATAAGGTCTCTGAAGGACGTGGTCATCTAGTGGACAGAGATTTCCATCTTCATTGCCCGAAAGTACAAATTAGAAAAGGAAGAAATGGCTTAGTCTTAAGAGTCGGCACACCTTGTAAGCAGGTACCTGGATGGAAGCCAGGAATGAGGGTAGATTTGAAAAACTAGACAGGACAGTAATACTTTCTGAGTCCCAGGGCACTTTCAGACATCCATCTTTTCAATTCCCTTGCTTCCCTAACACATATATGTTAACATTCCCATTGTGCAGACATTTTCAAGAGCTAATAAATGCAATAGGTAAGGCATTTGAGGCCCAGAGAAGTCACAAAGCTGGTAACAGGTAAAGCTAAGATGCAAATCCATCTGATTCTGAATCCTCTTCTGCCTTCTTGGTACAAAGGGCTAAGCCACTGATTATATGAAGTCTAAAGCAGGAATTGCAAACTCAAACAGTTCCAGGAGCCTTGGAGTGGGGTGGGAAGGTCAATGAAGTAAGCCATTGGAGAAAATTCAGCAGGGAGCAGTAGAGACCATGGAGAACTGGGAGCCAGTGCTACTTTGAAAAGAAGAATCAGCTGCCACTGGTAATTGCCATGTGTCAAGAAGAATGAAATTCATCAGATCTCCCCACATCCAAAAAGCAAAAGAAAGTAAGTAAGCAAAGCTGTGTTTAAGACTCACCTACCCCAGTGATTCTCAATTAGTTGCAATATTTCCTATTGGGACACATTGGCAATGTCTAAGGCGTTTTTGGTTGGCAGAACTGGGAGCAAGGGATGCTATTGTATTCCTGTCAGAGATACTTCTAGATATTGTGCAACACACAGGACAGCACCCCACAGCAGAGTTACCTCACCCCAAATTTGGCAGTGGTGCCAATGTGTAGAAATCCAGGTCTACCTAGTAGTGGCTCAGACTCTGATCACTGGTTTAAAGATTTCTTCACTCAGCTAAGTGTTCTCCATGGCTTATTTTCCTCTCACAGCTACTTTCTGCCAGGGGATGGCATGATGATATTTATTTGCTTTTCATTTGGTTTGCCTTGTTTCAGACCTGGGCTAATTCTAAGTAATTCTGAAGGTCTTGAGTTATACTTGCAAATCCAGCTTAATGTTCAAGTGTATAAGAAACAGGAACAATTCAACTCCAGTCAATAATGTAAACAAAGCCTGGTTTAGATAAACCCCATTACCAAGCCTGAAGTGGCCCAGGGCACCTCTGCTACTGCTGATTAGTGTAAATGCTAAACACAAACCAATTAACACACTCTAAGGCTGCTTATCTCCTGTCACTTAGTGTGGAAATAAAGCCCAATGCTAAATACACATATTGATTTAGCCATTAAATCCAGCATCACTCAAAATAAAACTCATTATATTATTGAGTAAAAACAAAGTCACCTTAATTTTCAGAATGGGCTGTATTGTTAAGAAATTGCACTTTCATACTTTTCTGTTGGTTTTCCAAACTAGGCTGAGGATTTCCTGCTACTGGGAGTTCTATCCGGCTCTAGGTCAGACCCACACAGTAGAGTTCTGCATCCATGTGAACATGATCTTTGCCTTTAGTCCTAAACATACACGTATCCTTTTCCTTTAAAATGCTATTCTAACATAGAAGAGGAAATCTTATGCTTGAAGGGAAGGTTATTAAATGGGAAGTTGAACTAGGATATTAAAAAACAACAACAAATATAAAAACCATAGGCAATATAATAAAAATGGGTTAACTTTGAACATTAACCACAGGCACTGATCCAACACTTAGAGAGAGAACAGAATACCTTCCCAGTTCAAGTCTAGACACTGACTGAGGAGTCTGAAACAATACAATCATGAAATAATTTTAAACAAGTATTTTAATTTATTCTGTATCAAGGTGTGACATGCTGGATTGCCCCTGACACATTGTACCATTATAGGCACAATCACATTTCCAATGTGATTTAAGTATCCTGGTTGGAAACTGAACCCACTGAGGACTTTCTTTTATTGACCTTCATATTTCTTTAAGTATAGCTCAGAATGTAGGCATATAAAGGACACCACTGCATATATGCAGCACAGAGACACCACGAGTCATGAGCTATGTTGTGAAATACACAATTCCAGAAGTGCCCACATAATTTCAGTGCTTGCTTCTTATGCTGCTTTTCCCATAGACTTCACTAGAGGACTTTTTTGAACCTTTAGTTCTAATGAATAGCATTATTCTTTGATGGACACATGATCTTAGGCTTTGTAAATCTCTCTACAAGTGCTGTCCTTGCCACAGCATCTTGTAGGGTACTTCATAACCAGTATATTTAACAGCAGATCTTGAAGAATGGTTCTGGTGTATTACAGATCAATGGTAGAGAAAGAAGTGTCCATACTGCTCAGAGAAGTGCATACAACTCATAGTACCTCCATTCCTATTTAACCAACACACCTCATTGAGGGATCTCTGTTATACTCGAAAACATCATTGTCAGGGAGGCAGGACCTATGACTATAAGATAGAGTGGACATGTGCATCTACCTCCTTTCCCTCTACAAATACCTCTGAAATTATAAGAAATACATGTTAAACAGTGTAAATACACATGGATAATGAGGAGTGCAGAGGGAACTGACTTGGGAGGATGGCAAGTGCCAGGACTAAGTACCTACTGTGGTGGACACCAAAAGGAGCAAGCAAATTTGTTCTAAAGAAGCCAGGTGTGCATGCTTCTGCTCCCAGCACTGAGGAAGATGAGGTAGGAGGATCTGTAGTTCAAAGCCAATCTGGCTACATAGTGTCAAGAAAATGAGGAGGGGAAGGGGAAGAGAAGTGAGAAGAGGAAGAAGAAGCATAAGAAGGAAAGGAGGAAGAGGAAGAAAAAAAGGAAGAAGAGGATAAGGAGGAGGAGCAGGAGGAAGCAAAAACTCTGAAGGCTCAGGACTTGAGAACACCAGGCACCAACCACAGCAGGTATGAAGCTAAATGTAGTGGTGTTGGTTGAAATCTACTTTTCTAATCACAGATGGCCAGGAAACTCCTCCTTTTGCTCACTCCAATCCACCTCCTCAAATGACACATTGAAAGTACTTCCAACAGAAACTAATACACTCCATGGTCCCAGAAGAAGGCACAGTCACTCCAGTTCATCCTGTGGACCACAGTAGTTTGTTTGGCAATGGCCCTATTACCTAGTTGTTCCACTAGAAGTGGCTGGAGTGTGCTGGAATCTTGGCGATAGTGTAGCAGTGTTGAAGTTGGAAGCAACGGAACCTTTAAGAGGTGGAACCTAGTAGAAGGTGGTTTGGTAACTAGGGTCACCTCACTCAGAAGGGATTAATGTATTTTCCATGAGACCCTGGAAAAAGAGTCATTCTGGCTCTTGGATCCCACTGGCATCCTGTCTTGGGAGGATGGTTATAGGACCTCTCCCCACCATGAGGCCATCCATCATATTGTGATGTAGTCAAGAGGCCTTCATCAGATACTGATCAGTTACTGATGCCATGCTCTTGAATCTCCAGAACTGTGAGCCAAAAATACAACATTTCTTTATAAAGTATGAAGCCTTGAGTATTTTGTTATAGCAACAGAGAAGAGACAAATAGAGTCACCCCTGGAATTTTTGCTGGAAATATTAGGCAAAAGACATAGTCATTCTTCTAGGATATCTACACTGGTTGGATCCAAGCTCAACATATCTGGCAGTTATTTTTCTCTAGCACAGAGAAATTGCCTGAGAATAAAGTCAACAGAAGGATGATCCAAAATATGAGAGACATGTTCTTGACAGACACTGCTTGAGGACCAGGATTCAGTCATGCCTGAAATCGACTATCCCTGGATAAAATTAGCTAATGCTTACTAAGTGTTTACTATATGTGAGCCCCTGTGTTTTGAGAGTTACTTATATTAAACCAATTAACCCTCATTGCTGCCCCATGGTGTACATACTATAATTCTGTGTGTTTGCTGATGAGCAATTTGTTTGGACAAGAAAAATAAGTAGTTAAACCAGGATTTGAACTCAAGAGGTCTAGCTCCAGAGCTTGCAAATTTAAACATTCCAATGTCCTAACATTACAATTTAAACATTACAATAACTAACCACTAGCTGTTAGTTCTATGGGCCAATGAATTCATTTAACCCAGTTGAAGCTGGATCTCTACACCTTCTGACAGAGATTTAACCAATCTGCTGTCTTGTCTTTTCTGATGGGAATTTGCCACACATGTAAACACTACTTGTGTAAAAGGCAGAAGCCAGTGCCCTATAAGTCCTCTGTGAATTGTTCTCAGGTAAGGGATTCAAAGGAGGTATCTGGGAATCTAAAGTCTCTGCTGTTGAGACTTCTGGAGAGAATGATGAACATCAACCATTTAATAACCCAAATCTTGTATTCTTTCTAAAGTAAAAATGCTTAAAATTTCTTATTTCTGGAGCACTCTTAACTTCTGGGCACACCCTTCCACTGTTCATCTGGGTTATCACCTTTTCAGCTTTCTGAACAAGGAATTTGGATTTTACCTTCTTCCACTTTTTCCAGTTTATTTCCTCTTCAATAAACCAATTAGAACATTGTCCAACTCTTTCCCATCTGGCTTCCTCATGACTTACATTTCAAGGTGTTCTGGATGATCTGTACAAAAATGTTCCCAAGGTCCTAAGTTAGCCTCCTCTCTTTATATACTCCACATTCCCCAATGCTTCATGACTACCTCTGCACCAAAGAACACTGAACTTCCTAAGGACTTTGAGTCTTCTACTGAACACTGTACTGACCAGTCCAATTTCCTACCAAACATGGGCAGTCAAAAAGTCCATAGAACCAGCCAGGTGCTGGTGACTCACACCTGTAGTCCTAGTTACTCAGGAGGCAAAGATGTGGAGGATCACAGTTCAACATCAGCCCTGGCAAATAGTTCCCGAGACCCTATTTTGAAAAAAAGCTGTTACAGAAGAGGGTGGTGGAGTGGCTCAAATGTAGAGCACCTGCCTGGCAAGTATGAGACCCTGAGTTGAAACCCCGCTATGACCAAAAAAAAAGGTTCTATGGGCATGCAAAATCAAGCTTTTCACATTCTCCCACCCACAACCTATGTCTCATTTTCATCAACAGCATTATTATCCCCTGAGTGTCCTAACACAGACAACTCAACATACTCCTCTTCACTGCCCTGACCTCCATGTTCAATTAAATTTTGACAACTCTTCCTTAAAATGTCTCTCAAATACATGTTTCCTTTTCTTCTTCTTCTTCTTATTTCTTGGCTGAACTACTGCAATAGGCTCTTCTACATCCTGCCCACCTCCAGGTCATATTCTTCACAGCCTGCCAGAGTGATCTTTCTTCAAAAGACACTGAAACTTCAGAGCCTGGGAGAAAATGGTACAGTCACTGCAGACAATAAGGAAACTGTTTCTTGAATTTCCTTTAAAATGCCCTCAAACAGCCCATAAGACAATACTGTGATATCTCTGCCAGCAGGATAAAATCAATTGTGTTCTGAATCAAAGATAAGTTTACATTAATTGCAGCATTTTTTGAAACAGACTTAAAAATGTATCTTAAACAAGCTTGTTGAAAACCCTCAATTACTTCATTGCTGTTTGAAATTAATTTCAAACTTATAGAAAATTTGCAGGAATAAAAATAGCAAAAGAAAATCTATATATACTTTACCTGGATTCACCTATTATTGGTGTTCCATTAAAGCAAAATGCTTTATTATTTTCTTTCTTTCTCATCTCTCTCTCTCCATATATATGTACATATTTGCATATATATAAACATATATTTGCACACAGATAATTATTTTTCAGAACCATTTTAAAGTACCCAGTTTATCCCACCAAAGTAATAGTAAATACATAAGGAATACCTTATCCCTCTCAGGATATCATTTCTATAAAACTCAGACCTTTCACCCTAAAATACTTCCATGCATATTTCTAAGAGTAAGTGTTTTTTACTTAACTGTAGTACACTTATCCTCTTTGCTAAATTTAACAGTGATTCAATACTTTTTTCTAATCTACCATCTGAATTCCAATCCTGTCTATTGACCCAATAATGTCTTTTAGTGCTTGTATTTTCCCTCTGGTATAAGACCCAGTTGAGGATCAAAGATTGCATTTAGTTGCTATGACCAAGTCTCCTAAAATCTGGAATATTTCCAGAATCTTCCCATTACCTTTCTTATTGACATTTTTGAAAGGTACAATACATTTTTTTCTTTTAAAAATCATCTTTTTCTAACATTTCTTCATGATTAGATTCAAATCAACCATTCCACAATGGATGAGTAAGCACACCTTTCTTAGGGTACCACAACTATGAAGCCCAATTATTTTTAATTGTGTCATTCCAAATCTTTAAATTTTAACTGTTTCTAGAGTCCACATGCTGTGCCTTTTGATGTTTCCCAATGAACCTAGACTGTCCAGCCTCCATGTTTTATCTTTAATAAAAACATGATAAAAGCTAGAAAATATTTGAAAATGTATTAAACCCAAAATATATGGGCCTCAAAGAAGATCATAAGCTGCATTAAAATCAATTAATGTTTCATTAAGTGGGAAGATGTACTATGTCCATGGATGGATGACTTGAGGTATTAAAGTTTCATTTATCTCAAAATGATCATATTAACTCAAGACAATTTCAATTAGGATGCCAAATTTTTATTGATTATGTGAAATGATGCTAATTTTAATATATAGGAATTAATTTCCCCAAATAATCAAATCTATGAGTAAAAAAGAATGGCAAGGGATGATTTTCCTTACAGATATTAAAACATACTATGAATTTTACCATAATGAAAACAACACAGTATTGATACAAATGAACATATAGATAAGGAGAAAGGGATAACTTTGAGACAAACTGCACTATATATGCGAGTTGTAAATATATTAAACACATCAGTCACTTAACTATAATGACATAATTTAATAAATGGTACTACCACAACTGCCTACTGTCTGTTAAACACTAAAATGGAACCCACTCTTTTAGATATTAAATTCTATCTGAATTAAAAACCTAAATGTAAAGAAAAATGAGATATTTAAAATTTACATTATAATTGAAAGTGATATGCATTTCTCCAGTCTATTGAAAGCAAACAAAATGCCCAGAAGCTATAAAGCTCTCTCCTGGAAGGGGGTGGCACAGAAATCACATAAGTAATAGAGAATCCCTCTTAGTCTCTGGAGAGGTAACAGGTCTAGCCTTGTCACCACCATGCCTGCAGAGAATTCCTTCAACCAACAATTAGAAGGTGTTTCAGATCTGAATCTTATCTGGTCTCTCATCACATTTCTTTGCTAGTTCTCAGCAAGGAAAGAATGTCCTGTCTCACTATTTATACTGATTATCTCTTCATCTATCTTATCTAAAAATGCTACCAATTTTTACAAGGTGGAAGTACAAATCAACAGAAACAAATGTTCTTGTTAGCAAGGTGACACAGTCACAGTGTCAGTACAGTCCTGGTAGAGTCTAAGGAAAACAAAAGGGGGAGCACCAGAGGATAGGAAAAAAGAACATTCACATTTATGGCTTATCTACTATGTGCAAGGACATCAGGTATCTCATCTAAAAGACAACCAGAATACGTGTATATTACTCTTCCTCTCTTATAACCAAGGAACTAAGGAGACTGAGGCTCAGCAAGATAAAATTTGCTCAAGATCACTGTGGTGTGTATCCTGATGTATTTTCCTGCTTAGTGTTTTCCTCTAAGAACTAAATTTCATTTGGAAAATGAGCCCACCTCCAGTCACAGTCCTTGCGCATCCAAGGATAGGCATATTGCTGAGGTGTAGCCAATCACTCTGTTTCACCGTTTGGCCATAGTGATCAGTTCATGACTTGGACCCTGGTAACCCTTAGTAGTGTCAAGTTTAAATTTTCATTGGAATTGTTGGTGCCAGGGGTGGGGTGGGGTTCTCCACTTGAATAGATGAGCTATTAAACTGTAAGTTTCCAGAGACTGGGCTGGAGATAGAGCTAACCTGAGAATCGAGCAGAATAGATGAAAACATAACCAAGAGTTGGGACACTAGGCAAGGTCTTCATTGTAGGGTTTGAGGCCCTGAATCCAGACATACGTCGAGTAAATACAACACTTGGACATTGCAGACACATGAGCCAATAAATGTCCCTACTTGCTTAACTCACTTTAGCTTAGGCTGTTTCCTTCTGCACAGAAAATATTTTGATAACTGAATCCCCCAGCTAAGAAGTGACAGAATCAAGATGGAAGAAATGACTTTCTTCCTAAATCCACTGGTCGTACACTTTACACAAGGTCGAGCTTTCTCAAAAAGTGTCATCCATCAGTTAGAGCGATAGTACAGTTCACAAAATAATCTTAGGTGGCTCCTGACATGTTCTCAGCTTGCTAGGAGTTCCACAATTTTTTTGATGAGTGGGATGAGAACGTTCATTCTGGGAAAGTTGATGGACATGAGATCTAAAAAGGAAACAAAACCCAGTTTCCTAAGAATTTGACCTTATTTAATATGCACATAGTTTTCAGGGAAAAGAACATGCTGGAGTAGAAGTAACGGCTTGTGACTCAAAGGGTAGAAAGACAAATGTGGCTCCTACCATTCAGTTGTGTAATTTCAGAGAAGGATTTGTAACTCTCTGACCCTTGATTCTTTCTCTTTTCCCCAAGAGGTGGAAGAAATTTTGTGAGATGAAACTGAGATCTGGCTGTTAAAGTTCTTTTATTTTTTTTTTTATTGTAAAAAGGGCTACAATGTTGATGGGGTATTTGGGAATAGTTTAGATTTCCAGTGTTGTTATTAACAACATAACATGGTGAGTCTTTTAACACAGCATTAAGAACAAATAACGTATTTAAAGAAATGAATATTAGTTAAAAACAAACAAAAGACATCAAGTTGATTGCATTTACCAAGAGTAGAAATTAGCTGAGAGGCAGAGAACTAAAATAATAAAGATTCATAAGTAAACAGTGTATATTATGTGCTCTTTACAATGTTGCATGAAGGAATGAGATATATAGATAATGTAAATAAGATAAAATGGGAAAATAAGAAAAAGAAATAAGTTGTGACAATATTGAAAAATAAGCCTAAATGAGTAAAAATATCAAATGAGACTATATAGAATGAAAATATGTTAAGGTAAGTAATAATAGGGAAAAGAGGAATATATTGTAAAGCTCCAACATTTAAATAATGTATTAAGAGGATGATAGAGACCGAATATTTGTGTACCTCCTCCAAATTCAAATATTGTAATGCCCCCTTATCTGCAGAGGACAAGTTCTAGTGGATTTTTGAAAATGTGAGTAGTAAAGAACCCGATATATACTGTTTTTACCTATACATACTTACCTATAATCACATTTAATTTATAAATTTATCATAGGAAGAGCCTTAGAATAAAAATTAATAATGAAATAGAACAATTACAACAATGTGCTATTATAAAATTGCCAGCATCATTACTCTTGTGCTTTCAGGCCACATTAACTAGAATAAAGGCATCTCGAACACAAGCATAGTAACCTACACTATGTAACAGCTGATTTGATGACCAAAGTGGGTAGCATGCACAGCATGGATGCACTGGACAATGGGAGGACTTGTGTCCTGGGCAGGAGGGGAGGGACTCGTCTGGATGATCCAACAGTTCATTGTCCTTTACAGAAAGGCACAAATGTTAAGCTTATTGTTTATTTCTAGAATTTCTCACTTAATATTTTTGGATCACAGTTGACCATAGGTACCTGAAATCACAGAAAGAGGATATCCCTTAAGGATAGGGGAAGACTACTGTATGGAAATCCTTAGCCCCCAGTGTGATGGTATTTGAAGAAGAGCCCTTTAAGGGGTAAATAAGTTTAGATTAGGTTATGAGGATTGGATGCTCATAATGGGATTGGTGCTATATATTAAGGAAAGGAAGATTTCTTTCTCTCTCTCTCTCTCTCTCTCTCTCTCTCTCTCCGAAACACACACACACACACACACTGACATAGAACAGGCCATGTGAGAACAAAGCAAGATGAAAAAAGACACAAGCCAGAAAGATGGGCCCTCATCAACAACCGAATCTGCCTTGATCTTGAATTTCCAAGCCTCTAGACAGTAAGGAATAAGTGTTGTTTAAACTACCCAATTTATGATACTTGGTTATAGCAGCTTGAGCTAAGTGAGATGACAGGAATTCCATATTGGCAGTCCCCATATGTACCTGACATTCAATGAGTGCATACTATATGTCAGACGCTAGGTGTTTTATATGCAGTATCTCATTGGATCCTAACAATAGCACTGCAAATAAAGAAATTAAGTTTGAGAGTGGTTAAATGATGAGCCTCAGGTCTCCTTGTAGGGAAAAGGGGTGTTTAAGTGGAAATTCCAGTCTTCAGTTTCCAAAGCAAACCTTCTTTCTCCTACATACCACTAAAACAACTGGAGCTGTCCCCATGCTAAACCTCCATCCCCAAGGCAGGTGCTTGTTCTGAGTGGAATTAAGGTATCAAGACAGGATTGACTGTATCTTTGGATGTGGGCCCAGGATGCAGCCCACCATCCAGTAATAGCCTCATTTCTGCTTGGGAATCCACCCCAACTACACTCATGACCATGAGGTCTGAAAGGTACCTCAGACCTAGCTCTGAAATGGAGTGTGGAATGTGGACCTCTGCCAACCACCTTATCACATTCCCTTAGCAACAGTTACTGGCTCTTAGGTGGTAGATGACCCAAGTGGACCAATCAGAGTTGGTAATCCTGGTTTTTGAGAATTAGATTCTGATCGCCCTCCACATCCTAACCCATCCCACATCCCTCATGGCTGGCCCCAAACTGGAAATGGGTAATACCAAAATGATGGCAGCTCTCTGCTCACCACAAAAAAGGCACCTACCTGGGAATGGGCCATATTCCCCATGAAGGAGAGATGTGTAAAGGGGAAAGAGTTACCACACTCTGGTGGCATTGCTTCACCCTCAGTCAAGCCAGACTGGAAACAACACCACCCAGGCACCATTCAATTGCTCAGGCCAATGTGGCTTGTGGTATCTGTTCCTTACAAACACAGACATCAACTCGAAGCCTTACATTCCTGTTGTGGGAAGATATGAAGGAAGCCAAGAATTGTTTCCACCCAGTGCCTTGCAAGTCCCACTGAGATACTGACTACACCAAGGGGGACCCAAGGTTCACTGTCAGACCACAACAGCCCAAGGTGGGAGCTCCCAGCACCCCTCAAGCAACTTGGATGTTTCCTTTAAGAGTGAGTATTTTCAACCAGGAAAAACCCTTCTTCCTTCCTATTATGGCTTATACTCTCTCTACAACAAAATTAGAAATAAGGGCAAAATAGTTTCTGCTGGGTATTGAGGGGGTAGGGGGGAGAGGGAGGGGGTGGAGTGGGTGGTAAGGGAGGGGGTGGGGGCAGGGGGGAGAAATGACCCAAGCCTTGTATGCACATATGAATAATAAAAGAAAAAGAAAAAAGAAAAAAGATCATTTGACCACATAAAACTGTAAAACATGGGCATATACAAATTAATTTAAGACACAATTGTAGACAAGAATGTGAAGTCAAGAAGTTAATCTACCTTCCATTATTCAGCAAGTATTTATTAAGCACCTACTGTGTGCTAGGTGTTTTCTCTGTAGTAGGTGTGCAGCAGAAGGCAAAAAATAAAAAAAAAAAGAGTATTTTGATTATGTGCCAAAGATCACAGATTTCTTTTTATGTTGGGTTTCAATAGAAAGAGTGGGGAAAACCTGGGTTCAAATCTTAGCTTTGTCTCGTACCACAAGCACTGTCCTTGGGAAGTTAGTGGCTTCCCTCAACTTCTGTGGCATGGAATCTACTGTTTTCTCTACCTGAATTACTCTTCCACTGCCCCCATTTACTGGCTAATCACTGGCCATCATCCAGGTCTCAGCTTAGACTTCACTACCTCCAGGCAGCCATCCTTGACTTCCAAGGGCTACGTCAATTTCACCTTTTACAGATTTCCAAATCACTAACACTCCTCCCTTGTTCCAGTACTTATGTCACTATTAAAATTATCATAATGAAAAGATTATCATCAATGTCTTCAAGCAGAATAGGAAACTCCCAGGTAAAGACTGCCAGATTATTCCCCACCTGATTTCTGGGATCACATGGGGTATGCATATGGTAGGTACTTCACAAGCCTTTCCACTTTCTATATGGCAGACACCACTGTAGCCAGCCTAATAGATTTGCCTAGAGATTAATTGGTATGGAGATAGCTCACTACACACCTGGCACCCACTAGGTGTTCCATAAATGTTAATTCCCTCTACTTCATTCACTCTATTTGTTTCTTACAGAGTCATTCTTTGCTAATGACTAACTTGATCTCCCTGATTGCCGTTAATAAAGCTCATAAAACTCTCCCTATTTCTTCCAGAGACTGTGACAACTCAGGGGTTAAGGCTAATCTGTCTTAACTTGACAGTAACTCCCAGGTCACAGTCACCACAGGAAGATTTTTTTTTCTTTCAGTGGCTGTCAATATGGAAATAAAGTGATTTAAAGTGTTAAGTATCATATATAATAAATGTGCCAATATAAAATTTAATGCCCCTAATACTTTCTTTGAGTTGCTTTCTTTTGCATTAATTGAAGCAAGAAATGTTCCACTTAGTTAAAATATCTACTTAGTATCCTGCTCATAAACACATCTGCAGCCGGAGCTCCCTGGTTCAGTGGGTTTAAATTAGTTGGTATCAATGTTATTGATGATAACAGCACGTGGAGAGCATACAGAGCGTACAGAGTCAGGAATGAAGCGGCCTATGATTTGGGTTCCTGTATTCTCTAGTAAGCGTGAGGTCCAGTCTCTTCTGGGATAGGGAGGGGGAGCTAACTGCAGAGATTTGTAATAAACATGAGAAGGAGGAATCACAAGCCTGCATGGTTGAATATGGTTATTCCCCGCTGAAACTCACATTGAAGCTTTGATTCCTTAATGTGGCAGGAGTGGGAAGTGGGACCTTGTGAGAGGTATAGGGTTATGGGGGACATTGTGAAAGGATCAATGCCTTTCTCACCTGAGTTCTCCCTCTCTTAGGACTGGAATAGATGCTTCAAGAGCAGGTTGTTAGAAAGCAAGCCTTGAGTTCTCTCTTCTGCACACGTTATCTTCCCTTCCGTTTTCCATCAGGAGGCGATGCTGCATGATGTGCAACAGATGCGGCCACATGAGTATGGACACCTAGCTCCCAGAACCACAAGTCAAACTGAACCTCTTTTCCTTGTCAATTACCCAGCCTTGGGGCTTCTGTTTGATACAGTTTGGATGTTGAATGTCCCCATAAGGCCCAGGTGGTAAAGGTTTGGTCTTCAGGGTGTTGCTATTGGGGGAGGTAGTAGAACTTTTAGAAGATGGGGCCTTGTGAGAGGTCCTTAGCTTATTAAGAACGAGCCCTTGTAGGGGAATGTGGGACCACACACCCTTCTCATTCTCTCTTTGCTCCCTGGAACATGATGGAAGTAGTTTTGTTCCACCTTGTGCACCAGCCCAAATATGCGTTCTTGGTACAGGCCCAAAGTAAAAGGGGGTCATTCAGTTGTGGACTGGGACCTGTAAAACCATGTGCCAAAATAAACCTTTTTCTCTTTATAAGTTAATTATCTCAGGTATTTTGTTATACTAATGCAAAGTTGTCTAACACACTGTTATAGCAAGAAAAAATGAGCTAGGATAAAGCCCCATGGTGACAGTTATAAATCCAACCACTTTATGGAATCCTTGACATTACAGTGGATGTTTTTGCTGAAATGAACAGAAACTAGCCCTCTTGTGTGCCTGAGACAGGTGAGCTACATTTTTTATTGAGCACCTACTATATAATGAGCCAATACATAGCACAGTGGTTAAGAGAACCATCTCCAGTTAGATGGATTTGAATCCATCTCAGTCACTCCCTTATCCCCAAGATGGCACTCTTTGTTCTGCTTCTTTCTGGTAAAATGGAGACCATAAAGAGTAACCCATCCATTGATTACTATGAGAGTTGAATTCATGTAGATCACTTAGCACAGGGCCTGGAGCTACCAAGTGTTAGATATTTTTACTATCATAGTATGGGACGTCTTTCCATCTTCATACTATTCCTATACATGTGAAGTATGATCCCACTAGAAGCATCACTGGGTTTAAGCCAAAACATATGAATTCAAAGGCTATTTAGAATGAGCCAGAACCTGAACGGTAACAACACCAAATGACAGTGAGGGTGTAGAGCGACAGGAACTCTTGCTTGCTGCTAATAGAAATTCAAAACGGCCCAGTATCTTTTGAAGTCAGTGTGGCAGTTACTCACAAAACCAAACCAAACATGCTCTTAGTATAAAACCTAGCAATTGCATTCCTTGGTATTTACCCAAAACTTGTGTCCAGACAAAACCCTGTTCATGGATGTCTATATCAACTTTATTCATAATTGCCTAAATTTGGAAGCAACCACGATGTCCTTCAATAGGTGAATGGATAAATAAACTGTGGTCTGTCTAGGCAATGGAACACAGTTTAGGAGAAGAAACAAACTGTCAAGCCATAAAAAGACATGGAGGAAACATAAATATTTATTATTATGTGAAATAAGCTAATACAAAAATGCTACCTAAGTATTATATAATTGCAAGTATTTACCATCTGTCCTGGAAAAGGGAAAATGACACAATGGAAGAACAATATAGCTTCTAGGGATGAAGGTGTAGGAATGAACAAGTAAGTGGACCTCATGGGCTTTTTAGTTAAGTGAAACTATTCGTTCTTTCTTTTAACTTTCTTTCTCTTTTTTCTCTTTCTCCTTCTTTCCTTCCTTCCTTCCTTCCTTCCTTCCTTCCTTCTTCTCTCTCTTTCTTTCTTTCTTTTCCCTTTTCCTCTCTCTTGCTATAGTTTGAATGTTGAATGTCCCTGTAAGGTCCATGCTTTAAAGGCATGGTCTCTAGGGTGGTGCTATTGGGAGGTGGTAGGACTTTTAAAAGGTGGCGCTTTGTTAGAAGTCTTTATCTCATTGGGGGTGTACACTTGAAGGGGATTGTGATTGTGGGATCCCAGCCCCTCCTTATTACCTCTTTTTCTCCCTGTATTATGATGGGAGTGGTTTTGTTCTACCTTGTACTCTTGCCATGTTATGCTGTCTTGCCACAAGCCCAAAGCAATGACAGCCATTCTCTTACCCTCTTCCTCTTCTCCCTCTTCCTTCCCTTCTTCTATTTTTTTAAATCGAGGTCTTGCTATGTTGCCCAGACTGGTCTCAAACTGCTGGCTCAAGCAATTCTCCAGCTTCAGCCTCACAAGTAACTGGGATGACAGGTGCATGCCACCATGCCCAACTAAAACTGTTTTGTATAGTGCTACAATGGTGGGTTTGCATCACTAGGTATTTGTTAAAATCCCATAGACAGAACATCAAGAATGAACACTAATGTAAATGAAGGAGTTTGAAAGGTAAGGTGAGTCAGAGACCAGCCTGAGGAATCCTGAGCAGACATTGCCACTTAGCCTCATAAGTGACCTTAACAGAAGTGAAACTTAAGCTATTTCTTGTAAATGCCTCAGTAGAACAGGGGGAAAAAAAGAAACTTCAGGCTAAACAACCAGAAGCTACCAACTCACTTACATAATTAGGAATTTTCCAGCTGGGTAAGTTGACTACAACTATAACCATGTAAATATTTTATTTGCTTTTCTTTTGTGTTTATCCTATAAAAGTTTTCCACCTGCAATCTCTCAATGGAGCAACGAACCACTCTTGGATTCATTTCACGAATCACTGTTTACATAAATTCTCAAAGAAGGGGATTATGCCTCAGTTTACCTTTTAACAAAACAAAACAAAAAGATCCACCCCTGAGGGATCCCTGAGCAGTGTCACCCTTAGGTCATGTGTTCAATCTCTCCAACAGTTTCCACTTGGTGATGAGAGGTCACCAAGAACTTACATCCGGTCACTCTATGGAACCTCAGGCACAGGATAGGTGATCAGCAGTAACTGTGTGACCCCAGGGTAAATGTCACCCATAGCCCCCTGGCTGCAACTTGTGTGTGTGTGGGGTGGGGGTGGGATTTCTTTCTGGATGCTCAGCCTGGCAAAAGGAGGAACAGGAGGAAGGCTCAGGGCCAGTTGTGATGGGAGGAAGCCGGAGTTGTTTACTTCCTAATTACAGGAACCACAGCTTCAGCACAGTCAGGTGTCATTCCAACAGACAAGGTTAATAGGATGTGAGCGGGCCCAGCTGCTGCCACTCTGCTCACGACGACAGGCATGCAGGTGAAGTCAGATGAATTAGCCAGCAGCCTGGCCACACTGGTCAGCTACAGCTGTTCGGAGGTACAGGTTAAAATTCAATCTTGCAGACTCTGTTTCTCCTACAACCTCCAAACGGTTCAGTAGGACTGCTCTGCCCAAAGACACTGTCACATAGAGGGTGCTGAGGAAGCTGGTCATGTCAGATAATTGGTCAATGACTCCAACCTGGTCAACTTTCACCCCCCAATGGAAAAGTTCAAGAGGGAGAAATGCATGTGGCCTTGGCTTTAGACTTTACCTGGGACACTTTCAGGTTCAGCAAACTTGAGGCAGCTGTTTAACCATTTTAGAATTCAATATCTTCATCCATCACATGGGAATAGACTTTTTTAGGGCTGCCATGAGGATAAAGTACTTACAGGCACAGAGAAAACTAGCTCAATAAATATTGGTGAAAATTATTAGCAGTATTGTTTTAATGGGCTACCTGGGCAAGTTTTGTGCCCAGACATTCATCAGTTCGCAGCTCTGGCCTTGCCAGCCAGCAGACGATCTAACAAGACCTATTAACAACCTGTTTCTGATCAATGATTTATGGCTTAGCTTTTCTGTTAATGAAATGTAATTGCCAGGCCAGAGATCTAGCACTGTAGCAAAACAAACCTCCACAGGAAAATTACACCCTGGATCCCACAATGGAAGCTCAGCACTGCTCTGGTTGTCTGATGATCGGTGTCCAGCACCACCAGGCCTGGCTTTCGAGGTGCTGATTCTGTTTGAAGGTGGAAAAGGTACTCCTTGCCAGTCTACTCTTCTCCATAAAAATTAACACTGTCAGAGGACGCCAAATGGGCTCAGCTAATGTGTTTTTCAATGAGGACTAAATTTTATCCATAAGCATCAGTGTCAAGACTAAAATAACATTTTTATGGACATGGGGAGCATGAAAAGCAATGCTGACGCAACCAGGACAGGTAAACGAGAGAGTGTGGGGTCTGGTCGTGCCTCTGGACATTCCTGTTTTATGACATTAGGGCATCAGGGGATAAATCAACTAAAAACCAGCCCCTTGCCTGCATTTCAGTCATCACTTAAAAAGTGGGGGTAACAAAAAAAAACCAACCTCATGCAGGTGTTGTGAATATTGAGCTCATTTATTCATTCGTCCAGAATGCCAGCTTCCCACCTTGGATCTGGGAATATAGCAGTAATTAAAATAGAAACATGCTGTTATTATGGAATTTACATTCTATTCGGAGAAGACAGTAGGAAAGAAGTATGTATACTTATTTATATTCTGTATGACACGTTAGGTAGAGATCATCGTTATCAAGAAAAATAAACCCAAAAGAGGGAGGAACAGGAACAGAGGACGCCAGTATTTTAAACAGGGTGGACAGGGAAGACCATACTGAGAAGGTGGCATTTAAGGAACCCTGGAGCCTGGGTGTGGTGGCTCACTCCTGTAATGCCAGCTACTTGTGAGGAACAGATGAGGAAGATCAGGGTTTGAGGCCAGCTTAGGCAAAAAAGTTAGCAAGACTCCATCACAACCAAAAACTTAGGCATGGTTGTTCATGCCTACAATCCCAACTAAACAGGAGGTGTAGGTAGGAGAATAGCAGTCCAGGCTGGCCTTGGGCAAAAATGAAAGACTCTATCTGAAAAACAAGTAAAGCAAAAAAGGGCTGAGGGATGTGGCTCAAGTGGTAGAGTGCATGCCTAGAAAATGCAAGTCCCTGATTTCAAACACTAATATCACAGTAAAATAAAATAAAATAAATAACCTGGAGACGGTGAGGGTATACAGATAGGAACTGAGCACAGAGTGGTCCTGAGTCATACAGTAAACATTCAATAATTGGTGCTAATGCTATTACCAATTTTGTTGATGTTGTCACCCACAGAATGGTGTCGGACACATATATGAGAGAGCTTTCAATACTGCAAAGAGCCGTGCAGCCCAGGCTAATGAATGGAACTATGCAAATGTCCTGTAATCCCTGGGCAGCCTGAGATGAGGCTGTGGCAGGATATCTTCCTGTGACCCCAGCAGGGCTGAGGGTTCAAGGTCTTGTGTATAACAGGGCATCTTTGTCTCGAGACTGCCCTGCATATGGTAGGGATTGAGATATTTGCCCAGTGGCTGAAAGAGGCCAAGAGACGTGGGGAGTAATGGAAGAGCCCAAGTTTGCAATAGTCACTTGAGTTCTTGGGGGTATTCAGAGATAGGGGAGTGTGTGTTATCTTGTCACCTGACCTTGAGTTTCTAAAGATTCCTAAAGAGTCATCTGTAGATGGTGATTTTCCTTCTCTGGAATGGGAAAATCAAAGTCCAAATCTGAGCTGTGTCACTTCCTTACCTTGTAACATGGGAAAACATCATTCAACTTAAAATGTGGCTTAGATTGGCTCGTCAGTCGTGAAACCAGGAGAGGGTAGACATAGGACAGAAATTTATGATTCAAAATCTTTCTGATTCAAAATCCCACACTAGCATGGATTAGGGATGGCAAAATGCAGCTCCATTAGAGGCAAGTATATGAATGAGAAAACCTAAGATTCTGCACAATTTGACCCCACTTTAGCCATCTAGTTATAATTCCTCTTAACAGAAGGCTTTGTAATCCCAGGAAAGCAGTAGACCTTGGGTTCAGAGAGAGTAACATAACACAAGTTATTTACCCTCCTCAGAAAAAAGACGAGGCAACACAAAGGATTAAAATTAATGTCGAAGAAATAATAATGTTGTCAGCACTGGGGGCTCAAACCTGCAATCCTAGCTACTTGGGAGGCTGAGATGGGGAGAATCATTGTCCAAGGTCAGCCTGGACAAAAAGTTCATGAGACCCCATCTCATCATCGTGGTATTGTGGCACATGCCTATTATCCCAGAGACTGTGGGAAGCATAAAATAGATAGACTGCAGTCCAGGCCAACCTGGGCAAAAAGCAAGACCCTATCTCATAAATAACCAGAACAAAAAAGGGCTGGACAAACAGTAGAGCTCCTGCCTAGCAAGTGCAAAGCTCTGAGTTCAAGCCACGGTACTGCAAAAAAAAAAAAAAAAGCCTAAGATTGGTTAAGGGTAAGTGTGACAAAGGCACAACATCAACGGCAAGCACTTTTTGGACATTGTTCGTTTTCATTCTTACTGCAAGTTAGTATCATCATTCCCACTGAGTTTCAGTTTTTGCTCAATGTCACACAGCTAAGAGATTATGGTTGAGCCCAATCAGTAGGATTCTAGAGCTTATGCTGTCAGCCCCTACTAAAAAGTTAAGGTCACTTTTGGGTACATACACAGTAGGTGCTTAATCAAGACACTAACTCAGTCTTTATGTAGGGCCAAACCCTATTCCTCTTCATACTTCGAGTCCTTAACAAGTGGGGCTCCCTGCCTGAATGGCCCTTCCTGTTTCTCTCTTCCATACTACATCCTCTTGTTCATCACAGTTAAAGGAAAGGAAAGGCCTGTTTCTTCCAAGAAGCCCACTGAGATTATAAAAGGACAAGTGGATTGATCTTAAACTCCAAATATTCTACCTGGAGTGAAAGGATGTCTGTTTGCTGTTTTGTCGTCTGCCACTGTCTCATTTTCTGGGAGCAACCTCCAATTTTCTTACACAAACAAATACCAATCCATGTGGTTCATTTGAAGTAGTGTAACTCCAACCCTAGGCTACAGGAATGAGACATCACCTACCCTGGGCCAACCAGTACTGCTTAGGGCAGTAGTCCCAACTATATTGGGAAACCGACACAACTTTTCTTTTGGAGTGGCCAATCTGGTAGGGTGTGAATGTTGGAGATGCCTGTGTCTATCTTTTCCCTTTTTGATGTGGGTCTGAGTGAAAATGAAAAAAACAAGAACAAAAAACCAGGAAGAAGATACCCAATGGCATTCTTTGAACTCCTTGATCCAGCCTTACCTGAATCAGTTAAATGACCTAACACATCTATTTTTTTCTTAAGCCAAGAGTTGGGGTTCTGCCACTGCAACTAAACAATTCATAGAGAACACACACTCCTCACCATTTGTCAGATAGACTAACCCTTGCGATTTTCTACTATGAAGAATGCAGTCTATTACTGCTGAGATCTGATAGCTTCTTCAAGGACAGCACCAAATTCCTTTTCCAAGGTACTGAGAACTTATAAGGGAGAAGGACATGTGGTGTCTGGCTGCTGAATGAGATAACCTGTGAGCAGCCTTGGATTATTATAGACAGAGATGGGGCCATCGAGTCAGGTGTGAGTATTGGTTCTATAGTTTACCACCTGGGTTTCTTGCCAAATCCTTTTTGTCTATCTCACTGTCAAAGCTCTCATATAATTTGGAGAAAATAATAAACATAGGACTTTGGGTGTGAAAGTGAAGTGGCAGGACTCAGTTCTTGAGAAAGCTAAGCACCTCTTTCTAGGTTCCTAGCTCTGTCCATGTTCACACTGGTAAATGTACTCACTGCTCCAGGTGGTGGAAATTAACTCATCCAGACACACACGTCAACTGAGGCTGGGAACAGAGAGAGCCCCGGCATCAGGCACAAACCATGAAAGCTCTTGTGGGAATTAAATGAATGGAAACTTGGGAAAACCTTTTACAAACTGGAAGTCAGTTTAGGGATGTCTATGAGAGAAACCAGGTAACTAAAAGGTAAAAGCTTTTTGAAGGTCAGCAACATGCTGTGAATCCTTCCCAAAGTTAAAACAAATCCCTGAGCTCATGCTTTCTTCCACTGGCCCAATAAAGTGCTGTACAATGAAAACAATTCATGGAGCAACTTCTACGTGTTACACATTGCTAAGTATGTAAGGCAAGTCTCTAATCATCGCAAGAAGGCATTGGTGGGGGCCGGCTATTTGATCCTCACTGAGGGGCATCAAGAAGCTCAGATGAATAGAGGACAGAAGGAGAAGGATATGTGAACAGAGGCACAAACAGGCCTGTCCGAGGCACAAGAGAAGACCCTATTAGTGCATGCTGTCAGAATTGGCCCACATCTCTGGCGGACACCAGTCAGAAACAGTGATGGGTGGGAGATGGGGTGTTTATACCTCCTCAACCCTTAGCTGGAACTCTTAAACTCTGTCTTGGATTCCAGAAGTTCCAAGTTGGTTAAGAACCAACAATGGCAGCATGCCTTTGAATGGATGTCTTCCCTTTCCTTTCTCCCATCCATGTTACCCATCATTTCCTAGAGTCACCTTCCAAATACACTATTTGCACTTGTCTCAGAGTGGGCTTCTGAGACAGCTCAAACTAAGACCCCTCCACAGTAAGCATCACTGTTCCCAAGCACTGTTCAAAGAACCAGAGGACCATAGGAGTCCAGGCAGGGTTTCATCCACAGATGAAGGAATCAAGGTTCAAGTTTACATAGATGTTTCCGGTGGGCTTGGCCACCAGTTTGGGGAACTGTATGCACAAGCACACTCAGCAAAACCCTGGGCGGCTCCGGATGGGAGAATATTTCCTGGGATTCCCATCACCCATCCAATGTTGGACAACACTGCTCATTTCTCTCCCACACAAGAAGCACTAGGTAGCACTGAGTGCTGAATAATTCGCTTTGCTCATCCTCATCCATATGTATTGCAAAGACCATGAAGTGCCAAGTGCTGCATGGGACCACGTGGTAAATGCTGGGTTGGGACAATGACAAGTTCATCACCTCCCATGCATGGGGGTGATGCATCACCACCAGATCTGGTGGTACTCACCACCAGATCCCCAGCTCTGAGAAACAACTCAAAGGAATGATGAGAATTAGGTTTAAAAAGAAAGGCAAGAATGCCCAAGGAAATCTTCCCGTCTTCTCATGACAGGTCATTGCTACTGTCCTCTCTCTAAAGTCCCAGCACCTCCAGATCCCTAGGACTTTTTTCCTTCTTCTTCTACTACTTCTCCTTCTTTATCTTCTTTATTCATTGGCAGTGTCTTCTTATGTAGCTCAAGCTGGCCCTGAACTCACAATCTGCCTGCCTCAGCCTCTCAAGTGCTGGGATTGCAGGTGTGTTGCACCACACCTGGTTATCGGGGACATTCTGACCAACAGAGGTTTCTGAATTAAAAGTGGCTGCTGTGATAGACAGCTTCTAACATGGCCCCAGTGACCCCACCTCCTGGTAGCCATCCTCTTGTGCCTCCAGTCCCTTAGGTGTCAGCTCCATTCAGTTACTCACTACAAACAGTGAGAACAGGACTGGAGTGAGATGTCACTTCTGAGACTAAGATATGTGTACAACTCTCTCTTATTCACATCGCCTATCCTGGGGACACTTCTCTATGGCAAGGAACTGAGGTCCTGGGTCAAACATACTGCGAGGGACTCAACCCTGCTAACAGCCAGGTGTGTGACCTTAGAAGTGGAACCACTGTAGGGCCAGAGATGGGGCCACAGCCCCAGCTCATATCTTGACTGCAGCCTGTGACCAACTCTGAGGCAGAGACTCAGGCAAGCCCTGCCTGGACTCCTGTGGGTCCTGTGGTTTTTTGAAGTCACTATGTCTTAGGGTTCTTTATTACACAGTAAGAGATGTAACATCATTACCAAGTAACAGAGCTGCTTCTCATAATCTTCAGCATTGCCACCCATCCTATATGGCTAAGCAAACAGCGCTGCTAGTGCTATTCTGCTACTGGCACTATAAGTGTCTGGCACTGAGCAGGTGCTTGAAAAGTACTGGCAGTAATATCATCTCTATTATTTAATGCCTGCTAGTATGGGGTACCTGTACTAAGGACAAAAGCCTTGTACCCATATTATCCCATTTAAGCCTCAGAATGAATCTCTATGAGATGCAAATCTGCATCCCTCCCCATCATTGAAGACACATTGGATTGGTTCCCCAGTTCTCTCAGGATGCAGACTAAGATCCCTGACTTGGCCTGGGCTCCGCCACTCTCTCTGTGTCAGCCATCTGTCCATCTTTGCAGACCTCAGAAACCTTGCTTCCCCTGCTGCTCCCTTCAAGTGCAATGCTGTCTCCCGCTGCCTGTTTCTCTGGTGACTGTGCTTCAGTCCTCTGGAGTATTCTTCAACCTCCACCCCACCACTTCAATGAAACAAATCCCTCTCTGGAAAGAAGTACAGGCAACTAACCATCTAAACAACCAAAGCAACAGTCTTGGTACATCTTCCAATTCTCCTATCTTCCAGAAGTACTGACCCCCTCCTAGCACCTTTCAATTCTTCCTTCATATTGTCTCAATTAATCCACCTGCGTGGAGTCAGCCTTGAGTGCCAGGCTCTTCACTCAGTATTGTCACACATCTAGTGTCATACTGTTCCCACAGCAACCCTTCAAAGTATGCATGAGATACCCATTTTTTAAACAAGTAAACTGATGCAAAGAACATTCAAGTAGCTTGACCAATGACAAGGACTTGTAATTTGTGCATGGAGAATGTAAACATGGTAGCCTAATTTCAGATCCAACACTCTTATGTTCTATTTCCACTGTAAGATGCTTACTCCGAGTGAGGACTCTCAACTCTGGGACTCAGAGACTCCCATGCTAAGAGCTGGGTTGTCAGAGTTCACCCAGTACCCACGGCTGTCTTGGGAGGATGGTGAGTGCATTTCAGTTCCCCGTGACATGTGCTGCATGTCCCCTGAGTCACTACAGGACTGAAAATAAAAGAAGCCATGCTTCCTCCACAGCCTGATGTCATTCTTTAATAAACCTCCATCCCACAAAGGATTATCTGTGTGAGTCTATTCCTATGGGTTTGCAGAAACCTGACTCACAGGCTGCTGAATCATGTACATTTCATGGAATGTAGTCCACACTTTCATTCATTCATTCAACAGATTTTGACAGAGTTCCGATTAGTGTGTATAAGGTTCTGCTAAGGGCTGGGGACTCAGAGGCAGACAGAGCTTGTAGCCTCTAGAGACTTAGGCATCACCTACCAGGAATGGCATCAAAAGGACGAAAGGAGCCGACTGTGGCCAGGAAAGTAGTAAAAGGATGTTTAGAGGGCCCCTAGGCAGAAGGACTACTCTATGGAGATGGGGACTCTGCTGACAGGCATAAAGGAGAGAAGGGGTTTCCAGGCACAATGTGCAATATGAAAACAGGTGCGATGGGCACAAATTACCAATCCAGGCTTGAGGTAAGGGCTCTGCATGCTTCCTCCACTTATCCTTCAAAATAGTCCCAGGCTGTGGGACTTAGTGTTCTCCCCATACAGCTGAGATCATGCCTAAGTCTATATACACCCAGGAGTGCAGGGCTACCACACTCTGAAGTCTGAGCACACAGAAGGGTGAAAAATTGGTAAGGCTGGGGTACACGCGGATCCAGGTAAAAAGTGGGGAAATGAGCCTGAAGAAGGGGCTCCAAGGGCAGAGGGACTTGAACAGCTGCTTCATTCCCAGCCCTATCACTCCCCCTCTCTCCACATTTCTTCCTAGCTCTTGCCATCATGCAAGAGTATGCTTACTTACTCATGTGACATCACTTGCTACACTGGAATGCAAGCTCTGAAAGGGTAAGGGTTTTGCCTTTTTTCTTCTCTTCTGTATTCCCAGGGTCCAGAACAGTGTCTGCCACCCACTTGGTGCTCAATAAATATTTGCTGAAAAAATAAGAGGCTGTTTCAGACTAGGATATTAGCCTGAAGACTAGTTTTTAAGCAAGGCGGAAGGTTTTAAATAGAAGAGAACCAGGGTCAGTTTTATTTTATTAACAGAGATGTGGTAAGAGAGGTGTTTTTCCCCAGTAAATAAGTCAGGCATCTGCTTGAGACAAGGGAAGAGAGACCAAGGAAACAGAGAGTCAAGATGACCCCATACAGGTTGCCAGATGGTGCTCCAACTCAAGGGCTTTTAACAAGCATGGTCCAACCTCTGTCTTGGGACTTTGGGAAGGCACAAGGATGGCTATTTATCAAAGAGTAAATAATGAGAATACCAAGAACTCAAGACCCAGCTTGGTGAGTAAAAAGCCTGAAGAAAACAGGCACAATGAAATCATCAATTCATCTTGCCACATTTCCCAGTCACCCCAGGTGTGTCCCAGCATCCTCCAGCAGTCCTAAGTATATCCCAGCATCCCTCAGAAGTTCTACATGTATCCCCAAATCCCCCAGAAGCCCTAGGTGTGTCTCAGAATCCTTCAACAACCTCAAGTATATCCCAGAATTCCTCAGCAGCCTCAGGTGTATCCCAGCATCCTCCTAGAAGCTTCAGATGTATCCCAACATCCCCTAGAAGCTCTGGGTGTGTTGCAGCATCCCTCAGTAGCCTCAGGTATATCCCAGAATCCCTCTGCAACCTCAGGTGTATTACATCTCCTAGAAGCTCCAGGTGTATCCCAACATCCCCCAGCAGCCCTAGGTGTGTCCCAACACTCCCAGCAGTCCTGGGTGTATCCCAGTATCTCTCAGCAGCCCCAGGTGTATCTTAGCATCCCTCAGCAGTCCTTGGTGTATCCCAGCACCCACAGCAGCTGTAGCTGTATCCCAGTATTCCCAAGTAGCCTCAGGAATATTTCAGAATCCCTCAGCAGCCCCAGGTATAACCAACCCCAAGCTGGAAGCTGTTTATTCTACTGGAGATTTTCTGAAGGTGGGATGTGTAAGTGTTAACAGAGGTCATCAAATACATGGATCAAAACGATGTGTGTGTTTGTGTGAGCACATGAACATGCACACATACATGACTGCACACATGCACAATCTCCTAAGTCCCCCATGGAACTTAACTGCAGATAAGTCTGCATAACTGAATAACTCTGCTACCAGAGGCCATTTGCTGACCGCCAACTAGGTATGACTGCCATGCCGAGTATGTTTCACGGATGTTCTATACCATAGGCTATTGTTGTTATTCCAATGTTGTCAATAAGGAATTCAGCCTCCAAAATCAGGCAGTTCATTTTATAATTCTTTATGGAGTGTCCACCATGTGTCAGGCTGGGAATATAGAGGAGAAAACATACCTCCTATCTCTGCCCACTCTGTCTAATATAAACTACAAATATTTTTTCTAATAACACCATGATGACATTAGCTGTATGATGAAAAAGTATGCTGTGCTACGGTTGATCTGGCCTGAGGAAGAGCATGGAGCACAGCTATGAAATGAAGGACAGAAGTATGAAGTGTGGCTTTTATTTGTTGCCTTTATATCTTGGGGTCTTGCTGGCACCGAAAGAGGCTGTTCCTCCCAGGTTTAGCTAATTCCTAGAAACAACAAACAATTGTGTTTTCTTTGTCTGAGTCTTAGCAAGTCACCCATGTGAGACACAAAAGAGAAGACTGAGACCAGGTGGCTGTGTCAGGCTGAAAATCAGGCTCATTTTCAGATAAGAACGTTGAGGCTGAGTCCCTTAAGGTCACTCAGTTCGCCATCAAAAAACATAAGGTGTGAATACTGTTCTATGCATATCCAGTTCTGGACTTTCCTCACTATTCCACACTCCACAGGGTCTGTACCAGAGGCTGGTGAGCTATGGCCCCAGGTCAAATTCTCTTGTTATCTGTCTTTGTAACACAGCTTTACTGTCACAGAGCCATGTACATTTGGTATTGCACTGCAATGGCAAAGCTGAGGAGTTACAACAAGCACTGTATGGCCTGCCAAGCCAAAGATATTTTCTTTTGGGTCCTTTACACAAAAAAGGTTATTGACCCTTGTTATAGAAAATGCCCCCATTCTTTCTTCTAATAATTGGAAATTCTGAGTCTGGGAAAAGCATGCATCTCTGACTCCTGATATTACTTGGTGTATAGCAACTGGCTGCCCCTTTTTTCATTCAAAGTCGGCTTTGGATGAAATAGAATGAAGAGCTACCAAGCTTGAGTACCTACTGTGTGTCAGACACACTAAAGGCATTCCAGCATGGTAGACATTTGTATCACCACCTGCCAATGAAATAGAAGCTCAAAGTTTTTAAGGTAGTCACTGGAGGTACCCAGCTAATAACTAGGGAGGCCAATTGCACACCTGTGTCAGTCTCTCTCCAAAGCCTCATTTATTCCATTATAACCTGCTGACCTCCAAGAAAGATGTCTAGCCCAGGGTAATAGCAGCAGTTTTCATAAGATACAACTGGACACAGCAGGACACCCACACAGAAGCACTTGGAGTCCCACTTCCTCTCCACCAAAGAGTTTAAATCAGACTGAATACAGTTGTAGTTGCTATGGTTTTAGTTAAAAAATAAACAATGTCCTTCTACTTTTCTTTTATAGACCAACTATCATGGGAGTGGGGATTTGAATTCCAAAGAAGCCAGCAGCCTATTATGGTGAACATCGTGTCATGTTTGGAGATGGTGTTCTGAAAACCATTCAAGAGCAGGTTCAGAAAACTTGGATGTGATTCTAAGGGGGGAAACTATTTAAAAAGAAACTTTGGATTGTATAATGCCATGATGAATATGTAAAGACATTTTAGAGCTCTGTGAGTATTATTCATTGTTTCAGTATTGAGAGGAAACAGGTCAGACAATGTTTAAAGAATTAAGAGAGAGAATGTGAAGAGAATTTACAGGTGAAAGAAGAGGACATGGTGTGTTCAGATTGCTTAAAAGAGCCTTGGAGTATAGAACACAGGTGGTGAGCAGTGAAGAATGAGGCAGGGGACACATCTGCATTTACACAGGGCAAGAGAAACATCAACATCAAATGCTTCTGATGGACCCGGAATGTTCACTCAAATTAGACCATTTGAGCCATGTCCCAACAAGAATCTAGGGTGAGAATTAGCCCTTATTTTTAAAGTGACAACTCTGATGATGTATTTTTAAAAAACTGTATTAGTATAATAAGAATAATACTGATAACTACTAAGGAATTAGTCTGTGCCAAGTAATGGTCAAGATATTGACAAGTCACACTTTTCCCTCCCATATGATCTGGGGATTGGTTTCAGGAACCTTCAAAAAATATCAAACTCCATGGATGCTGAAATCCCTGATATAAAATGACATAAAATGGTTATTTGCATAACCTAGGCACACCCTCCCCTAGACTCTAAATCATCTCTGCATTACTTACAAATACCTAGTGCTGTACAAATAGTTATTATAATGCATTGTCTAGGAAGTAATGACATTTTTAAAAACCTGTATATGTCTGGTTATAAATGCAATATTGTTCAAATATTTTGAATCTGAGGATGTAGACCCTGCCAAAATGGACAGTCAACTACAGCTTTTCATTCTGTCTGCCCTAGATCCTAAGAGAAGGGTTGGCAAACTGCAGCCTGTGGGCCAAATCTTTCCAGTTTCACATTATTAAGCAGTTGAAGGAAATCAAAAGAAAAAAAAGTATTTTGTGACATGTGAAAATTATATGAAATTCACATTTTATTGTAGAATTCAGCCAGTGAGTGGTACCCTTGCATTTGCGTGTTGTTGAGGCTTGCTGCTTTTGTATGACACAGGCAAAGGTGAGTAGTTAGAGGAGTATTTGTAGGGCCCACAAAGCCAAAACTATGCATTATCTCTGATCTCTTATAGAAAAAGCATGCCAACTCTGGCCTTAGGGGATAGGGAGGCTGTGTTCTTAGGTCCATGTTACTGGAGTAAAAAAACAGAACTTTAGAGACTACCTCTCTGGCTAAGTTTGCACAGTGACCATGAAGTAGAGTGGTAGACAGAAACTAGTACTCTGCTTCACCAGACATTACACTGCTAAATAGAAGCCCATGCTGGATCCCATCAACCGCTCTTCCCATAAGCATATGTCTGCAGGAAGCACCAAAATCATTCTGGAGATTCAATGGTGAGGATAAGGAAGAAATAAAATGATATACCTTGGGAAATATATGCAGTGACACCAACCAGTGACTCACAAAGGACCAAAGAGGGCTTGAAAACAAGGTATGTGAGCTGCTTTTAACAGAATCAATGCCATTAAACACTAGCTACAATGTTTTTAGTTGTCACAAGACATATATATAAAATCCACTGCTATTGAGGGTGTTCTTTTACAAATACCCTCAGGCATACTTGGTGTCCCATACTTGTCAAAGTATGGGACAAAGTTTGAAGAAACTAGACTGGCACCATCATTCATCTTCTTTCCTGACTTGATAAAATTAACTCAACCTCTAAATATCCATCCTCAATAAATCATCTGAGCTGTAAGAGAAGAGCAGTGTTTAGCGTATTGTGGTAAACTATCAATGAACAGGAGAAGGAGGAGTCCATCCATTGTGTAAAACATCAAACTGTGGCATATCACACAATATAGACATGTAGCCATTTGTAAAATCATCTCTGTGAAGAACACTTAATGTTGGATTTTATTCTCTGTGAGACTGGAAGCCCTTGAAGAGATTTGACAGAATAACAACACTTGGACCTAACATTTAAAAAGGATTTCTTTTCTGGCCAGGTAAAAAACAATTGTTCAGAGCAAGAGATAATGCTGACCAGCAGAGTTACCATGGAAAGAAGGTGCCATCTAGAAAATTTTTAAAAGAAGAAAAGATAGGATTTGTTGATGTATTAGTGGAGAGAGAAGTCAATGATGTTTCTAAGGAATTTGACTTGAATGATTGGAAGAATGGACCAGCTGTTTGCTGAGATGGGGAAACTGGCAATGAAGAAAATTTGCTAAGAGGAAAAGAAAGCAAGGTTCTAGCCTGGGCACTCTATGTTCAAACTCATTATTATGGCAGCTTCAATGTAGTTCTATAATTTGCAATGTGTCAATGATCTACTACAAGTTATTAAGGACCAGGCATGTATTATCTCTTAAATAACATTTTTCAAATGGCAGTTTCTGGTAAAAATCATGAAATATCATATTCATTAGGGAAAATGTGGAAAATAAGAAAAATGTACAGAGAAAATGAATATTGCTTATGAAATTGCCACTGCAATTCCATGCTGTGTTTTTGGAGCACGATCCTCTATGTTACCGTTGCATTCACAAAGGGCAGTTTCTCTGCCATCATGAACTGTAACGATCTGGGATCTTCCTTTGCTGGCTTCTCAACCAGGACACATTTTCCATGCTCAAATAAAGGGCCTTTCTGGGGGAACTTGCATCATTTAGTCCCTGGGTCTCAATGTCAACATGATTTTCATGTCATAGCACAAACCTTCCCACAGTGTGGTGTTGGAAGAGGCTAAGCAGCTTAGTGCTTTCATGTCCTATAATGTTATCCAAGACATCACAGGGGCTGTGGCTGGAGCCATGAGAAACCTAACTAACCACGAGTTATCCAGATTTTATCCAACACTAGATTTTGCAAGATTTTATGTGGACTTCAGGCTCATTTGCCTCTGAAGCTGTTTTAACTCCAGCAAGGCAGAAAGCAATGGTGCTCACTTTATGGGTACTTCCGGAGAAGAGTCTTGAAGAAGAAATAGGTTTCTCACATTGGGTTTTATTCCATGGGATTGTGAAGACCAGGAAAGATATCCTCTTTTCTGAACTTTAATGTGTGACTTTAGGGATTCCAAGCTTGTCCCCTCCCTTCTAGTCCATACATCTATGGCTATGGCAATCTTTAACTCAAAAGTCCTCCCTGGATTCCCTCTTCATAGGATGTGAACTCCAAACTCCTGTCAAAATCTGGCACTAACCTGATTTTCCAACCTTCAAGTGTCCTGCCTTCCAGTCAAACAGAACAACTGCTAATCTCTTTGCACATCCAGAGCTTTCCAGCTTTGGATCCTGACTCTCTCCTGACAATACAACAATCATTTTCTACTCTGCAGTCTTTATATTTTAAATGAGCATACATCCCCCAGAGCACTGGGACTGCTTTGAGGAAGGACCCACTTATAATTCATCTGCTCCCAGTTTTCCCTCTAATGACATCCAGTAGCAATGAGAGTGTCATATTTGATCCAGCAGGAAATGCAATGGAGATGTGCTGAGAAAAGACATGCATGATTGTATTAGTAATAGTAACAGCTAAGGATTATTCAGAGTGAAATATGCTCCTAGTCATCTAAGTGCTCTACGTGCATAACTTATTTAATTCTCCCTGTGGTGGGTACCTTCTGATGGCTCCCACAGATCCACCTCCCCCTTTATGGCACTCACACCCAGTGTACTCTGTTCTTCTTGAATGTGGGTTGGACCTCATGACTCATCTTTAATGAATGTTATATGAAAAGTGAGGTTACAAAAGACTGAAATAATTGTCTTGGTGGTGCTCTTACCCAGCCATGCTTAGTCAACGGAATCCCATGTTACACAGCAAGAGACAGACAACACAACCACCTTTATTGCCCCATTTTGTAGATTAGGTAACCAAGGCACAAAACGATTCAGGAATTTTATGTAAATCATGTAGCTAATAGACAGCAGGGACATGATTTGAATCCAGGGAGTCTGGCATCAGAATCTTCACTCTTGACTACTAATGCTGCAATAACAGGGGATGAAACTTTGGGTAGATGGATGAAGGGATGTGTGGATGTGTAGATAGATGGATGGATGGGTGGCTGGATGGATAGTTGGTTTCTCCCTTTCCTCACTGAAGCATTCTATTTTTCAGCCCTTTGGCTAAAACATGGTGAATTTACTATTAACCTCACCAAATTGTATCCTCAGCAATAGACAAAGCATTTTACTAAAGAGTACCCTCTGCAAGAATGTGTATTTCTTACTGAGGGCAGTGTTTGGGTAGAAGGGGCCTAAATGAGTAGAAAACAGATTGCATGAGTTGAGAAATGATGCAATTATGCAAACAGCTATAAGCTTCATTAGGTTTCCATCAGATACATCATCATGTCAAGTTATGTTATAGGTAAATATTTTCTTTCTCTCCCAAAAGATGAGAGTGAGGTCCTCAAGTAAATGTTGGTATTATGCATTTTATATGCCCAGATCTGAATAAAGTGTTGTCATAGAAAGGGTGCTTATAGAAAGGGTGTCATGTGAAAGATACCCCTGTGAAAAGAATGAACTAGTGAACAAATAAAAGGAAACATCAATGAGTGAATAAGTGGATAAAATGACTTTATGAAAATTAGCAGTTATATTTAATCATGAACTTTTTAAATACCTAGTTTGAGTATGAAAGTTGTTATTCACAGGCCCAAACTCTCCATAACTTCAAAATAACAAGAGGAAGGGGGAGGGAAAATTAATATTTAGTGAGCACGTATTATATCCTGAAGTTATGTTTAATCCTGCCAATTTGGATTTCCCATTTTCAATTTGCAAAGGGGAAACTGAGGCTGAGACTGGTAACATGGCCTGCCAATCTGTGGACTTCTGAATCAGATTCAGGTCATTTTTCTGTATGTCCTACCATTCACACTGCTCAATGAGAGGTTAGAGGAAGGGAGGTATGCTTGTGTTTAAGATGAGGGCATGTCATCCTGCCTACTGGTGAACGTAGGGGCACTGCTCACTTATTTGCCTGTTTATACATTTAGTCCACAATTACTGACTGTGCCAGGCACTGCTCTGGGCACCAGGAGCACCCTTCTTATTTGACATTAGGGTGGAGGATAGCACTTTATTTCTAGTGAAGCCTGGAACAGGGGTTTGAAAGCAGAACATGCTACCATAATAAGACTCACCCTAAAGAATGGGCTCATCTTCCCAGGCTCCTGGATGATCTGAAATGGGAGCCATCTGCTTCTTATCAGTACATGATGAGCTCAAGTTCAAGTTCATGCTATGACAAACCTTTCATTTCCCTTAGCAAAGATGCAAAGGGACACAAAACTGCAACTTCAGTGTGCCAGCCTCCTACAGGCATATGCCACACTCAACACTGAGAGGACCTGGTAAGTCAGCACTGCCTGCATTTCATAGAGCAGAAAACTGACACTCAGATAGCTGAGCAACATCCCCTGGCCACTGAAAAAAAGGGCATTCAACTCTATAACCTGGACCCATGATCACAGTGCTGGGATGGCCATGATTACTTTGCAATACACACACACACACACACACACACACACACACAAATATGTGCAAACATACTTTGCACTGTGCCTCAAACCCTCATGAGTGCTCTATAGGTATATCATCAGGGCCTCATCCACCAAGCAAGACAGCACTATTTTCCAAGCTGGAATTCTCTCTGTGGTCAGAATCCCAGAATATTCCTGGTCTTAAGGAATAACATGTCTACCCCACACAGAAAACCACCCTAAGCATTGCTCTGAAGACCTATTGTCTGGAACAAGAGGGATGTGCTGAGGGTTACTAAGTCATCAGAACTCAAACATAGATGTAGCAGGTATGTAATGTCAATAATGAACAGCCGTGGTGACAGCCTTCATTGATGGTGATGGTCAGACACTGTTGTAAGCACCTTACCTGGCAATTTCTCAAAGCGAGATTGTTTTGGAAATCTTAAAGATGAGGTAATACAATGCATAGAAGGGTCAAGTAACTAGCCCAATGTTACACAGCCAGCATGAGAAAGAAGAAGGATCAAAATCTGGAACTCACACTCTATAATACTATATTATGTGATTTACTAATATGTTTTCAGGAAGGAGACTGAGTGCAGTAAAATAAAAATGTACATGAAATAGTCACTCACACCTGTCACTCTGACACCTCTGTGTCAAAGAAGTCAGAGAAAGTAGGGGATGGGGCACAGGTATCACTCTTTACCTCCACTTCTTATTGCCACCTAGGTGAAATTTCTAGATTTAAAATGCCTACACTGTGCCAGTCATACAGAAAACACCTACAGCCCATATGCAACTTATCTTGGGGAACAGCAGGTCTCAGGCCATGGGCCTTCCACTTCATCAGGCAGCCTTCCCATTACTGCTTAATTCTGATTGCAAGGGCTCTTTCTGACCCTGAGTTAAAATCTGCCCAATCCCACATCTATTCCTCTCCCAAGAGAGCCTCCCTGTCTTCTGCAATCACTGAGATTAATCCCTTTTCCCCATGACAGCCCTTCACATATTTTGATCACTGGAATGATTTCTGAGCTGACATCAATCTTATCCCATCTAACAAGAGTGATAAAGAGGGGAAGATTCTCATAGGAAGATAGAGCTACTGGAGCTAATACCTTTTGAGCAGCTCAGCAGGCACCCCTTGACCTCAGGCACCCAACCTCCCAGAAGACGCAGACTCTGAGATTCACACACTCCACCTTCCTCAGTGGAGGCTGCAGCTCCACCCCTGGGTCAGGTACCTCAACCACACCTTCCTTTTCTTCTTATTTGAGTCCAGGTTGATTATAAGGTCAAACCATGGACATTGAGGCAAACTAGCAATAGTCTTATTGCATATGAAATGACCTAAAGAAAAACATACCCAAACCTAATAATGATTACTCACTTCTAAGAGCTAAAACTTTTGGGTAATTTCATTAACTTTTTTTGCAATTCCCAATTATTCTAAAAGAATGTCATAAGATTTATATAATAAAAAGCAAATTATTTTGAATTTCTGACTTTTAAGAGAAATCTATTAAGTGTATCCCCTGCTCTGGACCAGTAGTCCTCACACAACATCAGAATTCTCTAGAGGGTTTACTGAACACAGATGGCTGAGCTTGACCCTGCAGTGTTTATTAATCTGCAGGTGTGGATGGGTTCTGCGAAATTGTGTTTCTAACAGGTTCCCAAGTGATGATGCTGCTGCAAGTATGGGTACCATGTCCAGAATGCTTTGGAGCATTCTGAATATAGCCATCAATGGTGATAGGGGCTTGGGGCACTGTCTTCCCAGTGGCTTCCTCTCTAAACTGGAGTCCCTGCCAAGCCTCTTCTAAAAGGCTCTCTGCAACATGGTCCAGGTGTACCCTCCCCACCCCCACCCTGTCTCCACTACCCATCGCCATCATCTCACAGTCAGGTGGAAATGCTGTAAGACTCTCTCTGGGTGCCAACAGGATACCCACCTTCCCAGAGGAGTTCTGGGACAATGATATAATGCTCTCTTCACCCACTGTGTGATTTCATTGCAACTTTCAGATGCTCACCTTCCTTTCACTCCCCAGTCAAAGACAAACCTGCTCTATCTGCTGGCCAATTCCCGCAGGAGCTCACACTACCTATCAATGACTAAGAATCCAGTGGCTGATCACAGACCACCTCAGGCCACTTCAGTTCACCGCCTGAGGATGAGAACGCTAAGTAAAGTCTTCCCATGAAGGAGAGTGGGTGTGACTCCTGATATGGCATGACCGCTCCATTTGGCTCTGCCAAGAGTTAATGCAGGCATTGAATTCAGAACTACACAAGTCCATAACACCCAGCTCTACTACTGCCAGCTACCTGACTGTGGGCATGTCTTGCAACTTCCCTGGGTCTCAGTTTCTTCATGTGTGAAGCAGATATAATACCCATAGCATCTAAGTGGATTACAAAGAAAATCCAATGATATACTCCATAAAGCACATTTAAAATAGTGTCATGGCACATAGGAGATACTCAATAAATATTAGCTACCACTTTTCAGAGCAGACACACAATGTTAAATTAAATACTATGTCTGGATAGGTATTTGGGAAGAGTTCTGTAAGTAAAAAGATATAAGATTGCAATCAAGAATATTTGTATTTTGCTCATTATGACTGGGCAAAGATAAAATGTTTTAAGTCAGCATAGATGGGCAAACATGGACAACAAGTGAGGACATTCTTCAATTATTTGAAGTCACAAACATGATAAAAATGGAAGGGAATTCCAAGGATGAGGTTTGTAAGAGACAGTGATGGAGATCATGGAAGAAATGGTGAGCTTCAAGAATCAGTAACTCAAACATGGAGGCTTCAGCTATCCTAACTGTTGTGTGAAAGAAATTTTGACCCTAGAAAGAGCAGAGCCCCCTCCATGCCTGGCTTCAGCAGCCTTATTGAAGATCCTGGACACTGAAGACATATCCTTCTATCTGCATCTTCTCTGCAAGGAATCAGCCTCTGAGATCATAGTGTAGGCCTCTTCCTGGCACAATCTCTTTAGTTCCTTTTCTACACAGTACACTTGGTGCGTATAGCTAGAACTGAGCTCAGCACCTTCTTCTGACCTTTAAAATGTCTCCCATCAACCTGTGAATAATTAATTTCTATATACGTAGTACTTTGCCTATTGCCTAGCAGAAGGTACACATTAAATGTTTGTGGAATAGATAGAATAAAAATAAAAGGCTAGGCCACTGTTGAGAAATTTATTACTTAAATATATATTTAATGTACTTTAAAATAGATATATTAGTTAAATAAGTATACAGACAGAACATCAGATAATCCTTATAGCATATCATTACCAAGATAATTAATAACATAAGGTAAGCTATTGGTTAACAGTTGGTAAAATTGCAGAAAATAAAGTGATAGGTACAGCATGACTGAATTTATGGGGAAACATTTACTTCCAGGCTGGAGCTGGACAAAGGATCGTCAAGATACTTTGTACTGACTAATCACTTTTTACTGAATGACCGGACTGGCTTTGGAGCCAGGCAATCTGGGATCAAAGCACAGTTCCACCATTTCCTAGCTGTGGGCCTTTGGGAATATTTCTAAATATGCCTCAGTTTCCTCCACTGGAAAGTGGGAATAATTAAAAAAAAACCTACATCAGAGGGTTGCTGTGAATAAATATTACATAAGTTGAAATAAAGCCCTGTGATATGCTAAGTACTCAATGCACATATATTTTTATTGGAGAATTTAGAGCTAATTTTCTAAATATTCTTTAATTTGGTTACATAGAATAGGTCCATTTTTAAGAGCACTCATGAAATAAATTCAAGTTATCTCTCCAGCTCAGACCCTCCAATCGCAAGATGAATACAGTCAGCAAGGTTGTCCTGACTCAGCTAAAACAACAACAACAACAACAAAACAACAACATAAAAACCCAGAAAAACAAAAACAAAAATAAAAAACCTTCAGCTCTGCAAAGGACAGGAAGGGAGAGCTGAAGAGTGTTCACCTCCAGCATTTCAGCACTAAATTCTTGATGATTTTGAGGATAAAATGCTGGTGAAACCCCTTTGGGAAAACATGTTGTTGTGTCAAAATCATTGAGGATGCTTGATCTGTCAAGGAATGAGAAATTTATAGGTCAGAAAGAGCAAGTTTGAGGCCTAGCTTTTTCAATAACTGTTCAAGTTTCTTCTTCGTAAGATCATGGGACTATTCCCAATATTCCAGGGTCACACATACCAAGACTATACCTGGGGGCATTGACTTGCCAATCTAGGAGAATAGAAGGAGGAGGTAGGAAGAGAAGGCATGTCCCTACAGACTTGGATATTTGACTATCAGGAGCACAAAGAGCAGGAGAGGGTAGATACAGTAACTCTTCAAAGGAAGGGTGTTGATTCATAAGCAAAATTGGGAATTTCAAGATTTGGGCTGCTGAGCTGGGCATGATGGGCACACCTGTAATCCCAGCACCTGAGAAGCAGAAGCAAGAGGAATGCAACTTCCAGGTCATCCTGAGCTATATAGGGAAACAGTCTCAAAAATATTTAGGATGCTGCATTCCTCTACAATTTGGGAAACAGGGGTGATATCAAGGTGACATCAGGTAAGTGATTATTTGTTTAGAAATCCACCATTGCTTTCTAGACTAGATTATTTTTTCCAGTTGCTCTTGCTGGCCCAGTACTTAATACAGACATTCTATCTGTTTTGATGTATCTAAACCTTCCTCTGCATCTTAAATAGCTGGGTGGTAGTAACCTTCAGAGGAACAATGGAACTTGCAGTAATAGGACCTATTGAGGTCTTATTCCGTTTTTTTTATAATCACATACTACAAACACACCTGTCTAAAAAGAGAATTAGTGGCCAATAACCTTGCAAATTGTCTCAAAGCTCAAAGAGTTTTATTTTCTAAATACCAATAGCATAACCTACCTTGCATACTTGTTCTTCACAGTTTCAGAGCAAATAAGCATGCATAATTGGGAGCTAGGCATTGACAAAGCATTAAGGGTAATAGCATAGTTTTTTGAGTCAGGGAAAACTATCTTTTTATGCAACTCCTTCTTTTACTTGCTCTGTGACCAGAGACCAGTCACATAATCTACCTATGCATTAATTTACTTCTTTTTAATAGAAATGTATCTCACCAAGTTGCTCTGGCATTTCAATAAACTAATACTAGACCCCTAGATTTGAACTAGGATTAGTTGGAATGGAAAAAATCAATGTGCAAAGACACAATGCTGCTTCCAATGGGAAAGAAACACACTCCATGTAGTTATTACTATCTAATTTTTATTATTTCTTGAAGGCAAGAAACGTACCATGTTCATCTTTATAGTTCTGTTGTCTAACAGAAGGCATGGTGTAAAATTGGTGTTCAGTAAATGCTTGTGAAAAGGATGAATGAATAAAGTATATAAGTGTGAAGTGGCATGAGAAGACAGGGAAGGAATACTACATAGATAAGCAGAGCGGGCAGGGACTGCAAACACCAAAGACATAATAAGATGCTAGTGGACACTTTCAGTATGTTCTTCCCATGGTTCCCTTGGGGAAAAGAAACATTCCTCCTTCAACTCTCTTCTTTGTACCACTCAACACTCCTTTTCCCCAAATAAAAGGAGCAAAGATGCCTTTGAAAGATTCCAGGAAACCTACTGGATACTTTTGCTAGCCATTGTGGCTACTGAATGTATACTAACATTAGCTCAGGGGAATGGAGCTCTCTCTCTGTCCTCTTCCAACCATGCAGAAGATGGAAATAAACTGTTCCAAGGACTGACCTGAGACCTGCTTTCTCGTACTTGCCCTTCTCTGTGTCAAAACATGTAGACCTTGATCTATAAGAAGAGGCACAAGTCAGGGCGAGAAGAAAACAATAGGTAAGATGCTACAGCTTAATTCTCTGAAGTTCTCAGCAGTGAGTTTGAGGACCAATACTAATTAGAAATTGTTACCCAGGTTCCCTTAGACAGATTTTCCTCTATTCACATTTCCCTCAATAATGAATAAAGAGGCATTTTGGGCTAAGTAAGGCAAATTGACAAAAGCTCACTTTGAGCCTGAACATTTGTTATGTTATTTTCAATGTTCCAACAACTCTACATTTTATATTACATTCTAGTAATATAAATTATTATATTTATATATAATATATATTTATATTTATATATAATTTATATTTATATATAATATATATTTATATTTATATATATAACATATATTTATATAATATATATTTATATTTATATATATAACATATATTTATATAATATATATTTATATATGTATTTGTATTTATATTTGCCTCAATGGTAAGACCTGGATGTTCAAGCTCTGATATATAGAATCTACAAGCTAAGATCACAAGAACAAGTTTATGGAATAAGTGGACATGTGCCTCAGAATTTTGAATTTCATATTCTAAATGAAGCATGGTTCTTCCAGGATAAGAAAGATCATGAGGCTTATGCTAACAGTCTTCTAAACTCACTTGAGAATGAGGCCCCATCTTCACTTATATTATTTAGAAGAAAAGTAGTACATGAGAAGCAACTGTGATGAATCCTGCAGAATCACCGCAGACGTTCAGCTGCATAACAGTATTCTGTACTTTCTGTACACCTCCTTGATGCCTACCCCAGATACCCTCCCTAAGGAGGCATACCTTCTCTGTACTCTATAGAGACTGAATTTCCAAACTTGGCAACAACAATATTCCTGGTTCCCATTGGCTCCTCTACTGTGTAGCCTGGTCACTGCCCTCTCAAGAGATGGAGTCTATTTACCCACCCCTAGACTCTGAGCTGAGCCAAAGACTTCTTTGACCCCTTAACTGGAGTGGAAGTGACACGCTGGAATGTCAGAAATCAGACATTTTGAAGGGCTGTAGCTTCCACTTTTGTGCATTGGGGAAAGTCAGTGACTATGTCTGATTTCTCACTACTCCAAGACTGCCATGTATGATGACCCAGTCATGAGGAGACCCCACATGAAGACAGCTGCCTCATCAAAAGCAGTACTCCCGGCTGGAAGCCAGCAGTGGTGCACCACCTTGTGAGTGAATGGAATCTCTGTGAGTGAAGTAGATCCTCCAGGCTCAGATGAGCTGGTTTACTTGATGTCACATAGATCAAAGAAATGATTTCCTCTCCATTCTCTGCTCAGACTAGAGAATCGGAAACAAAAACGTGATAGTTACTATCTTAGGCACTAAGTTTCAAGGCATTTTGCTTCTTGCTTTGGAGCAAAAAAAAAAAGCCATTTCTTATCATTCACCCCATCATATGAGTTATTAATCTGAACACTTGTTACTGATACAGTATTTACCTCTCTCTACATAACTTGTCTCCAAGGGCTTGTTCCCTGTCTAGAATAGTGTCACACACATTGTAGGTCTACAAAGATTCATTAAGGGGGATAAATGTGGCGTAACTTCACTTTGCCTGATGTAGCATACACACTCACAACAACACTGTCTCCTCCACAGTGATAAGATATCCTCATAAATAGTCTAAGAAAACACAAGCACTTGCCAATCCCCACACCAGAGGTCAACCATTTATCTCCACATCTACCTCTATCCAGCATTCATAGCTGGCTCCCAAAAAACAATGAAAGTAGCCAAATGGCAAGCTTCTTTTCTTCACAGAGAACCTTTGTGGTTTAGAGTGCATGTGTTAAGAGAGAAGTGAAGTTTCGCTGAATTTTCATAGGCTACATGGCTGCAGATAAAATTTAATTAAACAGATTCCTTTAGTGATGTGCCCAGTGCTCTGAATCCCGTGCAATTATTTTCCTGTCCTGGTCTTTGCCAGAAAAGATGCAGGAGAAAGGGCTCCAGTTGGTGCTGTGCTGTGTGACTGACACAAGACAGAATTTCTCCAAAGAAGTCAGAGGGCATTTGCAAAGCTCTGCAGTGGGAGACCCTGACCAGCTCTGATCACTATGCATTTGAGTCCTTGGCCTCCAGCTTACTCATGCCTTCACTGTTACCACCCTCATTTGGGTTCTGTTCTGCTCTTCACAGAAACATTGCAGACGCTCCTTGCCTCCTGTTCCATCCAGACCCCTTTTGGAAAGCACCAACCTAATTGTGGCAGCCTCTTGCTGCTGGAAGGCATTCACAGAAACTCAAAGTATTTCCTGTTCCAACCTTCCATTGACTCCAAAGCCCTCTTCACCTCATCACTCCTCTAGCTAACATGTGAGCATGTGGCCAGTGAGAACATCATTGTTAAGTTCTAGAAAGTTTTGTTCTGCAAATAAACAAGAAGCAGCAGGGAGATAGGGAAACCTGCATCTTCTTTGTGTCATAAGCAAGGTTGAGTGAGAATGTGATGCTCGGACCTGGGGCTGTCATTTGATGGCCACAAGGCAACCTGTTAATGTCCCCAGGAAGGTAGAGTAGAAACACAGGAACAGACCTGATGCCTGATGACATTTTCCAGCCACTATTCTAATTTTAGAAATAGTTACTTTCAGACCTCACTATATGTTAAGAAAATTAAATGACTGTGGTTTCCAAGCCTCCAGAAGTAAAATGTTTTTGTAGAGGAAACACTTTTACTACTGACAGCAATTTTAAAATATCACTTATGAAACAAATTAGTTAGCCAAAAGGTAACTATTTTTTGGCTTGAGTAAACTAAGCTTTTTACTTGATTTCCCCAAAATGCTGCCATTTTTCCCTAAACAAGATTTTGTAAACAGAGAGGAAAGGAAAACAATTCATGGGTAGGCTTCCAACATGGTCTGCTATAGCCTTGAAATATGAATAAGACTCACCAAAAAGAGTAGTGAACAGCAGGTCAGGTGTCCAAGTAGAGGAATCTGTATGTACAAAAACATGGAGAGGTTTGCAGAGTGATAGGAAAGAGTAGTGTTGTTGCAGCATAATGTTTCAGGTGAATTAGTCATTCCTTCCTCTGCCTAACACCTTTAAAGAGTTCTCCAACGAAGTGTTGGAGGCATGGCTCAAGTGGAAGAGCACCTGCCTAGCAAGTGCAAGGTCCTGAGTTCAAACTCCAGTCCCACCAAAAAAAGCACACATAGTTATAATTGTGTATATTTCTCTGCAAACATTGCAAGCTCCAGTTCTGTATCATATTCATATTAGAATTGTATTTAACTATCCAGTGCCTATAATGCCCTAACCATGCCAATAAATGCCTTAAATAAATACTTGAATAACACTCTTATCAGAAGTGATGCTACTAGCAACTTGTGGACAAACTCACAGCACACAGAAACTAGAGTGACACCCACAAAAGAGACACATATAATTGGCATACTCATCTATTTACAGAGTCATTGCAAAATTTCCTAGTGGGAAAATCATTATGAATTTTGATAGTAAAAGCATTGTTTAAAACTCTAGATTTGTATGTGTTTCCTGGAGACTAATTGTCACTGATAAAAACTCACACTAAGCAAAAGAGGATACTTGCCACTTGTGGACTGGAAACTCATTCTGAAGGTTGTAAGCTACTGCTCATGTTTACTGCACCTTTAGGACATTCTGAAGAGCTACTCCATCTAGTCACCTAGCCTAGTGCTGTAACCTGGCTCTTTGCAGCTTCCTTGACCATTTGCCAACCAGCCTCTATCTAATCAATCAGTCCTAGGGGAAGCACCACTGTGCTCAGGGCCAGGGGTACCTTTAAGTTATCTGCTCATAGATCAGCCATTCAACCAGAGGAACACTGAGTGGCAAGGGAGGTACATGGCAAGGATACAGACATGCCCTGTACTTAGCATCATACTGCTAGATACCATGCCCTGTACAGGAGCCATTCTCTGGCTTAGTGTTGTCCTGTACAGAACCCCCAAGTAAAGAGTTGCACTGTCCTCAGTGACAAGCCTCTAACTCAGCCACTCAAGTTGACTATTTCTAGATATGAAGATGATCGTAAACACATTTGCTGCTTCATCCCATCCCAGGTTTCTGTCTTTGCCAAGACTTGGGTTCTCTAGCATTACCCTGGGTACCTTTGACCACTTATAAAATAAAATTTATAAACTTTTCATGATAATACAGTGTGTAAGGGCTAAGGAGCTGGAATCAGACAGATGAGAGTTCAAATCATGACTTTTTTTTTCATTTTGTTCTTTTGTTTTTCACTTATTCAATCAATATTTTTTTTCTGAGAGCTATCAGATACCTTACTAGGGACTGGGCAGTGAATAAGTCAGAAAAAAACCCTTTCTTTCATAAAACTTACCTCTGTGCATTGGGGGGGGGAGTGGAATAAAAGCAGATTAGCAGATTGAAATACTATATGGTGAATACTATATGTCTCTATCACCACAATTATTTTTATTATTTGAAGCATCATTTGGGATTAGGTTTGGATGCGAGTGACAGGAAAACCTGACAGTGGCTTAAACAAATGAGAACTTTTTTCTTTGACACAAAGTCTCTCCAGGAAAGTCATCTAAGCTTGGGGTGATTTCCCCAAATAAGCAGGGAGTAAGCACTTCTTTCATCCTGCTCTTCCACACCCAATCTCTTGGTCTGTAGCAGCAGCTGTCAATGCTTCTATATCTCTCAAGTGTTCACATTTCTCATACACCCTTACTGTAAGTACCTGGCACTCTCTGGCCCTTTCTCTGGCCTCAATAGGGTATTTTGTCCATAAATAGCAAAATGAAAGTACCAGGGAGGTAGTGTCTCTCTTGACAGAGCAGTAACCATCAACCAGTGGCAGACAGGAACTGAGGCATAAATACCACAGCTCCTTTGCCTTTTAAGGACAATTCAGATTGCATGCTATCCCAGAGTTCCCAGCAGCATGATATGCCACAATTTGCTCATTAACATACCCTTTACTGACTTCCTGGAATCACTAAGTAGATAAACAACCAGCTCTTAAATTATTATTCAGAGTCTGTGTTTCTGGGGAACTCAATCTGCTACATGGTGTGAAATAGCATTGCATACTCCACCCATCTCACCTCATTCCAGCCAGCAGGACCTGGGAGGTGGTGAAAACAAGCAGGCAAATCAAGAACATTATGAGAGGATTTCATAGGGTTCTCTACTCAGACCCTATTGGCCAGACTTTCCATGACTTCCTGGAGTGGCAAAGGATGCTGGGAGGTGTAGTTCTTATTCCGAGTGGTGATGCACCTTGTGAAATACAGTGTCTATTTCTAAAGAAAATGGCTATAACAAGCCACCATGACAGTGTCCAGGGGATAAGAAAAGTAAACCTCTATGGAGTAGCTGAGGACTCACAAGCAGGTGTTTGGGTTCCTGATGCACTGTAAATATCATTTCACAAAGATCCTCCCTGGAGCCTCTCAAGCCATCACACCTTGGTGCCTACCTCCTCACCTGCTCCCCAAAGCAGTCTAAGCATAATTTAGTCACTCTCGCCAGGCCTGGGAGAAAAGCCAGGATGTAGCTACATCAAACCTGCCAAGATACAATTTGTGTATTACAGTCACTCAGGCTGGGTTGTACTTTACCTTCATTATAGATAAATAAGAGGTTACACACAGGAACCCAGCCCTTCAAGGTTTGTGTGATTCATATAGGTGCATGACAGACGCATTTAAAAGATGGTGGATGATACATGGCTAGTGACAAATGAACGGTCCAGACGTGAAAACCACACTACGAAGCTCCCAGGACATGGAAAATTCAGTCTTAGTGTTGTAGGTAGGCTGGGGGTGGTTAAAAAGACAGGCACACAATGCTCAGTACACACAGCAAAGCACTACCAATGAAGACCTTCCATCCTGCCCATCATTACAGGATGTGGGCTGCACTATTTGCACCATTTTTTAAATGAAGAAACTAAGGCTTTGACAGATGGAATAACTTATCCTCAACCCCACGGCAGGTGAGAGTCAGACAGAAAATAATGCTAAAAAGCTATTCATAATATATTGCATACTTGACTTAAGTCTTTTTTGTCTGAGCCAGGCACTGTGTAGAATGGCTGGTATGTTATACAATTTAAACTTCACCATATCAAAGTCATATTTGAGATGCCATCTTTCCCCAATCAGAATGGCTACCATTATGAAAACAACAAATGCTGATGAGGATGTGGGGGAAAGGAACCCTCATACACTGTTGAAGGGAATGTAATCTAGTGCAACCACAATGGAAATCAGTATGGAGGCTCCTCTAAAAACTAAAGATGGAACTGACATATGGTCCTGCTATAACACTCCTGAGTCTGTATCTGAAGGAATTAAAATCAGCACAGACTATAGCTATCTGCATACACATATTCATTATGGCGGTATTCATACTAGGCAAATTATGGAATTAGCCTAGGTGCCCATCAATGGATGGGTGGATAAAGAAAATGTACAGTATATAAACAATGGAGTATTTTTCAGTCATAAAGAAGAATGAAATCATGTTGTTGGTAGGAAAATGGATGCAACTGGAGACCATCAGGTGAAGTCAAATAAGACAGACTCTGAAAAACAAATAATACATTTCATCTTACATGTGCAAACTAGATTTTTTTGAAAAGAGATGGCAATAGTAAGGAGTGTAGTTGGGAAGAGGAAGGGGATAAGTGGAGTGGAGAGGGGAACAAGAGAAGGAAATGGAGAGGTAAATATGATCAAAGTATATGAAAATGTCATATTTAAACTTTTATTTTATACAACTACTATGCACTAATAAAAATATAAAAAATATTTAAACCTTTTATTTTATACAACTACTATGCACTAATAAAAATATAAAAAATAACCTTCCCAGACCCTTGGGGTAAGCACAGCTATAATTTTCACTTTATAAATGAAGAAACTAAGGTTTAGAAATGTTAAGAAGCTAGTGGAGAATGTCACCAGGGTTTAAGGATCATCTTTTAGTTTTTCAGTACTAGGTTTGAACCCAGGGCTCACACTTGCTTAAGCAAGTGCTCTACCACTTAAGCCATGTCCCTATCCCTTTTTGCTTTAGTTTGTTTTTCAGATAGGAATTTTGTATTTCTGCCTGGGTGGATCTCAGACCACAATCCTCCTACCTCTGCCTCTCCAGGAGCTGAGTTCATAGCCATGCACCACCATGTTTTGTTTGGCTTTTTCTGAGACAGGGTCTTGTTAACTTTTTTTCTGGGCTGACCTTGAACTGCTATCCTTCTACCTCTACTTCTTGAACTATGATTCTCCTATCTCCACCTTCTGGATGGCTGGAATTATAATTGTGCACCACCCTGCCCAGCCCCTTAAGAGAGCAACTTGTCAATCAGATGCTTGAATCCTCTGTATGGAATTGTCCAGCTATGGCCATGCAGACACCTAAAAATGACAACATGAAAGAATGCACAGCTAACTAAAAAGTCACTACTTTAGGGCTCTTGGTGGTGAGCACCCATGGTAAGGGCCATTTCGTACACTGAATTGCCAAAAGAAGAGTTTGCCTTAGGACAGAGCTCAGAAATCTTTCTCTGTGGAGGGTCAGTTAGGCAGCTCACGACTGTAACCCAAAGGCAGTCACAGACAGAGCTGCACGAATGCCTCTCCATTAAGTTCTATCTGTAGCCATGGAAGTCTGAGCTTGATGATTTTCATATATCACCAAACAGCACACTTCTTTTGATTTTTTTCCAAAAAAGAATTACATTAAGAAATGTAAGCGCATTCTTAGTTCGTGGGCTACATAATATCAGGTGGCAGGTCAAACTTAACTCTTGGGTCACAGTTTGCCAACCCTGGTCTAGGATCTAGAAAAGTATATGGACAAACAAATGCTTACAAGCCCTGGTTTTCATTCCTATCTGCAGAAATGCTCATGGATATGGCAGTGCATTGTTTTGTATTTTTTTAAATAGAGACTAGCAAAAGGTCGGAGAATTGGAGTACAATTTTGGTCTGCCCATCCCAACCCATAGGGCTGCATTACTGATGTCTGGAACCAAAACACTAGAATGGAAAATAGGACTCAGATAATAAGGGGCCATACACCTTGCTAAGGAGGTTGAATTTTCTTCAAATTGCCATTTAGGTGCATAGCACCACGTGAGATTTCCTGTGATTGTATGCAAATATTTTGTCACACTGTATCTTTATCGTGACACAATTAGGAATGTGGTATTCTCTCTATTTCATTGGTAAACCAAGTCAAACGCAGATAGATTAAATGATTGCCCCAAGTCACCTAGCTTGTGGAAGGAACTCAGACCCAAGTCTGCCCAATTCTAGTTTCAGTGCACTGTGGATGCATTCTGCATTGGAATGAATACAGACACCAAACCGCAGGCAACTTCTCCTGCAAAAATGGACAGGGGTTCCAACATAGTCTGCTGCATATTCAATTCTTTCTACCTGATGCAGGAACACCTACTGCTGACTGCAGCCTGTGATGTAAATCTTTCCACCTTCCTTTTCTACTGAATGATGCTGGGAAGTTATGACCTAGTGTCAGGTGGGGGTCAATGTTTACAGAGGAGGGACTAATGAGAAGAGCCAGGGAAATGACACTGGATACAAGCCATGCTTCCAACAAAAACAGCTGGGAGTCTGCCCACTGCCCAGGACAGGAGTTCCCAGTGGGGTGTGGGTAGTGGAGTTGACCCACAGGCTGTGTTTCTGTTAATAATAGGAACAGGCGTCAAAGCTAGCATTGTGGAGCATTGGACTTGGTCAAGAGCCATCACATATTCAATCTTGCTTAATCCTCCTGACAACTCAAGGAGGTGGGTCTCAATGCATTTATGTTGCAGGTGAAGGAACCAAAACTCAGCTGATCAATGCAACAAGCTATAGAAGTCTGTGGGACTTCAAAGACTACTGGGCTCAGGAACACAACCCTGTGGTGTCAGACCTGACTTGGAGCCTCCTTTAGTGGGCATGGTTCAACAGTCATCAACCCTGATGTTTGAATGATTCCACAATCTATGGGTACTCTAACTGGATGTGAGTGAATCATTTTCCCTCCAGCCCACCATCCTCACTAAAGCCAAAGCTGTCTTTCTCCAAGGAGATGAGGATTGGGGTCTGTGAATAGATGTCACAGGCTGGTAGGGCACAGGTAATTTGTGGTGTTGTAAAGCAGCATTCCTAATCTGAACTGCACTTCAGAAGGACATGCACAGGGAAACATGAGACTCGCTGCAGATGTTGAAAGAGACCCTGAAGACAAGATCCTCTCATTGACCAAGCTTAAGCCAGTCTTCTTCTCAGCTCCTTTTCCTGACTAGCCTGAACTTGGGCTCTATCCTTGCTCTATTCAGCTGAGTTTTAGAAGAATTCTGTTAGTCAGTTTAGCAAAAATCGCTATCTTATCACCTGTCTGGAGAATTCTGTTGTATCAGCATAGGCAAAAATTCCCCTTTATCCAAGATGCGTCTTCATAGTAATTTCCCATCGTCTGGTCCCTCTCCCAGCCCCGAGCCATAAATTTCCATTTATCATTGTAGTGTTCACAATGGAGCCCAGTTCTACAGAGTTCTAACTCTGTTTCCTCTTGACACACGGAAACCCTAAAAAGAAGGTACTCATGGAGAAGACTCATTTATTTACTCAAAAACAATTACCGCTACGATACCCACTCTGAAAAGCGGTGTAGCTCTGTAGTTCTGAGACCTAGGAATCAATGACACCATCAGATGTAGAGTCTTTGGACTGACGGTCAATTCAGTATAGCACTGTCATCCTCACTCCCCAGCTTTTGTTAACTGGCAAAGTATTAAGTGGTTTTTTTGCTTCCATTTTCTCATCTATTTCATCTATGAAATAGACCTCCTAGCAGCGCTGCTGCATAAGGATAAAGGGATCGAGTCAGACAGTAAGCATAAGTACTCAGCATAGGTTTGGCACAGTGCAAGTGCCCAACGGCCATTGGCAGTGGTGGTAATAGTGTAGTCATTGGCATCCCATGTGAGAGAAGAGCCCAGGGGATGGTGCCAAGTAGCATTTAAGTCAAAGAAGTTTTATGAAGTGCTTAGTGTTTCACACAATCCCTAAACTAAAGAATCTATACAAGTAATTAGAACAAGGAGTACAGATGGATCAATGTTGTGAATGCAGCAACTAGAGAAATTATTTCTTGCTTGGGGGATCAAAAATGAGGTGCTACTGGGGATCAAGCCACGACTAGAATTTATACAGAAAGGGAGTTCTGGAGGACATTTCAAGAGGTGAGCACAGCACACACAGGGAGGATTCACTCGCACTCTGTCACAAAGCGAATACCAGCCAGCCTCATCTGCAAACCTAAAATCCAAAATCCAAAATGTTCTGAGAACCAAAAATACTGCACAACTGATTTTTGTGACATGTGAGCCGGTTTGATGTAAATGCACTTGTAAATTTTATTGTTCCACTCTGTGTGAATGATCATGTTTCGTGGCAGAATATTCAAGAGTTCAGTAATGGGCTACTGTCCCAGACCCTGCAGGGACATTATGTGTTATATGATGTATGTGCAACATTACCTTTCTAAAATAGAAGTAATGCCAAATTTCAATGTCTGATTTTGAATCAGATATGATTCAAAACTTTATAATACTTAAGATTTATCAAACAGTGATTATGTTCTACGTATTTCCCCAAGCACTTAACTAAATTAATCCTCCTGATTAATCAGTAAGTGGATACTGGCATTTTCTTTTTTGCACAGACAAGGTACCTGAGGTACAAGGAGGTAATTTATCCAGACTCACAGAGCTGGGAAGGTCAAAGCCAGGATTCAAAGCTATAAAGCCTTCCCTCCAAAGCCTTCACTATTAAACACTGCCCTTGACCACCTGTGCATGCTATCTTTCAGTACAGCACGTCTTGATTGTATTAATTAGTCACAATTCTTTTCCCTTCCCCACTCTTCCCATACCATCCCCATTCAAAGAACTATACTTCCCACTGCACTGACACTGTACTAGCTTTGCCCAATGAAACATTAACAGAGAAGACATGGGCAGACACTACAAATGTGCTGTTGTGGTTTGGATGGTCATGTAGACTGTTGTGACTTTTCAAGATAAAAGCATGAGCTGGTAGCTGCATGGATCTGAGAGCGAGAGACCAGGAAACCAAACTTGAACCCTATCTGAAGCCTCAGCCAGCTCACAGATTCATAAAGGGGGACTATAGATGGCTGATGCTCTTCTCTACTGGCATTATCACAACAACAGCTGATGGGCACATTGATTCAACAGAGTGGCTGAGCATGGGGTGGACAATGAGCACTTTCTGAGATAAGGATCCAATGCTGACAACGACAGTGTTAGGATGTGTCTTACAAACAGTGTTAGATTTTTAATTTCATTCTGATACCAATGGAGAATCTCCAAATATCTTTAAGTAGAACCATTGAATGATATGACTTCTGTTTTCTACACTGGAATCACCAGCCATCTCTTCAAAATCTAAATTGAATCACTATATCCTAACACCACCACACATATCACCTGCCAAAGGCTTCCCATTGCTCTTAGATTAAAACCTCAAATTCATAACATTATCCAAAGTCTTTCTGTCTGGACCCTGCTTGGTTACCCAACCACACTGTGAGCCCTGCATCTCCTTAGGTTGTGTTCCAAGCCACACTGTTCATTGGTCAATTTCTTCGTGCCACAGGACATTTGTACATGCTTTTCTCTTTTTTCTTTGCTTTCTTTTTTTATTTTTTGCAGTACTGAGGTTTGAACTCATGGCCTCGCACTTGCTAGGCAGGCACTCTACCACTTGAGTCAAGCCTCCAGCCTTTGCACATGATTTTCTTGCTTCTAGAAATGCTCTTTCAGCTGGCAGAGTGGCTCAAGCTATGAGAGTGCCTGCCTAGCAAGCATGAGGTGAGGCCCTGAGTTCAAACCCCAGTGCTGCCCCCAGAAAAGATAGAAATGTTCTTTCACTATTTTCTTATTTACCTCTCGATCCAAATGTAACTTCCTTCTAGAAGCCTTTCCTGACCTCTTTGGTAAGCCAATTGTCCCTATTATATATGCTCTTAGGTCCATGTAGTTCTCTTTCACTTTACTTATTACAGTTGCAATTTCACATTTGTGAATAAAATTTGCTCCATGTACATCTCTACCACTAAATGTGTACTTCTTCAAAGCACCCTCTTATCTATGCACATCCAACATTAGCACAGTCCTGGTGCATTGTGGAGCCCTGATAAAATTTGTTGAATGAAAGGAGGCTATAGGATGATAGCTTCAGTAGCAGTGAGGTCAATGGATAATTTTTAGCTGTGTAAAACACACAAGAACACAGCTAATCCTTTTTCCTTACATCAGCCCTTTCAACACCCGCTTGAATTCTCTGAGATTTTGCCAAGAAAGATCTCTCATGAAACAACAGTGTGGTGGGAATGCATTATCAATCTGTTATTACCAACCGGGAAATGTGACCTTACCACAGTGCAATATGGTCAAGCCACACAACAGGTGTTCATCCCATGTCCCTCAACAACCACACTGCAATTTTGCAATCCAAAAGACTCCTGCAATTGGAAGAGGATGAAACATCTGGATATTGCAAACTCTCTCGACAGGTTGTCTATACCATCACCTTCAAAATCGATGCACAAGAAATGAGACTTTCTTGAACTGCAGAAAGTTGCTGGCGGCAGAACACACTGCTTAATCCTCTTCACAGTATTAAGTAAGGGCTGTCCAATTTCCTTTGGGAATGACTGGGAATTGGGATCAGGCAATAAGAGACCATGAGTAGGACAGAATGATGACTTCCCTTTGAATGTGTCTGTGCTAAGGAACAAGGACATCTGCCATTCACAAAATATTTGTGAAATGAGTGAATGAATTCAGTAAGTAACGAGTCCCCTGGAATTGTGTTGGTCAGAAGACAGAAGCTGGCATCAGAACTTAGGTAAGATGATGGAGAGCTGAGCATGGGGAAACACAGAGAAACTGAGTGCAGAAAAAAAGGGCTGTAGGGAAGTAAAATACTGGGAACAAGGACCTGGTGTTATACTCATCCCAGAATCAACTGCAGCTTTATCACAGTGAGAATAAATTTTGCAGAATAGGAAAACCGAGTTGGTAATATCAAAACATGGCAGGAGGAAAAACTGGCTTGCTTTGAAGCACTTCAGCATTATCTTGGAAAAGTTAAGACATATTTACTAGGATGAGGTAATTATTCTTCTAGAAATACAACAAAAGAAACACTCACTCAATTATGAGAGAAGGCATAAAATGAGTTGTTTACTGTAGTATGCTCATCGTGGCAAAAAGCTGGGAACCAACCCTGCTCTGATGTAGCTATCTATGGGATGCAGTTATCTCTGGGACGCTGTATAGCAGTGAAGAAAACATTAACATGTAGAGATTCCAAAGATTTTGTTTAGAGTATTAAAAATCACAGTGTTCAGTGACACAGCTAGTATATTACAATTTTCTTAAATATCCACAAGCAAAATGACATTACCATGCATTCGCACTTCCTACTGCCATATACTTGAGCATAATGACTCAGTGTGTTACACTCCCAGTTGTGAGCTGTAGTCACACTCGGAGGTGGAATGGGGAGCAATGCATGTGGAGGTCAGCAGGGATGTCACGGTCATACTTATTTGTGAAATTGAAAGGATTTTATTTTAAAAATCAAGTTATTTAAGTACAAAGGGAACCCAGGACTCAGCTGAGTGAAATTGCACTTGAAATTTCTGCCCTTGAAACAGAACTAGAGTTGCTCAGCGCGAGACCTAGGTCTCCTGATGCCTCGATGTTACTTTTTTATCAGTGGCTGCTCGACCTGTGGGCATCTTTTGCTTTGTGCTACCTCCAGGAATTGTAGAACTTCTAACAGCTGTGGAAAGGGACAGTGTTTCATTGCAGATCAGCAAGTAGGGATGGGAAGGAAAGCAATAAAGAGCAGGAAAATTTGCCACATCTCTTAAAGTTTTCCCAAGAGTCCTTGCTGACACTGGGCTTGTCCAAAGACTATATAAATCAACTGAAAAGAACTTATAGTTAAATATCTGAATGTACAAAATATACAGAAGCTCTGCTGTAGGAAAATGCCAAGCAGATAAGGATAAACAAACCACCAAGCAAAAATGACCACAGGTCTGACCCAGCCTAATAATTCTAAAATCTGTCCAAGTCATGAGGATTATATAAAACAGCTCATGAATGCCCTTGGAAAATTGTAAAATGGTATACAAATGTTGCTGATTACTATGATGGTGCTGTAGTCAGTTTTACATCAAAATTTGACAACAGAGCTAAAAACAAACCCCTTGATGGATTTTGGTATTCTGTTCAGCCATTTGCCCTGACTGTGGGCACTTTGCAAGAATGATTTTGCTTTTATCAGGAACCAACCTCAATTTTTTGTTTTGTTTTATGTGTTTGCTTAAGTAGTGTAGTATATCCAAATTTAAAAGTCTGGGAAATGGAGCAGAAATAAAGTCACTCACATTTTCAATAGCCCCTCTGTGTCACACAGTATTTGCTGTCTGAATGACAAAATGAATGAAGGAATGAAACCACTTCAATCACTTTGCTGTCCTTCATATGTTTGTTGATGCCTCTTTTCAGCATGTGTATATATGAGTGCTGTGAAGCTCTGCACTTTCATAACCTGCCGTTCCACCGATACCACAAGCTATGTCTCGTGACTCCACAGCGTTCAGAACTAGGTCGTCTTTCCTGGATTTGGTGCATTGTAATATATTCAATCCATCCTTCCTGTTGGAATAACTTTCATATCCTCTTCATGCTTTTCCATAGGGCATCTTGATCTGGAAAATTCCATGTGCCTGATGTTTAACAATATCCCACAACTTATAATATGTTTGATGGCTGGTGGTTGGCAGGGGCTCCATTTTACAGATTTTATTATTAGTGTTATCGTTATGGTCGCTGTTGCCATTTTGCTTTAACATAGAGAACTGTTTTCTGAACTGCTTAGTTTATTTACTTAATTTTTAAGATAAGGAGATGAATTGTTATCTAGGTTCTACAGACTTTATTTTAAAAATAAGACAGGGTAGTGGTCACTCATTATAATAAGTTTTGATATAAATTAAAGTCCCCAAGTTAAAAAAAACTATAAATTTTTTCCAAAAGTAAGTAAAGTAGGGGTGGAAGTGTGGATCAGTGGGAAAACACTTGCCTAGCATTCATGAGACCCTGGGTTCCACCCCAGAAACACATGTACGTGCACACAAACACACACACACACAAATGTAAGTCATACTGGGGCAAGGAAACCTCTACTTCAGTCCTCCTTCAGAAGGGCATAGAATTGCAGAAGACTCATCTGAACTTACAGGTGACCCTTCTCTCTGAGATGTCAAAAAGGAGATAAATGCTATCAGGCATGTGATCGTAACCCTGTGAGTCAAATTACTCGACATCCAGATTGTTCAACACCTCACATTGCCCAGTGCACCATGGACACTCTATCATCTCTTGTTTCTCCTCCACCAGTCTCCAGTTTGGGGCTACAACACTCCCATACTACTTTTGTCTCGCTGCCCAACAACCCTAGAACCAAGTACGATGCAGGCAGAGTCTTTTCATCCCCCGAATTCCTTCACTCCTAAATTCAGTAGGCTAATGCTTACTTATGGACCAATTATTCATCTGTTGATTGACTTAATAAATATTAATTGAGCACCTATCAATGTGTCACTCATAGTTATAACTCTGAAGATAAAAGAGAGAGAAAAACATCAAAGATCTTGTCCTCACAGAATTCATTCTAGTTCTGGGAGATCAATATTTAAAGAAGTGAACAAATAATCATGCAAATTTGGGTTTCCTATGAAGAAAACCAAATAGGGTCTTGGGTTGAGAGGACCCTCATGTTTTGGTTTGTATGGTCTGGGAAGGCCTTTCTGAGAAGTTAATACCTGGGGTGAGATTTACATGAGAAAAAGCCAGACAAGTGAAAATGGAAGGTAAGAGTATCCCAGCAGAAGAACTGCAAGACCCAAGGTCCCAGGGCAGAGGCGCACTAGGTGTGTTTAAGAATCAGAAAGAAAACCATTGGTTGGCTTTTCTGGTTGAAGTTCAGACAGCAACAAAGAGGGTGGCAGGAGATGAAGAAGGAAATATGGCCAGAAAGTTCATCCCTTGGGCAGTGAAGAATTGGTAAGGAGTTTAGTGCTCATCCCAAGGCCATGCTTTCTGCCTCAATAGCACTTTCATCCACCTTGTCAACCTATTTCATGCACTAGTATCCCAGAGAAACTGGCTAAATCTCTAATCACATGGTTTGTGCATGTTCTTATAAATATTCTCTAAGAACTTAGTTCTGTTCTCCATCCTCCTGGTCAAAGCTTTCAGACTGGCCATAAAGAAGACTTCTACCAGCTCACAGCACAGCATTCCAATTCAGTCTACAATCCCTGCTCACACTGCATTATCTGGATAAGGTTCCACGTTGCTTTGCCATTTAGACTTGACATATTGGGCATGTTAGAACCTAGTAAGCATAGGCTAAGTCCATATCCTGTACCTTCTATGCAGGATTCCACTTGGTCCTGATGACTCCTCTTCCCCTTTGGCCCTGGGCCTAATCCCCCATGCCTGATCCTAATTATGCTCTTGTTAGGGCTTAACCATACATCATAGGGGCCCCAAACAGCACTGTTAAGCTTAATCATCTGACTAAATCACTAGACTTAGCTCCAAATACCTTTTGGCAGTTTCAAAACAAAATCAAATCTGGAGATTTGTCACAATTGAGGACATTTAAAAATTATGTTCCCAGAATAGCTGGGAATTTGCCATGTAATTGCAGTAAATCTATGACCTCCTTCAGGGTCTTGTTGGAAGAAGGATTGTGTTGATGTGAATGTATCAACACTAACATATTTGTTAATAATGAGCCTCATTGCTTACCCATCACCCAGGGTATTTGTGGTCATAACTCTTGCAGACACCTTTGGGGCTGGATTCTTATCTAATAAATTAGACACCAGACCGGGAACCCTGGGAAAGCATAGCTGGCCAGCTTTGCTTTAAATATTTGCATTTTGGGCAACAGCTCCCTTCATGGCATAATTTCTAGGGCTTTCATCATTCCAGTTACCCTATCTTTGTCACTGGTCTTCAATAAGTATTTTAAAAATGGTACGTACCAAGGACAGACTTCTCACCTCCCACTGTGAGAGGCAAATATGGTTAGCTTCTCTCTACAGAAGGCAAGTCCATGGTCCCCAGATAAGATCCAGTTCCCAAATGTGACTGTTTTAAATCATACAATGTTTACTACTTAAAAAAATACCGCTGTCAACATTTAAAAATTGAAAGAGTATCCACAAAATCAAGAGCTGATTTTTTTAAACAAAATTGCCATATTACATCCACTTTCTTCATAATATTGCAATCAACCTTGTGAGCATCTATTCTTTGTGTAAGAGTATGAGTTTCCTGGTCAATGTGTGTCTGAGCTCTGCATATGAGCATCCCATGCCAAGCAATTAGCAGTGGTAAACACATCTGGTTTGGAGTCAGAAGGTTCCACTTTCTGCATTCAGCCCTCACTGGTCATTACTGATTATTTGCTAGGTGGGAGACACTGCACCAGACACAAAGGATCCAGTTATGAGCAAGACAGAGATGCTGCCCCTTTATAACTCCTGGTCTTGGGAAGTGGAGCAAGGGCACAAGCAGTTTCCTGCATTATTTACTAATTGCAAAAGTGAAAAGCACTTCCAAGACAATTATGTGAGACCATGAAAACAAATAATAGAAAAATCTACCTTGTCCTTGAGATCAGGGACACCTTCTCTGATACTTTGACATTCAAGCTGAGCCTACAGATCAAGGGAAAGTGCATGGAAAACAGAGGAAGGAGCTTTCAAGGCCAAGGAACTAACAGATGCACAGGCCTTGAGGCAAGAAGGAGGTTGGCACATCTCAGGAATTGAAAGATGACCTTTTTCTTTATTTTTTTTTAATTCTGTAGATAACACCTTGGAAGGATTTTATTACTGCTGCTTCCCTAAGAACAGGTTCCAGTTCTCTACCACAAGGGCAATCTTTCCAATACACTCAGCGTTGTTGAGCCAGAGATTGTTTGAGCTTCTGATTATGTTTTTACACATAAATGTGCAAATCCCTGGAGAAGATGCGCACTTCCTTATTTTCCCCCTAAAAAGACAATGAAATATATGTAACTCATAAACCTCCAACCTCAAGGGCCTGTGACTAGAAAATGAGATTATACTCTTCTTTCATACGCAAATCACTGCAGCCCTGGGCCTTCCAACTGTCTCTCAGCTCTTTCCAAGACTCTCCCTGGACCTCCTTTGTGTCCAGAATTCTGTTCATAGTTTCCATTAGCTCTGAGATTCTTGTCTGGCTGGATCCAGCTGTCCTCAATAGTGACTACCACTAATGTTACACCTGGCTTTGGAAAAAGGATACTGCTTTTGAGTAAGTCCTGGTGGGCTTCAACACTGGCTAGAGGAGTCTAAACTCCTGAGCTAGAAAACTGCATTGCTGACTGCCCCAGAAAGTCCTGGCTGGATCCCTCCATGCTGACCCATTCTGCTCCTGCTTCCTTGTGGCCAAAAAGACATTTGCTCCCACCAAGGCATCTCACTACCTAACCATGAGCTAACTGCTAATTATGTCCATCCCTGTTTCTATACAGTAACCTCCCCCCATCTGCAGCACATACATTCCAAGAAGTTCCACAGATGTCTAAACCCACGGTTAGCACCAAACTCTATACAGTATACACTAGGCTTTTGGCTATAAATTGATACCTATGATAAAGTTTAATTTAGAAATTAGGAACAGTAAGAGATTAACAATGCCTAATAATAAAATAGAGCAATCATAACAGCATACTGAGATAAAGGTTATTTAAAGTTTATGAATTATTATTTCTGGAATTTTCCATTTAGTATTTTCAGACTGTGGTTGGCTGTGGGTTATTAAAACTGTGTAAAAACTATGTGAAACTGCAGGAAGAGGGTACATATGTAATTGCAAAAGACATACACTTAGCAGCTTCTCTGTGATGGGAAGACAGGAGGAGTGAGGGTAGAAGTGTTCTATAGATTCTGGAACTATCCACAGCAACCTTCAACAACAGAGTAGAGCTTTCGCCTAGTTAAAAGCTATGATCAGCATCTCAGCGCTGACCAGACAATGTGGGACAAGGTAGGCCAGGGGGTTCTCAAGGTCCATGGTGTTGCAGTCTCTATCTCCCCCAAGCCACAGAGGTTCATGAGTATACAGAACATTCTGTACACCTGGGTTTCCCCATGTTCTTCCTCTGCCTAAAACACTCTATAGTTGTTATGACCACTATGCATAAATAATTTCAGATAGGGTTCCCTTTATTTAGAAAAAGGAAAACAATTCAACTCAAAGCAATCTAAGAAAAGAAAAACTGAGTTGACAGTTTTGGGTAAATCAATAGTGTATGGGCAATGTTTTAAGCAGCACTTGGTCCATGATCAACAGATAAAAGCACGGCAGAATTTCTCTTCTTCATTTCTTGTCTCTCTTTCTTTGATACTGATTTCAGTCCTCCCTCTGTGAATTCGCCACCCAGTTAAAGTAGTTCCTATACCTGTTTCTCTTGTTGGTCACCAGCTGAAAAGGTAGTCTATTTACCAATGATCAGTCCCAAAAAGATATCGCCTTGTCCCAAATGAGTACTACTTGGATGACTATGGAAGTCTGTCATGCTTTCTATTCTGGGGTCCTGATACTGCTTAACTTCATCCAAAGCACAAGACTTGAGAGAGGTGCAAAAACTGGGTGGGAAAAAGTATGACTATCTACTAATCCATTTTTTACCTAAAAACTCCTAATCTTCCTTCAAAACCTCTATTTTGCCTGCTGTTTGAAATTACATAATGCTAGAAGTTATGCATATTCATTAGTCAGTATTTCTCTGCAGAAACCCCTCCTATGGAATTTATCCCATTGCACTATAAGTAGAGAGTTTCTAGGATTCATCAAGGGCCAGGAGCCAGGCTTACCCATCTCTTCATTCCCTGTATGGAAGGTGTTTCCTGACACAGAGAAAATGCTATGTAAAAGCTGATAAATAGATGACCACCTACATATTTTAGGCCTCAGCTTTTTATTATATCTACTAACTGCTGGTTATATTTATCTTGTGGTCAAACAAACCTCCACGATCATATTTTATCTCTTTTAACATAAACACATTCCAAGCTGGTGGACCTAAACACAAAACTTTGCTAGTAAATTTCAATTTGCTGGTGTTTTGCTAACTCCCCAAATTGATCAGATAGTTTTTAGTCCTGATCTCACTAAGCCCCTCACTAACCATCACACTAACCCTGAGTGACCTGCATTTCTGAGTAGGAGGCCTTCCAGGTCCTCATCCAACCACAGATTAAAATGCTTAGTAGGACAGTATTGAACACAAAGTCCCAGGGGTCATTAATGGAAGTCTCTTTTCAGATATACAAAGAGCTATCTGTCTCAACTGGAAATCTACAAATCATCATCACCATCAACTAATTAGATCTCTATCTTACAACAGGACCATCATGGAGATTATCCCTCACTTAACCAGCAAAAGATATTCTGGTCTCCCAATGTACTTGGTGGGTCTCATAGATTTTTTTCCTTAACTTAGGTGGATGTTTTTGTGCAGGGACTTTTACATGAAAGTCTCAAATGCTGATTTTTTAAAAAACACTAAATACTTCATAAACATATAAACATTACAGAAGCTTTATAATTGCCAAAACTTGAAAGCCAACCAAATGTCCTTCTATAGGTGAATGGATATATATATATATATATATATATATATATATATATATATATATATATATATATATATATATATATATATATATTATGTATAACCAGACAATGGAATACTTACTAAAAAGAAGTAAACTATAAAGCTGTAAAAACACTCAGAGGAACCTTCAATGTATATTACTAAGCAAAGGAGGCCACTCGGTAAAGGTTGTCTGCTATACTTATCCAATTATGTGACATACTGCAAAAGTCAAAACTGAAGAGAAGGTGAAAAGAACAGTGGTTGCCAGAGGATGGGAGGGGGAGAGAAAGAAGGATGAACAGACAGAGCACAGATTTTTAGGGCAGTGGAACTCTTGTGTTTGATACTAGGATGAATACCGGAATGCACACCACCAGGAGGAGATTCTAGTATCTATGGGCTGGGATGATAATGATGGACCAACTATAACAATACCAGCTACATTATTAGCACAGGGGAAAGTTATGCATGTGTGGATTCAGGGAATACAGGGGAAGTCTATGAATCTCCCACTTAATTTTGCTGTGAACCTGAAAAAAATCCCTAGTCCCCAGAAACACTGGATCCATGTTTTTAAATTAAAGCAATTAACTGAGGCTCAACATGGAGGGAAACTGCCTTTGAGTTTGCAATAATCCACCTCCACCCCCATTCTCCTACTGAATTTACTCTCATCAGAATCACAAACCCTGCTTTTTACATTCCTCTGATATGCTGACTCTATCATCAAGGACTTGGGGAGTCACCAAGTCCAGACTCCCATGTATGCACCTCCACTGAGGTGCTGGAGGAAAGCAAACAACTCATCCTGGACACCCCAGCATTGTGGAGCCCACAAGGCTACACTGACTCAATCTTTGCCAATAGAACTGATCATCAAGGTTCTTTCTCAGAGAGTTAGACATTCTTTGTCCATTAGACCTGATTCCATCCTCTGGAAACATACTGTACAATGATGACCACTTCTCTCTCATGCTGCCACATCTGGATTTTGAAGGCTGTCTGCATCCTATCTACCTCCAGGTTAACAATGTCTTTCTTTCCACAATTAAACAACCTCTATTCCATCAACCATTTCTCATGGATTTCCAGACCCTACATAATAGCCTGGTTGTCCGCATTTAACCTATGAATGCTTGGCAGTATTCAGAGGACAGAAGGGTCAAACAGAGAAAAGACAACTAGAAACAAGTCAAAAACATGAAACCAATCTCCCAGGAATTACCCAAGAACCTCAAGGTCAAAGGGCATCTCAGAAATCACCTGACCCTTTAGAAGAGAGATGTGAAGATATTTATGGGCCCTGAGAAAACCAATTGTGATTTACCTCCTAGAGGTAGACAGAGGATTCATGCAGATAAATTTGCTAAGAGCCCTGTGACAACCACAAGAATTCACAGAGCAAAGTCAGCCTTCACCACAGCATCTAAATTTTTCTTTCTGCTCCAAGAAACAGTGGAAATACAGATTATTCAACTGTGCTAAAGCTCACTTCAAATGTAACTGAAAGTGGAAAGCCAGTGCAAGATGCCTCTGTTTGAGATGATGTTTCATCTGGGAACCAATTATCACCAGGAAGAGTATTTGAGAATTAGGGAAACTAACCTTTTCTAATCTGCTGTCTAACAGAAATCTCTTTGCAGCCAATCAATAATGACCATGGTGAAGAGGTATAGGAGAAGCACTGTCTTTGCCTCCACATCAGTAATTAAAGCCAGTTTAATGAGAATGCCCAAAAGCCAGGTGTCTGAGTGTGGCAGAGGTAGACAGCAACAGTGAAAGAAGCAGCTTTCCAGGTACTGAAGCAAAGACAACGAGTTATAGCAGTTGGATGTAAGTCACCCCAATCCTCTCCAGCAAAATGTAGGACGGGGAACCAAGGAAGCAGGCATCTGAATTCACAGAATGGAAGCTGCGATTACCTGTAATAGCTGTCAGCCTAGGGGAGGAACTGGAAAAGATCTGTGGTGTTTGAGATCTGCCCCTCCTCCCGTTTTTGGGCAAAACTCCTATATCTCATGCTGGGAAGACTCTGGGTTTAGACACCAGACTGACTGAGTTGAAAGGCCAGTTCTGTCCCTGTTCCACTTTGAATAAGTCCTTCTGCCTTCTGAAACCACCGTGGTTTCTGACTTTAAATTGGGATAACAGGAAGCAGCTCTTAAGGATTTAGTGAAGTGTACTTGAGATGTGCAATTAAAGTACTAAGCACGGTGTCCACTCCTAGCTCACATAGACTTAGTGAGTATCATTAGCTGCTAGTATCTCTCAGAGTCCCAGATATTCCCTCCAGGTAATATTATTCCACACAGGTGCGGAGCAGGAAGGACTCAACTATACTTGGCAAGAAGCAGTTGGCAGCTGGGCACTGTGGCTCATACCTGTAATACCAGCTACTTGGGAGGTGAAGGTAGAAGGTAGAAGGATATCAGCCAGCCCAGTTTCCCCCAAAACACAAATAATGAGATTCTATCTCAAAAAACAAGCCAAGCATGCTGGTGCATGCCTGTGATCCCAGCTACAGAGGAGGCAGGCGGCCATAGGTAGGAGGGTAGTGATCTGAGGCTGACCTGGGATAAAGAAAAAAAAAAACAAGTATGAGAAACTATCTGAAAGAAAAACTAAAGCAAAAGTGTTTGGGCATGTGGTTCAAGGGGTAGAGCATCTACCTCGCAAGCATGAAGACCTGAGTTCAATCCGCCAGTACTGTCAAAAAAAAAAAAGCAGGTGTCCAAAATGCTATCGCTATTCTGCCTCTGGGCTAAAAAATGCAGGCAGGACATGGGCAAAGAATTTAAAAGTAGGAGAGTGCTTTGCAGAGCCGAAAGTACAATCTGTGGAGGTGAAGGTGGAGAGTGGAGCGAGCACAGAGATGAACTTTCAACACGGGGTTCTGCTCCTTTGCTTTGGAAAACATCTGCCACCCTAGTCCCTTGGATGGAAGTGTTTCCCCACCATCCACCCTTTGCAAGCAGTAAGGCGGCCTCTGCTGTGTTCCTTCTCAGAGCTGGAAAGTCTGGGATGCAGAGCAACTGCAGCCCAGGTGGAGGGGGCATATGGCTTGATATGCTTACCACATAAATTACCTTTTGGTGCTGATCTAAACAAAAGGATTTAAAATAATTCTGCATTTTAATGACACCCTGTGTCCCAGCACCGTTTCCCACCAAGCAGAATCAATCTGCATGTGCCTGTGTCAAAGCATCCTGGTCAGCTGCCCTGTGATTTCAGCTCAGCTATTTCTTGTCTCCATCCTACATAATGAAGTCCATCACATTTTATTGCCAAATGGTCCTGGTAATGCCTCTGTAACTGCCCATCGAAGGTGCTTCTGCTTTCGGGCATAAAGAACAAATCTGAATTTCACCAGGATAAACTTGTGGCCGGGCCAATACATTGAATGGTTATCGCTTGTGCCTGCACTTTATCTATTGTTAGGCCTTGTTCTTGAACGGAAATAAAAATACATTACCTGAATGCACAGAAGCCAGGAGCCTGGAGGAGGCAGGGGAGCATTTGTTAACTTTCTCTGGAAGGGAGGGGAGCAAATAGAGCAAGGCCCTCATTGCTGGTAGAAAAGAAAGGCAACAGGATTGGGGGACAACAAAAACAGGAAAAAATCACCTCTGCTAGCACCAACCTGCGGTTGTCAAGGGTCTTCGTTTCAGGGGTGACACTCGGTCCTGACGAGTTTCCAGTGATTCACCCCATTTTTATGTAAGAGATGCAAAGGAACTTCTTCACTTTCATCTCACTCTGGGTCTTAGCTGGAAACTGTTTCTAGTTCTCTTAATCAAGGTAAAGGCATAGCCCTCTGCCATTTTGAAACTAGATGGGCTTGTGACTCATTCTGGCCCATGAGTATAAGCTAAAAGGAAGGATGTCACTCTCAATGGAAGCTTTAAAAGCCAAAGCACAATTCATGACTTTCTCTCACTGTGAAGAGACCAATATTCCAGACTGTGACTGCCTCAACAGCCTGGTCCTGGAGTGAGAAGATATGTAGTAAGCACTAGCCCAGCCATGATGGGACAGAGCAAGAGTGAGAAAAACATACTCTGCTGTCACACACCACTGAGATCTGGGGACTAATTGTTACTGTGGCAGAACCCAGCCCATCCTAACTCTCCAGCTCCAATGTTGGAGCTCTTCATTCCTCTGGGCAAAGCCAGAACTTGATAAGGCTCAGGCCTCCTAAATCCAAGACTACAATTTTTATTTGACTCTCTTTCCTCCATTGTATTCTTTGACTTTTTTTAATCCTTAATTTTGTAGAACAAGAAATTCAGTCCTGGAGAAGTCACATTCCTTGTCTGTAGGCATAAGGACAATACATAGTCTCAGGACAGCTTCTTCCCTTCATTTTTTAAGTATTATTTTTTAATTGACACATAGTAATTGTACATATTTATGGGACTCAGTGTGAGACTTTGATACATATACATTGAAGAATGACCAACTCAGACTAATTAGCACATCTGTCACCTGAAATATAAATCATTTCTTTGTACTGGGAATATTTAACACCTTCACTTTTAGCTATTGTGACATGTACAGTGCATTATTATATTAGCCATAGTCACTCTACTATGGAATAGAACATCAGGACTTATTCCTCTTATCTAACTGAAACTTGGTACTCATTGACCAACTTCTCCCCTGTATCCATCCACCACCCCCACTCCACCCTCTGGCAACCACCATTCTCTCTACTTCTATGAGTTCCACTTACTTCAATTCCAGGTATTAGTGAGTCCATATGGTGTCTGTCTCTTTGTGCCTGACTTATTTTACTGACAATCACATTCTTCAGATTCATGTATCTTGTCTCAAACTCCTATTAGCTTCTACTCCTTTTACTTCCTGCTCCTGACTTCATGGGAAATCATTTCTTACTGGCAAGATAGATTTTAGGGTCAGCCTGCCTGAATTTTCATGTCTGATCTTTCCTACTGTATCAGCAAGGGTCTAATCTTTCTGAACCTCAACATCTTTATATAAAATGGGGGTAATAATTTAATAGTAGCCACCTCAAGGAATCATTGGGACACACCTAAAAGTGTTCAATACAATTTGAGGTAGATAAAGACTCCTTACCATGACTCCTCCTCCTCCACCACTCAACAGTGCGCCATTATGCACAAAACATGTCAGCCTCTGTGGGCATTGTTATTGCTCTGTGTTCACCAGCCTTGATGGCTGAGGTGCCAGCCAATCTTTCCCTAAACCAATAAATGCAGAAAGGGACACTGTGTGCACTAAGTACCGTGGGCAGCATGGGGAACTGGCTTTCAGTGTTAGGCTTAGTCAATCCTCTACCCCACTGCCCATTCAACCTCTCAGACTGTAATCACTTGTCTTAACTCTGTTATCATTGTTTCCTGATCTCTAAGAACTTTCACTTGTCTTTCCTTCTACTTTGATTATTGAATGCATGGCATGTGCCAGGCACTGTGCTGGGTGGTAGGGATAGAAAAGTATACTCAAGGAACTAAAAATCTTCAAGGTATAATAATGGCTAGACCCAATACAATTCACTAAGTGATTAAAACACACAGAATCCTTAAGGATTCACAGTATAGTGAAGGTGGTAAGCCTTGAAGATGTCAATTCTAAAACCTGCTGCTCAGTTCCAACAACAGAGGATATACAGTGTGTTGTGGAATATACTGTTTCATTCTACAAATATTTATTGAGCATCTACTCTGGGTCTGACATTTGATTGATACTGGAGGTATAGTAGTGGAAAGATCAGTTACTATTCACTCACACATGGAGTTTAGAATCTACTGTTTGTACCAGTATCCATTCTGCCTGTGTAACTTCCCCTTACTCCCATGCTTAGACCTGGAAGTCTCCATTCTACAAATTCAATGATGGATTTATAATCAAGGCATGGCCATGGGAGTTTGGTCACAAGGATTGGTACAGGAGTGGACATTTGAGCCAAATAGTCCATTGAGAATCAGTGCTTGGACATTTGTCCTCTCATTTTGTTGGGATTCCTGTATGGTTGGGATGTAAACCTGAAGTGGTCAATATATCTTCATCAATACTTAAGGAAGATCAGCAAAGAAGAAAAAAGAAGCAAGAGATGAAGAAAGAAGGATTTCTGTTGACCTTCTCTGTCATACTCATACTAAACAGCACTGGATATAGCCATACCTGAAGGCTTTATTACAACCTAACAAAGGTTTTTAGTTTAATGGAGCACTCATTAGCTTAAGCCAGTTCAAATGGGTTTCTTTCACTTCACTGAAATTTTGGGGAGAGAAAACAGCATTTCCCAAACCAAGAGGTAGCAGATCTCCCACTGGACTTGGGAACTGAATTTTACTTCAATGTTTCTGTAGCAAAAGTATCAAGAGAGTCATGGCTGGAAAATAGACAGGGTTGACCCAGAGAGGTCTGTGAAAAGTGAACGTTCCCTTCAGGCCTCATCCAGAAACACTGACATTCTCTCCTATTTACTTACTTTTATTTATTTTTGGAATGATTCACAAACTTGAATGTCATCCTTGCACAGGGGCCATGCTAATCTCTCTATCATTCCAATTTTAATATATGTACTTCCAAAGTGAGCACAGAAACACAAGACATTCTCTGGATTGGATCACTGCCACATGGCTTTGCAAATATGAGCAAACAGACATGTCCTTGCTTTCTCCTTCCAGGACAAACTGAAGCTGTTTCTTTTTTCTCTTTCTTTGGTGTCAACCCTCTTAGGTGATTAGCTTTACCAGGATTTTGAGACTTTAGTACTGAAAATTGAGCTTCCAAAGTCCTCCATTGAGTCAGAGCCCAAGTTGTCTGAGACACCTGTCCTCAAAGTAGCCAGTCATTTCACAAGAGCCTTCTTTTTGAACACAACCAACTGTCCTGACTTTGGACTTCACATGAGGCATGGGGTCCAAGAAGGGGAGCATAACAGTGACATGTTGTGGTATGAGGTCAGAAAGCTGGAAACGTGGAAGATGAATCATCCTGGCTCTTTCAATATGCCTTTGAAGATGTTCTCTCCTCCTTTATCTTAAAGTTAGCATGCTGAGACACGGTACAAAATATACCACCATTCCCCCAACATGGCATCAGCTTTACACTTGACCTTCTTGGGTACCTTCAGGGTGGCAGGTAGAAAAGGCTTGAACTGGATCAAATCTCCTAACTCAGGAATGTTCATTCATGTCCAAGATAGGCCATGAGGAAGGTTGCCCCAATAGCCATGTGGAAAAGACAAAGGGGAAAAATGTATGGCCCTGATACACTGGACCAAGAAACTCTCCAAAAATGGGTCCAAGGGTAATTATTATGCCTAAGGTATTTTGGCAATATCTTAATATATTTGGAGATATTAAGTCTGTAAGACACTGTCTTGAAGAAAAACTGCAGTAACCCACGTGATTCTCCTGGGGGTGGTGCAGAGTTGGGAGATATGATTGTTGTGCTTAAAAATCTCACATTTAAAATTCTGCATCCATCTTTATGAGGAGCAACTGAAACTAACCCCAAGAGAAGGAACACAGAACCTTGAAGGACAGACCACCCAAATGAGGACAATTACCTAGAATGGTGAGGCCACACCCTGGAGCAGGAGTAAGCATCTCGTGGGAACCAGGTTGCTCCTCTCAAGTGATGACAGCAATGACTTCTCCAAAACTCCTTCCTTCTCAGTACCTGGACTGAGATAAGGAGCAGACTACACTTCTTTCCAGGACTGTTTATAAATACTTCTCCCACCGTTCTGACTTCTTTAAACCTCAGAGCTCTTGTCTATGCCCCAGTGATGGGCTAGAATGCATACCCATCCCACATGATGCTCTGCCCTCCACCACTACTCTGTGTGAGATGGTGTTGGGCTGAGTGATCAGATAGCCCTGGCTGCCTCCACCTCCATCCTCCTGTCTCAGCCTCCTGAGTGCTGGGACTACAGATGGTTCCAAAATGTTTCTTAACCTGTCTCATGTTAAAAAATAAATAAATAAACAAAAATAAAAAATAAAATTCTGCATCCACATTTAATAGAGGCTATTTTTGTTTGTTTGTCTGATTTCCTCTTTTGTTTTGTGCTGGACTTTTTTTATATTGGGGGGTGGGAAGTAATAGGGTTGAAACTTGCTAAGCAAGCGCTCTACTTCTTGAGCCACAGCCCAGCCTATTTTGCCTTGATTACTTTTGAGATAGGGTCAAGTGTTTTTGCCCAGACTGGCCTTGAACTATAATCCTCCCAATCTCTACCTCCCTGGAAGCTGGAATAACAGACATGGATCAAAGACTGTGAGTGGCACAGTACAGGGTGTGAAACAGGGCTGTCCACAACTTGTTGGGAAAGAAGGTACTGTCGAGACATACTTGGCTCTAAGAAGTTGAAGAGCTGTGCCATGAATACCAGTGGGGGAAAAAGAGCTACCTACTCACAAAGTGTGCAGTTGTACCAATGTCCACGAGCTGAGACAAAGCTGTGACAGACTCTGAAGCCCCATATGGAGAGCAGGGCATGGCAGTGAAGACTTCGTGGGCTCTCAAAGACAGAGCAATGAGAAGGCAACTTGGCACTTATTCCACGATCCCACAGGATGGAGACTGAAGACCCTAAGCAGTGTTGTAAAATCAAGGTCTATGGATTGAATTTAACCTGAAAATATAATCTACTTGTTTTGAACTGATTAAGCAGAATGAAGGCTTTCTCTTTTCTGTTCACAGTTACAGCCTCACCACCTGTTAAAGGATCTGGCATACAGGAGGTGCTCAATAACTACTAACTGAACTGATGAGTGTAACAAGTAAAAGTTGGAGGATTTTCAATAAATGTCTAGGGTTTGGTCTTTTAAAAAATTAAAGAAAAAAATAAGGAAACAGTGAGCTGGGGTCAAGTAGTAGTTGCCTCCTCAAGACAGGAGTGTTTTTGATTTTTAAAATTTTACCATAATCTTTACCACTCTCTGTTGTGTCACACTGGGTCTACTCCATTTCTGTCCATCAGGTGCCAGCACGTAGGCATGTACATCTTATGACCTTGACCTCTACTCTTCCAGGTGAAGTTGACCCTAGTCCCTGAGGAGGGCACATCCAGGAGAGTTGGAGGTGTTACTTATATTGCTGTTCCTGAAGCATCCCATCATTTCTGAGGCAGAGACTAGAGAAAGTTACAATGTCACAAACCTATCTTAGATCATGCAGTTCCTTTGCTTCTAAAATTCCCAAAATGTTAACGTGAGTCCTTCAGCATTCAAAATAATCCAGTTCAGTTTTTCTAGTAAGCTCTTAGACAACCTTTCCCCCAAAATGCCTTACAAATGCTTAGTTTGTTATTATTACTACATATTGCATCGGGCCATTGCCCGTAAGAAATCAATGGGGAAGTAAGCAAGCAGATGATTTAACTGATCAGGAAAATCAAACGGCTTCATGCTAAATTAGTTAAAGACCTTAAAGTATTCTGCATAGCCCTACCTGTTCTGAGGGATCTGAAGGTGAATGAAAAGAGGGATGCTTACTGACCAGAACAAAACTGGTATCCAAAGGGTGCAGACTTATTGCAATCACAGGGAAACCCTAAGCCTGGCTCTTGTGGACACCCTGCAAGCAGACAGAAGTTGCTGAAGGTTTGTAGTTAAGAACATGGATTTCTAGGCAAAACAGAAGCAGGAGTGAGGCCTGGCCCTGTCGTTTACAACTTGAACATTCTTATCCACTCTTAGCCTCATCCTTACGTCATCACTTATACCAATAATAATAGTCACTACCTCTTCAAATGATGAAGATTAAATAGGGATCATGAAGTTTCAGTATTAACACAAATAACTGGCAGAGCATTCAGCATATAGTAAAAGTGTTAGCTACTTTCGCATCACTGTGACAAAATACCTGACATAAATAAATTAAGGGAGGAAGGATTTATTTTGCTCACAGTTTCAGAGATTTTGGTACATCATGGCAGGAAGGGATGTGGAAGAGCACCTCAACTCACGGTAGATAGGAATCAAAGCTGAGCCATAATAGGAAGGGGCCGGGACAAGATATAGTCTCTGCAGACACTCCTTCCCGTGACTTACTTCCTTTAATAATGCTCCATTTTCCAAAGTTCCACCTCCCAATAGTCTGTTCAAATTTTGAATCTGTCAGTGGATTAAACCATTCATTAGGTCAGAGTCGTCATGATCTAATTGTCTCTGGAAGTACCCTTACAGACACACCCAGAGGTGGGCTTTACTAATTTCTTAGGTAATCTCAATGCAGCCAGGTTGACAATCAAGATTATCAAGCACAGTCAATGTTCAGCAAACATTAGCTATGTTATTCTCAAAGAGAAACAATATAAAAGTTTGCCTCATATCAAGTGGTGAACTTAATTTATGCCTGTGTCCAATCAAACACAGACTGCTCTAGTCTACCAGCTATTCACAAAGTTTCTACTAAAACCCCATGGTAAGAAAGGCGTCTTGGTATTGAAACTCTAGTTGGAGAATTACACACACAAACAACAACTCCAAGATCATTTGACAAGTAGTATAAAGGATATTGGGATCTTTGGGGACAAAACTGCTCTCTGGGAGGAGTATAGAGTTCACAGAGAGGCAAATCTACAGAGATAGATTACTGGTTGTCCCAGAGGTAGTGGTGATAATGAGGACTAATTACAAAAGGACACAAATGATCTTTGAGGGGAGAAGTAAGTGTTCGAATTAGATTGTAATGATAGTTGCACAACTTTGTGAACTTTCTAAAAATTTCTAAAACCCCTTGTATAGGAAATTCATAATACAATGAGTAAATTTTTGTATATAAATCCTAAGTCATAGAGGGCTTAAAAATGAACAGAATAGGTGCTATTTGATGCCTTCAGGATGATTAATATTCATTACAAAGAGGAAGGACTTTGTTTCCTCCCATGCAAAGGGTCTGGTAGAGGAGCAAAGGCAGAAAGAGTACAGAATTCCCCTGTCCTCTTCTGGGATGAACAATATTGCATGTAGAGGGAGAGATGAAAGCTGTGGGTGTGAAGGCTGATTGAGGCATCTCAGTTGCTGTTAAACCATGGGAGCACAGGGCTTCCCGTGGACAGGGGCATCACTGCACCCCTTTCCCTCAGGAATGCATTCTATCTCTTGCATTCATGACGGGCTTTGACTTTGCAAAAGACACATCCTACCTGCCTGTTTGAAACCACAAATCCCCTTACAGGACATGAGAGCACAGCGAAGTATTTGATTTCTCTGATGCTTCCCCAGTGAAGCTCCCCCTTCACTGGTACTTAGGGGATTTGCAGCTTCTTTGCTGAACTGACACAAGAGGTTTTCTGCTTAATCCCCAGATCTTTAGAGTTTGGCCTGCATTCGGGCTGTGTTTCAAGAGCATCACAGCATAATCTGTGACACTGAACTTCAAGCTCTTTGTGCAGGGAGTAAGCTAGGAGAAATAAGGTGCTTAGAAAGTTTTTAGAGATGAGAAAGCTAAAGCTAAGAGCAGCAGCACCTTCCAGATTTTCTGCAAGTGCCTCACCTTCAGCTTTAGCAGATAGGGTTCTATCTTATAAAGCAGTCCTCCTGGACTATAATGATTGGATCCCTGGCCCTACCCAGGCCAATCAGAGGAGCTCTCCAGAATTCAGAGCTGAAGTGAAGACTTAATAATTCTGGGTTGGTCACTGGACCTTAACCAATATAGAAGTAGGAGTTCTATGCATTCCAAAACATTGACCTGTCTGGGAAGGAATGAGTTAACTTCCATCTTCCATCTTGACTGCTGTCTGGTACCTGTGTCTTGTTCCCTGAAATTGGGCTCATTTTGTTCTAACTCCTGAATTTATTAGATGCCTTATATGCTTCCAGAGAATTTTAATTAAGCAAGTTAGAAGTGGATACACTTGCAATAAAAGCATCCTGAGTCCAAGGGTGGTTTGCCCAAGTGACAATGTAGAATGGACACCAGACTCCTGCTCTTTTGCCAACCCAAGGATCTTGATGCTCATTACCAAAGATGGCAGGCATTAGTTACTCATCAGTCCTGATACTCACATAGAACTCTCATGATTGTTTCCAGAAGTAGTTCCACTTCAGGTACATTCTATACCAGAGGAGAAGTATGTAGTATAGAACACAGGAGATGCAGGTTGTGGGGGGCATATTCACAGAACCTTATTGCCACTTTATTTTGCTTCAATTGGTTAATATAGGAAAATCCATAGAGCTATGTTAAAACACTTAGAATAGTACCTTGTACAAAACAAATACTAGTCACTATTATAAATGGTGCTAGCATTACTATTCCAAGGACAATGGGAAGTACTTGATGGATTTTTATCAGAGGTATATCATCAATGCGGGAGTGTGAAAGGTCCCTCTAGATATTGGGTGGAGGATGGATGGGCACAACACCTAACTGAGTGCCAGAGGCAAATTCAATAGTATCCTTATCTGGAGTGATACCAGTGGATACAGTGGGAAGCTCACAAATCAGAGAAAGATATTTAAGGGGTAAAACTGACAAGACTTGATGGTAGTCTGGCCATATGTAATAAAGAAGCAAGTAGCAGTAAAAAGACTTTCAGATTTTGAACTAAACAACTGGATGGTTGGTCATGTCCTTTCACTAAGACTATGAACACCAGAAAAGAACCAGGTTGTATGGGAAAGGTTATGGCTTTAGTCTCTGGGTAAAATGAATGTGAAGTGAATTTAAAATATCCAAGCAAAGATGTCAAGTAAGCATTTGGGTATCGATAGCTGAAGCTCAGAGGAGAAATCTTAAAAGGAAACCCTGAGAGGCATCATTGTTCCAAAGTTGAAGCCATGGATATCCGTGAGATGGTCCAAGAGGACTGTACAAGGTCAGAGTCCCAGAAAAAGCCAATGAGATCTATTTAGGCATGATGGATGTTAAAGTCTACCTAGAATGCCTTCCCCCCCCAAAACCTCAAGCCCAGCTCAATAAATATTTACTTATTGAACAAACAAAATCAATCAATCAATTCATGAACAGGATTAAAAGCTAGAGTTGCCCATCTGATCCTTCTCTGGGGCAGAGAGAGAGAATCATATATTGCAACCAACTTTTACTTCCTGAATTCTCAACTGTAACTATCTCATTTTAAAATTTATTTTATTTTATTTTTATTAGTGTACATCAATTGTACAAAGGGGCTCCACTGTGATATTTCCATAAGTGTGTACAACATACTTCAACACATTCATCTCTTTATTTTACTCCATTATCCCTTCATTTTCCCCTTTACATACAGTATTTAATGGGTTTCACTACACTATCTTTGTGTGTGTATGCTTGCATGTGTGTGTGTGTGTGTGTGTGTGTGTAAAGTACTTCACTCATGTTTACCCCCACGACCCTCTTTGCTCTACCCCATTCCTTCTAATCCATCCTCCCCAGGTAGTCACTTTTTATGTTTCTGCCCTATTGTTATTGATATTATTATCATTTTATCTCCCCTTTGTAATCTTGGAAAACCAACGTAGAGCCAGAAGCTGCAGGTAAATACAACATATTGAAGTTTCATTCCAGAAAACAAACAAACAAAAATTTATTTTAGTTTTGGAAATCTGTTCACTATAGTTCTGCCAAAATTTCTTCCTCTTTGATAGACGTCTTGAGTCACAGGCAACAGAATTTCCCCAAGCAGTATCTGTTTAGTAGTCCCTGAAAGATGTGACAAGCCAAGCCCTGAGCTTTCCAGTTTGGATATGAGGAAACAGGAAAGAATCAGGCAAGCCTGGCTAAGAGAAGACATTTAATGACTTTGCTTAATACAAAGATAGACTGTATCCCTGAGTATTGTATTTTCCAATTAGCATCAGCTTTCCTTGCCAAATCAGAAGGCTCACAAGGAGCCTCCTCAGAAGAAGTCTTTACAGAGAAAAATAAAATTAGAATTTGAAGAGGCATCCTAGAATGCTTTGCTTGAATTTCTCTCAGTATATGGATTTGTACGAGAGTGGTTAAGAATGAAAGAAGCAAAAGCAATAAAAACAAGGTGTTGAACTTTACGTAGTAGAGTCAGAAACTCCAATTTTGAGGGAAAGTTGCTGTGGGCATCAAGTAATTGTTCTTCTATCAGAGAAATTTATTTTATGTCTCAGATGCCTGTGGCTCTTACAGGCCCTCATAGGAAAACTGTACAATGGTCCCACCCACATGCCATAACTGAGAGGACCAGGTGAGGCCCACAGCCCAAGGGGAGCCATTCTATATGGCAATGGCTCTTAAATATTGATGGGCAAAAGAAGCATCTAAAAAGCTTGTTAACACAGCTTTCTGGACTCATCTCAGAGACTGAAACTCAGAAAGTCCGTGTACATCCCATGACTTTGCATTTCCAGTAAGCTCCAGGGATGCTGATGTTGCTGTCCCCAAGACTAGTGCAAGCATATTGGTTGACAGCTGCAAGGACATTGGTACTCAAGAATCCAATGTGCTGGGCCATAGTGATTGCTCAATAAATTTTTGTTGGAAAAACAATTCTCTTCTTTGAGGATTCAATGATTTTGATGGCCTGTGTCTTGGTTTATTTGGAATTCTATAACAAAATACGATTGACTGGGTGGGTCATAAACAACAGAAATTTATTTCTTACAGTTCAAGAGGCTGAGAAGTCCAAGATCAAAGTGTCAGCAGATCCTGTGCCTGGTGCAGGCTTGTCCTTGTCTTTCGGTTGGCATCTTCTTGCTGCAGTCTCACATGGTAAAAAGAGCAAGGCAGCAAACTGGGGCCTCATTAATAAAGGCACTAATCTACTACTATGGTCCTACCTCCTAATAGCATCATCATGGTGAGTAGATTTCAACACAGAAACCCAAACAGAGCTAGCTTTAGAACTGTAACAGCCATCAGAGAAGAGAAAGCCAAAGACACAAGCGGGGAAGGCAATAAGAAGCCATGAACTTGTAATAGCTTGTGTGTGTTCAAATTTAGAAGACTGAAATTAATCAGTAGTATCCAGGGAAATGAAAGCAAAGATTGAGATTGGTTGAGTTGTCATGTATCTAGAGGGCTAGTATAGGCACAAAAACAATCTCCTGCTGATAATGAGACAAGAAATCCAGATTGCACAAGGTTTTACTTAGTGGAAAACTCCTTCAGTCTCTGAAGGGAAAGCAATACTGTTTCCTGTCTTCCTTTCTACCCATTGGACTCCTGCCCTGGTGATGAAGGGACTGGTAAACATGCCCAATAAAGGCCTAATGTCTAACCAACTGAGTCTTAAACCCAAAACCTATTTTTGTGACTTATGTCTTGGTCAACCAGGAAAGATCATTAAAATTCTCTGAATCATAGCTTACTTATCTGTGAGTAATAGAAACAGGATTGCCCTCTTCCAAGAATATTGGACATAAAATTGCAAGATAAAATAAGTAGCACATAGTGAGAGCTCAGTATATGTGTGGATTCTAAAACTCTTTGCTGAACTTTGGACAATGTTGGGAAATCCAGAATGTATTATAATTAACACATTTATTCTTCATTCATTGATTCTACAGATTTTTTTAAAGAAACAAGCACTGTTCTACATATTGAGGATAGTGTAGCAAACGAGAGACAAAGATCTCTCTCCTCCCATAAAGCTTACACTGAAGTGGGGGACAGAAGGAATTGGCACAATATGATTTATGATAAATGGTATAGTATTATTAGATAGGGTTTAGTGTTCTGGATGGAAAGGGTTATAATTTTAGATATGGCAACCTAGAAAGACATGATTGCATAAAAGAAGATCTGAGGAAAGTGAAGGAATAAGTCTTACAGAAATTTGTGAACAAAAATTCTATGTGCAGAGAAACGGTGGGGGTGGGGGGGAATGTCAATGAACACTCTGGGAGCAGAGAGCGTGGAAGTGTCCATACCAGCATGGAAACCAGTATTTCAGAGGAAGAATGAAATGAAGCAAGTGTGGTACAAGATGAAGTCAAAGAGGTTTTGTCTTCAAATATGGGTTGTGGATCATGTAGGGCCCTATAGGATGTAATGAAACTACAGCTCTTAAAAGACAATGGAGAAGTTGTAATTTGGAGAACACTTGTGGTGCAATATAATATATCTGTGAAGGGTCACTCTGACTGCTCAATTGAAATATCATACTACAAAGAGGCAAGGGAGGACAACTTCGGTTATAACAATGGTCCAGATGAGGTGCAATGGGGGGTGTAGAGTCAGGCAGAGCAATAGAAATGAGAAGAATCATATTAACAATGACATGGGTCATTAGGGGAAATTGGACCCAGAGAACAGGTATGGAAGATGCCTCAAATCCACACCCTCTGCTTTAAAGTCTTGAAGCCTGTGTCTTCCCTGATAACCCAGGCCAGTGAGAAGGCAGGAGGGTCTTCTCTTGTGTCTGTGTACCCAAGCTTTTTAAAAGACTTGTTTACATAATGACCAGAATACTTCTCCTATACCTTATTTTTTAGCATCCTCTCCAAAAAGGACTCTGTCCTCACTCCTCCAAAATTGTTACCAAGACCACATTTAAGGGCCCCCATTGTTCACCTGCTGGCAGCATCTTGGTACTGGGTCACTCCATCTTTTTGAGCACTATCTTTCTTTGGGCTTTGGTAGCAGCAGCTTTCCTAAGTGTCCCCCAGTCATCTGGCCACTCATTCTCAGCCTCCAAAACTGAGTATGCCTATTCTTCCTACCTTTTAGGAACATACCTAGGCTCACACCTAACCCTCTTCTCTTGTCATCCCACATTATTTCCCTAAGTGATGTCATCAAGTCCCATGGCTTACTATGCCAGTAACTTGCCAAATTAACCTATCCTTTGACCTAAGCAGGGAGGTTCAACTGCTTTCTCATCTCCTCTGGTATTCAACAGGCATTTCAAACTTAACATAATCAAACAGAATGCGTGATGTCTTCTCAGACCTCCGACATGCCCTGTCTTCTGTACTTGGCTGCTATATCCTATAATGATGACTATGAAAATTTATTGCCAAACTTTAACAAGGAAATTTTTCAAAAAACATGAGAAGATGTGTTACTATAGAGCCCCTACTCCCAAGGTGACAGTCTGCAATAGAGGCACATGGGTGCAGCCAGCCCCTGGTTGGCTTGCTTCACACAATAGAATCTACCCGACCCTGGTGTGTGTTTGGGGTGACTGCGTACTGCCCATTTCTCCCCATTATACACTCTAAAATCTACCCACTTTGGCTTGTGTTTCATTCCTCAAATGAAAAGATGCATTCGTGTCTCTCAGAACTTTATTTCCTCTGTCCTCTTTCTTTACCATGCTGCCTTCACATGTTCTTCAGATTTCAGTCAAATGTCACATCCATCAGATTCATCAACAGCACCACCTGAATTGCTCGTCATATGCTCCTCCCTAGCTCATCTTCCACTTTCTAATTCTGTACACATGGACTTCGTAATTTGGTGTCATCTGCCCTCACATAGGCTGTAAACCCCATAAGGCCCTTGTCTATGGTGTCCATCACCAGATACCTGCTGCCTGCCATATGTCAGTGTCATCTCCTTTATAATATGCTGAGTATCAGTTTCTTCATCTGTAGCAGAGACAATGAGACATTATTTAATGGACTAAATAAAACCTTGAAGTAGGCTGCCATTTTATTACACCTTTACTCATGGAGAGAAACTATTCCACCCATATTTATCTCATCTGTATCTGGCATGTGGTACTGCCCAACAAATTGTGTTGAATTGAATTGTTATTATTATATCTCCACAGAAAAGTAAAACAAAAGTTGCTGTCAGCAGCTTGGTTCACAAACAAATGCCCCTTATCCATCGTATCTCAAAAAGATGCTTCGACCTGAACAGAAGGTTTGGAGATCTTAAAGTGAACGTGGCTAGAATGAGTCAATAAATTTATCACTTGGGGCAAAAGCTTTTTCACCCTGAACAACTTTGTGTTTCTTACCTGTTTGTTTTGTTTTTTGAAAGGCATCTGAAATTTGTCAATAAAGGTGAAGTGTATTGCTTGAAGGTTTGACCAGCAAAAGGAAAGGGTTGAAGATTACAGAAACGTCATCTTCTCCAAAGAAGCCTAATAATTTCAAATATTGACTTCAGTGGACAGCAGAGGTCAAAGCCAAGGTGTAGAATGATAGGATGGGTAGGCACACAGTGGGCTTGTGGGTGTGGACAGTGAGAGAGCACTCAAGCTTGTCCAAAAGGCTCAGAGCATTTCCTCCTTGGCTGTCCACACACATACAAAAGTAAGCCACAAAAATTCCTTCTACATTCTCTCTGGTTTCCCATCTAATTCACATTCTGGTTTGTTTGGGAAGATGATAACTGAATGAATGTTTGTGGAGACCCTTATATATGCTAAAATTAGGCTAGGCAGTCCTAGTTTAGAGTCTTTCATACAGCACTAATTGTTCCTTGGTAGAGATGTAGAAACCAAGGTTCAAGTTGGCTAATTAACACCCTTCAGGTTATAAAACTGACACATGGTAGAAGGCAGTGACACATGCTTTTAAGAACATATTCAAGACTGGTGGTGTGGCTCAAATGGTAGAACATATGCTTAGCGAGCGTAAGGTCCTGAGTTCAAACCCCAGTACTGCCAAAAAAATGTATGAGTTGCAAAGTTTATGTGATGCCCACTTACCCACATCTTCATATAGCAGGATGTTGTTGAATGAACATGCACTTTGAAGTAGCTAGATCTAGATTTGAATTTTTCCTTTGTGCTTACAAGCTATGTGAAGTCACAGGATTTGATAAGTATCTCTGCACCAGAATCAGTTGGTCACACGCTGTATGACTGTCTGGCATATGACAGACATGTATGGAACGATAGTTTACATTTTCCTTCTCCTCAACTCAGACAAGTAATGTACACTACAACGCAACACAAGGATTGAGAAAGTACAAATCTTGATTGTTCATTCATTCAAAATTGCCCTGCTCATGCAAAATCACCTGGAAAGTTTAAAGGTAGAAAGGCTGAGGGACATCAGCTTAAGCTATGTAAAAAATCAGCCAACATGATCTGCTATTATGATGGACAGGAAATTCCTAAAAGTTTATATCATCTGTGAGAGTTTGGTTGGGATCTGATTCATCTCTGCAGTATTCTTAGAAATCACAATGCATCCACAGATATGGAAGATTTGGAATTTTCATTGCATGACTGTGTTTTCTTCAATGACTTCTTGTGCATCAATAGGAGGAAAGGGGCCAAGAAAGGAGGAAGAGGCAAATAATTCTTATTTTAAAACAGAATTTTTAAGTAGGTGTGTTTGTGTTTCTCACTCCAGGCCAGGCCTCTCTCCTCACTGCTGCTTCAGAGAGCAGCAAATAGATCAATCCTGTTCCAAGGTGATTCTCCTCAATGGAACCTGTTCCAGGAGTTTTGTGGGCTGCTGAATATTTGAAGTGTCTGAGCTTCCATGAAGTGAATACAAAAGAGAAGGAAGTATTTCATGTTACACAGCAGCAGTTCTAAACCACACCCCAGAGAACACTGGTGATGTCTGCAGTCATTTTGGTTGTCATGGCTGGGGGGGACCTGCTGCTGGCATCTGGTCATAACACAAATATGCATACCACACACATATATACACACCCACACCCATACCCTACATGCATGCACAACCACACATACACACTCCTACCCACATATACATAAACACTCACAGGAAGGAGGGTTCCTGGACTGTCTTAGTCCATTCAGGCTGTCATAAGAAAGTATCACACACTGACTGACTTACACAGAATAACTTCTCACAGTCTGGAGGGTGGAAGTCCAAGATGGAGGCCCTGGCAGTCAGTGAAGGGTGAGGGCTGCTCTCCGCCTCAGAGTGGCAACTTTCCAGTGTTCTCACTTGGTGGAGGGGCAAACAAGCTCCCCATAAACCTCTTTAATAAGGGCACTAACCCCACTCATTGGTGCTCTGAACTCATCACCTCCCAAAGGCCCCACCTCTTAGTACTGCCCCCCTTGGAGGTGAGATTCCAGTATGTAAATTTTAGGGGACACAGTCATTCAGACCACATACCAAGGCATTAGCATTACCTTGGGATATTAGGTAAGCAGAATCTCAGGCCCCTTCCTGAACCTACCCAGTCAGAATCTGCCTTTCAGTCAGACCCCAGGTGCTCCATTTACACACTCAAATCTGAGAAGCTGTGCTGTGAACATTGTAGGCTGCCATATTCCCGACATGCCCAGAACATCCTAACAGACCACGATTCACAGATTATTTTCTGTCAAGCAATTGTCTCTTTGTGCATCTGTCTTCCTCTATGCTTTGTGATCCTGGCTGAGGAAGGATGCTATTTTATTTGTCTTTGTATCACGGGCATTGAAATAGAACTGACACACAGTAGATACCGAACACAATATGGATAAAAACTGTATCATCTAACCATCCACGCTTCTCCAGCCCCTGCCAGATGGAAACACCATGTCCTTCTGCAGAAAGCTGAGCTCAGTGGCAATCTAGGGCCAGCTACAGGGAATGAACCCATCTTTAGCACCACTGGCCCCTACTGCTCAGGATCAAGCAGACTCAGGACAGTCCAGTACTGTTGCACCAGGGCTTAGTATGTGAGCAAGGGCTGGGCCGGGGGGATGCTGTGCTGTTAGAAAAAGACCAGGTCCCTCCTTTTGCTGAGCCTGGAGGGAGAGTTGGTAAATTAATGAGTAATCTCTGGGAGGCTTGAGAGCACTGGCAGCAGAGCTTCCATGATGTGTGTGCTGGGGACAGTGCTAACTTACTCGTCCTCCTTGAAGGAGTGGCATTTCAGTTTAGAGTAGGGTGAATAAGAGTAAATCCTGGAGACATAGGGTAAAAAGTCTTCCAGGATTAGGGAACACAGCAGGTGAAGGTCCAAAGACAAGAAAGAAAATGGGGTGGGATCATAGCTGAGCCTTAAGATAGCAGTGGGGAAGTGGGACAAGACACAAGACTGTTGGTCCAGGACAGACCGCAAGGGAGCGTGGAACCTCTCCTAATTAAGACCACCTCTACCCCCTTCTGAACCATTTAGCAAAAACAAGATAAGCCTCACCCCTCTCCAATTAGTGCTTTCTTTCCTCAGTGAACATGAGACAACTCAAAATCAACAGCCCTCTTAGCCAAGGCTTTCACACTCTTTCCGTCTCTCTGTAAGGCTGAATCTCCCAAGTCCCATCTTTTCCTGTTCCCTGCTATATTTAGATAAATGTGTATGATCATTCACTGCCTCACTCACTCATTCAATATACTTATTGAATCTTTCTATATGCCAAGCTTTGGGGATACAGAGGTGAATGAGACAGACAAGAGGGAAATAAAAACAAAATCTGCCTTTGTCTGTGCCCTGCCAGGGGCTGGAAAGTACGAGATGGAGACAATGAGGGGAGAAGTCACAGGGTTCATACCACAGACTGGCTTGACCTCTAACCCATGCCAGCTCTGAAATGCCACATGAATGATATTCCCACCACTTCCTACAATACCCACATGCCCCTCAAAATAAATAGGGTCAGAAAGACATTCTCCAGGGGCCCCACTTTTGTGATCCTTGAAGTTGTAATCAGGATGAGAATCATGCGGGTTGGAACAGCCTTCCTTGACTGATAGCACTTATCTGATGGACTCTGCCTCACAGGGATCCATCCTGTAATTTCTGAGCCTCGAAGAGAATGTCTTCATATTTCTCAATATGATAGACTGCAGCTACATCCCTGTTTATTGGTCCTAGCACCTCCTTTACCAAAGAGACTAATATTATCATGCATTACGTTGCCTATAATTATTTTGTTTTATTCTCCATTTAGGTGAGATAAACTGTTCAAACTGGGCAGGCCTGAGCATAATTTGCATTTGCAGGTGAATTAAACAAAGCTGCATCTGTAGGAAGGAGCTTTGTCTATTTTCGTCCCTGGGCTGTCTCCTTGTGCCTTCTTGGTAAGCATCTTACCACATTAACACTCAACAACACACTGCCAGAGTATGGACTGTGGGCCAATCCTAATCTGTCACCTGTAATAAATGGAGTTTTCCAGTCACACCCATTCATCTATGTATTATCTATTCTGCTTTCACACTAAAACAGCTGACTTGAGCAGTTGCCACAGAGACCTTACAAACCTCAAAACCTGAAATATTTATTATCTGACCCTTTGCAAAGCTTACTAACTCTTGCATAAGAGGTAAAATATCTAGAACATAAACCCTGTTGGTACTGGTTTGTGTCTTTCACCTACATATGAACCCATTTTACTGATGAAACTATGAAGAGTCAGAGTGTGTAAAGGATGACCCAATCATGGCTAAGTAGCACAGTGATCTTTATCTGAAATCTTGACGGCTGTCCTGCTTGACCTTTGCATGCTAAGGGATCTATTTTGTTAAATGAGGCAAGTCACTTTGTCTAGTTTTGCACATTTATTCAAAGGGGCTTGTAATCAAGCCCCATTGGCAGTGTTGTTAGAAGCACGCAATGAGATATGGTGGGTGACAACACACTGAGTCTCAGTTAAATATTTTCCAGTGCTCACTTACTTCCCAGTGACATTATATCAACCTGTCCATGGCAGGATATGTGCCCTAACTCCTCTCAGCTGTCTGCTCTCACAGGACTCCTTACTTGATTTCTCAACATTGGGAGCTTGTTAGACACAGAATCTCTATCCTTGTCCCAGTCATACTAGAGGTCACCCCTGGATCTGAGGTGACTCACATGCACAATGCTCTGCTCAACTGTCCACCTCAATAAAGTCCTGACCACAGCACAGCAATGCCATTAGCCTCAACCAGTATTGACGGAGTGGCAGGCCTGGGAACCTGGAGCATCTCCACAACCTCATCACATTGGCCAAAAGGACATCTGGCCTGGTTGACCCTCTATACTTCTTTCAGCAATGGTGCTCCATTCTGCCTCCAAAACCAGTTGGTTAGACACTGGTGTTTTCACTGCTTCACATGGGCTCCCTCAACCCTCCTGGATTCTCCAAAGGACTTGCTCTCTCTACCTTTTGCTATTTCATCTACACTGTGATGCCTGCCACTTAAATGACAATACAGTCTTGCCACTGCATATCATAGTGTAGCATGCCGGGAAAGATATGCCCCTGGACACTCCTCTCACAGCTGTCCTGTCCTTCTACATTTGAACTTGAATGCTTGTCCTCATGCTGGCTTATTCCTAATGCCCCAACCAGCCTCATGACAGTGAAGTGACTCGCTAATTCCTTTCCAGCAATTTAGAAAGTACTTGACTTCACTTTAGGGTGAGACCCCTTGCCCATGAGGACCTAGACTTCATCTCTTACTGCCTAAGGTGCCAGCACAGGGCATACAACAGATGTTCAATCTCAACTCCCAAAGCTAAATTTCTCCTCTCAGGTGTCCTACTCACCTTCACCACCATCTTTTTAGGCATGTAAGAAAAAACTCAGTGAATAGCATAAGCTATTGGGGAGCACCACAGACAGAAGTGCTAGAAAATATCATTCTATGTACTTGACCCTTCCTTACCCATTATTTGCTATCTTGGCTTCCTTGGGGCTCAGCTGCGGCAGACGTCATTAGTTCCAAGCAGAGCCTGCCACACCAAGCTTACACTGTTTGCCAACCTCCGAAAATCAGATATTGTACCACAGATGCCAGCAGGCTTCTCCTCTCCCTCCCCACACTTATGATTCATCCTCCCCTCCCCTTTCCTATCACAGACACACATCTGTTCCGACTCAGGATAACTAAAGGAAAATTAAGTGAATCTGTTCCGTGTGTCTCTAAGGTTATTTATAGGACTTTAATACAGGCTGATACAAAATAAAGAAATAAAGAGAGAAATAAAAATAAGTTATCTTCCCAGGAAGCCAAGAAAAGTTCAAGGAAGAGGAAAATAAGTCACGTCCTTTGGGCTGATGAAGCGGTAAGAGTCTTTGGTTTATCACAGTCTTTCTTTCAGGTCCCGTGAAAATCAATGAGGCCTGTTGGATTTTGAGAGATCAATATTAAAAATATGCCCCTTGCAATGCAGAACATGTGCACTGTGCGTGCATTTCAAGGGATTGGCGTGCTGATGGAGCCATCCTAATCAAGCACTTTGAGGAGTGTAAATATTGACTGTGAGGATAAGGGTATCTCCAGGTCCTTTTCAAAGCTGCCCCTCTGACTTCTTTGTGTGTGCTCTGTACTGCCCAGCTATGGGCTCCAGGTCATTATGCTGTGCTTTGATGATACCTCTCAAAGGTAGTTCAGGGAGAGAATTACGAGCTGCAAAAGAGACAGCTCTAATTTGGAAAAATAAGTAACATATTCAACATTTAAATACCTTTAACTTCCCTCTCTGCCTTCTGCGTTTCCATCACCACTCACTCATGAGCTTCCCTCCTGAACTCTCTCCACCCCCACCTGAAATCAGCCCCCAAGTCTGTTTCCTTCGCTCCACTGTGGACTTGGGGGTGCCTATGTATCCCATCAGCCAGTGTATCCTTTAAGACAGGCATCTTTATGCTGTCTCTCTATGGTTTAAAATCTAAAATTTCTGGCAGTTCATTAGGAATCCACTTAATAAATTCCTCAGTAGCTACCTCCAAACACGTTTCCTAGATTTTAGTAACACTGGTATATGTGCCTTGTATTTTCCCACTTCCAAGTATTTGCTCATTCAACAGGCTAGAGCAGTCCTCCTTTATCCAAAGGGAATCTGTTACAACACCCCCTGCAGATGACTAAAACTTTATTTAGGACCAGATCTCATATAGACTGTTTTTCCCCTACTGAGTGGCTAACAGGAGGGTAGCGTATATATTACAGACACACCTGGCAAAGAGATGATTCACATCCAGGAAGAATGAATTGATATAACTACTCAGAGCAGTAGCAAGCAATTTAAAACTATGAATTGTCTACTCATAGAATCTTCCATTTAATATTTTCATACCCTGGTAGACTGTAGGTAACTGGAATCATAGAAGTGAAACCTATGGATGGATGCAATTCTAGTGTCTTCTCTCTGTCCCCATGTCCTGATTTCTTAGGAAGAAACAAACATTTCTTTTGGGAGACCATGGGAATTACCTCTATTTCTGTATTTATTCCATAGTGTGAGATCTGTTTACATATTTATTGCCTGTCTTCTCTTAGTGGAATATAAACTCTGTGAGGGCAGGAACTTTTTCATGTTTATCACTCTAACTATTGCACCCTAGAATTCGAATCTGCTGCATAATAAGCATTCAAAACACATTACAATGATTGAATGAATATATATCTACCTCCCAGGCTAGATACTGAGTTCACTGAAGTAAGAATTTCTTGTTCACTTTGTATTCTGGCATAGGATAAGAATTTTTTAAAAATTAAAAAAAAAAGACCATGTTTCGTTGAATTAAATTGGCTTGAAAAGCACATTGCAGGGAAAATTAACAAGGGGGGTCTTCAGGATTGCTTCTTCATCTGTGTACAAAGCCAGATTGAAAGCTAAAAAGTGAGAATGCCTCGCAAAGAAAGAGAAGGAAGCCTTCAGCTGGGATCAAGGACAAAAGATCCCAATCTCAACCCCCCAAATTGCCAATTATGCTTCTCAAGTTTCCCAATTCTATTTATGAACGTAAATCCTCACCTTATCTCACGGAAACATGCTGCAATGTCAACTTGATTTTAAAAGACCTTTATAGTCACCACAACTTTGATATACACATTTTATTGTGGCCCTATTTGCACTGCAAAAGTTAAGATTGAGTCAGCACTTCCAGTAAGAAATCCATGTTCTGGGGATTTATAGCTCAGCCATAAACACTTAGCTATGGCTTTGGTGATAAAGAAATGAAAGCTGCCCTGATGGGTGAAGATAAATACATGAACCCTCAAGAGCTCTCACCACAATTGGCTCAAGGAGAAACCCCAAGTTTCTCTTCCCTTTATAACACTAATTCTAAATTAATATCAGGGAGCAAAACTCATTCATGAGGGAGATAACCCTCCCTCAATTCTCAAGAAGCAAACTCCAGTATGTGGATTTTATTATGTGAACTTTCTCATTCCTAATTATTCTCTTTTCCACACCCAGGTGGTCCCCTAATGCTATAGAGTTTCCCTGCAATCCTTCTCAAGGCTCCAAGCCTCCACAATCACCCAAGGCTCTCCCCTATGCATAGATTCAGGAAGTCTCAGGTGGAGGTTGAGAGTTTGTATTTCTAGCAAGCCTAGAAGGCTACTGCCCCAAGGATCACTTTTTGAAAACCAAATAATTAGAAAGACCCACCCCCCCGCAAATATGTCCCCTCCTCTGCATCCACCTTCTTTCTTTCACACCTGACCTGGATAACATCTGTGCAGACCCCTTCCTCCCCAACCCCAATCTACTTCTGTGCCTGCTGCACAGGAAGCTTTATAGGAAAAATCCAGTCATGGCACTTCCTAGCTGAAAACATTTTGAAAATCACAATATTGCTTGCCTGACACAATTAGACCTGATTTTTTTAGCCATCTTTGGCCATGCAACCACCTTCCCACAGAGAAAGTGAGTTATTCTCCTCTGGTTCTGCCACTTTCTTTGTTCTACCATTCCATTTCTCAGGTAGTTTTCTAATTATTGACCCACACCTCTGTCAAACTCAACTAACTGTGAGATTTTAAAAGGTAGGAAGCATATTTTACTCAGCTCAGGGTCTGCTACTCAATAGGAGTTCAATAAATATTTGATGACAGGAGGAACTCACTATTAGGGAATTTATAATAGGAGCTAACATTTATTAAGCATTAACTGCACCAGGTGCTCTACAAAACACTCTGCGTTTACGAGTTCAGCACAGACCTCTGAATTAAAACGATGGCCCTCACTTTCTATAAGAGTAAGATAAGGCTCGGGAAAGATGGACAACTGTTCCAAAGATGCAGTTTACAAAATGGAAAATCCAATTAGAACTCAATTGCATTAAAATTCAAAAGTTCTTTCTCTTCATTTCTAAGCTCTGTTGAATGACTGAAGAGATGAATGGAAACAGGAATGAATGAGTGAATGAACAAATAAATGAACGAATGGCTTCTGTTGCCCTTGGGGATCTGTGAAGCCAGGTGACCTGTCCCCATAAGTCAAAGAAAGTACCCTATTCAGGTGACCAAGTGCTAACATATAAAAACAAAAGGGTGATTTATGCTTCTGGTTTACTGCTCTGACCTCTGGCAGCTCAAAATAAGGTTTGATTTAAAAAATCAAATGCCTCCCTCTGTTATTTCAGCTCCCTGACATGGAGAGGAAGGACATGAAGATGCCTGACCAGTGTGCGAGATTTAAAGAGGCTGAAGAGCAGTGAGTGCTCCTTTCCTATGAGGGGCAAGAGGCCAAAAATACCAACCATCACTCACTTTTCAATCTATCCACTCCTCCTTTCCTCATTCGTCTCTCTAATCATTTATTCATATTTTATTCATCGATTCATTCCAGTGTTCTTTCATTCACCAAATATTTATTAAGCTTTAGTACACTTTAATAATTATTAAGGTGCTAGAAATATGTCAAGTTTGGAAGAGACTGGTCAAAGGAATTCTCCTAAAACATAATAAATTACTTTTGGGAGTTGCTTTGAAGATACATAAGAACAGTGTGTAGATCTGTATGTATTGTGCGGTAGTAGATGTGGGAGGAGGGGATGGAGGCAATGTTAGACACAAGTAACAACTGCCTGCATGTCTAGCTTGCTCAGGCATTGAAGGAAGTTCGAGATGACCAAATAGAACTTACAAAGCAGAACAATAGGACTAAGGAAGAAAGACAGCATAAAGATGTGGGTAAGCATGATCCTCCTTTTGCTTCTAAAAATTAAGAGATGTCAATAGCCATATGGACCTATACAGGATGCCCTGAGAAAAACCTACACAAAGTTGAGGGAACTCAATATAACTACATTCAAATCTATATCATATCTTTACAGATAACAAATAAATGATTGATTAGGTATAGATTACAGCAATCAAACATAGGGTGGTCCAAATATAGTTATGTATATGTGTATGCATTATGTATGCATATATTTGTCTGTCTGAAAGGTGCCTTCAGTTCTGACCCTAAGTCTCCACGGTACAGAGGACAGTGTAAGGAAGAGTAGAGTCCCCAGTTTTCCCTGAAGTTCAACACCATGGTACTATGAGCTTGGAGGCAAAATACAATAAACTGCATGCAATCTATATGTGGCAATCTACATGTGGCTGTTTTAGCATTGCTGAGTTGCCACAACTGCTCTCAGCTGTTTCTGAATCACATTTACCATCCCACTACTTGGGATCCATTTGCCTAGAACCCCCATCTCCATACTTCCTTGTGGTCTTATGGCCTCCTCTGCATGTGTCAAGGTGTAGATGGGTCACCTCTGTTCCGTACCCAGAGATCTCTCCCTCCACCCTCTTTATACATCTTCCTGGGTTTGTAAGGAGTTGTCCCACCTTCCCCCATGATGCTACTCTGTATCCAAAATCTTTGTCCTGTGTAGGGCTTTAGCTCTTGAACATAAAAGTCAGGAAGAGAGCCTGGGAAACAACTTCAGTTTTCTTCCTGCCAGATCCCATCCTCAATGCAATGACCACCCAGCCAGCTCTGTGGTTATGGCAAGTGTGAGAGGCAAGTAAACAAGAAAGGGGAAAATGCAGGGAAAGATCACAGGTTAGTGACCATATTACAACAGAGATGAATACAGAAATGCAGCAACACACCTAGTAAACAGTGGGCACAAATGATAAGACAAAAAAATGTTCATAAGACATGTGTTTCCTTTATTCGCCCCAGGTTAACTCTTTCACCCACTTCCCAAAAACTCTGTGTAAGGTCTTGCCTGATCAGATAGTTTTTTGAGAAAATTTGTAATGGAAATTTGTAATAAAAGGAAGAGGCAGAGCCAAGAACAGCTACAAGGGAAGCAAGGGCTGATGAACATCGGTAGATAGTTGGGAGAGAGGTGCTCTTCCACTGAGAACAGGGAATGGAAGAGAAGAAACAGAAGTATTAAGAATGACTGTTGAACACAATTTTCACTCCCTGGATCTGGATGAGAGAACTTGCACTGCCAGCTCCTATGAGATGGGTTAAGTTTCTGCAGAGGCTGAGAGCTGTTCTTGCATTTTTTATATGGCCTTGAATGCCATGGAGCCACCACTACTCAGTAAAGGATGGGGCAGAAACAGAGAAATGTATTCCAGACCAGGGGTGAGCTGTGTCCCAGATATCTTCACAGGTGACTTGGAGAGAACAAGGAAACTATTAGTGAAACAGGATTCAATTCATATGAGCTCAGCAAAGCCAGAGTGCCGCTCTAATACCACAGGCCCACCCTCAATCCATGAGCTTCCAGGATGCACCAAACGAGGGATCTATTGTTGTGAATTCTCAGAATAACAAGCTGAATGACAGGAGCAGAGTACCACTACAGCTTCTTAAGCAGGTGTTACTCAGGTGGTACAGCAGGAAGCACATGAGACCCTAGCTCAGAGGACAGTGTTGTAATAGTCAACTGTCCCTAGATTGGTTCCAGAAACCCACCATCCCCCTTCCAAATAACTGCAGATGCTCAATCCCTTATATAAAATGGCAGAGCAGCTACACTTACCTTATGCAATCCTCCCACAAACTTTAAGTCAGTAATCTAGAATTACTTGTAATACCTAATGCAATGTACATTCTGTGTAAATATTTGTTAGACTGTATGTTTTATGGAATGATGATAGGAAAAAAGTCTGTATGAGTTTAGTAGAGATGTTATTTAATCTTTTTCAAATATTTTCAATGTGTGGTTGGTTGTATCTGTGGATGTGGAATCTATGCATATGGAAGGCCAATAGTATTCCCCTTCTCTAAGTTTGTCATTCCTCTGATAAAAAGGAAGCAATAATAGCTCACCCCAGTGGTGCTAATATTAAATATTCCACATGCCCACCACACCTGGCACATAAGAACTGAATACACCCTGTCTCCCTTTGTGTCCCCACCAAAAAGCTCAAGAATGTACATTTTTGTGTGTTAGGATAAAACAAGCAAAAATAAAGTAAAAACAAAGCAAAACACAGAACAAATAACACAGCCTCACTTTTATCCCAATATACATTCTAATAAAATTGCTAAATAAAGTTGGCATAAACACAAATTTGTGCAAGTCTTCTTGCTGGTGAGTTAGTCATTCATTTATTCACTGATTCCATTTTGATCAATGACAAGATCATACAATAGTGATTAAACATCCAATCTCTGGAGTCAGGCAGACAAGGAGTTTGAATAAGCATAAGTTGTTTTGTTGATATTAAAAAATGATAATGATAATATAGACTACATGTTCCAAGCCCTGAGTGAATAAAAGGATTACAGAGATAAACATTCCACCCTTACCTTCAAATTGCTCAACACACAGGAAGGGAATGCAAAAACACAGTCTGTTAGCAGTGTTTTCAGTGCATTTAACAGAACTTTTACTTAGTAGTAGCTAAAACTATGGGAATATTTATGATTTATTTAACAGGAAGCTGGAGAGTGGATGGCCCCAGAGTTGGTCCAGCAGTTCCATAATTTCGTAATGAGATATATGTACCTTTCTATTCTTTCCTTAATGTGTTGACTCATTATTCTTACACATGCTATTTTGTCACCACAACAAAGCTGTGACTGAAGATATTACATTTTCATTGAAGACTGGAAGAAAGAAAAAGAAAGTTCTAGTGGTGTTTCCTCCCAGTCTCATTCCTACCACCCCAAAACAAAACATCTTCTAGAAGTCATTCAGCAAACTTGTCCTAACATCTCATGGAGCAGAACTGGTTCCCACAGGCTCTATGGAGGCTGGTAAAGAACATTACACAGGGAGGCTGCAAGAAAAGAGGAATGGGGGATGACTACAGGGTCTGCTGGTTAATGGTATCCACCTCAGGAACTCCCAGCATATAGAGAATCAATATTGGGGGCACATTTATTTGGGGTCCAAGAGAGGGACTGACGTGCTGTGGCATGGTGTTTGGGAAAGACATTCTAAGAAGACAACACTGGAGCAACATCTGAAAGAAATGCATGGCAGTGAGCTAATCAGAGCTAGAAGGACAGGGTCTTCCAGCCATGGACAACAGCATCTAGAGAGGCAGGAGAGAATAAAAAGTAAGATATTACGGAAGAAGAGTGAGATTGGAGCAGGTAGAGAGAGAAACAGTGCTACAGAATGAAAACAGATCTAAACAATCAAATAGGTTCAGGGTCCAAGTGTACTTTATCTTGTCCAGCAGTACTTTTCAAATCAGGGGCTGCTTTTTCTGAGATCATGTCAGGAGGCAGAGCAGCACAGCACAACACTAAAGAGCACTATGTTAACGTGAGCGAGATATTCCCTTGTAAATTCTCTACTGTAAGTCTTGTTTTTTCATCAAGGAGAAAGCCTTGGCTTGGTGTGTATGTATCTTTAACCTCTCACTCTTACTCACATCCTTTTTTAGCACACAGAGTACAAGCCTCAGGCAGAGAACCTTGTCAGCTGTCCTCCTGCTAATATTTAATGACACTGTTTGGTTTTGTTCTGCTCTTATTGTATGTATACTTATGGTTACCTTACCATGATGGAAAATGACATTGTGCATTTGCATGAGAGCTATAATTTATTTTATTTTAATGTATGCAAATATTTTCAAAAGTAAGTTGATTTGCAGAAAAAGCTTGAGTCTACATGTCTAGGTGGGAATCAATGTGACAGAGCCCAGGAAACTCATGCAGTCACCTCCTTCCTGGAAAGTGACACGCAAGTGGGGAAAGTGTTGGATACTTTGTTCCTGTATTCTGGGAGCCACCAACATCTGTGGAGAAACACAGGAAAATGATCAGATCTGTTTTACAAAGACTTTCTGGAAAAATTAAATGAGTTCATATATATCAAGGACTTAGAATCATATCTGGCCCATAAAATAAGTATGAACTATCTGAGCACTGTTCTGACTACCAATGTCATTATCAGAGGCAAAGAGAGTCAAGGGTGAGAGACTGGACCCAGGAGATAAGAGGTGTTTAGTTTGATATCAGATAAGCAAAATAGAGGAGTAGTGGGGATGTGACCAACTGGGAGGCATTTAGAAAGAAGAGCCTGAGGACCCTGGTATGCAGAACCTGGCAAAGACTACCTCTCCCTATGATGGAGCTTGGGGCTCCTGTGACCTGCTGCCAGGTGTTCCTACACAGACTTCCCCAGATGAACACTGTCCACACAGAGTTAAAAATCCCCAAGCACAGTCTGTCCCAAATGAAGCATCTTGTCATTTCCTGAATATCAGTTGTCACCAATCATAAGAGTTCTCATCTGCTCTATGAGAAAGAAGAAAAGGAAAAGGAAAAAAACCTAAAACCAAAAACTTTTAAAAGACCCTAAAGGTTGGTTTGAAGAACATACCACCAGTTGCACAGTCCTCTCCATGAGGCATCCTGTCCAGGAAGGTAACTCAGCACCTCACTGAGGCAGAGGAGGGAAGCCAGACACAGATGGTGGTACCTGGAACTGGATGTAGATTACACTGGATTCAATCCCAGAGCACTCTCTAAGAAGAGGCTCTTGTAAGTTAAGATGGAACTCTGAGGGATATGCAGTATGACAGTCTCACCTACTCCTTGCTTTCTATCTCCTTGGGCACTGCTAGGGACTGAGCACTTGTGTTCCCCCGGTTTCATATGCTGAATTCTAATTTCCAATGGAGTTATATCAGGCAATGGGTATCAAGTTTGTGAGGTGATGAGGTTAGGAGGGCAGAGCCTTTTCTTCCTTTTTAAGAAGAGAACAGGTTTCTGCTCTCTCTCTCTCTGCTCTCCACCTCACGAGGATACTGCAAGAAGGCAGTCCTGCAAACTAGGAAATGAGCTCTTACCAGACCCCAAGTCTGCCAGTACCTTGTCCTTGGACTTTCCAGCTTCCAGAACAGTGAGAAATAATGTCTGTCTTTAAACTGCCAGTTTATGGTATTGTGTTACAGCAGCCCAAGCTGGTAGAGACAGCCCTCATCCCAGCTCTAGTTCTAACCCTTTCTCTGGTCCACTGATGCTCTTTGCATGCCTGCCATCAATTCTCTGGCCACCCCAGGGTCAGTCCCTCCATAGATTTATCACAGTAATCTGATTGTCACTGTCCATGACTGAAACTTTCAATTATTCCCCATTGCTCTCACATGCAGTTCCCAGACCCGCATTTTCTGATCTTTGTCTTACTGACCAAACTTAATATCCGGCTGTGGCACATCACTCAATTTCCTCAAACCTTGATGCCTTTATGTACGCTGTTCCCATTACCCAGAACCAAGACCAAGGACATGTACACATACCTGCCTCAACCATCACCCCTCCCTGTCTGCTCCAGTCCCACTCTTACTTTCACCCTCATCGTTTCCTTACTATTGCTGGTTTTCAGAACTATTCCCCACACCAAACCAGCCCTGAGCATTTTTTTTTCTCATCTTCGTATTCCTATTGTCTAATGTCTGGTAGGCAGTAGGTATCCAGTAAGTGTTTGCTGAATGAAACATGATTAATTCCATACGGGAAGGGATTTTCTTACCAATTTTGCTTCTGTAAATAAAAAGAAGCCTACAGACTACAGGATGTCACAACACTACAGAAAATCCAGAGGGCCCCAGAAGTATTTCCCTTCTAGGAGCCTTCCATTCTGTTTCTCAAGCTGCTCCTTGCTCCCTCGCCTCCCCCAACACCCATGAGTTATTGTCTAGTGAAGGTTTTGCCTGAATCTGGAAGCAACTTCATTTGCATACCAGGCTGTTTTATTTCAGCTGCAGCAGGCTTAAACTAAGAAATTGCTCCTGTTAAACTAGGAATCACCCACCTTGCATTTGAAAGTCTGAGGAATTGCAAAGCACTCAAAGCAAAGTGACTAGAATCACGATGGAGTCATGGGTAGAGAGAGGAATGAACCAAATGGAGGTTATTTAAGGATGGAAAATAACTACTTGAGGGAAGTGTTTCCTTCTCTTTGAAAGAGCTACAGGGGCCATATTTGAGGTCCCCTGATAGGACTTGAAGGACAGCTCAAAGACCACATAGGAAGAAATCATCCTTGTTTCAAACTTGTAAGAAATGTCTCACCATGGGAATGACTCTATAGTGACTGGGCTGATAAGTAGTGGAGGGAGAAGCAAAGTACAGGAAGAAACTCATGGGTGTCTTGGAACATCCCAACAGAGATGGGATGTCCACACTTCGGGGACAGAAGATTTCTATCACTTTTACCTGTCCAAAATCCATTGCCTTGTTTGTTAAGTGTGCTCACGATTTCCATGTGGTACTTAGTGGACAGGGTGGACTGTCCAGTAATTGTAGACACTAGAAGTGGATATGCAAACTTTACTGGGCAGTTCAAAATACCACATCACTGAGGCCACAGTGATTGGCCAATGAGTCTGTATGTGATTCAAGACTAACCAATGAGATCCTTCACTTGGACTTTGTCAGGAGGAGGAGCTCACTGGGAAGAGTGTCAGTCTGGACTTAAGAGTATCTATCCTTGCCACATTTTCCAAAGAGCTGAGTGATCTTTTAAGCAGGCAAATAAGATCATGTTGTACCCTACTTAAAAATCTTTAATCATTTCCCATTTTACTTAAAATAAAATCAAAACTCTTTATCATAGACACAATCCAGTACCACACTCCAAAATGTCTCTCTCATGGTTCTCACATGACTTTTTCCACTTTGGTCAACAGGCTCCAGTCACACCTGCCTTCTTTGATTTATTTAAACACAGCAAATTCATCCCTATCTCAAAGTAATTGCAGGTATTGTTCCCCTGCCTGGAATACTTTTCCCTACACCAACACAGAGCGATGCTGCTCCCTCTCACTATGCACATGCCTCCTTGTGCGCCACTAGCCCAGAGAAATCCTCTGGGATTATTCTCTTTCATTTTATGTTCTCTTACCTAGCTTGATTGTCTTCCTTACACTCATGGTAAAATAAAACTATGCATATATTTTCATTTTTCTACTTATTCATTCTGTCTTCACCCTTCTGAAAGAAGTCCCATGAAATCTAGGACCTTGCAGTCCTGTTCACTATTATAACCCCAGTGCCTAAAACATCCTGTTGCTAAGCAAGACCCTGATAAATAGTAGGTGGGTGAATTCATGAATGAATGGATTTGTCCTGAGAAGATCCTCTCTCCCTCCCCCCCAAAAAAGCTAACTGGCTCAGAAATATGGAGACAAAATTCCTGATGACATCATTAGAACTTGAGGCCATCTCTGCTGGGACTGTTCAGTTAAATAAGCATATACAATTCCTTTTCACTTAAGCTGGTTTGGAATGAGTTTCTATCACCTGGAACCAAAGCACTTCAGGTTCCAGGTTTGTAGACATGATGGAACCTCACCATGAGATGCTCTCCTCTGATTTAACTCCTACATTCTCTAATCATATTCAACAGCTTCTGTCCAAATGGTATAGGCCTCTTTTCCCTGTTACTCTGACACTGTTGCCTTAGCATGGTTTCATTCCACACCTTTTATCTGACAAATACATGGAGATTCAATGAGACTCAGAAGAGCTTAAAGGATAATGGTGAAAAGAAGAGTGGCAGATCATGTCAGGTGTGACAGAATAGGGCCTCTGTTCTTCCTGACTCTCCTCGTTTCTGCACAGCCCACATTACTCTCTGTCCCCTGCCTTTATGAAAAACAGCAGTCACACCTCTGAGATCAGCTCTGCCTAAAACAGAATTAACCATCACTAGCTTCACATTCTAGTCCTTAGCATCAGGTTGTCTAACAAGTTGGCTTGAACTTCATTCTTTGGTTTTGGTCACTAGATTTCTGGCTTATTCTGTATGCCTGAATCTTTGCCTTGTGAGCCTTCCAGGTGATGATAATAACAGGAAATGCTTGCCTTCATTTGGTGTACATCATGTGCCAGGTTCTGAGCACCTATCATGTTATTTACTCATTAAAACTCACAGTGACCCAATAAGTTGACCATCATTAGTAGTCCCATTTCAGAGATGAGGAAGCTGAGGCACCAGAGTTTAAATGACTTACCCAATATCACACAGCTAATAAGTAAGGGAGACCAACTCCCAAGCCTGTGCTATTAACAATTGCACTCTAATAATTTAATAAAACTGTAAACACTCAAGCAGACTTAATTTCCCACCGGTGAGTGCAATAATATCTCCCATTCCACATGCTTTTCCTACAATGTCAGCTTGACATACCTCTCATTGGGAGTGGGCATATATTCCCTCCCCTTGAGTATATGATACAATGTGACTTTAAGGCTCAATGTCACGCATTTCTGTCTTGTTCTCATGGGACACTCAATCTTGCTACCTAGTAACATGCTGTGGAAAAGCTTGCTCTAGCTCATGTGGAAATGGCACATGTTGAGACCACGTGTGAGTATTCTGCCCAGCAGATCAACTAATGTCAACTGTAGCCACGTTACCCCTAGACACAAAACTAGAGATGCCTCCAAAGTAGTTCCTGCTTTCAGTCTTTAAGTCACCTCCAGCCTTCAGGTCTTAGCAGTTGAGACTCCAGGGAGCAGAGATAAGCCCTCCTTCTTCCTAATCCATAGAACAATAAACCACTAAGTTTTGTAATTGCTTGTTACATAGCCACTTGTTACAAGTAGCTGGACTATCCCTTTCTATCCACTCCTTTTTTATGTCCTGTCTACAGAGCTCTGTTTCTTACCTGTGTCTGGCTCAGAGGCTAATGCGCAGTGGCAGGTCATCATAACCTGAAGTGTCACATCACCATTTCTTTTTGGGACTTGCAGAGTGCCAACAGCAAACCTCAATTACCACTCCTTGTCTATAGCCAGATCCTCTTGACACCAAGTGTTACCAGCTGGACTGAACTTGCTTCACTTCCTGAAGTTGTTTCTGACCTCCCTTCCCCAGAGCTTGTCCAGTGTAATTCCTCTCCTAGACAGCCCTATCCATTTTCAGGTGACCCAATCATGCTTCAGAAATGGAGCTGACTTATCTTCTTCATCGGAGAGATGCAAAAATGGTGACCCAGCAAAATGAAACAAAGTAGTAGCACCTGGCATCTCTTGAATCCTTGATCTGCACTACTGCGTTTAACCTTCACAAGTTATCCTTGCCACTGAACAATATTATTGAGCCCATTATATGGAGGAAGAAAATGAGACACATAGAAAGTAAACCACATTTTTTGGTTGTGAAACTGTGTTAAGCTGCCAGAGGTCAGATTGTGAAAAGTTGAAGATAAGACAGATCATAGTTTCCAAGATGGAAAAACGATTAGGTTTTTCTCCAGGCAGAAAGTCTAGTCTACCAGATGTTAAAACAAGACAAAGCCCTGGTTCTGATTTTAATTTTCCTTCAAAACACACCCTATAACATCAACACAGCTAAGCAATAGATGAGTTGGTACAATGGGTGTAGCATTGGTCAGACTCTTCCAATTTTTATTTTTCCTCTTTGTTACACTCCAGAATCTAGCACTACAAGGTCTTCTGGGTTCTTACCCCAGGTGATAGTAACAAATTCATCTTTAATGAAAGTATGATGCCTTCTCATGGAAGGAAAGATATAGATGTGACTCAGAGAACATCTACTGAGTATAAATACAGGCCCTGCTACTCATTATATTAGCTGTGTGACTTGGGGTGAATCATGGAACCTCTCTGAATCTCCATGCCTTCATCAGTATAGAGAGAGTAAGAACCAAATACATCTCTTTGGGTGGAGGTGAGGACAAAGTGAGATGGTGCAGAAAGCTGAGCACACAATAAACACAGAGCAAAATACCAGGATTATTGTGATTCCACACAGAAATGGAGTGGATCCTTACTAGCCAGAAGTAAGCAGAATCTCATGAGTCTAGGAAAAACACCAAATATGCTCAAACTACATTATAAACAATTTCTAAAATCACAGCCCTTATACGCTTAAGGAAGTAGGCTCATTCCCATGATTCCAGCCACTTATTGCTCCCATGTAGCTAAGAAACATTGAGATGCTCATCATTCTCACAACTCTAAGACACTAATCCCTAAATTTTGCACTTCACTGAAAATTTGGGAGCTGGAGTACCCTGCATCTAACCTAGGGGCTGAATGAGGGGAGTCCCAATTTTCTTATTCTCCAGCCAAAAAATAAATAGGAAAATGAGCTCAGAGTCCCACACTTCTGCCAAAGAAGAGAGTCCATAAAAGAGAGTGAGAAAAGATTTAATTGTAATCCAACTAATGCCTCTCCAGAATGGTGGCTATCTACTGCAGAGTACTCCCCATTAAAGAAATCAATTTAGCATTCTACCTCTCCTGCTGTGGTGCATATTGAAGTGGGATCAGACAAGGATGGAAAACAGTTTTGTGTTAAATACTGCCAATAAAGCCTGTAGCTCAAGGTTACAACAGTCAGTGGCAACCCAGTGTCTTGGAAGCCCAGAGACCCTATCCATCAGCTGATGTCAAAGCTTAGGAAGAATGTTGTAAATTTGAATAGGAAGGGAATGCTATGAAGGTTGGAATTTGGGACTAAAGTGGCCTGTGGTGCTGGTTTTAAAACAGGCCCTTGAAATGGGCTGGAGTTTCCAGGCCTATGAACTTGCTGTTGGGTATTTTTGTTTTTGTACATAGTAGCTACTATCTGTTATTGTTGCTTGACCAGCATACATTCTCTCTTCTATTTTCTATCAAGAGAAAACACTTTATCTCTTCTACTTTTCAATCCCTAAGATGTGTTGGAATTCACCCCATCTGTAGGTCTCAGATAGGGTACTGTTAGTTGAGCCTGTCCAATCAGAGCAAAACAGTGTTCTGGTCTCAATGAGAACTACAGGGATGTAACCTAAGAAAGGGAAGGGACAGACAATGCGATTCAGTCTTGTAATGTATTATTCTGGGGTGTGTGTGTGTGTGTGTGTGTGTGTGTGTGTGGGTGTGTGTGTTGGTAAGGATGGAACCCAACCTCAGGCATGCTAGGCAAGCAATTTACCACTGAGCTACACCCTCAGCACTGTAAGTTTTGTCAAGTAATTTTTCTCCTGAGGTGACTGAGAAGACAGGATGCAAGCCCAAAGCCTATGGTAACTATTTTATCATAACAAGGAAAAAACAGAATACACTCAGAGAAATAGAGAGATAAAAGATAGAGAGAAGATCCAAAATAGATTTAAATATCATTTTGGCTCCTAAATAAAGCTTTACCTAAAGACCATCCCCTAGACTTTTCAGCTTCTAGATTCATTAAGTTTTATTTTTCTTGGTTCTAAGCCCAAGTGAGTTAGGTTTACAGCATTGTGATTATTCTGTCATTACATTTCCAAAGCAGCTGCATAACACAGATGAGGCAGGCCAACTTAGAAACTTTCAGCAATCTGCAGAATCCAATGTGTAGTAACACCAGGAATGCAATTAATCAAATATTCCAATAAGATTCAAATTTCCAATGCATGAACAGCATATATGCAGATTACTGGGATTTCATGCGATGGGCATGGCAGAAGATAATGTGGACTCACATCCCAAACCAAATGTAGCAGGGACTGGAATGCTCCACCCAGAACCACTACTATTTCCATGCTCACCATTCTTACTTCTAGCACTCAGAGACTCCATGTTTATAACAAGATTGTCCCAGGTTACAGAATCCCACTTTCATAGGCCAGTCATACTGGGAATTAAAATTACCCTGTGGGCAGCCCTTTACCATTGGCTTAAGGATGGAGTTATACACCCCACTTTGTGGGCCATTTGATGAGAGCTTTTCTGAGTCTCTTATAATACCTTATAATAACTGGCTTGCTAATGTACCTCTAATTAGCTCTAATTAGCTGTCTTCCCTTCCCTGTATCACTTCCCCATTCCTTGGTAGTATTTCTGCACCTCCTAAATAAACTACATATGCTGGTCTGATCTTGCCCAGAGAAGAGAAATCTCCTCAAATTTCCCATTGGACATCTCTATTATTCTCCAATGGAAGTTTTACCCCCATACAGGCTCTTTTCATGGGCCAATCTTTTACATATCCATTTTTATAATCCTTAGAAATATCTCTCCTTTCAGCCTGCCTATCCCAAGAAGCAAAACAAAATCCTAGAAGTTCTCACATCCCTTCCATCCACCCACCCCAAAACTTATCATTACAGTCAAGCAGTAAAAATAGATCTCCTCCAGAAGGGAATGATGTTGTCACCCAAATATGATTTACCTATAAATACCAGAGCAAAGGACAGGCAACAGGCACTGTGCTACTGTCAAGACCGACGATGAAGTCAGGCACACAGCCTGCCAGGTTCTCTGAGGTCTGGCTCCCACCTACTTCATCTCACACTTCTTGTTTCGCCCCCTCTGCCTTCCCTTTGGCATTTTACATGGATCCAGCCATAAGTGAATGAACTACTTGGAGTTCCCCTAAAATAGGCTGTGCTATCTTTCTCCTTCTGCCTTTTTAAATGTTGTTCCATCTGCCTAAAATATCTTGTCTGCACAGAGGTTCTCAAGGAAACTGTTTCCTTCTCACTCTACCCAAACTCCTGTGTTCCAGAACTTTCTCATCTAAAGAGAGAGAGAATTTGGAGTGGATTTCTGCAGAAGACCCAGCTGTCTTCGGTCAGAACAGATGAGCAAGTCAAGCTTGAGGACAACCTAGCCAGATGTTACAGATGGAGTCACAGATCTGGATAATGAAATAGTTCCCAAGGTTCAGGACAAACACAACCATCATTTTAGGTATTTTTACAGATGACTTAGGAAGCACACAAATACCATAGACCATACTAAAATACATAGTAAGGAAGGGACTCATGTTTCCATTTTCTCCCTTCTATTTTGGTTCTTTAAATAAGAAAAAGTCTACTGTCTCTTACTCTTCCTTCATACCTAGCATGGTGCAAAGATTTTACTTAAGAGAACAGATGCAAATAAAGAAACTAGGTAAATGTTTACACATGTATACGTAGAAAAGTATCTTAAGTGTGATACTGTAAATATACATTATATTGTATATATTAAGCACTGGTGGTACTGGAATATGACGAAAATTTGTAATGGTGATGCTTAAATCAGATTTGGGGTCGAGTAGCTGAGCTACTTCCTTCCTTGATACCCAATCAGTCTGGGCAATGTTTAGTGGAAAACATCCCCAATGAGTTCTCCTCTCTAGCACTGTATAGAGACACAGCTTATGAAACTGCCTGGAGCTGGTCTTCCCAACTTCACAGAGGGCTTCAGAAACCAGGTAACAATTTGAACTCTTTCTCTCTGCTTTTCTCCTCTTAGAGTATCTAAGTTGAATTTTCACATTCCTGGATGATTTCAGAATGAAAAACCACTGTTTCAGATACATTTGGCTCCTCTGAAGTATGAGGCAGAGGAAGTTCCCATCTTGCTGAATCCCAGCTGTGATGTAGGACAAAGATTTTTCTGTCTTTGACAAACAAATGAAGCTAAACATTAAAGTGCTTTTCTGATCCTCATTTAAGGAAGCAGCCCCAAAGCAAACCAGCCAGACCTTCCAAAGCTGCATTTGACATTAAGGCTAAAAGCAGTAAGGGGTTAAGCATGTCATTTCTATTCTGAAATGTGACTTAGAGATAGGCAAGCGTAACTTTTATTCTCTGAACCTTTCTAATTGTTCCTTCTCATGCAACCAAAATCATTCAAATATATTTATGAAGGGATTCAGGCACAATTCCAAATACCAAGGATAAACAAGAAGCCAAAACCCACAAAGCACCCAACCTCAAAAAAAAGCCAATCTTCTAAAGATTCTAGAACCAAGGAGACAGATAGCTAATACATAAGAACATAAACAAATGGAAAGATAACTCCAGAAAAAGTAATGTTACTTGAAAAATAAAATAAGATTCACCAAAATGTATCTGGGAGTATGGGCGTGCATTTGGTGGGTGGAAAGCCAGGCTGGTCAATGGTGATCTCTTGACCAGAAACTTGAATAATGAAAGGAACAGCCTTACAAGAAATGAGGGAAAGGCATTCCTGGTAAAGTGACTAGCATGTAAAATAGCCCTACAATGGGTTACCTTCAATTAACCTCTTCTGTATTAACCTTCCTCAAATGTTGAGTCTTCTCCATATCCCTTCACTTCTCCCAGGGTCAAGCGATGTGGCTCTGACCTGGGTTTGATTTCAATACCCAGCATGAACTAAACAAGTGACATTCTGGTTGAGTCTCACTTTTCCTATCTGTATGACAGTATCAAGAATAATTATGCTTATTTTTCAGGGTTGTTGTGAAAATAAGGTAACAGATAATTTGCTCAGCTTCTTCCTGGGTAAACACTCCCCAATGGTTGCTCAAATGCCATCAATGTCTTTGGAAAAATTCCAGAAGACACTTAGATTCATGTGGGCCAAAAAAACATCTAACCCCTAGTTGGGAACAAAAGCTAAGTTGCATGTGAGCTCTGAATCCTTTCTTATTTGAATGAGTTTGGGACTGATTTCCATGAAACAGAAACTGATGTAATTTTCTTTCTTTTGGTTCCAGATAATCATTTCAATAGCTAGAGCATTTCATATTTATGAACCTCAGTGGAAAGAGAGAGAGAGAGAGAGAGCCAGAGACAGAGACAGACAGAATGTGTGTGTGTGTGTATGTTCCAGTAGGGATCCAAAGAAAGAGTCATAGCTTGGCCTTTGAGGTTCAAAACAGGCCTTTGAAACTCAAGGCTGGGACTACAGTCTTGGGCAAAAAGGCTTTTTGAGTTTTAAGAGCCTGTATCTTTTGAGTTTCAAAAGACCAAAATCCTGTGTTAAATAATAGGCACAGAAGAATTTGCTCACTGATCTGTGAGAATGAGGTTTTCTTCTACTACAAAAAAATCCTGCAGGCCAGGAAGAAGAATCAGAGGAGAGACATGACCATCTGTCAAGCTACCTGGTGAATTCAAGTCCATCAAAATGTAAGAGTCATGAAAAATAATAGAGATGAAGCTACAGGGAACCTCTTCTCATTTCTCACTTGAGCAAGATCCACCAGTTCTCCATCACCTATCCACTGGGCAGACCAGTGGCGTAAGAATGAGCTTGGTGTGATGAAGGAAAGAAACCAGACTCTTGAACCTAGAGGCAATCTATGACAGAGGCAGAAGGGAGGTCCTGTCTTCTACCTGTCCTGCACTGCTAAGTACCATGTTCAAAGCCCCTCTTGTGGGTGTCTGGTAAGTACAACAGCCAGTGTTTTCTTGTACTTGGCTCAAACCTGTGTGTGAAACCTGTCTGTGCCTCAAGACTTTGCTTTGCACTATGTGAATCACCCCACATAGATGAGCCCCCTTTATGATGGCTCACAGTAGTCGTAAGCCCTCAAGATGGAATGGCAGCTCTAAAAATCTAAGGGAATTAGCCTCAGCATTAATACTTCAGTGGGACTGAAAGTAACCAGATTGAGTTCTCCCTGTAGTGGAAGGACACTAAAACAAGACTTCATTATATACTTATAGTCAAAAGAGATTTGCTGGAAAGACAACCCATCATCAACAAACTACTGATCCAAAGAAAAAGCAGCTGAAAATAACCTGACATGATGCTAGCATAGCTCTCCACCCCCCAGTCCTCCAATTCACCCCTCTCCTGGATCTGAAATGAGATTTCAAGAATATATACTGCAGTATTGTGCTAGACCAGGGCACTGTGCCCCACAGATGCCTAGATTCATCCCTTTCACTTTGTAGACCCACACTCCAGAAATCTTTCACAGAAACAACTAACAGCTACCTCGACAAAAAAAGGGTAGAAGGAACTTCTTGAAGGTGAATGCAGTTCAGCAAGCCCTTGGATGCCACTTGGGCGGATGGAAGACTGGACACTCACTACTAGATTGCCTGAATTTACAATGACACTATTCACATTCAGATCAACAAGCGAGAAGAACAGAAGGGAAACTTTGGTCTTAGAGCAAGAACATCCGAAAACAACAAAAGCAAAGCCACAAAAAGCAGAAGGTGAAATGAATGTCTCTACTCAAGACATCAAGCTGCTCCCTCATAAAGAGCTGTGAGAGCCTACACTGGGAAGCTGAAGGCTTTATTTTTAACAAAATAAAGCATATGGTCAATTCGTACTCAATATGAGCAACCTAGCTGGTTCAATTTGTTTACTAATAGTACTGCTTCCTTGAGGGTCTCCATTTCCTGGTTCCTGTCCTATTCACTCTTCCAGTCCAACATTAACCCTAAACCTGACTGCCACTCAGGATTCCATGTGGTCACATACCTGAAGTCACAGACTCTGCCTCCACTGCCCGTAACACATGCCCCTAATAAGAACCCCATGACAATCCAAGATGCTAGGAGTCTTCTGTCACCTGCTACACACCATCCAACAAGCAATTGTCAGCTCATGTCACCCAAATAGCCAATTTGCTTGGAATCACATCTCAAAATTTTACTTCCCTTGTGAGTGTCTGTGCCTCTAGGTGTCCTTTATTGCCATTTATGACATCTTAGAATTAAAAAAAAAAACTAATTTACCTAAGGAAAACATCATCTTTATTTTATATAGCTTCGAACTAAACAAATCCCAAGTGCATCTTAGGGATGTTCTATACTCTTTGGAATTGACTTCTCTATTTACTATTTTTTATAATTTTATTTCTCTAAAGCATGAAGTTTTGGTTAAGTTCTTTTCCTTGATATTTATTTTAATTTCTATTGACAGGCAAAAGCACTAGAAATGGAATTGAATGTTGTTAAATTAAGTTTATCCTAAAGGTTTCTCTGCACACAGTGAACTATAACCTGACTTGATATAGAAACAGACTGTGATCTACTCTTGTAACAAGTAGTTAAATCTCAGCCAATCACATACAGTCAACTGTATGAACCATGTACAAATGAGATAGATGTGAGCTGTAAGCAGTCAGGCTCACTTCCTTTTTGTATATATCACTTTCTTTCCTCTGGCTATAAGCATGACCGCCTATGTGGTAAGGCCAGCATTCTGAACCATTTTTGATCCAGACTTCTACCAAATCTAGAACAATGATAAAGACCATAGAACTTGGTAAAACTAGATGTGTTGTAATTTTGTCTTTTCAGAATGTATTGATGGTTAAGTGAAATGATTTCAACAAGTTTGCCTACAAGGAGTCCTCATCCCTGTGCCCTGGCTTTAATCATTCTTGTTTATTTATCCTTCCCACCAAGCCAGCCCCTACTGTGAATTTCCCACCCACTGTGAATTGATTATTGCAAAGGAATTTGCTGCTGCTGCTCAAGAAGCCAGCTGGTTCTTCTCACTTACCTCTCTAATGTGATGGGCTAGCCATGTGTACTCAATTCCACATAAGACTAATCTCCCTGGTCACAGGATTTCTGGCAGAACTAGAGGAGAGCACCACCACACCCTCCCAAAAGACCATTGAACTATCGCAAAGTCTATAAAAATCCATTATTGCCATCTTAACCAGACCCATACTCTTTATTTAAAAGACACTCACGCAGGGAAAACTTCTGTATTGGGACATCTCTATTCATTCCACATGCTTGTTCCTATTTTCACTCTATTATTTCATCTCTTAATTTAGCAAGCCAAGCACTCCATGAGTTATTTGGCAATTACGGGGGGGGATGCGCAGGTCTAACACACTGTGGTGAGGGAAGGAGGGTGACAAATGCCCATTAGCACCAGGTCCAGTAATGGCCCCATAATGCTGCCTTGCACCTAGCCAGATGAAAGCAACTATATATTCTAAGGAATTTTAAAGGGTGTCACAAACCTTAATTAATTCTCAGCACACTGGGAGGAAAGTATTTCCTCCCATTTGGGATTCTGAGAACTATTGCACAGAGATGGTTACGTGTCAAAATAAAAATGCCCTAAATCAAGTTCACCATCTACTCTAGAGAGGTGGTTGGAAGCACATTTGCATCTGACATGGTTAGGTCATTCCACAAGTATTTACTGAGTGCTAACCACATGCCAGGCATAGTACTAGGCTCAAACATGTGCCACGAGACACTGTCAGCAGGCAAATGGAATTTAAGAGTTTCAGGGATGAAACAGCTGTGAATCAAATATATTTCATGAATTCATTAATCACACAAACAACCTACTGAATAACATTTTTAAAAAGTTGTTTGGTACAAAGAGAGGAGACTGCTGTGATCCTGAGTTTGAGTAATTCCACAACTATTATTGGCTACCCATCCTTAGACACCTTTCTAAGAAAGATTATTTCTTAGCCTCTGATTTCTCTACTAAATATGCCCTGTTCAAGAGTCTGTGAATGGGTGTGGTGGCACAAGCCTGTAATCCTAGCTACTTGGAAGATGGAGATTGGTAGGACTGTGTTGAGGCTAGCCTGGCAAAATGTTCACAAGACGCCATTTCAACCAATGGCTGTATGCAGTCGTGCAACGCCTCTCATCCCAGCTTCCCGGAGAAGCACAAATAGGAAGAGGGTGGTCTAGGCCAGGATGGGCATAAAATGAAACTCTACCTCAAAAATAGGGCAAAAAAGGATTTGTGGAGTGGCTTAAGCAAGCATGAGACCCTAAGTTCAACTCCAGTATCACCAATAAAAGTCTGTGAAAAGATTAAATAAATAGTGCATTGCATCTGCTCCTAAGTAAGTGCTTAATAATCACATAGCTATGATGTGATTATTCTCCAAAAGCTTCCAAAATTATGGGTTCATTGCTCATCCAAAGATACATCAGTTAAGCCTATAAGATCTAGAATCATTCAAAATTGAGTTAAAACCAGAGAGCATCTAGTTGAGACTCCTGCATCAGTGACACCCTCATTTCCTCCTGACCCCGGCATTTTTTTCTCTGTGTGTTGACACACAGAGGTATTAGGAGATATTTTTTGTTTTGTTTTCCTGAAGCAAATAGAGGACAAATTTTCCCATATTCCCTTCCCAGAGCCTGCCACTAGGAGCCTTAACATATGGTCCACTACCTACAAAGGAGGAAGGACAGTCTCAGCCCATGGCCCAAGACTAAATATTTTCATTGAGGACCTGAATAAAGACTGATAAAAATCTGTGTGCAATACTAAGTTAGGACTTTATCTTGTAGACAATATGCTACATAATAGAATCAGAATCCCAAAAGACTTCCACCAGCTGGTGTGGAAGGCTGAATTATACCAACATGAAATGTAACAGAGATGAACACAAGTTCCTGCCCTGGAGGCCAATAACCAACTGGACACATCCTTAATGAGGAGCAGGTGTGAATGCACCTGGCCAGACTTCATCACCTGCAAGCTCCATACCAGCCAACTGTGTGTGTGGCTTTCATAGATAGATCGTTTTTGATTGTATTATTTCAAGTACAATTCTAGAACAGGGGAGGTGTCATTTCTGTTCTTGGCCTTCTGTTAAAGGTTTGGGTGCAGCTATGATAGATACTAGCTCTCTTGAGTGTTGAAAACTAAATGTAACCAGATTTAAGATAATACCCTGTTAGTTGAAGAAAACAGAATGATTAATGAGGCAAGGATTTGGGGAAACAAAACTGATTTTATCAAATTCTTAACAATCTTGAAAACAGCTTTTTGGGCCAGGCAATGGGCTGAACACTTAGCAGCAGGACCTCATCCAGCCCTCTGACAGCTCCATTGCCATCTCCAGCAGAAGAGAAACAGAAATTGATAGAAGCTAGAAAGATAAAATGCTAGAGATCATATAGCTGGGGAGAGAAGGATTTAGGATATGCATTTAGGTGTGTCTGACTCTAGGTCCAGTACTTTGACCACAACCTACATACTGTGTGGAAGACAGACTCCTTCCACAGAGACACATTCTAGACAAGGCAAATGGAAAGGACACCTGTTTGCTTGCATACTTTCCTAACAGACTGGAAGCTCCTGAGAGGTGTAGATGCTGTCTAGGCATTTCCAGGGCCTAGCACCCAGTAAATATTTAGTAAATGCTTATGGAAGAAGCAAGTAAATTAATGAATAAGTGCAACTTCCCTGAGCTTCCAGAGCCTACAATCCTTGGGTATGCCGATCACACACCTGGAAATAACATTCATACACTGCATGACCCATGAACAAATCTCCCATTATCAGGTACCTGCCATTCAGTCATATATAGGGCTGCCAAAAATTTCCACTTCTGGGAATTCCCAAGAATAGGAATGAGAACTGAAGCCTGAAGTCACAGCTCAATGTGCATACAGACCGTGAGTCTCTTGCTGGACTTAGCATCTATCATGTAAAGGGGCAAGATTGGCCAAGAACTGCCAGAAATTCATTCTGCCATTCTACACAGGGATATGGATGCACCTATCTGTGTCTGGAGAAATGATAAGGTCTACAGTCTTGGCATTCCCATACACACTGGTGTAGGCATACAGGTACAAACAGATGGCTTAGAAGTCTCATCAGTGCGTGAATGACCAGTGCCATCCAGAAAGGGCACTGTCCCCTCCCTCTTCAAAGGAAGCAAGTAAAATAGTAGCAAGTCTCTAGGCTCACCCCCAGACATCCAAGTAGCAGAGACAAGGGGAAATTTTAGATAAAGCTAAAGCTATAGTTTGCTGATCTGGACTTGCTGTGGTTATCTGATTGTTTGGCTGTTAATTATCTGTCTAATCCTCTAAAATGCAGGTCCTTTTAGAGCAAAATTGTTTTTTTGAATCAGCACTGTGTCGCATTAATTTAATGATAATAAACCAGTAACACTGCCATGGGACTACAGACAGTCACAAATATTCCAAATGTGGTATGTGTGTTCCTTTCCATAATCCCGTGATAATATCACTACCACTAGCCCTCTATGCAGGTGAGTAAGCTGAGGCAGAGGCTCAACAACACTCTCCTGGCCACACAGTTAGTATATCCTGCAATAAGGATTTGAATCCAGCACTAAGTGACTTCAGAGTTCATGCTTATTATCACTACATTTATGCTACCCTGCAACCACCTGAACGCTCTTCTAATAAGAACTTATACAGAATCTTGTATATATCAGTCACATTTCTTTTCTTTTTTTTTCTTTCTTTCTTTCCTTCTTTCATTCTGTCCTTCTTTCTTTATTTCTCCTCCTTTTCCTTTTCTCATTCTCCCTCTCTTACACTCTCACTTTCTCTCAGCAGTATTCAGGTTTGAACTCAGGGCCTTGCATTTGCTAGGCAGGCACTTTACCATTTGAGTCACGCCCCTAGTCTTTTATTGCTTTAGTTATTTTTAATATTGGGTCTCACATTTTTGCCTAGTGCTGTTCTCCTCCCTATGCCTCCCACATAGCTGGGATCACAAGTATGAGCTACCACTCCTGGCTTGTTGGTTAAAATGGGGTCTTACTAACTTCTTGCCTGAGCTGGCCTTGAACAGTAACCCTCACAATCTCCACCTTCTGAATAGTTGGGACTGCAAATATGAGCAACTGCACCTAGTCCAGACACATTTCTTGGTTCTGTGGATTCAGCTATGGATAAAAGAAGTGAAGCACTCATTAAACATTGGAAGGAAGGAAGGGAAGGTGAGGGAGAGAGGGGGAAGGGAAAGACAGATAAATGGATAGACAGATGGGTGGGTAGATGAATACATGGATAAATTGATAGATGGAAGAATTGCTAGATGGGAAACAGCAAAGCAGGACTAAAGTATGTGGAAACGCAGAGAAACTAAAGCAGATACCTTAAAGCAACTGAGGCCAATAGGAAAAGGGGACCAGGAACTAGAGAAAAGGTTAGATCAAAAAGAATTAACCTAGAAGGTAACACCCACACACAGGAAATCAATGTGAGTCAATGCCCTGTATAGCTATCCTTATCTCAACCAGCAAAACCCCTTGTTCCTTCCTATTATTGCTTATACTCTCTCTACAACAAAATTAGAGATAAGGGCAAAATAGTTTCTGCTGGGTATTGAGGGGGGGAGCGGGAGGGGGTGGAGTGGGTGGTAAGGGAGGGGGTGGGGGCAGGGGGGAGAAATGAACCAAGCCTTGTATGCACATATGAATAATAAAAGAAAAATGAAAAAAAAAAAAAAGAAAAGTCACATCTTTAAACCAAAAAAAAAAAAAAAAAAAAAAATAAAGTATGTGGAAAGGACCCACTGAATATCATGGGTAAGTTATCAATAGAAGAGGCCATGGGTCTCTCTTCCTGAGGTGTTTTCCTGCATTTGATTTGTCAGTGGAAGGCATGCAGTCTCCAGGATTAAAAGACTGGTTCCAGGGGCTGGGGATGCAGCTCAGAGGAAGATCCCTGGCCTAGAAGCCTGGCTCCATCCTTTTATCACCTGTGTGATTTGGAGCAAATCACTTACCACACCCCCCCAAACTGTTTCCTCACTTATAAAATGAGACTAACCCCAACTACTCATAGAGTTGGTATGAATTGAATGTTATTTGCTATTGTTAGAAACCCAGTTCAAATGTCATTTCATTTCTGTAGCTTTCAATGCAATTCAACAACTATTTATGAATTGTGCCTTTTATGCAGTCTTTGTGCTGGGGCAAGAATATAACAATAAATTAGAAAAATATGATCCTTGTATTCAAAGATATAGCAGTTAAGCAGGAAAGACAGGGGGAAAAACAAACAAGTACCATGAGTGCTGGCAAAAGAGAGGCGTGGGATATTATGAGAATGTGGGATGAGGGTAGAATTAGCCTCCCTCTTTGGTGGTCCTATGTTGCTTTACTTGGGTTGTATACTACGGCTAGCATTTGTCTCCCCAGTCAAACATGGCTCTTACAGAGCTGTCTACGCAATGCTTCCAAAAGAAATAACTGCACCAAATAGGTGAGGGAGGAAGAGAGAGAGGATGGAAGGGTGGATGGGTGGGTTGGGTGGATGGATGGATGCATGGATGGATGCGTGGGTGGATGGGTGGATGGATGGACAGAAGGAAGGAAACTAAAGCTTCTCCATGGGAACAGTAAAAAGTCAAGTTCAGGGGCACACTCAGTCTGTTTGAGGTTATGTCCACTTATTGAAGAATGGGATGCAACAGGAACATCAGGACAGAATTGGGCACAGCCAGGAACTTCAGATGAAATGAAATAAAGATGATGAGAAACAGGGTCCAGCCAAGGGAGATGCTGCTGATAAAAAAAGAACTCTAGATAGCTAGACCTATTAAAACATGGCCATAAATGTCTTCTACCCTGTACCATATGACTTTGTAGCTCTTCTTATCCAAAGACAGAATTTATTCATTTACTCTTTAAACCTGGCTGTACCTATGTGACTTGATTGGTCAATGGGACCTTAGCAGATGGAATACCAGCAAAAACTGCTCTCTTACTGCTCTGAGAACCCTGTGAGAACTCATACTGAACTTTTAAGCTAACTAAACCTTCTAGACATTGAGAGACACATGGCTGAGTCATGTCTATCACCCCAACTGACACTGAATCAATTTCTAAAGCTGAGTGGAACCATGCTACAACAGGCAGCCCTTGCCCAGCTGCCAGCTGACTTCAAACATCAGCTGACTGGGCCCTCAGCCAGAAGAACCTCCCTAACAATCACAGAATCATGAGAATAATAAAGTGGTTATGATTTTAAGCCACAAAGTTTAGGGTGATGTGTTATGCTTTGAAATCTCATTAAAATTAGGGAATCATGTGGGGAGTGGTGGTTCATGCCTATAATTTCAGCTACTGGGGAGGCAGAGCTAGAAGAATCATAGCTCAAGGCCTGCCCAGGAAAAATGTTGGTGGCAGAAAAGTTAGTAAGGTATTATCTCATAAAACAAGCAGGACCTGGTGGCTCACACCTATATTCCAAGCTACGTGGGATGTGGAGGTAGGAGGATCATGGTCCAGGAATACTCTGGGCAGAAGGGTAAGACATCTGCTTGACAAATAACTAAACCAAAAAGGGCTGGGTGTGGGGTTCAGGTGGCACACAACTAGCACTAGCAAGCATGAGAATCTGTGTTTAAAACCCAGTGCCACAAAAAAAAAAAATTAGTAAATTATGAGCAGTCATGACTTCCAACAAACTGAGTGAACATGCTAGTCTGGATGAAGCCATTTTCCTCTGCTGTCTGTCCTTGAAGCAGAAGGATAATTTCAGCAAAAAATTCTCATCAATATAAGCATACAAGCTGACCACTTTCTGGAATTTGAGAGATGGCTTGCATGCACATGTTTATTCAATCAGTTTTAAAATAATTACTCAAGAAATACTGGCTGAGCACCAATATGGGTTAAATCCTACAGAGTAGAAGGTGAGATATGGTCCTGCCCCTACCTAGCTAAGTGATCAGATAATGGACTGGAATGGGGTTAGTCCAACTGGTCCTATGCCCAACCACCACCTTCCATCAACATTACTTTTTGAGCCCTTCAAAGATAGTTTCCAGTCTTATATCCCTACTCCCATACAGTAGGGTGAATACAGCCTTAGTTTTTAACTCTCACACAGTAAGGTGAATAACTATGTTGTATCACCACCAGGGGATAGCCAGGGAAGGAAATAGCATTATGACAACTGTCTGGTCTTATCCTTGGTCTTCAGTCAAGATATGTACCACAGACTGCTTAACAGCACCCAGTAAGGAGGCATTAAAGCTGTGTGAGCCTCTAACATGATGGATAGGAAGACAGACTGTGGAATTCCACTGTCTATGTCCAAATCCAGAATTTGCTGTTCATATTAATTATTTTGTCTATATTTCAGTTTTGTTTTTTATTGCTATTTGAGACAAATAACCATTGCTACTCCATAGGGCTGATGTAAGGACTACACCGTGTACAGACAAGAACCTGGCTCATTATGGAAAGCACTACAGAAGCACTCAACATTACTTTTCAGTGTCCTTTTTCTTACTCCTGTCACCCTACTCTCCCTCCTGACTCTTACTACCTCCTGATAAGTTTTTTTTTTAACTGTTTTGCACCCAGGTGGACCTGTTTTCCCTGATTTAGACACTGGGCACCCTGTTTGTCACAACCACAAAAACATGCCTCTCTGATCTGCAGCTGCAGAGAGTATAATTATAAGGTAGTTCTGGCCTGAGGGCTATCCACCGGCCTGGCCCAAATTTTATGGAATTATGTCTGCACCTCTTCCTCCCAACATTTCTTCCTTTCCAGGAATCAGACAGGCATTGGCAGAAGACTTTCCCTACCATCTCTACCATCCTCCCCCTTTTCCTTCCCAGGCATCCCTCCAAAATCTTGAGTATGTCTCATTCTATATTGGCTTCTGCTTCTGCTTCTTAGATGGTGCAAACAAATGAACATACTCTTGTTCACGGTGTTTCCTTTACTTATTGCTACCAAGGCAGTGTCTTCCCAAACAACTAGAGTCCAAGACCTAGAGCATCAGTTTCCCTTCTACATAGGAGAGACCAGAATAGGAAGAAATATCTCTCTCACATGTCCTATATCCTGTTGCTTTGATTTTGAAATAGAATTTCATCATCCCTCCCACTGCTATCATGTTGATCCAGAATACCATCCTCCCCTGTTGGACTATGGCAATATTTTTTTAGCTGGTCTCACTGTTTCTTTACTGGCCCCTCTTGAAACTGCTGTATTAAAACTAATGATTTTATTAAAGCTAGGACAGATTATATACCACATCTGTGTAAGGTCTTCAAATGGACTTCCGTCTCACTCAGACTAACAGCCAAAGTTCTCTTAGGGGTCCAATCCTACCTTGCCATTTGTTCACTCTACTATGTCTATACTGACCCTTTTTTCTTTGGAAGCTTCTGCCTTACAGACGTCCCACCTTCTGTCCCTTCTGTCTCTACAACTTTTTCTTGATCAACCACTTGATTCACTTTTTGGCCTCTGAAACCTTGACTTGAATGCCACCTTCTTGGTGAGGCCCTTCCTGGTCACTCTGCCTAAAATTTGTCTGTTTTATTCACTGTTGTATACACAGAATCTACAATGTCTTTAGCACATAAGGGGTGGATGATTAGATGGACTGATAATCAGATAGATGGATGATAGGTTGGGTGAATGGATTGATGGGTGGATGGATGGATGGATGGATGATTGGATGGATGGATGGATGACTGGACAGATGGATGGAGGGGCAGAGGGATGGAGGGAAATAGGGAAGGGAGGTTGAGAAAGAGCTATCCAGATGATGGAAATTCTATGGAGTTTACCTGGAAGAAGCAAAGTGACATCAACAAGGGCTTAAGTGATGCCTATGAAAACAGACCCTATGGATTTACCCTGAAACTCTTGCTTTGATTTTATTTAATTCATTCTTCAGACTGAGTCAACTGAGACAACAGAAAGTTGAATGGCGTGCCTTTTACCTATGAACAACCCAAAGATAGAGATGAACATCCAGAAATACCTGAAGCTTTAGAGTGAAACAGACAGATCTGTTCCCAATCCTGTACAGTCTTAGCCAAATTACTTAGTTTCTCTGGGTCCTATTTTCTCCATCTGTAAAATGAAGATTACAATATGTTTGCATTAGGATAACGACAGAGGTGTTGTGAGAAGTAAAGAACACATAGAACCTAGCACAGTCTAATAAATGCTAATTACTAACAGGGATAAATTATTCTGTATTTTATTCCCCCCCCCCAGTTTAATAACACAAATAATAGAGATTCTGGGAAGATCCTGAGTTGATATTGTGCTTAAAACCAATAAGGATTCAATAAATGTTAGCAGTGCTCCCTCTCTTACTGTTACTGGATGATGGATTTTGTAGATAATTGATGTGTATCCAGGATCCCACAGTTAGATTGGGTTAGCAAATGAGTTCCCAAGCCCTCCCTGTAACTACCTCCAGAATGGTCAAAAAAGTCAAAAACAGTTCATATATCCTGTTCAAACCACAGAGTTTACAGGTGGCAGAACTAGAATCTGAGCCCACCATATCAACCACTTCCTGAACTTCTGATGCCACCATAACCACATCTACCCCTATACGGGGAGAGTTACCACAACCTGCCCTCCTCTGATTGTGAAGAGAGTGATGCTGTTTCACGGTCCAGATGTTCTCTTGTTCAAGGGGAAGGAGAGACCCCACACATCCAGTGCTGTCTCTCCACTGAGAGCAAATCATCAGCCTGGTCCCTGGGCTGTGACTCTGCTGCCAGCCCCGCCTGCTCCCCAGGAGCAGATGGCTGCCTCTGAGGCCATCTTTCATTGAATTCCTCCCTGGGTACCCCAGGAACCTTCAGTAATTACTGCTATCATTCTTACATTAAATAAGACTGGATAAAATCAAGATTCCTAAGGTGTAGTAGAAAAAATAAACACAGAGATGCACACACAAGCACTTAGGTGCCACAGGGGTTTTTCTAGAGGCTGTGACACAGACAGAGGAACTCTGGGGCATCAGCCTACCAATGAACCTGCCTACACAGAAGTCCTTTGATCTGGTTTTCTCCTACAGGCAGAAGCAGTGTTTTATCAAGCCTAGCACCCCTACTTTCCCCAAAAGGAACATGGCAGGGGGTAGGCAAAAAAGTAAGCTAACAGGGGCCATCTCTGTTTCTCTTGATTTCTAAACCGTTTTTAAAGTTGACAATCTGAATCACAACATTTGCTCCTTAAAGAAATGACTCACAAGGAATTTAGCCTCTGGAGGAAATGCTAAGTTTTCCTTCTGTTTGTTTAAATGGTGAACCTTCTCAAAGTAAGGTCTCACCAAATGGTCTCTGTTTACGCAATATTTTCTTCTCCAACTTAAACAGTGATTGCATTTCTTTTTCCTTTGAAGACAACCCTGAAGTCTAGCAGGCTGTCGCTTGGTGTCAAGGTGCTCCTGGGCCTCTGCTGCAGGCTGGGGGGAAGAGAAATCTGTTGTCAAGGCTCTGGACTGCTACAAAGGGAAGAGGGAAGGAAGAAGAGAAAAGCAGGTTGGGAAGCCTGCTGTTCCATCCAGATTTAGTATCTTACAATGACTCTTCAATGTTTTTAAAAAAATCAGCTTTTTGGCATAGAAGGCATTGCACTCACTGAAGTTCTAAGTCTGTTCTATTCCCTACACAGGATTACAATGGAAATGGTTCAGTTCTAGCTTTTCCCATCTTGGCAGCAAACCTCTTCCTCCAAGTGGGAAGCAGGCAGAGGTAGAAGAACAGAAGAAAGAAGAAAAGTAAGGTGGGTGTCGATTCTGAGTCAGTAGAAACATGCATGTGATGGGACCACTCCTTGAATTGTTACTTTCATACTATCACAGAACATTCAGGGACACACATGCATATCTACATATTTACACACCCACCTGCCTGCCTGTCCGTCTACCTATCCATTTACCTAACAATTATCACTCTTTTTATCATGTACATAACCACCTCTCTATTTGTGTATTTTACAACTGAGCCCCAACAATCCTTGCTAGGCTCTGCTTCATGTCAGGCCATGAGTCTGGGCAACATAAATGGAGATTGACTCAGTGCCCCTAACTGCATTCCCAATACTATTAATCAGGATCCCATTTAGAAAATCAGAACCTTGATGACGAACCATTTCCTGTTCATTCTTTTGGCAATTATCAAGCACCCATTAGGTGCCAGGCCTTACAGCTAGTGAAAGAGATAGTAGGCAAGCCTCAGGAACTCAACCCCCTCAAAAAAAAAAAAAATGCCTGGGTAGCCCTGTATGCATTGAGCAATTGTGTGTGCATGTTTTGTGATTGTTTATCCAAGGTGAAGACAGAGAACATGTAAATTTAGAGTGTTTGGCTATGAGTGCTTGGCTAGATTAAAGACTCCCAGGGAGAGTTTTCAGTTTAGGAATTGACCTCACCCCCACCCCCCAACACACAAACACACATTTTTTAGCTCAACTACCAAGAAGAAATGGCTGCAACTGCACTCTTATCCACAGAGTTCTTAACCCCCTCACCACCTTCCTCCTCCCAGTCCCTCTCTCAAGATCATCCTCCGTGGATCTTTCTTAAGACTTTGAGGAATTCCCTAAAGATAAAATCAATGCTCTGCAAATGAGGCCCTGGGGACCACTGTGGACCACTGTGGACACAAGGTTTACAGTTTGACAGGTCTTCTTTAGACTCAGTGGATGGTAGGATTTAAAAAATAGATATTATTTAAAGTTTTTTTTTTATTCTACCAAGTAAAATACAGGCTGGGTTGGGTATGTTTCTGTGGTCTGAAGAGATTCAGCTCTATCTCTCCTCTATGTGAATGGATGAAGGAGCCTTCCAGGGATCCCTAAGGACTCAAAAAGTGATGAGGGCAACACTCAGAGAGGTCAATGTAGAGATGCTGACCATTAAAACTCCTCAGTAAGATCCTAATATGTGGAAAAGTGAAACTCACTGCTTCCTTAGAAATCAATGCTATTTTTAATATGGAAGAAGTGCTCTAAGCACAAAGTGTGTTTCTAATCCTTCAGTTACTTAGAAGTGCAAGTAGACTTACACCAGTATATGACACAGATGTCTAGATCTTAGCCACTGTTACAGGCTGAATTGTGTCCTTCCTACCCCAAATTCATACATCAGAGTGTGATTATATTTGGAGACAGCACCTTTAAATGGGTATATTCCCCGTATATTTGAGATATTCTCCTCTTCTCAGGCATAGGGTTTGCAAATATTTTCTACCATTCTATAGGTTAGTAAATTTAGTTTAACCCTGTGACCCAGCAATCATTGTCCATAGTATCTACCAAAAGGAGTCGAAAACAATGTCCACACAAAAACTTGCACATGGATGTGCATAGCAACTTCATTCATAATTGCCAAAACTTGGAAGCAAGTAGGATGTTCTTCAGTGGGTGAGTAGATATACTGTGGTCCATCCAGACAATGGAATTTAATTCAGCACCAAAAAGAAATGCATTATCAAACCATGAAAAGACATGGAGGAACCCAACTAAGTGAAAGAAGTCACTCTGGGGGCCAGGCATGGTGATGTACATCTATAATTCCAGATACCCGACAGACTGAAGTAGGAAGACTGTGGTCTGAGGTCAGCCCAAGCAAAAGTGCAAGACTCTATCTGAAAAAAACCTAAAAGCAAAAGGAATGGGGGCATAATTATGATTCAAGTGATAGAGTGCTGGGTTCGATCCCCAGTACTGAAAAAACAAAGAAGAGAAGGAGATAGGAAGAAAGGGAGAGAGGGAAGGAGAGGAGGGAGGGAGGGGAAAACAATAGAAAAGGAAAGGAAGAAGGAGAGGAAAAGAAAAGAAGTCCATATGCAAAGGCTATATCCTACATGACTCTGAGCACACGACATCTGGAAAACTATGTAGATAGGAAAAAGGTCAGGGGTCATCAAGGGTTGGGAATAGGAGGGATGAGGAAGTGGAACCCCAGGTTTTTACAGACTGTGAAACTATTTTGTACGACGCTGTAATGACAGCTCCAGGTCATATGCTGAAATGTACCACCCCAAGAGAGGAACCTAAGTACTATGGACTGGGGTGATTACAATGTCAGTGTGGGTTCATCAGTTATAACATCCCCTCTGTAAAGTGCCGACAGTGAGGGAGGTTGTGCACACATAGGGCATGAATTCTGCTGTGAACCTACAACTGCTTTTAAAAAACAAACTCTAAAAAAGACTATACACAACAACCAAAAAAAAACCAATACCCTTCTCCCCAGCCTGCCTTACTGCTAAGGTACAGAGGTGACCTCGGCTATTGATTGGAGCCAACCTGTGGCATCTGTTCTACTGGAGAGCAGGGTAGTAGCACGGGAAGTCCTGGTGGCCATAGCTGCTTGGATGGCTTTTGACACAAGACAGCCCTGTGGCCGGCAACTCCATTGGTGGTCACATTCTGTTTTGTGGTTCTGTAATCTCTTCTTAGAATCTATTTCTTCAAGTGAGCCATGGTGGCTCACATCTATAATGCCAGTGACTTGGGGGGCAGAAATTGGAAGGATACAGTTCAGGGTCAGTCTGGTAAAAAGTTAGCAAGACCCCATTTCAACCAACAAGCTGGATGTGGCCACAAGAGCCTATGGTCCCAACCACTGGGAGGCATAGATAGGAGGATCATGGACTGAGACTGGCTTAGGCAAAAATGTGAAGCTCTATCCAAAAACAGCTAAAACAAAAAGTGTTTGGGGCCATGGTAATTCTGGAGTTTGATTTCAGGACTTCATGCTTTACTAGGCGGCACTCTACCACTTGAGCCAAATCCCCAGCCCTTTTTGCTGCAGTTCACTTTTCAGATAGAGTTTGTGCTTTTGCCTGGGGCTTACCACAGACTATCAGCCTCCACCTCTGTCTCCAAAGTAGCTTGGATTATGGGCTATACTACCACACCTAGCTTGCTTTTTAAAATAGTGTCTCAATAACTTTTTTATCCAGGCTGGTCTCAAACCACAAAGCTCCCATTACAGGTGTGTAATCCTAGCTTGACCGTGTTATGCAAATTCTTTTGCTCTCTTTTCCATATTCTTCTTAGCTATAAATTGGGCCTAATTACAGTTACCTCACCTAGTTACAACGAAGAGAAGTGTGTGTGACAACACATGTAAAGTGGGCTGGCACAGTACTCTCTCAATCCAGCTCTATTTGCACCACCCTCTTCAAAAAGTGAACTGATGCTAACTGATCTGCAACTTCTACCTTGCCAAATATATTTTTCTTAAAACTGCTAGTCCATTAGAAATGAACATGTAGAAGGTTGAATTAAAATGTTATTTTAAAACAAGTGTCTGTGCTCTCCTTCCAAAATTCCAAAAACAATGATGAAAAACATTATTTGAAGAATAAATTCACAAAATCCCACCAAAGTCTGCCAGCTGTATGGGGGGGGGTACCCCTCACATTGCAGGACATGACTACTGCAGAGGAAAGAGTGGGTTTGAGAGTTAAACCCCAAACTCAAAATGTAGAAATACAAAAAGTTACAAGCCTCTGGGGCATTCTCAAGTTAAAAAAAAATTGTGAAGTTCTAGTCAAAGAAACTGACATAAAGAAAGAAGATACATATACAACGTTCAAAGACTTACAGATATGAAGGAGAATTTTTAAAATGATAACACTATGTAAAATTTATGCCACCAAGTTTGAAAATCCATACAAAATGAATAACTTCTTGATAAAATGTAATTTACTGAAATTGACTGAAGAAGAGGTAGAAAACTTGAGTAGACCAATAAACATAGAAGAAACTGGAAATGCTGTCCAAAAAACTACACAAAACGAGGTACCAGTGCAAAGCAATTTGGAAATAGCTATTAAAATTAATAATGTGCGCACACGCACATTTCAACTCAAGTATCTCACTCCTTGTAGTTTATCAAGAGATAAAAGCACTGGTACCATCAGATTACATATATGCAGAAGCACCTGTACAAGGGAGAAACAGGAGATGAAGAGAATTTTGCACCTCAGAACATTTTACCAGTTCATGTGGAGCAATTTCCAGAATGTACTAAAAGTAAAGTGAACCAAGATGCAGCAGAGTACATAATCTGAGTTTTGAAGACAATAATCAAAATAAATCCTTCTATATGTGTGTGATGCACTTGTACAATTTTATACACAAGAGAAGCTGTGCATCATTATAGACTGAGAACTACAGAAGAGTTAGGAAGAAAAATACAGCGAAAGTAAAAGAAGGAATTTAGCCAAAGGGGGAAAAAACAAAGAATAGAATGCAAATTAAGGATTCCATGATGTTTTCATGCTATGATTCCTTTTACGTAAAATTATATCTGTGCATATCTGAGTAAGTATGGATATGTGTATATATTTGTTTTATGTGTATTCATGAGTGTAAGAAAATAAAACTTAAAAAACACAAATAAACATATAAGTCACAAACCCAGAATTTTCAAAGATAGTCCTGTTCAAGCTTTAAGACACAATAAAAAGCTCTAGAATTAAACAGGTAGAGAGCTTCAGAGCTTGTTCTCTAACTCTTGATGGTAATGCTGAACAGATACCATACACACACCAAGGAAAAACTGTAGCCAAGTCTCACTTATGACATGAAGCAAACTGTGAGCCAACCACTTCCAGAAAGGTGTGAGAGTCAAAGCTCCTTTAAACAACATAAGGAGACTTCCAGTTATAGTTACAGTATGAAAAATGCCTGGGAGTTGTCGCTCCCACAGTTCCAATAAGAAAAAGTTGAACAAACTCAAAAATCAGTGACCTTTCTCTATAAAAGAACTAAACTCACAGAGCAAACTATCACATGTCATCCACAGAGACAGAAGAATCCTCAGTGTCACCTGCTTACCTGGGGAAAGCTCCCCTTCACCCACCAAGCTGCACACTGGGTAAAATGCTGGAGGCTAAGTTTGACTAGTGTGAGTCAGAAACACCTGGAAACCCTAGTCTCAGAAGGTCTCTGATTCTCTGATTCAACTGGGTGTCCAACAATTCCCTTTCATTCTGATACTAATGACTCAGAGTTACCACAGATCCTGCATTGGAAGGGGTTCAGTCTAACAGGACTGTGCCCACTTCAGATACTAGCCACAAATGGTGCACCTCATCTACCCACTCTCTGCCCTAAATATTCCAAGATAAGTTTGACAAGTCACCAAAATGCCTCACAAAACTCAAGAAAACACCTTGCTTACATTTCTTGGTTTCTAATAAAGACTACAGCTCTGGAGAAGCCAAAAGGAAGAGTTTCACAGGGTGAGGTGTGGGGCTGGCAGAGGTTACAGATCTTCCATGTGTCCTCTGGACATGGCACTTGCCCAGTATGTCAGTATGCTCACCAACTCAGAGGCTCCCCAAACCCTACTACCATCAGAGTTTTTTTATGGGCATCCTGTTACATGGACACAACTGATAAAATCATTGTCATGTGTAATTGAACTCCAGCCTTCCCAGGGTTGAAGATGGGCTGAAAGTCACAACTCTCTAAATCTCCTTGATCTTCCTGTGACCAATCCTCACCCTAAGCTATCTGGAAGCTCCCTGACAGAAGTCATATCATGTGCACACAAAAGACATAAATTCCAAGGGTTTTCAAAGCTCTGAGCCAGAAGCCAGGAACAAAAACCAAATATTTCTTCTTTTTTTTTTTTCTATTTTTTGCAGTGCTGGGGGTAGAACCTAGAGCCTCACATATACTAGAGGCAAGTCCGTTACCAATGAACTATGTTTTATTATACAACAGAGGGTCCCCCAGCCTTAGTCTTTGGAGAGCATAGGAAGATCCCAAGTGGCTCTGGGGGGAGGAGAAAGAAGCAACCACTTGGAATAGGCCAGGCAAGCCCAGAACTTTCTCCATAGCAAAGGCCTCCCCTACAGGGGACTTTACCAAAGCCTCATCTCATGCTGGGAGTAGCATTCCCTTACTCCAGACCCCTAGAGCCTTCCTGACTGACCTAAAGAAAGGGAGGAATTTAAGAAACACTGTGAAAGTCACAGCCTAGACACTAAAAGTCTGAGATTTCACCATGAGGTTATAGAACACTCCCTTCTTTCTACCCTGTAACCATACCAACCAGGCTCTAGTGTAGTAACATGGGATTCCAACTAAAAGAGCTGGGACACGCAGTCTGCCTCTGAGGAGGAGTATATGGGGAAGTCTAAAATCAAGAGTGGAAATGAAAACACTAGGCACTTAAAACTATAGCAAATCAATCACAGAGTGAGCCATGGTACAGTTAATACAAACCCTCCGAAGGCCTTTGCTCCTGCATCACATCTAACATTCAATCAAAAACATGAGATATGTAAAAAAGCAATTTACTAAACTACACATTAAGAAAAAAGTTATTTGATTGCTCAAACAGATACTAGAAAAACATTTCCTAAAATTTAGCCCTTACTTTTTTCCCTATAAAAACTCTTGGAAAACCGAAACCAGAGTTTTAGGCCTCAAGCCCAACTCCAGGAGTTCTACATGTCAGGAAAAGAGAAGCAATGGTGTAGGGCAAAGAAAGGAGGTTTAATTAACACGGCAAGGGCATGCTGCAGGAAGGGGCAAGGTATGCATTTCACCATCTTAGGGGTAAGACTTAAATAGAGAAAGAATTAGGTTAGGGGGAAAAAAGCTTGCATAACTATGAAATGGACATGGTCAAAGTGTACCCTGGTTGATCACTATTGAGGGTTCAGAAGTTGTTATCACTGTCATTACTTGAGGGGAGCAGTCTGGTCAGGATAAGCAAGTCATTACTGCCTGGCAGGTGGTCTGTCCTGCAAAAGCTCTGCTGTTCTCTTTCCTCAGGGCAGTTTCCTCCATTCCTGGACACAAAGATGTTATTGATCATTCCTGTCTTCCTGGATTCCCAGGTGGCTGCCGAGAGCTCGGAGCAAAGATAGATACAAAATGAAGGCAGAGACACCAAGCTTTTAAGTTAATTTCTGGGCCCAAGTAAGGAGCTACTGCGTTTTAGCAAAAGCAGTTTCTAAGTACCTGTTACAAAACTACTTTCAACTCAAGAAAGAGTAACTATGAACAGTATAAAATAATCACCAACATAAGAAATAGTCAACCTTGTGATCCCTCAAGTCTACTTCTGAATATATACACCCAAAAGAATTGAAAACAAGCTGTAGAAGACATATTTGGACACCTACCTCCATAGAGCATTAGTCACAACAGCAAAAGCACAGAAGTAGTTCAGGTGTCCACCAATAGGTCTTTGGATAAGCAAAGTGTGCTACAGACATTTAATAGAATATTATTCAGCTTTTAAGAAGACAAATTCTACAATCCGAGTTTTAAAAGAATCAATGCAAAAATACATCTTCCTCAAACAAATAATTACACAGGGGAAAAGGCAAATTTATAAAATATCTTAAAGATGGTAAGAAGAGTTATACCATGCTTTTTTGTGGGGAAACTGAACATAAATATTTTAAATCTCTACCTTAAAATATCTATACATTCAATGTTATATCCAAATCGGTCAACTATTTTAAAGGAGGTACTTTAAAAGAGTCAAAATTCTGTTTAAAAAATGAGGGTCACATGCTGTAACAGTTGTATAAAAATCCAATCAGAGGAGCAGGATACTGGCTAGAGAGCAGGACAGAGGCTCCCAGCATGCAAATTCTCACAAAAACATCGAGGAATGAACATACTGTTCAAAGAACTAAGATGTTCAAGTCAGAGGTGCTGGCGCTGGAGCACAGAAAGAAAACAACCAGGCATGGAGGAAGTAGGAAGGACAGTTTCACATCACCCATGTTACCCCACACACAAAGTCCACACGGAGACCCATCACATGGAGTCAGGCCCAACTTCACCTCAGAGCCTAGCAGCAAGACCACCTCAGTGAACTCTGGCACAAGCTCCAGGCTGCCCCAGCTCTAGGCCAGCCCAATGCTGATCCCCACAACCACTGTGAAACACACACAAAAGACCAGGCGCCAAAGCAGTCTCCACTGCTCCAGGTGCTGAAAAAACTGCTGACCAAGAACAGTACACCAGAAAAGCTGTCATTCAGAAGTGAAGGAAAGATAAACAATTTCTAGATGAGCAGAAACAGAAGGAATCCAGTACTATCAGGCTTGCTTTACAAGAAATGCTATGAGTAAGGGGTAGTTCTTCAGGTTGAAACAAAAGGAGGCTAACAACATGAAAATATATGAAAGTTTAAACTTCATCATAAAGGTAAGAATATGATCAAATTCAGAATGCACTAATACTGTAACAGTAGTGTGTAAATCACTTTTTACTCTACTGTGAGAGCTAAAAGACAAAAAGTTTGAGAATAATCATAACTACAAAAATCCATAATGGACATACAATATTAAAAAGATACAAAGTGTGCCATCAATACATAACATGTTGGGAAAGAAGTTTAAGTGTAATTTTTGTGTGTGATTGAAGTTAAGCTGTTACCAACTTATATAGAGTGATAAGATATTTTATTTAAGGCACAAAGAAAAAAAATTCCAGTAGATACACAAAAGACAAAGAGAAAAGAAATGAAACATGCTACCATTAATGATTACCAAATCACAAAAGTAGAGAGGAAGAAAGGAACAAAGAAGCTGTAAAATAGAAGACAACCAACAAAAAGGTAGTAACAAATCCTCACCTATTAATAGTTCTCTTAGTATAAAAAGATTAAAATTTCTAATCAAAAGACACAGACTGAATGAATGGATTAAAAATAATCTAGACAACCTACCATGCCTTAATCATGAAAAAATAGGAAATGTGAGCAAATCAACAATGAATAAAGAGATTGAATCTGTCACCAATAATCTCTCAAGAATGAGAACCCCAGGACCTGGTGGCCACACTGGTAAATTCTCCCAAACATTTAAAGAATTGATGCCAATCCTTTTTAAACTCTTCTAAAACTTGAAGATAAGCAAATGCTTGCAAACTGATTTTACAAGGTTTGGTATTTATCCTGATACCAAAACCCAACAGGGACATTACAAGGAAAGAAAATCATAGGCCAGTATCTTAACATCCCTAAATTACTACAAAATGATTTCTAAAGCTCACTAAAATAATCATATGCATGATCACGGGAGATTCAACATTGGATGTAAGGATAGTTCAACAAATACAAATCAATTAATGGGAGCTATCACATTAAGAAAACGAAGAATAAATGCTACTGCTATCTCAACACATGTAGAAAATGCATGAACAAAATTAATATCCTAGGGGCTGGGGATGTAGCTCAGTTGTAAAGCACTTATTTAGGATGCATATGGCCCTGGAGTCCATTCCAGTACAACAAAACAAAGATAAATCAATGACCTTCCATGCTAAAAATTCCTAATAATTTAGAATGTACCTCAACATAATAAAGGCCATACATGACAAAGCCACAGGTAACATCAACTCAACAGTAAGAAGATGAAAATTTGCCCAGTAAGGTTAGGAATGAAACAAGGTTGCCCACTCCTGCCATTTCTAGTCAACATATACTGGAAATCCTAGCCAGAGAAGTTAGGCAGGAAAAGGAAACAAGTAGAAGACACACAAATTGAAAAATAACGAGCTACACTGACTCTGTCTTTCTGAAGAGGACATTAGCTCATAAACAGAAAATCCTAAAGGCTCCATGCAAAATCTGTTAAAAGTAATAAAATGACGTTGATAAAGCTGTATGATACAAAATAAACATGCAAAAATGTTTCGATTCTATGCAGTAACAAACCATCTGAAAAGAAATTAATGACAATGTCCTTTATACAACACTTTTTTTTAAAGTAGAATATTTAGAAATAACTTTAATCAGTACTTGAAATATCTTCACACTAACAATAAAGACTGGAACAAAAGTATATTTCTTAGGCCAGAAGAGAAAAATAAGTTAGTAGGAAAAAAACAGAACTGTCCAGAAACAGAATTGGAACTGTAGAGAAAGTAAGCACAGCATGGAGGTGAAGATGAAGATCAGAGAAGGCTAGCATAATTGACTTCAAACACTAGGATTAAAAGCCAAGCATGGTGGTGGTGCCTGCAATCCCAGCTGACATCAGAAGAACTGCAGTTTGAGGCCAGCCTGGGTAAATGTTAGTCACACTCTATCTCCATCAATAAGCCAGGAGTGGTAGAGACTGTGTATAATTCCAGCTGCACTGGAGACAGATAGGAGGATCATTGTCTGAGTCTGGTCCTGGGCAAAAATAAAAGACCCTACCTGAAAAATGATTAAAGCAAGAAAGGGCTAGAGGCATGGTTCAAATCCCAGTACTGTCAAAAAACAAAGAACCCCCTAGGGTTGACAGAGCTGAATACACATTTGGAAATTTCTAAATACAAGATTTACCCTTCTCGTTGCACAAACAAACTGCAGATAAGTTAGAAATCTGAAGTGATTAGAAAGCAATACAGAATAACACTTTCATACAGTATGAAGAAATATTGACTGGACATTGTAATAAACCTAAACATCTGTCTCACCAAATGCACTGTAGAGAAAGTTGCAAGGTCAGTGCACGATCAATGACATTATAGGAGAAGTTATTTGCATCCTACATGACAAAAACGAGACTGACCTCCAGAATGTTCCCAAGGTTCCTACAACAGGTTTAAAAAGAAAAAAGATACCATTTTATTTTTTAAAAAATTGAAACGTATGTATAGGCAACCATGAAAAAAACTTAACTAGCTGATAAATATTTAAAGAGACACTCAAGTATACTGATAATTAGGAAAAGTGGGGTCATTTCAATAATATCAGTAAGAAACAGGCAGTTAGCTCCCAAAACTGGCCAGGCTCCTATCCTTTCTGTTCTCTTGTTATTCAGGACCATCTTTATTTCCATGAGCTATCTTGTGTCTTTCCACTATTATTTGTCCATATGTTCTTGTAGGATCCTTTTATGTTACTACTCTAGTTGATAGAGAGTTTGAGGATTTTTTTTCTCCCTAGTGCAGGGGTTTCAACTCAGGGCCTACACCTTGAGCCACTCCCTCAGACCTTTTTGTGTGTGTGATCTTTTTTCAAGATTTCTCTCGAACTTTATGTCTGGGCTGACTTTGAAACATGATCCTCTTGATCTCTTCCTCATGAGTAGTTAGGATTATAGGCGTGAGCCACCAGAGCCTGGCTAAGAATTTTTAACCATTCAAAAAGAAAAACATACTTCTTCTATTAGTTTCCTAAGGCTACTGTTAAAAAGTACCACAAATGGAATCTCTTAAAATCTCTTAAAATGACAATAATTCATTATGTCACAGTACTAAGACTCTGGTTGTCACCAGACATGTGCTCCCTCTGGAGCCCTCGGGGTGGGAATCTTTCTTTGCTTCCTCCTATCTTCTGGTTGATCCCAGGAGTTCATGGTTTGCTTCAGCCTCATTTGGATTTCTGTCACCATTGACGGACTTCTCTGTGTGTTTCTATGTCTTCAACTGGCATTTTCCTTTCTCTTTCTTTCTATTCTTCTAAGGACATCACTCACAGACATTAAGGTCATATCCTACTATACTCTAGTAAAATCTTAACTAATTACATCTTCGATGACCCTTTTCCAAAGAAAGGCATATTCTGGGAAAGTGGAGGAAAGGACTTACAAAATTATTCTGAGGAGGACACAAGTCAAATCCATAACCCTACTCAACAATAAAAAAGAAGGAACTATCAATACACACAAAGATTTGGACAAATCTTAAAGACAATATGCTGAGTAAAAGAAATAAGTCTCCAAAGGTTTAACGTTGCATAATTCCATTTCTAAGACATTCTCAAAAAGACTGACCTATAATGACTGAAAACAGATCAACAATTGTCTGGGGTGGGAGTCAGAGAGAGTACAGAATAAAGAGGCAGCACAAAAGGGAATTCTCCAGCTTGATGGTGGTGTAGACTCATGAATTTATGCATGCATTTAAATTTATGTGACTGTCTAGAGGTTCAGCATCCCTATCCAATAACAGCTGAAATCAAAAGTGCTCCAAAATCCAAAGTTGTATGGGTGCCAATATGACACAAGTGGAGAGTTCTGATTGTCCACCTGGGTGGCTGAGGTAGTAACGCCTTTGCATTTAGATGGTTCAGTGTACACAAATGTTTCATGCACAGAATTACTTCAACATATTGTACAAAATCACATTTAGGCAATGTGTATAAGGTGTATGTGAAACATATGAAATTCATGTTTAGACTTGGGTCCATCCCATCACTATAATAATATCTCAAAGCGTATTTGCAAATATTCCAATATCCGGAAAATATTCCCAATCTGAAATACTTCTGGTCTTAAGCATTTCAACCTACACTCTTTTTTGGGAGAATGGAGGATTGGGATTTGAACTCAGGGCTTTCTATTTGCAACACAGGCACGCTACCATTTGAACCACACCCCCAGTCCATTTCCCTCTAGTTATTTGGGAGACGGGGTCTCTCAAACTATTTGACTGGACCAGCCTCGAACCAAGATATCCCTGATCTCAGCCTCCCTAGTAGCTAGGATTAGAGGTGTGAACTCACCAGTACCTGGCTTCAACCTCCATTTTTAATAAATGAGTTTTACTATGTGGTAATCCAAGAGGTAAAACTAAACTGGGCATGACCTTGCACACCTCTCATCCCAGCAGCTGAGGCTAGAGGATCTGAAATTCAAGACCAATGTGGGATACATAGACAAAAATTTTAAAAACCCAAAGAAATATAAAATTAAAAGACATAAGAAATTAGTATTCTTGAAACTTCAGACTGTATGCAAGAGTTTTGTTATTTTGAGGTCCATCCAAATATTTAGGCAAAAATCATATCCTCTGTTGCTTCTCCCTCATAAAATCAGCCCCAAGCAGAGCTAAATGATGCAGACATATTCCCACTTTACATGTATAGCCCTTGATTTGATAGTTTTTTCCCTATTGAGAAATGTAATGCAATATTGTTCACTCAACAAATACCTCACAAATTGGTGATTATAGAGTCAATCCTGCAAAACCATGGAATTTCTTTAACAACAGAGGAATGGTGGGACTGAGCAATTTTGATATAATTAATACAGCTCAGATGTGAATTCTGCTGTTACAGATAAATCTGTAATGACCTGATCCTTCCATTCCTATAAGGATTATTGCCTTTAGGATTGTTCCACAATCATGTCATTCTGCTGCTCACCCAGCAAAATGCTTAGCACACAGAGATAATGTGCATTTCTTGTTGACTCAGTCTCTGAAGATGCCTGATAGTTCTGTCCAAGGCAATGTACAATTTTTATGCAGGCCTGTTCTTGATTCTAATATTGTAGAATCTGAATAATTTCAGTCCTTCATTCACCAAAATTCCCTAAGCCCTAAGAATGTGCTAATATATTAGCATGTAGGTAATAAAAAATAAATAATAATAATATACCTAGAATATCTGGGGTATATTTTTTGCTCCTAATATAAGTCCATTATGGGTAGGCAGGCTGGCAAGGGCATCTCTCCTATGTTTCCTCTTTCTAAGATCCAATCTGCCAATCACCTTGGCTGAGAAAAATGGGACAAGTCCAAGCATTGCAAGTAGACTCAAGTGGGATGTGCCAGGTGAAGAAGAATGCAAAGCTATGAGTGGCCTCTGATTCCACACCATATAGGTTTGACTCTCTGCTCCATCATGCTTATCCTTATAACTCTAAAAACTTGTTCAATTCCTCATATGCATTATGGGAGTAAGAATGACAGCTAGTTCAGAATTGTGAAGAATGGTGGATGAATGCACAGCAAATTATTACATTTTATATCCATCATGGCCATTATCTTGAAAGTGACAGAGACCACTTAAGGGTCTTAAATGGGAAATGCATAATTTGTTTTAATAGATAAAGAAAATCTCATCCTAGCTGTAATGCAAAATACAGAGAAGAGAAGACAACATGGATATCAGGTAGAGACTTGATTTGCTGTCCTTTGTGAAGTGTCTGTACACTGGATGGTAAAGGAGTGGGGGACATCCAAGACAATATGTTATGATGGTTAATTTTCATTGTCAGCTTGACTGGATTGAGACATCTAGGAGATTGATAAAGACCACCACTGGTCTTGTCCGTGAGGGTGTCTCCGCAGATGGTTAGATCATGAGGGCTCTGACCTAACAAATGGTTTAAATTACTGACAGATTCAAAATTTGAATAGACTATTGGGGCCTATTTTGAGTACACAGGTCACTGGGGACATGTCTTTGAAAAATTTATCTTGGCCCTGGGCCCTTCCTGTTACTCCTCTCTGTCCCCAGCTGTCACGAGGGGATCAGCCACTGCCACACACTCCCACTGCCATCATGCTCTTCCTCTTCTTGGGCACAAGGCAATGAATCTGAAACTCTGAGCCAAAACAGATCTATTAAGTTGTTAGTGGCAGATATTTTGTCATAGCAATGACAGGCCAACTAACATGCAACCGAAATGTTGAGTTGAAGGTCTATGGATCATCCAGACAAGAGTGCCCAGTAAATATGTTGCACCATGATTATGGTAAAAGTCTAGGCTGTAGAGTAGTCAGTATATAGAGGTGAGCAGAGAAGTAGTCCTTCAGAGAAAGTCAGTTAAATAAGAAGGTGAGAGTTTCAGGAGTATATGAGGAATTTCAGAGAAAAAGAAGTCAGAGAGGAGATGATTCCAGAGAAACGCAAGTAAAATGAAGCTGGGTGAGAGTCACTGTCATGACAGACCAGCTGCTTTTCTCAGAGACATCTAACACTAGCATATTGGAGTCAGACAGACCTGCTTCAAACCCTAGCTCCACCACTTACCCAATTTTGCCCAAGCCCTTTCACTTCCCTAATCTATAAAATCAGATAATATAGAAATCACATGATGCTATCATTAATGAGTGAGTGTATAAAATAGGGGAATGACATCCAGCAGATGGTCCATAACTATCCACCATTGTTACATCATGGCTAGAACCATTAATAACTTTTCTATCACTAAGAGACCATGAGTCATGATAAAAATATCAAACAAAAGGCAACTTTGGAAATAGTGTCAACACATGATAAATTCTTAACTATTTACTAAGTGTAGCAGGAGTATTTCAAACATACTAGCTCTAGATACACCTCTGCATGCCCCACCCCACAGCTCTCCATCTGACCCCATTCCCTTCTACCCAGGCATCAGAGACGATTTGGCCATGTTCTCTAACTACTGTTACAACTTTCTTCAAGGGGAATGTGTTTTAGCTATCTCTGGCCATGAGAATGTACACAGGTGAGGGCTGGAAGGTCAAGGCAGCCTCAAGAGTGACCAAAATAGTGAATAGCAAAGGTTGCATGATGGCAGGACAGGGTAGGGGTGCAAAAACATACAATAAATACAGAGGAAGTTGACTCCCCTGGAGTAAAGAGAAATAGGGGCTTTTTGCTCTTTTGCTCTTTGCTCCACCTACTCAATAATACCACACAAGTGTGAATGCTCAGAAACAAAACAATGGGAAACAATCATGACAGCTATTTGCAATGCACCCTCCTCCATAGAATCAGGGGTGGTGAGAAAATAATAAACACAAAATAATACAACCTGGGAATGGTGCCCAACCTGCCAGTCATCTGAACAGAAAAGTAAGCATATAATCTGGTCCCAATGGAGGGCAATGGTGGTACAGAATGGAGCATAAAATTGGGAATATTTTGCATTATTTATTAGTGCCTTGATTCTTGGCCATATCTCCATTCCCCTGGAAGAAGCTAAGTGTCACTCTGTAGGAATGCAGCCATGTAGGACTGCCAGCCATGAAACTTTGGAAGTGAAATGAGAAATGACCAAACTAAAGGTCTAAGATGAGTCCCTGAGACGTTGTGAAGGGCCACCAGACACAGCATCTCCTTCTGCATGAAAATGGTGTTTCCTCATAAAAAGCTGCTGCTTTCTCATCCTCTCCCACTACACTCCATGTTCTCTCCTGAATGCAAAAGAGTGTACAGCAACAATGAGAGTTAGTGATGCCCTATACAGGCAGAGCTCTCCTGTCACTGTATCACTGCAAGAAACACACTTCTCTTCATTCTGCAGTACCTCCAGGTGCAGAAGCAATGACCAAGGAGACCCCAGAGTCTCTGCAGGATATTACATAATCAAGGATGATAATAGTCATTATTCTGGGGGGAAGGAAGCATTAATTTTGTTTTCCTTTATGTAAAAGTTATAATGAAGTGTACTCATTATAGAGGCAGCATTTACATGTAATGAAGTGACTTAGACATAGAGAAGACAGGTCCACTTAATTTGGGAACTAGTAATTTCTGGAAAGGTTTTATGCAATAGGTCATATTTGAAATACATATATTTGGTGTTGTCCTGGATCTCAACCCAAGGCCTTACACATGCTAGGCGAGTGCTCTACCACCGAGACATATCACAAGCCCAGAACTTCATCTTCAAGGCTAAGCAGAATTTGTCAAGGCATTCAAAATAAGGGTTTTCTTCATGAAATTTCAAATTTTTGATAACTTGGATGCCACAAAGATAACTTGGATGGAACTCATATGCTCATAATACATGAAACAAAATGACCAAAAAAGATGAAAATAACAGGAAAAATACCAGTCAAATGAAAACAACAAAAAAGAAAATGGAATTAGCAACACAAATGTAAAAAAAAACAGAATTAGGGTAAGAGACGCGTAAGAGAAGAGAGAGTATTTTATTGATAAAAGACATGATCCACATAGGAATTCTATATGAAAAATTTTTCACAAAAATGAAGTTATTCACCAAATAGCAGAACTTCAAAATATGTATATATAACAAAACATTCAGAATTTCAAGGAGAAAGGGACATATTTCTTGTTCAGAGATTCACAGATCAAAAAATTATAAAGAGAAGGATTTCAAAGATGACAATCTTGATCAGATATGGCCATGTGTCCATGTGTGTAAATACGTATGTGTGTATATGTTTCTGTGTTCATATTATATTAATCCATTTTCTGTTGCAATGGCACAATACCACAGGCTGAGTAGATTATAAAGAAAGGAGGTTTATTTTGGCTCATGGTTCTGGAGGCGCATGATCGGGAGCAGCCTCCAGTGACAGACTTCTTGCTGGCAGTCCCCAGACAACACAGGATGTCACATGCTGAGAGACAGGGAGTATGTGTGTGACAATTTATCTTGCCGCGCTCTCTCTCTCTCTCTCTCTCTCTTTCTCCTTATAAAAACCCCAGAATTTAGTCATGGAGGCTCCCCCTCCAATGACCTTGTCTTACCCTAATCACCTCCCAAAGGCTCCACCTCTAAACACCATAGTTGTATTAAGTTGGCACCTTCTTAATACCTCACAATGGGAGTTAAATTTCAGCACATGAAATGTTGGTGACACAATCAAACTATATCCAAACTACAGCATATATACATATTTTCTCTCCAGAAGATGTATGACCTTTAAAAATAAATTATCAAAAAATTTCAATGTGTTTATTAGGCTACAAACAAAAATCTCAATAAATTCCCCCAAAGTTAAATATTTTTAAAGGTATATAGAGAAACTAACATGTGAACTTTACAAATTATTAACAGATAACACCGCAAAACTATCCATTTAGAGACTTCAAATAACTCTTGTTACCCAGGAATTCAAAACTGAAATTACTACCTGTTTGGAAATGAAGAAAGAGAAGGCCACACATCTAAATTATGGAATGTCACAGCACTCTGAGGAAAGTTTATAACTTTAAATGATTCTTTAGAACACAATGAAGTCTGAAAATGAATGAACCAAGTGTTCAATTCAGGAAGCTGAGAAAAGAACAATTAAAAAAACAGCCTAAAGAAAGGAAAAAGAAAGAATGAATAAAGATAAAAGCAGAAATAAATGAAAGAGAAAAACAAAAAAATAAGAGACTACAGCAAAAAAGCTAAAAGCTAGCTTTGTAAAAGAAAGCATAAAATAACAAACTGGCAAGGCTGTCAGGGAATAAAGAGCACAAATAAGAATGTGAATAATGATAAAGAGGACATAACTATGAGTGTGGGGAAGATTTATACTATATCCATTTAAACCAGGAAGTAGACTAAATAGATTTTTAAGAATTTTTGAATTATCAAAGTAAACTCGAGAAAAAAATGGCAAAACATCTACACCTGCAATTCATCAGGCCTATATACCTTTATGGATGGAGTCTATCAGCATTCATATAACAGATAATCTATACTTTATTGTGACTATTTTAGGACATTGAAAAAGATTAAAATTTTTCTAAGTCATGCTTAAAGACAAGCTTAAACTGATACAAAAAACAAACTGTATTTTACCAGAAATAAGTACACTCAAAAGAAGAGATAAATTTAATCCATAAATAAAAATGCCAAAAATTATAATAATAGACCAGTGATTTCATCTTAACAATACTTTAACCCAGTAATACAACAGCATCAAGTGGCATTTTCTCAGAATTGGGATTTCTGAAATTAACCACCTTCATAAAATAAAAGAAAAACCCTATGTTCGGACCAAGAACTAGAGAAAAGGTTAGATCAAGAAGAGTTAACTTAGAAGGTAACACACATGCACAGGAAATTAATGTGAGTCAACTCCCTGTATAGCTATCCTTATCTCAACTAGCAAAAACCCTTGTTCCTTCCTATTATTGCTTATACTCTCTCTTCAACAAAATTAGAGATAAGGGCAAAATAGTTTCTGCCGGGTAGCAAGGGGTAAGGGGAGTAAAGGAAGGGGGTGGAGGGTAAGGGAGGGGGTGGGAGAAGGGGGGAGAAATGACCCAAACATTGTATGCACATAAGAATAAAATTTTAAAAACCCTATGTTCTTCTCAACAGGTTCTAAAATCTTGATAAATATCTACCTAAAATCCCAAGAAAAGCTCAGAACAAGGAAAAAACAGGAGATTTTATTTCATCTGATAAACAGTATTCAGCACAAATCCACTACAAACATCACACTTCAGAGTGACACATTATATAAGGATTCATATTAAATATAAAGGATTAAATTTTAAGAAGTGAACACCATTCATATTCACAGTATTGTGGGTATATTCTAGACATTGCCCCGAGTTTAAAAAAAACTGAAGGTTATTAACTTTGTAAACAAATTACAAATTGTCATTATATAAATGTGTTATGATTTTTTAGCCTGAAAAAATGGTAAACATCAACCTAATTTTTAAATTCACAAGTAAGTTACTGAGCTTGCTGGTGCAAACAAAAATCAATAGCTCTTCTAAACACCAGTGAGCACTTATAATCGGAAAAAAACATCCCAAATATGACAACAGTTAATGTTAAATGCCTGGTTATAAGCATGAACACACATGTACAAAAATAAGGAAAACTACCCAGGCACACTGGAGCATAACAGATGCTTAAATAAGTTAAAAGGCACACCTTCTCTTTGATTGGAAGGTCATGAATTAATATAAGATCCCAATGCAACCCCACTAAGAATGTAATGCTTTAATGAAACTTAACGAACTGCCTGTAAAATTACCTGGAAAAGCAAACATGAAAAATCTACCTCAAAAATCTAATGGGGGTAGGGGTAGAGAGGAACAGGCAAGGGTATTTTCCATCCTAGATTCTAGTGCTAGAATTTGCAAGATGCTATAGTAGCTGAAAAGTAAATTTCTGGTAGAAACATGAATGAATGGAACAGAACACTGAAACAGATTGTGCCCATATGGAAAACTTGGTTATGAAGTTTAGAAAACTCACTCACTATTCACTAAGCTTCTCCATGTGTGAGAAAAATAAACATGTATTTGCCTTACTCACAGTTATTCCATTTCTCTGTTCCTCACAGGGGACACTTCCAATGATGAACATCAGCATTAAAAAAGCAGAGCAGGAAGCCAGGCACAGTGATACACACCTGTAATCCAAGCTGCTCAGGAGGCAGAGATCATAAGGATTGCAGTTCAAGGATAGCTCAGACAAAAAGTTAGCGAGACCCTATCTCAACCAGTAAGCTGGGTGTGGTGATGTGTGTTCATCATCCCAACTATGTTTGAGGAGTAATTAGAAGAATTTCAAGTCCAGGCCAGCCTATTTGAAAATAACTAAAAACAAAACTCTTTTTGTCAAGGAGTGGCTCAAGTGGTAGAGGACCTGCCTAGGAAGCATAAGGGCCTGAATTCAAACCCCAACCAGTGCCACCACCAAAAAAAAAAAAGCATATTAGGAATCACTAAGATAAAGACAAACAACCCAAAAAGAAATGGGTAAAGGTCAGAATAGATTGGAAAAAATGAAGAGAGAAAAATACTCAGAGCAGGGAATCACTGTGATTACCACATGCTATTCACTGGCACAGTCATTTCAAAAGTCAATTTTTTAACAGCAGCTAATCAAAATTTTAAATGAGTCTTCCCCTTGACCCAATGTTTCCCCTTCCATTAGTCAGCTTTTCCTTGCTGAGACAAAATACTTGAGAAAACCAACTTAAAAGAGGAAAGGTTTCTTTTGGCTCAGGGTCTCATGGAGTGAATTCAGTCTATGATCATGGGTTCCATTCCTTTGGGGTCTGTAATGAGACAAAGCATCATGGTGGAAAGGTGTGATGCAACAAAGCTGCTTACCTCAAGGGAAGCAGAGAGTGAGAGAGAAGAATGACAGGGGACAAATGCATGTCCCCAGTCACCTACTTCCTCCAACCAGGTCCCAGTTTCTAAGAGCCCACTATACTACAAGTCCTCAACGGGTTAGCACATTGGGAGGTGAGTGCCCTCCTCATCCACTCACCTCTCAACAGCACCATCTGGGGACCAAGCCCTCAATCCATAAGCCTTCTGGGGAGACACTTTTGTTTCAGACCATGACACTCTATCTTATATTTTTTTAAAAAATCGTATGGGTGCCCAAAGACACATGTTCAAAGAGGATCACTGTTGGACTGTTTGCAATTCAAAACATAAGAATGTTTTGCATGAGTGTCATTAAAGGAACAGCTACACAGATGAACACATGCAGCGCTGAAAACAGTAGGAGCATCTATGTGCACTCACATCAAAAAGTGACCAGGACATATTGTTTTAAATAAAATAAAATTTCAGACACACTGGCACTCAGTAAATAATTTTGAATGAATAAAAATGAATTTCTAGTTAAATGAATGATCCCAATTTTGTTTAATAAGCAACAAAACTACAAACATGTCTTTGCAAAAACATAGAAAACACTGTTGGAGACTGGATACCCAGCCATTAAAAATGGAGACATCTAGAGAGAATGATGATGTACCAGGGTGGGGATGAGGTGGGGTTTTCTGCTTTGACACTTCTATTTCATATTTTTATGCACATGCATTTATTCAGGGAATTAAAAAATATATGTATGTGGCCAGGCGCAGTGGCTCATATCTGGCAATTCTAGCTATTTGAGAGGCTAAGATCAGAAGGATAATGGTTTGAGGTCAGCCCTCAAACCATGTTAGTGAGACCTCAAAATGTTAGTGAGACCCCATTTCAACAGAAAAAGCTGTCCATGCTGGCACACACTTGTCATCCCAGTCATGGCAGGAAATATAAAAGTGAGGTTCATAGTGCAAGCTGGCCCAGGCAAAAAAAACCCAGACTGACTCCAATATAACCAGAGAAAAATATGCTCTGGAGGTGTGACTGAAGTGGTAGAGTACCTACCTAGCAAGCACAGAACAGAGTTCAAACCCCTGTTCCACCAAAAAAATGAATGAATGAATGAATGGACTAAAAATAACAAACATGAAAAATCTGCTGTGTGTTCAATAGTTGAGAATCACCACTAACTCATCTGCAGACAAGCTCAGGAATATCAACTGAAAGCTTACATTGGCACAAAATGCTTCATCAAGGCAGGATATAAATTCCAGGAGACCGGGCCAACCTGAGAGAGGCCTTTCAAAACCCATTAAAATGAAGTTCAAGCAGTGTCAAGGCTGGTCACCTTGCATCACGGAATCCTGGTTCCTGGAATGATAATGCAGCCTAAGACTTGAATGATAATCAGAGTCCTGCCTGCGAGCCACAAGTTGCTGCCATGTGTGTAATGGGACTCATTAATAGCTGTGATTGAAAGATTGAACCTGATTAGAGTTGTTACATTTAGACAATCATTGGACAGGTCCCCCATCATGCTAATTCCAAAGTCGGTTTGCCAAAGGAACTGAGCTTACTTCAGTAACTGGTCTTCAAAGGTGACCTTCTGCCCCTTCTTCCCCCGCAAATCACACTTTCCAATATTCACATCCTAAGATAGGCCCTTCATCTCAAATCTAGACTGGCCCTGGGGTTTAATTTTGACAACTAGAGCTCTGTGGAACTGATGAAGGTTTGGTCACAAACCTGAAGCTCCCACTGGGTATTTTGGAATGCTCCTTGGAAATCAGCAAAATTTCATTCACACCATGCTGTGAAAAACTCAAACAAAATGGAGGCAGCACGGGGAGAACTTCGGTGGACAGCTCCCAGCAAACAGCATCAATCACAGAGTAGTTGAGTCCAGACAAATCACAACTGCAGACTGCCCACTGCAGTCTAATTAATCCACAAAACTATGAGAAATAATAATAAAATGACATCTCAATCCACAGTGTTGTAGGGTGGTTCACAGGTAGCAATGAATAACCAAAATAATCATTCCTTTTCCAAAAAGAAAATGATCCTGGGGGCACAACTAATGAACTAACTGCGGAAGTATAGGGATGGGCCCAAGGCTCTTGTCAAGTCCAGTAAATAGTTTGTATTTATTGCCTACATTGCTCATTCCTTTATATGTTTAATTTCATGAAACTACCACTTCAGATGCCAATAGTATTTTAGTTCCATTTTATAGGTAAAGTAACTAAGGTTTTTGAGAGTCAAAATAACCAGTTCAAGATCACATAGCTAGTAAATAGTGGAGTATATTATGTACTCTCTCAGGAAAAAGAGCACTAAGCTCCCTGAGTTCAAAATAACTACTAGCCTCTAATGATCCTGGTTTCTACAATTTTAGTGGTGGGAACCATCGTTCAATGACTTCCTAATAATGTGATGAATAAAGCATACCCCAACAGAAGGGTTCAGTGACTTTACTGGGTATCTAAAATGCGTCAGCTCAGGTCTTAGATTCTAGGAAGAAAAAGATGAAAAACACAGTGTCTGCCTTCAGAAACATCACAGCCCAGGAAAAGAAGCAAGAAAGAGAAAAATCTCAGTACAGTGTGATACTTGAGATAATTAAAATCTATATGAAGTGTTTTAAGAGCAGATCTGAGGAAGCCTACATTGTCTGAGCATATGAATAACCTCTGTGGATTTTAACATAAACTCAGATCTGTCCATGTGACATTCTTCTCTTTATCAGTACTGCAAGGATTTCACTCAACATAAGACAAATGGTTCATAGCGCCATGTGTGCTTCCCAAGTTTAAGCCAAAACTTCAAGACTCCCTGAGGTGACCTTTGCTTCAACAAGAGGCAACCTTATCTGAGCCACTTCTCTGCCTACTAGAAAGGACATGCTCTGCAGCTGGACTCTCCATCTGACGAAGAGTCCAAAATGTCAAGGAGCCATTGACTCACGATGTGCCAATGCATTGCAAATATGGTTCCTTGTACTGGTGGAGCTGGGCTCAGACTCGAAGTGCCAGATGGTACTGAATGCTCAAGAATAAAGCCATCTGCAGAACAACTCCTTCTATGGCCGTTACAATTTGTACTGATTATAAGCTGCCATCAGAATGTCTTTAGGACGCTTACCCATGGATAATCCTACCCCTCATTACAGCTCTGCATTTAAGACTACACTTTCAGCTACAAGAATGGGAGAAACATTGGTGCAGGCCACTGAGGCAGGCCTTAATCTGCACTATGCACCTTCATTTGAAACTCACAGACTAGAAGACAATTTAGACCCACTTGAGAAGGCTCATCTAATGACATAAAAGCTACATGACATTGACCATGGCTCTAAATTAGATCTGAAGGAATAAAATATTAGAATTAAAAACAAATTTCATTTGGATAACTATAAGACTTTGTCTGTCTCAAACAAAAAGTCTGCTTGACCACAAATGGCTCATGGATGAGGTTTCACACCACAAGGTCACTCATGTATAATATTTGGGTGTGGCTTACAACCATAAAACACTGTATTGTTTATTTGATCCAAGCTGTAAGGATATGTAATATCTTATAAGAGGATGTCCACTAGGTGATGATACTCTTTTCTGAAACAATTTTGGCCCCAATAGGTTGAAACATTATTTCCTCACAATGCTGAAAGCATTAAGGTACTCATAAAATGAGTTAATGACCCATTTAAAAATGCCCTTTATGGAAAAAAATCACTTTTCTATTCTAGGAAACTGATATTACATTATCTTTACCATTATAATATCATAGTACCTAAGAACCATTTGCATGGAAGTACTGGCTAGTCTGGAAGTTACATGATGACCAACAATCTATTTGATATTAAGAGTAAAATAAAAAATGAAAGTGATTGACCATAACCTATCAAAGCATACTCCACTGAGCAGTTAAGATTCTATGCTGACTTCACAGGTATTACTCAACCATATCAATCTATATTAACCACTGTTATATGAGCCAAATATTACATAATGGAAATAGTCCACATATGACTTCTTCTCTGCCTATACTTTCTTCCTTTGGTTAGTCTTTTCTAACAAAGTGACTGGACCTGCCTTAACACTGAACACAAGCACAATGTCCTATAAAGATCAAAGTACTGACTGGCATTTGTGATCATGACTTTATCAATAAAGTCAGACATTCTTCCAAGAGAGGCAGGTCAAGGGCAGGAAGTCCTGTTCCCAGACTCTGTGGTTGACTAGACTCTTACTCTGACAACTTATGAGTGACTCAAGAGTAAAGAGCTGTTCTCACTGATCACTTCAATGAGATCCCTATATCTCTAGAAACACTAGAATATAACATAACACACCAGTGTGACGGGGAGAAGCCATGTATACACTTCACAGAGCCTTCTCCTGGGTGTCAGAGGTGAGAGATCAGAGGTCACTGATTCAATGACAGCACTGGGCAGGAGGGATGTTTTCCTCTTCCTGATATTCCATCACAGCTTCTGAGAAATGAGGTAGAAAATTCTGCAAAAATTCCTTTTTAAAAAATGAGAGAAGGGTGAATCAAGTGATAATTTCATCTTTTATCCTTAAATGGGAGTTTGCATTTCCCTCTGCCATTCAGACAGAAATGTCACCAGTCCAAGGACAAATAGTCTTCTTTAGTGAGCTTTCCTTTATTTTCTATGTGATGTCCTCAACAAACCAATTATTTCCTCCCAAACAGCCACATAAGTAATAAAGTGATACTCTCCCCACATTCCATAAGTACACTGTGTTTGTTCCAAGAAGTTAATCTTTAAAGATCTATTTAAAAGGATCAATACCAAAAAGGATATATACAGAGTAGTGGATTTACATGTGTTGGATACTAGAATTTCAAAGATTTTTTGATGCAGGTTAGATCTTTTACTGTAGGTAGTAGGTAGTCTTTACGTGGCAGTGGTGGCTATTTGACAACTTCAAAATGAGAGATACCTCAACTTGCCAGATCCCCTTAACCAAAGGCCAAATTTCACAGTGCCAAGGCCAATTTGGTCCCATTTTATTTATGTAGAACAGTGACACCTAGTGGCAAGGAAGGCAAATCACAAAAGCGAATTCTCTGGTGGCACCTCCTACCCCTTTTTTGGAATTAATAGAAAAAGTGGCCTAAAGAGGGATTCACGTTTTCTTGTCAGAGCACTGGCCTAATTTTGAAGGTATCCAGTAATTCATGGTTAATGGAAATCTCAGTGAGCTGACTATTCCAGCTTCTCTGGAAAAATTCAGACCCAGTTATAGTGCCCTAGGGTGGGAGGGTCCATGAAAACATGCAGATGAACTGGCGTTCTAAAGATGAAACGTGAGCAAATAAAGCCACCACAGCTCAAGTTAGCCAACCAAGGACACCGGAGGATTATGCAAAGACTAATTAGATGGATTAGATGGCATGCTGAAGAAATTTTATCAGTAACAGAAATAGAAGAACGAGCTGCAAATTGGAACCACAATCAAATACTCCCTGGTTTTCTGCCATTAGACTGTGAGCTCCTTGAGATGAAACTATTATTTTTCCCTTTTGTTAGAACCAGTTACATATGTCTGACAAATGCCAGGTACACAGCAAATGTTGAATGAAAGAGAGGAGAGCAATAAAGAGAACGAGTCAGGTCAGATAAGTACTTTTGGGAAGATTACATAAGATAAGAAGCCTTCCACTTGAGCTCAGACAGCTCTTTGCAAACTTGATGTAGTTAAATAATAATAGTAATAGTAGCTCATACCCACTGAACACTTCGGTACACTCTTCAAACTCACTCCTCCATTAGTATTGCCATTTAACATCTGGGAAACCAAAGCACTTGCACAAACAGGGAGCTGCAGGATGAATCCCAATCCAGGCAAACTGGTTCATGGGTCTTTGCTCCGTCACACCTTGCTGTGCTTTCTTCTTGACCATAAAGGTAGTAAAGTTCCAAGATAAATATTTAATTGCAGCAGGACTTCTATAAAGAGTGAAATCACTAAGTGTACCAAAAAGGTGGTTTACACATATTTCGCCAATGATTCTGCTATGCAGAGGGGAATTCACTCATGCATGAAACATAACATGGAATTCACATATCCCTTCAGATAGCAAAGGGCAGGGACTGAGCCATTCCCTGTCTCAAAGGCATTTTATTTTTATAATTCCAGCATATTTAACATTAGAAAGTTCTCTTTTCCTCCTCCGATTTCCCTCAGGTATTTTTCTTCTTAATATAAACATTTTATTTCTTATTAATTTTTTTAATGGTACATATTCATGGGGCAATAATTTGATACATGTATACAATGTATAATGATCAAATCAGATTACTAGCATTTTTAAACATGTGTTGAAACATCACACTGTACCTCATGAATATGCACAATTATTTTATATTAATCCAAAAATTAATATACCTAAGGAAACGGAAATGCTAAATACTTCCAGGTCTTTTTAAGAATGATTCTGTCATTTCTGAAGAGTTCCTGTAAAGGGTCTGGAAAATGAACCTCATTATTTTTTTCACATATACCTCATTCTGCAAGATTCCTTTCCTCCTGGTGCCACATAGAACTGTGAGTTGCCTCCCTAGGGCCCCCAGCACTCAGAATGAAGGGACAGTAGAAAGAGACACAGGCTCACATTTGGGGTCCACAAGTGTCTCATCTGGATGTAAATGACCTGAGAGGTAATCTGATGAGCTTTTTGACCCAACAATATTCTGCAGAGGAAATATCCTAAAATAAGTCTAGCTATTGCATACCAGAAGGAAATCTGGTGTCACTGAAGTGCCACCCAAAATTACCCATAAACTACAGATTAGAAAAATCAACCGTAATTGGCATCAATCCACACTCACTTGAGAATACTGGGGTGAGGGGACAAGAAGGGCAAAAGAGAAGCACTGAACACAAAACCAATTAACAACTCCCTAAATGATTTTCTCATTATTTCATTTTCTCCAGTGTTACTGATGACGAACAAACATTGAATACATTTGGTGGGGGAAGCATCTAGAGATCCTATCGATCCTCCCAAAGTCACCTTAACTATAAGTAGTGCAGGCTTCCTTTAGTCTGAATTCTTGCTACCTTGGGTTTTCTGCTCCTCATATCCTTTATTCAAGAATTATACGAGGTTATATTCTAGGTCTTTTGTAATTTAGCATTTATAGTCCATGGTGCCTCTGGGACTAGATTACCTCCCTGCATGATATTGTTTTTCATTTCTATGCTGACAAACACACCATTTCAACTGTCACTTAAGCAGCCAGTTCAAGCTCTACTGTTATTTTAGTTCCATATTGTCAAACAGGTGGATTTATAAATGTGTTACCTGAAGGAAATGTTCCCCCAAATAGCAGAAGTAGAGACTTTATTTATTTATAATTATTTGTTAGATTTGTACAAATGTTCCTATTGCTAGAAAGCCTCTGGCTAAATACAAATTAAAACGCTTTTGAATGTAGTAAAAACAGCAGTGGCATCATTTTAATTACCCATTGGGGGACGCCAGGCAGCAGAGATGTATTTATTTCATTCTCTTTTCTTGTATAATGTGACTGCATGCTTAGGGATATGAACTTCTGTCTACACGTCTATGACACAGCCTGCCTGGCCACACATCCATCTTTATGTGATTCAGGTATCCAAGTGCACCTAGCATAAGGGCCAAGCTCCAAAAGAAGACAGAGGCAAAGGAAATTTGGGGCTCACCAGCACCCATTTAGCCCTTTCTAATAAATTTTGATTTTTACATGGAGGGGTATGATTATTCTCTTCCATTTTATAGGCTTGATAGGAAAGTAATACAGGATGATGATGTCCAAGTCCACAGTTCTTTCTCCTTTGCACATGTGTATGGTTTTGCTGTCTAGCTCTCCAAATGCCCACGTGTGTTCTTCCAGTTCTCCTTCCATTCCTCATTCCCCTTGAAATTTCCCCTCTATGGTTTCATCTGCTAAAATGAGCCAGTATCAACTTCCATTGCTTGCAATCAAGAAGCCTGACTTTACAGAGAGTGGGTTAAAAAAAAAAAAAGCAAGCAAACAATAGCCAAAACAACAAACCAACAAAACAGTGAAGATCACCCTTTGGTATAAGGCAGAAGGTGTAGAGATGATTCCAATCTCAGTCAGACTCAGGCAAGTTAAAGAATCCTACTTTTCTTTGGTGAAAGGAGGCAGCATTAAACAGCCATTAAAGTGAGATCCTCCCCTCAGTGCAGATAGGGCTTTGCCACTTGCTGGACTTAAGCACATTCCTTAACCTCTCTACTCCACAGTTTGTTCATCTGTTAAATGGGATCGTTGTGAAGTGTGAATGAAACACTTCTCCCTGTCAGGGCACATGGTACGCTGTTCAATATATGTTAGCCAGCTCGATTTCTTCCATCGTCTGTCAACTGAGGAATAATAATATCCACACTCACTCATTGAGTTATTTTCAGGATGAAATGTGTGAGACAATACTTTGAAATATGTTTAAAAAATCTACAAATATGAAACCAGAAAAAACTAGACAAGCTGCCCCTGGCTCATGCACAGAACTGAACCAGCTCTTATCACAAGGCAATATTTGCCCAGCAATTCCTCTGGTAGGAGATGTTTAGAAAGTAGTTGGGAGTTTTGATATTCAAACAAAGAAAGGGGAAGGAACACTGCTTTGGAGATGAAGAAACATATTTCAGGACAGCCTCCCTTTTTAAATTAATTGATGATGATACATTTTAGAAATTCAAGGAATATAAAAAATGACACAATAAAAACCAATATATCTATCACTCAGCTGAAGAAATGAAACCTCGCTAATGGTGGTGAAATCTTCTGTCAGCTTCTCCTATCACATTCTCCCTCTTTTCCCCTAATTTCACTACATATGCATGCACCCCTGAGCAACAGGCAAGTGTATATATGTATGTGTATATATTGTTCTGTGTATTTAAGATTATATTATGAATGGTGATGCACTGGATAGATTCTCATGCAAAGTGTTGTGAAATGTAACATTGGTGGTGTGTAGCGCTGTTTAGTACTACAGGGTATAGCACATTAGAGGAATTTATCACCACAATTAACTGGTAATGGACATTAGATCACATCCTATCCAACATTCTTTCATCATTTTTGTGCTTCGGTGTCAAGAGTTTCTCTAGGATACTAGTCTTCAAACTTGAGAGTCCACGAGGGTCTCCTAGAATAAAGATTACTCCCTAAAATAAACTCCCCCAGTTTCTGATTTGGTAAGTCTGAGATAAATACCAACAAACTGTACTCTTAATAAAATCCTAGTTGCTGTAGCTTGAAAATGGTTCATCCCTTCTGCAACTCATGTTAAAATTTGATTTCCAACATAACAATGTTGAGAGGTGATGGGGTGTGTTAGACAGACTATTTGTCACTGTGAAAGAACGCCTGACCATAAATAACTTAAAAAGAGGAAGAATTTATTTTAGCCCGTGGTTTCAGAAGTTTCAGTGCATCATGGCTAATGGTTCCAGTGATTGTGGGCCTGTGGTGAGGCAGAATATCCTGGTGGCAGGAGCATGTTCAGAGAAAAGCTGCTCCCCTCATCGCAGACGGGAAGCAGAGAAAGAGAAGGAACTCTGAACCTCATAGAACCTTCCAAGTCACACTCTCAGTGACCCATTTCCTCTAGCCAGGCTCTACCTCTTATAGTTTCCATCTCCTCCCAAAACAGCACGACCAGCTAGGGACCAAGCATTCAGCACATAAGCCTGTGGAGGTTATTTCATTTTCAAACCTCAACATGGGGCCTTTACAGGGTGATTATGTTAAGAAGACTTAATGCCTTTCTCAGGGACTGGGTTACTGCTCTGAGTAGTGAATGAGTGAGCTCTCTTTCAGAACTGGATTAGTCACCATGAGAGTGGGCTGTTAATAAAGCAACACTGCTCTTTATGTTTGGTCTACTGTGCCCTTATCTGCTTTCCCTCACTTCAACCATGAGGTGAGGGCCATGCTCTTCAATTTCCCAGTTTTAGAACCATGAGCCAAAATAAGCCTGTTTTTATACAAATTATCCTATCTCAAGTATTTTGTTACAGTAAGAGAAAACAGATTAAGACATGGGTGATGCTGACATTGCTGGTTTGGGGGCAATACTTTAAGAACCACTACTCTATAGTATGTGTAAAAGGGGAAGAGGTATGTCATAAAAGATAAACACTTTCAGCTTTGCCAGATATCACTAAATCATTGTCTGAAGCAGCTGAAATTTTAGGGCTCCCATTCTCCAAATTCTCACCTACCCTGGAAAACTATCTGTGACGTGATTTTCAAAGTCACAACATTGTCTTCTCCACCAGGAAGAAAACTTTTCATACCTTATTGCTTTCATCAGACCAAGCACACAGCATACACAGCATGTTTTATGAATGGACTAATGGTTAGCCAGTTTTCAGGATTCCCCCACAGCAACCTTACCCTCAGAATGGAGCTCAGGTCTGTGTGGCAAGAACTAGAACTTCTTCTGGGAATGTGACATGCTTCATGACTCTCTAATTACTCATTTCATTTCATTTCTTTTAATGTCTTGCCTTCTTCTAGTAATACTGTGTGCATATCCAAAATGGAGAGTCCTTTGGGGTTCATGCTACCTGAACACTCGTGGGGAGGGTCCATCATTGGCACAGTGATAGGTTTGAGTTTCCACCATGCATCCGGCACTTAATCTTGCTCCATTTTCATAGAAGTCTGTGCGGCAGGCATCACTATGTCCAATGCATACAGCAATCGAAATAATGATGACAGTGATAAGAGCTAATGCTATGGACTGCTTTCAGTGTGTCAGGTACTGTTCTGACCTCCTTATATAGATGAACTCATTTACTTCTCACTGTAATCTATGCTATGAGTGCTATAATTTTCACCACTTAATAGAGAGAGCATTTAAATAACTTGATCCCAGTCACACCACCAGTTAATGAAATCCAGTTTGACTGACTCCGAGATCAACAGTCTTTTCTTTCTACCATTGGTCAATGTCAAAACATATCCAATGGAATCCCTACTTTATCCATTCAACTGAAATTACTCCCAAGGATCCCAGTGATTAAGGTATAAATGCAGAGAATTATTTGAACAACATTTCCCTCATTGGGATCTAGCTGGGTTCAGTGAACCAATCTCCAACAGGAGGGCTAAAAGCAAACATGAAATTTAATTTGAAAATATATTTACCAACACCACTCTGTCAATCAGATATCTACTTGGTGTATGCCCACATCAAATAGCTGTGAACTTTAACTGAAGACAGGCATTCTTCATACAGTCACAATTACTGTACCACACACCATTTTCATTTGGAAGAGGTTGCCTTTTCTGGGTCTTTTTTTGTTTTGAGAACTATGAAGAAAGAGTCTTTGCTGCAAATTGAGCTACCAGACAAGATGAATGATCATCAAAAAACAGTCAGCAAAACTTAAAAATATGAATAAAGGAAAGATATTAATATCCTTTCTAAGGTAATCAGTGCTTTTTGTTTGACAAAGAAATTGCCCACTGTTTATGGTTTATGCAAATAATGTATGTTAATGACAAAGCTGCATAGTCTATAGCTTTGCATATAAGTGTTTGTGGAAAACACATGCCAATACATTTTAAACCCTTCCTCATAAAAACACAAAGCTTTCATAAATATACAGCACCTTGTTCTTAAAAACATTTATTATAATTTTATGCAATGCAAATAACATTAGAATAAATTATTTTTTGCTAAAATGGCAGAGTCAGCGAAATGACAGGGAAATATAAAGTTTAGCTATTGTATGCTCTTCAGTTACATCGAAATGAGCTGACACTCTCCCCGATAGCACTCACCAGGATGCTCCTAGCCTGTGGGGTCCTGGACTCTCAGTCAGCTGGAGACACTCTATTTTCATGGCATCCAGTCTTGCTATTGCTTGCCATTTGAAAGCAAGCTTCCTTTACTGTGGATTAATCATGAGGACTTCTAGCCACAATTTTTAAAGATATGAGATTTAAGTCTGATGACTAAGATACTGATGGAGACATTTTTTAAAGGGATCAATAAGCAGAAGTAAGAGGAAAAACTAGTATGTGACTAATGGGGAGTCATTAATTAATGCCCTAACCATATCTTCACTCATGTATTCATGCAATTATTCATTCAACAAACATGTACTGAACATCTACTATGTACCAGAAAGGATTCTCTCACTGGAGATAGAGCAATGGGCATGACAGACAAGACCCATGTCCTTGTGGAATTTACAGTGTGGAGGTGATATAGAGCTTAGATAAAAAAGCAAATAAGCAAACGTGATTATTCCAGATGGTGATAAGTGACACAACTATCGTGGGGGAATTGGCAGGGAGCACTGGAGGAAAGGGACCTTTGATGAGGTAGTGAGGAAGCATGTCTCTGAAGAGATGACATCTGAGGAGCAGTTTAAATGAGAAGATGCAGCCAAGCATCCAAAGATGGGGGTGGGGGTAGGTGCTGAAGGCACAGCAAAGGCAAAAGCCTAGAGGAGAAAGACACAGCCAGGAAGAAGGGTCAGGCAGCTAAGCAGAGAGGGGAAAAGAGGGGTAGTGGCAGGATATGTTGCCAGGTTGACTGGAATCCAGAGGCTAAAGGAGGGAGTTCAGAGATAATTCTAGGTGAGGATGAAGCCATGTTGCTTACACAAGGTATTGACACATTTGGAAATGTTGCTATGTGAAGAAGGGTTGAAAAGATGAGTGAAATTTGCACAGGGACCAGGCAGAAGACCACACAGAGGGAGACCAATTTGGGTTGTAGGAGTTGAAAGCTAGAATAGACAGAACATGCTCATGGTTTGGAGGTGGAGAGGAATAGAAAAAAGGAGTGAAGACTAACTCATCAGTTTTTGATGTGAGCAGATCAGAGTAGGCTCTACTTACTATATAGAGAGGACAACTTCTCTAAGTGTAAGATCAAGTTAGTCACTGAATATTCAAGGAAGAACTCAGGAATGGTCAAAGGGGCCAGACATATAAATCTGGGGCATTAAGAAGATAGGAGTGCTATGTACCCACCAAAACTCATGCTGAAATTTAACACCCACTATGAAATACTAAGAGAATGGAAACTTAATCCAACTATGGGATTTGAAGATGCAGCCTCTGGGAAATAATTAGGGTTAAATGATGTCATAAGGGTAAGACCTCCATGATTGTACTAGAAAAGGAAGAAAGACTGGGCTATCAGAGGACACCCACCTTCTAGAGCTTTATTCTTTATAAAATAAATCTGTGGAGTTCAGTTATAACAACAGAAAAGGGACTGAGACAAGCCAGTACCCCCACCTGCTGAGCAGAGAAGCCTCTTACAGAAAACACAAGCAAGACAGAAGCAATGTGACACTTACATTCTAGATACTTCAAACAAGGAGTCGGTGCAAGCCAAGAGAATGAAAGAGGATGAAGTGAGAAAGGAAAAGCACACAACTGTGGTATAGTGAGAGGTTCACTGATCTTAGATTTATAACTTCTTTGGTTCTGTTTTGAGCTAACAGTTTTTGTCTACGATCTTCCAGGCACGTCTCAACTAAAGCTTCTTTCCCTGGTGAGAGAGGCTCACTTAGAATATGCTAAATACTCCTGCTTCTCTCTATTCCTTTGCTTACCTACCTGAAGGAGAAATGGAGTGATTTTCCTGACTGTCTCATTTAGGGAAAATGTCCTTTCTCCTCCAGGAGCAAGCTTCCCATAGAATATAGGACTTCTCTCCTTCTTTATGAGGTGAAGTTTATCAGGCAAGTTCCCATGAAGGAAGGCTCTGCCTATCAAATTTCACTTGAACCCGGGGTGGGGCGAGGAGGGGCTCAGTTCAATGTTGGAGGTCAGCCAATCGGACCATTTCTCTCACAGGAAATCACAGCCCTCACTTGGCCTTGGTCAGTAACAAGGAGGACATGATTGCTTCCATCTGCAGTTCTGAGTTCTGAGTTTCAGAACTCAGGCAAAATAGAGGGATGTCACTGATTGCCCACCTACACTGCCTTCAAAATGCCAACAGGCACTTTCAATGCATTAAGTTTTCACATCAATCTGACACTGTCATTCATACTTGCCACCTTAAAGATGAAGAAACCATAAGAGTTTTTGTCCAAGTTCACAAAGCTAAGTACTGACAGAGCTTCTATGAATCCATGGAAATTCAAAACATGGTTTCAAGGCCCGCATTGCTGACTGCTAGTTCTGCAGCTCCTAACAGGTCTCCTCATCTGTTCAAGGGACAGATGTTTCACAGAAGTGCAATCAGAACTTCACCACTGACGAATGGATTAAGAAAATGTGGTATCTATACACATGGAATTTTATGCAGCCATGAAGAAGAACGAAATGTTATCATTCGCTGGTAAAATGGATGGAATTAGAGAACATCATTCTGAGTGAGGTTAGCCTGGCCCAAAAGACCAAAAATCGTATGTTCCCTCATATGTGGACATTAGATCAAGGACAAACACAACAAGGCAACTGGACTTAGATCACATGATAAAGCGAGAGCACACAAGGGAGGTGTAAGGATAGGTAAGACACCTAAAAAACTAGATGGCATTTGTTGCCCTCAATGCAGAGAAACTAATGCAGATACCTTAAAAGCAACTGAGGCCAATAGGAGAAGGGGACCAGCAACTAGAGAAAAGGTTAGTTCAAGAAGAACTAATTTAGAAGGTAACACACATGCACAGGAAATCACTATGAGTCAACTCCCTGTACAGCTATCCTTATACTGTCTCTTCAACAAAATTAGAGATGAGGGCAAAATAGTTTCTGACTGGTAGCAAGGGGGTAAGGGGGCGAGAGGGAGGGGGTAGGGGGAAGGGGGGAGAAATGACTGAAACATTGTATGCACATATGAATAAAAGAAAAAGTAAAAACTAAAAAAAAGAATTAAATGAGAAAATCCACAAATTACTTTGCCATGTAGCAAGACAGGCTGATTTTTGAAAGAGGCCCCCACAGATTAAAAATAACTTAAATTTTTTAAAAATATCTCATATGAAGGAGAAATGTAAGGAGCTAAATGTAACATCTCCAGTAATGGTTGTTCTCTGAAGTAAATTTTGGTATTTTTGCATCCAACCAATTCCTTTAGTAAATAACTGTGTTCCACTGAAATAGAAACAAAAAAGCTTGCTTTTTTATGAGGACCACAGTTTTATTTTTAGTATACTGACAATTAATGGTAAGTTTAAAAGAGAAAAATCTAGAGAGGGATTGGGACAACTGCAGCTCATTCCAACCTGTCAGTAAGTGCTCCACCTGCATGGAGTGGGCCTGTGTCATAGACACCTGTGGGAGTGGACCTGGGGAGCAAATCATAGTCACCCTGCTTACTGCTTGGACACAGGGCATACAAGACCATGACTTGCAGCTCTTGCTGGCTCCACAAGGGACAGAGTTGATCCCATTCTTGCTTGGACAAGGAAGAAGCTACTTCTTAGAGAGCTCTGTGGTTTTCTGTGTGGCTGACACACAGAACAACTAACTAATTGGCTCCAAAATTGGCCTAAGATAATAGGGACCTTGGGTCCCAGTGGTTTTCTGATTCTTGGGTCTGGTGTCTCCTTTTTGTTGGGTTTCTGCCTCTCCTTTTTTAAAATTAAGTTCCATGCTGCATCTTTGAATCTTTATCATAAAGTACCCTTTCACTTTTTTCTTAACGTCATTCGAATGATCTTCAGTTACTCCAGCAACTGCGGTTTTTCACTGGGTTGGAGGAAATACTGTGGATCATCACTGTCTTGAAGCTGGCACATTCTGGAAGGTTTGAAAAGGGCAAGCATGCCTACATTTTATGATAAGATAAACTCTCTTATGCGAAATACACAGCACGAACAGTATTAAAATCATCTGAGAAATCACTAATGTAATCACCTCATCCTTCAGCAACAGCCACCAGTCTCTCCAGCTTGCCTGCTCACTCGCTCCCTTCTTTGCCCTCAACACAACATTCCACCACTGGCTCTTCTGCCATGTCCCCTTTTTTAGTGCTCCCCTCATTCCTGCATATTCATTCTCTCTCCAAGTGCATTCAGTTAATGGTCCTTATTTTTACAATTTCCTTGACAATATCCTTGCCACCCCCCCCAACACCTTCTTAGGCTGCTACACCAGAAAAACACCCACTGTGAATGAGTACATTCATGTGCTCTGGGCTGAGCTGTGTCCCTCCTACAACTCATATATTAAAGACCTAACCTCCGATACCCCAGAAAGTGACTATATTTGGAGACGGAGTTTTCTAAAGAGGTAATGTCTTTGGGGTGATCCAAATTCAGGACCACTGATGTCCTTGAAAGAAGAGATTAAGACAAAAAAGACTGTAAAATATAGGTACAGGGGGACTTGTGGAGGGAGGAGTGGGAATGAAGGAGACTAAGGTGAGGGAATATGGTTAATGGTCTTTATATCCTTATATGAAATAGAACAGATAAACCTCTTACAATTGCTTTAAGTGGGCTGGGGAGGGGGTCGAGGGGGGAGAGAGAGTGAGGGTATTCTAGCCAATGTACAATATAAGCCTATTTGGAATTGTCACAATGAATCCCTCCTGCACAATGAATATATCCTAATCTAAAAAATATTTTAAAAAGAAAAGATTAAGACAGACACACAACAAGGAAAGACAATGTGATGATGCAGAGAGAAGATGACCTTCTGCAAGTCAAGGATTGAAGCCCTCTGAAGAAAATGACCTGTTGACACCTAGGTGTTGGTCTTCCAGCCTCCAGAACTCTGAGTAAATAAGTTTCTGTTGTTTAAGTCACTTAGTCTGTGGACTTGGCTATGGCAGCAACAGCCAGCTAATATCCCATACATCCACCTCAGCAGGTGAGCATTATTGGAGAAAGCTACATAACACACAGGATGGTGTCACTATAAATGTATGATCATCAGCCATAATTGGGCCTGGACAGTGTTTAGGAATCCTGCTACTATTCTCTGGGCATTTACATGTCCACTCTCCTCATGACTGCACCTAACATTTTCAATCTCTTCAGATCTCTAAATTTCCCTGTTCTACTTCTTTCTTTAACCTTCTCAGTGACAATCTGAACTCTGATTCACACTGGCACAGACGCTATCAAAAGCAAGCTTGTTCAGTTTTCTACCTCTACATCCACAATCCTCCTGCATGTCCTTCTATCTCTCCATTACTCCTTCCTTCCCACTCCTGCCCTGAATTTCAACCAAAGGGATTTTGATATGCATATAGGAATAAGAGTGTGTCACACATTTTGCAGATAAGGGAGAAAAAGTGCAGTTCTTTTTTTCCCAATAGATATTAGAGAAGTTTATTTATTTTTTTTTTATTTTAGCCAGGTAAAGTGGTGCACCTTGTCTACTCAGGAGGCACCGATCAAGTGGATTGCAGTTAGCAAGACCCCATCTCAACAAAAACTACCAAGTGGGGTGGGATGCACCTGTAATTCCAGCTATGTGGGAGGCACAGTAGGAGGATCACAGTCTGAGGCCAGCTCCCAGGCAAAAACATGAGACCCTGTCTAAAAACTAATGAAAGCATAAAGGGCTGAGGTTGTGGCTCAAGGGTTAGAGCACCTGACTAACAAATACAAATCCCTGAGTTCAAACCCCAGTGCTGAAAAAAAAATAAATTAAGTAAAAAAAAAAAAAAAAAAAAAAAAAATTAGTTTGGTCCCTAAACTCCAATGTTATTGAAGGCTGTGTCTGTAAGACCTCCAGAGAATACAGGAAGTTCGGTGTCACATGAGGAGGCCAGATGAGTTGTTTAGCCCAAAACTGGTGAGGATGCTGGCATTGATTCTAGAAGTTTACATTCTGACAATGTAAAGAAAATGTTCATCTAATATAGTACAAATCCTCTTCCATGTGACACAGAAAACAGCCACACAGAGCAAACGTTGCCTTCTGGGGCATGAATGTGAACAAGACTCCATTATTACCACAACTACTCTAGAAAGGAGCCACCAGTCCCTCAGATCAAATGCCATCACCATGGAAACAACGCCAGCCATCACCATCATCATCATCATCAGAACCAAGTAGACCAACATATTATCAATGCCATAACAGGGATGCCCACCTCTTCCAGGGACAACATGGATAAAAAAGACAGCAAGTCCTCTACCACCCATCAATACCGAGGACACACCCAGCTTAATCCACTCCCTTCCCTCCCAAATCCAGCATGCCCTTGAGGCCCAAGGAGGAGGAATTTCTGGCGTTTGCTGAGTCACAATGTTGTAGTCAATGTGTGGTGCCATGTCCAAGTACCCAGCAGTCACCACATTAGACATATGTTCTGTAGAGACGTTTGCTAGCGAGGTCTATCTTGTTCCCCTCTCCAAGTAAAATGCATATGGCATCACTCAAATTTTCCACTGTTCTGTAGACTACATTAATTTCATTATTTTCTAACTTTTAAAATTAAAAAGGCAAAAAGAAATAAATAGGTAAAGAATGGTGGCCCTGGAGAAGACTTCTTGAAAGTCTTCCAAATCTAATAAGTACTAAATCCCCCTAAGTGGCTAAAGGGAAACTGTGGTAGGGAAGAGTTGTTTAATGAGCTTTATGTCTCATCCCGTATTTCCTTTCACATGTGACCCTTCCTCCTTTCGGACAAACAAGAAGCTATAGCATGACAGAGAGAAACAGAGTCTTTCCCTTACTTTCATCTTTGGAAAGTTTACTCTTTTGTATTTTGAAAACCTAAGCCCTAAGAGATATCAAGAGGCAGAAAATCCAAGGTACCAGCATCCCTGAACAGAAAGAATTGTCTGGGCTAGGAAGTCCTTTCCTTGGAGAGACATGAATATAGTTATTTGACACAATTCTAGGAATTCTTCTTCAGCACAGCAGGGACAATGATTCCCTCTTATCTCTGGGGAGGATGTTCTAAAACTCCTAGTGGATGCCTGAAACCAAGGATAGTACCAAAAGCTAAGCATCCCCAACCCAAAAATCTGAAATGTTCCAGAATTTGGAATATTTTAAGCATCAACATGTTACCTTGAGTAAGCCTAGAAGTATCAGAAATACAGCAAAGACAACAACAAAACCAATAAGGTAACAAAATCAATAAGGTAGTCCATGAGGCGCCAAATTCATTAAACGAAGGAAGAAATATCAAATATGCTGAGTTTCTCAGCTTAATAGCCAGGAAGCAAGAGCCTTCCTAAAAGCAATTACAAAGAAAGAATGCATGTGGACAAGACTGATTTGATCAAATGAAAAATTTTAAAAATTCAATAAACAGCTTTAAAAAGAAAATGACCATCAAGGAAAACCTGTTCTCAACATAATGAATACGTGGATGTAGAGGATCCAAGGGAGGCTGAGAGCATTTCTATGTGAAGAGTCCTTAGAGATCAGTAAGATGGTGAGGTGAAGTGACTCACACCTGCGACTCACATTCAGCTACTCATGAGGCAGACATTGGGAGGATAAGAGTTAGAGGCCACCCCAAACAAAAATTAGTAATCCCATCTCAACAAAGAAGCCAGGTGTGGTGGTACACACCTGTCATCCCAGCTACATGGTAGGTTGTAGGTAGTCTGAGGCCTGCCCTGGACAAAACAGAAAACCTATCTAAAATATAGCCCAAAGCAAAATGGGCTGTAAGTGTGGCTCAAGCGGTAGAGCACCTCCCTAGCAACCACAAGGCCCTGAGTTCAAACTCCAGTACCAAAAACAAGAGGGAAAATATACCAGACAAAAATTAGTAAAGGAACAAAGATGAGCTAAGATTACCCTCCAGGCAAATTTCATAATCAGATGAGTAAGAACAGATTTAGCATTATCAAAAACTTCAAAGGTGCAAATTTCAATAAGAAAACACTTTTCATCTACCATCTTTGAAGAAAACACAAAAATAATTATAACTTCTGGTTTTGTAGAAGAGAAAGAAATTAGAACATCTTTCAGCATCTACTTTCAAGTCTGAGGGTGAAAAACCAGTATGTATCAAAACCCTAATGTAATCTACTCAGCATTTCCACTCATTTGAATTGATCCTGAAGACCAATTGTCACACAAGCAAATGCATAAAAATTAACTATAAAAAGAAATCCATGTTGCAGGACATGGGTTAAAGAGGTTTCCTAAGGTGTCCAAGTTCTTTCAGCTGCCAAGCAGAACAGGGATTAAAACCAAAATTACCCTTCTCCAGAGCCTTAAATGGGTATATTCACAATCAACAGGTAAGAAACAGCACAGGTGGTCAGTAAAGTAATTGTCAGACTCAGAGCCTTGACCATCCCTGTCTCCATACATGACCTAAAAAACACCAAAAGGTGGTGGATTTGAGAGAATGGTATCTTTCTGGGGACCCAAACATTCAAGGAAGAGGGAAATAACTTTAAATTCCTGGGCATGTTCTCACAACTCCAGGGCAGCATCAGATTCAGCAACGAATGTTCAATCCTGTGGCCTTGTCTGTTTCTGTTACAAACAGCCAAATCCATGATGTGTCTGAAAGACATCTTTCCCATTATTAAAGAGCTTGTGTGTTACAAATGACAAGTCACTTCCTTCCAGAGCATCCCCTGGAGCCTGTGTCTGGTGGAGTTGAAATTTCATCTAGGACCATAGTTGTGAGCGATCACTGGATTCTGTGGATTAATGACTGTAGAACCACTAGCACAAAACAGATGGACCATGCATTTGTTGCAGACAAAAGAAAGTCTGACAATTCCCTGAATTAGGAAAGAAAGGCACAAGACTTCCATGGGGAGAGCTGTGATCTCTTGGGGTGTTTCACCTATGGAGAGCTACCTCTCTGCAGACCAGTTGCAGATGCATGCCTGCATAAACCACATATCGCTGACATGGAGTCATGACCCTCTTTGGCTTGGGACATCACCTGAGGAAACCTACCTTAAATGTCATAAGGCCCAGAATACAGGGACTGACTGAAGAAAAGTCTTTGTGCAACAATATATTGTGTGTGTATGTGAACCTGTGCGTTCTTCATAGCCTTCAAAGGCTGAAAAGTCTGAGGTCCCCACCAATGAATCAGTCCTACTATGTTTTTTGAGCCAAACATTCTTAGAAAGAGGATGGTGGTCCTCTCAGAATTAGGCAATCCTGAGTCTATCCCTTTCTGAATGCCTTTCTTCTGCCTCAGTTTCCCTGAGTCCCATACACAGGCTCTATAGCATCTGGAATCCTATACGGAACCTCAGGTTACATGCTTGGCAAGTTCACACCATATACACCTTCTCACAGGAAGTTTATGCTCAATAACTTCTATACTTCTCTCTGAATCTGCCACTTCCATCTTCGAGTACGCCATGACTGACAGTATCTCTGGATGTAAAGAATAGGGTTGTAATTTTTTTAAATGCCAAGAAATTAAGATTGACACCAAAAAAATCAGTTAGGACTGAAGATCTTCTGCAGTGCTATATGATGACTAAATCCAGGAGTACAGGTACTGGGTGTTGCTCTGTGGTAGAGCAGCTGCCTAGTATGAGTTCCATCTCCAGCACTGAAAAAAAGGATTTCTTTTCTAACTTTCTTAATCCCTTATCAAAGATCTTCAGAGTAACACTGTTTAATCTGGTCTCATGATCTAGAAATGACATATCTCATGGGAATTGAGCATGTTCTCTCCTTGGCTGGCAGGGATATAAATGATGCATTAAATGAAATAAAAATATTTTGCCACCCTTGTGACACTTTAGACTTACAGAGTATCTTAGTTTATTCAGGCTGCTATCAGAAAACTTCATAAGCTGAACAGCTTCTAAACATGGCTCTGGATGTCCGCTGACTCAGTTGTCTGGTGAGGGCTCGCTTTCTGGTTTTTATAGATGGAGCCTTCTAGCTGTGTCTTCACCTAATGGAAGAATTCTGGTGTCTTCAGCCCTTAAAAGGTCACTAAGCCCATTTATGTGGGTTCTACCCTCATGACCTAATCACCTCCTGAGGGTCCTACCACCAGATACCATCACCTGAGAGTTAGGTTTCAAAATGTGACTTTGGGGACACGCAAACATGTAGTCCATAATACAGAGCATTCACTTTGTGGCTTCCAAATTTTCAACAAGCATTAGGTTGTATGTACCACCCACCACTTCCATTGGATCCACATTTACCGGTGAAGAAACATTGGCTGAGACAGGCAGACTGATGGCTGTGAGGGTCAAGGTGAGGGTTTCATGATTTCCAGGTACCAGGTGTGTGCTGAAGACACTAATCCCTTAATTCATGGACCATATAGTCTCATAGGAGAAAAGCATTAAGTAATTGATTTCACGAATATATAATTGGGCACCATAACAAGCAAAACTGCAACCACATTTCCAACAACAGAGGCATAGCTAAGTAAACAATAGTTCATCAAATATAATGAATCACTAACACAAGCAATAAAAATCAAGCTATATAAATAACATTATTTACCTAAAATATGTCCTCAATATGTTAATAAGTCAAAAGAAAATACTACATAGAAAGGATTGAAAAATCTGATCCTATTTTCATTGAAAGAAAAATCTGTGTAGCTCAAGCCTTTAGCTGCTATGTTCTACTTCCTTTCTTCTGGATATAGTCCAGTTTGTTTTCTGATTCTTCAGTGCAGGGATGGGCCAAATCTGGCCTATTTGTCTATTTTTGTAACTTTTTTGGTGAAGCTAGGGGGTCAAACCCAGGGTCTCAAACTTACTAGGCACATGCTTTACCACTGAACTACCTTGCCAAGCTGCAAATAAAATTTTACTGGAGAACAAATAAACTCATGCATTTACATTTTCTCAATGAATGCTTTCACACTACAACAGCAGAGTTGAGTAGTTACCGATTGTATGTCCTTCAAAAACTAAAATATTTATCATCTGAGCCTCTACAAAAGAGAGTTTGTCAAGCTGTGTATGAGTCAACTGGGGAACCTGGGCACTCTAAGGTTCTGAAGCCACAGTGATATAACCAAGTATGTCCTAGGTGCCAGTCTGGGCAAGCATCACTCATTTCCTCCCCTCAACAGCCCTTTGTGATAAATACTGCAATAATCCTACTTTTCGGTTGAGGAAATTGAGGCACAAGGGAAAGTGACATGCTCAAGGTCATACTTCTGGAAAGATGTAAGATCAAGCCGGGGCCCTGAACTTCAGTATCTCTGAAGTAAACATGGAGATTCACACTAGCTTCTTCCAATTCCCTTTTTGTTCTAATCTCTTACAACCACAGAAGACAATTCTAGCCTCAACCCAGCTTGAAGTCCTATAATTCTGCTACACCCTCCACCTTTGAACATAGAAATGAATAATCAATTAGGTCAGGCATCCATAAGGAATGATGTGATTCAGCTAGGGCAAATCATGGTCTCCAGAGATGTAGAGATGCAGAAGATAAAAGGCATCAATTGCCCCTGGAGTTAGCAGATACCAATGGAAGCTTCTTGAAGGGATGAGATGAGGGCAACAGCTTGATCTATGGATCTCAAGGATTTTAGAAGACAGATCAGTCCAGAACGAAGATATATTGTATGCTAACTAGAGTCCAAAATGGTAGCATACAGCTCCCCAATACTGAGTATATTGTCACCTGTAGGGCTGGGGAATAAGAGGCCAGGATACCACGCATCCATGTGTGGCTTTTTGGTGTAATCATGGCCAAGAATTTCATATAATTTTACATATATGCATGTACATGCAAGAATAAAACTTTATTTTACAAAGTCCTTTTATTAGTCCTTTATATTATAATTAGGTCTTATACTAACTTTTTAATTATGCATGTGTATTAGTTATGTCATCTGTGAATCTCATTTCAGGAGGTACTATACAATATTTGTTATAAAAAGGGGATGTTAGCAAAAAAGGATGTGGAGAACCACTAGATGAGTAAATTCGGGGAGCAAGGGAAAGTCCCAAGAGTCAGAAGTGGGTAGAGGTCTGGTGTTAAGCAGTGCAGGGGGACAAGTTCAATGAGATAGGAAAACATATATTATGTGAAAATCACTGCATACAGAGGGAACTTGACCATGAAGATAATGAAGCAGAAGCTTCAGTTAGCCTCTTATATGCCTGGGGTCCACTCACATGTTTATATGATCATGTTTGTTTGATTGTGATAACTTAATCTCTTTTCTATTTAAAGAGCACCTTCCAAATTTGTACATATAAGGACCCCAAAACTCTGGACCCATCCCTGCTCTGATGGAATTCATGCTTCCATGGTGGGGAACATATGGATGTGGCTAAGCAGAGACACTACCCTTCAGCAGAAAGATCACTGGATTCTCTTTCTCTCTCATAGACAAACTTTGTTTCTCATTCCCACCTCCACAGCAGCAAAACAGACTAGTTTTCTGATACACAGTCTACACATGGAATCAGAAACATCACTGCACAATTGTCAAGGCCCACTTACCATCAGGTCTAAATCCTCCATGTCTAACTGCTCTGGGAACATTTCACTCCCAGAATAAATGAACTGTTCCTGGGGCAAATGGGCAAACAGTCCTTACACCAACCCTAGAGTCAGGATACATCTCTGTATTCTCATACCCACCTGAATTTGTGCCTTCATACCTGGGTAAGGTACAACACCACCAGTACTCACAAATGTTTTCATTGACTCTACACCTTTCACTATGTTCCCACCATATGAAAGATGCAGAAAAGATGGGGTAACATTGTGGTTAGCATGATTCTATTACTACCTGGTGCTACTGCTAACCAGCTAAGTGAATGTGTGCAAGACATTTGACATCAGTCCAAACTTACTTCTGCTATGAAATGGACTTTATGACAGTAAGCACCATCTTCTATTTCTACCCATCCCCCCTTCTCATTCTTGTTTAATTTTCCTCTGTATTCTATAATTATTTTGTTGCTGTATAGTTTTAATACAACAAAATACATAGTTCTTAAGTGATTAGTTTAATGAGTTTGAACAACAGTGCAACTTCTATGTTACCTCCACTGAACACAAGATAAGGAACACATCACTCACCTTAGAAATTTCCTTTATGCTCCTTTCAAACCAACTCCCTGCCTACCAGATGCAACTACTTTTGACTTCTATCACCATAAATAAATATTATCTTACAAAAAAAACATCCTTTGTGGCTAGCTAATGTTTATAAGCTATATGCTGCCATATATGCATATATATATGTTGCTTGTCTCTGTTCTTACAGTTGCTGTTAAGTAACATTCCTTTGTATGAACATATACCACAGTTTACTGATCCATTCACTTGATAGCATTGAGTACTTCCAGGATTCACAATAGTGAACAAAGCCGCTGTGAGCATTTGTGTGCAAGACTTTTTTGGGGATACATAATCACATTTCTCTTGGGTAAATATTTACAAGTGGAATTTCTGGGTCACTGGATAAATGCAGGGATAACTTTATAAGATCAATAAACAGTTCTTTAAACTGGTTGTACCACTCAACACTTCTCCTGGCAAGCAATGAAGTGTTTCAGCCAAGTGCTTCACATCCTAGCCCTTGCTTTCACAGTTCTCTTGATTGGCTCATTTTTTGCCATTTTAATGGATAAGGAATAGTTCTCTTTGTGGTTTTTAATTTACATTTCCTTGGTGATGAATGATATTAAAAAATCTTTTCAACCATTTGTTAGCTATGTGTAGGTGTTTTTAAATGAAGTGCCTAGTAAAAGTCGTCTGCCCATTTTAATGTACTTGTGTATTTGTACTGTATATATATGGACATTCTTTATATATTTTGAATACGAACTCATTTTCAGATAATTGTACTATGGATATTGTTTCACCAGTCTATGGATTGAACTGTATATTGTAACCTACCTATCCCAGGAACATTCACTTTCATGCACCAATAAAATTCTCCTTTTAAATGATCAATTGAATTGAATCTCTAGACCATGATCCTTGTAAGTGGGAATACCATTAATACATTAAGAAATACTTACCTCAGGCTGGGACATGGCTCAAATGGTAGAGTGCCTGGCTGGCAAATGCAAGGTCCTAAGTTCAGGTACAAAATTAATTTTTTAAAAAATTACCTCACCAGGTAGATATTAAGATTAAATAAGATCAAATGGGAAGTCTTCAACAATACCCAGCACATAACAAGTTGGTTTTCTGTTGTTCTTAGTAATATATACATAGTACTATCTATCTACATTCACACATACATATTACACATATGTAATATACAATATGCTGTTATATGTTATATTATTATTATGCTATATGATATAATTTGTTATATATTCTATTATATACTAATGTTATATACTATGTGTGTATATACATATATATTACTATCTGTGTGTTTAGATACACATACATGTGTATAGATACAGACGTGTGTAGACAGAGCAGCTTTTTCTATTTTTAAAGAATTAATCTCTCTGTAGGAGCAGGAGAGAGAATCTATTGCTATGGGAGTTTATAAAAAGAGCTATTAACTGAACTTGGAGAAGCATATCAAACAAACTTTCTGACAGAAGATGAAAGTTACTAGGCAGCAGTTAAGACCCAGAAACAAAGATGACAGAGGAAATGGAGTTGTAGGCAGTAAGAAGGTGAAAATTAAACATGATGAAAACGTCTACAGCATTACAGAATTTACACAAGGCTGCAGTGTATGCTCTGAACTGGGGCATGAGGTGCACAGGTGAGGTTAGAGTGTGGAAGATCTTGCCACACAGAGCATTTGCTCTTTGTTCCATTGGCTGGGCTTCTCAAAGTGTGAGAAGCACCAACTCCACATCATCTGGGAGTGCCACAGAAATGATCAAAACAAAATCTGCATGTCAACAATACCCATAAGTGATTTGTATAGAAAATAAAGTCTAAGTCACCCCAGGTTTTTGATCAGGGGTGTGATATGCTAAGATTCACAAGTTAGGAACTTTACCCTGGAGGTGACATGGAGATCAGTCCCAAGAAGGCTAAATCATAGGCATAAATTTCAGCTAAGTGTCCACTGCACTCATATCTCCCTGGACTTCAGAAGTTCACATCATTTTTATTAAAACTCTTTCATGACTCAATTTACCTTGTCGGCATCTCTACAACATTGTCCTTCTATGACCCTTCTGGAGACATTTGCTGATATTACTAAACTCTAATAATAATCACCATATTATAATATCAAGAGTTACTTGACATGTAATTACCAGACACTACCAAGATATCAGCTGCATACTAGTTCTAATCTTCTTAACCACTTTGAAATGCTAACTATAACGGAAATACTTTGCTGCCTTCCTTTTAATCCATTTCCCTCTTAGACACACAACAATCTCGTGTCACTCACAGCCAAGTGATACCACCCCCAGCTCAGTCTTACTATGGCCATAATGGTTGGTTCAGGGAAGATCGTGTCATTCAGTGAAAGCCCGTGACAAGCCAGAAAATGTCTGGGATGGTTCTGGGAAGGAAGTGTCTGAGAGAGCTGCCTAAAAAGATGGCATCACTCTTTTTGTGGAAACTGTGATGGGAAGGTGAGTACTTATAAGGTCTGGAACAATGGAAGTCACTTTTTTGCTGCTCAGGGGAAAGCCCACTGAGGATAAATCTGACATTGAGTGGGGTGAAGAACTAGAAGCTCACAAAGAAATACAAATAGATTCCCTGATGACAAAAGTAGCCCTTCAGCTGGCTCAAGCCCACACTTGAAATTAGTTACTTCTAAGATTTTCCGTTAAGCAAACCAATATTTATTGTTTTTTAAGCCACCAGCTCTATCACTTGCCACCAACTGCTTCCTAATTAATAGTGTGTCATCATGTTCATTTTCCAAGCTAGAAAGCTGAAAATTAAAGAAGCTAAATTATCTGTTTGGTCACAGAACTTATATTTAAATTAAATCTGACTCATAGAAAAATCCAGGATTTTTCTACTAAGTTTTGCTCCTTCTCATATTTAAAAATGTTCAAGTCAATCCTTAAAAAAAAAAAAACATAGATGAGGAACTAAGAAAATTTAATTGAAAACTATATGATGCATAATTTAGACAACTAGGGGGAAAAGCACAGCTTGAGAAAATGAAATATTTTCTATCTTTCATTTATGTACTTATTTAATTTTAACTTGCTAAGTCATTCAGGGAATATTTACTGAAAATATATATTATATGTGAAGCACCGTATTAGAAATATAAAAATGAGTAAAAGAATGTTTTTAAATATGTACTCACTAAACACCAGAACACAAAAAGAATTAAGCAAAACCAACAATGATAAAAGGAGAAATAGGTGCACAGTTAGAGTTGGGTGTGTCAATACCCTGCACCCCACAAATGACACAGCTACAAGACAGAAAATCAGCAAAGTAAAAATTATGAACAGCACAGTCTGCTCAAAGAATCTAGTCAACAAATACAGAACCTTCTACCCAACAAATGCAGATTATATGTGTTTCCAAGCAGCACAGAAAATTCATTAAGGACCTGGGTGTGGTGGCTCATGCCTGGAATCCAAGCTACTTTGGAGACGGAGATCAGGAGGATCAGGGTTCAAGGCCAGCCCAAACAAAAAGGTAGCCAAAACAACATCTCAACAAACAAGCTGGGAATGGTGATACACACCTGTGATCACAGCTATGTCAGAGGCATAAGTAAGAGAACTGTAGTCTGAGGCCAACCCAGAAAAATAGCAAAACCCTATCTGAAAAATAACTTAAAGCACAAAGTGCTGAAGGTGTGACTCAGTGTTAACACACTTTGCCTAGCAAGTGCAAGGCCTTGAGTGCAAATCTCAGTGAAGGAAAGAAAAAAGGGAGACAAGAAAATCCACCAACATACATCATACCCTGGAAGATAAAATAAACCTCAAAAAATTTAAAAGAATTGAAGTTATACACACTATTTTTCATGGATCACAATGTAATGAGACTAAAAATCAATACCAAAAAGACGGCAGGAAAAAAAAATCACTAAACATGTGAAAATGAAACAACACACTTCTAAATAATTCATAGTTCAAAGAGGAAGTTTCCAAGGGAATAAAAACATATAGAACTAAGTAAAAATGAAAGTCCAACATCTCAAAATATGTAAGATGAAGCTAAAGTAGGGCTAATATGAAAATTTACAGCACTAAATTCTTACTTTAAAAAGGAAGATCTCAAATCAATAATCTAAGTTTCTATCTGAAAAAAACTAGAAAAAGAAGAAGAAAATACCTGATGTAAGCAGAAGAAATAAATGATATGGAAATTAGAGAAAAATTAATAAACTAAAAAGGTAGTTCTCTGAAGAAAATAAGTAAAATCAGAAAGGAAATACAGTCACCAATATCATTGCAGATCCTGGAATCATTAAAAAGGTAATAGAATATCATGCACATCTTCACATTCATAAATTCAACAACTGAGAAGAAAGGAGCCAATTCCTCAAAAACTACAAACTAACACTCAAAGATCAAACAGAAAATATGAATAGTTCCATAACCAACAGAGAAGTTGAGCTAATAATTTCAACAGTCCCAAAACAGAGAATCTCCAAAGTCACTGGAGAATACCACCAACAATTCAAAAAGAATAAACACCAACTAGACATTAGCTCTTCCCAAAATAAAAGAAGAACCATTTCTCAAATCATTTTATGAGATCAGTGCTATCCTGATACAAAAACTAGATGAAGACAGCACAGAAAAAGGAAACACAGAGCAATATCTCACATAAATGTAGATATAAAAATTCTTAACAAAATATCAGTAAACCTAATACATAAAAAGAATTATGTACCATGACCAAGTGGGATTGATTCCAGGTGTGCTAGGCTGATTTAAAAGAAAAATAAGGAAATCCACTGTATCAACAGGCTAATGCAGACAAAATCCAACACTGTTAATGACAATAACTTTCAGAAAGATGGGGACGGAAGGTAACAAAATCCACCTGACAAAGATCACCTACAAAAATCTATAGCCACATCACACTTAATGGTGAAACACTATGTACTTACTTGCTAATATCTGAAACAAGGGAAGAAAGCCCACTCTCACTGCTCTTACTCAATACAGCATTAGAAATGGTAGCCAATCCAATCAGGCAAGGAAAATAAATAAAATTTATATGAATTATGGAGGAAGAAATAAGACTATGACTATTTGCAAATGACATGCTTGTTGACATACTGTAGCCTATAGAAACTTCTGGAATTATGAAGTGTGACCAGCAAGGTTTCAGGACACAAGATCAACATATGAAAATCTATTGCATATCAATAACACTAACAATGAACATGGAGAAACCAACATTATGATATAATACCATCCATAACTTCTCTAAAGAAAATACAATGCTTAGTTGTAAAATTAACAATACATGTATAGGATCTGTTTGCTGAAAAGTTACAAAATGTTAATAAAAGTAATAAAAGAACATCTAAATAAATGGAGAGAAATACTGTGTTCAGGAATTCCTATCAAAATCTACAGTATGCTTTTGTAGAGGCACATGAACATATTTCAAAATTTACACAACAGGCACAGCCCCTAGAATATTAAAACAATCTTGAAAAAGAAAAATAAAGTGAGAGGACTCGCTCACATTTGGACTTACTCTATAGCTACAATAATAAAGACAGTGTGATCTTGGCAGGAGAATAAACACATAAATCAATGGAACAAAGCACAGAAGGTAGAAATGAACCCAAACAAATATGTTCAACTGATTTTGGACAAAAGCTGTTCAAAGGAGGAGTGAGAGCCTTTTCAACAAAAGGATATTTGGACGATTGGACAATTTACATAGGCAATAAAATGAACATAGACTTAAACATCAATCTTTATAGGAAAGTTAATTCAAATTAGACCATAAACTTACACATAACTTGAAATTATTACACTTTTAGGAGAAGATGTTTGTTTGGAATCTAGGCAAAGCAAAGGATTCTTAGACTTGACATAAAACAGATGACCATAAAAAAACTTTTTATAAACTTTTCCTGGATGAAAATTAAAATCTCTGGATTGTGGATGTAGTTCCAAATAGAGTACTTGCCTAGAATGCCCAATGGCCTAGGTTCCATCCCCAACACCACAAAAATCAAAATCTTTTGATCTGCAAATGACCCTACTAAGAGGATAAAAAGACAAATACAGGCTAGAAGAAAATATCTGTAAATCACACATCCAATAAGAAATTTCTAGAATAAAAAACTCCCAAAATTCAACATTAAAACCCAAACAATCCAAATAGAAAATGCACACAGAACATGAATACCCCAAGGAAAACCTACAAATGGAACATAAGCACAGGGAGAGATGTGCAGCATCACTGCCCATTAGGGAAACACAAGTTATGGACACCATGAGATGGCACTATGTCACTGTCTGAGTGGCTAAAATTAACATTGACGACTCTAAGGCTAGTGAGTTTGTCAAGAACTGCATCACTCGTACGTTACTAGTGAGGATGTAAAATGGTACCATGGTTCCAACAAATGGCAGTTCATCCCAGAGAAACGGAAACTTGTGTTCACACAAAACCTATACACCTGTTCACTCTCATATATAGAAGCTAAAACACAATCTGAAAGCACAATAGTGATTACTAGTATTGGTGGAGGGAGTGGGAAAAGGGAGGTTGACTTTGATCAGTGTACATTATATGCGTATATGGAACTGTCACACTGAACCTTTCAAATGTACAATTAATAGAAAAAAAATTAAAACCCCAGTCAAAAGGTTCCAAGTATTACAATTCCATTTCTATGGCATTCTTGAGATGAAAGAATTATAGAAATGGGATCATAGTTTGGAATAAAGAATGTTGAGAGGGAAGTGGGTGTGATCATACCCACCACAAGAATATGAAAAATTCTCGTGGTAATTCATGACCCTGTACACATAAAACTGCACAGACATACACACACTCCCTCATCAATGAGCACAAGGAAAACTGGGAATGCCTGAATAAAATCCCTGGATTTTATCTATATCAATCTCTCGATTCTGATATTATATGACAGTTGTACAATGTGTTATCATTGAGAAAAACTTCATGAAGGGTATGTGCCATCTTACTAGTGTGCACAAAATAAGTAAGAGCAGTCTCCACTCTATAGAAGCTGTTGGAAGCTAACCTAGTCAAACTTTTCAATAAAAATAAAACTGAGTGTGTTAACAACCATAATACAGTTGTGTGCAGGTGACTTGGTAGTCCATGCCATATGGCTCCCTGCAGAAGCATTTCATGAGTAGGAACCTGTGAGGAAATGGAGTAGTGAGGGTAGACTTAATACTGTGCCTGCATATGGACCCATGTACACCTGAGTACACACATACACAGGTGAACTGATGGGACATAAAAAAAAAGAGGGGAGCTTTGTGCCAACACTGAATCCAGGAAAGGGGATTTGCCAATACCTTAAGAGATGTAGGCCAAGTACACTGCAGATGTAAGTACTGTGTAGCAAAAATGACCACTGACAAATTCATTATCTGGAAAGGACTGGTATCAAGAGGGAACTTGATCTTGTCATCACCAGAACTGCGTAGAATACTTAGAAAAACAAAGAGGTCAGAGGTCAGGCACAGACTTGATTCAGCAGCCAGTAGCATCAGCAATGGGCCCTGCCCGATTTACTCAGCCAACTTACAACAACACTCCACCAAACAGACTCAACTCTAGAGTTTTAACAACCTTGGAGAAGGAGCTGACTGAAATACCTTGGTCCCAAGCCCTTCTACACCCTTGTAAGGCCAGCATATCTTTAATCGGCCAATGTCAACCTATGTCATCTCTTGTCCAGCTTGAGAAAATACTACACTAACAAAAAAATAGTAGCAAATGGCTACTGAGTACCAGTACCAAGCATTGGCCAGTGGATGACGCTAATAAAGACATTGTCTCACTTCCTCATGCAACAATCTTAAAAGATCAAACACAAGGATCCCAGTCACATAAGGGTGAGCAGGAAAAAAAACCCTAGAAAAACATTGTGCAATTTGGAGGACAAATAACAAGGTAGGATAAATTTAACAAGGTCAAATTTAAAGAGAACAAACATGACCTCTGCTAACACAAGAAGCTTATGAAAAAAACTCGCAACTTTGAAAAGGGATTTAAACAGCACATACAGGCAGAGGAGGATCACATTTTCAAGGAAATTTGCTCAGGAAATTTTAGACACCATCTGCTTTTCACTCTCAAGGAAATCATAGAAAACACAGACTCTGTAAAATAAGAGGAAATCATGAGGCAATTTACTGAGAGAGAAAAGAGAAAGCTGATAGAGCTAAGGAATTAACTCAAGGAAAGAAAGAATGATGTATGGAATTAAAACATTAAAAGGTGGTAAAGAACTGAATTCACAACATAGGAAACCTTATCACCTTGTTGAGCACAACAAATTTAAGACGCTCTTTCTGGATGCAAAAGAAAACTGGAAAAAGATAACTAATTAGAAATTGCATTTACAGTGGTTTCTATATAGAATCATGGAAATTACAAACTACAAATCCTCAAAAAGAACACAGGCCCATGATACAGAAAATGTGTTCACATTAATGTGCCCATGACTAGCGTTATCACACTGAATTCTCATTCCACACCTACAAGGTACAAATCATTATATGCTGATTCTACAGGTGAGGAAACTGAAGCCTTAATAGATGTTTGCTCAGCGTTATCAAGACTGTGGGGACACAGGTGTAAGGAGCAACCAGCGATGTGAATTAAAACACCTTGAAATAACTTTGGAGAGAAATGCACATGAGTCAGATGAAAAATACTCCCAGCACTTGATGGACGGTATCAAGATGCTAGAATGCATTGTTATACAAGCCATGTTCCTGGACTGGACAACTCAATACTATATTGATTTTAAGTCCTGAAGCATTAATCTGCAAACTTAATACTATTAAATACTATTCCAAAGTTATTTTATATGGAACTTTACAACATAATTTGAAAATTCATCTACACATGAATTAGAACAGGTTAGAACAGTCCAAAATATATTGAAGAAGAATGATAAGGAGGGAAAAGATGCACTATTAAAGAATAAAATATAAATAAAGGAATGATAAAGATTGTTGTTGTACTTGCTCATGTATGCTGAGACTATTAACAGAGGTAGCTCAGTGGGATGGAACAAAAAGAAGGAAAACAGACTCAAATAAACAAGCATCTAGTGGACCCTAGATATTTCAGATATGTAGGAAAAGAACATATTTAATAAATAAATTTAGGTAAGAGAAAGATTTGAATCACACAACAGATCTCACATGAAGATAATTTGTAAGTGAAAATTTGAAAAATGAAATTATGAAAGTAAATGGAAAAATTCTAGTAAAACTTCATATCATCCTTCCCTGCTTTGTTTATCTAAAGCAGGGAAATATTGTATACAATTCTTTATTAATAATTTTGTTTACTGTCTGTTTCTCAACTCTGGAATCAGGCTCAGTAAGGGCAGGACTTTTAACTATTGATTCCTAGTGCCTGGAAAAGTTTCTAGTGCACAGAAGCTTAAAACAAGTATTTGTGGAAAAATTAAAAGAACAGATGATACTAGACTGGGAAAAAAAGGTTTATTTAAAGCATAAAACCAAGGGAGAAAGTAACATAAAAGAAACATACACATACAACACAAAGTATACTAAATTTCTCTCTACAACAAAAATGGCAAACAACATTATATGATAGGTTGTAAAGAAATATTTGCAACCCAAATTATAATAGCTGAATATTTATAATTAACTAGCCTTTTAAAACAGTAAGAAAGAAAATGGACAAAGATGATATCTAAAAGAAAAAGTGTTCGTCGTCAGTAAACATTTAGTATGTGTGACACTGCAGATAACAAAAGAATTAAAATTTGAGGAAGAAATAGAGCTTATCTCCCACTGATCAGCAAAGCCCAATAGTATTTTGTCTTCAGCCAGTGTGTGAGAGGATGGGAACACTGATGCCTGGTAAGTAGATGTGATCTTAGTACAGTCTTTCAGGAAAGCAATGAGATGTATTAACATTTTATATCTGCATGCCCACTAACATGCAATTCAACTTCTAAGAAATTATCTCACAAGAAGACCCACACAAGTACACAGACAATTAAGGAACAAGGAGGTTTTGATTCATTGCTATCATAATAATTTTTTTAAAAAATTACAAGCAACTTAAATGTCTATGATATCAAATGAATTAAGGCACATCAATACAAGGGAATGGTATGCACCTTGTAGGAAAACAGTGTGGTACAGAACCATATAAAATAATATTTAGCAAAAGGTAGAAATTTACTGGCAATGTAGGTAATTTGTCTGCATGAATATAACAGAAGTTCTCAAAATGTGTTACCCAGACCAGCAGCATCAATATTACCTGAGAAGTTGTCAGGAATGCAAATCCTCAGGCTTCATTCCAAACTTACTAAATGATAGATGTTAGATATGGGGACCAGCAATCTGTGTCTTAGGAAGCCCTTTGTCTTTGTTCTATTTGGACTGTTAAAACAAAGTATCTTACACTGGGTGATTTCAAAAATAATAGAAATTTGTTTCTCACGGTTCTGAAGACCTTGGAGACCAAGATCAAGGTCAGAGCAGATTCAGAGTTGGAGGAAGGCTCCTTTCTGTTTCACAATGGCAGCTCTTGCTATGTCGTTAAATGGCAGGAGGTGGGTCAGCCATCTTGCACCTCTTCTAAGAACCCTAATTCCATTCATGAGAGCTTCACTCTCATGACTTGATCACCCCCTAAAAGTATTATCATGTTGGGGACCAAATTTCAATATAACAATGGGAAGAGGAGCACCAAGACCCTCGCAACCTCCAAGACACTCTACTGCACATTAAATTTTCAGAACCATTGGCGAATCTTGTAATAATACACATCAAACTGTTGACAGTTATCACAGAATACAAGTTTCAGAGGAAAATTCACTTTCTCCTTTATATACGTCCATTTTGCAATTGTGATATATTGCAATGGAAATTAGAAACAAAGGGAAAAGTAAGATTTTTTCCACCAGAGAGAGAAAGGGGGAGAGAGAAAAAAGAGAACTATAAGTAGCCAATATAAAAATGAATGAGAGATGATAAATGGGTGAAGTCACCCCCATTAAAAGGCAAAAATAAATGCACTTTAAAGGTAAGTTTAAAACAGTCCATCTGACTAGAGTTAAAAGGAATTTGTATTCGAATTTGACAACTTTTTCTACTTAGTATTAAGGAAAACAATAAAATCTAATGGAATCACTTATAGAAGGAACTTTCAAAGACCGCCAATAGGATCACAGGAAAAGCACTGGAATTTTACAGCAAAATCTGTAATAATGGGCATGTAATTAACCCAGTAACCAAAGTTCTAGGATTCCTCCTAGATGAATATTAAAGAGCATGTTTTCTACAGACATAGTTTAAAATACGGAGGCATCCTAAATGTTCTACCAGAGGAAATTAGGTAAAAGAATTATGTTAGACAGTGTTACTGTAGTATAATTCTTGCATTAAAAACTGTGACATGAATCATGAATGGAGACATATTGATATAGAAATATATATAGCATATAATCAAGAAAAAATTTAACTACTAACATCAAGTGTTTAATATGTCTCAAGCAGAATTCTAAGAACTTTGCAACTACTATGGAAACCGGTTTGGTGGATCCTCCAAAAACTGAAAATAGAACCAGCTATACCACTCCTGGGTATATGTGAAGGAATGTAGTAAGTCAGCAGACAACAGAGACACCCACACACAAATGTGAGCACAGCACTATTCTCAATAACTAAGCTACAGAATCACTCTAGGTGCCAGATGAATGGATACAGAAAATGTGGCATATATACACAATGGAGTATTAGTCAGCCATAAAAACAAATGAAATTGTATAGTTTGCACTTACAAGGGTGAAACTGATGATCATCATGTTGAATGAGATAAGCAAAGTTCAGAAAGACAAATATCACATGTTTTCACTCATATATGGAATCAGACCTAAAATAATACTAAGAACAATAAGACATGATTGTAAAATAGTGACTGTTTGTGGGAGAATCAATAGGAGAAGGGAGGGTGAGAGGAGGGGATGATGGAAGAATAAGTGTGATCAGAGTACATTATATATACATGCATGAAAATAACATAATGAAAGCCATTAAAATTTTTCAAAGTGGGGGACCGAGGAAGAGGGATAATAAAGAATAATAAGAGGGGGTAAGTATTTACATGCATATATGGAAACATCATAATGAAATCCCTTTGAACAAGTAATATATACCAATAAAAATAATCACTTAGTCCTAATAACTATATGAGAGAAATAAACTTATTTCACAGAGGTAGAAATACATTGGAAGAATTTCACTAACTTGCCCAAGACCACCAGTTAGTGAGTGTGTAGGGTGGTAGCTTCTGGCCCCAGGTCAGCTGTCTCCAAAGACCACACTGATGATAACTGTGCTATGAGCAGCAGGTTTAATGTGGTATCACTTAAATTGTTGGTGGTGGTTCACAGAGACAAGTCTGAAAGGCTAGATGCTAAAACACTAGCAATGACTAGCTCTGGATCATGGAATTAAATGTAGTTTAAATTTTGCTTTCCCTTTGTTTACCTTTGAAATTTCTGCTTTTTTCTCCAAAGATTACATTGCTCAAGCTATGTAAGTGAAAATATTTAATTTGGAACCTAGTATGTGTTATATTAACAAAAAAAGCATGAGTATGAGTTCATGGCGGGGTGGGGGGCACCGGGGCTGTAGCTCAGTGGTAGAGTGCTTGTGTAGCATGCTCAAGGGCCTGGGTTCATCCCCTAGCATAAAAAGAAAAAAAAAAAAAAAGAGTTCACTGAGAAGACAAACCCTACAGAAACCAATGGCCAACGGTATGGAAAAGAAACTTAGAAAGGAATGGAGTTTTTCAGTGACAAAGCCCAGAATTCAGTCCCCAGCACTGAAAAACCTTTTGGGTCCTACCCAAGAAGCAGAATCTCTGGGATAGCATCTGGAAACATGCATTTTAACAAGTTCAAAGGTGGACACTCATGTCTGTGCCCACATCTCACTGCATGGTGGTCTCCAGGTGTTGGATGAAGGGGTCATCAAGTGCTTTTTGACGTGGAAAGATAAACTGATCTTACCCTCTACTGTTCTAAGGCAAGTTCCAACTTCTAGTTTGCAAACTCATCAGATCCTGGCTTCTACTGGACCTTGGTTCTTTCCTGGGACATCCTCAGCTGAATGAAATCTTTCACACATTTTCTCTGTGTTGGGGATTGTGCCTTTTCAGATGCCCCCTTGTGTAAGACAGTCCTCTGTGGTTTGTCACATGTCTCCCTGACTGCTCTCTGAAAACCTCCTTTGTCCTCACCAGCCAGGACACTTAAAGGTGTTGCTGTTATTTTTAGCAGAGTTTGAGATGCCATGTAGAATAAAGCTGTAATTTATTAAAAATCAGAAGAGGATGAGCAAGTAACACACACATGAAGAAAGCCCAAGCACATGCTGTATTCAGAGAGAGACTGGAAGATGGCGTCTTTGGACTGTTCTGTGTTTGAGGTCCAGGTGTTCACATGCAATCCTGGCAGGCTTGCTGGTAAGGTAACAGGGTTCCAGTAGGGCAAACTTACTTAATTCTGGGGCCCAAGGCCTTATTTCTTGAAAGGTGTCAAGTTCTGTGCCCACCATTCCTTGTGGATGGAGAAGGCCCTATGCAATGTCCTTGGTTCTGCTGACATTGGGGACCTTGCCCAACCCCCAGTGTCTTCCCCAAAGCTCAGCCCTAGAAATCCAAGTTTCCCTCCATAAATTCCAACCAATGCCACAGCCTTCTGCTCCGATACAGAAGCTTCCATGTTTTCTTCTCACCAGCATGGTACTTTAAAAACCTTTAGTAGTGAGTGAGTTGGGGGACACTTAAGCAACTTCAGTGACAACTTCCTACCACAAAGAGCACTGAAGTACAAGAGGAAATGATGAATGTGAAGAGGTGGGCCTGGACTGAATTTGATGGTAGAAACATTCCACCAAACTAATTTCCATAGACATTCACTTTCTTTAGTATCAATGACTGACTACCCACTGGATCCCTGTGGCCAGATACAAATGACCAAGCAGGAAATTAGTAAATAAAGGAAACTGCTGCATATGGCCAAGGAAACAAAAGAAAGGCATGGAGTTTTGAAAACAAATGGCACCTTTTAATGGGCATATGAAATTGGAAATCACTTACACCACCCATCATCCTACTTTACAGCTGGAGTTACAGAGAAAAAATAATAAAGCTCACAGAAAAAATAATAAAGCTCACAGAAATTTTACCAGTCTCCTCCATGGAAATGAAAATATGGCTTTTCCTCATTGAATAGACTCTGACAGTTGAGAGTGTTCGAATAACACATAAACACCACCAAAACCGCACTGGATTCTTCAAGAATCTTTCATTTGTTCACTAGAAGGATCACGTGCATGGTATCAGTGCCACACTCCCTGGCAGGGCAGCACTAAAGGAAGGCTGGAGTACAGAGGCGACAGTTCTGATAAGTAATACAGACCAGGTAACAATATGTCACAACAGGAAGGCAGACTTTGGTGGGAGGATTGAAGAAAAACATCTATTTTGGTCTTGTGAAGTTTTAATGGTCCCAAATGCCAGCAATTAGAATTCAGACTTCCCCCAGTCAGACTACCTTGAGGCATCTACTGCCTTTCTTTATGGATGAATTTATCCCGGTGTAGGTCACATGATTGTTCTAAATAGGGAATGCCTCTCCCTATAAAAGGATTATTTTTCTCCATTCCACTAACATCAGGATTGCCCATGACACTTTCTTTAACCAGTGGAATAAAAATGGAAATTTCACACAAACACTTCTAATTAGAAGCTTTAAAAGCCATGTGCAGCTACTCAGAAGGCAGAGATCTGAAAAATCATAGTTCAAGGGCCCAGATCAAAAGTTCACAAGACCCCCATCTCAAGAAATAACTTGGGCATGTTGGTTCATACTATAATAACTAGCTACCTGGAAGGAATAGGTTGGAGGATCATGGTCCAATGCTAGCTCAGACTAAAACAAAAAACTCTTTCTGAAAAATAACCTAAAAAGCAAAAGGGGCTACAGGGTATGGCTCAAGTGGTAGAGTGCCTGCCCAGGAAGCACCAGGTCCTATGTTCAAACCCCACCAATACACACATACACACAAATAAATAAATAAATAAGAGTCAGTGTATGTTTGTTGTATTGGACTACACTCTCTTTTCTCTCTACTACAAAATCATTAATGTCCCAGACAGAGGCAACAGAGGCAGTTCTACTGGCCTGGGTCCAAGTAAATAAGTTCTGTAAAATAATTACAAGTAACCCAAAATGGACATGAAATGTAAGTGAGAAATAAAACATTGTAATTGTATACCAGAAACTCTGGGGTCATTTGTTACTGCAGCATACCTTAACACAAATGCACTGATACACCACTGCATTCCAGCTTTCATACATGGAGACCCAGCTACTCTGACAATCATCTCCTGCTAGGAGTTGGTGCCTGGAGCTCAGTGTGTCACTGGAACTCAGTGACTGCTCACTGTGTGTCAGAGATAGCAAAGTGGTCTGGTACACTGGCCTTATGGAGCTGAAGGTACTTTCTACTTCTCCTTGGATGTAATGGCTTGAATTACAGGTCTTTCTCTAGAGGCTGATATTCTCAATCCTTCCTTCACCCAAGCTCACTATACATTGATACAAAAATCTCCTTTCTTTCCTCACATCATATAGCCTCTGCCACTCTTGTAATAACGGAGTATGAGAAGTAGTGCTTTAGCTACAGGAAATGAAACAGACCTTCAGACAGCAGTTGAAAGATGACAGAACAGAAAACCACTTGTCCCAGGCAATATCCTTGAGGCTCCTGATTTCCAGAGCCTTGCATAAAGAAACTTACAGCTTGAATAACATTGTTTCCCAAGAACCTGCATTCCAGCTGTTATTCATAATTCCAGTCAGTGATAACAGGGGACAGTTTTCACTGGCAATAAAATGTAAGTATCTGTCTTCAAAATAGCTTATGAGCAGTACTTTTGGGTCTCGGTATATCTAGGACTCGATTATTACAGAGGAAGTATTATAAGAAAAGAAAATACGTAAGAAATGTTGGAAATGATCAGGAGGTACCAGAAACAGCTCTAACAACCACAATAACGTCGTTACTTCTATTAAATATACTAGCTAACATGAGCTCTTGCTAGATGTCATGGGGTGTTGTTCTAAACTCTTCACATGCATTGATACCTTGGCCAGCCCTAACCAATCTGAGAATTTATTCTTCACAACCCACAGATGAGTAAATAAATATTGAAAAGTTTCAATGGAATTCTTTCAATCTGAGCTCAGGTCTCTCAACATCAGAACTCAAACACATAGTTTACTACATTATACTGTCTGAGATCAAGGACACAAATACATTAAAATATTTGAGAAGTCAGTATTTTGAATCTTCTTTCAACAAAAGTAACATGGATGAAGTTAAAAAAAAAAAACCCTTCTAATGAGTTTTCCTAGTGTCCAAACAATAGTATTTTTAAACTATTTAACCTTAAACATCACACCTCCTGAAAGACCTAAAAACATTAAGTGTCACTGGTAGTAATTTATTTTCTGCAATGCCATAACTGATTGCTCAGCGGCAATCTTAAGAAGATATGGATAAGTTCTATGAGACCTGAAAAGGAAACCTGAATATGATATCTGAGCATGCAGCTTTGCATGAAGTGGGGTAGGTTGTAGAGAACCCACACTCCACCAAAAGCAATGATAAAAGTCAATGACACATTACAGCAGCCATCATCTCTGCAGCAGCCAGGACTTAAACACCAGACCCCAGAAGGAAAGTAATTCATGGAGGTGAGTCTGATTATGTGTGTACTGCTATTTTCCAGAAGATATTTGTCAAGTATTGGCACAGGTGAAGAGGCTGACAGGATAGGCAGGAGCCTTTGTTGTGCAGGGATAGAAACTAGCAGAAATGTAGGCAAATGCATGACGCCAGAGTGAAAATAAATTGGGTTCAAGAACACCTAGTTAGCAAGAACTTGAGAAGTAAATTTTAGAGATGAAAGGAAATAACAGAGAAGGGAGAAAAACATTAAACAATAGTTTATCTCATGAGGCATCTATACATGAAGGCATACAAGGCAGAAGGCTAAGAAGCCAAACAAAAAGGGATAAAAAGAGAAGAAAAAGTATGGACCATCTCATAGCACTAGAGAAAACAAACATTCAAGTAGAAGATTTCTTTTCAACAAGATTTCTAAGCTATCACATGCTCTAATTGGGACACCTAGAGGGTGAAACTTGAGCTTAGAGTTGAACAAAAGGCAGACAGGTCATACAAAGTATGCCCACCCCCATTTCAGCTCTATTATGATGGCACAGAGGATCTATACCCCTATAGCCTGCCATAGAAAAGGGAGAATCCACACTGGAGGAGGATAACATTAGCCAGAGCCTTGACAACTGGACATACATAACAACCAACATCCAACCAAAACTACCAGGCATATCAAAGAGTTATGTTGATGGGTAAAGATATAATTAGTGAAAAGACACCTACAAGGGACTCAGCTATTCCAGTTCTGAAACTCGTATTTTAAACTTGGAATGAAATGTTCAATAGAACAGATGTTGAGTTAGGTAATTTGACCAAATAACTGAAATAAATAAAGAACAAGGTAGAAATTCTAGAACTGAAAATTGCAAAAACTGAAATTATTAGCTCAATGGACAGGTTTAACAGTAGATTGGACAAAGGTGAATAAAGCTGGATGAAGTATGGATAGAATATCTAGACTGAAGCAGGAAAAAGGTTTTAAAAAACAAAACCCACAATGAAGAGCATGAAAGATATATATATCAATAGATAGATCATCTATATCTCTACCTAACTATAAACCTTAGTAAAAGTTTACCACATGTGGAATTTTTATCCTCACAGACAAGAATAAAAAGAATGAAACCAGATAAATATTTGAACAAATAATAGCTCAGAATTTTTCTAGTAAGGATGGAGGACACTGAGGTGGACATAAGATATAATACTCAAGAAGAATATGTACAAAACAATTATACCTAAATACATTACAGGTAAAGTGCTAAAAAACTAAAAAAATTCAGAGCACCCAGGGGAAGAAAGGACAATCCTCTAAAGGAGCAAAACTTAGACTAACAGCCAACCTTTCAATAATATAGTGAAAGCCAAACACAACGGAACATCTTCAAAGTGCAAAAAAAATTTAAAAAATAAAAATAACCTCCAATCTAAAATTGTACATTCAGAGGATACTTTCTTCACCAGTGAAGGTGAAATAAAAATATTTCCAAACAGAATAAGCCTGAGATATTTCAATGGTAGAAGAACTGAAGTTCTAAGGAAATTCTATATAGAACATTGCAGGAAGCAGGAAAATTATCCCAGACAGAAATAGGAAGTGAAGAAAGGAATAAAAGAAAAGTCAGAGGGAATATAATGCAATGTGAGTTCATTTTTAAAGTACAATGTCTTGTATTGTATAAAATATACATAGAATTAAAAGATATAACAACAATAATGCAAAAGTTTAGAATGGGCAAAATTTGAAATGTTCTATAATCCTACAATTATTTGTGAATTGATGATATTAGGATGCAATGATTCAAAGGTTTGTATTTTAATTCCTAGGAAAACCCTTAAAAATCTACAGAATAACAGAGGGGGAAATGGAATGCTTTTTAAAAGTTTAACCAAAAATAAAGCAAAAATAGAGAGAAGAATACAAAGCACTGGGAAAACAGAAAAAAAATCAGTATTTGTATCACAAATCAAAATTCCAGGAAAACAAACAACAAATCTTCTCACTTATATGCAGAAGCTAAAAATGTTGATCTCACAGGAACACAGAATAGACTAGTGGTTACCAGAGCATGGAAAGCAGAGAGAGGGGATGGTTAATGGGTATAGAGGTGCAGCTGGGCAAGAGAAATAACTTCTAATGCTCAAAGTAGGGTAATTATGGCTAAAATGAATTGTATATTTCAAGATAGCTAATAGAGGTGACTGTAAATGTTCCTAACACAAAGAAATTATAAATGTGACTGATATGCCAATTACTTCAGTTGGATCACTGCCCATTGAGTACATGTAATGGAATGGCACACTGTACCCCATGAATATGTAGAAAACTATATGTCAATGAAAACTTTTTTAATTCAACATATTAATAAATTAAATACAAGTAGTCTAAATGCATCAACTGAATATCAGACTAAATTAAAATTAAACACTATATCTTCATCTTATAAGAGATACAGCTTAAATATAAAAGCAAAGACGTGTTGATGGAAAGGGATTTGAAAAATTTGCAAACACAAAACAAAGGGGAGTTGATCAATATACTAACATAAAGCAACAGAGCCTCATAGCAAGAAACATACTTAAGGGTGAAAAACAACATGTCACACTGAGAACACTCAAGCCTCCTGAAAAGTACAAACATCCTAAATTTGTCAGCAACTAATAAAATCAAATACATGAACAAAAATACTAAAAGAAGAAATAAGTAAATGCACAAACCTAACAGAAAACTTTTCCAGTCACTCACAACAAATGATTTTTTAAAAAAAGAAACAGAACAAAATATCAGAAAGAATTTACCTAAATGGAATTATATGCAGTGCTTCCCTAAACAGTGATATAATACATAAATTTTTCAAGTTTATCTGAGTGGATACTAAATTTTTCCATGCTCTAAATTAGAAAGTTTGAACTAACATCAAAGACTAAAATTATTCAGAGTATACTACTGTATTACATTAAAATTAAGCCACAAGTTGACAAGAAAGGAAAAACTAAGATACTCAAAATTTTTGGAAGCTACATAATGGAATTGTTAATAAACATGGGTAAGACAAAAAAACGGCCATGAAAATTAGAAAATGTTTTCTCCTAATGTTAATAAAAATAGATTTGACAGGATGTAGCTAAAAGTGTAATTAAAGAGAAATGTATAGCCTTAAATGTACCTAGTAGAAAAAGGAAGAAAAGCTGAAAATATTTATCTACTAACCTAGCTCAAAAAAATTGGAAAAGAGCCAAATAAACTAACAGAAGTAGAGGACATAATAATGAAAACAGTAACCTAAGTAAGGAAAAAGAAATTAAAGTAAATTTTCATTCTTTGAAAAGACATCTAAAATTGATAAAGACTCAGAAAGAATGATCTAGAAAAAAGAGCATACATTATAATATAAATTAAAAAAGCAAAAATGTTACAAATCCTACAGATACTTGAAAGATAGTGTATGAATATTAAGAAAAACTTTATTCCAATATATTTGAAAATTCAGATTGATGAAAAAACTCCTTAAAAATCACAAATTATCAAAACTAATAAAAGAAGAAATGGTAAACCTGAATAGTCCTATATCGATAAGGGAAATTAAATACATAAATAAAAACTCCCACATATAGACCCCTTCTGGCTCTGATAACTTCATCACTGAATTTTTTCCCAACATTTAATTTATAATTAATGCCAGTCTTACACAAAACCGTTCAGGTCGGGGTAAGAACAGAAATATTTCCCACTTTGTTTTGTGAGGTCAACATCATTTTAATATGAAAACCTGCATGATTGGTACAAGGAAAGAAAACTGCAGACCAATCTCTCTAATAAACATGGATATAAAATTAATAAAAATTAAAAATGCATCCATTAACTGAATTTAATAATACATCTCAATAGTTTAAAAAAACAAAGTAACTCTCACTACATTACCTGGAAATGGGCAGGTAAAAGGCATACCAGTAGATACATAAAAGTCATTTGATAAGACGCAATACACATTTGGGAATCATTTTAAACAAGTTACTGGTAAAATGAAATGCCATTAATCTGATTTTAAAGGAACTTTGAAAGCATTTGGCAATTAACATAATTGAATTTGAATTATTGAAAAATTTCCCCTCTGACCCAGGCTTGGCTATTCAGAGTACTCCATCTGCAGCCCACATCATTGACTGACTGAGAAGTGAGTCTGTAACTCCAAAGGGGCCAATGAGACTTGATTTTAGGGTAGTGTCTTGATAGAGTTCTCTGGCAAGAAGAGCAAACTTTGCCCTAGGTATGGATAGCTAACTGGTGAGCATAATCCTACCACACTGAGAGGCCCTGCCTAAGAATAAATCAGAAATAGAGGAAAGTAGAGATGATGAAGACGATGATGTACAAGGTATAGATATGTACGAGAAGAGGGAGAGAGAGAGAGAGAATAAGGAGATTATTTGTAGAGGTGTGCAGAGTGGCAATGACATTTTTTTGAGAACATGAATATGTCATGTCTAATGTTGAACTTTTCAATTTTGGGAGCCAATAAATCCCTTCTTTGTCTTGAGACACTCAGCTGAGTTCCCACCACTTGCCACCAAGAGCTCTGACTTATAATTTCCAGGACTATTTCCAGCTTTAACACACTATGACTTAGATACACTGCATTCCAAACTTTTCCAGCTAAGCATCCATGACCTAAGAAGAACAGGCAATACACTGAGGGGTGTGGCCCCTCTACCACAGCTTGACATTCCCATCAAGTTCCCTATCTTACCAACAAAAAATCAGGTGAATTTTCTAATCTGCTTCATAACATTTTGTCTTAATGTGAAAAGGTTTCCTCTAAATTGTCACATAAAACTCATAGTTCAAAAAGATGTCCCATATTATTGTGAAGTAACCTGTGCTGCCTGTACTCTGTCATGTGCTCCTAAGGAGCAGAATATACCTGTTTTAAAAGAACAGACTTCGCCAGGTCTGGTGGTACACCCCTCTAATCCCAGCACTGAGGAGGCTAAGGGAAGAGGCTCATGAGTTCAATGCCAGCATGGGCTACATAGAAAAATCTTGTCAAAAAAAAAAAAATGAAAGAACCCCTTAGTGAAGGAGTTACAAATTCAAATTCCTACAGGAGTCAGGCAGGTAAGGTAAGTGAACAAGCCATAAGACAGGAAGGTCAGAACAGAATGTATACAAGCCAGTTTCCAGAAGTAAGTGCCACTGTGGGCTTATTTTTTTTTTTTTTCTAATCCCTAAGCAGGTCAAACACATCTGCAAAATGAGTACAGTCTGGACACAACCACTTCCCCTCTCTGATTTTGAACATGCATTCTTCTACTTCCTACCTAACACTTGGGCAATACTTAACACTGATGCTAACATTCACTTTGCAAACACTCCGTACTTTTCTTCTTAGAAAGATATTCCTTTCTAACAGTGACAAGGCATAGAAACTTTTGCATACATTTATTTAGTGAACCTATATTATATTTTCTGAAAATCAGTTGGCTGTACCTATTGCAGTATCTCCAGGGCAAATTACTCTTTCCAATAGATAAACTCACACTTCATGTGACATTTTTAACAACCTTCAAGTTTCCACCTCGGCCAGCAATATTTGAATTGCTTTTAATTTAGCAGGAATGGAGAAGGGAATAATTTGGCAGCTACTTCTTGATGCTTGTCAGAGGCTGGGATCCTCCCTTGAGAACCTGGTGTTCATAAAAGTAATGTTTTCCATTCATGCTGCTGAGAGTGAGCCCTACAGAGTTACGTGGCTGTCACTTTCCAGGCAGTCACCATACTCTGAGATAACAAGGTGACCAGGGTTTTAAAAATAACTTCATATAATCAAGAATCCGATCTGCAAGATTAAAGAAAGGGAAAATTTAAAAGCCAACACCCGTGACCTTTGCAATTACGTGTTGTGCCTCGTGTACAACATGCACTCAAAGGCAACTGTTTGTCTGACTTTTTGTAATAAAAGGTTCTTTACAGTGAATAAGATAGCACTGCTCTGAAGTCAAGAAGATGGTTTAATTGGTATGTAATGAAAGTAAAGAGTTATCTATTCTGAGCACTGAAGCAGTTTACAAGTTTAGTTATAAATTACTGTAGAATAATAAGAGTGGTAATAATGATACTAACCTTGGGAGGTGACGGAGGAACTAGGCTGAGTGTGCTGTGCATGTTTTTTATTTAATCCTCTCAACCCTTTAAGACAGGTTGTGATATATTCCTTTCACTGAAGAAGAGACTGAGGTTCAGAGATGAAGGCAGCTACCACAAGTTCAGAGCATGGATTCAGACTGCATGTGATGCTGAGGACATCGCACAGACTTAACCACTCAGCCATTCGCTACTTGCAAAGTCTGGGGACAATGGAAAACCAGCTAGCCAGTTCTCTTCCTTTCACATTAATACCTACTTCCTAATCTTTTCCCTAGTCTGATCATTTTTCTATCTTCCCCAGCTCAGTCAATGTCACCAAGTCACCACCTTCCACTCTTCAAGCCAGAAATCCAGGAGACATTCCTCATGACCTTCCCTCCCTACACAAATTCACACCATCCCCAAGACCTGTGGGTTGTACCTCTTCAACCCCAACAGGACCAATCTATCTACATCTCTCTCTCCGCCCCCCTCTACCCAGCAGCCTTGTCCAAGCTACCACCACTTCTTTATTATTATTATTATTATTATTATTATTATTAGGATATATTCATGATATGGGGGGATTCATAGTGACAATTCCAATTGGACTTTTATTGTACATTAGTTATATTATCCCTGTTGTCTCTTCCCCTCAACCCGCTCCCCACCTCACTTAAAGCTAGATCCAAAAGACAAATGTAAACACAAAAACAAGCATGAGTGTATACAAACTCAGATGTAGAACATGATCGTAACAGTGGAACCACTCAATGGAACTCAGGAAGAGGGAGGGAAAAGAGAATGATAGAACATCAGTAATAGTGTAAAACACTACATCAGTGAAGGCAGAGGATACAAAGATGTGTACTGAAAGTTGTTAAAAAATGGGGGGTGGGAGGTAAAGGGGAAAGGAAGAGTAATCAACCTCCACTCTGGTCCACACCCAGATTGTTTTTGGTGAATGCACATTGCCTACCCAGCTTGCTCCTCTCCAATTTTTCTTTCCACTTCCTGTCTGCATCTCTGGGTTTCAGACATTTACAACTTTAACTTCTTGTCTCCCCTCACAACTTTTAGTGGCACTGTTCCTCTGCTCAAATGTCTTCCTTCCCATATTCCCCTGCTCAACTTGTACTCACCCTTCAAATATCACTCTCATCACATGCTGGCAGAAGTTTACACCAGGACAAACTCCTCTCCAGGACCACCTGCCTCCCCTTTGAAATACCACATTTTCTGTGTGCAGTCACACAAATAATCGATCCTTTCTTTGAACTAATTAGAAACAAACTCTTCTTAAAAGTATGACACTATGAATTAACAAACAACCAAAAGCCTTATGGTCAGATGGTAACAGTACAAGCAGTTAGGTCAGAGAGCTGTGCTGGAATCCTGATTCTGCTTCCCACTACTTACACTCAAGTAGCTGCACAGTCCTGGACAAACACTTAAACTCCATGACTCTGTTTTCTCACATCTAAAATGAGGATGGCTACATCCCATCCCTCCCTGAGTTGTCGTTAAGGTTTAATGAGGCAGAGAGGTGAAAATACCCAACTCACAGTCTCTGTCCCGTGGTAAGGTTGGCATTTATAGAAGATTTTAATGTAACAATATGGATTGATTACCAGGAAATTCTATTGAGTAAGAAAGCAAACTATTCAAATTATTCAATAATATCTACAAATATGCTATCATTGATAATTTAAAAACCCATAAACCTGTATTATAGAGTCTTGTAATGATACATCTCAAAACACAATATTAAGTGGAGTATGAGAAGAAGACTAGCAAGAAGATCAGAAATTAAGGTGTTTAAGGTGAGGTATATTCTACTTCTCTAAAAGTAAGGATGCATCCATACACATACACAAGAAATGAATGTTGAAAAAGGTAAAGAAGATGTGTGAGTCATTCCAGCCAACTTGGTAGGCTGTAAGCTCAGTGTCTTTCTGGTCACCACCAAGGCCCTCTGTGCCTGAACTATGCCTTAACAGTCACTTGCTCTATGTTGAACGAAGGAATATGAATCTGAACAACAGCTGTGTGTTAAAGAACAAATGACAAAGGCATAATGATGTACCTATATATTTCACATGTTTTGTGCAAATTTGGTAACCCACATGGGGAAAATCTGTACTCTAAAATAAGTTCTGGAAATGGGTGGTTAATGGTGCACACTGAAAATGTACTTAACACCACTGGATTGTGCCCTCAGAAATGGTTAAAATGATAAATTTTACACTACGTATGTGTTATACTAATAAAAAAGTTCATAAATGTTTTTTCTAAGTGCAAAAAACTTAACCTTGGTATCTGAATTATCATAAATTCTATACTAATCATATTTTTTTTACTGTCACTTTGCCCTATCCTTCCATATAAAGTATTTCTCCCAGAAGTAGCTGCAGCTTCAAAAATGACTCAAGTGACTAGAATGCAGGATATTGTCATTATGTCACAAGCAGGGAAAAAAAATAGAATTGGCTTGATTATCAAAGCTCTGGTGCAAAGTGGAAAAGTGACAAAGACATTGCAGAGCTGATGTTAAGACAGAGGGCAAAGAAGCCAGCCCCCCAAGGTTCTTACTGCAAGAACTACAAATATGGGCACTCAGCACCAGATTTAAAAACTGAGCCATTCTGGAAAACACTAGAAGGCTTGGAGGAGGAGTCACAATCTATAAATAAAAGCTGCAGTGAGTTAAAGGACTAATTAGCTTGGTGAAAAGAAACACAGTAGGGAATTGAAAAGAACCCTTTTACAGACAATGACATCTTCAGACATATTTGCAATTCACGAAATAAAAAAAAAAGAATGGGATTCCTCTTACAGGAGACATGGGAGCAAGGAAAATTGGTTAAGTATCTCCCAACCCCTTTCTCTTTTTTATTTTTTTCCAAAAAAAAAAAAAAAAAAAGCAACAAAATGAGGGGTGGATTAGGTTTTCTTTGTGTTAAGTGGGGGAAAGAAACTGCTGATAAGAATGAAACATTTGACAAGAACCCCAAGACCACTGAAACAGTCAAGCTATTACCAAGAGAACTAAAATCTATGAAAAGTATTTTTAAACTATTATGCTAATAAGATGGTCATTTGATTTTATATGCCCATTTGCAAAAAATAGATGAATCAATTTTATTTCAGTCTATTTAGATCTTTCAACTTAATAAAATCTCATTAATTTTAAATGAGGTCAGAAAATTAACAAAAACATCCCAGTTGCTTGCTTTGGATTAACCAATATTCTCATTAAGAACAATGGGTTATGCAAGCAGGTACAGATATGCCTGACTTTAATCTCTCACTGCCTTACTCAGGTTCACTCTAGAATGATCCTGAAACACCAGAGACAGTGGTAAACAATATGAATATAATCAAGTACAATATATTTTTCTTTTAAACTGAATTCTGAGCTATACTGACAGTGGAGAGGACAGGCATGGTAGTTGCCTGGGAAAGTAGGGATGAGGAAGATCAAGGGTTGAGGTCAATAGAGGCAAAAAAAAAAGAACTAGTGATTCCCCATCTCAATCCACAAGCTGAGCATGGAACATGTGCTTTTAATTCCAAATACTCTTGAGAGACATAGGTAGGAGAATCTCAATCCAAAGCCAGCCCCAGGCAAAAACACAAGACCATAACTGAAAAATAACTAAATCAAAAAAGGTTTGGGGGGCATGGCTCAAATGGTAGAGCACTTTCCAGGCAAGCACAAGGTCCTGAGTTCAAATCCCAGTAGGAAAAAATCTGACAACAGAGAAAATCTAGGCACAGGACAGACAAAATTGGTGTGACACACATGGCAAAAGAAAGAGACAGACAGATAACTGATGGGAAAGCTACTGAGTACCCATGAGTCTCTAGGGCTGAAAAGGGAAAACAGACACCAGCCAAAGCCAAGGACAGCTTCTGTTTCACAGCTGAAATTGTTTGCTTATCTGCATGGTAAGATTTTTGAGAATGGAGAAGTAAAAAGGAAGGAAACTGTGTAGAAAGATGAATAGAAATTGTTCAGCCCCAAGCAACCACCCAAAAGTGAAGAGATATAATTGCACATAATCTTTAACCATCTTACAATTAAGCAGGAGGTTAATAAGCACAGGGCAAGAGTTCAAGCCCCAGCACTGTCACCTGAGCAGTAGAGCGTGGGTGATCAAATCCTGGGGCCCTGGGTCAGAACTCTCTGCTTCATCCCTGGCTACCTGCGTGGTCTTGGATAAGTTACAAGGATGCTCAAAACTTCAGGTGGTTCCTGTCAAATGCAGGTGACATCTCCCATCACATACAGATTAAGTGAGCTCCTGGTGAAGTCCGTAGGTCCTCAGACCAGTGGTATGCCATGCTTACATGAAAATAGATTGTGTTCATGATGATAACTTGGAATGAAAATGGAACCTCCATAGAAGGAAAATGAACATGAAATCCTGCTTTCCTGTGGAAGAAGTCATAAGCAAAAATGTATAAACAGAAATGCAATTAGTGCCACTGAGAGAACTGCTGGTGAGAGCTGTCCTACAGTGAAGGATGTGGTTTGTAGCAATCATTAAAAACAATCATATTAACTGGCCACCAGTGACTCATGCCTATAAGCTACTTGGGAGGCTGAAATTGGGAGGATCATGGTTCCAGGCCAGCCCAGGCAGGGAATTCATGAGACCCCATCTTAACCAATAGATGGGCACAGGTGGTGGATGCCTGTCATCCCAAGCTACACAGGATGCTGAGATCCCGGGGACTGTGATTTCAGGTCAACACAAGCAAAAAAAAAAGTTCGTAAGACTCTGTCTTACGAAAAGGGTTGAATATGGTGGCATGCATCTGTCCTCCCAGCTATGGTGGGGAGCATAAAAAAGGAAGAAAGCAGTTCAGGCTTGCCTGGGCAAAAAGTGAGACCCTATCTCCAAAGCAACCAGAGCAAAAACAGTTGTAGGCATGGCTCAAGTAGTTGAGCACCTGCCTAGCAAGCACAAAGCCCTGCTTCAAACTAGTATGACTTCCTCCCCCCACCAAACCAACAATCCTAACCATTGTCATTCACTAAGCACTGGGGTCTAGGCTCAACACATTTCATGCAACATTGTGTATGAACTTCCCAACAACCTTGCTAGGTGGACCTGTCACTATTCCCATTTTATAGATGAAAGAAACAGATAACTTGTCCAAGGTCATCAGAGTTTGGGACAGAACTAGGAATTCAAGTCACTGCTGCAGATATCTGAGCAGAGCAAGTGGATGGCTTATGACTCTCCAGCTCACAGATGCTAAGCTGGCTCCAAACACCACACTCCTCACCAGAGTGATGTACTACGGCTAAGAGAGAAAACCAGGACTGTGATTATGGCATGGCCATGTGGGAAGGGCAGGGCTTGGACCGCCCTATGCTAACAGGAAGGGCATGGCAGGCTAAAGCAAGAGCAAGGCCAGGAGGCAGACTATGCATGGCACATTCTAGGAGCTGCAAGTCCAGGACTTGCTCTTCCTGAGCAGCCTGTTCACAGGGGTAGCAGGAAAGTTTATAAAGTAGGGAATCCGCAATAAATCCATGAAACAACTGGTCGGCCTCGTGCGCCTGCTTGCCTCCTAGGACACTCTCATCACTCACGTTAAGAAGAAATGGGCAATAAGCAACCCCAGGACCTCGGAATGAAATCAGTGCAAATGGACTCCTCCTTTGACGATGCTGGAGTCATAAATCCCAGCTCACGGAGACGCCAAGCCAGTTCTGGCACACAGGAGCTGTACATCTTCCACTGGCCCGTCAGGAATGCTTCGCTCTTGTAAACAATGGTGGGCATACCTGGTTGTTATGATTATTTCTACCCTCCTGCTTCTCTGCCTGACTTCATGGAGTGAACTGAAAACAGGTGAGCTTGGGGGAAAAAGAATTTGTATTCATCTTGGAAGACCTGATATGAACAGCTCAGGAGAAGTGCATTTGGTTCTAAATATCTAAAAGGTGCTCTGGAGCATACAAAGCACTTTCTCTGGCAAGGAACCCTTTTAAGGTTATGTGTTTTTGATTCCTTGAAGTTCAGGATAATTGGTGCCTGTCAATAGTGGGCAAGTAGTAACAAATGGTTGGTTTGTTGATGAAATAAATAAGTAACAAATGAATGAGGTGACTGGTACAGAGGAAAGAATGTGGGGTCTGAGACCAGGACGTGTAGGCTGAGATCTTCCCAATTATCAACTTCCTGTGAGACTTTAGCCAAGCTATGTAACCTCTCTGGGAATGGTAATAGCTTTGGTGCCAGACTGCTGCTTGCTGTTTGTTTTGTTTCCTTCTGACTTCTATTGGTTTTACTTCCTGTAACATCCTGGTTTTGGTTAAAAGACCTCTCCATTCCCAGCATTGTGGCAATCTAAGTGGATTCAACCCCACTCACTTCGTAGGAGTGAAGACTAAACTTTAGCCTTGGCCAATCAGTGTGCTGTGCTAGAGAAAGTGACTGCATCAGAGTCAGGCCAATCACAGCTGTAGTAGTCAGAAGCTGGGGACTTCCAAGTTAAATAAAACCAGTGCAAAAAAACACATCAGCATTTCCTATACCATGACAATTGCTATTATATGACTTCACACAACAGTAATGAGAACACAGAGAAAGAACAAGATGACACCCTGGAAAAGAGGGACAAAAAAATTTTACAGGAGAAAGAGTAGAACAGGCTGGGGAAGAAAGAGAGAATAAGTGTGTCTTCAAGGACTTGCCACATGGCCCAGCCCACTGTAGCTCTCTGGGAGGTCACCACACAGCAGGCTAGCTGGTCTCTGTTTCCACTCTTGGCCCACACCATCTGTTCCCAGCACAACAGCCAGAGAAAGCTGGTTATACATAACCCAGTTATGCTCCTCCACGCAGAATCTTCCAATGCCTTCCCACCTCACTCAGCATAAAAACCAGAGTCCTTACAATTATCTCCCACTCCCCACACAATCTACCTCTTTGATATCCCTCACAGCCATCAGGCACTCACCCACCTCAAGGCCTATCCACCTGCCATTTTTACCTGTCCCCCAAATACCTACAAGATTTGTTCTTTCCCCTCCCTAGTGCTTTTATCTTCTATCATAGTGTAATTTAATTGACTTAGCATTCCACGCATATCTATCTATTTTATAGATATTATATACACTCACACACACACACACACACACACACATTTGGTTGTGCTCTCTGCTGTATCTCTAATGCCTAGAGCTGGACACAATGATACTTTCTGAATAGATGAGCAATTACTAAATCCTGATAAAGTTACATCAGTGTGAAGGACACAGACAAATTCTAAGCAAAGCAGAAGTTAGAGAAACAGAACAAACAGAAGCAGGGGCAGATAACGTTAATTCTGAGGTGGTATCAACTGCAACATGCATTCACTCACCAAGGTAGAGAAACCAATGTGTTGGGGTCCTGAGAGACCCCACTTGTTTTAGGCAAGCATGGCAGACCCCTGATGCTTTGCAGGGTAGAAGTTCTACAGGAAGGGTGCAGGGTAGTGCTGATTAGGAGGGACCTAGATTAAAATAAGGAGAATGCATTGACAAGGCGGATGCATGGAAAAGTGTATCTGTAATGGGGTGTGCATACTTGGGATTTGGGAAGTAATATTTTGTGAGTAAATTTAGGTTATAATGAATCCAGTAATACCAAACAAACATGACTAGCTGAGCAAGAACGTGCCTCAGTCATCAAGAAGGGCAGAGACTTAAGAATGCCACAGAGGAAGAGATGTTAGAATTGACACCTTCCTGTGACCACAAGAGAAAGGTGAGACAAGGCAAGAGGTGAGGAACATTCGGGAAAGAGTTTGAGCTTCAGATTTAAAAGGGGGTATTGAACAAGGGCATATAAGAACACACAGAGCACAGTACCTGGCCAATCCTCCTGCAGCCATGATCACAGTCAGGGTCACCAAGTCAGGCATCTGAGAAGTGAGGATGTCTTCGTGTCCTCCACCCAGTACCCCTACACTGCTGTATAGAAAACCTCCAAGCAGGAAAAGGGTGTGAAGGTCAAGAGGGAGAACTGGCTAAAGTGGAAATGTGACCAGAGGTCAGTCCTCCAGACTGAGAGGAGGGGCTAAATTCTTTGGCAAGTTACCAGTACTAGACCCTAGTCTGAGACTCACCAGGTAAGCAGGGCTCTGCAGAACCATACTTCATACCAGCACTTCTCAGTCACTTTTTGTATCTGAAATAGACATGAAAGCTAGGTGTTCCTAGAATACACATGGGACCAGGTGTGGGCCAGTTTACTGACAAATGGCTGTGCCAGGCAGGGCCACAATGAAGTAGAGAGACATAACAAAAATAAGTGAGTTAATTATCATATCAGAGAAGAACAGGGCAGAAGAGGACTGGAGAGAGAGAAATTGATGCTACTTAGGAACTCTTCAGAAAGCATATCAAAAGAAAGTATTATCAGAGCTCGGTTTTGAAGGATAGGTAGGAGTTTGCCATTGGAGAAGAGAAGGAAGAATATTCCAGACAAAAAGCAAGGCACAGAGACAATGGCTGTGCACAAATGTAAATGTGTGGAGATCAATCAAGAAACACAGTGGAAAGTGTAAACATGTGAGATGCATGTGGAGGGGAAGGAGTGGTTTTCAGGCACAGAAAGGCTTGTGGGACCTGACATTGTAAAAACTTCTATGCCCTGAGAAGGGGTCTGTCACCTGTCTTAAGTGGTGACTGGGAAAGTCTCCAAGCAGGCAGGTGAGATGATCAGATTCCTACCAAACCATGTAACATCCCTGATGTTTGTCTATGACAGCGTCAGGGTCCCTGCAGCCACACCACACTCTGCAGGTATGAGCTGCCTTTCCAATGGGAGGGCAAGAGGCAGGCCACAGCTGCCCATCTTGCAGACAAGTGCCAGCAGCACTCATTGTCTGGAACCATTCTCTAGAATCCTCAGTATTGATGTCCTCCAAGCTGGGGGCTTAGCAAACCATCCCCCCAACACGTCAAACAGACAGCAGAGACAAGGTCTTCATAGAATAACAGAATGAAATGCACTCCTGCTCCTGGGCCTTTGATGGATCAATCTGCCAGTTCACAGACGATACAGAAATGTGGTGGGTGCGACCGCTGCTCAGTCACCAAGGCCCCTGCATAAATAATACTCTATTTAGTCAATGCTAAAGGAGAAATCCCTATAGCACAGAAGCAAAATAACAAAACCGCCAGATATTAAGCTATGATATTGTATAGCAAAGATCTCTAAGTCCCTAGAATTTCAGTGCTGCCTGAGAAAGTGATGAACAGCAGGTGAAAGGAGCCTTGTAATATGCAAACAGATTCAGCTGTCAGCCAGCTAGCCCACCAGGAAGATAAATGGCAAGCTAGGGAAGGAATAGCTCAGGTAGGCGCTATGTGTATAACGAGGAGGTCCTATATAAAGAGGTGGTCTTCAATAAAGAGGGATCTGTATGAAGCAAAATACGCATGCACTGTCTGTCAGACACTGTCATGGGTACTTCCCACATCCTACAGCATGTAATCCTCACTATAAGGTAGAAGCTATTATTATCCCCCTGTACAGATGAGGAAACTGAGGCACAGAGAGATTCAATAACTTGCGTAAGGTCACAACTTTTATAAGCAGCAGAGTTGGAACCGAAGCCCAAATAATGTGGGTTTGAGGGTTCCTGATCTAAACCACCAGTGGCAGCACAAGGAAATGGAATTCTCAAATGCAGAGACCCTAAGTTTGAATCTTAGCTGCTCCTGCCCTCCAGCTCCAAGCATTTGTGAGAGTTGCTATGTCTTTTGAACCTTGGTTTTCTCACCTATAAAAATGGACAGGGTGGTGTTGCTACCTTAGAGTGTCTAGAACCAATTAACTGAGTGCCTGGCACACAGTAGGCAGCCCATCAGAGTTTGCCCAGTCACAAGCTGAGAAGCCATTCCAGGGGCTCTCTCTGTGACTGTTTAATCTTATGAAGTAGCTCATACTTGTTCGCCATTAACTGCTTGCCACAAAGTGACTCATTTTATCCACTATACACAGGACAAACCGGTGATGTGTTCACTTGCACAGGTGGGGACTCGTTGTCAGTGTAAAACTCTCAGAACCTGGTCTATTTCCAGAGGGCTGCTTCCTTCCCAGAAGTCCCCACAGGGAAACCCCACAACACAGCTACTTTGAATGGCAAAGTGAAAGACAATCACACAGTAATGAGGGTGTGGTCCCCAAGACCCTCTGAGAGTCATCATGGGATCGGTGGGGTGATTTCAAAGGATAGGCCGCTCAACCTTGGCCTCAGCACAAAACCTCTTTTTCCCAATAGCCAGCAGCTTTCAAGACATTTTCAATTGTCAACTTGAAAATGTCTCCAAATGCATAGTTTCCAGTATTCAAATTCAATAGCATTTATCAAGCTTTTATTATGTGCCAGGCACAATGATAGATGCTAGAAGGAAAAGGGATTAGCACAATATGGCCCCTGTCCTTTTGGAGTTCTCAATCGCCGAAGGAGAAACTTACCATTAAGGTAAGCTCAATGTTTTACCTGTTTTGTGTCACTGTGAACCAAAGGTTGTGGATGACACAGGAAGGAACATTTCAGTTGGCCTGGGGAGTGGCCAAGGTCACGGCAGACCCCACGTCCAGGCAGTTAGATAGAAAATGTCCCCAGGGCTCAGTGGTAAAAACGTGGAAATATTGCAGATGAGAAATAATAAAGTCAGGCTGAACTGAGCAGAGACATTCTGGAACATTCTGTAGAGATCCTGTCTGGGAACCAGACTGGCAGAGTGTAGGCAGGTGAGGAACCAGACAGCACAGTTCTGTGTGACATTTAGTCACCATATACCACACGTGAGTAGCTGTGAGGCACACAGACTTGTGATATGCAGCGTGCATAGCTATAGAAGGTGATCTGATCCAACTTCTCCTTTTTCCTAATAGAGACTCTCAATACTTACTCCTTCTGCCCCAGAATATGCGTGAGAATGCTCCCACATCTTACACTTTCAAACCCACCTGTCTTGCAGAGCTGAAGTGGCATCTCCACTCCAAGCCTACCCCACGCTCACCCTGAAACCTCATCTCTCTTGTCCCCTTACGTCACAACCACCTTGGGTTCCCAAGCTCACATTCAACTTGTAACATTACAGGTGTGAAAATGAAATGTCAAAGTTTTCTCACTCTCTCTCAAAAAGCACGGCGAGACAGTTGAGACGATGCATTCCTCAGACTTTAAATGTCTCTCACTTTTCAAAGACTCTTTCTAGAATTCTGAAGACATGGGATCATCCCTGGGCTCCAGTGACTTTTGAAGTTTTTATTTCCAGGTTCCAGGTGAGAGGTTGGGGTTTTGAAGAAAAGCCTGTGAGAAGATTAAGTAATATGTTATTTGCTCACTCCCTATTATATGGCTGAAACACATGAAAGTTTCCACATCGCCAGCCCATTAAAATCCTCTGAGGCCCAGGTGGGGTGTTGCAAGCCTATAATTCCAGCACTCAGGAGACAGAAGCAGGAGGATTGTGAGTTCAAGGCCACAAGACCCTGTCTCAAGAAAAAAAAAAAAATCAAGAGCCAGAAGTGTAGTTCAGTGGTAGTGCTCTTGCCTAGAATGTGCAAGGCCCTGGCTTTGATCTGCAGGACCATACCAAAAAAAAAAAAAAATTCCTTGAAGCCTGATGACATATGTGTCACAGATTACAAAACTAGGCCAGAGAGGCTCAGTAACTTACCCTAATTTTTATGGAGCAGCTTCTCTGTCCCAGACATTGGAGTAGATATAGAGGAGACAGAGATAAATATAAACTTCATATGCCAGTGTGAAACACATCTAAGCTTAAACCTCTGTCTTCAACATTCATTACTAACATATTACATCATTTTGAAGCTTGGTTTTTAAAAAACTTTCTTAGGACCCATACTTGATTTCTGTCTGATGGCCCTGTAAACATCAGAAAGATGAAATGAAAGGGTGTGAGGCTGAAACAATATTGTGGTCCACGTCTTGAAGCTCCAGAGATACTGATGTGACTCCTTTACCCAACATTTCACAGCTCAGATGCAGGATTCTAACCCAATGTGGCTAATTCCAAAAACAAGTCCTTTCCGTCATAATCCCTGGGTATAACAATGGATTACAGTGGTGACTTCAGGGTTACAGTATGCATGACACCAAAAAGGCAACACTTTCTTCAAGGCCCAGTTGAAGACTATGGAATTATGCTAGCTCTAATCGCAGTGAGAAACCCCAGTGATGAAAAGCTCCTTCTAGGCCTTGTCCTAAGAAGTAAAGGTCAGAGAGCACTAACCCATGTGCCTAAGACAGCCATCTGCCTTGCTTTGTAAGGTTTCACTTCACACGCCATGACAGAAAATACATGGCCAGGAGGGCTTTAAAACATCCTACTTATGGGACAGGTAGAGTGGCTCATGCCTACAATCTCCAGGAACTCAGGAGGAGGAGGCAGGAAGATCATGGTCTATGCCCAGCCTGGGAAAAAGAGTGAGACCCTATCTGAAAAACAAACTTAAAAAAAAAAAGCACCTCAAGAGGTAGAACATTTGCCTAGCAAGCACAAGGCCCTCAGTTCAATTACCAGTTCCACAAAAAAAAAAAAAAAATCCTACTTATTTTCTCTCTCCTAACAGAACTTGACTCGAACATCATTCTAACTTCCACTAACTGCCGTTTGAAGTCAGAAGATAACAAGAGGATGAAGTGGAGACAGAAAGAGGAGAAATGTCATTAGAATGTATCTAGTTATATGCACTCTATGTCCCCTGCCCGTCCAGGCTGGGCACTAGCAACACAGAGACCTGCTTGCTCAATAAATGATTATTGAGCATGGATTCTAGACCAGTCATTGGAGTAGGTGCCAAGGATACAGAAATAAATATAAATTGCACATGAACACATCCTGTGATCTCTGCTTTGAAGAACTTACAACTGCATGGTATGAAAGGGAGAATATGCCACCAGTTCTGCTAACAGATGAGGAGGAAGGTTTCCCAGGGTAACGTCTGGATGGGGTCTTGTGATATAGTGTGCCAAGCACACAGAGAATGCTCAAGTTTGGATCTGGAATGTTCCCAAAAGGCCATGTGTTGAAGGCTTGGTCCCCAGCTGGTAGTGCTATTGGTAAGAGATGGGAGGAGGGTGCTAGTGGGAGGAAGTCAGGTCACTGGGGGGCATGCCCTTGAGGGAATATCAGAGCCCCAGCCCTTTCTGTGTCTTTGCTTCCTTCATGCATGTCACTATAGGTAGCTCAGCTACAGAACTACCAGCCCCGATCCAGTCCACATCTGGTCTGAAAAATGTCCACTCTGCACCCCAAAACAACATCCTGTCCCTTCAGCTTCTGGCCTTCACCTAGCAAGTCCCCAATGGACCTGCATTACCATCACCCAGGAGCTTGATCCTTGTCCATTCCTCAAACAAGAGAATGAAGGGGATAGAAAGAGGGGGAGGGAAAGAGACAGAGGAAGGGAGAGAGAAAGAAAGAGAAGGACAGAGGGAGGAGGGAGAGTAAGTAATGGAGGGAGCCAAAGGAAAGAGAGAGGGAGAGAAAGTCAGAGGAAAGGGAGCAGGAGAGTGAGTGAAAGAAAGAGAGAGAGAGAAGGAGGGAAAAGGGAGAAAGAAGAGAGAGAAAAGGAGAGAGACGAAAGAGAAATGTTAGGAGGAAGAACAAGAAATGGAGAGAGACAGACAGAAAGGCTATGTCAATTAAACACACAGGTGATGTTGGAAGGGCATCCATTCACATGTGGGTGTTCACATATGCATGGATATACATACCATGTGGACATGGGTAGCATGATTTTAACTATGTCGGCTTAGACATGCATGGGAGGGAGAGCCAGCTGGGAAGGCCTAGTTCTGTACTTTGCCACATCCAGGTATGGATGTCTACCAAGCGGCTCCCTTCACTGAGCTTTAAGCTTCGGGTTTCTAATCCCCAGCATGAGTCCTCCACAAAAAGGTGTGGGTGGTTCTGTTCGCCCCTATATCCCCTAAGTACACAGCCAGGAACACAGCACACTGTGAATGAACGAATTTGCTGGGCACCATAAGACATCCAGAAGAGTTATTAGTACAAGTCTGAGTGGGAGCTTCACCACCTACAGCTGGGCATCTCTGGGCATGCAACACAACCTCACTGAACTTCCTTCCTGTTAGGAAATATTTATTGGCACTGCAATGTGACAGGCAATGCTAAGGCCTTAGAAACATATGAAGTACTCAGAAGAGGCTGGCTGTCACTGTCCCCAAACCAGCAATCAAGAGCTCAAACACAGCCTATATACTCTGACATGAACTGCAGCTGTATTTGACTTCGTCCACACTGTGGGTTTGGTTTTGTTTTGCTCTGTTTGTTGAGTCTGAGCTAAAATTTACAATCAATATGTTATGCATAACATCTTTAAAGATGAGAAAGTCTGACGATATCAGGGACACTCGCTCCCCATGGGAACTGGATGGATCTGAGTCTCCTCCACCCCTCCTGGGAGGCAGATTCAGGGGGTTCACCAATATTACCACCAGGCCATTTTTACCCACTGCAACACCTGCCTGGCCCTTTGGGCTTTGCACAGCAGCCTGTGGACTACTTCTAGCAGAAAAGCAGAATCCACCAGAACGCTGAGCTGATATAAAACCTCAGAGAGGGGGAACACTTTCTTGAATGAGAGGGTGTAGCTAGCTCTGGACCTGTGTTATGCACAAGGACAAATATTTGCCTGGCAATACAGGTAGCTAAAGTACCCTGCAACACTCACAGGAAGTGTGCTCTGGGAATTTAAAACCAGAAAGGAATATAAAAATAACAGAGCAAGGTATTTATCCCATTGCAATCGATGAAACTTCTTAAGGTTATTTACAAGCCCGTGTTTGGAAAACCCTTCATTTGTCTGTCAGTCCACATTTCTTCCTTCCCCTAGGAAGTTCTATCATGGGAAAGTCAAAAAAAGTCAGGGTCTGGAGCTGGAGGCTCTTCCCCAGCCTGGTGTGTGCACAGATGCACTCAGTGTACTTCTCAGAGCCTTATCTTTCAAGTGGAGTTGATAAAACCCTCGTACTTCTCAGAAATGCCATGAGGATAAAATAAGACAGTGCACGGAAGCTCTTTATAATGACACTACCTATGGTGAGTCTACTTTGATCATCTTCCACACCCTGACCCAAAATATAAGCTCAGCGAAGTCAGGGTTTTGTGTTTTTCATACTAAAGTCCTAGTGTTTTATCTGGAACATAATAGGCATTCAGTAAATATTTCTTGATCTTAAAATGACACATGAACCAGGTGCCAGTGGCTTACCCCTGTAATCCTAACTACTTGGGAGACTGAGATTGGGAGGATCGGGTTCCACATAGCCAGGCAAAAAAATTCACAAAACCCCAGCTCAACCAATAGCTGGGCCTGGTCACATGCACCTGTTATCCCAACTATGGTGAGAAGTGAAAAACAGGAAGATTGTAGTCCAGGTGTGACCAGTGTGTGAGTGAACAGTAAAAAAAGAAATAGAATTGTCTCTGGCATCATCAGTTATCTCCACCTCTACCCTTTCTCTGGGCAGCAACCTGGAAAATTTGTCTATGGTCTGGAAGCTCTTTCGACTGCCATAATCATATTTTAAAAGTTCTATCCTACTCACTTGCCACAAGGTGGACAAACTCCTACAATCCATTCCACAATGAATGGTGGTTTGTATTTCACTGGAATGGAAATTAAATTTATTTCACACCTCCCAGGTACCAAGACCTGGAGTGGGCAACTTTGTTTCACTTTATCCTCACTACCCTGGAAGGTGGGCATGGACTTTGGCCCAATTCACATCACAAAAGACTGAGGTTCTGACTGATGTATCCATCTCCCTAGGGCCACACATTGTGAGGTGGCACTACCTGTTTGTAAGCCTTCATCTTGAACTCAAGTCCAGAGAGGTTCCCACTTCCTAGTTGAGCCCAGGAAGGTCTTGGCATCATCTGGGATCCCTGACTTTGCACAATGCATCATGCTCTTCCTGATACCACTCTCTAACCACAGCGCTGGGTCAGCACACCAACCATAAACCAACTACTAACTTAGCTCTGAGCCAAGCTCTCTCCCAGGACAAGAGACACTGGCAGTGTCAGCCATGGTCTAGCCAAATACAACCCTCTCAGCACCACCTACATGGTAAAGCCACATGTCTTTGTCTGAGTTGGGCACTGCCTGGACTTTAGTTGTGCACTGGTCTCAAAGGAGGCATCTCCATAAACTGGCCAATATTACCATGTGGCTCATTACGGGGGCTCTGCCCACTAGGGGGCGATGGTACTAAAGTACAAAAGCAGAGCCCAAAGAGTCTAGAAGAGACATGAAGACTGTCATGGTTGTAGCTGAGAACAGGTTCCAGTCCTGAGTCCTAGTTGAAGAAAGATGGAGTTAACCCCCACTGAATCTTCCTGGCCAAAGTGATGAAGCCACTCTTGTTTTTGGGTCTGATTTTATATCTGGACCAAGGTGCTCTGATCCCAGCTATATACCCAGTCTACACTAGCCCTTATCTCAAGAGCATTTGGGGAAGTGGCCTTTATAGAACTGGCTGGATTCCAACAAGAACAAACTACAGTCCTCTCCTTGAGACTGGGTCCTGACAATCTGAATCCTGACAACTGGCTTCTCAGTCCTGGCTCTGGATTTTCATAATGCCTTGGCCCAGTGAACAGGAGCACCTTTCAGAATAAATTCAGCGGAACAGAATTTCACGCCAGAATTCGTTTCCTTTTCACAGACACAAAACAGGGTCTGCTTCCAAGGATCAAAACATAACTTTTAATAAGGTTACGGCCTCAGGAAGCCCAGTAGCTGAGGTCTCGCTCTTTGCTATTTCACAAAATGTTTTACAGATTCCACTCAACCGTACCTGAATGGCCAAGAGAACTCAAAAACATGGCTGGGCTGCCAATCTTGGCTATTTATTTCTTCCCCCTCACCTCCATCTCTTCCCCTTCTGCTACTTCTCTTCTTTTATGTCTGAGCTTTTCTTCTGGGGAAAAATCTGGCTGACAGGCTCAGAAGGGCAGCCTCTCATGAAGTTACTCTTACCTCCAATAATACCACAGCAAGTTCACACACACACACACACACACACACACACATACACACACACAGCATTGAACAGAATTATTTTCCAGTCTCTTGCTCTTCAGTAGAAAAGTGATTTCACCAAGATCTATGATCAGGGCCACAGTAGCTGCCCATATGGCAGGGTGCAAAAAAAACCAGCCTTCTAAATCTAGCATCCACCACTCATGGTTACATTATTCTCCCTTCGTTTTCCTAGCTGTCGAGCTAGTACTGATTTGAGTCCTGCGTGCTGGTTATCAATGTGCCATCCTTATTCTAGGGGCAGTCAGAGCAAGATGTCCTATAGAATTACTCCAATTCAATGCGCCAAGTTGGCAAAGGCAACGATGATATTTTCAAACACTGGCTGGCACAGGAAAGTGATGATAGCACTGTGTACTGAGAAAACACACACACACACACACACACACACACACTGGGTGTGGTTCAATTCTCAGCTTGGGGACTTCATGTCAGTGCATGATCTTTAGCCTTTTGGGGTCTCTGTTTTTTCATCTGTGGGGTGGGGCTGGATTGTTAGTGTTAAATGGAAAGACTTGAATGAAAGTGTCTACCCTACAGGAGATATGAACATGCCCTTTCTTACCTCCCCTCCTTGTAGCTCTGAATATCATCCCCAATCCAGATCAAGGGATGAGCGCCAGACCTGTGAGTCTGATTAGCCTGTGGGCACCTGCCTGAGATGTACCAATGCATCCCAAAGAAAATCTGTCATCTCTCCCTAAACACCTGCTCATCCTCTATCCCCTACATCACAGCACGTACCACCTTCTATCCAGTTGCCTCAGCCAGAAGACAGCTTGGATACTGGGCTGTCCTTCACCACATTCTTTGGAATCTGCCTCTCTTCATTTCTTGAATTCATTCCCTTTTCTCCTTCCTTGTTTCCATCTCCCTAACCCACTCCAGGATGCTCCCTGTAAGTAGTTTGCTGACTGCTCTCCAGGCCACCTTTCTTGCCCCTATCTAACCCATTCTCCAACCATAGAGTTAGGGAAATTTTTCTAAAAATTCAAATCCAAACAAGTCTCTCCCTTGCTTAAAAAATCTTCAGTGGCTCCCCACTGCCTCTGCACCACACACAATCCATCTCTGTGCAGTAACCTGAGAAGCTCTTTGTTGTCCAGTTCATCATCCTCCTTCAACTACAAGTCTTGCCCCTCCCCCTTCGCTTTTAAGGTCCATCCAGGCACAATGAACTTCTTCTCACCTCCTTGATGTACACACCCTTCAGAGCTCTACCCATGCACTCTGCCTCTGCCTCAACCCTCCAACTCTCTCCTCTAGCCACATATCTTCCTCTGTGTGTGAGTGTGTGTGTGTGTGTGTGTGTGTGTGTATCCTCATCATTCCATATTTAACTTAGACATTTATCTGCCCTGCTCATGCTTGCATCCCAGCACCCACCACAGGACCTGGTGCTCAGGATAGCTGATAAATACATGAATAATCTGGCGCTCAGGTTTGCCTAGATGTGGCGGGAACGTGTCCTTGCTGGACTTCTCCTGTTTACTTTTGCAAACCTCATTCTCCTAATCTGGCTGAAGTCTGCTGGGAGGAGGTGGAGATAGCCATCAGGTGGCATTTCCTATTGCCTGGCTGGGTTCCATCCTGCAGAGGCACTGAGCAGAAAGCAAAACAGCCCTTGAAATCAAAAGTTATTGCAACTTCCCCAAAGCCAAGTTCTTCCTATAAACCTGGCATTTGCTATCATAACTCCTGGGCCTCACATGACCTTGCCCAGGTTGGAGCAGCATTCCTAGTGAACCTCTTGCTATTGAAATGGACTGTTGCTCCACACTGGAAATGATGTGGCTGCTGGGGACCGAGCACGGGAAGTGACGGCAAGCAGGTGGATGAAACCAGCTCCTCGTCATCCTGCCTCCTGAGCCCCTTGCCATCTGTCTTTTCTTCCCACATGTGTTTCATGACCTGGCAGCTGAGCAGCCCTGGGTTCCTTGCTGGGTTTGGACCCCTGCTCCTTCTGGCTCAGCATTTGCACAGTCAGCTTCCTCCATGGCTTTTGCTTGCGCTTAACCCTCTGAAAGCTTTGCCCTAGCCTTGGTCCTGTGAGTAGCAGCATCTCTAGAAACCAACAAGATGGGTTTCTTCTTCCTTTGCACTTCATGTAACCATCCAGACCATAGCCCTCACCTGTGCCCCCTTTCTGATTGGAGATTCCAAAACAGTACTGTGGTTATGAGCATCGACGCTGGAACCTGGGTTCAAATCTGCCTCTTTCAAGTACCTTGGTTTCTTAGTCAGCTTGGGTGCCTGTAACAGAAAGCCATGGATGGGGTTGGCTCACCCACAGCATTTATTTCTCATGGTTTGGAGGCTGGAAGTGCAAGATTAGGGGGCAGTATTGTCAGGTTCTTAGTGAGGATTCCGTTTCTGGTTATGTTCTCAAATGGCCTCATCTCTCTTCCTTTTCTCATAAGGTCCACCCTTATGACCTCATTTAAACCCAGTCACCTCCCAAGGCTCCACCTCCCAATACCTTTGCACTGGGGATCAGAGCTTGAATGTGAATTTGGAGACACATTCAGTCACTGACAAGTCAATCAACCCCTCTGAAACCTACTCTTCTCTGGTGTAAAATAAGAAAGACAATATCTACCTAGAGGGTCACCATGAGCATAAATTAATACATGTAAAGTGTGCATAGCTGGCACATGATGCTTGGTTAATGTTCTAATCAGGTAGGAATTATTACATTAGTGAGACATATTGGTGGCAGCAGACCAGAGGTACAGAGTACGCACCCGGGAAATGTTTTCTGAATGGCTGAATGTGTGGATGCTGTGCCCTGTGCCCAGAAGGGGAAGTTAAAAGATCCACAGAGCTGGTTCCCTTTAGTTTCCCAGCTCAGTGCTCACATCAAACAAATGTGGGCAAGTGTTCCATCTTCTCCTGGTACATTGATCTTGGACTTCTAGCCTCCAGAACTGTCAGAAATAAATTCCTACCATTTAAGTTAAAAACTAAGAGTCTGTATACTGGTGCTATGAACAAAACACCTGAGGCAGGGTATTTTATGAAAGTGAGGGTTATTTAGTCTACAGATCAGAAGGTTCAAGAGCCTACTGCCAGCTTAGCAAGGACCCTCCATCCACATCACATCATGTGAGGAGAGAGATATGGCCTGTGAGAGAAACATCACATGGCAGGAAACCAGAAAGGGGGGACGGTCCAAACTGTCTCCTCTATAACAACCTTGTCTTGAGAACTAACCAACATCCCATGAGAACTATGTCAATTGTGCCAAGGCAGGGTCTCCAGTGACCTAACAACCTCCCACCACTTCCCGACATCACCATACTAAGGAACAAGAAGCTCCCCACACATGAACCTTGGGGAAATGCTAAATCAGTTCCCAGCTGTAGCACCCAGCATGTGGGATTTGTCTCCCATCCAAGTACTAACCAGGCCCGACCCTGCTTAGCTTCCGAGATCAGACGAGATCGGGCGCGTTCGGGGTGGTGTGGCCGTAGACAGCATGTGGGATTTGTGATGGAAACCCCAGCAGAGTCATGTGCTCACCCAGAATGGAATTCAAGTCCTGGCTATGCCATTCACTGTCACTTTCAGTGGTGTTTTCAGCTCTGCTAGTCTGTTTCCTTCATTATAAACCAGGGCTATCTTCTTCCTGCCTGACAATTTCAGTACTTCTAACTCCTATCTCTTCTTCCCACCCCCCATGCCCCTGCTTCTTCCTTTGTTTCCTTCCCTAAGGAAGTCTTTGCTTTTTCAACCACAGGGTCCTTCCCATCCCTTACATCTCAGCTCATAGTCTGACCTCCAGGGTGGCCTTGAGCCCCTGTTTTAGGCTGTCCTAGTTCTGTGGTCCTCACCTTTTCTGGCCCCTGCTCTCAAATGAGCGTAGTCACTTCACTGATGTCAGACTGTAAACCACACACAGGCAGATGCCTCATTTCCTTGTGCTCATGTTAGCTTCCCAGCACCTAGGCTGTGCCAAGATCAGAGCAGAGGCCATAAAGTGAACAAATGGAAGAGCTACAGGAAGATGAAGCTAGATCATCCAACTAAGGACTCAACCTGACAACCAGGGCTAAGAAGCTCTTCCTAAACACTGGCTCTGTCATTGTTAGTGAATTGCTTTAAATAACAGAGCTCTGGCTGTCTAGTAGTCACATGAATGCCTTTACCCTATGTTTCCTGTACTGAACAGGTTATTTCTAAGCCATACCCACCTTTCTGGGTTCCTTCATTTACACTGAAAGCCCCTCTATTTCTCTGGATAAACTCTGGGATATCCAAATCAGTGCTTTTGAACTTGCTTCATGTGGTATAAAAGGGTCATATGGTGGCTGCAGAGCTCTGATCCAAGGGGATGGAGGTCTACCCATGAATTGTCCATTCTAAAGTCCACAGGTGAGAAAGGTAGGCCCAGACTCCCTTGAGAATCCCAGCATCTACATTCATATAGATGGGCTCTAAGAGAAGTAGGATTGGTTCAATGACAGGGAACAACAAGCTGGACACTCTCAGCACCCAAACAATGGGTTATATCTACAAGGAAGGGCAATTTGAGCATAGGTATTGATAACAGATGCAATCTGTTAGGCAGAGACATGATTAACATTTGTAGCCAATTAGAAATAACTAAGAAGAGGATCAATGGTATAGTCAATATTGGAATGATATAATGATTAGAGCAAAGATGGTGTGTAAATGCATAAGAAAAGGAAGCACTTACCCTATTCACAACTTAGTGTTTTTTTGTTTTGTTTGTTTGTTTTGTCACCTTCTGAGGTGGACAGACTTGGAGGGAATAGGCATGAGAGAGCCCGAGGAGAAACAGGCTTTGACTCAGCCTGTGGCAGGCACCAGAAGGAACATACTGACATGCTGCAAATTATTCTGGGGGCTCAGAAGAAGAGTGGAGAGCAAGGATGGAGGCACTGCATCCTCGGAGGATAGTATCTCTCAAAGGACAGACCTGCCTTCCATTCGTAGCCCAACTTGGGAGTTAATTAATATTAAGGATGCATTGTGATTCTTCGAGGTTCCAAGTACCAATGCAGGGGCTGGGAACTTAACAGGGACCAAGGCAGGCTCACTCCTGGACTGCCAGAGTCTGAGTTCTCTAGGGCCCCACCAGAAGACACCTGACCCATATAGCCCCATTAACAGCTTCCAGAAAGAAAAGGCACAGAGAAAAAGGAAAGGAGAAGGAATTCTGGAACATAGGACCTGGATGTAATGAGGGGGCACCATTTATTATTTTTAGAGAGCATTAAAATAAATTACAAGGTATAAAAATAAAAAATATATATAGCTAATTAATTAAATTAATAGAAATTGATTTTGTGCAGGTTGGCCCCACCTAGCCAAGAAAACCTCTGATATCCTGCTTTGATTGGTGAAGCTGACATTTTTCCCACTGTGGGTTTTTTCAAAGTCCAGTTGGCAGGCTGGCATGTAGCTCAAGTGGAAGAGCACCTGCCTAGCAAGTGCAAAGCCCTGAGTTCAAACCCCAGTACCACACACACACACACACACAAAAAGCCAAGTGGTAATGCTAATATAGCATAGAGCAGTCATTCAATTAATGAAACACTACAATGTGTCTGGCTCTGGGATCACCTCCAGGACCCTCTACGTAGAGAGAAGCTGGCTCCACGGAGGGTCTAACATCTGAAACCCACCAGACAGCAGTATGTCACTCTCCTAGTTAAAACAGGATGCCATTGAGCTACTGTTGTATAGCAGGCCCTGCACCACGTGCTAACTACTAATCTAACAGTTGCACTCACTTACTGCTATTGTTGTAATGGTTTATCAAACACCTACTGTGTGCAGCACTCTGTTTTAAGCAACAAACGTACACTAGCACATTTAATCCTCATAACATTTCCATGAGGTATGTGATATCATCAGCCCTTTCTACAGATGATAAAATGAAGGCACATAATTTTTTTAGATGAATTTTCCCAAAGTTACTCACACAAGAGGTGGTCAAAAGGGTTTCATGCCCAGGCATTTTGGTTCCAGATGCCCAAGTGTACATAGATATCATAACTATAAGTTTAAAGATACAGAAAGTAAGTCTTGAGACAAATGGAAGTGTCACTACCCTATGCCCAATCCATCCTCCACCAAAGGACTGCTGCCCAAGCAATGTTGAATCCCCTGGAGATTTCTCCCGGCAGGCTGTTTCAGGAAAGAAAAGCTTGGAGAAGAATCCCATTTGATTTTGTTGTTCTCCTAACAACAGATTCCAATGGCAGCAGGGCATGGTGGAGCATACCTGTAATCCCAGCCTTTGGGAAGCAGAGGCAAGAAGACCACAAGTTTGAGGCCAACCTGGACTACAAAGTAAAACTCTGACTTAAAAACTTAAAAACATATGTCAGTGGCAGAACACTTGCCTAGCATGACCAAGGCCCTGCATTCCATTCCCAACACTGAAAAAAAAGTCCTGATGGCCCAAATAACCTCACAAAGTGGAAATGAGCTATTCCAGAAGGCATAAGCCTATGGATGCTTCTAAAACCTGATGCTCCATCTTCACCACTGAAGTGTAAAATGAAGCACCAGTATTTCCTCCCAGAATGCTGTCTATCCACCCTGAAGGGAGTCAAGAACTGGAGGGCAGCCACCCTCACTGAACAGGTCTTGTTAGGAACGCAATAACTTCTAAATAAACCAAACAGCCATGACCCAAGACAAACACAAAATGGAATGGAAAATAAGAAAAAATCCTTGTGCATGTACCAAGTTTACACCCTCCTAAGCAGTGCTCTCAGGCATGTTGAAGAGGATGGAATTGGACTGACGAAAGCTTGGTTACAAGTTAGGTGTGATGGTTCATGCCTGTAATCCCAGTTACTTGAGAGGTGAAGATCTGCAGGACCACCTTTTGAGACTAACCCAGGCAAAAAGTTACCAAAGACTCCATCTCAACCAAACAACTCAGGCATGATAGTGTACTTGTCATTCCAGCTATGCAGGAGAAGGGCTGTGATCCAAGCCAGTCAGGGCAAAAACACAAGACCCTAACTGAAAAATAATTAAAGTAAAAAGAACCGTTGTAGGTGGTCAGATGTGGCTCAAGTGGTACAGACCTGCCTCACAAATGCTAGGCCCTGAATTCAACCCACAGTACTGAAAAGAAAAAACAAATTAGCCCTAGGTGGCCCAGTGCAGTGAGCAGCCACCTAAGGGCAGATAACAGGGGCAATCATTCAGTTCAGACACTGGTAAGTACAGCTCAATTTCCTAACTGTCTCAGTTTTCCACACAGGATCTCTTCCTTCTGTCTTTGCGTGTTTGACTATTATGTAAAACTTGCTTTTATCTTAATCTCAATGTCAATATTTCAACTGCTGTAAAATTATAAACTTTCCTACTCAAAAAAGTTATACTTAGCTTCAAGCTGGCCAAGTCCTAGAAGGGAACTCATCTCTCTGTGCCTGGTGCACATTTGTTCTTCCCTCTTTTCAGAACCTGAATTGTGCAGCTCAGGAGCCCGAAATCCCAAGTCAACCAGCATCTGCTTTCTACATCTTTTCCTTTGTGTTTCTAAGCATTTTGCTTATTTTGCTGTTAAAAGCAAATAAACTGTTCATATAAAAATAAAATAAAGACAAGAAACATAAGACTCAAAACAGTTAAATAACTGCCATATATCCTGCAAGGCTAAGAGTAGATAATTGAACCCAGATCAAAAAAATTATGCAAGAACAAATTTAGACAATTCACACTTCCAATTTCAAAATATACCACAAAGCTACAGTAATCAATATAGTGTGGTGCTGGCAGTTAGTCTAATAGAAGTCAACATGCACTGTCATCCAGGTTGAACGGGGCAAAAATTTAGAGGTTACTACTGACATTGGGATCCAGGTGAACGGTGATCAATTAGAGTTGTGCAGTTTGTAACCAGTTCAACCATACATGGCAGTCCTGGATGTATAGGAAACTGAGTTTACATTAAGCTATAAATGCAAGTAAAGGGTTATCAAAATAATCTAGGATAAAAATGGTTGGGTGAGTGCCCATAGGTTCCTCTTGACCTTATTAAAGACATAAGATATACTTAGAACATGAGGATTGAAAGGAGCTAGTGAAAAAGTTTGTTTCAATTCTTACAATGAAGTTTCACAGGTTTTTGCCATCAGGTGGAAGAAACCAGTTTTGCTTCTCTGCTGTGCTATGCCTTTGGTTTTGTTGTTTGTTAACAGTGTTTTCAATGCACTGAAATTCTTTCTTTCTGCTTATCTTCCTTCACCAGCACCTGGGGCATCTGTTTCACATAGCAATCATTTTTATCAACAAAGCAGTTTTATTCCAAGGACACACTGCAGGTTTAGGGAGGCATCATTTGCCTCTACTTCTGCAGAAAGGTTCAGGGTCGGTGCTGAATTTGCAGACCTGGGATCTGCTAGGGGTGAAGGGACAGCCGGGGAAGGGATGTGAAGATTTGTCACATGATTCATCACCTTCACATCCTGTCAAGACATCCTCCCTGCCTGACTCCTCACTCCTCCAGTCACCCTCTTGCCTTAATTCAGACTCACATCATCCCACAACTGCCTGATGGCAACAGCCTTTCTATTTCTTCTTCCTGTTTCCAGAAACACACAGCAAAACCATCATCACCATCCCATCCCTCCCCATGGTGACCTGGTTTCACAAGTCACAGACCAAGCAATGTCTATGCTACTACACCATTTAAAATTCCTCAAAAACCTCCAATCCCTGCAGTTAAGGACATGGACTCACATGTCTTTCAAAGCCAACCAGTAACATAAAGGAAGCAAGCAGGGTGTGCTTGTGTTTCTATAATGCCTTCTGCCCCAGGCTGTGCCTACCCACACTGTGTTGTAAAGATAAAAGGATACTCTTCACTTCCACAGAGAAATACACTTTCTCTGTCTGTCCCCTTCACTCAGATAGACTTCCCAGACTAGCTTCTTTTTTTCCCTTTTTTTGGCAGTACTGATGTTTGAACTCAAGGGATGACACCTGCTAGGCAGGTGCTCTACCTCTTGAGCCATTCTGCCAACCCTTTTTGCATTTGTTATTTTTGAGATAGTGCCTTGCTTTAAGCCTGGGCTAACCTGGAGCACATTCCTCCTATTTGCACTTCCCATGAAGCTGGAGTGACAAGTGTGCCACTATGTGCAATCATTGTTGAGATGGGGTCTTGTCAATATTTTGCCTAGGCTGGTCTCAAACCACAATCGTCCTCTGACTCCCAAGTAGCTAGGATTACAGATGTGAACACCAGGTGTGGATCCTCTCTTCGTTTTTGGTAATGACATAAGAAAAGGAAATGTTTCACTGTCATTTTTAATGACATGTGTGGGCATGATAATTTAAAAGAAGAGACACTCGGTCTCAATGTCCGGAATGTAGTTAGACAAACTGGGCAGCATGGACCCGGCTGAATAAAGAGGGAAGCATGATTTGATGGTAGCTTGTTACAACCTAATGGGAAGATGGATGCTGCATGGCCAAACTTTCTCACTTTTCAAAAAGAAGCCGGAAAGCTGGATTTTGTGCCTAAGAATCTCCAAACTAAAAACCAGGTAAATGATTCACTTTTTAAATCTTAGACAAGGAAGAAACAAAGCAGACCTATAAGCCACGTGTAGCATTTGGTTTCCTGTTTAGGATCTCTAACTTAAAAAATTATGGTCTGCCAGGTCCTCCATCCTCACCCTGCACACATCTTTCTCAATCCACTCTATCTCAGGCCGCTCCATGCATGTTGTGGTCTGTCCTGGATCTGGGTCTTCAGGTGTGCTTCTTCCTTTTCCTCTTTTCCTACCTCCGAAATATGTCTCAAATGTCACCTCATCAGGGAAGTCTCCCTGACTTTCTGGGCAGTTTATCTCAGGCTCCATGACTCCCTGAACTCCTCATCATCCCACATTTACAGTATTTGTATTAATTTCAGTCTCTCTTATGAGCTTTCTTAAAGGTAACAACTGTGCTTCATTGATTTCTGTGGCTTTCATGGTAGCAAGACAGCTTCCTGTGGGATAAGTCAGCATGAATGTTGGCTGGATGGATGGACTAGTGAATGGATGGATTCATGGATGGATGGGTTGAGTGGATTAGTAGATGGATGAGTCGGTTATGGATGGACACACAGATTATATGATTAGATACTCCTTGCCAGAGCCTTAAATGCAGTGGTAAGGATTATTCTAGACATTATGACTTTAAGTTCCTAGAACATACCAAGCTTACTTCTGTTTTCATTTCATTTCTTTTGGTTTTTTGAGACAGGGTATCTCTATGTATCTATGTAGCCCAAGCTGGCCTGGAACTCTGAACCCTGCTGCCTCAGCCTCCCAAACGCTGGGATTACAGGCATAAAGCATTCTGCCTGGCTAACAAGAAATTCTTTTTGTTCAAGGTGAAAAACTGTTACTAAAATGAAAGATTAACTCAATAACAATATGCATTTAAAACAAGATAAAGATAACTATGATAAGTGAGGACAATTGACCAAAATAAACATGATATCCTTTTTAAACAGAACCAAATAATTTTGAAAGAAATAAAAATGTCAAATGGATTTTATAAAAATACATTTGTCTGATACATTTGACAAAAGTAAAAGTGGATTTAACTTTTAGATTATTCTAAATTGATTTGGTCTTCAACTAGGATGAAACTTCCACAGAAAAGTCTTTCTCTACCATCTCAACCACACCAATGTTAAAAACCACAAGCAAGTCAACAATGACCAATGTTGTGTGTGCTAGTGATTCTTGCTGTCCCACGCTGTCTTGTGCCTCCCATGTACCTGTTTACCTTATATCTCCACCTGTCTCCACACAGCTGCATAAGGGCTTTGCTATAGGTCTATACCTACATTGTGTCTGGGACACCACAGATGCAGAACTCATACTAAGCACATAAAGAAACATTGAACAAATTGCTTGATTACTAAAGGAAGAAATAATCAATTAAAAATAACTAGAAGCCACTTCTTTTGAATCTTTATTGGCTTTTATCACATGAAAGACAACCAGGAATGAGAAATCTCCTTTCCTTATTAACATTCCTTCTAGAGAGCTATAATACACCGTCATGAACAGCCCAGGATTTAGCACCAGATAACCTTAGGTTATCTGTACCCATTACTTGCCATCTCTAAGTGACCTTGAAAAACCACTTCACCTTGCTAAGCTTCAATTTCTCTGTCTCTGAAACAAAAGCAATAATAGCAATACAAGGTCAGTACTTTTAAGTATTTAAAGGAGATCATTACCTATGAAACATAAAACACAGTGTCTCCCATGAACTAACAGCCAACCTGAAAAGTACTGTCTCTAGAGAGCTTTCAGGCCATTGGGCCCACTGACTGATTGCTTATGTTATGAGACCTGGGCTGGAAAATCAAGGTATCAATACACTTGACTCTTCCCAAAGCACTTTCTTTCCTGAGGCTGTGCAAGCAGCAGCTGTGACCCACATCATGAGGGGATGCAGAGCACACTCTGCTATCTAATCATTTTTGAGGGAACATTCAGGATTTGCCAGCACTGTGATAGCGGGGGACTCATCATCAATACCCAGTCCCAGTTTCATCAGAAGCAACCCGTGCCAGGTCAGTTCTTGTCACAGACGGGCTTCCCCTTGGCAATGCCATTTCCCAAGAGGGAGTTCTACTGAGTTGTCAGTTTCCTTGGAGGTCAAGTTAGCGTCTATCTGAATCTTCTTTGTGGGCCCAACATATGTCAACATGGTATTTTGCTAAGAAAACTCATAAAGAGGATTGCCGGCTGCAATACGACACTCACTCTATAATATCGTCAGTCTAATTGTTTCCAGAAGCAAACAATTAAACAGTTTATGAGAAAAACTCTATCTGTGATTGTGGGGCCCCTGCACAGCTGCTTCCTCAGTCAGGCAGTTGGAGAGTGGCTGGTGCAGATATAAAAGTACAGTATGTATTTAGCAATATGGCACCTAAATGCATCATCTCAGACCTATTGGGGAAATACACAGCATTTAAGTGTATTTTTGGAAGACAAATACTCAATACTTCATTTAATGTATGGTTTGCAGTTAATGGTTAATATAAGACAATAAAGAGGGAGCCGAGTTTCACATGGCTAGTGAGGAAATACAGAATTGATTGTAAGAATGATGGAGGGTTTTTAAAGAGCACAATTCCCAAGCCAGCAAGGCCCTTTGTTGCTTCTTGTCTCCCTCTTTTAAATTTGCCTGTAATCCATTCAGACAAATCTTTTTATCACATTCATCTCCTCTCCTCATTATGACGAATGTGATTAATTACTAAACTTTTCCTTCTTCTTTGCACTACTCTCAGATCTCATTTTTCATGAGTAAAATGGCCTTTCTTGTCCAAATACACATATCTGCACATACACTCCCACATTTCTGCAGATAATTAATAACAGTCTTCAATTGGACCATTCAGTTTGGCCATTGCAATTGTGAAATTTATGTGAAACTATATGAGCAATGCTGGAGAAGAGCCCAACACCTTGATTTGATAATTAGTTTGGCAAAATTAGTGAGTGAGACCCCAGAGTCTTTCATGAAATTCCTCTTTCTGTGACATATTTATTTATTCACAGGATAAATGCCATGGAGAAGTCCCTTCCTAGTCCAATCCCTACCTATGTTTCCAAAGCTGGTCTGAATTATTCCTGGGTTTGGAAGCTTTCAGATTGAATCTTAGAATGAAAAAAGAAAAATAAGAAAAGGGAAGCAGTGAGGCAGATTTAAAACTTGCTAGTCACAGAAACACAGTGGGAATGCCTTTTTTTTTAACCAATTTAATGCAGAACAATTCGGGACTTCTTTCGTGTTTCATGGTCTGGGATCACTACTGATTGCAGCAATAGTGCCTTTTCTCACTCTCCCTTCCAAGAAAAAAAACCACCTAGTCCTCATTTCCCACAAATACTGCCCCTGTGTGCAAGTTAGACAGCAGTGGAGAACATGAAAGGCAATGAGATTTAAATCTCATCCTGCTTGCTCTCCACCAGCCTCTCCCACACACACTAAGATGCTCCTTAGTGTAGTAACAAATGTGATTCCCGTTGATTCCTGTTTAGCATAGTGTGAAGTGGGAATAAAATGCAGATCCTGAGTGCTATTCGGCTACCTGACGACATTTCAAACTCCTGAAAGGAGACTCTAAACACAGATTGCTAACAAAAACCCTGGATGTTTTGTAATTATTTATATGGCATTCCTACATAATCAGTGTCACTCCAGAACTCCTAGAACTTAATTCCTTGTTTTGTGTAATGTTCGCTGACATTCTGTGAGTCAAATTACAAGGATCCTCAGCTCTGGTCTCTGCCACCTAGTGTATTTTCACAGTGATGGCCATAGTAAATGAGCATTTTTGTAATAGCAGGAGACAGAGGGAAACTGAACCATACACATACCAGTGTGAACACAAACACACACACGTTCAACCTCATCCAGACTTTCAGGGGAAAATGCCTCTTCTAAAACAGAGAAAGAAGCTGTACCATCAGCCATTGCAAACCTGACTTTGGCCAGGACCTGTACAATTGTTCTCTCCTGCACTGTCTCGGGTCTCAGCATGACAGATGCCAGAGCTGTGCAGTTTTAAGCATCCTTCATCAATTCTTTATGTATCCACGAGTACATCAAGGTGGCAGCTTCTGGGCTCCTCTGAGGCAGCACTCCCACCACACCACAGGGACTCCCTGCAAATTAACATTCTTTTCCTCTGCCTGCCCTGCCCTCAAGTTTTCAAACATAACAACAATCTAAATGAAATAATGAGAGAGACTCATTCTAATGCTGCAGAGGGAACCGTTTTATTGCTAAGGCACCAAAGAGAACTTAATTGAATCCGCTGGATAGAGTGAAGTTGGAGGGAAAAAAGAGGAAAGGAGGGTAAAGTATTCTGATGGAATGGTAAGACAGAAAGCTAGATGCCATGTGTGTACACGCACCTATGTGTGCGTACACACACCATGCCCTGGCAAGTGAGTCAGAACCTGAATATTCGTAGGAGAGGAATTGCATTAAGTGTGAAAGCAAACAGCTTCTAAGATGGAGACACTGCCGAGGGCTGGGCTAACTGGTCCTGGGAAGGTGCCTCAGTGGCATATGCTTTGAGTTTTCAAGAGCTCCACCATGCTAGATGGAGAAACTAAGAGCTGCAGTGTTCAAACACAAAGGCAGCATCGGACATCAGCAGTACACACTGTCTATAAAATGCAGCCCAAAGTCTATGCCATTTCCTCCATAGAAAATGGGTCTCCTCCCCTTGAATCCAGTGGGACTGGTGTTTGTGTTCACCCGTAGACACAAAATGATGGTATTTGGCATCCAAAGGCAGGTCATAAAAGCTCATAAGCTTCTCGCTCTCACTATGACAATCTTCCTCTGAGCCCTGAACTGGGTGAGACATTCACCCTGAGGCCACCATGGCTCAAGCCATACAGAATGACCATATGCAGGATTCTGGTCAAATATCCCGCTGACCCACCTTCAGCACTGGATCAGCCCAGGCCAAGACTAAGAAATTAAGAGCACTCCAGAAGATTCCAGTATGAGCTATCTGGGTTCCCCTATCTGTGGCCCCAGACACAAACCAACCTTGCCATGTACTGTTCTAGTTCTTCTCCCACAGAATCTATGCACACAATAAAATGGTGGTTGTTTGATGGTAACAAAGTTTTATGAGTTCGTTATACAGCAACAGCCAACCAGAACCATATGTGTTATAAACACATATAGCTTCCTCAGTGAATTATCAATTTCTGCATTATCAGCCTTAGTTTCAACATCCAAAAAACAGGACTAAGATTAATAACTACTTCACAGCATTCTTTAAGAGATGTCAAAATGAAATAATCACCATGGTCAATCAACCAATACTTATTCTTGTTTCAGGACACATGTTAGACAAATATATATACATATATATGTATATATTATATATACATATATACATATATGTACATATAATACATATACATCATATATACATATATACATATACATCATATATACATATATACAATATGTACATTATATATACATATACACATATACATTATATATACATATCTATGTATATATTACATATACATATATACATACATGTATATATTACATAACTCAATTCACTTAATAACATCATAAAGTAGAGTTATTACCCCTTTTACAAATGGGAAACTGACAGAGAGGAAATAATAGCTCATCCAAATTCACAAGTAAGTGGCAGGATGCGAATTTGAAATTGAAGCATAATTTCTCCAGCTTCTTAGTCATTCTAAACAAATCTATCCATGGATAGACTAGCATGCCTGGCACATAGTTAAGCTCATGAAATGTTCATTGCTGTGATCATTGTTTCTGTTGTTTAAGAATTTGGTAATTAATAGACCCAGACTTGGGAAATACCAAAATGAGTTTTCCTGCCTCTCCTGCTTCATCATCGACAGGTGCACTCTGGAATAGTCCGTCCACCCTTCCTAATCCTCCAGCTATCAGAAAACAGGAAGAATATTCATATTGTATATTTCACATGCCAAAAAGATTTCAATTTCACGCTATACTGAATCTTAGAAATGCTCCCTTTAATCCTGTTTTTATTCTAAACCAGTATAAAAACTTTAATATTTCCTAATGGAGTGCACATTTATTCATTCCTACCTACCTAATGGCAATTTATGAGAAGTCAGGCAATAGTCAGTAAGATAAGCTTGAGGCTTTGGTTCCAAAAGTTCAGTCAGTTAACCAAGGACAGCAATCACGTCCCCAGAATGAATAATGATGCAGAATAATATTTGGATGAAGATAAGCCATCTTTGCATAGAAAATTGCATTATCATGTACAGTATCTCAGCTGGATATGTAAGTTTACCAATAAGGATATTGCTTCATGCATTTTTATCATGGAGCATTTTGATTCTGAGATTTCCAGAGGATTCTTCACTGAGGGAGGAATCCTTAATGTTTGGATAATGTGTGATGTTCTCAGAGTTGGCAGAGGGGAGGGGGGGAGGGAAGGTAGGCGATAGGCGCTGCAGCTTATAAAAAGCTGTCACTACACCTTCTCAGGAGTTCTTCCTTACACTTAGCAAAGGGGGGAAGCCAGCAATGCACAGTGAGACTGTGTTCTTTACAGAAATGGCATTGAAAATAACCATCATGTCAATTTCAGCTAATGGGGCTCAGTATGGGCTCATTTTAAAGGGGGAGGGGAGCAGCATGCAGCCATTAGGAAAGAAATGCTTATGCCATATGCAACCGTGCCCACCCAAGCATAGCCAGGAACTTGCAGAACTGAGAAGAGTCCAATGAGTCTTTCCCAGACTTCAAGATGGACCTCCCACTGCCCAGGTCCCAGGCAACCATTAGGGAAGAATAACTATAAGTGATATTATTAAGAAAACAGAAGTAATCCGAACACTACCACCAACAAGCAGAGTTTCAAAGATTCTTATTAGTGTCAGAGAGGAAATTAATTGCTAAATTCCATCAGCTTTCCTTTCACAGATGCAATTGTCTGAACACCCAAATGCACACACCTGCTCACCAGCTGACACATTTAGCAGACAGCACCCTTTCAAACTCAGGAGGGGTAAGCTAGCAGAAGCCCTCTCTCCTCCTCCTATTCCCAGTACTGATGATCTGGTGCTAACAAGACTCCAGCTGTAAATGGTCTGCAACATTAGTTCACTGAAAAGATAAATATAAACATTTGTGCATCAGACAAGAGTCAGAGATGTCCATCAGGTATGCTAGTGCTCACTGGGAGCCAAGTGAAGTAGCTAAGTGCACAGACATTGGTATAGGAAGACTCAGGCTTGATCCAGATCTATCATTCATCCCTTCTCTCTGTGTGTCAGCTCCCTCCTCTGCAGTAGAGGAACAAAAATAACATCTGCCTGATAAGAGTTGTGAGGATTAAATGAGGAAGGGATGCCAAGGCTATGTACATCCCACACCAGTGAAAGTGGCTGTTACTTCTTGATTCTGAAATATTAATTATCTGCCACCTCAGGCTTGGAATCCTGAGCTATCACACACCCTGGGAGACACACAAAAGGACTTGCCCTACAAAAGGAAGAAAGAGCCCAGCTTTGCACTGGGCACTGTCCACAGCCCATGGTGCTGAGCACAGCCATTGTTCTTCCTTCTGAAATAACACAAGGATACATGACTGTCATGTTCACAGTCTCTAAGGAACAGAAATCTATGGAACAAAGATTAATCACCAGTATCAGCGAATAATGAAGAGGGTATTTTTCACGTCAACAATCAAATTCCTATCACTTCTTTCTGATTAATTGTGATGGTTAATGGTGACTTTTGACCCATAGCATGACACCCTCCTTTCTTGCTACACACTAGCTATGGTCACTTGCCACTCTTCTCCTCTCCAAGCCCCTCATCTTCACACCTTTGTGCACACTTATCACCCCAGCAGGATGCTCTAATGTTATCCTTCAAGATGGGCCTCCCACTGCCTAGGTCCCAAGCAACCATTAGGGAACCATTAGGGAAGAATTTTCATTCAGAAAATTCTTTCAGGATCCAGATGGCCACCTCTGCAAAACATTCTGTGAATCTCTCCAGCCTTATTCCCTTCCTGACCCAGAGCCCTTATGTCACATTCTGATACCTGGACACCATGTTGTGCTCGATAAATTTACTTAAAAATATCTGTCAAGTTCTGTCATTTGCACAGGTGTCACCATGAGCAATGGGATTCAATGATGAGCAAAAGTAGGTTCTACCTTCAGAAGCTCATAGTCTCATACAGCATACATAGTGTAAGCTGAGAATCAGTGGATATGTCCACAGAGCAATGTTGCCTTTGTAACAAGCACCTGGTGGACAATGGACAGTACTGACCAAGAATTTCCAAGAAAATTGGAATTTATACCACAAACTAGAAGATGACTTAATTGAGAATAAATGAAGGGGAAAGGGTTTTATGCAGTGGACATTGTGTTCCCGTATCTGCCAAATACAACATCTGAAGAACTGTTCTATCACATGATAGAGACCAGATGAAGAAGTTAAAGCCAAGTGAAAAATGGTTAGGACAAGTCAGTGCTCATTTTTATCCAAAATATATACATAGGTAAACTTCAAATTTAATTGATATTCAAGAAACTAAATACTATGCTTTAAAATGTAACATTCCACACAAGGTAAAAATAAACTGACTGAAATCATATTTATAAGATCCAGAGTAAGGGGTTGGCATGAAAGGGGGCACAAAGGAACATTTTGGGGTGACAGGATTATTCTAGACGTTGGTGGTTGTGGTAGTTACAAAACTGCTTGCATTCATCAAAGCCCACTGATTTAACACTGAAATTTTATTAATTTTATTGAATGCAAGTTATACTTCAGTGAAATAGAGTTAATGAGGAATAATAAAATATTTACTGTGTATGAAAATACACGACATGACCCACCATTCCACATCTTTAAAAATATCTCTGGCAAATCTGCCCAGGGCCATCTGAAAACAACCATTTCAAAAATGCTAAAGGATCAACTGTTGAGACAGTCATACTTGGGAAGGTTCCTGGTGGTATGATGCATACCTCAATCCTGATCTCATTCCAAATGTTATCGCCAACAAATGGATAGCCAAGACTGTCAGTTGCCCCACTCTCTGAAAACTTTCCCTTCACCTCTGATAACACAGCCCTTATTTTGATCTAGGTATGTAGGCATCAGTCAAGGGCTATTTCTCAGACTCTCTTGCAGCTAGATATGATCATGTGATTAAGTCCTGAATAATGACCAGTGTTTTTCAGGAGTTCTGAGAATGTACCCTTTTTGTCTCTTTTCTCTATTTCTCCCATTTAGAATATGAGCACAATAGTTGGTGTCACAGCAGTCATCTAGATCCAGAGGCAAAATACTGAAGACGGAGAAGTATGCATTAAAAGGAGCCTGAGTCTCTTATGGCCATGAAGAATCTAAAGATCAAGTCAGACCATACCTAACTCCGAATGTTAAAGAAGAAATACAATCTACTGTCTTACTGAAGCCACTGTCACTTTAAATGTGTCTGCTATATACAACTAAACCCAGCCCTAACTCATATACACCTTATTAATTTTACATTTCACACCAAACAGGTTTGGTTATCCAGTACGTTAGTTGGCAGAATTATACTTCACACCAACTTCTATATCCACTAAAGAATCAAACTATAAAAAAATTCTGGCCCAAATTGGGACAAATCTAAAAGTTATGTCTCTCAAGAGATTTTTGACCACTAAACTCAGTATTAGTCAACCTCACGATACAGCAGATTTTTAAAAGCTAATCCAATGTCAGGTGACATTAATAAAGGTAGAAGATAAAGAATAGAGATAATGAGCTTTCCAACAGGCTTTTTAGACAGCAGATGGAGTATGGAATTCAGTTCTCAACATTTTATTTGAAGAATGATGTTGAAGTGAGGCAGAATGGAGTAGAAAGTGATCGAGGGCCTAGCAAAATGTCAACTGAAGAATGCTGAGATGTGGTGATGCCCACGATGGGACATATTTGAACACCATCTCATTCTAGAATATGACTCCTTTCATGTTAAAGGAGCAAGAGGAACCACATAACAGACTCAGAATTAGTCAGGACAAGAAGAGCCATCAAAAAAACTCTGCCTTATGCTGATTGATTAATTGATTTATACCTTGACTTGTTCCCAAAATAAATTACTAACATTTTAAAGTGATTATGTGATAAGCACTGTTCTGAGTGTTTTATATGTATAATTCATTTGATTCACAACTCTCTGAAGTAGATACTATTATTATCCCTATTTTTATGGATGAGCAAAGTGAGAAAAAAAAGATTTAAAAACTTGCCCAAGGTCAAACAGATAAGAAGGTGGATGTAGAGCCAAGATTCAAAGACAAGCTTGGGGTCCATGCCTTCATCACCAGGATGCAAGACTGCTTCATCCTCACTGGGACATGGAAGGCTCCCCATGAAACCATTACTGACACAAGTCTCCATGGTTAACTGCCCAGAATGCTGAAGCACCCAAGTGGAACTTCCTGGCACCATCAATGATTTGAGGCTTTATGGAAACCCAGTGGGATTCTGGTTTGCACACCAGCTGACATGCAGGTTTTGTAACATGTAGAGTTGAATGCAAAGATAACACAACGGGAAGGTAGTTAAATGATACATTAGAAATTAGAGGTACTCGTTTGTCTGGTGGTCAAGGCTAAAGATAAAGAATTTGAAGTAACTAATCAGAAGTCAGTGATAGGAGGATCACAGTTGGGGACCAGCCTGGATAACTGAGAGCCTATCTGAAAAATAACTAAAGCAAAAAGGGTTGAGGCATGGCTCAGTTGGTAGAACCTAGGAAGCATGAAATACTTCGTTCAAACCACAGTCTCAACAAAAAAAAGGAAAAAAAGAACTTGAAGTCAACTCCTAGGTGTGTGACAACTGAAGTCACGAAGAGCTCACACTTGAGAAGTTGGAAAGCACAGAATGAGAGTGGCATATGCTGAGGCTTAAACCATGAACCATGCACTGACTGCAGAGAATGGAATGAAAATCAGGTGACAGAGAGGCACAGAAATACCTTAATGCGACTAAGACAGTAGATGACGTGTTCAAAAGGCTGAATGGTCAAAAAGTGTATGTGTGATTTTTATGTTTTTATGTATCAGTTTAAAAGAGTAATTATTTTTTAACAGGAAGTGTTAGAGTCCTCTTTTGCTTTTGCTTGCTCAGAATATATTCACCCTTATTCTTTGGTGGCACACCTATTTTTCTCTGAGAACACAGTCTCTCTATCCTGTTCTCTTGGCAGGATTTATTGCATTCCCATGACCCCAAAGTTATCCAGTGATCTTGACCAACAACATAGTTCCTGCCCCAATGAGCAAGGTTGGTTTAGAGTGGACACATGGCCCAAGTGGGTGCAGTGTACGTCAACACCGAGACTTTTGGTGGAATTCTTGGGAATGAGACTTTTTCCTCATCATCACCCTGGTTACAGAGATACATGCACGGAACTGCTGGGGATCTTTGCAACTGTGTGAGGAAAGCTGGTCCACAAATGATGCCAATAGGAAGAAAAGCAAAGGCATGAACCACAGGATTCATATGGGGAAGGAGGAGTGAGTATCTGTACGCCTAGACCCACCTATTTGAATATTCACATATACCCGCTTGAACACTCACTTAAACACATCTGAATATTCACATGTATCCTATTACACAAGCAAACAAGTTTTCTTTTTCAGTTAGTTTCTGTCACTCATCACTCAGAGTGATGGAGCATACAGCATCACTATGTGTGCAAGGCCTTCTGTCACAATACACAGTTCTCTTCATATTCATGTCTCTTCATTACATACTAAACTCCCTGAGACAAGAGATCTGCTTCCTCCAGGCCTCCACGAAACAGCACCCAGCCCAGGCCAGGTATAATAACGATAGAAACAAAGCTCACTGAATTCATTTGAACCAATTCAGGGAAGTGATATAGGCAAGAGGACTTCGCACGCTCTAGAGAATCCTTTGCTGTTATTTCACAGACGATACGATAGCCTCCCTTTCTTTGTAAAACCTACTGTATCTAAAGTTTGAACAAGTTCAATGACAAAAGGTTCCCTCAAAGATTTTATTCAGCTACTTACAGTCCTACATCCAATCTGGATGCATTGCTACCCTTGCCTCCCCCCACCACACACACACACACACACACACACACTTTTTTTTCTACCCTGAATGCATCCTTTTAAGGAAATGCAGAGATGTCACTTACAATCAAATCTTGGCAAGGTAAATGGACTCTTTTATACAAAAACAAAACAAAACCAAAAAAGACTGAGGGGTACATCATTTAAAGCAATAAAAGAAAACAATTTATGATCCATCTCTGATTTTCAGTTGCAAAATGAGACAGAAAAATGTCTTTGTATAATGAATTTTGCAACATTTGCTAAAGTCCTACATGGGGAGAAAAGAAGACAAATGATTCAGAAATAAAAATCCCTTCAACCCAAACACTTTTTGCAAAAGTAAAGATATACGCACACTAACTTTGGTGTAGTATAATCAAAAATGTAATATTGATAGATTCTAGACAGAAGCTAAAAATGATAGCCCAAAAATGAGAAATCCTTGCGTGCCTTTCAACTATATTTATTTACATACTTTTTTTCCCGTGCATCTTAGCAAACAGATTGAAAAGGAAAGAACAGTCAGAGTGGGAGTCCCATTCACTTAACAATTAAGAATTTTGGAGGGCAGGAAAAATACGATTCCTGTCTCACCTTGAGCAAGTCACTCTATCTCTTTGAACCTCAGATTCCTCACCAGTATAAGGAGTCTTTGTAGGTTGTTGGGATTGGCAAGAAACAAAAAGGAATGGAAAGTGGTTGCCACAAAGGAGTGCTAATTATCTTAATTTTATTTTTAGTTCTTCATGGTTTGCATCAGCCAACCCAAAGTCAAAAGGACTCTTCTACATGAAGGAAGCTTCAGCCAGAATACCTGCTTCTGTTTCCCTTGTCCTATCTTGATCAGGTTAAGTCATCATCTGTCAAAGGAGTCACTTGAAACCTAAGACCTCTGGGACTCAATCCATCTAAGTCTACTCAGGGCAGGCAAATATTCATAATGAAGAAATAGGCAGAAATGTACCCTTGGCTTAGAAGGAACCCTTAGCAGTCACAGACCATTCTCCCTGGTTCCCTCCCTGACTGAAGGAAGCACTCAAGAAATGCTGGTATCTTTAATCACTTCAAACATAAGGAAATGCCAATGTTGGAACAGCATTTTTCTTCTTGCAATCTAAGGTCTGTGAACACAAACTTGGAATCTCAAAGGAAGCTTAAGTAGAATGGACATTTTTCAATAGCCAACACATTAATCTCCCCCTTGGGTGACTGTCCTGTGCAGGGAGTCTTGCTCTGCAAAGCACTTCTCAGGAAACAATTGACTTAAGACATCACCTATCCAATTGGCTTTGAGTTGAATGAACAATGTCACTATTCCTTAGAAAACAGACACAGAAAATGCAGAGTGACAGCTGATGAACCACTGGCCAGTCTTTGGAGTTTTGCTTTCTTTTTTTTCTTAAAGGAGAGAGAGAGACAGAGAGAGAGAGAGAGAGAGAGAGAGAGAGAGAGAGACAGGTAAAAGTTGCTGCCTGTCTAATTGGAGGCTTAAGATAATTAGCAGACAATTCTAATTCATTCATTTACTCAATTCATCCATGCAAAAAAATTTGTTTAAGTCCAAGGCTCTGTTCTGATCACTGGGGATACAGCAATAAGCAAGCTAGACAGGGTTCTTACTTTCATGAAGTAAACATACTAGAGAAAAGACACAAGCAAGAATACTAAAGGAGATGAGCAAGGAAGATAAGATTAGGCAGTACAAAGGGAACAGGGAAAGTGCTGTGACAGAGTGGCTTGGGCTGGAGGGGCAGAGCCACTACCAATGCATACAGACTGTATTCTGACACTTGGAGGGGCATGTGATCATGTGCCTGGGAGTGAGGGACAGGAGAGAAACAGACCAGCAAAGCGGAGAGAAAGAGCCTCTGCAACGCAGGTTTTCTCAAAAGTGGTGGCATCAACACTTGGAGTAGGGTCATTTTTATGGTGTGGGTCTGTCCTAGGTACCACAGGGCATTTCACAGTCCTTGATTCATCTAATAATATCTGTAATGTCCCCTTGCTGGTTACTGGAAAGCCAAAACTGCCCCCACTCATGACCCAAGAGGAAAGGAAATAATGTCCTTGTTCAAGAATCATCAAGAAAGTAGAGCACAAGGGCAAAGGCTTGAGCTACTCAATGCAGAGAAAGAAAGTCAGTATTGGCATCAAAAAGAAGCAACAGGGAAAGAGGAGAGAGCCAAGGTCAGAGATCTCAGTGCTTGACTATGCTGTATGTACTACATCTCTCTGCTGTCAGCCTTGGAAGACTTCTTGTAGGAGCCAGTGCATGATCAGTGCTTTTCCCACAGTCTCAGGGCATAGGATATAATCACGTGAATTTTGCCACCCTGATGCTGCTATAAGCAAAGAAGGGGAAGGGTGGTGGGGAAGAAATCAAATTGGCACATGTCATCAATCCTGAAATGTATGTTTTTTCCATATTTCAATCTATCTGATATCAGAATGTGCTTCATACCCACCACTTGCCATTTTGAGAAGGGGAGTTGTGGGGAGAGAGAGAATAATGGAGAAGAATGAACCAAACCAAGGTACAGCATATGTACATATGGAAATCTCACAATGAAACCCCCTATGTAACTATCATACACTAATAAAATGTTACCAAAATAAAGAAATGCTACAAAGGCCACAGCCCTGATGGAACAAAGAACAATTAACACCAAGAAGCAGGTGGGAAGGGGAACTGGGGGTGATCTCGAAGGGTCACTTTGAAAATTTTAAGAATACCCAATTCAATTTCTTTATCAATGCAAGAATATACAAGAGTAATGGAAGAGAAATGTCTAAGGAAAAACATGCTCTTTAAATGAATGCAAAGTGTAGAATTCTGAATGCAAAAGTAGTGTCATGGTTTAATTAGTGATATTTTATTCTTAGTGATCACATGAATCAGAGTGTGTCTTATAAATTCGAGGAAATCTGAGAACATTTACTAAGCATCCAGTGAATGCCAGGAATTTTATATGTGTGATATGGCACAAAATCTTCACACTATCACTGTCAAAATCCGTACTCTGCACTCCACCTTAGAGATATTAATAAGTGACTTTATGGAGCATGGTTTGTTTTCTCACTTCAAGTGAACCACATTTAATCTTTAAGGGGCAAGGTCACTCTGCAGAGATATCACAGCAGAGAGTGGTCATAGACTCAAAGACATATTCTTCCCACATTGTTTTTGTTATCATTCCAATTAGCTTCCCCATCGCACCCTGGGAAATATCCTTTAGCCTCTTCTCAGACAATGTGGGAAGACCCATTCTGAAGCAACTCAGAGGCATATGATGAAAACCTAGGACATATTGAGTAGGATTCATGAAAAACTCTGCAAAGTTAGATGGAACTTAATGATTAAATAAATTAAACAGCCACAAGACCTTAAGCAAAGAATTTAATCCACTGGACCCATTCATCTTCTGAAATTAGTGCTCCATTTTCCTTAGGGAGTCACCCTTTCCTCCTGCTGTTTAAGGTAGGCTGACTCCAACGACTAGCTCCAGGGATGGTGAGTGACTCATGTCTAGTCATCAGACTCACTGTGATTAGCTCAGCGCAACATGGTTCATTACCTAATTTGGGGCAGTGACAATCCACCTTAGAACTTTTGCTCAACCAATTGGGAAAGCAGCATTCTCTTTCTTCTGCTGCTGAGGAGGGCGGGGGCATTTCAAAGTAAGGCTGGACCTACTGGAAGGCCCCATGTATAGGAAGCTTGCCTGAGGACAAAGTCAACACCAGCATGGTAAAAAACGGAAAGAGATGGATACTGATAGTTTTGAATTCCTGGATCCAGCATTACCTGACACCTATAGATGATGCTAGATTTTTTTTCAGTTAGTTGAGCAAGTAAATGTTTTTGTGGGCTAGGTGTTGTCACTTGGAATGGGCAGAGTCCTGACTCATACACTATGAACAACTCTACCCTACACTACTAATCACCTAAATGCCACAATGGTGGCCTCAAACCCAAGCATTGAGAGCATTTTCATCATTAGAGAGCAAGGGACTGGCAGCTTTTGTGCAGTTTTTCCATGCACAAACACATGAAGCACACTCCTTTTGCAATATCTTAGGTGGTCAGTTACATGATAAAAGGTTTTCTAAACTAAAGCCTGCTTCAGAATTCACGAAACACACTCTACTCTGGAGAACACTCCAGGCTGGATGAACTGTTCCCTCACCTGGTGTGGGTGTCGCCAGAAGAATTGATGTGGTAAGTTCAAGAATACTCCACTGGGCCAATGTAGCTTTTGGTACCCCTACACATCAAATAAAGCCTGAGGTGTCCCACCCTTTGGCTTCTAGCACTCTTTCTCTCAAAGGCTTCTGTTGGGATATGTATGTGTCACACAGGACGGGTCGCTGTGTCCATTTTGTCCATACCCCATAGCTCATTACGCTAGCTGGCCACCTCTTAAACCAGAAAAGCCTAGGACTATTTGCTCGGTTGTAGTCTGAGGACTCCACTATGCCATACATGCCTTAAAGCAGGGAATGATGTCCTTCCAGATCCCCAACCTACCCCACACCTCATACTGCCTGGAACACAGGTACACAGTATACAGTCACTGGATAAGTGGCCTGTAGCAGGCAGCTCTGGAGGTGGGAGTTTCAGTCTTCCTGCCCCAGATGCAGATCCCTCTGCTCCAGCTGTAGATCTCTCATTCATGGTGTGCCCCAAAAGGGGCCTAGGTGTTCTAGCAGATAAGGAGGTGGGCCACTGAAACCTGAGGTCAAAGCTGGGAGATCTGTCCAGATGGGTATACTTGGCACGTTCTGTGACTTTACATAGTAGATTTCCTACAAAAATTCAGATTTCTGGCTTTTCTGGCAAAATACATTCTAGAAACATACTGAACCCACACTGCACAAGGCTGTCCCTTTAGATAAGGCCTGACACCTCTCATCCCCCATAGTCACCCTTCCCAGTGTGCTGCCTGCCCTGAGAACAACTGTCAGTGACTATCTGTGATCACATGGACCCTATTCCTTTTCTTTTTGTAAATAAACATTTATAAATATAGACCAAGAAAGCCACATTTTAAAAAAAATCTTTAGAGAACACACATTTCTAGGTAGAAGTGAATTTAATCTCCACATCTAATAATAAAATCTGCATTTATATAGAACTTACTATATGTGCCAAGCATCATTATATGCACATTTGTTTCCCCCCTTCAATCCTCATAGCAACTGTACAAGATAGAAACTGTGAATACATGCATATTTTTAAAAAAGAGGAAACTGAGGTCAGGAGGTAAATTATTTCTCCAACATCACTCAACCAGTAGGCAGCCAAACTGAGGGTGGAGCCAATGTGGCCTGCACATACTCAGTACACAGCAATATGTTTCTGAGCTGAAAAAAAAAATCTAACTCACACCCAGTCTGTTACATTTACCTATTAAGTAATACTCCCTAATTCCCCACCATTGTTTATAAAGGAAAGTTGAGATCCAGAGACAGGAAATTATTTTTCCCAAAAAATTCATATGGCAAGTTTGGGACAGAAGAGTAGCTACAATCCAAGACATGGATTTCCTGCTTTTTATACTGTGATTTTTACTCCCGGAGCCTGGATTGGGTTCAAACTCTCATGAGCCTCCTTTCTGAACCAAGAGAACAGAAGCTGTTCACAGAGTCGCATTCACTTCTTTGCAGAACGTGCTGTCTCCTGACCAAGCCTGACACTCTGAGGATATCCAGATGGACACAGGGGAGATCAACCAACAAATCCATGTTGCCCAGAGTGGAGAGTGAAGATTACTCAGATAAACTATAGTCAATGGGACAAAGTCTATGGTACATAACCAATTTATTGGTCCTAGTTTTTTTTCTTTTTCAGTGCAAGGAATGCAACCCAGGGCCTTGCACATGCCAGGCAAGCATTCCACCACTGAGCTACAGCATCAGCCCTTTGTACTTTTATAAGTAAATAAATATATATATTCACATGCTTCCATCTTATTGCTTTGGTGGTACTGGGTTTGAACTTAAGCACTCTACAACTCGAGCCATGCCTCCAGCCCTTTTTGTTTTTAGTTATCTTTCAGATAAGGTCTTGCACTTTTTCCCAGAGTCAGCCACGGATTGTAGATGTGCACATACACATTCAGCTTGTTTTTTAAAGTAAGTCCTTGCTAACTTTTTTTTTTTTCTTTGCCTGGGCTGGTCTCAAACCATGATCCTCCTATATTTGCCTCCCAAGTAGCTAGAATTATAGGTGTGAGCCACTGCTCTTGTCTACCATCTGATAATCTCTAAAACATATCTTCCACTGTTTTCATTTCTTCTCATCCTGGAGGAATGTTCTAGAAATCCTCTGCATGACATGGATCTCAGAGGTTGTTTATTAAGAAGGCACATTCCAGTTATAAATACTACTACTAACGATGACAATAGATGCTGTCATTTTAGCTGTGTTTAGTATGTGTCAGGCACAGTGCCGTAAGCCTCCCATGTTCTTTCGTTCTAATTGGCTCAGCAATGCTATGAAGTAGGGGCTATTGTGACCCTAAAACAACAAACAGATAAGAAAAATGGAAAGTCTGAAGAGTTGGGTAATGTATCCATAGTTCCACACTCAAGAAGTAGCAGGGACAAGATCAACAATGAAAATACAGGGCTTCCAAAAATGTACACTCTGCTGCCTCCTTCCAGAAATCTAGTTGTTCCCCTTCAAGTACTGTGATGCTTTTTATTATGGTTGTTAAATAAGTGAAGACTGCACAATTAGAAAACTTCCCAAAGCCATTTCTTGAGGCTTCTTCTGGGTATAGAGAGATGCACAGGGTCATGTCACCTCCGGCCATCCATGGTGGCACCCATAATGCCAGCTGAGGGTCAGTGAGCATCACTGTGAATCGCTAGAAAAGGGAAAACTTGATGCTCGGCAGGGCTTGTTAGCATGAAAATAATAACATACTGCTTATTGTTCCAGTGGCTATGTTACAGGGGTCAGCCTGAGAGCTGGCGCATCAACAAAGCTCCCCAAATGACACAGTGAGGATGTGAAGATCAATTTATCCAAGCAAATGCATCAACAAGATGCACACCATGTGAAAGGGCAGCTAGTGGAGATTGCCTCCTAAGAGATCCACCCACATGCAATTTTTCCTAATGCTCGTTTGGTACCCAGGGTTTGGGGACTTGCAAAGGGGGTGAGAGAAAGAAGAAAGAAAGAACAATTATAACTTTTGGGTTTACTTATTGTAGGTTTGGGGAGCTGTAGTTCAATGGTAGAAACTAGGGCCTTAGCATGAAGGCCCTCAGTTCATTACCCAGAAGCAAAGATAAAGAGATAGAGAGAGAGAGAGAGAGAGAGAGAGAGAGAGAGAAATAGAGAGCTAGCTAGCTAGATGAATAATGAGATAATAGATATTTGTTATATAAAATATATAAAATAATTTGTTGCATAAAATATATACAAATGTATTTGTTTTAAAGACATAAATTTCCAAAATGGAAACTGAAACACTTGTCTGTCTGGCCATCCCTAACCACACCATTACAGGGTTTACAACATTTCTCCTCTGGGCAGGGGATATGGAAATTCAACAATGGGATTGGACTGCTCTTTTGCAAATATTGGTGAAAAAGTTTATTTCCCAAGGTGGATTCTAACAAGTTTGTTTGCCCTCTGTGGGACAGCAAAGAGAAATGCAAATCCCCTATGAATCTCAAGCAAGTCTTCAGAGTCGCACATAATATGAGAAAGCCTCTTTGTTTTCCCAGCAGCTGGTACCTATGTGACCTAGAATGTGTGCTGTGTGGCACTAGGCAGCAAAGGGTCGCTCAGCAAGGCTGGGGTTTCCAAACTCTGCCCATTCCAAAGAAAGGACTGCTCCTTTACCAGGTCTGAGAGGGTTACTTCAGAGCACTTGGGATATCCTAGCTGGTAAGAGTGTCTTTGTATACCTGAGACCTCAGGCCACACCCAGCAGTTGATGGTAGCAATGACTTCTGAAGTGGATAGCTGTTTTGTTTGCTTGCAGCTCTGGGTTACAATATATTCTTTGACCTCTAGGGGCAAAGAGCTGGAGAGTGAGTAGCTCAGATCAGTCACATGGGTGCTCCATGACTACATGACAGACTCCCAATCAAATTCCTGGACACCAAGCCTCAGGGGTGCTTTCCAAGCTAACAACATTTAGCATGTGCTGTCTGTGACAATGAGGGGTGTCCCTTAGGCCCCCAACAAGGACAGGAGACCTGGAGGCTCAGGTATATGTTGCAGGAGACCTAGATCCCCTGGATTCTTTTCTCTGTGTCGTTTTCCTTTGCTGATATTAACACATCTCTTTTCAGTAATGAACCATTACTGTGAATGAAACAGCTTTTCTTGAGTTCTGTGAGTCCCAGTAACTCACAGAACCCAAAGGTGGTCTTGGAGACCCCCACCACGCAGGGAGAGAAAAGGCAAGATGGAGAGGAGAAAAGAAAGAGAGAAGGAAAGGAAACAAGAAGAAAATAACCCAAGAAATTGTTCCAGCCTCATATTTCTTAGCATTTCAGTTCAAAATGTCAATAGGAAAGAAAACACCGCGTGTCTACACAAGCCTTGAAGGACACTGAAGATGGACAAGAATCTGAGGCCATCAGCTAATGAGCCAGGGTGTAATTCCATACTCTTCCCTGCTGTCATGGAGACTCCCTTGTCTAACCAATTCCCCAGTACAACAACTAACCTTCGCCTCTGAGAAGTAATAACCATTCCCTTTTGATGAAAATATCCAGTTTCAGAAATAAAACTTTCAAAAGTGATTGGGAAGAGACTTAAACAGATTAGAGCATTCAATAATGCCTCTCTTTTTTATGTTGTTCCTTTTTGTGGTCAAACAAGAGAATAAAACAGATTACTGCCTCTTTATGTGCCACCAACACAATTGTACAATCTACATTTAATGCTCCATACCTGGACCCGACACTGGGAACTCGGTGCTTCATTCATATCCTTACCTTCTTCAATTCATTGAAAACCACTTCAAGCAAAAATCATTTGAAAGAAATTACCTCTGTGTATTCCACCATGAGCAGTGAAAAGTGTCCCACATGAGACTTGATGGTCCCGAAGCAATAAAATTTTTGCTGAACTGCAAGATGTAATAACTCGGGGAAAAGAAGTCCCCATGACAACAAGAAGAGGAAGGAAATGAGTGAAAAATCAGAGGATTTGAGTCTCTTACAATACAAGGCATCACTAATTTGTACTTGGAAATCTGTCTTTGTACTTTGGAAATCCTGGAAAGGAATGTCCTGTCTACCGCTTTCCTCCCTGCCCAGGTGGTATGATTCAGTCTAATTGCACTACATTGAAAGAGGGTGGGAAGCCAGGTAGAACTACAAAGGAAGCTGCATCTGTTCCCAGCTTTCTGCACCTCCCCAACCAGAATGATGTGGATGTGCTGTGGCATTCACAGAGAGACTGGGATGGCAGAGGGCTCAATGTTAGATGCCAAAGGATTTTCACGCCATTAGATGTCTGGGGTCATTTCCCAAGCGCTGTGCCTCATTTCTTTCTCAGGATATCTCTTACTTTCTCCCACTGTGTCCCATAGCTTCTCTGCCTGGCTCCTCAGTGGACACCATCTCTCTAGGCTTTTCCTTGCTGCACCCCAAATTTCACAGGACTCGAATGGGCTTGGGTTTTTCCTTTGTTTGGTGGTACTGGCATTTGAACTCAGGGCTTTGCACTTGCTAGGCAGATTCTCAATTTCTTGAGCCACTCCTCCAGCCTTTTTGCTCTGGTTATTTTGGAGACCGGGTCTCACTTTTGGGGCCTGGACCTTGATCCTCCTATTTTAGGCTTCCCACTGTATTTGGGGTGACAGGTTTGCACCACTACACCTGGCTATTGGTTGAAATGGAGTCTCATGAACTTTTCGCCTGGGCTGACCTGGAACCATGATCCTCCTGATCTTAGCCTCCCTAGTACCTAGAATGATAAGCATGACCACCGAGTCCAGCTAGGACTAGACACTTTTAAGAGTATTATTATTTGTTGTTCCTGAGAAACAGAAGACAGAAGGAAACAAACACTGGGGACATCTAGAGGCCTGGTAGGCACAGTGACTATCCCACTGGTGGTGATTCTGGTGGTTTTGTGATTCTAGTGGTTTTATGCCCCTTCTGGTCCCACTCTGCACAGAGACTGCTTTTAATTCCCACTAACACTTTGCTCTCTTCCCAAAATACCATCATTCTAAGAACCAGTTTTCAATGATTCAACATTGAACAAGCTGCCTTTAGTTTATACTCTCCATATGCTTTATTTCATTTAATTCAATCAACTGTCCTACAGCAAAATGATTTTATGTTCTGTTTTGCAAGATCAAAAATCAGAGCACAGAGAAGCCTAGCCATCAGCCCAAGGTCACACAGCTAGAACTCAATAAACCTGAAATTTGAGCACCCATCAGAATGACTCTAAAACATCATCAAATATGGTTATTTCATTCAGACCCCTGTAGGTAAAGAATGCTGAAGACATCCTGCCTATTCTAGACCAAAGCACATTTCTCCACATTTTCTCTCTTGATATTAAGTAGCTGGACCATCATTCTCTGACAGGAGTAGAAGGGAGAAGGTTCTCAGACAGTGACCAGAATTGTGTGGTGGGCACCAAGGGTAGCATGGAATGCTCCCAGGCTGCCCAGATGTGGTTTGGACAAGCTGGTGACTGCCCTGCCTCTTCCCTCAACCAAATGGAGCCAAATGGCCTGTGGCCACACTGCCCTCTGCCCCTCAACTTGCCACTCAGGCCATCAGGAGCCAGCTGACTCCTTCCAGCAAGGAGCTCCAAGTAGGAGCAAAATTTACTTTTGTGTGTCATTTCACAAATGGGGCATTCAACCTTTCCCTGGTTGCTTATGCTAACATGAGAGGAGGTTCTACTCTAAGCCTGCCTTATCAGTGGATTTATCACATGGGGTTTTGAACAAGAAGGGTCAAAAAATAATAAATTCCAAAAATTCAAAAGAAATTTCAAAAAACAAGAATTTCAAATTCACACATATGCGTGCTGCAGCTCAGTGGATGTGGAGAAGCTCTCAGATGGTCTGTGTGCTCATCAGTTGTGTTTAAATTGTGTGTGATCTGCTGAGTGTTCCCCTGCCCTTCAATTCATGAAAATCTGCCTCCTCCCAAACAAATGGGGCCCCAAAAGCAAGGTGAGAGTGAATGTGTGTAACTGAAGTGAGAATGAAAATGTGAGATTTGTTGAAAGCCTGTCTTTAGCAGAAGTTGGGCGGCATTATGGGAAAAATGAATCAAGCATCCAACATATGCAAGTTGGAACCTGAAATAAGGTCTAGTTTTGTAGAACAATGCTAATGTGTACAGCAGTAATTTTTGTGGTAGTAACATAGCCTACTAGATGCATTTTCAAGTCACGGATGCTCAGACCTACTGCACCTATGGCATAAGCAAATCTGAGTAATTTTTGAGCACTGAACTCTGTGCATCCTGAACATTGAAAAATTTTCCTCTAAGGCAGTCCCCTTGGCACCACATCCTCAGAGATACCAAGGGTCTCCTGTACTTACCAAAATGAGTCTGGATCCTGTGCAGTGAAAATCTCTTCCTTTAAGCCTCTCTAGGAGGGTGCAGATTGGCACTGGAATCACAAATGTCATAGCCATCCCTCAGGTTATCTTCCACCACCCCAGACAGTTTCTCTTCTCAGTCCTCCAAGAACCACCCAGGAAGCCATGCCCAGCCGTGTTTCTTAGTTCCTTAGAGGAGCCTCTGACCTCCAACAAGAGACTCCAGCACACTAGGAAGCTTGGATGCCATACATGATGGCACTGACACCCAAATAACTATTAATTTATTTTAATTTTAGAATTATTATTATAAAGTGTAAATTGTATACATTTGAGGTATGATGCGATGTTATGCTCCATATACAATGTGGAATGATTAAATCAAACTAGTTAATATAAAATGAATGACTTTTAAAATGTGAGTGCAAACCTACTGAAAATATAATCAAATAGTAAAGTAAGGTGGAACTTGGAGACATTGGCTGGGCCTCCACACTAAGCCAAACCTGCTCTCATGAAGTTCATTCCAGGATTTCTACCAGGTCCATAATAGGGAAGCAATAAATCATGATTTTATCATTTCAAAGTGTGTGCACAGGTGAGGTTTTTCCCAGGCTTAGTTTTCCATGCAACACTTCTGTGATCAGCAAGCCTAGATACAGATCACAATTCTAGTCATGAGGTGTTCCGATGGGCACAGCTCAGCACTGGGAAGGCTCCCTCTGCATGAGTTAAGTCTGACTTAATGACAGGGGCTCTCCCTAGTGTCAACAGGAAGGAAATGGACCACACCCTCTGGTGGGTGGAGTTAATGCTTCCAATTATCTGATTCCTGTGGATTTCTTCCACCTTGGAAGAACTCAGTTCAAAATTCTTTCTTTTCTTAATTTTTTTCCCCTCATGCTGAGGTTCAAACACAGACCCTCACAAATGCAAACCACACACATTTGCACTCTACCACAAAGCTAACCCCAAACCTCAAAATACTTTTTTCATTTTTTTGATGCTACCAGAGTTTGAACTCAGGGCCTTGCACTTGTGAGGCAGGCACTCTACCACATGAGCCACACCTCCAGCACTTTTTGCATTAGTTATTTTTCAGATACAGTCAAATGTTTTTGCCTGGCCTGGCCTGGCCTGGACCTCCCACCTATACCTCCCAGGTGGCTAGGATTACAGCATGCATCACCACACCTAGCTTGTTTGTTGAAATTTTGCTCTGGATCTTTATTACTATGTCCAACTCCCAAATTCTTTTTTTTGTGGTACTGGGGCTTGAACTCAGGGCCTTCGCCTTGAGCCACTCCACCAGCCCTTTTTTTTGTGATGGGTTTTTTTCTAGATAGTGTCTCACGCCTGGGCTCACTTCAAACCTTGATCCTCCTGATCTCTGCCTCCTGAGAAGCTAGGATTACAGGCATGAGCCACCAGTGCCTAACCCAAAATTCTTAACTAGGAACAACACAGTATTAATATTAAATGAGTGAATATTTTTTATCTATGGACATTGTTCTAAAATATTTAGACATTTTTTAATTTTAATTTTTCCACTATTTGTTTTTAATACAAATAATGCAAGTTTGTACTTTTTTAAAGATAATTCATGGTATGAATAATTCAAACCACATACCACCCTGACCTTACTTTCTCATCAGCTATAATGTTGGAGATGGTTTCGTGTCTGCACGTGCAGTGCTGCCTCACTCCTTTTGACAACCGCCTTATCTCTGCTGTGGCTATGCCATGATTTATTTAAGCAGACTTGGACTGTTTATAGCTAGATGGTTTCCAGTCTTTTCCATTAAAATACAGTGGAACTTGTACACATCCTCCATGCTGGGCAGGGGACATTGTGCAACCTAAGCATCCAGTGAGGGTTGCTCTAAATGCAAGTGCACACCTGTTCTTACAGAAATGCCACTCTCTAGCTCACAACCAGGAAAACCAAACTAGAACCAGAAGCTGACCTTGGGGAAAGCCTGAGTGTTGGGAATGAGATCTGACCTGAAAATTGTACGATATGTAAGTACTGAATCCACACTCCTTGTGACGGAATCCGTGAGCCCTGACTGTTGAAGACAGAAAATACAGAGAATCTATAAAGCATCTTGAAATTTTGTAAACACACCTTTCTTTCTGACAGCATATATGAGAAATGTAGATGCTAAACCTCACCTGCAGAGCAGGCTGCATGGATTACTAACATAACGTAATTTAGATACAATAGCAATTTCAGCCCTAGAAGAGACCAATCACTGTCAAAACCATCTCTCTCCTCACTGTTGAGGGATGTCATGAATTTTGCTTGTGACTGAGATCCTGAATTAACTCAGAGAATATAGTTTTCATATATGAGAGTAAAGAGACAGGACATCCCCAGACACAGCTGGCAAGAATGTAAATATTTATATGAGCCTCCTGCAGGGAAAGTTAGCAGTGCATATTAAAGCTTTTAAATCATTCTAAATGATCACCCTTTGACCCTGTAATGTATGCCCAGGAACTTATGCTAAGCAAGTATGTGTTTGTGTGAGTACATGTCTTATGCCTCTTCCTTCACTGCAATGTTTTAGAATGATGGAAGGTTAACACCGAAAGCAATTCCAATGTCCACCAGTATGACACCAGCTAAATACATTACAATCCAGCCATACCATCCAAACAGCACTACACAGCCAATAAAGTTAATGTGCTAAAGGAGTAGTTTTCAAACTGTGCATCACAAATCATTATTAGTAAGTCATGAAACCAATTTAGTGGGCCATGACCAGCTTTTTAAATAGAAAAGAGAAATAAAAATATAAGAATTCATTTCACGTGGTAAGAGTAAGTAGTTTCATGAAGCTGCTTTTTAAATGCATGTGTATTTATACTAGATCATTATATAAAATGTATTTCTTACTTTGGGGTATAGAAAAATTGAAAGCCACTATAGTAATAGAAAATTCAAACAAATGGGAATATGTCAATATTCACTTTACACAGAAAACAAAAATACGGGCAGGCTGAGGGTAGACAGTCATGTCCTGGGATTGATCCCTAACACCACACAAAAAAAAAAAAGTCAGAAAAAAACAGGGGTGGAGTAGTAGTTCAGTGGGTGAAAACTTAACCCAACAAATGCAAAGTCCTGGATTACATTTCCAGTGCCACAGAACACCAAAAAGGAAAGATACAGGTTTAAAAACATAACTCCAAATTTGAGACATTACTAATAATCAAATACATATGTGTACATGTGCTCAGAAAAGCTCTCTGGATACCATGACTACATGAGAATATAATTTTTCTCTATGCATTTTGGTTATTTTCTAAATTTTCTCTAATGAGCAATTACTATACTAATCATCACCAAAAATAAAGGCTATTTTTTAAGTGTGGTTGTGGTAACTCAACCCCAGCCCGTAAATGGACTCCTATAAGTGAGCAGAATAAATGGTGACAGAATAAATGAAGTATGGTGGCCAGGAAATCATCCCCGCCATGAAAAGCATCTTTCAGAAATGCTACATTCAAATGCAGTTAGGTAAGTAGCATGACCTCATGAAAAGGCACACATGAACAATTACATAGTTCTGAATTAAAAATATTCTGGGTTGGGGATGAAGCTGGTATAGACCTTGGCTAGCATGTACAAGACCCTGGGTTCCATCCCAACATGACAAGAAAAAAACAGGTATTCTGTATCTTCACGTAGTAACGTACATGGATGACTATTTCTTTACCAAAAAAAGAAGAAGAAGAAGAAGAAAAGGAGATGGCAAAAGGAAGGGAAAGAACAAGGAAGAAAAGGAGAGAGCAAAGCAAAAGTACCTGATAGCCAGAGGAAAACCAGGAAAGCCTTTCTTTGAAATAAAGTAGTAAAAACCTTGAGGAAGCTTTCAAACAGAGACTAGAGGTTTCAGCCACCAAACAGCCTTCAGAAGTTATTAATTATATTTTAAAATGCCCAAGAACTCATTAAACTCATTGTTTTAATTCACAATGAGTTAATGAGTGGCCAGTGACCCGACCTCTTTTAAAAATGGATGAGGAATTTTATGAGCCAGCTCTACTTCCGACTCAGGTGGTAACTTCACTATTACAAGAACATGGTTACATTAAAAAAAGAAAAAGAAAAATTTGGGAAGGGGGAACTTCCATATGAAAATATAACCATTAGTGACTATTTAATTTCGCTTCACCCCCTGGTACCTGCGTGTGGCATGTAGCTGCAGACATTGCTCAGTAGTGAACAAAGAAAGGGCAGCTGTGGCTCTATCCACTCTGTTGCTTTATTTCCCGAATCCCTCTCCAGAGTCATATGACCTTGGCCTCAGAATGTTTATGACCTGTTAAAGGAGTGAAGAGCACATCCTAGGTATGTGGTAGCTGATTCCGATTAATGCCCTCAATGAAAGAGAATGCTTGCTGATGAAATGATGGTGAGAAGGTTCAGAGCCACCTGCTCATTGCTTCTCAGACAGAACCCACTTAAGGGAATTCAAAGGACAATGGTAGAAGGTCTGGGGGAGTGGCTCAAGTGGCAGAGCCCATCTAACAAGTGTGAGGCCTTGAGTTCAAACCCAAGTACCAGAAAAAGAATGGTACAGTTCCAAGAACCAAAAAAATAAATCAGTGCTAGGTGGAGGAAGAAGAGTATCTAGCCTTCCCCAGTTACATGTTGGTGATAAGAGACAAAAATGTCTTAGGCAGATGGACAAACCTGTCCTTTTGGATCTTACTTTGAAAATACAGGGCTGCACTCAGATGGCTTTAGGGATCACATGTGGCTTTCAAAGAGTTTACTGGTCACATGTATACCACCTGTTCAAAGTTTGTTATTCCATGCACCTTGCACAGTACTGGAGACAATAGTTTTGCAAAGTAACCATCCAATATGACATAAATATGGCTCCTTGGTTGGAATCCAATGAGGTTTTGAGGAATTAAATATGCATACTTAAGGAGCACAACTGGTGCCAGGCATCAGTGGCTCATGCCTTTAATCCTAGCTACTCAGGAGGCAGAGATCAAGACCATAGGGTTCTAAGCCAGCCCCAGGCAAATAGTACACAAGACCCTATCTTGAAAATACCAAACACAAAAAAGGACTGGCAGAATGGTTCAAGTGGTGGAGTGACTGCCTAGCAAGCCTAAGGCCCAGAACCACAAAAAAAAAAAGGAACACAGCTTGTTAAAAACAAACAAACTACCCAGGACACCTGAATCAACTTGTCTATACTCTGTTGTTCACAGATAGCTGGATTCTCATTGTTTAAATATCTACATCTACTACTTTGCTCTATTAGCCCTGGTTTTCCAGAGCTTTTCATGTGCTATCTCACTTAATTCTTATAGATACTCAATGAAATATGTACTATTAATTAGAGACGCATCATATTAGAGATGAGGAAACTGAGTCACAAGAAAGGTGAATAACTCATCCAAGGCTACACAGCCTGCAGGTTGTACAGCTGATACTTAGAGCCAAGCGTTGGCTCCAGAGCCCATGTTGCCACACTGGCCTGCATTTCTAAGTCAATCTAAGTGTTCAGCAGATGGTGTCTCATTCTCTCTCCCAAAAGCAACTTGAGATAGCTTGTTAAAATGCTATGACCTTCCCAAGTCACTCTCTATCCATATGCCTGCTTTTGCCTTGTATTGCCTAAGAGACCAAGGCAATTTCCCACAAGGCCAAATTTATTTCTCGCAAGCTGAAAAGAAAAGGAAAATAAAACAAAAGAAAAGAACAGGAGGGTTCTTTGGGCAGTCTGTATATTGGACATGTAGAAATAAAATGGCTTTAATAAAAGAAGGGCAAGAAGGAACATACATCAGTTATCTGGTACCTTTGGTAGACCAGTCAACCCTTTTCATGGAGTCTCACAGATGACAGAGAGATAGAATCCTATGTTCTCATTTTTCCTCTGAGATCTAGTAGAGGTCTGCAAGTTTTAATGAGAACAATATGTAAGATGCACAAGAGAGCAGGTTGATTTTAGGGTGGAGTTGGTTGGGTGGTTTTCTTCCCCCAAAAAAATCCCGATTGTGTGAACCCAGTCCCAATAGAATCTCCCTCAGGGAAGTTATCTAATAAACTGGAGTTTCCCTGAACAGGCCACATGCATGACAAAGCATGACACTGGCCGCAAGAGATAAGACTCTTCATTTAGAATTGAGTAAGATGGGGTATACTAAAGAAATGTGTCACAAGCATGCAAGGAGATGTCTAAAAGCTTCTCCATGCCTTCCTTCCAGTTTGAAGGGTCTCCCCAAGAAAAGAATGTTTTCAGCAATAAGATGTGTTTGAGTCATAAAGCAAATACACCCAATATTTTTCCAGAAAAAGAAGTTCTGGAATAAATGTCTAGGTAAAAACTATAAGGTACCTTTCCCAATCTCCCCTCCCTCTCCTCCATTCTACTCTTGCACAAACACATGTTATACAGAATGTCAGGTACAAGTCAACAGATGTCATTTTAAGAAAGGAAGAAAACAGGACCAGTCGGCAGCCTCTCAAGAGCTGTCTGTACATAAACACACTGCTGGGCTCTGATTTTCAGTGCAGTTATCTGCTGGGCCAGACCACATGTGGGCCCAAAACCGTGTTCTTGCCAAGTGAGTCAGGCAAGCTGGGGATGGTAATCCACTCGAATGTGATTTGTGGAAAATAATGGCCTTGTGTGAAAGAAGGAGATGTCATTGTTATGCAGGCATGTACCACCAAGGAAAAGATAGGGTTTGGTTTTTTTTTTTTTAATTTTTTAAAAAGGAAAAAAGTCTAAGATCAGCCCTTTAAAAGTAGTTTATCAAGACAAACCTCAATCCAGAGCACATGAGGGAGCCCCAGGAATCCCCAAGGTTAGACTAGGGTTATAGCTCCTGCTCTGATTCTGGTCTTAAGTGTTCCCCAAAGGCCCATGCATTGAAGGCTTGGTTCCCAACCCATGGTGTGCTGGGAGGTAGCAGAACCTTTAAAAGGAGGTGACTAGGGGAAGGAATTTGGGTCATTGGAGGAGCATTCTTGAAGGTGATATTTGGAATCCATCTCTTACTGCCTCTTTATTTGATTTGCCCCCTGGCTGCCATGAGGTGAAGCATGTGTTCCTGCCACGATGTGCTGCCTCACCTGCAGTGAACATCTGAAACTGTGAGCCAAAATAAAGTTTTCTTCTTTTTATTTTTGGTGTTTTCGTCTTGTAGAACTGGAGCTCAAACCCAGAGACCTGCACATGCTAGCGAAGCACTCTACCACAGAGCCACGTCTCCAGCTCAACCTTTCCTCTTTTTAAGTTGATTTATCTCAGGTATTTGTTACAGAAGTGGAGAGCTTACTAATAGATCCCCAAATCCCTATTGGTAACAGAGTACCCTGCAGGTATATTAAATAATCATTTTGCTTTACCCAGAGAAAATGTGTGTGTACATGCTCTCTCTCTTACCTCCAAGCCTTCGCACACACTGTTCCTCATGCCTCAGCACCCTCCCCTCACCACTCACTCTTCAACCAAATGAATAATCCATACAGGTGCCTCACCTGTCAGTATGTCACTTCCTGTGAAACCCTGTGGCAGGCACTGTTACTTGCCCACTTGTAAGTAACCTCCCCTTTATTCTAGCTAACAGACTCACCTATCAATTGGGTAGTAAAGTGCTCAGCCCACAAGGATGACTCATGGCTGATCTACAACAACCTGTTCTCCTGTGCCATGACTAAGAGGTCAAAGATTACGGGGATGCAAACACCCAATTGTCCACTTGAAAGGCCAGTAGAATATGTCCAACACAGAAGTTGTGATCTCCTTCAATACGCTATTCCTAAGCAAATTGGAGCTCCACTCTCCCAGCTGTCCAGCTGTCCACAATTCATTTAGGGCTTTTCATTTTATTGCACTACCTGGAACTATATCCTTGAACTAAGCAATTCTTATCACCTCTATGCCCACCAGCCTAGTCCAAATAGCCATCACCTTTCACTTGAATCATTATAACTTCCTGACAGTTTCCCTGTTTTCTCTCTGGAACCTCCACAAGTGATTCTTCACATCTGCATCATATCACATTTCTTCTCTGCTCAATCTCACCAATGACTCCATGTCCCATTCAGAGATTTTATGTGGTCTGGCCCCCACATCCCACTGACCTCCAATCTTAACTCTCCCCCTTCCTCACTCTGCTCCAGTGCCATTGGCCTCCATGCAACTTCTCAAACATGCCTTTCTCAGTCATGCATGAAGACCATTCCCTCTGGCTGGAATGTCCTTCACCCAAAATTCCACACAGCTGCTTACTCCCTCACTTCCTTCATTGTGCGCTCTCTCACTACCTTATGACTGCATCTGAATACCTTCTCTAGCTTTCTCTTATCCTCTCGCCCCTACTTTAATTTTTTGTTGCATTTACCATCACCTGATACATTTCATGTTTGTCTGCTTATTGTCTGTCTTCCCCAGTAGAATATAAATTCCATGAAATTGTGTGCAACACTCATAGCTAGAACCCTTACTATGAGCCAGGCACTATACTAACCATTTTCACATACTAATATTTTTGACATAAGAGTCTCACTATTTTGCCCAAGTAGACCTCAAATTCTTGGACTCAAATGATCCTCCTGCCTCAGGGACTGTAGCTGTTTGTTACAGTTCCTGGCTTGAATATTAACAAAATTAATTAATAAGGAAGTCTGTCTTTTTATTCACTGTGTTTCTCCATATCTACAATGGTGCCTGACGCATAGTGGTCACTGATGAACAGATTTTTTTTTTTTAGTAAGTGGATAATGTAACAAATGAATGTGACCCACCCTGCATGGGCCTGTGGGGTGGTGAGGAAATATGCTGGAGTCCTCTAGAATTTTCTCTCCAATAAATTCAAAAGGTGTCTTGACAAAAAGCCCTATTGCTACTTTTTCCTTCCTTCCTTGTTTGCATACTCTCCTGCAGAGGAGCTGGTGCTTGCTACAGCTGCAGCTGCCATCTTGAGATCATGATGTGACAAGCCAAAGTCCAAAACCCAACAAAGGTTAGATCAAAAAGAATTAACCTAGAAGATAACACCCACGCACAGGAAATCAATGCAAGTCAACTCCCTGTATAGCTATCCTTATCTCAACCAGCAAAAACCCTTGTCCCTTCCTGTTATTGCTTATACTCTCTCTACAACAAAATTAGAAATAAGGGCAAAATAGTTTCTGCTGGGTATTGAGGGTGGGGGAGAGGGAGGGGGAGGAGTGGGTGGTAAGGGAGGGGGTGGGGGTAGGGGGGAGAAATGAACCAAGCCTTGTATGCACATATGAAAAATAAAAGAAAAAAAATAACAAAAAAAACAAATGTCCAAAAAAAAAAGAAACAAAGGCAGAATGAAAGGTTATCAACAGCCTGAATGCTTTGTATGCTAGTTCCCTGCTAAATCTATCCCAGGACCGCCTATCTGGATTTCTTGCTAAGTGAAATCTAAATGTCCTAAGTCACTCTTCATTAAGCTTTCTCTTGCTTACAGCCAAAAGTACCCACACAGACACATTCTGCATTTATTAACCTAAACTGTGCTTGTCATTTGCTGGTCTGGCTTTGTACCTTGACTATAAACTTCACAAGGATAAAGTGCCCTGTTATCGACCCTCTCCCTGGCACATAGGACCACATGTAGTGAAGAACGGGATGCCTTAAATAGCTGCAAACCAGGCTCCTGACTTCTACCTCCCCAAGTTACTGAGAACAGAAATTAAATGTGAACCCAGCATCTCCCAGCTCTCAGAATGCTAAGGCACATCTTAAAAAGTCAACTCTTCCTCAAACTGTATCTGAATCAAGTGGACTTTTTTTTTTAGACTTCAGTCTAGAAGATCTTCTACTGACATTCAACATGGTTGGTCACTCCCTCCTTTTTAAAACATAGCTCTATAAAATACACTTTCCTTATTTCTCTCCTATCTTTGCTTCTTTTACAAGCTCATCTTTCTCTTTCTATATTCTCTAATTACAGTCAAAGTCCAATCTTAAACCCTGTTCTCTTATCACCATATACTGGATGTCTGTGAAAACAACCTTGACAATGGCTTCAATTGTTGCCCTTATGCTGATAATCCTCAAATTTATATCTCTTATCCCCATCCTCTCCTATAAGCTCAGATAAGTCCAACTGTCTACTTGATAGATATACCTCGATGTCTCAAAACCAGCTGAAAGAACATTTTTTGGAACTGAACTTACTTGCTTGACTAATCCTAAACTCAATGATGATATCAGAAACCTACCTCAAACTAGTTTAAAACATAAAAGAAAATGCAATGGCTCAAGGAACTAGAAACTTGGGCAGGGTTGGATTCAGGAGTATAAGTAACAGAAGAAGGCTTCTCTCGCTCCATCCCTGCTTTTCTTCACCTAATTCTTTTCTCTCTGCCTGCAAACCAGCTTTCTCTACAGGTAAGAGGCATGACCTACTGTAGCTGAAGCTCATCTGTGTTATTCTGCAACTTCAAGGGCAAGTCCTCTCACCTCCACTTCCAACCTCACAAGTCCATGAACAGCAATGTCGCTGTGAAGGCCTTGGTCACTGAGCCACGGCTCACATCAATCTTGTACATACACACATGCACACATGCATGTACACATAGTATGCTCCAACAGGTCAACAGGGATCTCTGCAGGAAAATCTAACCAGAATCATATGACTGGATTAACAGTATATGATAGACAGGTAACTGAGCAAGTATTCTACCTACCCCAAGTCTGTCTCTCTCCTTGCATGCCCTGTGCTGCTGAGTAAAGTCATTGTTCTCCCATGCAGGTACATGAGCCAGGAACCCAAGAGCTCCTGCTGACATCCCTCTTCCCCACCACCTAAACACAAGCCAACACCATAGCTTTTCAACTTGTACCTACCAGGAATTATACAAAACCACCCCTTCTTTCCATCTTTACTGTCAGCTCCCTAGCCTAAGTCACCAGGTACTTTCTCCCTAAAAAAACTTCCAAGATGCTTGGCACCAGTGGTTCACCCTCTACTCTTAACTATTTGGGAGGCTGAGATCAGAAGGATCATGATTTGAGGCCAGCCGGGGCAAAGTTTGAGAGATCACATCTCAACCAATAGTTAGACAAAATGGCTCATGCCTGACATTCCTAGATAGCAAGAGGCTGAGATCAGGAGGATCATGGTTCCAGGCCAGCCCAGGCAAAAAAACTTGCAAGATCCCATCTCAACAGAAAAATGCTGGGCATAGTGGTACATGCCTGTCATCCTAGCTATGGCAAGAAGCGTAAATAGGAGGATCACAGTCCAGGCAAGCCTGGGCAAAAACATGAGACCCACCCCCATCTCCAAAATAACCAGAGCAAAAAGGACTGGAAATGTAGCTAGAGATAGTAGAGCCCCTGCCTAGCAAGCATAAAGCCCTGAGCTCAAACTCCGGTACTACCCCAAAAAAAAAAAAAAAAAAAAAAACTCCATACACACTTACTCTCCTTTCTGCAATCCAACCCCTGTACAGCAACCAGACTAGTTGCTCCAAAGCATAAAACTAAAACTGACTATGTGGGCCATCTGCTAAAACCATAAAACAGCCTCCCAGCACTTCCAGAACAAATCCCAAATCCATAACATGCCTTACAAATCCCTGCTTGGCTCTCCTCTCCAGCTTCATCTAAGTGAGGATTCCCACTCCCACTGAGCTGCAGCACACTGGCCTCTGGTTCTTCCGATGTGTGGTGCATCTTCCCATCGGGAGGTCTTTGCAACACCCTTTCCCTTCGCTTGGACACACACATAGTCACACACACACACACACACACACACACCCCTCCTCCATACCCTTCAGATATCATCTCAAATGCCATTGGTTCAGTTGATTCACAGAGGTCTCTCCAGACCCTCCAATCTGTTAGCTATCTTACTATCTATGCTCAGACTGCACCCGTGGTTATATCCTCTCAAAGTACTGTGTACTACACCTTCAGAGTACCCATTATGCTCAAAATTCATTTACCTTGACTGACTCTACTATACTTTCTTCTCCACTGGAAAGCAGATACTTCAAGAACAAGAACCAAATGTTTTTGCTTACCTTTCTCTCTCCAGCACCAAGTGCAGTGCCTGGCATGTTGGGAAACAATTCACATGGGTTGAGAAATTAAGGTCTGAATAATTTCTGGAAGGTAGAGTGATTAAAAGTACAGGTCCTGGAGTCAATCAATAGGTTAAAATCTAGAGTCAGTTGCAAGGTCCCTACTTTAAGGTGTGTTGTGTCACCTTGGACAAGTCACTTGCAATTAATCCCCTGCTCCCTCATCTAACAACAAAAATCATCAGAGGTTTTCATAAAATTATATGTTAATGCAGCTAGCACAATGCCTGGGACATAGAAGCAGATGTGCCCATCCCACTCAAACTCAGCTAAGAGCAACCTAGAATCCAAAATAATACAGCAGAAGCAACACAGAAATGTATTTCTATCTTATCCAAAGAGCTCCCATTTTTCTCTCTTTATCTTGTTGCCCTATCATTTCCAAGGTGTGGCTTCTCTACACAGTGCCTCAGGACCATTACAGCTTCAACCATCAGAGTCTCATTTTTACCAACAGCAAAGAGAAGAGCATCTTCACTGGACACTGCCAAGAAATTACACCTGGTACCTATTCTCAAATCCCATTGGTCCAAACTTAACTTCATTAACTACATCAAGCTGGTGGAAGACTGGGAAATGAAGTTGTTATTCCAGATTCTCATGTGCTCAAAAAATATTGAGAGGCAAATGACAGTTCCTGTCATAGTGAGATATAAAAGGAGAATCTTTCCAGGGAAACAAGACATTTTATATCAAGGAGTGCCTCCATAAAAATTATATGGGCAAATGAGATTGCAGAAGCACCACACACAGCGACTCATCTTACCAAAGTAACAGGCACATAAATGCATTTGTTGAATTTTAAAGAAAACTCCCACTACTGTTGCACCAAATGAATCTTCATAATCCATGGACCCCAGATTCCTAGGACTCCAAGGACACTGTTCAGCTCTGGTTTCACTCAAGTTGCCCTTGACGTCTGATCTTATCATGGATAAGAAGCCATCAGAGGTCCTTCCTACTGCCATTCACATACACTTATCCTGGGATTTGCTCTCTGGATAGATGCAAGATACTGCAGGTCTAAGCTGGGCTTTTCAGGGAACACCAGGGCACTGTTCTGTCTGCAGGTCCCTTCTTGGGACCCACAGGACCATGGTCATGGACAGTGTACCTGATACACCGAGGGCTTTCCCCCGCTACGTCCCGTCACTAACCATGACCTCAGAAATGTGATCTTGCTTTAGAGCTAAGCCATCCTTTCATTCTGCTTAAACTCAATACACTTGGGAAAAGCTTTTTAAAAAATAAGGAATCTTTGGCCTCACTGTGAATTCTCAAGTCTTACAGAAAAATGATTCTGCAGCAGTTCAAAGACAGAAGGGTGGTATTTACTTTTTCTCCCTTTTCATGCAGAAGAGAAAGGAGCAGTGAGTGTTATTTTGATAATAGAAACTAAACTCTAAAGAGCACCCAAAAGCAATACTAAACCACACATTTTCTTTCATCTCACAATAATTTCACATGGAATCACTATCCTTTTTATTAAAAGCTTTTATAAAGGGCCTGCTTGGAGCACAAAGGGGGGCTCAGTTTCCCTAAATTTGTATCACTGCTTGGGGACAAGATGAAGGTCTTTCCCAGGAACTTAGGAATAAGTATGCCCTCAGACAACTTTCTAAAATGGATCAAAAATGTTAAAGTGCACCCTCCTTCCACTTTCTGCACAGACAGGAGCATGCCAGGAAACAAGGAAAAGCTCTGCAGCTTTGTTTGTAAAAGTAAAGATGGAACCACATAGATGTCTTTCAGGAGAGAAGTGACCAAATAAAGCCTGATTCATACCTTTGGGGACCCACCATCAGGTATTAGGAAATAATGAGCTAGACCTCTCTGAAGAGTCATGGAAACATTTCACAATCTGCAGACAAGTAAACAAAGCAAACAACACAAATAAACAAAGCAAAGAAAATGTAGGTTCTTAAGTTAATGAGTTTGGCTCAAGCATTTCCCAGCTCTGTGACTGTGGGCAACTTAATCATTTCTAAAGTGGAATTTCCCTTTTCTGTAAAATGGGGTGCTAACAGGACCATGTCATAGGGTCCTGTAGGGATTAAACTCAGCAACTAGGCTAGTAGATGGGAAGATGGCCTGAGTACCTGTTAACCAGTGGTAACATTCCCAATACCAGGAGTGGCATTCACAGCCACCTCTTACCCCAACATGCCAATCACTGCAACAAACAGTGGCTCTTTTGAAGAAATAAAGCTAGCAGTGCCAGAAGCAGGACATGAGCCATGAAGAGAGCAAAAATCTTTATTTACATTTATTTGTTAGTTGCTAAGATTATCCTCTAAGAATTGAACTCTGGTTGTATCTCCCACTGTTAGTGCACAGATATGAAAAATTTCCATCAGGAGATCTGAAACCCCAGGACTTAATGGTAACTTGCCTGGAAATAGTAACCTATGTATATAAAGAAAGGCTGTGGCTACCTAAGAGCTGAGAGTGAGCATGTCACCTGACCCTACACGCTCAGCAGAGGTGACTGAGCAATCTGAGAACTGTGTAGTGGAGAGGGAACTGGGGCCCTCAGACTCATGTGCGCCACCTTCCAGGCTCCTTACCTGGCTTTTGCTGTGTGTTAAGACCTGAGTTGTGGCCCCCAAAACTCTGATGTTGGAGTCCTAACCCCAGAATGTGACTGCATTTGGAAAGGGAGTCTTAAAAAGAAAATTATTTAAAATAAGGTCCAATGGCTGGGTTTCAATAGGTCCCAATCCAATCTTATAAGAATAGTGGAGTAAGTACAGAGATTCCCACTCATACCAGAGCATGACTTAATTTCACATTTGAACATGACCAGGAAAAGAAGATGCCAACCACAGAGAGGATTAGTAAGAAAGGCACATACAGAAAGGTACGTAAGAGACAAATGCAACATTCTCAGACTGGCAGCAGAGCCTCAGGCCTTGAGCTTAGGCTCCAGGAGGCTGGTGGGATCCCTGCTGGCTGCATTTGTCACTTGCCTTGACTCCCCAGCAGCCACTGAGACTTGGGTTTCCCATGCAGCCTGTCTGAGGAAGACACAGGTCAGGCTAACAGGAACATCCTGTCTAGAAGACAGTTGCATCTTACTGACGACTAATCAATAAGCACTCTGGTTTTGCTGAGAGATATGGAGGGAAGGAGGGGAGGAGGGAGGGAGGGAGGGAGAGGGAAAAAGAGAGAGAGAAATTAGGACACAGAAAGAAAGACAACTATACAAAGACATGGAGAGGCCTCAGAAAAAGTCAACCTTGTTGTCACCTACAGAATTTAAGCAACCAGTCTGTGGTATTTTGTTACAGTAGTCCTAGCAAACTAATACACTCTGTGGGTATTTACTTTCACATACAAAAGAATTACATTTTCTATGTGCAAATCCATCTATCTTCCCCTTTATGATTTCTGCAGTGTTTTAGTTTGAAAAGATTTTACTATCCCAGTATTAAGATAAATTCACATTACCGTCTATACTCTTACTCTTTTTGCTGTTGATGTTATGATGATGTTTCCTTTTCTCATTTTTTTTTCTTGCAGCTTATTTCTGTAACTTGTATTTGGTCAGACCCTAAATTTTGTTTTGTTTTGTCACCCAAAATAGTCTATTAACTGTATTTTTCACAGCTTTATTGAGATATGAATGACAAATATCTCTATTATTTTTATGATTACAGAAGTATTAAAATTATGTAATAGATGTTTGGAGGTGAGTAAAGTGTTTGTAGTAGTGGGAATTGAACTCATGCATGATAGGAAAGTGCTCTGCCCTTTTTGATGCAGGGTCTTGTTATGTAGCCCAGGCTGGCCTCAAACTTGAGATTCTCCTGCCTCAGCCTCCCAAGGAGCTGTGATTATAGGCCTGAACCACCAAGCCAGGTATAGATGACATAATAAGATGTGTGTGATATACTTTTAGGTGGAAAAAGCAAATTATTTTAAAATACACCATTGTGAAAGAAATTGTATATACTTTATAAGTACTAAGAATTTATGGAAACTATAGATTAAGTTATTAGTAATAGTTAACTTTGGGATGTGAGATTTCTTATGCTTCCAGTATTTTCTATTTTCTTCACTAAATACATACTACATAAATGGTAATAATTTAAAATAAGGTCCCATTGCACCCAGGGGATGGTTGCTACAGGACAGGGTATCTATGAAAATGGTAACTTCCATGAGATGATTTGGATTCACACTGATTTGCTTTACAGTTGGGGTAACTTCGGGCAAGTTTATTATTTATTTATTTATTTATTTATTACTTTTGCAGTGCTGGGGATGGAACCCAGAACCACACATGTGCTAGCCAAGTGTGTCACTGAGACAGCCCCAACTCTCTGGACAACTGATTAACTTTTTTCTAATTTAGTGTCCTCCTGTGGAAACAAGGATACAAATAGTCTCTCAAGAGTTGTCATGAAGGCTGATATTTGGGTAGACCATGTCTGTGAAAGTTCTTGACTGGCTTAACAAGCATCTGTCAACACTACCACAATTGTTCTTACAGGTGCGAAAAAGAGGAAAGCCCAGAAGTAATAGCAGGTAGACAGGCCAAGAAATAGGGCAGAACCTACCCCACTCAGGACTAGGAGGAATCCCACAGGTGTGGTTATAGAAGGAAGCAGGAAGCAAAGTCAGACTTACAGAGGAACCCATTTCAGGAACCTTCTACTCTATGCCAGATACCCTATGAAAACACTTCCACACACAGCTGTCAATGAGGCTTTTGGGAACCAAAACATACTCTTCACTGTGAAATCAGAACAGGATATGATGTTGTCACCATGGCACAGAGCAAAGCCTGGGATGGTGTCATCACCAGCCCCTTCCTCCAGAGCTGTCACACATGGAGGCTGCAGGGTCGAGGCGCTCCCACACCAGGTGACAGCTAAGATGTGTTTTTCCATCCCTCCCACTGCCTTGAAATAGCCTGGGCAGAAGGAATTTTTTTCTTCCTTTCTTTTTAAAGAATATTTAGCCAAGGGCAATGCTCAGCCCTAAGCTGCCCCTTAAGGGGCAGCTGAGTTCCCGGATCCCTAAAATTTCCAACTCACAGCTAGATTAGGAAAATCAATACATCTCTCTGAAGTTTTCCTAAGAACTGAGACCTTTAAACCAAACCACAATAGGGAGGCCTTCTGTGAGATCTTCACAGTAGGGAGATCTTCAGTAGGGAAGACCACAGAAGCTGTGGGCTTACTTCTCAAAGAGTATGGAAATGTGGTACAGGAATTATTCTTTAAGATGAAGATGTGGATTTAGCTATGCAAGAGGGTTCTAGAGAATCCTGGGTCTCTCTGCAGACAGGTACAAGAGACAGATGGACTGTGAAGCCACAGGTAGGGAGTATAAATGGAATTACATCCTCAGCATCTAGTTCTCAGGAAAGAAGCCCAGCAGTGTGGCTCAATAATAGCCAGCACATGCCTATGTTCCAATCCGGGTTCTAGCATTCCTCACCTGGTCTGAGCATCACTCTTACCTCCTCATGCCTCAGACATCCCATGAAACACAGACTTCTAACTCAACACGGGTTGCCCAGAACATGAACTAAGATGAAAGAGGGATGTCCTGGAGTTTCTTTTAATCTCATAAGCACTCCATGGAAGTTAGCTACTGTTATTAAGAATATATGATATGCAAAAGCACTGTTGCTGGAAAGTAGAAATCACTAGTTAGCTTCCTATCTGGTCTACTTATTTAAAAATTTCATCTTTCTCTGAAATAAAAGAGAATTTTTGAAAAAGTCTTCAGAATGTTAAAATAAGTCACGGGAATTAGGAAGAGAAATCTCTTTCTGAAAACAAGAGTACCAATGTATGGACCTAACAAGACTGGATGGCCAGGGAAAGTATGTTTGTTACTACTCCTGATCCTTCCATCTTGCAGGAAATGAGGACAGAGCCAGAGTCCCATCCCGCAGCCAATGGGAAGGATGCTCAGGAAAAACGGAGCATGGTCAGTAACCAAAAGAAAAACCCAGGCTGAAGCCCTGAAAGAAGTTCAAGTAGGGACTGGGGCTGCAGCTCAGTGGTAGAGTGCTGTGTGAGCATGCACAAGGCCCTGTGCTCTAACCTCAGCAGGAGAGAGGGGGGAGGGGAGGGAGAGGAGGAGGAGGAGGCTGTTCACAGAGGAAATTGGCCTGTACTGAATGAAGTAAGGCTTTAAGAGACTCAAGAGACCCAGGGGTTTCAAGTTTCTCCAGGAGTCCCTGCTGAGGCATCTTCAGGATGACCCTTCAGAAATGCTGTAAGACTCACACACACACATACATGCACACACACCACTCTGAGGGCAAATCATCATTCCATGCATTGACAGTTTCCCACACACAAGGCATATGTATTTAAACAAAACATCAAGACACTGGTTTTGAAAAGGTAGTTATATTTTTCTCCAAAATGGGGATTTCATAAAAAGTCTCACAAAAGCATAAAAATTAAATCACACTTGATTCTATCTTGTAGGCCTTCCCGTAAGTGAAAAGAATAAAATGGCATAGAATCAAGGCTGTTCAAGAAATTCGGGGCTATCTAGTTGCTACATTAAGACTGATAAAAATGCCAAATCATTTCTCCCCCTCTACTTGAAGTGAATCTGGGCAGGAAGATTGAATGTGATGAAACGATTTTACTTGCTATTTGAAGAATTCACTTGTAAGACATACAGTCCCTTTAAATTTTCCCAGGCAGCTGCTAAGGGTTGCTAAGGAAGTGATAGAAATAGAAAATATTCTAAATAAATAATTAGTGATTTCTGAGGGGCAGGATCTTTACTTTTTTTTTTTTTCAGTGTTTAACAACTGAAGGACAGAGACTGGACAAGTCTCCTTTCTTGCTTCTCTTCCATCTCCCTCTTTTCTTCCCTTTCTTCCTGTCTGGGTTAAAGAAAGAAGAAATACAGAGTCTTGAAGCAGTGAACTACAAGCAGGAGATTTGAGGTTTCTGTATGCCCACCTTGGTAGGAAGACAAAGGATGTGACCCAGGCCCCTTATCTGCACACAAGGCGGTGGACCTCTCAGTGTCCAATTTATTCACTTGTATTTCAGTGAAAGACTACATTTAAACAGACATCTGTTGTTTTGGCGTCAGCATCCATTCCTTTTCTTTGAGAACCATATCCTGGTTTTGCTCTGGGGAAATGACTTGCATCTCATTCCCTGACCCTCCAGGAAAACTGAGCTCTACCAATGCTACAGAAAAGCGGGGCCTCCAGCAACCCTGGCGACAGGGATGGTTGACTGATGCCTGCAAGACCCATGAGAACCAATCGGCTATAATAAAGCTTCAGCAAAGACTTCTGGGACAAAGATGGCGACCTTTAACAACTGCAGGTGGGAAAGAGGCTGGCACCCTGTGATAGTCAATGTTGACTGACACCTTCATTGGACTGAAAAGTGCCTTAGAGGTTAATAAAGTTCAGCTCTGGGGGTGTCTGAAAGGTGTTCCCAGAGAGCATTAAGAGGAGAAAACCCACCCTGAATGTGTGTAGGTGGCACCATCCAGCCAGCCAGGGTGCACAGGCATTCTCTCCTCTCCCTCTTCCTGTCTTTCTCCCTCTCCCTCTCCTTCCTGGCCACCATACGAACTCTTCTCACCACACCTTTCTTTCCACAATGGACTGAAACTGAGCCAAAATTTCTGTCAGATATTTGACAAGTCTGACTAACACACACCCACTTTACAGCCACATGAGAAAAAGTTTTGAGACTGCAGCCTCCCAGTAGAATTAAAAAACTGAAATCAAGTGGCATTAAGCCCTAATGAAGCTACACCTAAAAAACATCCCCAGCCCTACTGGTGACTTCTCAGATACATGAGCTATGAAATTCTCTTTTTGGTTCATGCTTGCGTCAGATTTTACTTGTGATTTCTGTGTATTATAATGAGAAGAATCCTAGCCAATGGACTTCTGAAGACGAAACCAAGTTGTGAACCACTGGAAATGGTTTTCTTTAAACCTACACTAACACATTGAGATTTAGGGCAATTTCTTCTTCCTGTGGATGAGAGGTGGAGAGAATGAAAAATGGGCGCCATCCCAAGAAAAGCTAGACACCTTTCTATATGACAAGATACAAGTGAGTGAGAGCCAATAAATAAAGAACAAATTCACTGCTGTGTCCTAAATAAGGAAGCCAGGGTTCTGGGTGAGTAATGTACTCATTTAAGATTTAGTTATACATTATAAGATTTTCTAATACTAACTGCCTTATATATATATTTATGGTAACATGGCATGTTCATTGTTTGTCCTTATTCCAATCATCATAGGAGTGCTAAAACAGAAAAAAATAAAATGCCACATGCCAAAATTCTTGCTGTATCTAAACACAAATGAAGAAATTGGCTCAGAAGGGGTAGAGGGGAAAACATAGCCAGTGAATCTGATTTTGTTTTAAACATGGTTTTATACATTTGTTTGATACCTGTTTATTCTTTGCTGAGAGTGAACCATTTTATAACATCTGTCATTTTATGACTTAGGTATAAAATATGCAGGATTATAACCTTTTAAATTGATCCCAGTAACATTAATGTCATTTTGTGGCACCAGATCAATAGTAGACCTTCTCTACAGAATGAGGGAATTAAGAACCAGGAAACCTGGGTCTGCAGTGGAGTAACTGTAGAATGTAGGTATGTCCAATGGCAACACCCTATCCACCAGCACTTTCCAGAGTGGAGTTTTTATCACTATATACAAGGTGAGTCCAAGGGGTACAAAAAAAAAGGCCACACTAAAGATAAGATGGTTGAGCAGAGGTCTGAGTGAATGGAAAGTCACACCATTATCTAGTGAAAAAATTACAAGTAGAGGGAGCAGCAAGTGTAAAGGCCTTCAGACAGGATCATATGAGGCTTCTTTGGTACAGCAAGGAGGCTAGTGGAGCTCAAGCAAAGGGGCAAGGAAAGAGGAAAATGAACACAGGTGCAGAGGCAGGTGAGGATCAGATTCCATAGGGCCTTGTAAGTCATGCTCTGGTCTTAGAACTTTTTTTTTATGTTAGGACATATTAGGAAATTAAAGGTGGGGATGTGGTGTGGCTTGCTTTATTTTCTAAAAATGATTACTTATTCTAGTTGCTGTGTAAATTGCAAATAGCAGATGTCAGGAAGGCAAGTACAGACATTACTGCAGCAGCCAAGGCAAGGGATGAGGGCTGCACCAAGGAAGGTGGTGCCAGGTCCATAGATGGATGGATGGATGGACGGATAGAAATAGATGATGGGTGGATAGATGATGGATGGATGTGCAGATAGATAATTGGTGGCCAGATGGACAGATAGGTAGAAAGACAGAGAGAAAACTACACATATATATTTGAATATCTATATGTATGTACATAAATATACACAATATACATATGTATGTATATACTTAAACATACACATATTTCTGATCAAACACATGTGTGGCAATTATATGGTCTTTCCAAATATTTAAGAAAATTATTTTCATGTAAAAAAATCAATATAGGTGAACTTAGTCAATTCCTGAGTTTTTATTTAACCAATAAAAAGTTGACACACAGAAGACAAAGCTGTAAAGGGAAAAAAATCAATATGCAGTAGGTAGTTCAGTATAACTTTAAGGCAAAAAAATTGCAAGAATAGTGCTCATGACTAAAAGTTAGGAGATGCTGAACTTATGATATCAAAATAGACTGGAGTTGCTGATGAAGGCTATTCTAACAGGGGTGAGGTGGAATCTTAGTGTGGTTTTAATTTGCATTTCCTTTATTGCTAGAGATGGGGAGCATTTTTTCATGTGTTTTTTGGCCATTTGAATTTCTTCTTTTGAGAAAGTTCTGTTTAGTTCACTTGCCCATTTCTTTATTGGTTCATTAGTTTTGGGAGAATTTAGTTTTTTAAGTTCCCTATATAGTCTGGTTATCAGTCCTTTGTCTGATGTGTAGCTGGCAAATATTTACTCCCACTCTGTAGGTGTTCTCTTCAGTTTAGAGACCATTTCTTTTGATGAACAGAAGCTTTTTAGTTTTATGAGGTCCCATTTATCTATGCTATCTCTTAGTTGCTGTGCTGCTGGGGTTTCATTGAGAAAGTTCTTGCCTATACTCTAACTCCAGAGTATTTCCTACTCTTTCCTGTATCAACTTTAGAGTTTGTGGTCTGATATTAAGGTCCTTGATGCATTTTGAGTTAATCTTGGTATAGGGTGATATACATGGATCTGGTTTCAGTTTTTTGCAGACTGCTAACCAGTTTTCCCAGCAGTTTTTGTTGAAGAGGCTGCTATTTCTCCATACTATATTTTTAGCTCTTTTGTCAAAGACAAGTTGGTTATAGTTGTGTGGCTTCATATCTGGGTCCTCTATTCTGTTCCACTGGTCTTCATGTCTGTTTTTGTGCCAGTACCATGCTGTTTTTATTGTTATTGCTTTGTAATATAGTTTGAAGTCAGGTATCGTGATACCTCCTGCATTGTTCTTTTGACTGAGTATTGCCTTGGCTATTCGTGGTCTCTTGTGTTTCCATATAAATTTCACCGTAGATGTTAGCGAGGATGCAGGGAAAAAGGAACCCTCATACACTGTTGGTGGGAATGTAAACTAGTATAACCACTCTGGAAAAAAATTTGGAAGCTACTTAAAAAGGTAGACATTGATCTACCATTTGATCCAGCAATACCACTCTTGGGGATATACCCAAAAGACTGTGACACAGGTTACTCCAGAGGCACCTGCACACCCATGTTTATTGCACCACTATTCACAATAGCCAAGTTATGGAAACAGCCAAGATGCCCCACCACTGATGAATGGATTAAGAAAATGTGGTATCTATACACAATGGAATTTTATGCAGCCATGAAGAAGAATGAAATGTTATCATTTGCAGGTAAATGGATGGAATTGGAGAACATCATTCTGAGTGAGGTCAGCCTGGCCCAAAAGACCAAAAATCGTATGTTCTCTCTCATATGTTGACATTAGATCAAGGGCAAACACAACAATGGGATTGGACTTTGAGCACATGATAAAGCGAGAGCACACAAGGGAGGGGTGAGGATAGGTAAGACACCTAAAAAACTAGATAGCATTTGTTGCCCTCAAAGCAGAGAAACTACAGCAGATACCTTAAAAGCAACTGAGGCCAATAGGAAAAGGGGACCAGAAACTAGAGAAAAGGTTAGATCAAAAAGAATTAACCTAGAAGGTAACACCCACGCACAGGAAATTAATGTGAGTCAACTCCCTGTATAGCTATCCTTATCTCAACCAGGAACACTTGTTCCTTCCTATTATTGCTTATACTCTCTCTTCAACAAAATTAGAAATAAGGGCAAAATAGTTTCTGCTGGGTATTGAGGGGGTGGGGGGAAGAGGGAGGGGGTGGAGTGGGTGGTAAGGGAGGGGGTGGGGGCAGAGGGGAGAAATGTCCCAAGCCTTGTATGAACATATGAATAATAAAACAATAAAAAAATAGACTGGAAATTAGACAATTGTGCATGTTCTTCTAAAATATCCTGTGAAGTCCTTGAAATATTCTGTGTTGCAACTGTTATAATATATATTGGGTTTACTATATATATAAATATACATTTATATATATATATATATATATATATATATATATATATATATATCTTTATAGGTTTACTCAATTTATTTCCTCTTTCCAATTGGGCTTACTTTTGGGAGGTGGCACTGAGACTTGAACTTAGGGCTTCAGTCTTGCTAGGCAGGCACTCTACTACTTGAGGTTTTAGTTATTTTTCAGACAAAGTCTCCTGCATGTTGCCCAGGCTGGTGTCAGACTATAATCCTCCTACCTCTGCCTCCTGAAAAGTTGGGATTATAGGCAGGCACTATCACACCTGGCTTGTTTTTTGAGATAAGGTTTTCCTAATTTTTTGCCAGGGTTGGCCTCGAATCACAATCCTCCTATCTCCAACTCCCAAGTGGCTGGGATTACAGGCATGATCCACCATACCTGGTCCCAACTGGATTTACTTCTCGATAGAAGGAACTAAAACCAGAAGTGCTGGGCTAGGGGGTGTTGCTCAGTCGTAGAACCCTTGCCAGCATGCACAAGGCCCTGGGTTCCATCCCCAGCACCAAAAAGAAAGAGAGAGAGAGAGAGAAGTACCATAACCATGCCCTTGTGCTAGCTCCTATAACAGAGACAGTCAATTGTCTCTGGAACTCAGTCTACCCTCCTCCTTGGACACAGAGCCACACAATACTTTTCCCAGACTCCTCTGCAGCTGGTTATGACCATGCAACTAACCTCTCAGCACCAGAATGAGAAGGGAGGTTATTGGTATGACTCCTACTTTGTTGCTTGAGAGAAATCTGCTGCTGGCACTTCTGCCCTCTTTTCCTTCATGCTGGAACGTGCCTGGGGTGGCACGTTCTCTGATCATGCAGAAGAGAAAAACCTCTAAAGCAAGAGATCTCAGCCAGAGGCAATTGCAAATCTGGCCCCAAAAGAGACATCTGACAATGTCTGGAGCCATGTTTTTGTCTGCGTAGACTGAAGGGGAGGTGCTACCAGGTTATCATAAGACCAGAGAAGCCAGAAAATACACACAGGACAGTTCCTCACTGCAGAGACTTTTCTATCCTTTCCAAAATATGAATAACACTAAGGTTTCTCAGTGGTAGAGCCCTTGCCGGCACGCACAAGGCTCTGTTCTAAGACAATGTTTCTCAAACTTTGTGCATAATAATTGCCTGTGTATCCTCCTCCAAGGCAAATTCTGCTTTAGAGAGTTGGGGATGGGTGGACGCTGAGAGTCTGCATTTCTAGCAAGCTGCCTCAGGGACAGAGGAATGACAAAGTGGGATATGTGGGGTTTGAGTGGTCTCATGGAGCACAGCTGAACCCCAAGTCTACATCTGCTGGCAAGGAACTCAGGGCTGGTATTGTGACTTGTATACCTGTACACCTGAACTCTGCTGTCAGCTTACGTCCCCTCTGAGTACCTGGTGAAGCATGGCTGTTGCATCCTTTGAATGTCAACCTTGATTATGTAAGAGAGAAATAAACATCATCTTATGAAAGCCACCAGTATCTGACTATCTACGTGCAGTTGGATGTTTACCCAATGCTCTACTCCTGTCTGTTTGGGGAGAGAACTAGTGGGCCCTAGAAGTGATATTTTCCAGAAAGAGACAGAAAACAAGGAGAAAAAGGAAACTTCAGATGCTAGAGGCATCTGAAGGGAGTGTATTAGTTTCCAGCGGCTGCTGAAACAAGTATGCACAAAATTAGTAGCTAAACACATTACAAATATGTCACCTTCCAGTTCTAGATGACCAAAGTCAGCAATGGGCTAAAACAAACATGTCAACAACTATGTTCTTTCTGTGGGCCTGAAGGAAGAACCTCCTTCCTTGCATTTTCCTAGTTTCTAGAAGTTGCCCCCATTCCTTGGCTCATGGCCCCTTCCTCTATCTTCAAAGGCAACAAGAGTTGATTATGCCCTAATGCATAATCAGAGAATCTCTCTGGTTCTCTCTCTCCACCTCACTCTTCCATTTATAAGATTTCTGGTGATTATGTTGGGTTCATCCAAATAACCCAGGCAAATCTTCCATTTTTTGAGTGAGTTGTTTAGTAGTTAATGACCTTAATTCTACCTGCAATGTAATTCCCTTTTGCCAAAGAATCTAACATATTTGCCAGCTCCAGGGATTACAACAAACAGATTTCAGTGGGGGGGCTATTATTCTGCCTACCACAGAGGGTTATAAATCAGGTTTGTCGGGCAACTAGAGGGCAGGATGTTAATACATTTGCCTGGGAAACACAGCCAGGGTATGCAGGAAAAAGAAATGATGGCCAATTGAGAGCAAACTAAGAAAATCTCCTGGTCACTTCCAGAGCTCATTAAGTGGAGGGGAGGGTGGTGAAGCAAGTGCACCCAGGACTTTTTACATCATTTCAGCTAGAAAAGAATGTTGCACCAGTGGTCACAAGTCAGGGAAGAGCTATGCAGGCTGAGGTTGTCCAAAAATTTCTCTAGAAAGTTATGTAGTCTTCCCTGAGCACATTTGATATCCACACAATATAATTGTTTCTGTAAATTAAACCTCTTAATCTAACTTTATGATAAGAGTGCTTGTCATGTATTTCAGGACAGTCCCTGGAGTGCAACATCCCAGAAAACCAATTACCTAGAGGAATTCACAAAAACATGCATGGATTAATAACAGCTAACATATGTAGACAAGGTAGCTCCCAGGATAGAATCACTACCCCTGCAAAATCACAGTGGAGTTATGAGAGGCTGTCATTCCCATTTTAAAGATGAGAAAATGAAGGTGCAAAAGCTAAATGCTTATCTATGCATACAAAGCAAAAGAAACACAGAACTTAAGACTCAGCGTCTTTCTCAAAATACCATATAGCTCTACACAGTCCAACTGCACTACCATAGAGGACAACTGGAGTTTGACTTGAATACTGCCTAGCTCCAATAACTCTAAAAGGTTCAACATCCTGCAGAATCTTTGACGAGAGGCACAGGGCAAGGTGCACATGAGAATCACAAATCAAAATCTGTTTAATTGTCTGATCATTAAATGGCAATTCTGAGACAGGGTCCTTCCACATAGCCCTAGCTGGCCTCAAACTTGCAAACCCCTTGCCTTCTGAGTGCTGGTATTAATAGCTATTTGTCACCACTCCCAGTTGTAAGTGTGAACTTTTGATAAAGTAGTAAGAGAAACAAAATTCAAACTACCCTTGGAGCAGACGATCTATCAGGAATAACGCATGCTGTTTTCCTAAAACTGATCACTACAGCAACAGAGGCCAGGAACCAAAGCCATGAGTCACAGTGGGAAGATACCTAGCTCGTGACAGCCTGCTGTTGGCCTTGGGAATGTCATTTGTCCTTCCAAAGTCTCACTCTGTCTCTCTCTGACTCTCTCTCTCTCTCTCTCTCTCTCTCTCTCTCTCTCTCTCTCTCTCTCGCGGTCTCTCTGTCTCTCTCCCTCTCTATGTAAAACTGAGATGGCAAAGTACCTACTATATGAGGTTATGGTGAAGAAGCAATGATACTCTCCCACTTAGCCCCTTTGACTGGCTTTCTCTTTGTTGTACCCAAGCTAGCCTTGCAAAATTAGTATAAGAAAGAAGTTAGAACAATTCTTAGCCAAAGTTCCCATAAAATGCGAGTGTTCTTTGTCTTCAGAAGCCTGAAGACCCTCCTTTTGCTCATTAACTCATTGATTTATAATTGGAAGTTAATAAAACATCCTATACTGAGTGCCAGTTGTTGTGCCAGGCACTGTTCTGGACACTGGCCAGGAACAAGACGGACAGATCCTCACTTCTGTGTGGTTTACAGTCTAGTGAGGGAGAGAAAAGTGATCAGGACGACTGGAGAACAATATGTGCTCTGGAGAAAATACAGCAGCATAACAGGCTCGGAAGTGAAAAGAAGGCTTTTTTTGTGAATTTTTTTTTGAAATGGGATCTCACTATGTAATACAGGCTGGGCTGAAATTCTACTGTTTATTGTTATTGACAGGGTTCATAAGGACAAATTAAATATTTAAAATCAAAGGACAATTTTTACATCCCAAGAGTTGCCTATTCCACTCACTCTTACCAAGTATACCTTTCCCTAATGTCCTAATTTTACCAAAAAAACAATCAAATCTGTGAAAATACCTACTAGCACTCAACATCATCATTTTTATATACTTCTATACTTTTTAAACACTCAATTAGTACATCAAATGTCTAATTTTCTCATAAGCAGTATGTTGAAGTTTAAAATTCAGAGATAGGTTATTTAATAAACTGATTAATACAGTCAACTTAAAAGACAAAAGTTAGTCTTCTAAACTTAGGGGTTGGTCCATATGCTGATCACCTAGAATGGCCTGGAACTCCATCCTCCTACTTCAGCCTCCTGAGTGCTGAAATTACAGGCATGCCCCACCACACCTAGTGAAGAAGAAGGCCTTTACATTTGGTGATCAGGAAAGGTCTGTTTAAGAAGCTCCAAACAGAGCCAGCACCTGAGCAATGGATAGACACCAGCAGTGAAGGGGATTAGGGACAGAGTATTCCAGAAGGAGGGAAAGAGAATAAAAAGGCTCACAATGGGAATGGTCACAGAATGGAAAACAAGGCATTTCCAGTGAGCTGTTAGGGCCAGACACTGTGTTAGCCTGCCTTATAGAAGGCTGGTCCATTTGTACCAGGGAAATCAAAAGCAAAGCAATCCAAACACATATGATTCACTTGATGATGCTGGAAGATGCATTTCCAGTGGGAAAGAGATGTAAGGCAAATACACAGAAACACTGTATGCCTGAGGCCACAGACCCAGGTTTAAATTCCTGCTTCCCATTTTGAGTGAGGTGTTTTACCTCCCCATGTCTCAGTTTCCCCGCCTGTAAATGTGAGTAAGAACCATCTACATTGGTTGGCTTTCTGTACCTGTGCCCAGAACTTGACAAAAACCACTTACGAGAGGTAAGATTTAATTTGCTCACAGTCTATGTTTGCCTGGTCCCATGCACTTGGGCAGAACATCATGGCAGCCAGAGTTTGTGGAGAAAGCCATTCATCTCATGGAAGACAGGAAGCAGAGCAGAGAAGGGACTGGGGACCAGGTATAACCTTCAAATGCATGCCCCATTAGTCATCAGTGCCTCACACCTGTAATCCTATCTACTTGGGAGGCAGAGATTGGAAGGATTTCAATTAGAGGCCAGTGCAAGACAGGAGAGGGCTAGGGAGACTCCATCTCAACCAATAACTACATGTGGTATGTGCCTGTCATCCCAGTGACAGGAGGAAGCCTAACCAGAAGAATCATACTCCAGACCAGCCTGGGAAAAATGTCTGGGACCCTATCTGAAAAATAACTAAAGCAAAAATGGCTGGGGGTGTAGATTAAGTTGTAGAGTAGCCTGCCTAGCGATCATTAGGCCCTGACTTCAAACCCCAATACCATCAAAAATAAAAAAAAGGCAGACCCCAATGACTGACCTTCTCATGCTAGGCCCCACCTCACAAAACAGCACCACAGGCTGGGGACCAATCTTCAGCATGTAAGTCTGTGGGAGACATTTCATATTCACACCCAACACCATCCCTATCTCTTAAGGTTCTTGCAAAGACAGAATGTTTTTGACAGGTGGAGCAGAGCCCAGCACACGTAAGTACAATATGTATCCACCCCACGGCCTCCTACCACTGCTACTGGACTTCTCTCAGATCCAATTTCCCACCCCCCCAAAAAAAAGACTTTCCTTTGTCTATGATTTAGTTTTTGGATTTTTGCTTTGTAGCATTATTACACTTATGTTCATTCGTTTACATAAATTCAATTATCAATCCATACCTTGACCTTAGTCTTACAAGACTCCCCACAAGGAATCCTAATACAGGTTATGAATTGAAACAGGAATAGTTGTCTTGCCTTCCTTTTCTGTCAAACAAAATGTGAAAAATAAGGAAATCCTATATAGGAAGTACTACATTTTGGTCATGTTCATGTAAGCAGTAATTTTCAGACCACTCTCAAACATATCTGAACTCCATTTAGGCAACAATGAATTAAACAAACAAAAAATGAGGAAGGAGAGGGGGAAAGACATGGAGAAGGAGAGGAAAGGAAAAGGGTCTCTTCCTGTTTATTCCTGTCTTTTTTTTGGTCCTTCTCAGTACAGTATTAATAATTTCTTCTTGCCAAGCCCTTGAAATGTTTATAAAATTTATTCCTAGTGATTTTGTCTCTTTCTTTGGTTCTCTAACAAGAATATTTTCCTGTTATATTTTCAAAATGGTTGGTACGGGCAAATAGAAAAAGTATAGTCCTTGCATAACTATTTCCCTATCAATTGTCTTAATGAAATCTATTATTGTTTCTAATAGATTTATAGGGAGATTGGTTCTCTCAGGTTTTCCAAAAATAGTGGAAATCACTTGCAAATAGTGATAATTCTACCTCCCTTTTTTATTTCTTCTTTTTTGCATCTAATCGTGTTTTCTAATGATTTCCTATCAATGGTAAATAATAGTGTTAGTGATGGGCATTCTTATTGTGTTCTGGATTAGTGGGAATTCCAGCATTATATCACTAAAGATGTTGCTAGGTATTAATACATTGCTCTAAAATTAGCAGTAGATGTTTATCAGATCTCTTTTTCAGCATCCACAAAATAAACCAGGATTTTTTTCTCATTTGTTGATATTTACAATATGTCACAGTATTAAATTTCCCAGGATTGAACCATCCTTCCATTCTTGGAACAAGTCCTGCTTGATGGAGGGTTGTGTTCCTTTCTCTGTAATCACTGACCTGTCCATTTCTCCACTCTGTCAGCTCTTTCAGATCACTGGCTGTATTTGGTTCATGTTTGAGCCCAGTTCATAGCACACAGTTGACAATAAATGTTTAATGCGTAAATAAATGGATGAAAAACTGGATGACATGTGCACTAACCCCCCAAACTAATCCTTTGCCCCTCTTCCCAGATACAATGCTGGGTTAGAGAGACCAGGTGCCTATCCCAGAGTGGATCTTCATGTTTAATGGACATCTAGCTTAGCTGGCCCCTACCTTTCTAGCAATAAAACCTCGAGCTACTCTTTTGCTCTGCAGAAACTATTCCTTGTGGATTCAGTGGGACTGGCCCCATTTCTACACTCCCACTGTCACTCCAAGCTAAAGGGATGGCCACATCACCCAGGCCTAACTAGAATACTACACAGCTATTGCTTTAGGAATGGGTTCATGCCCCAACTTGGGACAAGGCATCTCCAGTAATTCCCTACAAAGCTCTTATAAATTGTTTCAAAAAGGAAACAAAGGAATAAAATGAGTTTTTCTTGGGTTGCTGTTTTTCATCTTAACTAAAATGTAGTGAGACACCACAGGAGAAAGAAGCAAACTGCAGACACAGAGCAAAGGAAGGAAAAAGACAGGCCTAATGACAGCCTTCAAGCCCCTAGACTCAGCTTTGCCTGAAGCCCACTACCCCCCAGATTTTCAGTCACATAGACCAGGTAAATAATACTTTTTTATTTATAATTGCTTACGTTCAATTTCTATTATTTGCAGTCAAATATATACACATATATATACTGCCTAATGTACATGTTGCTTTGTTCCCCTATAATAATGACTTGTATACTCTTAAACAAGATTAAAAGTAAGTTTTTAAAGGAAAGCACTCTTAACCAGTGAGTATAAAAATTAAATTAATAAACACCAACCTCCTGCTTTTAATTAATGGTAAGACTGGCTGAAAGGCTGCCTTGGTGAATTATAATTTCAGATTGAAATTCCCAAGGCAGTTACACAATAGCTTGTTAAGCCGCAGAAACCAATGGAATCCAGAGAAGTCTTCAACAGGGCAGTGGTTCCATCCTGCCTGCGATATCATCCATTATGCAAATCCCAAACCTTTCAAACTTTCCAGCTTACAACTCCAGCAATCTTTCATTCACCTCAAGTCTCCAAGCCTCTCCACTGACTCGATTTAAAAGTAAAAAATGCCTGGTGTGACTTACCAAAAAAAAAGATAACTCATGTCATGATGTTAGAGCTCACTAGCAAAAGCTGCCAGGTCGCAGGACATGTTGGGAGATGGGGTCTTTGAGAGCATCCTGCATCCACAGCCCTTTGCTTCTGCAGAAAACTGAGGGCACAAAGTTATACTTCTGAATGATTTGGGGCAAATGTCCTTGTCCCCAGCAGAGGCTCTGGAGCTGGGCACTGTGTCAGCCCAGAGGGCCTGGCTGCTGCCCTCCAGGGCCCTCAGACAGCCCCACTGTGATTACCAAGGGAACTCAGACTCCTCCCCACTCAGTGCCAGGGACAACACAACGAATTCTGAATCCAGTTTTGATTATTCTCTGGAGAGCTGTTTAAGAGCTGCTTCAGCACTTCCAATCCCTCTCTTGAAATAAAAGACTATACTCAAATGAAAACTGCATTATGGCTTTCTCTTTAGAGCCCTCGGTACTAATGGTCTGGACAAGAGGGAAGGCATTGAAGGAAAATGATAAAGCAAGGGAGAAAGAGAAAAAAATGGGAGAGAAAGAGGAAAAGGGGGGAAGAGAGAAGTATCCTGTCACAATTCTCTCTATATGAGGCACTTGAAGTGCCATTTTAATTCATACTCACATAATCCTTTGGAAATAGACGATATGGGGCCCATCCTGCAGATGGAGATATTGAGGCCTAGTGACATGAACTCATCCCATGTCACATGCAATAGATTCTAGCTCAGAAAAACAAGCTCCAAATCATGTTGTTTCATTCTACTAGATTCCTCTCTCAAAAGGTCCAGTGCAGAAGCTTATTCTAGAACCAAATATTTTAGTAAGTGAATGAGCCCCATGGACAGTATGGCACCACCTAGCAAACAAATTAATATCCTCAAGCTGACACCTAGCAGAACCAAGCAAAGCCTGAGACCCATTTTTTCTACCTCCAGGTCTTCCATCCACTTGCCCAGAATCTGTAGATCAAATTATCTCTATATAGATCAATTATAGACACTTCTGATTAATGACTGAAAAATGAAGAGTTTTCCTACTGAGGATATAGTGCAATGGTAGAACACTTACTTAACATGCCTGAAGCTCTAAGTTAAGTTCCAATCCCAGCACAGAGAAGAAAGAAAAGAAAGAAAAAAAAAAAAAAAAACAGTGGCTCAGGAGAATCACAGTTCAAGGCCAGCCCATCTCAATGAAAAAAAAGAATTGGGAATGGTGGTGTGTGCCTGTCATCCCAGAAATGGTGCAAAGCCTAAAATAGGAGGATCATGGTCTTGGGAGCTGGGCAGAAAGCCCAGGTTATCTCCAAAATATCAATAGCAAAAAGGGCTGGAGGCGTTAGAGGTGTGGCTCAAGCAGTAGAGTACCACCCCAGCCAGCACAAAGCCATGAGTTCAAACCCAGAACTGCCAAATAGAAAAAAAAGCTGGGTATGGTGGTACACATCTATGAATCCCAGCACTCAGAAGGCTGAGTCAGGAGCTTACATACTGAAAGCCTGCCTCAAAAAAAAAAAAAAGAAAGAAAGAAAAAGAAAAAAAGGCCAGGCAAGGTGGCTCAAGCGACACTGGAAGTCATGAAGGATCAAGGTCCAGGCAGCCCAGGCAAAAATCCCCAAGACCCTATCTAAAAACTCACCTAAAGCAAAAAGGGCTGGAGGCATGGCTCAAGTGGCAGAGCCAAGCTTAATGCTCTAAGTTCAAACCCCAGTACCACCCAAAAAAAAAGTGTCACCCTATCCTCAAGGGAATGTTAGTTGGCAACAAAAGGGAAATTTGTGAAGTTTCTTTTTCTGCCTCAACATTCCTTTGGTTGTAGATGCAATATATTTGGGAGGAATTTCCCCCCTGCTATTATAAAAAGCTGCACAAGGGGGAAAAAAAAAAAGACTAAACCAAAATAGCACACCAAAGCCACAATTCTGGCCTCTGCAAAGGGTAGCAGCATGCCAGTTACTTTCTGAAATGAGTTTAAACCAGAGGTCACAGACTGGTAGCCAGCTGGCTCCACGCAACCCACAGATGGGTTTTGTTTGTCCCATGGTGTTGGCCCACAACCTGCTTTTAAGAAAAGAACATCCATGGCCAACTTTCAGAAGATTTCACATCAAAACCTGGCTTTCCAGTCTCTTATTAAGTAGAAGATCTGATAACCCTGATGCAACATTCACATATGAAAAAGAGAAGCTGGAAGGAACCATGGCTGCCTCTTAACCAGGAATGGGGGGTCCAAGTCCGGCCCCAGTTTACTGCACTCACTCACATGACACATATACTCCCCCCGCCCCGCCATCAGCATCAGACTTTTCCAGCCTTGGTTTAAAAGATGCAATAGATGCAAGTTGCAAAGCCAGGCATTATTGGGCTTTTCCCAAACCATCCCAAATAAGACAAGTCAACATTATCGCATCCTTGATAGAAGGTAAAGCATCTAAGAGACCAAAATGATTTGAGAAATGGAAAAAAAAAAAAAACAGTAGCCAGGCCCAACTGAATTTCTACTCTAGGATACTCATTTTCTATAAAAATACATTCATGTTTGTTATTTATTTCTCCCAGCAATCCTACAAGCAAGGAATTACTTTCAGATAAGCAACTGAAGCTAAGTAGTATTACATAAGTTATTCAAAGGAACTCATCTAACTCATAAGTTACCACATCAGGTTCGACCCCAGTGTCATCCAGCTACATAGACGGTGTTTTCAGAGTCATGAATGAGCACTCTGCAGAGCCATGAAGCGCCTTTCCACCTCAGGACCTTTGTACCTGTTGTTTCCTCTGTTGGGAAACCTCTCTGACCAGATCTTCACATGGAAGAATCTTACACTTTTGCTTCATTTTATATCACCTCCACAGAGAAATCTTCCCTAATCATCCTATTTAAAATAACACACATGAGTGTGGACATATGTGTGCCCCCACACACACATGCACACACAGCAATTCATCTCTTGGCTCCTTACTACTCAAAGTGAAGGAGCCAAGAACAAGAAGCAGCAATTATTCTGGGAGGGTGACAGAAGTGCAAAATCTCAGGCCCTCCTCAAAGGGCCTTATTCAGAATCTGTATGATAAGAGCAGATAATACCCCAGGTGACCCAGGCTCACTGTAAGTTTAAAAAGCTAACTTAACACTATACAAGCCCTGCCCAACAGAACTACAATGTACATCTACAAGAGTGCTTTTAAATTTTCTAGCAGCCACATTTAAAAGGCAAAAAGAAGTGAAATTAAATTAATAATATATACTTTTAGCTCAGTAGGATTATTATAATGTCAACATGTCATCAATATAAAATTATTAATGAGCAATTTAGCATTCTGTGTATTGTATACTTACAACACACTTCACTGTGGACGTTTCACAGGTTCAACAGCCATATTCAAATGGCAGCTACCACACTGGATAAAGGCACCCTGGGCCAACACTTCATGTCTTTTTCCTCATAGCCTTCATCACAACTAGAATTCTCACACTGTGTTATCTAGTTTTGGTTGTTTTCATCTCTCCAACTCTCCCACTAAAACAACAGGTTCAGGAGAGCAGGTATTGCATCTGTCTTATTCACAGCTTTATCCTCTGTACCTATAATGGTACTAGGTGCATGGTTAATATTTATTAAGTATTTGTTGAACAAAAGAATGGAAAATGTACATGACCTTTCTAGTGCAAAGTGCTCCACGCAAAGCAGCAAAGATCTTTGGAATTGGACAGATATGGGTTTGAATGTCAACTCAGGCACTGACCAGCAGAGTGAGCTTGACTCTGTCATTTACCCTCTTCAAATAAAGGAAATGCTGCCCATAAAATGGAGATGCTGCTATTGAGCTCAGGGCATCATCACAACACTCAAATGTGACAATAGTCTACAAAGTGCCAGCCACCATAATAGCCAGCACTCATCAATACCAGCAGTGCCTTTCCATCCTTCTTTCTCTCTCCAGATACCATGGCAATGAATAATGATGCTGAGTGTGGACCACCTTCCTCCCAGAAGCCTGAGTTACTTACCCCTAACCAATGGGATGTGAATACTGACTGCAGACAGAGAGAATAAAACCATGCAGCATCACCTCTCCTTACCCCAGAGCTCAGCGGTTTCCAAGGTAAGTGTCATGGTCACTACAGCATGCAACCCACAGTGGAAGAAACCACTTGTGTCCCTCTGTCACCTTGATGAGTTCTACAGTGGCAGCTAGGGACCTACCCCAAGTCTCATTCCTCAGAAGAGTTCAAGGTCTGTGCCCAGACAGCTCATTGTGAAGTTGGTTGTGGCTTTGCCCTTTTTGAAGAGAGACAGGAAGATGGGTAGAGGATTTAATCTGCTCCAATTTATTTATTAATCATTGACCTGTGTCAATCCACCATAAGGCTCGCTTCTCTGAAGCCTTAACACACATCCTAATCCACTAGTCAATGCTGCCCTGAGAATCTAGTGCTCGTGTTCTAATCTTCAATGTGTTTTTACATTCGTTAGATCAACAGCATAGGAGCAAAGCAAAACCCGCATTTAGGGATCATTGGAGTGTCACCAAGGAAATAACTCTGCTAGGAGTGACTACTTGAACATGAGGAAGCTAAGCCAGCTAAGCTGGCAACAGCCCCAATTTCTTCTTGCTGGAAACACGAAATCCCAAACCACATCCAGAATTGGTAGGCTATTAGAAGCGCATTTAAAATAATAAATAAATAGCTTTAAATAACCTGTAGATCTTTAATCAGGAAAACAGATTCAAGATAGCATTCCTAGTAGGAGAAGGAATTTAACCAGGTAAGTACAGATCCCATCCTTTAAAAGGTTCAGAGTTGGACCAGGGTACCAAGGCAAAGGGTTTCTGCCACTGGTCTGAAACAGCACTGCTATTTCCTTTTCTGCAATTGAGTGTGGCTGTTGTCCCCTTTTCCTCAATGGGAACAAGGCACAAAGAGATGGAACTAACAAAAATCTCACAAATGTCTTCAATGCACTACTGTCTGTGACAAGGGTACAGAGCTCTCCACAACCAGGGCCAGTGACTGGGCTCTTGTGAGACCAAGAAGCTTCTAAGGGTCCTTTCCACAGCCCGGTTTCAGTGCTAATCATTCCCTCTGTGTTAGACCATGACAGGAAGCTTGTTCTTAAGAGAGTGGCTTTTCCTGCACTTCCAGTCAACATCTCTCCTTATAAAGATCAACAATGGGCAAGATGGTGGGATGAGGGGTGGAAAATCCAGAAATGTCACATGGTCCTCAAGTGAAGACCAAGTGAATTCCCTTCTATCCACACCCCTTGAAGTCAGCAGTTCTACCAAATAATGACACCAAGCCCCAAATACCACCAGTGCTTGCTGGGAGCACGCCAACTCAGTAGCAAATCTTCAGGAGCCATGTTGCAACACTGTTTATGTGCATTCTTTGCCTAGCCTCAGTGTAAAAGAACACAGGAAATTCTCCAGAGCCCCACAATGGCAGCAAGCTCCCCTCATCAACTTTAAGTCATCTGAATAAAACACCCCCTTCTCTGTTCCCAGCTGCTGCAAAGCAACTCAAACACATGTTGAAAAGATTTGATCTTTATGCCTCCCTCAAAGGGTACTTGACACTTCTCATGAAGTAAGCAGCTTAAAATTAGGACTTGGGGGGTGGAAAAGCCTATGCTTACCTTCCTAGGGCCAAAGCTATCTTGGAGAAAAGACTAGAACATTCCTACACCTAACAATTAAACAACAGACCCCTCCCAGACATCATACCCTGTCTTTATTTTGCTGTTATGGCATAAATCATCCTAACACCTTTTTAATTATAATCGAAAACTGGAAGCCATAGTTTGTGATGTTATAAATACTGATTTTCCAGTTAAATTAGGTATTTGCTGTTTTATGTTTTGATAAGAAGGGACTGTTTGAAGCCTCCTAAAATATTGCAATTAGTTCTTGCTGTTGAAACAGACAAGATATTAACAGACACATTTGCTGCTACAGTAAAATGTGCTGGAATGTTTATGCCTAAGTGTACCTTCTCTCAAGCTTTTAAAGCATAAAGCATATTCTTTTTTAACTGGAGGAAATCAATCACAATACTCACATTTATTATATATATTTCTGAAGTGAAGTAATTTCTAAAACTTCCCCAGACCTAGAAAGCACATGTCTTCAGCAGGAAGGTTACCTTCCTGCTGAAGACAATTTTACCTACTGGCTCCTGTTAACAAGATGATAACATCACTTTGGCTGACAAAAGCTGTGTTTCTGTTTGACAATTGCAATTAATTACTGAAATGCAATAGAGATGGAGACAGTCATCTAGATCTATTTTCCAGAAAGATATGAAACGGAAGGAAGGAAAGAAGAAAAAAAAGCAAGAGGTTTGCATTGGGAACCCCTGCTCCAGTGCTGTTTTAAAATGTTATGGCTGGCAAAGAAGCTGGATTGTTAATTTACTTCACCAGCACTCAACTTTTTAGTCCTCTCTGCTTCCATTCTCTCACCACCAGCTGAAGGTGGAGAGGGAAGGACATGAGCATCTCACAAGACATACCTCCAATCTGTCGCGAAGGAGGTGTAGACAAAAAGGGCATGGTGCAGGGCACAAACGCTCTAAAGACAGCCACTGTCATTTAGACATAGAAGCTCCTGATGCAAAATTCACCCAGTGTGCGTCCAGCCAAGGCAGATAGAAAAGTTAAGAAGGTGGGAAACAACCTGTCTTTACTTGAAAGCCCAGACGCCAGCTTCCTCACTTTAACTGTTCCCCTATTCATTTTGCTCTTGACCTTAAAATACTAAAGTTGGATTCCAGCCACGCAAAAGCGTTTAAGGGCGATTTTGATTGATTCCAGGAGGATCTCAAAGCTCCTTCGCCAATTTAACTCTACTGTCTCATTCCTCGGGTGTCCCCAACACAGAATCCCAGAACCTGGCAAAAGCCTGGGTCAGGAAACACCCGCAGGCACAGGGCTGGGGATTCCCAAGCTTGGAGCTGGAGAAATTCCGACAGCTCCTGCCTGGATAAGGAGGCTGAGGCAGGGCAGAGACTCCTCCTCTCGCTTTGAAATAAAGTGATTTTTAAACGGAGTTCAACCTCAACCCCTGCGCGCCGCGGCCAGGACACTCGCACGCGGGGACGGTACCGGGATCTCGCGGGGCGCGGAAAGCGGCCGCCTCACCTCGGGTGTCCCCGGTGTGTCTCCCCGGACCGCAGGGTCCTACCTGTACCACTCCAGCCCCTTCTCGTAGTTCCTGTCGAAGAAGTGCGGTTCCACGCCCACCGCCCGCACGTCCGGGTGCACTCGGATCGCCTCCAGCAGCGCGCGGGTCCCTCCTTTCTTCACCCCAATGATGAGCGCCTGGGGCAGCTTCTTTTCCCCGTAGTCCGGGGTGCTAACGGCGCCGCCCCTCTCGCTGCTCCCGTTGGCCGCCCTCCGGCCTGCGAGGTCCTCGTCGGTGGTGCTGGACTCCTGCGCTTCTCTCTCCAGCAGCGCACTCTGCGTGGTGATCATCTCGCCGGGGGCCAGCGGGCTCCGGAGCCAGGCGTCCCGGGCGCTGCCGCCGCCGCCGCCGCCGCTCGCCAGTCCCCAGCCGTCGGCCCCGGGCGCGGCAGGCTGTTCAGGGGGCTCGGGCGGCTCCCTGTGGCTCGCGTTGTCCGGTGGCGGCGGCGCGGGCGGCGGCGAGGGGGCGCCGGGGCGCACGGGGGGAGGCGGCAGAGAGGGTGGCGGCGGGCTCGGCGGGGTCTCGGCGGCGGCGCCTGGCGGCTCCTGTAGCGCCAGGGGGAATTGCAGGGAGCCCGAGCCGCCCAGGAGGCTGTAGCACAGGTAGGTGACAGACAGGGACAAGGTGCACATAAAAAGCAGCTTGCGCGCTGGCGGCCCCTTAGCAGAGGCGCCGGGCGGCGGCGGCGCGGCGAGTGGTGGAGGCGGAGGCAGAGGCGGAGGAGGTGCGGGCCACGGGGCCATCGCGGCACCCGGCTGGCGGCGGCGGCGGCGGCGGCAGCCCCCGGCGCGGCCCGGACATGGTTTCAGCCGCCGCCCCCGCCGCCGCCGCCGCCGCCGCCGCCGCCGCTGCCCAGCCGCCCCGGCTGCATGAAGCGACGCCGCTGCGCCCCCGGCCCTGGCCGCTGTCCCGCTGCGCCGGGGGGAAGCCCGGCCGCATGGCCTCCCCCCTCCCCGCTCGGCCCGCGGAGTCCGGGTGGGCTTCCCCCCCAACCCCCTCAGCCTCTGGCAAGGGGACCGAGGGGGGCGCGCGGACCCGCCGGCTGCACCTGCTCCGTGTGCAGCGCCCCCGCTTCCCCCGATCCGCCGCGGCTCCGGCTTCAGTCCCCGCCGCCGCCGCCGCGCTCTGTTGCAGCCCCGAGTTCCTTCCCCGCTGCTAACTTTCTGCCGGGAGAGAGGAGAGGCGCCGAGAGGAGGAGGAGGGGGCCGGGCGCGCGCCCGACGCCGCCGAGGGAAGGGGGGTGCGTGGCGCGCGCCTGCGGAGGGGGCGCGGGAGCCGAGACGTGAGCCAGAGCTGGGGCATCCGGGAGAGCGGAGATCGTGCCCCCCACCGCCATCCGTCTCTCGCGCACTCGGGGTGCTCCCAGCCAGACCTCGCGTGCTTCCCTTCCCTTGGGAGTCGGAGACCAGTGTCCCAATACTTTTTGGTAATGTGAGTCCAGTGCTACCCTCCACTGCCACGGGTACCGGGAAGCTGGGGGCCAGCGAGTGGCGATCTTGGCTTTGCCTTTTCCCCTGGGACTCCAAGCAAACTCAGCCCATCCCTGACCCTTGCATTCTGTCACCTTGTTTATTGTCCTGCCTGGGGTTCAGAAGTAATTCTTTCTCCACCACAGGGTACCCATCCCAACTTCCATCTCTCCAGCCTCCCCATCTTATCTTGAAGCGCGTCTTGGGTGGAGCTGTGATACAAACCCCCAGGTGTCCCAGACCCAGAGCCTTTGCCGCTTTCCTATCACAGATGACAGTACTTTCTGCTCCAAGAGATGAATCTGTCCCCTCCTCCATACCCTAACTACAGGTGCACACACCTGTGCCCTTTGGGAGGCATCGGCTGCTAAAGGAGATCAGGTTTTCCTGGACTGAAATGGACTGGGACCATCATTCCTTTGAACACATAATAAACGGAGACCAGGTGGGTTGCAGGCTGTCTATATACAGCCTCGTTGAATTTTTTTAAGCGTATTTTTCTCTGCAGAGAAATTTCTACCCCTCACTTCCCTCTTGGGTGGGGGGTAACATCAGAGGGCTTTGAAAGATTCAAAAGTAGATTCTGTTTCCTGTTGCCTTTTGCTCAGGAAAGTGAAAGAAATGGGAGGCTGGAATAGGAGGAAAAAGGAAAGCAATCAACTGAGGCACTGTAGCGAACTCAGCTTCCTGGGAACAGGAGCTGTCCCTATGCACAGCTAGGTTGGTCTCCTCCTGGGGCTGCTCTAGTGAGTGGTTTATCCTGCTAGCCACAGCTGGGTGCCTGGCAGGTGTGGTTTCCTTCTCCAGCTGATGTGGCTGGCTTCTCCCTTATTGTTTGATCACATAATGGGAACAACAGTTGAAAGAAAATGTATACAATGTCTAAATATTAACAAGGTACCTAGTGCCAAAGAGGGAAAAAAATGTTAATCAAATAAGATGAAGAACGGGGACTTTTCCCTCAGTGAACAAAGCTCACTGCTGCTCTCAGCTGGACATGGGTTTCCTTCACTGCAGCTTTAGTTCAGATAAAGATTATTCCTTTATAATATAGTTTTTATGGTACACAGGAGACCTGTGAAATGCAGAGTCTGGTGTCCTGTAAATCATTCCGTGTAACTAGGGATGCTTTTTCAAATACCACACAACTGCATTACTGTAATGTAAATGGGAAGGGACCAACAGATGCTACTAGATGCACAAGCTTTGCCAGGCTCTCTTTTCGCTCCAAGTCCAGCTCCAGCTGGTCAGCCAGGAAGCCTGGGTTGCAACAAATATTGTCACTGCATTGATCCATTTCCTTTTCCATTGTCAGGCACTGGGATGGCCAGCATGTGGCCCAGGGCCTCCCTGCAGTCCCTGCCTGACTCTGAAACTTTCTATCCACCCTCTCCACCATCCAAATGAACCTGCTCTGCATGTAGTTTTACTCAAGATGTGCTCTCAAATTTGAAAGGGTTTTGATAGCGTGGTGTTAAAACCGACCCCAGAGGTGGTAAACAACAAACAGAGCTGAAATGTGGCCAGCACAGTGATGCTGAGAAATTTAAACAAGCTTTAATCATTTAAAATTGCAGGCTTTCCCTAAAAAGTGGGGAAGGTTACTGTTGAAAAATCAACAGAGCCAGAGCTGAGGGCCTCTTTTTTAGGATGTCCATTCAAATTGTCCCTACACATTTACCTTACTTATCTGGACATTGTTAGTAAGGAAATGTTTTAATAGCCCTTCTCCTTCTGATCCTCACTGGTAAAATGTCACTCTGGTCAAGTGATGGGGAGGAGATGGCTTTGTTGTTTTTGTTGTTTTGGAGAAAGGCCTTGTCTACTTGGTACTTAGGCAGTTGCCTGCTTTCTCACTTTATTCTACTTTTGATGGAAGCATTTTCTGGGAGCAAATCTTTAAGAAAACAGAGTGATCTCTTTGGAGGGGAAGCTCCAACTTCATTCTGTCATTCCCAGTGGGTCTGAGACTGGATAGAACACTGCCAACACCCACACTCATTCAGACCTACCTGAGTCTCCAAGTCTCCAGTGACCCCCATTTCTTTTTATTCCAGGCAGCAATCATGGATCAGTGCTACAGAGGACTAAAGCCCTTCCTGGCTGTTTCACTCCCTAACTAATAAACTCCATCCTCTTTACAATGCTACTCAAGGTTCCACCTTTCTTGCATCTCATAGGACTGCCAAACATATATTATCTAAATGCACACTGCATTATTCTAACTTCTGTAGAATTAGATGATAAGAGCTAAAACAAAACTTCCATTTCAAAGCTAATGGCTTTTGGGCAGGTCATTTGCTTCCCTGAGCCTCAGTTTCTGTGTATACAAATTATGACTAATAAAACTCACCTGAAATTGTTTTATAAGGAATCAAATTGAATTAGCTAGCATATCCAAAAGTACCTGGCCCCCTGCCTGACATGTGATAGCTACCAATAATTATTTGCATCTAAATATCGTCTCTGACTATGCCCTGCTTCTTTTGCCATGAAAATGTCCCTGAAAAAAATATGCTTGTGTTCTTGCTTCACAACCAGCCCGACATACATGCTGAGGTTCACCTTCCTAAGTTGCTCAGTTTAGCATGTGTGTGATTCCAAGTCTGACACCTTCCAGAGGGGTAAGTGATACAAACTAACTTCAGTTTTGTTTTCCTGTCTTTTGAGGAAAATTACTAGAAGAGTAATCAACAAATGCAAAAACAGGTTTTGGAAAAGGCAGTAGAGTGTATGGTAGTCAGTGAGAACATTCACCAAATGTTGCCTATTCTTTGTGTAGACACAGAAAGGGATGTACTTTCTAGTTCTTTCCATATAGGGTGACCATGGGATGCTTTGCTAATGACACATGAGCAGAACTCAAGTCTGGTCCTTCCAGGCTTTGGAAGACAATGGGAGATTTGCTCACTGTCTCTTTGCCCAATAGATGTGGAAGGAAGGAGGAAAGGAGTCTCTCAGTCTCCATGTGCCTGATGTTCCACCATGATTAAAAACAATATATAGCTCCAGCCCTTATCATGTATATATGATCAAGAAATAAGCCTACATTGTTGTGAGGACCCAAGACTTGAGCCTTGGTTTTATCACAGCACAACCTAGACTGACCAATTGAAGCACACTTACCAGTAATTTCCTTTGCTGTTTACCAAAATGACTTCATTCCCCCAATACTAGAATTCTCTTTCACAAAAGTGGATAAATGACAGATTGGAAAGCCCATTCATTTAAAAGAAAAAAAGTTTTCCCAGCAGTATAGAAGAAACCTTGTCTCAATTATAGCAAATGTATTTTCCCAGTTGTCTTTTGCCTGTCAAGAAAAAAGTGTATCTGTGGAAATCTGAAATCTGGAGGTGGTAAACTTCCAAAGCAAATCCACATGATAACAAAGAGGAACATTATATTCTCACAAAGGCAAAAAAGATTGAAAATAAAATAATCACGGCCATGAACACCTAGGGCCTTCCACTGGAAAGGAGCTATGTAGGAAGTGAGAGTTAATTGTAGCTAACAGCACTGTGGGCCACAATCTAGGGGGGTCAAATCAAGCGATGCTTAATAGAAAGATCATGGATTTGGGCTGGGATGGAGCTCAGTGGTAGAGCACTTGCCTAGCATGCACAAGACCCTGGGTTTGATCCCAGTACCAAAAAAGAAAAGACAAAAAAGAAAAATCATGGATTCAAACATTCAAACATACATTCTAAAAAGAATAAAACCATAGACAAATTATCTATATACTCAGCAAGCTAGAAAAAAAACAAGAGTGAGGAAATAAGGGAACAATAAACATAAGAGCATGTGTGTTTGTTATTTATTTATTGCTATGAACAACACTGTGCCCACACCCCCAGCTCGTATGTTGTTGAGGCTCTGACCTCCAAGGTGACATTAACCTTGTCTGGAGACCAGGTTTTTAGCTTTAGGAGGGAATTAAAGTTAGATGAGCTCATACAAGGGGAAATCCTAATCCCACAGGGTGTCAATCTCTCTCTCTCTCTCTCTCTCTCTCTCTCTCTCTCTCTGACACACACACACATTTTCTATGTAGAGACACAGTGATCCCAGACTTCCAGTCTTCAGAACTCTGTGAAAGTAAATTCTCTTCCACTCAATTATATTTTGCATGGCAGTCCACGCTAACTAAGCATTGGTCTTGAATGTCTTGCCTGATTATTTGCATGTTTAATTAATTAATTAATTTACTTATTAATCTATTTGTTGGCTTATTTGTTTTTTAGTGCTACTGGAAATTGAACTCAGGGCATTGAGTCTGCTAGGTACCAGCTACCTGGCTTGAGCCACCTTCCCAGCCCTTTTCCTCTAGTGTGATTTTACATTGGGTCTGTGCTTTTGCCCAAGCCACACCCAGATCTTGATCCTCTTACTGCCACCTCCCAAGAAGCTGGGATTACAGACATGTGCCACCCACTCAGCTTGTTTTGTAAGATAAGGTCTCAATAACTTTTTACCTGGACTGGCCTCAAACCCCAGTCTTCCTATCCCTGCCTCCCAAGTACTGTTTGTAATGTTTTTGACTGCATATACTCTTCATTATTATATAACCAGTCTCTCAATTAGGATGCCCTTTGTGGATTTTACTTTGTGTCCCCTGAAGTATCTAAATACTTATCTATACTTTCTTCTAGTACATTTTTGGTTTTTTCTTTTTTTTTACCAGTAAAACAATTCATTTTGGTATATAGAGTTTTACACAAGAACCTAACCTTTCTCTCTTTGTCTCCCTAGCACTACTTTTTTCCCAACACCTTGAAACCCCACTATTACATAATAAACCCATAGTGTTGGAAATTTCCCATCCAGAAATATAAATCTTTTATATCTCTGCAAAACCCTCTCTAAAAAAATAATAATAACCTAAAGTCAAAGGGGTGAAGAAGGTGTTGCTCAAGTAGGAGAATGCTTTAAGCACAAGACTCTGAGTTCAAACTTCAGTACTTCCAAAAAACAATGTTTATATCTCTTGCTGGACTGCTATAATTGTATTGACAGTAACCCAGCACTATCCTGTGTGTAGACTAGTGTTTTGACATCTAATTCTACTTTGTGCAATTTTATAAAATTTCTTACTCCCTTTTGGTTTAATTAGTCTATTCATTCTTTTTTTTAGTTATAAATGTTTTTATTATTGTGCTGGATGGGGGGTACATTGTGGCATTTATAAAAGTTCTTACACTGTATCAAATATATCATACTTCAGTTCATTCCCTTCACCATTCTTCTTTATCTCCACCTTCCCCCATTCTTGGAGTAGGTATCATTTTTGCATTTACATACATGTGTGCTGTCACTTTTAAGCTAGTGTATTCTGGGCCCTGGATGAGACCTGGAGGATAAATGAGTGAGACAGATAGCAAGTTCCTATTCTTATGAAGGCAGAAATGATTAAACAAGAAAGTGTAACAAAGCGAGGCAATTGCCACAAGAGAGAGAATACAAAATACATATTGCAGGCACACCTAGCCTAGTATCAGGCATGAAGTAACCCTTCACAAAGGAAAGGACATTTAATTTCCTGTACAAGAGACAGATTGAATTAAACCAGGTAAAGCAAGAATACTATTTGTAGTGTATACAATATCTTACTTCATTTATCATAAATATACTAAGTGATCAAAGTTGAAAGTAATTTTTGGAGAGAAAAGAGTATCTTCTAAAAATGTACCTCAAACATTATAATGAAAAGTAATGAAATATTGAAACTGGACCCTTTTTTAAATAGGAAAACACAAGGGTGCCTCCCATCACAGCTTCCATTCATCTTTATACTGGCATTACCAGTTAATGCAATAAGATAAGAAAAATAAAAGGGCATGGGAGTTGAGAAAAGGAAACCAATTATTACTATTTGTGAATTATCATTTGTTGGCAAAAGAAAATCTACCGAAATTTATCAATGAAAGAGTTTGACAAGATTGTTTAGTAGACTTTAAATCACAAGAACTAGTTGTATTTCTATACACACTCAGAATAAAACTAGAAAACATGATTTTAGAAGAAGATCCTATTCAGAACTGCAACAAATTCTGAAAAATAGTCAGGCGTAAATTTAACAAAAGACAAGGAGCTCTTTACATATAGAATTATGAGACTTTTTGGAAGAGTATTGTGTTAGTTTCCTTCCTAAGGTTGGCATAATAATGTCCCATAAACTGTTTAAAACAACAGAAAGTTATTCTCTTACAGTTCTGCAGACTAAAAGTCTGAAATCCAGTGTCCACAGGGCCTTGCTCCCCTGAGGCGCCAGGAAGAATCCTTTCCTGCCTCTCCCTGCTTCTTGCAGGTACAGTCATTCCTTAGTGTTCCTCTGCTTACAGCCACATCACTCCAACTTCTACCTCAATTGTCACGTGGCATTCTCCCTGTGTGTCTCTGTCATCACATGGTATTTTCCTCTACTTATAAGGACACCAGTCAGTTGTATTAGGTCCCATCTTAATGACCTCATCTTAACTTCATTATGTCTGCTAAGACCCTGTTTTCAAATAAGGTCCCATTCAAAAGTACTGGGGATAAACACTTGGACATATCTTTTGGGGGGACACGATTCAACCTGTAATGGACATAAAAATATATGAATAAATAAATAAAATATATGCATTCATATTTGTGAATTAAAGATTCAGTATTATAAAAATGAAATTTTCACTAATGATCTTGGAATTTCACGTAATTTCAAGAAAATTGCCAACAGGTTTGTGTGAAGGTATTGATTGTACATAATTTGATAAGTTGATTCTGAGTTTTTCATGGAAGTATACAAGCAAAATGATGGGAAAAACTGCGTCTTCATTTAATAATGGAAAGGAGAGCACTAAAATTTCTTTTCTTTTCCTTTAAAAATACTGGAGTTTGAACTCAGGGTTTTGCAATTGCTAAGCAGGTGCTTTCTGCTTGAGCCACATTTCCAGACCATTTTGCTGTGGTTTTTTTTTTTGGAGAAAGCATCTTGCTTTTTGCCCAGGCCAGGCTGGACTACCTATTTTAAGCTTCCTGTCATTGCTAGGATAGCAGGTGTATGCTACTCCAACCAGCTTTTTTGCCTGAGCTGGCCTGGAAGAAAGGGACCCTTACACACTGTTGGTGGGAATGTAAGCTACTGCAGCCACCATGGAATTCAGTATGAAGTTTCCTCCAAAAAAGAAAATAGAACTATCATATGATCTAGCTAAACTACTACTGGGCACCTGAGCACATATCCAAAGAAATGTAAGTCAATATATAATAGAGATACTTGCCCACCCATGCTTATAGCAGCACTATTTACAATGGCCAAGCAATGGAATCAACTAGGTTCCCAACAACCAATGAATGGGTAAAGAAAATGTAGTACATATACATAATGGAGTATCATTCAGCCATAATGAAGAATGAAATTATGTCATTTGCAGGAAAATGGATGGAACTAGAGATCATCATGTTGAGTGAGAAAAGCCAAGTTCAGAAAGGCAAATATCACATCCCTTCCCTCTCATGCAGACTCTATAATAATAATGACATAAATGTAAAAAAACCAGGAAGTGTTGGGGAGGGACCAGCAGGAAGGCAGGGGGAGAAAGGAGGGAGTGATGGGATGAACATGATCAAAGTACATCATATGCATGTATGAAAGTAACATAATGAAACACTAAATTCTGTAAAATGAAAGGGAAGGAAAGAGAGCATATAAGAAAGAGTAATGGGGTGAATTTGATCAAAGCACATTATATGCATGAATGGAAATATCACAATGAAACCCCTTTGGACAATTAATATATGCTAATAAAATTATTAAAAGGGATATGAAAAGTGCAATATCACTTATGTAAGTTTTTAAATGCAAAAAGAAGCAATTTTTAGATGATTAAATACCCATATATTCTTGGAATGTTTCATATTAATTGTACGATGTTGATATCTACATGAGGAAGAATGGATGGAAAGGTGAATTTGGGGGGTAGCAGCAGCATTTTGCTCCTTGAAAATAGACATTTGCTATGGGTTGAATTGTGGCCCCCCTAAAATTTGTACACTAAAGTCCTAATTTCAACTGCCTCACAATGACAATATTTGGAGATAGGACCTTTAAAGATGTATTTAAGGTGAAATGAGGTCATGTGGGTGGATCCTAATCCAATATGACTGATGTCCTTACATGAAAAGGAAATTAAGACACAGATACACACAGAGGAAAGACCACGTGGAGACACAGGGCAAAGCTAACCAACTACAAGCCAAAGAGGGAAGAGAAACCAAGCCTGCCAGTACCTTGATCTCAGTCTGCCAGTCTCCAAAATGGTAAATGTACATTTCTGTTGTTTAAGCCACCCAGTGCGGGATATTTTGTTATAGCAGCTCTAGAAAACTAATGCAACATATGAAGCAACTATGACAAGATCAAACATCTTTTTTCTCTGGGTATTGGGATTATGTATAACTGTATGTTTGAAATATTTCTATGTTATTTGAAAATAACAAGGAGATCTCCAAGAAAGAATGGCTCAAAATCTTCAATGCTTGCCATTTTGTGGATGGCTCTCCTTGGGGCTGTGCTCATAGCCTTCCATCTCTGCTGCTCCTGAGAGCACCCAACATGTACAAGGAAAAAGCATGCATAGGGAAGACACAGATGGTTTTCAGAAGTCCCAGCCTGAAAACAGTGCACATCATTTCTACTGTGGTTCCACCCTCTGAAACACACAATGCCACAGCCCACTGCAAGGGGCTTGGTAGCCTAGCCTTGAGGTGCACTGAGAGCCAGGAGAAAAACATGGCTTTGGCTGAACAGCTGGCAGAATTTCAGGTCATTGAATGTACATGCCCATACACAAAACAATATCAATTCATCTGTTATTAGTCAAGGTTTCCCAGAAAATAGAACCAATAGAAAATAAAGAGACTCGTGAGGAAGTGGTTTGTATAACTATGGAAACTGACAGGTCCCAAAATTTACAATGAGTATAACTACTGGTTATTAATGCTGGAGATTCAGGAAAGCCAATGATGTAGTTCTAGCTGACAGCCTAGAAAGCTGAAGTTCCAGTTCCAACGTGAAGACAGGGAAACTCCCCTTACTGGACAGGGGTCAGCCCTTTGGCTCTATTCAGGATTCTAGCAAATTGGATAGGGTCCACTCACATTAAGGAAGACAATCTGCTTTACTGAGTCTACAGACTCGAATGTTAATCTCACCCTAATGATACTCTCATAGAGCATCCAGAATAATGCTCACCTCATAGCCAAGTCAAGTTACATGTAAAATTACCCATCCCCTCTCCTGTATGAAATAAACTATACAGCTTTTTTTTCCCTCAGCTCATTGCAATTTTTCCCTCACCTACTGTTTGGTATAAAGTTTGAAATTCTATATTCACTGTTTCTGAGTCACTATTTTAGTATGGCTTCTTCATCAGTAACAGGTCCTTTTGTGATTGGCTGGTGCAGTCTTTGTTCAGAAGATTTCCAAACTCTTTGTGTCCCATGTGGAAGCATGCAGGTAGGCACATGGGTGTAGCAAGGGAAGGAATGGAGTTCATTGAAGGTAAAGGAAAGGAGCTACAGAAGGCCATGGCTGGCCAAGTGGAAACTGGAAGCAGAGTGAGAGTCTTTCTCTTTTCCGGTGTTTTTTAAAACCCATGCTATCCAATGGGAAGGAAGAACCTGTGATTCCTAATCACCAATAATTGGTAAGTGAGAAGGGGCATTGGGTTGTCCTTGGGCCAGGATGTGAGTAACCTACACACATTTGCAATTGAAAAGAAAGAGAAAAATGTTTTACCTGAAATGCAATATTCAGTCATATGTTTTAAGAGACTGAACTTTTCCTAGGTCTAGCCTGCCTCACCTAGGAAATTTGAATGTACATGTGTTTTCAACCTAAATTCATATAACTACTGATTATTAATGCATGCTGTATTAAGCTCTTCAATTGTTTTACACTACCTATACTTGAGTTATTTTGATTTGACCCCATTTTCTGGAATATGTTTTTCCACAGGGTTAGGACTTGTAACTGGGACCAGAATATGGCAAAGTCCCCAATTAAATCATATGCTTTTACATTCAAGACAGGAATCTATTGTTTTTCTAGGCACAAAGAACTCTCAAACCATGATTAAATCAAACAAACAAACCAAAAACATTTTTCATAAGGAAATAAACATATGCAGAAATGCAATTCTGCCTGCCAGTAAGTAGCACAATTATAAGAGATCTTCCTTTTTTATTATTTTCTGTTTTTGTAATTACAAAATAAAATATGAATACATATCCTTAAGTGAAACAAAAATAAATCCAAAAATTCAGATGTAATTGGAAGCTCTTCTATTAACAAATATTGAATTTACAAATTCCCATCGATATAATGAAAGCTACTTTTCAAAATAAAAGTGCAACAAGTCTGCTCTTGACAGATAATGTGGTCATGTCTGCCTGGATCTTCATAAGGCTGCTCAGTCTACAGTGTATTTACTAACTTGTGCTTAGAGGTTAGATATTTTACAAATATTACTCACACCATCATATCTGATGTATGTGTAAAACAGCAAGGATATTAGAAAAGTCTCTAGGTGGGGCACATCAGTGAAAAGGGAACAAATGAAAGATTTACAGAAATGAAAGGTGACAGAATGAAGAAGGTAATACAAGTACACTGTATGAATTATTGGAGAGTGTGAATGATTTTGAAGTAAGAATGAATTTTGCAGATGAGAAGAGAATCGTCTTGCCTGTGAAATCAGCCATAATCATCAAGAAGTGAGAAAAACTATTTGACTAAGTGAAAGTGGGGGGGGGGGACTTTGAGTCAGTGACAATAGTCTCACCATCAAAGTCAGATGCCCATCTACCTAGTGTTAATTGAGGGAGAGAATTTAAGAGTGATTAGGTTGTACAGGGTTGAGGCTGTGATCTTTTGTCTCCAAGATTATTCCTACCAGGATCGAAGGCACGTCTGAATCAGCACACCTTCAATGAAGATGGAAAACCGGCACCAGTAGACTTCAGACTGCTAAAGAATAATGCATGACACTAGCAAAGATTATGCAGGAAGAGACAAATATCTCCCTTAACAGGTTTCCAAGGAAGACAAAATTTATCTATTTGGAGAAAATAAATCTGCTAGAAAATGTATGTGTAAGAAAGAGAAGAATATGCCTACTATTGAAGCTTCAAAGAAATTGATTCACATTCCTGTAAGGTAGAAATGCAACAGGGACCACAAGTTTAAATCTGTCTCAGTTACTTTGGACCTAAAAACATACGTACGGGCTTGCAAACATCCTTTCAGAACCTAATCTGTCCCAAAGTATAGACTTGTCCCAAGCAGTCATCTTTAACAGTTTGGTAGGGATAAGCCTTTTTTTCTGTTACCAATAAAATTATATTATATTATATACTAATTATATTATATATTATATTATATATTATTTACCAAACTTATTTTGCTACAGGGATTTAAGAGACTTTCCTATTAATATTTTGTAGGGGAGAAAGGGACTTTCTTTACCCTCTGAAGGTTTAATGATTTGAATTTGTGAAATAAACTAGTAGTCAATAGATTAATAAGAGAAAAGGTATACAAATGTATTATGTGCATATGCAAAGAAACACACAAAAAATATGAGGCTCAAGAAGGGCTTATGTAGTGTCTTAAACAGAAAGGAATTGGGGTTTCTAGAAAGAGGAAGGGCAGTTTGTGGGAGTGTGAGAAGTGGAAACGCATACCAAGCAAAGGTTGTCTAATCATGCATATAGTCTCTGAGTAGCAAACCCAGAAGAAAAGGGTGATGGGGACCTTAAATCTCCTTTCCTGTGAGTTGATCTCCTTGTTTGATGAGATTATAGGGAGGAGCTCTGGGCAGCTGTACTCCTGAGGAGGCCCTTCCCTCAGTCAGGTTAGGGAACTTCAGAGAAAGCCCCTGCCTGAGTTGCAGGGGAGAGAAGAAGGGAGGAGAGGCTGGGACCTGGAGAAGGGCAGAAAGACATTGGTTATGAGGCTGCTTCTGAGGCCTTTCAATTCCATTTCTTTTAGCTCAAAACACACAGCATGCAAAAGTGCTGATCTCAAACAACACATATATCTCTTTAATTCCTTTTAATGACCACAGAGTATTACATAGAATGTGTCTACAATAAGATGTTACATAATTCTTCTACTGATGGACATACGGGTTATTTCCCATTTGGGAGTACATATGTGCATATGTGTGTTGAGTGTGTGTGTATGTATACATAAAAGCAATGCAATTCATAATTTTAAAACTTCAACATGTATACCAATTTATACTTTTACCCAGTTATTTCTAATTTTTGTATTTTGAGGAAATACTAAATTCATAGAAACTTTACAAGATGAATGCATAAAACTCCCAAATACCTTTTAACAAGATTCACCTGTTTTTAACATTGTGTCAGGGCACGTTCATTTTGTCATCCTCTTTTCTCTATACTCTTTTTTTCCTCACTCCTCCTGATTTCAGAGTAGTTTTCATATATTATGTCATTTTTTCCTGTGATATTTTATTGTATATTTCCCCCCCAAAACTTCAAAAGTACACCTCAAGAGTTAAGGCCAGCAGTTAGATAAGGGCCAACACCTAGAAGCTACTGAGGTTTGGGGTTTGGGTTTACTGAAAGGCATGAAACTGAGATCCCCACCAAGTGGTTTGACAGTAAATGTGGGAAGGCGTAGCCTATGCATTTGATGCTCTTTGCCCTTCTGGGTTTAACCTTGACATGGGGAGTGGGCTCTATAAGGGAATATAGGACCATTATCTTAATTGCGGATCCAAGGTGTGGGCCTTTATATTAACCTTTGATTGGGGTGGGGGGCATATTATGACAATTTTTGATCCAGGTGTGGAGAATTAGGAGTTTTATGATTCTGCCTCCTAGAAAGGAAGTAGTCTAGGACATTTCCTCCTGTTGTCTACTCTAATAAATCCACCTTAGAATTGTGTATTGCATTTAATTGCTGTGGCTATTTAGTCTCTTATGAAGTCCTTAGTCTTCATTTTATTATAAAATATGACCTGTATTAATCATCCCCCAATTTGTGTGGTCTAATATTTTTTCAAGATTAGATTCTTGTTACATATTTCTGGGTGAAATACTGTGAAAATGATGTATTCTTCTCAGAAAATTGAAGATGGAAGTACATTATGTCCACCTGCCCCTTCCTTAGTGGTTTTAATTTTGTTTATCTGATAAAGGTGTCCAATTTTTCTGTGTAATTAGCATTATCTCCTGTAACTAAATTATCTGAAGGGAAACATTTTAACATTGTGCAAATATCGCACTCACCACACATTCATCTCCTAGTGCATTATCTATAGACAGTTACTGTCTTTATGAGTTGTTAATGTAATATTGTTATATTTTTATTTTAAGAATTTTTAAATAAAACAGTGATTTTTTTCCAACTCTATTACTCCCTCCACATTTATCAATTGTCATTTTCCTTAAGGAAAAACATTTTCTTTTCATCTATTTTTCTTTCTATCCATTCATTTATCTATCCATCCATCCATCTTAGCTCTGGACAAAATTTCAAATATCATATTGAATAGAACTGGTGGGAGTGTACATCTTTGACTTGCTTCTGATCTAAGAGGAAAAGCTTTCAACTTTTGACCATTGAGTATGACATTAACAGTTTGTCATATGTGAACTTGATTGTGTTCAGGTACACTCCCCTCTGTATCTCTTTTGTTAATAGTTCTTACCATGAAAGGGAGTTGAATTCTATCCAATGCTTTTCCTGCATCTACCATTGAATAGGTCATGTGACTTTTGTCCTTCATTCTGTCAATGTGATGTATTTGTTGATTTCCGTACATTGAACTATCCTTGCATTCTGGGATGAGTATCGATTGATCCCAGAGAGTGATCATCAGAACATGCTATTGAATTCACTTGTTAGCATTTTGTTGATAGTGTTTGCATCATCTATGTTCATTGAAGATATTGACCTGTAGTTTTCTTTTGGTAATTCTCTGTCTGATTTTGGTATTAAAGTGATGTTGGCCTTATAAAATTACTTTGGAACTATTCCTTTCTCAATTGTTTAGAAGAGTGTCAGAAGAATTAGTATCATTTCTTCTATAAATGTCATCTGGTCCTGTGCTTTTCTCTGGTGAAAGAATTTTTAATATTGATTCAGTCATTATTGTTCTGATAAGATTTTCCATTTCTTTGTAATTCCATCTCAGTAGATTGTATTCCTCAAAGAATTGATCCATTTCTTCTAGGTTTTCCAAGTCATGGGCATATAATTGTTTGTAATACTCTCTATTATCTTGTATTCCTGTTGTATCAGGTGTAATGTCTCCTTTTTGTTTCTGATTTTATTTGGGACTCATTTAGATGGTCTAGCTAAACCTATGTTGATTTTGTTTCTCTTTTAAAAAAAAATCTTACTTCCATTTTTCTATTCTTCTTCCAAGCTCTATTTCATTTATTTCTTCTCTGATTTTATTATTTCATTCTTCTATTAACTGAGGGCTTTGTTCTTGTTTTTCTAATTCCTTGAGGTGCAATATGATCTATCTTCTCTTTTAATGTAGGTATTTATTGTTAAACACTCTTAGAACCATTTTTGCCAAATCCCATAGATTTATGTATGTTGTGTTTTCATTTTTGTTTATCTCATGAAATTTTAAGATATCTTTACTGGTGTATTGGTTGTTCATAAGCATGTTGCTTAATACCTATGTATTTGTGAATTTTTCAAGTTTCTTACTGTTACTGATTTCTAATTTTGTACCATGTACTTGGAAAAGATATTTGATATGATATCAATCTTCTTAAATTTGTTAACACTTGTTCTGAGGCTTTGCATATGATCTATCCTGGAAAATGACCCACGTACAGTTGAGAAGAATATGTATTCTGATTCTGTTGAATGGAATATTCTGAAGATGTCTTTGGGCCCATTTGTTCTGGAGTGCATGTTTGTTTAGTTGGTTGGTTGGTTTTTGTGAGTAAAGTGGGAGAGTTTATTAAGATAGAAAAGTAGCAACAATTAGAGCTCCCAGAGCTGGGAGGGGTCCCAAGAGAGGGAGCCAGAGAAGTGATGGGGTCTAAGATTTTCATCTATTTTCTCCAGGGTGTTGCTCAATGTCTATACTAATTAGATGTACTAGAATGCAATTTAAACCCTATGTTTCATTGTTGATTTTCTAACTGGATGATCTATCCACTGCTAAAAATAGGGTGGTCAAGTTCCCTACTGTTAATTGTATTGAAATAAATCTGTCCTTTGAGATCTATTACTATTTGCTTTATATATTTAGGTGCTCCAATAATTTTTATTTGCATAATTAACTTTTTCTATCCCTTCACTTTCAGTCTATGTGTCCTTGCAGATCAGTGAGTCTCTTATAGGCAGCACATAGTTGGGCCTCATTTTTTTTTTTTTAATCCATTTGGTCACTCTATATGTTTTGACAGGGAAATTTAATCATTAGACTCAAGGTACTTATTTTACATAAGTACTTACTGTTGAAATTTGTTAATTGTTTACTGGTTCTATTTGTTCTTTTCTTCTCTGGTTGTGTTTCTTTGAGGCTAAATGATTTTCTCTAGTGGCATGTTTTATTTTTTTTAATTTTTTTATATTTGCTATGGGATTTTGCTTTGTGGTTACCATGAGGCTTACAAAAATCAACTTATAGTTATAACAAGTCATTCTAGGCTGGTAACAACTTTTCATGCAAAAAATAAACTCCAATACTTTTCCCTCTGCTTCCTTTACTGCATTTTTAAGTTTTGCATCACTATTTACATCTTTTTATATTGCATATTCCCCTTAACAAACTATTGTCACTATTGTTAGCATTAATCATTTTGTCTTTTAACCTTATACTAATGATATAAGTGATTTATGCACCATCATTACAGCATTAGAGTATTCTGAATTTGGGTGCTTACTTTTATCACTGAGTTTTATATTTCAGATGTTTTGTGTTGCTCATTAATATTCTTTTCTTTCAGCTTGAAAAACTCCTTTTGATGTTTCTTGTAAGACAAGTCCAATGGTAATAACTTCCCTTAGATTTTGTTTGTCTGAGAAGGTCTTTATCTCTTCCTTACTTTTTAAGAACAGCATTGTGGGTGCAGTATTCTTAGGTGCTATTTTTTTCTTTTAGCCTTTTGAATATATCATCCCACTCTCTCTGGAGGTTCCTGCTGAGAAGTTTGCTGCTACTTGTTTCTTTTCTCGTGCTGCTGTCAGGATTGCATCTTTGTCTTTAAGTTTTTACAATTTGATTATGTCTTTGGCTAGTCTTCTTTGGGTTTAATTTGATTGGAGCTCTTTAGCCTTCTTATACCTGTATGTCTTTCTTTGAGTTTGTAAAGTGTTCTGCTACTATTTCTTTAAATAATTTGTCTACTCATTTATTGTTCCTTTCTCCTTCTTGAAGTCCTAGGACTTAAAATTTCACTCTTTTGAGGTTGTCCCATCATTCTTCATTCTTTTTCACTCATTTCCCTTTGTTTTCCTCTGCCTGAATATTTTCAAATAACTTTCATATTCACAGATTCTTTCTTCTACTTAATTAGTTCTGCTGTTGATGCTTTCTATCACATTTTAAAACTTGCTATTTCATTTATCATCTCTAAGATATCTATTCAGCTTTACCATAATTATCATTCTTATTATTTCAACCATATTTAAACTCTTATTCTTATCATTTGTTTTCCTCATCTTGTTGTGCTGTTTCTTTATGTCTTCTTTTTTTCTTTCTTTTGGCAGTATTGGGACTTGAACTCAGGGCCTCATGCTTGCTAGGTAGGTGCTCTACCACTTGAGCCACTCTACCAGCCCTCTGTGTATCTTCTTGAAGCTCACTGAGCTTCCATAAAATAGGTATTGTGAATTCCTTGTCAGGCAGTTCATACATCTCAATTTCTTTGTTAATTGATGATGTCACATTTTGCCTTATTGTTCTTAATCCCTGTGGCCATGCATCAATGTCTGTACATTTCATTAAGTATGTACTCATCTAATCTTCACAGACTGGCTTTGTCTTAGAAAGCCTTGTAGCAGGTGTGGTGCTTGGATATACCAGAAGCCCAGGGCCTACCTATGGCTAGTGTGATGCTGGAGTAGGCCAGAAGCCAGAAGCCACTGAATGCTACTGGCTGCTGAGGGCTGTCCAGGGCTTGGTACCACTGATATCACCTGGTAGGGATGTAGGCAAGAAACAGTGTATGTTACATAAGCCTGAAGCTTGGGGCTATGTGGTCTGACTGGGTGCCAGGATATGTCTAGATGTTCAGTCCATGGGTATTGACTTAGAATAAGGAAATATGGGGGTCTGCTATTGCTGGGTTTTGCTGTGATGGGTTCAGTGTTGGGATCCAAAACAAAATTCTGTGCTCACTTCCCTCTCCTCTGAGTAGACAGTATCTTTCTCAGCTCTGTGCTGTCTGGATCTGAGGGCTAAGGTGAGATAGACAATGCAAAAATATCCTTCCTACCCTCTTCAATGCATCTTTTCTTATTCATATTCCATGCCCAGGAACTGTGACCTCTCACTTGGTTTCCTTTGCTCTTTTGAAGGCATTTTCATGTGTGATTAGTTGAATAAATTGATATTTCTGTGGGCGAACAACTGCTGGAACTGTTACTGTCATTAAACCCTCTAATTTATCCAATTAAAATTTCTAGTTTAAAAATCTAACCATCCTTCAAAATAATGATCTGATGCTCTAAGGAGGGATATCTTGACACTACTACATGAATATCTTTCTACAACATTTAAAATTTATTCCTCAATAGACTATTTCTGCATTTATAATTAGAATATCTATAACCTCCACTATCTGCCACTCCTAGGGCTCTTCTCATTTATTGCTTACCAAATACAGATTTTAGACCCTCACTGAGGCTGAGTGAGGGGATTAGAAGACTGACTACCCTCACAAACACTTCCCATACTGAAGGAGATTTGAATTCTTTCACTGAGATGGGTGAAAGTCCAAGATTATCAGATTTCTTGAAATATTTTTCCACTAGTGGTTCTGTTACTATAGCCACGGGTTTCAAAATGTTAACTCACGAAAGTTGTTCTTAGTTCTTTGTACTATTGAAATTTTCCATGCCCTCTTGAGTTTTTATATCTATGTAGGTGCAAGGAATGGTTAATTGGAAGGCACTGGCTTTCTATCATGATAAGTCAAAATTAAGTAGGTTCCTATTAGTTCACTCCAGTGCATAAAATCCTTCAAGGGTTTCCAACCACATAGAGTGTAAGGTACAAACCTCTCAGAATACCATGTGAGCTCTTCATAATCTGGGACTAATTTATCATTCCAACTTCATATGAATATGAAATTGCCATATATTTCAAGCTTTCACCATTCTAGATTACTGATCTCTTTCTCCAAGCCTTACAGTTTTTAGACTTCCCTATTTCTTTTCATTCTTCTGTTCTCTCCGCTTGAAAAGTCCTGACTTTCATAGCTCAGTGAGAACTTCCCATGAACTATTCAAAGAATAGAAAAAGTATATCTTGGTAGTATTCCCAGATGTCCCAAATAAAATTAATTACACCATTCTCCATGGCCCCATAGAACATAGTATAAAGCTTCACTATAACCACGTCCAACCGTTTTCCTTAAGTATGTCTGTTTCTAATACTCCACTTGACTTATTTGGCCTATTTGACACATGTAGTAAGTCTTCATATCAACACAGGAACTGCCACATAAGCCTGTTCAAAAAAGTCTTTTTGATTTTTTTAAAGATAAAATGAATGAATAGAAAATTTAAGGCACCAGAAATATTTATTCCAAATAATATTTTAAACACTTAATTTCTTTCTTTTTTCTATCTCTGTAACTACTACTTTATATTTTCCTCTGAAATTCTTTCTTACAGTTGTAATGCTTGTTTTTCATTCTTTCCACCTTAGCTCCTTGGGTCTTCATTTTTGTTAGCCTAAGCTTATGCAATCTCTACATAGTTTACTTTCATCTCAAGGGCTTAAGTTTATATTTATTTTAATACTGTAATAAATTTTACCTTTTTATTTTAAATTTCATTCATCCATATCTTTTTTGGAAAAAAAACCTCACCTTTAAAATTTTTAATTTATAATTTTAATTATTAATAATGATAAATTTAAATTAACTATTAATTTAATAATCTTTTCTTTTCTTCCCTTCCTCCCTCTCTCTCTCTTTCTCTCGCTTTCTTCCTTTGTAGTGCTGAGGCTCAAACCCAGGTCCTATGCATGCCAAGCAAGCATGAGCTATACTTCCAGTCTTCATTTTTTAATTTTGTTTTAGATTTTTTTGTACTTTGGTTTTCATCCTCTTTTGTGAGCAGGTGTGCACATGTGTGTGGTGTGGGGGATGGAACCCAGGGCTTTACACACGCTAGCAAGTTCTCTACCACTAAGCTACACCCCAGCCCCACAATCCCTTTTTTTTAGACAGCATCCTGCTAGGTAGCCCAGGCTAGCCTCAAACTTGTGATCCTCCTGCCTCGGCCTCCTGAGTACTGGTTTTACAGATGTTTGCCACAAGATCTGGGCTTAACTTTCTGTACTTTAAGCTATTCTGAACTATTATGTTACTCACTAAATTTTTAATGAATTCTATAATTTATAAGCCTTATCATTTTTTGTTTTTCTATTTCCTTAGATAACTCGAATAATCAAAGTAATAATTGCATATAGTAAAATGTAGAATAAAAATAACTGTATTTGTAAAGAAAGAGCCAAAATAAAAAGTGAAAATCTTTCTATCCTACCTTTAATCTTCCTCAGACAAACCTACTTCCTAAAAACAACTAATTGAAGTTTGTGTTTTTAATTCTCTAGGTGATTACCATTATAACTTTAAATTCTATGCTTGCATTTCCTTTTTTTGAATTTACTATTTTTAAAGGAGGCAGAGCAAGATTGCAGCTGAGTCAGATCTTCCATCTTCTCCCCACAGACACACCAAGTTGAACAACATTTCACACACAAAACTACCTTCACAAGAACTAAGAAGGGTGGATTAGAGGCCACAGAGCCAAGTTTTAGTATGACAAAAAGATCAATGCATTGAGGAGGGCTGGCAGAAGCAGTTACTCACATTTGCTTCTCCAACTCTGAGCATTATGGTGGAGGGATGCTTCCTGCTTGGGAAAGGGAGAGGTTGAATTAAGTCCGGGCCTGAGCCTTGAAACACAATACCAGGCCTCTCACTGTGAAACCCAGACTCCTTGACCTCTCTTCCAGGCCAATACCCATTAGCTAATTATCTGACTGCCTTCACCTATCCTATCCCTAACCTTGGGCACCAGAGGAAAGAGCAAGACCAGTAGGGAGCAAGGAATGAAAGCCAGCACAAGACTTTGCCTTAGAACTCAGTGCCAGGTCTGCTGCCCTAAGACCCAGAACTAGACAAAAAATAAAGATCTTATACCCAGGCCAGAGCTTGCAGACAGAACCTATAAACTTGCCCAGGCATCAGGCAGGGACCTGCCTACTGGTGGGACAAACTTAAGTTTCAGCCTGGTCATTGCCTGCTTACATTGGGCCTGGGGCACTCTTCTTCCATGACTGTGCTGGCCCCTGTCGCTGTGAGGCTCGGATTCAACTCAGTCTTTGTGGTCAAGGAACTATTTCTAACATTCATCTACAGCTTGGGTCAACACAGCTAGCCCCAAGCCAGTGTTTCCAGATGGAGGTCTAGTCCTGACTCAGCACTAAGTGGAGACCTGAGCCTGGGTAGGACAGATTCAGTCAGCTGTGACAAGAGCCTCAGTGTGCCCCGATTCTGTGTGTATCCTTACAGCTGTGATATTCAGGCACAACCCAGCTTACTGTCAGCCCTGATGACCAATTGGCTGTCTTACCCAACACTTTCCCAACCTTAGATAGAAAAGTATAGAGCAAGACTCCATCATTGGTGGTAGGTCAGGGCAATAAGCATGGGACTTTGCTTTGGAATTCAGTGCCTGGCTGGTAAAACCAAACACTAGGCAGGACCCAGTGGCCTCCATCCTCAGGCCTGCCTGCAGTAGGAGACTGTGGAACAGCCCTGGTGACAAAGGAGACTCTATCAGATTTCAGTTCCAGCCGGTATCACCTATGGCTGTCTTGGGATACAACTCCATGTGAGCAGTGAGTTTTGGTCCTACCCAAGGACTGCTGTGGCCACAGGCACAACAAAGGAACCTGGGGCTGATCCTTCCATGAAGGGAGCAAAGAATCCTGAAATGCCCAACTAGGGGCTGTAGACAAGGTACTGGGTCTAGCCTGGCCCCGGGGGGTGGCTTGAAGGGACAGATTACTCTTTTTAGGGACTCTTTCAGTTATGTTGAAGAGACCAACTGTAGATTTAGGACAACTCTGGGTTCAGATCACCCTCTAGTGCTGAGTCAGTGACAGTACACCAACCAGAGACTCACAAGTAAACCTGGATTTAGGGCGCCATCTAGTGCTGAAGTACTGGAAGTGACTGCAGGCTCAGAGACAAGAAGCCTGATTAGAATTTCTGGAAAGACAGGCACAAAGACAAAAATAAATACCCAATCCTTAATACCCAGATGACATCACACACCAACAAGCAGCATGGTTCAGGAAACTATGATCTTACTTACCTAAGGGTCAAAATAAGGTGCCAGAAACTGACCAGACAGTAGCCAGTATGGGAGACGTCTTAGATGAAGAATTGACCTATCAACTTTGGACACCATCCATTCATTGTGAACTATGACGTATGAGGAATTTAATCCCTTTCCATTACTGCCATCTTCCTCATCACATAAAGGTTTTATTAGTTTCCCTACTTTTTTATTGACAAGTTTATGACTTACATTCTTTTCAAAAAATCTAAGTGTGCTTATTTATATACTAATACTCAAAATTGAAAAATATACTAATTTGAAGATTGTAACTGTGTAACTATGACTCATTAAATATCAAGCAATTTTAGTAGAACTACTGAAAGGACATTACCTTAATGTCATCAAAATCTTAATACTGAAGAATTTCCCAAATCTCATAACCTTTGTATTTGCTCCTTCAAAGTCTTTTTCAGCTTTCTTTGCTTCTTCTGCATGATATTCAATGACTAATTTCTTACATTCCTTTTTCTGTTTGGCTTGACCATCCCCTGAAGTGTTTTGTTTGTTCGCTCATTTGTTTGTTTGTTTGAGTGAAGTCTTTAAATGGTAAACCTCTAAGCCTTAAAATTTGGAGGATGCCTTTAAATTGCCCCTTTAAAGTTTGGCTAAGTATCAAATCCTAGGTTCAAAATGTTATATGCTCGGAAATGCAAAGGCATTATTTCTCCATTTTCTAGCATCTGGGGTAACAGATGAGAATTCAGTCTGACCCACTGTCACTGAAAGTGACCTTTTACTCTCTTTGGGCGCATTTAATGTTTCTTCTTTCTCTGCACAGTTCTGAATTTCCTTTAGGTATGGATTCTTTTACATGTGTGTGGTTTCTTTTGGGGATCTGTTTCAAGCTTAGTACTTATGGTTTGTCTCAGAGAAATTTTTTTTTATGAGACTAGAATTTGAATTCAGAACTTTTCACTTCCAAAGCAGGCCCTCTACCACTAGAACCACATCTCTAGTCCATTCTGTCCTAGTTATTTTGAAGATGGGGGTCTCACAAACTATTTGCCCAAGCTGGCCTGGAACAGAGATCTTCCCAATCCCAGCCTCCCAACTAGCTAGGATTACAGGCATGAGCCACCAGCAGCACTCAGGAGAAACTATCTTCTAATAGGTCATTGAATTCTTCCTCTCTTTTATTAACTCTTCCTGCTTCTAAAATTCCAATGAAGTAGATGATAGGGACCTGTGCTGCTTAATGTATCTTTCAGATATTTTCGCCTTTGGTTCAGGTCTGCATGATTCCATCGACTTAGACACCAGATCACTGGCATGGTCATTAACTATAGCCATTCACTTACTTATTCTGTCCACTGAATTTTCTTTTTAGGGCCAAAACCATGTTTCAATTACCAGGTAGCACTCTTTTTTTGTTCTCTAATTGCCTTATTTTTGCAATAGTCATGTGCTATTGCTTACATTTTTACTATCTTTCCAAATCTCACTGAAGTCATTCATTAATTTTTAAAAACCATTTTGTTTCCTCAATAGTATTTATTTCCTAAAAGAAAAATTATCTTATTTGCTAGTGTTAACATGTCTCATGTGCATGATTTCTTTTCTTCACATTTGTTGACTCTTGGTTGTTGGTTCATTTACAAATAGAAGTGTAAGCTCTAAAGAGTAATGTCCTTTGCATTTATGTAAATGTGATTCTGAAAACCTTCATTTAAGAGTTGTGTGCAGTCTTTGGACACTAAGTCAAAAAAAGGATGGCTTCATGGTTACTTTGCTGCATTCCCTCATGAGCAAGATTACCTTGCCTTTCACTTGTGTGTTTGTTTTTTGTTTTCATTAAGTGTCTGCTGTGTGTTCCTGAGTGCTTTCATACTCTGCTGATTTTACCCTTAAATAAGGAGTCATCTCTATGTAGTGAGATCATTTTTTTAGCGCGCACAGCTCAGATTCTTACATGGGGATAAAAAGCCTCTGTTGTTTGCTGGGTGTATTTTGGGAGGAGAGAGACATGTGATCCAATCAGCCCTGTCTTTCCAAGATGGCATGTATTTATTGTGTAGTATGATGAATGAAAACATGTCTATAAATTCTGCCATTTCTGTATCCAGGCCTCTTTGCAATGTAACTTTGGAGCTCCTCCTAGCAAGAAGTAAGTTGTTTCTCTACTTCTTAAATTTGAGCTTGGGGATGTGACTTGTTTTGCAAGATGAAAAGTAACTTGAAACAGACCTGACAATCACTTGCACATTAGTGAATAGTGCAAGCCCAATCTAGCCTGCTGGATAATCAAAGGTACATGCCCAGCTGCCTCTGCTGCCTTAACCAACAGGCTGCTAGACACTAGCCATATGGGAAAGATAAGTCCCAGATTATTGAACCAGCAGCCCAGTCACCAGCTGACCACGGATGCTTGAAAGAACCCAGCAGAGTTCAAAGGAGCTCATGAAAGTAATAACGTCCTAGCTGACTCAACTCATATATGAAATAAAAAGTAATTGTGTGAGGCCAGTATGTTTGGGGTTAGTTTGTTACAAAACAAAAGCTAACTGTGACTGGGCATAGTAGTTCATACCTGTAATTGCATCTTCTCAAGAGGCATAGGTAGGAAGACCATGGTCTGAGGCCATCCAGAGCAAAAGAGTAAGACCCTATCTGAAAAACAAGCAAAAGGACTGTGGGCATGACTTGGGTGGTAGAGTGGCTCTGGATTCAATCCTTAGTACCACAAAGACAAAAAACAAAAAACAAAAGCTAATTGGTACAAGCACCAATGTGTAGTGATATTGCAGATACCATACAGGTTGTTACCTTCAGATATTAATAAATAAATAAGTAAGACAGCTTTAGAGACTAATGCACACTGTGAAGGAAAGGAAACAGGCTAACATGACAGTGATGACAAGGACTGAGATCTAATTTAGACATTGTGGTCAGAGAAGACTTCTTCCTCTGTGTGAAGTTCTAGCAAAGATTTGAAAGACAAGGAAGATCCAACCAAGTAAAGATCCAGAGACAAATTGCTTCAGACTAAGGAAACAGCAAGTACAAAGGCACTGAGGTGGGGACACACTTCTCATATAGGGAGATAAAGAAGGCAGATGAGGATGGAGTATGGTACACAACGGGAGAATGAGTAAAAAGGGATACATAGCATCACAAAGCAGACCACATGGAAGGACTCAGACTGTAACTATTCACTAATTACCTTGATATTTGTAGTCTACCTCATCCCTGTCCTTTCTATTTGTGGAGTAGGAGTTTTTAAAGGGCTCCTTCGGGAAGGATTCCTCTTCCCTCTGGCATTTTGGGCAACAACTTTCCCTGATGGCTTTTCATTCATGGAATCATTCAGATTCCATCTGTTTCTGTATTCTAGGATTTCTTCAAAATGTCCTTCTCCAGCTGCCTGCTTTCCTCATTTTTTTAGCATTATATGGATGCATTATTTTTAAAGTATAGGATTTTCTGTTGTTTATGTTTGTAAGGAATTTGGTAGATGTCTGTCCTCAATCCACCGTCTTTGATTGAAATTCTTTGATCTCATTGTAAAATTTATAGCTCTAAACTCAATCTGCTACTCTGCTTTTGTTATCCTGTCTTTTTCTCTTTGTTTTTTTGCATTTACTGCTTGTTTTTATGGTGACTGGTGAGAGGCAAGTCCTCAATAGGATGCTTATTCACTATCCACGAAATATGTATCTATCTGCAAATCAAACAGAAGCCTTCTCTCTACCCGTTGCCCTTGCAGCCACCTCCCTTCCTCTGCTCAGTTGAGTTGAGTATGGCTTGTCAGAAAACCTCCTGCCAGGAAACTGAGCAGATATAAGGATTAATTACTCTCTATGCACATTAGTTGTTGCTTTTGATCTATCAGAATTCATGCAATGATTTGCATTTTAACTCCTTTTTGTCTATTTATCTGTTATGGTTCATATATTTTTTGGCAGTGCTGGGCTTTGAACTCAGGGCCTCATGCTTGCTGGCAGGCACTCTACCCGCTGAGCCATGCCCTCATCCCTTGTGATGGTTGATCTTGATTGTCAATATGATTGGGCTGGAAGCACCTAGGAGATTTATAAAAAGACCTCTGGGTGTGTCTATATGAGTGTTTACAGGGAGGATTAACTAAGGGGAAGACCTGCCCTGAGTGTAGGAGGCATCATCTCATAGGTTGGGGTCAGGATAGAATAAAAGGGAGGAAATGAAGAAGCCCACTAGTGTAGGCATGCTCTCTCTATGTTTCCTGGCCACCATGAGGTAAACTGTTCCACCACGCCCTCCATCCCACGGTGGACTGACACCTCTGAAACCATAAGAAAAGTGAGTCCTTCCTACCGCTATGGGTTTTTTCTCAGGTATTTGTCACAGTGGTGAAAAGTGTGACTAGCACACCATCCATCTACCTTCATTGAATGAATGGCACACTTGTGCTTAGGGACCATGTTGCACCACTGCAAATAGAAGACTTTCACCCTTCAGAGGAAGGACTTGACCTTGGTAGATACTTGCAAAGTTTCCTGCCACCTGAACCTTTACTCATGGCCCTATATTTCTGTACAAAGGGATGGATATTAGCAATCTTCAGAGTCCAGTACTTACTCATGATTTCTCTCACAAATCTGTTGAACCCTCAAAAGTACAAAACCCTTTACCTGTCTTGCTGTTGCTTTATAGTCATGCCACCATACTTCTCTCTTCAACCCCATAATCAGGGCACCAGAATACCCTGAACAAAGAGAAAAGAAGGCCAGCAACATTCTCTGCTCCACTTCTTGGTCATTGTAGGTACTGCTCCTTTTGCTTGGGATACCATGTTCCTGCTTCTCCTCCAAGCCTCTTCCTTGTCCTGACTTTTTGTAAAAAAAAAAAATTTTTTTGGCAGTTCTGGGATTTGAACTCAGGGCCTTGAGCTTGCTAGGTAAATATTCAACCTCTTGAGCCACACTTCCATCCCTTTTTGCCCCATGCTCTTTTATCGGGGCCAGCCTTGGATCACACCTCCCATGTACCTGGGATTATAGCTACGGATCACTACACCTGGCCCTTACTCTTATTGATCATCAGGTCTCATCTTGTGAGCTATTGCTCAGAGAGGCCTGCCTTGCTTTTCTTATCTTCTCTTCTTCCCCTTGTATAGTGGATGCTACTGGTGCCTTGCCCAGCCCCTCTTCACTGGTGGTGCACCCATTTCCTAGTCTCTCTGAGCATTGGTTGCTAAAGTGGAGCTACTTTGCCTGCATCATAACTTCCTACAAAAGGCTGCTTCCTGGCCTCAAGTTGGACCAGTATTTCCTGGGGTATCAAGCTGAAGTGAGTGTACAGCTGAGACCACACCTTTGCTTACTCTTCTTCTTCCACCTTATCATGCCCTCATTGCCCCTCTCCAGAGAGCACTATCCCAACAAGTCATTCTCAGTAAGAATCTCCATCTCAGGCCCTGGACCCCTGACCTAACATGATTGGAACACTTTAGAGATTTTCTACATTTATTCAGATAACTAAAACCATTTTTTCTGGCTGACCTCAGACTCTCCAACTGTGAAGGAGATCCACAGACACAGATGTAAATGGTATCCCTGACACTGGCCATGGGGCAGCCCTGTGGATATGGGAGGAGCTTCTTCCTTAACCAGTAAAGGCAAGAAAAGAAAAGATGACACCATGCACAGGCATCTACCCTGGAGGTTGTACTGGCATTTCTGAACCAAAGCTCTTGTCTGAACTGATTTTTAAAAAAAAGGGTTATATTTTTAGAGACTTTAATAAAATCATTTAATCTAAAATCCAATATAAATAGTACTCTGTGTTAATCCTTAAGAATCAACAAATCAATCTCAGATCTGTTCTTTGCCTGTAGTAAAGCTAATTTGGTTAAGGATGGGATTTTGGGGGAAGTTTGCTTCTCAAAAGTTCAAAGTTCGAAACCATGATTCAGTCTTTTCTCCTAAATGTAACCCTTTGGGGGCCACAGTAATAGCACAAAGAAATAAAACAGAAGAGATGTATATTTGAAGGCGCTATAGAGATAATGACCAATAACATAAGTCCCACAGGGTGGTTTAGAAATATGCTCATATGCAAATATTTTTAGACACCAGTCCCTTGTCACTTAGACGTCCAATACTTACCATTTGTACTATGTGAAAATGACTCAGACAAAACAGTTGTGAAATTTTGTTAAGGAATGAAAGCTCACACACATTATGAAGATGGATTACCAGAGCTGGTGGACAGCTGTGCTACTTGTCAAGGGCACAGTAACTCATGTGGAAGCATTGAACGTCTTTCCAGCTGCTAGTGTTGCTCAGGAAGTGCAGAGGTGAGAGAGAACAATGCCAAAGATGAGTTGAGCGTACCCGCTATGGTCTGAGTAAGGTAGAAATGTGTCCTAAGATTTACACATTGGAAACTTGGTTCTTCTCAGTGTGGCGATATTAGGAGGTGGTGGGACCTTTAAGAGGTGGAGCCTAGTGGGAGGTCATTGGAGATGCTGCCTTTAGAGGGCGTTGCTGTCATTCCTATGGGACACCGGTTAGTTCACAAGAGAGTTTTTATAAAAGAAGACTGGCCCATCCCCATTCTCTGGCTCCCTGTTTTTCCATGTGACCTCTGCCTCTCACATGTGCTCCTGCCATGATGTGTCTACCACGAAGCCCTCCAGAGAACCCAGGAAATACTGGCACTATGTCCCTGAACCTACAGAACTGTGGGAAAAATAAACCTCTTTTCTATAAAGTAGCCAGCCTCAGGTATTTCATTATAGTAACAGAAAACAGACTATTACAGTACCTGATACTAAAGCCCTCACAACTGTCAGGTGATTACTATCACCCATCCATGTCAAACACCATGATGGCTGCCTCAGGAACCAATTTTCCAAATGCACAGTTAAGGAAATGGAGACACTAGTGTACAGACTTAATGAAGAAGAAGGAGCTTGAAACTGTTAAATTAGAATTAAAGATGGTCAAAATAGCCACCGTCCCCTTTTCTATTCCCCAGGTTTTCACACCTGCAGCTCAGGAAGTCATCACTTAAAGCTCCAGGCAGGTTGGCTCCTCCCAGTCCTTACTCCAGTGTAGGTTTGCTTTACCTTGTGCATTTTTCTTTTCTGTGGCACCATCATCTTGTTGCTAAAGCTTGAAACCTGGGCCTTTGGCCACTACCTCTCTCCCCTTCTTATCTCTTCTCCTGCCATTATCCTCAGGGTCATCATCACCCATCATCTTCTGGGTGTGACTCCTTGGCCTTCTTACTGGATGTGACCATCATTTCTGTATCACTTAAGTCACTCACAAACCTGGCCACACCTCCACCTCAGATTCTTGCATTACTCTGATTGTTCTACTACAAATGTCATGCAGGGAGTCTTTGGGAAAATCTCCTCTGGCTGTGCCCCCCCACATCTCCCCTACACCACCTTAGGCTGATTTTTCTTTACCATGTGAAGCAGATGAGGTTACTGTTGTGAGTCTTTTCTCTTGATTTAGAGACAGCAACACTAAGATCTGTATCTCCTCTTAGAAAGGATAGAAATCTGTAACTGAGAAAGGGAAATGGGTCTGCAAATCTGCTGCTTAAGACCCCATGTGTTCAGAAAACACTTGTTTGCCTTTTATAGACGTATAAAACTCCTCCAAAATCATATCCTGTGGAGACCAAGCCTGCTCACTGTGAGTTTTCTCAAATTCTTTCCTATCTACATCAAATTTATATCCCCCGGCCACCACGTTTTTTTTCTTGACTCAAGAACAGAAATTTCCATTGATATATCTAGTAAGTTTGGGAATGTACCTGGTACGTGAACAGCACTTTTTCTATGTGTTTCTTTGTCCATTTTTCTATTGACTTGTTCTATTTATTTTTCATATCCTTCAGTATTCCAGATAAAATCAAAGAAATCTGTATTTGAATAGCACCAATAAATGAAGAGGGAGCTTTGCCTACCCCACTTCTGAAAATTTCCAGCTGCAAACTAAGACAGTCATTCTATAACCTGCTCCACTCCAAATGAGCCATGGCAACTCTAGGGCCAGAGCTTCCCTGTAGAGAACCCCATTTGTAGCCAGAAGACAGAAACTGTGTGGGGTACAACACCTGAAATAGTACCTGGCATTGGATTTGAGAGAGGGATAGTGAAAGACTTGATAAATACTTTAACCAGTTTTATATTTTTAATATCCTACCATTTCCATTTCATTTCCATCAAATGGGATAAAAGTATGACTTGGGCCAGTGAGAGGATAGATTCTAAAACTCGTGGAAATTTTGAAGTCCTCCCACTAGTCTTAGAGATTTCTCTTTCAACTTCCTCATCTTTATCCCCCACAGAATCTGTGCCTGCCATGCCCAGGAGCAACATTCTCACCCATCTGTGGGCCACAGGAAGCTCTTCACTGGCTCTCGTGGGCATCTGTGATACCCTTGCCTCCATGAGACTCACCCAATCCACAGCTGCATCGTCCATCACCCCCTTACTGCCTAGAATGGCAGGCAATACTGAGCACCAGGGTTATTTATTCTGTATCTACTAAGCCTTTGATGCCTTTAAGGTCCTTGATCCTTTCCCAGTTGACTAACACCACAAATTTTAAAAAATATTTTTATTAGCATATAACAGTTGTACAGAGGGGATACACTGTGACATTTACATGTATGCTTAGAATATATCTTAATTAGATTCACCCCTCCAACATTTTCCCTATTCTTCCTCCTCCCTTCTTAGACCTATTTCAATAGGTCGATTTTTATACATGAATATAAAATCCAGACACCATATTCTCCCTCCTTCACCCTTTCCCTATGGCCTTCCCACTGGCACCTACTCCAAGGCAGGACCTGTTTTACCTTCCTGTCTTTCATTTTTTAAAGTGTATATTGATAGTTCTGAGGGGTTTACCTTGGTAATTCAGACATGTACATATCATATTTTAATCAGATTGACTCCCCCATTACTTTTTTCTATAGCCCTGCTCCCTATTATTTAACAGCTTACATCCAAAGAAATATGCACCAGGATACAAGAGAGTCACTTGCACACCCATGTTTATTGCAGCACTATTCACAATAACCAAGCTATGGAAACAGCCCAGATGCCCCACAACTGATGAATGGATAAAGAAAATGTGCTATATATACATAATGGAGTATTATTTAGCCTTAAAGAAGAATGAAATTTTGTTGTTTGCAGGCAAATGGATGGAACTGCATAACATCATGTCAAGTGAAGTAAGGCAGGTTCCTATATGGAAGGTAGATCTGTAAGATAAATGTACATGTACATACATGGTCTTATATACATACACACATACACATATATATAAATCTATATATATGTGTGTGTATGTGTGTATATGCATAGAGAGGGAGAACATAATTGTATTATCAGGCCTGTCTTAGGGGACTGCAGGGAGTTGGAAAAGGGAAAAAGAATGTTAGAAAGTGAAAAGTATTGAAACATTGCATCAGTGTATAAAGATAATATAAAGCAATGCATTCTAAGCAGAGAATCAACAGCACACTGAATAAATGAGCAAATGAATCAAACAGAGAATTCTCAAAAAAAGTACAAATGGCCAAAAAATACATGAAGAAATCAGCATCCTTGGCCATAAAATAAATACAAATCAAAAAGACATTGAGATTTCACCTCACTCCAGTCAGAATGGCTACCATCAATAACACACACAAAAACAAATGCTGGTAAGGATGCAGAGGGGAAAGGAGCTCTTATACACTGTTGGATGGAAATGTAAATTAGTGCAACCACTATGGAAAACAGTGTGGAGTTTACTCAAAAAAATAAGAATAATATGCACAATGGAGTATTACTCAGTCATAAGGAATAATGACATGGGGTTTGAAGGTAAATGGATACAAATGGAGGACATCATGTTAAGTAAAGTAAGCCAGACTCACAAAGACAAAGGCCACATGTGTTCTCTCATACATGGAAGACAGATCCAAATGATAAACGTGTATACAAAAACTAGTATGCTCATATACAAACTCAGATGCAGAACATGCATCATAGAGTAGTGGAACTACTCTATGGAACTCAGGGAAAGAGGGAAAAGAAAAGAGAATGATAGAGCATCAACAATATCATGAAACATACAATGAGAAAGTAGAAGATAGAAGGATGTGTACTGAAAGCTGTTGAAAAGTGGGGGGTGGGAGCTAATGGGGTAAGGGAGAGTAATGGAAGGGTTGAATGGACCAAAGTAAAACACACCCACAGTGGGCATCATTGAGAAAACTCTTTGAACGTCAACTTAAATATTAATAGCGAAAAACAGGAATATAAAATAGGTACAGTGTGCAGGGGGAGGGGTACTAGTTGGAAAGGGGAGGATAAATGAAGGAGATTAAGGTGAGGGTATATGGTTGATGGAATTTATATACTTGTATGGAACAGAGCAAAGAAACCTGTTACAATTGCTTTAAGTGGGGTGGGGAGGGGGTGAGGGGGAGAGAAAATGGGGGCAATGTAACTAATGTACAATATAAGTCTATTCAGAATTATCACTATGAATGTCCCCTGTATAATGAATATATCCTAATAAAATTTTACAAATAAAAATAATAAATAAATAAAAAGGAGAGACAACTAAGAATAGAACTACCTCATGATCTGGCCATCACACATTTTTAAAAGACTTAAAACACATCTCACTCTTATCAAGGTCTGCATCTCATCTCAGTCACCAAACCCTTTGTCTTAGTCCATTTTCTCTTTCTTAGCCCACTTACAGTTACTGAGCATCACAAATCGGGTAATCTATAAATAATTGGCTCATGGTTCTGGAGGTGGGGAAATCCAAAATGGTGGTGCTGGCATCTGCTCAGCTCTGGTGGTATCCTTTGAGCTGCTGCAGAGTCCTGGTGTAGACGTCACATAGCAAGACAGAGCAAGCTTACTAACTTGGGTCCTCCTCCTCCTTCTCCTCCTCTTCCTTTTCCTCTTCTTTTTTTTTCTCCTCCTTTCTCCTCCTCCTCTTTTCCTCTTCATTTTCCTCCTTCTCTTTCCTCCTCTTCCTCCTCCTCCTTCTTCAGCAAAGTTTTATTTTAGTATGCCAGGATAAAGCAGGGGTGGGAATGGGGGTGGGGAGAGAAATATTTCCTTCTCCTTGTGCAGGAAATGGGAGTAAAGATACATCTTCTTTGAAAACCACAAACTCATTGGGGCCCCACTTTCTTGACCTCATCTAATCCTAATTACCTCCCAAAGGTCCTACCTCCAAATACCATTAACAAGTGACTTTGCAGATTAAGTTTCAATGTGAGTTTTGGAGGGGACAGACTCCCTGATCTCAGCATCCTTCAAAATCATATTTTGTGGGGACCAAGTCCCTCCAATGGGAGTTTCCTCAAGACTTCTCTTATCTATATGAAATCTATATTTATATCTGCCTTACCTTTTTTGTATTCTGTTTAAGAGAAGAAATTTCCCTTGGAATTATCTAATTAAATGGAAATATACATAGTCCATGACCTAGCATTTTTTCTCTGTTTGTCTCCTTGTCCATTTTTCTATTGACTTGCTATGTTTTTTATTTATTAGGAGGATGAGATCTTAGAGAACACCAGACTAATTATCTGTACCCTTTCCTCCAAAATAGAAGCTGCCTGAGAAACAGACACAGGAGTCAGACACTGTTGTTTGGGGCTCCGAGTTCAGTAGGGAAGGAGGCTTGTGAGTGCTATGATGGAGGTTGACTCAAGGAGCAGTTGTGGGTCTAAGAGATGGATTAACTCTCAGGGGGTAGAGGCAGGAAAATATTGCAGACAGGGTACAGCTGAGCCAGGTCTTAAAAAATTAGTAGTTCCATAGACAAAGTGGAAATGTATCCATTAAATATTTGTTAAGTTAGCGAAGGAAGGCCATATCACATAGAGAAAACAACAGGCTGAGGAAAAAGCATAAAGTTCAAACAGCTCAGACTCCAGGAAAAGTACAAATTCAGTACAGCAAAATCAGGTAGGAAGAAGAGAATAATGGTAAATGAGTTTGGGAGCTCAAAAATTACCAACACACCTAAGGAAATAATACTGAGAAAGCACAAATTATTGGTTTAGATATCACAAAAACCAGTAGAATTGACAAATAATTCCAAGAATTATTTCTTCCAAAGAGAGAAAGAACAAGGGAGAAAAGAAGGCAAGAGATAGATGGGAAAAAGGAAGGGATAAAAAAAGAGAGGAGACAGGCTCTTACAAATTTAATCAAGAGAAAATTAAAAATATATAGAAAGTCAATTTATTGGTGATACACTTCACTTACAGAATGCTTAATACTTTCCAGGTCTGGCCTAGAGGTAAGGAAAAATAGGTGTACAAAAAAATATGGCCTCCTCCTTCAAGGAATAAAATTCTAATGAAAAATTCTGCTTTACATATATAACAATATGGACAAAGTACAACTACAAATTGAGAGTGGTAGAAAAGACAAAGGGAAGAATACAATGAGAAGTACAACCAAGATCAAAAAATAAGTTGGAGCTAGGTGCTGGGTCATGAAAGACATTTTATTGAAGATGTGATATTAACATCCAAACCTGGAGAAGGAGTTTGCCAGGCAGAGAGGGCTTGGAAAAGCAATCCACAGTCAAGCTGTGTGAAGGTCTTGAGGTAGGACAGAAGATGGTCAAGTTTAAGTAATAGGGATGTCAGCAGGGCCAGAGCAAATCAGGAAGTAGAGAGTTACAAGACTAATAGGTAAGGATAACCATCAGTCTTGGTTTGGCCAAAACTAATAGGAGGTGGTAGGTCCTGGGATGTGGGATTTTCAGTTTTAGAACTCAAACACTCCTTGGCAAACCTGGGTGGATTGGTCCCTGTATTAGAGCAACTTAAAAAGAAGAAAGATTTTGGCTCAAAGTCTTAGAAGTTTCAGCCCATGCTCTTTGGGCTCCCTGGTTTCTTTTTTTTTTTTTTTATTCACATGTGCATACAATGTTTAGGTCATTTCTCCCCCCTCCCACAACCCCCTCCTTTACCACCCATCCCACCCCCTCCCTCTCCCTCCCCCGCCCTCGCTACCTGGCACAAACTATTTTGCCCTTATCTCTAATTTTGTTGAAGAGAGAGTATAAGCAATAATAGGAAGGAGCAAGGGTTTTTGCTAGTTGAGATAAGGATAGCTATACAGGGAGTTGACTCACATTGATTTCCTGTACATGTGTGTTACCTTCTAGGTTAGTTCTTCTTGATCTCACCTTTTCTCTAGTTCCTGGTCCCCTTCTCCTATTGGCCTCTGTTGCTTTAAAGTTTCTGCATTTGTTCCTTTGCTTTAGTTTCTCTGCATTGAGGGCAACAAATGCTATCTAGTTTTTTAGGTGTCTTACCTATCTTCACATCTCTCCCTTGCGTGCTCTCGCTTTTATCTTCTGATCAAAGTCCAATCCCCTTGTTGTGTTTGCCCTTGATCTAATGTCTGCATATGAGGGAGATCATACGATTTTTGGTCTTTTGGGCCAGGCTAACCTCACTCAGAATGATGTTCTCCAATTCCATCCATTTACCAGCAAATGACAACATTTCATTCTTCTTTATAGATGCATAAAATTTCATTGTGTATAGATACCACATTTTCTTGATCCATTCGTCAGTAGTGGGCTCCCTGGTTTCTGGTTCCAGGATGAGGCAGAACATCATGTCAGGGAGCATATGGCAGAGCAAAGGTGTTTACCTCATGATGACTGGGAAGAAGATGAAGACACAGAGAGGAAGGAGCCAGGGCAAGAAACTGTCAAAAGACACTCCCCTAGTGATGTTATTCCTCCAACCAGGCTACACCTTCCACAGATCCACTAGTTCACAACAGATTATTCACATTTTGAATCCATTAATAGGTTAATCCATTGGTAAAAGCATGAGCCCTCATGACCCAGTCACTTCCCAAGAGCCCTACCTTTGAATAATATTTGCTTCAAGGATTACATACATTAGTTTTTTGGGGCAGATGTTTATATCTAAGCCCTGTCACCTTCTTGACAGACCTTATTCAGAAGGTTCCATAAGTAGTATGTGAAAATGGAGGAAAATGGATAAATTCAAGAAATATTTAGCTGGATGTGGTTTTACAGGCCTTAATCCCAGCTATTCAGGAAGTGGATGCAGGAGGATCATGAGTTCAAGGCTAGCCCAGGCAAAGTTATTGAGACCCTGTCTCAAAAACAAAAGTTTGAAAAAGGGCTGTGGGCATAGCTCAAGTGGTGGAACATTTGCCTGGCATGTGCAAGGCCCTAGGTTCAACTCCAGGTACTAAAAAAGAAAAGAAAAGAAATATTTAGGGGTAAATGGATAGACTTTGGTGAATAAATGATAGCTAGGAAAAATGGGTAATGCTGGAGGTTTTTTCTGGCTTTAGAAACTGGGGAGAGATGCATTAAAAAGGAAAGAATACTCAAACAAATGACTATGACTTTTTTCTTTGACATCAAATTGATACCCTGATCCCTGGAGTACAAATAGAAAATGAACCTGGTGAAAATCCAAATATGCCCCAAGAAACAATTTGGAAATCAGCGCCAGTCTTCAAAGAGGGGGAGTGGTCCTTAGCCTAATGAGAGGTTGGACAAGGCATAATGAGAAAAGGCAAAACAGGCAGTCTGTGTTCCTGACCGCATTTATCCTACATTCAGCAAACATGTCAAGCAATGTATTTTCTCCTTCCCCCAACTCTCAGACTTCAACATTTAACCCAGAGGAAATTGTAACTGAATTATGAAGTCCTTTCAAAACCAGACATTTGACACATCTGTTATTGAAGTCTTATAAAAAGCACACTGGTTGCCTGTAAATTTTATAATTATGTTAATTCAAACTCAAAGACACTCCCATGAATTTTTTAAGAAATGTTTCCAACTCCGATCACAGTTTGTTTTGCCTGCCATTGATATGTAGGGAATATTTGCTGTATGCACTAAATTCTCTTCTTTAACTGCCCATGTCAAGAGGCAGAGGACTAGAATGAAGATGAGCACAGGAGGCTGGAGATGAAAGTTTATGGGGACTTTATCCAGGTTCAAGTGCACCAGCCCAGGAAGACCTCAGTCAGATATCCGGACAGGAGAGAGCTTGCTAACACCCTTACATTCTAAATAGCAGGGTGCTTTTTGGACATGCAAGTGGAATGGTAAGATCAAGGTGGGCCATCAGAATCATTCAGCTCAATCTTCAACCCACAGTTGGCTTTCCAAAATCCATCCATTCACTCAACAAATATTTATTCAGCATGGACTTGTATATAAAGCTGTCTTCTTAGGAACTTAGGATACATCAGTTAACAAATCCGACATATCCTTCCCCTCTCATAGACTTTACATTCTAAAAGGAGCAGACGAGTAATAATAAAAATAAACAGTAAACACGAATACATAGTTATAGGGTATATGTTGGAATACAAAAGAAAAAAGGCAGCTGTAAGTGACAGGGAGGCAGTACAGGCTGGTGGAGTGGCTCAAGTGGTAGAGCACCTGTCTAAGCAAGTTCAAACCCCAAACCACCAAAATGCTTGGCACAAACACAAATAAATAAGGTAGTCGGGCAGCTCTCCTTGTGAAGATGATGAAAGAAAAAAAAGATTTGAAAGAGGTAAAAGAGTAAACTATATGTATCTCAAAAAGGGAAGGCTGGTTGGTTGCTTTTAACTTTTTACTCCAAAACAATGCACAGTAGTCTAAACTAGAATCTTCAGTTAACACACACCACTAGATTGAGAAGCTGAGGGCTCTGCTTGTATCGCACCACTAAGTCATGCACTCTAACCTATTTGCTCTCCAATACTCTGCATAAAATCAGCCAGTCAATCCTGGTCACCAGAACCTCCACCAGAGCTCCTGCCATATTGAACACTGGGGAATTGTCTGCTTGTCTGTCTTACGTATGAGCTACTATAGAATCTTAGACATAAGAGAAAACAAGGTTAAAACCTGACTCTGCACTTAAGAGCTGTTGATTTTTGGGTAAGTTATTTAACTGTATAGTCTCAGTTTTCTGATCTGTGATGGTGGTGAAGGCAATATCTATTAAATAGGATTATCATTAGTATAATCAGAAAAATCATTTGTGGATTATTTAGCATAGTAATTGCACACAGTGAGCACCTAGTTAAAGTTACCACCTTTTTAGTGACACCCTCATGGGGCTATCTGTTTAGGGAGACATGTTTGGGAAGGAAGGTCCTTCTCGTCTCCCACTCTAGTTTACTAGTGTTTTGCATAGAGCCTGGCATACATAAGTAGGGTTATGGGTTATTGAAGGCATTTTGTCCAAGAATGCCCAGAAAAACATACTCAAAGCCTTAGTAGAGAACGCCTTGTCTAGTCAACATCCACTACTTATTTACCAGGATAAGAAGTTCAAGAAGATAACAGCAAAATCTAGTTTTATTCCCTCTTCCCTGAAGTTTCTGTCTTGGGAAGAGGAGAGTAATCAAGTAAAGGAAAATGTGTAGCAGAGTTTTCTTTCCTCTATTCAATGACACTGTTCCTTCTCCAAATTATTTTCTGACCCTTTCTTTCAAAATATATGCTTTGTCTAAAATTAACACGTAATAGTAATATAACAAATTCTCTGGGGTGGTTGGCTGTAAGAAAAAGGTAAGCTGTGATTCTATATATAGAAGGGCTTTGTAAAGAGAATCAAAACTCTGATCCTAAATGCCTTGCAGTATGGATAAAGAGTTAGGTACCAAATTGAAGAGGCAATTCCAAAATCTCCTTGCTTAATGTATTTTGGAGTTTAAGAACTATATCAGAAGTATTTAGATTTTATTAGTGTACATTTGTCTCTGTTGGTGAATTCATGGAATCCATGATTACCTGACCTATCTGGATGTCCTATTAGCAACAAGTAGTTATAACCTTGGTTATAAGGTTGAAGAACTATGGGTGGAATTCACAATTTGGGCCAAGGGAAATTGGTTATGATCATTCTTGCTATGAACCGGCTTGGATACTTGTGTTAAGATACATTTTTACCCTATTTTAGATCTAGGGTCAATAACTGCGGTTCATGGACCAAATTCACCCACTGTTTGATTTTTGTACACAAAATTTTATATAAAAAGTATATGGGTGACTCTGCTTCATTCCACAATGGTCCCTTGGCTTGTCAAACAAACCTCTAAACTCATCAGAAAATCCAGTGTACCGCCCACTTTCCTGGTAGAGAAGTCCATGATCTAAAACAATCACTTGTAATACACAGCCTTCAGGACAGTTTCAGACCACTGCTTGTTTTTACTGATAAAGTTTTATTGGAATGTAGCTATTTATGTATGGTTTGGATGCTTTCAAGCTACAATGTTGAGTTGAGAAGCTGCAGCAATGGCCTACAGAAAATTTTGCTGACCACATGAGCGAAGGTTCTGGTTCTCTAAATGCACCCAAGAAAGCTGAGGGAGAATTAGGTCATCATCCAGAACAATGTGGTAGATACCTGTACTCCTACTCAGAAGAACCTGGTGACTAGCACCAGGCCAGGAGGCAGCAAGCTTATTGCAGCAGACAAATGTCCTTTGTCACATTGAAGTCATGATGCTAATGTGCAACTGGCTGGTCTTGTAAGTTTTTGTTGTTGTAGATTTTGGGGGTTTTTTTGGTTTCAGTTTTTTAAGTCAGGGTCCCATTATACAGCTCAGGCTGGCCTGGAACTCATGACCCTCTTCCTCAGCCTTCCAACTGCTAGGATTATAGTCATACACCACCACACCCAGTACCCATTCTAGTGATCTTTTTAAGTTTTAATTTTTAAGCTTGTTCTGATTTTAGAGTTGTATAAGAGTTAAGTGAATAAGCGATTTGTGGCAAGATAACCTGCAAAAATCTAAGGTAACATTTGAACAAAATGATCTAGTGGCACTAAGGCGCTGGGAAAAGATTTGTAAGGGAGCCTGTATGTTCCCTGGGTTTCAAAAGCACTGGGGAAGGATCTCTTCCTCCAAACCTTAGTGCTGCCCAACTCTCCACCTCATGCCCTCTGTCTTTTCTCTACTTTTATTCATAGCTTTGAATCAGGGACAGGCAAGCTTCCTTTTTAAAGAGCAAATAGTAAATGTTTTAGAGGATTGTATTTCTTCTACTGTCACAAAATCATCCATACAGAGCCTTTTATAAAAGTGGGCATGGCTGTGTTCCACTAAAACTTTATTTACGGACACTGAAATTTGAATTTCATGGGCCACCAAAGATTTTTTTTCTTGAATTTCAGTCATTTAAATATGCAGAATTGGTTCTTAGTTTATGTGGCATACAATAAAAAGACAGGAGAGTAGATTTGACCCAGGAGCCATAAACAGCCAACCCTTGTCCTTCCCTGTCAGTGAATGTGTCTCTCCCCACTCCCTACCCCCTATAGGGATTTGAACTCAGGGCCTCCTGCTTGCTAGGCAAACTCTATACCACTTGAGCCGCTCCCCTAACACTTTTCATTTTGGTTTGCTTTTCAAATAGGGTCTCACACTTTTGCCTGGGCTAGCTCAGACCTTGATCCTCCCACCTCCTCTGCTTCCCAAGTTGCTAGGATCAAAGTCATGTAACACTACATCTAGTTGTGAATGTATCTCTCTAAATTATAAATTGTATTGTGCACCTGCTTAAAAACCTGTGCTCAGTCCTACTTTCCTTATAAGATTAAGTCGTTTCACCTAGGCAGAGCATTCAGTTCTTCCAAACATTATTCTACCCATTTTCACCTACACTCCTCCATGACATTTATGCTCTGAACACAAGTGAACAAATTATTGTTTTCCTGTTACTCTGTTGTTATTGTTATGTCATCCTGCAAGCCATCTCATTTGCCCAGAATGCACTAACCCTCATTCTTCACTTGGCAGAGCTCTAAACACTGTCCTGACACATCTCTCCCTCACAGTGTCCCTGCCTTGCATGAGAGCAGCTAGCTACAAGTGTCTCCATTCTCCCATAGTGATTAACACCTCTATTATAGATAGCACCTCTTGTGTGGATTTCTAATTATTTGTCTAAGTGTTTTATTGCTCTGATCACCTGAGCTTTTGGAGAGCAGGGATTCTGGCAATTCATCTCTATATCCCTAATAGCCAGTAGGGTATCCTAACACCAACTAGATACTCAACAAAGACTCGCATACTGAATGCTCTGCCAATGGCTAGTAATAAAAGTAATAGCTCCTATTTCCTGAGACCTGTGTGTGTTCCAGCTGCTGTACTGACGATTTTGAATAAAGGATCTTAGTTAACATTTCAGGTTTTTTTTAAATCAGGTTACAATTCCTTAATTTCACCATCAAGGTGCTGTTTATTCAGTAGTGGAATTTTAGGCATCAGATACAGGCTAAGGGGGAAAATATCTGGGTTCTTTAAATCTATCTTGCAATTAAACCAATTCCATCTTCTTCTCCTACAGAATCCTGTGCTGTGCACAAAATAAAAGCCTACCAAATTCTTATTAAGGAAAAGATAAAAATAAAAGTGTTGGCATTGCCACAGACTTCTGCTTCATCTTTTCACAGGGCAAAATTAGGGGTATGCTCTGCTTTTGTGCAGTTGTTAGAACATAAATGAGGCCCAAGTTGAGTCAAAGGAGGCCCTGGAGACCTGACTGTGCATTCTCCTTCTGGCCAAGGCGAGAAGAGAGTGCCTTTGTTTGGCAGTGGATGGTTTCCAAATTTAGAGAGTCCTTAATGACTCTTCAACTGTATTACATCCTCGGGATAATAGTAACTGCTCAGCTGCTCAGTGCCAATCAATCAAAGTGGATACACAGAACTTGCAATAAATCCAGAATCTGAACCCATTCCAGGGAGGACAAGACATTGCCTTCAAGGGTCTGTAAAAGAAGTCTATCAGTCTTGGAAGTATTTAGAGGGGCAAAAATTAAATAAACGAAAGGGTCTTGTTAGCTTTTGGGCAGTTGCGCTTTGTAAACTTGTCTTGTTTTTCAATGGTTGGGGGTCAGTGGCAGTAGAAAGATATTTATAGGGAAATATTGCAAAGAAGCCAAAAGGGAGAGTGAATTTCTCTGAAAGCTGGAGACGGCGCCATCTTTTCTAGCAAGATGTTCCAAAGCTACTTTCCAGAAATGTTCCCTCAGGTCTTTCCCACTCTAGCAAGAACTGTCCTAGGGTCCAGGGCAATTACACAGAAAGCCCAAGGACTGAATTTGCCTTTGTGCTGTCTGGGAAGGAAGACGAGTCTAAACCCAATGAAAAGGGGAGAGTCAACTCTTAAGAAACTGCTAAGCAAGATCAAGAAAGATGAGTAAAGAGCATCGCCCTTTGGATTCAGTAAGATGAAACAAGTGTGAAGTTGGTTATGGAGTGAAAGGAAGGACAGGGAGGGAATAGACAAAGTGGTGTAGACAACTGGTTTTGTAAAAATTTCTTGTAATATGAAAGCAAATCTGGCAATAATTTGAAGGGAAGACTGAGATCCCACAGGCTTTTGTTTCTGTGAGATTATTTTGATTAAGATGGAAGAACTTACCTATTTAACTTCAAGGGGATTTTTAATGTCAACCACTGATCTGTTTCTGTCTCTACAATTTTGTCTTTTCCAAAATGTCATATACATTGACTTACACAGGGTGTCAGTTTTTGAGTCTAGCTTATTTCACTTGGGACAATGCATTTCAGATTGGTCTATGTATCTTTGTGCATCAGTAGTTCATTCTACTGCATGGATTCATCATAGCTTCTTAATCCATTCATAGTTAAAGGAAATTTGTGTTTTTTTCTGGTTTTGGATGATTGTAAAGGAAGTGACAGTAAACTTTTACACACGGGTTTTTGTATGTACTTCACTTGGTTTGCTGAGTCCTCTGGTAAATTATGTTCTATCTTATAATAACTGCCAAACTCTGCTCTAAGTGACTGTTCAGATTTTCAGAATATAATTTTTTTCAAAAAGTAGTGAATAAAATTAAAACTTAAAAGCCTAAGGCAAGGATCTAGTAAAGGAGAAAAAGCAAAAATGTGGTCTAGAACAGGTACATGTGAATGCTAAGATTGCCAGAAAGAGGAAGGGGTGGGATTTAGAATAAAGGAATGGGGCAGGCCTCATACCAGTGAAATAATGCCTCTCCCACCATGCAGGAGAACAAGCAGGAAGGTTGGCTGAAGATGTTGGCTTTGCAGCATAGACCAGAGAGGATGCTGCCATCTTTGAAGCAGAAACTAGCAGGAGAGTTCCACAGGAAGTGGAAGTTGGAGGAGAGTGAAGAGGCTTTAAGATATGGCTTGCATAGAGGAATACAGTCAAACTGATGGGCAGTGTTGGCTGGCAATCATTGGGACCAATCCACTTGTTTGAGGAAAATGGATTTATGACTTCAATCAGAGAACTGAAACACTAGAAAATTAATATCAAGCTGTAAAGATGGGAGATTCAGGAATGTGGACAGAAGTTCTTATCTCTCAGCTTCAAGCCTGCCTGGAGCTGGGGTTGGAACTCTGCAAACCAGTGCATAGACGCTGCCCATAGAAACCACTGGCAGGTGACTGCAAAGCTAGCAGTGGGAGAGGCACTTGTTCCCTCTTGTTTGCCTGTGGTTCCTGTGACTGACAGCCTAGCAGGATATCTTTACATTGACACTCTCCTAAAAGCAGCTTCTCAGTCTAGTTTGCAACTTTCCAACACTCAGAGCCAGGCTCAAAGCTCCTTCTCAAAGACAGTAGCACCAGCCTCAGGGCTCCCCCAGAGGTCTGGGTCAAGCATCATGGGGCTCCCAGACTCCATGATGGAATAACTCCAACTTTTCCTTTTCATTTTGCCCTTTCCAGTGCCCACTACTTCCATGACACCTTGAAGCTAATTTTGCCTTTTCAGTTCTTCTATACCTAGTAACACTCTTTAGTACTAAATTCTATTTGTTCAAATAACTTAGGTGGTTCTTTCTCGTGAGTGCACCCTGGCTGATAGGAGAGTCATTGAAATGAAAATATCTAAGAGGTAGAAAAAGAACAGTAACAAAAATATTTGAGCAAGTACATTGAAAGCACAGGAGGTTTGTGTGCTTGAATTCATGATGGTGTAGAGAAGTTTGTAGTAATGAAAAGGCAGAGGGTGCTTTGGTCCTAATGGGTGACTAAGATAGAGTCAAGGACAATTTTATTAAAACAAGGAAATCATAAACCTGGGATACTTTGCAAAGGGTGACTACCTGGCCATTGAGATGAGCCCAGATGATGGCTGCCCCTGAGTGTAAAGGGAAAATGTGAGGAAAAATTAAATAAACAATAAAGTCTAGCCATGCATGGAGGTGCATAGCTATAATTCCAGCTATTCAGGAATTGGAGTAAGGAGGTTCACAGTCTGAGGCTGGCCAGGGCAAAAGCATGAGACCTTACCGCAAAAACAAACTAAAAGCAAAAAGGCTAGGGGTGGGGCTCAAGTGGTAGCCCAAGACCCTGAGTTCAATCCTTAGTACCACCAAACTTTTTTTAAAAAAAGGAAAAAGCAAACAAGAATAAAGTCCAGAATGTCATTTGATAAATATGATAGTAAGGAAGAGCTTCTTAAGTTCAGCAACTTGAGTTTCAGAAAACAACTCTGGGATTGGTTGTGTGTGTGTTAACTGAGATGGAGCAATGATCTCAAGCTGCAGAGTGGAGTGACAAGGAACATGGTAGCCACTCTTTCCACACCCTGAACTGCATAAAGATGAGGAAATAAATTGCTTTGCTCTGCAAGATTGCAAAGCATGCAGTGTCCTCAGGGGACAGCCAGGTGAGGAAAAAGGGATATTTGTTGATCAAATGCAAAATGATAAAGACGTCCGTCTATTAATTTGGTAAACACTTTAAAATGAATGTGCCTGTTACTCATCAGAACAACATTCATGGCATTTGTCAAACTTATGGCCAAGACACATGAACTTTTCATTCTGCAAAGAATGCCATATGTGTCTATCTATATCATTTATCTACCTGTCTATCTATCTATCTATCTTAGACATCATCTATCTGGAAAAAGAGGTGGATTCCAGGAACTCATCCAATGGATGTGAAGGATATAATCACACTTCACAGATTAAGGTGGTTCTGGAAGGCTTTTCTGCCTCTGACACCCCCTGGTTCTCTTTGCTGCTTCACTGGTGAGGTGCATGAGGCAACTCTTTCATGTCACTAGGAATTCACAGTTTGGATGGTACTGGGGTTTGAACTCAGGGCCTCCTGCTTGCTAGGCAGTTGCTTTACTACTTGAGCCATTCCACCAACAGGAATTCAGTTTTAAATCTGCAACTGGATTCGGGCTGGTGGGAGATGAACCTAGAATCCATGGGTGAGCTACCAGGGCCTTGGATCAACAAGGGTGTCAGTGTGGCTGATCTTGAACTTCTGCTGGACGAAATAAAGCAGTGAGGTAGCTGTTCCTGAGGATCAGTCACACTCTCCAGGTCTTCTGCCTAATGCTTGGAAGTAGGGCAGCTCCTTCTGGAATGAATAAGCCACTGGGGTTATTGGGGTTACACTATGGGAATAATAAGCCTTACTGACATTTGTGGCCACCCTGATAAGTAAGGTGAAAAATAAAAGGAATGTATTGATTTCAATAACCCAACTTTGGAAAACAGGTCCATAAATAAATATTATTTTCATAAATTAGGCTTCTATATTTATAAAAGTATAAGTAATAAATTATTGCTAAATGGGGAAACAGTGGTAATAGCTTTTCTTTGTTTCATTTATTTGGAAAATTATCAAGTTCACAAATGAACTGTGGGTAGTCAATTTCTCTCTAATTATCCATCCACTGAACTTCCTCATCAATAATTATTATTTGATGAGGTCCCTTCTACCAGAAGTAACTGGTAAGAAACTACATTGCTTAAAAAATTCCATTCTTAAGAAAAATAACATGCAACGACAATCAATTGAACAAGAAATATACTATACCTATATGAGTGATCTTATACAAATTTTACTGAGATATACCTAAAGATTTAGGTAAATGAAAACAATGTACCAAAATCCTGAATAAAAAGTCTCAATATGGTGTCTCCAAAAGTCTCTTATATTTTAGTCCAAAAGAATTTCTTTGAATCTTGCCAATAAGTTTCTAATTCTTATCTAGAAGAATATCATGCCAGAAACAGAAAAAAAGAATTTTGAAGTAAGAAAAAGAATATTGATAATTCAGTAGAGATTAATATGTATTAGAAATCTAAAAGTTTAAAACAGCAGACTGATGGTATAAGAATATACAGCTCAATGGAGAAGATTATCATGTCCAGAAATAGATCAAAGAAAATTATATGGAAGTCTAGAATATGATAAAAGTGGCCTTTTACTTTTATAGGGATAATTTTTTTGAAATGATTGCTTAATCATTTGGGGAAAACAACATTTGACTTACATAGTTGAATACATAAAGGGAAATACTTCCTTAAGAAGTCACAAAAGTCATGTTATCCAAAGATAACATGAAAAATATCTCAAAACTGCTGCAAAGTATTAATGCTTTTAATGTGTAAATGGATATTACAAATACATATAAAAGGATGGCTATCCACCCAAAGTTTTATTATATGAAGATAAAAATATTTAATATGAAGATCAAACATGGAAAGATATTCAAATGCATCAGTAATCAAAGAGATGCAAGTTTAACAGTTAACCTGTTGAGTATATTGCATTATTTAACCTTAATATCTATAGATATGATGAAAACCTCAAATACTGATTTCTCTGAACTATAGCATATGTGAGAATCTATCTCTGTTTTCTCCCCTGCATTACCATATGTTGCCATGGTGTGTGGAGCAGACAGGTGAGGTACTTCCCTTATGTCCCACCTTACGACTGGCTTCTTGCTTCATATGTTAGCAGATGGGGTACCCAGAGCTGTACTTTGCAGTAAGAGTTCAAGTAGAAGCACTCCTTGGGCTCTTGTTATACACACACATACACCCACCACCACCACCAGATCAACCCCCTTTCATGCTAACGTCTGCCTCTGATGTCTGTGTTGGCCATGGCCTTGGATATTTGGGCAATAGAGCATTAGCCTGCCTTCCTTTCTACATCACCTTGCCTGCCTCAACCAAGTTTCTTGCCTTCCCTGCTGGACCCTGTTGCTGAAACTCTGTGCCCCAGTGTAACTCTTGATGGTTAGAGTGTGGGCTGATGCCCCTGTAGACCTTCTGAGCTGCCTGGATCTTAGCTCTTAGCTCATACTTCATTTCTCATGGCCACTTTCTCCAGACTATAGTTATTTTCACCTTGAGCAGAACTGAACAGAAGGTATTCATCCATCTTAGTGAATGTGACATTAGTCCCTGTCCCCTAAGGGACTGTAACTAAGCATACTCAGTTACAGATGCTGAAGTTCTTCAGTCTGAAAGTCCATCCAAAGCCTAGCAGAACCAGCAGATTAGAATACTTGTCATTATCAATGAGTGGAAACTGACCCAGTCTTGTTGCCTTGAGCTGGATAGTTTCTGAACCATGAGTGAGTCTGGCTACTAGTATGATATCCAAAGCTAGCCCTTTTGGCCAAGACTCTTAAAGTTATAAGTGGAAAAAAAGAAAGAAACTAAACTCAGGTTGTTTAGAACAAAAAGAAGAATCTGTCATGTGCAACCTAAAAGCCCAATGTGCTATTGGAATCTGGCCTCACTGGGAGTCTGGACCTGGGTCATACTCTGTCCAACTTCTGACCTCCATATTCTCAGTTCCACTACTTAATGGAAGGATAAATGCCGGCATATTTGAAGCCAGCTTCTCCCAGGAGTGTGTGTAGCAGGAAAGAAGGCAAGCTCTCTTTCAACAGTCAAAGCAAAAGTCCTACAGATTCATCCTGGCTGTGATAAGTCACTTGACCACTTCAGAACCAATCAGTATTACAGGAGAATACAGAGCTTCTGTTGGCCAAGGCCAGGCACATGTTCTACCCAGGATCTAGGGACAGAAAATTAACCTCTATTCAAATCATATAGACAAAGAATAAGAACAAGGACAGCTTTCCAGTGAAACTCAGGGGACTATGACTAGAAGAAGAATGAGAAAACAGTGAACAGTCCAGAAAAAGAGATGTTACTTATGCACACTGGTATGGTTGAAGTTCTTATTTGTCTTATTTCCCTGAAGCCTGGCCTTAGATTTCATGGAGACTTTGATAACTTTTGCCTGCTTGCTTATGCTAGGATGTGCCTCTCCTGAGTAGATTGAATCCTTTTTTTAGCCAAACATCCTCTTAGATGACCCCCAACCCCTTATCTGCAGTAACAGCCTGGAGAACTTGGGTGTCATGAATATTAATTGTAACCTCCATCAGCGTTCTTTCACTTTACACATGCACATAAAACACATTCCATGTGCAGGAAGTGAGCAAATATTAGAGAACAAGGCAGAAAGGAGGATTGATTCCAGTGTTACATAGAAAATACAGTTTGTACTGATGTGTGTTTTCCCTAAGCATAGTCCTGTATTGCTGGGTCTCCACTGGCCCTCTATTAAAGATCTCTTAGCATCATTCCTGAGTCTCTCTATGAGTTAATCATATCACAGCACAATATTAAAAGTGTCCAGCATGTCCACTGGTATTTTAAACTAATTTGCCTCTTGGGTCTCCATCCATCCTTCTCAGGGACGTTATTCTCCAAACCAAACACAAGCAACCAGCACACTGGTTGGAATTGAAAAAGAGCTGCTCAATCAGCTATGTGGTCTCAGAATGGGAATTATTCATTTCCCAAACATTTACAGGGATCCTGCAGTGACCAAAGTGCAGGAAGAAGAATTAAATGTGATCCTAGCATTCCAGGAGCACCCAAAGAAAAGCAAGTCCACAAATGGCTGCACAAGACAGAATAACACTATAAAAGCAACTCCATAGCATGAACAAGGAGTTATGGAATAGGAGGTAATTTCTGGCTGGATGTAGGAAGGGCCAAGGATTGGAGAGTGACAGAGTTGCTTTTGCTAAGGAGGACCTATGATCCTGAGCTTGCAGAATGGCTGCAAAATTACTACAGAATGTGCTTTATAATTTATCCTAAAAGCCTCACTACTCATTGTTAGTTCTGTATATACTCTGAGCTTCAGTCCCACTGACTGCTGGTGTACATGGAAGACACAGACATTTTCATGTCTGTATTAGTTATCCATTGCTGTTTAACAAATGACCCCAAAACTTAGTGGCTTAAAACAACCCTGTGTTTTCCATAGTATCTGTGGGTCAGGAGTTTGGAATAAATTAGTTGAGCAGTTCTGGAAAGGCTGCAGGCAATGTTGGTTACAGCTGTGATAATCTGTGACTTAACAAGACCAGGGAATCTACTTCTAAACTCACCCCATGGCTATAGGCAAGAGGCCTCAGCTCCTTGCCAGCTGTTGACAGACACATGGTGAGAGATTCCCACCATCTGGACCTCTCCTAGGGCTCTTGAGTGTCCTCACAATATTGTGGCTGACTTTCCCCAAATTGAGTGAACAGGGAGAAGGTGAGGAAGAATCCACATTGGTTAATATGCCTTAGTTTTCAGGGGGTAAGAGAGTTACTACTGTCACACCTCCAGGGCTGACTTGAACAAGGCAGCTAGTGCCACTCTGCACTCTTACTGCTGGGCAACATGCTATGGATCCTGAATCCAGGGACGACTCAACACGTCTGGCCCTGAGACATTGCACAGAGCACCGTTCTCCATTCAACACCACTCCCCATTCTTGTTTCCAACAAGACAATCACACACCTTTTCCTGATGATCCCAGAGTAGTGAAGACTCCATCAGACTGCACCATCCCAAAGCCCAAGATGACCTAGACTTGCCCTTCCTCATCCCTTTTCCTTGTCCATCTAATGCAGCACTCTCCTTTTGTGGGAAACAGGCCCAGAGAGGGAATTGACCTGTGCACTGGTCACAGAACTAAAATGCATGCTCTGTTCTCTTGATCAGCAGGCCATGCTCTCTCCTCCCTATTCCACTGTCTTCCCAAATTGAGCAAAACAAATGCCAGCTACCCCTGGGGCCACTATCGTCATCAGAGTTTCAGGGCAGCCTAACTGTGCATTTGCACATCTCAGAGTGGGGCAGAAAAAAAAATATGCCATAGTTTTCAAAATCATATGCTGGGAAAGGATCCAAGATGGTGATTAGGCTATGGAAGCAGAAAACCTAAGCTCCATGACTCCAAAAACCTCCCTGAGATGTTGGAGCCACACTTGGGTAATTCTGACTGCATAGCCAAAATAATAACTGCCATCACATTAGGTGAAGGAAAAAATTCAAAGACTGACCCTCAAATCAGCCTTTAATTGCACCTAACAGCTGTGACCTGTGACACAGCCAGCAAGGCGTGTCCAGCCCTGGGACAACCATCCTCCTCCATGGCGATTTTGTTTTTCTTTCCTTCTCTTCTCCTGCTTCCATCAAGTGGAAATAAAGCATCAACCAGAATCAAATTATTGACATCCTGAACCCTAGCCTGTGGAAAGCACCCCCTGCCCCGGCCATGCTGCACTGAGAAAATTTGGTGCCATTTCTCACCACCACTGCTGCAGGCTCCAAATCTGCCTGCATGTCAATTGACAGAATAAACAGGTGAGCACCATGCACCACGTGGGAATCTCCTAACCAGGCTGGGAACATAAGCCAGTGCAGCCCCTGGGCAAACTGATCCCCCACCACCACCTGCAACAAAACTGGAAAACAAGCAGCAAACTGTAATCAAACATGGACAGTGGAGGGGGCTGGTGGAATGCTGAACCTGCACTGGAGAAAGGAGATAGGGCAAGGAGCTAAACTCAGCACCGAACTCTCAGTAAAAAACACAGCGGTAAGCCACCTCCAAAGCAGGGCAGGTAGTGGATCACAGAACTGATCTCCTGAGCCAGAGAGCAGCATTCAAAACCAAAACTGAAAAACAAACAGTGAACTGTAATCTAGCATGGCCAGTGGAGGGGAAGGTGGCACACTGAATCTGCCCCAGAGAGAGGGGGCAAGGCAAAGAAAAAAACTCCCAGAACTGAACTCTCAGTAAAAAAAAAAAACACAGCGATAAGCCACCTCCAAAGCAGGGCAGGTAGTGGCTCACAGATCTGGTCTCCTTAACCAGAGCGCAGCATTCAAAGTTGAACTGCCCTACCTCACTGGGGGAGGAGCTGACCAAACTGCTGCAGCTGAAGGATAACACAGCTATCAGCTGGGGAAAACAATAGTTCTGGCCACCCTGCAGGATCTGGCAAACCTACCACACTTCATGATTTCAATTAAGCTGGTAGAAGGAAAAAACACTACTCACAAGCCAGTCACCTGGTGAGACCACATCAGAGCTTCTGCTTATATATCAATACCAGGACTGGATGCTGGAGAAGTAACTCCAGAACTTAAACTAAGACTGAAATTCTATTGTTCCTGAATCTTGTGGGTTTTTTATTTTTATTCTTATTTTCTTTTTTTCTTTCTGTACTATCAACTTTACCATTACTATCTTCTTATCCCTACTCTCACCCCCTTCATTCTCCCTCCTTCTCCTGTGCTAAAATCCATTGCTCTTCTTCCCAACTACTCCTTCTGCCCCTTCTCATCCACTCTCTCCCCCTGCCCTCACCTTCCCCTCCCACTCTCCCCCAACCCATCACTAGACTACCTCTCCCTCCTACACACTCACCACCTGCTGACCAACCTACTACAGCAACTTTATACAACCTCAACACCCTGCAATCCCTGACACAAGCACCATACACTACAACAACAGAAATACACCCAAACACATACAAGGGCCACAAAACCCAGCAGCCTCCACACAACTTCCCCCACTCACCAACCCCACTTCCTGCTTCTGCTTTTAGTGCCACCCTAACCAATTTCCCAAATTTCTATAGCTAGCTTAACAAACACTAACCAAAACCCCTCCAACTCCCAGTGTTTATAGATGTTACCATCAAGGGTTCTTCTATATAATATATAAACAACTGGTTGGGTATTGAACCTTGAACTCATTATTGCTAAATTACACTTCCAGACCAGGCACAGAAATAACACACCAATCTAGCTAACAACCAATATAGTCAAAACACAAAAATTAAATCAAAGGAAAGAAAACAGGTGACTAAAACCACCAACTAGCCATCAAGAACATAGTTGCACAGCACCAAGTGAAGCAATGGGAAGAAGAAAGGATAGAAACCACTCTCCTCAAAAACAAAAATTTAATACAGGATGCAGAGGGAAATGAAGAAAACAGATGCCAGTTCCTGACCCCAACAAAACGATGACACTAAGAAACCCAGTGATGACCACAAAAACTCCCTCAAAGAAGAAATCTTGCAAGAAATCACTCAGAATTTCATGGAGAAGATACTAGACATGGTTAACCAAAATGTACAAGATGCACTCAAGAAATTTCAAGACACCAAAAATAAAGAATGTGAGAAGACACAGAAACAAATAAATGAACTCAGAGGCACCCTAAATAAATACCAAAGTGAAACAGAGAACACTGTAAATAGAGAGATAAGTGAATTAAAGATGAAAATAAAAAATATTAAAGAGGAAGTAACCCAAGATGTAGAAAAATCTCAGAAAAAAGAATCAAATAGAAATACAAAACACAGTTGGAGGTCACTCCAACAGACTAGAACAAGTGGAACACAGAATCTCAGAACTCGAAGATAAAATAGAAATTAAAGAAAAAACTGAAAAAATGTTAATCAAACAACTCAAGACCTTTGAAAGAATATGCAAGAACTCACCAATCCATCAAAAGAATAAACCTGAGAATCATGGGTATTGAAGAAGGAGAAGAGGTCCAAGCAAAAGGAATTCATAATATATTCAACAAAATAATACCAGAAAACTTCCCAAATCTCAAGAACGTTTCTCCTATTCAGGTATAGGAAGCTTCCAGGACACCAAACAGACTTGAACAAAATAGAACCTCCCCATGGCATATTATTATTATTAAAACAACAAGCACAGAGAATAGAGAATGATTACTGAAGCCTGTAAGAGACAAAAAACAAATAACACATAAAGGTAAACCCATCAAAATCACAGCAGACTTCTCAACAGAAACCTTAAAAGCAAGAAAGGCATGGAGTGTGGTATTTCAGGCACTGAATGAAAATAACTTCGACCCTAAGATACTCTGCCCAGCAAAACTATCATTCAAAATAGATGAAGCAATAATAATCTTCTATGATAAGCAGAAACCAAAACAATATATGACCACCAAGCCACCACTTCAAAAGATTCTCCAAGGAATTCTGCACACAGAAGATAAAAGCAAACAAAACAATGAAAAGACAGGCAACACCAAACCACAGGAGAAGAAGAGACAAGGAATCAGAGAGTAGCATTGATTCAGCAGCACTCAATCAAACCCTTAAACAACAAAAACAACTAAATGGCAGGAATCACCACATACCTATCAATATTAACACTGAAGGTCAATGGACTCAACTTCCCCATCAAAAGACAGTTTGGCAAACTGGATTAAAAAGGAAGATCCAACAATCTGTTGTTTACAGGAGACCCAGCTCACTGACAGAAACAAACACTGGCTTAGGGTGAAAGGCTGAAAGAAGATTTACCAAGCCAATTGCCCCCCAAAACAGGCAGGAGTAGCAGTACTTATATCAGACAAACTAGACTTCAAACTTACATTGATCAAATGAGATAAAGAAGAACACTTCATAAAAATAAAAGGGGAAATACACCAAAAGGAAATAATAATTATCAACCTATATGCACCCAAGGTCAGAGCATCCAATTTCATCAAACATACCCTGAAAGACCTAAAAGCTCATATAGACTCCAATACAGTGGTAGTGGGAGACTAATTCCCCACTATCACCAATAGATAGATCATCCAAACAAAAAATCAATAAAGAAATTCTAGAACTAAATCACACCACAGATCAAATGGACCTAGCTGATGTCTACAAAATATTTCATCCAACATCTACACAACATACATTCTTCTCAGCAGCCCATGGAACATTCTCCAAAATTGATCACATCTTAGGGCACAAAGCAACCCAAAGCAAATATAAGAAAATAGAAATAATCCCATGCATTCTATCTGATCACAATGCATCAAAACTAGAACTCAAAAACAAAACAACAGCAGAAAATACACAAGCAATTGGAAACTGAATAACACATTGATCAATGATAAGTGGGTCATAGAGGAAATTAAAAGGTTCCTGGAAGTTAATAAAAATGAAAACACAACATACCAGAACCTATGGGACACAGCAAAGGTAGTCCTAAGAGGAAAGTTTATAGCCATGAGTGCATGTTAAAAGGACAAAGATCTAAAAAAAATGACCTAATGCTACATCTCAAACTCCTAGAAAATAAGAACAAGCAAATCCCAAATCAAGCAGGAGAAATAATAAAATAAAGGCAAAAATTAATGAAATAGAAACCCAAAAACCTTACAAAGAATCAATTAAACACAAAGCTAGTTCTTTGAAAAAATAAACAAGATTGACAAACCCCTGGCAAATCTGAGTAAAATGAGGAAGGAAAACACCCAAATTAGTAAAAATCAAAAACACAAAAGGGGAGATAACAACAAACACAAAGGAAATCCAGGGAATCATCAGAGACTACATTGAGCACCTATATTACAATAAATTTGAAAATCTTGAAGAAATGGCCAAACTTCTAGATATTTATGACCATCAAAAACTGAACCAAGAGGATATTAACCACCTAAGCAGATCTACAATACAAAATGAAATTGAAGCAGCAATGGAGTCTCCTAAAAAAGGAAAGTCCAGGACCTGATGAATTCTCTGCTGAATTCTATCAGACCTTTACAGCAGAACTAATACCAACTCTCCTTAAACTTTTCCACAAAATAGAAAGGGAAAGAACACTGTCTGTCTCATTCTATGAAGCCTGAATTACACTCATCCCAGACAAAGACACCTCCAAAAAGGAGATCTATAGACCAATCACCTTAATGAACATCGATGCAAAAATCCTCAATAAAATAATGGCAAACTGAATCCAACAACATATCAGAAAGATCATTCGCCATGACCATGTTGGCTTCACCTCAGGAATGCAAGGGTGGTTCAACATATACAAATTTATAAATGGAATACAGAACATTAACAGAAGCAAAGACAAAAACCACTCGATCATTTCAATAGATGCAGAAGAAGACTTTGATAAGATCCAACACTACTTCATGATAAAAGCTCTATGAAAACTAGGAATAGAAGAAATGTACCTCAACATTATAAAGCCTATAGATGACAAACCTATAGACAACATCATACTTAATGGAAAAAAACTGAAACCATTTCCCCTAAAGTCAGGAATGAGGCAAGAGCGCCCACAATCCCCACTCCTATTCAACATAGTTCTGGAATTTCTAGCCAGAGCAATAAGGCAAGAAGAAGAAATAAAAGGAATACAAATAGGTAAAGAAGCTGTCAAAGTATCCCTATTTGCAGATTACATGATCCTATACCTCAAAGACCAAAAAAATTCTACTCAAAAACTCTTAGACACCATAAATAGCTTCAGCAATGTAGCAGGATACAAAATCAACTTACAAAACTCAGAAGCCTTTCCACCAATAATGAACAAATTGAGAAAGAATATATGAAAACAATTCCATTTACAACAGCCTCAAAAAAATCAAATACCTAGGAGTAAACCTAAAGGATGGAAATGACCTTTACAAGGAGATCTACCAATCTTTGAAGAAGGAGATTGAGGAAGACTACAGAAGATGGAAAGATCTCCCGTGCTCATGGATTGGTAGACTCACATAGTAAAAATGGCTATATAGTACTAAAAGCAATCTACATGTTTAATGCAATTCCCATCAAAATCCTAATGACTTTCATCACAGAGATTGAAAAATCTAACCTAAAGTTCATCTGGAAACACAAGAGACTGCAAATAGCCAAGGCATTACTCAGCAAAAAGAACAATGTTGGAGGTATCACAATACACGATTATACTACAAAGCAATAGCAATAAAAACAGCATGGTACTGGCACAAAAACAGATATGAAGACCAGTGGAACAGAATAGAGGACCTGGATATGAATCCACACAGTTATACCCACCTTATTTTTGACAAAGGCACCAAAAATATATGATGGAGAAAAGACAGCCTCTTCAACAAATGTTGATGGGGAAAGTGGTTATCTGCCTACAGAAAACTGAAATAGATCTGCCTATCACCCTGTACTAGTATCAACTCAAAGTGGATTAAGGACCTTAATATCAGACCCGAAACTCTGAAGTTAGTACAGGAAAGAGCAGGGAATACTCTGGAAGCAATAGAACTCCAGCAGAGCAGCAACTAAGAGAAAAGATGGACAAATGGGACTATGTGAAATTTAAAAGTTCCTGCACAACAAAAGCAGTGGTCTCTAAACTGAAGAGACCACCCACAGAGTGGGAGAAAATATTCACTGGCTATGCATCAGACAAAGGACTGATAACCAGACTATACAGGGAACTCAAAAAACTAACCCCCTCAAAATCAATGAATCAATAAAGTGGGAAACTGAACTAAACAGAGCTTTTTCAAAGGAAGAAATCCAAATGGCCAAAAAACACATAAAAAAAATGCTCACCATCCCTGCCATAAAGGAAATGCAAATCAAAACCACACTAAGATTTCCACCTCACTCCTGCTAGAATAGCTATTATCAAAAACACCACCACCAACAAATGTTGGTGAGGATGTGGGGAAAAACAAACCCTCATACACTGCTGGTGGGAATGTAAGCTAGTGCAACCACTTTGGAAAACAATATGGAAGCTCTTTAAAAAACTAAATATAAATCTGCCATATGATCCAACAATCCCACTCCTAGGGATATACCCAAAGGAATGTGACTCAGGTTACTCCATAGGCACCTGCATACCCATGTTTATGGCAGCACTATTCACAATAGCCAAGTTATGGAAACAACCATGATGCCCCACTACTGATGAATGGATTAAGAAAATGTGGTACTTGTACACAATGGAATTTTACTCAGCCACAAAGAAGAATTAAATTTGCAAGTAAATGGATGGAACATCATTTAAGATGATTAAGATTTAAGATGATGGAGAACATCATCTTAAGTGAAGTTAGCGAGGCTCAGAAGGCCAAAAATCCTATGTTCTCCCTCAAATGTGGATTATAGACCTAAAACAAATGCAGTAATATTATTGGACATGGGTCACATGCTGAAGAGAGAACACATACAGGAAGAATAGGGAAAGGGAAGGAAACCTAAAACTTGAAAGTGTTTGATGTGCCCACTCTAGAGGAGCTGATAAAATAATCTTAAACTGACAGAGCCCACTATGGGAAGAGGTGAAGAGGTCTGGTAGAGATGAACCTATTCAGGTTGTAATACACATGTGCATGTAAGCAACACTAGGAATCTCTCTGTATAGCTATCTTTACCTCAATCTAGCAAAAATGCTATTTCTTTCTTATTATACCTGATGTTTTCTCTTCAACAAAACTGGAGAAGAGGGCAGAACAGGTTCTGCTTGGAAGTGAGGGAAGTGGAAGGAGGGGAGAGAGATGGCCCAAACAATGTATGCACATATGAATGAATTAATAAACAATTTAAAAAATGCTGTTTCTTCTGCTCTATTCTACTCCCTGGAAGCAAACACCTAAGTCCAACCTATACTCAAGGAAAGGGAAATCAGTCTCCACTCACAGGAGAAAGCAATATCAAAGAATTCACCCATAGTTTCACACCACGACAAGACCCCCACTACCTTTTGATTCTACTGATCCTATTGTTTTTTTGGGTAGTACGACAAAGTGAGTAGAACACAGGCTGTGGAATCAAAATGCGTAGGTTGTAATTCCAGGTCTACTACATACCTGCAGTGTGACCTTATGCAAGTAACTCGATCTCTCTGAGTCTCCTGATCTGCAAAATGGGGATAATATCAACACATCACATGGCTATTGGGATGATAAATGAATTAACGCATGTAAATATCACGAGTGATGCACATGATAGATGTAATACATGTACAGACCTAGGACTGTGGATGGCACACAGTAAGTACTCAGCAGAAGTTAGCTTTAAAGAAAAATTATCCACTTTAATTTCCACTTGCAAACTCCTGTCCTTTCAGGATGGAATTTGTGTCCTCTCTCGCTAAGTTTTCTCCTCTAAGGTTCTCTATCATTTTTGACTATTTTTATAATTGGCATTTTTCAAACAGCATCACTATGACTTAATTATGTCCCCTGCCCCCACCTGATGGCATGGCCCATTGGAATAGATTTGGGTCCGTTTAAAGACAGGTTCTATGGAGTCAGGAATGAGGCAGGATCTGAGACATCTGTAAGAGACCCACTTTTGTTTTTGCTAACCACAGGGTAGAGGCCATGAGGAAAAAGAGCACTGAGTTTTTATGGAAAGTGTTTTCCTGACCATGGCAGCCTAGAGTTAACACCAGCTGCTCCCTGGGGTCCCTTGGTGGAAGTTCTTGGAGGGAATGCCACCTTGGGGACAAAGTCCTCTCAGTGTAGCTGTGACACTGGGAGGCCAGCTCACTACACGTTAAACACTTCTCAAGGGAACTGTTAGCAGGTTTCGCATACAAAGAGGTACAGGAGCACACGATATGCTGGAAGTGTTTTTCGTGCAGGAGAAGAATAAGGCAGGGGAAGATGGCTTGGAATTGCTTGATCATCTGGAGACAGTTGTTTTTGTTCTGCAAGCTAGGAGAAGGACCTGAATTAAGTCAGAGCTGGATCACCTTCTTCCTGTGTGCTATGGAAACACGGAGGAAGAGATGTTTCTCTGCGTCAATGGAGACAGAACTCCTGAATGTTGTCCGTGTCAACCTTAGCCGGCGTGTTGTCAACTTTGCTCCCCCTTCTCCTCCCCCCAAAAGTAACAGACTGTTGTGCTGTTACTAAAATGAGACTTGTGGCTAGGGACATAGTGCCCAGTGGTAGCCATGGTGCATTGGCATGGACCAGGCCCTGGGTTCAACCCCAGCATCGCATTGGCAAGCGTGCGTGCACACACATACACACACACACAAACACTTAAAAGGAGTTTTTATGCATTCTTCCTATGATGGCCCTAGGCACACTCATTTCTGTTGGTTCCACCTTTTGCATACAATAGGTCTGTACATTCTCTTTCCCCAGCCTGTAATTTAGTAACATTGAAAATTATACTCTGGATTCTAGAAGAAGCAAGAAATGGAAATTAAAAACAGAAATGTTCAAACCTTTCTAAACCAACCTACTTTCTTTCCTTCCTTCCTTCCTTCCTTCCTTCTTTCCTTCCTTCCTTCCTTCCTTCCTTCCTTCCTTCCTTCCTTCCTTCCTTCCTTCCTTTCTTCCTTCCTTCCTTCCTTCCTTCCTTCCTTCCTATTTCACAACCATTTATTCAGAGTGAGCATCCCTAATCAGAAAACCTAAAACCCCCAAATCTCCCAAATCTGAAACATTTGAGCACCAATTTGACACCACAGTTGCAAATTCCACACCATGAAACTTTGTTTCATGTATGAAGTTGTTTTTAAAAATGTATAAAATTACCTTCAGGTTACATGTATAAGAAGTATACGAAACAAAGATGAAGTTCACTTTTAGACTTTGGTCCTGTTGGGTCTGGATACCTAAGGCAGATGAGTGAGTATCCCGTCCCCACCCCTCCACACACACCCCCTACCCCCCCCGCCCCCCCCCCCAGAGCTGTAGCATTCCTGCATCCTGAGGACATGGAGGCCTGCATTCCTGCATCCTAAAGAAGAGATACAGCGATATACATCTGCCACAAGGCTGATGGGCAAAATGCTCTCAAGATTGTTCCCTTCCCCCAATAAATGTGCTAACCAAAACAGTTCACCTAAGAAAGCCCTTGAAATGCATGGCCAATGAGAAAATCCCCCAACCCAGAGTTAAAACGTCCATAAAAACCCCAGCCTTTACCTGAGCAGGGAGTTACTGGCTTCCCGGCTCTGCTGCACTGCTCTAGCTGTAGTCTTTCCTTTCTCTCTAATAAATCTCACCTTATATACCAGCTTTGGCCCATCATTCAGCTGCCTCACGAGCCAGTTCCCTGGCCTGTGAAGGCAAGGACCCTCGACACCGACCTGCAACACTTCGACACTGGCACGTAACAGTCACATCTCCAAGACATCTCTTTATGTGTATGCAAATATTCCAAAATCAGGAAAAAAGAGTCAGAAATCTGAGCCTTCTGGGTAAGGGATGCCTGCTTGTAGTTGGTGTGTAGTGCCCACACAGTTCTGCACTAGCTTCTGAACCTTTTAAAAAGCAGCTTTTGCCTATGTGGAATTAAGCTCCCATGCCCTTAAGTCGAGCCTGGTGATTATCTGCTTCAACTTGTCTACTCTAGCTCCATAAACGTAACTTTCCCAAATCATGTAGCTTGGGCCAGGCGGAAGAGTGCCCTCTATGACTGACTTCAAGAGAGGTCAGAGGCCTGACCTGACCATTCAGAATTCAATGGGCTGAGACAGAGTAAAGAGGAGGTGTGTATATACAGTTTGACGTTATCAAGACCCTGGATCCACCCATACCTGAAACTCACTACTTTCTAGATTTCCAACTTACATGCCCTTATATTCTTTTGACTCAAACCAGTTTGAATTGGGTTCCTTTTCTTATAACCTCTAACTTACATTATAGTTAGCACAACAAATACTGATGTCCTCTGCACTCTTGTTTTATATATCACACATTTATCTGAACTTTTCGTGATGGAAATTTCTCCTGATAGATAGCAAACCAAATCATTTTCAGTTCCACTTGAAACTTTGTACCTTTATAAATATGTTTTTATAAATACTTTAATTAAAACATGGGAGAGAGCAAATTTATATAAAATTTTTTGAAAAGTAATTTAGTGATATGTATCAAGAGGCTAAAAAAATAAGCTTGTATACTATGTCTGAAGAATTTCCCTTTTAGGCATCCAACCTAAAGAAGTAATTAGTACTGGAATTTATGATAAGGATACTTGGGAAATTAGGGAAGACAAGAATCTCAATTGCCAAACTGCCCTTTTTCACAGAGACATGGTGTTTAGGAAATAGGTTATTCAGGATTCAGAATAACCTATAGAGATACCAAGATACCTTTCCACCCCCCTACCTCAGAAATACATCCTTCACCTCCTTGCCTTATTTTCGTGGTGATTTTCTAATCCCCCATAATTTATTCATGCTATTTTTAGTAAGTGCTCTCCTTGGGGTTCCTGGGTATTTTGTAGCTTTTGCTTAATTATGGCGACAGTTCCCTTAGCCAGTCTGGTTCTGCCATCTTTCTGGGTGTCTTTTATCCCCTGCTCCCACACCCTCTGCAGAGTCTCTTTGGCTAGTACAGTTCCTGCTGGAAATGATTCCTATTGACCCTTACTTCCTGCCAACCCCTGAGCAGATAAACAAAAGTTTCTGCTGAACCCCATCTTCTGCTTTTTTCAGATGGTATTTTACTTTATTTTTATTCATTTATTCACATGTGCATACATTGTTTGGGTCATTTTTCCACCCTGCCTCCTCTCCTCCCCTCTCCCTCCTGCACCACTCAGTTCCAGGCAGGTCCTGTTCTGCCCTTATCACTAATTTTGTTGAAGAAAATATATAAGCATAATAAGGAAGATGAAGCATTTTCACTAGTTGAGTTAAGGATAGCTATACAGAGAGGTTCCTACTATTACTTTCATGTTAGGACCCATGTTGATTCAACTCTAACTGATCTTCACACTGGTTCCTGATCATCTTCTCATGATAACCTCTGTCGCGTTAAGGTTTCTGTGTTAGTTCCTCTGGAGTGGGGACATCAAACACTTTCATGTTTTGGGTTTTCTACCTATTCCTATATCTCCCATATGTGCTCTCCCCTTGTCATGTGATCCAAGTCCAACGACATTGCTGCATTTGCCCTAGATCTAATGTCCGCATATGAGGGAGAAGATACGATTTTTGGTCTTTTGAGCCTGGCTGACCTCACTCAGAATGATGTTCTCCAGTTCTATCCATTTCCTTGCAAATGATAAGATTTCATTCTGCTTCATGGCTGAGTACAATTCCACTGTGTACAAGTACCACATTTTCTTGATCCATTTGTCAGTAGTGGGGCATCTTGGCTGTTTCCATAACTTGGCTATTGTGAATAGCGCTGCAATAAACATGGGTGTGCAGGTGCCTCTGGAGCAAACTGTCTTGCATTGCTTTGGGTATATCCCCAGGAGTGGAATTTCTGGATCATATGGCAGATCTATGTTTAGATTTTTAAGAAGTCTCCAAATTTTTCTCCAGAGTGGTTGCACCAGCTTGCATTCCCACTAGCAGTGGATTAGGGATCCTTTTTCCCCACATCTTCGCCAACATCTGTTGTTGGTGGTATTTTTGATGATGGCTATTCTAACAGGGGTGCGGTGGAATCTTAATGTGGTTTTGATTTGCATTTCTTTTATGGCTAGAGATGGTGAGCATTTTTTCATGTGTTTTTTGGCCATTTGAATTTCTTTTGAGAAAGTTCTGTTTAGTTCAGTTGCCCATTTCTTAATTGGTTCATTGATTTTAGGAGAGTTTGGTTTCTTAAGTTCCCTGTATATCCTGGTCATCAGTCCCTTGTCTGATGTATAGCTGGCAAATATTTTCTCCCATTCTGTGGGTGGTCTTTTCAGTTTAGAGACCATTTCTTCTGTTGTGCAGAAGCTTTTTAATTTTCTGAAGTCCCATTTATTCATCCTTTCTCTTAGTTGCTGGGCTGTTGGGGTTCTATTGAGGAAATCTTTGCCTATACCTATTTGTTCCAGAGTGTTTCCTGCTCTTTCCTATAGTAACTTCAGAGTTTCAGGTCTGATATTTAAGTCCTTCATCCATTTTGAGTTGATACCAGTACAGGGTGACAGACATGGACCTAGTTTCAGTTTCTTGCAGATGGGTAACCACTTTTCCCAGCAACATTTGTTGAAGAGGCTGTCTTTTCTCCATCATATATTTTTGGTGCCTTTGTCAAAAATAAGGTGGGTATAACTGTGTGGATTCATATCCAGGTCCTCTATTCTGTTCCACTGGTCTTCATATCTGTTTTTGTGCCAGTACCATGCTGTTTTTATTGCTATTGCTTTGTAGTATAATCGTGTATTGTGATACCTCCAACATTGTTCTTTTTGCTGAGTAATGCCTTGGCTATTTGCAGTCTCTTGTGTTTCCAGATGAACTTTAGGTTAGATTTTTCAATCTCTGTGATGAAAGTCATTGGGATTTTGATGGGAATTGCATTAAACATGTAGATTGCTTTTAGTACTATATAGCCATTTTTACTATGTTGAGTCTACCAATCCATGAGCACGGGAGATCTTTCCATCTTCTGTAGTCTTCCTCAATCTCCTTCTTCAAAGATTGGTAGATCTCCTTGTAAAGGTCATTCCCATCCTTTGTAGGTTTACTCCTAGGTATTTGATTTTTTTGAGGCTGTTGTAAATGGAATTGTTTTCATATATTCTTTCTCAATTTGTTCATTATTGGTGGAAAGGCTTCTGAGTTTTGTAAGTTGATTTTGTATCCTGCTACATTGCTGAAGCTATTTATGGTGTCTAAGAATTTTTGGGTAGAATTTTTTTGGTCTTTGAGGTATAGGATCATGTAATCTGCAAATAGGGATACTTTGACAGCTTCTTTACCTATTTGTATTCCTTTTATTTCTTCTTCTTGCCTTATTGCTCTGGCTAGAAATTCCAGAACTATGTTGAATAGGAGTGGGGATTGTGGGCGCTCTTGCCTCATTCCTGATTTTAGAGGAAATGGTTTCAGTTTTTTTCCATTAAGTATGATGTTGTCTATAGGTTTGTCATCTATAGGCTTTATAATGTTGAGGTACATTTCTTCTATTCCTAGTTTTCATAGAGCTTTTATCATGAAGTAGTGTTGGATCTTATCAAAGTCTTCTTCTGCATCTATTGAAATGATCGAGTGGTTTTTGTCTTTGCTTCTGTTAATGTTCTGTATTCCATTTATAAATTTGTATATGTTGAACCACCCTTGCATTCCTGAGGTGAAGCCAACATGGTCATGGCGAATGATCTTTCTGATATGTTGTTGGATTCAGTTTGCCATTATTTTATTGAGGATTTTTGCATCGATGTTCATTAAGGTGATTGGTCTATAGATCTCCTTTTTGGAGGTGCCTTTGTCTGGGATTAGTGTAATACAGGCTTCATAGAATGAGATAGACAGTGTTCTTTCCCTTTCTATTTTGTGGAAAAGTTTAAGGAGAGTTGGTATTAGTTTTGTTGTAAAGGTCTGATAGAATTCAGACCCTTAATTTGTTTTTCTCTCTGTTTATGGTGATCTCTGTTTCAGTTTGGTGTTTATTTAGGGTTCCTATGATTTCATTTATTTGTTTCTGTGTATTCTTATATTCTTTAATTTTGTTGTCTTGAAATTTCTTGAGTGCCTCCTGTACATTTTGGTTGACTAAGTCTAGTACATCTCTGTGATTGTAGGATTTCTTCTTTCAGGATGTTCCTGTGAGTTTCGTTGGGTTCCTCGGTATAGTTTATCTTGGAGTCTGGATCTGGGCACCTATTTTCTTCATTTCACTCTAAATCCTGTACTACTTTATTTTGGGGGAGGAGAGTGATTTCTCTCCCTTTTTCTTCTTCCCATATTTCCATTAGGTACCATTTCTATCCCTGCACTATGTGTAATTTAGTATTAGCTGGATTACAATATTAATGCTAACAAAACCAAGAGAAAAGGGTAAAAAAGAGATGGAAAGATAAAAGGAAGACAGAAGAGAGGAAAAGAAAAAAGAAAAAAACAAAATATGAGAGAGATGGTGGTTGATCAAACCAGGCAGCAAGTCCCTTAAAGAAGGGAAAAAAAAATCACCAGCTCTGGAACAGTAGAATTGCAGCCTTAGTTGTTTTGATGTTACTCCTTGAGCATCCAGACCTGTCTGTGTGTGTCTCTTAGGCAGGTTTGGAGTCCTCCTGTGGCTGGTGGCAGGTGGATGGGTTCCCACAGGCCTATGGTGGAGGACTTTCATTGAGGTGAACTAGCAGGCCTTTGGATCCTGGGCCTGGCATGCCTGAAGGGCACAGGCTGGCAGAGTGAAGATCATTTGTGTCTGTGGTTTGCCAGCTTGGCAGGCTTTAGGGGCATGGTCCTGGTGGAGATTGTGCAGGCCTGTGCAGGCATGAGGGGCACGGGCCAGCAGAGCAGAGTTTGTGCAGGTCTGTGCAGACCTAATGGTGCAGAGTGGCAGAGATCGTGCATGTGTGGATCTCCAGCTTGGCAGGCCTTAGGGGCGTGGCCCAGCACAGCAGAGATTGTGCAGGCCTGTTCAGGCCTGAGGGACATGGCCTGACAGAATGAAAATCGTTGCAGGCCTGTGTGGGCCTGAGGTGGGTAGCCCGGCAGAGATCGTGAATGTCTGTGGATTGCTGGCTTGGCAGGCCTTAAGGGCTCAGTCCAGCAGTGATCACGGGGATCTGAGGAGTGGGTATTTGGGATAGCATGGCCCTGGCTTGGCTGAGGAGCAGGGCTGGAGGATCAGAGATCCCACGGCCTGCAGAGCAGCGGCTTTGCGGGCCTATGGGGCAGGGCTTGGTGTGCAGCACCAGCTATTCTTTTAGTGTATCGTGGCATGGAGAAGCCTTCCACGCGCTAGGGGTTCAGAGTGCTGATGTTTCAGCTCTCTCTGGTGCTTTACCTTAGCCAAGCCTGTCTCCAGCCTCTCAGCCTCCCTGAATCATGGAGCTCACGTGATCTGCAGCTGTGTCCTGGTCACCATCTTGGATCTCTCCTGGTGTTTTAGATCCATGGTTTCTTCCTGACACATAGCTTCTGTGGACTCTTCATCCTGTGGATTCACGGATCCTGCTGAACCATGGCTCCTGCTGACTCATAGCTACTTTTGACTCTCAGCTTTAGTTGACTCCTGGCTCCTGCTGACTTATGACCTCTGCAGACACATGGCTTTTTGTGACAATGGCTCCTGCTAACCCATGCCTTCTGTTGACCATAGCTTCTAATACAAGGAAAAGAAAGACCCCTCTGAAGATTCAGAGCTCTAGAAACTCCATCTCAGTTCAGGTTGGCCTGACATCTCAACAAAGCACTGTTTATGGAAACTGGAAAACACCAAGGAGTGTGCTCTGGACTGGTGGAAAGGAGATGATTTTCACAGAAAACTCTTAAATTCTTTAAGGTAGCTTTCTCTCTGAAGCCTCCAAGAAATTGCCTTTTCAACATGAGTTTTGAGCACACCAGAAAAGTTGGTTTTCTGTTTTGAGAGAAATAAGTTCCTTGAGTGGAAATACTACCTGAATATGAAATAAAAAAGTAATGTAACAAGAAACAGATTTACAGAATCTCAGAGTAGCAGACTCTAAACCTTGGAATCACTCATGTTTTGTATGAGTATTTCATACAGCATCCTACCAAAGTGGAATCTGGCCTTTCCTGAAGGCCTTGTTAATTTCAGAGGTAGTTCTTTCCATCTTTGCATAATTCTTAGTTATGACCAAGATTTCATGCACAGATCCCAATGTCTTTGTCTCTGTAAACAATTCAGCCCCACACCGCAACAGGAGAAACAAGAGTGGATTTCTTATATCATAATTCTTCAAATATTTAAATGCAACACTTGGATCACTCACTCGTTAATTCATTCTTTACTCTCCAACAACAAATTATTATCCAGTACAAAATATCAATACAGCCAAGATTGAAAAACATTATTCTACCCTGTTCCAGAAAGAAAGACATTTTATTTTCCCCAGATGAGGGACTTTACCTGACATGAAGGATTATTTTTCCTTAAAATGAAACATTCTTGAGGATCAAGGGAGGTAAATGTCAGGCCTGATAGCATTTTTCTTCTCTCTAAAATGTACTGAAAGGTGTGAAATGAAGTTCTTGCCACCTCTCAATTAAATAGGCTTCTAAAGAAAGGTTTGATTACATTGCTTTTTTGCTTCCTTACATTTATCTGAAAGAACAATATGGTAACCAGTGCTCTTTTTTGTCCATAGAGCAAAGACAGCCCTTGTTCTGGGCTTATAATCAGCCTTAATTATACAGAACATACAACTCCTTTCTGTATCTTCTGGCTGCCTCTTTTCAGGGCTGATTTCTGCCCTAGAGTTTCACGTGTGAAAACATAGTCAAGCAGAGTGTAGTCTGTACCAGTGATCTAGGAGGAACTTGGACTCTCTGGCTGTGCTTTCCATCCACCTGATAAATTATACTCATCTAAGCAGAAGTTGTGACAAAGACACTGGTTGTTACTCTTCTTGCTGCTGACTTTGTTGAATGCTAATAAACAAGTATCCTTTGCTAAGAATAAGACAACAGCTAAATAAAGATGAATTAATTTTCCTGCTAAGGCAAATAAAAACCTGGGAGTAATATTTGCCAAAAGGGACTATAAATGTTCTTCATATATGAAAAGCTCTGACAAATCAACAAGAAAGCCCTATATTCTCATTCCTTATGAATAAAAAGAAATGTAAAACAATAATAATTGAATTAATACATAATGATGTATATTAGCTCCCCAGAACTTTTTCGTTTTCTAACTGAATATTTGTACCCTTTAACCAGCACCTCTGTTTCCCCCACTCTTCAGCCCTGGGCAAATACTGTTCTACTCTTTGTTTCCATTAATTAGTGTCACCTGTCACCCATACACAATGGGCTCTATGGGTGGTGATAGATGTGTTAATTAACTTGTGATAAATACTATACAATATATACATATATCATATACGTTGAATTTATATGATATTTATTTGTCAATTTAATACTTTTCCAAAAGAATGTAACAAAAGACTTTATGATCAGAAAAAGTGCTAAGTATCTAAATTGTTAAAATTATGTTATATCTGATGACAGAAAACATTCCACTGTTCAAATGATGATTTTGTTAAAATCCTGAAGCAGAAGAAAATGGTCTTAGTCTATAGTGATGTGTAACAAATATATAAAAATTTTATTTAGTAAATAATTGTGTAGGAAAAATTACCAAGAATTGAGATGGAAGCAAAGCATCAGATTAGTGGTGATGCAGGAGAAGCAGAAAGAACAATTTGGTCAAGAGTTGGTGAAGACTGGCCAGATAAAATGTCACAAAAGTCCTGCCTAGGACATGCCCCTTCAGGAGACATCTGGTTGGGAACAGCCTCGGACCCTCCTTTGGTGGTTAACTCAATAGCCACTACATCATGATAAAAGATGTTTGTGCAGAAGGGAATGTTCTAGAGTTAGCATGTGCACTGAGGGTTGGGGAACTTGTCCTCAGGTGACCTTTTGAGACACCCTCCTACTTAAACCTCATACATATGGACTGCATCTTATACATGTAATTATAACAGAATGCATTATGGGTAGGGACATGTGCAGTCAAAAATAAGTCATACAGCATCCTCCTGTCAATCAATCCTAACTCCTCTTGCAAAGACCGCCCAGATATTTCCTGCCATCTGCCCTTATAACCTACAAATTGCCCTTTGAATAAAGATCAAGAGTTTTGTGTCATCTGGTCAGAGCCCACTACTCTGTCTTGTGGTATTTCTTCCTGTCTATACATTTTTCTTTCAATAAAACTGTCCTGCTGCTTGCAACCTGTGTCTCTGACCAGTGCTTTGTTCTGAGACACAGAATCTGAGGTCTTCTCCACCAGGGTCAGAGACCACCCATCAGTAACAGTAGCATAGGCTATTTTTGGATGGTGGGTTATGAGGAATTCTTTGTCATTGTCTTGACTGCTATGATTGTTCCAACTCCTCTGCAATAAACATGTACTTGAGAACAGAAAACTGTCAAAGACTTATAAAATGTGGAGACAGGATTGTCTGAAGGAAGATCACTGAACTTGGACTTAGATCCCTGAGTCTGAGCTAAGGTCAGTTTTTCTCTAGGGATGGAACTTGAGAATCTATCCTGTACTCTGTGACTTCCAGCTTTCAGTGGGGTTAACAGCACCTACCTCATGCAGGGATCCCAATGCTACCCACTAATTACTGAAGAACTGAACCTACTGCACAGGGGACCCAGATGAGAGACTCCTCCAAAGACAGAAGGTTGTCACCAAGACATGATAACACAGACAATTCCAAGTTAGAATCCTGGATCTACTACTTCCTTGTTCTGGACTCTCATGGAAGTTGCTTAATCCCTCCAAGATTCAGTTTCATTATCTGTGATACTTCACAGTATCATGAGGGTCAGTGAGATAATACAGTAGGTGACACAACTGGAGCTTGGGGGCCAAATCCAGCTGTTCCAAGTTTCTGTGACTAACATTTTATGGAAACACGGGTAACCATTTGTTTATGCATTGCCTGTAGCAGCTATCTACTGCATCACAAGAGTGCATGTGGGTTGTTGGAACAGAGACCACATGGCTCACAAAACCTAAAATAGTTAAGACTTTGACCCCTGAGATAGTGTTTAGAAACAACTTAGAATAGTGCTGTCATTGAAAAGATGACTGCTATTATTATCATTATCATTATTCCCATTATCATTGATTAATACCTCTGCTTCGAAGTAATTCTGAAAAAAAAAAGTTTTCCTCTGTACTAAACCTAATTCATCCCAATTGAATGAGTCATTCTTGCTGAGTCGTTCTTTAAAAAAACAGTTTCTAAGGAACTCTTCTGCAGTCTATAGCCATCCATATTCATCATCACCTCTGAGAGAACATTCTGTCTTCTGGGCCAGTCCTTCGGCTTGTTTCTTCAATGTATGCTCTGTTCCCAGTCAAGATGAGGACATTTCTGGTATGAAGTTTCTGTACAGCAGCTTCTTTTGCCTTAAAAATATCACATAGTCCCCTCACAGTTTCCTTCTCTGAGGGTCACATGACCCCAATTCCTTTCTGTTATTACTCAGTCAGACTCTAATCCAAGGCATCCTGAGCTGTAGAAATTCAGCTGGTATAGAGAGGGAGGGCGCAGGGCCAAAGCAGATGACTTCACTGTGGAACTGGACCATCCCAATACACAATGGCCAAGTGGGGCAGCAGTCTCAGGCTACGTTTAAGACTCATCATGATCTAAGGATGTATGATCCAGCAGATGCGATGAAATTAGAGGAGCCCAGGTAGCAGGTAAGACCCAAAGTCAGTCCAGGCAGAAGGCAATGACATTGGTGGATAATCTTGTCCATTTGGCACTCAACTGCCTGCTGGGTGAACTGAGGCAGAAAGTGCCTTATCTCTATTGGGACAATGTACTGAAAGTAGACAAAGTCTGTGTTAGGAAGCTGTAAGTGCCCAGGCTCTGAGCAGTTTCCCAGACACTAAGTCTCAGTACATCTGGAGCTGAGATGAGTAAGATGGTCTCTGTCACCAGCATGGGGAGCATGGGAACATGGATAGGCCCACAGGTGACAGGGGCAGAGATTCTAGGAAAAGGAACATGTGAAAGCTGCAGTCTACAGGTACTGTTTCCTTTGATCTCTCTCACCTGCAAAAGATCAGCTACCTATGAGCCTCTGTGGAACTTCCTCTACATACATTGTGATGCTCACGATGGCCTTTGATCCTGGTGAAATCCAGAAAGTTCTACTTTCCTCTGAAACTCCTGGAAGTTAATGGAGCATTTAGGTCAAGGGCGAAGCTTGAAAGTTTGCATTTCTCTCAGTTTCCCAGATGTTCTTAATGCAGGTGTAACAGGAACCATACTTTGAGAAATACTGGGTATTAGTAAAACAGAGGAAGAGAATTTAAAATACATGATGGCCATCTCCATTTAGTTTTTATGAGAATCTAAAATAAGTGCTATTGATCCATTTCACAGATGATTAGAGTGAGGCATAAAGAGATTAAAATGGATTGGCTCAAGATGTAATACTTGGGAGCAGTGACTCTCAACCAGGGAACAGGTAGAGAGGTGAGGGTGTGAACTAAGAGGGGGAAACCAAATGTCTACAGAGGCCATGAGGCCGTCAAATAGAAACTATAGCAGCTTTGCGTGGGAGTACACCGTCTCCATTTCTGTTCAAATGTTACTAGATTTTTATAATTTTCAAGAGAAGCCAAAAATCTCAATTTTTAAGCATTCTAAAAAAATATACTGGGTAAGACAGATAATATAGGTCTGCCAGCTAAATTTGGGCTAGGGGTTGCAAATTTGTACCTTCTATGTGTACTTCTCAGTCCTTAGTAGATGTGCAAGTCACTTTGCATCCTTTTAAAGACATGGATTCAGCTCTGACCATCCTGCATAGTCTCAGGCAACATTCTAGAAATACTGAGTGCAAATTTCTGGAGGTTGGGAATCTGTGTTTGAACATGATCTGGAGGTGATTCATGCACACATTCAAGTTTCACAGGCACTGTCCCAGAGCACTAGTTCTGTACTTTAGTGGAGAATGAGATCGCTCAAGGATATTTAAAAACACTAAGGCCTGGAGACTCTTTTAATTGCTCCAAGATGGAGCTCTGAACCAGGATATTTTTTTCTTTTTGATGGTACTGGAGTTTTGCTGAGCCCATGCTCCACCATTTGAGCCACGCCCCCAGTCCTTTGGGGCTTTAAATGTTTTTAAGATAGGTTATTGCAATTTTTGTCTGGAACCAGCCTTGGATGGCAAGCCTCCTACCTCCACCTCCTAAGTAGCTGGGATTATAGCAGTAAACCACCACAACTAGCACCATCACCAGGATTTTTTTTAAATATCCAGGTTGGTCCTAACAAGGTTGAAGACTAGAAATTCTTATCAGAGTCTTCTATACATTTTGCCCAAACTGGAGGCATAGGAATATGCTATTTGAATAGAAGAGGTGATTTAAGCTGAAGCCCAGGAGTAGAAGTCAACATGTGCCCATACAGCTGTATGCATGCCTGGAAGGAAAATACCAGAGGCTATGTGGGGTGGGGGTTCTGACTCTATCTCCATCCCAAGTTCTAAGAAGCCAACACCACTGTTTTCCATGGTACTTCACAGATCTTCCCACAGTCAAGACCTGCCAGGAAATGAAGCCAGCACCACACTTGGAGAACAATAACCAGCCAATGCCTGGTGTGGCCAATGGCCAAAGTAACTGATCCACGGATGGCCCATCTGGTCAGCCATAGAGGACTGGCTTTGGTGCCTTGCCTGGTTGTGTAGTTAAAATACAGGCCACTCTGTTTTCTGGTTTTGTAAGTTAATTGGTGACCACTTAAATATCCTAAATAACAATAATAACCACAGTGGAGAATGACTATCCAACGTACCCTCCTGAGTGGTATTCAAAGGCTATGTGGTCTAGGCCATGGTCTCTAAAGACAAATGAGTGTAAGAGAAAATGGAACCAGTCCAGGGCTTGTAGAGCACAAAGAAAAGAAGCAATATCAGAATCCTTAGGGAGGATATACTTGTTTCCAGTGGCTGAGTGTGGAACAAAACAACAATAAAATTATTAGGTCCACGCAGAGTATGAAGAGAGGAAACAGGAATGAAAGTAGAAGATCAACAACAGAGATAAGAAAACAGAACAAGTGGGTTTTGGAGGCAGAGTTTGGAGAACATCCCATAGGATACCACAATGCAGGTGGAAGCGACATTTATGGGATGCCCATGGCTGAGCTGACAAGCTGGGAAGGAGACATCGAGGGCAGGATGCCTGCTTGGACAGCATCCCTCATTGCCTCTTTTCATATCTGTCAGTTGGTCAACAAATGTTTACTGAGCCCCTGCTATGGGCCAGACAATGGGTAGAGTTGGACTGAGGTTCCCCAGTTTCATTGGTGAATAAGTTTACCTTGGACAACATGTTCTGTAGGTAGAATTCATATGTTCTGCAAGTGCTTGTTGAGTACCTTTGGTATTCCAGGTCCTGTATTTAATGCTATGGATAGAAAAAGAGGCTATGTAAAGAATAAGAGGCTATATGGTTTCTGTTCTCATGGGGAGTACATACTAGTGAGGGCAGAACCTACATGAACAATAGAATAATACAAAAAATAATATAACAAAAGAATAATAAAAGGAAATGCAGAACTACTATATGGTGTTCCTCAGAAAACTTTGCTTAAAGAAAACTTTTCTGAGGTGTCAAAAAGATTATCTGGCAAAGTGACATTTGAGTTGATATCAAAGAGGAATAGGAGTTAATTAAACCAAATCTGTGTTGAGCCCTCAGCAAAGAGATCAGAATGTGCAAAGGCCCAGGGGCAGGAAAGAGTATGACATTATCAAGAAATGGAAAAGAGAATAGTGTAGCTGAAACTTGGTAAGCAAGGAGGAATCAGCTCTTGTCAAGCCTTGTATACAATGCAAGGGAATTGAGTCTTACCCAAGAAGCATGAGACTCTGATCAAAGGCTTTAAGCAGGAATGCCTGATGAGGGAGGTTGGATGCATTCTTCAGACTGTCAATGACAGTGGTTTTGCCAACTCTGGATACCCATTTGTCTGAACTCAAACTCTCTCCTGACCAAGACCCTCCAAGACTTCCAGCTAATGAAAGCTGGAGAGTCTCAGCAGTGCCTCAGGCTAGTGCCTCAGCTCAGGCATCTTAGCATCTCATCTCCAAATGATTACAGCATCCATTCCTCTTCTGATCCTCTTACCTAAGAAGTACAGCCAGAATCACGTGACATTGCTGGGGTCACCTGAGAGCTGTGCTTGACTGTGGCATAGTCAACTTTGTGTTTTGCAAAGACAACCCAGACTGCTGTGTGGAGAGCAGATTGGAGGAGGCTCTAGAGCACATCAATGTGCTCTCTCTCTATTTGCACATTACAATGGTTCAGGAAGATTCAGGATCTCCTTAGTGTGCTCTCTGTATATATTTATATAACTAAAATAGCTAAATTGGATACTTTTGGCACTCTATCTCTGTCTGTCCATCTGTCTATCTCTCTCTCTCACCTTTATATACAGATGGATATCCTTATCTCCATATATCTCTATATCTAGATATAGCTATATATGTATATACATATGTGCATAGAGATAGATGCAATTCTGTTATTCTAAAGTTATTCTATTAGACAAATATGTAGAAAGAAGACTCTGAAGAGATGTTACATACCATTCAATTATTTTACCATGCAAATTTGTAAAGAGCACACACTGAGAAGATCCTAGAATCAGATTCCAGATCCTAGATCAGGAGAGAGATTTTCCTACTAGAATGGTTGAATTGAATCTAGATCTCCAGTGTGCTCTTGATGTCTATGAAATGGCTGGATTTAATGCAACAACATCTCTTCCATGTTCTCTTTCTCTGTGTTCCCTTAATAGAATAACAAAATGAAGGAATTAGATTCAATGCCTCCTTTAAAATGTATCCAACTGGGCTCCCATGGATCCAGTTCTCAGTGGTTGGTTTGGCTAGAGGTGTGGTTCAAATGATAGAGTATTTGCCTGACAAGTGCAAGGCCCTGAGTTCAAACCCCAGTACTGCCACAAACAAACAAACAATGGTTAGGCTAGCAGATCTTGGAATGCCAAAAGATGTGCACATTCTTATGGGGAGAGGCATCTGAAGACCAAAACCCCAGGGTTGATGAGGTTCATCATTTATAAGTTTCCCAAATGGAACATCAGCCAAATACTGGCAAAAATCACGGCATCTGGTTTTTATCCTACCTACTGGAGTTTACAACAATCTAGCCAAACTACAGGAAGCTTTCTTAGCACCCTTGCTTGAAGAGGCCTGCACAACATCCCATTCTCATTACTAAGTAGAGCGATTAACCTACTGTCTTTAAAGAGGCTTTCTGTGAGAAATTGGGTTAAATGTTGGAAGTTACTAATCTGGAGTGCTTCTGGAAAAAAGTAGTTCCTTCCCCCCTAAGCCACACTGATCTTCACTAGCTAAAGCCAGACTAGATAAACCAAGTTTAGAAAGGGAAAACTAAGACATCTGATTGCTGTACTGGCATGGTAGAAATAGGGACCAGAAAGCTCTGCATCTTTTTCTAGAAAAGGTAAGTAACACACTGTCAGGATAGAAACATGGGAGCAAGGCTACCAGTCAGTCCTTAATGTGTGCTACAAGGTTGCTCATATCCTGCCTGTTTTGCCCCATCTTCTACCAATCCCCGCATGTCCAGACCACTTTCTCATTCTTCTCTCAGATGTTCTGCATTTACTATCTGCATTACTTGGAATTCTCCTCCTCTGGATTTTGGATCACCTGTCCTAATTACTCAAATCACCAATGTTACCTTCTCACATCAGCCTACTTTATTTCCTTCCCAATGGAGCTACATAACACCAAGCCTCAGCAAAATTAAACTGGAAGAGCAGCTGAGCAGATCTCATTGGTACCCAAATCAAGGGAGGTCATGTGATCTAGGTCCTGGCATCCATCAGGTAGCATCAAGGACAAAGTCCCTGCCTTCTTGGTAATTAGCCTCTGTTGAGAGAGGCAGATACGCAGGTTAGTAAATAATATAGTGAGTGAAGGTGAAGAGAGTGTGAAGAGAGATAAAGCAGGAAAAAAGAGAGAATGCATCATCAAATTCTCCTACTTCCCTTAAACACTTGCTACCTGCCTTAAAGCAGCCATGTTTTGTGACCTGCCACCTGACTTTCCAAGTGGCCAAGAAATTTCAGAGCAGATAGGAGAGTAACACTTAAAAGACCAACTCCACAGAACAGATGGCTTAGTTATTTCATGCCAATTAAATCAACGGTTCAGCTGTCTGATCCATTCCTCACTGATCAAGCAGCAAAGAGCCTCTTGTGCGGGAGCAGATATCTGATTTAACGTAAAAGACGATAATGGAGACAGACACGAGGGTCACACAGACAATTGAGCAATATGAAGATAAAGAAATTACACAACGGCAAAAGAGGGAGGCAAAGGAGCAAGTGGCAATGGTGGGAAGATGAGTGATAAAGGCTAAAAAAAGCTTTATGTAATTAGAACAGCAGGCAGAGCAAGTCTGTGAGGGTGCTAACTATTGGGTCCAGGTACACCTATTATAATAATGTACTTGCTTTGTGCCATACTCTGCTAAGCACTGTGTACTAGTAGGAGGAGATTCAAAGATACATAAGAGGCTGTCCCTGGATTGAAGGAGCTCTAGTCTAGAGCTAGAAGCAGACTCAGAAATAAAAGCTATAACATAAAGTCCACTGATAAATGTAATCCAATGTGAGACTGGACTCCATGTTTTTTTTTTTCAATTTTTGATAAGGAGTTCAATGGTAACAAAATTGGCTTGGCATATTCTAAAACTAACAAGGCTTTGAGGTAGCACAATGTGTTAAATTTAACACCAGGTGCCCAGGTGCTTTGAAATGACCAATGTAGGACCATCATGTGATTTTCTTATAGGGACAACTGGGATCAGCTCAGAAGTGAATGGATCTGCTATCTTCCTCAGTCATCCTGGGAAGAGATAAATCCTAGGATTTATCCTAGGATGGGACTTAAAGATTTGAAAGGTCAACCCAGACCTGTCATTTCAGAGAGATGACATGGAGAAGTTTCTCTCCTCTTTCTGAAATTAATAATAAATAAGTGTTTGTAGGAGAAACATAGAGTGTTAAAAATGCCTGAGGCTTTCTAGTGGTAAGCACAAACTTCCCAGAGCATCAGTAAACACAAAAGGAACTGAATCAGTTCCCAAGGAGATACTTGAGCAGGTGCAGGAGATATAAATCTCTTAGGTATTTGTATTGTTATCCTTTCTGTTACTTCTGAAATTCTAGGAATGCATCCGTAAAAGCCACACCTGTGAAGATGTGACTGTGGTGTGAGAATAGCCAAGTCAGTAAATGGAATAGAACAGAGAACCCAGAAAGGATCCACACAGGCGTGAATATTTAGACTATTAAAAGGGCAGTGTTTCCAAATGGCAGAGAAGGAATGGGTTGTTTAACAACTACCGCTTAACTATCAGAGAAAAAAGAAGGTAGACTGACCTTTGACCTTACTTAAAGGTATTTTCTAGATGTACTGAAAAGTTAAATGTACCAACAAAAATTTTCAATTTTAGAAAAAAAGTAAGACTTAAACAATAATGTTGATACGGGCTCTGTATAAGTAAGATGGAAACTAAAAAGTCCTGACAAAAAACACTGATAAATTCGATCACAAAATGTAAATGGTATCCTGTATGTTGGAAACATCTTTTAAATGTATGCATCTATGGAATTATCACAATGAACCCCCCTTGTACTATTACTGTATGCTAATTAAAAAGTTTAAAGATATGTAGCAGTCTGAAAGGAAATATTTTCAACATATACAATAACTGAAAGATTAATATCCAAATATATCAAGATTCCTCAAAAATCAATAAGATAAAAACACTAAAACTTAATAGAAAATTGGACAAACAATATAAACAAGCAATGTACAAAAAAGAAAAAATGCAAATGAAAAAACATTTAATTTTATTAGTTACAAGGACAATGTACAAACAACAGTGATGTTTCATGTGATTTTTTTTTCCCCAGTGGAATAGCAAACTTAAGACAATATTAAGTGCATGTCGATGAGTATTATTAGCAGATCAAACTGGTAGAGCATTTCTAGAAAGCAATTCAACAGTATCTTAAATTCTTGTTAAAATAACACAGAAATATGGGTGGATAGCCTAGAAAAATACATGACTACAAAGTGGCACATACATGTTATAGACAGAAAGTCTGTGTCCTACCCTAAACCTATATGTTGAAATCTAATCCCAATGAGAGGGCATTTGGAAGCAGGGCATCTGAATTAGGCCATGAGTGTAGAGCCTTCATAAACAGCATCAATGCCCTTACAATTTGTCAGAGAATTAACCCATCCTCATTGTGCCATGTGAAGACAAAAGTAGTAAACTGTCAGCAACCAGGAAGAAAGCTCTCACCAGAGCCCAACCATGCTCACATCCCAGTATCAGACATCCAGCCTCCAGACTGTGTGAGGTAAATGCCAGTTATTTAAGCCACCTGGTCTATGGTCTTTTTAAAATAGCAGACTACACTAATACATACTGCAGGAGATGAGAAAAAAAGACCAGAAATAGCAGTGACTAAACTGCATATCCATGCAATAGAATGCCATGCATCTGCTAACTAAATGAGGCAGATGTATATGTGCTTATATGGGAATATCTTCAACGAACACTGTTAAATGAAAAGGTGACTTCCATACAGTATGATACTATTTCTGTTAAAAGAAAAACAATACAAACACAAAGCTAAATATATTTTTAAGGCATACACAAATTCTCACTATATGGATACACAGACATAGATGAAGATGTAGACACAGATGTAGGTATAGCTATCACTATACCATAGCTACAGCTGTATCTATAGCTGTACAAATACTTAATACACAGGCAATAACTGGAAAGATGAACGTGAAACTGACAGCAAAGGCTACATCTGGGATGGGAATATGAGACTGAAGGTAGAGGATTCAAAGGGGAATTTTCACTTTGTATTTTTCATATATTTGCATCAAATATACACATATACCTATGAGTGATTATGATAAGAATGTATTTAGGTATCCTACAACTTAAAAAAATGAGTTGAAGACAGGAAGAAAGGAAGAAATGAGAGAAGAAGGGAAGGAAAGAAGGAAGGGAGAGAGGGACAAAAAGAGGAAGGAAGGAAAACATGTAGAAGGGCCAGATTTGAGGGACTTACATAAAAATAAAATTTGATTTTGACCTTAAGAGAGAATCATTAGAGACTTCGAAATAATGCAGAGCTGTTTTGAGATCTGTAAGTCATAGATGGGAATCAAATGATTCTCAGAATGCTTGGAAACAGAAAGACCAAGTTGAAACCATTAAAAAAATGTCTTGAATAGGGTAGTGATCTAAGAAAGTTTCTAGAAGAAGGGGAGACCTTGAGTTGGACTAAAGCAATTTAAATGCTTGTTTGTTGTTTAAGCCACAGGGCCTATGGTCATTTGTTATTGCAACACAAGAGATGAACAAAATATCCAGAAATAGCAGAGTGATTAAATAAATGAAGCTCAATGTCAGTCAAGGCTCTGGGTTGAAACAATGGTTCTCAAACTTGGCTGCGCAGCCTATCATCTGAGGAGCTTCTAAACAACCAGAGAAGATGGGACACAGAGTCATGGATGATAGAGATAGGCTTAAACCCAGGTCAATCTCACACAAAAATCTGTTCTTCTAATCATTACGCAATGGCCATAATTTCTACCATCTCCTTATTATCTTACATATGAAGCCCAGAAAGACTTAGTAAATCCTTCATGGTCACACAGTGGTAGATAGGGCTCAAGTCAGTGTCCTCTAATTCCAAATTCTATGTACCTTCAAGGAAGCTCCAAACATAATAAATTTGTCTCCTATAAAGTAGTACTTCATTTCACTCCCATCTTCATATGAAGACACTCAGGCTATGGAAAAGACAAAGTTGGGTGAAGGAGAGATGTTCGCGACTAAGTTGTTCAATGCCGAAGGCCATTATCTTCCATACATGGCCAGTGAGATAGCCCTTGATAGCTGCTGTTCCAATAAAGTACCACTTGTGTTAATGGTGTCCATGTGCAGTGTAGTCAGTGAGAAGTTGTGATAGATTTCCTTTCATGTGCTTGACCAACCCATGTCTGCCTAAGAATCGTGCTCATCAAAGAGAATGGGCCTGAGTCCCATTTGTGTCCTGTGCCTCCACTTCCTTAAGTTATGGCTAATTGGGAGCAATATGAACACCTCTCCCAGGAATTCAGAACTGGGGCCAGAGGCTCTAGGTAGTTTACCATGTGTTCTCAATAAAGTCATGTCATCTCAGATTGAGGCAACCATTGGTGACTATGTATAAGTAATAATAGGAAGCTAGTGTATTAAGAAAGGAGGGTGAATCAGACTCACCAGAAAGAACAGAAAAGCCAAGATGAGACACCACATGTCCCCAACTAGAGAGAAACAAAGAGTGAAGAGTCATGAATCTCACCATGACATTCAACTGTACCTATGTCCTTTGTATCCTGTTATCTTAAGTGCCTGATCTACCATTGGGCAATTGCATTTATACCTATTCCTCTTTCTGTTCCCTTCATTCACTGAAGTTGGTTCTATTCTTATTGGCTCAAAAGAAGGAAGCATCTGAGGGGAAAGCCAAAGTGACCAGCCAAACATCTCTCCTTGTCCAGCATTTTCTTTTCAAAAACCAATGTCCAAGGTATTTTTAGGTATTAACAGAAAAGAGATGTTCAGAACAAAATATCTCTCTAATCTTGGGGAAGGAAAGTGAAAGGAAGAAAATGAGAATGCATGAATGGACCATCTGTGACATCATCAAGAAAGCTTCCAGCTGTACCAGCCAGAAAATGGCAGACTCCAGGGAGGAAATGGCTCCATGGTGTGAAAAGGCAGATGGGACTAAGGCAGCACTGCTGGATAATGAAAACACTGCAGTAGAGCTACCTAGATGCAAGGGCCATGTGGGCAACATGAGGGACATCCCAACCACAACCTATGAACACCAGGCACTGAAGGCAGAGTCCATCCTGGGCTGCCTTCATGAGGCATAGCATCAAAATGTGCCCCAGGAGTGGAGAGCCCTGCCCTGAGGAAGAATTGTGTTTCTTTCTTTCTTCTCATTTTCCAATTCCTCCTCCTGTTCCCTTTCCTCCTCTTCCTCCTCCTGCTTTTCCTCTCCTCCTCCTCCTCCTACTTCTTCTTCTTCTTCTTCATGGGACTGGGGCTTCATGCCTGCAAAGCAACATTCTCCTGCTTGAGCCATGCCTCTCCAGTCCAAGAATTGTGTTTCCTAAGCATTGATACCATTGAAGGACCAGGGACTTAGGGAGAGCAGTTAATTGTTCAGAAAATAAAGAAAGGTGTGTCTTCCCTTTCATGTTTTTAGTCTGAATTTTGTACTGACTACACTTATTAATGATCTTCTTTCCTTCAGGTGACCCATGTGGGTCACTGTTTCTGACAAACTGTTCTTGACTGAGATAAACTACATGGAGAATAAATTAACCATAGTCCAGCACATTATTATCAATATTCTATTATCATCTCTGTGGCTGGTTCATTGGATGTTTATAGCAAAGTTCTAAAACAGCGGTTTCCTTTCCAGGGCAAATTACTTAACTTTCATATGTTTTATGTCCCCAAAGCCAAGTCCAAATCTGATCAATGTTCTCCCAAGGACACATTTTGAATATTGGAGATTGGGTTATGCTATGGATGTCCAGAGTCCCAATATTGAGTCTGTTAATTCTGTGTTGCCCCGGGGTGTTCAAGTCCATGCCTGAACTCCAGATGGGCCTATTTCTCAAGTGACATGATGTCAGTCCAGCTCTAGGGTTATAGGTTATAAAATAATTAATTCTATGGAAGCATTTCTTTTATCCAACTCATTTTTGAGCCCGTATTTTCACACCTGGACTCTCCAAGTCTTCTTGGTACCAACACTCCCCTCAATGGCACCTTCATGCCCTTTAGATAGTCACAACATCTAAAAGAATCTGCCATGTGGCAGTTCTCAGTTTTCTGCCCCTGTAACTATGATCCTAGGATGTATTGTCTCTGTGCCTGCCCCATTTTTTAAGATCCATCTACTTTTCTTTTATTCATTTATTGACATGTGCATACATTGTTTGGGTCATTTCTCCCTCCAACCCCTTTCTCCTCCCCCACCCCCCAACCCCTCTCATTTCCAGGCAGAATCTGCTCTGACCTTATCTCTAATTTGTTGAAAAGAATGTATAAGCAATAATAAGAAAGACAAAGCATTTTTGCTAGTTGAGGTAAGGATAGCTATACAGAGAGATTCCTAGCATTGTTTCCATGCACAAATGTGTTACAACCCAAGCTGATTCATCTCTACCTGACCTTTTCAACTAGTTCCTGATCCCCTTCTCATATTGACCTCTGTTGCTTTAAGGTTTCTGTATTAGTTCCTCTGCAATGGGGACATCAAATACTTTCATGTTTTGGGTTTCTTACCTACCTCCATACCTCCTATATGTGCTCTCCCCTTGTCATGTGACCAAAGTCCACCCACATTGATGTATTTGCCCTAGATCTAAAGTACACATATGAGGGAGAACATACGATTTTTGGTCTTCTGAGCCTGGCTAACCTCGCTCAGAATAATGTTCTTCAGTTCCATCCATTTACTTGCGAATGATAAGATTTCATTCTTTTACATGGTTGAGTACAATTTCATTGTGTATAAATACCACATTTTCTTAATCCATTCGTCAGTAGTAGGGCATCTTGGTTGTTTCCATAACTTGGCTATTGTGAACAGTGCTGCAATAAACATGGGTGTGCAGGTGCCTCTGGAGTAACCTGAGTGGCATTCCTTTGGGTATATCCCTAGGAGAGGGATCCCTGGATAACATGGCAGATCCATGTTTAGATTTTTAAGAAGCCTCCAAATTTTTTTCCAGAGTGGTTGCGCTAGCTTGCATTCCTACCAGCAGTGTACAAGGATTCCTTTTTCCCCACATCCTCACCAACACCTGTTGGTGGTGGTATTTTTGATGATAGCTATCCTAACAGGGGTATGGTGGAATCTTAGTGTGGTTTGATTTGCATTTCCTTTATGGCTAGAGATGGTGAGCATTTTTTCATATGTTTTTTGGCCATTTGAATTTCTTCTTTTGAGAAAGTTCTGTTTAGTTCATTTGCCCATTTCTTTATTGGTTTGTTGATTTTGGGAGAGTTTAGGTTTTTTTTTTTGTTTTTTTTTATTATTCATAGGTGCATACAAGGCTTGGTTCATTTCTCCCCCCTGCCACCACCCCCTCCCTTACCACCCACTCTACCCCCTCCCGCTTCCCCCCTCAATACTCCACAGAAACTATTTTGCCCTTATTTCTAATTTTGTTGTAGAGAGAGTATAAGCAATAATAGGAAGGAACAAGGGGTTTTGCTGGTTGAGATAAGGATAGCTATACAGGGCATTGACTCACATTGATTTCCTGTGCGTGGGTGTTACCTTCTAGGTTAATTCTTTTTGATCTACCCTTTTCTCTAGTTCCTGGTCCCCTTTTCCTATTGGCCTCAGTTGCTTTAAGGTATCTGCTTTAGTTTCTCTGCATTAAGGGCAACAAATGCTAGCTAGTTTTTTAGGTGTCTTACCTATCCTCACCCCTCCCTTGTGTGCTCTTGCTTTTATCCTGTGCTCATAGTCCAATCCCCTTGTTGTGTTTGCCCTTGATCTAATGTCCACATATGAGGGAGAACATACGATTTTTGGTCTTTTGAGCCAGGCTAACCTCACTCAGAATGATGTTCTCCAATTCCATCCATTTACCAGCGAATGATAACATTTCGTTCTTCTTCATGGCTGCATAAAATTCCATTGTGTATAGATACCACATTTTCTTAATCCATTCGTCAGTGCTGGGGCATCTTGGCTGTTTCCATAACTTGGCTATTGTGAATAGTGCCGCAATAAACATGGATGTGCAGGTGCCTCTGGAGTAACAGTCTTTTGGGTATATCCCCAAGAGTGGTATTGCTGGATCAAATGGTAGATCGATGTCCAGCTTTTTAAGTAGCCTCCAAATTTTTTTCCAGAGTGGTTGTACTAGTCTACATTCCCACCAACAGTGTAAGACGGTTCCTTTTTCCCCACATCCTCGCCAACACCTGTTGTTGGTGGTGTTGCTGATGATGGCTATTCTAACAGGGGTGAGGTGGAATCTTAGTGTGGTTTTAATTTGCATTTCCTTTATTGCTAGAGATGGTGAGCATTTTTTCATGTGTTTTCTGGCCATTTGAATTTCTTCTTTTGAGAAAGTTCTGTTTAGTTCACATGCCCATTTCTTTATTGGTTCATTAGTTTTGGGAGAATTTAGTTTTTTAAGTTCCCTGTGTATTCTGGTTATCAGTCCTTTGTCTGATGTATAATTGGCAAATATTTTCTCTCACTCTGTGGGTGTTCTCTTCAGTTTAGAGACCATTTCTTTTGATGAACAGAAGCTTTTTAGTTTTATGAGTTCCCATTTATCTATGCTATCTCTTAGTTGCTGTGCTGCTGGGGTTTCATTGAGAAAGTTCTTACCTATACCTACTAACTCCAGAGTATTTCCTACTCTTTCTTGTATCAACTTAAGAGTTTGGGGTCTGATATTAAGATCCTTGATCCATTTTGACTTAATCTTGGTATAGGGTGATACACATGGATCTAGTTTCAGTTTTTTGCAGACTGCTAACCAGTTTTCCCAGCAGTTTTTGTTGAAGAGGCTGCTATTTCTCCATCGTATATTTTTAGCTCCTTTGTCAAAGATAAGTTGCTCATAGTTGTGTGGCTTCATATCTGGATCCTCTATTCTGTTCCACTGGTCTTCACGTCTGTTTTTGTGCCAGTACCATGCTGTTTTTATTGTTATTGCTTTGTAATATAGTTTGAAGTCAGGTATTGTGATACCTCCTGCATTGTTCTTTTGACTGAGTATTGCCTTGGCTATTCGTGGCCTCTTGTGTTTCCATATAAATTTCACAGTAGATTTTTCAATCTCTTTAATGAATGTCATTGGAATTTTGATGGGAATTGCATTAAACATGTAGATTACTTTGGGGAGTATCGACATTTTTACTATGTTGATTCTACCAATCCATGAGCATGGGAGATCTCTCCACTTTCTATAGTCTTCCTCAATCTCTTTCTTCAGAAGTGTATAGTTTTCCTTGTAGAGGTCTTTCACATCTTTTGTTAGGTTTACACCTAGGTATTTGATTTTTTTTGAGGCTATTGTAAATGGAATTGTTTTCATACATTCTTTTTCCGTTTGCTCATTGTTAGTGTATAGAAATGCTAATGATTTTTCTATGTTGATTTTATATCCTGCTACCTTGCTATAGCTATTGATGATGTCTAGAAGCTTCTGAGTAGAGTTTTTTGGGTCTTTAAGGTATAGGATCATGTCGTCTGCAAATAGGGATATTTTGACAGTTTCTTTACCTATTTGTATTCCTTTTATTCCTTCTTCTTGCCTAATTGCTCTGGCTAGGAATTCCAGTACTATGTTGAATAGGAGTGGAGATAGTGGGCATCCTTGTCTGGTTCCTGATTTTAGAGGGAATGGTTTTAATTTTTCTCCGTTAAGTATAATGCTGGCTGTAGGTTTGTCATATATAGCTTTTATAATGTTGAGGTACTTTCCTTCTATTCCTAGTTTTCTTAGAGCTTTTATCATGAAATGATGTTGGATCTTATCAAAGGCTTTTTCTGCATCTATTGAGATGATCAAGTGGTTTTTGTCTTTGCTTCTGTTAATGTGGTTTATTACATTTATTGATTTTCGTATGTTGAACCACCCCTGCATCCCTGGGATGAAGCCTACCTGGTCGTGGTGAATAATCTTTTTGATGTGTTGCTGAATTCGATTTGCCATTATTTTGTTGAGGATTTTTGCATCAATGTTCATTAAGGAGATTGGCCTATAGTTCTCCTTTTTGGAGGTGTCTTTGCCTGGTTTTGGGATAAGTGTAATACTGGCTTCATAAAATGTGTTTGGCAGTTTTCCTTCCCTTTCTATTTCATGGAACAGTTTAAGGAGGGTTGGTATCAGTTCTTCTTTAAAGGTCTGATAGAATGCAGCAGAGAATCCATCAGGTCCTGGACTTTTCTTTTTTGGGAGACTCTTGATTGCTGCTTCAATTTCATTTTGTGTTATAGGTCTATTCAGGTGATTAATTTCCTCTTGGTTCAGTTTTGGATGATCATATGTATCTAGAAATCTGTCCATTTCTTTTAGATTTTCAAATTTATTTGAATATAGGTTCTCAAAGTAGTCTCTGATGATTTCCTGGACTTCCATGGTGTTTGTTGTTATCTCCCCTTTTGCATTCCTGATTCTACTAATTTGGGTTTTTTCTCTCCTCATTTTAGTCAGGTTTGCCAGGGGTCTATCGATCTTGTTTATTTTTTCAAAGAACCAACTTTTTGTTTCATTAATTCTTTGTATGGTTTTTTTGGTTTCTATTTCGTTGATTTCAGCTCTTATTTTTATTATTTCTCTCCTTCTATTTGTTTTGGGATTTGCTTGTTCTTGTTTTTCTAGGAGTTTGAGATGTATCATTAGGTCATTGATTTGGGATCTTTCAATCTTTTTAATATATGCACTCATGGCTATAAACTTTCCTCTCAAGACTGCCTTAGCTGTGTCCCATAGGTTCCGGTAGGTTGTGTTTTCATTTTCATTGACTTCTAGGAACTTTTTAATTTCCTCTTTTATTGCATCGATGATCCATTCTTCATTAAGTAATGAGTTATTTAGTTTCCAGCTGTTTGCATGTTTTTTGTCTTTACTTTTGTTGTTGAGTTCTACTTTTACTGCATTGTGGTCAGATAGTATGCATGGTATTATTTCTATTTTCTTATATTTGCTGAGGCTTGCTTTGTGCCCTAGGATATGATCTATTTTGGAGAAGGTTCCATGGGCTGCTGAGAAGAATGTATATTGTGTAGAGGTTGGATGAAATGTTCTGTAGACATCTACTAGGTCCACTTGATCTATTGCATATTTTAGATCTTGGATTTCTTTATTGAGTTTTTGTTTGGATGACCTATCTATTGATGATAATGGAGTGTTAAAGTCTCCCACAACCACTGTGTTGGCGTTTATATATGCTTTTAGGTCTTTCAGGGTATGTTTGATGAAATTGGGTGCGTTGACATTGGGTGCGTACAGATTGATGATTATTATTTCCTTTTGGTCTATTTCCCCTTTTATTAGTATGGAATGTCCTTCTTTATCTCATTTGATCAATGTAGGTTTGAAGTCTACTTTGTCAGAGATAAGTATTGCTACTCCTGCTTGTTTTCGGGGGCCATTGGCTTGGTAAATCTTCTTCCAGCCTTTCATCCTAAGCATATGCTTATTTCTGTCGGTGAGATGAGTCTCCTGTAAGCAACAAATTGTTGGATCTTCTTTTTTAATCCATTTTGTCAAACGGTGTCTTTTGATGGGTGAATTAAGTCCATTAACATTAAGTGTTAGTACTGATAGGTGTGTGGTGATTCCTGCCATTTAGTTATCTTAGTTGTTTGAAGGTTTGATTGTGTGTACCTAACTTGATGTTACTCTCTACTATCTTGCTTTTTCTTATCCTGTGGTTTGGTGCTGCCTGCCTTTTCATGGTTAAGTTGGGTGTCACTTTCTGTGTGCAGAATCCCTTGCAGAATCTTTTGTAGTGGTGGCTTTGTGGTCACATATTGTTTTAGTTTCTGCTTATCATGGAAGACTTTTATTGCTCCATCTATTTTGAATGATAGCTTTGCTGGGTAGAGTATCCTGGGGTTGAAGTTATTTTCATTCAGTGCCCGGAAGATCTCACCCCACGCTCTTCTTGCTTTTAATGTTTCAGTTGAGAAGTCTGCTGTGATTTTGATGGGTTTACCTTTGTATGTTACTTGTTTTTTCTCTCTTGCAGCCTTCAATATTCTTTCCTTAGTTTCTGAACTTGTTGTTTTAATGATGATATGTCGTGGAGTAGTTCTATTTTGATCTGGTCTGTTTGGTGTCCTGGAGGCCTCTTGCATTTGTATGGGAATATCTTTCTCTAGATTTGGGAAATTTTCCGTTATTATTTTGTTGAATATATTACGCATTCCCTTCGCTTGCACCTCTTCTCCTTCTTCGATGCCCATGATTCTCAAGTTTGGTCTTTTGATGGAGTCAGTGAGTTCTTGCATTTTCTTTTCACAGGTCTTGAGTTGTTTAATTAATAGTTCTTCAGTTTTTCCTTTAATTACCATTTCATCTTCAAGTTCTGAGATTCTGTCTTCTGTTTGTTCTATTCTGCTGGATTGGCCTTCTGTTTTGTTTTGCAGTTCTGTTTCGTTCTTTTTTCTGAGGTTTTCCATATCCTGGCTGTTTTCTTCTTTATTGTTGTCTATTTTTGTCCTGAGTTCATTTATCCATTTATTCATTGTGTTCTCTCTTTCACTTTGGTGTTTATACAGTGCTTCTATGGTTTCCTTTATTTCTTCTTTTGCTTTTTCAAATTCTCTATTTTTATTGTCTTGGAATTTCTTGAGTGTCTCCTGTACATTTTGGTTGACCCTATCCAGTATCATCTCTATAAAATTCTCATTGAGTACTTGTAGTATGTCTTCTTTTAAATTATTCTTGTAGGCTTCATTGGGTCCTTTGGCATAGTTTATCTTCATTTTGTTGGAGTCTGGCTCTGAGTTTCTGTTCTCTTCATTCCCCTCTGGTTCCTGTACTAATTTTTTGCTGTGGGGAAACTGGTTTCCCTGTTTTTTCTGTCTTCCTGTCATTGTCCTTGGTGTTGTTACTGTCCCTGTACTGTGTGTAATTAAGTATTTTCTAGCTTGTAATAATAACAATGGTAATATTGAGAATGGAAGAGTGAGCTGAGATGGAAAGCAAGAAGTTAAAGAAAAGGGGAAAACAAATATACAGACTAGAGGGAGAAAGCAGAACAAGGTATCAGACAAGAGAGTTTCAAAGGTATAAACAGGGAGTGTTAGTGTACTAATCGACAGTAAGCTGAACAGACAATAGAGTGACAGAGAGAGGATTGAAAATCAAAGATAAAAAAAATAAAAAATAAGTATATGAAAGTAATATCTATTTATAAAAATGAATTAAAATAAAATGGAAAATAGAAAATTAAAAAAAAAAAAAACCAAAAAAGTTCCAAGTTTATATGCAATGCAATTTCAGTCTTAATAATTTGGATGTCCGTCTCAATCTCCAGTCCTGGAGTTGGTGCCTCAGATGTTGTTCTGTAGTTGTCTCATCAAAGGGGATGCATAAAGTAGAACAAAACTACACTCACACACACACAGAAGAAAAAAAAAAAAAAAAGCCCCACCAAGTGTCCCCAGTTCAAATGCAATACAGTTTCAGTAAGTTTTTCGGCTTGCAGGTGTAATTCGGTTGTTCTCTCATCAAAGGTAGGGAGAAAAAGAAAAAAAAAAGCGTCTGGAGGCAGTTCTGAGAGTGGTATCTGCAACTGTGGTTTGCCTGCCTGCTGCTCTCCACCTGTAGCTGGCGGCGTTATTTATGCAGATCTCTGGGGTGAGCTAGCACTCACCTGGTCCCACAGGCTTTGTTTGCTCAGAGTTCTCCTGTGCGGAGGCCTCTGCCACAGGCTTTCCCCTTTCCAAGCACTGGGAAAGGTGACACTGCCCCGCGTTGTCAGGCCTGCGTGTTTATTTACAGTTCACGTGGGAAGTGGGTCTTCCCCCCTCTCACAAGCGTCCCCGCTCCTGGTTGCTGGGCGTGCGCCCCGCTCCCGCCAGAGCCTCTCCGGCCCGCCCGGCTTGTTTATTTACAGTCCCGGGAAGGAGTCCCTTCCCCCAATCTTCAGCGCTCAGGGCGCCCCACCCTCTTTCCAGCGTGTCTTAACTGTTCTTATTGCTTAGTACTCAGTTTCTCTTTTTTTCCCGGGTGGAGGTCAGTCTGTCCAGGGGGCTATGCTGCTCTGGCCCAGGCTTGTCTGTGGGGCTACTGCGGTACCGCGAAGCTCACCTGGTCCGCGTCTTCCCAAGCCGTATGGGCGCCGGCCACTGGCGGCCCCGGGGGCCGTCCTCGGTTCTCCGTTTAACGTGAAGTGGAGATTCTCTGCGCCGGCTGGAGATGTGGAGGAGTCAAAGTTACGCCTTTTCTCGGTGATTATGCCTGCAAAGTGTGTCTCCAGCGTCTCTCCAAGATTTCACTATAGGAGGCTCGCTTTCTGCTTCCTACCTCTAGCCGCCATCTTGGAATTCTGAGTTTAGGTTTTTGAGTCTCTATATATTTTGGTTAGCAGTCCTTTGTCTGATGTATAACTGGCAAATATTTTCTCCCAGTCTGTGGGCAGTCTCTTCAGTTTAGAGACCATTTCTTTTGTTGTGCAGAAGCTTTTTAGTTTTATGAAGTCCCATTTGTCCATCCTTTCTCTTAGTTGCTGAGCTGCTGGGGCTCTATTGAGGAAGTCCTTGCCTATACGTATTACTTCCAAAGTGTTTCCTGCTCTTTTCTGTACCAACTTCAGAGTTTTGGGTCTGACATTAAGGTCCTTGATCCATTTTGAGTTGATACTAGTACAGGGTGATAAACATGGAAGATCCATCTACTTCAAAGCGATGTTTCAAGCATCAACTTGGTGAAAAGTGCTATGGTTCAAAATCCTTCTCCTTGAACTCTTTTTATCTGGTCTTGGTTTTAATATAACTTTTTAAATGCATGCCTAATTGAAAAAGAAAAGAAAATCTCCATTCTGTGTTCAATTTGGGTTTTCTGTAGCCATTGTGACAGCAGCAATCAGGGAGGGAATTTCTCTAGCAGGGATCTCTCTCACAATAGATGATTCCTCTGGGTCCAATTGAAGTACCTGCCTTCTGAACCACTTGGAAATGCTCAGGTCTGTGGTGACAGACTTCAGAAGGATCCCCCAAGCACAGCTCTCCTTCTATAACAACCAAATGTATTCAGCAGCATACTTTACAGAATATACTGGCCTGAATTACCAAGCACAAATAACCCAAGGCTGTCGTACACTCCATCATCTATCCACGCCATCCACAGGAACTCAGTGTCATGTTTGGGAGACAGTGAGGGCATGACTTGGCATAACAAAGGCAGAGCGGGGTGCAGTACACTGTGTCTTTGCTGCTAACTTCAGCGAATCATTTATTAGCAGAGTTGGTACATCCAGGAATGAGAAACACTGAAACTGATTAGAAGGAGAATTTATCACCCTGTCTGGAAGAGTAAACAAAACAGAGGAGCTGTCCATCACAGTGGGGTCTGGCATCACCTTGGCAGTCAACATCTGCTCCACTGGCTGAGTGTTCACCTCGGAATAGAAACAGCAAGCAGACAGCTTCTAGAAAAGCTCATGTCCTGCTGGGTCTGGAGCCATAGGGAAATTTCCCAAATGAACCTGGAACATCCAGAGCCCTGTAGATTCCAGAACAAGATAGTTTTTGGGAAAGGGGGTGTATTAGATATTTATTACTGATCCACCAAATAATCCTGTGCCCATGCAAGCCATCCCTACTGCCTGGGAGGATTTCACTTCCTCCTTCCTAGGAGCAGATAGTATCAGGTGGCCTGCTTTAGGGAAGCTGTAAGAGGCAGTATGTGATCGCCTTATTTCTTTCCTCCTTCTCTTGAGAGCTGTAGTGACCCCAACAGAGGACACTCTACTAAACTGACTAGTAGATGAAGACACAGTGTTCTGGAACTATGGCTAAGCAATGATAGACAAATACTGTGAGCAAGAAATAAACAGTTGTGGTTATAAGTTACTGAGATTTGGGGATCATTTTTTATTGCTGCTTCCTCTAGACTGTCCTGATCCAAAACATAGCCATCAATCTCCCACACCCCAACCATTTGGTATTTCATTCCTTTATAAATGATACCAGAGTGAAGCTGCTGGTCCCACCTTGTTGTGTAAGCTTTGGCCAAATGTCTTTTCTAGTTTTTGTGTACTGTTCTCTTCACCAGACACTAGTACTTGACTCACAAGAACAAGATTTTGTGTTAACCCCATGCCAAATTCTTGAGCAATCCTTAACCCTACACACTGTACCTAGATCAGGTGTGACAAACTTAATCCAGTATCTCACTTTTCATTATTTCATTATTTTTCATCCTCCTGGTCACTAAAAAACCATTCTGGTATAAGTATTGGTAATAGCCTAAATTTGAAGACTTATTTGGGAAAATTAGGTAGAAATCTTTGTGAAATTCCATCTCTTTATATGAACTTGATATCTATTTTCATTATTTAAGTTTGTTTATTTAAAGTCTTTCTTAATGTCTTCCAGACATATAATTTTTTCCTCAGAACAATTATATTCTTATTTTGGTTTACTGCTAGATATTTTACTTTTAGGTCACATATGAATGATATCCTAAAGTCCATTCAGATTTCTCACTATTCTTTTTCAGGAGTATATTAAAGTTCATTTTTTTTGTATTTCTCTTCTGTTGGACCATGTTATTGAGTTTTCATATTAACCTTAATAGTTTTTAAGTTTTCCAGGTAGATGTTCTTATCACTTAAAAATAATAAACATGTCTCTACTTTTCTAATATGTATTCTAATTTGTTTAGACAAATTTATATATTTTTTATATGTTGGCAAGAAGTTCCAGAGTATAATGCAGTATGTTTTACTCTACACAAGTTATGTTTTAAGCATGTCATTGATTTTTTAAAATGCATTATAAAAGTAAATTCCATTAGAAAAGGTAACCATAGAGTCAGAGAATTTAAAATTCAAAATGATATTTTTTAGTCCTGCTAGAATGTAAAGAATAATTCTTTTGGCTGTATTTTCATTATCATAAGCTAAAAATATCAAGTTAAAATTGGAAAAATATACCTAAACACTTCTTCATTTGTTTTTGCATTCTGCAAACATCTACCTCTTGGTTTCCTCTTTTATCGAAGACCAGAAATTTAATGTGTAGACTGATATATAACCATCAAAGGTGACCAAAATAATAGAATAATGAAATGTATAAAGCAGTCTCCAAAGCAAATGCATGTCTCTGGTCTACAAACAGCCTTTTCTCTGTTAGTTCATAGAAAATTTATTATAATTCCATAGGGTTATGTGGTATGTCTTGTGTTCCATAATTAATTAGTCATTTATATATAATTCCTGTTTTGAGAACTCATTCAGCTGTGGAAATGTCTGTAATGATAATTTTTGCCATCTTGTCTTGTCCCTGCCTCCAATGGGATACTCTCTACTATTTTATCTTATGTAGTTAAGGACAATTTTGCTAATAATCTGTGCTAACATGGTGAGTGGCTCACAGTTTCAGGTTTAGGCTCTTCTTCTCTCTAAGAACTACAAAGACATTGAAGATGAAGACAGTAAAAAAACTGATAAAATTTATAATGTCTGAATCAGGGCAGAATTGAATTCAATTATAGGGTAAAAAGATTACAGGGTGAATGGATCTGTATTTAAAAAAAAAAAAATTCTGACCTGCTCAGATTTTCCTTTATGTTGGTTCATGAAAGCAAGAAAGCCTGAAATGAGTAAAATACCTTTTTTCAGTAATCCACTTTGCTGACAAGACATGGGGGGAGGGGCTGCAACAAGCAGACAACTGGTCAACCATCCTTGAAGGCCTGCCCAACACATCACTACACTGAGACTGAAAGCAAGTTTGAGGAGAGAAATGTGAATTGAATTTATGCAGTTTCTGTCCCCATGACACCAGTGGTGAGAACAGTGAGAGCCTAGCAGCAACACTTGACAGCAATCGCTGCTTCCATGTAGAATTTCAGTTCATAGGTATGGGGGACTTGGCAATGAGGTTAGGAGGAAGAGACCACTTCAAAGGTTGGGGTTCACGAAGAAGTAACTAAGTAGAAACACAATTTAACTAGGACTATATGGTATAGTCATGTGCTTCCTAATGTTACAGTTGATGACAGACTACACAACAGAGGTTCCATAAGATTATAATGCAGTTCAAAAGTTCCTATTGTCTTGTGACAGCATAGCTACCACCAACATTGCAGCACAATGTAGTATTTGTGGTAATACTATTGTAAGCAACCCTACTGTACTACCAATCCTATAAAAGCATAGCACATGAAATTATTTAGTGTGTAATATTTAATAATGATAACAAATGACTATGTTCCTGGTTTATTAACTTACTAGATCTTACTTTTTTTTTTAATCATTGGGTTACAGTGTACTCTTACTTATTTTTAAAAAAAAGTTACATCTGCAGCAGCCTCAGACATCTCATGCTTACCTTATCTCTTGTTTGCCTTATCTTCTCTTGTACTTGATTCAACCTCATATTTTGTTTGTATAGCCTTAGGATCCATAGACTACACCGTATACACACACACAGCCTAGACATGTAGAAGACCACATTGTCTAGGCTGGTAGAAGTGCACCTTTAATGATGAAACCACCCAATGGTGTACATGCCTGTCATTAAGCAGTGTGTGCCTCTGCTCTGCCTTTTAGGTAGAGGTTTGGGAAGATGTCACCTCCAGCCCACTATCATTTCCCTGCTTTTTCCCTTGACTGCCTCCCATGGTCTATCTTTCACAAAGCAGCTATGAGACTCCTTTAAAATGCAAATCAGATCATGTCATTCCTCTGCTCAAAATGCTTCAGTTGGTTCCTATCTCACTTCAACGTAAAATCTGAAGTCCTTACTATTGTTTTCAGGACCCAGTGTTCTCTCTCTCTCTACCTATGAGTCTGAGCTCCTGTCCCCAGTTACTCTCATCTTACTCACTCTGCTTCAGTCACACAGGCCCCTAGCTCTTTCTCACATTTCTACTTCAAGCCATTTGTAGTTACAGCTCCTTCTACCCAAGACATCTGCATGGGCTATTTCCTCAATTTATCTGAACTTCTCTTCAAGTAACTTATGAGACAAGCAGTCTTTGCCCCTCCCCATTCTCTATCCTTTAGTTTGCTTTGTTTTCTGGCCATAGCACTTATCCCATAACATAGCACATGTTTGTCATTTATTTGTTCATTATTTTTTGTCCCCTACTGGAAGAAAGTTCCTAAAATTTTTTAAGCTCCATAAAAGTAGAAACTTGGTGTCTTTTGTGTACTGATTTATTTGTGGTGGTTAGAGAATCAGTACTTGGCATCTAGAAGGTGCCCAATAAGTATTTGCTGGATGGACAGATGGATAGATGGATAGATTGATGGATGGATGGACATATGGACAGAAGGATGGGATTTAAATGTTAAACAGGAAAAATATTTTTTACCCGGTATGTTTATGAGCAGGGAACCTCTGTAGCTTCTGTGTGAAAAATTGACTTTGGGAAGCAGGCAAGGAGAGAAGAAAGGAGACACGAGGAACTGCTTCCAAGACCCAGAAGAGGCAATAGTTGGTTGGAGCCTAGAAAAAGTCCATCTTTTTCAAAAATGAAGACAGAGAGAGGAACAAAAGGGATACATTAAAGAGAAAACCCGGCCAGTTAATGAACTATTTTTGTAGGTAACGTTTTCACGTAGACCTTAAGCTCACAGAACTTTTCCCTCATCCTTAAATTTTAAAAAGTACACAGGTAAAGATCAGGTTTGGTTCTTTCTGTTGTATCTGCCCACAGCTAGCTAAGTGAACCCTGCACATCAGTAGATTGGGTTCTTTCTTCAGTTCAGCAGGGCTGAATTCAGTTTTGACTTTGATTACTTCAGAACACTTATTCTTCTCTCTCTCTCCCAACCATTTCTCTATATCACGAGTCTCCATTCTCTGTAAGTTGTAACATTCTCTTGTTTTCATCACTTTTTCTGTACTGTGCATTCTAGAACTTCCCAAGTTTGTGATATATACCATTAATTTAATTTCCTGATGTAACTGAAAATTCTGTACAGCCATTATTAGCCTCCTTATATTTTCTCTTTACCTCAGAGTGGAACTTTTCATGTTAGACTGCTATGATATTCCCATCTTTCTATTTTCATTTCATAGAGTGCAGAAAATATAAGTTATACAAAATGTACTTCTAAGTTTTTTCTAAGATACGTTTTTTGTGTGTGGTGGTAGTGGAGTTTGAACTCAGGGTCTTGCACATGCTAGGCAGGTGAGATTACATTTGAGCTATACCCCTTGCCCATTTTGCTTCAGTTATTTTTCAGATAGGGTCCCTCTGTTTTTCCATGTCCTGGCCTGGACTGTGATCCTCCTTCTTATACCTCCTGTGTAGCTGGGATGACAGGTGTGCATGACCATGCTCAGCTTTTTTGTTGAGATGGGATCTCACTAACTTTTTGAAGCTGACCTCAAACTGCAATTCTTCTGATCTTTACCTCCTGAAGTAGCTGGGATTGCAGGTGTGAGTCACTGCCTAGTCACTGTGTTCTAGCCTCTAAGAAACATTCTTTTGAATCCTCTATTTTCTTACCATTTTATTTTGAAATCTCTTTCCATGCTATTCAATTTAGTTCTTTTTCTTATTTTGTAGACTTGAGCAAAGACATTCCTATCCATGCCCAGTATTTGTGAATAATACTAGATCTTCTTAGCTTCTCTATCATCTACATGCAAGATTCAATTAAGTCATGATTTTTTTCCTTCCCAATTAAGTGTTCTAACAGACTTATGGATTGGATTAGATTGGATAAGAAGCCAGGTGTTATTGGAGGTCTCTGCCTTGTTTTTATTTTGTGTTTGGTGAGGCTGATATGGCTCTGTTAATCTTTCTAGCACCATTACCCACTCTATCAGAGAAAAATTACTCTATGTCATAAAGAAGATAAAGCTTCCTATTCGTGGGTATTAGTATCTCGGGCCATGGAGGCAGCTGCTTCTTGACTGAGGAATGAAATTTGCATGTAGTACATTCCATGTGCACCATGACTTATAGACATTGCCTCTTTAAGCTTGAGATATGGTGTTGTTCTGCTACTGTAGCTTTCAACATCTCCTGTTGTGGCCCTGGCTGCCTTCCTCTAATCTTGTCCTAATTCCTTGAAGCTTGTAGCATATGTCTACTGTTTTTCTCTACTTTCCCTTGCAGATCTCTTTGTATATGTCTTGGCTCATTTTAAGCAAGATCTAGAGAGTTGAGAGAAGAAGGTGGAAAAGTTGAACTATGGTTCTTGGATCTTGATAAGCTGTTTCAGTTGCTTAGGTGGATGTAGAAGACTCAAAGCACTGGGTGATTTCTTGAGTCCTTGCAGCTCATAAACACCTTCTGAATCCTCTGTAAGTTTTTTTTTTTCAGTGCTGGAGATGGAATCCTGAGCCTTGCATATACTAGGCAAGCACTTTAACACTGAACTATATACCCTGATCCTCAAATAGAGCTCTTGTTCAGATACTATTCATTCTTCAAAACCTAAATTAAATACTTTTTTCCTATAAAGCTTTTCCTCCTCACCTAAATCTAAAGTAGTTTTCCCACCCTAAGCTTCTAAAGCATGTTTCCCTATCTTTCTCACTACTTTCATCATAGTTATTTACAGACATGTCTTATTTCAGCTATGCCATCAACAAGATAAAATATACTTCCTCTTCAGGTGGAGAAGACTTTGATACCACATAATTTAAGATTGATAAAGAAGAGGCAAGTTTGAATTGGCAGCCCATGGTGCTGACTTCCATTATTCTTAAGCATATCAGGAAAACCCCAGCTATCCTAGGAGTAACCAGACCTTGGCCTTCTAAATCAAGAGTTGCCATACTTTCTGTATAAAAAGCCAGGTAGCAAATAATTTAGGTTTTTGAAGACTGTAGAGTGCTGCTCTACGAACTCTACTGTTGAAGTATGAAAGCAACTATGCATAAATGAGTGTGTCTGTATTTCAATAAAACTTAATTTATATGAACAGGTAGTCACTAGCAGGTTGTGGGTTGTCAGCTTCTATTATAGACAGTGCACTTCTTTAGGAAGTAGGCAGGATATCCTGTTCAGCTGTCAAGTGTGCATGCACTTGACCAGAACAGCTGACCACTATAGAAGGAAGAAAGGATCCCCCAGAACCAAGCAGCACCACAGTTATTTGGCACAGCTGATTTCTTCAGCCAACAGCAGAATAGGTTTATCAAAAGCCTAGTTGTGATATGAAGAAAAAAAGTTTGCACATCCAAGAAGGTTTGGGAGAAATTACCTGTTTCTCAATAAGTCAATATGGAAACATCTTCTAAAACAACCTTTTAAAAATTCAATAGCAAGCACCACTCTATAGAATATTTTAAAGAGGTCCCATCTGTGATTTTTTTTCCCATAGCAAACATAGGTTCCAGCTAAGGCAGCTGTTTGCAGAATCTTATGGCAACTAACTCTGCAAACTGACCTACTTCTTCCAAAATCAGCTCTGCAAATTGTGTGGTTTGAACAAGCCCTGTGTGTGACAGGTTTCTTTTTCGGATACTGAAGCCTGGCTGCTATTTCACTGCCGCCAACTTCAAAATTTGTCTTGATGCTTTCCCAGAATTTATAGGAACTCTTAAGGAAAAAATAGACAATTTATTTTAAAAAGTGGTCATATGCTGAACACATTCTGGGTAATGTCCTGCTATGTCCTGTTTTAGGGTCAGATTCGTATCTTATTCATTCACCTTGGTGTCACCCACAATTCTAGAGTCTTTCATGTACTAACTATTCAATGAATTTTGGTGCAATGACTGCATACATGTATGATGAAAAGGAATAAGAAGGAGGACAGCGCCATTCATTTTTTCACTCATTCGCTTATGATTTCATGAATAAACAGCTGTTGAATATCTTCTCTGTGCACATTCTTATACTGTCACTGGTGCCCCTGCCCCACCACTGGTAGCTGCACAGACTCTGTTGGGTCAGCACTAAAGTGATTTCACAGAGGTCTTACATTAGACTTAATTCTTAATCTAAAGCAGTGAATTTGAAATCTGAATATGACTCTTACTTGTATCCATGATTTTGTCACCAGAACAAAAATCACAAATGTTCTCATATCATCTGACTTTTGCTGCAGATACACACATAAATATTATTTATGCTAATCTTCACCTTGAAATTAAAGTAGCTATTAGACTCAGTGATGGATCTTTTTATTTAATATGTTAATTAAAAGCACATATATAACCATATTGAATTTTGATAACTATACTTTAATTAGTTTCCTTTATATGTTTTATATTATGCATTTAAGAAAATTATTTTGTGACAGAGTTTGCAGGCATCAGCAAATTCCCAAAGGAACTCAGAACATGACAATTTTGCTATGGGCATCTAAAAGCGCAGAACATAGAACGGCCTATTAATCTTAGTTAGATCTGCATGGAATAAAGAATGGCTAATAACTATTATTACTATTAGTTTTGAATGGTTTTCATCTTCCTCAAACTCTCTAATGGGGATCGCTAGGAAACAGAATGGATACTGTACTTTAGACCCAATATTCCCTGGTCTGTACCTCGACATAACTCTGGACAGGCTGGCAGAACTTTATCAGCTTTCCTCCCAATACTGGCCCCAAATTCCTTACCTTACACTATTCAACAAAGTATAATCACCTTGCATATTTAACTTATTTACTCTTCACACAATTACAAGGAAGATGCTACCAGTATCCCATTTTTAAGATAAGGAAATTGAGGCACATGAGGGCAACTAACTTGTCCAAGGTCACATAGTTATGAACTCCAGGAAGCCTGGCCTCAAAGTCCCTGTTCTTATCTTCCTGTCATACTGCTTTGCATGGGCCAGGACACATTGATACAACCCATAGCTACCTGCAAAGAGGTGCAGTCCCCACCTCCTACTACGTGGTTAACATTCAGTCCTCATTTACTGCTGGAGTTTCTATTCCTGTCCTGTCCACAGTTGGTGGTATACTCTCTATTTACTATGGACTTCTGTTCTTTGGGTCATGGAAGTATTTCGGAGGGAGTTTTGAAAGGGAGGGATCCTTCTGTTTATTTTGGCTTATTTGTAGTGCATCAATATATTTTTATATTTCCCCAGCATTTTATTGATCATTTCTCTGTGAGTAGATTGGAAAGTTGAGATCTTTGCACGCATTTATGCAACCACCTTACTAAGAAGCTTTCAATCCATTTTGTTGCCTGAGTGATGTTTCTAAAATGTGCCTTAAATGGCTTCTCAGTTCCTACAGAAGGAAATACAAATTCTTTGGCACAGTAAACATCATGACTTCACCCAACGTTTTCAGTTTGATGACCTATCAGTCCTTTATTCAACACAAGTTTCAATCATGCTTGATTATGTATTTGCTCTCTTCTCACAATGTCTGATGAGTTAATACCATAAACTCATACTCAAGGGCTGGTTTAAACATCATGTCTTCTCTGGAGCTAAGATAAATTAATTATCTTTCACCTACCTTCCCAATCTCTTTAAGCAGTGGTCAGTTACAGCATTGAATCATACTGCAACTCTAGAGTGTGTATCTTTCTTCTCCACCTAATTCTGAGCCTCTCTAAAGTATGATGATGTTTCTTTATCTTTGTATGCTTGTTAATAATATAAGGTCAGTGTTCAAGTACATGCAATGTGTGGGGTTAGAGACAAAATTAATCCCTCACTCTCTCTAAAAGTGTTTTGCTAGTGTGTACTCCATGCCAAGCCCTTAGGACTGTTGATCAAAGGCTATAGAGTTACAGAGGGCAGAACTTGATACTTGTGATTGTGTCACAATCACATATTCATGCTGACATTCTGTAAAACTTCCCAACTTTGCAATCATCTAGAATTTGACTTCTTCTCCCAGGCCTGTCTCATTTCATGCACATGATGTGAAGACAGTTGGCATCTTTCCTGGTTCTAGATTTCCCTTTACCCTCTGGGGTCTCCCAGCTCTGCAAAGTTCAACAGCAATGGAAAAAAAGATTCAAACCACAGAGTTTCTCAGATGTGTTCTAGCCTCTAGCATTGCTCTCCCAAACCAGCTGATGATGGTAGAGTTCTGGCAAGGTCCCTTAGATTTATTTATTTTTCTACTGTGATTTTAGGAAGCAGAACTGTAATAGCTTGTAGTATCTCTCTACAGTTTGACTCTCTTTACCTATGTAAGAGGAATTCCATGAACGGTTCACCTATGAATGACACTCTTCCCTAGTTCTACTGCTAATCTGAGTTTAAAATCATTTTTATATTCCTTTGATTCAGACAATGAGGACCAGGGAAATGCTTTTTGAAGCAGGGAAGTGAGGACAGACCCTCCTTCTCTAATCCCCAACCTCATTCCTCCTCAGAATGGAGAAATAGTAACCATGTGAGGCCAAAGTCAAGGATACTGACTGGTCATGTTTTGTAAGGAGCAGAGTCACTGAATCATGAAGGCCATATATGGACCTCTCTCCTTTATGTTTCTACGAGACAGAAGCAGTGAGCTACCACCTCTAGGCATCTCTAGCCTACTCTAGATACTTCACTCTATCTTCCCCTCACCTAACCTTGTTTTTGCATTTTCATCTCACTGATCAGAAAACATGAGTTTCAAGCTATTCATTTTTGGCTTTGTAGGGGAGAAAGAAAGAAAGCCCTTAGGCAAAGGATTGACCATATACAGCAGCCTAGCTTTTTAGAAACATTTGTGTTGGGTGTAGGGCACTAATTGTAGTAATGAGAATGAAGTGGGATTTGATTGCCATTGACCACCACAATTTGTGTATACAAATCTTTCCAGAATAGTCCATCAGGCAGCCCATTCTGCCTGTATCAGACTAGGACAGGAGCAGGTACTGCAGCTCCAAAGGGAAGTGTCCACTTTGGACAGACTCAGCATGAAAGGGGATACTTCAGAGCCTGTGGGCCCTCTGGATTTCCATGGATTAAGAGGTCAAGGAGAAAAACCATCAAGGCTTTCAGAAAGGCAGAAAGTGAGGACCCACGTTAGGATAAAGAGACCCTTATGGTAGGACTTACCACACTTGCTGTAACGTTATTCTTTTCTACAAAGGGAAATGGTGCTTCCATAAACTTCATCACTCTCCAATGTGTCTGCTTTGGAAACCAGAAGTGAGAGTGCAGTGCCCAGCACAATACAGACATCTGCCACTTACAGTCACACACCATCAATTCAGCCAAATAACTTCATTTTCCAAATGCATAATACCTCTTCCATTTCAACAGCTGTCACCAAGCAGACGTGGACTCAGAGACCTTCCCAGACAAATTCATTTTCAGTGGTGCAGTATAGGGTAGAAAGAGAACCTGTCTGGGAAACTGGGATTTTCAGCTGGAGAGAGTTCGCTTAAACTTTCCCAAGACACTGACTACATAGCTTCCCTGAGTCTTTACTTTTTGATGGTTCTTGGGCATACAGAAGACAGGAAATAATTAGGCTAGAAAAGAGGTAGTTGTGATACTGTAGAAAAAAGAGATAGGTTCCAGAGATAGAATAGTGAGCTTAAACAGACCTGAAATTTATATTTTAATAGAAGTCCATTTCTGCATAGCTCCACAGCTACATTTAAAATATACAAAACTGAATCATGCATTTGGCCCTCCACTCTGAGTTGCCATACAAACAACCTCAAGGCAAAATTTCCTAGCCAATATTTCTGTCTTAGTCCACACTGTGCTGCTACAACAGAATACCAAAGACCAGGTAATTTATAAAGAAAAGGAATTTATTTCACACAGTGCTGAAGGTTGAGAAGTCCAAGATCAAAGGACTGCATTTTGTGAAGCCTTTCTTGCTTATGTCATCACATAGCAGAAGACATCACAGGGTAAGAGAGAGTATGAGCTCAAACTCACAGCCCCAAACTCATTTATAATTGGCATTAATTCACTCATGAGAATAGAGCCCTCAGACCTAAACATCTTTATTTGACCCACCTCCTAACACTGTTAGGTTTCTAATACCTGTTTTTTGGGGGAAGCATTCAAACCACAACTATTTCCAAAGGTAAATCTAAAGGATTATAAATAAGTAGTCCTGTTTATTCAAGTCCATCCCTAGAGAAATTGGGGAATCATAAATAGACTTTCTATGGTTTCTTCCAGCCAACAACTTAGTACCAGAGTGTGTGTGATGGTTCTACCTTCCCTGGGGCATGAAAAGGACTAGAAAGTTAAGAATAAAAAGGAATCATCAAATAATAAGAAGCCACTTCTCCAGAAAGTGTGTGCACCTCTGCCAGCTGCCTGATCATTTGCCAAAGCCTGAGGCCACTCTAGCAAGAAAGTGGTGGTGTGTGACAATAAAAAGGATGGAAGACGCAATGGCCTGAGGTCTGGGGACTGCCCTCCCAGCCAAGTGAACATCTTACTCCTGGCCGTCTGGAAAGGAGAATTGTATCATGGGCAAACACAAAGCGTTGATCTCCATGCCTCTGAGTTTTGTCTCCTCTCACTTTCGATTCGACTGTGTCTAGAGACCACCACCACTCCTATTCTGCCAATGTAACCAATTGCCTGCCATTTGTGAGGTATAAATATAGCTACGTGAAAATTGATTTTCTCATTGAATTCTCTCCCCATGCTAGATTAGGAATTATTGTACCCAATTTGGAGTTGGAAAAACTGAGACCCAAAGGAAAAATTACTGATCCAAGCTATATAGTTAATAAGGGGAAAGGGCTGGGTGTCTTTTGTAGTATCCTAGTGTAACTCTTGGGGATTCCATGAGTCCTTTTATCATCCCCATTCAGATATTGCATCTGCTCCCAAAATAACCCTGAGCCACCCACTACCCAATAATTTCTTGAAGTTCATTTTTCCCAATAAAAAGAAGCCTCAGAGGCTCATAAGCAGAATTATGGATTCATGTATAGATAGAAGTCAATGAAACTCAGACATTCAGGATCATTCAGGGTCACTCAAAATTCAAGGGGGAATGCGAATAATAATATCTTGCCAAATTTCAAAATTGAAACTCACTCTATTTTGATAAAGTTCGAATTACTAGCTATAAGGTGCTGGGTACATTATATAACTTCTCTCAACCTTCAGACTTTGTCTGGATAATGAAAATAATAATGTGTATTTCATACAGCGTTATAATAAGGCTCATGTAAAGACTATGCTTGGCTAGATATTATCTAAGTGTTTGTGCACTTTCTACCCATAGCCAAGTACAAAGTTCTATTTTCATGATGGAAGAGTGAACTTTCACTAAGTTGATCCTCCACAGATAACAGCTATAAACTCTAGATAAAAGGCCCCACAAATAGTCACCTGAGAGTTGTGGAGTATGAGGGAAAGCAAAAGACTTGGGAGGGGAATAAAACATGCGGTAAGACATCTTCATTAGGTAAGTTTCTCACTTAAGGGACTGCCCTAATGGCAGTATTCAGTCATGATATAAGAAAGTTAAAACTACAGAAAACCCACTGACTTTTTGGTCTAAAGAGCATCAGGACAACAAGGGGCAATTAGGGATAGCAAAGAGTGAGAGGCGAATTCAAGAGAGAGAGAGAGAGAATATCCCTAAAGCCTGTGTAAAAATCCTGCCTAAGGACTGGTGATATCACTCAAATGGTAGAGTACAAGGCCTTGAGTTCAAACCCTAGCACCACCAAAAAATAAAAGATAAAGAAAATAAATAAACCTTGCCCACGTTTCAGACTGGTACCTGGACCACATTTGTACAAGATAGAGCAACCCAGCTAAATATACACTATCAAAACTGAGATTTGAGCTGCTACCTATCTACCTCCACCTAACCAAGTTAATGTAGGATATAGATGATAACATTCATTTGAGAAACTAACAGAATCCAGAATGTAATATTAGCAATGTCCAGGATACAATACAAAACTACTCAACATATGAACAGTAAAGAAAATGTGACCAACACTGAGAATGTTAAAAATCTTCAGTGTTAAAATTATCAGACAAGGTCTTTAAAACAGTGTAACTATGTTCCATGTGGTAAAGGAAAATGTACATATCTCATTATTAGTTTCCACTAACAGCCATTACAAATTACCACACACCTATTGGCTTAAAATAACAGCAATCCATTCTCTCACAGTTCTGGAAGCCAGAAATCTAAAATCAAGATAGCAGCTATATTAAACTCTGACAGCTCTGAGGTACAATCTTTCTCTCTCTTCCAGTTCTTTGTGGCTGAAGATGTTCCTTGGATTGTTACTGTATAATTCCAGTCTCTACTTCTGTTTTGACATGACCTTCTCTGTGTCCATGTCTTCTCTTTGTCTGTCTTCAGTAAAGACATTTATTGGATTTACTTGCCTTATGGGTAATCCAGGATGAATTATTTCAAGATCTTTAGCTAACTAACATCTGCAATGGTCCTTTTTCCAAAAAAAAAAATTCACAAAGCCTGATGTTAGGATGTAGATATATGTTTTGGGAGAACATTTATTTGATTGACTTACAAGTGTAAAGCATAGTTTTGTATACATAAGGTTAAAATTAAAATATATAAATCATTAGCATTTTTAAAATGTGAAGACATTAATAAGTAGAAGTAAGATATTAGTATGAAATGATCATATAAAAATTTAAATATAACACTATCGACAAGTCCATCAGGTGGAAGTATAATTTCCATTTCATAAATGAAGTACATAGAAGCCAAAGATGTGATGTGACTATCCCAAGTCTCTCCTTCAGTATAGTATGGTAGTTGAAGGTCCTTTGACTTTCTATGAAAGGATGATAATATCTCCTTTAGAGATATTTACAAGGATGATACTCAAGGTGTATAAATCTATTGGCACAATGTCTGACACATAACAAATTCTCAAATAAAGAAGACTCAACATTTTTTAAAGAAAGCTAGTCATGGCAAATGGTGGGAATGGTATTAAAATTCTGATGTGCCTGGTTCCCAAATCCAAGGTTTTAAAAATTATATCATAAAATATTAAACAGAAAAGCTAGGGAAGTTGCATTATCTGTCTTCTCTGCTTCCCTCAAATCCTTAACTCTTCCATGGCTGGTAGAAGAAGAAATTACTTCTCTTTCTCCTAATTCTCTTCTTCCTCCTCCTCCTCTCCCTCTCCCTCCTCCTCTTCTTTCTTTTGTTCTTTCTCCTTCTCCTCCTCCAATCTCCCATGTCTATTAAGATATAAGTTACACAATTCAATAGAGTCACAAAGTTATGTAACCATCACCACAATCAAGTTTAGAACATTTTTATCACCCTCCTAATCCATGTCCATTATAGTTACCCTCTTTCTCCCCTCCCCACAGTCCCAGACAACTGCTAATCTACTTCCTGTATCTATAGATTTGTCTCTTCTAAACATTTCATATAGATGGTATCATACGACATGAGATCTCTGGTGAGCAGTTTCTTTCATCCAGTATAATGTTTTCAAAATACATAGGCTCGACATAGTGGCACACTCCTGTAATACCAGCTATTCAAGAGGCAGAGAGGTGAAGGATTGCAGTGCAAGGCAATTTCTCAAATTTCTCCACATCCTAACCCACACTTATCAGTTGCTTTTCTAAATGATGGCCATTCGAGAAGGTGTGAAGTGTCATCTCAATGTGGTTTTGAGTCATCATTGCTTAATGATGTTAAGCATCTTTTCATGTGCTATATTAATTAGGAAAATATCTATTCAAATCTTTGACCCTTTTTAAAAAAACTTAGTATCCCTTTTTCACTCTATCATTTCAATGACAACACAAAAAAATTAACTTTAATAAAGTCCAATTTCTCTCTTTTTTCTTCTCTTACAGGTGCTGACTTCTTGATACTCAGGTCAGCCTGTATTGTTTGCCTCATAGCTTTCATGCTTATCTAAAATTTTATTTACTTATTGGTGTACTTGTGTATTGTCTGTTTCTTACTAGACTATAAGCACACTGAAGGCAAGAAGCTTGTGTATGGTGGTCACTGTTCCATCCCTAGTATCTAAAAAGTCCTTTATCAAAAGTAGTCACTTGATAAATATTTTACAAGAGAGTTTTTATACTTAAAGAATCTTCCCAGCAAGAAGCAAGTCAGTTAAAGACAGCACGTTAACAATGATAAAAGTGTAGAATTGGATGGGGTGGTTTATTTATTCCCACCCAAAATGCAGTTTAGAAAGAATCTCCTGCAGATGTTTGGAAGTTTTCATCCATTCTCAGGTGGAACCAAGGCTCTGTGAATTCTAGGTATACAGAGCTCCTTGCTCAGAAGTTGCCTGGAGCAGGGAATGGGCTGCTTTGTGAAAATGAGGCTACGCTACAGTTAGGCGACATCTGCTCATTGGTACTGGCCAAAGACACCAGCAGCCTCACACAGCTTTATTTCGAGAACTGACAGCCATTGGGGATCCCTAAAGAGCACTCACTTGGATATGGTTAGTAGCAAACCCAATAGCAGCTCAACTCTGCTAGCTAATTGATCATTGTTTGGCCATTAGCACTGCTTATCTCCTACACCACATTCCAGGCTCAATCCCCTCTCTGCACATCGCCAGCATTCACAGGGTTTATTTTCAGATGGTTTTCTTTGCTGGTTAGCTTTGCAAAAAGAATGTACTTGGCTCTTAAATGATTCGTTTTATCTTCCTCGAATCCCAGGTCTATAGAATCTTCTCACTGTAACAATTTAAAAGAGACTTCCTAAAAGGTTTTATGTCAGAGAATAATATTAAGGATGTGATTTTATTAGAGATAATGATGTTACCAAAATGCCAGCCCCTGATTCATCCAGTGTGACCAGGGGGACCCTTCACTCCTAAACTTAGTTCAGTCCAGTTCCTCAATGAAAACACATAAGGTCCCTCTTCTGAGATCCTCTGGAAGCCTTCACCTTCTCAGTTGGTGGGAGAGAAAGATCTGGAACAGTCTACAATTGATGGGTCTGGAGGAAATTGCCAAATTTACTTCAGACAACCTAGTTTCTATGATTGGATTTGTGTTTTCTTTACTTGCTTCATATTCCACGCCCGAGATAGATCCCTCAACCTTTAATGCCTATTCTCTTTAAGCTGGTAGCTCTTTTCATGTTAATACCTGGCCATTAGAATTACCTGGTGTGTTAGCTTTTTGTTGCTGTGACAAAATAGCAGATAAAAACAACTTAAAGGAGAAAAGGTTGGCAAGGCAGAGCATCATGGTGGAAGGGCATGGAGACAAAGCTGCTCACCTCATGTAGCAAGGAAGTAAAAAGAATAAACAAGAGAGGACGGGTCAGAGGGCACAATGTACCCCTCAAATCCATGCACCCAGTGACCCACTTCTTTGAACTAAGCCCTGGCTCCTAATAGCTCAATCAGCTATGAACTCATCAGTGGATTTACGCATAGTTAGCACCCTCATCATCCAATCACCTCTCAACAATACAACCAGCTGGAAACCAAGCCTGCAACACATGAGCCTATGAGAATACTTCATAGTCAAACCATAACTCTTCACGAACTCTTCAAAAGGGTCAATGAATCTCAGGCTCTACTCCAGTCCAATTAAATCATCCTGTCTGAGTGTGGAGACCAGGCATTAGAAACTTTAAAAGATACTAGGTAGATCCAATGTGCAGCCATAGTAGAGAACTACATGTTTAGCCTCATATAAAGGAAATGATCTCTAGGACCTCCATGGCCAACACCTGCCTGACTTAAAGCCTGAACTCCTAAATGGCTCCTGATGGGTTGATCCAAGTCTGCATTTATCATTCTTTCATGGTGGACAGGTATCAACCTGGCCTCCTAGAAATGTTTCAGTCTTCCACAATGCCTAAGCTTAGCTTCCTTCTCCCCATTCTTGACGCAGTTTTGTAGGATCTAAACATATCTGAAGTTTCTCAAAAGCCCAAAGTTGAACTTGAGGCTGGGTTTGGGGCACTTACCAGGGTCATTGGAAGGGCTGTAGCATTGCTGATTAAGCTGGAGGCCCAACCTCTCAAACTGAATAAACACGGTGTGAAGCCCTGCTATAATTTGAATGTATCCCCCAAAACCTCACATGTTGGAAACTTAATCCCCAAATTAGGATTAGATGAGATCATGCAGTGGGGGCCCCAGGATGGCATTAGTGGCTTTATAAGAAGAAGAAGGGACCCAAGCTGGCTTGCTTGCTTGCTCTGTCTTGCCATAGGATCTCATCCACCATGTCATGCAGTAGCACAAAGCCTTTTACCAGATAAAAAGTAGCTGCCTGTGCCATGCTCTTGAACGTCCCAGCCTCCTGAGTTGTGAATCAAATAAAGTTCTTTCCTTTCTAATTACCAAGTCTCAAGTATTGAACAGAAAATGGACAAAGACAAGCCCTTACATTCCTGAAGTGCTGCTTTTGAGACTATGTGGGCAACCATAGATTGTCTAGAATTCTGAGTTCAATGACTGGTGCCTGATCACCAGCAATAGAGTGTGAGAAAGAGGGATGGGGGAGGACCATACGCCCAGCTGTGGCTCTATCTTCTGAGAAAATAAATGCATTCTGATCCCTGCTGGTCCCTGGGGGTGGAGACTATTAATAAACTGTCCCTGAGGGAGTCTGCTCTGGAACTGGGGCAGGTTCAACCAGTAAGTGGGAAGCCTCTAAAATACCAAATTGGGGCTATCAGGAGAGGTAAAGATGAGATAGCCAGAGATGGCCAACTCCTAAGCCTGTGTAGGTCAGCTTTCTGGTCCCTCTTCTCTGGCTTCCTTTAGTCTTCAAATTCCAGCTCACAGCCAGACTCTCCACAGGAAGGAGAATGCTCTTTAAAGACAAAAGTAAAAAGAGAAGAGAATGAATAGAAATTAAACACTTGCGGCTCCCCCTCAGGAGGGCCCTCGGAACAGCACTTCTCAGTGGAGAGCATTAGCAAGAGGTAATTCCTTGATGGAGCTGCATCTTTGTAGTACCCCCAGAAGCCCAACATCACTCATGGGGGCAGGGAGTTTACACCCAGCCCTCTCTCTCCCAGATTGATGCAGACTCAGAAATACAGCCTCAGGCTGTAGGTGATAAAACAGAGGCCAGAGTGGAAGAGATCTGGAGAATGTAGCTTCAAAAACAACCTTCCAGTAACCTCCCCCCAGCACCAGGCTTTCACAGACAGTTTTGTGAAGTCCCTATGATCAGCCTTACTTTTTCAGCCTGAAGTATAAGAATTTAATAGTGAGGAATTGAAAAAAATGTAAATAATTTCTATTGTCTTGGTGTTCTGAGAATCCTAGATGAAAGAATATCTTATGCTTGGGAACAAAGTGCTTTCCATGGAAAGAGAATGGGGAATGTTCTGAAGCTATATGTCAGGCTGCAGTGCTCAGGTCTTGGGCCACCACAAATTCAAGTAGGTCAGTGAGGGTAGCTCTGCAGAGCGGGAAACAAGGAGACTTAGATGAGTCCAAGCACCTGGGTTTGGATCCAGGCTTTGATGCTGAATTGGTCTATGGTGTTATGTAATTCCTTCAGACTCCCTAGGATTAGGTTAGTTTTGCTATTTTTAAAGTGAGGATAATATATATCTGTCTCAATGGGTGGGCTGTGAAGGTTAAATATAATATTTAAATGAGTGAACTGTTTACTCCAATGAAGAGTAGCTAGCACACATCTGTGGATTTCTAGGCAATCCAGAAGACTTCCTGATAATGATAATGATAGCTAATATTATCAAGGCATTCACAGTGTACTGGTCCATCTTTGTATCATGAATACACGTAATCCTTTTATTGAGATGATGGTATTCTTCTCATGCCCATTTTACACATGGGAAAATAAAGGCTTAGGGACTGGGGGAGAGGCTCAAGTGATAGAGTGCCTGCCTAGCAAGCATGAATCCCTGAGTTCAAACCCCAATACTGCCAAAAAATAAGGACTTAGCCAACAACCAATAAATAGATAAAGAAAATATGATACATATATGTATATATAATGACATATATGTGAATAATGGAGTTTATTACCTAACCATAAAGAAAAATGAAATTATGTCATTTTCAGGAAACAGAGACCATCATGCTGAGCAAGATAAGCCAAGCTCTAAAGGCCAAACATCTCATGTTCTTGATAATTTGTGGAACCTAAACCTACAATGATGATGATAATCATAATAATGGGATGTGAATGTATATGGGGGACTATTGGGAGGACCAGTGGGAGTGGGAGAAGGAAAGTAAAGCATACTGAGGGGTGAGGAGAATGGAAGTATACTTCATACGTGCATATGAGGACAGCATAATGAAACCCACCACACCCACACACTTTCTGAAAAAGGGGAGAAGAGGGAGAGGAGGAATGGGAGTAAAATGAAGTGGGGATAAAATGAAGGGGGTGAACTTGTTCAAAGTACACTGTACACGTGTATGGAATTATCACAATGAAATCCCCTCATATTGTCAAATGTATGCTAATTCAAAAACAAAAAATTTAAAAATAAGGGTTTATAATACATAAGTTAATTTGCTCAAAGCAATATCCCTTATAAAAGCCAAACCTACTATGTAGACACATTGCTACCCAGCGGAAGAGAGGATCAAGGTTTCCCACACTTACTTGGAAAATAGAATAGTCCCACAACTACACAAAGTATATTGCTTTGTAGATTTGAATTACCCCCATCCCAAATTCTCAGTGTCTTTGCAATTTAACCTACTTAATGTTTGACATATGTGCCAGACAAGTTTTGTTTTGTTAACTATATTGTGGTGGGATGACTTCTAAATGGTCCTCATCTCCTGGCATCATGCCTGTGTCACCTCTCCTTTGAGAACAGATTGAGTGTGCTCCTAATGAGTAGAATGCAAAGTGACGGGTACCACTTTGTTAGATTTCTGTTGCTGTGTGTATCAGTCTGCTCAGGCTATCATAACAAAATACTGTAGACCAACAACAGAAATTTACTCTAACATTTCTGGAAGCCAGAAGTTCAAAACCAAGGTTCTAGGCAGTTTGGAGGCTGATGAGGGCTCTTTCTGGCCTTTTCTTGGTGCCTGTGCAGAGAGGGAGTGAGAGCTCTTTAGTGTCTCTTTTAATAAATAAGGGCACTAATCCTTTGTGACATCATTTAGCCTTCATTACCTCCATACAGGCCCTTATTTCCATTACAGTCACACAGTACTGGTAAGGCTCAATGTATGTATTTGAGGAGAATACAGTTCAGTCCATGACCTTGCATCACAAATTATTACAAACACACAGCTTAGAACAATACTAATGTATCATCTCACTGTTTCCATGGGTCAGGAGCCTATGTACAGGTTAGCTGGATTCTCGGCTCAAAGCATCATGGATCTGAACGTCAAGTGTCAGCCAAGCTGAATTTTTATCCAGACTCTCAAGGTGGAAGAGTGAAGTTCACATTCAAGTTCATTGTTATTGTTGACAGAATTCGGTTCCTTGTGGCTAAAGGACTGAGGTTCCTTGCTGGCTGTCAACAATGAGAAGGGCCCTTGCATTAACAGCCACGTGGCACCCTCCATTTGCAAGTGAACCATGGTGCTTCAAATCCTTCTCATGCTTTGAATCCTGACTTCCTTAGCCTCTGACCTCAGGACCCAAACTCAAACTCTCACATGTGTGAGAGGCAGTCCTCTGAAGGGATTATGTGAGTAAGCCATTTCTACTGCATAATCTCCCTGTCTCTAGGTCAACTGAGGCCTAAATTGCACTTGCAAAATCCCTTTGACCATATAATGGAATATAACCATGGAAATGATATCTCATTATAGTCACAATTCTGGGATCATACAGGACAGGCACAATACGGGACCTCTCAGAGGTCTCGATACCATAGTCCAAGGTTGAAATATAAAAGGCTGTCACTCTGTCTTGTCACACTTCTCTCTCTGGCTCTTCTTCCTTGTTCTAATAAAGCAAGTTGCCATATTGTCATCTGTCATATGGAGTCTAACATATGGCAAGAAACTAGGGCCATATTCAGTTAATAACTCATGAAGAACTGGAGCCTTCAGTCCAATAGCCCATGAGTAACTGAACCCGAAAATAACCATGTATGTGAGCTCACAAGGGGACCCTTCCTCAGTCAAGATATGGTATCTGGCAGTCCTGCTGGTGCCTTAGTCAGCTTGTGACAGAGACCCTAACCAAGCCAGGTCCAGATTCCCCATAGCAGGACTATAAGATAATAGCTGCTGCTGAGGGGTTTTAGTTTTTGTTTGTGTTTTTAACTTTTTTAAATTGAAAGGTAAGAAATCAAACATACACACACACACATATGTATGTATCTATAGATATGTGTATATATATATATAGTATACAAAATGATGTTTTGATGTATGTATGCATGATAGAGTGACTAAATCAAGCTATTTAACATATGCATTACTTCATATACTTTGCCTTCTTTCTAATGAGAATATTTAAATCTACTCTCATGAATTTTCAAGTATATAACATCTTGTTAACTATTGTCACCATGGTGTACAATGCATCTCTTAAACTTGCTTCTCTGGAATAACCAAAATTTTGTTTCCTTTAACCAGTACCCACCCCCCAGCAACACACTCTACTCTATGTTTCTATGAATTTTACTTTTTAGATTCCATATGCAGGTCAGATTGAGCAGCATCTGTTTTTCTGTGCCTGGCTCACTCCACTTAACATGATGTCTTCCCTATTCGTCCATGTTGTCACAAATGAAAGGATTTCCTTCTTCTTAAAGGCTGAATAGTATTCCATTATGCATTTGTGTTATATTTTCCTTATTCTAAATGCTGTTAGCTTCAGTTTGGAGTAACTTTTACGTAGCAGAATAAAACTAATAGAATCTTTCTCTTCTAACTCCTTTTTTGGGGATAGTTTCACTATGTAGTCCAGGTTGGCCTTGAACTCTCAATTTTCCTGCCTCAGCCTCCCAAGTACTGGGATTACAGACATGAATCACTATACTGCACTAATATAATTTCTCTTGACAAAAGCAAAGTGATAAGAGCCTATGACATATATGTGGTTTATTTCCAAGAGAATGAGTTAAGATAAGAGGTATGCTATCCAGTAATATTCCATAAAACACAATTCACATGATTTATGTCTGAAAATGCTTAGTCTGTACAATGCCTACTTTGTATTAGAGATTGTGATACAGCGTTGGAGAGATGATCTTTGGGAGGAAGATTTGCCTGTTCGCTTAGTATGTGGTCCTTTCTGTGTACACAGGTGGTGAATCTTTCCCCTGTCCTACGAAATGTTAAGGAGTAGCTCCTGGATACATACAGAAAAAAGAAATACAGAATTTTGCCACCTTTAATGGATGGTATAATTCACCAATATTTAGCAATTTGAGACCTTGGTACCACCTGGCATTTTATGGCTATGCCCTGTACTCACATCAAGTTGCATGAAACATGTTTCCCTGGTTAAAAAAACAAAGCTGACCAGATTTCATTCCATTCATGAGAGCTAACTGTATAACCATCAGGCCCCTCGAACATTTGCAAGGCCTAGGGCAAGAGTAAAAACAGGGCTCATACACCATGTGTCTAAACAGTTATAAAATGGAAATCAAGCTATTGACTGTTAAGCAAAGTACACTCCAGTCCCTTTCCTTGAAAAACATGTGAAGAGGCTAACAACCCACCAAAGTGGCACAAAAATTACCTTAAACTGATGACATCTGAGCAATCTGCAGCCACAGAAGCATTACCTGAATATGAGCAGAGCCTCCTAAAAATACAGCTGCTATTGATGGCTACCCCTCCAAGGGCATTTTGTGTTTGAGAGAAGACTGTCCCTTAAAACTGGCAAGTGTGAGTTGAGCTGCCCTTAGCATAAAAAAAGGAAAACCCAATAGAAGCTTCCATATTTTCCTATTGAAGCTCTAGTCTCACCCACTTTTTGCTTAAGTTGTATGTAAACCTTTATCTCTGGCTCTTCAGTCAACTGTCATCTCCGAGCTCCTGTCAGTTACTCAGAAGCCCTCAACCATGTGAGTCTGAGTGGGTAGAAGAAACATTTTTCTCCCAACGTATTCCTTCAGAATAACCTAGAAGGCCAAGTCCTTCTGCAGAATTTTCAGACCCTTTCCATGCAGGTGGATACACAACGCTTGGCCATTGGCCCACTCACAGCTCTGTCCTACACATCAGTCTTATGTATGAGCTTGTGGACATCTTGGACTGAACACAAGCTCTGTCAACACTCTCCTTCAAGCAGCTGACCCCCATTAGTCTTCAGATCCAGGGAGGCACACACCACCAGCCCACTCTCTGGAGGACTCACGGGGAAAAACTTTTGCAGGTGCTGACAATCAGCATGAGGTCACTGGAACAAGGAACTTCAGGATTCTGGAAAGCATAGCATGGTAGAGGAGGGGGGGGCTATGTCCATGTATGTATGACCCCTTGACATTACAGCTCTTCATCCTATTTGAAGGGTGTATATAGAGGAGTAACATAATGTCACCCTCCAAAGAATGATGATTCCTCTTGCCCAATTCCAAAGGTAGTTCTGTACCTCTCAACACCTGAAGCAGGGTGTTCTGAATGGTAAATGGGGGTGGAAGGGCCATTAGCTGGGCTTGATGGAGCCAATGAGACTGGTAGGACTGCAGAGGGAGTTGGCTGCAGACTAAGAGACAGCCAAGGTGACAGGCTATGTTTTCCAGTCACATTCTCATGTCAGCAGGAAAAGTAGCAACTCAGTCCAGAGTCACCACCACTCAGCATAAACTAAAAATAGAAATGGAGTTAAGGAGGCCAAAACAGAGTGCTTCCCAATCTCCAAATAGATAGGAAAGTCCAATTCAGGGTGTAGTCTAAGCCACTAATTATGGAAGAGGGGCTAGAAGCAGGAGGCAAGTTCTCCTCTCAACCCAGACACTGATGGATGGACTTGAAGTTACCAGCATCCAGGTTCCCATATTTTAATATTAATTTATGGCTTACTGAATCACCAAAGTCACTCACCCTGGAAACCTTCAAGATGTCAACTGAAATAGCACTTTTCCCATGAATGATTTCCAACACTTCTTCTAGGAGAACCAACTACTTTCTCTTCCTGCTCCCTAAATGCATTGTTCATACCTGTGAGGCAGCAGATCCAACAACAGAAGCCATACAGCTAGGTACCTGTGGTCATTTGAACCACAAAAATTCTGGGTTCACATAATAGCCCCACCAAGACTTGGTGAGCTTCTCTTAGCATCTGTATCCCCATCCTTATCATAGAGGAGACACTAGTACCTACTTCACAGACTTGCTGAAAGAACCAAATGAGGCAATATATACGAAGAGCTTAACATGATACCTAGAACTTAATTTTTGCCTATTAAGTTCCAGCCACTTCTGCATCAGAGTTAGCTACTCTCAAAACTCTTTCACCCTAACTTATGATTTCCTTAAGGCTTATGGGAATACAGTAGGCCCTCGGTGCCCATGGGTATATGGTCCCAACAAGACTACTGAGGAAAAACTACAAATGTTCAGGAAGCATAGAGCTCAGAGCTCTAAAATTACTCAAATTTACCTATACTAGATATACAGTACAATATATGTATCCAGTATAGGTAACATGAAACCACATGGAGTAGGCTACATTACTATCACAAAAATTACTTTTATACACATTGATTCTGATCACCAAAAACTAGATCTTATTTCAAGCTGTTTATCTTGAATACTGCAGATGCCTGATTCCTTTTTCCATAATGCTAACCCAAATTCCACTAAAGACATGCTGCCTTTCAAAAAATCTAATATTTTCACTTTATCACTTAAATTAAGCATATCCACATACCCTTTTGGCTCAGGAGAATTCTCATAGTTTTTACATTGTTTTTGTGATGCTATTTGTTTTGGGGAGGCATATTTTCACAAAGTTAAGGGCAGGAAAACACTCAGCAAATCACACAATGATTTAAATACAACTGATGATAACACAGGACTGACTCACTGAGAGCTTCTTCACATCAACTGAGCTGTAAAATGTGTCCACAGAAACTTGAAATTTTTTATTTGCTTTTTAAAAATTTATTGCTATTATTTGACCATGCTTGGCAAAAACCATGCATAATAAATCTGCTAAAACAGGCTTACTCTATCTCATATCGCCAGAATCTGTCAGTGTGCTTTGTTTAAAAAAAGAATTCAGGCTGAGTGTGGTGGTTCATACCTGTAATCCCAGCTATTTGGGAGGCAGAGGTAGGAGAATTATGGTCCAAGGCCAGCCCAAGCAAAACCATGAGATTCTACCTGAAAAACGAACTGAAAGCAAAAGGACTTGGGGTATATGTAACTCAAGTGGTAGATCATTTACCTAGCAAAAAGAATGCCCTGAGTTCAATCCCCAGTGCAGCCAAAAATAATGAGTGAATGAAGGAATAGATAAATAAAAATTCATTTAGGAGTTTCCATGTGCCAAACCCTGGGCAAGGCCAGTAACAGGCTATGGCTAATAGAGAGTTATTGAATCAAATAAAGTCAAAAGATTATATCTTGTAATTAAGAGTTTCTCACCTGTCTATTAAGCCCATAAAGCATCTATAATCTTGAAACCTCCTTGTAGAAATGTTGAACACTTCTCTCTCTTTATCTCCACAAAGGGAGGAAATAAGATACTTTTTTCTCTTTCATACAAGCCGACATTATTAGGTAGATCTATAAGCAAAGATTCTGCCAGTACCATGGAAGCCTCCAGTTTCCCTGAGCTCATGTGGTGAAAACTATGACACTGTTATCTGTCATTTGGTTATTTTGTTAGCATAAAACCTCACATACAGATTCCCAGTGGGTGTAAAGCCATTCCTTCTCAGGAGGCAGCGACAAGTAGAAACATATTTATAAAAAAGCCACAACACATAATCATCACATAGCTTCCTACAGTGTGGCCTGTGTGCAAAGCATCTCCACTGATTATTGATAAGCCACAAGCAGAATTATTTCCACATTTCACTTACAAGCATTAATGCAGACAGTTAAAAATAAAACATAAAAGGAGAAATAGTGTATTGTATTCCCTATCTCTTCCATTTCACTTGGTCATAATTCCTCCTAGGCTGATTTCACCACTGGATCCTAAACAATGCCTAAAACAGAGCAGATATTTCCCACATGAATGAATGAATGAGTGAATGAGTGAAAGAATCCTGTCCAGGGTACATACCACACATGGCATCTTTCACAGGAATATGATCCACACAGATTTTTTTTATGGACTTTGTTCTTATGAATTTTGAAAGGCATGCCTTTTTAGCCTCTGAACTCTAAAATTTCAAAATAATCAGCAGAGAATAGCAGTGTCTAGAGATAGACAAGAGGATGTCTGAGCTGGCCTCCAGGTATTGGGGAGTATTAATTTCCCATCATTTGTTCGCCCAGTTATCAAAAGGTCATTATCTTAGCATTATGTACAGTGTGTATGTTGAATACTGCTCCTTGGTCTCCCTCCCAACAAAAGTCTACATCCTAATTTAGCATGTCCCAGGACCCTGTGTATACCAAAGGACCTGAGATTGAATCCACAAGATTAGAAGAAGTAAAGAGCTAAAAACCATCAGGCCTGGAGGAAGTAGATAAGAATTATTCAAAGGATTGAAGTAGAAGGTTTTGACCTTGGGAAGAGCATCTGCCTCACATCAGAACGTAATGAAATCCTCTAAAAAAAAAAGATTAGTGAGTACCCCCTATAGCTAGGATGGAGAGGAATGGAGGAAACTTGGATAAAGGGAAATGGAAGAGAACTTAGGGGAGAGACAACCACTGATGCCCAAGGGATCTACAGTGACTGTAATGTAAAGAGGCAGAACAAAATCCACCTCTGGGAAGGTCATCCTTTTCTACCAAGCTCCCATTCCCAACTTGGAACAGCAGGATTGCCTGCAGAAGAAAAACTGAAAGCAAAACCATCTGCAAGGGCCAAAGATCAGATTAGAGAAACAGCAAGCTCCCTGCTTGATTCTTTGTCTTTGAGCTTGACAAAGCAATGAGTCATCTTCATTGCTTGTCTTTGAACTGGTTGCTTCCTGTAAGTCAAGCAGAAAGAGGAGAGGTATCAAACTACCCAAGGACTGCCATAAAGGGATATTTAAACAGTCTTTGAAAATACAGGTAGTTAAACAGTATGAGACATTGGTTCAACTAAACATAGTCAATAACTTAGATAATATATCAATACATGTGAATGTTTAATATATGATAAAGAAGGAAAATTAGATTATTAAATAAACTACATTGGGATAATTGGTTAGCCATTGTAAAACTTCCTTGAATATTATGTACAGAAACAAATTCCAGACAGATCAAAGAGTTATTTTTGTTAAATCAAAGCATAAACAAACTATAAGAAAATAGAAATGAGTATTTATCAAACTCCTGGAAAAAGAAGGAGTGCCTAGATTGAGAAAAGATTAAAAATACACAAAGGAAAAGATGGGCAGATGTGTTTACAAAAAACTTACCCCTTCTATATATAAAAATCTTAATCAAACTTAAAAGGAAAACAACAAACAGGAAAATACATTTGATACCACTATAACAAAAATAAAAAATCACATTTCTACATCTGAATTCATGCAAATTTTTAAGAAAGACAAAGAAACCAAAAGATGAGTGGAGAAAGGACATAAAGGATCACTCAACAAAGAGGAAATGCTACTGTTTAACAAACATGGAGATGTGTTTCCACATCTCCTCTAATCAAAGCCATGCAAATCAAAACAACATTAAATGCCTTTCAAATTAGCTAGTCTTTTAAGATGATAACAGACATATTAGCCAAAGTGTGGCAAAATGGCTATTTTCTTACACTGCAGATCAAAGTGTAAACTGACCTAGGCTTTTAAGAGTGGTTTGTATGTTTTTATTTACTTCCTTAAAATGAAACTACCTTTCATCTCACAATTCCACATCATAGTTATATGACTTAGTGAAATAAGCCAAGACATTGGTGGTAGGCTGGGCTGGGCTGGGGCAGGGGTGAATTTATGCCACAAGATCAGCGTTGGAATGGCATCAGTATTCAAAAGGAAAAATGTTTAAATGTAAATGTTTGCTTAAATAAGCCATGCTGTAATGCTTCCATGAAACATTGTGGACTCATAAAATGCAATGTTCACAAACACTGTAGAATATAAAAAACGCTTATGATATAATAGTAACTGAAAAAAATCAAGATAAAAATTGCATATAGAGAATGGATATAATTATGTAAAAAAAAACTATGCATAAAAAAGCCTTGAAGAAAAAGTCATTAAAATGTAAATAGTCTCTATGCATGAATGGTAAAATTGTGGATGATTTTTTAAACTTTTTATACTTTTCAGGAATTTTCTATTTTCTCAAGTAATACAAGAAAAATTACTTTTATGAATATTTAAGATTTTTTTCTTCCCTTTGACACTTGGGTCATTATGAATATCAAAAATTTGCTTCAGACAAAGGTCATTTCTGGAGCATTTGGAATATAGTTCACATGCAAAGTAAAATCCAATAAAATATCTAACATAAAACCTCTAAGTATAAATCAAAGCAGATGCACAGTGCTGGCCATAAAGTGATGTGCAGTAAATAGTTGTAGAATGAGTTAGTGAATGAACAAACACTGAATGCTGACAGCTGGTATTGCAGTAGCACTTAAATCTGCCTGGTTCTGCTCTGATATTTTCAATACATTAATTAATTTAATGTTTCCAACATTTTAGGAAATGAGTGCACCTACTCTCCCCATTTTATGCATGAACAAACTGAGGTGCAAAGAGATGAAGGAAGTTGTCCAAGATCACAGTGAGGCAGAGTCAGGATTCAGAATTTAAATGTAGGCAGACAATCTGAAGCTGATGTCATCCTTCTCCTTGAATAAGTAAATTTCATTCTGTGCCTAGTTTCAGATCAGCAGCATCCACAACCGTGACCAGGTTCATGGCATTAAGTCCCTAAAAGAGTTGGCAAGATTGGTGACAAGTGACTCTTCAGTTAACGCTAATTTTGCTCAAATCATCACAAAAACAGGGTCACAAATGACAGTAGTTGGTAAATGTTAGCCCCTCCCTCACTCATACCAGTTGACCTCATCTCTAGTTTATCTTGCCACCCATGATAGAACAGGAAATTATTTTAGTTAGTCACCTTTGTCTGAGCACTCAATTTGGTTTCCTTTTTTATATTTATATTTTGTTAGTTTACATAATTCTCGTGCTATTTCTTAATTACAAAAGAAATCATTACAGATGGCTTTGTTTTGTCGGAACAAAAACAATGGACTTTACTAAATATAAAATCCAACCAGTTAGGAGGAAAAGTACTTGAAGCATTCCAGGAGGTAGCACTGTGGAAGAGCTAGTGCACGCACAGAGTTAGGACAGTGTCATGAGTTTTCTGTGGCTGCTGTAACAAAGTACTGGAAAAGAAGTGCCTTACATAAACAGAAAATTATTCTCCCATAGTTCAGAGTCCAGAAGTTCAAAATCAAGGTGTTGGCAGTGTTGGTTCCTTTGAGAGGCTTTGAGGAAGAAGCTCTTCCAAGCCTCTTTCTTAATTTCTTTGGCTCCTGATGTCCTTGGTGTTCCTTGGCTTGTAGATAACCTGCCTCCAGCTTTACCTGTATTTCCACATGGCTTTTCCCACCTCTCACATCTCCCTCTCTTTTCTCTTGAAAGGATACCATTAGATTTAGGACCACCCCAAACCAGTATGATCTCATCTTGGGAACCTTAGCTTAATCACATCTACTAAAACCCTATTTCCAAACAAAATTGCATTCACAGATATGAGACATATCTTTTGGGTAGGACACAATTTTGGCCCATTACACTATGTTTTATGGAAAGATCAGTGAATAAGAACTCCTCAGTTGAGGTCATTTGAGAGAATCTTCTGTGTGATAAAGTGATCTACCTTTCAGTCTCTACTACTAAGCTGAGTTCCTTAAAGGGATGGACCAAATCTTCTTCTCAAAGTCTCTGGAGTTTTGTACATTGTCTGATGCATGGCTGGTAAATGTATGCCACCCGTACATCATCAGCTCAGGCTGCCAAAATGAAGCACTATAGACTAGATGCTTAAACAACAGACTGAAGGCTAGAAGACTGGTATCAGGACACAGTCATCATTGGGTTCTGGTGAGGGGTCTCTTCCTGACTTACAGATGGCCACCTACCTACTGTGCACTCACATGACAGAGAGATAGAGAGTGACAGCAAGTTCTCAAGTGTCCTTCTTATAAGGACACCAATTCCATCATGAGGACCCAGCCCTCAGAACCTCATCAAAATCTAATATCTCCCAAAGGCCCATCTCCAAATGCTATCACATTGAGGGTTAGAGTTTCAACATATGAATTTGGGGGTACATAACACAGTTCACAGCATAATGATATTCAACTGACAGCCAGCAGACCTTTTGGAGAATAGTTCTCTGACAAAAAAAATTCTCTCCATATGTGCAGAGCTTTGTCCTCATTGTTATATACAGGATGATCAGACTGTTACCAAAACTCTTTCCTTTTCTTGTCCCCAAACTCTCTCCCTCTCTCTCTTTCATAGTTGAGAGAGAGAGAGAGAGAGAGAGAGAGAGAGAGAGACATCTTTCAGAGTCAGGTGCACATGTGAAACCTTCTACGCAAATTCAAGAGATTGTTATTAACGTTGACTGCAAGCCAAAATGAATATAATTCCTGATGCTGAGCTCTGGGATTTGCATTATTTCTCTTTGAAATACTTTTTTCCTTTTATTGTTCTCCTCCTTTGCTGAAATAAGACTTTTTTGATGGCTATTTTCAGTGTGTGTCTTGTCTTGAATCCAGGAAGACTAAGGAGAAAGAGACTTTAGTAGGGCCTCCTCCCTCCAACATCACGAGCACTATGCTTTAATGTTAGACCAGGAAATGACCTTACATGCTCACTGCTAATTCTAAATGAATCTGGCTTGAGACCTATGAAAAGAAAGGAAGTGTTTTGCTCAACTATTCCAGTTTAAAAATCAACCCAAGAATTGTATTCTAACGACTCTCAAATACAATCTAAGAAATTGAGTTTTGAGCCATTTGAGATGGTCCAACAATTTTTCAGAAGGACTAATAGTTACATGAGACATTCCATTAGACCAGAAATTATAATATTTAGATGTGTGTACGTTTGTTACTTGCCTTTTCACTCAAAACTATGAGTTCTTCTGGAAAAAAGGGATCTGTCTTTTTAGTTATAGAGTCCCCAGTGTCTAGTACCTTGTGAGGATCTTAATAGTTAACTGACAGATTGACCCACAAAATCTCTCCCACCACCTAGGGGTAATAGGAGAGGTTCAATGTGGTGAGTGATATGTCTGGGGTACCAAGAGAAAGCCTCCCTGAGGAGGCAATAATCTAGCATTCTGGTCCAGTTCTCTATGTTGAGGACACAGTCATGAATTGATGTGAGGGAACAGCATTCTGACTTGGTCTGCTCAGGTTGCTTTAAGAAAACATTTTAGGTGGATTGGCTCAAGTGGTAGAGCACCTGACTAGCAAGCATGAGACCCTGAGTTCAAAACGCAAAAAGGAAAGAAGGAAGAAAGGAAAGAGAGAGAGAGAGAAAGAGAGAGAGAGAGAGAGAGAGAGAGAGAGAGACTGGGTGATTTACAAGCAGTGTAAATATACTGCTCACAGCTCTAGAGGCTGAGAAGTTCAAGATCAAAGTGCCACGAGATTTGGTGTCTAGTGAAGGGTAGTTCTTTGCCTCAAAGATAGCACCTTCTACCGGGGGTGGTAGTGCACACCTGTAACCTCAGCACTCTCAAAATAATGAGGTAAGAGCCTGGACAATATAGCAAGTCCCTGAAGAAAGAAAGGAGGGAAGAAGGAAAGATTGAAAGAAAGATTTTCAGGTTTTCCAAGCAAAAACTCAAGACCTATGTGATCTTCTAACTCAACAGCTTGGGAAACTTTGAGTAGTACAAATGACAAAGTTAGGGTATCCTTGTGCCCATGACTGATACTTAAGAGACAAGAGGTTGTCCAGTCCTCATGGTGGGTCTGCAACTTATGCTGCCTAGCTGTTGCACAAGGTATGAAAAGGGTATTCCACTACAGAGTCATAGTAACAAAAACAGCATGGTACTCACACAAAAATAGACACATAGACCAATGAAATAGAGTAGAGGACCCATAAATAACCCTACGGAGTTGTAGCCACCTAATTCTTAACAAAGAACATTCATTGGAGAAAAGGCAGCCTCTTCACCAAATGTTGCTGGAAAAACTGGATATCCACACTCACAAGACTGAAGCTAGATCTCTATCTCTTGTCCTGTATGAAAATCAATTAAAAATGAATCAAAGACCTTGATGTAAGTCCTGAAATTTTGAAACTACTAGAATAAAACATAGGGTAAGCACTTCAAGATGTAGGCATAGGCAATGGCTTTCTGAATAGGGTGCCAATAATTCAGGAAGTAAAAATAAGAATTAACTAATAGGTTAAAAAAAGTTCTGAACAGCACAGGCAACAATTACCAGGGGGAAGAGAGCCTACAGAATGGGAGAAAATCTTTGTTAAGCTATTCATCAAATAGGGGAGTTAATATCCAGAATATATAGAGATCTCAAAAAATTAAACACTAAAAGAACAAATAATATAATCAATAAATTGGCAAATGAATTGAACAAACCATTCTCAAAAGAAGTACAAATGACCAATGCATACATGAAGAAATGTTCAACATCCTCAGCCATAAAGGAAATGCTGATCAGAATTATACTGAGATTCCAGCTCACCCCAGTCAGAATGGCCATCATCAAGAAAACAAGCAATAACAAATGCTGGCAAGAATGCAGGGGGAAAAGAAGCCTTCTTACACTATGGGTGGAAATGTAAATTAGTCCAGTCACTATGGATAGCAGTATGGAACTTCCTCACAAAAGTAAAAATAAAACTACCTTATGACCCAGCTAAACCACTCCTGGGCATATATCCAAAAGAATAGAAGCTGGCATACAACAGAGATACCTGAACACTTCGTTCACTGCAGCACTAATCACAATGGCCAAGTTATATTATCAACCTTGGTGCCCATCGACAGATGAATGGATAAAAACAATGTAGCATGTATACACAATGCAGTTTTATCCAGCCATAAAGAACTAAGTTATGTCATTTGTAAGAAAAAGGATGGAACTGGAGATGATCATGCTAAGTAAAATAATCCAGACTTAGAAAGACAAATATCACATGTTTTCTCTCATATGTGGAGTCTAGGTTTTCTTTTAAAAGACATGAAAATACAAGGGGCACTATTTGGGAAAGGGAGGACCAGTGGAAGGGGAGGGGAGGTGAAAGAGTGATGAGAAGTGAATATAACCAGAGTCCATTGTATACATGAGAATGTCAAAATAAACCCATTGTTTTGTACAATATACACTAATTTAAAAAAAAAAGAGTATCTATGAAATCTCCAATTTCATAGATAAGGCCATAGATGGTACCATTTATTTATTAAAAATGTTTGGCTACTGGGCCTCTCTGATGTAAGTGAATTTCAAAATACTTTAAATTCAGGATAAAGCAGTGAAATGGGGAAATCTTTACACTACAATAAGACATCATTACTGGCAAGCATATTGCACTTTCAATATCACACTGAAAACCACCAGTGCATGAAAGGGAATGCGGGCATCAGCCCACTCAATAGACAGAGCCCTTCTGGGAAGGAAGCCCAGGGGGCTCCTTACAAAGCTCCTACTCCCAGGACCATCTAGAGGATTCCAAAGGTGGCAATTTTGAGTCCTTGTTCTGAGCATGGGGTGGAGGTGAAGAGAGTCTGGCCAGTGTGCACCTGTGCGGTTATTCTAGGCTGTGTTGATTTGTACTGGAGGAGAAGATAAGGGGGAGATTAGGCAGGGGTTATTAGCATTTAGATTGCATGACTAAGAAGCTGATGAGCTGAAAGTGCTGGTTGTTGGGACACATAAGTGGGGACAAAAAAGATACCAGAAGTCCCTGTTCAGGCCAGTTGCTCTGAAGTGGGGGTCTCAAGGATGGACAAGAGAAGGGAGAGAGACAGAAGAAAAGAGGAAAAGCAGGGAGGAAGGAAGGAAAGAAGAAAATAAGGAAGAAGTGAGGGAAAGGTAGAGAGAAAGAAGAGAGGGAGCAAAGGAAAGGAAATTGTGTAGGAAGAAGACACAGAAGGCAGAGAGAGAAGAGGCTGTATTCGTTCAGGGTGCCAACACATATTCTGTCAGAAGTACAGAAGTACACATATTCTGTCAGTTCTTGGAAGAAAGGATGCACTGCCTTCATTTATGAAAAAACTGAAGCCTAGAGAAGTTTAAGTTCTTTGTGGCCACATGGCTGAATTAAAAAGCCCAAATGATCTTCCACCCCTACACGTCACTGGTTCTTCCTCAGGTCTCCTTGAGGAAGGGGGCACTTGTGAAACTGTGAAAACTTTCAAGGCATGGGAATGCATGTGGGAAGCTGAGGCAGGAAAATTGTGAGTTCCAGACCAGCCTGGGCTACATAAGGACATAGGGAGGCCCTGTCTCAAAGAAATGATAATAATAATAACAATAATATGAATAAGGATAATGAGTGAATGCTCAGTATTAGTCATTTTCTGCTTTATGCCAGGCACTGTACTACACATGTAAAGTCAGTGTCTCATTTAATTTTTATAATAACATCCCCATTTTACAAATGAGGACAGAGGTCTCATTGAAGTCACTTAGCTACTTTGTAAGAAAGCAATGCTTCTAACCCCAAAGAACCATGACTTTAGTTCAAGTGTCAGCTGAGTTACCCAGGCACTTCTACCTTTATAAGCCTATGGGAAGCTGAGGGAGGAATAGCTCCCAGAATGATGTGTGAGTCCTGATCCTCAGAACCCATGAATATGTTACCCTACAACAAAAGGGACTTTGCAGATGTGATCACAGCTATTGTCTGGAGATGGGGAGATGGTCCTGAATCATCCAAGTGAGCCAAATACAATCATAAGCATCATTATAAAGGAAAAAAGGAGACAGGAGTCCAGACTCCAAGACAGATATGGAGATGCTACACTGCTGGTTTGGAAGATGGAATGAGGCCACAAGCCAAGGGATGCAGGTGGCCTTCAGAAGCTGGAAATGACAAGGACACAGGTTCTCCTTGAGGAAGGAGAAGGAAGTTGTGCCTGCTGACACTTGATTTTAACTCAGTGAGATTTATTTTACACTTTATGCCTTTAGAGAAACAAGGCAATAAATTTGAGTTCTTTGAAGCCGTTGAGTATGTGGCAATCTGTACAACAGCCATAGGAAACTCTTACAGACCCTCTTCTTTATCTGCTAAATGGAAATTACAATTTTGGGTCTACCTGTTCTATGTGGCTTTGATGAGCATGAAATATCTTGTGCCCTTGTGTTAGCCCAAAATGTCATGCCCAGTCGGGCATTCCACATGGGCCATGTGCCCAAATCAGCCTTCTTTGCTTAAGGGACCTTATTCAGTCCTCCTGCATCTCAATCTATATCCATTCATATTTCTCTGTTCTGCTTAGTTCAGAAAACACCTAGTTAGCCTACTGGGACCAAAGAAGAACGAAGCCAAACAGAAGAGAACAAAGCCTAAAGATAAAGATTGAATCCTAATAACATTGTTGGAACTCAGGACCCAGCTGTGCCTGAAGACATTTATCCTTGAACTTTCAATTAGGTGAGCCAAAAAATATCATTTTTGCTTAAGCTGGTTTCAGCTGAGTTACTATCACATATAACCGGAAGCAGTTGATGCATTCTACTATGTATCACACTCTGTACCATGAATTTTTGCTGCCACAGTCCCATATAGTAGAATTTCTTCTTTTAATAAATGAGAAAACTGAGATTCAAATTAGTCAATCAACTAGCCCAGAGTGCATTAGCTGATAAACAATCATGAAATTCAAGCCAAAGTTTGAGTCCAAAGTCTTTACTCTGTCCCCAGGACCAATTCCTAACTTTCATTTAACTTGAACACAACTTGGGGGCCATAAAGTCAAATTGAAAATGCTATTTCTCTCAGATCTTTATTCTTGCACTAAAAATAATAGATCACAGTTGTTGTTAAGTCCTATGATGGAGCCTCTTAAAGTCTGTGCTGAAAATCTTATTAAGTTTCAGCTCAGAATGGAATGCTCAGTAGTAAAAAGATACAAGCTCTTTGTAAAACACTTTATATCAGAAAACATGTTGTAAACTCTGTTGGCTGTCAAGTCGTTGCCCAAGGAATCATTTTACTTATATTCAAATAATACCTACAACAGTTAACAACTGACAGTTTCTGTTAAGAAAGAGTTTGTTGTTTTCTGCCACAATGGAGGGGAGATTGAACGTTGCATCTAGAATGGAGAGAAATGTCAACACACAATCCATTACTTCCTTCCCTCCGCTTTGCTCTCCTTCTAAAAGAGTTTCTTTGCACCACTGGGCATTTTGATATTCTGTCGATCTGGGCCTTTGAGGAGGTGAGAAGGGGTCTCTGTACTATTTATTGACCTGATCTAGATATCATAAAATTAAGTACCCACAGAAGCACACGAATGAGTAAGTAACCAAGACTGTCTTTTTCAAAGATCCTTGATCATCTTTTTTTATTATATCTGTAAACATGGAAGATTATTGTTTGTGTCAAGAATAGAATATAGACTATGCAGTGTCTTTTTCTCTACTTATGAGTTTCTTATATTTAAGAAGATGTGAAATAAATAGAAGTGACACTGAGGCTTGACAATGGAGGGAAAGAATGATAGGGATGAGATGAGTGCTGTATATAACCAGACACCAGGAAGTCCCTGGCAGAAGTCTGTCAGGAGAAGGGAACAGGTAACATGCCACAAATAACAAGTACAGATTGGGACAGGTATGACACACAGGGAAGACTAAACCTCTAACAAGAGCTAGAAGAACTTGGATGACGTTCTATGGGGACAGCTACCATGTATGCCTGGTTCATTTTCACAGGGTCTAGGGTCAAGTCTGGCAGAGCATAGATGATTAATAAATATTTTCTGAATGAATGAAACAATCAAGCGATGAATAAATGAATGAACAATGGGCCAGAACTCAGGCAAGAAGATGAGTCCAGCCATGAGAGCTTCAGTCTTGCCTGCAATTGACACCGTGTAATTTAGTGGGGTGACCTCAGTAGAGAGTGAATAGACAAAGATCAAAGGAAGACCAAGGGGAGATCTGCGGGGGACATCTAAAGACAGCTAAAGGTGCTGCGAGGAATTTCAGAGGGCTGATAATGGCGAAAAAGTGTTAAATCCTTCAGAGACTGCAAAGGAAGGTGGCCTCTGAGAATGGCAGATTCTAGAAAATTGTCAAAAGGAGAATTGCCCTCCCCAAGACAGCAAGACAGCCAAATTCCAGCAGGACCAAGAAACCCAACCAGGTGTCACTGAGCAGACCTGGTAGGGGCACGAGAAGCCTATCTGCCAGCAGGTATTGATCCCCATCAGCTCAAGTCATCCCTCCCAGTGATTCCAGAGATTTCATCACTCCTCTTGGGTCTGAGCTGCTCAAAACTAAATGGAAGTTTCTCATGCTCAGTAACTCTGCTGCCTGCTAGGCACACACAGTCTTTGATTAAGGATTTTGGTCATCATTAAGTCACCTCCTTACTGTCTTCCTTGGGCAAACAACCCTCCCCCCACATTATTGTCACTTAAGATGAAAGGATGCTCACAGGTACATAGGGAAAATTACTGAAATGGCAGGACTGGAACTTGCTCTTCAAGGACAATAGTGTTATTTAGTTTTAATTTTTGTTGATGCTTTCATTGTTCTTTGGAAAGGAGAAGACACCTTGGCTGTTTCTATTGGGAAGAACAGAGAGAGATTTCACATATTCCATTCCAAAGTCTCACTTTACATTGGTACCTTACATATTCCCTTATACCAAGCCCACCATGAGTATTTCATAAATATTTGTTTAAGTAAATTTATGCAATCAGGGGCTGTTCACTCACAAATAACTCTCAAGAAATCTCAAGGGCAAAAAGTACTCTTCCAGTTCTATTGAACTTTAGGATGAACCTAAGTCATGGACAGTACTTAGGGTGAGTCTAGAAGAATACCGATGGTCAATAAGGGTTTTCTAAGTTAATCAGTCAATCTATGAAAAAAAATGAATGAATAGTAGACCAGAAATCAGGCAAAAAGTTGAGCACAAGAAGTTATGGACCAAAGTCACCATTTGCTCCAAGCCACACACTAAAAACCATTGTTGATGTTCTTTCTGCCTCTGTATTTAGTTCCTCACTGAGCTACTTGATTTGTATTTATTTATTTATTTTCTTGTTGTGCTGGGGGTACATTGTGACATTTATAAAAGTTATTACAATATATCAAGTATATCATACTTGAATTTACCCCCTCCAGCATTCTTCTTTATCCCTTCTCCCCCCATTCCTGGAATAGTTTCAACAGGTCTCATTTTTCCATTAACAAACATGTGTACACACCATTTGCACCATGTTCACCCTCCTATACCCTTTCTCCACATCCTTTCTCCTCCCACTGTACCAACCCCCAGACAGGACCTGTTCTGCCCTTCTGTTCTCCAATTTTGTTTTTTGTTTGTTTTGTTCTGTTTGTTGTTTTTTATTTTATTTTAGCATTTTTACATTTACTTACATGTTCTCCAATTTTGTAAGAGGAAAAAAATGACATTTTTGTCTGTGTAAGATAGCCACATAGGGAGTTTCCTTGTGACATTTCCATGTAAATATGTATTCTCACCCAAATTAGTTCATGTCTTCTACTTTTCTCCTTCTGCCTACTCCCTTTCTTATGATGATTTCAACAAGTTTAAAAATTCTATATTCATTCTTGTACAGGGAGTACATCAACCATTTTCACCTTCTTAACTTCTTTCTTTTATCCTCCCTCTTTCATATGTGACCTCCCCTTAGCATGACCTGTTTGTCATAATATTGCTTGCATTTGTACCAGGACTATATTCCACAAGTGAGAGAAAACATGTAACCTTTGGCCTTCTGAACCCGGCTAACTTCACTTAAGATGATGCTCTCCAGTTCCATCCATTTACCTTCAAACAACAACTGTTGGTGGAGATGTAAATTAGTACAACCACTATGGAAAACAGTATGGAGGCTCCTCAAAAAACTAAAAACAGAACTGCCATATGATCCAGCAATTCCACTCTTAGGGATATGCCCAAAGGAATGCTGAGTCAGGTTACAATAAAGACACCTGCACACCCATGTGCATTACAACATTATTCACAATCGCTAAGCTATGAAAACAATCAAGATGCCCTACTATTGATTAATGGATTAAGAAAATGTGGTATTTATATACAATGGAATTTTATTCAGCCACAAAGGAGAATGAAATTTTGAGCTATTTGATTTTACTTTACAAATCTCCTTCAGATCTTCTTCAGCCCTAATCCTACTGTCCCTGCCTTCTTCTAGCATCTGTCACTTCGGGCCAGAAAAAGCATTACAATAACACTGTCTCCTCTTGGTCTAGCCAGAAGGAATTTGCTCTAATTATCATGCCCTATACTGCTGCTACTTAGCGTTTGTAGAATTTTCCAGTATCATTTATTGCTGATTTTCATTTCTACCTATGTTCCAGCCACACTAAGCTTCTCACTGCTTTTAGAATGAAAGCATCAGGTTTCATGGTGCTCTTATAGCTTTGCTTCCTTTTTCCCAGAATCCTTTGTGCTAGAACAATTTATCTTCTATGATCCCCTTGCCAGTCCTCATGGATCCCAGATTTGGTCCTACTTACCTTACCCTGCTCCATGTTCTCCTCAGTTTCAAAGCAAGGAATTCATTACCATCTGTCCTGTGGGAGCTACAAGAGACATAATGATACTCTAAGGTAGAGGATCATCTCTGGTGTTTATTTTTTCAAATGTCCCAGAGTGGTAAAGATAAAGAACACTCTGTCCACTCCCTGCATGGGGCAGTGGAAGAGGACAGGGTCAAGTTAAAAGTGTTGCAGCAAGTTCAATTACATAAAGCACAGACTGCTACCTGCCTCTGTGTTCTAGCTCCCTTGGGCACCATACAATGTCTGGCTACTGTTTACACACAGAATTCCAGGAAAAGAAAGACAGCTCTCTGCAGAGCCCAGAACAACCTGCTGTGCTCTGCCAGCCAAGCAGGACTTGGGATTCCTTCTTAAGAGCTGTCTGTGGAATGGGCACAAAAATGCAGTTAAACTGGGGAAATAAGTCCCCGTTTCCACAGCATAGTAGGGTGACTACAATTAACAATAATTTATTGTATACTTGAGAATAGCTAGAAGAGTAGACTTTGAATGGCCCGCACATAAAGAAGTTGTAAATGTTTGAGGTGATAAATTAATTTCTCCAATTTGATCATTACACATTGATTATCACACTGCACACCATAATATATATTCTACCTCATACAAAAATAAGTATCTGCACATTTTTAAATGAATGGAAGCACAGAAAAAAGACTAATCAATGCCTTACTACTTATACTTTGAAGCTCATTTCCTACAAGCCCATAGATATCTTGGTCCATCATAGGAGCACAGTATCCAAGTGTGTAAATATGCCATAATTAAATTAGCCTCCCCTGTTTCCTTTTCAGTCTTTAGTTACTAAATGTATTGTCACAAACAGGTTACACATATGTCATGGTACACATATACCAATATCTATGACACAAGTTCACGAAGAGAAAACTATGGGTCAGAAGTTATGAAAACACAAGCTTTCTTTTCATGAAGGTTCTTCTGCATATGGCTGAGCCCTGGAGCTAAGAGCTGCTGCTCAATGGAGAAAGCTGAATCCAGACACAGAGAGCAGCACAACATGACCCTGTCCATTGCACAATAAAACCACTGAGCACCTTCCATACATACCCACTTTGTTATGACCAAAGTGTAGAGCCTGAACTGGAGAGCTCCAAAGAGGATAGTCCCCACTCAACTCAGCTCCACTTCCTTATAGGAAAGCAGGTCTGGTATTACAGGAATTTACACAGCTTCAGGACAAATTAGGGAAATAATTAAAAAACAGCATTTAAAAAAGCTAATCCTATGCACAATGGACATATCTATATATAATGTCAGAAGATTGAGTCTGAGAGCCCTTAGACCAATTTGTGCTATGTACATCCAAACTGCTAGCATTTTCTTCTCCACTTTTTTCCAAGCAAGTTCACCCCCAAGACTCAGTATCCATGTCTTGAGACACAAATAATATAAATAATACTACAAAGGTCTCTAACTTACAATTCAAACAGAGGCTGAAAAGCAGACCCACTTTTTTTTTCTTTTATTATTCATATGTGCATACAAGGCTTGGGTCATTTCTCCCCCCTGCCCCCACCCCATCCGTTACCACCCACTCCACCCTCTTCCTCTCCCCCACCCCCTCAATACCCAGCAGAAACTATTTTGCCCTTATTTCTAATTTTGTTGTAGAGAGAGTATAAGCTATAATAGGAAAGAACAAGGGTTTTTGCTGGTTGAGATAAGGATAGCTATACAGGGCATTGACTCACATTGATTTCCTGTGCACGGGTGTTACCTTCTAGGTTAATTCTTTTTGATCTACCCTTTTCTCTAGTTCCTGGTCCCCTTTTCCTATTGGCCTCAGTTGCTTTTAAGGTATCTTCTTTAGTTTCTCTGCGTTAAGGGCAACAAACGCTATCTAGTTTTTTAGGTGTCTTACCTATCCTCACCCCTCCCTTGTGTGCTCTCGCTTTTATCATGTGCTCGAAGTCCAATCCCATTATTGTGTTTGCCCTTGATCTAATGTCCACATATGAGGGAGAACATACGATTTTTGGTCTTTTGGGCCAGGCTAACCTCACTCAGAATGATGTTCTCCAATTCCATCCATTTACCAGCGAATGATAACATTTCGTTCTTCTTCATGGCTGCGTAAAATTCCATTGTGGATAGATACCACATTTTCTTAATCCACTCGTCGGTGGTGGGGCATCTTGGCTGTTTCCATAACTTGGCTATTGTGCATAGTGCCGCAATAAACATGGGTGTGCAGGTGCCTCTGGAGTAACCTGTGTCACAGTCTTTTGGGTATATCCCCAAGAGTGGTATTGCTGGATCAAATGGTAGATTAATGGCAGACCCACTTTTGTTGAAAAGAATATTCTCAAGGCAGATCCTCACTTGTGCTCCAACTGAGAGTTGGAGGACTTATTAAACAGGATAATTAACAGCTAACTTGTATGTGACCAACTGGCAAAATTAATGACCTGGGCCACAATAACAATAGGGACTCCAACTACCTTAAGAAAGTGACATTTGTTTTAGGTCAAGAGTGACACACTAAGGGCAGAATGCACATGGGAGGAACAGGGAAAGGGAAGGAAACTTGGATGTAGTTGATGTGCTCACTTTGCAATACACAAGTGCATGGAAGCACTGCTAGGAATCTCTGTATAGCGATCTTCATCTCAAACTAGAAAAAACTCTTTGTCTTTCTTATTATCGCTCATGTTTTCTGTTCAACAAAATTGGAGAACAAGAGGGCCGAACAGGTTCTGCCTGGAAGTGGGGGTGGGGATGTATACACATATGAGTAAATACAAAAACGATAAAAGAAGTAAGAAGCAACATTCATTAGTAAGACTACAGGCACATGAGGATGAGGCCCTTCTTGACCATTTCCAATTTCCCAGGTGATGTGTTTTCCTGGATCATTGGAAATGAGTCATGAGCTCCTTCTTAAAGATTTCAGAGGAAGAGCAGAAAATCTGGGGGCTCCTCACACCCAGCTTTGCCATGCCCCCTTTGAGTGGGAGGTAAAAATTTGCTTCTTGTTAGAACAGCCTCTTGTACATATGGCATGTTCTTGAAGGAAATGTGCCCACATCCCAGGGAACTCACCCAGGGCAGGGCTGGCACCACATATGGTCTTCCCCATCGGAACAAGAACAGGAGAGGTAGATCCTCAGGTACTGATAATAGCACACCATCATGTGTTAAAAAAAAGGATGGATTTATGTGCAGTTTGGCTTCCCCTTCCTTATTAGTACATCAAAATGTGAAAGACTCTTAAGAGAGATTTGAAGTTTTCCATGTTTGTTATCTATGCCTTGCTGGGAATTTCTTGGAAGTCAAAAATATCTCTATATATATCCTCACTCTATTGGCTGCCCAATACCTTTTTGATAATTACAACCCTGATTTCCTTTTGGAAGATGATCAAGTTATTTTTTGGCATTGGATTTGTGAGACTGTTTTTCCAGGTATTCTCTCTTGTCCTAGTTAAAGAGTTGAGCCATTTTACCACTCCTTCATTGGTTCCTTCCACAAGTATTCATTGACCATCTACTTTGTTTCAGGCACTGACCTTGGTATTGAAGATTCAGAAAAAAAAATAATAATCACTGTCTCCTTGGATCTGACTTTATAGCGCATAGGTGCTAAGATAAAGTCCTGCTTCCCCTGACCCAAGTTAGGCTAATGGGTAAGCTGCCTCTCTGAAATTAGGATCTTACACAGAATATCACAATAGCAAAAAAAACCAAAAACAAGGATTGGACTTATCCATTCTAGACTGACACCCTTATGAGGTTTGGGGGGAGCCCCTGATTCTTAGATCTCTAGAATTGCTTGCGTTTCTTTCCACAGGGACTCCTGGGTGCTTTCTCATATCGGTGTCCCATTTTCAGCCTGCCAATTCATCCCATGGCCACCAAATATATTTCCTATCATCCTCTTTTGAGTTTGCTTGCTGGAGTCTGTTTTTATTGTTTGGAAGCAAAGAACCCCCACTGATATTGGAGCTGCTTCCCAGCCTGTCTATCTGAGCACCAGTCTGGCTTGGCTACATTATTTTTTTTACATAAGAGTTTTATGAGAACAATTTGTTGAAAATAACATTTAATACAGTGTGCCCTCCTCCTCTCTCTTGGTAACCCCTCAGTGGATGATACCTAAGTACAATTTTAATGATAACTTTAAATGTCTTCTTACTAGGATATTGGTGCTGTTCTCAACTAGCAATGACCTTACTTGCCTTTCTTGGCTTGTCCCATATTTTAACTAAGCCATTTCTCTATACCTCAGTGACTGGCATTGCTTGCGGTTTGGAACATGCTCATACATCTGCTTAGTAATTGCTTCGTATCAGAACAAATATTCTAATGGCTCATCTTTCAGACTCCCTGTGTATTAAAGCTTTAAATCAGTCCTACAGACAACATAGAATGTGCCACAAATGCAGTACATCTCTTTCTAAACTGAACATTTACAAGGTGGTAGAAAACACAGGTTGTGTTTATGTTCAGAGTCCAGGCAGAAAATACAAACAAGTGAAGACAGTGGCTGTAAGATGGTGGGACACAGAACATGTGTCCTGCCTCATGCTCTTGTCATCTCTCAGCCCTTATCATGCAGGGGTATGGACCCTAGGTTACCAGATCTTTCCATTTTTCAAGAAAAGTTTTGAAAGCTGGATTTATAGATGAAATCTACCAATTGTTAGATGTGGGTAATGAGCTAAAAATGAATTAATGCTTTGAGTACTCACACAAGCATCTTTGTGCATGGTGACACATGCCTGTAATCTGAGTACTCGATAGGCTGAAGCAGGAGGATTGTGAATATGAGGCCAGCCTGGGTACAGAGTGAGACATGATTGGGAGAGAGAGGGAGGAGAGTGAGGAAGAGGAAGGGAGAATGAGAGAGAGGGATGGAAAGAGAGAGGAGAGAAGGAGGGAGAGAGGGGAAAGGGGGACAGAGAAGGAAAGGGAGAGAGAGGGAGGTGGGAGAAAGAGAGGGAGAGAGAGAAGAAAGAGGAAGAGGAGGATAATAGAAGGAGGAAGAGGAAGAATAGAAAACATATTTGTGGGCAGGTGTTAGCCCATAGTCTATCTGTTCTCAGCTCTGTGTTTCCCTCCTCCATTCCAATATGCATCTCATTATGCATCAGCTTACTGTGCACTCTGACCTTCAGATTTTGGGTCATCCTTATCCTCTTTCCTTATTTGGAATTGATCACCTTCTCCTTGTCAACTTGCTTGATGAAGTTGCTCTAAGAATTACTCCAGGCTCCAGTCTTTATGTGTCTTTGACCTTATTCTGGGTCCTACAGCCTCCTGCTTCTACTGGAATATTTTCCACAACTATCAGCCATATCAGGCTCCATAAAAAGAAGCTATCAAATGTACTGAGGACAATGTGAATTTGATGTAAGATAAACCTAAGCTCAGAGCTTGATTACTTAGTCTATGTAAGCCATGGTTTTCTCATCTCTTCAAGGAATACTTGTTTAAGGAATTAAATGAGCACTGGGCAGCATATAGTACCTTTCACTTAGTAAGAGGGTCAGAGGTAGTTCCCTTCATTCTATTATTTCTAATCTATTTGTCCATGAGCCATGTAGAATATGCCAAATTCTCTTTCACATTCTGCTCCTTCAAAAGTAAGCAATCATGTTCATTTCCCCTCTTCACACCATGTCTTCAATTTTCTTGATTCAATAGAACTAGTCATTCCCAGAGTAAAGATGACCATATGGACATTCAGCCTAGTTGCTCTGAGGAGTTGGGTAAGATAAGGTTTTTTGTAATCTTAATAGAAAGGGCCTTCTGCAAAGGGACACTGTGGATCCTGGGAAAGAGGTCAGCTTGGAAGCCATCTCAAGGAAAAAGGCTTTATTCGGTTTCAATGCTTCCATTTGGGGGGAAGGAGGTGGAAACTGGGAGAGGTTTCTTTCCTAGTACAGTCTGTGAGATCTGTGCACCAGTCCAGCTCCTCTAACACATCCCTGAGTCTATAAGGAGGAGGCCCAGCATCAAGAAATGGGTAGAAAAGAAACCAAAGGGAAAAAGGCTGTTTGAGTTTCATAAAAACATTGTGACAGCAGGATGGTTCTGAGGCTCCTGAGACACACCCTACTATACCACCAGGGTAGGAGACTCCATCTTCCCAGTGGCACAGCTCTGTTTCTCATCACACCATCTCCAGCAGATGGACCCCTCTCAGGATTAAAGGGATACTGGCCCTGTAATGCTTTACACTTGAGATCTGCAATAATTGTTATTATTCGGTGTGATGGTGTGTAGCTTACAGCGTCTGTGACTTGACAATCAAGTAATAATGAAGAAAATGAGCCAGATGACAGCTGAGGCTGGAGACTATTAACATCTAAGCTTTTCTTGCTGACTGTGGTCACCCGGGACTCTTTAATAACAGCTTATAATTATAACCACATTTATTGAGATGTTAGTCTGTGCTGAGGACTTCACACAGATTGTTTCACGCAGGTCTCACCACAGCTCTATGAAAAGAGTAATATTATAATTCTGATTTACAAATAGGAAACTTGAGCAGATGAAAGCAACAAAGGTCAATCAAGTGTTAGGGAGAGGGGGTTCAGGACACATTCACCACTTGAGAGTTTGTTAAGAAAAACAAATAGATGTAGTTGGGAGGCAGAGATCAGGGGAATTGCAGTTTGCAGCCAGCCCAGGCAAAAAAGTTCAGAAGACCCCATCTTGACCAATCTAAACCTGGGTGTGTCATCCCTGCTACACAGGAGGCATAAGTAGGAAGACTGAGGTCCAGACTGGCTGGTGCATAAATGCAAGACCCTATTTGTAAAATAACTTAAGCAAAAAGGGCTGGGAGCATGATCAATGGTAGAGGACCTGGTTAGCAAGAAGGCCTTGTGTTCAAACTCCAGTGCTGCTAAAAGAAAAAGAGAAAAAGGAATACAGAGAACTGTCAGAGCATAGGCACACAATTCCCTGGGTTCTGAAGGTCCTCAAAGAAGGAATACTTAGATGCTGGGCTTAGAACTGAGCTGGGAGCACCATGAGGAGTCCAGACAGATAGATGCTGTCCACAGTTATAAGGAAAGAGAAGGATCAGCTCCACCCAGAGTTTGATGTGCACAGAAAATCACCTGGGATCTTGTTAACCATGCAGATTCTGATTCAGTGGGTCTGGAGTAAGGCCCAAGACTGCACTGGGGTTAGTAATATGGGTGGTCCAAGGATCACAGTATGAGGAGCAAAAACCTAGGCAAACTACAGAACAGAGGAGTTTTGGTTACAGAAGCAGCCTGTTGGGAAGGGATAGTCGGCTCTGGTCTCAGCTTGTGCAACCACTGGGCCAACTCAACCATGCTGAGTCAATTCACTCCTACATTAGCGACTGGGACAGCAGAGATAAAGTGAGCAGATGAGGGCTCAGTGACAGAGTACTTGCCTGAGTTCATCCTCAGTACCAAAGAAAAGGGAGAAAAGACAAAAATGGAGGGAAAGGGAGAGGAGAGGAGCGGAGGGGCGAGGAGGAGAGGGGATGGGAGGGGAGGGGAGGAGAGGGGAGGGGAGGGGAGGAGAGGGGAGGGGAGGGGAGGAGAGGGGAGGGGAGGAGCATCCTGTGCCATCCACGTGTGTCTCTTCTGAGTTCTCCACATGAACTTAAAATTCATTTAGCTATATCACATAACTAAAAATGCTGCAAAATTAAATGTAAGCAAAGCCACAAAACAGATCAAATTCCGTGTTTAATATTAAGTGAATATGATCGGATATGTAAATTAATTGAATGTGCTATAAATTACAAAGGACAAGGTTCTTTTTTTTTTTGCAAGATACCTCCAATGTTTAACATGAACTATTGCAAAACATACTTTTTATACTTTTTTTACTTTTTATAGCTGACTGTGATATTATTTGGCTTTCTCTCAATTCAAAAACATCCTTTTTTATGGTCCTCTCTCTTATTTTTGCATTAGCCTGCAACAGTTGAAGTCATATATGGTGCCTTTCATAATGTCAAATCAAAATCTTGATTTAACATTGACATAAGAAATTAACATCTTTTTTCATAAGCTATCTTTTGATTGCAAAAGACAATCTTTGTTTTTTAATATTCCTGCCAAGACAATTCTAAATGAATACAAGAAGAAAAACAGGCTAAGCTTAAATTTAATTTGCCTTTGTTTTCCTTCCATCAAATAGTGTATTTTTTTTCTTCCTAATTTCTAATACATATCCCTTTTGGTTCTGTCTTTGTTTCCTCTTCCCAAATTATTCGGAATTTTTACTTTAAAAATGTCAAATTTATAACATTTGCATTTTGTCCTATAATGGTAATTAAGTCTTCTGAGCTTTGCCAGTACGTTGATTTTAAAAATTGAAAACTATGGTAATTCCATTATGAATGACTATGTAACCCGTTCACTACACAGCTATCACTCTCCATGATGAAATGTTCTTGCTTGTATGACTTTTTGCCTGGAGTTCAATTTTTTGCAACTAATTACTACAGGCTTATTTTTTATTTGGTTCAACTTGTACTACAAATTTAGTTTTCTGTCAAATCTTCCTGTTTCCCTGGAGAGTTGTTTCTGGGATTTACATATCTGATAATGTCTTTATTCTACCATCCTATTTGTTCACATTTTAGCTATGTATAAAATCCTAAATTGGTATGATTTCTCCCTCAGATAGTCAAAGGTTCTGCATATCTGGAATTGTGGCTGAATGGCCTAATGCTGGCTTTTTGTTTTCATTTTAGATTTTTCTCTTTGCTTTTCGGATTTTCTTTGTAGCCTTGGTGTTTTGACATTTTGTGGCAATGTGCAGGTGGAGTATTTGGGGCTTTATAACCATTGTGTTTGGGCACTGGCTGTAGATTTTCAGTCTGTATATTACACCCTTCGCTTCTGGAAAATCCCTCCCTCTCCCCCCATTGTTTCTTTAGCATTTCCCCAATCATTTGTCTCTCAGTGAGACGCTAGTGCTCTTGTACTGATTTTTTGAGTTTCATTCTCTTATCTCCCAACTCTTTGGGTGTTTTGGTTGTTGTTCTACTTCTGAGAGATTTTCTAGCATTAATGTCCCAACTTATCTATTGAATTATTCTCTATTCTGACAGGCATATCTTTACATCTAGCAGGAGTTTCCTGCTAATGGTTTATTCCATTTTCACTGTGCTCTGCACTCATTTTAGTATTACAACATCTCAAATCTTACTGAGAATACACACTAGACTTTATTTCAAGTTCTCTCCTGACCCTTGGATGGTATCTGTTTCCTGCAGAATTCTATTCTATGTCTGTTATGTTGACGTCTTTCTTCCATGTTGCAGGTTTTCCATTTGAAGAAGTTTATACTCAAAAACAAGGCAATTTAGTCTGTTGAAAGCCATTGGTAGAAAGGCAGACCTGGCTAATTCTGCCAGTTTGCTCTAAGTAAAATCATTTTTTTCTTAGAGGAAGCAAGTGAACTATTACTTCTAATTCCCTATTATGGTCTGAATGGTGCATCCACCCCAAAATTTCTATATTGAAACCTAATCACCAATGTGATTGTAGCAGGAGGTGGGGCCATTGGGAGGTAATAGATCACCAGGGCGGAGTCTGTATCATGGGATTGGGTGTCCTTAAAAAAAGAAGCCCCAGAGAGCTCCCTCCCCACTTCCACCACATGAGGACACAGCAAGAAGGCACTACCTGGGAACTAAGAAGTGGATCCTAAACTCCAGCCTCAGAATGGTGAGAAATAAATTTGTTTCTATAAACTACCCAGTTTGTGGTGTTTTCTTTTTTACGATAACCTGCATGGACTAAGACAGCCCTAAATGACAGAATGTAAAGAGCATTCCAATGGACACTGCCAGTCTCTCGAGTGAGAACACTCTATGTTTCAGTACCAGAATGTAAGCTTGGCGTCTAGACATTATGCCTTCTAAGGTAAAGATAGTTTGATCAACTTCTAGAGACTTTTAATTAACCACCTGTCCCATATGGCAACCCTCTCGTGTCTCTGGTACCTCATAGCAAGGAGTCCCTTCCATGCATGAAAAGTCACCTGGGCTTGCCCTTCCTCTGAACCTCCTTTTGCACATACAGTGGACTGGGACTTTCTTTATGAAGCTTTGCCCCAGTTTTCAGTCCTCCACATCTTATTCATCATACAAAAATTTGATAGAATCTCTTCTGAAGACTGTCCTCCCATTTTATTATCATTGAGTATTTAAGACTTTTCATTCCTTCATTATTTTATTCAAGTATTGGAAAAGAGAAGAAATAAATCATGTGGCCAGTGGATCAACTTTAAGTACTCATTATTATCACTTTCAAAAAATATCAATCTACAGGTAGCCTGATCTACTTGCTTACATACGTGTGTGTGTGTGTGTGTGTGTGTGTGTGTGTGTGTGTTGCTGGGGATCAAACCCAGGACTTTGCAGTCTATGGAAGTGCTGTACCACGGAGCTTTATCTACAGCCTTGCTTGTCTCCACCCTTAAACTCTGTCTTTAATTAGCACAATGAAATGATAAACCACTTGCAAAGGCAGTACTTGAGTAGATATGTGCCAGATAGGATGTTTTCACCTGTAAGTAACAGGAAAAACTCAATTCAATCTTCTAAAACAACAAGGGAATTTATTCTCTGATTATATCATTAAATCAGTGGTGGGCAGGAAGGAGGGTAAGTGAAATCATGGCTCTGTCTCCATTTCTCTGAGACTGTACTGACTTTGCTTTTCTCTCTGTGTGGATTCATGTTAGCTTTCATCATGGTCACAAGCCAGCTTCCTGCATGGTCACTAGAGGCAACTGGCTTAACTTTTTTATATTTTATGAAACAGGGAAAAAATTTTCTCCCTCAACCACAAAACAAAAGGTTATCACAGCAATTTTGTGTCATATTTTTAACAATCAACAGGAAATCTAGTTTGTTAGTCAGATTTCCATCATTGTAACAAAATACCTAGAGATAATCAACTTAAAAAGAGGAAAAGTTTATTTTGGTTCACTGTTTTGCAGTTTTCAGCTCCTGGTGAATTCACAGGCCCCACTGCTTCTACACCTGTTGCAAGGAAATACATCACAGTGAGAACTCATGGCAGAAGGAACTGCTCACCTCATGGTAGTAAGGAAGCAACAGAGAGAAAGAGGGTGGGTCAAGGTCCTACTTCAAGAGCAGCCACAATGACCTCACTTCCTTCCACCAGGGCCCACCCCAAAAAGGCTCTACCATCTCCCAATAGTATTACAGGATGGGGAACAACCTGTGACACATGCTTTGGGGAGCACTTATCCAAACCATCCCATCTAGAATACTTAGATGTGGGTTTATGAAACAGTTACTTGCAAAGGAAACAAGCTTGCTGTGATTTGCAAAAGACACCAGACTCTTCTGTTAGAGGTAGGAATATCTGACACAACAAAAGGGCTTTGAAAAAAAATGAATGGGATGTAGGATTCAGGATTGGTGCATATGGCACCCACCACTGGTAGTCATCTCATCTCAATAGCCAAGGACATGGTCCTGTTTTAATCATTATTAATACAAACATGACAATGTATCACAGCACATTTATGAAGTATTTCACTTCACCACACTGTACTGTTTCTCCAGATCTGGACCTCCCCATCAATCTCCCTCTCTACCCTCCCTACAGACAGCAGGCTCAGTTTAATGGGCCCTCAGAGATGAAAGTTGCCTGAGGGATCTTAATTGTCAATCCTGAGAAAAGAGCACCCAGCAAAGGTTTCAAGTCAGCTCTGTGGGAGGCGAAGGTGCCATGTTGTACCAAGCCCAGTGATGTTTGAAAAGGAATCACCTTTATTGCCTGTCTCCAACACTGCCAATTCCTTTCTGATGCCAAACCTCAATTTGTAGCCTATGCTCTGTTTTTGATCATTCTGCTATCTGCTTCCACCTCCCACGTGAATATGGTGCACTCAAGTAATTTATCTTCAAATGTATTATAGAAGTGTCAACCACACTAGGATCATCCAAGCAGCATTAAAGTTCAATTAAAATAGAAACTTGCATAATGAGTGTTATCTTACCTGGGCCCAAAATTAATTTCTCGAACTTTGAAAATCCAAGTTTTGTTAGTGAAAATCAGGAAAATGACATAGATTAAGAAACCAAGTGGGTCAAATTTTGGCAGCTCTGTTTTCATTCATGTACTCATTCCACAGATGCTTGTGAATGTCTATTATAGGGAGGCAACTGGACCAGACATTCAGGGAGACTTAGATGTTCTTCACAGGCAGCATGGTGTCTTAAGTTAGTTTCCTCAGGACACAGACTTTGAGACAGAAGTTTGTGACCTGGAGACTTATTGGAGTTAACACCTGTAGGGTAGTAAGTAAAGAAAGATAGATAAAAGGAAGAAGTTGGACTGCGATGAGACCTGAGGCCATCTCAGGGGGAGCTCTGCAGACATGATGGCCCTTTATCATTGCATAGATTTGCTTCAAGGGGGTCAGGCCTCCACACCTCCACGTGACCAGTCACTGGAATGCAGCTGCTTCTGAGGAAGGGCCATAACTTTGGCCAAGGCAGCTCCCATTACCTGAAGAAAATTTCTGGATGGGACTCAGTTTGCACAGGCAGTGGTCAGCACTCCCCAAAGCTACGGGATAAAGGCTTAGGTTCTGGGGGGAATCTGGGAAATTTAACATCCACTACAGGTAGCAAAGTAAAAACACATGACACAGGGACTGGGTGTGTGACTTAGTTGTATGTATTTCCTAGCATGAACAAGGCCCTGGGTTTCCTTCTCAGCACTCCGTACCCACAAAAAGGTATGAGACTGACTTCAGGTCAGTGGGGAAATTAAGAGATGCATGTTTTGAAATACTTTCTGCTACCTTGGGCACATGCAATAAAAGATAAATTATAAAAGAGTAGGGGATGGGGACGCAGTTAAATAGTAGAATGCTTGTCTAGCATATGTGAGGACCTGGATTTGATCCCTGGAACTGCAAAATCAATCAATCAACCAATACATACATGAATAAATAAATAAGTAAAAATTTTAAATATTAAAAAATAAAGTCATGTTTAAAATAATAAAAATAAAACAAAAATCACAAGTAAACATGCATATACCTAAAAGATATGTTCATGTACTTGGTACATTGACCTAATACTAAATCTCTTCATGGTCACAAGATGATGACCTGTAGTGGTAAAAGAACTTGCTGTAGCAATTAAAACAATAGGATTCTTACTTGTATTTTATGAGAGTGAGAGAAAAAATTAATACCTCCTTTAACCACAAGAAAATTTCCTTTCCCCTGGTCCTGTGTCATGCCAGTCCCCAAACAGCCAAGACTAACAGAGCTAAAGCAGTCACCCAAAGTGGTCAAGGGGATGGTAGAGCAGGAAAAAGGCAGCCGGAATTCTGGATCCTACAAGAAAATGGAAAATAAACATTCCACAACGTAGAGGGGCAAAAGCCAAGCATTACAGCTTGACCCAGGAGTTAGACCAGCTTTAGGGAAGCTGGGAAAGCTGAGTCTTCCTGCAGTGGGACAGCAAGAAGGAAAAAGGGAGTAGCCATGGCTCCATCCTAACAGGGCCAGCAGCCCACTACTACTGGCTCAGAAGCCGCAAGGTCAGAAGAGCCTGGAGCCAATGAGGGAAAACTGATCCCAAAGGGAGTGTGCAAAGAGAAAAAGAGAAGGGGAAAGTTTTCACTGATGATGAGTGTATAGTTCAAAGTAACACAATATACCATGAGACTTAACATGATGTAAGAGATCCTATGCAGTCAGCAGTTGGGTGATTAATGAAAATAATAGGAAAATCTCAAGTGAACATTAAAACAATTATGTCTCATATTCCTGAAAGAAATAAAGGAAAATATTTTTTTTAAGTACAAGAAGTAATGGAGGGGAAACCAATGGTAATAAAGTGTATACTTCAAAATGCCATTTAGAAATAATGGAAATGAAAATTATAGTCATGGAAAAAATTTAAATTTAATATAAACGCTAAACTGGATATTGTCGGCAAAAATTGTTCAATTGGAAGATAATATAAGAATTCAACCAAGATGCATCATACAGAGATAGGAACATTTAAAAATAAACAAAGGTTAAGTGACATGGGGAATAAATTGATAGACTAGAAAACATATCCAGTAAGAGACTTAAGAGTTGAATAAAGCAAGTAGCAGAGCAAAAGTATTTAAAAAGATAATGGCTGAGAATTTTCCAGATTTCTTGAAAGTTGTAACAAATCCAGATATATAAATGAAAACACATGCACACCCATTTGCATCATACAGAAATTTCTGCAATCCTAGCTACTCAGGAGGCAGACATCAGGAGAACAGAGGTTCGAAGCTAGTCCAGAAAAACAGTGCACAAGACCCAATCTCAAAAAACCCATCACAGAAACAGGCTGGAGGAGTGGCTTAAGCACTAATAGCACCTGTCTAGCAAGCATGAGGCCCTGAGTTTAAACCTGAGTGCCACCCAAAATAAGGAAAAAAAATAGATAATACTAAAAGCTACCAGAAAGAGAGCAGATTATGCACAAAAGAATAACAGCTTCACTGCGAGCAGACTAGAGTCAACACAATAGATGCCAGAAGGCAACAGTACTCAGAGAAAATAGCTGTAATCTATAATTTCATACCTGGTCAAATTATCATTACATGTGAAAGCAAAATAATGTCACCTTCAAAGACACAAAGATTAATAGAATATTCTTCCTTCTGGACTCTCACAGAAGAAACCATGAAAAGAGGTCATTTCTGAGCTGGGTCAGACAGTCCAGTAAACAAACATTTATTGCCTGTCTAAGTGGCTGTCAGACACCGGTCTAGACAATGGAAGTGTATGAGGTTTCCCTTTGGGAATTTATAGCCCAGTTCTGAAGGACCAGGTTGAAGGGTAATCCCAGAGAGAGGGAACTGAAGGAACAAAGTTATATGGGTGTGAAAGTTTGTGGGGTGTCCCACAATAAGTAATCACCAGTTGTGAGGTCAAGCAACTGATGAGTATCAGAGCTGAAATGAAAAGATCTGTCTAGTCTAGAATATACTTCCCAGGCAACAGAGACCCATGAAGAACTCATTATTATTATTATTATTACTATTATTTTGGCAGTACTGGGGTTTGAACTCAGGGCCTTGCACTTGCTAGGCAGGCACTCTGCCACCTGAGCCATTTCCCCAGCCCCTTCAGCTTTAGTTGTTTGCTTGTTTGTTTGTTTTAGGTACAGTTTCCCTTTGTGTCCCAGCCAGCCTGGACTGTGAGCAGGCGTGTACCAGATTTTATTAGTTGAAATGGGGTCTCGCAAACTTTTTTCCAGGCTGGCCTCAAACCATGATCCTCTCGATCTCTGCCCTCCAAGTAGCTAGGATTACAGGCATGAGCTGCCACGCCCAACCATAAAGGGCTCTTAGAATGATTTAACCAGAGTTCTGTCCTGGTTGTTTCAGTTTGATAACAACATGGCAAAGATTGTTAAAAATGAGACTATACAACATATAAATCTCAACCTTCCTCCAAGAGAAAATAAAGTCAAACTCTGTGGAGACATTTAAAGGACATCAGCCTTTTTCTGCACAGTATTTAATTTATCTGATTCTTTCCAGTTCTAGTTACTGACTACATTTTGATGATGGGGGTCAGAAAGGGAGACAGTGAAAACAGGATAAGTCTCGAATGAAATAGCAACAAAATGAAGTAAAAAAGAAACCCCTGCCCTTTAGTCAGTTTTGCTTTCTGAAAAAGAAATGTGCTCATGATTTTGTTTCCCTAGCTAGTATGCAGAAAAATAAAAGATGACGTATTTGATCATTTTATGGCTATTAGAATGATAAAGTATCACGGAAAGTTATTGCTTTTTAAGACAGTATTCTTTGTGCACAGAGTCAGAAGTGCAGGAAAAGATGGGGAGACATCCTCATATAAAGAAATAGTTCTGTGTTTATAGGTCTTTTCAGAAAAGTTCTGAATACCAAGGAAGCAGGATGCTAACAGAAAATGTACGATAAGCTCTCAGGAGTCAGCCCACAGGTAGCTCCTCTGAAGAGAAATGCAACAAGACATCTCTGATACTGGGACTTCTATATCCTAAGGCACATAAAACTGTCCTGCCAATTTGATTTTGAGCTGGGAAAAAAATGGTAACACACACAATGTAGCCAACACATCAATATGGCCATGAACATACCTTTACAGAGAGACACGAGGCTTTCAAATGGGGATGTGAAGGCTAAGAGTATTTGATCTTGCAAGTGGATGGGAATTTGTTTTCCTGAAGCAGTGGTGAGGATCAAAATGGTTAGGAAATTAAAGTGCTTCGTTTTTGTCTTGGGAAACCATTAGGTTATACATTCTTGGAAATTATAAATTCAATCCTTGGATTGAATGGGAAGAAATTTAAGGGAAGGATATTTTTCATAATTAAAAACAAAACAAAAAGTCTTATGAGTAAATGAACCCAACCTTTGGTGTCCACAAATAAAAGGACAGATATGCCAACCTATAGTATGGCCTTTCCCAAGATGCCAAGATCTGTGTCAATGAAAAGCTTTTCCTTCCATTCCCAAAGGGATTTAAGATTATATAATGACACTTTATCATTTTAAAAGCATTTCAGAGCCAGACACTGTAGCTTATGCCTGTAATCTTAGCTACTTGGGAGGCTGAGATTGGAAGGGTTGCAGTCTAGGCCTGCCTGGGCAAAAAGCAAGACTCTATCTCCACTAACCAAAGCAAAAAGGGCTGGAGGCATGACTCAAGTGGTAGAGTGCCTGCTCACAAGCACAAAGCTCTGAGTTTAAACCCCAGTGCCTCAAAACAAAATTTTCAGCGTCTGGGAATATGATGGTTCAGTGTTAGAGAGCTTGCCTAGCACATATGAGGTCCTGGGTTTGATGCCCCAGCAATTTCAACATGTTGACATTCCAAATATTCTCCACCATACCCTGATTTATATCCTCCGAAGGGCCCATTGCCTTTGGCTCTAAGTAAAACCCTTTACAATAACAGATACTCCCCCTCTTCCCTCCCCAGTACATACGTCATTACCCTGCTTACCCTCTGGACTCAACCTCTCAACAGCACCATGAGGATTCTGTGTTTCAGCCATACCAGGCCATTCATGATTATCAGGACAAAACAAACATCTTTCCTTGCCATCTGTTCCAGATGGTTCCTGAATTAACTTAACGAATAAGGGCTTATCCTATGCTTCCTAACCCTCACCTGCAGACAGATGAATTAGACTTCATTACTTTTAGGCCCTTGAAATGAAAGGGTAATCAAAGAAGAAACACAATGTTTGTGCCCTCCCCCCATCCCTGTCTAAATCCCGAAGTTGTTCTCTATTGGGATGATGGCAGCTAACATTAGCACTAGACTAAATGGTTGTTACTGATTCCTCTTGGGTTGTGGCCACACTGTGACTGGGCTACTGACTTTGCCATATTTTCAAGAGGAACACCAAAAAGTCAGGAGTGGTGCTGACATAATAGCTGGAAAAGGATAATGCACCACGTCCAAAAATTCATTCTTGTGACTAGAGTTCTGTTTCTACCGTCCCATCACTCTCCACTTAGCAACTACCATAGGTTCAATGACTCCAAGATTGATACATCAAAATCAAAGCTCACCTTCTGTCTTGTTAAACTCTTAAATCAACACATTAAATATGAAATAAGCTCTATCATAGGGAACCAATTTCTTACTGCCTCAATTTTATCTTGATTACTGAAGCCAATTTTACTGATAAACCAAAAGAAGTCTTGGTATTGAGTTCATGATTTTGACTCACCTCTTCATGCACACTTTCAAGCGTAACTGGTTTCCTTTTACTAAAAAATTTCACTTTCTTCATCCCCACTCCCAAAGTATTCATAAAATTCTTTAAGAAACTTCACTATATGTCATTACATCTTGCACATATTTCTTCTCCAACCTAGTTAATTTCACTTAAAAATAAATATGCATGTGGTGAACCCCTTCTAAACACTAACAATTAGGTTTACAAATACTATAGTCAACTATATTCAATGTAGAGCAAAATTTAAGCAAAACAATGGGGCATAACTCATGTTCTTCTTCAATTTGGCATCCACCAAATTTTAAATCGTACCTCTATCTGCTTTGAAATCTCTTCCACTTGTGTTCCACAAATCGTAAGTGTCTTAACCGTGCTTCAAGGTCAGGCTCATGTCCTACCTCCTTTTCAAATCTTTTCTTCAACCTCTATAAGAGAGCACCCTAACACAGGGGCAGGAATGAAAGCCCCAGTACAAAGGGAAGTGCTTTCTCACTGACATTATTAGAATTGGCAGCAAATAGTGGTAACAGAAAGCAGACTGATTTTGAGTTGGTTTATGATTTTTTAATTTTTAAACATATTTTTATTCATTGTCCAAAATAATAGATTTCATTATGACACTTCATACTTTGCCAACTATATATTTCAGTCACCCCTTCACTCTCTCTTTGCTTTCTCTCTCCTCCTGCTGGCTCCTCTTCTCCAAAATAGTCCCCCTTCTATTATGTCCCCCTACTTTTATGTCTTTTTTAGAATCTAGATTCTGCATAAGAGAAAAAATATGTGAAATTTATCTTTTTGAGTTTGGCTTATTTTACTTAACATAATGATCTTCAGTTCCATCCATTTTCTTGCAATGACATAATTTTAGTCTTCTTCATTGCTGAATAATACTCCATTGTGTACTTTTACACCATGTACGTATGACTTCCCAAATGTTAACTTGTGTGGAGGGAATTTGTATCCACCTTTTGTCCTAAGCTGCTCAAGATCAGGGACTTTATATTTTCCACTGTACTTACCACCCTGCAGAACATCTGAAACAAAGAAGGTTATCAATGCACACTGGCTTAATTAATAAGTCACTTCTTAAAACTAAGAAGGCTGAGACACAGACAGGTTAAAAAACTTACTCAAAGTCACAGAGAGTTGTCTACAGTATCATTATTAGCCTCCCTGACTGACTAATAAGTAAAGTTATTAATCATACAGAAACTGCCCAGGAACACTGTGGAACTCAACTCGCAGAAAGGTGACCATTTATTTCACATTAGTGATAGCTGGCTATGTAGGAGGTTCTACAGTCCAGGATGCTGCAATTTCTCTCTGGACAATTACGAAATGTCAAAAGCTGTATAAGTTTCCTAGTTTTAATTATTTTTTAGTGTGCTAGGCCTCTTTTTTCTTTTGAGGAAGAATATAAAGAGGAAAAAAGCATTCGCAGGTTTTTCAGTCTAATTGAAATATTCTCTGCATCAAATATGTTCAATGCAGTAGAAACTACAGATGTTATTGCTTTAATTTTATAACCCAATTATTCTTTTATTTCTAGTTGTCTTCGGGATAAATTAACTCTTATCAGCTATTCAAATAGGTAATTATCACAAAGCTAAATACCACACAACCTCATAATCCATGTCAATTTATAGACTAAACTGGAATAAAATCATGCTCTGGAGTTAAAGGAAAGAAAACTCCAGGTTTTTATTATTCTCAACATTTTTTCCCAGAAGGGGGTGGGGGCAGGGGGGAAAAATGAATCAAGCCCTGTATGCACATATGAATAATAAAAGAAAAAGGAAAAAAAAACATTTTTTCCCAGAATACCCAAATGAAATTTAACAAGGACATGATTTCTTTGTGTGAGGAAAAGGATCTAGGGATGGCTTTTTCATGGAAGCAGAATGAATGCTAAACTGGAGAGAAAAGATAATACGTTTGGATACAAGATCTGGAATTGATCAGCTGTGTGACTCTAGCCCAATTATTTCATCCCTTTGAGTTTCCATTTCTTTGTCTCTAAAAGGAAGGTTTGAGATATTGTAGCTCTAAGATACTCCCTACCCATCAAATCCAAAGACTTTATTCTTCTGATATACTATAATATTCCAGCCAGGATGTCTCAGGTTCAAAGCTTTGTGGTTATAACAGAAAATAGGATTAAATCATGTGACCTTCAAGGACAAAATTGTACTCATCTGTATTACTTCAGTAATACAGATAAGCCTGATCTTGATGCAATATTTTTAAACATCAAAATTAATGCAAAAATGCACAATGAACTAGTATCAACATTTTAAATGAAGATGGTACCAGTGGTTAGGGAAATGAGGTTTATATTAGTCAGAATAGTTTTATTTATGGTGTGGGTTTTCTTTTTCTTTTTGCTATTTTTTTTTAAAGCATCCTTCCCATATCTCCAAGGCTTAATGGAGCAAATGCTGGTTGACTGTTCTCATGCAAATCCAGTCCCATGAGGGTCCTCATGAGTTCTCTTCTCCAGGGACCTAGGGACCCATGCTGCCTCCATGATTGCTACTGTGTGAGTCAGCTTAGGGTAAGAAATGCTGAAGTAACAAGTGTCTCTGAGATGTCCATGATTGAACAGTAACAAAGGTTGATTTCTGGCTCACATTACAAGTTTATGGCAAATCAACAACTGCACATATTTTTACTCCCGGACCAAGACTGAGGATGCAACCTGTATCTGCCATACTGCTCATGGCAAAGGGAAAGAATAAAGACCAAGAACCTAAAGATGGTTATAATATTCCAGCTGGAAATAGTACAGTCCAATTCTGCTGATATTTCACTAACCAAGGAAAGTTACATGCTCTATTGGGCACCAACAAAGTGATATACAATCCTCTCACAGAGGAAAGAAGAGCCAATATTGTGAATGCAATTCTGTGTCCCACAGACCACCCTATTTTCATAAGTATTCATTTCCCCCTCTTCTCCACATATGCAAACCAAACATGTACCCTCTCACTAAGGGAACCGGACTGAAACTCTCACAGCAGTAGGCAGAAAGCTCAAGATCTGTGTATCAGGGCAAGAGACCTGTGAGGTGTACAACATGCTATCATGAGAAAAGGATGAAATAACATTATTAATTATCCACTGCTGCATAAAAAATAATCCCAAACTCAGTATTTTAAAAATAACAAATATTTGTCATGGTTTCTTTTGACCAAGAATCCAGTAGTTACTGAATGGTGATGGCTCAGTGTCTCTCATTAGGTTTTAATCAAGATGAGAACCAGGACCATGGTCATATAAAAGCTAAACTGAGTGTAAATGGAGGCCTCATGAGGGCAAGGTCACTCTCATTGGAGGTAGCTTCAGTTCCTTGTTATGTGGGCCTCTCTGCAGGCTTTCTGAGAATTCTCGTGACATGACTACATTCTCTGGGAGGGCTACTCCATGACACAGCAGTTAGCTCCAGGGCAAGTGGATTCAAGAGAAAGAGAATACAAGATGGCAGTCATATCCTGTCATATATGACCATATTCAAGCTACTACAAAGCCATCAACAGCCATTTGGGCCCCCCCAGCTGAGCCCCCAAGCATTGTAGAGTAGAACCAATGAGTCTCTGTAATGCTTTAACTGAATCCCTAGTGCCTATGCCTCTAAGTTTTGTAGAGTTTTGTAAATATCAGTAATATACCAGGACACAATTGGGTACTTGGAGTAGGGCTCTGTCACTGGAAAAAAAAATGAAGACCAGTGCCTTTGTCTTTGGGACTGAACTGAGTTGCAGCAAGAACTGTAAGAGCCTCAAGAAGTCTTAGTGAAGAATTGAAGTTAAAGGAAGAGTATGTTTTGAAAGACAAGATTGGAGAAAAGAGGATATGTGTCTTTCAAAGTGAAAAGTTTGGCAACATTTTTTGCCTGAGGCAATGTGGAAAACAGAAAACATATGCAATGAGTTTATAGATTTAGCTAAATAGATTCCCAAGAAGAATGTCGAAAGTGCTAGTTGGTTTTATTTAGCTACATATAATAAAGTATGAGTAGAGTGAGATGAGCTTCAAAATAAAAGAACTCTTTAGATTTAAGTCACAATATGAATTTAGAGGAAATAAAATGTGCCAAGATCTATAGGTTTAAAAATAAAGTCATCCAGCAGCCCAGCAACTAAGAGGAAGGGTGGACAAATGGGACTACATGAAATTTAAAAGCTTCTGCACAACAAAAGAAATGGTCAAACTAAAGAGACAACCCACAGAGTGGGAGAAAATATTTGCTTCCTATACATCTGACAAAGGACTGATAACCAGAATGTACAGGGAGTTCAAGAAACTAAACTCCCTCCAAATCAATGAACCAATAAAGAAGTGGGCAACTGAACTAAAAGAACTTTTTCAAAGGAAGAAATCCAAATGGCCAAAAAAAACACATGAAAAAATGTTCACCATCCCTGGCCATAAAGGAAATGCAAATCAAAACCACACTAAGATTCCACCTCACTCCTGTTAGACTAGCTATCATCAAAAACACCACCACCAACAACAAATGTTGGCAAGGATTTGGGGGGAAAGGAACCCTCATACATTGCTGGTAGGATGCAAGGTAGTGCAACCACTCTGGAAAACAATATGGAAGCTTGTTAAAAAACTAAACATAGATCTCCCATATGATCCAGCAATACCACTCTTAGGGGTATACCCACAAGAATGAGACTCAGGTTATTCCAAAGGCACCTGCATACCCATGTTTACTATAGCACTATTCACAACAGCCAAGATGCCCCACTACCAATGAATGGATTAAGAAAATGTGGCATTTATACACAATGGAATTTTACTCAGTCACAAAGAAGAATGAAAATTTGTCATTCTCAAGTAAATGGATGGAACTGGAGAGCATCATCTTTTTTTTTCTTTTATTCATATGTATATACAATGTTTGGGTCATTTCTCCACCCCTCCCCCCAGCCCCTCGAAACCCGGCAGAAACTATTTTGCCCTTATCTCTAATTTTGTTGAAGAGAGAGTATAAGCAATAATAGGAAGGACCAAGGGTTTTTGTTAGTTGAGATAAGGATAGCTATACAGGGAGTTTACTCGCATTACTTTCCTGTACATGTGTGTTACCTTCTAAATTAATTCTTCTTGATCTTACCTTTTCTCTAGTTCCTGGTCCCCTTCTTCTATTGGCCTCTATCAGTTTAAAGTATCTGCTTTAGTTTCTCTGCATCGAGGGCAACAAATGCTATCTAGTTTTTTAGGTGTCTTACCTATCCTCCTACCTCCCTTGTGTGCTCTTGCTTTATCATGTGATCAAAGTCCACTCCCCTTGTTGTGTTTACCCTTGATCTAATGTCCACATATGAGGGAGAACATACGATTTTTGGTCTTTTGGGAGAACATCATCTTAAGCAGTTAGCCAGGCTCAGAAGGCCAAAAATTGTATGTTCTCTCTTATATGCAAACTTTAGACCTAAAGCAAATGCAGTAATATTATTGGACATGGGTCACACCCTAAGGGGAGAACACATACAGGAAGAATAGGGAAAGAGAAGGAAACCTAAAACTTGAAATTATTTGATGTGTCCACTCTAGAAGAGCTAATAAAGTAATCTTAAACTGACAGAGGCCACTATGGGAAGGTGACTGGGAAGTAGTAAAGAGGTCTAGTAGAGATGAACAAATTTGGGTTGTAATACACATGTGCATGGAAGCAATGCTAGGATTCTCTCTGTATAGCTATCCTTATCTCAAACTAGCAAAAACGCTGTGTCTTTCTTATTATCACTTCTGTCTTATCTTCAACAAAATTGGAGAAGAGGGCAGAACAGGTTCTGCCTGGAAAGGAGGGGGGTGAGGGGGGTGAGGGGGACAGGGAGAACAGATGTATGCACATATGAATAAATGAATAAGTGAATAAACTTACACTTTCAAGACAGAGAAGCAGATCTCAATGCAAGAAAGGTCTTTAGGAGAGAGATCATTTCAAGGATGGGGCTGAGTCTCCTTGTTAATACTTTTGAAATATTTATGGGAGTCTTTCAGAGATTCTCTCAACTAGATAAAAAAGATTTCTAAAATTCATAAGACTATTGTCTCACAGAATTGCAACTCTAAAATGAAGCCAGAAAGGGGAATGTCATGAAGAGTTTTGTGAGTATTGTTTTTATCCAGTTGGGTGAAGCCAATAAGATTTTCAGGAAACTCACATAATATTTAAGATAATTAAATTGGTGGAAATACCAGCAAGTTGTACAGAGAGGAATGAAAACAGTATAAAATGAAAGAGGTCTTTGAATCTCTACCTTTCTATAGGAAGAAAGAAAGAAAGCCAAGAAGGCCATTTATTAGCATAATTAGCCTGTTTCTCATGGAATGGAATAATATCAGAACATGGAAACTAGAGTCATGGAAAATCATTACCAGTGAGTAAAACTGGGTCCAAATCAAGGAATATGTTCTTGGCTTGGTACTAGAATTGCTATGGACCAGTAACTGCTGTGTGTCCACCATCTCCAGCTATGAAGTGTCCAATTGTGGTTGTCCTGTCTTTGCTTGGTGTTGCATTTTGGGTGGATATGGGAGGCAGACAGCTCAGCCTCTTAATTCACAGGACTTCAGAACAAGTGGAACCATGCATAAGGGACCACATCCAAAGGGCTTTAGCCATGCCAGCACCTCATTTAAGTGATGATATCTAGGAATTTGAAACTCTTCCATAAGACTTTGGGGATCTTTTGAAGATGGTGAATGTATTTTTCATGTGAGTGTAATGTATTTATGGCTAAGTTGTGGGATATGAAAGATGACCACAAGTTTTTTGGTACTTACCCCATCTATTTTCCACCTTTTGAATTTGGGCTAATCTGTGATTTCTTTGATCACTAGACGATGGTAGAAGGGACAGTGATGATGCAAAACCTACCTTTAAGAGGAGGTTTCCACCTTGGTCTACTGGAGGCCTGGTTGAGTTATCTTGCAGAAGCAAATGATGTCAACTTAGCATGATGTTTTCCTTAAGCTTAGTCCAAGTTCATTGGAAGTTGATTGCAAGTCTGATTTCCATGCTCCTCATCACAGGCCATAGGATGGACAGGGTACTTTATCTGTAAGATGCTAATCTCATGCAGAGGGAAACAATAAAATGGAATAGCTGTATGGTGGTTCTTGGAGCTTCTTAGTAAGATCTAACATCTGCTTACAACCCCCAAAAAAATAGTTACATGACTCAAACCTTACTGCAAGCAGACTTGGAAATGTGAAGGATGTCATGATTGCTTAGCAGTAAATGTCTTTGTCATAGTGGGAATATTACTAATCTCACAGAAACCCATCTCATTCTGAGGACTTTTTAAAAGGTCAGTAGTTCTTGTGTCATACATCAAAAGGCATGAAAAAAGACAATTCCAAACTTCCTGTCCATCTGAAGCTTGGGATCTTTGTAGGAATTTAATTTAATTTTGAGAAGTTTAAAAAAAAAACATGGCAGAGTTGCACCACATAAAATAAATCAAACTACTTGAGCTAGTATTTTCCATGAAAACTTAGAGAGAAAATTTAAATGACTTCACTAAAATCAAAATCTTTCCTGGAAGGCCCTCATAAGTTCTTTCTAAGAAACCACTCTGGCAACATCTGGGACTGAATTTTAGAGTTCCAAGATTGGAATCAAAGAGACCAGTTGGGAAGTGGTTGTGATAAACGTGGCTCAAAAATAATGAATTCTTAGCCAAGGTGAGGAAGCTGGAGGTGGAATGAGGGAGTACATTCCAAGGATGTCATACAGATAGAATTTAAAGAATTTCAGGAGCAAATGGTTGTGGGTGGGAAATCCAAAAAGGCAGATATTAGAGAAGAAAAACCATCACAACTCACTCCACAAGTCAAAATCATAGGAGATCAAATATCCTAAAAGTAAAACATTTAAATCCTAGAATAAAATAAAGGTGCATGTCATTGATTTTCTTTACATAAATAGGGAAAAAAATAAATAGGAAAAAGTTAAAAACTAAGAAATCTGACTACGAGTTTTAAAAATGTCTATACTCTTCCAAAACATGTGGATACAATGTCAAAAATCAAAGGCAAACAAATACAAAATCAGAAAAAATTGTTGCAGCATACATATTAGAGAATGAAGGTCTCTAATAAATTAGAGGATTGATTAAAAGTCAAGGATAGAGTATGAACTTACAAATCAAAAATGGTTAAAAAACATGACAAAAGCAACTTACAAAATAAGAAACACAAATCACCAATAAATTACATGATGCTTATTTTCATTGGTAACCAAATAAATTAAAAATTTTAAGTGTGACATGAAAAATCTGTCAGATCACAATTTCTGAAAGTGTTTGGGAAGGAGATCCATCTTGTACCACAACATGTGTGAGGCTCTGGGTTCAATCCCCAGTACAAAAAAATTTTTTTTTTACAAAACTTAGAGTTGTCAATAATTTATGAGAAACAAATCATTGTTTCTCAAATCACTGCTAATGAAAGTGTAAACTAATATATTTTTTCTGGAGGGAAGTATGACAATCTGTAAACAATTTTAATGAGAACGTCTTTTATTGTTGTGTTGGGTGGGGTTACATTGTGGCATTTACAAAAGTTCTTACAATATATCAAATATATCGTACTTGAATTCACCCCCTCCACCATTTTTCTTTATTATTCCTTCCTCTATTCCTAGAATAGTTTCAAAAGATATCATTTTCCATTTACATACATGTGTATACAGTATTTGCATCATATTGACCTCCCTTCACCATTCCTCACCTCCTCCCTGTCCCCATTGACACCAACTCCCCACCCCAGGCAGACCTGTTTTACTCTCCTGTTCTCTGATTTTGTTTAAGAAAAGAAGAACTAAAATAACATTTTTGGTTGTTTAAGATAGCTACACAGAGAGTTTCCTTGTGACACTTCCATGTTTATATGTATTATAGCCCAATTTGGTTGATCTTCTCTGTTTTTCTTCTTTCTACCTTAGTCCCTTTCTTATGATGGTTTCAAAAGGTTTAAAAATTATATATTCATTCTTGTATAGACAGTAAATCAACTATATTCACCTTCTTAACTTCCTTCTTTTACCCTCCCCCTCTCATATGTGAGCTCCCTTTAGCTTGACCTGTATTTCATAGTTTTGTTATATTTGTATTAGGTCTATATTCCACATATTAGAGAAAACATCTGACTTTTGGCCTTCTGCACCTAGCTAACTTCACTTAAGATAATGTTCTCCAGTTTCATCCACTTAAATACAAACAACAAAATTTCATTATTCTTTGTGGCTGAATATAATTCCATTGTATATAAACACCACATTTTCTTGATCCATTCATCAGTAGTGGGGCATCTTGGCTGTTTCTATAGCTTAGCTATTTTCACCAGGCATCTAACTTTAAAGGATCCATTGGGCGATAATTGTGAAAGTATTTTCTTTAAAGTATCTTCAAGGTTGTTTATAGTAGGAATATTTACTAACATGTATCAAAAATCTTAGTTAAACTCCTAGTGCATTCACTACTAACAACCACAGCTAGTAGTTCATATTATCAAAACTCTCTGCCTCTGGTAAGAGGTGTTAAGTCTCAGTCCATCCATTCTTTTCTATTTTTCAGTGTATATGGTAAAAAAAATGGTCACCAATATCTTACCCAAATTTGCATTTTAGCTCTGTGAGTGATGTATATTTTCTGTCCAGTAGCAAATCCAACAGATTTTTTACTACCCAATATCACATGAAAACAATTAAGTACAAAATAATTGAGGAAAGCAACATAACAGCCACAAAGATTGTCATTTGAAAACTACAGTAAACAAGAAACTACATTTTGGCCAATGCCAGACCACATACTTTATTACAGAATTTCTTTTTTTTTTTTTTTCAATCTCTTTAATGAATGTCATTGGAATTTTGATGGGAATTGCATTAAACATGTAGATTACTTTGGGGAGTATCGACATTTTTACTCTGTTGATTCTACCAATCCATGAGCATGGGAGATCTCTCCACTTTCTATAGTCTTCCTCAATCTCTTTCTTCAGAAGTGTATAGTTTTCCTTGTAGAGGTCTTTCACATCTTTTGTTAGGTTTACACCTAGGTATTTGATTTTTTTTGAGGCTATTGTAAATGGAATTGTTTTCATACATTCTTTTTCCGTTTGCTCATTGTTAGTGTATAGAAATGCTAATGATTTTTCTATGTTGATTTTATATCCTGCTACCTTGCTGTAGCTATTGATGATGTCTAGAAGCTTCTGAGTAGACTTTTTTTGGGTCTTTAAGGTATAGGATCATGTCATCTGCAAATAGGGATATTTTGACAGTTTCTTTACCTATTTGTATTCCTTTTATTCCTTCTTCTTGCCTAATTGCTCTGGCTAGGAATTCCAGTACTATGTTGAATAGGAGTGGAGATAGTGGGCATCCTTGTCTGGTTCCTGATTTTAGAGGGAATGGTTTTAATTTTTCTCCGTTAAGTATAATGCTGGCTGTAGGTTTGTCATATATAGCTTTTATAATATTGAGGAACTTTCCTTCTATTCCTAGTTTTCTTAGAGCTTTTATCATGAAATGATGTTGGATCTTATCAAAGGCTTTTTCTGCATCTATTGAGATGATCAAGTGGTTTTTGTCTTTGCTTCTGTTAATGTGGTTTATTACGTTTATTGATTTTCGTACGTTGAACCACCCCTGCATCCCTGGGATGAAGCCTACCTGGTCGTGGTGAATAATCTTTTTGATGTGTTGCTGAATTCGATTTGCCATTATTTTGTTGAGGATTTTTGCATCAATGTTCATTAAGGAGATTGACCTATAGTTCTCTTTTTTGGAGGTATCTTTGCTTGGTTTTGGGATAAGTGTAATACTGGCTTCATAAAATGTGTTTGGCAGTTTTCCTTCCCTTTCTATTTCATGGAACAGTTTAAGGAGGGTTGGTATCAGTTCTTCTTTAAAGGTCTGATAGAATTCAGCAGAGAATCCATCAGGTCCTGGACTTTTCTTTTTTGGGAGACTCTTTATTGCTGCTTCAATTTCATTTTGTGTTATAGGTCTATTCAGGTGATTAATTTCCTCTTGGTTCAGTTTTGAATGATCATATGTATCTAGAAATCTGTCCATTTCTTTTAGATTTTCAAATTTATTTGAATATAGGTTCTCAAAGTAGTCTCTGATGATTTCCTGGACTTCCATGGTGTTTGTTGTTATCTCCCCTTTTGCATTCCTAATTCTACTAATTTGGGTTTTTTCTCTCCTCATTTTAGTCAGGTTTGCCAGGGGTCTATCGATCTTGTTTATTTTTTCAAAGAACCAACTTTTTGTTTCATTAATTCTTTGTATGGTTTTTTTGGTTTCTATTTCGTTGATTTCAGTTCTTATTTTTATTATTTCTCTCCTTCTATTTGTTTTGGGATTTGCTTGTTCTTGTTTTTCTAGGAGTTTGAGATGTATCATTAGGTCATTGATTTGGGATCTTTCAATCTTTTTAATATATGCACTCATGGCTGTAAACTTTCCTCTCAAGACTGCCTTAGCTGTGTCCCATAGGTTCCGGTAGGTTGTGTTTTCATTTTCATTGACTTCTAGGAACTTTTTAATTTCCTCTTTTATTGCATCGATGATCCATTCTTCATTAAGTAATGAGTTATTTAGTTTCCAGCTGTTTGCATGTTTTTTGTCTTTACTTTTGTTGTTGAGTTCTACTTTTACTGCATTGTGGTCAGATAGTATGCATGGTATTATTTCTATTTTCTTATATTTGCTGAGGCTTGCTTTGTGCCCTAGGATATGATCTATTTTGGAGAAGGTTCCATGGGCTGCTGAGAAGAATGTATATTGTGTAGAGGTTGGATGAAATGTTCTGTAGACATCTACTAGGTCCACTTGATCTATTGCATATTTTAGATCTTGGATTTCTTTATTGAGTTTTTGTTTGGATGACCTATCTATTGATGATAATGGAGTGTTAAAGTCTCCCACAACCACTGTGTTGGCGTTTATATATGCTTTTAGGTCTTTCAGGGTATGTTTGATGAAATTGGGTGCGTTGACATTGGGTGCGTACAGATTGATGATTATTATTTCCTTTTGGTCTATTTCCCCTTTTATTAGTATGGAATGTCCTTCTTTATCTCGTTTGATCGATGTAGGTTTGAAGTCTACTTTGTCAGAGATAAGTATTGCTAATCCTGCTTGTTTTCAGGGGCCATTGGCTTGGTAAATCTTCTTCCAGCCTTTCATCCTAAGCATATGCTTATTTCTGTCGGTGAGATGAGTCTCCTGTAAGCAACAAATTGTTGGATCTTCTTTTTTAATCCATTTTGTCAAACGGTGTCTTTTGATGGGTGAGTTAAGTCCATTAACATTAAGCGTTAATACTGATAGGTATGTGGTGATTCCTGCCATTTAGTTATCTTAGTTGTTTGAAGGTTTGATTGTGTGTACCTAACTTGATGTTACTCTCTACTGTCTTGCTTTTTCTTATCCTGTGGTTTGGTGCTGCCTGCCTTTTCATGGTTAAGTTGGGTGTCACTTTCTGTGTGCAGGATCCCTTGCAGAATCTTTTGTAATGGTGGCTTTGTGGTCACATATTGTTTTAGTTTCTGCTTATCATGGAAGACTTATTGCTCCATCTATTTTGAATGATAGCTTTGCTGGGTAGAGTATCCTGGGGTTGAAGTTATTTTCATTCAGTGCCCGGAAGATCTCACCCCACGCTCTTCTTGCTTTTAATGTTTCTGTTGAGAAGTCTGCTGTGATTTTGATGGGTTTACCTTTGTATGTTACTTGTTTTTTCTCTCTTACAGCCTTCAATATTCTTTCCTTAGTTTCTGAACTTGTTGTTTTAATGATGATATGTCGTGGAGTAGTTCTATTTTGATCTGGTCTGTTTGGTGTCCTGGAGGCCTCTTGCATTTGTATGGGAATATCTTTCTCTAGATTTGGGAAATTTTCCATTATTATTTTGTTGAATATATTACGCATTCCCTTCGCTTGCACCTCTTCTCCTTCTTCGATGCCCATGATTCTCAAGTTTGGTCTTTTGATGGAGTCAGTGAGTTCTTGCATTTTCTTTTCACAGGTCTTGAGTTGTTTAATTAATAGTTCTTCAGTTTTTCCTTTAATTACCATTTCATCTTCAAGTTCTGAGATTCTGTCTTCTGTTTGTTCTATTCTGCTGGATTGGCCTTCCGTTTTGTTTTGCAGCTCTGTTTCGTTCTTTTTTCTGAGGTTTTCCATATCCTGGCAGTTTTCTTCTTTATTGTTGTCTATTTTTGTCCTGAGTTCATTTATCCATTTATTCATTGTGTTCTCTCTTTCACTTTGGTGTTTATACAGTGCTTCTATGGTTTCCTTTATTTCTTCTTTTGCTTTTTCAAATTCTCTATTTTTATTGTCTTGGAATTTCTTGAGTGTCTCCTGTACATTTTGGTTGACCCTATCCAGTATCATCTCTATAAAATTCTCATTGAGTACTTGTAGTATGTCTTCTTTTAAATTATTCTTGTGGGCTTCATTGGGTCCTTTGGCATAGTTTATCTTCATTTTATTGGAGTCTGGATCTGAGTTTCTGTTCTCTTCATTCCCCTCTGGTTCCTGTACTAATTTTTTGCTGTGGGGAAACTGGTTTCCTTGTTTTTTCTGTCTTCCTGTCATTGTCCTTGGTGTTGTTACTGTCCCTGTACTGTGTGTAATTAAGTATTTTCTAGCTTGTAATAATAACAATGGTAATATTGAGAATGGAAGAGTGAGCTGAGATGGAAAGCAAGAAGTTAAAGAAAAGGGGAAAACAAATATACAGACAAGAGGGAGAAAGCAGAACAAGGTGTCAGACAAGAAAGTTTCAAAGGTATAAACAGGGAGTGTTAGTGTACTAATCGACAGTAAGCTGAACAGACAATAGAGAGACAGAGAGAGGATTGAAAATCAAAGATAAAAAAATAAAAAATAAATATATGAAAGTAATATCTCTATATAAAAATGAATTAAAATAAAATGGAAAATAGAAAATTAAAAAAAAAAAAAACCAAAAAACTTCCAAGTTTATATGCAATGCAATTTCAGTCTTAATAATTTGGATGTCCGTCTCAATCTCCAGTCCTGGAGTTGGTGCCTCAGATGTTGTTCTGTAGTTGTCTCATCAAAGGGGATGCATAAAGTAGAACAAAACTACACTCACACACACACAGAAGATAAAAAAAAAAAAAAGCCCCACCAAGTGTCCCCAGTTCAAATGCAATACAGTTTCAGTAAGTTTTTCGGCTTGCAGGTGTAATTCGGTTGTTCTCTCATCAAAGGTAGGGAGAAAAAGAAAAAAAAAAGCGTCTGGAGGCAGTTCTGAGAGTGGTATCTGCAACTGTGGTTTGCCTGCCTGCTGCTCTCCACCTGTAGCTGGCGGCATTATTTATGCAGATCTCTGGGGTGAGCTAGCACTCACCTGGTCCCACAGGCTTTGTTTGCTCAGAGTTCTGCTGTGCGGGGGGGGGGGGGGGGGGGGGGGGGCCTCTGCTACAGGCTTTTCCCTTTCCAAGCACTGGGAAAGGTGACACTGCCCCGTGTTGTTTATTTACAGTTCACGTAGGAAGTGGGTCTTCCCTCCTCTCACAAGCTTCCCCGCTCCTGGTTGCTGGGCGCGCCCCGCTCAAGCCTCTCCGGCCCGCCCGGCTCGTTTACTTACAGTCCCGGGAAGGAGTCCCTTCCCCCAATCTTCAGCGTTCAGGGCGCCCCACCCTCTTTCCAGTGTGTCTTAACTGTTCTTATTGCTTAGTACTCAGTTTCTCTTTTTTTCCCGGGTGGAGGTCAGTCTGTCCAGGGGGCTATGCTGCTCTGGCCCAGGCTTGTCTGTGGGGCTACCGCGGTACCGCAAAGCTCACCTGGTCTGCGTCTTCCCAAGCCGTATGGGCGCCAGCCACTGGCGGCCCAGGGGCCCTCCTCGTTTCTCCGTTTAACGTGAAGTGGAGATTCTCTGCGCCGGCGCTTCGAAGGTTTCAGTAGAGGTCGGCCAGCAACATTGTTTTTGGCGCAAGACACCGCAGAACACTCTGGTAGCTTTGCCGACCAGGATACAGACAGCACCGCCTTCCTCCCTGCACAAGCGCAAGAGAAAGGGGCGGGGCCTTCCTTACAGAATTTCTTAACCTTGGCACTACTGATGTTTTGGGCTATATGATTTTTTTTTTATTATTCATATGTGCATACAAGGCTTGGGTCATTTCTCCCCCTTGCCCCCACCCTCTCCCTTACCACCCACTCCACCCCCTCCCTCTCCCCCCCACCCCCTCGATACCCAGCAGAAACTATTTTGCCCTTATTTCTAATTTTGTTGTAGAGAGAGTATAAGCCATAATACGAAGGAACAACGGATTTTGCTGGTTGAGATAAGGATAGCTATGCAGGGAGTTGACTCACATTGATTTCCTGTGCATGGGTGTTACCTTCTAGGTTAATTCTTTTTGATCTACCCTTTTCTCTAGTTCCTGGTCCCCTTTTCCTATTGGCCTCAGTTGCTTTTAAGGTATCTGCTTTACTTTCTCTGCATTAAGGGCAACAAATGCTAGCTAATTTTTTAGATGTCTTACCTATCCTCACCCCTCCCTTGTGTGCTCTGGCTTTTATCTTGTGCTCAAAGTCCAATCCCATTGTTATGTTTTGGGCCATATGATTTTGTATTGTAGGAACTTGTTTACACATCTTCCCCTTCCCCCTTGGATGCCAGTAGCAACCCCATTCATGACACCCAGAAATGTCTCCAGACATTGTCAAAGATCCTCTGGGGGCAAAATCACTACCACTTGGAGACCACTAGGCTGTTAGAACAGACAGAGATCATTTGTAACAATTAAGGGATAGAACCAGCAAATCTCACAGTGGAAAAATAGGTTTCTTGTTCTGAAATTTCTCTACCTTAAAGTCTTCCTGAAGAAAACATCCCCATTGACTAGTGGTTTTCAGGACTACCCCTGTGAGGGAGGGAATTAAGGACAATTTCACTAGTAGGGAAACTGTCAACCAGGCAGTGTACTCCCCAATTAGTGTAGGTATTTGAGACTATGGACAGACTCAAGGTAAAGCAAATTTATGTCATTGTTTTTTAGGTTTGGAATTGAAGAAACAACTCCCTAAGAGAATCAATAAGTGACTTATCAATATCTTTGTTATCCTTTAACACAGATTTAATCTGTCATGGTCCTTGAACACCACCACCACCTTCATCCAGAAATTTGCTTCTCCCTCATGGCTGCTCTGTTTAAACTCATGGAAAGATAGGGTCTTCCTGGGATGTTGCCCCTAATCCAAGTTTTCATTACAGCCAAATGCACTTGAAGGTGTAATATACAAATTCCTTCACCCAGCATGGATTATGCTGAAAGTTTGGGGAAGTTAAATGAAGAGAGTCCATCCTCCCTGGCTTCTTTCTAATTTCCCCAATCTAGCATAAATAGTCTACATTTCTAAACCATTTATAATATAGAAAAGAATCCTTCCCTGACATTCAGCAAGTTATAGTTGATCTTAATTTGCTTCAAAAGGCTAGCTACAGACAGAAAAGATTTCCCTACAAGATGTTCACTATTGGGCCAACTAACAGGGACCAGGTGGACTGGTCTAAAGAGGATTATACAATCTTCTTTCAGAGCAATTCCAAAAAAAAAAAAAAAATCAAGGAAGACGAAATTGCCTAGACACAATTTTAAAACCACTTCAGAGAAAAAAAGAAGTTGGGAAGAGGACAGTTCTTAAAATGCTAGTCTTAGTTATCTACAGGTGATGGATCGAGGGGTAATTTTTATGAGTTAGTTTTATACTATTGTGTTTCTCTCTAATTTTTTTAAATATGTGCCAATTTTAAAGCAGATAATAATTTCACCATGTTAACAACAATAAAAAGAAATCTTCAGAGGATAAGGATTTGGTTAAGGGAACTAAAAGAATGTAGCCATAGTTAGGAGAAAAATCAGAACAGTTTCAATGAAATATGGAGTGGTTTTCAGGAGGAAAGAGTAGTCTATTTCAAATGCTACACAGAGGCCAACCCAGAAAGAATTAAAATGTTCCTGTTACGTTTAGCAACTACAAGTTCTTTGGTGTCCTTGGAAAGTCTTAGTCTAGCAAATGGGGAAGAGGTACAAACAAAGCAAGTGGAGATTTACTGAGAAGAGAGGAATACAAAGGACCAAACCTGGAAGTGGATGACTGGCGTGCTATTCATTGCTAGGCACTCTCTCCACGATAAATAAGAAAGAGATCGTAGATCCTGGATGATCCAGGGCCAATGGGATGGAGCATTTGGGCTTTGAGGCTAGCAGTCAGACCTCATCTGATAAAGACATAAATTCAGGGGACGAGGTTGAGTTTCATGAAGGACAGCTTCCCTGAACCCTGACTGAACAGAGCCCAAGAGTAAATATCTCCTTGATGCAGTTAATGTACTTACAAAAGCCAGAGTCTCGAAGAAGCTGACATCTGGTGCTCTCTGATGAGCACCTGACTCACACTTTCAACTGACATAGACAAATTTACTTGAAGTCCACAGGTATCTCTACACTAATCTATGGAAAAGAACTCACTATGTTAGTAGCACACTCACTCTTGTGTGTTCTAATCACATCATCACCATCCACCTAATTCCAAACAGCATCACCTAATTTCCAAAATTAAAATATTCAGAGTTATCCTCAGTGTCTTCCACATCAGGATGCTCACCAAATCTTCTCAGTTTCAACTCCTAAATTGATATCAAATTTGTCTTTCTACTTCCTGTCTGCTGCCAATTCTGGATATTGTTCTGAGTCTCATTATTTCTTACAGGACTATAAATGATTCCAGGACAGATTTTTCTGTCTCCAGTGTTTATCCCTCCATTCCATTCTCTGCATGTGAACCCAGAGTGATTGTTAACAAAACCTAAGACTATTTAAATCCTTTCATTGTTATTTATCAACTCTAACATCATGTGGTAATACCTAAAGATAAAGGATAAGTCCTTTCTCATTTTATACTTTAATTACATGAACCTACTTTAACAAACTTGCAGCTGGGTCTTAGAAGACAAAGTTCCATTTTCTTAGAATATCCTTTCCCTCTCTTTACCTGGAAAACTCCTTACTGAATGGGAAGTAAGAACGTCATTTATTTTGTGAAACTTCAATATTCTCAAGGGAAAATACCTTGTCTTTTTTATTTTCACATCACTCTTGATTTGAATGGTACCAGGAAACCAGTAGGAGATTTTTAAGAAATTGAACAAATCTTCATGATCTGGTCTGAACACTTGTGGCACAGTCAACCCAACAATTGAGTAAACTCCAACCAGGAAATAAAAAGCTCACGAGTAGTCGATTATGTTTCTCTTAATTCTTAGTTCCTTCCCATTGAAAGTCATCTGGTCATTAGGCTCATCATTATAGAAACCCATGGGTGATTCCCAAGCACTGCACCAAGTTTATGATACAATGGCAAATGCTCTTGGGGATCATAGAGTCCATGTAATTCTCACCTGGGCATTCCTCTCATCCCTGTCTCTGAATACCTGGCTAAATGTACCAATCTACTAACTAATGCTCACCTTGCATTTTGAACATGTGTACTCCTGGGTGACTCTTGGCCTCTCCCTCTCCTCTGGCTGTGATATATTCTACAATCTCTAGGGATAGCTCTAGGGGCCACTGTGGGGATACAAATGCTGCTCTGACCCTTAACTGGGGAAAAAAATGGATAACTAAAGAATTTTTCACTCATTGTATCTCTTATGACTTTCTTTATGATTCTTGTCTCCTACTAGTATTTGTATAGTTTTAATCACTTATGTTGAGGACCATAAGAATATAAAACTGAGGGTCTTATATCCAGATAACAAACCTCTCCTGTGCAGCTCTTCATGTGAAAGAGAGATAGATGCAAGACTAAGTAGAGAAAGATGAGGAGCATGAGTGAACTATCAGTTTCAAGAAGGTCACTGAGTATGTTCAGGCTGCCAAGTCCCTGGGATTGTTCCCAAACTCCAACAGCGTTACTTCAATCTGGCTACAGATTTAATGCCATAAACTCAGATCTCTAGCGCATTCTGTGGAATTGAGCCAGGTTCCTCTGGGGTCTCAGATGCTTCCATGGGTATGACTAGGGAACCTCAGGGAGTCACATTCTTGCTTTCAGTCTTCACATTCATATTGTATGGCCATACCAGAAGCTGGAAATTGTTTATTATAGAGCATATTATTCCATCTACATGGGTTCACCTGAACCATCTTTAAAATGCTCCTGGGCAAGACCATGGAGACCATCCAGTGCAGCCTCCCACTGTGTCTAAAGCACTTGTAGAGGCATAGCCACAATAGCAACAGCAAAAATAGTAAAGTCACCATGGGGACACCTCACTCTGAAGCCACTGAATTATCTCATGTTTTGCATAAGAAAAGCTTCAAATAACCTGAGTAAGTATACTTATTGTGGAATAATAATAATAATAAAAACGCTCATTAAGCACATACTGCCAGGCATTGTTATAAGAATTTTCAAGGAGATCCAAGATGGTGGGCAGGGTAGAAAATCAGAATTCTTGAGGTACATGACTCCAGAAACCACTTTGAGCTGCACTTGGTTAATTCTGATTGTTTCTAGCCAAAATAATAACCACCAACACATTAGGTACACATAAAATTCAAGGACTGACCCTTAAAACAGCTTTTAATTGCTCCTAACAGCTGGGAAAATCCCAGCACAACACAGACAATAGGGAATGTCTGCCCTGGAAAAAAGAGCCCCTTGGCCATTTCCCCATTTTCTTTCTTAATTTTTTTTTTCAAAAAGCAGAAGACCCTATGACATCCTGGACCCCTAACCTATGGAAAGCTTACCTATGCCCTGTGGTGCTAAACCCAGTTCCGGTAAGTGTCTGCCTTGAGAAAAGCAGCATGCTATTTCTCCCTGCCAGCTGGTTTCAAAACTACCTGCATAAATCTGCACACCCAACAGGTGAGCAACACACACCACACACGACTCCCCTACCCACCTACCCCCAAGGAACATAATCCAGCACAACCCCTGAGCAGATTAACCCTCCCCCCTGAACAAAACTGAAATGTATCAACAGTGAATAATAATCTACTGCTAACAGTGGGGTGAGGTGGAATGCTGAACCAACCTCAGAGAATGGGGACAGGACAAGGAACAAAGGCTGAGAGTAGGGATGGGGTGACAAACCAACCTCCCAGAGGAGCAGAACTATCAGGGAGCAGAGGTGGGATGAGGCACAAAGGCTGAGAGTGGGGGTAGGGTGAAAAGCCAACCTCCCAAAGTGGACCATGGCGGATTGCTGAGCTCAAAACTGAATTACCTTGCTTGGGGCAGAGCTGACCAGACAGAGTTGCAGCAGTGCCGCAACTCAGCTGCTGTGTGTCAAAAACAACAGATTGGACCACCTTGCACAAACTGGTAGTGAGTTACCTCAGGTCCCAATTGCAACCTGCCCTGTGGACAGATGGAACCAAATACTGCTCACAAGCCAGTCATCTTGTGAGACCACTTCAGAGCTCCCTCTTGTAATGGACAGCCTGTAAGAATGAAGAAATCAGGGAAAAAAGCCCTGCAGGCATCTCTCCACCAAGCTGTCTGACAAGAGGGGCAGTACACTCCCCCACAAAGCCCAGAATATCTAGCATCAACACCAGCATTGGACACCAAAGGAATAAGTCAAGAACTTTTGCCGAGCAGAGTGAACTTTTTGTTGTTGTTGTACCTGGCTTGTTTTTAGTTTTTGGTGGTTTTTTTTTTTGTATTATTAACTGTACCATTACTATTTTCTTATCCCCATTCTTACCCCCTTCACTTTTTCTCCTTTTCTTGTGCTATAATCTATTTTTCTATCTTACAACTACTCTTTCTGCCCCTTCTCATCCACTCTCTCCCCCATCTTCACCTCCTTTTCCTATCCCTCCCCAATCTGTCAACACACAACCCATCCCTCCTACACATTCACCACCCACTGACTAGCCTACTGTACCAACCATACACACTCCCAGACCCTGCAGTCCCTGACACAAACACCTTCCACTACAATAGCAAAAGTATACCCAAACACACACAAGGGCCACAAAACCCAGGAGCCCATATACCACTTCCCCCTCCCACTGCACTCCACCTCCTTTCTGTCCCTCCTTTTAGTGCCACTATTCCAATTACCCAAGTTTCTATCTCTAGCCAAACAACCATTACCCATCCCAACTCCCACTGTTTATAGATATTATCATCAAGGAGTTTTCTATATTCTATGTAAACAGCTGGTCTGGCATTGAACCTGTGAATTTGTTATTGCTAATTTACACATCCAGACCAGGGACAGAAATAGCACATCAACCTAGCTAGCAACTAAGCCAGTCACAACACAAAAATTAAATCAAGAGAAAGAAAACTGCCAACTAGCCAGTCAAGAACATAGTTGCACAGCACCAATTGGAGCAAAAGTGGAGCATTTAGTGGGAAATGAAGAAAATGAATACCCAGTTCCTAACCCCAACAAAACAATGATAAATATCACTAATGAGCTCAGTGACACCCACAAAAAATCTATCAAAGAGGAAACCATGGAAGAGATCGTGAGAAATGCATGGAGAAGCTACAAGACATGATTAACCAGAAAGTACAAGATGTACTCAAGAAATTTCAAGACACCACAAATTAAAAACTTGAGAAATCACAGAAATAACTAAATGAACTCAGAGAGGACTTCAACAAACACCAAAGTGAAACAAAGGAAGCTACAAAAAACAGATATATTAAATAAAGAAGACAACACAAGATATGAAAGAGGAATTGGATAAAAATATGGAAAACCTCAGAAAAAAAGAATCAAACAGAAATCCTGGAAATAAAAAAGTCACTTTAGCCAAATAAAAAACACAGTGGAAGACTACTCCAGCAGACTAGAACAAGTGGAAGACAGAATCTCAGAGCTCGAAGATAAAATAGATATTAAAGAAAAAACAGAAACATTCATCATCAAACAACTCAAGAACTGAAAGGAATATGCAAGAACTCAGAGATTCCATTAAAAGATGAAACATGAGACTCATGGGCATTGAAAAAGGAGAAAAAGTGCAAACCAAAGTGATATGTAATATAGTCAAGAAAATAATAACAGAAAATTTCCCAAATCTTGAGAAAGTATTGTGCATTCAGGTACAAGACACCTCCAAGACAATGAAGACTTGACCAAATTAAAATCTCTCCATGGGATATTATTAAAACAACTAGCACAGAGAATAGAGAAAGAATATTGAAGGCTATAAGAGAAAAAACAAATAACTTAAAAAAGCTAAACCACCAAAATACAGCAGATTTCTCAAAAGATATCTTAAAAGCAAAAAAGGCATGGAGGGAGGTATTTTGAGCAATGAAAGAAAATAATTTCAGCCCTATGATACTTTACCCAAAAAAACTATCAATCAAAATTGATGGAAGTAAAATTCTTCCACAAAAAACAAAAACTAAATCAATATATGACCACCAAGCCACCACTACAGAAGATTCTACAAGGAATTCTGCACACAGAAGACAAAAGTAACAAAACCACAAGAGGACAGGAGAAGAAAAGTCATGTAATCAGAGAGTAGCATTGATTTGGTTGCACATACTCAAATCCTTAAACAACAAAAACAATTAAGTGGCAGGAATCACCACATACCTATCAATATTAACACTGAATGTCAATGGACTCAACTCCCCCATCAAAACACACCATTTGGCCAAAGGGATTAAAAAGGAAGATCTCACAAGCTGTTGTTTACAAGGGACCCACCTTATTGACAGAAATAAACACTGGCTTAAGATGAAAGGCTGGAAGAATATTTACTAAGCTAATGACCTCCTAAAACAGGCAGGGGCAGCAATACTTATATCAGACAAAGTAGACTTCGAATTTACATTGGTCAAATGAGATAATGAAGGACACCTCATAATAATCGAAGGGGCAATACATCAAAAGGAAGTAACCACTATCAACTTATATTCACCCAATGTCAGTGCACACATCTTCATGAAACATAACTAAAGGACTTAAAAGCACATATAGACTCCAGCACAGTGGTAGTAGGAGACAGTAATATCCCTCTATCACTAATAGATAGCCATCCAGACAAAAAAATCAACAAAGAAACCCTAGACCTAAATGACACCATAGATGAAATGGATCTAACTGATGTCTACAGAATATTTTATGCTGCAACAGCACAATATACATTCTTCTCAGAAGCCCAAGGAACTTTCTCCAAAATAGACCATCTCTTACGGCACAAAGCAAGCCTCAAGAAATATAAGAAAATTGAAACAACCGCCTGCATTCTATCTGATCACAATGCAACAAAACTAGAACTCAACAACAAAAGTAGCAGCAGAAAATATTCAAACAATTGGAGGTTGAACCGCATATAGCTGTTCTTCATAGAAGAAACAGGAGAGAGAAAAAAATTCCTGGAATTCAATGAAAATGAAAGCACAAACTATCAGAACATATGGCACACAGCAAAGGCAGTCCTAAGAGAAAGTTTATAGACATGAGTGCATATATTAAAAGGACAGAAGATCTCAAGTAAATGACCTAATGTTACATCTCAAACTCCTATGAAAACAAGAAAAAGCAAACCCAAAACAAGCAGGAGATAAATAATAAAAACAAGGGGCAAAATTAATGAATAGAGACCCAAAAAAAATCATACAAAGAATCAATAAAACAAAAAGCTGGTTCTTTGAAAAAATAAAGAAGATTGACAGACCCCTGGCAAATCTGACTAATATGAGGACAGAAAAGACCCAAATTAGTAAAATTAGATATGAAAAAAGGGAGATAACAACAAACACCAAGGAAAACCAGAGAATCATCAGAGACTGCTTTGTGAACCTATATTCCAATAAATTTGAAAATCTTGAAGAAATGGCAAATTTCTAGATACTTATGACCATCCAAAGCTGAACCAAGAGGATATTAATCGCCTAAACATACTTATAACACGTAATGAAATTGAAGCAACAATAAAGAGTCTCCCAAAAAAGAAAAGTCCAGGACTTCCAGATTCTCCACTGAATTCTACCAAACCTTTAAAGAAGAACTAATACCAACACTCCTTAAACTTTTCCATGAAATAGAAAGGGAAGGAACACTGCCTAACTCATTTTATGAAGACAGTATTGCACTCATCCCAAAACTGGACAAGGACAGATCCAAAAGGAACTACAGGCAAATCTCCTTAATGAACATTGATGCAAAAATCCTCAATAAAATAATGGCAAACCAAATTCAACAACATATCAGAAAGATAATTCATTCTTTACAGTGCAGAACTGCTCTACACATTAAGTGCATCCAGCATTCCTGGTCCCCACTCCTAAATGCCAGCATCATGTCTCAGTCATTGTTGACATGGTCATAAAACCTGTTAAAATCCTACCTAGAAGATGGCTACTAGAGCACAGAACAAGAAAGTGTGAGCTCCGTGACTCCAACACCTTGCTGAGATGCTGGAGCCACACTTGGCTTAAATAAAACACCAAGGAGAATCAAAACTTTTACATCCTGAACCCCTAGCCCATACAAAGCTTCTCCACACCACATTACACTGAGAAAACAGGTGAGCTGCTGCCACCGTCAGCTCCAAACCTGCTTGCGAGACATTTGGCAGACCAAACAGGTGAGCACCAAGCATCACGTGGTATTCCCCCAGCCACCCCTGGGATAAACCAGCATAGCCCCTGGGCAGACTGACCCCCCACAAAAAAAAAATTGAACAATAAATAACAAACTGAAAACTAGCACACAGTGGAAGGGGTGTGATTGCTGAAAGAGAACCAGGGAAGGGGCAGGGACAAGGAGCTAATCCCACACAAATTATCAGTAAACAAATGCTGGGTGGGTGATAAGCCACTGCCTGAAGCAGGGCAGATAGCGGTCCACAAAACTCATCTGCTGAACCAGTAAGCAACACCCAAAGTCAAATGGCTCTGCAAAATTGAAAAACAAACAGCAAACCATCACAACACACTGAGAGCAGTGGGGCAGTTGACGGATCACTGACCTTGCCCCAGAGTAAGGGGGTGAGGCAAAGAAACAAGCTCCCAGTAAACAAGCACAGTGAAAATCCCACCTCTGTATTTGGTGGGATACAGAGGTGATCTCCTGAGCCTGAGGACAGCATGCAAACTTGAACTGTCACACCTCACTGAGGGAGGAGCTGACCAAGCAGCTGCCACTAAAGACAGAAGAAAATAACACTCCCCACAAGCCAATCACCTGGAGAGACTACAACAGAGCTTCTGCTTAAATACCAATACCAGGACTGGATGCTGGAAGCATAACACCAGAACTTAAACTAAGACTGAAATTCTATTGTTCCTGAATGTGGAATTTTTTTGGTTGCTTGTTTGTTTTTTGTTACTTTTTTGTTTGTTCATCTCTCCCCATTGATTTCTTTGGTTTGTTATTGTTGTTGTTGTTGTTAGTTTTATTATTGTGGGTTTTCTATTTTTACTTTTACTCCTATTACCTTTTTTCTTTTTTCTTTTCTCTTTCTATACTATCAACTTAACCACCATCATCCTGTCATCCTTACGCTCACCCCCTTCACTTTTCATCCTTCTCCTGTGCTAAAACCCATAGCTTTCCTATCCAACAACTCATTCTGCCCCTTCTCGCCCACTCTCTTTCCCCAGCCCTCACTTCCCCCCCATTCTCCCCTAACCTGTCACCAGACTACCCCTCCCTCCTTTACACTCATCACCCACTGAACAACCTACTATACCAACTTTCAACAACCACACACCACTGCAATCCCTAACACAAACACCCTCTTCTACAATAACAGAAATATACTCAAACATACACAAGGACCACAAAAACAGTAGCCCCCACACTGCTTCCACCACTTACCCACCCCAGTTCCCATCTCCACCTTTAGTGCCACCCTATCCAACTCCCCAAATTTCTATAGCTAGCATTACAAATGTTAACCCCTCAACTCCCACTGCTTGTAGATATTACCACCAGGGTAACTTCTATATAACACACAAACTACTGGTCAGATATTAAACCTGTGAATTAGTTAATACTAAATTATACCCAGACCAGGGACAGAAATAGCACACACACACTTAGCTAAAAACTCAAGACAGCCACAGTACAAAAATTAAATCAAAGAAAGAAAACAGGTGATTGAAACCACCAGCTAGCCTGTCAAGAATATAGTTACACAGTACTATGTGGAGCAATGAGAAGAAAAAAAGGGATGGAAACTATTCTCCCCCTAAAAACAATTTAATACAGGATTCAGAGGGAAAAGAAGAAAACAGATACCCAGTTCCAGACTCCAACAAAACAAAGATAAATGATGCCAAGGACCCCAATGATACCCAAAAGAACGTCCTCATAGAAGAAATCCTGCAAGTAATCACTGAGAAATTCATGGACATATTAGACACAGTTAACCAAAACATACAAGATGCACTCAAGAAATTTCAAGACACCAAAAATAAAGAATATGAGAAGACACAGAAACAAATAAATGAACTCATAGGAGCCCTACATAAACACCAAAGTGAAACAGAGCACACTATAAGTAAAGAGATAAATGAATTAAAGGTGACAATAAAAAATATTAAAGAGGAAGTGACCCATGATATGGAAAACCTCAGAAAAAAGAACCAAACAGAAACACAAAACACAGTGGAAAGCCACTCCAGCAGACTAGAATAAGCAGAAGACAAATCTCAGAACTTCAAGATAAAATGGAAATTAAAGGAAAAACTGAAGAACTATTAGTCAAACAACTCATGTCCTGTGAAGGGAATATGCAAGAACTCAATGATGCCATCAAAAAACCAAACCTGAAAATCATGGACACTGAAGAAAGAGAAGAGGTGCAAGCAAAAGGGATTCGTAATATATTCAATAAAATAATAACAAACTTTCCCAAATTTTGAGAAAGTTTTTCCCATCCAGGTACAGGAAGCCTCCAGGACACCAAAAAGACTTGACCAAAATAGAACCTCCCCATGGCATATTATTATTAAAACAATAAGCACAGAGAATAGAGAAAGAATATTGAAGGCTGTAAGAGAGAAAAAACAAATAACATATAAAGGTAAACCCATCAAAATCACAGCAGACTTCTCAATGGAAACCATAAAAGCAAGAAGGGCGAGGAGTGAGGTATTCTGAGCACTGAATGAAAATAACTTCAACCCTAGGATACTCTATCCAGCAAAACTATTATTCTAAATAGATGGAGCAATAAAAGTCTTCCATGATAAACAGAAACTAAAACAAAATATGACCACCAAGCCACCACTACAAGAATTCTCCAAGGAACTCTGCACACAGACAATGAAAGCAAACAAAACCATGACAGGACAAGTAGTACCAAACCACAGGACAAGAAAAGTCAAGGAATCAGAGAGTAACATTGATTCACCTCCACACAATCAAATCCTTAAACAACAAAAACAGCTAAATGAGAGGAATCACCACAACTTATCAATATTAACACTGAATGTTAACGGACTTAACTCCCCCATCAAAAGACACTGTTTGGCAAACTGTATTAAAAAGGAAGATCCAACAATCTGAAGCAAGCTCTGGCTTAGGGTGAAAGGCTAGAAGAAAATTTACTAAGCCAATGTCCCGCAAAAACAGGCAGGAGTAGCAACACTAATCTCAGACTAGTCTCAGACTAATCTAAAGACATAGTAGACTTCAAATGAAATAAAGGACACACCATACTAATAAAAGGAGAAATACACCAAAAGGAAATAATAATTTTTAACCTATATGCCACCCAACATCAGTGCACCCAATTTCATCAAACATACTCTGAAGGACCTAAAAGCACATACAGACTCCAATACAGTGGTAGTGGGAGACTTTAATACCCCCCATCACCAATAGATAGGTCTTCCAAACAAAAAATCAATAAAGAAATTTCAGAACTAAATCACACCATATATCAAATGGACCTAGACTATGTCTACAGACTATTTCATCCAACATCAGCACAATATACATTCTTCTCAGCAGACCATGGAACGTTCTCCAAAATAGATCATATCTTAGGGCACAAAGCAAGCCTCAGCAAATATATAAAATGCATTCTATCTGATCATAATGCATTCAAAGTAGAACTCAACAACAAAAACAACAGCAGAAAATATGCAAAAAATTGGAAGCTGAACAACACATTGCTCGGTGATCAGTGAGTCATTGATGAAATAAAAGAGGAAATTTAAAGGTTCCTGGAAGTTAATAAAATTGAAAACATGACCTACCAGAACCTATGGGACACAGCAAAGGCAGTCTTAAGAGGAAAGTTTATAGCCATGAGTGCATATATTAAAAGGACAGAAAGATCTCAAATCAATGACCTAATGCTAAAACTCAAACTCCTGAAAAAACAACAAGTAAAACCCAAAACAAGCAGGAGAGAAATAATAAAAATAAGGGCTGAAATTAATGAAATAGAAACCAAAAAAAACCATATAAAGAATCAATGAAACAAAAAGCTGGTTCTTTGAAAAAACAAACAAGATTGACAGACCCCTGGCAAACCTAACTAAAATGAGGAGTGAAAAAAGCCAAATCAGTTAAATCAGAAATGCAAAAGGGGAGATAACAATAAACACCACATAAATCCAGGAAATCATCAGAGACTACTTGAGAACTTATATTCCAATAAATTTGAAAATCTTGAAGAAATGGACAAATTTCAAGGTACTTATGACCATCCAAAACTGAACCAAGAGGATATTAATCACCTGAATAGATCTATAACTCAAAATGAAATTGAAGCAGCAATCAGAGTCTCCCAAAAAAGAAAAGTCCAGGACCTGATGGATTCTCTGCTGAATTCTATCAGACCTTTAAAGAAGAATTCATACCAACTCTCCTTAAACTTTTCCATGAAATAGAAAGGGAAGGAACACTGCCTAACTCATTCTATGAAGCCAGAATTACACTTATCCCCAAACCAGATAAAGACATCTCCAAAAAAGAGATCTATAGGCCAATCTCCTTAATGACTGTCAATGCAAAAATCCTCAATAAAATGATGGCAAACCGAATCTAACAACATATCAGAAAGATCATTCACCACAACCAAGTTGGCTCCATCCTAGAGATGCAGTGTGGTTCAACATAAGCAAATCTATAAATGTAATACAGCACATTAATAGAAACAAAAACAAAAACCACTTGATCATCTCAATAGATGCAGAAAAAAAACCTTTGATAAGATCCAACACCACTTCATAATAAAAGCTCTAAGAAAACTAGGAATAGAAGGAATGTACCTTAATACTGTAAAGACTATAAATGACAAACCTATAATCAACATCATACTTAATGGAGAAAAACTGAAAGCATTTCCCCTAAAATCAGGAATGAAGGGTGCCCACTATCCCCAATCCTATCCAACATTGTCCTGGAATTCCTAGCCAGAGCAATTAGGCAAGAAGAAGAAATAAAAGGAATACAAATAGGTAAAGAAATGGTCAAAATATCCCTATTTGCAGATGACATGATCCTATATCGTAAATACCCAAAAAACTCCACCCAAAACTCTTAGACACCATAAACAGCTATAGCAAGGTGGCAGGATACAAAATCAACTTACAAAAATCATTAGCTTTTCTACACACCAACAACAAACAAACTGAGAAAGAATATATGGAAACTATTCCATTTTCAATAGCCTAAAAAAAATCAAATACTAGGAGTAAATTTAACAAAAGATGTGAATGACCTCTACAAGGAGAATTACAAACCCTTGAAGAAAGAGATCGAGAAAGACTACAGAAGATGGAAAGGTCTCCCGTGCTCATGGATTGGTAGGATCAACATAGTAAAAATGGCTATACTACCAAAAGCAATCTACAAGTTTAATGCAATTCCCATCAAAATCCCAATGACACTCATCATAGTGATTTAATAATCTACCCTAAAGTTCATTTGGAAACACAAGAGACCACAAATAACCAAGGGAATACTCAGCAAAAAGAGCAATGCTGCAGGTATCACAATACCCAATTTCAAACTACACCACAGAGCCATAGCAATAAAAACAGCATGGCACAAAAATAGATGTGAAGACAAGTGGAACAGAATGGAGGACCTGGATATGAATCCACACAACTATGCTTACCTAATATTCAACAAAGATGACAAAACATACAATGGAAAAAAATGACAGCCTCTTCAACAAATGTTGCTGGGAAAAGTGGTTATCTGCCTGCAGAAAACTGAAACTAGATTCATGTTTATCACCCTGTACTAGTATCAACTCAAAATGGATCAAGGACCTTAATATCAGACCTGAAATTCTGAAGTTAGTACAGGAAAGAGCAGAGACTACTCTGGAAGCAATAGGTATAGGCAAGGACTTCCTCAATAGAACCCCAGCAGCTCAGTAACTAAGAGAAAAGATGGACAAATGGGACTACATAAAATTAAAAACCTTCTGCACAACAAAAGAAATGGTCTCTAAACTGAATAGACCACCAACAGAGTGGGAGAAAATATTTGCCAGCTATACATCAGATAAAGGACAGATAACCAGAATATACAGGGAGCTCAAGAAACTAAACTCTCCCAAAAATCAATGAACCAATAAAGAAACGAGCATCTGAACTAAACAGATGTTTTTCAATGGAAGAAATCCAAATGCAAAAAAATACAGGAAAAAATGCTTACCATCTCTAGCCATAAAGGAAATGCAAATCAAAACCACACTAAGATTCCACCTCACTCCTGTTAGAATGGCTACCATCAAGAACACCAGCAACAACAAATGTTGGCAAGGATGTGGGGGGAAAAGGAACCCTCATACCCTACCTGTGGAAATGTAAGCTAGTACAACCAGTCTGGAAAACAATATGGAGGCTTCTTTAAAAAACTAAAAATACATCTACCATATGATCCAGCAATACCACTCCTAGGGATATACCCAAATGAAAGTGACTCAGGTTATTCCATAGGCACCTGCTCATCCATGTTTATTGCGGCACTATTCACAATAGCCAAGTTATGGAACCAGCCAAGATGTCCCACTACTGATGAATGGATTAAGAAAATGTGGTATTTATATACAATGGAATTTTATTCAGCCATAAAGAAAAATGAAATTTTGTCATTTGCAGGTAAATGGATGGAACTGCAGAGCATCATCTTAAGCAAAGTTAGTCAGGCTCAGAAGGCCAAAAAATGTATGTTCTCCCTCATATGCAAATAATAGACCTAAAACAAATACAGTACTATTATTAGACATAGGTCACACACTAAGGGGAGACCATGAACGGGAGGAATAGGGAAAAGGAAGGAAACCTAAAACTTCAATGTGGTTGGTGTGCTCACAGTACAGGAGTGAATATAGTAATCTTAAATTAGCAGAAGCCACTATGAGAAGTGGACCGGGAAGTAGTGCAGAGGTCTGGTAGAGATGAACCAATTCAGGTTGTAATACACATGTGCATTGAAGCAACACAAGGAATCTCTCTATATAGCTATCCTTATCTCAAATTAGCAAAAATGCCATGTTTTTCTTATTATCTCTTATGTTTTCTCTTCAACAAAATTGGAGAAGAGGGCAGAACAGGATCTGCCTGGAGTTGGTAAGGAGTGGCCCAAATAATGTATACATGTATAAGTAAATGCAAAAACAATAAAATAAAATGATAAAAATTAAAATTATAAGTTTTCAATGTATTAACTAATTTAACTCTCCAAATTGTTTTTCTACTTTACAAAAGAAAGAAAAATGAGGGATAAAATTTACAAGTAATAAACATGAAGACTTTTCCAATAACCTCCTCCCCTGAAGTGTAAAATGTAAGCCATAACCAAGATAAGCTGATGTCTTTTGAAATGTGCAAAAATTCCTCTTTACACTTCATGTCCTGAAATGTCATTACCAAGTATCCATGTGTAGACTGTTTTTAGTATCCAGGGAGGGGGGCTTTTAATCTGAGAGAATATTTTTATTCAGTTCTAGAATGTTATTTTATGCTATCTCTTCAATTATTTCCATCTCTACATTCTATCTATTGTCCTTTTGAAATGCATGTGAAATACATCTTGGTATAGTCCAACTCACACAAAAATCTACACCTTAATCTGAAGAAAATGCTATGTAGCCTTTGACTGTGAGTGCATGAGAAACTTCAGGAATTTTTGAAAATGTATGTTTGGAATCTCTAAGATTCTGATTCAGAAGGTTTTGAATAGACTCTGGAGAACTATATATTTTTTAAATTCTTCAGGAAATTCTATAGCTTGGAAACTGAGAACCTCTGTCTCCATGTGAATAAGCAGTGTGATTTTTCCTATCTCACCCACATTTTTTCACCTATGAGAAATGGACAACTGGCAGGGGGTGGGGGGGTTGCAGAGTGGCTCAAGTGGTAGAGCACCTGCCTAGCAAGAATGAGGCCTTGAGTTCAAACCCCTGTGCCACCAAAATGAACATACAAAAAAAAAACAAGAAATATACAACTGGAGAAGGATTCAGAAGTTCTGGATGCCAATCAAACACCACCAATAAAAATGAGAGACAGAGAGGAATGAGATCATGCAAATAAGAGCTGAACATATCTCAATGTGTACTCCTAAGATTCTTTCCACTTTTTGACTCTTGTTTGGAGTTTTCTTACACTGCATCTACTTGGCCACAATCTCATTCCCCACGTGTTGTGAGCTGTGCCCTTCAATTTCATCTCAATAAAACTGATCATATCTGCCTTCTATAAATTAGAATGCCTCAAATGTCCTTGTCTCCTGCCAGCACCCTTTCTTCTCTATGCCATTGGAGGTTTATTCTTTTTTCACCTCTCTCCTATCATTTCAAGAAATCTTACAAGCAACAGATGAAGTCAGGTCAGCTCAGTGCACTCTCATGAGCCAACTCTTCCCTCCATCAAATCTGTATTTGACTTTTTGTGGCTACTGTATTTATCAACTATGGAAAAGGGCTTTATCCATCCAATTCAAGGATGAAATTCCAAGAGAATATCAGTGCATCTTTCCTCCCTACAAAAAGGTTTGAGGCCTAGGGGTACAAAGAAATGACCTGCTTCTTAAGATGCATTCCACAGTCAGGCTTGGAGAGAGTTCTTTTCCTCCAGAAAGCCCTTTTCACAACTCCTGTTTCTTCTTCCCTGCCCATATGACTGCCCTCAATACAGCAATACTCACATGCTTGTCCTAAAATGAGCTTCCTGCTGATTGGGGCTGGAAAGACCCTGGATCATCATATTCCAATACAGAGCCAATTATAAGATTCACCCTGCTTACAAGCTGGAAGCTTTAGAGTCTCTTAGTATGTGATTTTTTTTTAATTTTATTATTCATATGTGCATAAAAGGCTTGGGTATTTCTCCCCCCTGCCCCCACCCCCTCCCTTACCACCCGCTCCGCCCCCTCCCTCTCTCCCCTACCCCCTCAATACCCAGCAGAAACTATTTTGCCCTTATTTCTAATTTTGTTGAAGAGAGAGTATAAGCAATAATAGGAAGGAACAAGGGTTTTTGCTGGTTGAGATAAGGATAGCTATACAGGGCATTGACACATGTTGATTTCCTGTGTGTGTGTGTTACCTTCTAGGTTAATTCTTTTTGATCTAACCTTTTCTCTGGATCCTGGTCCCCTTTTCCTATTAGCCTCAGTTGCTTTTAAGGTATCTGCTTTAGTTTCTCTGTGTTGAGGGAAACAAATGCTAGCTAGTTTTTTAGGTGTCTTACCTATCCTCATCCCTCCCTCGTGTACTCTCGCTTTTATCATGTACTCAAAGTCCAATCCCATTGTGGTGTTTGCCCTTGATCTAATGTCCACATATGAGGGAGAACATACAATTTTTGGTCTTTTGGGACAGGTTAACCTCACTCAGAATGATGTTCTCCAATTCCATCCAATTACCAGCGAATGATAACATTTCGTTCTTCTTCATGGCTGCATAAAATTCCATTGTCTATAGATACCACATTTTCTTAATCCATTCATCAGTGGTGGGGCATCTTGGCTGTTTCCATAACTTGGCTATTGTGAATAGTGGTGCAATAAACATGGGTGTGCAGGTGCCTCTGGAGTAACCTGTGTCACAGTCTTTTGGGAATATCCCCAAGAGTGGTATTGCTGGATCAAATGGTAGATCAATGTCTAGCTTTTTAAGTAGCCTCCAAATTTTTTTCCAGAGTGGTTGTACTAGTTTACATTCCCACCAACAGTGTAAGAGGGTTCCTTTTTCACTGCATCCTCACCAACACCTGTTGCTATTGATGGCTATTCTAACAGGGGTGAGGTGGAATCTTACTGTGGTTTTAATTTGCATTTCCTTTATTGCTAGAGATGGTGAGCATTTTCTCGTGTGTTTTTTGGCCATTTGAATTTCTTCTTTTGAGAAAGTTCTGTTTAGTTCACTTGCCCATTTCTTTATTGGTTCATTAGTTTTGGGAGAATTTAGTTTTTTAGGTTCCCTATATATTCTGGTTATCAGTCCTTTGTCTGATGTGCAGCGGGCAAATATTTTCTCCCACTCTGTGGGTGTTCTCTTCAGTTTAGAGACCATTTTTTTTGTTGAACAGAAGCTTTTTAGTTTTATGAAGTTCCATTTATCTATACTATCTCTTAGTTGCTGTGCTGCTGGGGTTCCATTGAGAAAGTTTTTACCTATACCTACTAATTCCAGAGTATTTCTTACTCTTTCCTGTATCAACTTTAGAGTTTGTGGTCTGATATTAAGATCCTTGATCAATTTTGAGTTAATATTGGTATAGGGTGATGCACATGGATCTAGTTTCAGTTTTTTGCAGACTGCTAACCAGTTTTCCCAGCAGTTTTTGTTGAAGAGGCTGCTTTTTCTCCATCGTATATTTTTAGCTCCTTTGTCAAAGACAAGTTGGTTATAGTTGTGTGGCTTCATATCTGGGTCCTCTATTCTGTTCCACTGGTCTTCATGTCTGTTTTTGTGCCACTACTATGCTGTTTTTATTGTTATTGCTTTGTAATATAGTTCGAAGTCAGGTATCATGATACCTCCAGCATTGTTCTTTTGACTGAGTATTGCCTTGGCTATTCGTGGCCTCTTGTGTTTCCATATAAATTTCACGGTAGATTTTTCGATCTCTTTAATGAATGTCATTGGAATTTTGATGGGAATTGCATTAAACATATAGATTACTTTTGGGAGTATCGACATTTTTACTATGTTGATTCTACCAATCCATGAGCATGGGAGATCTCTCCACTTTCTATAGTCTTCCTCAATCTCTTTCTTCAGAAGTTTATAGTTTTCCTTGTAGAGGTCATTAACATCTTTTGTTAGGTTTACACCTAGGTATTTGATTTTTTTTTTTGAGGCTATTGTAAATGGAATTGTTTTTATACATTCTTTTTCAGTTTGCTCATTGTTAGTGTATAGAAATGCTAATGATTTTTCTATGTTGATTTTATATCCTGCTACCTTGCTGTAGCCATTGATGATGTCTAGAAGCTTCTGAGTAGAGTTTTTTGGGTCTTTAAGATATAGGATCATGTCATCTGCAAATAGGAATATTTTGACAGCTTCTTTACCTATTTGTATTCCTTTTATTCCTTCTTCTTGCCTAATTGCTCTGGCTAGGAATTCCAGTACTATGTTGAATAGGAGTGGAGACAGTGGGCATCCTTGTCTGGTTCCTGATTTTAGAGGGAATGGTTTCAGTTTTTCTCTGTTAAGTATAATGCTGGCTGTAGGTTTGTCATAAATAGCTTTTATAGTGTTGAGGTAATTTCCTTCTATTCCTAGTTTTCTTAGAGCTTTTATCATGAAATGGTGTTGGATCTTATCAAGGGCTTTTTCTGCATCTATTGAGATGATCAAGTGGTTTTTGTCTTTGCTTCTGTTAATGTGGTTTATTACATTTTTGATTTTTGTATGTTAGACCACCCCTGCATTCCTGGGATGAAGCCTACTTGGTCATGGTGAATATCTTCATGATGTTGTTGAATTCAGTTTGCCATTATTTTATTGAGGATTTTTGCATCAATGTTCATTAAGGAGATTGGCCTATAGTTCTCCTTTTTGGAGGTGTCTTTGCCTGGTTTTGGGATAAGTGTAATACTGACTTCATAAAATGTGTTTGGCAGTTTTTCTTCCCTTTCTATTTTGTGGAACAGTTTAAGGAGGGTTGGTATCAGCTCTTCTTAAAAGGTCTGATAGAATTCAGCAGAGAATCCATCAGGTCCTGGACTTTTCTTTTGGGGGAGACTCCTGATTGCTGCTTCAATTTCATTTTGTGTTATAGATTTATTCAGGTGATTAATATCCTCTTGGTTCAGTTTTGGATGATCATATGTATCGAGAAATCTGTCCATTTCTTTAAGATTTTTGAATTCATTTGAATACAGGTTCTCGAAGTAGTCTCTGATGACTTCCTGGACTTCCATGGTGTTTGTTGTTATCTCCCCTTTTGCACTCCTGATTCTACTAATTTGGGTTTTTTCTCTCCTCATTTTAGTCAGGTTTGCCAGGGATCTGTTGATCTTGTTTCAACAAGATGTTTTTGTTTCATTAATTCTTTGTATGGTTTTTTTTGGTTTCTATTTTGTTGATTTCAGCTCTTATTTTTATTATTTCTCTCCTTCTATTTGTTTTGGGATTTGCTTGTTCTTGTTTTTCTAGGAGTTTGAGATGTATCATTAGGTCATTGATTTGGGATCTTTCAGTCTTTTTAATATATGCACTCATGGCTATAAACTTTCCTCTCAGGACTGCCTTTGCTGTGTCCCATAGGTTCTGGTAGGTTGTTTTCATTTTCACTGACTTCCAGGAACTTTTTAATTTCCTCTTTTATTTCATCAATGATCCATTGTTCATTAAGCAATGAGTTATTCAGTTTCCAGCTGCTTGCATGTTTTTTTTGTCTTTACTTTTGTTGTTGAGTTCTAGTTTTATTGCATTGTGATCAGATAGAATTCATGGTATAATTTCTATTTTCTTGTATTTGCTGAGGCTTGCTTTGTGCCCTAGGATATGATCTATTTTGGAGAAGGTTCCATGGGCTGCTGAGAAAAATGTATATTGTGTAGAAGTTGGATGAAATGTTCTGTAGACATCAAGTAGGTCCATTTGATCTATTGCATATTTTAGATCTTGAATTTCTTTATTGATTTTTTGTTTGGATGACCTATCTATTGATGATAGTGGGGTGTTAAAGTCTCCCACAACCACTGTGTTGGAGTTAATACATGCTTTTAGGTCTTTCAGGGTATGTTTGATGAAATTCAGTGCGTTGACATTGGGTGCATATAGGGTGATAATTACTATTTCCTTTTGGTCTATTTCCCCTTTTATTAGTATAGAATGTCCTTCTTTATCTCATTTGATCAATGTAGGTTTGAAGTCTACTTTGTCAGAGATAAGTATTGCTACTCCTGCCTGTTTTGGGGGGCCATTGGCTTGGTAAACTTCTTCCAGCCTTTCATCCTAAGCCTATGCTTATTTCTGTCAGTGAGATGGGTCTCCTATAAGCAACAAATTGTTGGATCTTTCTTTTTAATCCATTTCATCAAACAGTGCCTTTTGATGGGTGAATTAAGTCCATTAACATTAAGTGTTAGTACTGATAGGTATGTGGTGATTCCTGTCATTTAGTTGTCTTAGTTGTTTGAAGGTTTGATTGTGTGTACCTAAGTTGAGGGTACTCTCTACTTTCTTGCTTTTTCTTTTCCTGTAGTTTGGTGCTGCCTGCCCTTTCATGGTTAAGTTGGGTTTCACTTTCTGTGTGCAGAATCCCTTGAAGAATCCTTTGTAGTGGTGGCTTTGTGGTCACATATTGTTTTAGTTTCTGCTTATCATGGAAGACTTTTATTGCTCGATCTATTTTGAATGATAGTTTTGCTGGGTAGAGTATCCTGGGGTTGAAGTTATTTTCATTCAGTGCCCGGAAGATCTCACCCAAGCTCTTCTTGCTTTTAATGTTTCTGTTGAGAAGTCTGCTGTGATTTTGATGGGTTTACCTTTGTATGTTATTTGTTTTTTCTGTCTTACAGCCTTCAATATTCTTTCCCTAGTTTCTGAACTTGTTGTTTTAATGATGATATGTCATTGGGTAGTTCTAATTTGATTTGGTCTGTTTGGTGTTCTGGAGACCTCTTGCATCTGTATGAGACTATCTTTCTTTAGATTTGGGAAATTTTCTGTTATAATTTTGTTGAATATATTACGCATTCCCTTTGCTTACACCTCTTCTCCTTCTTCAATGCCCATGATTCTCAGGTTTGGTCTTTTGATGGAGTTGGTGAGTTCTTGCATTTTCTTTTCACAGGTCTTGAGTTGTTTAATTAATAGTTCTTCGGTTTTTCCTTTAATTACCATTTCATCTTTGAGTTCTGAGATTCTGTCTTCTATTTGTTTTGTTCTGCTGGATTGGCCCTCTGTTTTGTTTTGCAATTCTGTTTTGTTCTTTTTTCTGAAGTTTTCCATATCCTGGGTTGTTTCCTCTTTAATGTTGTCTATTTTTGTCCTGTGTTCATTTATCTCTTTATTAATCATGTTCTTTGTTTCACTTTGGTGTTTATACAGTGCTTTTATGGTTTCCTTTATTTCTTCTTTTGCTTTTTCAAACTCTCTATTTTTGTTGTCTTAGAATTTCTTGAGTGTCTCCTGTACATTTTGGTTGATCATATCCAGTATCATCTCTATAAAATTCTCATTGAGTACATGTAGTATTTCTTCTTTTAGATTATTCTTGTGGGTTTCTTTGGGTTCTTTGACATAGTTTATCTTCATTTTGTTGGAGTCTGGATCTGAGTATCTATTTTCTTCATTTCTCTCTGGTTCCTGTACTAATTTTTTTCTGTGGGGAAACTGGTTTCCCTATTTTTTCTGTCTTCCCGTCATTGCCTTTGGTGTTGTTATTGTCCCTGTACTGTGTGCAATTAAGTATTTTCTGGCTTGTAATAATAGCATTGGTGATATTTGGAATGGAAGGGTGAGAGGAGATGGAAAGCAAAGAAGTTAAAAGGAAAGGGAAAAACAAATAAGCAAGTAGAAAAAACAAAACAAAGAAACAAATAAAAAAATTTTCAAAGATAAAAACAGGGAGAGACAGTGTACTAATCAACCATAAGCAGAAAGGCATTAGAGAGACAGAGAGGATTGAAAATAAAAAATAAAATAAATAAAAATAAAAATAAATAAATGAAAATATATAAATAAATAAATAAATAAAAATTTTTTAAAAATCTCCAAGTTCAAATGCAATGAAGTTTCAGTCTTAATAATTTTGGTGTTTGTCCCTCAGCTTCCAATCTTGGAGATTGTGCCTCAGATGTTGTTCTGTAGTTGTCTCATCAAAGGGGAAAAATTAAATAAAACAGAACCACACAAAACAAAACAAAAAAACCCCACAGTGTCCCAAGTTCAAATGCAATACAGTTTCAGTAAGTTTTTCAGCATGCAGATGTAGTTCAGTTGTTGTCTCATCAAAGGAAGAGAGAAAAAAAAGAGTCTGGAGACAGGTCTGTGAATGGCTATCTGCGGCTGTGGCTTGCCTGCCTGCTGCTGTCAGCCTGCTGTTGCTGGCAGTGTTATTTATGCAGATCTCAGGGGTGAGCTTAGCACTCACCTGGCCCCGCAGGCTTTGTTTACTCAGAGTTCCCCTGTGCGTGAGCTGCTGCTACAAGCTTTCCCCTTTCCAAGCACATTGGTGGAGGTGACACTGCACCTGCTTTCTCAGGCCAGCATGTTTATTTACAGCTCACGTGGAAAGTGGGTCTTACCCCTCTCCTGTGATGTTTTCCTCCCACCACTGCTTTTACAAGCTTTCCTGCTCCTGGCTGCTGGGCATGTGCTGCCGCTCCCGTCGTCTCCGGCCAGGTCTGGCTTGTTTATTTACAGTTCCATGAGGGATTCCCCTCCCCCATCTTTGGCTCTCAGGGCACCCCACCTTCTTTGCTACGTGTCTTTATTGTTGTTATTGCTTATTACTCAGTTTTTCTTTTTTTCACTGGGTGGGGGTTGGTCTGTCCAGGGGGCTATGCTGATCTGGCCCAGGATTGTCTGTGGAAGTACCATGTACTGCTTAGCTCACCTTGTGGTCCACGTCTTCCCAAGGCATCTGGCGCCGGTGTCTGGCAGCGGCATGGGAGCCCTCCTGGTTTCTCCATTTAACGTGAAGTGGAGATGCTCTGCGCAGGCTGGAGGTGTGGAGGGGTCAAAGTTTTGCCTCTTCTTGGTGGTTTTGCCTGCAAGGTGAATCTCCAGTGTCTCTCCAAGATTTTACTTTAGGAGGCACGCTTTCTGCTTCCTGCTTCCTCTCACTAGCTGCCATCTTGGAATACCTTCTCATTGTGTTTAATTGAGCTTTTCTTTTCTTTTTCTGCTGTATCAGTTAGCTGCTGCTGGTTAATGAACAACTGCAAAATACCAGTAGCATGCAACAATAAGCAATTATTTCTCACTCAAGTGTCTGAAGGTCAACTGAGTTCAGCTGAATTTTCCTCAACTTCACTCCAAATTTCAGCTCTGGTTCAAGTTTACTGGGGTGTCTCTGTTCCCACTTTAGGGCCTAGCTTCTCTGGGGAAAAGTATTGGCAATCTGAGGTATATTCTTCACAAAATGATGGCTAAAAAGATTCCAGAGAAGCAAGTGGAAACTCATATAATGCCTTTAAAGCCTGGACTCAGAATTTCTGGCCAAAGAAAGCCACAAACATCAAGGGTATAGGAATGTCCCTAACCCCACAGGGAGAAGAGTGGAAGGAGGAAGACATATAGTAAGCATTAATCATATCTATCACAGTTACTACAATTTCAGGGCATATATTGTGTTCAGTACCACATCAAGCATTTTGTATTATTAAATGTAATCTTCATGAGAACCCTATGTATTGTACATAAACACTTCCATTTGACAAATAAAGAAATTAAGGACTGGGTATGATGGAACACACCTCTACTCCTAATCAGGGGGTAGAGGTAGAAGGATCATAGTCCAAAGCTGGTGGGGGCAAAAGTATGAGACCCTGTGTGAAAACAAACTAAAGCTAAAAGGGCTGAGGGCACAACTAAAGTGGTACAGTATCTTCTTAACAAGCAGAAGGTTCTGAGTTTGAATCCCAGTATCATCCGAAAGAAAGAACAGATTGACAATTCAGAGAGGTTAAACACTTATTTACTAATAAGCACAAGACAAAGTCTGAAGACAGATCACCTGTGCCCTTGGCCATGGTATAACACCACATCTTTTCTTTCTTCCTCATTCTAGAAGCCATGGCCTATCTTTAGAAGTTGAATATGCTTTTGAGCCCAGAAAAGGGTCAGTTATATCAACTATTGATTTATGCCTGATGTTAGATAGTCACGGTCATGGTCAAACTCTTTTGATTACAACATGCAAAAGGAATACAGGAGAAGGGCAAACAGGACTGTAAGAGGAAGGGTGGATCCTTGTATGGCAGCAATCTAATTCCAGGTTTTCTTGCCCTGAAATCATGAAATAATGAAACTATGCAAAAATAATATTGTGCAAGTATTTGGTGACACATTAGTTGTTTTACATTATATCTGAGCTTTTGAATTAGAACCATAAATAAGAGTGAATCCTTTTTTCCCATGAAACACAGCCCTAGAGACTATATAAATAACTGGTACTGATTTAACTTGGGGATTCACATGGAACAGGCAAAGTGCCATGACATCAAGTCAAATGTCACTCTCCATTCTTCTCACCACCACAGTTTCTAAGTAGAAAGGGTAAGACCTCACAATGATGCTGGATAGAAAGAGATACATGATGAACTAGATTCTGAGTCAGAGATAACTGACCCCTCTGATGTTCTTAGAATGAGATAGGTGGTTCACTGTTTGTTTTTCTAAACAAAGTTTTATTTAAATACCAACTATGCTCATTTGCTTAACTATGCTGCTTGTGCACTATACTACCAGAGTTGAGGATTTGTGACAGAGACCATATGGCCTATAAAAGAAAATACTTTTATAGAAAAAGGTTTCCCAATCCCGATCCTGTCCTTTGGATATATTAAAGAGAGATGTGTCCAGGACCCTGACCTGATCATTGTCTTATGCACAGTTTATTGTCTCTCAGTCTTTAGAGAAATACTCCATCTTGCAATTGAGGTGAAGGTATTAATAATTAATGTGTTTAAAGCTTAAATATGGGTCAGTTTTAAGATATGACCTCAGCTTTTTGACCATCCTTCCATGAGGAGGTGGGGGGGTCTATGTCCTCCCTTGAATCTGGGCAGACCTGTAAGTCACTTGTAACCAGTAGAATGTGACAGAAATAATTCTATGTGATTCCAAAGTGGTACCTCTTAAAAAGTGTAGCTTTCACCTTGTTTGTTAGAACATTTGCATTGGAGAGTTGAGCCACCATTTAAGAAGATTGACTGACCTGAGTCCACCATACAGTCAGGAAGTTCAAGTTATTTAGGGAGGCCATTGTATAGGTACTCCAACCAACTGTCCATGCTTAGTTAACAGCCAGCATCAAAATGCCAGCCAGGCAGGTAAGCAATCTTAGACTTGCAGCACAGTTAAGTTTTTTTAATAAGTACAGCACCTGCCAATATCTGACTGGAATTTTGGAAGAACCACCAACTGAGCTTTTCCTCACATTCTCACTCACAGTGAGAATTTCTCATGCAGAAACATAAATGGTTAGGCTAAAACAATAAAGCTTCTGGTCTTCAATTCTTCATGTAAGGAACTTTGAAGTTGCCATTCATTCTGACAACAAGTAAAAGCTTCAACAAAGTGAAAAATCAACAACTCTGATTGGATTTGTAAGAAAGGTTAGGAGGCAGGGAAAACCACTGCCCCCAACATTGAAAAGTCAGACAGACTTTTCAGGGAACAGAGAATCACAAACTGAAACTGCTCTGAGAAGCAATGGGAAAACCTGAAATGTAATTGATGACTTCTTGGATGCTTAGTGCCAACAAATCTGAGAATTAAAGACCAGGAGGACTCAATCATAGAAGCAACCCCCAATATTGTGAGTTTTACCTCCAGGAGTTCAAGTAGGTTTTCGTAGTGGGTAGAAGAAATAAAATTCTATCATGCTTCTGGCAGAGGGAGAAGAGGGATCATTTTTTGAAACATACCAAAGCATCTCTGTTGTGCTCCATAAAGCCTATCCTCAGGAGAAACTATCTAACCAGAGCCTCACTGAATTGGGGAAATGTAAAAGTCAACAGCAGCCCATTCCAGTTTTGCATGTAGGAGAAGCAACTTTCCCAAGTAAAGACCACTGCTGCCATTCTGTTCCACCAAAGTGAGGAAGAGATGTTAAGAATCTTGTATGATTCAGTACACAGGTATAGGTTCACTAAAAAACTGAGATCTAATCACAGGATTATAGCAAGCTATTCCTTACCCCATACTTCACCACCACATTACTAAAGACCTATTTGTAGCAGTTCATTTATACAATCCTTGCCAATAATCACTGTGGATATCAATAGTCTACATTTGTCAGTGTGGATTAAAAAAAAAAGCCAACTACATGTTGTCTATAAGAAACCAGCTTTAAATATTTAAATATAAGACATACATGAGTTATATATAGATAGAGAGCCAGGTACCAGTGGCTCACACCTATAATCCTGGCTAGTTGGTAGGTTGAAATCTGGAGGATTGTGGCTAGAGGCCAACCCAGGCAAATAGATCATGAGACCCCCATCTCCAAAATAACCAGAGCAAAGTGGACTGGAGCTATGGCTTAAGCAATAGAGCACTTCCTTTGAAAACATGAAGCCCTGTCCCACCAAAAACAGTAAATGGATAAAGAAAGACATACCATGTTAACAGTAATAAAAAGAAAGCAGAAGGGGCCGGGCATGGTAGTGAATGCTAATTAGGAGGCAGAGAAAGTTGTGGTCTGAGGCCAGCCAGAGCAAAGTGCAAGACCTATCTGAAAAATAAGCTAAAAAAAAAAGCAAAAGGACCAAGGACATGGCTCAAGTAGTAGAGCACTTGCCTAGCAAGTACATGGCCCTGAGTTCAACCCCCCAGTACTGTGAAAGAAAGAAAAGAAGGAAGGAAGGAAGAAAGAAAAAGGGAGGTAGGGATGGAGGGAGGGAGGAAGGAAGGGAAAGAAGAAAGGAAGAAAAGAAAGAAGAAAGGTGAGAGAGAGAAAGAAGGAGGAAGGAAAGGAAAGAGAGAATGAAGAAATATATATATATATATATATATATATATATATATAATTTCAGATACAGCAGTCTTAAAAGCAAGGAATGTTATCAAGGACAGAGGAGACCATTGCAAAATAAGAATGTGTCAATTCTCTAAGAAAACATAACCATCATTAGCTGTATGCATCTAACAGAGCATCAAACTGCACAAAGCAAAAATTAATACGACTGCAACGAGAAATAAATGAACCCACTAGTAGAGTTGGAGATTCAACATTCTTCCATCCAAAATGGAAGATTCAGCAATCAGAAAATCAGCAAGGACACCGTTGAATGCATCAACACCACCAATCGACTGGATGTAATTAAAGTTCATAGACTACTATAAATTCAACAACAGCAGAATATACAATCTTCTCAAGCTCACATGGAAAGCTTACCAAGATAGCCCAGATTCTGGACCATAAAACACACTTTGACAAATTTAAAGAATGGAAATTATGCAATGCCTGCTTTCAGACCACAATGAAATTAAACCAGAAATCAATAGCAAAATAATAGTTAGAAAGTCCCAAAACACATGGAGACTTGACCAAAACACTTCTAAATAACACATAGGTCAAAAAGGAAATATAAAAAGATTTAAAATACTTGAACTATAATGAGAATGAAAATACTACATATCAAAATTCATAGAATACAAAAAGGTAGTGCTTACAGGAAATTTTATAAAGTTGATACAGGAATTAAAAGGAGAAAAATCTAAATCAATAATTTAATTTTATATTTTTTGAAATAGAAGAGTAAACTAAATTCAAAATAAAAAGAAAAGATATAATCAATGAAGTTAAAAGCAGTAAATCAGTAAAACCAAAAGCAAATTATTTGAAAACATAATAAATTGCCAAGCCTTTATCCAGGATGACTAAGGAAAAAAGAAAGATATGATTTACTAATATCAGAAATGAAAGGGGAGACATCACTACAGATCTCAAAAACATCAAAGTATAACAAAGAAATGTTATGAACAACTCTATGCACATAAATTTGATAATCTAGATGAAATTGGACCAATTCTTTGAAAAGCACACTCTGCCAAAACTTATACAAGGAGAAATAGACAATGTGAACAAAACTATGTCTATTAAATTGAATCAATAACTAATCTTCCAAAACAGAAAGCACCAAGTCCTGTTATTTCAGAAAATAGAAGAAGGAATTCTTCCCTAACTCATCTACAAGGCCAGAATCACCCCAAATACCAAAACCAAAGACACTAGAAGAAAATAAAAACTACAGACCAAGTTGAAGACAGATGCAAAAATCCTCAACAAAATATTAGCAAATTTATTCAAAAGTTTATCAAAATAATCGTGGAATTCACCACAAGTGGATTTACTCCACATAAGCAAAATTCAAAAATTAACTAATGTAATCTATCATGTCAACAAGAATAAAAATCCATCATTATAGCAATACCAAACCTAATTATCATAATTAAAACTCTTGGTAAGGTAGAAGTACATATGTCACTATAATGGGGGATACATGTCCACACCCAGAGGATGCATAGCACCTACAGTGAACCCTAACCTACACTTTGGGCACCAGGTGACAATGATGCATCAATTCAGGCTCACCAAATGCAACAAATGTGCATCACCAGATGGCATCATTCATTTATGTGGGGGTATTGATAATGAAGGAGCCTATGCATGGGGTGGTGGGCAGGAGTTTGTATGTAAAATCTCTGCCTTCTTTTCAAGTTTACTTTGAATTTAAAATGTCCTAAAATAATAGTCTTATTTTAAAATATAATTTAATAATGAAATAAAAAAGTTTGTAAAAGAGTGTCCCAACAGAGATAGGTGAGCATTAAATCAAGTGCAGGACCCTCCTGAGGATGGTCCCTGTGCAACTCCACAGATTGTGTGGCCAGAAGTCTGTAAGAGACAGTTCCCAACCAAGTGCTAAGAGGAAATACGACCTAGGGAGAGAAAAAGGGGGGCCAAAAGAAAACATTTTTGAAAGTTTTATTTACGTATAACATATAGAAAACCTATAAATCATGAATATACAGCTTCATGAGTTTTTGTGAAGGGAATTATTCCATGCAACCAGCACTGACATTAAGAAACAGGACATTATCAGCAACCCAGAAACTCCCTTTGTGTCTGTCGTGGGTATCGTTCTTGTGATGTCTAACAGTCCATTAGTTTTGCCTGGCTTTGAGCTTTATATAAACAGGAATCAGATGACAAGTTTTCTTTAATATTTGGCTTTTGTTGGTCTACTTTATGCTCATGATGTTCAGCCATACTGCTGTATATAGCTTTAGTTGCGAATCTTCAGACTGATGATACCAAGTATGAGAAAGAGAGACTGATGAAGGTGTCACTGGCTTCACCTAATGACCCAAGGAAAGTCCACTATTAGAAGGCAGAGAATGGAGATCACAGTTTGAGGCCAGCCTTGGCAAAGTTAGTAAGATCCTATCTCAAAAAACAAGCCAGATGTACAAATCTGTAATCCTCAGCTACTCAGGATGAAAAGGTAAGAAGATCACTATTTGAGGCCAGCACCAGCAAAAGCACAGATCCTAACTAAAGAAAAACTAAAACAAAAAGTGCCAGGGACTTGACTCAAGTGGTGGAGTGCTGCCTAGGAAGCATGAGGCCCTGAGTTCAAACATCAGTACCACACCCCTTCCTCCCCCAAAAAAAGAAAAGTCCAAGATGAGGAAAATGAGCTAGGGACTAGTGAACTATTTTGTTTCCAAGCAGAATTTAGAGAAACTGTAAATACTTATCTAACAGATAACTTGATCATCTAGACATGTGGGAGAGCCAACTGGAACATCCCACACAGTCTGGCCTTCAGAAAACTTCAGCCCAAATGACATCTCACCTGGAAACTTGTGAGGAAAACAAAGCATTATGATAAAAAACAAAAATATTTGAAAAGGGGAAAAATAAAAATGATAGGAAAATATGTAGTCCTTGAAATTAAATTCTCAATGAGCTAAAAATGAAGACTAGGGAGGGAGACATGGCTAGACACCTTTGCAAATCAGCAAACCTAAATCCCAGCTTTGTCTTGCCCATTTATGACACTATTTGATGTTGAAAGTTGTGTTTGACATTTTCCTTGCCATCTAAAGACCAATCATAGCTGACCACACCAGCCCACCTTACTTGTATCTCATACTTAGCTAGACCGGTGAACAGGTAGTCCGGGTGCTACTTTTGAGTTCCCTTTGTAACATTGCTGAGAGAGGACTCATGTGGTAGCGTATACCTGTAATTCCAGCTAATGGAGATGCAGAGACAGGGAAGATCACAATTTAAAGCCAGCCCAGGTACAAATTTATTGAGACCCCAGTCTCAGCAAACAAGCCAAGCCTGGCATGAACCATAATCCCAACCATAAGTAGGAGGAGTATGGTCTGAGGCCAGCCTCAGGCACAAACATGAGACCCTATCCAAAAAAATAAGTAAAGCAGAAAAGGCTGAGGTTGTGGCCCAAGTGACAGGGCACCTGTCAAGTAAGTGCAAGAACCTGAGTTTGAATCCTAAGTACCGCCAAAACTTAAAAGAAAATTACTGGAATAAATTGTTAGTATTTCTACATCAGGAGCTAAAAAACAGCATTCAATCCACTGGCTGAGCAGCAGTCTTATCCTACCATTCTGAGCCAGACTGGGGGGCAGAGGAACAGGTGCAGTAATGGAGGGAAGAAATTATCAATCAGCATGCTTACCTTAAGCTGCACTGTCTTAACAGCCTTGTAAGATTCCTCTCTTAACAAGAACCAGCCAGGTACACAATAGTGCCTCCTGCTGTTTACCACCTGTGGCAGGAAGATAAAGTCAGTAGTTTTGCTTTAAGAGATCCACAAGGGAAAAACTCAGCCTTTGTAACCTGGAGGAGGCAAGAAAGGGCAGAAGCAAATCTAGATCCAATTAGCGAGCAGGTTACAGCAGAGTTAGCCACTGCTGTTGTGTTTTGTCCAGGCTACTTTCACAGTTCATTTCAGTGTTGGAGATGGTTACTGGGCTAGGAATTATAGATCTCTCTACCTCTGAGCCCACGTGGGGCTGCAGCTCATCCATGCTTCTCTTGCCACCTCATCTAATGTTGTTAGGAGCATGTGGGAAGGTCTGGATAGAAACAGGATCCTAGAAGAAGGGAGCAGGCTGGAAAGGAACATAAAAGGCCACTCTAGGAAGCCAGACTGGGGACTGGTCATCTGCTAAGGAACTGATTAATTCCAGCAGACTTGCTGTCACCCCACTGCCTACTTCCCCAGGAGAGCTCCAGGGGTGACCATCTGGCTCACTACCATGAACACAAGAAGATTCTGGGGAATCCAGGGAAACTTGGAACTGGGAAATCCAATAGTTAATAATGATCATTACAAACTATGCATGTCTGCTAAGAAGTGACAGTTCTCTGAAACTTAAACATCTTGTCATTTCAACACCTGAGACACAGGACATTGTGAGCAGTGTTGCCGAATATCAAATGCTATATTTCAGTCACCAGACTCTCAGGGAACCCAACCAACTCACACACAGACACACACACACAAAATCAATGCAGACACATACACAGTTTGATTCAGTAGAATAGCTTTCTACAGTTGCTGTGAGTTCAGTGACAAAGCAATAGTGGCTGAGCAGGTAATAAGGAACAAAGGTAGGGTACAGACAGACTTTTAGCCAAGATGTTAAATGACCCACAGAATTAATGGAGGAGAGGAAGATGGAAATAAGAAAGGAAAAAGAACAAGAAGGAAGAGTAAAACTAAGGGAAGGGAGGAAACACAGAAGATGCAGGAAAGGAAGAAAGTTTTCAGTGGAAACACGATGTAATGAAAGCTTCTGCAGTGGAGTTATTTGTTCACATCTCTGATCCTGCCTTAAATTTGACAGGAAAACTGCAAGCCTCAAATTATTATCAAGGTTCTTGAGTAGATGTTTAATAAAGCAGGGACAGAGGGAGGGAGAGAACTAGTCAAGACAGCAGAAGACTGTGGCTCCTGAATACAGAATTTCACTGGGCTTTCCCCTTAGATCTCAAAGTTCTTCCTATTTAAATATGAAGTGTCTCTTCCACTCCTTTCTGTATCTCTCCCTCTCCCCACCCCTTCATTCTTCTCCTCTCTTCTTTCTTCTTCTTCTTCTTCTTCTTCTTCTTCTTCTTCTTCTTCTTCTTCTTCTTCTTCTTCTGTCTCTAATTCTCCCTCTCCCCCCTCCTTCTTCCCCTCCCCCTCCCTCTCCTTCATCATAAAAGTCCAAGAATCATTCTTAACTCATGTCTCTTCCTTGTCTCAATTCTCCATTACCATCATGCTGACTTTGCCTGCAAACATTTCTTTGCATCCACTACCTCTTAATACTGGCCATCTCTGCCCTAAATCATTGTACAACAGCTTTCAAATGCCATCTTCCTCTTCCTTATAGCCAAGTAGAAGGTAAATTACATCAAATCTTTGCTTGAAATCCTATGGGGTTTCCCTACCACCTAAAAACCAAAGTCCAAGGCCAAGTATGCCCTGAGTATTGGACCCTATAAAGAAAGGCTCATACCTCCATATTCCTTCTGATCCCCTCTACTTTTGAGGGTACTCCTCCCCCTTTTAGCTTTTGTTAGCTTAGTTTTTAAGAATGAACACTTGGATCCTCTTTGGATGACTTCCTCAGCCCAGAAGCCCTTTTGTCCACAGGTCAAAGTGCAACTGTCTTGGCTGAAGTAAGGACAAACTTGGAGGAACAACTTGTTCTCCAGAACTCCCCAGCACAATCAGGTTAGAGCCAGGGCATTGCCTACAATCCCACTCTTACTTGATATATTATTTACATATGGCTGCATAACAAATTCTTCCCCAAAATTAATTCCTCAAAATTAACATTTATTACCTCACATAGTATCTGAGGGTCAGAAATATGGGAACAGCTTAGGTCAGGGTCACTCATGAGGCTGCAATCAAGGTCAACTTCTTGGCTAGGGCTACAGACATCTGATGGGAACAAAGAATCTGCTTCCAAGATCACTCCCTTGGCAATTGGAAAGAGGCTTCAGTTCCTGGCCAGATGACCTCTCTATAGGGCCACTGTCTTCTCCCAAAGCAAATAATCAAAAAGAAGAGAGCTAGAAAATGAGCAAGAGCAAACCCAATGCAGACCATAAACTCAGAAGTGGCATGTGATCACTTCTACCATAACCTATTGGTCACCCAGATCAGCTTCAGTACAATGTGGGAGGAATCTATAAAAATGAACACCAGCAAGTGAGGACCATGGAGGGCCATCTTGGATGTTGGCTCCCACTTTTGGCTTTTTCTTCTTTTCTATCAGGCTCTGCCCATTCTCTCCTAAAAGCACTTCTTAATGAATCATTTGTACCTGAATCCTGGTCTCAAGCACTTCTTCTGGGAAACCCCACCTCACACAGCCTGAGAAGTCCTCCATGGTATATCCTTTGCCGACTTCAACTCCATCTCTTGCCAACACAGCCTTGGTTCACCAGCAACATTGGAATGATGCTTGAAATTACCTGCATGTTCCACATGACCTTTCTGCCCTTCCTCAGAGAGCAGAAGCAGAGTCTTGGTCACCTTTTTTTCTCTATCACTTGATACCAAGAATGATTGTGTGTTTTACCTTAAAGTTTTCATTGTCAATGACATCATCCTAAAATGGTACTGGAGAAAAGAACATGGGGTTTGTTCTATCATTTGTCATGCCCTCTGCTATGACTTGGACAAGTGTCCCCCAAATGTCTATTAGTTAAAGAGTTAGTCCCCATGGTATCACTATTGGGAATCTTTAACAGGTGGGGCCCTGTGGAATATCCTTAGGCAACTAAGACCATGATCTTGAAGGACACTATGAAACTGAGTCTTCCTGGTTCAAGAGGTAAGCAAATTTGCTTGGTCTCACACTTTCATCATGATGTCCTGCCTCACCACTTCATTATGGACCTGGAACCTTCTGAATCATGGGCCAAACTAAACCTTCTTTCTTTGTGAGTCAATGCCTCAGTTATTTTGTTACAGTAACATGAAACTGACTAATACACTAGAAAAGGAAACAAGGAAATACATGCCTTTATTTAGTCTTTCAACAAATTTTTATTGAAAGTTTACTGTGTGACTAGTATTTTCTTAAGCACTGGAACAATAACAGGAAAACATACTAAAATCTTCCTTCAGGGGCTTACATTCTAGTGCAGGGAAATAGTTGCAGCTAAAAGATAATGAGCTATCATCTCCCAGACACTGTTGTCAGTATTTATTTAATTGTTACATAGACCTATGAGGTAGATGTTATTATTATTCTCATTGTAAGATAAGGAGAATAATACACGGGTAGTAAATGGTGGTCTGGAATTTGAGCCCAGGGAGCAGCATCCAGAGCCTGTGTTCTTGTCCACTCTGCTCACTGTGTAGAGGAACAGTGACATGAAGCAATCAATCCAGTACTTATTGTCTTACCCATACAATATGCTTTACTTGAAAATGCTGAAAATGAGAAAAGAAGGAGACAGTTACCTAGCAGACCTAGAATAAAGCAACCACTCTGAGCTGGAGCAGGCCTATGATGTAATGCAGTGGAGAGGTGACAGTTGAAGCAGGAGCCCGGAGCCAGGTCCAAGCTAGAAATTTCAATGTGGGCTCCTCTGTTTCCTCAGCAGCTTGATAAGGGAGCCAGAGGAATGCAGTACTAAAGGGCTTCCTCCATTCCCTAAAAGTGCCCTTAATGGTCTAGCTCTTTTTTTTTTTTTAACCACCAGTTTCTTTTCTTTTCTTTTTTTTTTATTTATATGTGCATACAATGTTTGGGTCAATTCTCCCCCCTTCTCCCCACCCCTTCCCTCCCCCCCATGCCCCCTCCCTCTCCCCCCCACCCCCTCGCTACCAGGCAGAAACTATTTTGTCCTTATCTCTAATTTTGTTGAAGAGAGAGTATAAGCAATAATAGGAAGGAACAAGGGTTTTTGTTAGTTGAGATAAGGATAGCTATACAGGGAGTTGACTTGCATTGCTTTCCCACGCATGTGTATTACCTTCTAAATTAATTCTTCTTGAACTAACCTTTTCTCTAGTTCCAGGTTCCCTTCTCCTATTGGCCTCTGTCACTTTAAAGTATCTGCATTAGTTTCTCTGCATTGAGGGCCACAAATGCTATCTAGTTTTTTGCGTATCTTACCTATCCTCACACCTCCCTTGTGTGCTCTCGCTTTATCATGTGCTCAAAGTCCAATCCCCTTGTTGTGTTTGCCCTTAATCTAATGTCCACATATGAGGGAGAACATATGATTTTTGGTCTTTTGGGCCAGGCTAACCTCACTCGGTATAATGTTCTCCAGTTCCATCCATTTACCTGTAAATGATAACATTTTATTCTTCTTCATGGCTGAGTAAAATCCCATTGTGTATAAATACCACATTTTCTTAATCCATTCGTCAGTAGTGGGGCATCTTGTCTATTTCCATAACTTGACTATTGTGAATAGTGCTGCAATAAACATGGGTGTGCAGGTGCCTCTGGAGTAACCTGTGTCACATTCTTTTGGGTATATCCCCAAGATGGTCTAGCTCTTAAGATTCTATCACCTTGTATTACATTTACCAGCCTGCATCCATTCCGTTACACATCATCACCCACCATATGCCATCTTGGACATGTCTCACCACAGAGAATGGGCCTTGGTAGCCAAGGATTTCACATGAGAAGACTCCTTCAAGATCACAAATGGAATAAATAAAAGAGTTAAGATTTAAAGCCAGGTGTGCCCCATTCCAAAGTCTATGCATTCAACTTAGTGACTCAGAAAAGAGCAACTGCTTAAATGGCATTCCTGCTGAGTCAACTATCATTCCTAAGGCCTGTTCTAAACATTTCTCTCTCAGGCACACATGCACATTAGTGCACACATGTGCGCATGTGTGCACAAACACACACACACAAGTTCAGCCTTGACTTTTCTAAACTGACCACATTGCATATCTCACTCTTAAATAAGGCCTCTTGTGAGCCAGGTAAGCCCTGGTCTGGGTTTTCAGTTCAAAAACTGTGGGGATATACTACAGAGAGATGAAAAAAATCAAGGTTTTGTGAATGTTGATATTTTTATCTCTTTGGATGCATGAGAATTCATTGTATAGTACCTCATTGCCTTTCTTTATATCTTAATTTTTTTAAGAACAAGGTGGTGTTTTCCTCCCCATGGACACCTGTCTCTTAGAAGATTCATGTGTTTTAAATTTCATGGTGATATCCTATTTGTTCACAAGTCTATAAGGATTGGAGCCCCACAGGAGACAAATGATATACTCATACAGAGATCAGTGAAGGAACTACTGAGAAAGAGAAGCCAGCACAGGGTGGCACAGAGCCTCAGTACTAACAACAGCAAGGCCACTACCACCTCTCTAGGTTGGAGGGCATCCCTAAGGAAGCCTGGTGAGAGTTGCGGACAGGAATCCCAAAGAGAACTGAAGCCTCCAGAGAGGATCGCAACCAGTGCCCATCTGCAATCTTCCTGGGATAAGGAAGTCTCCCATCCCGCCCTCCCTCTGTCCTGCCAGTGCCTCCCACTGGTCTAACACAGTCAGAATGTCAGTGTGAGGAGCCTGGGTAATGCGGATTACATCCAGGACAGCCTCCCAGAGCTCACAACGGGTACATGAGAGTGGAGAGTGGCCAGCTCAGGATCCAGCACAAGTTGCATGAAAACAGCCATCCCCATCTCCTGAGACCCAACTCTTCAGAAATCAGATGTCAGAAAAAAGATCATGGAGGCCCACATGTAAGATACCACATACCTGAGATTGCTTAACTGAACAAGCATTCATTTGAATAAAATGGAAAATCTCCTCATCAGTAACCAATGGCTGGATATATTAACTTTGGTTTTCATAAAGAGGAGAAGTTAATCAATAACTTACAGACAAGATACCAGTGGGTAAAGAGCTATCACATTTGTGCATTTAACATCTAAAAATTTAAATGTGTGGCAGGAGAAGAGAGAATGTGTTTAAACACTGTGGCAAATTCTGCCCACCATGTACTCCATAGGCTTATGTATGAAAGTGTGAAGCAGAGAGCAACCTCCTTCTTCTCACCCATCTCAGTTCTCTTGAGCCTCTCCTAGGGCAAGTGTTTGCCATACTAACTGTGATTCAATTGAGTGCAGATACAGTCACTATGTACTCTTCATTACATATTTTAGGTTACTACGGATGCTAATATTTATGTGTATGTGCAGGTTTATATACAGAAAATTATGTGTGCTGTACTTTAAAAGCAGTTTAGGAAATTTTCAAGAATTTTAATTGCTTGAAGCTATAACCAATGCTTTTTTTCTTATCATAAAACTCCATGGGGGAAAATTTGGAGAGTGAACTACCTATTTTTAATCATAGTTTACTGTTCACTCACTTTAAAACCTCACTTCTGCATAAACTGTGACACTACCAAAATCCCTTGACAACCAGGTAGAAATTAAGAAAGAAGGCCAGGGAGGGTAACTGAGGAAATGTATACAAAGAAAGAAGAATTCTTAGTAGAGTAATCAATTAACTCCTCTGAGAAATGTACTAACTTTTGTTTTTGTATATAGCATGCTATGGAATACTAACTCCCTCTAGTTGCAAATAAATTGCCCTTAATCACACAAAGAAATAAAATTCTATGTCATCATTTGCCAGTCACACATAAGAAACAAGGAAAGACTTTGTTTTTAGACTGGTTTGAGCCCAGCAGGAACACTGTTGAATTCTGATCTCGTGTCAACATAGCCTGGGTTGTTCTTTAGTAAGAAATGACCTACAAACTTCAAGAGTTTAAGCAAATAAGAGTTTATTTTCCACTCGCTCAACAGGACAATCTGCTCTGTCATCACTGTCCTTTCTATGGAACTCAGGCTGATGGAGTCACCACAATCAATCATTGCCAGTCATGGTGGTACAAAGGAGGATCCCTCAATAGAAATCCAGTGCTTGAAATAAAAGTGACCCAGACTCTACAACTCGCAGCTCATGTAGCCAGAAGAGGCCACATGGCTCCACCCAAGGAGGTCAAAAATAACGATACAGTGCTTCCAGACAACAGCCCCAATTCTTTAGTGTGCAGCCTTGGTGGCTACTAATCTAATGTAATGCCATTTCCTGTCCTGAGAGCACAGATTAGGACCTCAGAACATGAAGAGTGAAAACTTGGGATCTTCAGAATCCTTGCTCAGCAAATCCTCAGTAAACACATAAGTGGCAAGTGCACACGGTCAATAAGGAATCTTAGAAGACTGGAAATGTAATCCCAGTTAAGCAGGAGGCATAAATAGGAAGACCACAGACCAGGCTGACCTGGGCGAAAATGCACGACTTTATCTGAAAAATAACTAAGGCAAGAAGAGCTGGGGTATGTCTCAAATGGTACAGCATCTGCTTAGCAGGCACAAGGCCCTGAGTTCAAACCCCAGTAATGCAAAAAAAAAGAGAAAAATAATTTTTCCACCTAATAGAACATCCCACACCCTCCCTAGGATGCCTGTACCCCATTTTGGAAATTCATCCCCTCAGATGGCCAAGAGGTTTAAGTACCATTCCTACTCCTAAGAGACTTACAAGAAAGGGATATGTGTCTCTATTTTCATGTTTCTAGAAACATGTACTTATGTTCATGCTTAACTAAAAAATTTAAATATTCCTTATAGAAAAAATATAATATATCCTCTCCCTCAGATCATTTAAAATTTTCTGTAATCCCAGATATAACCCCTAATTATAACTTACTGTCTCTTTCTCTGCACAGCTATCCATATATCTAAGTACTGTGCAAATGAAATTATAATGAACAGAGCGTCTGGTAATCTCTTCTTCCCACAGGACATATCGTGAACAATACATTGCATATTCTTCTACATCATTTTTATAACTTTTATCGTTTTCCTTTTTTCAGTGGTAATATATGTTCATTGTGAAATCTTATTAATGTGCACAGGCAAAGAGAAAAATAAAAATTACCCACTTTCCACTACCCAGACATAGCCACTTTTAATATTTTGCTGTTAATGTTATTTTGTCCAGTTTCTTTTCAGTGCACTGAGTTTCCCATTCATAGAACTGCACTGTGCATGCTCTCTGTGTTATCGTTTTATATGTATTGTGAACACCTTTCCAAGTCATGGAATACTCTCTTACAACACCATTGGAGTAACTCCATGTAACAATGTTCCCGAAACTGATGTTATCTAAGCACTATTAGAAAGAGTCTAATAGGTGCATTCAGAAAAATGTAAGTTCCATGCCAAAATAAGCTTGGAAAATACTGCCTATTGAACTAGTATAATTCACATCAGTTTCTAAAGTCAGAAAACACTATAATTGTTTTTAAATTGTAATTTTACTAATATGGTGTTTCTCAAATTTATTTGATAATGACTTAACTTTTTTGAAGCACTCAAAAATCACCCTGTAGAGTAGTATCCATTACTGTATATTCTAGTCTTGTCTTCTTGAACACCTACATTCACAATTTTAACTACAAATACCAGCATTGTAATGAATGTCTTTGTTTCTCTGTCTTATGCCCTTCAGGTGTTTAAAGATAACTTTAATAAAGGAGAATAGTCACCTTTAAAAGTATGTAGATGTTAAAAAGTTTCTATCAATTACTTTCCAGAAACATTGAACTTATTTACATGTCTACTGTGAGGATATGTGAACACCTATCTCAGCACAACCATGCCAGTCCTGGATATTATTATTTTTAAAAGTAAATACATACATAACTAACTGGTCTTAATATTTCAAAAGGAATTAATGTTTACTGTAGAAAGTTAAACTATCATACTTAAGCTAATATAATCACCCATAATCCCACAACTTAGAGATAACCACTGTCAACATGGAAGTATGTAGCCACAGGTGTTCTGTTATTTTTTTTAAAAACTGTAATTATTTAAGCTCCAAACCATGCTATTTTGTATTTAGTATTATATCTTTAAAAGGTTATCTCATTGCTTAAATTTGCATTTGTTTTAATTATAGTAAAGCTGAGCAGTTTTTCATGTTTATCATCTCTTAGTATTTTTTAAGTCATTGTTTATGCTTATTTTTCTGTTGAGCTCCTTTTTTCTTATTGCTTTTGGATGCTCTCTGAAGATTAAGGAATTTAACTATTGAAAAATAGTATGTGATGCCTATTTTTCCCCAGTGACTATTTAGTTTTCAAATTTACTTATGCAGTATTTTCACATACAGAAATTTCAGATTGCTATGTTAATGATTGCTATTGTTAAATCTGTAAGAAATGTTTTTCTTTAGACATGTTCTCCTGTAATGATTCAAGTCCTTTCTGATCTCAAGATTACATCATTTTCTTCCAGTATTATAGCTTAGTTTTCTAAAGGTTTTTATATCTTTGGTTCAGTGGGAGAAATAAAAAGCAGATTTACACTCAGGAATTTGGGTGCATGCCCTTTTACTCAGATTTGAACTATCCCCCCAGGGCTGGGTTATTGCTCTATGCCTGAGCAACCCTCAGATCCTCTCCCAGTCTATCCTTCCTCTTGTGGTCACCAGAACGTTAGAGGTATTCCAGTCTCCCCTCTTGTTGTGTCCTTTGTTGTATCATGTTCTTCATGCCAGAAAGCTCTACCACTTAACTCTAGCAACCAAAATATTTTGTCTCTAACAATACATTACATACAAATTATTCCTATTTGGCAGTACTGGGGTTTGAACTCAGGACCTTGCCCTTGCTGAGTAAACACCCTACCACTTGAGCCATGAGCCTAACCCCTTTTCCTTGAGTTTATTTTTTATTGAGGGTCTTCTACTTTTGCCAGGCCAGTTGCCATCCTCCTGCCTCTACCTGCTGAGTCACTGGAATTACAGATATGTTCCCACCACATTTGGCTTGGTTTTGAGATAGGGTCTTGCTAACTTTTGCCTGAGCCATGACCCTCCTTGTCTTTGCTTCTCAAGTACCTGGGATGATAGGTATGCACCACCACGCCCAGTCCTAAATTATTATCGAGTACATGCGTACATTACAAAATCTCTCAGCAAATATCTTTCTGTATTCCTGTTATTCAATTTAAAACAATTTCTTGCTCTGTTAAAATAGATTTGTGCTGATCAATATTACCCACCAAAAGTCAGCTGATACAGTAAAGACATTTGGGAGAAATTTTAGGTCATTTACCAGGGTGGAGGGATGGCAAGATCAGTTTTAAATGGAGGAAAATGTTGCTTGAGGGTTTTTGTTTGGTTGGTTTTAGTTTTTAAAATAGGATATTTGTATAAAGAACAGAAAGAATGGAAAAGAAGACACAATTTTTTAAAATAATATCACAGACCTTTTTTCACAGGTCCATGCAAAACAGATGGTAATCATGAAAGAAAAACAGAAATCATAATTGCAAAAACAAAGACAAGAGATGGCCTGACTAATGGAAGACTTGAAAGGAAAACTGACAGAGACAAATGTAGAATGAAGAAAAGAATTTAAAATAAAAGAAAAATTATTTCAGAAGTGAAGTCTGGATAGGAAGGAACACAATAGCCAAAATCATATGAGAATTTATTTGACCCAGAAATCCCATTTCTAAGGATCTATTTCAAGCATACATTGACAAAAACATGAAAAGACACAGACACACAAAGCTACTCACTGCAGCATCATTTATAATAAAAAGAAAAAAGATTTGGAACAATTTCCCATTGAGGAGTCTGGCTGGTGTAGCTAGGATTCGTCTACACATAACAGAGTACTATGAAGATGTGGAGAATGACTTAAAGTGCCTTACATACTGTGATGTAATGATCTCTAGTACATAGTGTTGAGCAAAACACAAACAAAAATGTGTGTGTGTAAGTAGAAACCAAAAGTCATTGCTAAATTATATATAAGCTATGTTTCACCAAATAGACTATATTCTATAGATTTGACTTGGAGAACATTTTGAAATGAAAAACAATCTTTAATAATTTGATTGTAGATGAACCAGGATTGGTCATTAGTTGTTAATGGTTTAAGCTACATGTTGGATATGTAGGGCTTCTTATTTTATTTCTGCTTAGGGAAAAATTCACAGCAAAAAGGTTTATTTTAAAGATGTTAAAATGGTCAGAACACCGAATTCTACCATGAACCATCACTTTTCCCCATTAGAATCTGAAGAAATGTGTGTGCCAGAAAAATAAACAGAAGACGCAGGGAAAATAACACACCATTGTTTGGTCTGGCTTTGCTGCTAAATCTTAATGCAGAAGTTGGGTAAAATGAGCTGGACCATATGGCCTAGAATACTAGAGCCTTCAAGGACTGTCCCTGAAGAGCTGATGCTACCTCTGCAAAGAAAGTCCAATCCGCTACAGCCTCCAGGAAGAATTTTCATTGCCCACGACTCTGTGTGCCATAAAACACATCCAAGTCAGTTTTCTGAAATCTCACTGCCCTGAGAAAGAATGGAATGGAGTTGGAGAAAAAGGAGGAGACAGAGCAGAGATCTTTGAATCTCTTCCATATTTTCAGCTCCTGACACTCAACTCTTCCCCTAAGCTTTGTTTATCCTACAGAAACCAACAGCTTAGCTGGAATTCATGGCCACCAAGCCATTCCCTGCCCATGTCTACCCATGGGCTTCATATCAAAGGTTTTATGGTGTTTCATTCCACTTTTCTCATTTGCAATTTAACTTGTAGGAATTCTTCATAGATTTTTTTTAGCTGGTGTATGATCTCCTTTTCTGGATCCTTGCATGAATAGAGGTTTTTCCTTTTTTTTTTAAGAAACATTTCAATGGCAATTTAGAGAGAGGGAAATTAGATGCCTTCACTTTCTAGGGCTGCCATAACAATGTGCCAGAGATTGAGTGGCTTAAAAAAGCAAAAATTTATTTTCTCACAATTAAGAGGATGAAAGTCCGAGATCAGGGTGTTGGCAGGGTTGCTTTCTCTGAAGGCCTCTCTCCTTGGCTTGTAGACAGCCATCTTCTCCCTGTGTCAACACATGGTGTTCCCTTTATGTATCTGTATCTAAATTTCCTCTCCTTGTAAGGACCAAAATCATACTATAGTAGGGATCACCCTATGACCAAATGTTAACTTACTTTTTGCTTCAATGACCCTATCTCCAGATATAATAACATTCTGAGGTACTGGGGTTTTGAATTTCAACATATAAATTTGAGAAGAGATACAATTCAGCCCACAACAGATGTCTTGGCTCAAATTAACATCTTGAATCAGATGGCTTGAGATATTTTGTGGGAGTGACTTGAGTACATAGAAATGAACTTGAGAAATAACCAGTAAAGAAGTTGTTAAAGGAGAGAGTGGGGCACTCGTGTAGAAGTAGGTCGTAGACATTGGGATTCTGAGCAAAAATCAAGAAATTAGCCCTTGTGACAAAAGAGGGAAGGGGAAAATGGATGAAGAGTGGTACAGAATATTTTCTACCTGTTCACGGTAGAAAGTTGAAGAATTGCCTGTGTGATGGCTTTTATTTTCTTGGAGAGTTGGGAGGCAAGCATATTAGGTCAAAGTGATAAGAAAAGAGAAATTTAAGTTAGGAATAGTCTGAAATGGGTATCACAGAGAATGAATGAAAGACATGTTAAGATGGCTGCTTCACATAAATGATATTGAGAATATCAATTGGGAAAATAATTGTCATCTATATCAAGATTGAAAAAAATCTTGTTGGATGAATGATTTATGTGTTTTGTAAACATATACAAGTACACATAGAAGAGAGGCTGGGTGTGGTGGCGCACACTGTAATCCCAACACTTGGGAGGCTGAAGCAGGAGGATCTCAAGTTTGAGGCCAGCCTCAGCTAAACAGTGAGATGTCATCTTAAAATAAAAAACAGCAGAAATGAGTGTATAAATAAATGTGGCATGTATACATAATACATTCAGCCCTGAAAGGAAATCATATCATCCGTGGAAACATTGATGGAACTAGAGATCACCATGTCAAGCAAAATAAGCCAGACTCAGAAAGACACATTTTCTCATATGTACAATCCGATTTTCAAAAAAGACATGAAAGTAGAAGGGAGACTATTAGGGATTAGGAAGGGAACCAGCAGAAAGTGGGAAAGCAGTTAAGTGTGGGCAATGGGGGGTAATATAATCAAGTTAACTGGATACATGTATAAAATGTCAGAATGAAATCCAAGATTTTGTGCAATTAATATACACTAATAAAAATTTTAAATTTAAAAAAAGAAGAATCATTTGATGTTTATAAAAGGAAGATCTTCCAAAGCATAAATACTAAGAAAAAACAAAGAAAAATATTAATGAAACTGATTATATAATCACAAATTTCTGCTAGAAAAATGCAATTAAAATAAATATTCAATATCACTAAGAATCACAGAAATTTTGCACCAAAATAATGAGAAACATGTTTCACTATAGAATTACTAAAGAATAAGAATGATAATACTTGGTGTTCGCAAGCATATGATCACATATCTGTTGCCATAGCAGTTGAAATATAAAAGCTTATATTACATTGCTTGTTCTCAACTTGGAAATATTCATGAAGAGTTTTTTAAGAACCTTTGACTCAATTCTTCCATTTCAGGAAAACTAACTTAAATAAATAACAAAATATGCACAGAGACCAAGTGCAGTAACTCGTACCTGTAATCCCAACATAGGTAGGAGGATCATAATGCAAAACGTGCCCAGGAAAAAAGTGGGGGGCCCTATCTGAAAGAGATTTAAAGAAAAAAGAGTTGGAAGTGTGACTTACATGGCACAGTGCTTACCTAGCAAGCACAAGGCCCTGAATTCAAAGTCCAAGTACCACCAAAAAAAAAAATCATGCAAACAGAATTTCACACAAGAATGTTCATTGCTAAATCATTTGTAATTTCAAGGAAAACACAGGCACCCACCTTAAGGCACAGTTTTGAGGTAGTTATATAAATGGTGATGCACCCATACTCTGGTATGCTGGCTAGCTATTAAAAATCACTCTGGAAAGGAAAATTAATGACATGGGAAATGTTGGGCAAGTGATGCTGGTGTGACAGTGGAGGTCAGGGGCTGATGCTTTAAAAGAACCTACCTGGGTCAGCACAGAGGTCAGGCTGGAGGGAACAAGGTGATGTAAGGAAATGATTTAGGATTCTGTAGCCTTACTGTGCTATGGTCTTTGTGCACCTAAAGAGACAAGGACAAAGGGAAACACGAGGCATTTGAGCAATTATTTCTAAAACTCTACATCAACGTTTGAAAATTCTTCCTACGTTCTAGGGATGTTCCACGTGAGTATCTCCTTCCCATGCTAGAAGCCTACATTGGTTTTCCCAGCCTCCCTTGCAACTATTGCACATGCATGTGACCTGAACTCTGCCAATCATATTAGGCCCTCCTGAGATTTTAATTTGAATGAGAGCAACCTGCAGACAGGTGCCAGAGGAAGTCATTTTCTGATGACTGTATCCCGGCATGCACTGGAGAGGCCATTAGCATCTGCACACACTGTGATAGCTTTCTTTTTTCACTGGAACAGAATCACTACTTGGATAAACTTCATTCTTGGCTGTGTATCCTCTAAGTTTGACTCAGTCTCCATGACAAAGCAATGTGTATCTTGTTTTAAAGATCCTTTCACCTAACACAAGTTAGTTAAATTGTTTCCAACCAAGTACATTGACTAATTCCAACTCTACTATAGCTGGGGTGCCTTCTATATGCTCAATATGAAAATTATGTTTATCTCATTTAATCTTTCCCTATTATTCTGGCTGTAAATGTGAGTGCAGAGTTGTGACTGGATTCTCAGATCTGTGAGAACCCAAAACATATTTTGTAACCATGAGCAGGTTTAATTTCCTCTACAACCCTCTTTCTTTTTCCTGTGGAATGGGCAATTCAGAATAGAAACTTCTCTGGGTTTATTTCCACTTTAAGTAAGTAGAGAGATCTGTGTCTTGGGAGATTTTTTTCCCATCACTGGAAAGAATTTTTAAAATCCCTGCTGGACATCTGGCAAAATGGCCAATTTCTACCATCCTAAGAAAGAAAGTACTGGTAGAATGAGATGAGGTGGAATCTTCAGGTGATCCAGAAGCTTGAACTACAAAGCCCATCAGTATTGCTAGCCCTCGGAAGGCTCTGGAGTTACTTTCAACAGCTCTGTGCTCATGTTCCTATAAGGAATGGTTTATCCCTTGCCTACCCTCTGGCCACAGCAGCATTGACCTTACAAACACTCTTCCAGATGAGTTTTAAAGGCTTTGACAGAGAGGCTGCAGCAGTGGATTCCAGTGGATGAAGCCCAGAGCCTAGCAGGGAAAGCTGGCTCATCTCCCAGCTCTGTTACTTATTGGGTGGCCCTGAGCAAGCTGTACAACCTCTTCGATCCTCCCTGATCGTCCCCTAAAACATTGAGGATGGTGGCGCAGACCAAATGAGATAATGCAAGTGGAAGAGCTTTGAAAATTGAGAAGCCTTGCACAAATGTGAGGGACTATTATTAATTTAGAGAGGAATCAAAGAATCTAAAATTGTCTTGCATTTGAATAGCGCTTCTTATTTTGCAATATGCTTTTCTCATTTTGTCTTCCCATGTGAGAAAGTAGGGCAGTTATTATTATCTCCATTTTACAGATGAGAAAACAGAAAGACAAGTGACAATGCCATCTCTGGAAGACAGAAAACCTGATTGCCAACCACAGATTCACTCCTGTCCCTGTCACTATGCAGGTGTCACTGACTAGACAATACAGTTAACCTGTTGATGATGAGGTCGGAAGTTATCTACAGAGTCTAAGCCCTTAGAAAGACATTTGGTCTGTGATGCTCATTTTAGACTAACAACTGGACTTTCTAGGAAAAGAAAAGTATAGAGTTGTAGAATTTATGGACTGCAAAGCAGAGCAGGTTAAAAACCAGAATTAGATAAATGTTAAATGTTAAAGGAGATGCACAGCATTAATATGCTTCTGTTGCCAATAACACAGTACTATAGACTGCCATGTGTTACAAGGACAGGGAATTCATGTTGGCTCATGATCCTGGAAATTCAAGGTCAAGGGGCCACATCTAGTGATGGTCTCCTTATTGGTAGAGTCCCAAGGTAGTGCAGGGTATCACATGGCATACAGAAAGTGTATGTATGTCTGCTTTTGTCTCTCTCCCTCTTCTTATAAAGCCACCAGAATTCAATCATGAGGGTTCCACCTGATGACTTTAATCACCACCCCAACGTCCCACCTCTGAACACCATAGTCAGATTAAGTTTTCACCCCCTCAGTGCCTCACAATGGGGATTAAATTCCAGCAGGAGTCTTGAGGAGACAGACCATAGCACCCATGTATGTCTCTAGAGCATGCACCCCAAGCAGAGCACTGCTGGCTCATACCTGTAATCTTAGCTACTCAGGAGGCAGAGATCAGGAGGATTGTACTTCAAAACCAACCCCAGCAAATAGTTCACAAGACCTCTCTCGAAAATACCCATCCCGGGATTGGACTTTGATCACATGATGAGGTGAGAGCACACAAGGGAGGTATAAGGATAGGCAAGAAACCAAAAAAAAGCAAGATAACATTTGATGTCCTCAATGCAAAGGAACAAATGCAGAAACTTTAAAGCAACAGAGGCCGATAGGAGAAGGGGACCAGGAACTAGAGAAAAGGTTAGTTCGAGAAGAATTAATTTAGAAGGTAACACGTATGTACAGGAAATCAATGTGAGTCAATGCCCTGTATAGCTATCCTTATCTCAACTAGCAAAAACCCTTGGTCCTTCCTATTATTGCTTATACTCTCTCTTCAACAAAACTAGAGATAAGGGCAAAATAGTTTCTGCCTGGTAGCAAGGGAGTAGGAAAGGAGAGGGAGGGGGCGGGGAAAAGGGAGGGGGTGGGAGGAAGAGGGGAGAAAATACCCATCCCGAAAAGCACTGGTGAAGTGGCTCAAGGTGCAGGCCCTGAGTTCAAGCCCTAGTACTGCAAAAAATAAATAAATAAGAGCACACACCCCAATCCTGTCATCTTCTTCCTGCTGCCCTATAACTCCAGTGTCGAACCAGCAGTGTGGTCTGGACAGTCCACACCAACAATGGCAGCATGAGGTTGTCCCAAAGTCATCTAGCAGTAAACCAATATCTAAGTCAGATGCTCAGATTGCAGATTCACAGACAAATTTGTCATTATCGTCACTATTGTAACAATTATGAAGAGTACATTTCATAAGTTTGTCTTTTAAAAAGTACTTTTTATACCCACTGAGGTTTCAAGACAAGCCCATGGGTAGATTGGCACCATTCTTTGAATGTTTCACCAGAGAATATGCAGATGAAGAGCTTTCATGATTTGAACTGAGACCAAATCTGAAAGTCCCCAATGTAACCTTGTTAGACTGGATGCTTGTCCAGCATGACTTCTGGTGTCAGGGTGTACTTCAGGCTTGGCAATTTGATTGGCTGATCCCACCAATTGTGCATGTCGGTTTCAAACCATGTATTTCCACTTGATCTTTTTCACTTGCATGATCCACTGCAAGAGAGGTCTAGGAAGTGGCTAATTCAAAAAGAATGAAGAGTCATAAAAAGACCTGAACACAACAGAATTTACATCCTGGTGCTCTAAGCATGGTGCCCTCACTTAAAAAAAATTACAGTTAAATGATAATCCATAAGCATGAAATAAATGCTGCGTGTTCTGTTTTATTTTACTTACTTATTTTTTATGATGCTGGAGATCAAACCTAGGCCCTCACACATGCCAGGCAAGTGCTCTGGTAGCAAGGGAGTAGGAAAGGAGAGGGAGCTACACCCCCAATCACATGCTGTGTATTCTAAGCTTCTGCATTATGAAACAGTTTATTATGCAGCATATTGCTGCAAATAGTTGCCTAACACAGTTGCTTTCATCAGAAGCATTGATTTGAAATTGTAGGCCTACCTGGCTTTGGAGGGAAAGAAAGGGATTCTTGATTCTTTGTGAGATAGCTGGTAAGAATTTTTCTACAATGTATGAAGCAAGAAATGTTCTATCACTTTATACTTCTTAAAGCAAATTAATTATAGCATCAAGTTTCCAGGGGCTAAAGTGATGATTTGTCCAGTATCACTCAGTACTAGATACACCAGACAAACAGAGGAGGGACCCAGAGAGTCCATTTTTGCCACTGCTCCTTCGCTACTCTGACATCTGTCAGAGTCATTGCCAGTTCAGAAATGACATGGTGAAATGGAAAATTTTGCATTTTACTGCTTGATATCAGTGGGATAAGTCAATTTGAAAGTCCTTGGATGATGTTGAGTCCAACATCAAGAATTCTTTGACTATAGTGGTGAGGGTTATTGGTGATGATCTAAGATCTGGTTTGGCTGATGAGTCATAATTAGTTATTATACCACACAGTGTTTTGTGTATATGGCTTTTGCTATCTGTCAGTACTACATTAACAAGAAAAGTAAAATAAATATAATTTTAAATATGAGAAAAGGATACTTTGATGTCCACACAGTTTTGAGTTTATATTGAGTCTAGATGATATCAGGAATACAGACACAGCCTATGTTTCTCCATTTATTCAAGACTTCTTTTTATGCTGCTCAAAAAATTTGTGTTTAGCAAGTGTATTATCAAGGTTTTTATAGAGGCTTCTCCATTCTCAAGGCTAAATGCTAGTTATGTTGCTTGTCTATAAATATTCTTCATTATCTGACCACTGCCTACCTCAAAAAGCCTCATTTCTTTTTTTCCCAGTCACACTATTCCATTCATGTTGAACTATCTGAGCGGTTATTCTATTTTTTTTCGTTATTTTATAGACGTATTCCTTTTTGCTTAAGATAAGGCCATCTCTTACTTACCCTTCAAAGTCTAGTTTAGAACTGGCACCTCCTCTTTACTAGGACCAGAACTATGGTCAATCTAATAAGGTACCCAGTGTGCAAAACTTAAAAGAGGCACTCACTTTCTCTCAAGGTTATGAACGTGCCTCCTTTACCTAAGCTCCTCCTTTACCTATGCCATACAGAGTCCTGCTCTTTCATGGCTTCCCTGATGTACTCCACTCCTCTTCAAAGAGTAGCTTGTCACTCTTTCCTCATGCACACTACATGTCCTTCCTCATGTAAAACATTTACTGCAGTGGATTGTATTTCTTTAGGACAGAGACTGTGTTCGTCAATTTTCCATCACTGTGACAAAATACCTGAGAAAATCAACTTAAAGGAGGAAAAACTTATTTTGGCTCATGGTTTCAGAGATTTCAGTCTATGGTCACTGGGGTTCATTGTTTCTGGGACTGTAGTGAGAGAGAACATTATGGCAGGGAGTGTGTAGTGGAACAAAGCCACTTGCCTCGTGAAGGCCAGGAAGCAAAGACAGAGAGGAAGGAGTCATCATCCCAATGACCTCACTTCCTTCCACTAGGCTCTACCTTCTAAAGTTTCCACCACTCCCCAGTAGCATCACCAGCTGGGATCTGAGCCTTCAACACATGAGCCTTTGAGGGACTCTCCAGATCCAATGTATAACAGAGACCATACTGTTAGACTGAAAAGAGGCATGGAAGGAAAGACAAGAGCCAACATCAGCACAGGCTTTATTCAGGAAAGAGAACCTGCAGAGGGGTCTCCTGCAAGAGAGCTAGAGTCCACTGCCACATATAGGATTGGGGTAGAAATAGGGGTCTAGTGGAAAAGAATCAGGTTGGGCAACCAAGGAAGATAAGTTGTGGTTAGGTCACTGTCTGCTCAACTCTCCTTAGCATCCACCAGAGATAAAGGATAACAACTGCCTCTATGTTAGTCTTTGGGGTTGGGTGGGGAGTTTCCAGTAAGCCACTTGCAAGGGGGAAGGAAGGCTCTGGTCCTAACATGGCTGTCCTCAATGTTAATTCTAAAACATACCTTATTGCCTTCATAGCAGGAGCACTATGGTGTGTTTCATGAATAATAATAAGATAGTAACCAAAATATACATTCATATATATTGAGTGCCAGGCTTGGTTCTGTGTGTTTTACCCAAGCTGGTTTATTTAACCCTCACAACAACTTATAAAGATATTATTACTTCAATTTTGCCAATAAATAACAGACAAAAAGATGTTAAGTAGATTTCACAATATTACACATTGAGAAGTGGCAAGAACTGGGATTTGAACCTGGGTCCTTCTGACGTCAGATCTTGTTTTCAGAATTAGACAGCCTGACTTTTCTTACTACCCATACTGAGGAAGAACTAAGGAAGAAAAGACCATTTATCTTCTATTACTCAGAATCTAAAGCAATTCTTCAAAAATAACTCTAACTCTGAGGATAGTGAGACTTTATGAGGGAGGGTGAAATTATGACATACTGTCCTCTTAATGAGCAAAGTCTTCAAATGCTGACATCTTCGCTAGTCCCTAATGGCTCCAATATTGGCAGAAAGATGATCCTAAGTGCAGGTTTCAATAGAGAAATGTGAAAAAAAACCCAAAAAACCCTCTGAGCAATGCTTTGGATGGCATTGACCAAGGACAATTATTCCCTAACGGGATCTGAACCCTATTGATAATCCAACCAGAAAATTCTGCCTCATTGGCACTGGATCATTTGCTAGTCAGAGGTTATTGAGACAATGTGTCTCCCTTGTCAGCCACCCTCACACTCTGTCACTTCACATTCTACAGTGGCACTTCAAATACAAGACAACTACCCCACACTTCAACATTCTGTGCTATTCACAGTGTGCAGCTGAAAGCAGGTAGCTGTTCCTAGGCTAAAAAATAGTCCTTATCACTATACCAGCAGGAAATTGATACCAAGGCAGGAGACCAAACACAAATGCCTCTCACATAAATGAGTGAACTTGGACAGGTAAAGTAGGGCAAACTATAGACCACATGCTTTATTAATCAGTCATACTTTCAATATTCTGAATTTCAGATGCTTGGACATCTATGGCCTTGTGGACCCTAGACTAAATCCCAGGGCTAAATTCCAGAGATAGAAAATGATTCAGCCTCTAGTTCCTTTTATATACAAATTAACCAATCCAGAGTCCAGAGCACTTAAATACTGCTCTTGAATCCCAAACACAAGGCTATCTCACTCTGGGCCTCCATCTCCTGTCCTAATCACTCTAGACAACCAGAGAGAGCCTCTGCACCCAGATCCTGCTGGGATCATTCAAACTAGCCCATCCTAAACCTGTTTAACCTGCCTTGCCTTGCTTTTGATTATAGAAACCACAATGAAGGCTCTTGCCCAAATCAACCCCTAATCTCTCTGCCTCCCCACGTGTTTCCCCCGTGCTCCTCACCCCAATGTATGCTGTGCCATGCCCCCTCCTTCAGAAATGTGAACAACACACTGCATTTTTAATGGCAATCATCTCTTGATCTGTTGGCCTCCAATACCCAAATTATAACAAAAAAGATCTACATTTTAAGACAAGTAGCCATATAAAGGTGAACAATCCTCCTCACCTATAGCTGATCATTGCAAAATAAGAATCAGCAATATTACAGGTATTTTGAAAATTCTTATGCTGATAAGTAAATCAAATTGAAAATGTTGTATGGCTCACATCTCTACCCAAATCCTAGCAAGCTAAGGGAAATGAGACAAAGTCAGTGGCACAGACACTAGCTATAGAATGTAATCTGTGGTGTCCCAGCTCTGCCCTGTTGGAACTACAGTGAACACATCATTTTGCATCTGAGGCATAATCTCTATGATAATTACAAAAGAAAGCACTTTTCAAGTTTTTCTAACCTGGATCCCTTACATTACACACACTCATATCTCCCCATCTCCCTAGTGAAATAAAATGTCCCCCTTACTATATGAAGCACACCTTAACATTTTCTATTCTGTTCTATTTAGGGTTTTTTTTGTGTGTGTGATGCTGGTCACTAGCCACTATATTGATTTTACAACCTGTCAGTGAATCTTAAGCCACAGGTTGAAAAGAAACCACACTAATTCAAAGATTAGTGGTACCAATCCATCACATTACAGATAAGAAAACTTAAGATTCACAGAGTGTTGGTATTTTTCCAGTATTTCAGAAGACAAATAGTAGAGCCAAGCCTAAAATTGACTATCAAGTCAAGAATGCTTCCCTAATGTATTTATAAACCTAAATGTTTAGAATATACATGTTTAAGTCAGAATCAAAAAAGCAGAAAAACAAAACAAACACACATATTTATAAATTGCATAGATGTAGACACATATAGCCACATTCAGCTGTATAACTTCAAATCTCTGTAACAAATTCATATGCCTACACATATATACTAACTATATATAATAAATGGTATAATTAACAACTGAAGAACTTACATAGTGTGTAGAAGGTTATTCATATCTGATGCTGGAGTTTCAAGTCCACGCAGAACAAGAATAAACTAGAACCCATGAGGACAGACTAAAGCCATATCTGTTCTAGTCATCCCTGACCTCGGTGGTATGGATGTCCTATGAAGGAAGCACTTGCCATGAATTAATAACACACATTTGTGTTAGTCAGCTTTCTATCCCTGTGACAAAATACCTGATCTGAATCAGCTTAAACAGAGGAAAGCTCTATTTTGGATCATGGTTTCAAAGGTTTCAGCCTATGGTCACTTATCCCTATTGCTCCAGACCTGTGCCTGGCTGGGCCAGAGCATCATGACTGGGAGTAAATAGTGGAGCAAAACTTCTTACCTAAAGGTGACCAAAAAGTAAAAAGAGGAACAGGAAGGAGCTGGTGAAAGGAAAAATGAGGGGAAAGAACTGAGGCACTTAAGGAAAGGAAAGGGACTCTGAGACGCTGAGAAAGAATCTGCAACCTTCACCATCACCAGGCCTTTATTTGGGAAAAAGACCTGAGAGGAACCCTCGGCTGTCAGAGTAGCAGTCTGAGAGGGTCGAGAGTGTGTTTTTCTTACAGGCTGGGGTTTTTAAGCATCATGTAGTGGGAAAGGGGAGTTTGGGAAGGGTGGGCGTCAGGTGGTGTGGCTGGAAGGGAGGATGAGGTTGGTGCTGGGCATCAGCTGCGAAGGCCATCAGGACTGGGAAGTTTTGCTAGTTGTTTTTCTCTTGATCTTTTATCTGTGGTAGCCACAGTTACATTGTTTCAGTGCTCCTTGGCATTCCAATACTCCAACATTTTAGACTCCTTGTTATAGAGGGTATGGGGGTGCTGTTTGTCTTCTGGCTACTCTCGGCTGACTGGAGACAACATGGGCAGTGGGGGTGGGAAGGAGGGGGGTCATTGAGCCTGGAGAATTTATAGAAGCATGATGGCCTTGAGTTGTTCCCCTAAGGTAGCTCAGGAGATGGCAACAATACATTCTTGTAAAAGTTTTTGAAAAACATTAATAAGGCATGGTTAGGAACATTAGGGCCAAACAAGGATGAGAGGAACCGTCAATGGGTATAAAGAGGAAAGAATATAGTGAGGATGCCAGCTGTTATGACCTTTCCTTGAGATTTTTTATCCTGTCCCTGACTATGCCAGACTTATTGGTGAAAAAACAACAATCTTTCCCCAGAAAAAAGCATAAACCTCCCTTTTCAGCTGTGAGGAGATATAGAACTCTCCTGTTTTGTAAAACCACAGCTGCTAGTGAATCAATCTGCTCCTGGATTGCAGAAATTTGTAAAGCAGTATCATTAAAGCATTCTTTTAGAGCTTCTGACAGTTTTTGGAACTGGCTAATTGACGTTCCTAGTCCAGCTGAACCTGTCCCAATTCCAGTAAGAAGGCCCAGTCCCACCACTAAGGGGGTGAGACTGACATCCCTTTTTGTACATATGAAGTTAACAATGGGGATGGAGATTTCTGAATTGGTGGTATAAGAGACTGGGGAAATTGAGAAGATGAGTGTACAATCTCCTGTCCAGTTAGTGGGCAAACATGTATATATTTGTGATCCACATAGGAAGAAGATTCCTGTGGAAAGGGAAAGACATCCTATTACTTTGAAGGAGAGGAGGGGTTCTATTCAATGATCTGCATTTTGTTCTCTCTCATAAGGGCAGAAAGAAATGGAGAGGGAGGCTGTTAGATGGGGTTGTAAGAGAGAGGAAGAGGCACTGGTGGGTGTGGGAGATTCCATAATGACAGAAAGAGCTGGGAGTGAGGTGTGATAGCAGTCTGCAGTTACTCTTGGAAAAGGTGTTTGGATAGAGTCCTGGTATATTGAAGATTGGAATGCATTAGGGTGAAGTCTCCCATAACAAAAGTTTGAAGTGGCTGCAGTGAAGTTTCCTTGGATGGAGGGCAGACAGGTGATACAGATTTTGGTGGGTCCAGTCCTGAAATACGAGAGAGCAGAAGGGGGTGGTGCATCAAGGGGAGATGAGGCTTGCTTTATAGAAAAGACATTTACCCAGGATTTATACCCCTGCAGTTTAATCACAGTGGGGGTTGTTAAAAAAAAAAGCAGTAGGGCCCTTCCAAGGAGGTTGCAAGGGGAGAGGGGATACTGCTTGCTTGTAATAAACCCATTCCCAATCTGAACTTGGTCAGGATTTGAAGGAGGAGAAGTAAGTTTTGGGAGGTGGGTATCCAGGTGTGCCCAAAGTGTTGTCCTCATAAAGAGTAGTAAAGAAGAAAACAGAGGAGGGGGAATGTTAGAGGGTGATGTAGGAAGACCCAGTGTTACAAGGGGGAGGCTGTACATGGCCTCAAAGGGCTAATTAGCAGAGGCTTTCAGGGGAGAGCTCAGGTATGGAGGAGAGCTAAAGGTAATAGTTTAATCCAGTCCATTTGGAGTTCCTGAGTAAATTTGGGGAGTATATTTTTCAGGGTGTGGTTTGCCTTTTCCACTTTTCCAGAGGATTGTGGATGGTATGGAATAAGGAAGCGCCATTTTGATCCAATATAAGAGATTAGTTGTTGAACGACGGTAGAAGTAAATTCTGGCCTATTGTCTGATTGCAACGATACGGGGAGACCAAAACAGGGGATGATTTCCTTGAAAAGTAAGGTGGCTACCGTGGAGACTCTTTTGTTATTAGTGGGAATAGCTTTGATCCATCCTGTTAGAGTGTCAATGAAAACCAGAAGATAACTGGTGTGCTTAATAACGGGCACATTAGTAAAGTTCACTTGGCAGTCTGATCTGGACAAGTTACCTCTTGTTTAATGGGTAGGAAAGGAGAGGGTCCAGATATTTGATAAAGGGTTGGTTTTGGAGCATATAAGGCAAAAAGATGAGATTTTCTTTAGCATTTTTGGAAGCTAGGGTTGGGGTCAATATGTGTTTTAATAAAATGAAGTTAGTACAGAGGGTTAGAATGAAAGAATTGATGAAGGGCAGTTAATGTGGGTTTAGTTTGTTATTCCAGTAGAACAAGGATATTATTAAGAAACCAGTAACTCTGATGTTGGCTAGTCCCCTGAGTTTTTAATACTTCTGTCTCCTTTTCTGTGTAACTGTAGTGAATTGGCAGAATGGCCGGGGTGTGGAGGCATTTTTGGGACTGTCTATTTAGTAGTGGTGTCCACCAAGTTATGGCTAATGGATATGAAAGTGTTATCCTTTTGATGTTCCTTATAGTGGAGGACAGCAGCCTTGTGAGGGAGGGTAGCTGCTTGTAAAAGGGCCACAATGTACTTTGCATTAGTTATTGGGAATCCCTTCATTGTTAAAAAACCTCATTCCTTCCAGATCTGGCTGTTGGAATGAAAGATGTTATAGGTATACGTTGAATCCATATAAATGTTAACTGTAATGTCTTTTGCCCTTGGTAATGCTCATGTAAGAGCATATAGTTCTGCCTGTTGGGAAGTAGATGTCTCTATAAGTGCATGTGTTGTGCTGTTTGGATGCCCCTCAACTGTTACGTATCCTACCCTAGCCAGGGTGGTAGTAGAGGCTTTTGTAGAGCTACCATCTATAAACCAGGTGGGGGCATCAGGTATGGAAGTGTCTAGGATGTGATGAAATCTTGTGAGTGAGTCGTCAAGTATCTGAATGTAGTCGTGAGTTAAAGGTTCTGGGTGGGGTGGGGTCTTTGAGGGGAGAAGGGTAGCAGGGTTTAGTCTCTGATATCACTGAAAAATTAGGTCAGGTTATAAGAAAAAAGAGTGTAAAATTTGAAGACAGGTTGGGGAAACAGAGTTAAGGGCTGATTAAGTCCTGAATATTGTGAGATGACCAGACTGTCATAGGTAAGTTAAAGGTTATTTTTAGCTTCTGGTATTAAGAGAGCTGCTGTGGCCAGTACTTTCAGATGATATCCCTGAGTTAATAAAAGTTCCATATATGAGACTGAGGTTGAAATAAGTTGGGACTTACTCCTTGATACCTGATATCCCTAGTGTGCTAGTGAATTAAGAAGGATGGTGTGGGTCTGGCTTAAAGATTAGTGGGGCTACACAGGAGAAGGCCATCCACATACTGGAGGAGCTGGCTTGGGGAGAGATCGAGGAACTTGAGATCCTGCTGTACAGCCTGGCCGAAAAGGTGTGGGGAGTCTCTGAATCCCTGGGGAAGGGCTGTCCAGTTGCTGGTTATGATAGGTGATAGGAGCTGTCCATGTGAAGGCAAATAAGGGTTGGGAAGAGGGGTATAAGGGGATCGAAAGAAGGCATCCTTGAGATCTAGGACTGAAAAGAAAGACATTTGGGGAGGAATCTGGGAGAGAAGAGTATATGGGTTAGGGACCACAGGATGAAAGGGTTAACAGTAGATCTTCCTGAGATCTTGAACTAATCTAAAGAAGCCATTAGGTTTCTTTACAGGAAGGATGGCAGTGTTGTAAGGGGAGTTAATAGGGACTAGGAAGTGAGAGTTTCTTAGTTGATCTATAATTAGTTTTAGTCCCATGTGTCCCTCTTGATCCAGGGGATATTGTGGAATAACGATGAGGACAAAGGGGTCTTTTAGAGTGATTTTAACAGGGGTATGATGTGAAGATATGGAGGGGTGAGATGTGTCCCAAACCTGGGGATTGACTTCCTGTAGGAGGTGGGGAGTTTTAGGAGGTGGAAGGTCATGTATAGGAAGGATAAATTGTATGGGCTGGCAGGGATTAATGGACAGAATAAAAAGGTTGGTCCCAAGTATATGGAGTATACCTCTTCCTACTCTGGTCTTGGAAAGTGGAAGACTAGAATGACCAGGAAAGCATGAGTGAAGCACTTAGATCCAAAGGTGCAGTGGGGGAGGGAGTGTTATGGCGGGCATTTTTGGTATGCCATTTACCCCCACAATAGGGAAAGAGGCCTTTTTGAGAGGACTGGCACATTCAATTAAAACTGATTTCAGTGCCCTGGTATTGAAGAAGGAAATATGTTTTCATGATACCGTCTTTGTTAGCCATGGATCAGCGGACTCACCAGTGGCAGGGACTTTATGATCCAGGCCTTGTCAGTCAGTCACCCAGTGGAAACCCTGGTATTGGATCTTTGGCTGAGACACTATTGGGAATTTGAGGCCGTGCACAAGGAAAAGACTGTTTTCCCTGCAGACAGTCCACCTTCCAGTGTCCCCATTGTTCACACAGTGGACAGGGCCTTGTTGGTGGGAACAGGTTAGGGCAAGATTTTGCCCAATGTCCTGGGTTTCCACATGGGAAGCAGGCTTCAGGGGGCTATTAGCTGGATCCTTTGGGAGGGTTTTGGGACCAGTATGGGACATCTGCTTTTGGAGAATTGAGGCTAGCATTTGATATTTTGTGTGGGTATTTTTATCCTTTAGTTGTTTAGCCTCCTTGTCCCTATTGTTGAAGATCTTAAAGTCTGTATTAATCAAGATTTATTGGGGGACTTGGGGGACCTCCTTGAGTTTTTGTAGCTTTTTTTCAGATGTCTGAGGCTAACTGGCTAATGACATGAAGAAAATACAACCCTCTTGAGAGGCTGGGTTTAAATTGGTGTATTTGGTGGTTAAAGAGGGCAGGACTTTCATCTGGATCCTGTGTGACCTCTTTAATCTTATCGTAGTTAACCTGCTTATGACAGTTTTTGTCCATGCCTGCTAATAGGCAGGAGATCATATGATCTTGGGAGTTTGATCCTGGGTCCCCATCTTGATAGGTCCAACGAGGCTCCATTTTAAGCACTGTCTCGGCAGCAGGGGATGTTGTTCATGGAGTTGGTCAGAGTGTTGTTCTGCTGCCTTCTATATTCTCTCCTTTTAATCCTATTGTAAATGTCACCCCAGGTGAGGGCATAGGCCCAAGTAAGATGGAGGAATTCCTTCTGATACCTCACTGGATTATCTGAAATGGAGCCCAATTGTTGTTCAGTTTGAGAGATATCTATCATAGAAAAAGGAACATGAACTCTAATTGTCCCTTCCATTCCTGCCACCTATCATAGGAGAAGAATAGGAATTGGGTGAGGATGGGCAGGAGCAAACAGCTGCAAGTGGGCAGGTGTGTGTGACCATGACCAGGTGTGAGGAGGGGACAACGGAGTGGAAGAGGCTGGGCCTGAGGAGGGATTTTCTGGGGAGAGGGGGAGGTACCTTCCAGAGAAGAAAGGGAGTCTGGAGAAGCTGGGCTAGAGGGAAGGGGTGACCAGTAAGGAGGGGGGGATCATCAGCAGGGTCTGAGTTGAAGGCCAACAGAAGAGTGTTGGGTGCTGACAGAGAGGGATGAGAGTCAAGAAGAAGGATTGGAAAAGGACAGCAATTTGAACAAAGGGAGGGTCAGATCTGCAGTAGAAGAAAGCCTGGAGATAAGGAACCTCTTGCAATTTGCTGTTTCTCACTTTAAAGTTGTCAAGGTCTCAGAGGACATTGGGATCAAAAGTTCCAAATTTGGGCCATTTAGAGGAATTATCTGAGTTGTACTGAGGCCAAATTTCCATAGAAAAATGGATGGGGTTTTCTGGGTTTAGATCGCCCTTTAGGCGGAGTTTAGTAAGATTGTGTAAATGGTACTCCAGGGGTGGGTCACAGGGAACCTTTGAGTGGGCATTACCCATGGCCAAGGTTAGGAAGTTTCCTCCTGGGCGGCCCCTTCCCCTCCAGAGAAAACTTGCAAAACTGGAAAGCAAACCTGGGGCAGTAGACAGATGTCTCTAACCTACAGAGCCAGGGGCCAGACTCATCTACGCCAAATGGCTGGAAGGTGAGAGGGAAAGGGAAGATTAGGGATACTGAAGGTGAGAATGGCCAGGGACTGGCACACAGAGGCACCACAGGGTGCCAGACAGAAAGGCCAGGTCTTATCCATCCCTGTAGAAACCAAAGCTGGTGTTGAATGTGTGAAGTGGAATCAGTGAAGGGCCCTGCAGCAGGTCACAAAGGAACAGGAAGTCAGGGGCGTTTGTATGATCAAAAGGTCAGCCCCAGAGTAGTGTGGCTATTAGATAAAAGGAGCCTACCAACAATGTTTTTCTGGCTCAAATCCAATCAGCAGGAGCAGTTATGCCTAATCCTATACCCAAAACAATTGTCAGTATAATGGAGAAGCTCTGCAGAAAATATAATCATTTCAGAGTCATGGAGAAAACAGTGAGGAGAGAGCGCAAGAAGGGATATTTGGAGAGCAGTCGAGTGGTTGGGGATGAAGACAGGCACCAGCCATGTCTCTCACAGGAACTTGGGCGCCTCTTAGCCATAGTATGTCCATGGTAAGCCCAGACTGGAGGCCCCATGGGATGCACCATAGACCATATGAGGATCACCACGGAACCGCGGTAGCCCAAGAAGAGTGTTCCCAAAACTCTCTCCCGGGTTTTGGCACCAAATGAAAGGAAAATGAGGAGAAAGAACTGAGGCACTTAAGGAAAGGAAAAGGAGAGACACACCGAGAAAGAATCTGAGACCTTCACAAGCAGCAGGCCTTTATTTGGGAAAAGGACTGGAGAGGGACCCTCAGCTGGCAGAGAAGCACTCTGAGAGGGTTGAGAGCACATTTTTCTGACAAGGCTGGGGTTTTTAAGCATTGCATGGTGGGAAAGGGGAGGCTGGGTGTCAGGTATCGTGGCTGAAAGGGAGGATAGGGGGAGGTGCTGGACATCAGCTGGGAAGACCATCAGGACTGGGAAGTTCTGGGTATTGTTTTTCTCTCACTCGTTTATCTGGGATAGCCATATTTACATTGTTTCAGTGCTCCTTGGCATGCCAACATTCTAACAGCTGGAGTCCTGCAGGGGCATGCCCCTCAATGACCTAACTTCCTCACACTAGGTCCTACCTTTAATAGCACCACAGGTGTGGGACCAAACCTTCAGTGCACAAGTCTTTGGGGAACCTTCCAGATCTGAATACAGTACACATGTAGCCCAGGAATTTAAGAGAAATTGAAGGAGAGTCCAGACGAGGCCCAGGCACTGCCTCAAGCCCAGGACATACAACAAAAGACCCACAACAACCTGTGAGCTGAAAAATGACGCCTGCCTCACCACCCATTGCACGTCTCCTGCAGAATCTCTCTGTGACCCATGCTTGCTTTACTGCTTTAGAAAAGAGGCTCATTGTTCAGTTTTAAAAACCGAGTATCTCTGGCTTTACTTATTAAAATCAAGAATGCATGACATCTATAGATGAGAAAAATGCCACACTTTGTTTTCATTACTTTCCCTTCTTTCTCCTGGTTTCTTATTATCTGAAATTTTAAACTCTAGATCTTATTTTCAAGCTATTACTGTTTTATTATGGAAATCTTTCAAAGTGTATTCATATTTGCATGTCTCTAATTGACAATAATTCTATATTTTAAGTCCATGTTCAATTGATTCCATCAGTTTTGCCCATCTTTTTAGGCTTTAGGTTTCTTAATCTAAGATTTACTCATTTTAATTCAGCTACACACTGGATGGAAAAATCCTTTGTGGAGTTTGTTTGTTTGTTTGTTTTCTTTGACTGAGCTACTTCAAATACTTTCCATATCTGGAAATTATCTTTCTACTGCTTTCAAATTTAAATAAATTTGCTATGAAGTTACAACTTTCTCCCCTCAAAACTGAATATGTGGACTGATGTCCTGTGTAATCATTAAATGGAAAAACTAGGTGGAGAAATAGATGCACACTGCACCGCCATTTATTTAGGGAAAAAAAGGAGATTAAAAATGTACTCACACACCCTCTCTGTAACTTATGTGCTGAACAGGCTTGTTATAATATGTTCAGTTGTGTTAACATAATCTGTTATATAATATTGTATGTTACATGCTAGATTATGACATATTTAATATTATCACACAATAATATAACATGTTTTACACAGGCTATTTATGCCATTATATGTTAAATATGTTTAACATATATATGTTAAAACAGAGTAAACTTTAACACCTAATTTTTTTTTGCAGTACTGAGGTTTGAACTCAGTGCCTTCACCTTGAGCCACTCTACTAGACCTATTTTTTGAGAGAGGGTCTCCCAAACTGTTTGCTTAGACTAGCTTTGAACCACAATCCTCCTGATCTCTACCTCCTGAGTAGGTGGGATTACAGGCATGAGCCACTGGTGTCTGTCATAAATTTTTTTACTTAGGAAAGAAAGGAAATACGCAGGAGGAATTAGGAATTGAAAATACATTTCTCTGAATAGACCTTGCATTTTAGATCTGTCTTTGAAGCCATGTTAGTACTTCACAAAATTATAAAAGAAAATTAGATTAAAAAATACAATTCCTAAACTCTAAAAGTAAAATTAAATAACTAATTGTTTAATTATTTAGTTTAGTTGTGTACTCAGTTGATGACCTAATCTCACCAGAAAGGGAATATTCCAAGTGAACCTAAAGCACAGTAATTTACTCTACATCCATAATGGACAAAAAGCAAAAAGGTGGGGGAAAGAGGTGTCTTAAACTGTTTCAGTCATAGCACTGTAGGTGATAGCATTGGCATTGATATCCCAAGAAAACAATACATGGAGTGAGTAATTGCATTAGTGTCACTGAAAACTGAGACCTAAAGCTTGGTTGAAAGGAAATATAGATATGAGACTTATGTGGTCAGACAAGATCTCTGTAGGCCTGATTTTTAATTAGATATATGCTTATGGTATATTTCATCCTAAAAACACACATTTCCTTTAGCTCTGTCTAAGGAACAGTCCTAGAAATAATGACTAATTGCATTTTTTGGGTGAATAAAACAAAATCTTTCTAAAATTTACTTGTTTTTTTTTTCCAATTGATGTGTAATACTTTTTTTCTTTACTGCTTATTCTTTAATTTTGCAGCAACCTGGTATCAAGGTTGTGGTCTCTTTTCCCACTGAAAAGAATCATGATTATAAATGGAAAAATGAGACCTGTTGAAAGTCTTCCAGGAATGGAAGTTCAAGTACTCAATCGGATTGGACTCCTCACTGTTATTTTTCTAGTACCTGATAAACCATCTGCTTTTCAGTAATGGAATTAGGTACAGAGTGGCTCAGTCTTTATTTCACAGTACACCTTCAGTGTTTGCCTAGCAGGACTCTTCTCTTGCATTATATATTTATTTATTCCCCTTGACTTTAATATCCCCTCCAATTCCCCTCTCTTTCTCCTTCCCTTTGGCAACTATTTGAATATGTTAGATGTGTGGTCTTTTATTTCCATGTGTCCTTGTAAAACAGATAATGTTTTTTGCACACATATTTTTAATTCACATAAATAGTGTCATACCGTGGACCTCTTTACACTAAGCCACACGTGGATCTGGGTACAATTAGTCTGTTGTTTCTAACCTGAATACTACTACGAGAGGTCCTTAACTATGCCTCTAATCTGTTTCTACCTCAGTGATTAAACCTAGATTACCTTCAAGTTTCCACTACCATAAACAGCATGTTGTTGAATGTTTTCAGAGTTGTCACCTTAGGAATCTGTGTGATAACTTCTGGGAAACATCCAGAAGTGAGCATGTTGGGTCATTGGACATCTGTATATTTAATTTGACAATGTAGCACTCATTGCTTCTCAATGACTATGCCAGCTAAGTCTTCACCAGCAATACATCAGGGCTCCAGTGTCCCCACCACTGACAAACCTTATTCCATCTGGCACCTTGATTTTGCTCAGTTCATTCTCCAAAGATTTCTAAATATTTCTTTCCTACATTTCTTTGATGACAAAATTATTCAATAGTTTAAAGAAGTTTTTTATCCACCATACTCATAACCTACAATTTAAACTTTTTATTATTATATGTTGAGCTCTTATTCTATTCTCTTCTGCAAGCAAGAAAACTTGTCCTCTTTATTTTCAATTCAGTTTCCCACCCTGTCAATTCTGCACTTTGTTATTACTGAAAAACTTCCTCTAAATATGTCCAATCAAAATGTCTCACCTTGGGAAGGGGGGAGAAATGACCCAAACATTGTATGCACGTATGAATAAAAGAAAAAAAAAGTCTTACCTTAATGAAGAATTTTTATTTCGGAACTTCTTGAAGCCAGACTCTTTTCCACTAAATTATCACCATGTTATTTTTATCTAGTGTTTAACAAGATACAATTTTTTTTTGCATTTTTGGGCTAATAAAATGAAATATTTCTAAAATTTATCTTTTTTTCCAGTTGATGTGTGATATGTTTTTCTTTACTTTTTATTCTTTGATCTTGCAGCATAAGTTCATATTTCTTATGTATTTTTCCTTTTAATCATCCTTGCATGATGAAATATCTAAATGGAACTGATTTTTGTGACTGAATATGGTGATTACATTATTCTTTAGTTCTACATCTTTCTATTTGGATACTTCTAAAATATGGCCTATCGTATCATAAGACAAAAGGCAGGTATAATAGCTTTCTCCATTGCTAGGAATGCTTCATGCTCATCGGCCATAAGGATGGTTTTCTCCATGCCTGATAACCAATAATTTCGCCAGAACATGTAATGATCACTTGTGTCAATATTTCAAAGTTCCCATTGTGTCCTTCCAGTCCACAATTCTCCTTCATTGAGGAAAAAAACTCCCTATCATATTGCTGGATTTTTTAAATCCCATATTTCTCTTTCTCCAGGGCTTCCAAATGTATGTATATTGAAACTTCATTTTCAATCATTTCTAACCTTTGTTATTTTTATTTAATTTTTCCCATCTTCTGAAACCTACATTCCTATACTTCATTTTTTTAGTCATGCTAACTCTTCTTGTGGACAATTTCATCTTGCCTTTTATTTTATGATTTTATTTTTTTCTTCCATGTTTTTCTTTTTTCTTCTCCTCCTATTCTAATGTGTCTTCTTTGAACTATCATCTCTTTCACATGATTCTCATTAATTTGATTTTGTAAAGAAGTATTTATATTATTTCCCTCTGAGTGGCTACATCATTTTTTCTAGGCTATCTCCTACATTTTCTTCTCTGAATTTTATTTGTTTTAGATAGGAGTTATGCCTTCTTGAGAAGCCATAAGCTAAGGGAATTGTGTGGGGCAGGCTGGAATTACATGTTAGAATGACTGGCCAGAATTATGTCTCAAAACACATTCATCCCAACTATGTGGTTCAGTCGCCTCTCTGCTATCAGCATTTTTCTCCTTTAGGTGGTATCTCTGCTGATGTGTATTGGGAGAGATTATCCTGTTTGGTTTGCTATGGAGTGCTGTATCTTACAAGCCTTTGCTTTACCATTTAGTGTTTATTTTTCTTCTGTCTCTTTCTTAGTCTCTTCTCCACACTGCTATACAAATATCTTGCCTCTTGTTGATAGTATATGCCTACACAGTTCCTAAATCACTTCCCACCACTGTGTGGCATTTTAATGGGCTCATGGGTGCTTCTACAACCCACTCATACTCCTAGTTTTTCATATACCATATGTGGCACTTATATTTGGAGTCCTCTGCATGCAGATTGAGATCTGTGGAGTTATATCTTCTCTAATTATAATGACTTGACTTGGTCAAATTTAACTATGTTCAGAAGATATTCTTCATAGATTGTAATTTGGAACATCAAGTCTTTCCAAGTTTTATTGAATATAGAATTGTATTTATTGCATTTTCTTTAAATTTTTTATTGCAGTTCATCTCGGGAAAAAAGTCAATAAAAACATTTTAATTCATAAAAGGTTTTAGAGAGTTTAGATGTGGAAAGTCTAGATTTTAAAGAAGTTACTTTGACTTTAGCAAGAAACACTGTAGAAGTCCAGGTAAGGAGAAGGAAGATGTAGGGGGCAGGTTACTCAATCCTGAAACACACAAGAAGATTATTGAGAACGGTGATGCAGCCTATGAAAAGTATGGGCTGAGAGATAAGAAGGTAAGAAAAAGACCTACAGCTTCAAAGTCATCAGCTTGTTGACAGTAATTTAAGTGATAGGATTGGAAGGACACATGTGGGGAAGAGAAGGGAGCTAAGACAGCAGTTTTAGGACACTACATTTTGGAATGTGTCATGGTTTCATATAAAATACCCTCCCCCAAATCTCACAAAGGTTTGGTCCCCAATTCAGCAGTATTCAGAGGTGGGCCTTTGGGAAGTGATTGGATCAGGAGGGTTCTGACCTCACCAATGGATTGGTCCATTTATAGATTCAAACTTAATGGGCTACTGGGAGATGGTGGAAACTTTAGGAGGTAGGGTCTAGTTGGAGGAAGTAGGTCATTAGGAGTGTGTCCTTGAAAGGTATATTTTATCCCTGCCCCTCAAACTTCCCCCCGCCCCAACTTTTCTTGGCTGCCATGTGGTGAGCAGCTTTACTTGCCAGGTGCTCCTTACCAGGATGTTCTGCCTCACTACAGGTCCAAAAGCAATGGATCACAAACTGAAACCATGAGTAAAAATGAGCTTTTCCTCCTTTTAAGTTTTTATCTTAGGTATTCTGTCACAGTGACAAATCTGACTAACTCAAAGTGAAAAGTAAAAGATGATCCTACAAAAGAAAATGAGAAGTGAATACTAGGGAATAAGAAGAAAATAAACAAAGCAATAATGCAAGGCCAAAGAGAGTTTGCAAAAGAGAGATAGTATTACCCAATGGTAATTGGTATATGATAAGGTCTTAAAGTTGGCATTAGATTTAATGACATAAAAGACACTAAATTATTCTCTAATAAGAGTATTGTCAGCTGATATCAGGAGGATGGGGTGAAATAGAACATTTTAAAGTAGGGTTGGCAAACACAAAAAACTTTGAAAAATAAGAGAAAGATAGCTATAAACAGAAAAATATAAAATTAGAATATAGGATCAGCTTAAAGAAAATCTCTTATATAATGACACACAATACACCCAAGCTTTCTATAGCAATAACGATTCATATTTCTATGAAAATTTAATTCAAAAGGTCTTTTGCATACATAAGTTCAGTTCAAACTCACCTCAGTGATGCATCCCAATTTCACTGGTGACAAAACTAAGCAGATAACAATGAAGTTACTTTCCAAAGGACAAAAGAAAGAAAACAATTAATGCATCATTTTGACCAGAGCTTAGGCACAGTCCCACCACTCATGTCCTAGATGACCTGTTTCAGCATCTTTGAAGACAGCAAAGGAGAGCCAACACTTCACCTGAGCCCCAATCCACCATACAAAATGTTACGTTGAAAATCATATTTTCATTTCTAATGGGATAAAAATGCAGAGTCCAGTTTGCTTACTACTGACTTCTTCAGAACGTGTTCTCTGCCCAGGAATTTCCATGCATGACTGATCCAAATTAATTACCTGAATTTAATATTTTACAACTTAAAAGGATATGCCATACTACAGCATTTATAAATAACCGATCTGCAGGGTATGGGGGAAGAAGCAAGAGAAAGTTGGTTTCCAGGGTCTGCCTTTGCAGCAAACTATTCAATAGTAACCCTCAGAGGCAGCCTCTGTGCCTGGGTAAAATTTTTTTGAATCTTCAATTCCCTCATAGAAGACAATTTCTCCATATGTACAACCATTTCTGCTTAGCCACTAAATAACTTCTGCCTGCCCATGACAGGGACAACCTTAAGGTGATATGATAGATGCCAAGCAAATAATCAATCAATACACTGCTTAAGTCTCCGTCTATCAGTTTGGCATTGTGTGGACTAATTAGATGATAAAATGTGATGAATGTGTATTAAACTCAGCCTTCCCCTGGAAACTCCCAGGGGTCCTTTCCCATTTTCTAGCTGACCTTTTAGAGCTCAGCCTTATTGTATGTGAATGCAATTAAATCAATTTGTCAGATATTTGCATTCATCTGGCTTGTTCAGAATTCAATTATTCAGTGTCACTTTACTGCCCTTCGGAGGCCTGTGCACTGGCTCGTGTTCAAGTGGGGGATAAAGGCAAGAGTGAGTGATCGTGTCAGGATTCCGGCCCACGAATGCCTTCTCTGAGAGGGATTTCTGAAACCCAGTTTACCTGGATTCTTTCTCCTCCCAAATCTCAGGAGAGATAAAAATGAGCTTTCCACACACTGAGCTATAATTCTGGCTCTTCCACTTGGTGGAAGGGTGACTTGAATAAGCAAGTCATGCAACCTGTGTGAGACTCACTTTACTCATCTGCCACATGCAGCTGCTTCACTTTGAGTTCCCTCTGAAACAGACTATAAGAGTAGGATTCAAGTACAAATATTTATTTTGGAGGTGATAATAGCGAGTTCTGGTAAGACAGGGAGAGAGTAACAGGGATGGGAAGAAGCAAATATGGGGTACATTTGCGAGCAAATGACCATTGTAGACAATTCATGCTCCAACCTATGGGGACCTCTGGAAGGTGGAACAGAATGTCCACCAGAGTTGTCCCACCCAAGGAGCAAGGAGTTCAGGCACATTTCTACTAAGTGGTGTTCATTATTGATTGAGAGCTGCCTTAGAAATTTGACTCTCTGGCACTTTGGGTCTGCCCTAAGCAACACTGGCATCCTTCTGAAGCTAAAGAAAACCCTCCAGCAAAGAGGGACAAATGGACACAGGAATATGGTGGAGCATCCACAGCATACATTACAAGAGACAAGCTTCATTGTGAAGTCAGGAAGTAACAATGCATGCAAAGTCCTTAGTACTGGCACAGGTAAAGTATACTACAGACAATCATTGATACCATTATTCCTGGAAATATGCAAATCTAGGGAAATGACTTTTCTTAGCACTGGAGTCCAACTGCAATTGGAACCTCATAGCAGAGGGAAAACCACTGAACTATAAGCAGTGGGAGAAGGGAAGAGTAGAGGGTGAAACCATGGAAGGCTTTATGGAGGAACTGGCATGTTAATTGTGCTTTGAAGGGTGAATATGAAGGGTAGACTGCAGGAGGTCCCAAAAGGTGATAATTAGCCAGGGAGACACTTCTCTTTCCCAGGAAATATCTGTTTGCACTAGGGAGACATTTCCTCTCTTGGGCAATTAAAAAAAAGGCTATAAAACCCAATTTCCAACCTGATCCATGGGACCACCGGTGTCCAGTTCCCACTGCATGCCACCATGCAGCCTTTCTCTTCTTTTCTTTACAAATAAAATCTTTCTGACTTCTACTCCACCTCTACTTTCAATCTCAGGGTGGACTAAGAACCCCAACACCCAAAAATTCCTGCATGTCATCTGCGTATCAAGTAGGTGTTCACCAGCATAGAAGGGTAGTAAAGACATTTTAAGAAGGAATAGAATTCACAAAGATGCAAAGATATGACAAAAAATGTGTTTGCTGAGTTGCTTAGAGTTTAGAATGGATAAAACTGTAGAATGAGAGAGAGCTTTAGTTATAATGTCAGAATGCAAATCATGAGAGAATTTCTGATATTCAAGGTCATTATACTATTATTGCTTATACTCTCTCTTCAACAAAATTAGAGATAAGGGCAAAATAGTTTCTGCCGGGTATCGAGGGGGTGGGGGGGGTGGAGGCAGGGGGAAGAAATGACCCAAGCATTGTATGCACATATGAATAATAAAAAAAAAATTTTTTTAAAAGGTCATTATAGTACTACATTAGCCTATAAGAAACAAGTAGCTTCTTTTAATAGACTCTTTGATGACACACAATGGAAATCATTTGTAATAGAAATAAATTAATGAATAGGGAATTGAAATATCTATTATACAGGAATATGAGAAAATATAATTTTTTATATGAAAAGAACTTCTGGATTTTCATTGAACTAGTTTGTTGCATTACTTCAAAGAAAAAAAGAAGTTAATCCAAGCTTAGAATGCATTAATAGAAATAATTTCATATTCAGAACAAGAGAAGGATGAAACACACTTGTTCTATACTACCTGAGCAGCTCAGGACACATGTGTGCAGTTTCAAATGACATATCTTTTAAAAGGGACCCTAGTACACTGGAGCAAGCCCAGGAAAGAATAAGAAAAATACTAGTGTCCAAAAGCCATGTAAGATGTAGAAGTTTTGAATGAGCAGAGCACAGGTAAGATGCAGAAGGTAGATGCATGGAACACACGTGAGATGGCTTCTGCTGTGAGAAAGAGACTCGATTTAATGAGGATCCAAACTCCAGTGAAGCATGTTTCAAGTCAACAGAACTAACCAAAGCTTTCCAACAATGGAATGGCCAGCCCAGGAGGAAGCTCTCCACTCGTTGGCATAATCAGCAGTAGATAAAGATATGCAAGAGATTTCAAGGCAATACTGGTTCTTAGAATGGAATCAAACTCCAAAGATGGCTTTCAACTTAGATTCTATGGTTCCATGACAGGGATCTAAGAGACATGCCACAAAACGGGGAATTTTGCAGAGCAAATAACAAATACGCCATTTCTAGTGATCAAGAAACAAAGGGTAGCATCTCTGTGTGGTCAGTTGCAAAGGATTGGATTCAAGTGAATGAAAAAAAAATCAAGTGTTTGCTTTCTTTGTGTACAGGAATTGTACTCCAGGCATCCATATCACAGCATTAGCAAACAAGTACTAGTAGAAGTATTAAAATAAAATGAAGAGGAGGAAGAAATAGATGGGAGGGAAGAAAAGAAAAGAATTAATAGCAACAGTTATAATTTATTGGATGCTCATATGTTATTTTATTTAATATTTTTTAATTTTTATAAAAAGTCTTTGAGCTTCAGAATTGTATTTCTTTTGCTTACCCCATGCTCTTGGGTCCTATAATATTTCTATAATTATGTATATAATTACATAACATGAATAGTATTCCACTGTAATTTACCAAATAGAGCCATATGTATGGAAAACTTTGATCAGTTTTTTAGAGATGTATTCTATTTGCAAAGGCATAATGAAGTCCCAACTTACAGACTATAGGCTATAAATACAATGGTGAACCTTATTTAACACAAACCATACTCATACTTTCCGCCTACTTGATTTTGGAAAAAGTCCACATAATCCAGTTATTTCAAGAATTTCATTTTACTTAAATAATTCAAATACATCTAATTTATAAATGTCAGACTAATATAACAGAGTTTTAAAAAACTAAAAGGAATGCTTGTTAATGTGTGTATTCCTATATAAAACACATAACTCCTCCTGTGCATATTTTTTTATTTTATATTTTTTATTCATATGTGCATACAATGTTTGGGTCATTTCTCCCTTCTTCCCCCCATCCCCTCCCTTTCCCCCAACCCCCCTCTCTCTCCACCACCCCCTCGCTTCTAGGCAGAAACTGTTTTGCCCTTATCTCTAATTTTGTTGAAGAGAGAGTATAAATATTAATGAGGAGGATCAAGGATTTTTGCTAGTTGAGATAAGGAGAGCTATACAGGGAGATTCCTCGCATTGCTTTCATGTACATATGTGTTATATCCTAAGTTGATTCTTCTCAAACTGACCTTTTCTTTAGTTCCTGGTCCCCTTCTCCTGTTGGCCTCTGTCACTTTAAAGTTTCTGTATTAGTTCCTTTGCATTGAGAACATCAAATTCTATCATGTTTTTTTAGGTTTCTTACCTATCCTCATACCTCCCTTGTGTGCACTTGCTTTATCATGTGATCAAAGTCCAATCCCCTTGTGTGTTTGCCCTTGATCTAAAGTCCACATATGAGGGAGAACATAGGATTTTTAATCTTCTGAGCCTGGCTAACCTCTCCTGTGCATATTTTTAAAAATTAAAGAAATGAAGATTTTTAAAAAGGTGTTTGAGTTTGATTGCTTTACTCTACTAATTATTTCTGCCATAAATGGCATTCCATGAACAGTGGTGTGGAGAAGGGTTGTGACTTCCAACTTAAGATCTAGGCTTAAAAATTAGCCTACCTTTGGGGCAGCATAAGGTACTTCTTGTAAAACATCAGAATGCTTTCCTCCAGAAACCTAATCCCTCTGCCTACTGATGCACAGACTTTAAAGCTCCCCTTCGGCCCCACCCATTGAGCCTTCTCTCCTTAGCTCAGACCATGGCGGTTATCATTTTCATGAACTGTAATGCAAGGTCACAGAACCACTTCAGTCACTTGCCTTGCACATCTGGCTTCTCTCTCTCTCTCTTTCTCTCTCTCTCTCCCACATAGTCTCATATGCACACACACATGCACATGCACAAATGGATACAGCTAGGCATAGTCCCAGCTCTTCCTTTCCACTAGGCCCTCCTCTAATCAAAATTCAGTAAATTCACACCTTCCTGCTGAGGATCAAGAAACAGGATTCCCAACATATCCTTCTTACAAAATGATCTGCATTTTGTTTATTTTTTATTTTTAATGGCAGTACTGGGGTTTGAACTCAGGGTCTCACAATTGCTAGACAGAAGTTCTACCACTTGAACCACATTCCCAATCTCTTTTGCTTTTTGTATGTTTTTCAGGTAGGATCTCACATTTTTGCCCAGGCTGATCTTGGACTGAGATGCTCCTACTTATGCCTCCCATGTAGCTAGGATTATAGGCACACAATACCATGACCATCTATTGATTGAGAAGAGGTCTCACTAACTAAATGGAAAAAGTAGACATTTTTGTCTTGCTCCTGTTCTACAAGGAAAAACATTCCATCTTTCACCATTAAGTGCAATGCATGAGCTGTGGATTGTTTTGTAAATGCTCTTAATCGGGTTAAGGAAGTCCCATTCTATTATTAGTTTACTGGAAGCTTTTAAAAACTTTTTTGTATGTATGTATTCTGAAAAGAGGTTCTTTTATTTTTGTTTATACTTAAAAAATGTTTTTATTGGTATATGATATTTATACAGGGGATTTCATTGTGACATTTCCATATATACATATAACATATCCCGGTTAGATTCATCCCCTCCATATCCTCGCTCTTCCCCTCTTTCTTCTTAAAATGACTTCCATAATTTTCAGTGTTCCACATTCATACATGTATAGAAAGTACTTCAATTAAATTCACCCTTCTTTAATTAACCCTTCATGTACTCTCCATTTCCTGCTATTATCCTCCCTTTAATGTGACCAGTTTTACATTCTTGCCCTTCATTGTTTTAATGTCTGTTCATTGTTCAATGGGGTTTTAGCTTGGTATTTTACCTATAAATATGTTGTACTTTAATCAGTCAAAACTCCCCTACATATATAACACATATTGTTCACACATGTGAATTACACATATTGTTACACATATTGTTCAACAGTTTTCAGTCTGTTTTGTTATGTCTTCTTCCTGTACAGATTTTAATATTTCATTCTTTTATCATTCCTTTCTTTTTTGTCTTTTTCCCCTACTCCCTTAGTCTCCTCTAAACATCTCCGCCTTTGGAAACATACATATAGAGAGAAACAGAGAGAGAGAGTGTGTATATATATATATATATATAGAGAGAGAGAGAGAGAGAGAGAGATACACATATATATACACATACATATATATATACACCCATATATATGTATATATATGCATAAATGATAATTCTTATATGTATATTTGGATCTATCTTCCACATATGAGATAAAACATGTGACCTTTATCTTTGTGAACCTGGCCTACTTCACTTAACATGGTGTTCTCCAGTTCCATTCATTTACCTATGAACAATAAAATTTTATTCTTCTTATGGATGAGCAATATTCCATTTTATACATATACCACATTTTCTTAATCCATTCATCAGTTGTAGGGCATCTTAGCTATTTCCATAGTTTGTCTATTGTGAATAATGCTGCAATAAACATGAGTGTGCAAGTGTCTTTATTGTATCCTGATTTATATTCCTTTGGATATAACTCGAGGAGTGGTATGCTGTATCATATTGTAGTTCTAGTTTTAATTTTTTGAGGAGTCTCCATACTGTTTTCCATAGTGGCTGCACTAATTTACATTCCACCAGTAATATATGAGGGGTTCTTTTTCCCCACATCCACATCCTTGCCAACACTTGTTGTGGTTTGTGTTGTTGATGATAACAGTTTCTAACAGGAGTGAGGTAGAATCTTAATGTGGTGTTTATTTGTATTTCCTTATGTCCAGAAACTTTTTTAAAGTTAGAAATGGAGGTTGGATTTTGTCAAATGTCTTTTGACTGTCTATTGAATTGATAATAAGTTTTTTTCTTTTTAGTTTTTTTCTAAAAACCTTGATTGTTTTCTATGTTAACCTTGCATTCCTAGGAAAACCCTATTCAGTCATGGTGTATTATTTATATATTGTTGAATTTGATTTACTAAGGTTTTATTAAGCATTTTCCATCTGTGTTCTTGAGGGATATTGGTCTGAAGATTTTTCTTGTAATGTCTTTGCCTGGTTTTGCTGTTCTGATAATCTTGGCTTCATAAAATCAGTTGCAAAACATTTCCTCCTCTTCAGTTTCCTGTTAAGTTTATGTAGTCTTGAAATGAAGGGCATTCGAGTTGGAAAGAATGAATTAATCTGTCTTGCTTCCCAGATGACATGATTATTGATCTAGAAAATCTGACAGAATCTACTGAAAAGCTGCTAGAACTAATAATTGTATTTGGTAAGGTAATAGGATATAAGAGCCCAAATAAACACCATGTGTATTTTGACATAAGTGTATACTGATGTACACTACATGTAATGAACATTTACACATTTATAGCATTTACCACCACCAAGAAATATGAAAATATTTAAGAATAAATATAGAAAATGTTGAAAACCTGCTTACAGAAGACTACAAAACCTTGGTGAGAGAAATTAAAGAAAACAAACAAATGGAGACTCATAAAGTGCTTGAGGGTCAGAAGATTCAAAATATTTGAGAAGCCAATTCACCCAATGTTTATCCATAGATTCAATACAGTCTCACTCAAAATCTCAACATGCTTTTAATGTAAATATTGACAAAGTGATTCTATAATTTAAATGGACCTCTTCTAGGACTTAGAATAGCCAGGGCAACATTGAAAAAGGTAGCTAAAGTTGGAGTAGGACTAACAAGACCTAATTTCAAAACTTATATAAAGTTATCACAATGAAGATGGTATGATATTGGCAAATGCAACAGAGTAGAGTTCAGAAATAGATTCACACATTTGTGCAACTGGCCTTCAACAAAATCTTAAGAACAATTCAGTTAAGGAAGGAGAGCCTTTTCAATGAATGGTGCCTGAACAATGGAGCATTCATATGTAAAAACTAATATTAATATAGTAAAATAAAGCTTGATTCATGTATCCCACCATATAAAAATTAACTCGAAATAATCACATACCTAAATATAGAATCTAGACCTATAAAACTTTTAGAAAAAAAGTCATAGGTGAAAATTTTGGGGACCTTGAGTTGGAGTTAGGCAAAGATTTCTTGGCTACTCCAGCAAAAGCATACTCCATGTAAGAATAAATTGATAAAGTGGGCTTCATTAAAATTTTAAACTTCTGTTCCTCAAAAGAAATAGTTTATGATAATGTAGAGATAAGCCATACAATAGGAGAAATATTTGCAAATCAAATATGGTCTCTGATCAAAGGCTATATCCAGAATATAACAAGAATTCTCAAAACTCAATAATTTTTCAAAAGTTCATCTTAAAAACTAAGTAAAAGATTTTAACAGATGCCTCATCAAAGAAGATAGACAGATGGAAATTAGGTACATGAAAACATATTCAACATCATTTGTTCTTAAGAAAATGCAAATGAAAACCACAGTGAAGTACAATTACACACCTATCAGAATAGCTAAAATTAAAAAAGATTCCCAGTGTTGGCAAGGATGTGAAGGAACTTGAACTTCCATGTACTAGTGATAGAAATGAAAATGGTACAATCACTTTGGTAACACTTGCTAGTTTATTAAAAAGTTAAACATATAACTTCCACACAATACAGCCATTCCATTTCTAGGTATTTCCAGAGAAATTAAAGCATATGTTGCCACAAAGTCTTGTACACAAAAGATTGCAAATATTGGGGGTGATGTGGAGAAAAGTGTCTAGTGAGGGTCATTAAAAGTGCATTAAATGGAAAGGAGGAGGGAAAGGACGAAAGAAAAGAAAAAGGAGAAACTATGGTGAAGAAGTGGAGGAAGAGGGTGATGGTGATGTTTGTAGAAATAGTAATGATGGTGATGGTGAAGAAAAGTTGGAGATCGTGTTGCTTGGTGATGATGAAGGGGTAGTGATAATGTATCAAAGTTGCATGTCTTTTACTATCTATTATGGGTTAGCTTCTAATAATACAGAGCATTACAACCCTGAATGAGGAGTAATAGAAATTCATGAGTTTTAGCTAAAGGCTCAAAAGCCTAGATACCTGAACTTAGCTGAAGACAATCAAAAATTCCACCCTAAAATGGGTCTTCATTCTCAGTAACCCAACCACCTTAGACACATGACAACTGGGGCACAATAAACACACCAGGGACATCCATGAAATGTTCAGGTGTGAATGGGTACCCATGAAAACTTAGGCGTTACATAAGAACACAGTAGGATCAATAGCAACTGGAAAATGCCAAAAAATGACAGATTCTGCAGGGTGGAAAGAAAGGGGAAAAGACAGAGGTAAAGTCTAGATGAACACAGAAAACAAAGGAACAAAGGATGGGGACAAGACTCACTCAGGAGTAACCCCCCACTCACCACTCCTTGAGGAAACAATGTCCCTTTCTGGTGAGCAAGCTTTCAAAAGACTTAAACACAAAGTTCTACACCATAATGGTGTAGATATTTCCCCTCAAAAAGACCCTGCTAGCTTTCACCAGCAGATATAACTCTCTCTGATTGGATCCTCAGCAAGAGTGATTTGCATTTCCGGGTTTGCTGGTGGGAATTTTGTTCTCCCTCCTGCAGGATGTTAGACCTGAGTGAACTTGAGAAAGCCCTGTTTGTGACAATTGAACTCTCTCCTCGCATCAAAAGCTTCTGCACCATTATCTCCATACAAATCATGCATATAAATAAAGAGGCTTCCCACAAAGCATGCTGTTGCTCTTTCCCAGGTAGAAAGCACATTCTTTCCACACTTTGGTAGCTCTGGGTCCAGAAGGCACTTCTTCACAGTGCCCTCCAAACATGTGGGAGCATTGAAGTGGTAATTACCTTAGAAACTGGTTTTTCCATGTATTTGGCTGCAGAAAAATAACACACCACCTCTCTTTCCATGCATCTTGAGGAATTATGTAAATAGACCCAAAGCAAACCAGTTTAAATGATTACAAAATGGATTTTTAGTGACATCTGTTATCAGAGAAAAATATAAATAAAAACTAAAAATTCCTGCTCTCTCTCAGCCACCAAGATGAAAGGACACAATATATAGTAAGGGATTCTTTTGTGCAAAGAATTTCTTGAGCTTCATTGACTGGATATTTAGGGACAAAGATCTCACCCAAGCACATATGAGTGATGTCTTCTGGAGCTCTGACCACATTTCATAAAACATTTCAAAGAAGAAACTAGACATGGAGGATGTAAAAGGGACTCACCAACGAAACTCAAACTTTAGCATAGATAAAATCACCTGGAAGGCTATTGAAACAGAGATTCCTGCACCCAGCTCTGAGAAATTCTATCCATGAGTCTGTGTCAGAGCCCAGAAATTTTCACGATTTGGGGTCCTTAAGACCACGCACTCTGAGAACACTGACTTGGGGGAAAAAAGGGCAGACCGCTACCCAACAATGGCAAGCTCTTTGCTGTGTCACTTTTGAGAACCGAACCTCCCTGACATATTAAAACTGTCAAACCAAGGATTCTGCCCCATTGACTATAAGAGTAACCATGTGGCTCAAGCTATCCAATCAGCATATCCTAGCCCACTAAATCCAGTAATTACTCCAAGGGTGAGCATGTGGCTAACCAAAGCCCATGTGGATGTTAGAAAAGTGACATTCCTTCCTTCCTTCCAAGATCTTAGGCACTATAGACAATGCAATTTTGAAGCTACAGATATCTTTCTTTGTGGCAAAAGAGACAGCCTAAAGTGGAATCAAGACAGAGAAAGGGAAAGAAAAAGAAGGAAGACGGGAGTGTAGGAGAGAGGAAGATCTGACAATGTTGTCTAAACCAATTTTGGATTTACTGGCACCTAAACACTAGTAGACCCAAAGAACCTCACTGCTGGATCAAGATATTCTTTTTGTTTTGGTTTGGTTTTCACTTAAAACATTTGGTGGTGGTGTTTCTGTAGTTTTCAATTCACTGACTCCTCATTGATATGCATTCCTCCCAACTCTACAAACACATGGTTAACTTAGGAAGACCATAGCACTTGGTGAAAAGTGGCAAATAATCCCAACTTAATTTTACTGATGGCATAGCCCCTAAGGCCAACCTTGCTCTCCCAGCTCACTTTGCACACAAGTTTGCCATGCCACACTTCTTAGACTTTGGATTTCAAAGAGGCTGTCCTTAAAGAGACACTGGATTTGTCCAGTTGGTAATTCCATTTTCATTCTGAACTGGTCCTATCACATAACTCCTTAATTCTTCAGATGACTAGGAGTGAGATTCTAGAATATCACAGTCCTATGCACTAAAGATTATGTCAGAACCCAACAATGAGTTCATCTGTTCAAATGGATCTCATTTACCTCCTTCACCACCTTAAAAGAATATGCTGAATTACCTTTTTCATGCCAAAGCATCCTCCCACATAAAATGTTTGTAGTCGACCTGACTCTCAGAAAACTCCATAGGCTGCCTGTTATAGCTGACTGCAAATGCATTTCTGACCCCACTGTTACTCTTCAAATAGCAGCCCTTGACTCTCTGCCCCTTCCTCCCTCAGTGTAACTCCTTTTCATCTTCCCCTAAAATACTATTACATCATCATCGGGCTTATTTTCTCTTCTCTAACTCCAACATGCTATCTTCATTTCTCTGCCACAGGCAGCCCCTTCATCAGTTAACCCAACCACATTCCCACCACTATACCCATTAGAGCCTTGCTCCAAAATTCATGTCCATATTCCTCCTGCTGTATTGGCAATTTTCTTAGGCTTTAAGACCCCTGCAAGCCAGTGCATATGGTTAAATGTGTGACTTTTAACCCAAACTCTTGGATTTCAGTACCAGCTCTACCCATTTTATTATTGCATCTTTCTGAGATTCAGTTTGCTCATCCATGGAATGGAGACAATGATAATAACAGTAAATTCTTTATAGATATTTGTTATGTGCTTTGAATGACAGTCAAAGTAAAGGATTCAACACAGTTCCAGGCATATAGGACACATCCCATACTTTATTAATGATTAATAGTAGTAGTATAGAATATCAGGAGAATCTCACTTTCCAAAGCAATAAATCAAATAATGATCAATTGTCATATTTCACATATGACATTGTTAGTCTAATACTGGAGTGTTGAAATTTCATCTTGCCCATTCTTTCAAATCAGGTATGTCTGACATAGAGTAAGTTCTCAAACAATAAATGAATAGATCAACGATAATAATTACGGTCATTTAAGAAGAACCTATTCTGTTCAAAGCACTTCACACATTTTATGTACTCATCAAGATGATCCTGAAAAGGAGATGCCACTTGCCCATTTGAAAGATGAAAAAAAATCAAGAATCAGAAAGTTTATGTAACTCACTCAAATGCAAACAGCTGGCAAGTCAGTGACCTCCTCCCACTGTACCAGCATTTCCAGATCTCTTACTAAGAAAAAAATAAATAAGTTGAAACTGTTGTAGGCCCTTTGGTATTTTTATTCATTTCAGCATTAATGAATAAGTGACTTCTTTTGTAAAAAATTGTTCTGTTACGGCACTGTATTGCTAAATGCTATCTACAAAGATCCAGTTACAATCTTCATAATATTAAGATGAATTTTTTTCTTGTCCCCATCTAACATGTAATGTAAAGCTGGCAAGTTTAGCTTAAAAAATTTATGAAAGAAAAAAATACATGAGTTGATTTCAGGACTGAATTTTACTAAGTTCCAAGACATCAAAAAAGACAGAAACTCCTTTTATGAACTGAATTCTAAGTTTTGTGCTAATTTCTTTACATATAATTGTTCTAAATGGTGAGATGCATGAAAAGGTTTCCAGAACTTCTTTACAAATAACACATTGCAGGTGTGGAGAGTCATTATTCTCGATAAATGAAAACACAAATTGGATGTAATTGTCACTATATTTTCTATTTTTAACATTAGTGTTGAGGGATATTTCAGCATACCATAGAAGCCTTTTTTTCTTTATCAACTGAATGCAACATTTGAGTCTGGTGAAGGTCGTCTGAAGTAAACTTTCAGGTTTATTAGGATATTTTTGTTCCTCATTAACTCCCTGCATTTCAATATCACTGTTCTATATACTTTCTATTGTCAGATATGGTCTGTTGTGCGTGTGCATTGAATAATTTATGACTCTGACACAAACAGCCAAACTGACTCAAAATGACCCCAGAAGGTCACCCTGGAATGCTTGACAAATTGATGACTGAGGTCAGTTTTCTATACTCCTGGTGGGATGGAAACACTGCACCATAGGATTAATAGCATCTTCTCAGCCCTGGCTGAATGTACCATAACTTCTCATGCGGCCTAGGGTCTCCAAGTGCTGAAAGCTGGCACTGCCCACCTCCTGTAAACAGCTGGAGCACCTCTGGTTTGTCTCTTCCCCACTGACATGTCTGCATCATGTAATAAGGGAGTTGGGTCCCTTCCCTAGAACATAAACTGACAGGGCGTGTTCTAGAACTCTCTGGCCCCATGTACCTCTCCTCCACCAGCTTTTAAATTGGAAACAAAGTGTGCTGATTTTCAAGAAAATTCAAAACCCTTCAGTTGAATCTTCTGCAAAAGTCTAAGGTGGCAGGAAGAAGAGGAGAAGACAAAGCAAGACTTAGAGCTGTTTATGAGTCTAAGATTCAATGAATACCGTGGCAGTGCAAAGCTTATAGGAAGAACTCACTAGGCAGATGGCCGGGAAAGGGCCAGGCAATAGACAGTGGGCAGAAGAGGCTAGATGGCAGAATTACCATATTTGAGTGCAAAGCTAGTTATTCGAAATGGCTCAGTGACAAAGAATGGTGGAAGTACTGGAGCTGAAGCCAGTGTGAGAGCAGGTGAGTGAACTGAGTTGAAAGGGAAGATGACTGTTCTAAAGAGTCACAAGAGTGGTAAAATGAGAATGTGCCTGCCTGGAGGCAACAAAAACCAAAGAGGGCACTCTGTGGGGAAGCTCCCTTCTATCTCTAGTTGCCCCTGTCCCTGAAGGAAATCAGCTTAGCTTCCAACAGTTTCTACAGATTGGGGTCTATAAGCCTTATCTCCAGATGGACAGAAGAGATCATGAAGGTTTCCTGTGTAGACTCCTGACGTTCTCTCCAAATGAGGTGAAAACCACACCATCCCAGAAAGATGAAAAATATGATGGAAAGGATAATGTTTATTTAGCATTTCAAACTTGCTTTCCATGCTGGGGATCTTCCAGTTCTCCTGAGGATCCATTCTCCCCTTCTCCAGCTGACTATGACTGCTAAAAGGTAAGCTGCATAGACTCATTACCAGACACCATGCCCATGGCTAGGACAAAGGTAGGAGGTGAGGTTCCCATGGGTACAAGATTGAAGGAAGCCCTGTCTCTCAGGGCTCTGCAAGTGCTCCAAGCCTAATTCTAGGAGTGAGGCCTCCTTTAAGGTTGATGCCTAGATGTCTCACTTGCTATCCTCTACTCCCAGTCCTATCTAGGCCCTTGGGTTTCTGATTGGCTCTGCTCATTGGGAACTTCTGATAGGAAGTCAGAAAGAAGGTGGACTATGATGAAGTCAGGTCACTTGTTCCTCTGGTTTCTACCCTTTGAAGTTACCTTCCCCCAGGTGTGGCTGCTGCCAGGTCAATGCTACACCAAATACATTTGCTCTACACAGTTCTCTCTCTCCTTTCATTTGTCCCTTGGAGCCTCAAGGTGGTAACAGCTTTCTAGCTGCTACTGGCAGAGATAACTGCACTGTCTTTTATAGTCTCCCTACTTCCCACATCTTCAAAGAATCATTTGAAAATAAAGTGTCTTCAAATCATGTTATTTTGAGGACACCATCTTCCTCTTCCTGCCCAAACCCCAACAATATATGACCCTCTCATCCAGACTCTGACACCTGTAGTGTACTATGAATTAATATTTCATGAATCTTGTAATTATCTTGTGAATAGGCTAACTATATTGCATAGTACTTTTTACATTAAAAGCATTAATTATGTAAATGGAAACATTTCTTTTTAAATAGCTCATTTTTGGAAGGCTATTTCAGCCTCAATAAATAAAAGTTGTCCCAGCCTTTCCTAATTCCTTTGAGACCATGATGTCTAAAAAACTTCATCCAACAGCAGTGATGCATAATGATTAAGGAAATGGACTTCCATGTTAGAAAGATTAAGTTGCAAATCCCGGCTCATTGCCTTCCCACCTATGTGACTTGAAAGAAGTCACTTACTTGGATGGCTTTTTTGGTCCTTCCAAAACTGCATGTTCCCTCTGAAAATATTTCCCATGTCAGTATCTGAGATCAACATCTCTATGGTGATGTGACCCACCCAATTAGGACAGCACCCCACTACAGCCATAAAATACATCAAGTGTTGTCTCTTTAAATGGAAGCCCCAGGCTCCTGGGATAATCATACACACCATCAGCATCCATATTCTTCAGCTCACACCTTTCCTTGCCAACTGACAGCAAATTGCTTATACCTGAAGGAAGCAAAGTTGGAGACCGACTGCATGGGGGCACAGCGTCTGAAACAACAAAACGTGAGCTATTTTTGAAATGTTTCCTCCCCAAGTCCTCCCACTTCCTATAATATCTGGCTGAGGTGTGAATGGCTGACTCCAGCAGGTATCAGTAACAGATGGAAGCAGCTAATTATGTCTCCTCCATGAGAGTAGAGATAAAGCTGTTAATTGCTAATTGTACACTTCTCCTGTTTCCCACCGCAGGGCGCTGGGCAGAGGCCATTTCCCAAACCAAACACGAACATGGCCCACGTTCCTGGCTGAAGAAAAGCGTGGAAAGTGGCTGGATAACCGAATCACCAAGATGCTAGCCTTTCTTAAGGCTTATCTATAGGCTGAAAATATTTGAAATCTGTGTGAGAGGATGTTCAGAGCTGGCTCTACCTTTCCAAACTTTGAAACCTTGAGACTCAGCTAATGAAGGCTCTGCTTATGACAAGTCAACATGCAGGTAGCAAAGGCCACTGTTCTACCAGTAAGCGATATTGGTCATCAACTCCAGTGTGCTTTGGGATGAACTCGCCTCCCCAGAATCCACATAATACTGAGGTCTGTGGACTCTAGCCAATGTGCACCTCATGACAGAAAACTGAAAAGTGCTACCTTCCAGAACCGTCTTCTACTTTCCAAGTTCTAAGAATGTGTCTTGTGGTCCTCACAGGATTTTCATCTGATCACCATTGCTTTTAGGGAACCACTCCTGCTCTATTCTCAGGAGATGAAAGATGGCCCAATCATACACCTTGAGGTCACTCTCTTGTGTAACAGTCTCACTATGACTCTGTTGTGTACCTACAGTGATTGGTTCAAGGGTGGTCATGTGACACACACTCAACCAATTCAAGGCTCTTGCAAAGAGTTCATCCAAATTCTTTGAATGAAAATATTCCTTGGCTGGTGCAGTGGCACACACCCATAATCCCAGCTACTTGGGAGATAGAGATAGTAGGATCACAGTTTGAAGCCAGTCTAGGCAAAAAGTTAGCAAGACTGTATCACAAAGAACAAGTTAGGCATGATGGCTCATGCCACCAGCTACATGGGATACAAAAGTAGGAGTATTGTCATCTGAAGTTGGCTGGCGAAAGCACAAGACCCTATCTGAAAAATAATTAAAGTAAAAAGAGCTGAGGGCATGCCTCAAGTAGTACAGCATCTGCCTAGCAAGTGCAAAGTCCTGAGTTCAAACCCCAGTACTGAAAAAAAAAAAAAACCCAAGAATATTCTTTAAAATTGCTGTCCTGGGGATATTGTAAGTCACCAGTAGTGTTGTCTCTCTCTCTTTTTCTCTCTCTCTTTCTCTCTCTGTCTCTCTCTGTCTCTCATACACACACATACACACACACACATGTACATCACAGATACTGTAGATGTCTGGCACCATATCTGTTTGCCAGCCAGCGTGATCTCTTAGCCTGTAGTAAAGAGTTTCCAACCTCAAGCGTTTGTCTGTCTCTTCTTCCCCACCTGAAGGCTTGCACTGGAACCCTAGAACCCTTCTCTGCAGCCATGGAGTGTGGGAAAGTTGATGCATTTGGACAATCTTCAACCAACGGAAATGGAAAATAACAAATGAATCCCCTGGTATCCTTGCCCTTGGGTGAAACAACCTTGAGCATGCATTATGTAGTTGCTGAAAAGATCCCAGCATGACCTGCCTACTGCAGTCCCCTGCTCACTGGTGCACTTTTCACTGATTTTCTCTTGTCTCTGTCTCTCCCTCCCTATGTCCTCCCTGTGCTTCCAAGGTCCCTTTCTGTGTTAACTGTGTGCTTTTGAGAAGCAGGTGCCAGAGTGAAAGTAGACATGTGAGAGCTTCACAGAGAGAGAGGGAGCTTTCAGCCCCCAGTACAAGACTCATAGTGGGAAAGAAAGAGGGAAGGAGGAAGGGCAGGAGAGTCACAGACTGCAGCACAATTCTATAAGTTCTGGCCAGGGGTTCTTGGGTGAGGCACCTATCAGTTCTTTGACATCTTGCAGGAATGAGCCTGCTTGTTGGCCTCACCTGCTCAGTCATTAGCTCGAGGCAGCCTGTGGGAAGTGTGCCTTTGGCTGGAACATGGTAGTGGATCCAGAAGGGTAAGAGCTGGGCTGTCAGTCAGTTGTGCCCCTGCAGCAGAACATCTGAGCAGAGAGTTGTCATAACTACCCCACCTCCCTAATACACTGTCATATGCAGGATCAACTCATGGGGGACAGGGGGTGGTAGTACAAGTACTTGGGCAACCCAAACTAAGGTCATAAGAATGCCTTTGAATTAACCATAGGCAGAAGAAAACAAAGCCAAAGGCTATCAGTTGAGTACATGGATCTACCCATTCCTGATGTTAGACAGCCCATTTCATGTTATAGCTAAATAAGTCCATATGTTTCTTCTTTTTGTTGTCTGTTGTCTTTGTAATTGATGTTTAAGCTAGAGTTGAATTTCTATCAATGACAACCAAAAATGGCAAAATTAATACAGACATCCTAGGCATCAATTTTGACTAGTGTTGAACTGAAATCCTCTTTGCTTCCCTTGGAATTGGGAAGCCAGCTGTAGTGGAGGTTGGCATCCCTTAGACTTTGTTATGATAAACCTTGACCTTCATCTTTCTCCACGCCCAGCTCGTTAGGTATGATAAACACATGTCTATCCATCCATGGCTATTCCCCTGACTAGGTCACTCCATCATTCATGATTCATGAAGTAAGTTTTATGTGTTAAATGCAGGGTTGATTTGAACACACTGATCTGTTAGTGGTATTAGGTGGCAAGGAAGGGGCTCAAGATACCTAGTGGTGACCATTACTCAGGACAACCAGTGCAAAGAACTGTAGCCCCACTTTCAAGGATGGTTCCAGAAATGAAGCCTGTGCAACTAAAAAGTAAGGCACAGTTTCCTTGGCAAGTTTCAGAAATATCAACTCTAAAAAAGAGAAGTTTCTTTAGCAGGGATTTTATATGGTAGCTAACACATACATAGACAAATGTCCCTCTTTCTGCCTTTGTGTGTGACCTCTACACAGAATCTTCCTCATTGGGTTATACTATCCAAACAGGTCACATTTATATTTATAGAGAACTAAACAACAACAACAACAATAATGTCTCTCTCAGTTAAGGCATCAGACTACAAGACAAACAAAAATGGAAAAATGAAGGCATCTAATTTTGCTTTAGTTTGGAGGACACAAATACCATATGGTTGTGAGAAACTGAAGTACATTTCTTATAGTGCCCAGCCAGAATGGGATGACAGAAGCTACACAATTTCTTGTACCCAGTGTCATTCTGCTTTGAGACATGTGCTTTTAAATTTATGTTTGTCTTTGGAAAATACAGATCACTTACTTTGAACTGTCAGTAATTAATTTTTGCATCCAAATGGGTATCTGTTTGTCTTTTACACAGAACCCTTTGCCTCAGGGCTTCTCAGTGAGAGGCAAAGAGCTGAAACACACAAGCCCTCGTCTTCCCCTATCCATGAGACAGAAAAGAAGCTGGCTGGGGAGCTCTCAGGTGAGGAAGCTGCTGAGGGAGACAGGACCCCTGACACACATTTGCTCTTTGTGGATAGAGAAGGTTGGTTGGGAAAAGGAACCAACTGCCCCTTATAAATTCTCAGGAAATAGATGTCACATGAGGCCTGATGATTCACTGCCAGAAGGACCTGCTCCACTGCCAGTCCAGTCATCAATGCTTCTGCAAATGAGTCCAGACCCACATTAATGAAGCCTGATGGGCTCTGAATTATTGCTGGATTAATTAGCAATGTTGCTGTTAGCCTAGTGTGCAGGGTCACTAACAATTTATAATGAGTCTTGTTTAACTAATTTCACTCAATTCAACCAGTATTTACTGTACCTATTAAACAGAGCCCTAGATAGATTCAATGCAAGAAAAGGGACAAAACTGGACATCAAATGACAGGGGTTTTAGGCCAACTCTGCCAAATCCAAGTCATACAACAGTAGATGAAAATCTCTTTGTGTTTCTGGCCTCAATTTCCCCATTTGTAAAATAAAAGGGATGGGCTCAATTGTCTATCAGTATTCTTTTTTTTTTTTTTTGGCAGTACTAGACATTGAACTCAGGGCCTCATGCTTGCTAGGCAGGTGCTCTGCCACTTGAGCCATGCCCCCAACTCTTTTTTGCCTTTATTATTTTCAGGTAGGTCTTGCATTTTTGCTCAGGGCAGAACTTAGATTATGATCCTTCTACTTATACCTCCCACACTTCCCACGTAGCTGGGACCATAGGCATGCGCCACCACATCCAGTTTGTTTGTTGAGAGGGGTCTTACCAACTTATGCCTGGGCTGGCCTTAAACTTCAGTCTTCCTGATCTCTGACTCCCAAGTAGCTGGAATTACAGGCATAAGCCACCACACCAAATTTGCATTCTTCAATTCTAAAACAAAGTCTTAAGATAGACAAATATTATCCTTAAGAGCTTAAAATGTGAAATAAGGTAAAGCAAATATGCACATCAATATCTTTAAAAAGTTCATTAATTCCACAATGCGTTTAGCCACAAATTATTTATTTATCAGTTCCTACTAGTAGTAAAGTATCTGATTCCCAGGCACTACAAGATAAGTTTACCTTGAGTGGGTGGTAAAGGAGGGGGTGGGGGCAGGGGGGAGAATTGACCCAAGCTTTGTATGCACATATGAATAATAAAATTAAAAAAAAGATAAGTTTACCTTCAAATATTTATCATATGTGATGAAAACCAGGAGCACGTGTGTAGTCATAGCATAGTCACACAGCCGGGAGCATCTAAATTTGAATGGGAAGGTGGAAAAATCTTGCCAAAAGAAGTAGTGTTGTGCTAAAAACAGACATGAAGACCAGTGGAACAGAATAGAGGACCCAGATATGAAGCCACACAACTATAACCAACTTGTCTTTGACAAAGGAGCCAAAAATATACGATGGAGAAATAGCAGCCTCTTCAACAAAAACTGCTGGGAAAACTGGTTAGCAGTCTGCAAAAAACTGAAACTAGATCCATGTATATCACCCCATACCAATATTAACTCAAAATGGATCAAGGATCTTAATATCAGACCCCAAACTCTAAAGTTGATACAGGAAAGAGTAGGAAATACTCTGGAGTTAGTAGGTATAGGTAAGAACTTTCTCAACGAAACCCCAGCAGCACAGCAACTAAGAGATAGCATAGATAAATGGGACCTCATAAAACTAAAAAGCTTCTGTTCAACAAAAGAAATGGTCTCTAAACGGAAGAGAACACCCACAGAGTGGGAGAAAATATTTGCCAGCTATACATCAGACAAAGGACTGATAACCAGAATATACAGGGTACTTAAAAAACTAAATTCTCCCAAAACTAATGAACCAATAAAGAAATGGGCAAGTGAAACTAAACAGAACTTTCTCAAAAGAAGAAATTCAAATGGCCAAAAAACACATGAAAAAATGCTCACCATCTCTAGCAATAAAGGAAATACAAATTAAAACCACACTAAGATTCCACCTCACCCCTGTTAGAATAGCCATCATTAGCAACACCACCAACAACAGGTGTTGGCGAGGATGCTGGAAAAAGGAACCCTCTTACACTGTTGGTGGGAATGTAAACTAGTACAACCACTCTGGAAAAAAATTTGGAGGCTACCATTTGATCCAGCAATACCACTCTTGGAGATATACCCAAAAGACTGTGACACAGGTTACTCCAGAGGCACCTGAACACCCATGTTTATTGCGGCACTATTCACAATAGCCAAGTTATGGAAACAGCCAAGATGCCCCACCACTGATGAATGGATTAAGAAAATGTGGTGTCTATACACAATGGAATTTTATGCAGCCATGAAGAAGAACGAAATGTTATCATTCACCGGTAAATGGATGGAATTGGAGAACATCATTCTGAGTGAGGTTAGCCTGGCCCAAAAGATCAAAAATCATATGTTCTCCCTCATATGCGGACATTAGATCAAGGGCAAACACAACAAGGGGATTGTACTTTGAGCACATGATAAAAGCGAGAGCACACAAGGGAGGGGTGAGGATAGGTAAGACATCTAAAAAATTAGCTAGCATTTGTTGCCCTTAACGCAGAGAAACTAAAGCAGATACCTTAAAAGCAACTAAGGCCAATAGGAAAAGGGGACCAGGAACTAGAGAAAAGGTTAGATCAAAAAGAATTAACCTAGAAGGTAACACACACGCACAGGAAATTAATGAGAGTCAACTCCGTTTGGCTATCCTTATCTCAACCAGCAAAAATACTTGTTCCTTCATATTATTGCTTATATTCTCTCTTCAACAAAATTAGAGATAAGGGCAAAATAGTTTCTGCTGGGTATTGAGGGGGTGAGGGGGAGAGGGAGGGGGTGGAGTAGGTGGTAAGGGAGGGGTGGGGGCAGGGAGGAGAAATGACCCAAGCCTTGTATGCAGATATGAATAATAAAACAATAAAAAAAAATTTTTAAAGTAGTGTTGTGCTAAGACATTTTTAAAAAGAGGGAACACATCTCATGAAAGAATATAGGATTTCAATAGGACATAGAATCATGAAAAAGTGAACTTAAAGAATGAGGCTGTATTCTGTGAGACTAATAAGAAATGAGGCAGGCAAGGTGTATCAGAGCTAGATTATGCAAGAGCATCTTAGTGTAGAACTAAATTCTGGAAGTCAAAGAAATGTACTAAGGTAATATGGCAGGACATGATCAGATTTTTTATTCTAGAACACTCCAGAGGCATTGAGGAAAATCAATTGTTGGGCAAGGAGGATAAAGGCAAGGGAGCCCATGAGTGAGTTTTTACAGAATCTAGTCAGGGGTGGAAGTGGTCTCACTCAGAACAAAGAAAAGAAAGGTGAAACAGTGGGTGATATAACACCGGCGACTGATCGGTTGTGTTAGATCCACGATATCGGCTGCCCATAGTGACTTTCAGACTTCATATCTGGGTGTCCTGGGGTACAGGGTGCCATTTACAAGTAGTGAGTATGTCAGGAGGAAGTGGTTTGGAAGGAGATGGTAAGATGAGACCAGTATGTCCCATGCTGGGTCGCACAACCTGATTGACATGGAAGGCATAGGCACTGCACAGAACTAACAATGTGGACGAACGACATCTACATACATGGGGACTCTTTTCCAGGAAAATTGGGTGGAGTGAGAAGACCACAGTAATGGGAAATAAACCTTGGGCTCTGAAGGGCACTGGCGAGGATTGAACAGAGAAGTGGAAACTAATCCAGGAGAAAATGATTTCACAGAAAAAAGACAATAAGAAGTTTTAAGGAGTGAGCAGTCAAAGGCTCAGATACTATAGAAGGGCTGAAAAGACAAAGATATGAAAGTGTCCATTACTACTAGGAGGTGGGGAGTGTGGATAAAGGGAGACTGGATTTGTTTAGGACATGCGAACTGCAAGCATGAAGATATCACACTGAACCTCAGCAATATGTATAATTAATACATCTTAATCAAAATAAAAGAGGAAGGGAGGAAAAAAGGAAGGAGGAAAGGAAGGAAGGAAGGAAGGGAGGAAGGGAGGAAGGGAGGGAGGGAGGGAGAGAGCAAGAAAGGAAAGTACCCTTCAGATTTGGCTCCATGGAGGTCACTGCTGATCTCCATGGAGTGATGGAATTTGGATTGCAGGACATTCACCAAGAGCTCAATTGTGACAAGTAAAGAATTACAAACTAGTCTTTCAAGCAACTAAAATGTAAAGTAGAAAAAATATAGAAGTTATTTCAAGAAAAATGAGCAAGGTACTGTTTTCTGACATGGCAGAAACTTAAGCATGTCTTAGACTTTGAGGAAAGAGGCAATAGACAGATGAGGATGAAGGCAAAGGAGAGGTGATCATTGCTAAGGTTGTTCAGCATTCAAAACCCAGGGTGAGTGATCCATGTGAGATGCAAGAATCTCACTTTCTCCGTGACAGACAGGATGGATAAAATATAACATGGGTACATTTAAAGGCATTAAGAGAGGAAATTAGAGAATAATGCTCCCCTTCCCCCAGATGCCTTGGTTTTCTCAGGAAAGGGTGAGATTTAGAAATGGTGGTAGTGTGAGGCAACAGGTAAACTGCTAAAATAGCCACCAGAGGGAATGCAAGGCAGAATTGCTAAGGGACAAGGAGATGGGTCACCATGAATCACTGAGGGTCACATAGTCACTATGCACATAGAAAGACAACTGTCTTCATGAAGTAGAGAACTCTAATGGTTGAGTCAACCAGGTACAAGCAGGAGCAGTCCTTTCCACCCATAGTTTGGGTTCTACTTCTGCTCTTTCTCCACTCCAACAAGCACCATCAATTTGCCAGAAGTTCAACTGCATCCATAATTATTGTTACAACTTGCTGTCACTTGACTCCAGGACTCACATGAGCCAGTTACCCTCTCCAATCTCCAGTAGGCAAGAAGTTTAGAAAAATAGTAAACCTTGTTTAATTACTAAGAAAAACATACTTACTATGTTTATACAGATAAACAAAAATTATAAAAAATAAGCCCATCCATAATCCCCCAAATCAGAAATAATTGTAGTCAGTATGTTGGAGGGAGGGAGAAGCAGAAGAGGGGAGGAGAAAGAGAGAGAGATAGAGAAATGGATATAGAGATGGAAGTAAACATATGAGGCAGACAGGGGATTAGATAGAACATACATACATACATACATGATAGATAGATACATACATACACACATACACATAAGATACATAGATACATACATAGATATATAGATAGATGATAGAGTGAAAAGATAAGAGTCGAAGCATACATGACAAAATTTAACAACAGATGCATCTAACTAAAGAGTATACAGGCAGTTTTATGCTAGTCTTGAAATTTTTATAAAAGGTTGAAATAAAAACTTTTAAAAACTAAAAAAAAATGAGTTACTTTAAATTTGTTAAATTGACCTGGCACAGACTTTGGGAACCATTGCTCTAGCTCTTAGAAACTCCTTTTGTTGGTATATTCATAGCATTTTTCCTTGATTTCCACCACTGGTATAGATTCTCTCCTATTTTGTAAACATTTCTTTGACCATTTCAATTATATGAGATATCTTGAATAGTAGGTCTTACAGTGAACAATTGTAAAACATGGTGTCTGCCAGGGAGTGTAATTTAGTTTCTCAACTAAACTGTAACCCAGGACTAATTCTTACTTCTAGAACTATGGGTCATATGAAGACATTATTTCAAGAATGTCCTTGACTTACTATTAGCTTCTTGCCACAGCTAAATGAAAGACTCTTCCCTCATTTGAAAGTATGTCCCACTAGTAAGTAGGCTACTAATTAAGGCATTAACATCTTTGCCTAACAGGACTTATTCTGAATGACCAAGCCTTTCTAGGTGGCTCATACAGGAAGCTGCCCACTGCCCCAAGCATAGAGTGACAACTCATCACCCAAGAGATCTAGGATAATTTTAGAAAGCCAAAATGCACTACATGAACAGAAGAGAACAAAAATAGAGCTAGTCATTGGTTTTCCTACAAGAAGAACATATCATCTTAGGATGCAGAGAGGTGCAATGATCTCCATGCTTGCTTAACACTGTCCAGCAGGTTAGAGTTTCCCACCCATGGTTTACAGATGTGTTGAAAATGTAACCTCTGCAGTCATCAGAGCAGCCAGAAAGGTCTTGAGATGGGATAAGCTCCTCGACTTGATCATCTCAGACACAGCATCTTCACACATTTATCCCTATGTGCCATACAAATCAGACCATTTTCCATAAATAACCTGATAAAAATTAGGAAAATTAGAGGATTCAGACAATGGAGAAAATAATTGCTAAGTTCAGGTGGCTCACGCCTGTAATCCTATCTACTCAGGAGGCAGAGAATCACAGTTCGAAGCCAGCCCCAGGCAAATAGTTGGTGAGACCCTATCTCAAAAATACTCAGCACAAAACAGGGCTGTTAGAACCGTTCAAATGGTAGAGTGCCTGCCTAGAAAGCGTGAGGCTCTGAGTCCAAACCCCAGCGATGCCAAAAAATAAAATAAAGATAAATAATGACAACTTTTATGAGTGCTTATTTTGTACTCATTTCTGTTCTAAGTACTTTACAAGTTACCTCATTTTCTCCTTATAACAACCCTATGTTATATGAAACATTATTCTGATTTTGAAAAAAAAAAGATGAGACAAAGTTTAAGGAACTTACACAGATTTTCATAGCTAATAAATGACATCAAGGATTCTAAGCCAGACAGTCTGGTCCTAGATATGTGCCCTTAATCACTACACTGTACTGCTTTTCAAAGATATAACCAAAATAAGTTAGGATAAATTCAATAACATACATATATATCCTAAAATGTTATGGGTATTCAGAGGAGGGACTAATAATCTCTTCCTGGAAGAACTCAAAGCCTAAATATTGGCTGATGGGATACAATCTTGAGTAGCATTTACTGATTTCAAAACAATATTCTGGAAAATGAAGTAAAAGTATTTTCTCCCACTAATAATCATTTTGGCCAAACCATCAATTAGAGCAAGTGACATAAAGATAACAGCATGTCTACAAAGACCTTAGGCTTCCAAGCCAAACCCTATGGATCAGAAACCCAAGCCTTTATTGAATAAAGGCCTAGAGTCTTGGCACTTGGGGGCTCATTTCAACCTTCGTTTTGTGTATGTATGTCACTGACCTCTCCATGCAGTTTAGTTTGCATTTGGTTTTCAGGTTTCTACAACATGAGTTGATTGATTTTATATTGACTTTGATTTTATATTGACTTTGTGTGTGTGTGTGTGTGTGTGTGTGTGTGTGTGTGTGTGTGTGTGTGTGTGTGCTGGGAAAGGCAGAGAGAAGAGACACACTTTACCTTAATGCAAGCCTTAGGCAGGAAAGAAAATTACTTAGATGCTGAGGAGAAGGTACAATTCTAGTAACAAAGTGAGAGAAATTTGGCTTTGAAACAAGGGATCCAAAGTGAAAGAAGAGTGAAAATATTTATAAGGATAAAAGCAAATGTTACATTATATACTAACCACCAGGGCACCCAGTATTTGAGCGAGTCTCTGGAGTAAGCCTTTTGAAGTTCTCTCTGAAGAGGCAGAATGTGCACATCTATGAGTTGATGAGCAATCTCTCTCTCTCCAACAAGACTGAAAACTCTCCTCTATCATTGTTTATATTTGTCCTTGCTGTCACCAGCAAATCCTTTGTCTGCTGAGCTTAAAAAAAAAAGAATGAAAAGAAAGAAATAAGAATGAGAAATCCTATTTAACCAACTCTCACAGGTTATCTCCTGATAATTGAGCTTGGAATGAGGCAAGCTGCCTCCTCTTTGCCAAGGTCATGGGTGACTCTTGGCTGGATATCAGGCAAGGGAGCAGGAATGCGATGCAGGGTAAGTGGCTTTCCTCAATCATGACTACTTCAGAACCATTCTAAAGAGACTGCTCTCCTTGTGGACTGCTTAATAATCTTCAGAGCCAAGTAGATAACAGCTAAGATTACAAACTCAAAAAAGAATCCAAGAAAAACCAGGCTGCCGTGGCCTGAGAGAATCTGGAGCCATTAATTGCAGAGATGCCTCCTGGGGAAAGCCAATGCTCAATATAACGAAAAGAGAAAACCAGTCATGGGGGTCTGAGGGCTTACTATGAACAGATTAGAATGCAAGGGTAGTATAAAGAAGCAAAACAGGTATGATTGCATATTCTCCCTCCTTAGTGTGAGCCTGTATCTTCATTGGAAAAAGAGAAGAACCCCACGTGTGAATATATTTGAGAATGACAAATCCCACTAGTACCAGTCACCCAATCACATTGTGGTTACTAATGAATATCTTAGTGTCCACTCCTCTCTAAAGGTTGGGGAGTACAGGGGAAGCAACAGAACTGGGGGTGAACGTTCCTTCTCCTAAAGTACCCAAGAAATGGAAATGGAAGAGTTTGTATTGTTTGGGAAATGAGAAACTCAAACTAGCTGACATGTTGGGATATATGTTTTGGTTGCAAGAGATAAAGTTTCAGCCATAACATTCTTCCAGAGAATCATATGGAGCTCCTAGGACACTTACTGTGTTCAGACAAGACCTCTGGGCCTCTGTCTTGCCTGCCAGATCTGAGAACTTACTAAGAATGAGCCCAGACATGAATCTTGTTCCTTATGAAGACAATCCCACAAGCATCTCTCATTCAAAGGATCATAAGCTAGGAGGGAAGAAAAAGAGAATGGAGCTGAGCACTCCCTGGCCAAGTCTATCTTCAACCCCATCTGACTTTTACCCAGCCTACTGTGGTCTCCTTTCTTGGTTTATTCCCTGTCTTTCTTTACCCCCACTGTATGCTGGCTCTGTGTAGATTCTGTAATCAACCAGCTCTATTGCCTACTGTCTATGCAACCACCAAAACTTTTTTTTTAATGGTTTTGAGCCCTTTTAAAAGGGAACCATTTTAGGAAGTTTTTTTCTGTATCTTCAATAAAACACTTCCAAATATAGTGGCTGAAGGAAACCACCATTCAACTCATGATCCTAGGTTGGCACCTGAGGCAGAGTTTACCCAAGTAGCTCTTCTGGTCTTGGAGGGCTCGCTCATGCAGCTGTCTGTTTAGGATTGGCTGGTCTCAGCAAAGACAACCATTATCCAGCAAGCTGGCCTGGGCTTCTTCACATGGCATCTCCAGCTTTCAAAAGCAGCAAAAGGCAAGTGCCAGAGCATAAGTCCTTTCCAAGTGTCTGCTCATATCATATCATGTCTGTCAATATCTCATTGACCAAGCCCAAGTCACTGTTGGAGGGCGTCATCAAAGGGAGAGAACATGGAGCAAATATGCAAATAGCTTGAGACATAATCAAATGTGGGCCATTACTAAAATCAACCCACTACCAGAATAATTACAGGATTTTTGTAAGGAATCTATAATATATACATGAGAAAGTTTAAGTATGATATATTGCAAAGATCCAATACCTATCATTGGTGGGGAGAGTGAGAACACTTCTCCAATTTCCATAAAAGAGAGAGGATTTCCATTCCACTCTATAGAAGTAAACAAATTAAGAAAGATGATTCCTTCTCTTTTAAACACACTTCTTCTGCTGGTTTATCTAGTGGGTGTGTCTTGTTTCTCTAATGTGTGTGTGTTCAATGTCATGATCTGAAAAGGGGATCATGATCCCTGTTTGTCTCATGGACTTTCTGTCTCATGTGAAAGCACATCGTGGAACATGTCAGCCATGGTACAAAGTGAAGTGTTAATACATTAAATTAAGGTACTGGTTATTGAGCACTTACTATGTCCAAGAACTTCGTATTTATCATTTTATTTTATCCTCCTGATCTTCTTGGCTCAAACAGGCCTTTCTTTTACATATGAAGGGGTTGAGTCTCAGACTTAAGCAATTTGTCCAAGATCACAAGGATGGCAAATGACTGAGTCAAACTTCTAATCAATATTGCTCTACCACTACTGTCCGTAGGAATATATGGCAGGGTCTGGAGACACTTTTGGTTTTCTCACTTGGCGTGGGGATGAGACTGCCATCTAATGCATAGAACTTGAGGATGCTTTTAAACAGTCTACAATTTCCAGGACAGTACCTCTTACCATGAAGAGTTGTCTGACCCAAGATGTCACTCGTACCGAGGTGGAGAAACTCTTCTCTCATGAGAATTAGAGATCGGTTAAACGAGTGAGTTCCTCAGCTACCATGCTTGACTCCACTTATACTCACATTACACAGGGCAAGTCCTTCAACATTCCCAGACTTCCAGCTCCTCACCTGTAAAACAGGGCTAACTGAAATTCTTCCTCAGAGGGTTATTGTGAAGGTGAAACAAGTTATTTCACGTAAAGTATTTAGAACAGGGTTGGTGTTTTGAGAAAGCTCATCAAAATTCACCATTGATGTATTAGAAAGTCATGCTTATTATAACCCCTCTCTGTATAAACCCTCCCAATTCTTCTCATTCATTATGCTCGTAATGATTAAGAGCTCATGTTGGGATTCCACATCTGAATCCTGACTGTTAATTTGATTGCTCAGGTGGGGTTCTAAGTGACCAAGATGAGACAAGATGCAGCTTCTCATGTAAAACTTGAAATGGCCTAGGAAATTGGTATAACTATTTCACTGAAGAGTTCCTAGAGAACTAATTCACTCCCCTAAAATCCCCACCAATAAGTGGAAACTTAGTATTTCAACCAGACTCCAAAGCTGGCAGGTTCCAGGCACCTCTTAGGGTGCTGTTCCCTTTTATTGCTCTCACAAATGGTTTTAGAAAGACCCACCCTCCCACCTATGGACAGAGTGAATTTGTGGGCTGAAGTTAAAAGCCAGCTCTGGTACTAAGGAGCACACAGACCTTGAGAAAATAACATAATCTCCCTGAGTGCCCTACATAGAAAGAACTCACCGTGGCTGAGTGTTGATATCCAGCAACAATTAAAGACATACCACATTAAGGAGATGTAGGGCCTCTTTCAGGAAGTAATGCTCTTTTTAGAATGCCTTAGAAAACCCATATGTGAACTTGGACTCCATGGCTTTGAAGAATGCACAAATGGTCTTTTAGCCAATCTTGAAAATCCTCCATGTCTAGCATGAGCTTGCCCAGTTATGGGGATTTATGGAGTAGGTTAATGGTCAGGTATGTATTAGCAAAATGCCGTATGGACACCTACAGAACCATCCCAGTCATTAGGCTGTCTCTGGGTCATAGCACATGAGCATGAGAGGAGAGGAAAGGTCATTTAATAAGGCCATTGTCCTCTCAGCTTCACCAGTTCAATAATTTTCTCAGCATTCTCAAGAAACTAATATTCCCCAGCCTGCTCTCTGCAGTGAACTTCTTCAGAGGCTCTGACCTCTGAGCTGCTTCTCAAAGGCTGTGACTGAACTTCACTTACTCCTGCCATCTTCCCAGGAGCCTCTAATATTCTCCCTCGTTCTGTACGTTGTGCTGATGCAGATGAAGCACTTTTCTCAAAGTAAGAATTCCTAGACATGGATGAGCCCTGGTGGAGTGACTCTGGAGAAATTATTAATTGTCTGAGCAGTGATATTCTCACTTACAAAATGAGAAATTAATAATATCAATGTCAAGGACTAATTTGATAATAAAACTGGACTCATTCATATGAACGTGCTTGTGATTTCTTACATAGGTATTCTCTTTAGGGCCTTTCTGACCTACCAAGAATTGATAACGGAGGTACATGCATTACCTACTCTCATCATTGCAAACAATCCCAACAGTTTTAAAACCCACTTAATGGGTAAGGAAACAGAGGCATACAGAGTTAAATAATTTACCCAAGCCAGAAAATGCCAGAACCAATACTTGAACTTGCATCTATCATTGTTTAAAGTCCCAGCTCTTACACTATGATACAGAGTTTATGGTTCTTTCCAATACAAAAAAGAGGGTAAAAAACAGGAAGGAACCAAAGTTATTAGTATTGAGACAGTTGTTCTTTCCATTGGGCTTTAGAAAAATGATAGATAGTGATGCAGACAGTGAATGTGACAGTCCAATAAACTGTGAAACTATTTATAATCCTCACAACAGCCCAATGAGGTAAATATTTTATCCCCTTTTGACAGATTGGAAAGTCGAGGCTCAGGAGTCTAACAGCTAGTTTCCAAATCACAGAACTAGTAAATCAAAGAAAAATACTTAGGCCTGAGTATCCTGGGGCCAATTCCTGCCATCTTTCCCCTATTCCAGTTGGATTTGAAGCTTGACTTAGCCATTTATCAGCTATGGAATAATTGGATGAGTTACTTAACCTCTCTGAGGCCCCATGACCTCATAGAAAGGCATATTTTAACCAAGAAGATAAAATGATTCATGTAAAGTTCCTGAATATGGCAAGCACTCAACAAATAGTAGTTGGAATTATTATATCATACTGCCTTAATATACCTCATTTTTGCATAATGATTAATTCTTCACATATTGTGCTTAAATACATTATTTCAGTAACCCTCTAAGGCAAGCAAGAGCTATGCTCTCTCAGACTTTGACATTGAGGTCATAATAACACTTGCCCAAAAATGGAACATGTAAAAGCCAAATGAGACTTTATTTGGGAGGCTGAAGCATGAGGGTTACAAGTTCATTTCCAGCCTGAGCTACATAATGAGTTCAAGATCAGCGTAGGCTACAAAGCAAGACCCTGTCTCAAATAAAAAATAATTGCACATATAGTAAGTAAAGAGCTTGGGGATGCAGCCCAGTCTTTTAATTTCAAATAAAGAATAATGTATGTTGCACTGTGCCAGGCATTGAATACAATATACTCTACCTTTTATTCATTTTTTTATGCAACATCTTTTTTTTGGCAATACTGGGTTTTGAACTCAGGGCCTCATACTTGCTAGGCAGGTGCTTTGCTCGATCCCTTACTCAACATCTATGAAGTTATTCCCCAGGCTTGAAAGTAAAAGTTTAGTTCAAGTCTCTTTTCACTGTCCTTCCTGGTCAGAAAAAAATGGACTTCTATACATATACAAAGTCAAATGGATTTTGTTAGGGGTGACCGAATAGACCTCCCCAAGAAGAACAAATACAGTATATGATTTTGCAGATATTTATTGAGCACCTGCTGATGCTGAGAAATAAGCTATATGCCTTTTCTGTATCTAGGGAAGCATCACATGGAGCATAGGATTCTCTGTGCCATCAAACAAGTGCTACGAGTGAAAAAATAAGCCACCAAACTCAACCTAGAGGCGTCAGGAAACATCCATGCAAAATGTCTGAGTTGAGATGTGAATGATAAGTAGATATTAACCAGGTAGTAGTTTTTCAGCACAAAAAAAAAAAACTGTGTGCAACAGAGAATTGTGCATAGAAGCAGAATCACATAAATCTGGATTACACAAAGAGAGCAACAGAAACTCAGGCTAGAAAGGAAAGCCGGGGTGGATATTTCCATTTTGCTCTGTAAGCCATATCAAGGAATTCTAATTTTATCTGAAATCCCTTGGAGAATCACTAAGGTTTTATTAAAAATAATAATAATAATCAAATTAGGACACTGATGAATTCACTGATATTTTAGAAATATCACTATGGCTGACCTGAGGATGAACAGACTGGAAGAAGAGAAAGAGTAGAAACAGGATCAGTTGTGTTAGTTTCACAATCCAAAGGACAGCTGATGATGAGGTGAGGATGAAGGGGGCAGGAAAGGACAGATTCCCAAGATATTAAGATAGATCATGTTTGGCAAATTAGATTTAAACTGGCCACACTCTTATCTCTACAATGGTCTTAATATTTGCACTGGGCCAATATGTGGAACTCTTGGCAGAGCTGACCTGGAGTTTGAGAGCACCAGAGATGGGTGCTGGGGTTCAAACCTGAGGATCCTGCAAAAAAAGATGAATTTTGACTCTTAGACATCCTTCCCACAAACATGCAGACAAATCTGTTAGAAAGGGGCCAGCCCAAAAAGCACCTTACAGATAGCAAGGTCTGTATGTAGGGGTGGCAGTTGACATATTAGCACCATTACAGCAACAGGACCAGTAATAGCCCATGGAAAACACCTAAAGTCTGAAAGTGACTAAATTGGACCACTGACAGCTTCAAGTTCAGAGGCAGAACCTGCATCTCAGACAGAAGAGGGAGAATTGTCTAAATGCTTCCATTCTTGTAATTGAAGCAATTGCACATCATTTTACATGCCAGCTTCCTGACAGGATAACCAGTTTGAGCTGAGTGTGGGAATTCAATTATCTGTCTTCTGTCTGCATCTTTGAAAGAAAACAACCCAACCGGCCTGTCAAATATCCAGCATGCCTGCCTGTTGGAAATTGCTATCTCCTCCTGACATAGGAAATGTCTCTGCAGAAGAGAAACCTATTATATTTCACACCACTCACACAACCTTATTATAAAACTTGACAAAGAAAAATTTAGAAAAAGAAAACTACAGACCAATTTAAACTATGAATATAAATGCAAAATTCCTAAATAAAATATAAGTATATGAAATATGGAAGTGAAATACTAGAAGCTTTTACATTAAAAATTGAAACAAAACAAGTATGCCCGCTACAAGCCTAATTATTTAACATTGTTCTGAAATGTCTGTCCAATGCAATAAGACAAGAAACATAAATAAATAAAGGGTATAATTATTGAAAAGGAAGTGGAAACATTTCTTATTTGCATATGTGATTATCTACCTGAAAAATACAAGCAATTGAACTGAAAAGAATCTTGGCACTCACATGAGCTCATTGATTACTCTCCTAGGAATTTAACCTAAACAAATATTCAGAGGGTCAAAAATTTATGGCAGAAGGACTCTTATCCCAGCATTATTTTTATTAGTGAAAAACTGAAAATAATTTAAATATCTAATAATAAGGATATGATCAAACACACTCCATTAGATACAGATGATGAAATATGCAACCATTAAAGCTTACATTTTAAAAAATATTTAGTAATGTGGAGAAGTGTTCACACATCATCAGAATAAAAATACAAACCTAATTACAGTTTGAGTCCTCTTTTATAAAATAAAGCATGTGAATATACACGTTTCCATAGAAAGCACACTGGGAGGAAATATAAAATCAGTAACACAGTTATGACTGGATGAGAGCTTTTCAACTTTTGTAGAATTTACATAATCAGCTTTTAAAATTACACTATGAATATACTGTGAAATATACTATGAAATGTATAAGAATAGGCCAGTTGATATCAAAGTTCCTGTCAATCTATTTCTGACATAAATAGAACAATTCTCTGTGAAAACCTGACGCTCTCAAACAGAAAAGGATCTGTGATACAATCATCCTTTGAAGACCTAGGCTTCCACATGAGGCTAACAACTAGCTTCGCTGGTTTTGGGGGCGCTGGCCTTCATAGTCACAGACTCTAATCTTCCACTTTTATCAACTAACAAAACCTTTTTTTTGTTTTTTTTTTCTGTCTTGGTCCCAGCTGGAGCTCATTTGTCACCCCACTCCTTGTTTGCCACACTCACTCTTTCTACCTAGCCTCTCTGGCCAATCATTATTTTGATAAGTTCACTTAACATGACCCGGCCTGAGATGAGTTTTCCAGGTGTTACTCACTAACAGAACTAACTCAAGAACCACTTGAATTCCTGACTCAAAACTCTCTCCTGAGACATCCACCAGCTGAAGATCCTAGATTTACATAGGTTTCCCCTTTAGTAGACTCATTGAATTTCCCCTTTTGGTGGACCATATTAGTCCTACCTGGACACCATTCTAATAAAGCAGTATCAGGACTTACTTCTGGAGGAACTAAATTCAGTCAGAATATTTTACCTAGTGAAGGTGGCATGGAGTGAAAAGACCTGGGAATTTGTTGAGCCCAATAACATTACAGAGAACTGGAAGTCAAATCTGGAGATATCAGCTGTAAATGTCCCATTCACAGAGGCAGAGAAAATCCATGAACTCAAGATGAAATCAAGGATATGAAACAGTCAGAAATTATGCTGAAAATCCTGGACACAGCTGCAAAACCTTTGGGACAACTAGGATTCTGGTGATAAGTTGTGAGCATATCATGCTACATTAAAGCAAGGGGCACAGGAACACAAGCTTAAATGCGTATAAAGTCCAGGCAATCATCAAGAAATGAAGTACACTAAGCTAGAGAGCACATGCCTTATGCACAGGGGACAGCCACCACTGAGCCCCATTTGTGAGAGTTAATCAACTTGATTGAATTGAAATACCTAGGAGATTAGTAAAGCACACTTCTGGATGTGTCTGTAAAGGTATTCCCAAAGAGGATAAAATAAGGGAGAAGACCTGCACTGAATGTGGATGGCACTATCCCATGGGCCGGGGAGCTGGATGGAATGAAAGGAGAAAAAGAATGAAGTCCACAGGGCAGGCTCTCTCTCATTCTCTCTGCTTCCTGACCATCATGAGGTGAACAACTTTGTTTTGTTGTACTCTTCTACCATGATGTTCTACCTCACCACCGCCCAGAAACAACAGAACCAGCAGGCCAAGGACTGAAACTGTGAGCCAAAATAAATCTTTCCTCCTTCTAAGTTATTTCTCTCAGGTATTTGTCATAGCAATGAAAAACTGACTAACACACCATCTAATTGTTGCCATGTGGAAATGCTGGCACACTGCTACCAGAAAAGCTAAGTATGCAAATTTTTGTGTGAAATTTCCCATTTCAAAATGTAACTCATGTTCCAAGTGTTATCCAAGCCAAGGAAAAACATTGGCAGATTGAATTTCATCAGTGGACATTAATTCATGACTTCTAATCAACAGTTATAGTTTCCAGTTTCCCTGAGTAAGAGACGAGCCTGAGAAAGGAGGCATTGCACCGTCTTCTTCCCCGACAAGTGACTCATCATACCCCAGGGTGAGAGCAAGGGGAAACAGTCACCCTCTAATGCTGAGCCCCACTATTTCTCCTGCACCTTGGAGTCCGGTTACTTCCTACAGTGTGAAAATTAATGTCCTTAAGACCAGGTGGGAATGATGCAGAGGCACAATCATAATGATTGCAGAAGCCCAAATGCCATCACCACTTCTAACAAGGTCCCACTATTAGCTAATCTGCTGGATGAGCTCTAGTTGACAATTGTCTGATAACATGGACTTCTAGGGAGGATAAATAAGTCCAAGTCAGAGTGGTGCATGCGGGGGAATGCCTCAGTGAGAATTATGGGGTTTATCAGTTTTTAAAACTTCTTCCCAGTCCAAAAGTCCCAGTACATATTGCTCCGTGCACAATTGATGTCAGACAAATCATGTATTTCTGATACTTTCTTGGGGTCTTCAGAAGTACAAAGTACATATCTGGGTGTTTGGCACAGGTGTAGTTTTTAGGGACAGTGTCTCACTATCTGGCCCAGGTTGGCCTTGATCCTCCTACCTCAGCTTCCCAAGTGCTGGGATTACAGGCATGTACCATGACATGTGGTCCATCTAGATGGCCTTTGTCAGCCTCTTCTTTAAACATTGGTGTTCTTTTCTACCTTTCTCCTTAGGAAATTGTATGCATTCTGTAACTATGCATAAAGAAAGAAAATTAAGGAAATGAAGAAGGGTCAAACCATTGGGTTGACATCTCTCATTCACTACAGGAAGAGATAAAGAAGTATTTTGTAACCTTGCATTGCCACTTTAATGTAACATGAACCTGTCCACAAGTTACCATGACCTAAACTCTAACTGATCAGATTGCTATCCCTCCTCCATCAGGGAAAGAATTAAAGGATGATATCAGGAGAGAACCAGCCAAGCAAAATGACAAGGCTGACTTAACCTAAAAGTAGTACATAAAAGTTTGTCTTCATAAAAGGCCACTTTGCCCCACCCTCCCCCTTGAGGGTAAGTATAGCCATAGTTCTAGTCTAGTCAATGAAATGTCAATGGAATTGCTGGATTGGATTTCTAGGAAAGTTGCGTACAGGAAGCTGAGGAGTCTTCCTCTTTGCATCCTCCTTTTCTGAACTACAGATAAGACGCTTAGAGATCCAGAAAGCATCTTTGACCCTGAAGTGACCTGGTCGATGATAAACACCACATTATTGCAATGGTTTATATTTACCAGACAGATAAAGGTGGCCAAGTCAATCATGAAGGGGTCTTTCTGGACTTAAAACTCAACCCCCAGACTTCTTTTGCATGGGAGAAAAATACACTTCTCTTTTTAAATCAGTTTGACTTTTACTTTCCTGATACAAACAGCCAACCCTAATCCTAAGTGATAGAGAAATTATGTGTAGTATATATTTGATTCTGCTATAAACATCCCTAAGGCAATTGTAATCCTTTAAGAAGTGTATTTCTAAATAAATCCCTCAGGAAGAGTCATAATATGTGAAGCTAAAGTCCACTGATAAAAGAAACTATCACAGACATATACAATATATGAACAGTCTCTCCTGTGAATACTAAGTCCCCTGGAAAAGGGATTGGAGTAGGTGAAAGATAGAGGCAAGTGAAGAAAGGGGGAAATTCTCTTCTGATAGGTGAAAGAGAAGAAGTAAGTCTTTTGACATCAAAGGGAGGAAGAAATGCTGAATTCTGCACACATGGCAGCTCTTCTATTTTTCTTTCCTTTGAAAAGAAGATTAGAGAAAAAAAGATGATAGTGAAAGTGTCAAGGATCTGCTGACTGAGCAAGGAAGTTTAAAGCAGTGAGACGGAAATATATCTCAATAGTGTTATCAAAACTAAGAACAACTGAGGAAAAAAAAAAAACCTGAGAAGTGAGTTGATGAAGCCTATTGGGAGGCCTTGGTGACAATCTTGCCTGTTTGGTGGAAATCTGAGTTAGTCCTGGGAGGCCTGGATTCCAAGTTCAGATTCTTGGTGAATTACAAAGTTAGTTTCTCTATGGAGATGGTCTACTAGTCAAAGGCACATAGCTCACTATCACCACCTGGTGGAAATACACCCAAATTACAGGGTCAAAACTGGTGAAAAGGTTTAATATACAAACATTCCTTTTCATTTTCCTAAACTGCTCTTAATTAGCTTACTTGTAAATCAAGCAACATGGAGCCAAGTTCTGCCTTTATCTATTCATATAATGATTTTCATTTTGTGTAAAGTTATGTTTATTGTGGATACATTTATGATATGATTACAGTTTATAAAGAGCTCTTACACACATTATCCCATCCAGTGAGAACAGAATATCTATATTATCAGAGAAGGTTAGAAAACTAAGGCCCAGGGAGGTTAAATGATTAAATAAAATGCTGTGGAAAAGAGTAAATCTTACGTTATTAAGCTTCTCGACATACAATCTGATACTCATTTCTGCTAATACATACTTCTGACTCAAGAGTAAATCCAGGGCCAGGCATGGTGGTACACACTTATAATCCCAGCTTCTCGAGAGGCAGAAGTAGGAGAATCACAATCTGATCTCTGCTGGGCAAATTGTGAGACCCTATCTAAAAACAAACTAAAGCAAAAAGTGCTGAGAAAGTAGCTCAAGTCGTAGAGCACTTACCTACCAAACTTGAGGCGCTTAGTTCAAACTCCAGTACCACCAAAGAAAAAAAATTTATATATATGGGGGGATTATGACTCTATGTTTCATTGATCCAAAATCAATTTTCCTCCAATGTATTCTCCTAGAATAATCCAGGAAAGAGATTAAGCATCATCAAACATGATTCTCTTGAGACATTGATAATAACAAAGCCTAGGTTTCATCACTTACAGATTAATATTGTCTGAGAAGTAAAAGTGATATTTCTGCATGCTGCTGTCAGTGATGGAATCTCCCTGCAGGAATAAGTCCATAATATTGGTTAAATCTTCAGCCTATCATCTTTTCCTTTAACCATTTAATTTAGAATTATTATTTTTATAAAAATGAGAAATGCCTTTTCCATCACTGCTTGCAGAGAAATGGCTAAAATTTCTACTCATTTCGAAACCATTTTTCTATTTCTTTAACACTCATCCAAGCCAAGTATGTCATGAATCCTCACAGCTGAAAGGAGATCTCAGGGTATGATTACCATGCTCAGAATCAGAGTGAGTTACACACAGAGCTTTGACATCATATTTCGTAGCACTTCAGTGGGGCTTATGTAATTCCATCCTTGTAAAAATCCAACATTGCAGCCATGAGCAGTTTGTAACTGAGAAAACTGAGAGGGTTAAATGTCCAACACAAAACAAAAAGTGATAGAGCTGGAAATTAAACCCAGGGGCTTTTTTTTTTATCTAAACTGCAAACTTATTCTATAACATCACATTAAATTTAAATTTCTATGTGGTCTCTTATAAAATACAAAATCAGAAGCAGAGCAGAGAGACTACCTACAATGAAGATGGTAGGGAGTGATTTTTAACTTTTAAGTCACCCACATGATGGTTAATTGTATGTTTCAACTTGACTGGGTGAGGTGCAGCCCACAGAGCTGGTAAAATACTATTTCTGGTGTGTCTGTGAAGAGGTTCCTGAAAGAGATTAGCATATGAGTCCGGAGACTGCAAAGATGATACACCCTCACCAGTGTGGAGGGCATCATCTAATTCATTGAGGACCCAAGTAGAACAAAAAGGTGAAGAAAGGGCAAAGCCTCCCTCTGTCTTGAACTAGGATGCCCATCTTCTACCCTGAGACATCAGAGTTTCTGGTTCTTGTGCCTTCAGACTTGAACTGAATTGTACTACCAGCTCTCCTGGCTCTTTAGATCACAGGTGGCAGATCACAGGACTTTTTAACCTCCACAGTTATGTGAGCCAGTTCCCATAATAGGTATCTGCTTGTGATAGCTGTCTATCTATCAATTCTACTAGTCCTGTTTCATTGGAGAATCCTGACCAATGCACATGTGTTATATAAACTATTTCACTGACTGTGATAATGAAAGACATTTTAGGGGGTATCATTCTGTTTTGCCTTTAGATCCTAATTACTATGTAATCAAATGACCAGAAAGCCAGTAGTGACCAAGGTCTATTAATCAGATACTGAGCTTGAGAAGGTGGGAAATGTTAGCTATCTGTGGGAGTATAATTGGCATAATTACTGCTATTCTGGAAGTATAGAGTATGATATAAATGCATGATAATATGAATCAAAAGAATGCAAAAAGTTCACATCAAGAATTTCTGTATTATTTTTACAAGTGAAGGACAGGAAGGTAAAATAGGTCTTGTCCAGGGATGGTACCAATAGGATGAGGAGGGTATAAGGAAAGAGTGGAAGGTAAATATGATGGATGTATTTTGTATTCATGTATGAAAATGAAACCTATTGAAATTATTCTAAGAAAGGGTAAGGGGATGAGGGAGAACAATGGAGGGGTGAATCTAATTAAGATATATTGTAAGCACATATGTAAATGTCACAATGTATCCCCCTGTACAATTATATATGCTAATAAAATTTTTAAATTCTGTATTAGTATTAGCAGCCCAATCCAAACTTCTCAGTAAAATTTGAAAACTTGCAATGTATTATAAACTTTTAATATCACTATAAAGAGAAAATGACCAATAGGTGTTAGACTTGCAAATCTAGATTTAAAGTCACAACTGTTCTAAGTTTCTAAACCTTAGTTGAAAATTGAGTGAAGTTTGAAAACAGTGAGAACACTTCTGGCACATATCTGAAAAGTACTGAATTATTATAATACTCTTAGTAAAGGGTTAAATCTAGAGAATGGAGATTCAAAAAATATAATTATTTGGCTGCATGGAAGTGAAATTTCACTCCCAGCAGATTCGTACTTACTTTACACTCTATGGTCATGAATCCTGGATAATTTGTTCATAAGAATTGCCCCTGAGACTTCATGATTCCAAAGCTTGTTCTCTTCTTTCAACTGTAAACCCCTAAATCCAGAGGTTATGCTGTTTGGGGGTTATATGTGAAAAGAAGTTTGTTTACCCTGAAGTTGTAATACATGTACCAGTCTTATAAAAATTAACTCACTCCCAATGACCACATGGCTTTTACCTGTAGAATCACTTGATTTAAGTGGCTTGACTTCATTTATAAATCAGAAAACATAAAGACTCTTTGTGTTTACTTTCTCCCAATAGATTACTTGTAAAGAGAAAGGGAAAGAAAGAGAAAAAGAAAAAGATCCTAGCAGATTTATTTCTAGAAAAGCCAGTGAATTTAAGAATTTTGTCCACACATAGCATAAGGTATGGGAGATTTCTGAAAAAGATTTATTGCACTTATCAGAAGAAAATTTTGGAAAATGTTCAGCAACTTGGAAATGGCCACAAAGGAGGGAATGGGGTATATAAACACATCAGTGGCAGCCAAGGGTAGACTGTCACAGCACAAGTAACACACCAACTTTTGAAAAACTAGAAGTAAAATCCAGTTGCACACTTTTATACATGAGTTTGATACCTACAGTCAAACCATTGTATATAACCAAGGTGAATTTCAACTACCTTAGGAGACACTCTAGTGACAAAGGAAAGTTCTTTCTAATGTGGAATTTTCTTTGGATTTTCCTGCAGACTCCATACTGAAACACCCTGCATATAGATGGCTGCAGTGGAAGTCGCCTTGTACGATAACGTTCATCCCTCTGCCACATTCTATCCATTTAAAAGATGGGAGGTGGGAGGGGAAGAGACTGATAAAGAGTGAAAAATAATGAGACACCCATCTCTGTGTGATGATACTATAACACAATACACTGTAAGCTGTTGGATGATAGGGGAGCAGGGCAATAGAGAAAGAGCAAGTAACAGGGTGGGGGGGTTGATCTGATTAAAGCATGTCTGAAATGACAAGGGGAAACCCCCCTCGGAAAATCAATATACATTAATGAAAGACAGGAAGATAAAACTGATCCTTTCCAAGGATGAATGCCAGTGGGAGAGGGAAGGCATAAGAAAAAAGTAGAGGGTGAATATGGTGGATGTATTTTGTATTCATATATGAAAATAGAATAATGAAACCTGTTGAAAATTGTTCTAAGAAGGGGAGGAAGGGGGATGAGAAAGAATGATGGAGGGGTGAATCTAATTAAGATATATTCTGAGCACATGTGTAAATGTCACAATGTATCCCTCCTGTACAACTAATATATGCTAATAGAAAATAAAGCAAGTTACCAAGTTCAGATCACACTCAATGGGAGGAAAATTAGATTCTGCTTTTTGAGGACAAACTTGGCATTTTTTTAAAATCCATCACCAAAGCAAATACACAGAAAGAAACAGAAGCTAGATTTTGTATTGTTTTTATATTTATTCAGATGTGTATGCATTGTTTGAACCACCATTTTAAAAGACCAACATTTCTCTCTCTGACGATTGCTTCCTAAGTACAGGAGACCTATTAACAGTGATTTGCAACATATACTAATAGCTCAATTACTATATAAAATGTGAGCACAAAGCCATCATTTATCGTTCACATCTGACCACTTGGCTCAAGTTGTATTGATCAGAATATAACCTCTTAGGCTGGGGTTAGGGGCATGGCTCAAATGGTATAGCACCTGCCTAGCAGCATTGAAGCCCTGAGTTCAAACCCTAGTAAAGAAGAAGAAGAACAAGAACAAGAATAAAGAGGAGGAGGAGGGAGAGAGAGAAAGAGGATTGGGAGGGGGAAAGAGGAATGGGAGGGGGAAAGAAGAGGAAGTGGAGGAGATCTTGTAGAAATTGAAAATAAAACTAAAATTCCTAGAGGATGGTTAATGGGCACAGGTACAGTTGAAAAGAAAGACTATGTGATCATGTTCTAAAGCACAGCAGGATGACTATGGTTGTCAACAATTCAATAAACATTTCAAAATAGCAAGTAGAAAGGAGTTTCAATGCCCTCAACACAAAGAAATGATGTATGTTTGAGGTGATTGATATACCAACTACCCTCCCTGACCTGATCATTATGAATTTTAAGCATGTATTGAAATACCTCACTGTGCCCCATAAATATGTACAGTTGCTATATGTTAACTAAAAACATTAAAAATAAAATTAAAGTTAAAAAGCAAAAGATTTTTAAAAGACTAAGATTCCCCTCTCCAGTGAGTGTTCTCTAAACAGATAAGAGTGATTAGCAGTGATTGTTGTCAACACATACTGTTTACCCATTACTGTGTAAAACAGGAGCACAAAGCTTAGTGAATTAAACAGTAAATGCATTATCTCACAGTTCTGAAGGAATCAGAAGGGGCTTATTTGTTCTGGCTCAGGGTCTCTCATGAGGTTGCAGTCCAGAGGTAAGCTGCAGGTTTGGTTGGAGCTGAGAAATCCACTCTCAAGATAACTGTTGGCAGGAGGCCTCAGTTCTTTACTACCCAGGCTTCTCCTCAGAAATGCTTGAGTATCCTCAAGACATGCCTTCCACCAGAACAAGTGATCCTCAAAAGAGCACAGAGGAAAAGAGCACCTTTCATAGACAGTCTCAGAAGTTACAAACCATCCCTCTGCCATGTTCTATTCATTTAAAGTAAGCCAAGTCCAGCCCACACTCAATGGAAGGAAAATTCAGCTCCACTTTTTGAGGAAGGAATTTGAAGACATATTTTTTAATCCACTTCCAAAGCAAATACACAGAGAAACAGAAGTAAGTCAAAGAAGTCTTCCAAAGCTTTCTGTCTAGTCCATTTCTGAGACCCAGCGCATCCATGCTGTTGGTGTTTATGTAAAGTTCAACTATATTCTTAAAAATACATTTTATTCTCCAAGCTATCCAAGTTTCTTTTATTTGTTTTCTAACCCATAAAATCCTAGTCACTAGATGGATTCTTCCAATTAAAAGCTTCATCTCTTCTGATGATTCTGCTTCAACCATGTTGCTGACTGAGACCCAACCACTGATTTTTACACTCAACACCCCAAATCATTTCTCTCTCCCCCAGAGGAGCTCACACACCAAAACTTGCAAGAGATATGGGTACCCTGTTAGGTCTCCTTCTAGACCTGCTCCTCCCCTGCTGTGGACTCTGCTGAGTGCTGCAAAGGAGAACATGAAACACTGAGCACATTTGTTCTGGGCAGAAAATATACAAGATCACTGACAAGGTCCCTGAAAGTTTGAGTTCAAAGTCAAGAAAAGTTGACCCTTCACTACTGAGGCCAATAAAAAAAAATCAATGTCTAATGAATGACCTTAGTCATACCCTAAAAGTGTTCCTTTTCACCTGGCTTCAACTTTCTGGTAATACTTCATAAAATATACTGCTCTATGGGTGAGGAAGTTTCCAAACTCAATCAAAATGACTATAAGGGGAAATAATAGCATCTATGCTATGGATGTAAGAGTAAACCCTCTCTCATTGTTACTATCAACAAGTAATGGGTTTGGTGATGACTGATAAAGGTAATTAAATATTAAGTCTGTCAGTGTTGGTTTTGTACTATCCAAGGCAAACAGGTATTTCTGATGGGTGTAGGAATTTAGGCCACTTTAGGATGGAACAGGAAAACCACACTATACTCTTCCAAAGTCATCAAAACATATTTCTCAAGGAGGAAGGAAGGGAAAGGATATTTATAGATGGCCTGTGGTATGGCTGGCTGTATGCAAAGTACTTTTTTATTATTGTTATTCATTTATTCACATGTGCGTACATTGTTTGGGTCATTTCTCCCTCCTGCCCCCCTCTTCCACCCTCTCCCCCCACCACTTCCAGGCAGAACCTGTTCTGCTTTTATCTCCAATTTAGTTGAAGAGAAGACATAAGCATAATAAGGAAGACAAAACATTTTTGCTAGTTGAATCAAGGATAGCTATACAGAAAGATTCCTAGCATTGATTTCATGTGCAAATGTGTTACAACCCAAGTTGATTCATCTCTAACTGATCTTTACACTGGCTCCTGATCCTCTTCATGGGTGGTCTCTAAACTAAAGAGACCACCCACAGAGTGGGAGAAAATATTCTGTATTAGTTCCTCTGGAGTGGGGACATCAAACATTTTCATGTTTTGGGTTTTCTACCTATTCCCATATCTCCCATATATGCTATTCCCTTGTCATGTGACCCAAGTCCAACCACATTGCTGCATTTGCCCTAGATCTAAAGTCTGCATATGAGGGAGAACATACGATTTTTGGTCTTCTGAGTCTGGCTAACCTTGCTCAGAATGATGTTCTCCAGTTCTGTACATTTCCTTGCAAATGATAAGATTTCATTCTTCTTCATGGCTGAGTAAAATCAACTTACAAAAATCATTAGCTTTTTGTTATACTTTATCTAAATATGGTACAAACATTTAAAAGGTTCAAAGTGTCAATTTATATAAAACAATGAGCTAAAGCTCTCTTTTATCCAAGAGTGTTACATTTAAATCCTGACAGCCCCTGCCTCCCACAGGTGTGGCCTTAAAGGGACAGACTCACTCCCTGAGTCATAAATGCATCAACCCAATCTTCCATTTCCCAACCCCTATACAGAATTTAGATTCCCTATTGCAGAATTTAGATCCCTAGGTATGTAGTCCCTGAACAGACACCTTTTTATGCTCCTCCTAATATTCCTATTTGGGTCTTAGATAATGTATGGCCACCCATTTCTCTCTCTGTAGTTGGAGGACTCTTGAAATTGTCTAGGGGACAGCATTTCACAGTGGTTCTCCTGGCCAATGCCCATCCTGATGCCTATGTTCTTGCTGTCCTATTCTTAAGCTTCCTCCCCTGTATCATACTGCATTTCTGTTATTGCTAATCAAAAATTTAACCAGTTGTACCTCTAGGGACACCAACCTCTCCAAAACCGCCCTGAAAACTACTGTGAAGGCCCCATCCAGGACGCCACAGGAACCTGAGGATCCTGCCCCATACAATGCCCCTGCCAGCAGAAAGCAGCTAAAGAGACCGATGCTTCGCCCCAATTCCTGATCCTCAGCCCCTATCCTCATCATTATTAAAGAAAAAATGGGGGAATGATAGAACAATAATGTCGCCATTTTGTGAATCAGCCAAAATGGCAGCCCCGCCCTTAAACAAATTCCCGCACTCTAAGACAGCCCCACCCCTACCAGAGACTACTGCGCATGCGCTAACCTCCTTACCCTCCCCCTTCTATAAAAGCCACTGCTCGCCCAGGCTCGGGGCTGTGCCATCTTTTCCCCGGCCAGCCTGGCAGTTTGGGCCTGCCATTAAACTTTGCTCTATGGACATGAGTTTTCTCATGAGCTTTCTTTGTGAGCGGCGTTTTTCCTAACACTTTTCTAAACAGCAACAACAAACAAACTGAAAAGGAAAATAATGGAAACAATTCCATTTATAATAGCCTCAAAAAAAATCAAATACCTAGGAGTAAACTTAACAAAGGATGTGAATGACCTCTACAAGGAGAATTACAAAATCCTGAAGAAAGAGAACGAGGAAGACTACAGAAGATGGAAAGATCTCCCGTGCTCACGGATTGGTAATAGTATAGATCATAGCACTTTTCACCAAGTTGATGCTTGAAACATTGTTCTAAAGTAGATGGATCTTCCATGTTTATCACCTGTACTAGTATCAACTCAAAATGGATCAAGGACTTTTTAATATCAGACCCGAAACTCTGAAGTTAGTACAGAAAGGAGCAGGAAACACTCTGGAACTAATAGGTATAGACAGGACTTCCTCAATAGAACCCTAGCAGTTCAGCAACTAAAAGAAAGGATAAACAAATGGGACTTCATAAAATTAAAAAGCTTCTGCACAGCAAAAGAAATGGTCTCCAAACTGAAGAGACCACCCACAGAGTGGGAGAAAATATTTGCCAGCTATACATCAGACAAAGAACTGGTAACCAGAATATACAGGGAACTTAAGAAACTAAACTCTTTTAAAATCAATGAACCAGTTAACAAATGGGCAACTGAACTAAACAGAACTTTCTCAAAAGAAGAAATTCAAATGGCCAAAACACACATGAAAAAATGCTCACCATCTCTAACCATAAAGGAAATGCAAATCAAAACCACACTAAGATTCCACCTCACCCCCGTTAGAATAGCCATCATCAAAAACACCACCAACAACAGGTGTTGGTGAGAATGTGGGGTAAAAAGATCCCTCGTACACTGCTGGTGGAAATGCAAGCTGGTGCAACCACTCTGGAAAAAAATTTGGAGGCTTCTTAAAAATCTAAACATAGATCTTCCATATGATCCAGCAATCCCACTCCTGGGGATATACCCAAAGGAATGCAACTCCAGAGGCAACTGCACACCCATGTTTATTGCAGCACTATTCACAAGAGCCAAGTTATGGAAACAGCCAAGATGCATCACTACTAACAAATGGATCAAGAAAATGTGGTATTTGTACACAATGCAAAGTACTTTAATAATCACCAGAACCTATAGAAACTGCATTTGTAGTAGATATTGAGGGGCCTTGCCTAGATTCCCTGTTCAAAATGAATGCATGCCATGTACTCCAGTTCTGGGAACATGGGTTGCTGGAAGCTCATGGCTGTACCTCTCACTGGAAAGTGCCTGAGTTACAAGGAAATACATCACCCAATGTTAAGCATCCTCCCAGGAAGTGGTATGTGGCCAATGGTTGACTGAAGACTCAAAGGTTCTGCCCCTCTCTTCCAGTTGGAGACAACTCTGAAGGGCCATCCCAGCCCCAGACTTCCTATCCAAGGTCCAGAGGCCTCAGCTGCAGCCACATTTCAGGTCCTCTTATCCCTCTGTCCAATCCTGCAATTCTCACTTTCTTGCAAGTACAGCTCCCCACTAAGCCTCTGCTTGCAACTGTCCATCTCAGAGCTTGTTTCTAAAAACCTGATCTAAATCAGTACTGTTGTCTCCATTATCCAGATGACAAAACTGAGCTTAGAGAGTTTTACCAAGACACCCAGGGTCACATAATAGCTGACAGAGAAGCTCTGATTGGAGCCTTCCAAAGCAGTTGCCAGACTCAGTCTCTTCCAACCAGGCATTCCATATCTTTTTTCCATTTTCAAGGTTCTTTAATACCTAGAAAGGCATCCTGGGGAGCAGACCAAGAATTCTGGCCATTGCAATGGTTCTCCTGACCACCTTGTAATAGTGAACAAATTTGTTTTGTAAACTAGCCTTCATGTGTTGAGACAATGTGAGTCTGTTCCTTTAGGGGAATGGATAAACTGTTTTTGTCCTCCACTGTGAGGTCTTGCCTAAGATTCTGCCTGCCATCGTTATGGCTGCCACAGCTTTCTGTGTCATTTGCTTGGTAACAGTCATACATGTTTTATATTCACCAGCAGGACCAAAGCAAAATTTCACTGTGCTCCCCATTGCAGTAAGCTATAGAAATCACAAGTAGACGGGGAGCAGGGGCAGTGCAGATATAAAGCAGAAGAGAGGATGTGTAGAGGAATTGCAGCCCCAAGTTTTTGTGAGCTATGAGGATCAGGATGAGTAGTGTCTAGGGAGCCATAGACACATTGAGGGTTTCATCTCCAGGATTTGAATTTCTAATGCAGAAACCAGCAGAGTGATTTATTAGTCTGACCTCATGGATCTATATCAGACAAATCTTACCTTCACATTAGGATCAACAACCCCAGAAATTGCTTTACTATTAGAGAAATATATATACGTTTTATGGCTGCCTTTGTGAACCACATACACCCAATGACTTAGAAAAGTAGTAAGTTTTCTATATAGAAGATGGAAAGATTCTGTGTCTAGGTCTTAGCTTCAGATTAGTCTGTTGATTTCCTTTTTTTTTTTTTTTTGGCAGTACTGAGGTTTGTTAGGCAAGTGCTCTACCACATAAGCCACATTTCCAGCCCTGTTTTTATTATTTTTAAATTGTAAAAATAATAATAATACCAATGGTAAATTTTCAGACAATACAAAACTATAAGGACTGGTAGAGTGGCTCAAGTGGCAAAGTGCCTACTTAACAAAAAGAATATAAAATAATAAAATTTGACTTTTACTCCTTAGCTAAGTCCACCTCTCTGAGATGTTGCTACCGGTTAGAGTTTGAAGCATGTTCTTACAGACTTGAATCCATATAGTCTCAAGTGTGTACACACACATACACATACACAACCTTGGACATACACACCTCACACCTACACACAAACACACTCATACACACGAACACACACATGACATAAATATGATTATATGATCCAGGTTGTTCAGTGTCTTCTGCTATTTCAAATGATGCATGATTTCTCATATGATCAATGCAACTCAATACCAGCAGGTAATTATCAATAACAACAGCAGTTATTCTGGTAATGAAGCGTACTATGAGCAGATGTCTCAATTGCTTTCTGTCTATTAACACATCTGCTCTTCATGCTTAGTTTACAGATGAGGAAACTGAGGCCCCTAGAGATGTCATTAAACCTTCCCAAGGACACACAGTAAGTGGCACAGCTGGGATTTGAACTTGGACAGTTTGACTGCAGATCCTTGTTCTTACAGAGAATTGGAAAAGGATTCTTTGGGTGCTTGCTACAAAGTGAATCACCAAGTTCTGAGCTCCCCAGATTCCCATTTCAGAAAACAGGAAACACAAATGGCTTTTGTTAGGTGGAGTCATGATGGCTACATACTGCAAGAAGAATAATTTGTGAGATTTAAAAGCTGAGACAAGGACCCCAGTGACTCCGCTTATTGTAATCGTTAAAGATTTTATTGTGATTCAGAGAGGAGTAGATCATAAGAAGATTTTAAAATTAAAAATACAGTAGGCATTTAACAAATGGCGGGTGGATGATGGATGATGAATTGTGCATGATAAATGATGGGTGACTCAATGCATGGATAAACAAACGACCAGATGAATGAAGCAAAGGCAAGCCAGAGAAACAGGCTTGGGTCCTAGAATGGAGCCCAAGTCTTAACCATTGAATAACTAACTGCTCTCTCTGGCCCTGAGTCCAGATTGCTCCTTTAGTTCCAGTAACACACATTTTCCTGATTTGGGAATTTGATGAGTCCCATACAGGCCTCCTGACCCCAGACTCCAAAGGTCACCTTTCTGCCACCCAGTTCTTTATTTGACCTTCATTTTCTTCTTTCCTGTTAGCCTTCTTTCTGCTTCTCTTCTACCTCTTAATTTTCTTTTATTAATTTTCCATGGTTTTCTTTTTTAATTAAAATGTAACATTTACAATGAAATAATGCAAAGATATCGAAGAAATACTTCCTAATGCCTCCTTTTTATTCTTGGCTTTCTAAGATAGCCAGCATCAACAGCCTGGGGTGTATTTTTCTACCTCTTTATCATATGCACAGAAATGTACACAAATATACAATCATATGTAGAAAAAGGATTTTTGATTATTTATTTTTTTTAAAATAAGGTTATAATATACATCCTTTAATGTACCACTGTTTGCTTATATTTATTCTTGTCATTCTTTAGTTTACTTTGTTTCTTGAGACAGGGTCTCACTATGACTATGAGGTCATGACCTTGACCTCATGATCCTCCAGCCAGAGCCTCCCAAGTACCAGGATTCCAGGCACGCACTACCACACCAGGCATATTTATTCCTTTTAATGACTGCAATATGTGTCATTATAGGTACAGAGTCTGTCTTATATTAAGGAACATTCAGGATAGTTTCTAATCTTTCCCCAAAGAAATAAGTTTATATTAAACATCCTTGAAAGTATGTCCTCATATAGAAATGTTTTTATTTACATAAGTTGATTCTTAAATCTAGGGTTGCTAGGTAAGAAGTGTGTGTAGATTATTTTTAACAGATATTTAAATTTTTCCAGTATTACTTGTTGTCACATTTCATATTCCTACCAGCAATATATGAAAGCTTCTTTCCTAACATTTTTGTCAGCTTGAGATAGCTTCCCTTGTTAGTTTTTTTTCCCAATCTAATGGATAAAAAAAATGGCATCTCATTTCAGCTTTAATTTGCATTTCCCTGGGCATCCTTTTGGATGTCCATAGGCCATTTGGACATTCTCTTTGGAAGGAGCCACTCACAGCCTTCGCCCATTTTTCTACTGAGTTGTTTATCTGTTTTTTCTCAGTTTATGGAAAGCTTTTGCATATTAAGAATGTTAATATTTTTTTCTGGCATTTGTGTTACAAAAATACTTCATTTTGACTTTGACTGCTTTCTGTTGTTTTGGTCTTGGTTTTAGCTGTGTATTTTTATTTTTCATTTATTGTTAATTAACAAAAAAATTATGTATTTGTGATGTAAAATATGTTTTGTTTTAATTTGATTCTTTTTTATGCTTGTAAATTGTTTCTTAGTGCAGTCATTAATATCTGCTTTTCATCAATATTGTTGATGAAATCTTCTATCTTCAAAGAAACATCTGCCATGATGCTTGACACACAGTAAGTGATTTTGAAATATACTTTCCCTTCCCTTAGTACACACACTCAGCCAGGCCCAAGAGAGGATAGCTGGTCTTCAGAACCATGGTTTTTACAAGGTTAAGGAAGCAAAAAGCACAAGGAACTGGAGGGCCAATCTCCATATGGAGCAGTGCTGGAGGCATAACAATGGCTGGTATTCACATAATGACATGTATTGAGTTAATTCATTTAATCTTCAGAAGTCTATACTATGGGTACTATTACTAACACACTTGCAGTTAAAGAAACTGAATTACAGAGATTAATTAACTCACTGGGGATCAGAGAGCCAGTTAATGGCAGAACTGGGATTTGAACCCATGTAGTCCAGCTCCAGCAGCCATATTTTTAGCTGCTCTGGCACATTTTGCTATACTTTATTTTGCCATAGCCTACCATACCACACTGCAATATGCTATATTCATGACTGGTTCAGGGTGTTAAGTAGGGTGAACCAGGGAGAGTGAGGTAGCTCAAGTATGAGCAAAGGTGAGGGCTAGGTCAGCAAACTAACAAAACTAATCCCATGGCCTGATTTTCAGCGAAGAGCTTGAAGCTCACCATTCTCATTTTCAGCCTCAGAAAGACCTCTTCTTGGGGCAGTTTCCTCTAAAACAGACCCAGCACATCTGTCAAGGTGTTTTATAGGCAGACAATAGGCATATAGCTAATTCAATAAAAGGGCAATTTTTGGAAGGCTCTACAGGTTAGTTCATAGAATTGAAGTAAAACCTGAGCAACCAAAGGGATGTGAACTGGAACCACTCCAGGCAACAAGGTGAGGAGCACACTAGTCCCTGACCACACCCCCCACCCGTGGAAATGAACAAACCCCAGACACTTCCCACCCAGCCCCAATTCACTCTTCCTAAGATTCCAGAAAGAGTGCATCTGATTGGAGGATGAGGTATGGAGAGGCTGCTATTAACAGCACATCTCTTCTTGGTTCTCCTGATCTTGCCTGTGATTGTGGTAGACAGGTAGCACACTAACAGCCTCTCATCAACATCCTGAATCTTTCTTCTATTCTCAAACAACAGATACGGAAACTGGCAAACAAATTCCCCCCACACTCACCTCCAGTAGGATAACACTGAAGCACATCCAAGTGGCTTTTCAGAAAGCTTTCAGGAGGGATTGGTCATCACCCATAGTGGTAATCTGCTCACTAACCACGCTATATTGCTGTATCTCCCATTCCTATCTTCAGTTCTCATTGTGATTTTCAAATTCACATCCCAAATAAACTACTTGAACTCAAATCCTTTCCTCAGGAACTACTCTGGTGATTGCTACAGTTTGGATGAAGTTTGTCCCTCAAAGTTTCAAGCGATAGAAGCTTGTCCCCAGTGTAACAGTACTGAAAGATGGTGGGGCCTGTAAGTGACAGGATGTAGTGAGAGGTGATTGGGCCATGACCACTGTCTTGAAGGGATTAATGCTGGTTTCTTGGAGTAGGTTGGGTCTCGCAAGTATGGATGCATTACCACAAGAGCAGGTTATTGTAAAAGAGTGATCCTGGTCCCTCCCTGGTTTCTTGATTCTCTTTCACCATGTGGTCTCTTTGCCTTTCCCTTCTACTTCTCTCCTATGTTATCACAGAAGGCCCTCACTAGAAGCCAACCAGATGCAGCTGCCCATTCTTGGACTTTCAGCCTCTTGAGTTATGAGTTAAGTACGCCTCTTTTCTTTATAAAGCACCCAGCCTCAGATATTTTGCCATAACCACACAAAACAAAGACAGTGGCACATTGAGATAAGTACCTTACTTAATAGCCCGCCAATACAGTGTTCACTGGGAAGAGTTCTTTTTCCTAAAGAAAAAACAGGATGCTATTGCCAAAAGAAAAGAGAAGATATGTTGGGAAGGAAAAAAAAATATTTCTGCCTCATCCAGGTTGGTCTTAGCTATCTCTGTGTAGACATCCACTTTAGAAACATCACCCAGAGTTTTGCCTGCCCAGCAAAGCCAATGTGAATCAATTCCCCTTTTAAATCCTCAAGGCCGGAGCCAAGACACTCAGACAATGCAGAGTCTGAAAAAGACCCTTTAATGTGCAACGGAAGGGCCATGAGGAAGCTATAAATCAGGCAGCATTACGATTGTCACTGACAAGTAGGAAGGGATCTGTCCCCTCATCCTACATAGAGAGTAGACTGCAGCTTACCACCATGCAGACCCTCGGACCACTCTGCAACATGTCTTGGGCACCTAGAAGCCCAGGAGAACGTCTAGCCTTCAAGAACAACCACTTAAAGCACAGAATGCACGTGAGAATTCACGCCAATGAGAAAAGGGCCATCACATCAGGACCCAAGGGATTGAACTCTGAAATCCATAGGAATTCAGCAGGAGTCTGTCCTGACTCCTGCCTGAGTATTCAATGCATAGAAGCTGAGGCTGCTGGACAGACCCTTGAAGAAATCTCAGATCTAACCCAAAAAGCATTCGGAGTGCCTGCTGCTCACCTGGATCGTCGCTGGACTTTCTGTATCCAGAAATGTTAAGAGCCCTGCCCAAAGAGCTCACACCCACATTTTTTCCCATCATTATTCCCTGAACAACACAGTATAACAACTGTTTACATTACACGTAATGCAAAGATGAGTTAATTAGAGGTAAGGGCAAAATAGCTTCTGCCGGTATCGAGGGGGTTGGGGGGGAGAGGGAGGGGGCGGAGTGGGTGGTAAGGGAGGGGGTGGGGGCAGGGGGGAGAAATGACCCAAGCATTGTATGCACATATGAATAATAAAAAATTAATTAATTAAAAACAAAGATGATTTAAGGCACGTGGAAGGATATGTATAGGTTACATGCAAACACTACACTGTTTTATATAAAGGACTTGAGCACCTGCAGGTTTGAGTTATCTGTGAGGGATATTGGAACTAATCCTCTGCAGATATGGAGGATATAACAATATTCATTTATTCATAAGCACATACTGTGTTATATTATGTGATACATTAATTTCTTGCTCATAAGTCTGAGGGTCAGCTGGCTTTCAGCTGATCTAGGCTGGGTTGGGTTCAGATGAACCACAGTTATTTCTCTTTTTGAGGGGAAGTCCTGGCTCTTCAGACATTTTTATCCTACAGAGATGACAGCAATGTAGCAGGGTCAGCACATGTCAAATCTCTGCTGGTATCAGTTCCACTTAAATCCTAGCTGGGTATGAAAGTAGGCTCCACCCACCAGGAGTACATGACAAATGGATGGACAATTCTATTACAAGGGGGAAGATGGAGCTAATGATTCAGTCCTAATTAATGGTAAATAATCAGTTTTATGAAGGTAAAAGGAAAAGAGCATTGCATACACAAGTATAGTAGGGCTAGAGAAACACGAAGATGGACACCAACCTAGCCTACAAGGTTTACAGGGGCTTGCATATCTTATGAAGATCTCTCCTACATTCACCCTGGTAAAGACATACTCCCACACAGAATAAGGCTGGGCTACAGATACTCAACTCTTGCACAAAAGGACCCAAGAGCTAACATGCTCCTTGTATCTTTTTCTTCATTCTCAGGTCACTGTCACCCCTGGGATGACATTAGTGACCACCAAAAGAACAGTGTTAAGACAAGAAGTAGGAACAAAAACCAAGTCACAGGGAATTAAGATTGTAAGAACATGGTTGCTACAATGTAGACATTTATGCTGGAATTTAATAGAGGTGAGAAATGAAAGAAAAAGAAGAAAAGGTGGAACGTACAACTGCAACTTCAGGGCAACTGCAACTTCAGGGCACTTTTCCTTCTACTTGGAATTTTTCCCTCCAGATTTTATCATGCAGGTTTAAATTCAACCATTGCCTCCTCAGAAAGATTTACCCTGCCACCCTTGCTCCCAGTTAAAGCATCCCTGCATTTCCCACGTTGCTATATAATACATACTTCTATCTTTATTGCATGTATCTGCATTTTTATTTTCTGCTTGCATGCTTATCTGTCCTCCTCCTGTAATCTGTCTTATTCACAGCATCCCCAGTGTCTTCCATAATACCTGGAACATGGCAAGTACACAAAATAATTGTTTTTGTTCGTGTTTTTTGGTGGTACTGGGGTTTGAACTTAGGGCCTTGTGCTCTCTAGGCAGGCATTCTGCTGTTTGTGCCACATTTTCAGCCCTTTTTTTTTATTTTGGTGATAGGGCTCTCTCTTTGCCTTAGACAAACTGTCTCATAACTGTCCTGTTTTCAGCTTCTTGTGGAGCTTGGAATGGCAAGCATGCAACACAGCACTCAACTATTGATTGAGATAGGGTCTTGTCAGCTTTTTGCCCAGGCTGGGCTAGAACCATGATCCTCCTGATCTCAGCCTCCCAAGTAGCTGGGATTACAGGCATGAGCCACTGACACCCAGCTCAAAATAATTACTGAATAGATGAATGGATGGATGGTTCAGTGGATAAATTTGGAACTGTGGGAAAGTGGCAATATTGGATGACAAGAATATAGGAAGGAGAAGCAAGAAAAGTAACAAAAAGGAAAAAGAAAAAAATACTGAGGCAAAGTTGAAAGGAACAAAAAAATGACCCAGGAATTACGGGGGTAGCCAAAGGGTTAATGCCTACAGCTACTGGCTGGATGTGGGGCATGAAGTGTCTGCACCAGGGTGTCCGGGGACATTGCTTAACAAGGGTCTTGCATCTCATTTGCATTCCTTTATCCATCAAAACCTGACCAGGAAGCATTGAGTCGGAAATGGCTACACATTCTGCATTCTTCCTCTGTGCAGAAAATAATTACAACAACAGCTCAGAACTAGCCCAGCAGGAATAGAAAGGTCAAAAGACAACTGTTTCTTGTAAATAAATAATAATAAATTACCATGTTTGAATATACTCAGGCTCCCTCTGTGGTTTGCAGTGCCACTCTGGATTAGGGCTCCAGATGACAGTCCAGAAGCCTGGAACTCTGAAGGTCCTGACCGTTTGCATACACACCACCTCCCATTTTGATTATGGAAAATTACTGCCTATACATCTCCTTCTGAGACTCTTACTGGAATTCTAATTCCTAACTTTTCCATTTGCATCCCAAATGCTTTCTGGGAGAGTTTGTTGACTGACTTCTTCAGTTCACTAATTTATTCCATAGCTCTGTTCATTGTTCCATGGGTCCATGGACAATATATTTTTCATTTCAACAATATATTTTTCATGCCTCAAATCTCCAAATAATTCAGATTTTCTTATTCCTATTTTGTGTTCCTAAGATCTTTTTTCCTTCAGGGTATTTGTTTTCCTCATTTCAATTTTTAAAATTCTCAGCAGGGTGTCAGTGTCTCTTGCCTGTAATCCTAGCTACTTAGAAGCAGAGATCAGGAGGATTGTGGTTTGAAGCCAACCCAAGCAAATAGTTCGAGAGACCCTATCTTCAAAAAAAAAATCACAACAAAGGACTGGTGGAGTGGTTCAAGGTGTAGGCCGAATTCAAACTCTAGTACCACAAAAAAAAAAGTCTGTCTAATTCCTTATATATACTTCTTATGACAAAGATTATTTAATTTGGTATTTTGTTATTTTTCCTGTGAACTCATATTTCTGTGAAATATCTGATACCTCGTTATGGTCAATAAATCTGGTAAAGTCGGTGGCAAAAATCCTTGATCCTAGTTTGAATTTTAGCTATACTGGGCTATGGGGAGGAAGAGAGATCTTTCAGTACAGAGAGCCCAGTATAACCATTTACCATTTAGACAAATATTTTTTTGTCCCTATGATACTGTGATGTAATAAGAAATATATATTTGATCTTTATTCCTAGTGTCTGGCCCAAAGATCCTTAAATTGTTGGAACTGTCTCAGTGATAGAGGTGAAAGGGGAGCCTTCTCTTGTTCTTTATAAGTACCTTTCAACCATATGCTATATGGTGTATGTTAATGAGATGACCCTTTTTTTTTTCTGAAGCACTGGCATTAGAACTCAGGGCTCCATGCTTGCTAAGCAGGCAGTCTACCACTTAAGCCATGGCCCCCAGCCCAAGGTGAACCTTGATGGGCCCCTAGAGAGCTTCAGGATGGGGACTGAGTGCCAATGGAACAAGCCAGGTGACAAAAGGATGGGAACTCTCGCCCCAGGCTTGACCTCCAGATAGGGAAGGGAGACTAGAGATTGAGTTAATCACCAATGATCAGTGACCTAATCAGTCATGGCTACTTCATGGACCCCCATTAAAAACTTAAATGATAGGCTCCAGAAAGATTCCAGAGAGGTGACCACCTCAGGTGCAGGGTGGGTGGCATCCAGGGAGAGAACGGATGCTCTGTGCCCCTTCCATCATGCCTTGCCCTACGCACCCCTTCTATTTGCGCCTGAGTTGCACCCAATGAGCTCTGTGATCCATTCTAACAATTTAGCAAACCCAAGAGACCCTCAACTTATAGCCAGTCAGTCAAAAATACAAGAAGCCCAAGAATTTACACTTGGCATCTGAAGTAAAGGTAGCCTGTGGAACCAAGCCCTTAGTTTATAGATCCTGATCTTAACTCCAGATAGTGTCAGAATTGAACTGAATTGTATACCCATTTGGTGTCCAGAGAGTTGGAGAATTGGTTGATGAGAGAAAAACCCACATCTGGTGAGTAAAAATGGCACGGTACCTCTCCTCTCCTCCTCTTCTCCTCTTGGAACAGACCAGTTCCAAGGCTGCAGACAATGCTGTTTTTCATGGGTTCCCTCCCTCTGTGACAATTATCTAGGGACCAGCCAGCTCACTTGCAGGACTTGAAAACCAGTTCATTCCCCACCACGGAGCTCTAGCCTGCCTTTCTATTACTCCAGCTTCCTCAGACTACTACAGTACCTAAGTGCAACTTTTCTGCCCTGCAAGATCTTAGAGAGTCTGTCTCTAAAGTCCTCACCCTCATCCATGCACCTGGGCCTCTCCTTCCCTTTCTTTCAAGCACTTTTTCTCCAAGTGACTCCCTAGGTTTCATTAGATCCTAGGATCCATCAGCCTTCTTGTAAGGAAATATAGGCCCCAAAGTGACCACGTGGAGAGGAGTGATCTGGCCAAGAGATTCTTTATTGCCCGGTGGGAGAGGGAGAGAGCAGAGAGAGCCAAGAGAGAGAGGGAGAGAGGGGCAGGGGCTTAAATACCCCTCAGTGGGACTCAGCATGATTTGATTGGTTAGGAGCTTATGGTTCATGCTGATTGGAGGTTGGGGCAGAAGGAGGATTCAAGCTAGACTTGAGGCAGGACCATGACCCTGGAAAACAGAAGCTTAAGGGTGCAGTAAGAACTGAAACCTATCGGCGCCATTATTGCCAACATTCCTCCCTTTTTTATTTGTTAAGGAAGGGGGGCGTTGTGTTCGCTCTGGCTTCTTCAAGCTGGCAAGGGGTGGCATAGGGGAAGGGAGGGTTAGTTGGCAAATGGCATTGGGGTAGTGAGTCTCATAATGGCATACACCCAGGCTCCAAAGGTGAAAATTTCCTCCTCCCTGAAGTTGATGAAGGTCCCTTGTAGCCATAGGTCATAAAGAGTCTCGAGCCAATCCTCCAACCTCCGCATGGTGGGTATCAGCCAACTATCCTCGCATTTTGGAGAGGTTGATATCCCTGGAGGTACCACTGGTTAAATTTTTGATTAGCAATAACAGAAATGCAGTATGATACAGGGGAGGGAGCTTAAGAATAGGAGAGCAAGGACATAGGCATCAGGATGGGCATTGGCCAGGAGAACCACTGTGAAATGCTGTCCCCTAGACAATTTCAAGAGTCCTCCAGTTCCCTTCTCCATTTTCTAATTGTTTCTTGAGAGGTGTCACCATTGGGGAACCCACTGAGCTTGACAGCAGTGGGTGTCATGAGAATGACCAGATGAGGGCTGGTCCATCAAAGTCCCAATGGAGAGGGTAGAAGATCCTTTTTGGAGAACAAGATGCCCTGGTTTAGCAGAAATTGTTATAGGGTGGGCAGGATCTGGTTTGCATGCTCTCTGAGAAGTTCCCTAAGAAGGCAGGTTGTCAGCCAGAGGAGCAGTCTGTTGGAGGCAAGTTTTTCTAAAAGAAATGGGTGGCCATACATTATCTAAGACCCAAATAGGAATATTAGGAGGAGCATAAAAAGGTGTCTGTTCAGGGACTACATACCTAGGGATCTAAATTCTGCAAAATCCTATAACTGCCAGGAAAGCTGTAAGCTGTCTTATGGTATGGGGGTTGGGAAACAGAAGATTGGGTTGATGCATTTATGACTCAGGGAGTGAGTCTGTCCCTTTAAGGCCACACCTAGGTAGGTGACCTGTAGGAGGCAGGGGCTGTCAGCATTTAAATGTAACACTCTTGGATAAAAGAGAGCTTTAGCTCATTATTTTATATAAATTGACACTTTGAACCTTTTAAATGTTTGTACCATATTTAGATAAAGTATAACATAACACTGTTACAAGGTGGTCATTTAAGACACATAAGCAAATATGTAAATGAACTCTGATTTAGTAGTACTTAAAGCTTGACAAGATCAGCAGAAAACACAAATAATTTCTTTGATAAAATCTTTCTCTGTAACGGTTTTTTGTAGATGTTACTCAGAGCAGAATAATATTAAGATAACCTTGTTATTTTATAGACATAGAGGATTTGATTTTAGTTTGACATGACCCTAAAAATCTTTTAGGCAATTCTTAGATTATATTCAACTTTAACTTTATCACACACTGAAGCTTTTATTATATACTTTTCAAACTTACTCAGACCTTCATACAACATACTAAACCCTTTGATGGTTTGTTTTTATCCTTCCTATTTGAAACAATCTTTAGGACAAACGCCTTCTTTGCAAAATCCCTTCTCATCCAAAAAACCATTCCTTTTCTCTTTAACTTCCCAAAAAATACATTTATTACCTATCTATATCCTTTCCAGTTGTTTACTTTGTAACTTGTATTTTAAAATTAACTTTTATAAGAATTTTAAATTTATTATATGGGCTGGAGTAACTAATTAGTAGCCCTTGTTGTTTTAAGGAATAGGCATAAGGCCTCATCATTCCTCGGGCTTGAGGGGATATTGTTTTGGGTGTGGAAACTGTGAGGGATTTTTGAGTTTTATTTGAATAGGGAGGGCTGTCCTGGCTCATCGTACACTCATCTCATCAGTCCACACTGTGGAACCTTCTTTGTTCCTGAAGGAGGGGGCAGCAGAGATAGCTGCCTGGGGGGAGGAGAATTTGAGCCTTTAATTGAGATAGTAAATCCTGTCCCAGCAGAGACACTGGAGTTTCAGGTACTATGGGGAAAGAGTGACAGAAAAGGAGGTCTCCCCAAGAGCAGGCCAGAGGCCAGGTAAACTAGTGCTCTAGTTTACGGGGCTTGCCAGATTTGGCCCGAATGATAACTTTTGTCATTGGATCAGGGACCAGGAGAAAAAGGTAAAACAGAGAAATGGGCTCCACTGTCTAGGAGGAAAATGACCTTTTGTTTTTCTGCCATTATGGCTCCTCATCATTGATGCCAAGAAGTGGAGTGTGGACAGGAGGCTTGGACCCATCAATCCATAGAAGGTGGCACCTTGTCTTCCATCTGGTGACAGGGACACTTAGACCTCCAGTGGTTACCCTTTCAGAGGGCAGGGTCCCGGTTGGGGGCGGGGCTGTCTCCTGGGCTGTCCCCCTTTAAGCATTCTCTGCAGAAGTGCTCCTCCTGTCCACCATGGTAGCAAGTTCAGGATACAGGCCCCAGTCAGGTGGGACCCTCTGAGAGCAGCAATGAGGCCATGGTGTCTCTTATCTTTTTCTCTCCTGTTGGTAAGGTCCTGGACATACAGACATAGCCATAAATACAAACATGGCTAGCTGTATTACTTGGCTCAATGACTTTTCCCTTCAGCCACAGTCTGAGTTTATGAATATCTGGGCTGACTGTTAGAAATTTATCTTTGAGGAGAACCTCTGTCACCTGTGACTCTGAGTCCACTGTGGTATGCTTTCTGATAGGTTGTTGCTGTAAAGTAAAGTTGTTATTTTACATTGACACCTGACACTCTGGAGAGCAAATCTCTGAACTGTTCTGGGCCTCAGTTTCCTCGCTTGAAGAATGAGGGATCTGGTCTAGGTTAAACTACGTTTTTCTACTATGAGATGGCTGAAGTGATATTAATGCCACTTGCCTTCTTTACCATTTTTTATTTTTTATTTTTTTTTTAGTAATGCTGGGGAATTGAACCCAGGGCTTTGCACATGCTGGGCAGACATTCTCCCATTGAGCTACTTCCTCAGCCCCAAATATTATTATTATTATTTCTTACTTTGGCTGTACTGGGCCTGAACCCAGGACTTTATGTTTGTAAAGCAGCACTCTACTGCTTGAGCCATATAATCATTTCCAACCTGAGTGGCCTGGGCCAAACCCATTGCTTTTCTAATGAGAGAAATTTGTATAGGGGACCTCAGTTTACTTTTTTTTCTTTTTTTTTTTTACTTTTAGAGAAAAGGTCTAATTGGTGTATGGTATTGTAATTTAAGGAACCCTGTGAAGGCCATTTCTCTTGGTCACCCAAGGCATACTGAGGCCAGGCCTCAGTACAAAGCTTCCAACATCTACCAGCCAGAAGACTGGAAGCTGCAGGTCCCATCTAGAAAGAACAAAACGTTAGGATCCTGGCTTTTAGCTAACAGCAGGCAGCCCTGAGGTGTGAGGTGGGGCTAGGAGCAGAACTTGTGCAAGGTGCCAATCCCTCCACACACACCTGGGACAAATGACCCTGACTGCCTGGGCCTGATCCTGCGGCCTGTTGCCCCTCCCCCCTTCCTGTGTACTCTGCATGCGTTTTATTCTAGGGGAAGTGGTGGCGGGCCACAGCCATTGCCATGTGTGGCTGGCGGTCCAGGATGTAGTGGGTCCTCTCTATGGATTTTCTTAGCTATGGCAGGTGTTTTTGCTGTGTCCAGAAGCCGGCATCCTGTGCACAGGTGTGCCTGTTTGCTTTCCCTCCTCCCCTTGTGGGGGCGGAGTTAGAGTGTAAGCGTGGCAGCTGCAGGTTTTTTGCAAGTGATTTTGTAAAGCAGCTGATTTAAAGTTACTTTAGACCGAGAGGCCTGGCAAACTAGTTGTAATAGCTTAAGTCATAAGGTACCATGCTACAGGTTTTTCATGGGAGGCAGGGTCCCAGTAAACCCAGGGAAGGGAAGGCAGACAGAGACAGAGGACATGTGGTGGGACCATGGAGGAGGCAGAAAGGTGCGCTGACATCTTAGGTAACGGAGGGGAAGGCAGAGCCTGGAGGCATGACACAAGCTTAAGTGATTAGCCATCACCTGTGTCTCCAGGTTGCTCCCATTGATTGGTACTGGCAGGCTTTCAGCAACATGAAACCTCCATTCTCCGGTCACCAAATAAAGCATGAGCTCTCTCAGAGCTGGAATCACCTTGAGGCCAGAATTGGCAAGGAGTGGCTTGCTTAACTCCACGACAGGGAAAGTTTTTCAGGAAGATAGGAGGAGATAGGTATGGTCTGTTTACGTGGGGAAGGAGGAGTTTGGAGAGGAATTGGCTGATTTAGAAACTGGTTTACAGGCTGACAGAATCTGTGCAGGGGAACAGAAAGTACAGAGGGAGGATTTGAAGTCAGAGAGCCGGATTTAGATGGAGGTATGAAAAGGCTTGGACATAATGGAATCTCTCCCCATCATCCCGATCGCTCACAGTAGTTATATGTCCCATAAAAGGTTGGGATTTAAAGACCCGAAAAGGGGCCAGTGATTTTGGTTGTCTAAAGGATAAGTGGGCCAGATTTGAGTGCAAAAGCGGATTAAATTTTTTTGGTTTTATGTCTGGGGTCAAACCCAAGGTGTCTAAATTATTAAGGAGGCATCTCAATGAGGAGTCAGACGGCAAAGAGGATGTAGAGGCACCCATTGTGTGGGACCTGGTCCTGTAATGGGAGAGGAGGATATTATGTACTGTGAAGCATCCTTGCACAGCACAAATACCCGACAACAGCACAATGCCCACGAAAATCAATCGTCATTGAGTTCTCGTGGCATGCTGGGCTGAATGGCTGAGGTCTATGGGTCACCTGGGCCCAGGCTTTTTGACGAGGGGTCTCTGAGACCCACAACAAAATGGATCCAAGCCCGACAACTAAGGGAATCCTTCTGCCGCCTGAGCTACCCAGAGATAGCCAAACAGGGGGAGTGTCTGAAAACCCCGGAGACACTGAAGGGAGAGACCACAATGGGAGCCCAATAGGGATGTGTGGACTCACCAAGAAGATGTCCGGTGTTGGATGTGAGCAAGGGCAATCAGGAGGATGAGTCCTGGCCAGTCACATCCTCAGGGTGGTCGTGGGGTGAGACAGAATCGGGGTCCCACCAGGATTAGTGGGGAAACCCGCCCCGAGTCATGGCACTAAATGTAAGGAAATATAGGCCCCAAAAGTGACCACATGGAGAGGAGTGATCTGGCCTAGAGATTCTTTATTGCCGGGTGGGAGAGGGAGAGAGCAGAGAGAGCCAAGAGAGAGAGGGAGAGAGGGGCAGGGGCTTAAATACCCCTCAGTGAGACTCAGCATGATCTGATTGGTTAGGATCTTATGGTTCATGCTGATTGGAGGTTGGGGCAGAAGGAGGATTCAAGCTAGACTTGAGGCAGGACCATGACCCTGGAAAAGAGAAGCTTAAGGGTGCAGTAAGAACTGAAACCTATTGGCGCCATTATTGCCAACACTTCTCTCCTTGCTCCTTTCTGTGCTGTCTTCAGGATTACAATTCAGGGAAAAGTAAAAACCTTTAGTAATTCTCCATCCTCATACACATACACTCAATAAAGCATAATAGTTGGGATTCCATGTAACACATTTGCAGAACGAATTTTCTTGAAATTCTGCAACAATGGATATGCACAATTTTAAATTCTGATAGAAATTGTTCAAGTGCCCTTCCAAACAATGTATCAATTTGCACTGCAAATTACCCTGCAGAAACTATATGTGGGCTATTACCAAACATTTCAATGTTTACAACAAAAATGTATAGAGAAAATGACATTGTTCTTTCAATTTGCAATTCTTTAGTTATGAGGGAGATTGGATATCTTTTCATATGCATATGGTGGTAGCATTTCTTATCACAGTTTTTTAAAAGAGGGCTTGACCTAAATAGCTATCACCAAAGTGATTAGTTAAGTAATTTGTGGAATATCCAGGTTACAGGAAAAATTAACATGATTAATAAATACAAGAAGTCAATGCTCTGTGCCAACTGTAATTTTTTTAAAACAGAATATATGGTGCCATTATTTTTTGCCTCATACAGCTGGCAAATATTTAAAAATTTGAATAGTTCCCTTTGTTGGCAAAATTACAGTCCTACTGTTATTAACATTTGCTCCAGAGTTCAAATGCAAATGATGGCCTGTGCTGCCTGCTTCCATTGAGGCAAGCACCGCAGCTCTAATGAAACCTTGCATTTTTCAACACAGCTTCTCCTAAGGTTGTTGAGAGAATGTCGGATGACCCCACAAAAAAAATATAAACATGTCTGTGATGTGGTGACATTACAAGAAATATGTGCTTAGTCTTTGTCCCTGGTTCCTGGCACAGAGGTCCTAAAAGCTTTGAAAGCAATGAGGATGAAGGGAGCAAACATCTTTTTTTTGTTGTTATTCAGAATGAGTCCCTTCCAGCCATACTGAATTTATACCAATGGGCTGACTCCTAGTGGGCTCCTAGAGAGTTTCAGGATAGGCACTCAGTGCCCAAGGAATCATCCATGTGAGTAAAGGTTTGGAAATTTCAAGCCCACTGCCTCCTTTCCCTCTCCAGTACCCAAGGATGGAGCAGAAACTGAAACTGAGTTAATGCCAATGTGAGTAATCTAATCAGTCGTGCCTATATAATGAAGTCCCAATAAAAACTCTAAACAAAGAGCTTTGGGGAGCTTTTATGTTGGTGACTATTTCCATGTGGTAGGAAGATGAGGCACCCCACTCACAGGGAAAGAAGCTCTTGCACTTAGGACCCTTCTGGACTTACAGTCTAGGTACCTTCTTCATCTAGCTGTTCATCTGTAATATCTTTTATAACAAACTGGTAATTGTAAGGCATTTCCCTGAGTTCTGTGAGCTATTTTGACAGATTTTTAAACCTGAGGAGCGGGTCATGGGAACCTCAGATTTTTAGCCAAGTCATGCAAAAGTGAGGTTAACCTGGGGGATCATGCTACTCCTAATTGACATCTCAAGTTAGGTAGGAGGACTAGTCTTGTGGGACTGAGCCTTTAACCTGTGAGATCCTATAGATACTAACTCCTCGTAGACTGTGTCAGAATTTAATTGAATTATAAGATACCCATTGATGTCCACAAAGAGCTGAAAATTTGGGGATTAGAAGTGATCTGGGATATATATGAATATCTTGTCTTGACCTTAAGTCCTAAGTCTGAGGTCACCAGTTGCCCAAACTACAAATATATGACTCACAGCAACTGAAACCACCTGTGATTACAAAATGAGGTGCTGGAACTCAGATTAAAGGCCCTGGATGTTCAGACACACTAAGGTCTTCTACTTCAGAGAGCTGAGCTTGATGCTCAGGGCCCCATTCTTCATCCTCAATGGTAGCCTTGGTGTGGATGTGTAGGGCTTCCCAGCCAGCCCTCCATTCAGGAACAGTTCCCATCCTTTCAGTCACATAATTTTCCTCCCACTACAGATTCTGATCAACGTGAAGAAAAGATGCAAAGAGAAAGAAGAGGATGAGGACCTTGTAAAGCTGATTGCTGACTCCCTTTACATAGCTTGACTTTGAGATCTGATGATCTAAATTTCCCCAACTAGGTTATAGGCTGACAAACCTGGAGAAAGTTAGAAAAGTTGTTTGGTTTCTACAAAGAGAAAGAAATGCTGGCCCTTACTACACTTGGGAGCAGATAAAGGAGGAAGGAACAGTGATCTAGGGAAAGAGAGAGAGAGGAAGATGAAAGAAGGAAGACCAAAGATGGAGAGAGAGAGAATATCATAAGAGGTGCCCACAGGAACACCCAGTGAAAAAACAAGCCAAGTCCCACCCTCATGTGTCAGTTCCTTCTCACGCTTCTGGAATGCAGAGGCATTAAGCTTGGCTTTCCTCTGAAGATCAAAGTGAGGAGTAAAGAAAATAAGAATTGTACCCACTTACGACTAGCCACTAATTTCTTATAGATCATGAGTCTATGCTAATTGTGATGTCTCCTCTATAGCTTAAACAGCATTTCTAGCATTTGTTGAAAGTTTCACCTACAGAGAACAAATTCACAGACTTGAAATGCCAGGAAACAGGGTGTGGACTCCCCAGTAAGTTCCTTCCCTTCTACACTCCTGTATTCATGAAAAATCATGTCTGCTCATCTCTTAAGAAAACCCAGACCTACCTGGACATCTCCAGGCATCTATAACTGCTTGCCCCTTACTCTGAATATCAAAGACTGCTTCTGAGAAATAAAATTATGTACTTCAATGCCTATTTATGGCAGAAATTTGTCACAGCTGCTAAAACACTTGCATTCTTAGCACAGCCATGGTGCCTTTGGGAAGCCTGACCACAAAATGAGTTGATTTTAACTGCATCTTGCAGGGAATACACCTATTTTTAGCAATTATCTTTGGAGTCACTGAAATAAAAGCTTCTGAAAATTAATGATTCTCACCAAGGTGTTGGCTTCTTTACATGCAGAACTGAACTGCAGGAGATTAAAGAAAAGCCAGGCAGAAGAAAATACAGAGAGGGAAGAGGTAAGAATGATGGAATGAACTATGGATGTAGAGTCAGGAAAACAGAGTCAAATCTGGGGGGAACATGGGGAAATTACTTCCCTTCTCTCATTCTCAATATTGACATTTTTAAATGGAAAATTATGTCATAAAAACTGAATTTCATTAAAGTTAACCTCAGAATTCCTTTCAATAAAACTGACCTATTCTTTCATATGAGCATGCTTTCGTGGGTAGTTTTGCTTATGAAATGAAGTATCTTAAAGCTAGGTTAGTCTGGGGTAAGAAAAAAGATAACTAAAGTGCTTTGGATAAGAAATGAACAGGAATTTAGTGTTACATCAACTAGTGGCAAAAGGGAATAAATCCAAAAGAGAAAGAAAAGAGAGTTCAAGTAGGTAGGAAATGAAGCGGGATAATCAGGCTACCAATAAAATAGGAATGGATATGTTTGTTGTTTAAGGGATGGAGTAGAGAAAAACACAAGCACAATTCTCTCCTGTCCTCAGGACTGATGGGAGAGAAATCTTTCTGACCCCTTTGGAACCTACAGGAAAGATACAGCACTGTTAGCCCCTGACTACATGGGGCAGACCCCTCACCACTGATTGCTTACCTGACAGCAATACATAAACTGTTAGTATAAGCCGTTATAAGATGCAGAGGGTGTTTGTTTAGGCATGTGACCTAGTTTCTTCTGAATCTCCTTTCTTGCTTCTAGCACAAGTACCTAAAGAACTTGTAGAAAAATTCACCACTGCATATGGGATTGAGGTTAGTTTAGCATTGGTTCTATTCTGCTGTCTTCACCACTTGGTGTCCTAGGACTGAATTACCTGGACCCCTGCGCCCTCTGCTGACGGATGGGTGCAGTGAATGGGAGGCAGCAGCAAGAACTCTGGGTGGGAGGAGAGGTGGGGCATTTGCTCCTGGCCCCCAACTGGATCCTGGTTGACCTGCCTATGATTGCCACTACTGCTGGTTGCCTGGCCCTTTCCCACTTCCATGATTCCCCCAGGTTCTAGAAACCCTGATCCTCCCTCTCCTTTCCCAAAGCTTCAGGGTGCTAAGAGCTTCCCACTGTTGCTTCACCACTCTTGTTGACTTCTTGGGGAGACAGTGGTACATGGGTTTGAATTCAGGGCCTCCCAACTGCCTGGTAAGCACTCTGCCACTTGAGTCATGCCTCAGTCCTTTTTGCTTTAGTTTATTTTTCAGATAGGTTCTCACACTTTTGCCCAGGGCCAGCCTTGGATCATGATCCCACCTGCACCTCCCAAATAGCTATGATTACAAGCATAAATCATCATTCCTAGCCTCTGGCTGGCTTCTTAATTCTGCTCACACCACCATAAATGGAATATGTTCTTCCTTTCCTCCTGGGACTCATGTTTACAAGGCTAACACCAATTTTTCTGATACTTCAAATAACAAGATGAACCCAGTCTGCTGAAGGTCTTAGGAACACCCAGGCAGTTAACATTTGGAATACAAATAATTACTTCAAAAACTGTTATGAAAGGGTCTGGAAACAGGAAATATGCTGCACAGATGGACCTGAATCTGAAAGAAAAAAGCTTTTGTTTCTGTGAGACATCCTGGTATTTCACATCTGTCCATTTTGCACTCATTTTGGCAGAGCTGACTGTCTTCAGTTGAATTAGTCCATAAATCAAAACACTGGAGTCCATCTTGAAACAAAATAAATCTCTGTGGATTTCACTCTGGCTGTAACAGAGGCTCCTGGGGATGGGGTTGGAGGGGACATGAGGTTACACTAAAGTCCTGGGAATATTCTTTTTCCACATATAAGGGAAGGAAGGTGTCTATCAGAGACTCACTTCCCCAGCTACCTAAAGAACAACACATGGTATCTGAGAACATTCTTTCTTCCATCACCTCACCCCTCTAAACACCTAGTCAGGCACTTGCACTATGAATTGACTGTACCAAATAAGAGTGACAAAGACAAAACACTAAGACTTTTTTTTTAATCAGCATAAGTTAGACTCCAAATCCTGTTGAAAAAGTAAGAGCAGAATTGAGGAGCTCATCATTATCAACTCAAAAAGTGATACCAAATATTTTCATAGCAACAAGGGACCTGCAAAAAATGGAGCTCCGATACATGCTAATGGATGAGGTTCTTTTTTTGTGTGTGTGTGTGATACTAGGGTTTGAACTCAGGGCCTCATGCTTGCTAGGCAGGCACTCTACCACTTGAGCCTCTCCACCAGCGCATGCTAATGGGTGAAAATGAGATCTGTTCTACATGAAGCAACTCTGAAGTGCACCATTCGAGTAGAATACCACATACCACCTCCCCTGGATTTGTGCAGTACACTGCATGCATTTATCCACAGCCTTGAAGACAGCAAGAGAAGGTGAATTCTTGCAGTTCTTTAGAATCTTCATTGCTACACACTAGCCCTTCACAAACATTCACCTTTTTGTGTTCAAGGTCATGGCTCTCTGAGTCAAGCTGGTAAACAGCTGGATTCTCCTCCCCTTTATAAGGAGAATCATAAGAGACTCTGGCACATATTCAGATGGGCACCTCCAGAGGGCACTACAATGGAATTTGCTCAATCCCACACCCATAATGTGGCCGGACAGAAGGAAAATTATTGTCCTTACTGTTATGGTTTGGAGACAGATTGGCCCCTAAAAAGGTTCATATGTTGAAGGCTTTGACCTCACCTGATAGATATAGTCATTAAATGTGATAAATGGATTAATCCATCAGTGGATTCATAATTTGATAGCATTACTGGAGGGATGGAAACTTGGGAATGTAGGGCCTATTTGGAGGAAGTAAGTCATTGCGGGTTTGTTCTTAGGAGCTATATCTTATCCTGGATCCCTTCCTTTCGATCATTCTCTGCTTCCTGGACACCATGAGTTGAGCAACTTTGCTGTACCACCATGATGTTCTGCAGTCCCGGAAACAACAGAGCCATCTGACCAAGGACTGAAATAATGAGTCAAAATAAATTGTTCCTTGTTTTAAATTGTTCCTCTCAGATACTTGTCACAGTGACAAAAAACAACTGATTAGCACACTTTTTGAAACAAATGATGCTTTGATGGAACTTACAAATAGACAAGTTTAATGTGTAGAAAAACCCAGAAACCTATTAGATCCCTGGACTCAGAACACTAACTAGCAATAGAACATCAAGAGATAGAATAGCAAGGCTGGGCACTGGTGGCTCACGCCTATAATCCTAGCTACTCAGGAGACAGAAATCAGGAGTATTTTGGTTCAAGGCCAACCTGGGCAAAAAGTGAGGCCCTATCTCAAAAATGCCCAACACAAAAATAGCTGGTGGAGCAACTCAAGTGGTAGAGTGCCTGCCTAGCAAATGTGAGGCCCTGAATTCAAACCCCAGTGCCACCAAAAAACAATGAGAGAGAGACAGACAGAAAGAGAGAGAGTATAACATAGTGACTAAGAGCATGGATTCTAGAGGTTGATCTTCTGTCTGTCACTAATCACGAGATAAGTCATTTCACTACCATCACTTCACCCCTATATCTCTGTTTCTCTGACCAAAAACTAGATATTCCTACTTTTAACAATGTCTTCTTCCTAAGCTTGGCTTGTATAATAAATGAGATAGTATGTTTGGTGACTAAAATTATGTATAGTACATAGTAAGAGAAAAAGTTCTTGTTACCATTGTTCTTATCGCTGATTGACCCACAGAGACCTCACACTCAAATGGTCAAAATGGGATTCATTGCTTCTTTTCCCTTTTTTTTAATTTATTTTATTCATATGTGCATACAATGTTTGGGTCATTTCTCCCCCCTTCCCCACTCCCTCCCTTCCCCCACCCCCTCCCGCTCCCCCCATACCCCCTCACTACCAGGCAGAAATATTTTGCCCTTATCTCTAATTTTGTTGAAGAGAGAGTATAAGCAATAATAGGAAAGACCAAGGGTTTTTGCTAGTTGAGATAAGGATAGCTATACAGGGAGTTGACTCGCATTGCTTTCCTGCACATATATGTTACATTCTAAATTAATTCTTCTGGAACTAACCTTTTCTCTATTTCCTGCTCCCCTTCTCCTATTGGACTCTGTCGCTTTAAAGTTTCTGCATTAGTTCCTTTGCGTTGAGGACATCAAATGCTATCTTGGTTTTTTTTGCCTATCCTCATACCTCCCTTATGTGCTCTCACCTCATCATGATATCAAAGTCCAATCCCCTTGTTGTGTTTGCCCTTGATCTAGAGTCTGCATATGAGGAAGAATGTATGATTTTTGGTATTCTGGGCCTGGCTAACCTCCTTCAGGATGATGTTCTCCAGTTCCATCCATTTACCTGCAAATGATAAGGTTTCATTCTTATTCATGGCTGAGTAGTATTTCATTGTGTATAAATACCACATTTTCTTAATCCATTCATCAATAGTGGGGCATCTTGGCTACTTCCATAACTTGGCTACTGTGAATAGTGCTGCAATAAACATGGGTGTGCAAGAGCCTTTGGAGTAACCTGTGTCGTATTCCTTTGGGTATGTCCCCAAGAGTGGTATTGCTGGATCATATGGCAGATCTATGTTTAGATTTTTTAAGTAGCCTCCAAATTTTTTTCCAGGGTGGTTTCACTAGTTTGCATTCCCACCAGCAATGTATAAGGGTTCCTTTTTCCCCACATCCTCTCCAACACCTAGTGGTGGTGGTGCTTTTGATGATGGCTATTCTAACAGGGGTGAGGTGGAATCTTAGTGTGGTTTTGATTTGCATTTCCTTAATGTCTAGAGATGGTGAGCATTTTTTCATGTGTGTTTTGGCCATTTGAATTTCTTCTTTTGAGAAAGTTCTGTTTAGCTCACTTGCCCATTTCTTTATTGGTTCACTAATTTTGGGAGAGTTTAGTTTTTTGAGTTCCCTATATATTCTGGTTGTCAGTCCTTTGTCTGATGTGCAGCTGGCAAATATTTTCTCCTACTCTGTGGGTGGTCTCTTCAGTTTAGAGACCATTTTTTCTGTTGAGCTGAAGCTTTTTAGTTTTATGAAGTCCCATTTATCTATGCTATCTCTTAGTTGCTGAGCTGCTGGGGTTCCATTGAGAAAGTTCTTACCTATACCTATTAGTTCCAAAGTATTTCCTACTCTTTCCTGTACCAACTTTAGAGTTTGGGGTCTGATATTAAGGTCCTTGATCCATTTTGAGTTAATACTAGTATAGGGTGATAAACATGGATCTAGTTTCAGTTTTTTGCAGACTTCTAACCAGTTTTCCCAGCAGTTTTTGTTGAAGAGGCTGTCTTTTCTCCATCATATATTTTTAACGACTTTGTCAAAGGTAAGTTGGTTATAGTTGTATGGCTTCATATCTGGGTCCTCTATTCTGTTCCACTGGTCTTCATGTCTGTTTTTGTGCCAGTACCATGCTGTTTTTATTGCTCTTGCATTGTAATATAGTTTGAAGTCAGGTATTGTGATACCTCCAGCATTATTATTTTAGCTGAATATTGGCTTGGCCATTCACAGTCTCTTGTGTTTCCAAATAAATTTAGCAGTTGATTTTTCAATCTCTTTGATGAATGTCATTGGGATTTTGATGGGAATTGCATTAAACATGTAGATTACTTTTGGGAGTATAGACATTTTTACTATGTTGATTCTACCAATCCATGAGCATGGGAGATCTCTCCACTTTCTATAGTCTTCCCCAATCTCTTTCTTCAAAAGTGTATAGTTTTCCTTGTAGAGGTCATTCACATCCTTTGTTATGTTTACTCCTAGGTATTTTACTCCTAGGTATTTGATGTTTTTTGAGGCTATTGTAAATGGAATTGTCTTCATATATTCTTTCTCAGTTTGTTCATTATTAGTGTGTAGAAATGCTAATGATTTTTCTATGTTGATTTTATATCCTGCTACCTTGCTATAGCTATTGATGATGTCTAGAAGCTTCTGAGTAGAGTTTTTTAGGTCTTTAAGGTATAGGATCATATCGTCTGCAAATAGGGATATTTTGACAGTTTCTTTACCTATTTGTATTCCTTTTATTCCTTCTTCTTGCCTAATTGTTCTGGGTAGGAATTCCAGTACTGTGTTGAATAGGAGTGGGGATAGTGGGCATCCTTGTCTCATTCCTGATTTTGGAGGGAATGGTTTCAGTTTTTCACCATTAAGTATAATGCTGGCTGTAGGTTTGTCATATATACCTTTTATAATGTTGAGGTACTTTCCTTCTATTCCTAGTTTTCTTAGAGCTTTTATCATGAAGTGGTGTTGGATCTTATCAAAGGCTTTTTCTGCATCTATTGAGATGATCAAGTGGTTTTTGTCTTTGCTTCTGTTAATGTGGTAGTAAATTTATTGATTTGCTTATGTTGACCCACCCCTGCATTTCTGGGATGAAGCCTACTTGGTCATGGTAAATGATCTTTTTGATGTGTTGTTGAATTTGGTTTGCCATTATTTTATTGAGGATTTTTGCATCAATGTTCATTAAGGAGATTGGTCTATAGTTCTCCTTTTTGGAGGTGTCTTTGCCTGGTTTTGGGATAAGTGTAATACTGGCTTCATAAAATGTGTTAGGCAGTTTTCCTTCTCTTTCTATTTCGGAGAACAGTTTAAGGAGGGTTGGTATTAGTTCTTCTTTAAAAGTCTGATAGAATTCAGCAGAGAATCCATCAGGTCCTGGACTTTTCTTTTTTGGGAGACTCTTGATTGCTGCTTCAATTTCATTTTGTATTCAGGTGATTAATGTCCTCTTGGTTCAGTTTTGTGTGATCATAAGTATCTAGAAATCTGTCCATTTCTTCAGGATTTTCATTTCTCATTATTTCCTGGACTTCCATAGTGTTTGTTGTTATCTTCCCTTTTGCATTCCTGATTTTACTGATTTGGGTTTTTTTCTTTCCTCATTTTAGTCATGTTTGCCAGGGGTCTGTCGATCTTGTTTATTTTTTTCAAAGAACCAACTTTTGTTCCATTCATTCTTTGTATGGTTTTTTTATTTCTATTTCATTGATATCAGCCCTTATTTTTATTATTTCTCTCCTATTTCTTTTGGGATTTGCTTGTTCTTGTTTTTTTTAGAAGTTTGAGATGTATCATTAGGTCATTGATTTGAGATCTTTCAGTCTTTTTAATATATGCACTCATGGCTATAAACTTCCTCTCAGGACTGCCTTTGCTGTGTCCCATAGGTTCCAGCAGGTTGTGTTTTCATTTTCATTGACTTCCAGGAACCTTTTAATTTCCTCTTTTATTTCATCAAATCCCATTGTTCATTAAGCAATGAGTTGTTCAGCTTCCAGCTGTTTGCATGGTTTTTTCTTTATTTTTGTTGTTGAGTTCTAGTTTTAATGCATTGTGATCAGATAGAATGCATGGTATAATTTCTATTTTCTTATATTTGCTGAAGCTTGCTTTGTGTCCTAGGATATAATCTATTTTGGAGAAGGTTCCATGGACTGCTGAGAAAAATGTATATTGTGTAGAAGTTGGATGAAATGTTTTGTAGACATCAACTAGGTCCATTTGATCTACGGTATGTTTTAGATCTAGGATTTCTTTATTGATTTTTTGTTTGGATGACCTATCTATTGGTGATAGTGGGGTATTAAAGCCTCCCACAACCACTGTGTTGGAGTTAATATATGCTTTTAGGTCCTTCAGGGTATGTTTGATGAAATTGGGTGAGTTGATATTGGGTGCATATAGGTTGATAATTGTTACTTCCTTTTGGTCTATTTCCCCTTTTATTAGTATGGAATGTCCTCCTTTATCTCATTTGATCAATGTAGGTTTGAAGTCTACTTTGTCAGAGATAAATATTGCTACTCCTGCCTTTTTTCAGGAGTCATTGGCTTGGTAAATCTTCTTCCAACCATTCATCCTAAGCCTATGCTTATTTCTATTGATGAGATGGATCCTTCTGTGAGCAACAAATTGTTGGATCTTCCTTTTTATCCAGTTTGTCAAACAGTGCCTTTAACATTAAGTGTTAGTATTGATAGGTATGTGGTAATTCCTGTCATTTAGTTGTCTTAGTTGTTTGAGGGTTTGATTGTGTGTAGCTAAATCGATGTTACTCTCTACTTTCTTGCTTTTTCTTTTCCTGTAGTTTGGTACTGCCTGCCCTTTCATGGTTATGTTGGATTTCACTTTCTGTGTGCAGAATCCCTTGAAGAATCTTTTGCAGTGGTGGCTTTGTAGTCATATATTGTTTTAGTTTCTGCTTATCATGGAAGAGTTTTATTGCTCCATCTTTTTTGAATGATAGTTTTGCTGGGTAGAGTATCCTAGGGTTGAAGTTATTTTCATTCAGTGCCTGGAAGACCTCACCCCAAACTCTTCTTGCTTTTAATGTTTCTGTTGAGAAGTCTGCTGTGATTTTTGATGGGTTTACCTTTGTATGTTATTTGTTTTTTCTCTCTTACAGCCTTCGATATTCTTTCTTGAGTCTCTGTACTTGTTGTTTTAATGATAATATGCCATGGGGTAGTTCTATTTTGGTCATGTCTATTTGGTGTTCTGGAGGCTTCCTGTACCTGTGTGGGCATAGTTTTCTCTAGATTTGGGAAATTTTCTGTTATTATTTTATTGAATATATGATGCACTCCTTTTGCTTGCACCTCTTCTCCTTCTTCAATGCCCATGATTCTAGGTTTAGTCTTTTGATGGAGTCGGTGAGTTCTTGCATTTTCTTTTCACAGGTCTTGAGTTGTTTAACTAATAGTTCTTCGGTTTTTTCCTTTTATTACCATTTCATCTTCAAGTTCTGAGATTCTGTCTTCTGCTTGTTCTATTCTGCTGGATTGGCCTTCCATTTTATTTTGCAGTTCTGTTTCATTTTATTTTCTGAGGTTTTCCATATCCTGAGTCACTTCCTCTTTAATATTGTCTGTTTTCATCCTGAGTTCATTTATCTCTTTATTTATCATGTTCTTTGTTTCACTTTAGTGTTTATACAGTGCTTCTATAGTTTCTTTTATTTGTTCTTGTGCTTTTTCAAATTCTCTTTGTTGTCTTGGCATTTCTTGAGTGTCTCCTGCATATTTTGGTTGACCATATCCAGTATCATCTCTATAAAATTCTCACTGATTACTTGCAGGATTTCTTCTTTTAGATTGTTCTTGTGGGCTTCATTAGGTTCTTTGGCATAGTTTATCTTCATTTTGTTGGAGTTTGGATCTGGGCATCTGTTTTCTTCATTTCCCTCTGGTTCCTGTACTAATTCATTGTTGTGGGAAATTGGTTTCCCTCTTTTTCCATCTTCCCATCATTGCCCTTGCTACTGTTACTGTCCCGGTACTGTGTGTAATTCAGTATTGTCTAGCTTACAATAATAATGATGATGATATCTAGAATGGAAGGATGAGAGGAGAGGGAAAGCAAGGAAGGTAAAGAAAAAGGGAAAAAAACAAAACAAAACAAAAAATAGAGCCGAAGAAATAAACAAGGAGAGATAGTGTACTAATCAACAGTGAGCTAAACAGGCATTAGAAAGACAGAGTATAAAAAAAATTAATAATAATAATAATAAATAAAAATAATAAATAAATAAATAAATAAAATTTCCCAAGTTCAAATGCAATAAAGTTTCAGTCTTAATAGATTTTGTACTAGTCCGTCAGCATCCAGTTCTGGTGTTGGTGTCTGAGTAGTAGTTCTAGTGGTCTCCCAAGCAGAGTAGGAGCTGGCGTCTGGTGGCAGGGGAGCCCTCCTGGTTTCTCCATTTAACGTGGTGGGGGGATGCTATGCACTGGCTGGAGGTATGGAGGTGTCAGAGTTTCGCCTCTTCTTGGTGGTTTTTCCTGCCAGGTGTATCTCCAGCATCTCTCCAAGAGTTTACTTCAGGAAGCACGCTTTCTGCTTCCTCCCTCTAGTCACCATCTTGGAATCTCCCAGTAGAATTTCTTTACATAAACAATTAACCATCTGATGGCAGCAACCTCTCAGAGCCTAGACCCTGAAGGCCACCGGGTCTCCCAGCCCAACCCTGCTGGGCCTTGGTGAAGCCCCCATCAGGCCACCAAGGACGTGGCACCTGAGTGGTGGCAGGCATGACGTGACGTCTCCTTTCCCTTTGAAACACACAAAATGTCTGCTAGGCACACTGGGTCACTGGTCTTCTAACTCATTTCATCATTTCCTCAGTGTCAAAACCCAACTTCTTAATACTTCTTCCTCTCTTCCTGCCTCCACAATTAGTGGAGTCTTTGTAGCATCTTTAACTCTCCCTTTCTTTCTACACCCATCTACAGCTATGGCCTCAGTTAGATTCTGTACTAGGTCACTGACAAAGTTGGAGAATTAATTTCCCTGTTTTTAGTCCATCCTGAATCCCCATCCCCATCCCAGTCTAACCTTTCACACTGGTGCTAGAATGATCTCCCTAAAACACACATCTGTGTTAGGCAGGTTAAGCCAAGCTAGACCATGTAAGAAACAAACCCCAGCCCTTGGAAGCTTGACACAGTGGTTTATTTCTCACTTGCAGAGCAATCCAGCGTGTCTGGGCAGGTCTTCAGCATTGCTTTCCTCTCACTCAGGAGCCCTCAATATTTCCATAATTTTAGCAAGGCCATTTTGAAACTCATGGTGTAATAGACATCAGCCCATTCTAGAACAGTGATTCTTAAACTTTGATTTTGGGATCCCTTTATAATCTTAAAGAAAGTCTGTGGGTTAAAACTAGCAAATTTTGCCATACTAGAAATTAAAGCAGAAAACTTAAAAATATGTGTTTATTTGTTCATTTAAAAAGTAGCACATTGCATGATGAAAATCTCCAAAAATAATAAAATGTTTTAAATCTGCACTAAGGCAGGCAAACTAAGTTAGGCTATGTAGCAAACAAACCCAAGATAAAAAGCATAGTAAGAGGAATGACATCATTTTACTTTTTTGTTTATGTTTGAGACAGGGTCTCCCTATGTTGCCCAGGCCTAGAACTCAAGATCTTCCTGCTTCTGTCTCCCACTGTGGGGATTACAGTAGTGTACCACCATGCCCAGCTTTTTACATATTTTACAAACCTTTTTTAACACATGACTTACTAGAAAAGAGCAGAATTCTCTCCTTTCTACAGTTGATTTGTTGTGATACATTGCTGTGGTTTAAGTGAATAAAGAAAACCCAGTCTCACACAGATGTGTAATAAAAAGGGAAGAGTATTATAATAATGTTTTCAGATAGTTGTAGATAGTCTTCACTGAAACTACACCAGAACTTGACAAGTAGTTATTTTCTTAAAGGTTATTTGCAATGTAGAATATGAAATCCTATTAATGAACTTTTTGTGCTGTGCTGCATTAAAATATGTTGAACTATCTTTCAGTTTAATGGATGGTCTACCTGCATGATTTGCAACATTACTCATTAGTCATTTGGAAATTATTAGTTCACTGAATTATAAAGATCTTCCAAATATTGAGGCATGTCCTTATGTGACATTAAAATTTTCATTAATATCCCAATTTCATCAGAAATGTCTCTAAAAATTGACAAGATGTTAAGCTCACCACAACACCTACAAATTATTCAAAATTCTCATTTTCTGTGGGAAAACAAGCATCATCACCTACAAAAAATATTGTTAGCTGTTTTTTTCAAGTACTAGACTCTTTTCATTCTCCTAAAAAAATGTCCCCCCACAGTTCATGTCTGAAAAATTGTAGTTGGTTTTTGTGTTCTACATTTTGAAACATCTCTTTAACATTGGGTTTGTGGCTCAACTGCATAAGTGTTTTTGTCAAAGAAGAATCACACCTTGGTTTGTGTGCATTCCATTTAGTTTCATTAAGAATTGTTTTTACCTTGCTGAAACACTTACTGGATCCCAGGAACCCCTTGGGACCAGCGTCACACACTTTGAGAATTTCTGTCCTGGCTTCCTCTAACTAATACAGTATTTTACTGTATTAGCAAAGCTTGCCCTCACCCACAGCAGAGATATGCAAAGTTGATGAAGAAACTAGTGCCAGTCCATAATCTACAGCCAAATGCAGAGATTCAGAGTGAGCAGTTGTCACTTTTAGGGAAATTTGATGGAGTAATTTAATATCTTCAGGATCTGAGAGTTCAGAAACAGACACTAGAAGTATGGTACACACTTGTAATCCCATCACTCAAGAGACTGAGGCAGGAGGATCATGAATTCCAAGACAGCCTAGGCTATAAACTGAGACCAAAAAAATCCCCAGGATCTTTATATGTCTTTGGTTTTTATTTCATTTTCTAAACATTTATATTTATTGTACTTTACCAAATGTCCGGCTATGATAAACTGGAATTTTTTAAGTTCCTAATTTCCAAAATTAGAAAAATCTTTCTTTAAAGTTACTTTTCCAACTTGGCCATAGAGTCTTAATTACTATTGCTATGTAAGAAGTCTTCAAATCAGATAGAGTAATTCCTAATACTTTGGTCTTTTACAACATTGTTTCAGCTATTCTAGTTCCTTTGTTTTTCTATATAAATTTTAGAATGATTGGGTCTATAGCTATAAAATAACTCACAAGGATTTTGGTAGAAATTGTGGTCACCCATCAATTGAGGAGAATTGACATCTTTACTATATTGAGGTTAAAAATTGATGAACATAGTATGTCTCCATATTTACTTAAATTTTCTTTGATTTCCTTCATCAACATTGTGTAATTTTCAGCACAGAAGTCCTGTACATGTTTTGTTAAATTCACACTATTTCATGTATTGTGGTATTGTAGCTTTAACTTCTGGACTTCTGGATACATTTATTTGATGCTACTATATAAATTTAAATTGATTTTTTGTTATCTTATATTCTGAACCCCTGCTGACTCACTTATTAGTTCAAGGAGTTTTGTTTGCTTATAGATTTCTTAAGATTCTCCGTGTATAGAATCATGTCATCTGACAATCAGGACTACTTTACATCTTTCTTTTCTGTTAGTCAATTTTTTGTTGCTGTGTCAAATACCTAAGAGAAACAACCTAAGGGAGAAAGGATTTATTTTGGCTTCCAGTTCCACCGGCTTCAGTCCATGGTCACCTGGCTCCATTGCTCTTCCAAGGCAGACTATCATGATGGTGGTACTGTGGTAGAGCAAAGCAGCTCACATAATGGATGTCAGGAAGCAGAAAGAGATAGGAGGAAGGATCCAGGAACAAGGTATAGCCCCTAAGGACAGACCTCCAACTTGGCCCCACATCCTAAAGTTTCCAGCACCTCCCAAAATAGCACCACCCGCTTCAACACATGAGCCATAACACTTGCCAAACTGTATGCCTTTTATTTCTCTTTCTTGCCTCTCTGCCCTGGCTAAAACTTTCAGCATTATATATGATCCTAGTTTGATTTCATCTTGGTTGGAGAACCCACTCACTCTATACTATTTCAATGTCTTAAATTTGCTTAGGGACCAGGATATGTTTTAGCCTGTATTCTGCTATTGTTGGAAGAAGTCATCCATAAATGTAGATTACATCAAGTTGTTTCATGGTGCTCTTGAGTTTTTCTGTATACTTACTGATTTTCTTTCCAGTTGTTCTCACAATTGTTAAGAGAGCTATTGAAGACTTTGGTTATAACTGGAATTTTTTCTGTTGCTCTTTTCAAATGAATCAGTTTTTACTCACGTAACATGGCTTTGTTGTTTAGTGGTGACATTTTTAAGATGCTATGTCTTCTTTTGGATTTGAAAGGCCCCTCTCTGGCTCTGATAATTTTCTTTACTTTGAAGTTTACTTTGCCTGATACTGATGTAGCCACTTCTCTTTTCCTCTGATTAACTTTTGTTTGATACATTCTTTTTTCTAGTCTTTTACTTTCAATCTGTCTGTAAAGTCATACTTCAAATGAATTTTTTTTTTAACTAGGTGTCTTGGGGTAAATTTTTTTTTCATTTTTCTTTTATTATTCATATGTGCATACAAGGCTTGGTTCATTTCTCCCCCCTGCCCCCACCCCCTCCCTTACCACCCACTCCACCCCCTCCCACTCCCCCCCCCTCAATACCCAGCAGAAACTATTTTGCCCTTATCTCTAATTTTGTTGTAGAGAGAGTATAAGCAATGATAGGAAGGAACAAGGGGTTTTGCTGGTTGAGATAAGGATAGCTATACAGGGCATTGACTCACATTGATTTCCTGTGCGTGGGTGTTACCTTCTAGGTTAATTCTTTTTGATCTCACCTTTTCTCTAGTACCTGTTCCCCTTTTCCTATTGGCCTCAGTTGCTTTTAAGGTATCTGCTTTAGTTTCTCTGCGTTAAGGGCAACAAATGCTAGCTAGTTTTTTAGGTGTCTTACCTATCCTCACCCCTCCCTTGTGTGCTCTCGCTTTTATCATGTGCTCAAAGTCCAATCCCCTTGTTGTGTTTGCCCTTGATCTAATGTCCGCATATGAGGGAGAACATACGATTTTTGGTCTTTTGGACGAGGCTAACCTCACTCAGAATGATGTTCTCCAATTCCATCCATTTACCACCGAATGATAACATTTCGTTCTTCTTCATGGCTGCATAAAATTCCATTGTGTATAGATACCACATTTTCTTAATCCATTCGTCAGTGCTGGGGCATCTTGGCTGTTTCCATAACTTGGCTATTGTGAATAATGCCGCAATAAACATGGATGTGCAGGTGCCTCTGGAGTAACAGTCTTTTGGGTATATCCCCAAGAGTGGTATTGCTGGATCAAATGGTAGATCGATGTCCAGCTTTTTAAGTAGCCTCCAAATTTTTTTCCAGAGTGGTTGTACTAGTCTACATTCCCACCAACAGTATAAGACGGTTCCTTTTTCCCCGCATCCTCGCCAACACCTGTTGTTGGTGGTGTTGCTGATGATGGCTATTCTAACAGGGGTGAGGTGGAATCTTAATGTGGTTTTAATTTGCATTTCCTTTATTGCTAGAGATGGTGAGCATTTTTTCATGTGTTTTCTGGCCATTTGAATTTCTTCTTTTGAGAAAGTTCTGTTTAGTTCACTTGCCCATTTCTTTATTGGTTCATTAGTTTTGGGAGAATTTAGTTTTTTAAGTTCCCTAAACATTCTGGTTATCAGTCCTTTGTCTGATGTATAATTGGCAAATATTTTCTCCCACTCTGTGGGTGTTCTCTTCAGTTTAGAGACCATTTCTTTTGATGAACAGAAGCTTTTTAGTTTTATGAGGTCCCATTTATCTATGCTATCTCTTAGTTGCTGTGCTGCTGGGGTTTCATTGAGAAAGTTCTTACCTATACCTACTAACTCCAGAGTATTTCCTACTCTTTCTTGTATCAACTTAAGAGTTTGGAGTCTGATATTAAGATCCTTGATCCATTTTGAGTTAATCTTGGTATAGGGTGATATACATGGATCTAGTTTCAGTTTTTTGCAGACTTCTAACCAGTTTTCCCAGCAGTTTTTGTTGAAGAGGCTGCTATTTCTCCATCATATATTTTTAGCTCCTTTGTCAAAGATAAGTTGCTCATAGTTGTGTGGCTTCATATCTGGATCCTCTATTCTGTTCCACTGGTCTTCATGTCTGTTTTTGTGCCAGTACCATGCTGTTTTTATTGTTATTGGTTTGTAATATAGTTTGAAGTCAGGTATTGTGATACCTCCTGCATTGTTCTTTTGACTGAGTATTGCCTTGGCTATTCGTGGCCTCTTGTGTTTCCATATAAATTTAACAGTAGATTTTTCAATCTCTTTAATGAATGTCATTGGAATTTTGATGGGAATTGCATTAAACATGTAGATTACTTTGGGGAGTATCAACATTTTTACAATGTTGATTCTACCAATCCATGAGCATGGGAGATCTCTCCACTTTCTATAGTCTTCCTCAATCTCTTTCATCAGAAGTGTATAGTTTTCCTTGCAGAGGTCTTTCACATCTTTTGTTAGGTTTACACCTAGGTATTTGATTTTTTTTGAGGCTATTGTAAATGGAATTGTTTTCATACATTCTTTTTCCGTTTGCTCATTGTTAATGTATAGAAATGCTAATGATTTTTCTATGTTGATTTTATATCCTGCTACCTTGCTATAGCTATTGATGATGTCTAGAAGCTTCTGAGTAGAGTTTTTTGGGTCTTTAAGGTATAGGATCATGTCATCTGCAAATAGGGATATTTTGACAGTTTCTTTACCTATTTGTATTCCTTTTATTCCTTCTTCTTGCCTAATTGCTCTGGCTAGGAATTCCAGAACTATGTTGAATAGGAGTGGAGATAGTGGGCATCCTTGTCTAGCTCCTGATTTTAGAGGGAATGGTTTTAATTTTTCTCCATTAAGTATAATGCTGGCTGTAGGTTTGTCATATATAGCTTTTATAATGTTGAGGAACTTTCCTTCTATTCCTAGTTTTCTTAGAGCTTTTATCATGAAATGATGTTGGATCTTATCAAAGGCTTTTTCTGCATCTATTGAGATGATCACGTGGTTTTTGTCTTTGCTTCTGTTAATGTGGTTTATTACGTTTATTGATTTTCGTATGTTGAACCACCCCTGCATCCCTGGGATGAAGCCTACCTGGTCGTGGTGAATAATCTTTTTGATGTGTTGCTGAATTCGATTTGCCATTATTTTGTTGAGGATTTTTGCATCAGTGTTCATTAAGGAGATTGGCCTATAGTTCTCCTTTTTGGAGGTGTCTTTGCCTGGTTTTGGGATAAGTGTAATACTGGCTTCATAAAATGTGTTTGGCAGTTTTCCTTCCCTTTCTATTTCATGGAACAGTTTAAGGAGGGTTGGTATCAGTTCTTCTTTAAAGGTCTGATAGAATTCAGCAGAGAATCCATCAGGTCCTGGACTTTTCTTTTTTGGGAGACTCTTGATTGCTGCTTCAATTTCATTTTGTGTTATAGGTCTATTCAGGTGATTAATTTCCTCTTGGTTCAGTTTTGGATGATCATATGTATCTAGAAATCTGTCCATTTCTTTTAGATTTTCAAATTTATTTGAATATAGGTTCTCAAAGTAGTCTCTGATGATTTCCTGGACTTCCATGGTGTTTGTTGTTATCTCCCCTTTTGCATTCCTAATTCTACTAATTTGGGTTTTTTCTCTCCTCATTTTAGTCAGGTTTGCCAGGGGTCTATCGATCTTGTTTATTTTTTCAAAGAACCAACTTTTTGTTTCATTAATTCTTTGTATGGTTTTTTTGGTTTCTATTTCGTTGATTTCAGCTCTTATTTTTATTATTTCTCTCCTTCTATTTGTTTTGGGATTTGCTTGTTCTTGTTTTTCTAGGAGTTTGAGATGTATCATTAGGTCATTGATTTGGGATCTTTCAATCTTTTTAATATATGCACTCATGGCTATAAACTTTCCTCTCAAGACTGCCTTAGCTGTGTCCCATAGGTTCCGGTAGGTTGTGTTTTCATTTTCATTGACTTCCAGGAACTTTTTAATTTCCTCTTTTATTGCATCGATGATCCATTCTTCATTAAGTAATGAGTTATTTAGTTTCCAGCTGTTTGCATGTTTTTTGTCTTTACTTTTGTTGTTGAGTTCTACTTTTACTGCATTGTGGTCAGATAGTATGCATGGTATTATTTCTATTTTCTTATATTTGCTGAGGCTTGCTTTGTGCCCTAGGATATGGTCTATTTTGGAGAAAGTTCCATAGGCTGCTGAGAAGAATGTATATTGTGTAGAGGTTGGATGAAATGTTCTGTAGACATCTACTAGGTCCACTTGATCTATTGCATATTTTAGATCTTGGATTTCTTTATTGAGTTTTTGTTTGGATGACCTATCTATTGATGATAATGGAGTGTTAAAGTCTCCCACAACCACTGTGTTGGCGTTTATATATGCTTTTAGGTCTTTCAGGGTATGTTTGATGAAATTGGGTGCGTTGACATTGGGTGCGTACAGATTGATGATTATTATTTCCTTTTGGTCTATTTCCCCTTTTATTAGTATGGAATGTCCTTCTTTATCTCGTTTGATCAATGTAGGTTTGAAGTCTACTTTGTCAGAGATAAGTATTGCTACTCCTGCTTGTTTTCGGGGGCCATTGGCTTGGTAAATCTTCTTCCAGCCTTTCATCCTAAGCATATGCTTATTTCTGTCGGTGAGATGAGTCTCCTGTAAGCAACAAATTGTTGGATCTTCTTTTTTAATCCATTTTGTCAAGCGGTGCCTTTTGATGGGTGAATTAAGTCCATTAACATTAAGTGTTAGTACTGATAGGTATGTGGTGATTCCTGCCATTTAGTTATCTTAGTTGTTTGAAGGTTTGATTGTGTGTACCTAACTTGATGTTACTCTCTACTGTCTTGCTTTTTCTTATCCTGTGGTTTGGTGCTGCCTGCCTTTTCATGGTTAAGTTGGGTGTCACTTTCTGTGTGCAGGATCCCTTGCAGAATCTTTTGTAATGGTGGCTTTGTGGTCACATATTGTTTTAGTTTCTGCTTATCATGGAAGACTTTTATTGCTCCATCTATTTTGAATGATAGCTTTGCTGGGTAGAGTATCCTGGGGTTGAAGTTATTTTCATTCAGTGCCCGGAAGATCTCATCCCACGCTCTTCTTGCTTTTAATGTTTCTGTTGAGAAGTCTGCTGTGATTTTGATGGGTTTACCTTTGTATGTTACTTGTTTTTTCTCTCTTACAGCCTTCAATATTCTTTCCTTAGTTTCTGAACTTGTTGTTTTAATGATGATATGTCGTGGAGTAGTTCTATTTTGATCTGGTCTGTTTGGTGTCCTGGAGACCTCTTGCATTTGTATGGGAATATCTTTCTCTAGATTTGGGAAATTTTCCGTTATTATTTTGTTGAATATATTACGCATTCCCTTCGCTTGCACCTCTTCTCCTTCTTCGATGCCCATGATTCTCAAGTTTGGTCTTTTGATGGAGTCAGTGAGTTCTTGCATTTTCTTTTCACAGGTCTTGAGTTGTTTAATTAGTAGTTCTTTGGTTTTTCCTTTAATTACCATTTCATCTTCAAGTTCTGAGATTCTGTCTTCTGTTTGTTCTATTCTGCTGGATTGGCCTTCCGTTTTGTTTTGCAGTTCTGTTTCGTTCTTTTTTCTGAGGTTTTCCATATCCTGGCAGTTTTCTTCTTTATTGTTGTCTATTTTTGTCCTGAGTTCATTTATCCATTTATTCATTGTGTTCTCTCTTTCACTTTGGTGTTTATACAGTGCTTCTATGGTTTCCTTTATTTCTTCTTTTGCTTTTTCAAATTCTCTATTTTTATTGTCTTGGAATTTCTTGAGTGTCTCCTGTACATTTTGGTTGACCCTATCCAGTATCATCTCTATAAAATTCTCATTGAGTACTTGTAGTATGTCTTCTTTTAAATTATTCTTGTGGGCTTCACTGGGTCCTTTGGCATAGTTTATCTTCATTTTGTTGGAGTCTGGATCTGAGTTTCTTTTTTCTTCATTCCCCTCTGGTTCCTGTACTAATTTTTTGCTGTGGGGAAACTGGTTTCCCTGTTTTTTCTGTCTTCCCGTCATTGTCCTTGGTGTTGTTACTGTCCCTGTACTGTGTGTAATTAAGTATTTTCTAGCTTGTAATAATAACAATGGTAATATTGAGAATGGAAGAGTGAGCTGAGATGGAAAGCAAGAAGTTAAAGAAAAGGGGAAAACAAATATACAGACAAGAGGGAGAAAGCAGAACAAGGTATCAGACAAGAGAGTTTCAAAGGTATAAACAGGGAGTGTTAGTGTACTAATCGACAGTAAGCTGAACAGACAATAGAGAGACAGAGAGAGGATTGAAAATCAAAGATAAAAAAAATAAAAAATAAGTAAATGAAAGTAATATCTATATATAAAAATGAATTAAAATAAAACAGAAAATAGAAAATTAAAAAAAAAAACAAAAAACAAAAAAACTTCCAAGTTTATATGCAATGCAGTTTCAGTCTTAATAATTTGGATGTCTGTCTCAATCTCCAGTCCTGGAGTTGGTGCCTCAGATGTTCTGTAGTTGTCTCATCAAAGGGGATGCATAAAGTAGAACAAAACTACACACACACACACACACACACACACACACACAAAAGCCCCACCAAGTGTCCCCAGTTCAAATGCAATACAGTTTCAGTAAGTTTTTCGGCTTGCAGTGTAATTCGGTTGTTCTCTCATCAAAGGTAGGGAGAAAAAGAAAAAAAAAGCGTCTGGAGACAGTTCTGAGAGTGGTATCTGCAACTGTGGCTTGCCTGCCTGCTGTAGCTGGCGGCGTTATTTATGCAGATCTCTGGGGTGAGCTTAGCACTCACCTGGTCCCACAGGCTTTGTTTGCTCAGAGTTCTCCTGTGTGCGACCCTCTGCTACAGGCTTTCCCCTTTCCAAGCACTGGGAAAGGTGACACTGCCCCCACGTTGTCAGGCCTGCGTGTTTATTTACAGTTCATGTGGGAGGTGGGTCTTCCCCCCCTCCTCTGAAGTTTTCCTCCCACTGCCGCTTTCAGAAGCTTTCCTGCTCCTGCTTACTGGGCAGTGCTGCTGCTCCTGCCGGCCGCCATGTTTGTTTACAGTTCACGTGGGAAGTGGGTCTTCCCTCCTCTCACAAGCTTCCCCGCTCCTGGTTGCTGGGCACGCGCCCCGCTCCCGCCAGAGCCTCTCTGGCCCGCCTGGCTTGTTTATTTACAGTCCCGGGAAGGATTCCCTTCCCCCAATCTTCAGCGCTCAGGGCGCCCCACCCTCTTTCCCGCGTGTCTTAATTGTTCTTATTGCTTATTAGTCAGTTTCTCTTTTTTCCCCAGGTGGAGGTCAGTCTGTCCAGGGGGCTATGCTGCTCTGGCCCAGGCTTGTCTGTGGGAGTACCACAGTACTGTGAAGCTCACCTGGTCTGCGTCTTCCCAAGCCGTATGGGCGCCGGCCACTGGTGGCCCCGGGGGCCCTCCTCGGTTCTCCGTTTAACATGAAGTGGAGATTCTCTGCACCGGCTGGAGATGTGGAGGGGTCAAAGTTATGCCTTTTCTCGGTGATTATGCCTGCAAAGTGTGTCTCCAGCGTCTCTCCAAGATTTCACTATAGGAGGGTCGCTTTCTGCTTCCTACCTCTAGCCGCCATCTTGGAATTCCCGAAATGAATTTTTTGTAGGCAGTGTATAAGTGGTTTTTAAAATCCACTCTGCCACTCTGCCAATCTCTTTCTTTTTGTATATTTAGGTCATTTGCATTTTATGTAATTATTGATATGTTAGGGTTTATGTCTGCCATTTTATTTGTTGTGTTTTGTCTATTCTCTCACTCTTTGTTTCCTGCTTTCCTGTTTCCTAATGAAATTTTTTGATCTCCATTTTGATTTATATATTGCTCTTGAGAATTTATCTCTTTTTATAGCTTTTTGTGGTTTCTTTTGGTATTATTTTGTACATAGTATATATAATATATATATATATATATATAATACATGTATTGTTTACCATAGTTTCCTAGTTTCATAATTTTACCAGTTCAAGTGAAGTGTAGAAAGTTTACTACCCTTTGGTTTTTTTACCTTCTTCTTAAAATAATAAAGTTAATAAACTTAAATTTTATTATTTTAAATGTTTCCTTTACATATGTTTAAACCACATCCAACAATATTGTAATTTTTGCTTCAGTCATCAAACATGAGTTAGAATACCTTTTGTATTTCTCCATACTTTTGCTTACTGTGCTCTTTCTTCCCTACCTATGTTCCAATACTTTTTTCTCTTATTATGCTTTTTCTATTTAGAGAATTTTCTTTAGTCATTAATTTAAGGCAAGTCTACTGGTACCAAATTTTCTTTGTTTTCCTTCATTCAAGAATATTGATTTCCTCTTCCTTCTAAAAGATATTTTCACTGGGTATAGTTATTTATTTTATTTCAGCACTTTAAAATTCTTGTGCCACCACTTTGTGGCTTCCATGGTTTCTGATTAGAAATATACTATCATTTAAATGTTTTTACCTCTATAAGTAAGATCTCATTTTTCTCTGGCCACACTCAAGATTCTTCCTTTGTCTTTATTTTCCAGAGCTATAATATATCATGGCATGAATTTTTTTGAGCTTACCCTATTTTATGACTTTACTCAGCTTCTTAAATCTGTGGAGTTTATGCCTTTTGCCAGATTGGGGTGTTCTCCACCATTATTCTTTCTTTTTTTTTCCAAAACAGCCCAGGTTGGCCTCAATCTCCCATATACTCCTGACTGACTCTTCCCATGTGCTGGGTTGCAGACGTGTTCCATCACACCCACCTTCAGTATTCCATTCTTTAAGTACCTTTTAGCCTTAGCCTCTTCCTCTTTTCTTTCTGTTACTTTTATTATGTATATTAGTTTTTTGTAATACTTCTACAGGTCCCTGAGGCTCTGTTCATTTCCCAGTCTGTTTTATCTCTATTCACCTTGGGCAATTTCTATTGCTCTCTCTTCTGGTCCACTGATTCTTCCTTCTGTACCTGTCCCTCAGCCATTAGCCCCTTACTGAAGTTCTTATTTCAGTTGTATTTCAGTTGTATTTTTCATTTCTATTATTTCTACATGGTTATTATCTATAACCTCTGTTTCTTCACTAAGTCTTTCTGGGTTTTTTTTTTTTCATTTGCTTCAAGCATGTTTGCAATTATTGTTGGAGTATTTTTATCATGCCTGCCTCAGATTCCTTGTCAGATAATTTCAACATCTCTGTCATCTTCTTCATTCAGTTTGAGGATCAACCTGGGTGGTGATATGATGAATGATTTCCAATTGAAACCTCACATTATTGTATTGTTATAAAACTTCAGCTCTTATTTAAATCTGCTGCTTTTGTTGGATTTTTTAATATCTCTGAAGGTGAATAAAAGGCATGCCACCTCATTCTTAATAGATGGAGATAGAAATTCAGGTTCCCCACTCAGTGTTTGTTGAAGTTTCTCATTATTGTTGGGGGATGGAGTGGAATTCCTCCTTCCCATGTGGTCTCCATTGATACCCCAGTGAGAGTGGCTTTGTCACCACAGGACAACGATGAAGGCCACGACAATTCGCTAGACCTTATGACACCACCCCTCCCATGGTTTGAATTTGTCGGTTCCAAAAATTCAGAGATTGCCAAAGTACTAAAAGCTGGGACCATTAAGAGATAATTAAGCAATGAGGGTTTCCTCTCTCATTAGTGTGTTCAAGGCCCTTAGAAAAGCGCCTTTGCACAGCATTTGATTAGCTTGCCCTTCCTCCTTCTGCCATGGGAAGAATTATATGACCCTCACCAGGAAACTGAAAATTTCCCAGTCTCAGATATTTTGTTTTGGAAACACAAATGACCCCAAAGGGAAAGAAAGAGGCACCTTAGTACTGCCAGGTGAGGGTGGAAGTAAAAGCTCTTAATAGGATCTTCACGGATACTCCAGAATAGGATGGGGAATCTTACTTCCAGGTGACATAGACGGAGCCCTTGCTTCCTGTTCAACCTTCTCTGACATCACCCCACAATGGTGAAAAAGGACCTGGAGCACCTCACTAGAATCTTACTAAAGTGGAAGTCTAGATGTCTCACTCAACCTTTGCTGTGTGGTTGGGAATGGACCATAATGGTTTTTGAGGTGTTTGCAGAAAAGTAGTTTTTGTCTGAAGTTTTTTCTCTTGCTGGGTTTTTTTTTTTTCCCCTCCAGTTTCTTTCTCCAGCATACAGAAAGAGTATGCATATATTGGGGATTTTTTTTCCCTTTTCCCATTGGCATTTCTAGATTGCCAGCTTCATCAACTCCAAGTGTGAGATATATGAAGTGAAAAGGAAACCAGGGAACTCACCAATGGTTGCCTATTGGTCCTTAGCCAGTCCTCTTTTCTCCACCTTCATTTGTTTTTTATTTATAATGTTCAGTTGTACAGGAATAAGGTAAAGTACCTGTACTTCAACTTCTCAGAGGCACAAAATCTGAAACCAGTTTTTAAAAACCAAAAAGTTTATGAGGAAAACATAGTTTTTCTTTACCCTCTCTCCTTTTCCATCTTCTTTTCTACAAAGCTATCAGTGTTAGTAGCATTGAGTCTATCCTTTCATTCTTTCTACAAACTCACTTAAACATGTACAAACACACACACACACTCACATGAATTTTTGTCATTGTTTTTACCAAAACAAAATTATACTATGTATATTCCTATACAATTTTTTTTGCTCTTTAATAATAAGAATGGGCATCCCTTTGGGTCAACAATCATAATTCTAATTTATTCTTTATTGTAGCTATACACTATTCTAAAATATAAGTGCCATGCTTATTTGTTTTATTTTTGCCACAACAAATAATTTTATTTACACAGGATAAATTACCAAAGGTAGGACAGATCAAGATAAAAAAGCATACATATTTTTAAGTTGAATAAACATGGCATGATTATGATGCTAAAAAGACTCTGACAAACTCCATTTCCACAGTAATATTTAAGAATACAATTTCTCCCAGCACACTTGCCAACTCTAGGACTTTCCCCTCATTTTTAATTTTGTCAATCTTTGAAGGGAGAAAAGCTATCTCATTTTAATTAACATATATTTATTGACTACTTGGATGATCTCTATTGATACATTTTTCTATTTTTCTGTTAAGTGTTAGCACATTGCTCATCTGTCAAATGTATTGTAAATATATTTTCTCTAACTCTCACCTATTGCCAGAGCACTTTGTGAACATTTTCCTTATCACACTTGCCATGTTGCAGTGTCCTTTTCTGACAATTGGTGTCTCTGCTAACATCTATGGTCCTTAAGGTGAGGATCATTTGTCTGACTCTGAGGCCCCAGTCCTAAGCAATAATGTGTGCATAACAAGTTCTCAAAGGGTTTTTGACTTGGTGTTGAATTTCTATCTCAATATAAAAAGTCCTTCCATGTTTCCCTTCCTTTCTGCCACCATGAAGATTCATTAATTACAGCTGTTCTATCAAGTATCAGTGTAACCTAGGCAATAGCAACTCAAATCAAAGAACACAGCTAAAATGACAGTACCCCTGTCTTCATGACTGAGCTGTGGGCCTGAGAGGGACAAGAAAATTGCAGCATCTGCCTGGCTTTAGGTGAAAGGCTCGGCTCTCACTGCACCCCACATGGGATGCACAGCAGTGTGCTCACTTGTTATGCCACGGCATGAAGGCTATTTTCATGTCTTGTTTCATTTGTGGAACAATCTGATATCACAGTTGGCTCAGACCTTTTGTGCTAAATGACCTTCTGCCAGGAGAGGGGACTGAGATAAAGGAGGAAGAAGTCATTTGTCCTCAGTCTTCCTGGTGTGCAGAACTAAGAAGACTCATGGTCAGACAATATCACCAAAATAAAATGTGACAGAGAGATACTTACCTGGCAGGGGAGATACCATGATCACAAAGGTGGTTTTCCCAGGGCGAGGCTTATCCATTGCACTCCGGATGTGCTGACCCCTGTGATTTCCCCAAATGTGGGAAACTTGACTGCATAATTTGTGGTAGTGGGGGACTGCATTCGTGCTCTCCCCTGGGGAAAAAAAATGTGACAGAGAATGGAGAGTTGAGTGGAGGGTGGAAAGAAGAGATAGGAGTGTGTGGAAGACAAGAAGTAGAAGAAGGCATTGAAGGAAATAGAGGGTAAATGCATAGGAGGGACTGAGTAGACAGTTATATCTGGAGAGCACACAGAGTTAGAAAAGGAATCTCATCTTCTTAAAGTGAGGGAAAAATGGTTGATGGAGATATATACCTATACAAAATAGAAAAATGAAACATCTTGCAATTGTAGTGGGGTGGGGAGGGGCCAAGGGGAGAGATAGTAGGGACAATCTAACCAATGTATAACATAAGCCTATGGGAATTATTACAATGAAGCCCCCCTGTAAAACAAATATATCCTAACCACCCCCCAAAAAAAGAATCCCATCTTCAAAGTACTCTATTGTCAGTTCTAATCTCACCCATCTTACTTACTTTCCCTTATGCTGTTCAAATTGACTGGTTAAGGAACCAAATGTGGTGGTTCATGCCTGTAATTCAAGTTTCTGGATAAACAGAGATTAGGAGGATTGCAGTTCAAGGCCAGCCCAAGCAAAAAGTTAGCAAGACCCTATCTCAACAAAGAAGGCAGGTATGGAATCATAGAAGGAAGATTGAGGCCCAATGCTAGGCAAAAAAGCAAAACTCTATCCAAAAAAATAACTAAAGCAAAAAAAGACTGGGGTCATGACTCAAGTGGTAGAGTGCCTGCCTAGCAAACGCAAAGTCCTGAGTTAAAAAAAAAGACTGGTTCCCTTAGCCGCACATGAATATACACTTGCAGGCACCCATCAACCTCTCTCAGCACACTGGCCATCTACTGTGTCCCACTCCACACCCAGCTGCTGCTGCATGCTGGACTGCTGTTGAGTACATCCCAATCTGAACTGAAGTTTCCTGTCAGATTGGCCACTTAGATGCAACTTTAGATACAATAAGATTATGCACTGTTATACAGGTCACCTTCCATGACCAGGATGTAAAGGCTAGCTTTGCCATGATTCCACTTCCATAGCAGATCCTTGTTTCTGAGATGTGATTACAACAGGGACCAGCTGTCTATATAATCCTACGAGTCCCAGAGAGATGGCTCCTGGATATGTAAGGCTTCCTCCTTTGGTCTAATGAGCTATTCCCAGAGGGCAGGGCCATGTCAACCTCATGTGTCAGCTCCTGCAATAATCTTGTGCCTTAGTATGGTAGAGGAAGAAGGGAGTGGTGGTGGTGTGCAGGATTCCTGCTCTATATGTATTTAGCATCTAGTTGGAAAATAAAATGAGGGAGAGCTCACTTATATTTGTTACCCAGGAAAATGAGTAACTAAAAGGTGAATGGATTATATTTTTAAAAACCAAAAGACTAAAGATCCAAGTGTGGTGGCTCACACCTGTAACCCTAGCTACTTGAGAGGTTGAGATCATGAGGATCATGGATCAAAGGCAGCTCAGACAAAACGTACATGAAGCCCCATCTCAACCAAAGGCTGCGTGTGGTGGCACATGCTCATCACACCCAGCTACACAGGGAGACACTAATAGGAGAATCTTGTTCCAGGCCAGCCCAGGCATAAAGTGAGACCCTATCTCAAAAATAACCAATGCAGAAAGGGTTGACAGGGCGGCTTAAGTAGTACCAACCCTTGTGTACCAAGCACCAAACCCTGAGTTCAACCCACAGTACCACAAAAAAAGGCAATAAAGAAAACTCAAGTAAATGCAGAAATACATGCCATTGTCCTAATTAAGAAAAGTTACTATTCTAAAAATACTGCTTCTTGAATCCACACTTAAACTTAAACAGGTTGTTGGAATTGAGTCCCAATATTTTTGAAACTTAGTAATTTGATAAAAAAATTTTCATTTAGGAAAAATAATCTATACCTAAGAACAGCAGGAAAGTTTTGAGATAGAAGAATAATGATAAGGGATTATGTATCACAACATATGATAAAGGTTCAATAATAAAACAATATGGCACTAGCTCAGAAATAGGCCAAAGATGAATGAAACACGATTCAGGAGTCTAGAAATGGACAGATCAGAGCTTGGGTCTGATAAAAATGGAATTCCTCATCTGTAAAGGCAAAGGGGGATTATTCAATAAAAGGTGTTATGGTGCAATTGTCTATTCATTTGGGGAAAAAATTAAGTTAAATTCCAATCTTATACCAGACACAAGGACTGAAACTTAATCGAAATCTAAATAGAAAAACAAACACTAAATGTACCATAACACATTTGCCTATCATGATAGCCCTAAAAGATAACTATTTGATCCCCATTTTGAAGATGTAGACACTGAGTCTCAGAGAACTCAAGTGGTTTGCCTGTTATCACACAAGGCCACATACTAGGAGCACATAAGACAATTAGAGACATTTTGTCCTCAGATGTCCTCACTAGGTGAATTTACCTTACATTTTCTCTCAACCCAGCTGATAACTCTTAAAAATGATCAGCACTTCCAGCCCAGAGAAGAACCCAGGCAAAGACCCTATTTTTAAGTTGAAAATAAAATTCAAGTAAAGATCTCCAGTCTCACAACCTCAGTCCTGCCTGAGGGTCATCCATTCTCTGAAAATAATGCCATCAAGAAGAATATCTGAGAAACTTGAACAGAAACAGAATTGGTGAATTAACAGCATGACCTGGTGACGTGGATGAGATTTTCCTGAGGAAAAATGAGCAGGTGCCTCAGAGAGAGATGACAGGGGCCCTGGCTATCAATTCCTTCTCTTGTATCAGAGTTCCCCCAAAGGAATTGAAAACACCTACGAATCATGTTCCAGGGCTCACAGAGGAGCTCACAGAGTACAAGGGGCACAAGACATGAGATTAAGCACCTGTACTCAAGGCTGAATTAGGGTGCCATATAGAAGAGAAAAAGGTATGCTTTAGTCCATCTAATGGTGCTATTAAAAAATTCCTGAGGCAATATACTTTATAAAGAAAAGAGGGTTATTTAGCTCACAGTTTGGGAAACTGAACATCCATGATCATAAAACCCCATCTTGTTGGATGCTGGCGATGGCCCCCTCTGACTTTATCACAACCTAATGATGGCATCATGGTAGAGAGAGGGATAAAATAGTCACATCATGAGATAGGAAGCAAGGAAAATTTAGGACCAGTCTGGTTCTTCTTACAACAACCTGCTCTTGTAAGAACTGGCATTAAGACTAGCATTAATCTTGGACTTGCTTCCAAGAGCAATGCCTCTACTTGATTCCCCTCTTAAAGGTTCTTCCACCTCTGAGCATCACCACACTCGGATCACACTTACAGCACAGGAACATTTAGAGGACACACTCAAACCATATCCAAACCACAGCCAGACCCAACTGACTCTCCCTGACCTTGACCTCCGCTGCTTTCCAGTCCCATCCAATTTTTCATCCCCCCATGCTTGCTCTACCAGCCTCCAAGTCTAAGCCTCACCCCAGTCTCCTCTAGATCTTCCTACTCTCCAATCCCTTCCAATTGACTGCTCCTTGTAGTCCTCCTCCTAGACCCTGATTGCCTGTCTGTCCCACATGCAGTTTCCCCCAGCCACCTCTGTTCTTCAATTCCAAACAGTCCCTCATATCTCTCCCATCCCCCTACATCAATCACAGAAGAGAGAGTCTCTTTGGGAAGAATGTGTATGAGATGCCAGGGAGCAAAAATATGAGAGAACCACTGAGGAACCAATATGCTCTTCAAATAATAAAACCTCAGAGTCTTAAGTGAAGTGTGCACTGGCACAGAGTGAAGAAGCAGAGGCTTGAGAGGTAGGCAGCAGCCATATTGCAATGAATTCAACAGTCTGTACTAAAAGAAATTGGACTTAACCCAATAGGTAATAGATACTCACTGAAAAGGAGATTCTGGAAAACAATAGCCCTCTTCTCTACTGATCTATAAAGTACAATGGAAATCCACTCCAATAGCATCCTATCTGGAAAACCCTGAAGATATCAGGAGCCCAAGACCCTCAACTGCAGATTGCTTCAAGTGATACTGGTCATGTGAGCAAAATGCATATGGTTGGTGCTGCCTTATAATCTCTAGTTTTATAGCAAGTCCAGGAAACCATAATTGTCAAGTTTTGGATGCTGCTTCTAAACACACTGTCTGATTTCAGATCCTTCATCCAGGCTCCTTCCTACGAACAATGGGGACCTCAGTTACTGCCTTTTCTCAGAACAACTTTACCAAACTTACTCAGACCTATGACAAACATTGCTTTCATATCCATTTTTCCCTCCCTCCAGCCATTCTCCTTTCTCTTTCCCTCCATCTTTTCTTCTTTCTTTCTCTAAAAAAAATGTGCACATGGCTGGACATGGTGGCTTGTGCTTGTAATCCCAGATACTCAGGAGGTGGAGATGTGGTGACTGGTTAGAGGCCAGCCCAGGCAAAACGTTCACAAGACCCCATCTCAACCAATAAGCTAGGCGTGGTGTGCGTGCCTGTCATCCCAACTACACAGGAAGCATATATACAAGGATCATGGTCTAAGCTGACCTGGGCAAAAATATGAGCCCTTATCTCAAACCAAAATAAAAACAAAAGTTCTGGGGACCTTATCTGAAAAGTAACTAAAGCAAAAAGGGATTGGGTATGGCTCAAGTGGTAGAGTGCCTGCCTGAGTTCAAACCCCAGTATCACCAAAAGGGGGGGCCGAGGAGAAACACTATTTAAAAAAAACCTTTCACCATTTTCCCATGAATAAAAAATATATATAAAATATCATTATTTTAATTCAATAATATTCATGATTTTTAACTTACTATCATTAAACTAAAAGTACAGGCAACAAACCTTGGTATTGAGTACTGATTGACAGAGAAATCAAAGTGTTTTTTTTTAATGTATATCTGAAAGTTTTGACCAAGAAAAAATTTGACTTGATATGAGTAAAAGCCAGAATCAATAAAATTTGATATGGATAATACCTAATCAATACATCAAATTTTGCTTCAGATTTTAAATGGAAAATAATGTGCCTAATGAAAATACTTTCAGTAGAGTTAACATTTTTGGAAATAGTCTAACTGTGCTATGTAGAAAATTGATCGAAAGATTAAATTGGCTTAATGGAATTCACTCTGGAAAACATTTTCTGGATGGAAACTCCATCTAAGTTGATATCATTCTAATTAAAAGTCTTGATTTCAAAATGTTCTCAGAGTCAAAAAAGCAAGCGCAATTGTCCTCAAAACAGAACAGAGGGGTCAAAACAGTAAGGTCAAAATGTCCTGCAACATGGTAACAGGTTCAAGTTAAGTGGACACCATGCTGGGTCATGTCAGTTTGCCTGGAAGCAGAGCTTTTCATCTTCTAAAAAAATGGGGGAGAGGGGGCATAGAAAAAACAGCTATCTAGCTGTAGAAGTAGACCAGTTATACAAGGAAATGTGAGTCTCTTTAAGCACCTAAAATGTGAGTGAGAATAGAGAATAACATGGAGAACATTTTTTAAATGAAGATAGCAGTAAAACCTACTTAAAAGGATATTGTAAAGATCAGATGAGATAATCCCTACAATACACTTAGCTCTGGACATAGTAAGAGCACACTAAATATTAGATATATTGTTGTACCAGAAGCAGTGGTAGTCTTTGAGAAGCTAAACAAAAGACTTACGCATTAGCCCTGAAACAAGATTAGCCTTGGAGAACCTTCTTACACTCCTTGCAATTGTCTTCCAAAAATCAGCTCAGACCAGCTCCTACACGACTTCCCAGTGCTCACCCTGGGGGCACACGCACTCTCACACACACCCCATCACAAGGAGGTTTGCAGTGTTCTGCTCACATGCCTTTGCTCTGGCTGTGCCCTTCTCTTCCCCATCTGGGAAATATTTATGTGTCCTTCACAAACCAGACTAATGTCATTTCCTCTATGAATTTTCCATTGGCTCTTCTGCCAAGCTTTTGTAGCTCTTATCCATATTTTATCACTTCATATAATAAGTTTCTTGCTATTTCCCTGCTAATCCAAGAGTTCCCTGAAGAACTTCTTTCCTTAAAGAGCTCCTTTCTGTCTCTGAGTTCTCAATAGACATCCATTAAATGTTTTGGGGGGATCAGATTTATTAATGATACCCAAATAGGGCTAAATATTCCCTAAAGAAAGATTTTATAGTGCATTCTAGCCTATTTTATAAAGAGAATTGGATTGTATTTCCTCTGTCTAGGAGCACTTCTGGCGAGCAAGAGATTTCTGATGAAATGCCAATTTAATAGTAAGAGAAAGGTTCTGGAACATTTCGCCTACAAAGGATTGTGACTGTTGGGTTCTTAAGAAGTTTTCCTAATCAGCAAAAATCTCATTACTAACACTGTCAGGGAGATTCAGGGACTGTCCCCTTCAAAAGCTACGGAAGCCCTGGGGAGTTATACCACATTAGCTTCTAGAATGGCTTGATGCCAGGAGATATATTCCATTTCAACCCACCACTATGGCACAATAACTACTGAGATTTTAATGTGTTGAAGAATTACAAGAATAAGAGTGCATTTGTGGTTTGGAATCTGAGTTTCTCTCTCTTTCTCATGAGCTAAGAAAGTAGCCAGGCCTTAGTTTTCTCTTGCTTTCAAAATGTTTATAAAACAGAAAATCAGAGTTCCTGAAAGATAACATCTCTTGCTGGCTTTATGAAAACTTAGGACACCAAGAAGATGATGCTTGGGGTGAGAATAGGCTTCTTGAAGAAGGATAGGAGACTGGTAGGTACCCAAAGGTGGTGAGCAAAAGAAGGGATCACTAAGAGGAAAGACATGCCTCCACAAAAGGAAAGACATGGCAGAGTTTTTAACTGACCCCAATAGAGCCTGCAGGACTTGGAATGACTTTGGTTACCAGACTTTCATCCCCAGTGAACATGTTCACACCCAGGCACAGAACAGCAATTTAGCTTCCCAAGATCAAGGTATCACATAAATTTATTAATGATAAGAAGTGTGGACTAAGACTAGAAAGGATCTCCCCAAATATTTTACTCTACCTAAAACTTCATACTTCCAAGATGAGATAGAAGAATAAAGTGACCCCAATAAAGATAATATAGAGTTGTCTGTCAGCTAGGAAAGTTCGGGGTTCAGTATGAAATTTAAGAAAATAAAATCAAGAAGAATGGCATCTTCTGCAAATCCTTCATGGGGGTTGTTAACTCATGGCTATGTCCTCAGAAGGCTTTGATGTAGAGCAAAAGAGCAGGTGGATCCTGACCATATTCAGTGGAGGTACCAGCAGAACATGCTCTTCCTGACAAGACCTCCCTTGCCAATTCCTCCAAGGCTCTCTGCTTTCTCCTGACCAGAGTTTTTGGGTCAATGTCAAGCTCACCCAAGTGTGCTACCCCTGGATCCAGATCAAACCTTCATGTTTCACAACCAGTGTTGAGAAGTATTGGATTCATTGGTTGCTACTAATATTTCAAATTACAATGTGTCTGATGTTTTCCATATATTGACATAGTTTACTTAGTCAAAAAATGTAAAGTAATGTTGTCTAGGCACTGCAGATGCAACAAAGACCAATTATTCCTAAACACTCCTTTCCTATTGCCTTCTTATATGGGCTTGTGGCTCTGGAGTTAACAGCTAGCTCCCTGGAGAATGTGCATCAATATGTGTTTGCAACAAGAAAGAGAAAGAAGGATGTTTCTTGGCCAGATGTTTTAAGAGCTTCATATACCGAAGCAGTGGCTTAGCAAAGGTCCTCCAAGGTAGGTGACTTCTGAAGCCACATTAAAGTTAGAGAACACCTGTGCTCATCCCAAGATGTGACATCACCATCCATGTGGTGTCATGGCATATGATTAGAAGGATCCCTGGGGAAATTTTTAAGATATATTAGTGTTCAGGCCCTGGCACAGACCAATTAACCCAGAATCTGTGGGTTGAACAGACTTTGGACCATATTAAACAAGCTCCCAAGATATTCCAAAGTACTGGTGCTTGGATCCCATCCTCAAAAATTCAAATTTCTTTCATGTATGGCCAGATCAGGAGCTTTTAAAGCTTTCTCAATGATTCTAACTAGCAATTTGATGGCTACGACACTAACAAATTGTGCCTGGACCAAAAGTGTCACCTGGGAGCTTATTAAAAATTAACTGCTTAAGTGACCCTATAAACTCTGGGGGTGGGTTTCAGCAGAATATTTTAACGAGCCTTCTAGGTGATTCCAAAGCATGCTAGAATTTGAGAATCATCTATCTTAAAGTGTCTCCCCCAGAAATCCAGCCTTCAATTCTTAAGTTCACTTCCCTCCAATAGCATACAATAAAAATTTTTTGAGGAAGATAATCATGGACTCTATATTATTAAAAAGACAAAAAAAAACCAGCAAATATTGGTGAGAAAAAGAGAACACTAGTATGTTATTGGTGGGAATGTAGATTGGTGCAGCTATTATGGAAAATAGTATGGGAGTTCCAAAAGAAATTAAAAACAGAACTTCCATACAACCCAGCAGTTCCTTCTCTAGGAAATTAAATCACCTCCTAAATGTATCTGTACTCCCACATTCATTGTAGCAGTATTCAGAAGTGCAAATATAGAGAAAAAAAAAGCCTTAAAGTTCATCAGTGTGGTAATGAATTTTTAAAAAGTATACTGTGTATATATACACTGGTATATTGTCCAGGCTTAAATACCTTCACCACGACATGGATGGATCTGAAGGACATTATGCTAAGTGAAATCAGCTAGACACCAAAATAAAAATACGTGTGGAATTCTTTAAAAAGTGCAAATACACAGAGAACAAAACAGTGGTTACTACAAGTAGGGAGAAGGGAAAGGAAATGGGGAGATGTAGTCTCCCCATTTAGTCCTAATGAGAACTAAAATTAATAAAATTACATTGTAAAGGGAGTTTTGTTAAATAACTGTATTTTAGTAGTCACAAAAAGTAGCTATATTGAATAATAAACATGTCAATCTGCTTCACCATAGTAATGATTTTACTATCTATATGCATCCCATAACATTAGTTGTAAACCTCAAAAATGCATAATAAAATTTACTTTAGAAAAGCACAGATCAGGCGAAGGATGTAGCCCAGTGGTAGAGCACTTGCCTAGAATGTCATGTGATGGTTGCTGCTTAGAACTGAGGCAACAAGACAATTAAAAGCAGAGAGATTGATTCAAGTTTATGGCACACTTCTAAAGAGCTAAGAGTCAGACTCAGGCCTCTAGACTTGGAAACTTGGGAAAAATGGAAGAAAAGAATCTTGCAAATTAGAGCTGAGAGAAGAAGGTTTAGTATTTTGGGTATTAAAACCCTTCTGATGAAAGTAGCAGAAGAGAGCAAGGAAGAACAGCCAACCCAAAATGCCCTGAGGCAAGAAGTAGCTCAACTGCTGCTCAGTCCTCATAACAAGGACTGAATAGGCCCAGGGTTGGCCTGGAAGTTAAAGGCTGTGGGGAGAACTGTTATTCCTATAGAGTTTTCCCTTATCTATCTATTGAGCAACTACCATGTGCAGGAGCTAAGCTACATGTTGGGTTCAGACAGTGAGGAAATGGACAAAGACCAAGCTCAGAGTCTAACAGGAAAGTTGTCAATAAACAAAGAAATTGAGCCAAGCAAATTCAACTTTTATAGAGCCCAAGGCTTACATAATTTGGGGAAATGATTTCCTCTTTAAAAATAATGCAAATTTACAAGTACAAAGTTAGATACAAAACTAAATGTTTATGCATTCATCAAACTCCAACAAATGTATATCAAAAAAGTATGCATAAATTTAAAAATAAATTCTAAAAAAAAGCAGAAATAAGTGTATGGTGCAGAGGTAATCACTCAACAAATGTATTGCATTACTGCTTGCAGAGCAAAAAGTAAATATGTGTTAAGAATAAGTAAACTGGATCATTCTTGTTCTCACTCTAGAGATGATCTGATTTCAGTCTATTGAAAGTATATTCCTTTCCTAATAAATCTTGCTATCACTTATACTAATAAAATAAAAAGTATAAGTAAACTGACTAGCCTGTAATCTGTAGCCTGTAATCCCAGTTAGGCAGAGTTAGGAGGATCTCAGTCTGAGGCTGGCTTTAGGCAAAAAAAAAAAAAAACCCACAAGATCTTATCTGAAAAACAAGCTAAAGTAAAAAAGTTTGGAGATGTGGTTCAGCCTGCCTATCAAGATGTGGTAGTGTGCCTGCCTATCAAGTATAAGGCCCTGAGTTTAAACTGCAGTGCTGCCAGAAAGAGAAAAACAACATAAATTGCTGCTGTTGGGTGCAATGTTCTGTGCAAGTCTGTTAGGTCTGTTCAGTTTGTGATGTTGTTCAAGTGTCTTGATTCCTTATTGGTTTTCTGTTTGGATTTTCTATTTCTTAGAAAATAGGTGTTGAAGTCTCCTACTATTATTATATTGCTTTCTATTTGATCAGCAATCCCACTTCTGGGTATACATCCAAAAGAATTTTAATCCAGATGTCAGAGAGACATACGCAACCCATGTTCACTGCAACATTATTTACAACAGACAAGATATGGAAACAACCATCAATGGATGAATGGACAAAGATAATGTGATGTATACATATGATGGAATATTATTCAGCCTTACAAAAGAAGGGAATCCTACCATATGCAGCAACATGAGTGAACCTGAAGGATACCATGCTGAGTGAAATAAGCCAGTCACAGAACAGAAGAACAAATACTGCATGAGTCCATGCATATGAGGTATCTAACAGAGTCAAGCTCATAGAAACAATGAGTAGATGGTGATTACCAAGACTAGAGGGATGAATGGATGGAAAACGGAGAAGTGATTGTGTTAGTCGACTTCCTGTTACTATAACAAACTCCTGAAATACTCAATTTATAAGAGAAAGGGTTTATTTTTGGTTCACAGTTGTGGACAGTTTCAGTCCATGGTCAGTTGGCCCTGTTTTTTTGTTCCTGTGGCAAGGCATTATGGCAGGGAGCACATATCAGAACAAAACTACTCATCTCATGTCTGGAGAGTGAAAAAGAGGAAATAGAAGGGGGTTGGTCTCACTATTCCCTTCAAGGGCACACTCCCAATGAGTGAAAGACTTCCCACCAGGTCCCACCTCTGAAAGATTCCACCTCCTCCCAGTAGCACATTCTGGGGACCAAAATCCTTTGGGGGGGCATTTAAAAACCAAACCAAAGCATTACTGTTCAACAAATAAAGTTTCAATTTTGCAGGATGAATAAGTCCTAGGAACCTTCCATACAACACTGTGTCTGTAGTTATAATACTGTATTGTGCACCTAAAATTTTGTTAGGAAGATAGATCTCATGTTAAATGTTCTTACTACAATTAAAATTAATGGATGAGTAAAGAACTCACCAAATTTAAAATTTTAAAATCTGATACATACCATTAATTACAAAAATCTAGGAAAAAATGATAACATTTATGTTTCTTCCCCTATATTTTTAGCCACGTATTCTTTGATTGTTTCTTCACGTGCTGACAGCTTTGGTAACAGCATTTTATATGGAGACAATAGAAACACAATTTGGGTTTTCCTTTTGCATGATTGATTAAATTGGGGGGTTGTTTATTTTTAGTGGGTTTTGTTATTCTATTTTCATACATGCTATAATGTACAATAAGCCCTCCTCATTCAAGCATGGTCAAAAATAAATAAATTTTAAAATCAAAAGAAATTTCAAAAATAATTTTTTAATTCACCCATGTGCATTAAGCAGCTCAGTGAATGTAGAGAAGCTCTCAGTCAGTCCCACCTTATTGTCAATTGTGCTTAAATTGTGTGATCTGCTGAGTTTTTCCCTGTTCATTTTGCAAAAATACAGTATGCCTCCCAAAAAGCAAATGGTGCCAAAAGGCAATGTTAAAGTTAATGTGCTTAATTTAAGTGATAAAATGAAAGTTTGAGATTTGTTGAAAGTCTTTAGGCAGCAAAAATGGGAAAAGTGAATCAAGTATCTTACTACAGCACTGAACTCTAGGCATACTGCATGTTTGTAGTTTTTTTCCTCAACAGTGGTCTTCTTAGAACCATACCTCTGCAGATACCAAGAGTCTACTGTAACTTCAATCATATTAAAATTCACTGTATCTAATTTTTTATTTAAGTTTCCTAACTTATTATTGGTAACATCAAGAAAATTTTAAATGTTTGTCCTAAGATCAGAAAACCTCTATTAAGCTATGTTGCTATATGAGCTACAAGATTTGGAAAACTTCCAAAAACCAACTTTGAGTTCTATGCATTCCAAACTGTACTTCTCATCCTCTGTCATTTACTTCTGGTGCCAGATACTAAAGGGCACATTCCAAATACTGATTTGATCCCATCCTGCCTGTCATGTCCTATCACCACATAATTGTCACAGTAGACAATAGAAGTAGATCTGAAGACCATTTCTATCTAACTATGCACATAAGTGACCCTAAGCCACATAAATAAATTGTATTAACTTCAAACTATGATGCATCACAACTTAATTCTAGTTGATTACAAAAAAAAAAAAAACCTGCATTTTTTCCAGTGCTGCTCAACGTGAAGGAAATGTAATGGAGGGAAAGGAGAAGTCAAAGTGAAAATAGACATCAGTCTTTGAAATACTCACTTTTATAAATTTTACAAAGGACACATGCAAAGAAGGGACCTTGAAGCTTAAGCATCATTAGTTTCATAGTACATAAATAAAATAGTAAGTACAAGGTCTGGTTGAAATGAATCCTTTGTTTCTTATGCCAGTATCCTTCCTGCCTTTTTTTTTTAACAACAAAGCTCCTCTTTCCAAACAATAAAATATTGTTCTGTATGGTTTGGAGTGAGCAAGTAAGGGACATGGGCAATCCAAGTACACACCATTTCCCTTGTTACAATGACTGGTTCAGGAATCAACACTTAATATGAAAAAGGTCAGTCAAGAGTTTTTCCTGGAGTTTGACACTTGCATCTGGGAGAATGATGTGTTTGTTACTTCTGTGGTTGTGTGCTATGAGGTTAAGGTGAACTAAAACTAGAATTTCAGTGCTACAAAATGCTAAAAACATGGCATTTAAAAAGGAAAAGAGAGGTAGAAAGGAAAAAAGACAAAAGAAAGGAAAGAAAGAGAGGCAGGAGAGGGATCAAAGAGCAAAGAGACAAACTACATAATATAAATTCAGCTCCTAACCCCACCATGGTCTACCCATGAATGTTGCAAGGTCTTCTCAATTATATGACTCAAAGAATTCCCTTTCTGCTTAAGCAAATTTGATTTGAGTAGCTGCTCCTTGCAAAAGAAAGAATCTTGACCAATGTACAAAATATATTGCAAAGGGATTTAACTTAGTCTGTGGAGCCAAGCAGGATCTTCCTAAGGAAGCAAGCCTTAATTTGAGACTCCAAGGAACAGTGAAGTACCCTCCAAATCATATCAATTCCAGATAACCTACAGCAACCTGGTTGGCTTCAGAGTAAAGGATAAGCCCTATAGATTCTAAAGATACCTCCAGTCCATTTAAGATGAAGAAAGTTTATAGTCTGAAAGTTTTCTTACTCCATATGTGAAGCCTGTATTGTGACTGTTACCAGACCTGAGAAATTTACCTCTAGGGGTCAGGCTTCTGGTTCAACATGGCATCTAAGCTTATCTGAGGCTCCATCCTCCACCCTCAGGTACTGGGAAGTCTCAGTCCTGAATCTGATATCAGACTGTTGTCCAATCCAAGGAGAACATAAAAAATCATGAATGCTTGGCCCCTGATGCAGAAAAAAGAGTCACAATTACTTTAAGGTATCCTTACACTGTTCACAAGAAGATTTCTCCTGACCTGTTTATACTCTCTTAAAGAATTTTTATATGTAATTTATAAAAGATTTTTTTCAAAACAGGACAAAGAATTATGCTTCCAAGCCATTTTTCCTATTATATAATTTGTATTTCTTATTGTCATTTTGTTATTTGAGTTTTTGTCACTGTGACAAATATCTGAAAGAAGCAATTTTTTAAAAAGAAAGATTTATTTGGGCCAATGGTTTCATAGATTTCAGTCCAAGGTCAGCAGGTTCTATTGTTTTGGCCTTCAGGTGAGGCAGAACACCATGGCAGCCAGGAGGGTGTGGCAGAGGCTGCTCACCTCATGGTGGACAGGAAGCAGAGAGAGAAGGGGCAGAGGACATGATTTTAAGCCCTTGATGTAAGCATATTTTTTAAAATCGTTGAAGTTTGAAACTGATGACATTCTTCTTTGAGAGATCCATGGGTTGTGACCTTAGATCTATAGAAAAGAAAATGTAATCCTAGCTCAATCTTTGGTCAGGTGTGAAGGGTACTTACATAGTTGAGGTACCAAAAACCTTCATTTGTATTCAACTTTTAATGTCACCCTATTGGCAAAGAACAACTTGGCTATGATTGAAGAACAGAAGGTAGTTGTTAACCATACTGGCAATGTGAAAGTGAAAGGGTAGTAGTGAGAAAAAGGAGTGAGGAGAGCAGAAGGAAAAATGAAACACTTATGTCCTCACCTTGCAGAAACTAGGAAAACAACACTGATAAAAAATGGAGAACAGGGACAGCACACAAGTTATATCATCACAAGTAAAAAGGTAATTTTAGAAGAACTAAAAACAAACGTACCAATATTAGAAGGAGAAGGACAGAAGAAAAAGGGTTAGTGTGCCTTAACTAAATCCTCATCTTTCAAAGAAAACAAGTAAAAATTGCCTGCAGTATATAAACGAAAAATAGATGTGTAAGTATGTTATCAAGAATTTTGGTGGCAACAAACAGAACAAGTAAAAACAGAAATAAGCTGCCTCTAGAGAAAAGACTGCAGGAGGGAGTGAAGGCTGCTGCTTTCTGTCAATAAGTGCTTCTGCATTATGGAACTTGTTGCCATATATATCTATTGCTTTGATTGAAATTTTTAATTTTAATAGAGAAAATTCTGGAAACAAGTTCTCTGAATCAATGACAATGTCCTGACAATACCCTTTGATGGTGTTAAAGAAGAAGAATAGGCCTGATTTAATAGTCCCCTGGGGAGCAGTGGTGTCCCTCACAATTCAATTCTGTAAACATTTATTGAGTAAATAGATTCTCTGTGACAGCACCTCAGCTAAGTCATGAAGGATAAAAGGATGAATCAGGCGTAGCTCCTGCCCCCAGGAACTTATAGAAAAGTAAGAGAAAAACACAAGATAAGGCAGAGTATACTTAAGACTTGTAGTTCCATCAAAACACAGCTAGGGATGGAGGAAACATTGACTACAAGACTTAATTTGAAGAATGAGGAGGTATTATTAGTGCCCACCCATATCCCTTTAGCAATCTCCATCCCAGAATATACAGACAACATCATACTGAAAACAACCATGACACCCGGTGATTTGTTGGGTGTGGATGGTAAAGAGGAGAGAGAAATAAAAAATTATTCCCAGGACTGGGAATGCAGCTCAGTGGCAAAGCACTTGCCTAGCATGTGCAAGACCCTGGGTTTGATCTCCAGCACTACAAAAATTATGCCCAGGTCAAACTCTATACCTTCATGTCACTCACTCCCAGACATCCCCTTCTTTTACTAAATATTCCATGTTGCAATCTACCATTTTCTTCTTCGTTCCAAATCTTACCACTATTCCAATGGACTTCAGTGTCCATTTGAACCACCCGTCCATTTCCTGTGCCTCTCAAATCTTCTGCCTTCTCAATACCATGGCCTTCACCTCCATTCTTCTTTAAACATTTCTCATGACCACACCCTAGGCCATGAGTTATTCAACCATCAAGAATCCCTAGATCTCTGAAGTGTCAAATTCTCATTTTTTTTCTTTTTGGCAGCAGCTGAAATCATCCAAGCCTTTTTGTTATTTTTTTTCAATATTTTAATCCTCTGACTTTTTCACCCTTCTGAAAAAAATCCCAGCTGTGGGCCAATCCATCATTTGTGTTCATGCATTGACACTAGACTGTGACTGGCTCTACTGGGAGAAATCACATAATCCCAAAGAATGAACTCATTACAAAATATTGATCTAAAAACTCAACTACGCCCTTAATGCTGTTCTGAATACTTCTTAGGTTTCTTTTGTCTGAAGTTGCTTCAAATTTTGTGTCCTAAACTTTCTTATTCACCTCTTTTCTGATCAACCTTAGGTTATCTAAGACTTCACCCTCAACTTCCTAAAGAAAGTAAAAATTCCACATTGCCTCCCTTTTCCAGAACTCCAAAGGGTAACTACCCCTCACAATTTTATGATTATAGTCAAGATTCAAATCAAGTGTGTGTTAGTCATGTTTCATCACTATGACAAAATGCCTGAGAAACCAACTTAAGGGGGAAAGGATTTATTTTGGCCCACAGTTTCAGCCCATGATCATTTAGCTCCATGGCTTCTGGGCCCACGTATGATGAGGCATAACATCGTGGCAGGAAACATTTGGTAGAGCAAAGTGTCTTACCTCATGGCAGACAGGAGGCAGGGAGAGAAAAGGAGGAAGGGTCTGGGAACAAAATATACCGTCAAGGACACATCTACAGTGTCCTACTTCTCCATTTGGCTCTACCTAGAGCCCATTTGGCTATGTACTTACAAATAGATTAATCCTTGGATGAGGTCAGTGTCCTCATGATCCAGTTGCCTCAAGTGTCACCAGCTGGGGACAAAGCCTTCAAGACTTAAACCTGTGAGAGACACTTTCTATCCAAACTATAAGAGCATGATACCATCCACTGCCCAGCCAAGCATGGATCACCCATTGGCAAGCCAGTAATGAATAATTTGTAAGCCTAACTCAAAAAATTAGGCCCACCTCATCTGATATTTTCCTGAATTTAAAGTCGAGGACATGAAGCAGTTGATGGAAGGTGAGCTGGACAGCCAGTAAAAAGTATTACTAAGTAGAGAAACATGTAAACAGGAGCCAGTAAGCAGAGAAAGGAAAACAGAGCAGACATATGAGGGAGAAGACCGTGATTCCTTGCCATCCATCAGATAGTGGGGATCTTATCTCCCAGTTCCAAACTCTACTTTGTTTCCTTGGATCCTGAGATGGTTTATATAATCTTTTGTGGTAACCCTTCTCATTTGGCTACCCATATTCCCTTCTCCTTTTTGCTCTGAATAACACAATATACCTAATTAAATTCTTGTCTACCTTAAATCTTTTTGTAATGTGATGATCTGGTGTTCAGACTATACTCTGATCTGGCCAATGAGAGTTAAGTGGTAGACTATTGCTGGGTCCCTAGGAGACAAAAATGTCCAGATTAATAAAAGGTGGAGAAGGAGGAGGAGCTACTTTTCCTTCCTTCCTAGAATTCAGATATGATGACTGAGGCACAGCGTGCATCATGTGGCCGAGGAGGTGAGAGCTACACACTGAGTATGGTCAATCAGGTAGCTAGCTAAATTCTTTATCATTTCCTTTAGTAGCTCCTGCCATTCCTGAACTTCCTATCTTTAGATTCTCAGATTTTGAGAAAGACCCCTGTTGGGCTAAGCACCTATGCTTGGATTTCTGCCTACAACCCTAACTGACAAACTCTCTTAAATAAACTTAAGTTTCTGTTCCTTTCTACCAACTGAAAAAAAATCAGATAGAGTGTCATCCGCTTACCTTCCTACTTATCTACAAAACATATGCATCCATATAATCCTCTTCTTCTAGAAGAAAAAGGTCCTGCCTCCTTACAGTTGCTCCCACATGCCTCTCAAGATCCAGCTCCATCATTTACGCTTTTTCCCATGTTCCTACCTCTCCCTGCTTGTCACTACTCAAACCAACTCAAGTGTCTCCCATTAAAAGTCAATCCTGCTCTTCATCCCATCTCTCCTTCATGTGACTATCACATAGGCTTTCTCTTCTTTAATAAGATTCCATCAGAAACTATCTTCCCTCTCAACCACCATTTCATTCCTTTTCACTCAATCCTTAAATTATTTCATTCCAACACACCACTGGAAAGGACTCTTGTTTTAGTTTTTAGGTAGTTTTCTAACAATTGACACTCCAGTCAACTTCTTACTCACTGCTTACTGGAGGTGCCCTGTCATCTCTCACCTCCAGATCTAGATACAGGCTGACACCTGAGCTGTCTACCCTCCCTCTCACCAGAGCCTGCATTTACCTGTCTCTTATGCATATCCTTCAGATCTCCACTCATGCATCACCTTTTCCTAGAAGTCTTCCTAAAGCCCCTTTGCCTTTGCCTCCTCTGTTTCCAGGTAAGCTCTCTGTATCTCTGTTTCCTCAACTGTACAATGGAGATACTAATAGTCTCTACCTTAGAGAATGTTCTGAAAAGTAAGTGAGTCATATCTGTAAATACTTAAAACCTTTGTATAGCACATAGGAAGTTCTACATAAAACTTGTCAATGAATAAATAAATAATTCGCTTACTGAAATTACTCTTGTTCTACAATTATCTGACAGTACTCAAATTGGCTATTTGTCTCACCCTCTAGTGGTTTTTCAGCTCTGGCTTAACAGTAGAATTGCTTGGAGAGTGTTATGATTTGACCCTGAAATGGCCTTCATTGAAGGCTTGGTTCCCAAGGCACCAGTAATCAGAGGTAGGACCTTTGGTAGTCAACTGGATCATGACAGCTCCAATTTCGTCAATTGATTAATTCATGATGAATTCATCGCTTAATGGACTATTGGAAGTCAATGGAAATTTTGGGAAGTGGGTCCTTTTTGGAGGAGGTAGGCCACAAAGGATGTGTCCTTAAAAGATTTATTTTTATATTTTGTCTGTCCCCTTCTCTCTCTCTCTCTCTCTCTCTCTCTCTCTCTCCCCCATCTCCCCCTGCCTCTGTGCCCTCCCTCCTCCTCCATCCCCCTCCCTCTTCCTCTCCCCCACACCCACATGCTGTTTAATCTTCGCTCTATACTTCAATAGAATGAATTCAGGAAGTCTCAATCACAATGCTCTTTATGGAATGATTCACTAGTTTCAGAATGCTTCGAAACAGTGCTCATGTTACTTGTCCTCCAGTAAGTGGCTGCAAGGAAAGATTGCTCTCCGCTTCTCCAGTACGCCCCGGACCTCTGCAAGACATTCTCTCTTTAAGTACCAGGTGCAGAGTGATTATTTCCCCTGGGCTCTCCCAGTCCATGGCCCCTCACACGAGCAGAAGATAGGTGCCTTCCCTGCTATCACTGCTGCCTCCACCCTCAAAAAATAAAAATGAAAGGAATTTTGCTCTCTGTCTAGCTCTTTTCTTCTCACACCATCTCATTTTTGCAAAAAAAAAAAAAAGAACAAGTCTCAGCTCACTTGGCTCCTTGGCTCCAGGTAATCACATAGACTGAGACTTTTTCAGCCTGTGGATAAATACTGAGGAAACAGTTCAAAAATTTAACAAAGCATCTTTACCTGCCTTTCCAAATGTCAGGAATTCAAAACTGCAATGGATTGGGGAAGATTTTCAGCCTTGGGGCCAGTGGGAAGTCATGAGTCACAATCTTCTCTTTGGAGGGTCAAAAACCCCTTTGTGTTAGAGGATGTAGTTTCATTTCCATGAATCTCCCTCAGCTGTTAGGGTGATCCCAGACCTACTTTGGAGGGTGCTCCCAGGCTATCACTCAACTCCAGACTCCTGCTGCTTCCTTGGGAATGTCATGCTGCACAATGTGGTTTCTGCAAAATAAGACTCATTCCCTCATTTCTTCTCTTAGTGGTGTGTTCTCAAGGGAAAATTCAGGAAAATGTAAAAGTCTCAAAGAATTGGGTGATACTGCCATAGCCTATCAAATCGCATCCCGCTGCTCCCGTTCTTATTGCTCTAGGATCATAAACCTTTAGGGCCATTTCTCATTTCCTGAAGAAGGAAACTAAGGTCCCAAGGGGCAGTTACTTATGTAACTGCATTTCCAACAGCCTATAGGATGTCTCCTCTCACACAGCTAAGAATCTTGTCAAATCCCAATGTGAAGGAGGGAGCTCTTAGTTTCTGCCTCTCATTCCCCGCACACACACCTTCTCTTCACATTGGTTTATGGCTCCAGTCACCACCTGAGGGGCATCCTGGACTTTTCTTTTTTATCCAGGCCCACACATCCAGTCCTTCGATAAGACTGGCCATGTCTACTTCCCCAATCCTGCTATTTTGTTCATCTACACTGTGATTGCCCTGACCAAGCCACCACCCCCATTCATTGGACTCCATAGCACTGCTAGTACACCAACTAGAAAAACAAAAAACAAATTCCTCATTGTTCTCTCTGCTTCTATTGACTAGCTACAGTATGTTTTCTACTGGCATCGAGTTTCTTCTGAAAAGGAAACCTCATCAAGACACTCCCCTGCCTCAAGTCACCTAACGGATTCCCTCCTGAGAATCAACTCCAGCCTCCTTCACTTGGAGATCCACTCTTGTGTATAAGAATCGGGGTTTTCCAGCCTTGGCACCATGGACATTTGGGGTTGGATCGTTCTGTGTGGTGGGCTGTCTTGGGCATTATAGGATGTGACTTTGACCCACTGATGCCAGTAGCAGCCCTGCCACTCAGTCCAAACTCTAAAACTCACACAAAGCCATGACTGACCCTGCTTGTGTTGCTGAAGTCTAACCCTACCGTCCCACCCATGATTATTCCAAATTTACCTTCGCTGCTCCTCTGCTTGGAATGTTTATCTCCCAGTTCTTCCCATGGTCAGTGCCTTCCCATCACCCAGGTCTCAGTTCAAATTCTCTGCTTCTCTGACAGGTCCTCTCCACAACCTCCCAGCTTAAAACAGTGCACTATCTACTCCTTTATTGTTTATCTTGTTGCCCAGTGTTGTTTTCTCATAACACCAATTCATACCTGAAATTACCCTGTGAATTTATTTATGTCTGTGTGTAGTCCTGTATGAGATTGCAAGCTTTCTGAGAACTTATCCATCTCGCTTTCTGCTGTTCCACCAGTGTCTGAACAGGGATTACGTCCTCGAAGCCTTCAATAAATAGTTGTTGCTCCTGGGCTCCTAACTGTTCCTAGGGAAGATCTGAGCCTCTGATAGAAGCTGTAAACTAAACACTTAGCACTTATGTAAACAAAACTAGTTCCATGTACCTTCATATACTCACTTATTTCTGTTGCTCTTGGAACCCTCATTCCAGCCATTTTCTAGGTGAGGACACTGAGGCACAGAGAGGTTAAGGAACTTTCCTGTTGTCCTACTGCTTATAGCTTACCCTTAAGTTTGGCCCAAAATCTCAATCAATCTAACACTTTATAATGATTGTTTATTAAATTGTTTGTCTTCCCCTGTGTCAAAGTTCTCTGAGACAAGAGACATTGTGCTGCTTTCACCTTTATTTGAGTCAAGTCGGTGCTCAATGAAATTAATTAATTAATAGTTGCCAAAGAATGACTCAGTGAAAGGACAAATAAGATTAGAACTCATTTTGGCTAAAGGCTTTGTACAGGACCCCTTCCAAGGCCCTTATGCAATTAGAACCATTTCAAGAGAAATCATTTAAAAAGCTACTGCCAGTTAAAAACACAGACTTCCTGGGGTCAAGTCCCAGGTTTGCCATTCATCAGCTATGTGGGGTGGAGATGTGGCTCAAGTGGTAGAGCACCTATCTAGCAAGTGTGAGGCCCTGCATTCAAACACCAGTACTTCCACTAAAAGAAAAAGAAAATCATCTGTGTGACCTTGGTTGCTAAGCTCTCTGATCCTCAGTTTCCTTATCTGTAAAATGAGAATCATAATGATATCTTCTTTATACAATTGTTGCAAAGATTAAGTGAGATCATAAATATAAAACACTGAGAGTGGTACTTAACAAAGAGTAAGCACCACATGTTTATTTGTTTGGTGTTGTTATTGCTGTTATTGTTTCACTGATCAAGGACTTTTTAGGGGAAAATAACAACCTGTGCAAGATACATAATTCTAGCACCTCCTCGACTTCACACCCTGACAAAGCTAAAGCAGTCCCACAGGACTTTCTATCGGGGACTTTTTCTCCCTTAAAGCTATTTCCCTCTGGTTAAAATAAATCTGATTTTATCTTGGGCCCAAGCAGAGAACTACTTATGTAGTAGTAACCTTTAATAGTCCAGAACAATATAATTGCCACCTCTTAGCTTTCTCTTCTCCAGGGTAAATAACTCTAATGCCTTTAATGTCTACTTGCTTTTCCCATTTTCTGATCTTTTACATTCATTGTTCTCAGTTTGGAAATAGATCCAAATGAAGAAGGAGGAGAGCTGCTGTTGTCATAGCAACTGCAAGGGGACAGACAACCCAGTTTGGATGAAATAAGAAAAGTTGAGAGGTGTTTTTGTTTTTGTTTTTGTTTTTCTTTTTCCTTTCTGGTTGAAAATATTTCATTGCTTTAAACAAGAGCATGTGATGAGCGCTGTCATTTTCATACCTTGCCTTCTGATTCTCTGCCTTTATCCTCTCCCCCCACTCTCCTACCCGCTCCAAAAAGGGGAAATTGTCCAAATAGGATGAAAGACAATGCTGGTGACACCTCTATTGAAAACTACTCCTGTTTTATCACTACTTCCAGGGCATTTGTATCCCACCCAACATAGCACACAGCCTCCCTGCCTCTTTGTTTGTGGACAGGCAGGGAGAGTACCTGCCTGTTCCCAAGCTAAACTGATAAGCTCCCAAAGACCAGGAGTAATGTTAATTCTTCATTTTTTTAAAATCTTTTTTTAATTACACAAGTAAAGAAGTATTATACAATGATTTGAATGATGTACATCCATACCCTCTTTGCGCTACTGGTAATTCTATTGCACACACACTTAAGTTTTTAGCATAAGCAGAAGAGCACTCACTGTTCTCAAAGATGCTTTATTCACACCATACAACACAGATACCAACACTACTGTCCCTGCCTCCTTTCATTTTAGTCACTTGCCTAGTATATCTTTTCTTCTAACCCTTTATTTTCAGAATTTATATATCATTTTGCCTTAGTGTACGTCTTACAAATAATGTAAAATTTTTTTTCTAACCAAGCTGAGTGATTAAGAACATGACCTTAAGCATCAAAAAGCCTGGATTTGAGCACAGTGTCTACACCTCCAGCAAATGACTTGATTGCTCTTCAGCTTCAGTGTGAATCAAACTAGGGTCTACCTTGCAAGTTTACTATTGGCTTTAAATAAAATAATCTAATTTTTAAACCTGTTGAAATCACCATATGAGGGGACGAAAGTAGAAAGGAGAAAAATGAAGGGGATGAACCAATTTGGGATATAATACATATATACATGGAAATGTCACAATTAAACTCCCTGTATTGCTATCTTAAACAAACAAAAATGCCTTTTTTTCAAAAACAGAGTACAGGAAGGTAAAAACAGGTCCCATCTAGGGGTTGGCACCAGTGAGGGGAGGTTATAAAGAAAGTATGTAGGAGGGTGAATATGATGGAAATTTTATGTACTCATGTATGAATATGGAAAAATGAGACCTGTTGAAACTATTCGAGGAATGGGGGAGAGGGAATAAAGGAGAATGTTGAAGGTGGTGAATTGATTATATTGCATTGTGTTTCATTGTTTTGGAGATACATGTATTTATACATACATGCACATTTTATACACATACATATGTATGCAAATTTCTTCTCCTAGTGTTATCTTTGATACAAATTAATATTCTATTCTTCTCTCCACAGTGGCATTTAATCAATATCTACAGACTCCTTGTACAATCTCCTTATAAACTTTAATAAGCAGCTGGAAGAGTGGCTCAAGCCATAAAGGCACCTGCCAAGCACATTCGAGGCCCTGAGTTCAAACCCCCGTGCTGCCAAAAACACAAAAAAACCTTAAGACCCTTGGTGTGTTTTCAGTTCTATCCCCACTCTCATTTTCTGAGTAAAAACAGCTGGGGGTGGTTACTCCACATTGTTCCCAGTTTTGTACGATTTACTGATGTGTTGTGTCATTACTGTTTTTAATATATTGTGTTTGTCCTTTTTCTTTGATTTATATGTACATTCTTAAGTAATGCTTTCAGAGGACTCCAAATGATAACATTCTTAAATACCTATACATATGAAAAATGCATTTCACCTTTCCACACCTGATTAATAGTCTGACTGAACACAGAATTTCAGATGCAAAGTCATTTTCTCTAAGAATTTTGAGCTCTGTATTTTCTTCTAGTATCTTCTGAGGAGTCTGATTCCAACCAAAGTCTCTGTGCCTCCATGAGACTGTGTTTCTTCTTTCTAGAAGAGTTAAGAATTCTCCCTTTATTTTTGAACTACTGGAGCTTAACCTAATATACCATAGTGGAATTTTGTTGTTGTTAGTACTGCTCTGCAGTCTATATATCAGTCTTCAGCTCTACAAAATTTTCTTGTATTGTTTCTGTTATTGTTCTCTTCCCTTCACTCTCTGTTATCTCTTTTTGGAACAGCAATTAGGTTGATTTTGTAACATAAAGGTCTATCCTCCTGGCTTTGAGTCTATTTTTTTCTATTTTGCATCTCTTGATTCTTTTAATCTTAAAGAGCTCCTTACTTCCAGTTTTCTAATTTTATCTTCAGCTGTTCCTTCCCCCTCTTGAGTGAGTTCTATTCTATGATCACACTTTAACATCTCAGGTCCTCTGATTTCCTATTTTTCTTAGCAGCTTGTGGAGTTTGTGACTACCTCTTGAACTCTGAGAAATTAATATTACTACTAACATTGCTTTTCTTCCTTCCCTCTTTAACTCTGTTTTCTCAGGAGTTAATTTTTGTGCTTAGTGAGGTTGACACTTATCTTATTATGACATTGGTTTATCTCAAACATTTGGTGATTTTTTTTCTTATATTTTGCAGATAAGAGTTTAGAAGGAGAATATTTGGCAAGTGAGCTGAATTTCACCAGATCAAGTAAGATCTCCATTTACCTGCAGCTGATTCAAGTTCTGCTCACAGAAGCTCTTTCTCAAGTGACTGTGTGAGGCAAGAGCTGGGTATCTACTCAAGTTCACTGTGTGTGCTCAAGTAATTCCTTGTTTCTGGTATTCAAGCCCTTTCATGATCCCTTCCAGTGAGTGTGAGTGGGTCTAATGGCTGACTTTTATCCAGAAGAATGGGACAAAGGTGATAGGATGTCACTCCCATGACTATGTTATTTTATATAAGGCTCCTGCATGTTCACAGACTCTAGAGTTCCCCTCCCCTCCATTTGGCTTTGGAGAAATAAGCTATCATGAATCAACAGCCACAGAACACTCATTCTGGCAATATCTTCAGGAGTGTGAAGGCAGATCCTTCCACAGTTCAGCCTCTAATAAGAGTCAAACCTAGCTGGGTGCTGGGGGCTCACACCTGCAATTCTAGCTACTCAGGAGGCAAAAATCAGGAGAATCACAGTTTGAAGCCAACCTGGGCAAATAGTTTGGAAGACCCTATCTTTAAAAAAATCACCAAAATAGAGCTGGTGAAGTAGCTCAAGGTGTAGGCCCTGAGCTCAAACCACAGTACTGCAAAAATAAAAATCTTTACTGCAGCCTTGTGAGACCCTCAGTAGAAGACTTCGCTGAGCCACACCAGGACTCTTGACCCACAGAAACTAAAACTAATGTGCATTGTGTTCAGCTGCTAACTTTGTAGTATTTGTTACACATCAATAGATAACTAATACAGTATGTGTGTCTCCTGCATGTAGGAGGGTGACCCATTTCTGTATTCCTAGTGCCCACTTGAAGAGATTCTTCCCAGGAAACACACACACATACACACATGCACACTCATATGTACACACATGCACAGATGTGTGCACCTGCCCATACATGTGTGTGCATACACACACCATACACACACTCATGCAGGTTCATGCACACTCACATGTGTATTCACAGGTAATTATGTGCACAATTACAATTGTGAACATGCATGCAGGCACAAGTACACATTCACAATGGTGTACAGACATACACACATGTATCTAAGTGCATTCTTACCTGTACACTCACATTCACTTATAGGTACTTGTGCTTTCTCACATGCACGATCACATATATACACATCTGCATGTACCTGCACTCTCACATGTGCACACATACATAAGTATTGCACAGTCACATGCAGCTGTGTGTACATGCACGAACATGTGTGTGCATAGTTACATGTGTGCTCGTGTGTACACACTTGTGTATACATGCATGCACATGCACATACATATACCTTAAAAAGTCATACTTTCAACTTTATCCTGGGAACAAAGGTTAAAATCAAAAATCTTTTTGTTATACAAAACACTAAGAGTAAAGCAAAGTAAAATAAAAACTACTGGCCATTTTCATGGTTGAAAATAGATGCAGAGTTCCCAGATAAAATATTAGTAAATCAAATTCAACAAAACATATAAAGAAAAATAAACCATGAGCAAACAAAGTTTTTATTAAATTTGTCAGGGAATTTAGCATGTAATCAGCTGGCATCCCAGAGCCCAGGCTGCTCCAGCGAGTGCAGGTCAGCTCACCACCTAGGTGAGCTGCCCACGTAGACCCAAGTTCCAGGTCTGCTACAGTGGACTCAGATGCTATGGCCACCGCTTCACACATGGACACCCAGCCAGCCCACCAAGAACAGCAGTAGAAAGCCCCCCCAGACTTCATCACTAAGCCAACTCAGAATCTCTGGGTATGCTCACTGGTCAACGCCAGTGGAGGAGACGCCCAATACATATAATCTCAAAACAGCACCACACACCTGTTAGAACGGAGAACAGAAGATAACAACATGTTGGTGAGGATGCAGAGAAGCCATAGTACGCTGTCAGTAGAAATGGAAACTTATAGACCCATTATGCAAAATGGTATAGAGATTCTTCCAAAAATTAAAAATAGAGCTACCATATGAACCAGCAATGCTACTTCTGAGAACCAATCTAAAGGAAATGGACTCAACATCTCAAAGAGATATGCACACTCCCCTGATCTTCGCAGTATTACTCATAACAGCCAAGATAGATAGGTGCCCAGTGATAGATGGGTGGGTAAAGAATATGTAACAAATAGACCCACATACATATATAGACAGACAACAAAATGTTATTCAGCCTTTTAAAGAAAAGAAACGTCTCTTGCAACAACATGGAAGACATTATGCTGAGTGAAATAACAGACAAATGCTGCGAGCTCTCACTTATGTGTGGAATCTAAAATAGTTGAACTCATAGAAACAGAGAGCAGAATAATGGTTGACAGAGCTGGGGTGGGGAAAAGGGGAGATGTTAGTCAAGGGGTATAAAGCTAGATATGCAGATCAATGAATTCTTGGAATCCAACATACATCATTGTGACTATAGTTAATGACAATACATTGCACCCTTGAAATTTACTAACAGAATGAAGTTTAAATATTCTCACACTCCAAAAAAGGTAACTATGTGAGCTGGCCAATGCTAATTAGCTTAATTGAGGCAATCATCTCATAATGTACACATATATATCAAAGCATCACATTGTACACCTTAGATGTATACAAGTTTTATTTGTCAATTACACCTCAGTAAAGCTTGGGGGAAGGAAAATTGTCACACTATATAAACGGAATGATACAGTCTACAACTTTTGTAGATTATATTTTTCATTCAATATAACTCCATAGATGCATTCAAGTTGTAGAGTATACTAATAATTTTCCCTTTTTGTTGCAGAGGTATAGTCCAAGGTTTGAAATACAAAGAAAATGAGTTTGTTTAACTATTCATCCACTGAAAGACATCTGGGCTGTTTTTAATCCAGCAATTCAAGATCTGGATTTTTTTTTTTTTTGGTGGGATTGGGATTTGAATTTAGGGCTTCACGCTTGTGGCTCTACCACTTGAGCCACACCTCCAGTCCATTTTGCTCTGATTATTTTGGAGATGGGGGTCTTGTTAACTATTTGCCTGAGCTGGCCTCAAACTGCAATCCTCTCGATTTTAGCCTTCCAAGTAGCGAGGATTATAGGTGTGAGCCACAAGCAGCTGGCAAGATCTGCAAATTCATCCTTCAAATACACTTGTAATCCCAGCTACTCGGGAGGAGGAGATAAGGAGGATCACCATAGAAGGCCAACACTGGCTGGGGAGGAGAAGCTACCCCATCTCAATCAATAAAAGCTGAACATAGTGGCACACACCCTGTATCCCAGCTATACAGTAGGCAGAAGTAGAAAGATCACAGTCCAAGCCAGCCCAGGCATAAACATGAAGCTCTATTTGAAAAATAACTAAAGCAGAAAGGGCAGGAGACAGGGCTCAAGTGGCAGAGTGCCTGCTTAGCAAGCACAAGGTCCTGAGTTCAAACACCAGTACCACCAAAAACAATTTTTTAATACCTAGGAACATAAGTGTTTAAAACAGTAAAGAAATTATAGAAACCCAAAGTTCATCAATGGAGACCTAGTTCAAAACTAACTGCACTAATTTACATAATATATATGAACTTCTGTAATAATATTTTATATAAATAACTGACTTACAGACGAGTAAATACAGCAAGCTCTTTTGTATTTAAAAGAAGAGCAACTGACAGTGAGGGGAGCAGAGAGAAAAATGTTTTCAAGTTTCAGTTAATACCATTCTGGAAATTCTGAATTCCTGTCCAATATTTATTTCTCTGAATTTCATCTTACTGCACTGACTGAGCCATCACTAGAATTGTGATTTCTACAGTAGTCAAAGCAGACGCCCATTTGTTGCTTCTTATTTAACAGCAATGTTTCTAAAACATTCCACAATAATCATGACATTTGTTGTGTATTTTAAACTAGATACTTCTTGTATCTAGTTCCAGTGATTTTAACCACTAAAGAAAGTTGCATTTTTAGCAAATGCTTTCCTGGTATCCATTGGATGCTTTTCCCCTTTAATCTGCAAATACAGTGTGTTACATTAATAGTTACACTGGTTCCCAAACTTGAATTCATCTTGATGACGTTACTCTTTTAATATACAACTAGATTCAATTACCTAGTATTTTTAGAGGTTTTTTTAGTCAATATTTAAAAGTGAGCCTATTCTGTAAGTTTATTTTCTTGCCTTGATATCAAGAATAAAATAGCCTTATAAAGTAAGATTGGTGGGTCCCTACATTTTTCTGTGCTCTGAAATACAGGATGGGCTGGGATCCAGCAGAACACCACCTATATAGCTACGCAGCCCATTTTCTGAATGACAGAGAGGGAGGAAGAGAATGTTAGATGGGTCCTTAACTGCCATTTCTGTTTTAGGAGTGTTTTCTATTGGTTTTCTTGAACCAATTTTGGTAATTTATATTTTCCTTGACATTTTTGTCCATTTCATCTACAATTTTCAAATGGATTGTTATAAAGTTATATAGCTGAATCGCATTATCCATACATTTATTATATGTGGACTCAACTATACATGCTCCATTAAATTGTTTCTATATTTTTAAAGGAAACAAAAGAGGAGGGAGAAAAAGAGAGAGAGAGGGAGACACACACACACACACACAGAGAGAGAGAGAGAGAGAGAGAGAGAGAGAGAGAGAGAGACTAGCATTTTAATCCTTGTGAGCAATCTCGCCTGTTATTCCAGTTAGAGGGCTCATACCTCCCATGAGCAGTGTGAACTGGCCTGGCCGTTTATAGCAAGCATCCTTTGAGAAACTTGCCACCCCAAAGATGATTCTAACTTTAAAAATATTTTTTCACATAAGCTGGTCTAATTTTAAAAACAGTGATGAGATTCAAAGCTGAATAAAAGCACCAGTTTTTGCAAAACTATATCTACCTTCAACATACATATGTCAGTAAGGAAAGGAAATTCGGTGGCGATTTTTGTTTTACCTCCTAACTTTAGCTGTTTGCTGTACTAATTAGTCTCTGAATTTAAAAATATCTCTTCCATACCCCTAATAGACCTCCTTCATCATTACTGATGTCATTGTGTCTTCTCTCTTTGCCTTGCTCATACTTGCAGAAAGTTTGTTTTGCCATTCTTTCAAAATATCCAAATTCAGGTTTTATTGATCATCTCTACTGTTTTTTTCTGTTTCATTTATTTCGCTTTTACTTTTATTAACTTGATTCTATCTATTTTATTTGGGTTAATTTTGCCATTTCCTTTCTTACCCATTGCTACTGGAGCATAGCTTGGGCTTTCAAAGGAAATTTAGTAGTGTATGTTTTTACCTACATACTTTCTGACCTAGCAAATCCACACCTCAGAATCTATTCTGGAGAGGGACTCACATGTTTATCCACTATGTAAACACTTTCTTTTTAAAGCTATTGCTTAAAACCAAAAAAATGAAAAATCTTAAAGAACATCAATATGAGTATAACACACCAAGCTATGCCACAATGAAACCGTGAAACAGTACACAGCAGACACAAATAAAGAAGTAAAGCTCCATGAATAACGGACGAAGCTCCTTCATTTCTCTTGTTCTCCGTGTATCTACCCAGTTGTCCTTAAGCCACTTAATGACTAATCCGTCTCTTCTCTCACTTGGATGTGCTCTCTTTGTAACATACTAAATCCTCCTCCATCCTTGGGTCTATTTCTATAACTTTATTCCGTGCCATTGATCTATCAGTCTATTCCTGTATCTGTCTTCTGTTGCTATAAATTTCACTGTTCCATAACATATTGTAATATACAGTTGAGCAAGTTACTTCTCATTATTCTTGTTTTAGAGAACGTTCCTGGTAATTGCTACAAGTTCCAAGAAAAAAAACTACCATTGGAACTGCATTGAATTTATGGATTTATTTAGTGAAAATTGACATCTTTACAATTCTGAGTTTTCTTATCCAAGTGAAAAGTTTGACACGCCATTGATTCAAATCTCTTTTATGGCCCTCGATAGAGGTTTATAGTTTTATTCATATAGATCCTGCACATTGCTTGTTAAGTTTGTCCCCAGATATTTTATGAGTATTGTCTCACAGCATATGGGATTCAGTATTCCAAAATCAAACTTTTAATTTACTTTCTCAGAGGTACCTGGCCCTGATGTCATTGTCAGGAGTCCAAGTCACTCCTGAGTCCTTCCTCAACCTCACACCCTCTCTAAACACACCTCAAACCTATTGACTTCTCATCCTTCTACTACCATCCGCCTGTCCAGCCAAACTACAATCTAAACTTATTGCAAGTGCCTTTATTGTGTTATGTCTTCTCTCTTCTTCTTCCAAACCATTCTTTATTCAACAGCATCCTATTCAAAAAGTTAATTCATCACACCAATCTCACTGGCTTTGTGTTGCACTTAGGTATAATGCAACATCTGTAGCAATGCCAGGAAGCCTTAAATGATACAGCCCTTCTCTTTCTCTTCAAACTTATATCCCATTGCTGTCCTTCTCATTCATGACATCTAAGCCCCATTGGACTCGTTTCAGTTCTTCAAATGACCAACTGTAGTTGATTAAATTATTGGTTCGAACTCTTTGCTTCCTCCATGTAATAGAATTACATGCCTGTGTCTCATCAACATTGGACTTGCCATGTGATGTGCTTTATCCAATGGAATATAAACAAGCATAGGTTTCAAATATGCTTCCATGGTTTGTCTTATACCATCTGGCAGGAGAAAAGTGCATTCCAATTAGCTGTTGGTCCAGACTGAGAGACAAGTGGAATAGACATGATCCCACCCTACAGCCTAAAGCAGCACCACTCAAGTGACCCCCATGTCTCCCACAGAGCAACAGATGTTTGTTGTTTTAAACTATTAAGACTTAGAGGTCTGGAGGTATGGCTCAAGTAGTAGAGTGCCTGCTTCACAAACTCTAAACCCTGAATTCAAACCCCAGTCTCACACACACACACACACACACACACACACATACACACAAAACTTACAGATTTTTTGTTCCACAGCATTTGTCACTAATGTACTAAGTTCTTCCTTACATTATTCCCTACTTTATTGAAAGTTTGCCTGTACTTTTAGGTTACACATTCCATGAGGGTAAAGCCGGTGCCTAATCTGTGTACCTCTGTGATGCCATTGACTGACATAATACCTATTATGGGATAGTGACTAAACAAGTATCCATGAAATGAATTATTATTGGTTTTGTAAATATTACCTTTTTTTCATGCTACTGGGGCTACACCTTGAGCCACTCCACCAGCCCTTTTTTGGTGATAGGGTTTTTTCTAGATAGGGTCTCATGAACTATTTGCCCAGGCTGGCTTCGAACCATGATCCTCCTAATCTCTGTCCCCTGAGTAGCTAGGATTTCAGGTATGAGCCACCAGCACCCGGCCTATAAATATGATCTTTGATTCTATCATAACACTGCTGTTAGTATGTAGTACTTTTTAATTTGCTCTGTTATCCATTGTCAATGGAACACTTCTACTGTTCCTAGTCATTCCCCAGTGGATTGCCTTGGGTTGTCTATACTAAAGTCACAAATCTGTTACATTGTACTTCAGTAAACCTCAGCTCCTGGCACTCACAACCTCGCCTGGTCCCTTGCCCTTGATCCTGGGCTGGGTCTGTGACTTTTAATCAACAGGAGGCAGTGGAAGAGGCTCTGTGGCTCTACTTAAGGAAGCCTAGAAACTTCCTCTTTTGTGCTGTTAGGAGCCCTATCCACCTTGGGAAACATCTGGTTTCCCTGCTGAGAAACCACACAGGAAGGTCTTGTAGACACAGCAAAAACCCCACCCCAGTGGACAGAAGCACAAACAATGCAAAGGTTGATATCTCAAGCCACTGAGTTGTGGGTCTGCATCAGTAGACCACTGAACTATGTGTAAATAACAATCACTTTGTGGCTCGAATTAAAACTGTTATGCTACCTTAGACTCCTGTCTAAACATATTGGCTACTTCTTTGATCCTACTTTGTTACCCTTCTAAAACACATAATAAATCTTCCTACTGGCTTAGGAAAAAAAATAGAGGGGAAAGGCATCAAATAAATGAATGGATGTTGTTTATCTTTTTTTTTTTTTTTTTTGTGGTACTGGGGATTGAACTCAGGGCCTCATGCATGCAAGGCAAACACTAAACCACTAAGCTATATCCCCAGCCCTGGATGTTGTTTATCTTGAGAGGATGAAATGATAGCAGAGGGCTCTCACTTTTATTATGCTCTTTGGTCATATTTAAATTTTATATTATAACAAGCATTAGTTGTGTAATTGAAAAAGATATTAGCAGTGAGAAATTGTAGACTCCATTTTACCCCTCACTTGGGTAAAAATGCTTTGACATTAAGTAATACATTGACTTTATGTTGCTATGTGTATGAATTTTGTAATTTTGTCATGTTAAGTACATTCCACTTATTGTTATGCAACCAAATGTTTTGCATAACATTGCAGTTGTGAATGCTGGATATCCAAGATGGAGGCACTGCAGATTGAATGTCTGGTGAGAGCTCTCTCTCTCTGCTGCATACATAGATGGCACCTTGTTGCTGTGTTTTCACATGGTAAGAGGGGCCAGGGAGCTCCCCCAAGTCTCTTTTGAATAAAAGCACTAAGCCCGTTCATGAGGCTGGAGCCTTCAACACCTCCCAAATGCCTCACCTCTTAATATTACCACAATGGGTATTAAGACCAATGTATGAATTCTGGAGTGACACCAGCATTCAGACCACAGTAATATGGTAATTTATATTATCTAATACTAAATCACTCTGGCATTACTGTCTTTATGGAAGAGCAAATCCCTTATAAATGCCATAGACATTCTGCCACAGGATAATTCCAAGAGAAAGGATTGGGGTTTGAGAAACAAGCAGATCAGTGTCCCCAAGTCCCTTCCATCTGAGTCCGTATTCCCAGAACCTAAGCACTTTCTGCATTCCTTAAAGGAAACTGCATTGTCCAGCACATTCCTCATACCAAAAGCCCTATAATCAAAGTCCACAGTCACCACATGAGCTCGGTGATTTTCAGTTCTGTTAAAGAAGCCACACTAATCAGCGTAGACAATCAAATCGTTGAAGCAAACAGCATGAAAGAGAGGTGGGAAACTGAACAAACAGAAGAACTAACACCGAATGAGTCAGAGTTGATACCAGAATCAGAGGAGAATTCTAAATAAGTACAGTTGGGCGGGGGGTTGTGGCTCAAGTGGTAGAGCCCCTACTCACAAGAGCAAGGCCCTAAGCTCAAAACCCACTACCCCCAAACAATAAATACATAAACAAATAATGAGGCTTCTAGCAATAACAACAACAAAAAACTGAGTTCTTATAAATTTACAGAAATAGTTGCCAAAATTAAAAACCAAACAGCAAGACAAATACATATGAAGACCACTTTAGTGGGCTGCAAAATCGAAATGATTTACTCTCCATTATGCAGTTTTAAAATAAAAGTAAGAATTCTCCTGCCCTTACATCCTCTCCCTCCTCCTGACACAGCTCAGGAAATTGAGGAGGCAGCTTAATAACTAGAGCAAGATGAGAAGAAAGTAAACCAGGAAAGGGGTAGATTGGTCCCCAAACCCTCTGTTCCCACAGTGAGCTGCCAGCCCAAAGCATCCCTCAGCACAGGAAGAGGGAGATTTTCACCTCCTATTCAGAGGTCTTTAGCTGGAATTTAAAGTATTACATGCACTTGCTGAAATGAGACTTTTCTGTGGCTTGAGGTGACAGGAGAACTGAGTGACTAATAATGACCAGAAAAGTCATGGGACTTCCCAGGGACTTCACTCAGGGCTACAGAACAGGTTTCAACACACAGTGGGAAAGAAAACTAAAATTGCTGAATAATTATCCCTGCAGTCCAGCTGCTTGCAACTAATGGCTCCATTTGGTTCTCAAACTATACAGGATAATACAATCAGAAACTCAAGGGGGAGATTGTTAAAAATAGATCCCGAGGCCCCAATCCCAGAGAGACAGACTCGGGGAAGGGGGGTCTAGTGGGGATCCAGCTATTGGCATTGTAAACAAGCCCTCCCAAATGACTCTGATCAAGTTAACCCACTTGCCACCCCTTAAGTAATATCCTTAACCCCATGGCTCAGCCTGCACTCACTTTCCTTGTTCTTGAAAATCTTTTCATTGTTCTTGAAAATTCCTACCTCCATTGCAAGATACAGCCTGTGCTGAATCTTGGATGTTGTACATCCCTCAATGGCCTATGTGTTAAAGGCTTGGTACCCAAGGTGGTGCTTTTGGGTGGCAGGTGGAACTTTTAGGAGGTGGGGCTTAGTGGAATGTCTTTATGTTATTGGGAGGTGAAGGCTATCATGGAGCCCCAGACTGTTCTCTTGCTCTCACTCATTCACTTTTTGCTTCCTGGCCCACCATGTAAGTAGTTTCCTCTGCCATCCACGCCCCATCATTGCCACCCTCTGCTTTCACCAGAAACCACCCAGAAATGTGGCCACAGTCCACAGCTGGAACTTCCAGAACGATGAGCTAAGTAAACCTTTTCTCTTCATAATTTAATGGGTTCTGGTATTCCTTTATAGTAATGCAAAGCTGACTAAAACAACCTAAAATTCCATTTCTTTTACAAAACTCTCTTTCCTTCCTTTCTGAGCTTCTGTGCTTAGTGGGGATACTTGTAACCCCCTCGCCCAAATTTTAGAATTCTGGTGAAACCTGTGATCTTTGGAATGAAAAAGACTAGAGTTCAGGTCCCAGCTTTGACACTCATTACCTGTATGACCTTGACCAAATCACTTCAACTCCCTAAACTTCATTTTTCTCATCTGTAAAGTAAGATCATGTGAATGAAATGATGTCTAAATTTTCTTTTTAACAATGTAAGTGGGTAAAATGGGCAGGGGTATGGGTCAATCAAAACTAGCTATAGATCGATAATTGGGGAAGTTGGGTGACAGGTACATAGGGGTACATTCTATCATTGTCTCTATTTGTGTGTGTTTGAAATTTCCATAATACAAAGTATAGAAAAATCATTTGAAATAGGTGTGCTCCAACAAAAATGGAACTGTTGGTAATCTATAAAAGAACTATAAGTGACCAAATGTTTTTAAGTGTTTGGTTTTACTAACAATTTTTAAATGTGAGTCTTACAGAGATGATATCTCTTCAGTGGTGACCACATGAGATTAAGTAAAACCTGCAAGTTTACATCACAGTATATAACACCAGTTATTTTCATCTCTTTCCAATGAGCAATCTGTATGTATGCATTACCTTCTCTTTCCATACAATACTGTGATCCTTTCTCTTTCTTTTTTTTTTTGAGACAGGGTCTTGCTATGCAACTCAGGGCTGGCCTTGAACTCCCAATCCTCCTGCCTCAGTCTCCCCAGTGCTGGGATTATAAGCATGTACCACCACACCCAGTCTCATGCTGTGAAATCTTAAAGAAAGAATCTGTGTAAGCCTTTTTCATACCCACATGCCTACTACAAGCACTTGGTCCAAACTAGGTGCTTCAGTAAATATTTGTGAAATGGGTCTTACTTATTCAATAAACATTTGCACAACATACTGTGTGATTGACAGTACCCTAAGAACTTTACAAATATAAGTCTATTTAATCAGAGGCTAACCCAATGAGGACTTCCATCTTAAAGGTAAGAAGACAGGAACTGCAAGATAAGTAACACGGGCAAGGAAATACAATGGGAAATGGCAGAGCTGAGATTTGAATGTTCACTTCACAGAGCTCAGAGTCTGTGCCCTTGACAATTATCTCAGTTATGAATACTGCTTTCACTCTCATGAGAGGTGCAAATGGTCCTCTGTGAGAGCGACAAAGAAACTGGCTGGGGGTGGAGATTTGGTATGCTGGAGCTGCCTCCTGGGACTTGTGAGACTTTACTGTGCACACCTTTGGTGATAACATGTTGGTGGCTTCAAATTGGCCATTTGGGGAGTATTTACACCAGGGAAAGTGGCAAACACTCCAAATCAGAGAATTTTTGTATTTCAGCAAGTTGATCCCACTCTTTCCCAGGCTACATCTAAGTCTGCCCCCAGTGACCAACTGATCTTGAATATCAAATTTTGTGAGTCATCTTTTTTGGTAGGCAGGTTCATGGTACATGGGTAGAATTGTCTCACTTAAAGGACCACAGGAAGAGAAATGAATGGATGAATGCATGCATGAATGAGTGAATGAGTTCTTCTGAAGGGATTCCTAATGTGAACTCCTAAAGGAGAGTCATTATAAGCAATTTTGGTAATTGCAGCTTTTCAGGTGGCAAATGAGGGAGGCATCCCCTGCACACTGCAGTCAAGAACTCCAGCCTCATTAGTCAATCATTGACATCTCTTCACAAAGCACAGTAAACAGACATTTTTCAGAGGGCTTGGCAACAAGCCAGTTTTTACAACCATCCCCTCTCAGCAAGGAAAGTGGGCAAGTTCACCATGAGAGTTTCTCCACTGCAAGAAACGACCGTGGGCTGATCTCTCCCGCAGATGAGGACTGGCAGGTCCTGCTGCTCCAGGACCAAATACACAGACAGGAAGTGGTGTGTCTCTGACCTTAGCAAAACCATCTCAGGTGGGCTCCATCTGGACAGGAAGTGATGGCTGGGTATACAGTAAACTTAGTCCAAGGTTGAAATGCAAGTTTGCTGTGGGTGCTAACAACACGTTCTTGGCCTCTTAGCCTGATTTATATAACATAGGAAGTCCAGAAGCAATTAAAAATATAGTCTGAACAAGATTTGGTATATGTTTTTTTAAGAAGGCTGAGGTACCCACACATATTTTTCAATTCATTTTGAACTTTCCAGATACCACACTTGGAGAAATTACTGCAGAGACAGTGATTCAACTTGGTTGAATGGCCATGATTCCACTTACAATCTTTTGACATTTGGGAAGTATGAAGGCAATCCATATTCAGTAGAAGTGGTACCCCTCATTTCGATACTGGAATTTTTTTCCAGTCTAGTGGTGTGCAGTGCAGTATCTCTCGTGACCTGCAGCAGCCACTCAGTCATGAAACCACAGGGAAAAGTAAGTGCTACTCCAGAGTGCGCTGTGTGAGAATCCCTGACGTGCAGTAGGTGAATTAAATGCACAACTGGCTTTTAAGATTTTCAACCTGTGGTAAGTTTACACGGATGTGACACACTGTAAGCCAAGAAACATCCGTACAGACTTGCTGGATATTTTTTAAATACATACTTTAGAAAGTCCGAGGAAATGTATTTTCTGTAAGAATATCTATCATTAGAGCAGCAAGATGGTAAAAGAGCAGCCATCAGACCCTCATTACATCACAATGCCTGGCACCTAACAAGTGCTCAATAAATACATACTTCTGGAGTGAATGCAGCAGAGTTATTGGGAAAAAAATAAAAGCAGAGAACTTATGAGAACACACTTTGTATCCTTTTTCCAGTTTGCTCAAGAAGAAAACTTGATTTGTGAAGACTGAGTTGTTTTCCTTCTAGGAAAAAAGGCAAAGGAGCAGGATGCTATAGTTACTAATACTAATAAAGAAATCAGAAAGCAAAAGAATTCCTTCTCACCAATACATGAAAGCAGGTCACTAAGGCTCCTTCTGCAATTCGAAGTCACTCCCTGGTAGAGACTATTGACTTTAGAGAAGCTCTGAAATTCAAACCATAGGAGCTGCGCCCCACTTGGGTATAAACCAAAATAACATCAGCAGAGGATCTTTATAAGCATTTCTAATTTAATCCTTATAATAATCATATCCCCACTCTATAGATGAGGAAACTGAGTCCTCAGTGTCTAAATCACTCTCCAAAGTTCCATGACTGACAAGTTCGGAAGGCTGCAACCATCACCAGTTCTACCTGGCACAAAACCTTGGCCTTAACTTTCTCACTGCCTACAGTGATAGAAATTCCCTTCTGCCTTGAGTTGTGTCATCACTGCCTCAGAGAAGTGGGAAAGTGACAAAAGATGCATCTGCTGACATGTTGCCCATCCATGATCTTTGTACAAGTTCAGTTGCCCAGAGCTATACAGTACAGTTTTGCTCAGCAAGCCATGAGGAAATGGGGTGCTCCTCCTCTTCCAGATACAAAGTCCCCCAACTCTGACTGCCAGAGTCAAGGTCAAGTCCAGCCTCCCTTGCTGGCTGTGGGATCCTTGGCAATCCTTCTACCTCTCTAGGATCAGTCTTCTCTGTAAAATAAGTTTTGGAGGATTGTTCTGAAGATTAAACAACATAACCCTGTGGAAGCACTTAATGAAATGCCTGGCTAAGAGGGAACACTCTAAAAACTGAGTTATTAAGGGTAGTATCGGCTTACCTGCCCTCCACTGGCAGAAGGGCCTCCTTCACTTTTAATGAAATTCAGTCCTTATTCACTCAATGAACTTATTCATGGCCTTTCTGTTAAGCACAGAAATACACCTAAGTCAACCCAAAGTGTTAAGGACTGTACTGCTAAAAAAATGACTCAGAGAAATGAAGAAGAGAAGAGGGGGCTCTGTCGGCAGAGAGAACTGTTAAGACCAGGATGCAGGATGAGTTATATATGACACATTCTAGAGAATAAATAGCTTGTTTTTAAAGCCTAAGTCAGAGCACATCACTCATGCTTAGAACAATCCAGTGGTTTTCCATCTCAATCAAGGCAAAAGTCAAAGTCATTACAATGGCCCACAAGACCCTATGTGATCTATCCTGACCCAATCCCTTTCCTATTACCTCTTAGCTCCAGCCATACTAGCCTCTTACCAACCTTCAGGATAATCTCAGGACCCTTGCACCTATTGTCCTCTTCTCTATCCACATGGCTTGCTCCCTCACCTTTAAGTCTGGAATCAAATATCTATCACCTCCCCAGTGAAGTAATACCTTAATATCTTCTTTTAAATTGCACCACCCTCTTCTCTCACTCCCTACTCCTATCTGGATTTATTAAAAGAAAGAAGGAAGGTGGTCACTCATGGAATGACTAAAGCAAAAGAGAAATAGTCAAGAGACAGATTGCAAGGAGTCCTCTGTGTGAAGATAAAGAGGCTAAAACCTAAGCCTAAGTCCTCAGAGGATCACAAAAGATCTCAGTGGGGCGAAGTCTGATTGGATTCACACTTTGGCTGAAGTGTGAGGAGAGTGGGGAAGGGCAGCAAGACTGCTTCAGAGACGAAGGCTGTAATCCAGATGAAAAGCTAGGAAGTCCTTAATGAAAACAGTGACCATGCAGTGTCCATGCAAAGGGACAGTGCACTCAGCACCTAAAGTGAGAACCTACAGGACATGGCCACAGATGGACAACACAAAACGACTAAGAGGGAATAAAGATGCTTTAAGTGACTCTTGTTTCTGTGCTGTCAGTGTACCATCAAATTAGGGAACATGAGTGCCAGTTTGGGGAGAGGAGGAGTAAGTTCAGCCTTACATATGCTCTCATTTTACCATTCTAGTAAAGATGTCTATAAGTAGCTGGACGGAGAGATTTCATGTTCAGTGAAGAGCTGAGGAGTGCCAATACATACATGGTACTAGTAGAAGACAGTGCCAAAATTGTAGGTCTTAGAATTTTAATGGAGGAGCCACTGTGGTATCCTGTGTGATCAGAGATGGTAGGAAGTACTCCCATTGATAGAAATGTAGATAGGAAACAAGTCTCTCTCTCTCTCTCTCTCTCTCTCTCTCTCTCTCTCTCTCTCTCTCTCTCTCTCTCTCTCCAGGTAGAATTCAGAGTGAGTTATCCCAGAAATCCCATGGGGCAACTGATCCCATAGAATATAGAGTGACCATTGCTCACCTACTTGATGGGTGAACTTGGCCTCGTGGGCTAGCCTAAGAACCTTATCATGCCCCACTTAACACTGTTTCTCTGGTAAGATGTATCCTTATTCATAAGCTGAGGAGTGCTATACTGTAAGAACGCTCCATATCAAGCTTACATTTTTCAGAATTCCAGTTTACATTGTGAGTTCTTGCACATGAAGGAGAACTATTTCAGACATGTGAGTAAAGGATGTTTCTGATTCTCAAGTGGGTTGTTTATGCTAAGAGCATGAGTCACACACATAGAATTATCCTTGAAACTCCAAGATGGAAGGAATCCCTGAAAAGAGAAGGAAAAGAGAGAAGTGATCTCTTAAGACAGAACAACTTGGGGGATACAGTACCTGCCAGTGCACTATACAATGTGGAAATACACACAGTCTGTGGGATTTAGAGGACAGGATTTGGATGGAATAGCTGGCTGTTCTAGTTGGGATCCTTTGGATTGGATTCTACCTAATAAAAATTCAAACTGACTCAGAAAAAGAAAACAGAGAAAAGGCACTGCTATTGGCTCACATCTCTGTAAAGTCAAGTAGTAGCTGCTACGGCTTCATCAGGCACAGCTGGATCCAGAGGCTCAAATGGACTCTGTTTAGTTATCACCATTTCTTGACTCTGCTTTCTTCTACATTGTCTGCTTTATTAAGCAAGTCATAGGACCCTTCCAGCAGTTCCAGGTTTATGTATTATCCTCCCAACAACCTTAACAGAAAGACGATGTCTATTTTCTAATCACTCCAACAAAAGGAGTGATCAGGGACTGATTGAATGAGCAGGTTATATGTCATCCTAAACTAATACTGCCTCCAGCCAGTGGGAATGAAATCCTTATTAGCCACACCAGGGGTCACATAGCTACTGGAAAAAAAATATAATCTCCTTTATTGTGGAAGAAAAGAGTGAGTCCCCAAGGAAAATACAGATTCTGTTATCAGAAAGAGAAACAGATGCTCCACAAGCAAGAATAGCAGACATCCCAGGGGAACCTGTTTGGAACTCTCCTTGCTTACTGTCACTGAACCAGGCCCATTTTGCCCACTGTGCAGTGTGCCAACCACTGAAGCAACAAGTTTTACAAAAGAGAAAGATTTTTATGCAGCACCAATCATATGGAGGTAAGAGACAAGCCACAAATCTGCCACTCTGGGAATAGAGCTTAGGGGTATTTATGGCATAAAGAAGCAAGGTGCTTGGTCTGAAGCATGAGGAAAGCTGATTGGAGGTAAGGAAAGGTGATGTAATCGGTGGTCTGCACATATGTAAATTAACTTCCTAGCTTTTCATAGGAGTCACGTTCAGAAAATGGTGGCGTTGACATGATCTCCGCGTGGAGTTTGGGGCCCTCTGATGTCAAAGATTACCCATCAGACACTTGTGCAGGTCTAAAGGAGTCAGTAACTTCAACTGGTTTAAGTAAGAAGCTAGCTCCAAACCCCTAAAAAATAAAACTTGGTACCAAGGTGACTGACCATACATCTGAGGTGATATCCACAGTAAAGCTAGTAGAGGTCTATTCTTTTTTGGCTAAGACATTATTAAGATGGCATGAGAGCTCCATGTCATGAATGGAATCAGTGCTTTATAAAAAGACTGGGAGGAACTACTAGGCCTTGTTGCCCCACCACCCTTCACCATGTGAGATGAAAGGGTGCTATCTTGGAAACAGACTGGGCCCTAACCAGACACTGAACCTGCAGATATCTTGGCCTTGGACTTTCCTACCTCCAGAATTGTGAGACACTAAATTTCCATTCCTTATAAATTATTCAGACCTGCTAGGTCCTCTCTTTATGGTAGGGAAAGAAGGATGGGTTGGGAAAAGGATGGACCAAGATTGTACCCCGCTCAGGAACTAGCCAAACAACCTGTGTTGGCAGCTGAGTTAGTAAGGAAAGATCAGGAGCAGCAGGTCTCATTTAAGATGCACAGGTCCCAGGATGGATCTAAGGTGACAGTGGTAAAATCCTAACTAAAGTCTTGACTAGATACCAACAGACGGCAAGTAGAAACCCTACATCCATAAAGTAATTTGGGGTACTAGGTCCACAATCGAGTTGTTTCAATACCCAATTGTGCTAAACCTAAGTGGGAAAAGTGTGAGAATCAGTCTGTAGAGGTAATTCAAGTTCAAGCACAACAAGAATTAGTGAGGAGAATGCACACTGAAAGCCAAGGTACGCAATTGCTCCAAGTGGATTCATTTCGATAATACATGGGACCTTGGAGAGTAGGTCCAAGGACTTGATGCTTGGACCTTGCTTCATAAATCTGAAAGATGTCACCTTCCAAGTTCAACATCTGATATCAACCAATAATATGTTCAAAAACCTCCTTAAGTCCTATCTTCTGGGCCAACTTTATAGCCTGGTGTCAAAATGGTGTTTTTCAATGCATTCTCTATTTAAGTTATTTCTTGTCTTGACTTATGACCTGTCAACAAAGTGGGATGCTGTCTCTTAAAATATGGGCCCAGCTTTTCTAAGGCCCATACCTTGACTGGGCACTGTTTTAAGAAAATCTTCTCCTTTGATGGATATTTTTTTTCTGTAGAAACTGACCTTCCATTCTTTCTTTCTGCGTTCTGTCGTGCCTGAAGCATTTATGCCTTACTTAAGCCTTTCATTATAATCAGCTGCCCTTAGCTTGCTATTCCCTGAAAGAGCTTTGCCTCAATCATACATGCATTGGAACAATTGCCCTTTTAGCTGTGGATCAAGTTATCTTTGGGGTGCCCTATGTAAATGAGAACACTTCAAAATGCTAATTTGTAATGAACCAAAAGTTGACTGGCAGAGTAATAACAATACTACTGTGAGTGGACTGTGGAGAAGGCCAAATGAGAGGATCAGAAAAGAACATGGCTGGGAAAAAGAAGGAAACTGACCAAAAGCATTGACAGAAAAAGAAGGAGAGAGAGCAAGTGGAAGCAGAGGAGAAAAAGAAACCCAGGCAGGTAATGATTGTCAGTTTGAGTGGTCCTGAGCTGGATGAAAATGAGAAAAGAACTAATTTTTTTCTTGTTGTTGTGACTATTTTGACAGCTGTGTAACAAAAAAAAACAGTCTAAGACCAGAAGTTCTGATGTGGGGGGAGAAGATTTGATTAGAGTCACCGATGTGATGAAAAACTGTGTCTATGAGAAACTCAAGCAGAACAAATTAAAAAAATAATAAAGGAAACCAAAAAGGCAATTAAAAATTCTGTGTAGTGGGAGAGAAGGAAATTTTTCAAGAAAAGAAATACAATTGTAATGCATCTTTGGCTCTGTTTCCCTCACAATATTTGCTAGTGATATCATAGTCTATTATTACATTAGAAGTGTAGGGGACAAGGAGTTGAGAGAGCAGAACCCCCAAGGCTTATTTCAGGATGTAGATAGATATCTAAGTTGGTCCATCATGTGTATAGTACATCTCCATGTACTATCTGTGTTCATGGGAGTTCAGGTCCAACAAAGGAAGAAAATAATTCCATAATGAGTGGATTACCTGTTATAAATGTCAAGACAGAGTATACACAAGAGACATGTAACACAGTGAGAAGGAGTGGGAGAAGGGAATGCACTTAACAATTTTTGGGGAAAGAGAATGAGTTATTTCGAATGAAGATATAAACCATTTCTTATATATTTTTCTCTCTTTTTAAAATTGTTTTTGCTTTTTATTGGAAAAAGGAGGAAAGCATTAAAAGCAATGAGTTGAGTATATTTGAAAGTCCATATTATCTGTAAGTGACATTATTGGTAATTGTGGTTATGCTATAAAAACACAAATATGCATATCCTTTAATTATTTGTACATAATAAACTTTATAATGCATTGAAATATGTATTGGTATAATGGCAATAATAATAACTTAATTCATGATGAACTATTTAGGATAAAAAGTACTGTGTTCGATTTTCAGTGTTTATCCATATAGTAAACTTTTACCAACTGCATTCTGCATGCATAAAGAAAAGAAATAGATAAGGAAGATTATTATATGATTTTGACATTTTTATTAGCATATATTAGTTGTACAGGGACGTTTCATTGTGAAATTTCCATTTTTGCTTATAATGTAACCTGGTTAGATTCACCCTCCCATTATTCTCCGTTAATCCTCTCCCCCACCACACTCTTAAAATGATTTCAACAGATTTCATTGTTGAAATTATACAAGTATATAAAGTACATCAAACATATTTGCTTTCCTTCAACCTCTCCATTCATCTTCCTCTCCTCTGGTACCCATCCTCCAAAACAGGACCCATTTTACATTCCTGTCCTTCATTTTTTTGTGTGTGTGGTACCAGGACTTGAACTCAAGGCTTACACCTTGAGCCACTCCACCTTCTCTTTTTGTGTTAGGTATTTTTGAGATAAGATCTCACAAACTATTTGCCCAGGCTGGCTTCAAAACATGACCCTCTTCATCTCTGCCTCCTGGATAACTAGGATTACCAGCATGAGCCACCAGCACCTGCCTGTCCTTCGTTTTTTAAAGTGTATATTCATTGCTCAAAGGTGTTTTATCATGACATTTCACACATGATGAAATATTCTAGGGATTCCAAGATGGCAGCTAGAAGGAGGAAGCAGAAAGCGTGCCTCCTAAAGTAAAATCTTGGAGAGATGCTGGAGATAAACCTTACAGGAAAAAGTTTGACTCCTCCACACCTCCAGCCTGCACAGAGAATCTCCACTTCACATTAAATGGAGAAATGAGGAGGGCTCCCATGCCGCCACCAGATGCCAGTGCCCAGACAGCATGGGAAGACGCAAACCACAAGGTGAGCTAAGCGGTACACAGTACTCCCACAGACAACCCTGGACCAGATAAGCATAGCTCCCTGTACAGACCAACCCCCACCCAGGGAAAAAAAAGAGAAACTGAATAATAAACAATAATAAAAAAAAAAGACACATAGCAAAGAGGGTGGGACTCCCTGAGCACCAAAGGGGGGGGAGGGGAATCCCTCATGAACCTGTAAATAAACAAGCCAGGCCTGGCCAGAGAAGGCAGGAGCAGCAGCACACACCCAGCAATCAGGAGCAGGAAAGCTTGTAAAAGTGGCAGTGGGAGGAAAACTCCACAGGAGAGGGGAGAAGGCTCACTTCCCACTTGAACTGTAAGTAAACATGCAGGCCTGAGAAAGCTGGTGCAGTGTCACCTCCCCCAGTGTGCTTGGAAAGGGGAAAGCTTGTAGCAGCAGCTCAGGCACTGGAGAACTCTGAGTAAACAAAGCCTGAGGGGCTAGGTGAGTGTTAAGTTCACTCCTGAGATCTGCATAAATAATGCCTCCAGCAACAGCAGGCTGACAGCAACGGGCAGGTGAGCCACAGCCTCAGATAGCCATTCACAAAGCTGTCTCCAGATGCTTCTTTTTTTCTCTCTCCCTACTTTTGATGAGACAACAACTGAACTACACCTGCATGCTGAAAAACTTACTGAAACTGTATTGCATTTGAACCTGGGACATTTTGTGGGGGTTTTCTTTGTTTTGTATGGTTTTGTTTTATTTTGGTTTTTCCAGTTTTTTTCCCCTTTGATGAGACAACCACAAAACTACTTCTGAGGCACCATCTCCAGGATTGGAGGCTGAGGGATGAACACCAAAATTATTAAGACTGAAACTTTGTTGCATTTGAACTGGAGATTTTTTAATATTATTTTTCCTTTCATTTATTTATATTTAATTTTTGCTTTCAGTTTTTATTTTTTTTAATTTTTATTTTCAATCCTCTCTCTGTCTCTCTAATGCCTATTCAGCTTACTGTTGATTAGTATACTATCTCTACCTGTTTATATCTGTGAAACTTTTTTTTTGTTTCTTTGTTTTGTTTTTTTCAATTGTTTATTTGTTTTTCCCTTTTCCTTAAATTCTTTGCTTTCCATCTCCTCTCACCCTTCCATTATAAATATCACCAGTGCTATTATTACAAGCTAGAAAATACTTAATTACACTCAGTACAGGGACAATAACAACACCAAGGGCAATGATGGGAAGACAGAAAAAACAGGGAAAACAGTTTCCCCACAGCAAAAAATTAGTACAGCAACCAGAGGGAAATAAAGAAAACAGATACTCAGATCAGGACTCCAACAAAATGAAGATAAACTATGCCAAAGGACCCAATGAAGCCCACAAGAATAATCTAAAAAAAGAAATGCCGCAGGTACTCAATGAGAATTTTATAGAGATGATACTGGATATGGTCAAACAAAATGTACAGGAGACACTCAAGAAATTCCAAGACAACAAAAATAGAGAATTTGAAAAAGCAAAAGAAGAAATAAAGGAAACGGTAGAAGCACTGTATAAACACCAAAGTGAAATAAAGAACACAACTAATAAAAAGATAAATGAACTCTGGACAAAAATAGACAACATTAAAGAGGAAACCACCCAGGATATGGAAAACCTCAGAAAAAAAGAATGAAACAGAACTGCAAAACAAAATGGAAGGTCAATCCAGCAGAATAGAATGAACAGAAGACAGAATCTCAGAACTCGAAGATGAAATGGTAATTAAAGGAAAAAACCAAAGAACTATTAGTCAAACAACTCAAGACATGTGAAAAGAAAATGCAAGAACTCACCAACTCCATCAAAAGACCAAACCTGAGAATCATGGGCATTGAAGAAGGAGAAGAAGTGCAAGCAAAGGGAATGTGTAATGTATTCAACAAAGAAAGCTATTCCCATAGAGAAGCAAGAGGCCTCCAGAACACCAAACAGACCAGATCAAAATAGAACTACCCCACGACATATCATCATTAAAACAACAAGTTCAGAAACTAAGGAAAGAATATTGAAGGCTGTAAGAGAGAAAAAACAAGTAACATACAAAGGTAAACCCATCAAAATCACAGCAGACTTCTCAACAGACACATTAAAAGCAAGAAGAGCTTGGGGAGAGATCTTCCAAGCACTGAATAACTTCAACCCCAGGATACTCTACCCAGCAAAAATATCATTCAAAATAGATGGAGCAATAAAAGTTTCCCTTGATAAGCAGAAACTAAAACAATATGTGACCACAAAGCCACCACTACAAAAGAATCTTCAAGGGATTGTGCAAAGAGAAAGTGAAACCCAACATAACCATGAAAGGACAGACAGCACCAACCTACAGGAAAGGAAAAAGCAAAAAAGTAGAGAGTAACCTCAATTTAGGTACACACAATAAAACCTTCAAATAACTAAGGCAACTAAATGACAGGAATCACCACATACTTATCAGTACTACCACTTAATGTTAATTGACTTAATTCACCCATTAAAATGCACTGTTTGATGAAATGGATTAAAAAGGAAGATCCAACAATTTGTTGCTTACAAGAGACCCATCTCACCAACATAAATAAGCATAGGCTTAGGATGAAAGGCTGGAAGAAGTTTACCAAGCCAATGGCCCCTGAAAACAGGCAGGAGTAGCAATACTTATCTCTGACAAAGTAGACTTCAAACCTACATTGAAAAAACAAGATAAAGAAGGACATTCCAAACTAATAAAAGGGGAAATAGACCAAAAGGAAATAATAATTATCAATCTATATGCACCCAAAGTCAACACACCCAATTTCATCAAACATACCCTCAAGGACTTCAAAGCACATATTAACTCCAACACAGTGGTTGTGGGAGGCTTTAACACCCCATTATCACCAATAGATAGGAATCCAAACAAAAAATCAATAAAGAAATCCAAGATCTAAAATATACAATAGATCAAATGGACCTACTTGATGTCTACAGAACATTTCATCCAACTTCTACCCAATATACATTCTTCTCAGCAGCACATGGAACCTTCTCCAAGATAGCTCATATCCTAGGGCACAAAGCAAGCTTCAGCAAATATAAGAAAATAGAAATTATACCATGCATACTATCTGATCAAAATGCAATAAACTAGAACTCAACAACAAAACTAAAGAAAAAAACATGCAAACAGCTGGAAACTGAATAACTCGTTACTTAATGAACAATGGGTCATTGATGAAATAAAAGAGGAAATGAAAAAGTTCCTGGAAGTCAATGAAAATGAAAACACAACCTACTGGAAACTATGGGACACAGCAAAGTCAGTCCTGAGAGGAAGTTTATAGCCATGAGTGCATATATTAAAAAGACTGAAAGATCCCAAATCAATGACCTAATGATACATCTCAAACTCCTAGAAAAACAAGAACAAGCAAATCCCAAAACAAATAGGAGAGAAATAATAAAAATAAGAGCTGAAATCAATGAAATAGAAACCAAAAAAACCATACAAAGAATTAATGAAACAAAAAGTTGGTTCTTTGAAAAGGAGAGAAATAATAAAAATAAGAGCTGAAATCAATGAAATAGAAACAAGAAAAACCATACAAAGAATTAATGAAACAAAAAGTTGGTTCTTTGAAAAAATAAACAAGATCAACAGATCCCTGGCAAACATAACTAAAATGAGGAGAGAAAAACCCAAATTAGTAGAATCAGGAATGCAAAAGGGGAGAAAAACAACAAACTCCATGGAAGTCCAGGAAATCATCAGAGACTACTTTGAGAACCTATATTCAAATAAATTTGAAAATCTTAAAGAAATGGACAGATTTCTAGATACATATGATCATCCAAAACTGAACCAAGAGGATATTAATCACCTGAATAAATCTATAACACAAAATGAAATTGAAGCAGCAATCAGGAGTCTCCACCAAAAGAAAAGTCCACGACCTGATGGATTCTCTGCTGAATCCAGCCCTCCTTAAATTGTTCCACAAAATAGAAAGGGAAGGAAAACTGCCTAACACATTTTATGAAGCCAGTATTACACTTATCCCAAAACCAGGCAAAGACACCTCCAAAAAGGAGAACTATAGGCCAATCTCCTTAATGAACATTGACACAAAAATCCTCAATAAAATAATGGCAAACCGAATTCAACAACATCATGAAGATCATTCAACATGACCAAGTAGGCTTCATCCCAGGACAGGGGTGGTCCAAATACAAAAATCAAAAACGTAATAAACCACATTAACAGAAGCAAAGACAAAAACCACTTGATCATCTCAATAGATGCAGAAAAAGCCTTTGATAAGATCCAACACCATTTCATGATAAAAGCTCCAAGAAAACTAGGAATAGAAGGAAAGTACCTCAACATTATAAAAGCTATATATGACAAACCTACAGCCAGCATTATACTTAACGGAGAAAAACTGAAACCATTCCCTCTAAAATCAGGAACCAGACAAGGATGCCCACTATCTCCACTCCTGTTCAACATAGTACTGGAAATCCTGGCCAGAGCAATTAGGCAAGAAGAAGGAATAAAAGGAATACAAATAGGTAAAGAAACTGTCAAAATATCCCTATCTGCAGATGACATGATCCTATACCTTAAACACCCAAAAAACTCTACTCAGAAGCTTCTAGACATCATCAATAGCTATAGCAAGGTAGCAGGATATAAAATCAACATAGAAAATTCATTAGCATTTCTATACACTAACAATGAGCAAACTGAAAAAGAATGTATGAAAACGATTCCATTTAAAATAGCCTCAAAAAAAATCAAATACCTAGGTGTAAACCTAACAAAAGATGTGAAAGACCTCTACAAGGAAAACTATACACTTCTGAAGAAAGAGATTGAGGAAGACTATAGAAAGTGGAGAGATCTCCCATGCTCATGGATTGGTAGAATCAACATAGTAAAAAAGTCAATACTCCCAAAAGCAATCTACATGTTTAATGCAATTCCCATCAAAATTCCAATGACATTCATTAAAGAGATTGAAAAATCTACTGTGAAATTTATATGGAAACACAAGATGCCACAAATAGCCAAGGCAATACTCAGTCAAAAGAACAATGCAGGAGGTGTCACAATACCTGACTTCAAACTATATTACAAAGCAATAACAATAAAAACAGCATGGTACTGGCACAAAAACAGACATGAAGGCCAGTGGAACAGAATAGAGGACCCAGATATGAAGCCACACAACTATAACCAACTTGTCTTTGACAAAGGAGCTAAAAATATATGATGGAGAAATAGCAGCCTCTTCAACAAAAACTGCTGGGAAAACTGGTTAGCAGTCTGCAAAAATCTGAAACTAGATCCATGTATATCACCCTATACCAAGATTAACTCAAAATGGATCAAGGATCTTAATATCAGACCCCAAACTCTTAAGTTGATACAGGAAAGAGTAGGAAATACTCTGGAGTTAGTAGGTATAGGTAAGAACTTTTTCAATGGAACCCCAGCAGCACAGCAACTAAGAGATAGCATAGATAAATGGGACCTCATAAAACTAAAAAGCTTCTGTTCATCAAAAGAAATGGTCTCTAAACTGAAGAGAACACCCACAGAGTGGGAGAAAATATTTGCCAACTATGCATCAGACAAAGGACTGATAACCAGAATATATAGGGAACTTAAAAAACTAAATTCTTCCAAAACTAATGAACCAATAAAGAATGGGCAAGTGAACTAAACAGAACTTTCTCAAAAGAAGAAATTCAAATGGCCAGAAAACAGATGAAAAAATGCTCACCATCTCTAGCAATAAAGGAAATGCAAATTAAAACCACGCTAAGATTCCACCTCACCCCTGTTAGAATAGCCATCATCAGCAACACCACCAACAACAGGTGTTGGCGAGAATGCAGGGAAAAAGGAACCCTCTTACACTGTTGGTGGGAATGTAGACTAGTACAACCACTCTGGAAAAAAATTTGGAGGCTACTTAAAAAGCTAGACATGGATCTACCATTTGATCCAGTAATACCACTCTTAGGGATATACCCAAAAGACTGTGACACAGGTTACTCCAGAGGCAGTTGCATACCCATGTTTATTGCAGCACTATTCACAATAGCCAAGTTATGGAAACATCCAAGATGCCCCACCACTGACGAATGGATTAAGAACATGTGGTATTTATGCACAATGATAACAAAATGTTATCATTCACTGGTAAATGGATGGAATTGGAGAACATCATTCTGAGTGAGATTAGCCTGGCCCAAAAGACCAAAAATCATATGTTCTCCCTCATATGTGGACATTAGATCAAGGGCAAACACAACAAGGGGATTGGACTTTGAGCACATGATAAAAGCGAGAGCACACAAAGGAGATATGAGGATAGGTAAGACACTTAAAAAACTAGATAGCATTTGTTGCCCTCAATGCAGAGAAACTAAAGCAGATACCTTAAAAGCAACTGAGGCCAATAGGAGAAGGATACCAGGAACTAGAGAAAAGGTTAGATCAAGAAGAATTAACCTAGAAGGTAACACACATGCACAGGAAATCAATGTGAGTCAACTCCCCTGTATAGCTATCCCTATCTGAACTAGCAAAAGCCCTTGTTCCTTCCTATTATTGCTTATACTCTCTCTTCAATAAAATTAGAGATAAGGGCAAAATAGTTTCTGCCAGGTAGCGAGGGGGTGGGGGGCAGAGGAAAGGACAGGGTGGGTGGTAAGGGAGGGGGTGTGGAGAGGGGGGAAAAATGACCCAAACATTGTATGCACATATGAATAAAAAATTAAAATTAAAATTAAAAAAAGAAATTTTCTACTTTAATCAGATTAATCTCCTTTATTGTTCTCTCTTTTTCTTCCCCCTATTTTTAACATCTGTCAGTGAATTTCATTGTGCATCTCATACACACATACAATGTATTTAGATTATTATTCACTGTGTGTCTATTATGTGTATTTCAATCACTCAAAGAGTTACAAATGGTTGCCTTCCAGAGAGCAGGAAAGGAGGGTGGAGCAGAAGATTGGCGCTTCTTATCATAATCTCTATAGTGCTGTTTAATTCTTTTAATTAGCATGAGACTTAGTGTCAGACAAAGTTTTACTGAGAATCTGCACTCTGCTAAGTATTTTATACAACTGATTTCATTTAAATCTCACAACAGTAATGACAAAAACATTTCTCTAGTGCTTCGTATGTGCCAATTACTATTCTAAGCAGTTAACATTTAGTAATTTACTCAATCTTTGCAGCAAATCTATGAAGTGATTAGTCTCATTTTGCCCACTTAACAGATGAGGAAACTGAGACACAAGGAATTCAGAACTTGTTTTAGGTCATGCAATTGAGAGAGGTGGTGCTGGAACCTGACCCCAGGTAGCCTGACTCCAAATCTGTGCTCCTAATCCCTGCACTCTGCTGTGCTCACTAACAAAGCCAAGCCATAGACATTATTATCTCAACCTCAAAGATGAGAAAACATGTGAAGAGACAAAGCCACTTTTCCACAATCACATCAATAGTACCTTGTGAGTTCTGGTTTGACCAGGGATTCAATTTATTTCCATAGCCATAATTGCTGTCTCCATTGCATCATGCAAATCTATGTTAAAGAGATGTGCTGGATGGAAATAAGAGAAAGGCATCCATCCATATAATGTTACTCATCACAATGTTGGAAGTTCTAGCCAGTGCAATAAGATAAGACAAAGAAGAAAAAAAGGCACATGAATGAAAAGGGAAGAAACAAAGCAGTCCATATTTGTAGATGACATGATGGCTTACATAGTTAATCCCAAAGGATCTACAAAAAAACTAGAATGCATAAATGCATTCATCAAGTTCATAAGACACAAGATAAACATGCAAACATCGATTGTATGTCTGTACATTAACCATGAGCATATGGAAGTGAAATTTAAAATATAACATCATTTACAATTGCTCAAAGAATGAAACACTGAGGAGTAAATGTAAACATGTACAGAAATTAGAGGCTGAAAACCATGAAATCAAGGATCTAAATAAACAGACACACTGCATGTTCATGAATAGAAAATTCAGTATAGTAAAGATCTGATTCTCCCCAAATTTAGATAAAATTTAACATAGTTTCTATCAAAATCTTGCTAAGATTTTTTTATAGATAAAGACAAAATTATCCTAAAACATATATGGAAAAGCAGAATAGCTAAAATAATTTTGAAAAGCATAAATAAACTGAGATAAATCACTGTACCTATCATATATAGCTACAGCAGGTCAAGTCTATATGACAAAGACTGAAGGACAGACAAAGAATGGTGGAACACAATAGGAAACCCAAAAATGGTGCCACACAAGTACAGACAAAGCACTACAAAGGAAGAAGTGTAATCTGTACAAATGGTGAAGAAACATAAAGTTCAATGCAAAATGTAAATATTCCAATGTAAATCCGTAAATATGTTGGAAGATAACAAAGAAGAAGACCTTTAGACCATAGGATTTTGTGAAGACCTCTTAAACACATCACTAACAGCATGGTTCATAAATGAATAAATTGGTACATTTGACCTAAAAATGAAAATCTTTTGTTCTGCAAGATGCCCTGTTAAGTGGATAAAAAAACAAGTGATAAGCTGGAAGAAAACATTCGTAAACTACCTCTTTAACAAAGGAAATCACATTTAGGATAAAGAACTCTTAAAACTCAACACTAAAAATACTCACAAATAATCTGATGAGAGCATGGGCAAAAGACATAGATATTTCACCAAAGAGGATATACAGATCATAAGTAAGCACAGGAAAAGATGTTTAATATCACTAGACATTAGATAAGGCAAATTAAGACCACATGAGATATCACTGCACACCTAACACAGCTAAAATTTTAAAACAGTGACAATACCAAATGCTGCAAGGATAAAGAAAACATACATTCTTATGTTTTTGGAATGTAAAATGGCATGGCCACTCTGTAAAAATAGACTGACATTTTGTTTAAAAATAGAACATATGCATACTATATGACCCAACAATTGTATTCCGGGGAATTTACCTCCAAAGTAATGAAAACTTATGCCCACATAAAAAACCGATGCATGATTATTTATAGCAACATCACTTATAATAACACAAAACCAGAAGCAACTAAAATGTCCCTCAGTAGGTGAATAGTTAAACAGTCCACTCATATCATGCAATGCTACTCAATAAAAATCAATCTACTGTTGATACAACTTAAGTAGATCTTAGAGATCAAAAGACCATATACTTTATGATTCCATTTATACAACATTCTCAAAAACACAAACTTTTGCAAGTGAAAAATAGAAATGGCTAAGGGTTAAGAACAGTGGAGAGAGAAGAAAGGAGGGGTGAGAGTGGTTATAAAGCATGGGGTGAAAAAGTGGCAACAATTCTTTTTCTAGCTCAGTTGCTTACTCAATTCATTTATTTGACATTTGACTAACATTTATTAATCAATGCACTAAATGCCTGCTAGATATCTTAATGGCTGCAAGAGATAAAGTTGCAACACAAAATAAAACAAAAAGTTAAGTGTGAACTTCAGATATGCGAAGGATAATTTTTGTATAAGTAAGTCCTTGGCAACACTGCAAACATATTCATACTAAACACTTATTTGTTGTTTATCTGAAATTCAAATTTGACTAAATTCCCTGGATTTATTTTTGTTTGTTTTTTTTCAGCCTTTGGTTTTGTGTTGTTTATTTTGCTAAATCTGGCAACACAACCATGGTCCCTGACCTCATGGAATTCTAATCAGTTGAATAGGAAGACAAAAAGTGTTAAGCAACCAAAGTAACAAATAAAGCAAGGAATAAATTCTGAACTAAAAACAAAGGCTGCTGTTTTTAGACAAGAGATAGCTGAGACTAAATTTCTGGTAGGCTGATATTTGAGGTGCTGAGAGCCAAAGAGTAAGAAGACTGCAGATTGGAGTAAAATGATCACAGCAACAAGAGGAACAAGGGCCTCAATATACGGATGGGTTTGGAAGAAGAAAAAGGAGGAAGAGAGAAATGGATTCTAATTAGACTACATGTTAATTAAGGAAAAAAGCCCTTTGTCTCTGAATCAGACTACTGACTTAAAGATAATATTACAAGTGTAAATATCATATTTGGAAAATTTTATTATAAAAGAAAAATTCTAGATAAAATACATATTAAAACATAACTTAATACTCATTTAAAAACGAGAAGAGGAAGAAGGGGAAGATGGGGAAGAGGGGGAGAAAAAGAGAAGGGGGAAGAGGGGGAGAAAAGAGAAGAAGGAAGAGAACGAAGAAGGAGGAGGAGGGGGAGGAGGTTAGGACAGTTGGAGTTAAGACAGCAAGACAGAAGAATGAGGTGAAGTGAGGGTTAAAGAAACAGGAGCCACATTCCTCAGGACACTGAAGAAGCATCACAGGGTGTTTTGCATTTAAGAAACAACTGAGGAGGGATAAAATTATCTGAGTCTCACTTTTGAAAGATCGGTCAGGAGAGGAGCAGAGATGCCTATAGACTCCTAGGAAGTTATTAGAACCAGAGTGACACAACTGGAGACTTGAGGGGCCTCAAGCACACGTCAAGTTTCCTTCCTTAATACCTTAACTGATCTCCCAAACTCTATCAATCCAAAACCTTGGAAGGGCTGAGCAGAATTTTCTACAGTCTCAAGATGCTTAGCAGACAAAAATCTGCTTTGACAGTGAGAGATGAGGATTCATTATTGGATTCCAAGATGGCGGCTAGAGGGAGGAAGCAGAAAGCAAGCCTCCTATAGTGAAATCTTGGAGAGACACTGGAGACACACTTTGCAGGCATAATCACTGAGAAGAGGCATAACTTTGACCCCTCCACACCTCCAGCCAGCGCAGAGAATCTCCACTTCACATTAAACGGAGAAACCAGGAGAGCCCCCGGGTCGCCAGTCACACGCGCCCAGACGGCTTGGGAAGACGTGGACCAGGTGAGCTTCACAGTACCATGGTACTCCCACAGACAAGCCTGGGCCAGAGCAGCATAGCCCCCTGGACAGACTGACCTCCACCTGGGGAAAAAAGAGAAACGGACTAATAAGCAATAAGAGCAATTAAGACACGTGGGAAAGAGGGTGGAGTGTACTGAGCGCCGAAGATTGGGAAAAGGGAATCCTTCCCAGGACTGTAAATAAACAAGCCAGGTGGGCCAGACAGGCTCGGGCAGGAGCTGGGTGCACACCCAGCAACCAGGAGCGGGAAAGCTTCTGAGAGTGGTGGAGGGAGGAAAACTCCACAGGAGAGGAGGGAAGACCCACTTCCCACGTGAGCTGTAAACAAACATGGTGGCTGGCAGGAGCAGCAGCACCGCCCAGTAATCAAGAGCAGGAAAGCTTGTGAAAGTGGCGGTGGGAGGAAAACTCCACAGGAGAGGGGGGAAGACCCACCTCCCACAAAAACTGTAAATAAACACGCAGGCCTGACAACACAGGTGCAGTGTCACCTTTCCCAGTGTGCTTGGAAAGAGGAAAGCTTGTAGCAGAGGCTCAAGCACAGGAGAACACTGAACAAACAACACCTGAAGGGCCAGGTGAGTGCTAAGCTCACCTCAGAGATCTGCATAAATAATGCCGCCAGCAACAGCAGGCTGACAGCAGCGGGCAGGCAAGCCACAGCTGCAGATACCATTCTCAGAACTGTCTCCAGACTCTTTTTTTTCTTTTTCTCCCTACCTTTGATGAGAGAACAACTGAATTACACCTGCATGCTGAAAAACTTACTGAAACTGTATTGCATTTGAACTTGGGACACTTGGTGGGTTTTTTTTTTCTTTTGTGTGTGTGTGTGTGTGTGTGTGTGTGTAGTTTTGTTCTACTTTATGCTTCCCCTTTGATGAGACAACTACAGAACAACATCTGAGGCACCATCTCCAGGATTGGAGACTGAGACGGCCACACAAATTATTAGGACTGAAACTTCATTGCATTTGAACTTGGAGGTTTTTTGGTTTTTTGGTTTTTTTTTTTAATTTTCTATTTTCCATTTTATTTTAATTCATTTTTGTATATAGATATTTCTTTCATTTACTTATTTTTTATTTTTATTCTTATCTTTATTTTTTTTATTTTTGATTTTCAATCCTCTCTCTGTCTCTCTAATGTCTGTTCAGCTTACTGTCAATTAGTACAATAACGCTCCCTGTTTATACCTTTGAAACTTTCTTGTCTGAAACCTTGTTCTGTTTTCTCCCTCTTGTCTGTGTATTTGTTTTCCCCTTTTCTTTAACTTCTTGCTTTCCATCTCAGCTCATCCTTCCATTCTAAATATTACCATTGTTATTATTACAAGCTAGAAAATACTTAATTGCACACAGTACAGGGACAGTAACAACACCAAAGACAATGATGGGAAGACAGAAAAAACAGGGAAAACAGTTTCCCCACAGCAAAAAATTAGTACAGGAACCAGAGGGGAATAAAGAAAACAGAAACTCAGATCGAGACTCCAACAAAATGAAGATAAACTATGCCAAAGGACCCAGTGAAGCCCACAAGAATAACTTAAAAGAAGACATACTACAGGTACTCAATGAGAATTTTATAGAGATGATACTGGATAGGGTCAACCAAAATGTACAGGAGACACTCAAGAAACTCCAAGACAACAAAAATAGAGAATTTGAAAAAGCAAAAGAAGAAATAAAGGAAACCATAGAAGCACTGTATAAACACCAAAGTGAAAGAGAGAACATGATGAATAAATGGATAAATGAACTCAGGACAAAAATAGACAACATTAAAGAGTAAACCACCCAGGATATGGAAAACCTCAGAAAAAAGAACGAAATAGAACTGCAAAACAAAACAGAAGGCCAATCCAGCAGAATAGAACAAACAGAAGACAGAATCTCAGAACTTGAAGATGAAATGGTAATTAAAGGAAAAACCAAAGAACTATTAATTAAACAACTCAAGACCTGTGAAAAGAAAATGCAAGAACTCACTGACTCCATCAAAAGACCAAACTTGAGAATCATGGGCATTGAAGAAGGAGAAGAGGTGCAAGCGAAGGGAATGCGTAATATATTCAACAAAATAATAAGGGAAAATTTCCCAAATCTAGAGAAAGATATTCCCATTCAGATGCAAGAGGCCTCCAGGACACCGAACAGACCAGATCAAAATAGAACTACCCCACGACATATCATCATTAAAACAACAAGGTCACAAACTAAGGAAAGAATATTGAAGGCTATAAGAGAGAAAAAACAAGTAACATACAAAGGTAAACCCATCAAAATCACAGCAGACTTCTCAACAGAAACATTAAAAGCAAGAAGAGCATGGCTGAGATCTTCCAGGCACTGAATGAAAATAACTTCAACCCCAGGATACTCTATCCAGCAAAACTATCATTCAAAATAGATGGAGCAATAAAAGTCTTCCATGATAAGCAGAAACTAAAACAATATGTGACCACAAAGCCACCACTACAAAAGATTCTGCAAGGGATTCTGCACACAGAAAGTGACACCTAACTTAACCATGAAAAGACAAGCAGCACCAAACCACAGGAAAAGAAAAAGCCAGACAGTAGAGAGTAACCTCAACTTAGGTACACACAATCAAACCTTCAAACAACTAAGACAACTAAATGACAGGAATCACCACATACCTATCAGTACTGACACTTAATGTTAATGGACTTAATTCACCCATCAAAAGGCACCATTTGATGAAATGGATTAAAAAGGAATATCCAACAATTTGTTGCTTACAGGAGACCATTCTCTCCGACAGAAATAAGCACAGGCTTAGGATGAAAGGCTGGAAGAAATTTACCAAGCCAATGGCCCCTGAAAACAGGCAGGAGTAGCAATACTTATCTCTGACAAAGTAGACTTCAAACCTACATTGATCAAATGAGATAAAGAAGGACATTCCATACTAATAAAAGGGGAAATAGACCAAAAGGAAATAATAATTATCAACCTGTATGCACCCAATGTCAACGCACCCAATTTCATCAAACATACCCTGAAAGACCTAAACGCATATATAAACGCCAACACAGTGGTTGTGGGAGACTTTAACACTCCATTATCACCAATAGATAGGTCATCCAAACAAAAAATCAATAAAGAAATCCAAGATCTAAAATATGCAATAGATCAAATGGACCTAGTTGATGTCTACAGAACATTTCATCCAACTTCTACACAATATACATTTTTCTCAGCAGCACATGGAACCTTCTCCAAAATAGATCATATCCTAGGGCACAAAGCAAGTCTCAGCAAATATAAGAAAATAGAAATTATACTATGCATACTATCTGATCACAATGCAGTAAAAGTAGAACTCAACAACAAAAGTAAAGACAAAAAAATAAGCAAAGAGCTGGAAACTAAATAACTCATTACTTAATGAAGAATGGGTCATCAATGAAATAAAAAGTTCCTGGAAGTCAATGAAAATGAAAACACAACCTACCGGAACCTATGGGACACAGCTAAGGCAGTCCTGAGAGGAAAGTTTATAGCCATGAGTGCATATATTAAAAAGATTGAAAGATCCCAAATCAATGACCTAATGATACATCTCAAACTCCTAGAAAAACAAGAACAAGCAAATCCCAAAACAAATAGGAGAGAAATAATAAAAATAAGAGCTGAAATCAACGAAATAGAAACCAAAAAAACCATACAAAGAATTAATGAAACAAAAAGTTGGTTCTTTGAAAAAATAAACAAGATCGATAGACCCCTGGCAAACCTGACTAAAATGAGGAGAGAAAAAACCCAAATTAATAGAATCAGGAATGAAAAAGGGGAGATAACAACAAATTCCATGGAAGTCCAGGAACTCATCAGAGACTACTTCGAGAACCTATATTCAAATAAATTTGAAAATCTTAAAGAAATGGACAGATTTCTAGATACATATGATCATCCAAAACGGAACCAAGAGGAAATTAGACCTATAATACAAAATGAAATTGAAGCAGCAATCAAGAGTCTCTCAAAAAAGAAAAGTCCAGGACCTGATGGATTCTCTGCTGAATACTATCAGACCTTTAATGAAGAATTGATACCAACCATCCTTAAACTGTTCCACGAAATAGAAAGGGAATAAAACTGACGAACACATTTTATGAAGCCAGTATTACACTTATCCCAAAACCAGGCAAAGACAACTCCAAAAAGGAGAACTATAGGCCAATCTCCTTAATGAACATTGACACAAAAATCCTCAATAAAATAATGGCAAACCGAATTCAACAACACATCAAAAAGATCATTTACCACGACCAAGTAGGCTTGGCATCCCTCATCCCAGGGATGCAGGGGTGGTTCAGCATACGAAAATCAATAAACGTAATAAACCACATTAACAGAAGCAAAGACAAAAACCACTTGATCATCTCAATAGATGCAGAAAAAGCCTTTGATAAGATCCAACACCATTTCATGATAAAAGCTCCAAGAAAACTAGGAATAGAAGGAAAGTACCTCAACATTATAAAAGCTATATATGACAAACCTACAGCCAGCATTATACTTAACGGAGAAAAACTGAAACCATTCCCTCTAAAATCAGGAACCAGACAAGGATGCCCACTATCTCCACTCCTGTTCAACATAGTACTGGAATTCCTACCCAGAGCAATTAGGCAAGAAGAAGGAATAAAAGGAATACAAATAGGTAAAGAAACTGTCAAAATATCCCTATCTGCAGATGACATGATCCTATACCTTAAACACCCAAAAAACTCTACTCAGAAGCTTCTAGACATCATCAATAGCTATAGCAAGGTAGCAGGATATAAAATCAACATAGAAAATTCATTAGCATTTCTATACACTAACAATGAGCAAACTGAAAAAGAATGTATGAAAACAATTCCATTTACAATAGCCTCAAAAAAAATCAAATACCTAGGTGTAAACCTAACAAAAGATGTGAAAGACCTCTACAAGGAAAACTATACACTTCTGAAGAAAGAGATTGAGGAAGACTATAGAAAGTGGAGAGATCTCCCATGCTCATGGATTGGTAGAATCAACATAGTAAAAAAGTCAATACTCCCAAAAGTAATCTACATGTTTAATGCAATTCCCATCAAAATTCCAATGACATTCATTAAAGAGATTGAAAAATCTACTGTGAAATTTATATGGAAACACAAGAGGCCACGAATAGCCAAGGCAATACTCAGTCAAAAGAACAATGCAGGAGGTATCACAATACCTGACTTCAAACTATATTACAAAGCAATAACAATAAAAACAGCATGGTACTGGCACAAAAACAGACATGAAGGCCAGTGGAACAGAATAGAGCACCCAGATATGAAGCCACACAACTATAACCAACTTGTCTTTGACAAAGGAGCTAAAAATATACGATGGAGAAATAGCAGCCTCTTCAACAAAAACTGCTGGGAAAACTGGTTAGCAGTCTGCAAAAATCTGAAACTAGATCCATGTATATCACCCTATACCAATATTAACTCAAAATGAATCAAGGATCTTAATATCAGACCACAAACTCTAAAGTTGATACAGGAAAGAGAGGAAATACTCTGGAGTTAGTAGGTATAGGCAAGAACTTTTTCAATGGAACCCCAGCAGCACAACAACTAAGAGATAGCATAGATAAATGGGACCTCATAAAACTAAAAAACTTCTGTTCATCAAAAGAAATGGTCTCTAAACTGAAGAGAACACCCACAGAGTGGGAGAAAATATTTGCCAGCTATACATCAGACAAAGGACTGATAACCAGAATGTTTAGGGAACTTAAAAAACTAAATTCTCCCAAAACTAATGAACCAATAAAGAAATGGACAAGTGAACTAAACAGAACTTTCTCAAAAGAAGAAATTCAAATGGCCAAAAAACACATGAAAAAATGCTCACCATCTCTAGCAATAAAGGAAATGCAAATTAAAACCACACTAAGATTCCACCTCACCCCTGTTAGAATAGCCATCATCAGCAACACCACCAACAACAGGTGTTGGCGAGAATGCGGGGAAAAAGGAACCCTCTTAAACTGTTGGTGGGAATGTAGACTAGTACAACCACTCTGGAAAAAAATTTGGAGGCTACTTAAAAAGCTAAACATTGATCTACCAATACCACTCTTGGGGATATACCCAAAAGACTCTGACACAGGTTACTCCAGAGGTACCTGCACACCCATGTTTATTGCAGCACTATTCACAATAGCCAAGTTATGGAAACATCCAAGATGCCCCACCACTGACGAATGGATTAAGAAAATGTGGTATCTATACACAATGGAATTTTATGCAGCCATGAAGAAAAACAAAATGTTATCATTCACTGGTAAATGGATGGAATTGGAGAACATCATTCTGAGTGAGGTTAGCCTGGCCCAAAAGACCAAAAATCATATGTTCTCCCTCATATGTGGACATTAGATCAAGGGCAAACACAACAATGGGATTGGACTTTGAGCACATGATAAAAGCGAGAGCACACAAAGGAGGGGTGAGGATAGGTAAGACACCTAAAAAACTAGATAGCATTTGTTTCCCTTAACGCAGAGAAACTAAAGCAGATACCTTAAAAGCAACTGAGACCAATAGGAAAAGGAGACCAGGAACTAGAGAAAAGGGTAGATCAAAAAGAATTAACATAGAAGGTAACACACACGCACAGGAAATCAATGTGAGTAAATGCCCTGTATAGCTATCCTTATCTCAATCTGCAAAAACCCTTGTTCCTTCCTATTATTGCTTATACTCTCTCTACAACAAAATTAGAAATAAGGGCAAAATAGTTTCTGCTGGGTGTTGAGGGGGTGGGGGGAGAGAGAGGGTGCTGAGTGGGTGGCAAGGGAGAGGGTGGGGGCAGGGGAGAGAAATGACCCAAGCCTTGTATGCACATATGAATAATAAAAGAAAAAAAAATTAAAAAATTAAGAAAAAAGAAAGATCGGTCAGGCTACTCTGTAGGGAACCTTCAGACAGAGCAAGGAAAGAGGTAAGAAAAGTGGTTGGGAGACCATTAGAGCAAACAATCCAGGGAAGAGAGAATGGTGGTGACTTTGGCTAAGGTAGTTGCAAGGAAATGGAATGGCATGAATGACCTTTGGAGGTAGGGTCAACAAGATCTACTGACAATCTGAAAGGAGCGGATAAGGAGAAGGGAAGCATCAAAGGCAACTCCAAGTTCTTTGACCTGAGCAGATGGAAGAATAATGATGCTGTTTGCTGAGTTTCTAAGATGACAAAGATCATGAGAGAACTGGGTTAGTAGAGGAGAGGAGGGTTAGTTGGGAAATGGAACTCTTGGTTGTAGATATGTTACTATTGACATTGCCAAGGAAAAAACAGGTGAAAATGCCGTGCAGGCTCTCTGAGGTTCAAAAGAAATGTCTGGGTTGGAGGTCAAAAAGGTGGAGTTACTAGCACATGGATCAATGGCTCTTGACTCTGGCTACTTAATAAATTACCTAAGAAACTTAAAAGAGCTACTGCTCAGGTCCCACCACCAAATCAACTAAATAAGACACTGAGGGTGGAACCCAGGTATCAGACCTCTTAATGAGACTAGGGAACGGAGGATTCAGCAAAAGATGGTTGTATCAGACCTCTTAATGAGACTAGGGAACGGAGGATTCAGCAAAAGATGGTTGTATCAGACCTCTTAATGAGACTAGGGAACGGAGGATTCAGCAAAAGATGGTTGAAAAGAAATGGCCGGTGAGATCAGCAAGAACACAAACAATGCCAGTTGCGCAATGGATAATGTGCCTAACCATGGATCAGAAGAACACAAACAACAACAAATGTTGGTGAGGATGTGGGAAAAAGGAGCCCTCATACACTGCTGGTGGGGATATAAATTAGTACAACGACTATGGAAAACAGTATGGAGGCTCCTCAAAAAACTAAAACTAGAACTACCATGGAAATACAGCAATACAGCTCATGGGCATATATCTGAAGGGGTGTAAGTAAGGATACCAAAGAGCCATTTGCACACCCATGTTTATTGCAGCATTATTCACAATAGCCAAGCTATGGAAACAGCCAAGATGCCTGGTGAATGGATTACTAAAATGTGGTGTTTATGTACAATGGAATTTATTCAGCCATAAAGAAGAATGAAATTTTGTCATTTGCAGGTTAATGGATGGAACTGGAAATTGCAGTTAGCCAGGTTCAGAAAGCCAAAGGTCATGTTTTCACTGATATGTAGAATATAGACCTAACACAAATACAGCAATATTATGAAATACAGGTCACACTAAGAGAAGGGCTCATACGAGAGGGGAAGGGTAAAAGAAGGAAGTTAAGAAGGTGAATATGGTTGATGTACTCTCTATACAAGACTCAATATAATTTTTAAACTTGTTGAAATCAACATAAAAAGGGGATGAAGGTAGAAAGGAGAAAAATTGAGGAGATGAACCAATTCGGGTTATAATACATATACACATGGAAATGTCACAGTGAAACACCCAGTATAACTATCTTAAACAAACAAAAAATATCATTTTTTTTTACAAAAATGGAGAACAAGAAGGCAAAACAGGTTCTGTCTGGGAGAGGGTTGGTGCCAGTGGGAGGAGGGAGAATACAAGGAAAGGGTGTAGGGGGGTGAATATGGTGTAAGTACTATGTACACATGTATCTAAATGGAAAAATGAGACCTGTTCAAACTGTTCCAGAAATGGGTGAGGGGGGATAAAGGATAATGAAGGAGGGTGGCAAATTCAACTATGATATATTGTAAGAACTTTTGTAAATGTCACATTGTACCCTTAGTACAACAATAATAAAAAATAAATATAAAATAAAATTTTAAAAAAGAAGTGACCAGTGACAGAAAGGAAACCAAGATGTGTAGCTCCTGGAAGCTGAGTGAGTATTGTTTCAAAAAGGAGATAAAGTTACACTATGCAGGGATATTGTGAGAACTGAATGAATGAACACAGATGAATGCACATTGTAAGGTGTTAATTGAAGAACAAATACTAGATGAAATTTTATTTTTTTTTCTTTTATTCATATGTGCATACAATGTTTGGGTCATTTCTCCCCCCTTCCCCCTTTCCCCTCCCTCTCCCCCGTTACCCCCTTGCTACCAGACAGAAACTATTTTGCCCTTATCTCTAATTTTGTTGAAGAGAGAGCATAAGCAATAATAGGAAGGACCAAGGGTTTTTTCTAGTTGAGATAAGGTTAGCTATACAGGGAGTTGACCCTCATTGCTTTCCTGTACATGTGTGTTACCTTCTAAATTAATTCTTCTCAACCTAACCTTACTAGATGAAATTTTATCACCATCTTAAAGGAGAAAATTGTTCTCCTCCTAGTACAATATCCTAATCTATACTAACAGCAAAAGGAACTTAGAGAAGTACAAGAAGGGAAGTCTATCCCCAGAACTTCTACATGTGAGAGTTAAGCAACAGTCCTTACAGAATGAAGATTAAACAGATTAATATCCACTGCACTTAGCTCAATGCTTAGTGCATCACCATTATCCTTGCCATCATCATCACTACCATCATAGCTAACACCTCCATAGTGCTTCTTATGTGCTATGCAAAATTCTAAGTGCTTTGTATCTACTTATTCAGTTACCATTCACAAAAGGTTATTGTTTATTTTGTTAATATTATTAATTCCAAATGCTTTGGCTCCCCTAGTGGACATTATAGGAAAGTGTAGAGGCCAACATGGCATTCCGGAACCACTGTTCTGATGCAGAGGTTAATAATGCCCCATGAGACGTCTCTGAAAGAAACAAGAAAAAGAGATGGGGAAAAGAGGTAGAGCAGTCCATGGGCCTCCATGTCCCATGGTGAGATTTGAATTCCTTCATGGAGGCTGTGCCATAGTGGGGTCAGAGCAGCATCTGTCTGAATCTAGACATAGAGACAACTTCCCCTGGCTCTTCAATTCATCTTACTCTTATTTACTGACCACTCATAGGTCCCAGTGTATTTCAGCCTCTCATTTACTGAGTAAAGAAGATTCTTCCCATTATTCAGGTGACAAAGCTGAAGCATAGTGAGTGAGGTCCTCCAAGTTCACCCACCCGATTGTTATCAGAGCCAAGACTCAAGCTGGAATATCCTAAATCCAAATTCAGACTCATTCTTCTACCACTTTTGTCACCTTTTTTAAAACCAAATTTGAAGAGTTCAGACTGGATAAACTAAAAGAATTCAAAAACAAGAGATAGGAAGACTTCACCTTAAATACACTAGGAGGAAAGTGGGTGAGAAATATGAAGAGACAATTTGCAGAAGCATACAAATGAAAAAAAAGTGAAAAGATAAAAATAAAACACACATTTTTAAAAACATACCTCATTTTACATCCATCGGGTCTGTTTTTAAAATTAGAAGTCAGAAACAAAAATCACTGGAACAGATGTGGGGGTGAGCATTGTAAATGGGTGTGATGACCTCAGAGGGCAGGTGGTGGCATCTGGAAATGTTAACAATGCTGGTGACCAACAACCCAGCAATTCCACATTTAGGGAAAGTCCACAGAGAAACTTCTCTCCCCTGCATACAAGGACACATATACAAGAAAAAGGAAGCCATTGAAATGTCCATTATCAGGGAATGGATACAGGGAATGTGGTAAATTAATACAATAGAACACTGGTAGTTATAATGAATAAACTGGATCAATGCCTACCACCATGAATAGGCCTCAAATAGCAGATTGGACAGGAGGGCCAGGTCTTCAGAATGAGGTGCAAAGTGTATCACTGGCTGGGAGAAGTGATTTGCAGGTAAGTGCAGGTCCTAAGACTCATGCAGAGTGAAGATAGGATATATTTAAGGCTAAATGGATCTTAGTTCAAGTTCCCCAACATGCCTATTTCCAAACAGTCCCCATTTTTTTCTGACTCACCACTATCTCCTCCTCTTCTCTCTTAGCCCATTTTCTGAAACTAAAACAAAATACCTGCAGCTGAGTAGTCATAAAGAAAAGAGGCATATTTAGCTCACAGTTTGGGAGGGAGAAAGCTGAAGCTAGAGTACCCTCATTCATTCAGCCTCTGGTGAGGACCTTGTGGCAGAAGACATCAAACTTGGGAGCACTTGCAAGAGGGAGCGATCACATGGTGAGATAGGAAACCAGAGAGGAATTCAGGGCTTTAATAAAACAACTGGCTCTCACAGTAACTAAATTACTCTATAAGACCAGCATAAGACCCTTCCAAGGATGAGGTCCCCAGGTCCCACCTCTTGAAGGTACAATAGCTTCTTAATACCACCACATTTGGGCCAAGCCTTCACCACAGAAGCCCTTGGGAGACACACTCAAACCATGTCCAAATAGTTTCTCTCTCTCTCTCTCTCTCTCTCTCTCTCTCCCTCCCTGACTCTTTCTCCTCTAACCCTCCCTCCTTCCTTGCTTCTCTTAGAATCTATCTATAAATCCCCAGACATTAGAAGTATAATTTTTGTATTTATGAGTATTTTTCTGGGGAATGGGCCCATGCTTTTCATCAGATTCTCAGCGAGATCAGTGTTCCAAGAGAAGATTGAAATTCAAGTGAAAATTTTTCCAGAGAATAAATGTAACTTTGATACAGTTTCCTTGGTCTATCATGCCTAGGGAATAGAAGATATTTCTTATCAGGAGAAAAAAATAAAAGAGAGAAAATGTAAAGTGATTTGTTCTGACCCTGTTTCCACTAGCCCTGTGCCCTAGGAGGAAATGCCGTGCCTTAGGAAATATAAGCATCTCCATCCTTCCTGGCCCACCAGGCCCCCCATCCATCATTTCAGGCAGGCTCTGGGCAGCGGCAGCCAGCTTCCTTTTCTGCCATTCATGACCCTCTCCATCAGCTGTCAGGGTCTGACTAGGGCCAGCTACTGACAATTGTCAAGATTTTCCTAACCCAGCCAAAGGGCCTCTGCAGCATCAGAGCTCACTAGCCGGGAAAATTACAGATCAGGACAGACAGGATCACCAGCAGATGCTCAAACCCAGACAGGTCCAGGCACAGCTACAGGGGCTCCCCAGGGGCTGGCAATCCTGGGCTCTGATTAGGCTCCTTGTGGGACCCCATTGATCCTCTGAGGAGACCAGTAGGATGGGAACAATCAATGTACACTTCTAAGATCAACTCAGCCAGGCAGCTCTGCTGTTCTAAGCAGCTTCTCCACTTGCCTGGGTGTCAGTTAGTTGTCAGCCCTTCGGGACTGTCCTCTGCTGGGTGAGTGGGCTGACCCAGCTCTGCTCCAAGTGTCTCTCATTCTCTAGCACATGTTCTCATGGAGATGATGTGGGTCTCTAAGACAGCAAGCACCAGTTTGCAAGCCTAGTTCCAGTCTATTTACATCACACTTGCTAATACACCATAGCCATGGCAAGTAACAGGATCCAGCTCCAAGCCAAGGGCTGACACTGCTCGAGTGAGAGGGTAATGTAAGCCAAGTGAGAACCTGCATTTTGAGGTCAGGCTCTATCTGTTACCAACTATATAACTTTAGGGGTATCTTTTAAATTCTCTGAGCATAAGATAGCACTTTTCACCTTATCTGACTAGAAAACATTTTTAATGTGCTAATACACAGCTCGTGGCACAGTGAAAACCCAGGTATTTGTCATGGCTCGGATATGGTTTGCATGTCCCCCAAGGGTCCATGTGTTGGGGGCTTGATCCCCAGGGTGAAGATATCAGGAGATGCTTGAAGTCTTTAAGAGGTGGGGCCCAGTGGAAGGTCATGGGTTTTCACAAGAGAATTGTTATAAAAGGAGAGCGCCTTCTCTCTCCCTCATGACTTCCTGTCTGGTAATGTAATGATTCCTCCCATGCATGCCCCCACCATGATTTGATATGGTCTACAGCTAGGCCCTCAACCAGTGGGCCTCGCCCAGTCTTGGACTCTGAACTGCCAAAACCGTGAACTAAATCAACCTTGATTCTTCATAAGGCAGCTGCGGTGGATATTTTCTTAGAGTGATGCAAAGCTGATGTGCGCTGCGCCTTCACGTGCCATTGGTGGGGTTTTATTATCTTCTTAAAGAGCAATTAAATCACATTTATTGTAGCATATTGCAAAAATGGCCTGAAATTCTTCTTGTCCATGTGTGCAGTCCCCTTTGCAATGTAATTAACAGCTCCTGCCTCCATGAGTCTGGGTTATTCGTTAAACAACTGGCTTAGGCCAATGGCTTCTTAGCCAATGTGACACAGGCAGCTTTTGCAGCACTTGTACATCGGGAATTTCCTTCCTTGCTATGCTTAGAAGCCTGAGGCCGCTATGTAAACATGTCTAAGCCAGCCTTGTAGAAGATGAGAGGCCCCTATGGAGAAAAAGTAAGGGACCTCGGCAGCCTGGCAACTGACCATAGAAGCTATGCAAATCCAACTAAGATCAGCCAAGCTTGGACCAGACCAGAAATGCTACCCAACTGTGAGCCCAGCCCAAATTGCCAGATCCCAGAGTTATGAGCTAATAAAAGATGCCAGTCCATTCCATCATATGCAAATAAAGCTTAAAGCTTTTCATAAGTCAAACTGTGATGTAGCTTCCTTCAACAAATATTAAGCCCTTACTATTACCTGATTAGGCTTGTTCTAGGCACTGATGACGTAGAATGGGAGGAAAATGTTTCTGTCCTCATGAAGTTTACATTCTAGAGCAAGAGTCTTCTTTTTTAAAATTACAGAAAAAACAGCTTGGCTGAGCAAGAATGATAAGCAAATAATGACAATGTATAGCACTGTGCTCCAGGTACCTTTCAAATGAAGGTAGGGGTGTTGACAGGGGTTGAAACAATAAATGGAAAGGTTGGACAGGGCCTCTGTGAGAAGGGGACATCTGAGTAAAGATCTGAAGAAGATGAGGGAATGGGCTTCACTGATGTCTGGGGGAGCAGTCTTACAAGGCAAGGGCACCTCAAAGCAAAGTTCCCAAAGATGGGTGGAGCAGTGGGGAGCATAGGATTTGAAGTCAGACAGGCTAAAGGGGACTAGATTGTGTGAGGTCTTGGGACTCCTACAAGGAGTCCTTTATAGATTCTTGCATCGTTCTCATGTTTCACTCTATGTGTGCACATCCATATGCACATGTGTTCTTTCAAAAGTGTAATTTAAAATAAATACATAAATAGATCAAAACAAACAGCAATCCTGAGCTGCACTCCCAGATCCCAATGTCAGTGGATGCCCTGTGTATGTTGTCACAAGCCCTGACTGCTGGGTCCTCAGAGCTCGCTGGGGGCTGTGTCATTTTTGGGCACAGACTGCCCCCTGCTGTTGGTTTTTGGATTAGCACACACTGGTCTCACCTGAAGAAGCAAGGTCACTGTCACAGTAGAAAACAGATGACCAGTTATCCCAATATCTTCCTCCACTGTCTCAGGAAGGCCAGACATTTCCCAAGCCTCCACATGTTCAATTCCATCTATATATTACCATTTTGTACTTTTTTAAAAGACTACTTTTAGAACAATTTTAGATTCAGAGTAAAATTGAGGGAAAGTACAGAGATTTCCCATGAAACCCCTGTTCTCACACATATCCAGTCTCCTCCACCACAGCGATACAACCGATAAACCCACACTACCCACCAATATCCTCAAAGTCCATAGTTTACATTTAGGGTTCACTCTTGGTGTTGCACACTCTATGGTTTTGGAAAAATAATGAATGTCATATTCACTATTACAGTGTCATACAGAATATTTTCATCCCCATGAAAATTCTCAATGGTCCATCCATTTATCCCTACCACCCCAGCCCAAATCCCTGACAACTGCTGATTTTTTAACTATCTACATAATTTTGCCTGGAAATCTAAAAAGTAATCAGACATACTGTATGATTCCCTCTAGATAACATTCTGAGAAAGGCAAAACTGCATTACACTATTTAGACATTTCAGATACTCACCCACTTGTTCATTTGAGCCTCTGCAATCACTTGTGGATTGGCTTTGTTATCTCAATGTGCAGATGGCAAGAGTGAACTGCTGTGGAACTTGAATTTCATCTCATCTCCTAGCCAGTGCATGATAAAAACCAGGGTGAGTCAGAATCTCCCAATTGCCACTCCAGTTCGGCTGAAGTGCAAGAAGGGAAGATGACTTGTTCAAAGCCATACAAACTTTAAGTGGCAAAAACAGGATTAAAATCCATCACCCATCAACAGTCTAACCAAGAATCTTCATGGGAGGAATTCCAAGATGGCGGCTAGAGGTAGGAAGCAGAAAGCGACCCTCCTATAGTGAAATCTTGGAGAGACGCTGGAGACACACTTTGCAGGCATAATCACCGAGAAAAGGCATAACTTTCACTCCTCCACATCTCCAGCCGGCGCAGAGAATCTCCACTTCACGTTAAACGGAGAACCGAGGAGGGCCCCCGGGGCCGCCAGTGGCTGGCGCCCATACGGCTTGGGAAGACGCGGACCAGGTGAGTTTCACGGTACCGCGGTTCCCCCACAGACAAGCCTGGGCCAGAGCAGCATAGCCCCCTGGACAGACTGACCTCCACCCAGAGAAAAAAAGAGAAACTGAGTACTAAGCAATAAGAACAGTTAAGACACGCCGGAAAGAGGGTGGGGCGCCCTGAGCGCTGAAGATTGGGGGAAGGGACTCCTTCCCGGGACTGTAAATAAACGAGCCGGGCGGGCCGGAGAGGCTCTGGCGGGAGCGGGGCGCACGCCCAGCAACCAGGAGCGGGGAAGTTTGTGAGAGTGGAGGAGGGAAGACCCACTTCCCACGTGAACTGTAAATAAACACGCAGGCCTGACAACGCGGGGCAGTGTCACCTCTCCCAGTGCTTGGAAAGGGGAAAGCCTGTAGCAGAGGCCCCCGCACAGGAGAACTCTGAGCAAACAAAGCCTGTGGGACCAGGTGAGTGCTAGCTCACCCCAGAGATCTGCATAAAAAATGCCACCAGCTACAGGCTGAGAGCAGCAGGCAGGCGAGCCACAGTTGCAGATACCACTCTCAGAACTGCCTCCAGATGCTTTTTTTTCTTTTTCTTCCTACCTTTGATGAGAGAACAACCAAATTACACCTGCAAGCCGAAAAACTAACTGAAACTGTATTGCATTTGAACTGGGGACACTTGATGGGGCTTTTTTTTTTTTTTTATCTTCTGTGTGTGTGTGAGTGTAGTTTTGTTCTACTTTATGCATCCCCTTTGATGAGACAACTACAGAACAACATCTGAGGCACCAACTCCAGGACTGGAGATTGAGACGGACATCCAAATTATTAAGACTGAAATTGCATTGCATATAAACTTGGAAGTTTTTTGGTTTTTTTTTTTTATTTTCTATTTTCCATTTTATTTTAATTCATTTTTATATATAGATATTACTTTCATTTACTTATTTTTTATTTTTTTACCTTTGATTTTCAATCCTCTGTCTCTCTATTGTCTGTTCAGCTTACTGTCGATTAGCACACTAACGCTCCCTGTTTATACCTTTGAAACTCTCTTGTCTGATACCTTGTTCTGCTTTCTCCCTCTTGTCTGTATATTTGTTTTCCCCTTTTCTTTAACTTCTTGCTTTCCATCTCAGCTCACTCTTCCATTCTCAATATTACCATTGTTATTATTACAAGCTAGAAAATACTTAATTACACACAGTACAGGGACAGTAACAACACCAAGGACAATGACAGGAAGACAGAAAAAACAAGGAAACCAGTTTCCCCACAGCAAAAAATTAGTACAGGAACCAGAGGGGAATGAAGAGAACAGAAACTCAGATCGAGACTCCAACAAAATGAAGATAAACTATGCCAAAGGACCCAATGAAGCCCACAAGAATAATTTAAAAGAAGACATACTACAAATACTCAATGAGAATTTTATAGAGATGATACTGGATAGGGTCAACCAAAATGTACAGGAGACACTCAAGAAATTCCAAGACAATAAAAATAGAGAATTTGAAAAAGCAAAAGAAGAAATAAAGGAAACCATAGAAGCACTGTATAAACACCAAAGTGAAAGAGAGAACACAATGAATAAATGGATAAATGAACTCAGGACAAAAATAGACAACAATAAAGAAGAAAACTGCCAGGATATGGAAAACCTCAGAAAAAAGAACGAAACAGAACTGCAAAACAAAACAGAAGGCCAATCCAGCAGAATAGAACAAACAGAAGACAGAATCTCAGAACTTGAAGATGAAATGGTAATTAAAGGAAAAACCAAAGAACTATTAATTAAACAACTCAAGACCTGTGAAAAGAAAATGCAAGAACTCACTGACTCCATCAAAAGACCAAACTTGAGAATCATGGGCATTGAAGAAGGAGAAGAGGTGCAAGCGAAGGGAATGCGTAATATATTCAACAAAATAATAACGGAAAATTTCCCAAATCTAGAGAAAGATATTCCCATACAAATGCAAGAGGCCTCCAGGACACCAAACAGACCAGCTCAAAATAGAACTACTCCACGACATATCATCATTAAAACAACAAGTTCAGAAACTAAGGAAAGAATATTGAAGGCTGCAAGAGAGAAAAAACAAGTAACATACAAAGGTAAACCCATCAAAATCACAGCAGACTTCTCAACAGAAACATTAAAAGCAAGAAGAGTGTGGGGTGAGATCTTCCGGGCACTGAATGAAAATAACTTCAACCCCAGGATACTCTACCCAGCAAAGCTATCATTCAAAATAGATGGAGCAATAAAAGTCTTCCATGATAAGCAGAAACTAAAACAATATGTGACCACAAAGCCACCATTACAAAAGATTCTGCAAGGGATCCTGCACACAGAAAGTGACACCCAACTTAACCATGAAAAGGCAGGCAGCACCAAACCACAGGATAAGAAAAAGCAAGACAGTAGAGAGTAACATCAAGTTAGGTACACACAATCAAACCTTCAAACAACTAAGATAACTAAATGGCAGGAATCACCACATACCTATCAGTACTGACACTTAATGTTAATGGACTTAATTCACCCATCAAAAGACACCGTTTGACAAAATGGATTAAAAAAGAAGATCCAACAATTTGTTGCTTACAGGAGACTCATCTCACCGACAGAAATAAGCATATGCTTAGGATGAAAGGCTGGAAGAAGATTTACCAAGCCAATGGCCCCCCAAAACAAGCAGGAGTAGCAATACTTATCTCTGACAAAGTAGACTTCAAACCTACATTGATCAAACAAGATAAAGAAGGACATTCCATACTAATAAAAGGGGAAATAGACCAAAAGGAAATAATAATCATCAAGCTGTACGCACCCAATGTCAACGCACCCAATTTCATCAAACATACCCTGAAAGACCTAAAAGCATATATAAACGCCAACACAGTGGTTGTGGGAGACTTTAACACTCCATTATCATCAATAGATAGGTCATCCAAACAAAAACTCAATAAAGAAATCCAAGATCTAAAATATGCAATAGATCAAGTGGACCTAGTAGATGTCTACAGAACATTTCATCCAACCTCTACACAATATACATTTTTCTCAGCAGCACATGGAACCTTCTCCAAAATAGATCATATCCTAGGGCACAAAGCAAGCCTCAGCAAATATAAGAAAATAGAAATAATACCATGCATACTATCTGACCACAATGCAGTAAAAGTAGAACTCAACAACAAAAGTAAAGACAAAAAACATGCAAACAGCTGGAAACTAAATAACTCATTACTTAATGAAGAATGGATCATTGATGCAATAAAAGAGGAAATTAAAAAGTTCCTGGAAGTCAATGAAAATGAAAACACAACCTACCAGAACCTATGGGACACAGCTAAGGCAGTCTTGAGAGGAAAGTTTATAGCCATGAGTGCATATATTAAAAAGATTGAAAGATCCCAAATCAATGACCTAATGATACATCTCAAACTCCTAGAAAAACAAGAACAAGCAAATCCCAAAACAAATAGAAGGAGAGAAATAATAAAAATAAGAGCTGAAATCAACGAAATAGAAACCAAAAAAACCATACAAAGAATTAATGAAACAAAAAGTTGGTTCTTTGAAAAAATAAACAAGATCGATAGACCCCTGGCAAACCTGACTAAAATGAGGAGAGAAAAAACCCAAATTAGTAGAATCAGGAATGCAAAAGGGGAGATAACAACAAACACCATGGAAGTCCAGGAAATCATCAGAGACTACTTTGAGAACCTATATTCAAATAAATTTGAAAATCTAAAACAAATGGACAGATTTCTAGATACATATGATCATCCAAAACTGAACCAAGAGGAAATTAATCACCTGAATAGACCTATAACACAAAATGAAATTGAAGCAGCAATCAAGAGTCTCCCCAAAAAGAAAAGTCCACGACCTGATGGATTCTCTGCTGAATTCTATCAGACCTTTAAAGAAGAACTGATACCAACCCTCCTTAAACTGTTCCATGAAATAGAAAGGGAAGGAAAACTGCCTAACACATTTTATGAAGCCAGTATTACACTTATCCCAAAACCAGGCAAAGACACCTCCAAAAAGGAGAACTATAAGCCAATCTCCTTAATGAACATTGATGCAAAAATCCTCAACAAAATAATGGCAAATCGAATTCAGCAACACATCAAAAAGATTATTCACCACGACCAGGTAGGCTTCATCCCAGGGATGCAGGGGTGGTTCAACATACGAAAATCAATAAACGTAATAAACCACATTAACAGAAGCAAAGACAAAAACCACTTGATCATCTCAATAGATGCAGAAAAAGCCTTTGATAAGATCCAACACCATTTCATGATAAAAGCTCTAAGAAAACTAGGAATAGAAGGAAAGTTCCTCAACATTATAAAAGCTATATATGACAAACCTACAGCCAGTATTATACTTAATGGAGAAAAATTAAAACCATTCCCTCTAAAATCAGGAACCAGACAAGGATGCCCACTATCTCCACTCCTATTCAACATAGTACTGGAATTCCTAGCCCGAGCAATTAGGCAAGAAGAAGGAATAAAAGGAATACAAATAGGTAAAGAAACTGAAAAAATATCCCTATTTGCAGACGACATGATCCTATACCTTAAAGACCCAAAAAACTCTACTCAGAAGCTTCTAGACATCATCAATAGCTATAGCAAGGTAGCAGGATATAAAATCAACATAGAAAAATCATTAGCATTTCTATACACTAACAATGAGCAAACTGAAAAAGAATGTATGAAAACAATTCCATTTACAATAGCCTCAAAAAAAATCAAATACCTAGGTGTAAACCTAACAAAAGATGTGAAAGACCTCTACAAGGAAAACTATACACTTCTGAAGAAAGAGATTGAGGAAGACTATAGAAAGTGGAGAGATCTCCCATGCTCATGGATTGGTAGAATCAACATAGTAAAAATGTCTATACTCCCAAAAGTAATCTACATGTTTAATGCAATTCCCATCAAAATCCCAATGACATTCATCAAAGAGATTGAAAAATCTACTGTTAAATTTATATGGAAACACAAGAGGCCACGAATAGCCAAGGCAATACTCAGTCAAAAGAACAATGCAGGAGGTATCACAATACCTGACTTCAAACTATATTACAAAGCAATAACAATAAAAACAGCATGGTACTGGCACAAAAACAGACATGAAGACCAGTGGAACAGAATAGAGGACCCAGATATGAAGCCACACAACTATGAGCAACTTATCTTTGACAAAGGAGCTAAAAATATACGATGGAGAAATAGCAGCCTCTTCAACAAAAACTGCTGGGAAAACTGGTTAGCAGTCTGCAAAAAACTGAAACTAGATCCATGTATATCACCCTATACCAAGATTAACTCAAAATGGATCAAGGATCTTAATATCAGACCCCAAACTCTTAAGCTGATACAAGAAAGAATAGGAAATACTCTGGAGTTAGTAGGTATAGGTAAGAACTTTCTCAATGAAACCCCAGCAGCACAGCAACTAAGAGATAGCATAGATAAATGGGACCTCATAAAACTAAAAAGCTTCTGTTCATCAAAAGAAATGGTCTCTAAACTGAAGAGACCACCCACAGAGTGGGAGAAAATATTTGCCAATTATACATCAGACAAAGGACTGATAACCAGAATATACAGGGAACTTAAAAAACTAAATTCTCCCAAAACTAATGAACCAATAAAGAAATGGGCATGTGAACTAAACAGAACTTTCTCAAAAGAAGAAATTCAAATGGCCAGAAAACACATGAAAAAATGCTCACCATCTCTAGTAATAAAGGAAATGCAAATTAAAACCACACTAAGATTCCACCTCACCCCTGTTAGAATAGCCATCATCAGCAACACCACCAACAACAGGTGTTGGCGAGGATGCGGGGAAAAAGGAACCCTCTTACACTGTTGGTGGGAATGTAGACTGGTACAACCACTCTGGAAAAAAATTTGGAGGCTACTTAAAAAGCTGGACATCGATCTACCATTTGATCCAGCAATACCACTCTTGGGGATATACCCAAAAGACTGTTACTCCAGAGGCACCTGCACACCCATGTTTATTGCGGCACTATTCACAATAGCCAAGTTATGGAAACAGCCAAGATGCCCCAGCACTGACGAATGGATTAAGAAAATGTGGTATCTATACACAATGGAATTTTATGCAGCCATGAAGAAGAACGAAATGTTATCATTCGCTGGTAAATGGATGGAACTGGAGAACATCATTCTGAGTGAGGTTAGCCTGGCCCAAAAGACCAAAAATCGTATGTTCTCCCTCATATGTGGACATTAGATCAAGGGCAAACACAACAAGGGGATTGGACTTTGAGCACATGATAAAAGCGAGAGCACACAAGGGAGGGGTGAGGATAGGTAAGACACCTAAAAAACTAGCTAGCATTTGTTGCCCTTAATACAGAGAAACTAAGGCAGATACCTTAAAGCAACTGAGGCCAATAGGAAAAGGGGAACAGGAACTAGAGAAAAGGTTAGATCAAAAATAATTAACCTAGAAGGTAACACCCACGCACAGGAAATCAATGTGAGTCAATGCCCTGTATAGCTATCCTTATCTCAACCAGCAAAACCCCTTGTTCCTTCCTATTATTGCTTATACTCTCTCTACAACAAAATTAGAGATAAGGGCAAAATAGTTTCTGCTGGGTATTGAGGGGGGGAGCGGGAGGGGGCAGAGTGAGTGGTAAGGGAGGGGGTTTGGGCAGGGGGGAGAAATGAACCAAGCCTTGTATGCACATATGAATAATAAAAGAAAAATGAAAAAAAAAAAAAAGAATCTTCATGGTCCTTCCTGGCTTCCCTGAGGCCTCACAACCTATAAGTGATCCTTTGGTTTTACATGCAAAGGTTTTTGCAGGCTTCAATAGTGGGTTGGAGACGTACAGGAAGACCAGGATCTTGGAGAGTAGGCAGATATCACGCTTTATATCTTGGGTAGCATTCCCTAATTTTAATCCATATTTCCCTCCTCCTTCTTCCCCTTTTCGCTACTTTTGAAGTAGCAAAAGCTTTCTATATCCATGCCCCGAGGGTAGAATTGTTAAAGCAGAGATGCAAGGAAAAAGAACATGGATGCTCAGACTTTTAGCTAGAAATATGCTTTTGAAACTCACAGAGGGAATCATTTGAGAGAAAAGTGTTCTGAATTTCCAAGCCTAGGTTTGGGAGCTGGACAACCAACACCTTGAGGAACTCAAGGATCTGGCTTAGGCCACAGACCACAGAGTTAGAGCTTGAGGCATGGTTCTCTGCTCTCTGAGGTGATGAAGCTCCCTGGACTGAGAAAGGAAGGTGTAGATATGAGAGAAAGCAAGAGTTAGTTGCTAATTCTCATCCTTGAGAATGAGGCCTTCACACATCTCAGCTGCACCACTGACCCAGGCTGTCTTGGTGGAAGGGGAGGTGGAAGACAGAACTCCCAGCAACTTGGGAAACCAAAAGTAGAGGAAACTTCTGCACTTGCTTTGTGGGTGACATCTATGATGACAGCAATTCTCACAGCAACCAAGCCTATCTCTATCTACCACCATCACTAGACTGGTGGACCCAAAGAGGCACTGTCCTCAGCCAAGGATAACATATACTTGGGAACCAGTAAGATGGGCCACCTTGGTGAATGCTGGAGAGACCAAGACAAGTAGATGTGGACCACTAATATTGGGGAACTATATGAGCTCCACACATAGATGCAAGGGAACAGACAGAAAACATGGGACTGGAGAAGACTCATCTGAACTGACCAAGAAAAACTTGAGATGAGGGAGTTTTGTTGGAATTGACTTGTGTTTCATTCTCAACTTCAGCACAATGGATTCAAAATAGAAGTTAGGCTAGGCTATAAACATAAAAGGACTGCCATGTTAACACATTGGGGTTTTGTAGCTGGGAAATGTGTGTTGACTATAAAGAATAGAACTGAAATTAAACTTGAAAACACTGCATTCTAATGCTGCCTTTCCCACAGCTGTGGAGATGGTTTAAGAGAAACCCCTCAACTTTGCCATTCAGGTATTTTAAAGACAAATCCTATACAAAGGAGTTTGGCCAAAGATCCATGAACCAGGAAATTAGACTATCTCATAAACACTGTACACTGTGACAAGCCATCAAAGGGACAAATATGACACCCTCAAAAACAGTTATTCTTTGTAAACCCCACCCCACTCTGCAGAAGGTGGAAGGTTTTTTTATTTGCTAATAGAAAACTATCCTTATCCTTATACACTGATCTCTGTCAAACATGGAGGATTAATAAATGTTAATGACTTTCAATTTTTGGTATAAAACCCAGAAGAAATCTGAGATAGGAAAAGAGGAGCTCATCAGGGAAGGTGAGGGAAAGAAAGGAGATCGCTGGAGTCCAATGCATTAGAAGCTACAGTCAAGGAGACACTTTAAAGAAAGAATTTTTTGAAGTGCGAAACTCTCCATTGCTTCCTATGTCCTTCATCTTTCCCTTGACGTGACGAATACCTGAGATAATAAACTTAAAGGAGGAAAGATTATTTGGGCTCCCGGTTTAGTCCATTGTCTCTTGGTCTGTTGCTGTGGGGCCTGTGGCAAGGCAGAACATCATGGGAGAAGTGTGTAGCGGAGGAACAGGCCCATGTCATGGCAACCAAGAGTCAGAGAGAGGAGAAAGAGGAGCTAGGGTCTTAATATTCCCCTTTAGGGCTCACCTCCCAGTGACTTACCTTCTTTACACTGGGTCCCACCTCCTAAATGTTCCACCACCTCCCAAAAGCACCACAGGCTGGTGGCCAGGTAACCTTCGACACATCGACCTTTGGGGGACCCTTATGCAAACTAGAGCTTGTCCCTACAAAAATCTTCCAGAGGACCCACACTGTCACTAATGCTCAGGGAAGTGTGTTTCTTTTTCAGGAGACGTGAAGAAATAGCAAGTCCTGTTGAAACTGTATCACAAGATGAAAAATAGGATAATCTAGTGTAAATTAACATAAACATTATGGAAAACAGTATGGAGATTCCTCAAGAAATTAAAAATAAAACTACCATATGGTCCACAAATCCGGCCACTGGGTATTTACCCAAAGAAAATGAAGTGAGCATGATAAATAGACTTTGCACTGCAACGTTTATGAAATCAACCTCACACCCATCAGTACATTCATGGATACAGATGGTACATACACACAAGGAATACCATTCAGTCATAAAAAAGAATGAAGTGCTGTCATTTGTGACAATGTGGGTGAACCTGGAGGGCATTATGTTAAGTGAAATAAGCCAGGCATAGAAAGACAAAATACTGTGTAATCTCACTAATTTGAGGAATCTAAAAAGCTTACCTCATGGAAGTACAGAGTAGAATAGTGATTGTCAGAATCTGGAAGTGGGGGGTGAGGGTGGGTGGGGATTGGTTAACAGAGACAAATTTACATTTAGTTAGGAAGAATAAGTTCTAGTGTTCTGTGGCACAATAAGGTAACTATAATTAACAGTCTAATGTGTGTTTCAAAATAACTGGAAGACAGAATTGTTCTCACTACAAAGAAATAATAAATATGGTAGACATATGACAAATGATTGCAAAGAACTGTATTTTTATGGCTAAATAGTATTCCATTGTATACATACATTCAGTACACTGATCTGATCATTACACAATGTAAACCTGTATCTAAGCATCACACAGTTCCCTGTAAATATATACAATTACTATATATCAATTAAAAATAAAATAAAAATTTTATAAACATTCATTTATTCCATAGGGAAACTTGGCCTTGGGAAGTTCAAAGCACAGAGAATGAGCATCTTTATTAAGGAAATAGTTCAAATGTCATCTGATAGATATGGTATTTCCATTGTAGAAATACAAAATATTGCAGATACACAGTGGATGGAGGGAATAAAGCTACCTGAGAAGCTGGTGAACATTTCACAAGGTGAAATGAATACTTGTTTGAAAGGTAAAGAAGAAAAGACAAAATCATTCAATCTGGACTAACTGAAGCCATCCCAAATAGTCACATCTCTCTTGGATACTGTGAGCAATAGGGTGGATGAGAGCCCAAAGAGTCTTAGGAAAACATGTTGGCTGAAGTAAAAGAAGCAATGAATGAAAGCACTGATGGATAGATAAATGCATATACAGATATGTATGTATATGTATGTACCCAAAACAGAGCACAAATCACATTATTATTGTGAGATTATGTTGAGTAAAAGAAGAAAGTGCTGATGGTACAGCTCAGTGGTACAGCCTTTATCCAGCATGTACGAGGTTCTGGGTTCAATCTTCAGCACTGCAAAAGGAGAAAGAGGGTGGAAGGAGGAAGATGAAGAGGAGGACAGGAGGAAGAGGGAAAGAAGAAGAAGAGGAAGAAGGAGAAGAAGAAAGAAGAAGGAGGAGGAAAAGGAGAAAGAGGAGGAGGAGGAAGAGGGGGGAGGGGAAAAAGAAACTTTAGCAAATGGTATAACCTGCATAAAGATCTAACCATCATAAATGTGTAAATATCAAATATCATACAACATAAAAATGCCACATCAAAAAAAAGAAAGAAACTACATGGAGGATTACATAATCACACAATGGCAGTAAACATGTAAACATTCATTTATTGCCTCAGCCTATGAAATATCAGGCAGATAAAAATAAGGATACAAACTACATAATAATACAACTAGTGAAACTAAGATTCAATCCAAAAATGTTTGTTGAGCACCCTCCATGTGCTTGACAGGTTGTAAATTACTGGTTCACAGGAGTGAATAAGGCAGACCTGGATCCCTGATCTTGTGAGGCTTACATTACAGTGCAAAGAGGAAGACGTGTGGTCATCAGCTAAAATGATGTCTGCCAGGTTTCCCCACTGCAAAACTGCTAGGTTTTCTCTTGTAAATAATAAATTTCCTCTTGGGAGATACTCTGAGATTATGAAAATGTTCTTCTTCTTATCGTATATTTACGTACTGGCTTTAACACTCATTGAAGATTCTTGCCTGAAACACTTGTTACTATGGTGATTACCAAGCAGAAGTTTTCTAACTCCTTCATGGCCTCTGCATTTAGTAATTAGAATTCTACTGTAAGCAAAATGTTTCCCTTCTTCCCACTTGTTTATTTTAGCCGGATCTTTACTTAAATCTTCATGGATACATTTTTTCATTCTGTAAGTTATAACTCAATAGTATCATTATTTATTTTGATGTTCAAATTGTCCCAGACTTAGCTTGTCGAGGGAGATGGTTATAATCATTTCCTGAATCATTTGGACATGCCCCCATCATTTGAGTATTTCCTTTCTCTTAAGTACAAGATACTCCAGATTCATATCGTATTTCCCTACTCTTGACCTGGAGTCAGCCATTCCTCTAACAAGTCCTGATTTCTTTTGTTGATGTTTAGACACCAAGAGAAGGGTACTAAGTGTGCTCATTGCTACAGGAAAGTCATTGCTTGCTGCTCCTAATAGGGAACAGAGCAAAAGAGTGAGAGACAGAAAAGAAGCCAAAAAGCAGGATACTGTGTGAGAGAAAGAAACAGTAACAGATTTAGATAAATCTGTTTACATACACATACACACACATTTATTTCCATATATATCCACCTATATTTAAAACCATGCATTCACACAGATGGCTGAACTTCCAACCCAACATCAGTGAGTTTATCCCTGCCTTTCCTCTTTTCATATTTTCCTTTTTTCTAGCAGTGAGAAACTTGCCTCTCATTATCCCCAATATATTTTCTTATTACCAAACAAATAGTTTTAGAATTATTAATTTTTTTAAAACTAGATATTTTAAGTAGTTCAGTTTCTGAAGTATAAAAGGCTATGGACTGGTCTTTTTGATTGGAAACAAAGAAAGAGAAAAGTACACCCCAAAATAGTCATTGAAAAAAGCTATCACAAATACCAAAACATCTTTCCAACAAACAAGCAAGAAACGCAAGTGCACAGATCACAAATCCAAAAGGCAAGATGAGAACTGCTCATTTAATGTTAGTTTAGACAAATACAAAACTCTTAAGTTCAAAGTTGTTTTGCTTTACAAATTTGAAACCACTGATTAAATTATATTCCAGGTGTTCTAGACTTACTCTTCATATATCTTAATATTTTCCTCATAATTTCTTTTCTTTCCCTTTTGTTGTTCCTAATGTTATTCTTCATGCTGAGACAAACCAGCACAGATTTTATTTTTCAGTAACTTAACCTATCCTGAGTTTTTTATATCATGTGCACATTTTAAGATCATTAATAGTTCTTTTTCATATCAGCCTACAAAATGATTTGTGAATCATTTATTATTCTAATATATCTAATTTTTTTTTGCAGTACTGAGGTTTGAACTCAGGGCCTACACCTTGAGCCACTCCACCAGTCTTTTTTTGTAATGGGTTTTTTCGAGACAGGGGGACGTCTCAAGAACTATTTGCCTGGGCTGGTTTCATACCTCAATCTTCCTGATCTCTGCCTCCTGAGTAGCTAGGATTATAGGCCTGAGCCACTGGTGCCAGCTGTAATAATTCTTTCTTAATGGTGCCAGTGACAGAGCCTGAAGCCTCTTGCATGGTAGGCAAGTGCTATACCATTGCGCTACACCTTCAGCCCTCTAATAATTCTTAAAATATGAATTTTGCTTATTTTAAAGTTATTTCCCATATTTCCTGTTTTCCTTTGTCCTTATATGTGAGGTTTTACTGTATACTCAGTTACCTGCATTTTAATAGTTATCTCCCTCACATTTGATGATTCCTGGAGATATGCTTATTTTCCAACAGACAAAAAGAAAAACCTAGAGGATCTAAGAAATAAGACGTATAAACTCAGTAATCCATAGAGAAAAATAACATATAATGAAACTTCTTAACAACACTGAATATCAGAAGACAGAGAAAAGCAATGTCTACGAGCATCTGAGGGAAAGATGTGTTAGCTCTGGACTTCCAGCTCTAGTCTGTTCTATAAAAATATCAATGCCATGAAAGAAAAACAACAAGCATGTGAAGAAAGCAAAAGAAAATGACATCATCATTTAACTTATATTTTGAGATGTTCCATAAGAAATCATATGTGTAAAAATAATGCTAAGAAAAATAAATAACTACTTAGAAATGTTTTCAACATGTTTTTCTATGATTTATGGGTAATATATCATCATGGAGTCTGATTTTCTGCTGGAAGATCAACTTGAGAGATTCCCAGAATGCACCACAAAAGGTCAAAGAGATGGAAAGTGTGAGGCAATGTTCAGAGAAACAGAAAATAAACACAGTTTTCACCATGTGCCTATTAGTAGCTCCAGAAAAAGGGAACAGATGGAGGAGCTAAAATAATGAAGGAAATAATGCAGAAATTTTTCCTCAAGACGAGGAAATATAAATCTGTAAATAGCCAAACTATGCATAAAATATAGTAAGATTTCTTACTGTATTTAAATGCTTAAGACATTCAAGGCTTCTGAATATTGACCTCTCACGCTCTCATTCTTTAAGGAAAAAAAAAGAGGAAAACATAAGATGTGAGATATAATAAAGGTAACCTAGGAATATAAGGAAGGGAGACCCTAGGGCATTTGCATAGTGAGTCTTGAAAGTTTATATCTAAGCAAGAAGACAGAGAGCTCTGGGTCAGATGTCTTTAAATATAAGGATTCTATTCAACAGAGAATAGAGTTAGAAATCATGGCACTTCCAGAACTATTCACAATAGCTAAGATATGGAAACAAAGTAGGTTGCTTCCATTCATCAGCGGATGAATGGATTAACAAAATATGATAGATATACAAATGGTTTATCATTCAGTCATAAAGAAGAATAAAATATTTTGTATGCAACAAAATGGATATAACTGGAAGACATTATGTTATGTGAAATAAGCCAGACACCGAAGAAGAAACAAGTAGCACGTATTTTCTATCATATGCAGAATCTAAAAAAAATATCAGCTTGAATATAGAATAGTGCTTACTGGATGCTGAGAAGGGGGAGAGAGGATCAATAAAGGGAGATTGAGTAACAGGTACCAAAACACAGGCAAGCCAAAAGAATGAATTCTAGTGTTCTACAATACAGTGGGATGACTGTTTCTCACAAACATTTGGAAACACAATAGACCATGAATAGCCAAGGCAATACTCAGCAAAAAGAGTGATGCTGGAGGTATCACAATACTCAACTTCAAACTATATTACAGAGCCATAGCAATAAAAACTGCATGGTACTGGCACAAAACCAGATATGAAGACCAGTGGAACAAAATAGAGGACCAGATATGAATCCACACAATTATACCCACCTTATTTTTTTTAATTTTTATTTTATTATTATGTGCATACAATGTTTGGGTCATTTCTCCCTCCTTACCCCCACCCCGCTCCCTCCTTTACCCCCCCGTACCCCTCACTACCTGGCAGAAACTATTTTGCCCTTATCTCTAATTTTATTAAAGAGACAGTATAAGCAATAATAGGAAGAGCCAAGGGTTTTTTTGCTAGTTGAGATAAGGATAGCTATACAGGGAGTTGACTCGCATTGATTTCCTGTGCATGTGTGTTACCTTCTAGGTTAATTCTTCTTGATCTAACCTTTTCTCTAGTTCCTGGTCCCCTTCTCCTATTGGCCTCAGTTGCTTTAAAGTATCTGCTTTAGTTTCTCCGCGTTGAGGGCAACAAATGCTATCTAGTTTTTTGGGTGTCTTACCCATGCTCATATCTCTCCCTTGTGTGCTCTCGCTTTATCATGTGCTCAAAGTCCAATCCCCTTGTTGTGTTTGCCCTTGATCTAGTGTCCGCAGATGAGGGAGAACATACGATTTTTGGTCTTTCGGGCCAGGCTAACCTCACTTAGAATAATGTTCTCTAATCCCATCCATTTACCTGCGAATAATAACATTTCGTTCTCCTTCATGGCTGCATAAAATTCCATTGTGTATAGATACCACATTTTCTTAATCCATTCGTCAGTGGTGGGCCATCTTGGCTGTTTCCATAACTTGTCTATTGTGAATAGTGCTGCAATAAACATGGGTGTGCAACTGCCTCTGGAGTAACCTGTGTCACAGTCTTTTGGGTATATCCCCAAGAGTGGTATTGCTGGATCAAATGGTAGATCGATGTCCAGCTTTTTAAGTAGCCTCCAAATTTTTTTCCAGAGTGATTATACTAGTTTACATTCCCACCAGCAGTGTAAGAGGGTTCCTTTTTCCCCCGCATCCTCGCCAACACCTGTTGTTAGTGGTGTTGCTAATGATGGCTATTCTAACAGGGGTGAGGTGGAATCTTAGTGTAGTTTTAATTTGCATTTCCTTTATTACTAGAGATGGTGAGCATTTTTTCATGTGTTTTTAGGCCATTTGAATTTCTTCTTTTGAGAAAGTTCCGCTTAGTTCACTTGCCCATTTCTTTATTGGTTCATTAATTTTGTGAGAATTTAGTTTTTAAGTTCCCTGTTTATTCTGGTTATCAGTCCTTTGTCTGATGTGTAGCAAATCAGCAAATAAATCAGCAAATATTTTCTCCCACTCTGTGGGTGGTCTCTTCAGTTTAGAGACCATTTCTTTTGTTGAGCAGAAGCTTTTTAGTTTTATGAAGTCCCATTTATCTATGCTATCTCTTAGTTGCTGTGCTGCTTGGGTTCCATTGAGAAAGTTCTTGCTTATACCTATTAATTCCAGAGTACTTCCTACTCTTTCCTGTACCAACTTTAGAGTTTGGGGTCTGATATTAAGATCCTTGATCCATTTTGAGTTAATATTGGTATAGGGTGATATACATGGATCTAGTTTCAGTTTTTTGCAGACTGCTAACCTGTTCTCCCAGCAGTTTTTGTTGAAGAGGCTGTCTTTTCTCCATCGTATATTTTTAGCGCCTTTGTCAAAGACAAGTTGGTTTTAGTTGTGTGGCTTCATATCTGGGTCCTCTATTCTGTTCCACTGGTCTTCATGTCTGTTTTTGTGCCAGTACCATGCTGTTTTTATTGTTACTGCTTTGTAATATAGTTTGAAGTCAGGTATTGTGATACCTCCAGCATTGCTCTTTTGACTGAGTATTGCCTTTGCTATTCGTGGCCTCTTGTGTTTCCATTACCCACCTTATTTTTGACAAGGTGCCAAAAACATATGATGGAAAAAAGACAGCCTCTTCAACAAATGTTGCTGGGAAAAGTGGTTATCTGCCTGCAAAATCTGAAATTAGATCCATGTCAATCCATGTCTATTACCCTGTACTAGTATCAACTCAATGTGGATTAAAGACCCTAATATCAGACCCAAAACTCTGAAGTTAGTACAGGAAAGAGGAGAGAATACTCTGGAAGCAACAGATATAGGGAAGGACTTCCTCAATAGAACTCCAGCAGCCCAGCAACTAAAAGAAAGGATGGACAAATGGGACTACATGAAATTAAAAAGATTCTGCACAACAAAAGAAATGGTCTCTAACTGAAGAGACCACACAGAGTTGGAGAAAATATTTTCTGACTATACATCAGACAAAGGACTGATAACCAGAATATACAGGGAGATCAAAAAACTAAACTTCCCCAAAATCAATGAACCAATAAAGAAGTGGGCAACTGAACTAAACAGAACTTTTTCAAAGGAAGAAATCCAAATGGCCAAAAAAACATGAAAAAATGCTCACCATCCCTGGTCATAAAGGAAATGCAAATCAAAACCACACTAAGATTCCACCTCACCCCTGTTAGAATAGCTATCATCAAAAACCACCACTAATGACAAATGTTGGTGAGGATGAAGGAAAAAGAACCCTCATACACTGCTGGTGGGAATGTAAGCTAGTACAACCATTTTGAAAAACAATATGGAGGCTTCTTTAAAAATTAAACTTAGATCTTCCATACGATCCAGCAATCCCACTCCTAGGGATATATCCAAAGGAATGTGACTCAGGTTATTCCATAGGCACCTGCACACCCATGTTTATTGCAGTGCTATTCACAATAGTCAAGTTATGCAAACAGCCAATATGCCCCACTACTGACGAATGGATCAAGAGAATGTGGTATTTATACACAATGGAATTTTACTCAGCCATAAAGAAGAATGAAATTTTGTCTTTTGCAAGTAAATGGATGGACCTGGAGAACATCATCTTAAGCAAAATTAGCCAAAAATCATATGTTTTCCCTCATATGCGGACTTTAGACCTAAAACAAATGCAGTAATATTATTGGACATGGGTCACACTCTAAGGGAGAACATATACAGGAGGAATAGGGAAAGAGAAGGAAACCTAAAACTTGAAAGTGTTTGATGTGGCCACTGTAGAGGAGCAAATAAAGTAATCTTAAACTGACAGAGATCACTATGGGAAAGTGACCAGGAAGTGGTGAAGAGGTCAGGTAGAGATGAATCAATTCAGGTTGTAATGCACATGTGCATGGAAGCAATGCTAAGAATCTTTCTGTATTCCTATCTTTATCTCAAACTAGCAAAAATGCTATGTCTTTCTGATTATCACTTATGTCTTCTCTTCAACAAAATTGGAGAAGAGGGCAGAACAGGTTCTGCCTGGAAGTGAGGGGGGTGGGGAGGGAGAGGGAGGAGGGGGGGCAGGAGGGAGATGGCCCAAACAATGTATGCACATATGAATAAATGAATAAACAATAAAAAACTATTATACATTTTATAGAATACAGGAACTAATAACCTTCAAATATAAAGAAAAATATGCTAATTACCAGCGTACACTAGATACATGTTTTGAAATATCACACTGAGCTCCATTAATATGTATAATTAATAGGTAGTAACCAAAAAAGTATTTTAAAAGAAGTATGGCTAATCTTTGGTAAATCATAAAGACATGCTTCTTTGGTTAGAAAGAAAACAAGAAGAAAAAAAGAAATACAATGTGAAATTTCAGGAGAGAGAAAGCTGGATAATTAAATAAGACTTCAAATATGAAACCACCTAAAGTGTGGCATGATCTTGGGCGGTTGATGGGTTCTTTGAAAAAGTCCATCTCATCTTGTCACCCTGAAACACAGGGTTAGAAACATAGATTAAGTTTTATTTTCAACAAATCCAATGTTACCTGACTCTGCAATGAAATATATCTTTATTTATCATAATATCTTATGTGATGTTTATTCATTTTCAATTTCTGTTTTAAACCTATTAACAAAATGTAAGTGTTATAAACTCTGTAACATGTACGAGCTGAAAGCCAGGAGGAAGCAGGAAACAGAAAAAATGTAGGAGTCCTAATTTCCAAATGTTCACGTTTGAAAGTGTCAAGAGATACTTTCTAAAGGTAATGGAAAAAGAAATAAAAGTTGAAAGTTCACATTTAATATGTAGGAGTAGTTGCTTGAAGAACTACAAATAATAGAATTGCTAGCTAAATTTCAGGGGTGGGGTTTTAAGTGAGATCATTCCTTAGCCGTCAAAATAGAGCATCCATCAATATGTTCTAAATATGATAAATGTACAATGTAAAAGTTTTGAAATATTATTTAAGTTAGAGAAGTAATCACCAGAGTCATTGGAGAAATGGTTGAAAAAATGGACTATTCTGAAGACTTAAATGAGAGGAGGGAAGAGTTTGTTATGCTTTATTGCTTAGTTTTTTTCATATTTGTGTTCTAATTTAGTAATGATCTTTTAATGTGTTAAAATATTAGAGAAACCACTGAAGAATATAGTATAGGATCTATAACTTCCAAAACCCGATATGGAAAAAATGAACCAAAGAAACTGAATCGATGCAACAATATGCAGAAGAATGGGGACGGGGCAAGAAAACAAGGAAGTGTGGCACACAGAAAACAGAGAATGTAATGGAGAGAATGCAAAACCCTCAGAAGTCAAACTGCTTAGGAAGTACATCCATTGTATCAAAGAAGGAAGACATATCATGAAATAGACTTACAGTGGATTCCGTAAAAGGTTTAGATACACTATGTATGTTCATGTTAATAGCAACAAAATTAACCTGTGAAGGCAGAAGGACCTAGGGAAAAAAATACTGGAGAAAAAGAAGAGAAGGAAAAGAACTGCATAATCCTGGTACACAGGGGTGAGGTTTGCCAAAGTAATAGGTAGATCAAGCCAGGTACCACCAGGAGTCCAGCTGTGACTGAACAGGGCCAGGGTCATTTATGACCACCCCATTAGAGGACATTGTGGGCTGAATTGTCCCCTCCCCACTTCTTACATTGGAGTCCTAACATGCCCCCACCAGTACCTCAGAATGCAGCCATATTTGAAGAAAAGGTCTTTAAAGAAGTAATTAAGTTAAAATGAGGTCATTAGGGTTGGCCTTAATCCGATATAACTGATGTCTTTCTAAGAAGAGAAAATTTGGACACAGACATGTCCAGGGGGAAAACCATGTGTGCTAGTCAGCTTCCTTCCATCACTGTGATAAAATACTTGAGATAATAAAGTTAAAAGAGGAACAATTATTTTGGCTCATAATTTCATAGGTTTCAGTTCATAGTCAATTGATTCCACTGTTTTGGGGCCTCTGGTGAGGCAGAACATCATGAAGGAGAGTCGTGGGCAAATCTGCTCACCTTGTAAAGGCCAGGAATCAAAGAAAGGAAAGAGCCAGGGTCCCAATATCTCATTCGAAGGCACACCTCAAATGACCTAGATTCCTCCCTTTAGAATCCCCTACTAAAGTCACAGGCTGGTGACAAACTCTTCAGCATTGTAAGCCTTTGAGGGTATTTAAGACCCAAACTATAAAACCACGTGAAGACACAGGAGACACATAGGGAATCTACAAGTCAAGAAGAGAAACCTCAGAGGAAACCAACCCTGACAACACCTTGACCTTGGGCTTTTAGCCTCAGAAGAGTAAGCAAATAAATTTCTGTTGTTTAAGCTAACCAATCTGTGACCATTTGTTATAGTGGCCCCAGCAGACTAACACAGGGGATTTTAATAATTACAAAAGCAAATGAAGAGAGCAGAGTGAACAAGAGCAACAGGAAGTGCAGTTTTACCTGAGCAGAGGTCTGGGGAGTAGTTTGGGAGGATTTCTGAACAGTGAACAAAGTATAAGAGTGAGCAATGGGCTTGGAGTACAAATTCAAGGTATCGAGCTCAAAGTGGGACCTGGGAAAATTCCTGTGCAGCCCTACTTTATCTTTCATTGGCATGGCCTAACTTGGGGAGAAGATGGTGATTAATTCCATGTTACCTTATCCTTTTACCTGCTGAACACTGAACAATGAAGAGCACACAGCAGACAGAAAAGCAAGGGCTTATCCCTCTGATGGCTTTGAGAGTGGCTTCCCAGCTGCCAGAAAGCTCACTGCCTTGTTTGCTTTCCTTACCCCTTGCTACTACTGAAAAACACTGGAGCCACTTACAGAAATAGGAATATATGAAAACAGCCAATAAAATTCATCAGTAATCTCCAATTAAATGACAGAGACTCAAAGCCATGATAGACAAATAGATCAATGGAACAGAATAGTGTGTAAGATTCAATCCTGTACACACATTCAATTCACCTATTTTCAACAAAGGTACTAACTAAGTCAATGCAATGGAGAAAGAGAAGGCTTTTTAACAAATGATGCTGAAACTATTCAATATCCATATGGAAAAACATATGTAAAAGACTCTCTACTGTGCCACACATGGTAGTACATGCCTATAATCCCAACACTCTGAGACTGAGGCAGGAGGATCATAAGTTAAGGCCATCCTGGGCTACATAGCAAGACCCCAACTCAAAAAAAATTAAGTAAGATAAGAAATCTCCATCTTGACCTGACACTACACACAAAAATTAATTTGAAATGGATCATGAACCAAAATACAAAAAGCATCAAGCCCTGGTTTTTAAAGAGACAAAACACTTGAACAGAAATTTTACTTACGAGTAAGCACACGAAAAGGTGCTCACTATTGCAAGTCAGCAGAGAAATGCAAAGGACAGAGGTATGCCATTTGTTGACTTGTTTGTTTTCAATCCTGCTATCCAGGTATGGACTATAAAAGACATACATAAAACAGTAATTCTCCCCCCAAAAATGTGGGAATTTTAAAAAGACGAAAACCAAGCATTCTCTCTCATCATTGTTAAAACATGTAAATTGGCACAGAATTTTTTTGGAGAGCAGTGAGTCAGAACTTAACATCATTTTATGTGCAATAACATTTGGTCCAGAGAAGGAAATGTTAGGAATAATTAGGAGTAACCTAAAATAAAACTCACCCAGGTGCACAAAGATGTATGCACAAAGGTGTTCATTGCAGATTTGTTTAGATGAGTGGAAATTTGAAAATTCTCTAAGATTGACATGAATATGAGGAGTGGTTAAATAAATTAGGATGTATCCATTACTCATACAATAAATTCAATTCTTGAGATACCAAAGTATATTGACACATAGAGATCTCTAGCTATATAGAGCTGCTGCTAGACAAAAAGAAAGAAGTCACTGAACAATGTAAATGATCCTATTTGTATTATCAAAGACTTAAGAGAGTATGTACACTTTTGTAAATAAAGGCAAAGGTAAGTTTCTAGAAAGATTCCTGTGGAAACTCAGCAGTGTTTCCCTCTGTGTATGTGAGAGAGAAGAAGATACCTTTTGTGCTTTTTACTCTGTTTCTATGTTCTTTGAGTAGTTGATCACTTGAATGAATTTACTTATTACACATGTAATAAAAATAAATAAAACTGCCTTTACAAGGTCATGTCCCATGCTTTTGCTAAAAGCCTTATGTACATTACAATAAACCCTCCTTATTTGTGGATTTATTTCACATGGTTTTAACCAAGTGTGGCCAAATAAATAAATTTTTAAAAATAGAAATTTCATATTTGCCAACTATACATCAGACAAAGAACTGATAACCAGAATATACAGGGAACTTAAAAAACTAAATTCTCCCAAAACTAATGAACCAATAAAGAAATGGGCAAGTGAACTAAACAGAACTTTCTCAAAAGAAGAAATTCAAATGGCCAGAAAACACATGAAAAAATGCTCACCATCTCTAGTAATAAAGGAAATGCAAATTAAAACCACGCTAAGATTCCACCTCACCCCTGTTAGAATAGCCATCATCGGCAACACCACCAACAACAGGTGTTGGCGAGCATGCGGGGAAAAAGGAACCCTCTTACACTGTTGGTGGGAATGTAGACTAGTACAACCACTCTGGAAAAAAATTTGGAGGCTACTTAAAAAGCTGGACATCGATCTACCATTTGATCCAGTAATACCACTCTTGGGGATATACCCAAAAGACTGTTACTCCAGAGGCACCTGCACATCCATGTTTATTGCAGCACTATTCACAATAGCCAAGTTATGGAAACAGCCAAGATGCCCCACCACTGACGAATGGATTAAGAAAATGTGGTATCTATACACAATGGAATTTTATGCAGCCATGAAGAAGAACGAAATGTTATCATTCGCTGGTAAATGGATGGAATTGGAGAACATCATTCTGAGTGAGGTTAGCCTGGCCCAAAAGACCAAAAATAGTATGTTCTCTCTCATATGTGGACATTAGATCAAGGGCAAACACAACAAGGGGATTGGACTATGAGCACATGATAAAAGCGAGAGCACACAAGGGAGGGGTGAGGATAGGTAAGACACCTAAAAAACTAGCTAGCATTTGTTGCCCTTAACGCAGAGAAACTAAAGCAGATACCTTAAAGCAACTGAGGCCAATAGGAAAAGGGGAACAGGTACTAGAGAAAAGGTTCGATCAAAAAGAATTAACCTAGAAGATAACACCCACGCACAGGAAATCAATGTGAGTCAATGCCCTGTATAGCTATCCTTATCTCAACCAGCAAAAACCCTTGTTCCTTCCTATTATTGCTTATACTCTCTCTACAACAAAATTAGAAATAAGGGCAAAATAGTTTCTGCTGGGTATTGAGGGGGGGGAGAGGGAGGGGGTGGAGTGGGTGGTAAGGGAGGGGGTGGGGGCAGGGGGGAGAAATGAACCAAGCCTTGTATGCACATATGAATAATAAAAGAAAAATGAAAAAAAATAGAAATTTCAAAAGCAAAAATATTATACATTTCCATGTGTGTACATTCTGGATCTCAGTGGATGCAGAGAAATTCTCAGTCAGTCAGAAATTATCAGTTGTGTTTAAACTGCTAAATGATCTTCTAAGTGTTTCTTTGAACTTCATTTTGTGAAAATTTTCTTCCCAAAAAAAACAAGTGATGCCCAAAAAGCAAGGTAAAAGTTATGGTAATCCTTCCAAGCCAAAAAGGGCACATATGAATTAATTTGACTGATGAAGTGAAATTTTTAGATTTGTTGAAAAGCAGAAGTTGGGTGGCATTATGAGAAAAAATCAAGGATCCACAGTACTAGCGATAAAGAACATGAAATATGATCTAGTTTTGTGTGAGCAGTATTAATGTGTACAGCAGTAATTTGTGACAGTAATGTAGCCTTCTCCATGTGGCTTCAAGTCATGGATGCTCAGGCTCATTGTACAAGTGGTATAGGTATGCACCTTGAGCATCCTCTATGCATCTTGAGCATCTGTGGCTTTTTCTCAATGGCAGTTACCTTGGAACCAGATACCCACATATTCCAAAGGTCTGCTGTATTTCATTAAGTCCCATAAGATGAGTACTTAACATTACCTGGGAAACTGAAGCTTAGAAAATTCAAATTGGTCTCAATGGCATGTTAAAAATATCCAGGGAGCTTTGTTTAAAAAGATCTAATAATTAGGCCTCATTCCAACAACACAGAATCAGAATCTCTGGGTGTTTTCAGAGTTGTATGTTTTTTGTCAAAGTTCCCAGTATGTTTGTAACATGTAGCCAGGGTTGAGAGCCAATGGCTCACAGTGGTTCTTCTTACAAGGTCACATTGCTAGCAAATGGTAAGCAAGGGCTGGAATTCAGGTCCATGCTATAGCTTCATGTACAACAGATGATGTAGATATATATATCTTAGCCTATTCTCTGTTGCTATAACAAAATACCTGAGACCAAGTAAATAATAAAGAATAAATGCTTATTTCTTTAGCTTATACTTCTAGAGTCTGGAAAGTCCAAGAGCATAGAGCCAGCATCTGCTCAGTGTGTGGTAAAGATCTTCTTGCTGCATCTTAACATGGAGGAAGGCTGCACATAATGAGAGAGAGCAAGCGTGCAGCTCAGGTCTCTTTTTTCTTATAAAGCCCCTAATGTCATTAGGGGTGCCCCATCCTCATGACCTTATATAATCCTAATAACCTCCCAAAGGTCCCCCCTTCAGATACCATTGACATATGATTTGGGGATTAAGTTTCCAACATGTAAACATTTGAGAGGCACATTTGAACCATAACAATATATAGACACAGACAGAGATAATGTACGTATAAATATACTCCCTGGGAATGCCCAATACATACCCAGTATGTATGGATTTTTTCCTAATTATTGATGAAGGCATCCCAAGCATGCCAACTGAGTATTGTTTGCTCTTCTGATCCCTTCCAACATGCTTAACCTCATAGTTACGTTTTTTGCAGTGGTGGTATCCATATAACCAGACAGGCAAACACTAACCAATCAGAATGGATCCTGAACTTAGCACTGGAGTAAGACTGAGGCTTTGAATTGCACCAAATTAAAAAGCTTCTGCACAGCAAAGAAAATAATTACTAATCAAGAGATAACTAGCAGAATAGGGCAAATCTTTGCAAGCTATTCATCATAGAAAGGATTAATATCCAGAATATAAAGATACCTCAAAAAATTAAACACTGAACAAGTAATCCAATTATAAATAGCCAAATTAAATGAACAGGCAGATCTCAAAAGAAGAAACACAAATGGCCAATGAGTACATGAAGGAATGTTCAACATACTTAGCCACAAAGGAAATACACATCAGAACAAGACAAGAGCCATGAAAAATGGCTCATGCCTATAATCATAGCTACACAAGAAGCTGAGATAAGGAGGATTGTGGTTGCTGACCAGCCTAGGCAAAAAGTTCATGAGACCCCATTTTAACCAATGACTGAGCATGGTGGTGCACAGCTGTTATGATAGCTAGGCAGGAAACACAAATAGGTGGATTATGGTAAAAGACTGATCCGGGTATAAAGCAAGACACTATCTCAAAAATAACCACAAAAAGGACTGGTGGAGTGGCTCAAGTGGTAAAGTGCCTGCCTAGCAAGCATGAGGTCCTGAGTTCAAACCCCAGTGCTACCAGATTCCATCTCACCCCAGTCAGAATGGCTATCAAGAAAACCATAAAAAATGCAGACCAGAATGGGAAGGATAAGAGGGGGGAGAGGGGTCCTTACTCACTGTTGATAGGAATGTAAATTAAGTGAAGCCATTATGAAAATCAGTATGGAGGTTCCTCAAAAAGCTATAAATAGAACTCCCATATGATCCTGCTATATCACCCTTGGGCATATATCCAAAAGAAGGTAAGTCAGCATGCAACAGAGACACCTGCACACCTATGTTTCTCACATCATGTTTATTCACAATATCCAAGCTATGGAATCAGCCTAGGTGTCCAACAACCAATGAATGGATAAAGAAAATATAATATGTATATACAGAATGGAGTACTATTCAGTCATAAAGAATGAAATTATGTCATTTACAAGAAAATGGATGGAACTGGAGATCATCAAAATGTCAACTATTACATGTTTTAACTCATACGCAGAATATAGACCAAAAATGATGATGATAATAATAATAATAATAATAATAATAATAATGGCACATAAATATAAAAGGGGGTCTGTCTGGCAGGGAAACCAGTGAGAAAGAGAAGTAGAAAGGAGAGGGTACTGGAGGTGAACATGATTGAAGTACAATATACATATGTAGATAGATAGCATAATAAAACTCACTAAAACTATTTGAAAGGGGGGGCAAAGAGAGTGTAATAAAGGGGGTGAATTTGATCAAAGTACATCTCATGCATCCATGGAAATATCACAATGAAACCCATTTGTACATTTAATTTACACAATTAAAAAAATAAAATAAAAAAGACTGAGCCTTTAACATTGATCACTGGATCCTGGCGAGGTAAGGAATTGCAAGGGAGGGAAGCAGTGGGATATGGTTCACAGGGCTTAAGATTGTAGTTGTTCACCAAATGGTGTAGAAATCATTCAACATTTTCACAACTGCTGCAGGAATACCAGAGTCTGCCTATGCCTATACAGGTCTGAATATTTTCTAATGGTTGCTGAAAATGGTCTGATGGAGGAACCAAGATGGCAAATATGGCACAGAAGCAGACAGCATGAGCTCCATAAATCAAAAATATTGCTGAGATGCTGGGGCCACTCTTGGCAGAAATGAAGCAGCAAGGAGAATCAAAACTTTGACACCCTGAACCCCTAGCCCATAGAAAGCTTCTCCATCCCATGTTACACTGAGAAAACAGGAGAGTTCCTGTGCCACCAGATGCCTGCTCCAAACCTACTTGGGAGACATTCTGCAGACCAACAGGTGAGCTCCAAGCATCAAGCGGTATTCCCACAGCAATGCCTGGGACAAACCAGCATAGCCCCCTGCATAGACTGACACCATGCCCCACAAAAAAAAACTGAACAATAAATAGGAACTGAAAACTAACACACAACAAAGAGAGCAGGGTGCTGTAAGTGCACCAGAGAAGGGGGGAAAGGCAAGGAGCAGATCTCCACACAGATTTTCAGTAAACAAAGGTTTGAAAGGCAGAAGGGCCCACAGCAGGCAGGTGATAAGCTGCTGCCTGAAATAGGGCAGATAGCAATCCACAAAGCTCATCTCCTGAGCAAGTGAGCAATATCCAAAGTCAAATGACACTGCAAAATTGAAAAATAATCAGCAAACCATCACAGTGCACTGACAGCAGGGGGCCGGCTGACAGATCACTGACCTTGCCCGAGAGAAAGGGGGCAAGGCAAAGAAACAAGCCCCCAGTAAACCAACACAGTGAAAACCCAACTCCAAAGCAGGATGGCTGGTGAGCTGCAGAGCTGATCTCCAGAACCTGAGGACAACATGCAAACTTAAACTGCCACACCCCACTGAGGGAGGAGCTGACTAAGCAGCTGCCACTAAAAGACAGAAGAAAAACTAGCAAGACTCCCCCCAACCACCTGGCAAGACTAAGACAGAGCTTCTGCTTAAACACCAACACCAGGACTGTATGCTAAAAGAGTAATACCAGAACTACCAAGACTGAAATTCTATTGTTCCTGAACCTGGAGGGGTTTTTTTGTGTGCTTGTTTGTTTGTTTTGGTTCTTGTTTGTTTGTTTGTATTTGCTCATCTCTCCCCGTTGATTTCTTTGGGTTTTTTCTTTTGTTTTGTTTTGTTTTATTTTGTTAGTTTTACCATTGTGAGTTAGTCAATACTAAATTACACCCAGACCAGGGACAGAAATAGCATACATACACTAAGCTAAAAATCCAATACACCCACAAAACAAAATTAAACCAAGGGAAAAAAAGCAGGTGATTGAAACAACCAATAGCCTATCAAAAACATAGTTACACAGTACCAAGTGGAGCAATGGGAAGACAAAAAAGGGATAGAAACCATTCTCCCCCCAAAATAATTTAATATAGGACTCAGAGGGAAATGAAGAAAACAAATATCCAGCTCCAGACTCCAACAAAACAAAGATAAATGATACCAAGAACTCCAACGATACCCACAAGAACACATTCAAAGAAGAAATCCTGCAAGTAATCACTGAGAATTTCATGGAGCTGTTACTAGACATGGTCAACCAAAATGTACAAGAGGCACTCAAGAAATTCCAAGACACCAAAATTAAAGAATATGAGAAGACACAGAAACAAATAAATGAACTCATAGGAGACCCAAATAAACACCAAAGTGAAACAGAGAACACTATAAATAGAGAGATAAATGAATTAAAGATGAAAATTGACAATATTAAAGAGAGAAAGTGATCCATGACATGAAAACCTCAGAAAAAAGAATGAAACAGAAATACAAAACACAATGGAGGCCACTCCAGCAGACTAGAACAAGCAGAAGACAAAAATCTCAGAACTTGAAAATAAAATGGAAATTAAAGGTAAAACTGAAGAACTATTAGTCAAACAACTCAAGACCTATGAAGGAATATGCAAGAACTCACTGGTTCCATCAAAAGACCAAACCTGAGACTCATGGGCATTGAAGAAGGAAAAGAGGTGCAAGCAAAAGGGATTCATAATATATTCAACAAATTAATAACAGAAAATTTCCCAAATCTAGAGAAAGCTATGCCCATTCAGGTACAGGAAGCCTCCAGGACACCAAAAAGACTTGACCAAAATAGAACTACCCCACAACATATTATCATTAAAACAACAAGCACAGAGAACAGAGAAAGACTATTGAAGTCTGTAAGAGAGAAAAAACAAATAACATACAAAGGTAAACCTATCAAAATTACAGCAGGTTTCTCAACAGAAACATTAAAAGCAAGAAAGGCATGGAGCGAGGTATTCCAGGCACTGAATGAAAATAACTTCAACTTAGGATACTCCACCCAGCAAAACTATCACTCAAAATAGATGGAGCAATAAAAGTCTTCCACAATAAGCAAAAACTAAAACAATATATGACCACCAAGCCACCACTACAAAAGATTCTTCAAGGAATTCTGCACACAGAAAATGAAAGCAAACAAAACCATGAGAGGACAGGCAGTACCAAATGACAGGAGAAAAAAAGACAAGGAATCAGAGAGTAACATTGATTCAGCTGCACACAATCAAACCCTTAAACAACAAAAACAACTAAATGATAGGAATCACCACATACCTATCAATACTAACACTGAATGTTAACAGACTTAACTCCCCCATCAAAAGACACCATTTGGCAACTGGATTAAAAAAGAAGATCCAACAATCTGTTGTTTATAGGAGACCCATCTCATTGACAGAAACAAGCACTAGCTTAGGGTGAAAGGCTGGAAGAAGATTTACCAAGCCAATGCCCCCTGAAAACAGCCAGGAGTAGCAACACTTATTGCAGACAAAGTAGACTTCAAACCCACATTGATCAAATGAGATAAAGAAGGATACACTATACTAATAAAAGGAGAAATACACCAAAAGGAAATAACGATTATCAACCTATATGCACTGAATGTCAGCGTACCCAATTTCATCAAACATATTCTGATGGACCTAAAAGCATACATAGACTCCAACACAGTGGTAGTGGGAGACTTTAATACCCCCTATCACCAATAATAGGCCTTCCAAACAAAAAATCAATTAAGAAATTCTAGAACTAAATCACACCATAGATCAAATGGACCTAGCTGATGTCTACAGAATATTTCATCCAACTTCTGCACAATATACACTCTTCTCAGCACCCCATGGATCCTTCTCCAAAATCGATCATATCTTAGGGCATAAAGCAAGCCTCATCAAATATAAGAAAATAGAAATAATCCCATGCATTCTATCTGATCACATGCATTAAAAATAAAACTCAGCAATAAACACAACAGTAGAAAACATGCTAACAATTGGAAGCTGAACAACACATTGTTCAATGATCAATGGGTCATTGATTAAATAAAAGAGGAAATTAAAAGTTTCCTGGAAGTCAATGAAAATGAAAACATGACCTACCAGAATCTGTGGGACACAGCAAAGGCAGTCCTAAGAGGAAAGTTCATAGCCATGAGTGCATATATTAAAAGGACAGAAAGATCTCAAATCAATGACCTAATGCTACATCTCAAACTCCCAGAAAAACAACAACAAGCAAAATCCAAAACAAACAGAAGGAGAGAAATAATAAAAATAAGGGCTGAAATCAATGAAATAGAAACAAACAAAAAAAACATACAAAGAATCAATGAAACAAAAAGCTGGTTCTTTGAAAAAATAAACAAGATTGACAGACCCCTGGCAAATCTGACTAAAATGAGGAGAGAAAAAAAATCCACATCAATAAAATCAGAAATGCAAAAGGGGAGATAACAACAAACACCACGGAAATACAGGAAATAATCAAACAATCACTACTTTGAGAACCTAGAGTCTAATAAATTTGAAAATCTTGAAGAAACGGATACATTTCTAGATACTTATGACCATCCAAAATTGAACCAAGAGGATATTAATCACCTGAATAGATCTAAAACACAAAATGAAATTGAAACAGCAATAAAGAGTCTCCCAAAAAAGAAAAGTCCAGGACCTGATGGATTCTCTGATGAATTATTTCAGACCTCTAAAGAAGAACTAATATCAACTATCCTTAACCTGTTCTATGAAATAGAAAGAGAAGGAACACTGCCTAACACATTTTATGAAGCCAGTATTACATACATCCCAAAACCAGACAAAGACACCTCCAAAAGGAGAATTATTGGCCAATCTCCTTAATAAACATCGATTCAAAAATCCTTAATAAAATAATGGCAAACTGAATCCAACAACATATCAGAAAGATCATTCACCACAACCAAGTTAGCTTCATCCCAGGGATGCAGGGATGGTTCAACATACACAAATCTATAAATGTAATACAGCACATTAATAGAAACAAAAACAAAAACCACTTGATCATCTCAATAGATGCAGAAAAAAACCTTTGATAAGATCCTACACCACTTCATGATAAAAGCTCTAAGAAAACTAGGAATAGAAGGAATGTACCTTAATATTGTAAAGGCTATATATGACAAACCTATAATCAACATCATACTTAATGGAGAAAAACTGAAACCATTTCCCCTAAAATTAGGAACGAAGGGTGCACACTATCCCCACTGCTATCAAACATAGTCCTGGAATTCCTAGCTAGAGCAATTAAGCAAGAAGAAGAAATAAAAGAAATACAAATAGGTAAAGAAACTGTCAAAATATCCCTATTTGCAGAAGATATGATCCTATATCTTAAAGACCAAAAAAACTCCACCCAAAAACTCCTACACACCATAAACAGCTACAACAAGGTGGCAGGATACAAAATCAACTTACAAAAATCATTAGCTTTTCTACACACCAACAATAAACAAATTGAGAAAGAATATATGAAAACTATTTCATTTACAACAGCCTAAAAAAACTCAAATACCTAGGAATAAACTTAACAAAGGATGTGAATGACCTCTACAAGGAGAACTACAAACCCCTGAAGAAAGAGATAAGGAAGCCTACAGAAGGTGGAAAGATCTCCTGTGCTCATGGATTGGTAGAATCAACATAGAAAAATGGCTATACTCCCAAAAGCAATCTACATGTTCAATGCAATTCCCATCAAAATCCCAATGACATTCATCACAGAGATTGAAAAATCTACCTTAAATTTCATTTGGAAACACAAAAGACCAAAAATAGCCAAGGCAATACTCAGCAAAAAGAGCAATGCTAGAGGTATCACAATACCCAACTTCAAACTATATTACAGAGCCATAGCTATAATAAAAATAGCATAGTACTGGCACAAAATCAGATATGAAGACCAGTGGAACAAAATAGAGGACCGGATATGAATCCACACAACTATGCCCACCTTATTTTTGACAAAGGTGCCAAAAACATATGATGGAGAATAAACAGCCTCTTCAACAAATGTTGCTGGGGAAAGTGGTTATCCACCTGCAAAAGACTGAAACTAGATCCATGTCTGTCACCCTGTACTAGTATCAACTCAAAATGGATCAAGGACTTTAATATCATACCCAAAACTCTGAAGTTAGTACAGGAAAGAGCAGAGAATACTCTGGAAGCAATAGGTATAGGCAAGGACTTCCTCACTAAAACTCCAGCAGCTCAGCAACTAAGAGAAAGTACAGACAAATGTGACTACATAAAATTAAAAAGCTTCTGCACAACAAAAGAAATAGTCTGTAAACTGAAGAGACCACCCACAGAGTGGGAGAAAATATTTGCCAGCTATACATTAGACAAAGGACTGATAACCAGAATATACAGGGAATTCAAAACATTAAACTCCCAAAATCAATGAACCAATAAAGAAATGGGCATGTGAACTAAACAGAACTTTCTCAAAAGAAGAAATTCAAATGTCCATAAAACACATGAAAAAATGCTCACCATCTCTAGCCATAAAGGAAATGCAAATCAAAACCACACTAAGATTCCACTTCACTGCTGTTAGAATGGCTACCACCGAGAACACCAACAACAACAAATGTTGGCGAGGATGTGGGGGAAAAGGAACCCTCATACACTGCTGGTGGGAATGTAAGCTAGTACAACCATTTTGAAAAACAATGTGGAGGCTTCTTTAAAAATTAAACATAGACCTGCCATATGATCCAGAACCCCACTCCTAGGGATATATCCAAAGGAATGTGACTCAGGTTACTCCATAGGCACCTGCACACCCATGTTTATTGCAGCACTATTCACAATAGCCAAGTTATGCCCCACTACTGATGAATGAAGAAAATGTGATATTTATACACAATGGAGTTTTTCTCAGCCATGAAGAATAATGAAATCTTATCATTTGCAAGTAAATGGATAAAACTGCAGAACATCATTCTGAGCGAGGTTATTCTAGGCTCAGAAGACAAAAAGTCGTATGTTCTCCCTCATATGAGGACTTTAGATCCAGGGCAAATGCATCAATGTTGTAGGACTTGGGTCACACACTAAGGGGAGAGCACATACGGGAAGAATGGGGATAGGTAGGAAACCCAAAATTTGAAAGTGTTTGATGTCCCCACTGCAGAGGAGCTAATACAGTAACCTTAGAATGACAGAGGTCATTATGGGAAGGTGACTGGGAAGTAGTGAAGAGATTAGGTAGAGATAAATCAATTCAGATTGTAATACACTTGTGCATGGAAGCAATCCTAGGAATCTCTCTGTGTAGGTATCCTTATTTCAACTAGCAAAAATGCTATGTCTTTCTTATTATTGCTTATGTCTACTCTTCAACAAAATTGGAGAAAAGGGCAGAACAGGTTCTGCCTGGAAGTGAGGGGGTCAGGGGGAGAGGAATGGGGCAGGGGGCAGAGGGGAGAAATGGCCCAAATAATGTATGTACATATGAATAAATGAATAAAAGTAAAATAAAATGGTCTGACTATCAGCAACTATTTCATGTCTCTAATCAAAGGCTACTGGCAAGTAGTCTGCCATCTACACCAGGCAGCCCACCAGATGTGTGCTCAGAGTCCCCACTCTTTTTCAGCTCTGTGGGTTTTGTCATTTCACTGGCTTTTGCCATGTTTCCACCCTGAAGTGGCAGTTCCAGTTGTGTTTCCCAAATAATTTCCAAGATGCTAATTGGCACCTGTTAATTTCATATAAACACAAAAATGTGATTTATCAGAGAACTGTGGACTTTTCTGCAATGTGTGTGTGTGTGAGAGAGAGAGAGAGAGAGAGAGAAAGAAAGAGAGAGAGAGAGAGAGAGTTTCATTGCTGCAGCATTTAAATCACAGGTAATGTTTACTCACAAAGCTGCATTAGCAAAATGTCAGGGAGAGCAAAATTACAAAATACCATCAGCCGCAACTCAAGTGAGCCCAACAATTCACTAACTGAATTCTGAAGCCAAACAACAGGGAGATAGCATCGCTAAAGGAAACTGAATCATGCGAGTATGTTTTTCTTGAAGAAACCAAAGCTCAAACTACTTTTGAAAAGGTTTTGACCAAGTATGTTCTTTGATTCCTGATGAACCTTGTGCCCAATCCTTGCTCTTTCACTAACTGCCTGTGAGGTCCAAACAATTTACCTGTGCTACCATTTCCTCCTTTGTAAAATATGACATGATTGTTTCTAAGTCACCAGAGATAATACGCAAAGTGCTTATTTAGTGTGTTAGAATTGTTTGGGTTGCAAGCAACAGATATTCAACTCAAAGTGACTTAAACAAAACAAGGATTTTTTTTCCTTTTTTTATTATTTTTTTATTGTTTTATTATTCATATGTGCATACAAGGCTTGGGTCATTTCTCCCCCATGCCCCCACCCCCTCCCTTACCACCCACTCTGCCCCCTCCCTTTCCCCCACCCCCTCAATACCCAGAAGAAACTATTTTGCCCTTATTTCTAATTTTGTTGAAGAGAGAGTATCAGCAATAATAGGAAGGAACAAGGGTTTTTCCTGGTTGAGATAAAGATAGCTATACAGGGAGTTGACTAACATTAATTTCCTGTGTGTGTGTGTTACCTTCTAGGTTAATTCTTTTTGATCTAACCTTTTCTCTAGTTCCTGGTATCCTTCTCCTATTGGCCTCAGTTGCTTTTAAGGTATCTGCTTTAGTTTCTCTGCGTTAAGGGCAACAAATGCTAGCTAATTTTTTAGGTGTCTTACCTATCCTCACCTCTCCCTTGTGTGCTCTCACTTTTATCACGTGCTCAAAGTCCAATCCCCTTGTTGTGTTTGCCCTTGATCTAATGTCCACATATGAGGGAGAACATACGATTTTTGGTCTTTTGGGCCAGGCTAACCTCACTCAGAATGATGTTCTCCAATTCCATTCATTTACCAGCGAATGATAACATTTCGTTCTTCTTCATGGCTGCATAAAATTCCATTGTGTATACATACCACATTTTCTTAACCATTTGTCAGTAGTGGGGCATCTTGGCTGTTTCCATAACTTGGCTATTGTGAATAGTGCCACAATAAACATGGGTGTGCAGGTGCCTCTGGAGTAACCTGTGTCACAGTCTTTTGGGTGTATCCCCAAGAGTGGTATTGCTGGATCAAATGGTAGATCAATGTTTAGCTTTTTAAGTAGCCGCCACATTTTTTTTTCCAGAGTGGTTGTACTAGTTTACATTCCCACCAGCAGTGTAAGAGGGTTCTTTTTTCCCTGCATCCTCGCCAACACCTGTTGTTAGTGGTGTTGCTGATGATGGCTATTCTAACAGGGGTGAGGTGGAATCTTAGTGTGGTTTTAATTTGATTTCCTTTATTGCTAGAGACGGGGAACATTTTTTCATGTGTTTTTTGGCCATTTGAATTTCTTCTTTTGAGAAAGTTCTGTTTAGTTCACTTGCCCATTTCTTTATTGGTTCATTGGTTTGGGGAGAATTTAGTTTTTTAAGTTCCTATATATTCTGGTTATCAGTCCTTTGTCTGATGTGTAGCTGGCAAATACTTTCTCCCATTCTGTGGGTGTTCTCTTCAGTTTAGAGACCATTTCTTTTGATGAACAGAAGCTTTTTAGTTTTGTGAGGTCCCATTTATCTATGCTATCTCTTAGTTGCTGTGCTGCTGGGGTTTCGTTGAGAAAGTTCTTACCTACACCTACTAACTCCAGAGTATTGCCTGCTCTTTCCTGTATCAACTTTAGAGTTTGTGGACTGATATTAAGATCCTTGATCCATTTTGAGTTAATATTGGTATAGAGTGATATACATGGATCTAGTTTCAGTTTTTTGCAGACTGCCAACCAGTTTTCCCAGCAGTTTTTGTTGAAGAGGCTGCTATTTCTCCATCATATATTTTTAGCTCCTTTGTCAAAGACAAGTTGGTTATAGTTTTGTGGCTTCATATCTGGGTCCTCTGTTCTGTTCCACTGGTCTTCATGTCTGTTTTTGTGCCAGTACCATGCTGTTTTTATCATTATTGCTTTGTAATATAGTTTGAAGTCAGGTATTGTGATACCTCCTGCATAGTTCTTTTGACTGAGTATTGCCTTGGCTATTCGTGGCCTCTTGTGTTTCCATATAAATTACACAGTAGATTTTTCAGTCTCTTTAATGAATGTCATTAGAATTTTGATGGGAATTGCATTAAACATGTAGATTACTTTGGGGACTATAGACATTTTTACTATGTTGATTCTACCAATCCATGAGCATGGGAGATCTCTCCACTTTCTATAGTCTTCTTCAATCTCTTCAGAAGTTTATAGTTTTCCTTGTAGAGGTCATTCACATCTTTTGTTAGGTTTACACCTAGGTATTTGATTTTTTTGAGGCTATTGTAAGTGGAATTGTTTTCATACATTCTTTTTCAGTTTGCTCATTGTTAGTGTACAGAAATGCTAATGATTTTTCTATGTTGATTTTATATCCTGCTACCTTGCTCTAGCTATTGATGATGTCTAGAAGCTTCTGAGTAGAGTTTTTGGGTCTTTAAGGTATAGGATTATGTCATCTGCAGATAGGGATATTTTGACAGTTTCTTTACCTATTTGTATTCCTTTTATTCCTTCTTCTTGCCTAATTGCTCTGGCTAGGAATTCCCATACTATGTTGAATAGGAGTGGAGATAGTGGGCATCCTTGTCTGGTTCCTGATTTTAGAGGGAATGGTTTCAGTTTTTCTCCGTTAAGTATAATGCTGGCTGTAGGTTTGTCATATATAGCTTTTATAATGTTGAGGTACTTTCCTTCTATTCCTAGTTTTCTTAGAGCTTTTATCATGAAATGATGTTGGATCTTATCAAAGGCTTTTTCTGCATCTATTGAGATGATCAAGTGGTTTTTGTCTTTGCTTCTGTTAACGTGGTTTATTACGTTTATTGATATTCTTATGTTGAACCACCCCTGCATTCCTGGGATGAAGCCTACTTGGTCGTGGTGAATAATCTTTTTGATGTGTTGTTGAATTCGGTTTACCATTATTTTGTTGAGGATTTTTGCATCAATGTTCATTAAGGAGATTGGCCTATAGTTCTCCTTTTTGGAGTTGTCTTTGCCTGGTTTTGGGATAAATGTAATATTGGCTTCATAAAATGTGTTAGGCAGTTTTCCTTCCCTTTCTATTTCATGGAACAGTTTAAGGAGGGTTGGTATCAGTTCTTCTTTAAAGGTCTGATAGAATTCATCAGAGAATCCATCAGGTCCTGGACTTTTCTTTTTGGGGAGACTCTTGATTGCTGCTTCAATTTCATTTTGTGTTATAGATCTATTCAGGTGATTAATTACCTCTTGGTTCAGTTTTGGATGATCATATGTATCTAGAAATCTGTCCATTTCTTTAAGATTTTCAAATTTATTTGAATATAGGTTCTCAAAGTAGTCTCTGATGATTTAACAAGGATATTTATTGACTCAAGAGAAGAAAAAGGTCAGAGTTCTGGCTCCAGGTGCAGATGGATCTAGTGGCCAAATGACTTCAGAACTCCATGGCCCCTGGTCGCCTCTGTGTGGACCTTATTCTCGGACAGACTGTCCTGATGGCAAGCTATCCAGTATTTATTTTGTCTTCTCAGAAGCCATGAGAACTGGTGTAGATTACACTTCACTTGGGAAATTACCCCCTAGTCCATTCTCCAACTACCTAGTTTGGATAGAGTTAAGATGCTGCTTGCAGAAACCTACCCACACTCCAAACATATCACATAATCAGTCACATGAAGATACAGTGGGACGTCCCCCCAAAACCAAACAAGACAGCCCAGCCACATCTGCCAGTGTTCTTAAGAGGGGAAATTAGGGGCTCCAACATCAGGATCTGAGTCCCAGATTTGGCAATCGACCTTCCATATAAGCCCGCGTCCTCCTCCGTGACAAGAGATATAGGAGTTTGCTCTACACAAAAGGAGCTGGTTAACATCTTGCATTATGAGATGTCCATGAGACTTTGGGGGCCAGGGGAGGAATGTTATGGCTTGAATATAAAATGTCTCTCTCAGACTCATGTGTTGAATGCTTGGTCCTCAGTTGATGGCACTATTTGGGGGAGATGGTAGAAACTTTAGCTGGAAGAAGTAGGTCACTGGAGACACGTCCTTGGGCTATATCTTGCCCTAGCCTCTCTTTTTCCCTCTCCTTCTCTCCTTCCTGTCCACCATGAGGTTAGTAGCTTCTTCTACATGATCCTAACACCATGATGTTCTGCCTCACCATAGACTGAAGCAACAGAGCCAAGGACTATGGATGGACCAAATCCTCTGAAACTGTGAGCCAAAATAAATCCTTCCTCACTTAACTTGGGTAGATCAGGTATTTGTCACAGCTCACCAAAATCTGACTAAAAACATCCTTCCTTTACTCTTTTTCTTTTTTTTTCCACCTCCAATATTATTTCAACATCATCCAAATTGATTCTGCCAAAGTTAAAAACCAGGTCCTTTCAATCAGTAGCTTAATATCTTTACTGGGGATTGAATCCAGGGTTTCCTGCATGCTCAGCAACTGCTCTACCACTTGAGCCACACACACAACCCTTTTGTCCATATTTTATTTTTGAGATAGTGTCTTGCTAACTTTGCCCAGATTGGCCTTGAACTTGCAAACTTCCTGCCTCTGTCTCCCAAGTAGCTTGTTTCACAGGTGTACACCACCATGTCTGGCCTCTACCTGAAAGTCTTTTAAGTATTCCTTTTTAGAATCAATTACAAACCCTTTAGCATGGCCTGCAGGCTCTTTCCACATGATCTGGCCCCCTCCTTCCCCTATAATTTACTCTGGTCCCCACTTTCACTCATTGTGCTCCAGCCACAATGGTGTCCTTTTAGTCGCAGAAAAGTTCACTCAGTTACATACATTTCTTTCTCCCTTTCAGGAAAGCTCTTCCACAAACACTGCACACATTGAACTCTATATCATCCTTCAGACTTCAGCTCAAATATCAAGCCTTAGAAAAAATTTTGCCTGATAAAACTTTCCAAAATAATCCCTTCCCAGTTACTAATGTGTTGCATTGTTCTATTTATTTTCTTAGCATTTACAACTCCTATTGCATGTTTGCTTAAATATTACTTGCCTCCACCAATCTCCACTAAGTTCTTTAAGGGAAGGAATCAGGTCTGCCTCACCACTGTATCTTCACTACTATTGAGTAGCAAACCTACTCATGATTAGCACCTGACATATAATTAGCATATATATACATATATATATATATATATATATATATATATATATATATATATAAAATGAATGGATGAATTCTAGGAATCACCTTACTCATATATTTCATGCACTTTCTTAGTATACTATTTCCTCAGCAGTTCTACTTCAGGTAGAACTGAAATAGAAAAAGAACTTTCTATCTCTGTATGGGAAAGAACTTTCTCCCAGAGACAAAGTGCCTTTTCCTCCCCATAGCAATAAGCTTACTTTCCATTGTCTTCATTACAGAACACATATTTCCTCTAACTTGTATGTACAATTCCATTCCATCCTTTCCTTCACCCATGCTAAGATCTCAACACACTCAGTACCATTGCACAAAATACCATTCATGTCACAGTACCTCTCTTTGGAACATCTCTTTCCCCCTCCTACTAAACATCTTTCAAGATTCCCTCTAAGAATCTATGATTGAGAGTTAAAGGGGCTACTACTGTGTGCCATCGCAGGCCTTCATCCATTCCTCTACCACATTCATTCTAATGTATGATAATGCTAGTTTTCTCCATTTTACTGTTGATATTGTTAATACCTTGAGTAAGAGTTATGTCTTACTTATCTATCTATCTCACCAGGGCTTAGCATGGTGTCTCATAGAAATATGCAGCAAAAATTGTTGAGTACTTGAGTGTTATATATACATATCAAGAAAGAGTTGTAAGCTGAGGGGTATAACTCAGTAACAGAGAACTTGCTTAGCATGTACAAGACCCTGAGTACAGTTCCCACCATCACACACATCATGAAAGAAAGGAATGAAGGGAGGGAGGGAGGGAAGAAGGGAGGGAGGGAGAAAGGAAGGAAGGAAGGAAGGAAGGGTTATTTTTGTTATTGTATTGCTGAGATATTTTAAGTTATTCTGACAGTTATACAACTGTTATTAGTAAATCAGTAGGAAAGTGTAATTTATAAAATGAAATTTTATTTCAATTAATTATCCTTAAGAAATCCTATTTGAAAATATTAAACTATGTTTGAAATAGACACACAATTACACACATACCCAAAACTTTTTGGTTCTACTTGTCCTTTTTTTGAGACAGGGTATCACTATGTATCCCAAGCAGTTCATGTATTTGCAGTCCTCCTGCCTCAGCTTCCTGAGTGCTGGTATTACAAGTGTGAACCACCACACCCAGCTTCATTTTTAAACTCTTAAGTGGATCAGAAATGAGAAGTAACTGGATTGCAAGAAAATTTTCCAGTTTGGAATTTGGGTGTTTTTTTTTTAACTTAGCACAGGTGGAGATCGCACTTCTTGCAACTATTTAATACATATTTAATGTCCATTTTCACATAATCCTCCATTAAATCCCCATTGGTCAAAAGCAAATTACAGTTCTTCCAGTGAGTGACCAAAGGACTGGTAAATCAGCACCATGGACAGAGATATGAAGCCCATGTCGCTCTGAGGCTGCCTGTAAAGTAACAGCTGCAGTAACAGATGTTCTACCAAGGCTCTTGGGATCACAGGAAGAGAGTGCCTCTGGGTTTGAATCAACTCAGAGGACACAGGTCTTGAGAAAATAGCTACGGCTCCAAGATGTCTCCAAGTTGCATGGCCTGCTTCATTTATTGACCTACATATGGACTCACTTCTTTGTGGACTATCTGGTCTTTTGCTCTGTAGCACAAACTTCCAGGCTGAATTAAATGTAAACACCTAACTAGCAAACATCTGTTCTTTTTAACTGTTCGGTATCTCTGACTTTTTCCTTTGCAAATCAGCCTTCAAGGTTGGTTTTTACAATGATATCAAAGAATTGTTGATGAAACTGGGAACGGTTTATGATGGTACTAAATTTGTATTTAAAAACCAGAGTCCCTATCTTTCTACAATACATTCTCTTTTTTAGCAATACATTCTTATAGCTAGAATTAATACAATATGATGGGGATTTGCTTCAAAATAAAACAGGATCAGGGGAGTCTGTGGAAGTATAGGGAAGGCAAGGTTGGCCATGAGTTGCTCATTGTTAAAGCTGGAGGAAAGGAACATGAATTAGTTTTACTTTTTTATACAACGGACATGTCTCACTAAAAATAGTGAGATGGATATGAGATACTTAGAGGCCACCAAAATATAACAGCAATTCTAAAAGATCTTACAATCCCACACCCAATAAATAAAGAAAAGCAAGCTGCTCCAAGTGGAAGGCTAAGAAAGCTAGACTGTAACTTCTCCCAATGAACTTAAGATTTTGTTTTTCTTAAGTACAGGTGATCGGGTATGATGCTCAGATGTCTAGGGATGATCACTTTCTTCTGGAGCAAGATGGTTCAGGATAACAATTTCTTTACAAAAAAAAAACATAAAAGAAAGAAAACTTTCCATGCATCTTCCTTGACAAGCAGCAACAAGGAGCAGCCTGGAGTTGCAGGTGTTGCACAATGAGTATAGGGTGCAAGATCAATTCACTGAAGTTCTAGGTCAGAACCAACACAACAACAAAATATTGCTTAACTATAAAATGGGACAGACGAGTACAAGGAACCAAGATATGATGCCAAGCACATTGGGATGAAGAGAAACTGAAAATATGAAGAGGTTGGAAAGGTACAAAAGGAAGAGACCTAAGTGTTCCCCCTGGGGTGCTCCGTGAGGGGCTTTTCATGCATCAGCTCTGCCAGAAGCAAATAAGCAGCCAGCAAAGAGCCTGGTGTGAAAAATAAGAAATTGAGTGTAAAACTGCTTCAAAAACTGAAATCATGCATGCCTGGGAGGAAGGGATCAAACACCATGGACAGCAGATGAGATTGGCTGAGTGCCTACTACGTGTGAGACAGTGTTTTAAGCTCCTGGCACAAAGTGGTTTACTTTAAAAAAAAGAAAAAGAAAAGCGCTGTGTCATTAACTAACATTCTAGCAGGGAAGACAAAGAATGCATTCTCCAGTTATTTAAGTTGATGATTTTCCCTAAAAAGGTTGTTTGCCAACTTCTTTGAAACAACCAGATCTGAAAGGCTCAGTCCATTTTTCTGTGTGACAACAAGAGACTGGAGCTAAGGACTGCTTTCTTCAGACAGGAAATATGACCTCCAGTTTCACTAGTATCCACCACTCTTACTGGTCTTAGACTCTGCCTACTTCACTTACCTACCTGAGCTCTGCAGGTTTTCAAGTTTGTGACCCCTATGCCTCAATGTCCTTGAGCTGCTAGTGATACTTGTCTCCCTTAAAACCACCAGATGGCCCAAGCAGCATATTAAAAACTTCAATCTTATCTAAATCCCAATCCTGGGCTACCAGTTAACCTGCAGTAACCTTGGACAGTTAAATCGCCCTGCTGAATCCCAATGCCCTCAACTCTAAAATGAAGGTAATCATATCTGCTCTATAGGATTTCTGTGAGCCTAGTTAGCTCTTTCCTTTGGATCTCATTCCTAGCACTGCTTCTTCAAAGAAACCTTCCCGCACCTCCTACCTAGAACAAACCCCTCTAACATGTTTCTCTTCTTGGTAGTACTCGCCACTGGCCATTGCTTTGTGGTTTATTTAACACCTGCCTCTCCCACCACTGAAAAGTCAGGAATGGCAGGGGGTCCTATCACTGTACCAAGCATGATATAAGTGCTCAATAAATACTATTTTTTGAAGAAATGCAAGAAAGCCTGTCTGGTGAGTTTGACACACCCCCTGGCATACATACGGTGCCTCTCCACAGATCATCGTGATGTACCAAGTCCTCAGAGCCTTTGGGATGCTAGAATTTGCATTCAGGTTTTAACTAAAATTTCCTGAGAACTAAAACTCACCCCAGCTGTTTTCTAACAGGTTCCTACCCCCTAGAACGAGGATTTGTTCTGCCCACTGATGCATGCAAAGTGTGTAAAGTGCTGCCTGACACATGGGAGGTGCGATGGATAAACACCGGGCACACGCAAGGAAGAACCGGCAGGCTCGGGAAAGTATGGCTGTGGTTTCAAGGGACCTCCGGGAGAAAGGAGGCTGGAGGGGATCGTATGAGTCTGTCCCAAAGACCTCTTCTGATCGCTGGCCAGAGCCTGGTGTGGCAAGCCACCTCTTCCCCCAGCCCCCCGCCGCCAGTTTAAAGGCGACAGGGCCATCTTGCTGCTGCACATCTCCAGCGACCGATGTCCTTCCGCAAGACAAAGGAGTCCTCGCCCCCCACCGCAGAAAGGACTTTGCGCCGCCTCGACCACATGTCCCGCTGCCTGAGGCGGGACTCAAGTCCCCATTTGGCGGGCTGTGTCACTGTTTCTCTAGGGGTGACCGTTGATGTCCCACTGTGTCCCACCGCTCGCAGGCCTTCTCATTCCTAAAGTCCCTCGGCGGCAAGTGATGGCGCTACGTACTCTCGCGAGAATCCGGCACGCAACCCCTTCCCCCAGCCCCTCACCCGCGAGAAAGCCTCGCGCGGAGCCCGCGGTGCGCGCGGACTACGCATGCGTGGCCGCCGCTCCCAGCACGCCCCGCGCTCTCCGCGAACCGAGCGAACTAGGCAGAGCGCCAGGAGCTGGTCCCTGTCCCCCGCGAGGCCTTGCTTCATCCTGCCGCCCTTTAGTCTTCTGGGGCGGAACCACTTTGCGGCCTTTGACGTGCTCAGGTTTCCTGAGGACAACCGGGACCACCGTGGGCCCGGAACAACCCAGCGCTGGTCTCGGACGCCGCCGACCCCGGACACCTGCCGCGGCCTGGGCGCGGCGCGGTGACCCACGCCCGGAACCTAGAGCCGGGCGGGGCCTGCACATCCGGCCCCACCCACCCGGGGCCTCGCCTCCGGGAGCCCAACCGGGCAGCTGACACACCCCCTCCGGGCCGCTCATCCCTTCCCCAGCCCTTCAGCCTCGCTCGGTTTCCAACATTACACTACAAGGCATGCACCCTAGAAATCTACATTGCGGGGTCACATCTTGTTTGATCAACAGGCCGGATTTGGGGACTTTGGGGTACCCTTTCATCTTATCACAATCCTAGGACAGATTTGATCCATCAGCCTGACGCTGGTCTTAAACACCCCTACCTTCCCACACTTCCAAGAACATTAAGCAGAGAGGGAGCTCTTGGAGGCTTCTTTGAGCCCCCACTTTGAGCTAGACGTGAAGAGGACCCCCGGGCTGGCGCATGGCTGCAGCCCTGGACGCTCAGCCCCTGGCAGTTGAGGAGTGCCTAATAATGAAGGTGGAAAAGGACCCCGAGTGGACATCGGAGCCCATTTTGGAAGGATCGGCTGGTACTGAGTGTGAGACCTTTCGCAAATGCTTCAGGCAATTCTCTTATGAGGAGGTGACCGGACCCCATGAAGCGTTCAGTAAACTCTGGGAACTTTGCTGCCGGTGGTTGAAGCCAGAAATGCGTTCCAAGGAGCAGATCCTTGAGCTGCTGGTGATCGAGCAGTTTCTCACCATTTTACCTGAGAAGATTCAGGCTTGGGCACAGAAGCAGTGTCCAGAGAGCGGAGAGGAGGCGGTAGCCTTGGTAGTCCATTTGGAGAAAGAGACCGGAAGCCTGAGAGAGCAGGTGAGAGGAGAATTTTCCAAACTGTTGTATTTTAGAAAGGGAGGGGGGTGAGAAAAGCAGTTGGGAAGATGGATTGCAAGAAGACATTCTTATTTTGGGAAAATAAATGGTACTAATTAAAGACAAAGTGATTTTCATATTCAATAGAAAGGGAAAAGTTTTGTTTGAAATATTACCTTGCAAATGAAACTGAATACTATGCACGTAAACATTTGTTTTAAGCTTTGGTATAAGTTTCCAGCAAAATTAGATTAGAGAACAATACTGTTATGCTTCACAAGGTTTGACTGGGGGTGGGGGAAGACTTCAGCAGTATCCAAGTATCTTTTAATCCTTTAATACTCCAGCTAGTGTCTTCTGAAGTGCTCTTAGTGCCACCATCCTTGAGACTGTTATTCAGTGTAACTGCCAGGTGTTCATTTCTCAGTGGCTTTGTAGTGTTCACCTTGTTGTTTTTCAACACCCTTCATTAACCTCATGGAATCTTGCAGCATTTGGCAGGTTTGCTGTTTCACCTCACACGGGATTTGTGCTGTGTGAAGATCTGAATATAAGCAGGATGCTGTGTTGGTCAGGAATAGACAGATCGATGTGTGGGTCAGTTTTATAAGTTTTCAGTTCACTAGTGAATGTATTTGTGTTCTGGTAACTTTCTTCTCTGTGAGCCTAGTAGACGTGAGGATTCCATGTCTATTCTAGGAACAAAGAGGCTCTGTGTTTCACTCCTGACAGATTGCCCCTACTCTATGTAGCAGTAGAGTACTCTCCTATTCCCTTATGCCCAAACTTCCAGACAGTACAGGGAGCCAAGCATCTTCACTCATATCCACTGGCAGTGGGAAATTTTCATCCCTTCTCATACCTTCTGTCCTCATTAGTATCTTTCTTGAAGGAATTTGACCCCTGATTTCAGCCTCTCTCCTCCCCTTTCCATTATGGTATTCACTTCTTTTCCCAGGTCAGCAGTCCTGTACACTCAGAGAAGCAGGTCCCACTTGCAGCCTTATGGGAGGTGGCAGACTTACGAAATCCAGAGCAGGTGGAGACCCATCCCAGGGTAGTGTCTCTGGAGGAAGCTGGAAGCCTCCACTCAGGACACCAGGAACAGCTGAACCGAAAGAGAGAGCATCAGCCTTTACCCAAGAATGGTAAGACGGTCTCAGAGCATGCCCAGGGCAGAGACCATGGCAGATTTATATTATATCCCTAACACAGGGACTTGCTCTGTATCAGTCCCTCTATACATATCTGAAAATAAATTGAATATTTGGAAAGAAAGACTATTCACTTTGAGAGTTGGGAACATGTGCAACCTAAGTAAAAAGGGATTTTAAAGAAGGAAACTGGAAAAATGTAGACCGCTCCAGCTAGCCTTGAATCTTGTAAGTTATTTTTTAAATCTCCATTTTATAATCACTGCAGGTTTTTTGTTCTGCTGTGTGTTCATGTGCTCTTGCCTGGCTATAGACAATGTAAAAAACTGCTTGGAAAGGGAAACAAAATATTTATGTTCCAAATCTGACTCAAGTTAAGACATCCCAGAATGGTATTTGAGACATCATTGATTATAGCTGCTGGGACACTGCTGTCATAGCTGCCCTAGACATGAATGAATCCAGTGAATACAAGGAAATGAACCACTCTGTCCTTCCCAGTCCTGTTATTTCTCCAGCTTCTAAAGCATGGATTCATCTCAGGCTCAAAGAGAGGAATGGAACCATCACTGGATCTACAGTCAAAAGACTTTCACTTATATCTTGTTGTTGCCCCTTCTCTGAGGGATCTTGGGCAAGTAATATGAAGAAGCATTATTGCATAGAGGCTTCAGAGGCAGACAGACCTGAGTTGAAAACCCATCTCTTCCTTTTTTGGGGGGGAGGGAAGTGCTAGGAGTTTGAACTCAGCACCTTGCACTTGCCAACCATACCTCCAACTCCAGCTCTCCCATTTTTTATCTGTGTGGTCTTGATCACATTACTTCTCAAACTTTTCCAGTCCTTCATCAGTAAAAGAGAAATGACCAGGTTGCTAGTGTGGATTTAATGCAGTAGTGTAAAATGACCTTTCTCCATTGATGCAAAATTATTTTCAAACTTTCATCAAGCTCTTATGCCCCTCTCCAACTTCAAATTAATACATGATAGGATGCATTGCAAATACTGGTGGATTCTGAATTATCCAGAGTGTGTTTATATTAGCATGGAAACTCCCTTGATCATGTGAATTAGATGGCTCCAGTGACTTTAGCTGATAAACTTAGTCTGGTAAATGCCTATTTGCCACCCAGTGTGTTGAACTCCAAAAGTGGAAAAGTTTGCTCTGTTGAGATACTGACTGGGGAATGAAGGACAGAAGTCTGAGGGATAGGTATCTTAGAAAGTTAAACTCGTTCTAAAGGAAAATCTGTGATTTAGGCATGTGAGTTTTCAGGGAAATGATTCAGTGGTTTTTTTAGACAGTAATGGAGCAAGCTTTTGAGTTTTTGGTCACAAGCAATAGTCACTCTTGACGTTTTCCCTAGTGAATTCCAGGAAAAAAGTTAGAGTACAAATATTGCTATATAAAAGTTTGTATGTCTTCCTTTTCCATGAGAGGGGTAGTATTTGCCTATAAATACTACCATTACTGTATATCTGCTTATTAAGTTCCTAGGACAATATTCATTCACAGGGCCTTAACTTATACTAAAAATGGCAAACTGGTAACTTACACCAAGTCAGACTTGTTCTACTGACAGAGAATTTTTCTTTGGGGGTTTTGTTGTTTGCTTTTAGTTCTTAAGGTTTGAGATGTCACAAAAGTCCAGATTTTTGACTTCTCTTGAAAATAATCAGAAGCTCTGGCTATACCAGAGCTACAGTCTCACATGGACGCCACATCAGCTGGAACCACATGGCTGTACTCTTTAAATGGAACTTGTACTCTCCAGTTCCCCCATGGTCTCATTACCTACTTACTCTCTTTTTATCTGCTTACTCCCTGAAAGCATTTTGAGTTTGTGAGCCCAGCTGTAGAGCAGTGTCGTTTCAGACATTGCTCTGAAGTCATTGAAAAAAAATGAATTTTTATGTTTGTTTTAACACACGCTCATTTCTAAAAGGAGAAGCAGCATAAATTAAAGAACTAGAGCCTAGAACCAAGAATACTAATTATTTCTTCTCTTTTAATAGCTCGGTCTTCTCCCTGGGTTCCTGCCCCTGCTGGTGAATGGAACACCATAGATCAGGGGGTGACAATCACACGTCTTCCTGCTGGGTCCCAGGTAAATTATAATTGTCCTCCCTGGCCTTCCTTCTTAGGATGTTCAGTTATAGTTATTTCCTGTGCCTTCACTGTCCTCAGAATTTTATTCTCTCTCCAAGAGTCTTTTTCTCACTTAATTCCTTTTCCAGAAAAAATTGGACCCAGTCTTCTGAGGAATGGAACATATTGCTGAATCATCTCTCTTAGCTTATCTCACTTTAGGATTCTTTATTGTATATTCTTCTTTATCTGGCACACAATGCACACTTGGCTCCTTAATTTCAATTCTTCTTTAGGGTCTTCTCTGCTTCATCTGTGATCTTTCATCCTTTGAAGACCCTTGCAGTGATCATTATCTTGAGTGAGATAAGCCAGGCTCAAAAAGACAAATACATGTATTTACTCATATGTGGAATGTAGATTTAAAATAATAATAATAATATAACATGATTGTAAAGGAGAGGGTGATGGGGGTGAATATGATTGAAGAAAGAGAGAGGGAGGGAGGGAAAGAAGGAAGGAATGAAAGATAGATTCCATATATGTGTGTGTGTATATATGTATATGTGTATACATATATATATGTATATAAAATGTGAAAATAGCATAGCGAAACCCACTAAAAACTGTTTTAAAAGGGGGTGGGAGGTTATGAAAGAGTAATGGGGTAAATTTGTTCTAAGTACACTATATGCGTGTATGGAAATATCATAATTAAACCCATTTTGTAATTAATTTATGCTAATAAAAATATGCCAAAAAAGAGACCAAGCAGTTATCTTGGTAGTCATTGGTGTTGGTGTTGTTACAGGAACCAGTGAAAGATGTTCACACAACAAGAGGTTTTTCCTATAAAAAGAGTATGCATCAGATTCCTGTTCACACAGACCTCTACAGGGATATGAGGAAGAAGGGTGTTGGGAACATGGTCTCCCTGGGTAAGGACTCTTCCCTTTACAAATCAAAGTCTTGGTAATATAATTTTTTTTCTTTTGGCAGTATTGGGGGTTGTACTCAGGGACTTGGACTTGCTAGGCATGTGCTCTACCACTTGATCCACTCCACCAGCCTCAGATGCAAATGTTAATGCTTAAAAGATCTCCATTGTTATTGTTAGTAATCACTTATCTCATTTCCAGTAAGAAAAAAGTAAGTTATTATTGTAAGTTAGTAATTAAAATGTTAGGGAGGAATTGTATATGACTTCTTATATTATGGAAAATACAAACTGTACACACCCACTAGACAAAACACTCCATGAAATCAAAGGTCTTTTTGGATTTGTTTTTATTTAACAATAGTAACCTCAACACAGAGCAACCTGACATGTAGATAGGTTGCCCACTAAATATTTGTTGGATGGATGGAAACCTTAAAAATGGAAGAAATTCCATTTTAAATTCATTAACTTTGATAGCACAGATTTACAGGCCCACATTACCACTAAAATGTCACTCCATAAGCAAGTTTTTGGAAATTGTCTTTGTCTGCTTTAGCAGGAGAAGTAAGTATGATTCATTGATAGCTGGGTTTTTATTCATAAATCATAGACTACTTACAAATAAACCCATAGGCCAAAAATGTTCAGTAATACCAATTTATATCTAAATGATATAAATTATATATATTATAGATACTATAATCTTGTGCTGTCTGGTGGGTAGCCACTCAATCACATGTGTCTATGTTTAAGTTTATTACATTAAGTAAAATTAAAAATCTAGGGTCTCAGTAGCAGTAGCCATATTTAAGGTATTCTGTAGCCATATTGGATGGCACAGTTGTAGAATATACCCATCATCACAGAAAGTTCTATTGGACCAGTAGATGCTAAAGTATAGATATCATAAAATGAGCCATAGCAAACTGAATGGACAAAGGCACACCAACAATTGTCTATTATTAGAAAGCAATTAAAGCAGCTGAAAAAAATGGCACACAAATAACAAAGCATTCTTCAAGCAATAGTAGACATCTCAGCCATCTGCCTATTATATACCCAGTACATATTTCCTACCATTTCCTTGGATTGCAAAGTGTCATCCTAGTAAAATGCTAAATTAGTGTCCTTGACAAAATCTGCCACTTCTGGAGAGGGACTATACTTTGGGAATTCAGATTTAGCTTAACCCGATTATGTATAATTCCTTATGGAAAAATCTAGTCCCAGAGACTCCTGCCGAGTCTTTAATTATAGATTATACCTAATAGTTCATGAACTGAATCTGACCTATGCATATGTTTTGGACTGCGTGGTGTTTTAATTTAAAATTAGTTGTGAATCTTGATTTCCATTGTATCTTGGAAAACCCAGAGCTCAGGTGCCATGAGGCACCCCATACAGCAGCAATTAACCAGAGCTCATGCTCGGCTGCCATCATTCCCACTCCAAATACCTCACTTGCTTTGCTGCTTAGGCCTTAGCGGGCATTTCCCCACACCTACTTCTCTCATGTCAAAACAAATCTCTGTCCCCAGGTTCTTTAGGAAGAGTTTGATTGATATTGTTTCTCTATGAAAATTCTCTGAGTGTCTTGCATGTTCTGTGGAGAACACTAAATTGTATTACATACCTATTGGACACTGGATACCAATACAGGTGGCTATTTATTGAATTTTCCCTGCACCTTTTTGGCTACATGGTATTGTTTCTCAGGAAACTAAGGATTAGAGAGGTTAAGAAACTCCCCCTGGTGAAAAAAGAAGGCAAGCAGCGTAGCTAGTTCAGATTTCAGACACATTGATCTCTTCAGTTTTGAGGAGTCACAGTCTCTCAATTTGCTTCCTTTTCTTATAGTTCTTTCCCACTGACCTTACTAAAATGTCTCAGAAAGTTCTTTTTTGTGTTTTGTTAATGAAATAGTTTTGTTTCCAATAACTATTTATGAAAAATAATGTACCAATAATTTTAAAATGTGAAATCATTTTATTTTCCCCTTCATGTAATAGGAAATGAATTTTAGTATCTTTGGAGGAAAAGGTACCTTTGATGTGTCTCAGACCACCAAACTAAGTTATAAGGCTTTTCTGTCCCCTAACCTTAACTTCCTTAAGCAAAAACAACCTCATTTTATTTTATAAATAAAACTTCATTTTATTTCTCTTATATCTGTTTTTGTGGGCTTTTGTAAGTTTGTTTGAAAATCAGGTTCCTCTGTCAAAATTTTCCACCCTTATTGAGGTATAATTGACAAACAAAATTGTATGTAATTAAGATGGTGCAACTTGATTTTTACATATACATTGTGAGATAATTACCGCAATTAAGTTAATTAACACATCCATCACTTCATGTAGTTAACTGTGGGGGGTGAACACTTAAGATTTACTTTCAGAAACTAAAGCAGATACCTTAAAGCAACTGAGGCCAATAGGAGAAGGGGACCAGGAACTAAAGAAAAGTTTAGATCAAAAAGAATTAATCTAGAAGGTAACACACATGCACAGGAAATCAATGTGAGTCAACTCCTGTAAGCTATCCTTATCTCAACTAGCAAAAAACCCTTGGTCCTTCCTATACTTGCTTATACTCTCTCTTCAACAAAATTAGAGATAAGGGCAAAATAGTTTCTGCCAGGTATCGAGGTGGTGGGGGGGAAGGGGGGAGAAATGACCCAAACATTGTATGCACATATGAAAAAAGATTTACTCTCTTAGAAAATTTCAAGTATACAGCACACTGTTATTAACTACATTCACCATGTTATACATTAGATCTCTAGAACCTGTTCATCTTATAACTGAAAGTTCATATGTTTTGACCAGCATCTCCCTATCACCCCAATCCCAGAGCCTCTGCCAGCCACTATTCTATGCGTTCAAGTTTTTTGGATTCCACATATAGGTGAAATCATATGATATTCCGTTCTCTGTCTGGCTTATTTCACTTAGCATAATGCCCTTCAGGTCATCCAAGGAGTCTCAAATGGCAAGATTTCTTTCTTTTCTGTGCCTGAATAATACTCCATTTTATAAATAGGTTTCTTTATTTTTACATTTTTGTTATTCAACCATTGATAGACACTTGGGTTGTTTCCATGTCTTGGCTGTTGTGAACACACGAATGCCAATCCTCAATACTGGCTTCCTTCCAGTATATACCCAAAAGTGCTATAGCTGGGTCATATGTTAGTTGATTTTTTAATGGCTGAACCAGTTTACATTTCCACCAACAGGGTGCAGGGTTGTATTTTCTCCACATCCACTCTCTAGCATTTTGTCTTTTGTTGCTAGCCATTCTGACAGGTGTGGGGTAATAGCTCATGGTAGTTTTGATTTGCTTTTTCCTGTTGATTATTGAGGTTGAGCACCTTATCATGAATCTTTTGGCCATTTGTATATCTTGACTAATTAGGCCCTTTGCCCATTTTTAATCAGATTTTTTTTGCTATTGAGTTGTATGATTCCTTATATATTTTAGATTTTAACCCTTTATCAGATATATGGTTTGCAAATGTGTTCATCCATACTATTGGTTGTCTTTTCACTTTGTTGACTCTTTTGCTGTGCAGAAACTTTTTAGTTTAATGTAACCTCATTTGCTTATTTTTGCCTCTCCTTTTACTGTTACATCCAAAAAGAAACGCCGAAACCACTGTCAAGTTGCTTTTTCCCTAGGCTTTCTTCTAGGAATTGTACAGTTTCAAGTCTTACATTTTAGTCTTTAAAACATTTTGAGTAAAGTTTTATAAGATAAAGGAGTCCATTCCTCTCTCTTATATGTAGATCTCCAGCTTTCCCAACACCAGTTATTGAATGATCTTCTCTCTCTTATGAAAGATGAGTTGACCTTATGTAGATGGATTTGTTTCTGAGCTGTCTGTTCTGTTCCATCTACTGTCTCTGTTTTTTTTTTCATTTTTCTTTTATTATTCATATGTGCATACAAGGCTTAGTTCATTTCTCCCCCCTGCCCCCACCCCCTCCCTTACCACTCACTCCCCCCCAATGTCTCTGTTTTTATATCAGTACCATACTGTTTGATTACTATTTGTTTCATAACCCCAGTGTGTATATATATCTGTATGTTGAGGTGGACAAGGAGGGGATGTAGAGTGCAAATATAAGCACAATTTATTTCATAAGGAACAAATATGGCTTAGGAACACACTCTGAATCTTATACAATGTTAGGAATCAGTAGTAATAAAATAATGTTTCTTACCCTTGAAAGGTATTCCTGTAAGAACTAGCTAGGAAAAGAAGTAGTACATACATGAGAGTAAAATGATATTGTTGGTAGAAGCTTGTGCCCAAGAAGTCATGTAAGAATGTGCATGCACTGTCATGGTTGAGGAAAGCTTTGGTGTGAACAAGTGATCCGGGAGAGCATGTTACAGCAGAAGACTGAGGCATGGAGTAACGACACCTGTTCCTACCATGAAATGTGTTTCTCTTACTGTAGGAGATACAGTGTCTACATCTAACAAGATAGCCCGGTTGGAACAAAGAAAGGAGCCATGGACTATAGGTCTACATTCCTCAAATAAGAGGAATATCCTACGAAGCAACTACATCAAGGAAAAGGCAGTTCATGTTATTCAGATTCCTGCAAGGAATGCAGGGAAAACATGGCGAGAACAGCAACAGTGGGGTTTAGAAGATGAAAAAATAGCAGGTGTGCACTGGAGCTATGAAGAAACTAAGACTTTTCTTGCAATCCTCAAGGAGTCTCGCTTTTATGAAACACTCCAGGCATGTCCCCGAAATAGCCAGGTATATGGTGCTGTGGCTGAATGGTTGCGAGAATGTGGCTTCCTCCGAACACCAGAACAGTGTCGGACCAAGTTCAAAAGTCTTCAGAAAAGCTATCGAAAAGTGAGAAATGGCCATGTGCTAGAACCCTGTGCCTTCTTTGAGGACATGGATGCCTTGTTGAACCCTGCAGCCCATGCTTCATCCACTGACAAGCCAAAGGAGATGACCTGTCTCCCCAGACTAAATAAAATTGGTATCAGTGCTAAAGAACAGATTAGTTTGGTGGAGGAGGAAGAAGCTGCTGAAGAGTCTGATGGTGATGAAGTGGGCATTGAATTTATTCGCAAGTCTGAAATCCGTGGTGCCCCGGTCTTGTTTCAAAATCTGAGTGGTAAGAATTATGCTTTTTTCCTGGTATGAAAACTGAAGTATAGTCTTGTGGGAAAAGGAGTAGATGAGAAATGACCATACCTTAGGAGGGTTTGTCACATACAGGTTTGCCACTTTCACTGTAGTGTGATCCCATAACTGAGAGTGTGCTCAGGTGTTTGTTGCTGTCCCCAATGTAACCTGGGTAATAGCTCTGAAGGGCCTGGGAGTGCTTGTTCAATTTAGAGCATAGAATGGATTTTGAATACTGGGGGACTTGTGGAAGGAAAATAAATGGAGCTAAATGATTCTAAGCACCTAGTATTATTTAAGAATTGGTATAAAGCAATCAGTTGTATTAGATTATAAGTAAAGGATGCATTATTGTGCTATCCAGTGTAGCCAGTAAAAGAATATGTAGTTAACAAGTTAAAAGAGTAAAAAAAAATATATAAAATTTTGCCTGATGTAAAAATAGACAAGAAAGAAGAGATAAGCACAAAATAGATGAGTCAAATAGAAAAACAGTATGACAGTAAATATCAATCCAAATATATCATTAATTACAGAGTTACAGGACCAAGATTGTACACATTAAAAAACCAACTCTATGCAGCTTACAGGAGATACATCTTAAGTATAAGAACATGGAGACATTAAAATTGAAAGGCTGCACCATGCAAAAGAAAGCCAATATTGAATATTTAGGGACTGGCACACACAGAACTAAGCTGCCAGGTGATACCGTGGGACAGTAGAAGTGTCATTGAGCTGCCCTGGGCTTCAGTTTTCTCATCTGTAATATGTGATTAAGAATACTTCACAAGATTGTTGTAAGTGTTCAATGGGATACAGAGATAAAAGTACTCTGAAAATGCTACAATACAATGTTGCCTAGTATCACTGGTGTTAGTAATGTTTTCTCTACTCCAGCGTATGAAAAGATGATAAATTCTTGGTTAGAATGGAAAAATAAATCAGTCTGGGAGTACATTCATAACTATACCTATTCAAAATAAACAGGTCTGCTGAAAAATTGGAAATATTCTTTATGCATATGCAGGTATTCATCAATCTGAAAATCCATAAACATAAGGGCTTTTATGTGGGCTCAAATATGGAAATGCAATGTCAGAGACTACCCAGTAAAAACTGACAATAGAGGAGGCGGACATCAGGAGGATCAAGGTTGGAGGCTAGCCTGGGCAAAAACCCTATCTCTACCAGTGGCTGAGTATGGTGGTGCAGGGAAGCACAAATAGGAAGGGTCATAGTCCAGGCCTTCCTCAGCATACAATGAGACCCAGTCTCAAAAATAGCCAACACAAACAGGCCTGGCAGAGTGGCTCAAGTGATAGAGTTCCTGCTAGCAAGTGTGAGTTTAACTCCCCAGCACAGCCAAAAAAAAAAAAAAAAACACTGGAGATAGAAATCAGATTTTTCACAGTACACAAAGGTTTGTTTAACAGATTACACCCACATGTCCTGAAAAGCATTATTCTTCTCTCAGTTCAGATCCTGTCATCTCTCAGAATAGGGGTGGCCATGGGTGTTAAGGATTCAGAACTACTCTGGACATAGTTTTGTTCTCAAGGAAGACTGGATAAGGAAGTGATAGGAACTTTGGGGGGAAGTGCCTGTCAGGTATTCTAGTTCATTATTCTTAACTACTTGAAAGAGACTTTCCTGGACAGCTAAGTCTTTTAGTTAGTTTCCATGCCAGTGGCAGATAGGAGACTTCACTTTTACCCTTCTGAGTAAACTGTGAGATCAGCTTATCAATTTTAGGGAAAATCCCATTAGGATTTAGCTGTTATTGATTCATTTGAGAATTGATGTCTGTACAGTTTGTGTCTTCTAATCCAGAAAGACACGTTTCACTTTTTTTTTCTAGTTTTTTTGTCTTTCGATAAAATATTGTAGATTTTAAAATAGAGACCTTCTCATTTCACTGTTGGTACTATGAATAGAGTTTTTACCCTTACGTTTTGTTATGTATATCGTATAGATGCTCCAGACTCCTCTTCTTATATCTTTGAACTTTATCCTTGAATGACAGGTGTCCATTGGGGCTATGAAGAAACCAAGACGTTTCTTGATATTCTTCATGAGACTCGGTTTTATGAAGCACTTCAAGCCTGTCATAGGAAGAGCAAATTGTACGGGGCTGTGGCTGAACAACTTCGAGAGTGTGGCTTCCTCCGGACTCCAGAACAGTGCCGAACCAAGTTCAAAAGCCTTCAGAAGAGTTACCGCAAAGTAAAGAATGGCCATGTGCTAGAGACCTGCACATTTTACAAGGAGATGGATGCCCTAATTAACTCTAGAGGATCTGCCCCTTCCACCAACACTCCAGAGGAAATATCACCACCCCCAAGGCAAGAAAGAAGACATATTGAGGTTGAACCCCAGGAACTTACAGGCTGGGAACCTGAGGAGAGTTTGCAGGAGGCAGTAATAGAAGATTCTGGCAGTGAGAGAATAAGTGAGGAGGAAATTGTACAAGAGCCAGAGTTCCAAGGCCCTCCAGGTCTGCTGCAGGGTCCAAATGGTAAGCTTTATTAAGCTTCATTAGTGTAATAGAGGAGAAAGTGTAACTTACTAAAAAGTCAGTGGATCTGGTGTATGCCTCATACTTTTTAATCAACAGATATTTGAGTGCCATGTTCTGTGAAGATCAGGGGAAGTAAAGTAGCAATAAATGAAACAGCTCCTGTTCTCACAGTGCTTCCATTCAAAAGGAGCTCATTCACATTCTAGTGACTCAGTCTTGAGCATCTCAGTCTTGGTTTTCATCTCTATGGGTCATACATTGTTTTGTATCTCCTGAAAATACTGTAGGGAGGAACCTGGAATTCTGTTTGAGAAAAAAACTTGGGTGAAGGAGGTGTATCAATAAGATCAAATCAGAAGCATCTTATAGTTATGTGTGACATGCATGAGAAAAAAAAATAGAGACAAAATAAGGGAATCTGTATTCTGGTACTGAGCTCCACTAACTGCTGGATGCCCTCCTGGACATTTCATCAGCAATTCAGACTTACACTGTTAAAGTAAAATCACCATCTTTCTTCCTACCCAATGATTTTTCTTCCACAGCTCATCTAGATTCAAAACTGTAAGAGATAATTTTAATGCCTCCTCTCTCAGCATTTACATTCAGGCAGATGACATAATTTGTCAACTGCCATAGACTACCACATTTGCCTATCCCCTCTTCAGTTGCTATAGCCACTACCTATTCAATCTTTATTTCTTGCCTAGATGATCATCAAAGTCTCCAAACAAGATTTCCTCATCAACACTTTAAGGTTTTGCAGCCAAAACCTTAATTAATCTGAGCTCATCTTATTTTTCAGGCCCTACATCTTACTATTTTCTTTCTAAACTCTGTGGTTATTTGGAACAAGTAGTTTCATAGCTATTTCTTGAATGCTCCTTAAGCTCCTTCATATCTAAACCTTAATTGGAACAAGTAGTTTCATAGCTATTTCTTGTATGCTCCTTAAGCTCCTTCATATCTAAACCTTAACTTGTGCTCTTCCCTGTACCTTGTATGTCCTTGACTCTACATACCTCCATGTCAAAATTCTCTCAACTCCCATATTTTGTCTTACAACATCAAATGCTTTTCATGTCCTAAGTCCTCCTGGTAAGTGATGAGTTCTTGAAGGATGGGAGCTGTCTTTCTGTTGCCTCAGGATACATCAGGATATAGGAGTTAGTGCTGAACTGATTTCTTGAAGAAGTAGTAAATTCTTTCTGAATTGAGGGTGGTGCTGAGCCCCAGCATGAGAAAGTAATGTCCAGTTACATCAGAGAAGGGAATGCTTCATATGCTGGTAGTGTTTATATGAGAAATTATAGTACAAAAGTTAAGTCCTATATAACTGATTTTAATAACCCTGGAAATAGTCCTTGCAAATCTTAAGGTAACCGGCAGACTTAACCATCAAATTTTCATGGTCTATTACTGGGTTGTGACTTCCTCCAAATCCCAGATCAATGTTAGATTCAGTGAGAAAAGCTCAAAAGGACTGCTGTGTGAGCAGTGGCATTGCTAGAACTTTTTCATTAAGTGATTACCACTTCCCTTTTCTCCCCACCCATGCCACAACTATCCCACTTATGTGAAAAGAAAGTAATGTTGAAACCTACAAGTAAGCACATGCTTAAGAACAAGGGTTTTGGCGGGGTGCTGGTGGCTCGCACCTGTAATCCTAGCAACTCAGGAGGCCAGAGATAGGAGGATCGAGGTCCAAGCCAACCCAGGCAAATAGTTCACAAGTCCCTATCTTGAAAAAAACCCATCACAAAAATGGGCTGGTGGAGTAGTTCAAGGTGTAGGCCCTGAGTTCAAGCCCCAAAACCACAAAAAAAAACAGGGTTTGGGTTGGGTTGTAGCTCAGTGATAAGAGTACTTGCCAAGCAAGTATGAGCCATGAATGCAAAACTCCAGTACCTCAAACAAACAAAACAAAGTTAATTTAAAAAGCAAAACAAGGATTTGGGAATCAAACAAACCTGGATTGGGCATAACTTCCACAGCTTGTGAAACACTTATGGATGATTTAATACGTCTTCTACCTTTTGTATCAAAGTAGTCTGCATGAAGGGAACAGGGAATGTGTGGATATAGAGAGGAAATGGATTGGCCATGAGTAGATCATTGTTAAAGCTAGGGAAGAGGTTCGTGGGAGGTCATTACACGTCCCACACTATGTTACTGTGTGTTTTGAATTTCCCGTGCTTAAAAGTCAATGCAGAAATAATAAGTGACCAATATGGGGTCAGAACCAGGGCTGTGTAATTCCAAAGCTTGTGTCTCTTTACCATGTCATGTTCTTTATCCAAAAAAAAACTCCAGGGAAAAGCTGGATCCAAGATGTAGCTTGTGGTGAATGTGAAATGTACATGAAAGAGTAAGAAGAAGATAATTCCAACTTTTGGAAACAGTGAAAATTATAATTTGTGTTAGTGTGTTCTGTGGGATGGAACAGCAAAAAAAAAAAAACAAAGCAACAAGAACATATGAGAAGAAAGAAATACTCTTGGATAGGACATGATTAGCTATTCATGAATTTAGAGGTCCCTTGAGGAATTTGGACTTGGTCAATAAAATCCACTCTGAAGACTGGTCTTTAATAGTATACTGTACTATACTATGTTTTAGTATAGATGCAAAATAATGAAAACAGGATAAATTAGAACTTCAGGGAGATAAGCCAGGTTGCTTCTGTATTAATCAGATACGGATGGGGAGTGATGGCTCAAATTAAAATTCAATTCAAAAAATATTTCTGAAGTTCTCCATGCTGAGCGTTATTGGCCTGTTTATAGAGCTGAAAGAGGATACAGCATAATGAATCAGAGAAGGATTACAGGATCTTCTGTCTGTAAAGTGTAGTAGGATCATAATATGCCAAACTTTGCAGGCCATGTTAGTTATTTATGTTAATGAAATTTGCATTGTCTTTTCCCCCCAGATTTTGAAATTGGAAGTAATATTAAGGAGGACACAACACAAGTAATATATAAAGACACAGAACCACATAGAGTATTACTAGGAAGGCCCAGAAGAGTTGTTTCCCAGAATATTGATCCCAGTAAATATTGCAAAAAAGAATACATCTCAGGAAGACAATGGGAAAACCTTCAAGGAATTAGACAAGGAAAATTGATGTGTCAGCCTAGAGATTTAGGGAGAGCTATTATGCATCAGAGACCTTTCATGGGGAAGAGACCCTACAGACTTCTCAAGTATGGAGAAAGCTTTGGAAAGAGTTCCCGTCTTATGTGCCGGATGACCCACCAGAAGGAGAATCCTTTTAAGTGTAGTGTCTGCGGGAAGTGCTTTGGTAGAAGCAGGAGCCTAATCAGACACCAAAGAATCCACACAGGGGAAAAGCCTTTCAAATGCCTTGACTGTGGGAAAAGCTTTAATGACTCTTCAAATTTTGGAGCCCACCAGAGAATCCACACAGGAGAGAAGCCGTACAGATGTGGAGAATGTGGGAAATGCTTCAGTCAGAGCTCTAGTCTTATCATCCATCAGAGAACCCACACTGGAGAGAAGCCCTATCAGTGTGGAGAGTGTGGGAAAAGCTTCACCAATAGTTCTCATTTCAGTGCCCACCGCAGAGTACACACTGGAGAGAATCCCTACAAATGTGGAGACTGTGAGAAGAGTTTCAATAACTGCACAAGATTTCGAGAGCACCGGCGAATGCATACTGGAGAGAAACCCTATGGTTGTGCCCAGTGTGGCAAACGCTTCAGTAAGAGTTCTGTCCTCACCAAACATCGGGAAGTTCATGTGAAAGAAAAGCTTTTCCCACACCCTACTTCTATGTATTCCCCAGAGAATTTACTTAAGGGGAAGAGTGATGAGTTCAGGAAAACTTGTTGATGATAAGCTCTTCTCTTCCTACACACCCCTCCAGCCACCTAACCCTAACTTCACTCTTGAAAGCAGTCTTTTCTTAGCTAAAAAGTATAGTTCCCAGGACAAACCTGAGAATGTAAGTAAACTAGACTTTGACCCTGTTCTCATCTCTGCCTCTAACTTAATGAGTCTGTTCATCTCCTGTATGTCTCAACTCCTCCTTTAATAAAGTGAAGAATAGGTATGTTCTGAGTTCAGATTAAAATGCTCTTCAGTATGATAAGGCCACTGCTGATGGATTGCTGAGGCCAGCAGCATTCAAGATCCATTCCTGTGAGTGATAGTTGCTGTCCAGATGAATGCTGAAGGGCTTGGTTGTGGTTATCTGCTACACAAGATCCTGGATGTAATTTGATAATGGATTTTCACATTCAAGTAGAACTTTAAAGAGTCTGATCAGAACTGCATCAGATCTGTCTTGGTTTTGAAAACATTCTCAAAAGGAAGGTGAACATTTTTTAGAATTTCCTTCAAAAGTCTTTGTGTCAAGAAGTTAATCTATACCTAGGGTAGAATCCCTGTGTTGTCACTGAAGTCATGTTGCAGTGTCATGTTGCAAGAGAAGCAGTTGGCCATCATCCTTTTCTGTACCTAAAGGACTTAAATCCCATGGTGGCTTCATCTACAAGTAATCCCAGCTCCTTTTGCTGTTTCTCATAAATGCTACACTTAAATCTTAATTGTTCTAGGTATTCTTCTCTGACTCTTCTGGACTACCATGCCCTGTGCAGATGGACTAGGATGCATGCTCATGGTGTCTCATTAAAATAAAGTAACATTTCAGACATATTTTAGTTCCTGCCCTATAACATCTCTGGCTCTGATCTGGAATATGTCTTAGGTATGTTAGCATATTTTATTCCTCCCACCTTCACCCCATTATATTTCAGTATATTATATAATGGTGTCTCTAAAATTTAAGAGAATAGGAAAGAATGAGATGAAGACTTGAAATCTTCAGTGGACTCCTTAGGCCTGCTTTAGATCCAGACCACCTCAGTCCAAACAAACAAGGCTGGCTATTAATATGGAGTGTCTGCTTCGAGGCTTCTAGTCCCTGTTCAGAGTATCATAAGCCTAACTGTAGAGCCCAAATTATACAGCTCTACAGCTTGCTGAGTGAAAGTCGAAATATTTATAGAAACTTCCAATCCATAAAACCAATTTTGCTTTCTCCTTTTATCTGTTTATCTGAAATAACTCTGCTAATCTCCTTGCACTAACCCAGAAAAGTTTGGATGAGGGAATAGATAATTCATGTGTGAAATTAGAGATGGAATCCAGAAATGTGATCTTCCAAAGCCAGTCACTTCCGGATGAGGTCAGTGGCATTTATACCATAATACATAGATGACCAAGGGTAGCTTTGCCTTGAGGAAGGAGAAGTCACAAGTTTACTGAAATGATACCAGAGTCAAAGCTGTGTATAGATTATTCTTTTTGTCTTCTTTCTCCCCTCCTTTGTCAAATACTCTCTTGTTTGAAGATGGCTAGATGTAGTGCTTTTTCTTTGACTATTTTTGAATCTTTTGAAGCCTGTTCAGTAAAGTAACAAGAAGAGTAAACACTGTAGAAAAAATTCAGTTTACAATGTCAGAATAGGGTTTGGCCTGTTGAAAGGCAGGTAACTCAGGTAAACATTGGTCAATTTTTCTGATTTACATTTGTTGGAAATGTTTTTATTGTTCACATCTCAATAGTTGATTTCCTCTGTAGTGTCCAAATTAGAGACTTCTAATGGTGCATATAGTTTCCTGTTAGTTTTGTGCCTAGCACAGTAAGATGTATATGGTGCTGGTAGGTTTATGCTTATGTTGTACAGATGTTCTAGAATTCCAGTTCTGGAGAAGATGCACATTAATATAAATCACCACTTAGTAGTACATGCACAGGATTGATAATTATATGGATTCAGGAAAGTAAATGACTTTTTCATAAACATTTACTAAGCACTTTTATGTGTAAGACCATGTTCTAGCTGTGGTGAGGGATACAAAAATAAGAATGGGGGCATGGCACCTGTACTCATGCAACTTTTAAAATGGTAGAGGAAGTATACAGCCAGTAATGCCAGTCACATCCCTGTCAATTACAAAAGATCAGTAACTCAGTCTGGAGGAAATCCCCTTCACTTGCTGAAGAGTTTCTCTAAGTTGCAAATCTAAAACCATAGCTGATAACTCTCTCTCTCTCTCTCTCTCTCTCTCTCTCTCTCTCTCTCTCTCTCTCTCTCTCTCTCTCTCTCTCTCTCTCAAACTTTTACCCAGTGCAGGAAAGGTTCAAGGCCTATTCTCTCTTCTCTACTATGTCTGGGACCAAGCCAAAGTGGAATTTGGGCCCCCTGCCTATACTCCCAATTTTAAATGGGCCTTTGTAATGACTATTAATTTAATGGACCTGCTTTAATGGACCTGGCTTTTCTGAAGAAATAGGAAGTCTTACCACCAATTTAGACTTGTTTCCCTACATTTTATCATTTTTCAGCTTAGGCATGAAATGTCTCATAATTCATTAAAATGAATAATGTTCTGATTAATGTGTCTTTATAACATTGCCTTTATGCAGATTATAAAGATAGATCAATGGGAAAAGGTATTTTCTAGGTCTTATTACCAGAGAATGATCTGATCCTAAGGTGGAAAAAAACAGGTTTTTATCTTATGAACACTGTGATTTTTATAACTTACTGCTTTTCCCTCTTTGTTTGGCTATTGAAAAGCTCAACAAAACAGCCCACCTCAACCAACTACCTAACCCTATATTTATGTAATTGCGTCCTCTTACTTTGGAAATTGTCACAAATCCTGATTTTTTTTTTTATTGGTGTAAGCAAATAGACATTTTGTTCTCTGGCATCTTATCTGAAGCGTTTTAGAAACTAGGTTTGTATTTCTGCCTAGGCTTGCATTGACTCCCACAAATACATCTTAATTCTTGCTGATAATTTTATTACTCTGGAAAAGATCTTAGTTTTTTTTTTAAAGAAAACTTCATACACACATATACTTAAAACAGCTCAGGGCAGTCTGTCACTGTAGAATGAGCATTAGACCAGAAGCCAAAAGAAACAAGTTTTAGTCTTGTCATTACCTCTTACTGAGTGTTGTTTAACAAATCACAGCTTTTGTCTTTTTGAAAAGTTGAACTTGAGTGCCAAGCCTACTTGGGCACTCATATTTATGAGGCTATCGAGTGTGGTAGAGATGAGGAAGTTTGTAAACCAGGCTCCAACCTGGCAACCCACTGCACACAGTCTCTGGATTAAAAGCTAATCCTAGTAGCTAGTAAAAAGTACAAATCCACCTTGCACTTCAGGGAAAGGACATTGAGTCAGCAAAGCCAGTTCAGGAGCTTGCTCAGTAAGGAGAAAGGACATGTCACTCATGTGCAGGAACAGGCAGCCTCCTCAGACACCCCGATAGGCAAAGGCAGGTAGCTGAAGCAAAGAAAATCTTGTGTGAAGCCTGATGCCCGGTGACAAACAAGACTTGATGAGGGAGCTGAAGAAGCCCCAAATGGAAAAAGTGTCTTGGTGACTATAATAAGCCTTTTCTTCTGCCTGAATGCATTCCAAGACCAGTACAAGTGGATGTCTACCCATCATTTTGTATTAATGTTCACTTAGCTGTCTTCTTGAAAACCTGTATGTGAAATAATGTCTACAATAAATGAATCCCCTTGGTTCTGCTGTAATTTGAAGAATGTCTATTAAGGGAAAAGAAAATTTCAGAGAATAAAAGCTAATCCTAGTAGTTAGTGAAAAGAGAACTTTGGTCTCATGCCAGTTCACAGCTGTCCCCCACAACTAGTGTGGAAGGCCTGTCAAGACTCCACAGCTGTTCCTATACAGCCTCCTCTGACTTGTCACTGCCATTGTCCCAAGTAATGGTCGACTCTACTGCCAGTGTAGATTTTGTATTGGACATGCATATTACATGTGTTTCTGATGAGGCAGCTGTACACACACACACCACCTAATGGGGAAAGAAATCTTGACACTTTCCCCAAAGATGCAAACTCTACTCTCTTGGGGCTCTGGCTAGACCTGAGAATTAAACTAACAAAACAGATAACAGAGAAAGCAAACAGATTTTTGTGTGTACATGGGAGTCCCCACAAGAATTGGAGACCTAAAGAAGCAGCAAGACCTAAGTACTTAATCTACTAATTGAACAGAGAGGCAGTTGTGGGAAAGTAAGTAAAATGCATAGGAAGACCAAAGGAAGATAAGATTTATTTTAACAAGGTCTATACCAAATTCTCTCAGTCTCAACTGTCCATTTCTGATAATAAGAATGTCTCTTTCCTTCTGGTACAAGGAGAACATCTTTCACATGGGAGTTTCATCTCCTGCTCTCAGGAAAAAAAGGGAAGTCTTAGTGCCATTCTTGCATCTGCTGTTTTTCAAGTGCCTTTAACTCAAAATATCCTATGCCAAAGGTCATATTTGGGGGTGACATATTCTGTCATCCTTCACAGTATTGCTTTTGATTCCCTATTTCAGTATAAAGAAAAAGTCCCAGAGGCTTCCATGTAGCCATTCTTACCATGACAATCCCAACTCCATGCACCACAGATTCAATGTAAAGACTGCCATTTGCTGAAGATGTATTTCCAGCTGTACTCCCAAGGAGCTGTAGGAGGAGCTATAGGGTGGACTCAAGAGAGCCAGTTAACCTAAACATTAAGTATATTCTAGATGGGTTTCTATCACATGGGCTTTATAAGCCTCTACTTTATGCAGTATACCCAAGGACCTACACAGTCACTGTCTGCAGACCATCCGTATCTACATGAGTCCTTACAGTTTTTCTGTATCTTTCTTCAGTAAACAATGACAGCTGTTAGAGAAAGTCAAGACAGAAGCTCATAACAGCCACATGCATTGTTGTGCCAGAGTTCTTCCACAAGTTACCTGATCTTCCCTTTTTTCAGAGTTAAGTCTGTAAGCTGATTCTGATCTACAATTGGATGAGAGACTTTAAATTTCTAAGGGGAAAAAAATCTCTAGGGCTACAAATTTTCAGTTCCTGTAAATCTGTTGAGGCAATTAGACTTTAAGGAAGAAGAAAGGATACCTTGTGTTTCCAGCACAAACAAGAACAGCTAACCACAAACCACCAAGTTCCATGATGGATCCAGGGAGAGGGAGCAAATGGCTTTGGGTTCCAAGACAGGCAAATTCCTAAACCCACTCTGAGGGAAATTGTGGTGGTGTGTATATATATATGTGTGTAGAATGTAGGGGTGTTCCAAGGGGAGAGGAGGGTCGCTTGAGCACATTGGCAGAGAGCCTGTGAAGCTTGCAGGTGTGCTGACATAGAAGGCTAGAATTATCAGTAAAGGAACCCACTTCCAAAACACCACTCCTGCCTAGACAAAGGTGACTTAGTTAGAACCCTTGTGGTCTCTGAGAACTACTACTACCAGTCGCACTATGTGGCAAGAGCAGAATAGCAGCACCTGCAGGCTCAGGTAAAATTTAACACACTTCCAACCAAGAGTAGAAGATTAGCACACTTCCCTTTGTGGTTGCTTGAACCCCTAGCATTCCTGGACAGTATTGTGCAGGAGAGATGGGAAGTATACCACTAGCATGCCCAATGACATAGCCTGTGAGGAGTCAAGACAATTCTGGCCCAAAGCAATGAATCAGTACTTATACCCACTGGAGCAGTGAGTACGTGCCTGTTGCAGTAAAAGGAACCTAAGACTTTGTGTCCAAAATCCTCAGTTCTAGGACTGAGCTCTTCCAGTAGATAGAAGTTAAATTATTTAGCCTGTCTGGATTTGGATGAGTGGTTCTCAACATTTTCCCCATGAGAAACCTAAAAAGACCCTTATCTGAGAATGGTTGGCTGAGAAAATACCTGTGTGCCAAGTGCATTTAGAAACTTAGGGTGAAAACTCCTCCCCAATGATGACACCTGCAAATTTCAAAACCTTTGATTAGATGCTAACACATGGTGCATTTCCCATGTACTAGGCACCCTGTTAATGCTTCACAAACACGCTGCTTCTCACAAGATTCTGAGGCAATATTTCCATTGTAGAGATGAAAAGGCTAAGGCTGAGAGAAGCGAAATCACTTCTTCGTGTACAACAAAAAGGTCACCAATGTGAGATTTAACCTTCGAGCTTTCTCAGAGTCCAGCCTTGTAGCCACACAATATTGCACAACTACAATAGTATTTCTAGCTCTAACACCTAAAACTGTGACCTCTTGTTACTAAGGAAAGGGAGGTAGAGAAGAAGTGAACTTGGGTGATCCAGGGAAATTTTGGATATGACTCTAAAGGACAGAATGAATTTAGGAGTCACTGGGATTAGTGTCCCCCAAAATTCATGTCCACCTGGAACCTTGGGATGTGACCTTATTTAGAACTAGGGTCTTTGTAGATGTCATTAAGGTTAGCATCAAAATGAGGTCATACTGGATTAGGGTAGCCTAAATCCAATGACAGTGCCCTTAAAAAGACAGAAAATGACACATACAGAGTTCTTAAGAATGCCACATGAAAACAAGGGCAGAGATTGTGTCATACCGTCACAAGCCAGCACAAGGAGCCACCAGGACGTAAGGAAGGACTTTCTTGCAGGGCCATTAGAGGGAACCCATCCCTCGAATTCAAACTTCTGATCTCCAGAACTGTGAGAGTTTGTGGCTTAAAGTGCTATTTTTCAATGGGTACTTGCCAGCAAGCACTAAGCCCCATACTGTAAAGTGACAAGGATGAATTTGTATACATCTTTCTCTTGGGAGCGTACAGTCTGGAAATTGAAACGAAGACCAGATCTTGAAGCCCAGTTGCAGTTTAGAAGTTTACATGTTTTTCTGTCACTCTCCCTCCTCTTTGGGTGGAATTATGTCATTTTCTGTTTCGATTTAGGCCATCCTAATCCAGTACTACTTCATCTCAATGCTTACCTTACTGATATCTGTAAAGGCTCTATTGCCAAATAAAGTAGCATTCTGAAGTTCCAGGTGGACATGGATTTGGGGGGACCCTGTTCAACCCTGTACGCTACTGCAGAGGATTGCTGTGGGAGAGGGGGGAAATGGCACATGTATGTAGCGCATTCAACACAGTGCCTAACACAGAATAAACAGCAATTATTGGCTATTTACTTCATGCATTTGTGTGTATATACAGTATATATAACTCCTTATTTATTACATTTGTCAAAGGTTTTATTTCACCAAATGAAGTACTAGCTTTTACCACTTGTTACTCTTAAAAGTCTTCTAGTTATATTATTTCCTCCCTTTTTCTTTACAGTTATTGTTATTCTGATTTGTTATAACCTTTCTCTATGAGAATTTTGGATGTTTGGATATTCATGAGTGTATGTGAGTGTGGGTGTGAGTGTTTGTAAGTGTGTGTGTGTGTGTCTATGTCTATGAGCTGTCTCTTATTATATTGATAATTTTTTCCAGTGAGCGTTTCTTCATTTTTAGTCAGGTGAGTGTTTCCTCATCTTGTAGAAACGGTGAGGATTTTTTTGTTGATTGAGAATGGTTTTTCTTGGTACTTTTTGTTTTTAAAGTCCTGGGGGTCGAACTCAGCTCGCTGGGCAGGTTCTCCACCACTTAAGCCCCCTGAAAGCCTTTTTTGCATTATTTTTTAGATAGAGTCTCGCTTTATGCCCTGGCTGGCCTGGACCATGATCTCCCTATTTGTGCTTCCCCACTTAGCTGGGATGACAGGCACGCACCATCACATTCAACCATTGATTGAGATGGGCTCTTGTAAACTTTTTCTCTGGGCTGGCCTAGAACCAAGATCCTTCCAGTCTGTGCCTCCAGAGTAGCTAGGATTACAGGCTTGAGTCACCATGCCAAGCCTTCCTAGCTCTTCTTTATGGTATCATAAAGATCCTCTTTCATAAATGACCAATAAATTCTTACAGAGACTACAGTCTACTTGGAATGTGTGAAGTTCAAATTTTGTCTTTTTTTAATCCCTGCTTATTCATTCTAATCATATCTCCCACTTACATGCTGCTGTCTCTTCAGGCCTTAGCTATATGACTTGCTCAGAATTCTCCTTGCAAGGGAAGTTCTTCCAGGTTTTCCCCACCCCCACCATCATCCCAGCTGGATGCAATGCATGGACTGATCCATAACCCAGACAATACTGGGCACTCAGCCAGGTCCTGGACTCTGTGTAGGGCTTCCAATAGGGTTCTGAAGTCTGTGGTCTGGAATTGACTCGTGACTTAGAGTTCAAATGGACTCAGAGCTCCAGGTTGAGCTCCAAGGTGGGACTGGCTGAGTGGAGACAGGCTCTGAGTTGGACTACACTACAAGTACCTACATCAGTCCTGGAAGCCAGGTTCTCCTAGGCTTAGCCAAACTCTGGACAACTAAGTCCCCACCCCAGACTTGTACTTCCTCCCCAACAGTGCCCAATTTCTCAAATGAAAGGCAAGACAAAGGACATAGGAAAGGAAACACTATTTACTGCAAAGTAAGATTGGCAGCTTGGGAAGCAAGAAAGTGGTCAGGCTCCATAGGGCCCTCTATAACAGAGAAATAAAGGAAGAATTGAAGGAAAAACGAAGGAGGTGGGAGGGCTGGGAGTGCAGCTTAGTGGTAGAGCACTTGCCCAGCATGTGAGGCCCAGCACTGAAAATAAAAAGAAAGAAAAGAAGGGGAATGAGCTGATAAACATCAACAGCCACTTCTTCCACCTGTTTTTCTCTCCTGGGACCTTCCCTCTCAAGAAAAGTTCTTTTAATGTGCTGTCTCCATCTTTCTCTGACCAGTGCTGGCCACACATTCCCCAGGCAGAGGTGTCCTTACAAGCCTACAGGAATTTGAGAATCTGGAGTGTCCTTGGGACTTAGCAACATGCTGGCTATCTGAGAAGCCAGGCCCACCAGTGGCTCCCCTGGGCTCTGCCCCACAGGAGGTGTAGAAGCTGTCCTGTCCTCAGGCCAGGACTGGGCAGTTGAGGGCACCCAAGCAGTGGGGACTCCACCAGCAATGCTTCATCGGCCCTTCAGGATTAGGCGGGTTTTCCCATCTCCGATGAAGAACCTACAAAAAAGATGGCCCCATGAGGTCTTGGGCCTCTGGAGGAAAGGCTCAGCCTTTACCAGAGGTCTCCAGGCCCAGAATTTTCCAGAGAGGTGACTCCTGAGCCTCTCCAGACTCAGTAGTCCACATAGGTGGAGGGAGATGCTGTTTCCTCTTTGATTTCCAGCCCCTTCATTGAAGATGCTCACTGCATTCATTCTGAAGGCACCAGGCAGAAAATCACGCTTCTCCACTAAGCCACGGACTGGTTCTGAGGCCCTGGGCTGTGGTGACCAATGGTAAACAAATCTAGATGGGCCCATCTCAGTGCCTTTTCCCTCCCAGACAGGTGCATGGTGGCCCAGCTTGAACTAAGGTGGCTGCACCACCCGGAGCAGAAGGTGCAGGATAAGGAGAGAGCCCCAGGAGGAATGATAAAGCAGAATGGAAAGAGATTCTAGTGCTTTCTGCCTGGAATCCTTCTGAGGATGTCAACCTTGTTATCCCTTGCACAATCCTAGGGAGCACTGTGCTCCCTGTACTTTATGTGCATGGCATCTGGGGGCACCATGTCTGTGACTTTCCCATGTGGGTGGGCCCTGTGATTGTTTAACAGTCCCATGGGAAAATATTCCTCTGTTCAGGAAAGCTGACCTCAGGCCCTGCTCCAGGGCATAGCCAGTAAGATTTCCACCCCCCTTGACCTCAGTGATGAATGGGTTCAGTACCACCTGCTATTTCTCAATTGCAGAAGCCAATGAATTCCCCCATAGGAGGTGGACTTCTGTCCTTTGCAAGCAAAGGTCCTAGAGACAGCCCAATTCTTTCCCTTTATCCTCCTCCAAACCCAGCCCTCCAGCCCTGGCCTCTTGGAAAGATGTCACCAAGAACCTCATGTCATACTCCTACCTAATAAGCAGTCCTACAAGCAGGCCAGCCAGGAGTGGGCCTAGCCAGTAGATCCAGTGGAAGTCCCAGTGGCCAGCCATCACAGCAGGTCCAAAGGCACGAGCAGGGTTCATGCATGCTCCAGAGACCATACCCCTGCAAACAGGTACATGGTCATAGAGTCCCAGCCAGGCCCCACCTTGCTTCCAGCCTACATCCCCAACTGGTCCTAGGTCCCATCCAAAAACCTTCTCTAAACTTCTATATGAGGAGCTCCTGGGTGGATCCCAGAGGTGAAGAGGGCATGGCTCCTTCTTGGACATACAGTCTTCATTCCCCACATACCCTTACACAATGACCAAAAAGGACACCTGCTCAGTAAGTGACAGCAGGAAGAGAAAAGCCTATAAAACAAAGTCTAGCAGTGTCACACTCTGGAGTCAAGCTGACCCACTTTCAAAGCCCAGCCCTGGCAGTTTTGGCTCTGTAACCTTTGTTTAACCTCTATTTTTCCACTGGGATGAAAGTACCCAAACCATGGGTTGTGGACCAGAGTGAATGAAAAATGTACAGAGCCCACATCTCACACACAGTTAATGTGCAACGAATATTAACTAGAATCTAGCCGACCTAGATGAGGCTCTTTTGCACCACAAACTTGTGGCCTAGACTATCCCATAAGGGGACTGTTCCCAGGTGCCATTCTAGCTCTGGTGTCTGTAGCCTTATCCCATGCCCTGAGGTTGTGGTCCTAAAGGCCTCATCCTATGGGTGACCAGTGGCCAAAGGGGTGATTCAGCAGGCTAGTAAATGCACCACTTGCCACTAGGGGGCAGCAAAGCTTTGCCACAGGGATACTGGCATCCCCTCCCACCCCTAACCCCAGTCCAGGCTAGACTGTACCTCCCAAAAGGTGAGAGACTTGACCCCAGGGAAAAGCTAGACTTGGTTCTGGGCCAAAAGGAAAGGAAGGAGTTCGACACTAGAAGGGAGCCCCCTTGTTGCCTTCAACAGAAGTGGGTGCTTACCCTATGTCTGTCACCTTATTTGCCACTGCCCAAAGACCTTAAGTCACTTCTGTCTTCCCTTAGCCCCATTTTCCTTATCTGTAAAATGGGAGAAATAATCCCCAACCCAGCTTTTCCTCCTTACTCTCTCCCCAAGACTACCAAGAGGATCAATGGATATGCATGCTCTTCTAAGTCTGTGACTATCATCTGTAGGGATGGTTTACAGACTACAAAAACTGGAAACCACATAAAAACCAAGATTTCTGACTTGAATGAAGTGAGAAGAGTCACCCCAGACCCACACTCCTCACACAGACACAATGGGCTAGCATCTCCCAATACCACACTCCCCACCTCTCCCTGTTGCCAGCCCAAAGCCAGCCCACCATAACCCCCGCAGCACTTTTCTAGTCCTACTTAGCCACTGAGCTGTGAGTTCCTTGAACTGAGACCCTACCTCCAATACAAACAGACAAATAAAGCTATCCAAATTCCACTCTGGAGCTGAGCCTTGGCCCAGATCTGGGCGTGGAGAGGACACTTACCCTGCCAGGATATCCACAGTGACAGAGAAGCCGATGGAGAATGGGGCCAGAGTACCCCGTGTCTTCTCATTGATGGCGCCCATGCCCACGGCCAGTACCAACAATGTTGTCAGGATGATCTCTGCCCCCAGCGCCCCTGCAACCTGCCCCTGCTCTTGGACAGTCGCAAAGGCGGCCCCGGTCGCATTCCAGAACCTCTCCTCAGGACTCACTGCCTGTGGAAAGAATCCAAGCTGATCAGCCTCCCAAAGAACAGAGAGAATCTGGGATCTGGGTGGAAGGGGCCTAAAAGTGCAGGTCTGCCCTCGGTGAGGGCCGGGCTGCAGATAGACTTATCTGGGCCCGCCAGCATTTACTGTGATACTCTGTGGGAGATAAAGGACCTCTCTGAGCCTCACTTTGCTCATCTGGAAAAAGTGGCAGCTTCAGGCTTAACGGGTCTGAAGCTTATGTCTCCTAGATGAGACAATGCTCTTTGAGAAAAAGAATCCAAAAATACCATGCCCTACACACTTTAGAAACACATTTGACCAGGCAAATGCATTGCTAGGCCCCTGTAGGACCTGGGAAGGGGCCCATGTAAGGAGCTCAAGCTGAATGACCTACAGAGAAAATTAGCCTCCAGTTAGCACAGCACTAACTGAGGGAGAGGGAAGGGGGCGGGAGGGTAAAGGAGGAGGAGGAAGGGGAGGAGCACGGGAGGGAGGGAGTCCATGAAGACATAAAAATCTGTCTTAGGCTGGGAATGGAGTTCAGTAGCAGAATGCTTGCCTAGCATGCTAAAAGCTCCAGGTTCCCATCCCCAGGACTACCCCCACCGTCCCCCGGACCCAGACACACACAATCTGCAGCTAACAGGAAGAACTTGGTTGGATAGGAGGATTTTAAATGTAACTTGAGTACCAACTCCTATGGAGGGCAACTCAGTTTAAAGGCGGGCAAACTGATGAACACACAGGGGAGGTAACTCGGGAGTTTCTCAGGAATAACTGGATCCCATCAGTGCTTTGTGAGATACTCATAGGATGAGTGAACAAGTGAGGTGAGTAAGTAAGTGAAGAATGACTGGGCACTGGTGCCCACACCTGTAATCATACATAGGAAGCTGAGATCAGGAGAATTACAGTTCAAGGCCAGCCCAGGCATATAGTTCATGAGACCCCCATCTCCAAAATAATCAGAACGAAATGGACTGGAGGTGTGGCTCAAGCAGTAGAGCACCTGCTTTGCAAGAGTGAAGTCCTGAGCTCAAATCCCACTCCCTCAAAAAAAAAAAAAAAAGAAAGAAAGAAATGTGGGAGGCTGAGGCAGGAGGATCATGAGTTTGAGACCAGCCTGGCCTACATAGGGAATTCAAAGCCAGTCTGAACTGAGACCCTATCTCCAAAACAAACAAAACTTTCCAATTCCATTCCAAAGCCAGAAATGGGCTCAGGAAGAGAAATGCCAAGTCCTGGATTTGCCTCCTGGTCTGTCCAGAAAGGGCTATATCCAAATGTGGATGGAACAGGCTAGGTGTGGAGACCCTTGGAGTGTCCCCAACCCCAGTAGTAAACAGCCACCAATACTACCAGCAGAAACAAGCAGAGTCAGACATTCCTCACCCTACTCCACCTCCCCTCCAATAGCCTATCAGTGCTGAAGCCCCCACCCCACCTCCTTGCCCATCACCCACCTTGGCCAAGGCGGCCCCAATCAGGCCCCCGCACAGCTGGGAGATCCAGTAGGGAAAAAGCATCATCAGGTTGAGGCCTCCAACCAACGTGGCCATCAGTGACACCGCAGGGTTAAAGTGTCCACCACTGTAACCCACAGAGCAGAAGGAAGTCGTGAGGTCAAGATTCAGAGCTAGCCCCCAGGCTGTCCCCTGAGAAAATAAGTCCTAGCCAGTCTCCCTGGCTGGCCTGGCAGGGCCAGGATCAGTCCAAGCACCAACCCAATTGGAAATGCACCACCCCACTCCCATTTTCCCTGAGGTGGGGAGAGGGGAGAGGAGGAGCCAGAGAAGGAAGGAGGAGCCCCTAAGCCCAGACCCCAAGGGGGTCCCTAGAGGACAAAGGTGTAGGAAAACATCCCTGTGCTCCTTCATACTCCTCAGAGGTCACTCCAGCCCTCCAGATGTGGCCACACGTCAGACTGAGACGCCAGGCTCCAAACCAGTAGGAGAGAGAGATTGCAAAGACATAGTTTGTTAGTGCATGTACAGCACACAGCACTGTCTCTATAGCCTGTACTCAATCAATGTCAGCTCTTGTTGTTGTCCACATTTACACCAGTGCACACAGAGAGGCTCTGCAACTTGCCCTGGTCACCCAGCCAAGAAGTGACAAAGGTAGCATTCAACCCCAGACCCAACTGAAGGGAAGGAGCTCTCTTCCTTCCACCCACAGTCTCCTTGGACATTCAGAAAAATGTTAGAATTTCCACTCTGGTTTTCCCAAAAACAGTAATTCAGTTTCCTCACTCTGGCCTATTTTTTGAGTGAGAGTAAATACAGAACAACCATGTCCCAAATTGCTCTGCCGGAGATCCGGTGCAGGATGTCTCATTACCCTTGGATCTCCTGTGAGTGTTTCCACTTCCCCACCCCTTCCCCTCCCCCAGCCCCCTGCAGACACCTGTGGGAAAACAACCCACCCAGGTGGGTCCTTCTGCACTCCTCTGCTCTCCCTAACCCCCTACAAACAGCAGTCAACACTAATTAAGCACTTCATGTGTACCAAGCTCTTCATATCATTCAATGCTGGTGCCCTAAACCCCATGAGGCACTTGGAATAGGCACTGGAGCCAAAGAGCTTGGACTTGACTCCTGGCTCTGCCACCATCCAGCCCTATAACCTTGGACAGATGGCATAGCCTTTCTCTTTCACAGATGGAAGACAGGGACAATCACAGGATCTAACCCCACAAGATTATCACGAGATTAAATGATTGCTCTCTGAAAAGTGCTCAACATAGAACCTGGTACCTGGTTAGCAATATACATGCTTGTCTTGAAATATATTTGTTGTCTTGAAAAAATAGGTTTAAAAATGTACTAATATTCCCTGGGAACTTTGGCCTTAGAGAGTGACCTGTCCAAAGTCACAAAGCTCGTAGGTTATAGGGCTGGGAGATGACCCCAGGAGGTCTGACTCCCCACCCCACCCTCTTATCCACAGTGTCCCCCAAATTCCCAAGTCAGTCCCCAGGGTCTCTGCCCACACTTTCCTCCTCACCCCCAGTGCTCCAGGCAGGCACCAGGCTGCGTGCTTGGAGCTGGTCTCACCTGATGTTCCCCAGCGAGGCAATGATGAGCCCCAAGGCCAGCCCGTGAGCCAGGGCCGGCTGCAGCAGTCCAGTGTCAGACCCATTCTGGATGACTGATAGACACCCAATGAAGATGAACAGGGCAGAGCCCAGCATCTCCACCAGGCAGGGCTGCACAAACCGCTCGTACCAGGACACACGACTCCTGCCACCCATGCTGGGCTCCTTCATCTTGCCACTGCCCAATTCCGTGTCACACATCCGTACCTGCCGTAGGGAAAAGCAGAGGAAACACAAATAGAGGGAGAGCCCAGACAGAAGCCCCCAACCCTCAGCCTTGAAGTTACCCCCAGCCCCATTGCCCTGAGCTGGTTCCAAAGGCTCCAAGCAGACTCACCTCTCCAGGCATCTGTCAAGAATCAGCGAAGTCTCTTAGCACAGCTGTGGCCACTGCAACTGCTCCCAGCACACTCTTGGCTTAACTTGGGATGGGGACAGATCCGCTACAGGCTCTGCCCTTTTAAAGGACTGCAGAAGGTCACAGAAAGTGTCAGGGAAGCAGTAAAATCAGGAGGGAGGTGGCCCTGGGGCCCAGAAGAGGAAAATTTTTTTTATCTCAACAGGGCTGGGCAGGGGGGTGGGGGGTGGGGTCAAAGATTGCTGGGCTCTATGCCAGTGAGGGGAAAGGCACAGGCCTGGTTGCATCATCTGGGCTGCACAGTAGGAGTTGGACGGCCCAGCACCTCAGCTCCCCAAGTCCAAAGAAAATCAGCACATAGTCCCAAGGAGGGCCCCAGCGGGTGGGAACTGAGCACACAAAGTAACAGCAAATTTATATTCCATTTTTTGCCACAACTCAAAGGGTTGTGGAAAAACTCACCTGATGCAGGACCAAGTATATAAAGAACAATCACCCATTGAGCAAGGCAGCTGAGATGAGGTGGCACTGTCTGCTGTGGTAAAGCCTGTGGACTTTGGAAACAAGCTACCTGGACTTTTATTGATTTTTTTTTTTTTTTTTTTTGGTGCTAGGGCTCAAACAGTTAGGGACCTTACATGCTAAACACATGCTCTACCACTGAACTCCACCCCCAGCCCAGGCTGCCTGGATTTAAATCCCAGCTCTCTGGTGAACTAACCATGTGAACATGAGCATATTTTTTAACCTCTCTGTCCCTTCTGTAAATAGTAGTGATAAAAATGATGTCATAGAGTCCATTTATATGGAACTCAGGACAGTACTAGATACAAGGTAAACACCATACCAGTGTCCCTTAACTTAGAATACTACACCAATATTATGTGGCAGGTAAACACTAGTGTTCATTAGTTAGAATATAGTTAGGTCTCACTAATAGTTATTGAGCACTCCCAGATGCTAGGCCCTGGGCCAAGGGCCTTCTATGTGTCATCACAACAACCCTGTGAGCTATGCACTATTTTTACAGCCATCTTACAGAAGAGAATGTGAAGTCTCAAGAAGGTTGACACACCTCATGTGATTATAAAACTCATGGACTATCACAAAAGGACACTATGATTCCACCATATGTAAGGTACCTAGAACAGCCAAATTTATAAGCACAAAAAGTGGAATGGTGGTTCCCAGTACCTGGAGGAGAGGGATAGCAAAGAGGAGAAGCTAGTGTTTAAAGAGTACTGAGTTTTTATTGGGGAAGATGAAACATTCTGGAAGTGAATGATAGAGATGTGTGTAAAAACCTGGCTGGCAGAATGACTGAAGTTGTAGAGCGCCTGCCTAGCAAGTGTGAGGCCCTGTGTTCAAATCCCAGGTCTGCAAAAAAAAAATGAAAAAGAGACAGAGACATGGGTATAAAACAATGTGAATGGTTAAAATGGCTAATTTTATTTTAGCTTATGTATATTTTATCAATATTTGAAGGAAAAACCTTGTAAGCTAATCTATACTCTACTACTTTTCTAAGATGGATGGATGGATGGATAATGGATAGATGGAATTATGGGAGGAAGGAAGGAAGAGAGGAAGGGGTGAAAGAAGGTAGCATAGGTTTCCTCGAAATATTTCCAAAAATGTTTGTATAGCTGCTTTGAGCCCATTGCTGTTCTAACAGTCAGCTGAAGGTAAAACAATAAGCAAGAGCAGTAAGGATTCTGCTTTGTCCTGTAGCTTTTATCTGAGTGTCTGGATGTCTGGAGACAGACAGAGAAGCAATTTTAGAGACATAGGAGTTTAATGATCATTTCTACCACTTATAACAGCCCACTCAGCCACCCTGGGAGACAAGTCCTATTTCTCGTTAGCCCCCAACTCAGAAGGAATTGAAAGAATTTTCTCACAGTGGTTTAGATGGTGTCGATTAAAAGTATCTGCTTCAGAACAGAATGGCTACCCCTGGACCAGGGCTGGACACTGTGTTCATGGCCTTGTCACCAGAGGCCCAGGAGACAAGGCCTCTGTTGTACCTCCTCACCTCTCAGAAGACTTAGGGCTGCTTTCTTGCTGGTTATCTTTAGTTCTGATCTCCCCCTCCTCCTGTCCCAGCACATCCTGTATAAGCTATTTCTTATACCTCCTTCCATGTCTCTGTGAACAGCAAGATAAGATAGGCATCCAACTCTCAGCTTCCTGTCTCCTTCACTCTGCACAAAGCCCTTTCAGTGGCTTCCAGAACAATCCTCTGTTTTCTCCCCAGCTTACATCATTACTTCTTGCTTTAAAACAACCAAACTGATATTCCATATAACATGCCCTACCTACCGGCCATCAGGCCTTGCACTGGACACCTGGGATTTCCTTCTCTCAATCAGTGCTCTCCCCACTTTATAGGCAGAGACTCCTCGCTGGTGCTGCCATAGCAACTCTGCCTCACCCAGTTGTCACTGCCATTCCCTTCATACTGGGAGCCAGCAGGTCATAGTGTAGTACTTGCAACTGGATTTGGGGATCCAAATCCTTCATCTGAAGACTCAGTTTCCCCTTCTATAAAAGGGGTAACGGTGATCCCCACCTCCACTGGCTCATTGTGTGGATGCAGTGAGACAATACACATAGCACAGGACCCAGTGCAGGGCAAGAACTCAATAAGTAGTAACCATTAAATGAGTTGGATTAGAGTAGGCTAACTGCTGTAACAAATACCAGCCCCCAACAAGTTCAATGCCTTCACACAATAAAAATTGATTCATTGCTCACATAACTGTTCGTGGCAGGTTCTCCACCAGTGTTGGCTCAGGGAACCAGGCTGCTTCCATCTTGGACCACTGAGGTCCTCAGATCTTTTCCAGCAAATAAAAGAAGAGAAAATGTGGAGATTCTGCAGGAGGTTGCTATGGGCCTCGCACAGTTTGGGGGCAAAACCAAACTGCCTTAAACAGCCATGCAGTGCTCGCCCGATTCACCTCTTGCCACATGAGCCCTAGGCAATTTGCCAGAAGAGCCATGCACCCTCACTGCCTGTTCATGCTGTTCTATTTGGAGTCCTCTTTCGCCCACCTGGCCAACTTCTCATTCAAATCTCAGATCAGGTACCACATTCTCCTGGATTCCTGAGCCAAGATGTTGGTCCTCTAGACAGACCCCTCCCTCGCTAGCGCCAAGGTTGGAGTCCATAGCTTCCAAACCAGGCTCTCTAGAGAAAAACTGAAGGTCATTCAGATAAAACAACACATTTCCACTACCTGAGAACTTTCACATGACCTGATGTCACCATACAAAATATGCTGGCCTCTCAAACCACCACAAATCCCAGTAGGCTAGAGAGATAGTGTCTTTCTAAGGAATTCTTTGGCTGACAAACTTCTCAGTCTTCCTGGTTAATATGACCATAGCCTCCAATTTTTATCCCCGTTTGGGTGTCTCTGCCATCCACCACCAGGTCCAGATGGAAATTTAAAGCAGGCTACAGTTCCCTCCACCCCTTTCTTGCAACAGCAGCATGCTGTTGTGTAAGAATGTGCGCTCATGCTATGGGAACCATTTGAGACCATGAGCTGCAACTTGCCAGTGGGCCAATCCCTAATACCACTGCCAAGACACCAGACCACCTACTCCAGACATTAAGTTAACCTGCAGTTACCAGATTACGTACCAGGGCACTCCAAGGGGCCACAGTGAATTCACAGAATAGCTGTGGATATTTTAAATGTTCCAAGGAAATGTAGTATTGTTTAGTATCAGTCAAGGCAGTTTGCAGTTTTAATATTAGATGGTCCTGCATTGCTTTCAGTGACATTACACCTTTGTGAAGCTGGCTTTACAGCAGTTTCCATGATAAAGATCCAAGTTCCTCGTAGAAAGCAATGTGGAAGAAGAATGAGGACAGGTGTCCAACCTGAATTCAAACTCTGAGAAACTGTGCAAGGATGGAAGTTATTGATTTTTTTTTTTTTGGTGGTACTATTTTTTGTTTGTTTGTTTTGGCAGTACCAGGGTTTGAACTCAGTGCTTCACACTTGCTGGGCAGGTGTTCTACACCTTGTGACATGATTCCCTTCTTCTCTGGAATGAAAGTTATTTAAGAACTCAAGTGACCTACTTAATCATAGTTATTTAAGAACAGAAAAAACATAAATATGTGTGTCTCTCAACGTGTATTATTTTCATGCATATTGTTATGTTTATGTAATATATGTGTATTATTTTTTCAATATACATATTTTTTTCAAATGCCTACTGAGTTGTTAGCACATAAAATACTTATTTGGGCATAAGCACTTAATAAATAGAACCATTAGGTAATCCTTTTGACCTAGGTGGAAGTGAATGAGCCGCTACAGTAAACAGTGTATGTCCTTCTATCTCTAGGCCTTTCAGGAAAAAAAACATTCTGGCTGATTTATTCTCCCTAATCTGAGAGCTACAGGTCTTCAATAATTCCTTCTCCAACTGGCCACCATTCATAATGCGGATGCCTGCTAATTCAGGGGCAGACTTGCATTTTGCAGAAAATCCCAGAAACTTAACTCTAGCATTTCTCTTCTCTTCTCTCTCTTCTCTTCTCTTCTCTTCTCTCTTCTGAAACCAGGGCTGCGTTGCTACAGAGATAACTCTGCAGTTGCCTTCAGAGTATAATGACTCGGGGCAGCCTGAGTCTCAATTTCGCCTCTGTCTCCTCAAATTGCAGAATTCACTTGAACCTGAGCAATTTCCTTCCTCGTGGAAGTTTCCAGCACCTTCTTCACTCACCTGCAGTATCAAGTTTAAAGTCTGAGTTACTAATAACTAGATGTGTTGACCATTTCAGAATTCTTTACAGCCAGAAAGTTGCTGAACACAGAGAGCAGTCACTAAGTCTCATCCATAAAGGTCCTTCTGCCATCTGCATGTCCTGAGCAATAAAAGGATAGTAACAATGACTGCCATTTGCTGAGGACCTACTGGGAGCTTGGTGCTAAGAACACATCTCCTTTTTCTTTTACTGTTATCCTTTCCCCTGCTACCAAGATAAAATAATTTCTAACAAAGAGGAAATCCAGGGCTGGGTATGTAGCTTGAGAGGTACAGCATTTGTCTAGCCTAGCATGCATGAGACTTGATCACCAACATCACAAAAAAGAGAGAGAAAAAGAAAAAGAAAGAAAGAAGGAAGAAAGGAAGGAAGGAAGGAAGGAAAGGAAGGAAGGAAAGGCAGAAAAAGAAGGAAGGAAAGAAAGATTCAAATGGTCAATAAACATGAAAAATAACAATGTATACATGTGAGTAATTGTAAAAGTGATAAATTAAAAAAATGAAAAGTCATTTAATCTCTCCAATAGGAAAAAATCAAATTAAAGCAACAAAAATAACATTTCACTATTAGATTGGTAGACTTGTGTGTGTGTGTGTGTGTGTGTGTGTGGTACTGGAATTTTTTTTTTCATTTTTCTTTTATTATTCATATGTGCATACAAGGCTTGGTTCATTTCTCCCCCCTGCCCCCACCCCCTCCCTTACCTCCCACTCTGCCCCCTCCCTCTCCCCCCACTCAATACCCAGCAGAAACTATTTTGCCCTTATCTCTAATTTTGTTGTAGAGAGAGTATAAGCAATAATAGGAAGGAACAAGGGGTTTTGCTGGTTGAGATAAGGATAGCTATACAGGGCATTGACTCACATTGATTTCCTGTGCGTGGGTGTTACCTTCTAGGTTAATTCTTTTTGATCTAACCTTTTCTCTAGTTCCTGGTCCCCTTTTCCTATTGGCCTCAGTCGCTTTAAGGTATCTGGAATTTGAACTAAGGATCTCACCATTGCAAGACAAGCACTCTACCACTTGAGCTGTGCCCTAGCCCTAAAAAAGGGCTTCAGGTATTTTTCGAGCAGGGCCTTGGTTTTTTGCCAGGCCAGCCTAGACCATGACCTTCCTGCTTATTCTTCCCCGTAGGTGAGATGACAGGCATGCACCACTGTGCCCAGCTTTTATTGATTGAGATGGGTTCTCACACACTTTCAGTCTGGATTGGCCTCAAAACATGACCCTCCTGATCTCAGCCAGTGGAGCAGTTAGGATTACAGAGGTGAGCCACTGCTCCCAGCTTTAGAATGGTGAACTTTTTAAAAGTGGTTATTATCCATGGGCAAAGATGGGGAAACAGGCAAATTCAGACATTGCTGGTACAAGAGGCAATGGCTACAATATTTTCTAACCCAATCTTGCAATATTTGTTAAATATTTAGATGCATATTCCAAGATCCAGAAGTCTCAAACTGAGAAATCTATGGAAGTAAAAGACCCAGTAGGTAAGAGAATATGTAGGGACAGAGATAGACAGTAGATAGACAGTGGGGATGATCTCAATGTTCATAATTTGGAAAATAGAACAAAATAGGGACTATCTCTCCTAGAATGGATACTTTCATATTCTCAACATCCCATAGTTTCACTCACTGTTCACAGCTCTCCAGTCTGTTGCTTTCACCCAAACAGCTCCCTGTTTCTGGCAAAATTCTATGAATCCTTCAAGTCTCAACTAAGATATGATCAATTTAGCAGCTTTGCTGAGGCATAATTGATATCGTGCACATGATATATGACCCTGTTTTCATTTTTTACTTTATTTTATTTGTTTTTGTGGGGAGGGGTGAAGTTTTGTTGTTGTTTTGTTTTGTTTTTGTGATACTAGGATTTGAACTCAGGGCCTACACCTTGAGCCACTTTGCCAACCCTTTTTTATGATGGGTTTTTTTGAGATAGGGTCTTGTCAAACTACTTGCCCAGGACTGGCTTTGAATCATGATGCTCCTGATTTCTGCCTCCTGCATAGCTAGGATTACAGGCATGAGTCAATGGTGCCCAGCTTGTGTTTTGTTTTTGTTTTTTTTAAGGGTCTTGTTATACAGCTCAGGCTGGCCTTGGATTTGCAATCTTCCTGCCTCAGTGCTAGGATTCTATAATTGTATGTAGTGTCCACCATCATACCCCGGTTTTTTAAATTTATTTATTTAGCTTCTGGTGATGTTTTTAAAGGGGGTAAGAAAGAAGCATGATGGAAAGTGTAGCTCCTGTGTGTTGGTTAGCAATTGAATGAATGTCACAAACATGAAAAGAAGCCACACACAGAAGAATATATGCTGTGGTCTACAAAGATCAAAACTAATCAAAACTGACCCTCCTGTTGACCTTGGGGGCAGTTCCTGGGCCAGGCACATGGAGACTTTTGGGGTGCTCTTGTCTCTGTTTCTTGGAGTGAATGCTGCTACTGCGTGGGTGTGTTCATTGTGGGATCATTCATGGAGTCATTCCAACTTTATCTTTTCTGGTGTATGTTATACTTCAATAAAAAATTAAAACTGAAACCAATCTGTTTTTAAAAACTATTCTCATGATGTTCTTCTGAACATAATCAAGGGGGAATTTATAAATAAATTTATGTACTTACCAGAATTCTGTTATCAAAGCTACCAGCCGTAACACTTTATTACCATAAAAGTCAAATATCAAAAATGCACAGTTAGAAATTTCATTTAAAAATATGTTTGTTTCTGTAGCAGTGTCCTCTTATCCTTGTTTTCGGTTACCCACAGTCAATTCTAATCTGAAAATATTAAACAGGAAATTCCAGAAATAATCCATTCACACTTTTTTAGTACTGGGGTTTGAACTCAGTGCTTCGAGCTTGTTAGGCAGCTGCTCTACCTCTTGAACCATGCATCCATCCCTTTTTGCTCTGATCATTTTAAAGACAAGGTCTTGCTTTTTGCCCAGGCTGGCTTGGACCCCAATCTTCCTATTTCAGGCTTCCCATTGTCACTGGGATGACAGGCGCACACAATCACACCCAGCTTTTTCGTGTTGAGATGAAGTCTCGAGAACTTTTTTTGCCCAGGCTGGCTTCGAACCATGATCCTCATGATCTCAGCCTCCCGAGTAGCTAGTATACCTGGCTTCAATTCATAAATTTTAAATAACTTTTTTACAATATACTTAGAATTTTTCTATTTTATTATTAGTTATTGCTATTATGTCTTTCTGTCCCTAATTTATAAGTTAAATTTTATCATAGATACAAAGGTGTAGGAAAAAATATGGTACATGTAAGTTTCAGCATTGGCTGTAGCTTCAGACGCCCCCAGAACCGTGGAACATATTGCCATGGACAAGGGGAGCTACTGCACTTGGACTGGAAAATCAGCTTCAGGACAAGAATACCCTCCCCTGAGGCGGAGTCAGGGAACAGACTGTGGCCTTCATTAAAGATCTTTTCCAATTGTTTGTTTGGGTTTTTTTAGGTTTGTTTTTTTTTGGAGACAGGGATCTGACTGCAGCGCAGGCTGGCCTGAAACATGCCATCCTCTTGCCTCAGCCTCCTGAGTTCTGGAATTACAGACATGCCCCACCACACCCAACTTCTGATTTTATTGTTTTCTCCTCCTTCTCCACAATTTCTAACTTCTACAGAAAACAACTAATCTAGCTTAATGGGAAAAATACCCTTTACTCAAAGCTCAGTGTGTTACCTCACTAATAGGAGAAAAGACTGGAAAATGAGTTAAGGGATGAGGGAAAGTTGGTAGAGAAAATTTAAATGTAAGTCTTAAGACTTACAAAAGTTAATGCTATAAGGGTCTAGAAATTCCATGAAGCTAGTCAGACTGGTTTTTAAATTAAACAGGAAAAGAGCTGCTTGAACTATCTGGTGAGTTTAAAATGTTCTTGAGTGTAACTCAGTTGCTCAGAAGCCATCTAGTGTAAAATATTTTAAAAGCAGGGAGTGGGATAAGCCATTAGACTTTTTTTGCTTCAGTTTGTATTTTTCTGATTTTACTGTTCTGGGGTTTCGTTTGTTTGGTTTGGTTTGGCTTTTTGGCAGTCCTGGAGTTTGAACTCAGGGCTTCACATTTGTGGTGATCTACTGGTCGAGCCATGCCTCCAAGCCCCTGATTTTGTATTTAAGGAGAATATTGATCAACTAAATGGAAAGTTTAACTTCTGATTCTGATCAGATGTGTCCACTGCAATATCCTTTGAGTGGTAATCCTTGCAAGAAACATAGAAATGCCCGTTGCTCATTCAGTTTGATTTCAAAGCAAGACCATATCATCAGTAAACATTGCTTTCAACAACACACCTTCCCTTTCCTTCCTCTTCCCTCTCTAGAACTGCCAGAAAGTCTGTTCTGTGCATCAAACCTAATTGGTTGATGTGTCTTTCCATAGAGGTGGGACTGGGTCCCAGGGCCCCCTGGGAAGAGACTATATCAGTTGTTCGTGATTCAGCTGCATCCTAACACGTCTCTCTTCCTTCCTCTGCCTCTCTCTGTACTGCACAGAATTAAATCCAAGACAAATTTATTGCATGGCCCTTTGATTTAAAGAGCATTGAGCAAGAGGCTATTTTAGAAGTGTGTCTTTATGCTGTAAACTTGTGATTCATTGAAAATTAACAAAGACCAGGAAGGTACCTAGGAGGGTATAGGTGAGGGTGTGAGAATGTGAATCTGTGTACGTGTGCATGTGTTTTTAAGCCCTTGGACAAGTACAAGGACTTCCCAGCTTGCTCATACCCAGCACTATCGACATTTAAGACTGAATAACTCTTCTTTGTAGGGGACCATCCTGTGCACTGTATGATGGCTAGCTGCATCTCTGGCTTCTATCCACAAGATGCCAGCAGCAGCCCCAGTTGAAACAACTGGGGCTCAAGGAGCAGAGTCCTTGCCTTGCATGGGTTCCATATTCAGCAACACACACACACACACACACACACAGGTCTCTACTGCCTGATGTCCTTGGGTTGGGGGTGGGATGTTGCTTGAGAGGTGGGATGTTGCTTGAGACTCTATGGGGAAGGCTCCTCTTTCGTGGGGAGGATCAGGTCTCTGTAAGATAACATTGAGGTCCCCACATAGACCCAAGCATTCAGACTGTGACCTGGCATTTTAGAGATGATCTTAATGTTAACTCAGAAATGATTTCTGCCTTGGCGATGGGGCCAGAACCTCTGAGATTACTTTATTGATGTATTCGGCAAATTCTGTGTGCTGACCAATGCCTGAGGAGAGGTCCACATAAGTGTATTGTCAAGAGGCATGGAGCAAAAATGTTTCCTTCCTTCCAGACCCAGATATAATAGCTTTTCTAATTTAATTTTTATTGTAAAATATACATAATATAAAATTCACCATTCTATCCTTTTTTAAGTACAATGTTTAGAGGCATTGAGTTCATTTATATGGTTGTACAGCCGACACCACATCCATCTCCATAACTTTTCCATATTGTAGAACTGAAACTCAATAAACAAATGTACCCATTAAAGGACTCCCCAGTGTCCCCTCCCCAGCCCCTGGAGACCACAATTCCACTTTCTGTCTCTATGAATCTGACCATTCATACAGTATTTGTCCATTTTGTCTGGCTTATCTCATGTAACATAATGTCCTGAAGGCACATCCTCGTAGCATGTGTCAGAATTTCATTCCTTTTCACACACAGAATAATAGTCCATTGTATATGTGTGCCATGTTTTGTTCACCCGCTCATCTGCGGAGTGGATGGACAATGGGTCATGTTCACCACTTAATTATTATGAATAGTGCTGCCACAACCAGAGTTGTAATAATTCTTCTTGATGATTTTTAAGAAGCCTCTTTTTTCTCAGGGTCAGTGGTTGGCTTCCTTAACAGTCTATCTTGTTCTCACTCTCCCTCTCTTGTGTCCTCTCATCTGCTCTGTCTCTGCAATGGATATCTGGCATGAATATCTGCTCAATTTGTAATCCATCCTTCCTTGAGGAAACCACCCTTCCTCCACTTTTAGGTCACATGGATGGGTAGAACTGACATCCCTCCCACCATCATCCAGCTCCCCCAACCTTAACCTCCCTGCCCCTTCAAAGCCTATCAGACATTCTATCTCCCAGGCCAAACAACCTTCTCAGGGCTGAGCATGTGATCCAAGCCAGCCATTGACACACAATTCTGGGACATTTCCTGGAAGTTTTTAGGAGAGGAAGTGCCCTTTCTGTGGGATTGCTGAGGGTGAAGCTATAGACCTGCAGTTTCCTGTCGCCATGTTGGCCACTCTTGGAACCTTTCAGAGGAAAGCAGAGCCCAGACAGACATCATAATTGATAACTCATATTGTGCCTTGGCTCCAGCCACACCTGGACTATCCCTGGTCTTTTTAGGTCTGTTTCTTTCTTAAGTCAGTTTGACCTGAGTTGTCTGTTGCCAAAAAAGAAAAACAGGAGAAGCCATCTCACTGCCCTTACTTTTCTTCCACAGCAACCATTTGCTTTTCAGAGCTCAGAATTTCTAGGAGATATTGGATCAGACATGCCAGAGCAAGAAGACACATCTTTGGCATTTCTGGACCATAGGCACTTGCTCATAGGTGGAGGACATGTCAATACTCCAGTCATCCTGTGACACACCTATTTATCCAGAATAGAGATGAGTAACAAATAACCTCACATAAGCTTTTCAGTCAACATGGTCAACATAACTGTTGCAAAAGGCAAAAGATGAGGCCAAAAGCCACATTCAGAGAAACTGCCCTGGAGTTTATGGCTGCCACAGTTGACCTGAGCCTGGGTCAACTGATAGGCTGTAAATCCCCATTGTCAAATACCAGGAATTCTGACAGTATGAGGAGTCATCTGTATTCTTCATCATACTTTTTTGGGAATTCAAATGTCCCAGTGAGAATTAAGTATCAGCATGATCCATGTGGCTACCTAGGACCTTAGTACCCTAGGCCCATGGGAAAGGAAGAGTGGCATGACCATAGGGGTCCATAGGACCCCAGCCAGAAGCCCAATGGAGTGGCTCAAGAAGTGTGGTAATATCTGGCTGCAGCTACAAGTTTTCAACCATAGGTGGGCCAGGATTTTCTCAGTAGAGCAAAAATGGGGGTCATGTGACACTAACCCGCAGTGGGAATAGGACCCCAGGCAGCAATTAGGAGTGACAGGGTAGAGTGAATGAGCACAAGCAGAGGGTCAAGGGTTCAGCTGAGTGAACTCTGTCATCAGGCACGGGTTCATTATGTAAGAAACAGAGTGAAAGCAGGTGGAGGTGTCAATGCGGGCTGGGGTGGAGGTATTAAATTAAGACTACAAGTCAGAGGCAACAGTAGGTCAATGGTTGACCCCAGACACAGTAGGTTACAGTTTTGTTTACTTCATTTTGTCCTCTCAGCAACTATGGAAGGCAGATTTCATAATGATCTTCATCTTACACATGAAGGAGCTTAGGCCCAGAGAGGTAAAGGGCCGTCCATATGCCAAGACCATACACTTGTGAACAGCAGTGCTGAATTCAACCACGTCTTCCCCCAACACCAGTGCCTTTTTTCTTTTCAGTCTCCAAACTTGGTGAAATGCCATCTTAAAATCTTTATTTGCTTTTTAAAAAGTTCCTTAGGTTTGGCAACTCACTCTGCAAACACTATTATTTCCATAATCATGGTTACACACACATATATAGAGTAAAATTGTACTGCATTAGCATAGCTATGTTTCTCAATTCTAAATAATGTTATCCTTCTGCTCAGGAGAAACACAAACAACCCTATCGACCTGCACAATAAAATTTTATCTTTGATATACAAATTGCTATCAGATAAAACAGCTTTCTATGAAAGATAAGTCATGCATTATATTTCAAGGAATCCTTTGAGTAATGCCCAGAATTAATAATTTATAGGAACCTTTCATGATTGGATGCATAGTAGACAGACTGCCTACTAGCCCTGAGTTAAAAAAAACTGTACCAAAAAAAAACCCAAACTTTCAACGGGAGGAGAAAAGGAGGGAGAAGAAGAGGATCACAGAATGTCACTTATGTATGTATGGAGATAGTATAAAGAAACCCACCAAATATTGTTTTTTAAAAGGAGGGAGGGTTACGGGAATATAATAGAGGGAATAAACTTGCCAAAACACACTTTATGCATGTATGAATATTCACATGAAATTCCCTTGCATTATAATAAATCCTAAAGAAGAAAAAACAAGAATCAAAACACTCAGATCCTTGATAGCTGGCATGTTTTTTAAAACAAGTCTTTTCATATTCAAATATATGCATAGACATTATTGGGATTCACAGTCATTGGTAAAATATATCTAAACAGTGTTAGGAAAACTGACTAGCTTTGTTTTATTTTAAAAAACAAGTTTTTTAACCTCAAAATAAATTTCTTTGCTATATAATTATCTTTTCTTTTTTTATAGTGTATATTAGACTGTGCAAAGTACAGGGTTTCAGGACATTTCCATACATGCATATAAGCACTTTTATTGCATTCATTCCTCTACTACTTTTCCTTATCCTCTCCCCCTTTTCCCTTCTCCTTTTACTTTCATGACCTTGATTGTTGTGTCTTGTTCCCCCCCACACACACCCCAGATTCCACATAGGAGAGAAAACGTGATATTTGTCTTTGTGTGAGTGGCTTATTTCACTTAACATGATGATCTCCAGTTCCATCTTCCAGCAAACAACATCATTTCATTCTTCTTAATGGCTGAGTAAAACTCCATTGTGTATATAAACCACATTTTATTTATCCATTCATCTATTGGTGGGTATCTTGGCTGTTCTGTAACCTGACTATTGTGAATCAGGCCAAAATAAACACGGCATGCAAGTATCTCTATGGTGAGCTGACCTTGATTCTTTTGGGCATATACTCAGAAGTGGTATGGCTGGATCATATGGTAGTTCTATTTTTACTTTTTTGAGGAGCCTAGATACAAATTTCCATAGTAGCTGGGCTTCCATTCCTACCAGCAGTGTATATGGGTTCCCTTTTCCCCCTCACCCACATCAGCATCTGTTGTTATTTGTTTTCTTGAGGATGGCCATTTTGACTGGGGTGAGGTGACTCAAAACAAATTTTAAATGAACAAAGGTTAAAATGTAAAAGAGAGGTCATAAAAGCACTAAAAGAAAACATGGTGAACATCTCTGTAATCACAACAGGGAGAGCCTTGACATGAATACTAGATACTTCTCATAAACAAAGAGATTGCATCAATCAGCCCCAGATAAAATACAGAACTTCTGGCCCAGAAAACAAAAGTGGTTACCAGAAACAAGGTTCAAAGACAAATGAAAAACTAGAGGAAAATATTACTCACAAAGATTTAGTGTTACTATCCCTACTATGTAAAGAGCTCTTATAAATCAACATGAAAAACACCACAGGGAAAAATGGGCAAAAAATACAAACAAGGACTTTGTGAATAACAAATTCACAAGAGCACATGAAAAGACATTCATAGGAACTAAACAAAGAAATAAGTGTAGAAGTATCAGTGTGTTTTAAATTTATTGAATTGGCAATTTAAAAAGACTGATAATATCAAGTGCTGATAAGGATATCGTAAGACAGGTTCTTGAGCATATTTGATGAGGGCACATGTGTATTTATACATATATTACATGTGTATGATATATATGTCATCTATATAAATGTCCTATATATCAAACAGTAAATAAAATGTTATATGCTTTAACTCAATAACTCTATTACTAGGAATTTACCCTTGAGGGCAAAAAAAGTAAGTGAAGTAAGTGTAAAAGGATGCTCATTGTCATGCTACTTATAGTGAACAAAATATGGAAGCAATATAAAAGTACATCCACAGAACCACTTAAGCAGTTGTTAAATGATCATGTAGATTGCCAAACTATGGCCTGTGGGCTACTTGCTTGTTATTCTATAGACTGCTCACTGAGAAAGTTTTTACATTTTAAATGGTTATTAAGTATCTATGGAATATCTTCCTAGTCTGTAAAATTTTATGTATTTACTATTTAGACTTTTAAGAAAAAGGAAACCTCCTAACCCCTGTTGTTGATTTCTATATATTATAGAAATTTTAGAGTAAAAAGACAATTTATAAAACAGCATGTATCATATGGTTCCATTTAGGTAAAAATTAAATATATACACAATATGTGATTATGCAGAGATAGCTAAAATATGGTTGCTAATATATTAATCGTCACCATCTTTAAATGGTACAAAATATATTTCTAAGTTCTACTGATGGCCATAAAAGACTGACCTAATAAAAAGACATCACGCTAAATACTCTGATGATGTCAGCTCTCTCCGAGTTGAACTTTACCCTAAGTAAGACAAAACAAGGAGTTCAGAAGGGGTTTGAAAAATGATATTAAGTATATTAGGTATAACAATAGCTAGCTGCTATAACACATGTGCCTTTAATCTCAAAGGCTTAACCACATTAAATGTTGTGTTTGATTCACTCTTGAGTATTTAGCAGGAGGCCATCCATGCTGTGATTCAGTAACCAGCACCTTCCATCTATGTCTCCACAATTTTTAATAACTGCCTTCCAAGGTTGCCAGAGAAGAACAGAAAAGATTGAGAAGTAGACCCATTTCTATAGCAAATCAGGTGCAAAGTGGCACCTCCCCCAACCCCATTAATTCTACTTACCATTCCATTGGTGAGAACTAGTCACATGTCAACACTTACATGCAAGGGATTCTGGGAAATGTAGTTTCAGGCTGGGCAGCAACTCCCCCAGCAAAGGAAACAATGACTCTTTGGGGAATCACAAGGAAAGGTGAGTGTGTGAGAACAACAAGGAGAGTTATGGGAAAGAAGAGAATTAGAGAGAACTAGCCCTAACCAATTCACCAGAGTGAAAACAGACTAAACAGTTTAGAACTGGAGCAGAAACAGGCAAGTCACTGGAATAGAATGTAGAGACCAGGAAATGTCCCAAATATTTTTAGGAATGTGGTTTATAGTAGAGTTTCCAGTCATGAAGAGTGAAGAGACTGTGAGGACAGTAGGCTAATCTTCGGGGGAAATGAAGCTACATCCTTACCTTTTTTCTTATAAGAAAATAATTTTTATAGCCAAGCATGGTGGCTTATGTCTATAATCCTAGCTACTCAGGAGGTGGAGATTGGGAGGATGGTGGTTTGAGGGTAACCAGCGTGAAAAGTTAGGAAAACCCCATTTCAACCAATGAAAAACTGGGTATGATGTTGTGTCCCTGTCATCCCAGCTACACAGGAAGCACAAATAGGATGATAACCATCCAGGGTGGCCTGGGCATAAATGTGAGACCTTATTCAAATAAAACAAAAAGGGCTGGGAATGTGGCTTAAGTGGTAAAGCACCTGCCTAGCAAGTACTGAGTCCCCAATATTGCCACAAAGAAAAAAGAAAGAATTTTTAGATAGAGCAAAATTTAAATGTTAAAAAATGTAAAAAGAATTTGTATTGGGCTGGGTGTGTAGCTCAGTGGTCGAGCATGTGTATAGCACGCAAAAGGGCTTGGGTTCCATCCCCAGCACCAATGGGTAAAAAGGATGCATATTAATTAATTTGTACTATTGAAAAGGAAAAGACCTTCCTCAGCAGAACACAAAACACAAAGTATACAAAGGAGACACGACCTTGATACCAAGGTGAAAGCACTCCAATGAAGACAAGCTGTGAAAAATACACACATTCAAGACCCACGGGTAGAAAGCACAGCCTCATTAGATTTAGGGAGCATCTTTGCAAATGGGAAGTGTGCACTCCTTTGACCCACCAATCCCATAACTAACTCCGCAGAACAGGTGCTCCACTAGCATACACAAAACAAGTAGCCAAAAGTCACTAAGTCATCACTGTTAAATCAAGAAATTATCATACAGCTGATAAAATGATGTGGGTCCTTATGTATTCATGTGGAAAAATCTAAGTGTTTTATCAAGTGAAAAAAGTAAGGTAGAATGTCTACAGCATGAGTGCTTTTGTTTTTCAAAGGATATACTTGTGTATGCATTTCAGTTACAAAGAATATAATTTCTGCTATATTATAAACATTACCATTTTAATTTAAAACTATTGTCATTCTTTTAAAGGTATTTCATTCAGAAATGGAATGCAAATAACACAGCAATTTTCATATCTAGCCAATACCTATTTTAAAAGTATATAACAAGTTGGGCACCAGTTGCTCACACCTGTAATCCTAACGACTCAGGAGGCAGAGATCAGGGAGGATCACAGTTTGAAGCCAGCCAACAAATAGTTCCCAAGACCCTATCTCAAAAAAACCATCACACACACAAAAAAGGGCTAGTGGAATGGCTCAAGGTGTAGGCCCTGAGTTCAAGCCCCAATACTGAAACACACACACACACACACACACACACACACACACACACACACAAGCTCATCTAAAGCAATTGGAATTTTTACACTGATCCTTTCATTACTTGAACTTATATTTTCATTCTATTTCTGTCTACCCTAGATGTTTTAAGCTTGAAAATTTGTACTGATCGTCCTATCATACTTCAATATATAAAGTATATTATTATGTTAGTTATATAAGTACATATATTGGAGTACATTTGTAGAGAAAATGAGGGGAAAATAAATGTTTTTATCAATTTCCTGTGACCATTGACTCTAAATGTTAATTATATTCCCTTATGGATTGAGCTATCATTATAATAATTAGTGGTAGACAATTGATCAAAATAATCCACCTATATTATAAATGTTGATGAGTAATTATTAGACATAAAAAATAAAATTTTATTGGAAATGATTCTTTTAATGACATAGATCAGGTTTCACTTACTAATTCAGTTAATTCACAGAGCCCAAGATGACTGTAACTCATTTTATAATGAGACAGGACCTAGCATCAACTGTTTCCACTTTTCATTTTTTAGAACATAGGCATGGAGACAGGCCTTTCACAAAATAAATAGAAAGGGATTATAAAAGGCTTTCCAAACAACGTTGAATTCCTTTTGCATTGTAATGCCCCAAATAACCTATCTATTCAAAAAAAAATTAATCAAGCTGACTGCTTCATCATATCCTCCTTCAATTTGGTTGAAAGAATACTTCTCAAGCTAGATACCAGTGGCTCACGCCTGTAATCCTGATTACTTGGGAAGCTGAGATCAGGAGGATGGTGGTTCGAGGCCAGACTGAGCAAATAGTTCTTGAAACCCCATCATAAAAATAACCAGAACCAAATGGACTGAAGGTATAGCTCAAGTGGTAGAACGCCTGTTTTGCAAGCACAAAATCCTGAGTAAAACCCTAGTCCCAAAAACTTCTCAAACCTTAAAACAAACAAAACAAAGATTTCAAGGGGTTGTGGCTCAGTGATCGATCATTTGCCTAGCATGTAATGGGCCCTGGGCTCCATCCCCAGCACCCACCAAAAAAAAAAAAGGAGACAGTTTAGACTTGGTTAGTGTTATTTACATTCACAATGTCCACATCTCACCTGTTTCTAATTGTTCCCTTACACCAGGTTTAACCCTGGTCAAAATGCTGATGTGGGATGAGTAGGTGTTCTTTTGTGAAGTAGGAGGAGGCAAGAATCTAGGGGCACTCCTAACAGTGAGGTTCTGAAAATAGGGGCCCTTAAAATACGGGTTTTTTTTTTCTTTTTTTGGTGATAGTACTTGGTTTTGAACTCAGGATCCCACACTTATCAGGCAGGAGATCTACTACTTAAGCCGGGTCTTCAGTCATTTTTTTGCTTCTAGTTTTTGTTTTGTTTTGTTTTTGTTCCACGCTGGCCTGGAATCACAATCCTCCTACCTACACCTCCACGCTGGGACAAAGTCTTGCTAACTTTTACCCCCGGCTGGCCTTAAACCGCCATCTCCTGATTTCTTCCTCCTGAGTAGCTGGGATTATAGATTTGAGCCACTGTGTCCAGAAGTGTATCTTGACCTCATCCTCCTCTTGTTTAATACCCCCTCCATTTTTGATACCACAGATATACTGTATATCTGTTTATGTTCTGTGCAAGGTAACAACCATTCCCCAAGACCAGCTCTGCACCCTTGGGGTTCTATGACTTGCCACTGAAAATTCAATCTAACAGTGTCCCTGCCATCCCTTGGGAAGTCATCACAGCTCCTGAAAGGAAACCTGGACCCTTTTGAAGCACACTGCTCCAGCCATGTGGAACAAGTCTTGGTGACTCAAACAGGTCAATCTTTCTTTTGTTCAGAAACCCTTCCTCTTCACTGCTCACCTCACGTCTCACTCACCTGGTACATCTTCAGGTCTCAGCAGTACCCTTCATACACCTTCCTGGACTTGCCACAAGAACTGGCATGGCCAATTCCAGGTCACATGTATACTCTATCTGGTGCCACTGCTGGATGCTCTGGGAGCATGAAGATCATGCCTTCTGGGTCCTTTGTTAAATCTTTATACTTAGCATACAGCTTGGCATGAAATAAGCATAAATGAAAGAACCAATCAACTAGTCATTTGCCTTCCTCCCCCACATGTATTGGTTAGTTAGTGAGTGGCTTAAAAGCAAAAATCATTCCGTTAGCTCACAATTCTGTGAGTCAGCTTGGCAGCTCTTTTTGTCTGTGCTGGCTTGTCTGGTCTCAACTGGGCTTACCTATAATCTGTGGTCAGCTGTCAAGTTGTCTGGGGCCTGCATAGAGGGAGGCTTCACCCAAGACAGCTCGTCTCTGTCCCTAGACCCCGCCCAGCAGGTGAGCCAGGGCTTATTCACATGGTGATCACACAGGTCCCAAGTACAACAAGTGAGGTAGGCTAGGATTAGGGAAAGGTCAGGACCATAAAAAATATGTGACTCAATATTGCATTTCAGATTGATCATGCTTGACTCAGGGACCACCCTCACCTGGCCTGGGAACCACCCATGTCCCTCCCCACTTATTGATTACTGGGTGGGAATCACCTGGTTCTACACTTCCTATATGTCAGCAAAAGTTTTAAAAGCACCTGGAAAATAGAAGCACACTCTCTTTGCCTGCAGATTCCACCTGCACCTACCATGCTCCCTTTTACATTTCCCTTCCCTAACTTTTAATAAGCTCCCTTTACACCCATGTGTCCTGCCATGGATTCTTTCTGGAGGGACACAAAGAATTTGGAAGTCTTCTGATCACAGACTGCACCAGCACCATTAAGATAAGGAGAACCCCAATGCACAAGCACCTTTCAGGCTGCTGCTTGTGTTTCTTATTATCCCATTAACCACTGCAAATCTCACGGCCTCCCATGAGAAACAGATGCCATCTCTTCCTGAAGAATGGGGGCACCCCTACTCATGAGGAGGTGAAAGCCGCCCTCTGTGACTCCTTTTCCTAGACAAGGTCTGGATGCCCCTTGTAATGTGGTTTCACCAGGATAATCCTAGGGTCCCTCGTCCTACTTCTAAAGAGCCACCCTCCCCTCCCACCGGTCTAATGAGTTCCATTTCCATAGGTCTCCAATCTTCCATTTCTTTCTTCTCTACCTTCTAGAAGCCATGAACTACCCATGGGCTTTAGACCTCCAGGTCTTAAACTCACCCACAGTTGAGAAGCAATGGTGGATAAGCCCAGGACAGCAATGGGCCTTGGCCAAGTTCCCCTAGCTCTCCCAGCCCCCTTGATTACTCACTTCATCAGTGGATTTAGCAAGTTCTACCTGCAGACCCAGCAACATGATTTCTCTGCCACTGAGCTTAGCAAAATCTTGTTTGCAGACCAAGCAATACAGTTTCCCTGACAGTCTGCCTTTCTCATCAGGGGTTCAATGGGAGTTTGTGATGTGGCCCTGTGGGCAGCCTCAGCTAAGCAACACTTGCATTATTGCAGGAGTTTTTGTTATTGAATGCATCTTTGTTTCTTCTTGTGCTAATGTCCAAGCAGACAAATGTTAAGAGAGGGCAGAGCACATCACCTTTTCCATAACCTAGTTGGGTGACCAATGCCGATAGTGCCTGGGTCCCCCACATCTGAATCCCAAGCATGGTTTCCTTAAGTAATCAGAAGTCAAATATTTTGCTAAAGGTGGGATTGTATCATCTTTCACACGATGACGTCTCAAGGTCATTGAAGCAACATGGAGTCAGGTGAGGAGCTAGTAAATCTCATGGCTGACAATGATGGCTCAAATGTCAATTTTAAAAAATCACACCTTTGCCCACTGATGTTCACGGAATGACCGGTGACATACAGCAAGGTCTTGCTGATCCTCAATCCCTGAAGCCCACAGAAAATAAAAGTCCTAGTCTAAATCTAAGGACAAAAACTCCCCCACCTGACCTATAGGAGGAGCTAGTGAGCACAGCCCAGTTTCCAGGGCTTAATGGCACCCAACCCAGTTTCCAGAAATGACTGCCCCTATGCCTGCTGACTCCAATAAAAGTGGCATGTCTTGAGACCCTCAGAGCAGGGACTCATTCTAAAGTCTGTCCTGCTTTCTTCTCTGGAGAGTGTACTTTCACTTTGCTTTGCCTGAATAAACCTGCTTTTGCCAAGTCAACTCTGCATCTCACATTGAATTCTTTTTTTGACAAGACCAAGAACCTTCTGGCCCTGGAGCTCAGACCTCCAGATCTACTAACAGGAGTACTTAATTAGCCCTGTAATTATTTTAATTTATTGCTTTACTGGCTTCACTGTCTTTCCCAGGAGCTGGAACATGCCATGATGTACAAGGAGCGTATCAGCTTTATGCACGGTGGGTGCCTGATACATAGAAGGTGCTTGAGAAATACTTGTGGAAGGAATTTAAAATGACAAGAGACACAAAGGCAACAGTCAGGTGCTGAATTACGATCATGGGAAGTTTACAGAGGGTGATGAGGAACAGCCCTTCTGAGAAGGGTATTGTTTAACTTCATGGGAAAGGGACCAGCAGGTGCCTGGGCCCTTCAGAGGCAATTTAGTAGATTAGGGAAACAGAAAAAGGCAAGGCTCAGAGTGTCATGGGCAAGGGAGGATGGCATGAGATGAGGGGAGGAGACAGGCCATTCTGGGTCTTAGTTCTGGAAGGCTGGGGAGGAGCTGAATTTCACACCAAAGGGAATGTGGGTTCTTGGAAGCTTTAAAGAGGGTTGTGGAGTTGTCCATTTTATATTTGGAGCAGCTTTCTCAGAATGAAGCTATCCCTCTGGTACAGGCTTTATTTTCCTATGAAAAATGTAACTCTGCTTTCCACCAGTTTGGCTCTTAAAAGCATTTTGTTCTGCACCACTCCATCAGTTTGATCTCCATGTTTTTGCCCAAAGTCTGGCCTCAAATTCACTGCCACCAAATCTTTTTTTTCTTTTATTATTCATATGTGCATACAAGGCTTGGGCCATTTCTCCCCCCTGCCCCCACCCCCTCCCTTACCACCCACTCCGCCCCCTCCCGCTCCCCCCACCCCCTCAATACCCAGCAGAAACTATTTTGCCCTTATTTCTAATTTTGTTGTAGAGAGAGTATAAGCCATAATAGGAAGGAACAAGGGTTTTTCCTGGTTGAGATAAGGATAGCTATACAGGGAGTTGACTCACATTAATTTCCTGTGCATGTGTATTACCTTCTAGGTTAATTCTTTTTGATCTCACCTTTTCTCTAGTTCCTGGTCCCCTTTTCCTATTGGCCTCAGTTGCTTTTAAGGTATCTGCTTTAATTTCTCTGCGTTAAGGGCAACAAATGCTAGCTAGTTTTTTAGGTGTCTTACCTATCCTCACCCCTCCCTTGTGTGCTCTCGCTTTTATCATGTGCTCATAGTCCAATCCCATTGTTGTGTTTGCCCTTGATCTAATGTCCACATATGAGGGAGAACATACGATTTTTGGTCTTTTGGGCCAGGCTAACCTCACTCAGAATGATGTTCTCCAATTCCATCCATTTACCTGCAAATGATAACATTTTGTTCTTCTTCATGGCTGCATATAATTCCATTGTGTATAGATACCACATTTTCTTAATCCATTTGTCAGTGGTGGGGCATCTTGGCTGTTTCCATAACTTGGCTATTGTGAATAGTGCCGCAATAAACATGGGTGTGCAGGTGCCTCTGGAGTAACCTGTGTCACAGTCTTTTGGGTATATCCCCAAGAATGCCACCAAATCTTGTATAAAAATTTCCAGCTTTCAGGAACAATATTTAAACATATCTGTTATGTGGCTTTCATTCTTACAAATTTTCTAATACTTACTGCTTTTGCATTAAATCCAGCTTCCCAAAAGCTATGTAATTGCATTCCTTTGTTTTGGCCTCATAGAGCTGCCTGTGAGGAATTTCATTTCAGCAATAAGTCATTGGTTTGCATCAAGGGACCCTGGACCAACAGCTAGCCAGCCCCAAGTCTGTAAGCCTGTGAATCACAGGGATCTCACTGAGGATGCTCAGAACTTTCTCTGGGGTTCTGGCAGGAAGAACTGTGCCTCCCTCGCTCAAGTGGCCGACTGTGCTTTAATGGAAATGGAATCAAGTCTCAACCCTTACAAGGACTTGGGGGGAGTATGATTTGTGGCCCTCATCCAGTACATGCAGGGACCATAAAGTATGCCTGGGGTTTGAACTCAGGGCTTCGCTATTGCAAAGCAGTCCCTCACAAAGCGGGTACTCAAAGCAGCACTTGTGCCACACCTCCAGTTCATTTTGCTCTGGTTATTTTGGAGATAGGGTCTCGAGAAATATTTGCCCAGAGTGGCCTGGAACTGTGATCTCTCTGATCTCAGCCTCCCAAGCAGCTAGGATTACAGGCGTGAGCCACTCTGCCTGGCTTGAGACCCAGTATCATTCCTGGCCTTTTTAAAGTTCATGTTCCAGATCTTGTAAGCATGTGTTTCGCCATTTGTCTTGCTATGATTTCACCAGCCATCTTCCTTTGTAGAACAAGGAGGGATATAAAGAGGTAAACCAAAATATAAATACTACACATCCTGCCCATTATGGGCATTTTATTAATTACCATCCAACTTTCCCACCCAAAATGAAAAAAGTCAAAAACTCAAAGATGAAAATCTAGTTGCACTCTGCTTCCAACTTCATCCACTTCCTGATGATGTGTAAACACTGTCTGCAGACACAGCAACAGAATAAAACTGACTGCACTGGGCCCCTGCTGAGCTAAAGAGCTCCTCAGTGCTGTCTACCTTGTCCATCTTGCCTTACAAGAGCTGGGAAGCCAGATGTCCCTACCCTACCCTCTTTTGCAAGTAGATCGTTCTGGTGTGCCAGGTTTAGCAGATAAACATAAAGGACACCCAGTTAATTTGAATTTCAGGACACCACAATTTTTTAGTATGAACATGGCCCAAATTTTGAGTAAACAATTTTAGTGTATATATATCCCAAATGTTAAGTGGGACTTACACTTTAAAAAAATTGTATTTGTCCGAAATTCAGTTTAAGTGGGCATCCTGTATCTTACCTGGCAAATTCTTACTATGAGATATATGAGTTAGAGAGGCAAGTGTTTTGGGTTTTTTTGGTAGTACTGGCATTTGAACTCAGGTCCTCACTGTTGCTAGGTATGTACTCTACCACCTGAGCCACTCCACCAGCCTAAGGCAAGTGTTTTGGGGAAGAATTTTATTCTGAATAAAAGATAATACTAAATAAAAGACCCACTGCCAAGAATACAGGTGATGACTGGCACTCTGGCAACTCTTTTGTGATAAGTAAATAAGCTACAGATTAAAAGTCAACATGCTGGGGAAAACAGAAGGCATGAACTCAAGCACTTGATTACAGTCTTCAATATTCCATTACTTAAGCTGAGAGCATTTTGGTAGTTTTTTATAAAGCCAACTCTGCAACTAAGTATTCAAAAGCCTCATTAAGAATTATAAGAGGGCTGGTGGAGTGGCTCAAGTGGTAGCATGCGCCTAGCAAGTCTGAGTTCAATTTAAAAACAAAACAAAATAAACAAGAAAAGAACTGTAAGACTGGGTTGAGGGTGTGGCTCAAATGGTAGAGCATCTGCCTAGCAAGTGGCAGTTCAAACCCCCAGTACCGCCAAAGGGAAAAAGCAAAACTGTAAAACCTTGTAGAAAATTATTATTTCACCAACAGCACTGAAGGTAGTGGGGAAAAAAGGTGGGGGGGGGAGAATAAACTGATCTGATAAATGTGAAGAACTGAGGCAGCTGGGCAACCACATCATACAATAGTGATGGGGGTGGAGAAGACAGGGGAAGAAACATACAATGTAGCAGTCAAAAGCTCAAGCGAAGGCTGGTGGAAGGGCTGAGCTGAGCACCAAGCGGTAGAGCACCTGCCTAGCAAGGGTGAGGCCCTGAGTTCAAACCCAAGACTGCAAAAAAAAAAAAAAAAACCTCAAGGGCCAGGGTGGTGGTGTAGTTCAGTGGCTCCTAGCATGCAGGAGGCCCTGGGTTTCATCCCCAGAACAGTTAAACACCACACACACACACACACACACACACACACACTGCTTTAGAGTTAACCTGTCAGGTTTCAAATTCAGTTCCTCCAAATTTATTGGCTGTTTACAGATATACCCTCATTTCTTCATCTTTAAAATGAGGATTTAAACAGAACCTGACAAAGAGCTTTTACAGGGACAGAATGAACTGACACGAGCATGCAAACACAGACTCTGGAGATCACAACAGCACAGGCCCTATACCTCTGTGCCTGCCTCAGGAGCACTTCCCTGGCTCTGGAGCCCCAGGATTTCCCATACTTTATAGCAAGTGTGGCTCACCGAAGGGCACGCATCACATCTGTCCTCATACAGCACATGCTCGTTTATTGAATAAAATAATAAAAGGAGGAGTTGAAGAAAGACATCATGTCTGCTTTGTGGTGGGCTTTGAGGGTGGGCAGGGTGGCACGGGTGAAACCCAGGCCCTGTAAACTATGATTATCATTGTGGGATAGGGTTTGAACTCAGGGCCTTGCACTTGCTACACAGCAGACTTGAGCCACACCTCCAGTCCTTTTTCCTTCAGTTATTTTTAAAGATCGGATCTTGTGTTTTTGCCCAAGGTCAGCTCAGACTGTCATCCTACCTAAGCCTTCCAAGCTGCTGAGACCACAGCCATGTGCCACCACACCTGACTCAATAATATATTTGAAACAGGGTGTTGCTCAGGCTGGCCAAGAACTGGGTGCACATGATCCTCCTGCCTCAGCTTCCCACATAGTTGGGGCTATAGACATGCACCATGACTCCCGGCTACAGTCCAGTATATGATGGCTGGCAGTACTTGCTTTTGTTGACTGGCCCACCTTGCAGAGCACAGAACAACATTAGACAATCAGCAGAATTCCAACACACAGCAATTGGCAAGTGAGATTTATTTAAACAATGATAAGTCAACAGGAACAGAACCTGGTACGACCACCTTGGTAACCAAGGGTTCTCAGAGTGTGGGCGGAGACCAGAAGACTTGGCCTACCCATCCCTCAGTAAGCCCAGTGTATCTTCTTAGAGAGGCCAGAGGGCGTCAGCTTCCGGCTCAGCAGGAGCCTTCCATAGATCAACAGTTTATCTCCTTCAAACCTGAGGGGAGGAAACACACAGGTGCTGTCAGGACACAGCAGAGAAAAGGTGATAGTGGCACGGGCCACCAGGACAGCCCAGAAAACACCAGTGGGTCTCGAGCTCCCTGCAGCTCTGCTCTCCAGCAGCTAAGTGAAATGAGATTATGCCAAGCAACAAGTGGTTGGGCAGGATTCTGTTTATCATTGTTATAGAAGGGATTAAGAAAACATTGCAATTTATGGGCTGTCTGCAGTAAATGTTCAAAATCTACCTTTTAACCGCTGACCTGTGAGCAAAGGTGGAGGCAGTTCTTCATTATGCAGATAAGCACTGATAGCTCCGGCAGAGTGTGGGGACCATAGTATGTTCAACATACTGTTTCCTTGTAAGAACCAGAATTAACTTCATTGTCAAAAGCAGGAGGAAGTTAAGTAAATTCAGTCATAGTGAAAGAATTTAAAAAACTCATTAAAATATACTGAGTTTTTCACAGTAAGGAGGAAATGCTTGTGTTATGATATCAAGTTGGAAAAAAATCAGTAACCAAAGTTACATAAACACATAAATTGAACTCTACTGCATCTAAGACAGCATTTAGAATAGAAAATACAAGCTACCACACATTATCAGACTAACAGGCTGATGGCAAAATTTCTTTGCCATACTTTTTACAGGTTTCCAAATTCTCTACTAAAAACTATTATTTTATAATTGCAGGGAGAACAACGATATAAAAATGCACAAGTAAATGATTTTTAAATCAAAAGCAAATGTAAAGTGATTCTGTGGGCTAAACTGCACAGCTGGGTAAATTTGCAAGGAAGTACAATGAAAGACCAAGCCAGTGATTACCAGTCTCATGTCAACTGGGAATTTTCACACAGGGGACAGTACCTGCCTGTCAAGGTCTTTGATCTCTACCAGCTGCCTGTCTGCTGTCTGAAGTCACATGTCACTTAGGTCACAGCTGTATGAAGCTTGAAGGGCAGCTCTACAGGGGCCATGGTCTACACTGGGCTAGAGAAAATCCAGGAATAACCACTGGGAAGTAAGAACCATCTGGGGTAGTTGTGGAGGATGAACTGGGTCAAAACCAAGATAATGAGACCCTGAGGCAGACAGCTATACTATACCTGAGCTAATGAAGAAGATATACACTGGTACTTTCATTAAGATTATTACTTTAAACTCTCAAGGTCCTTAACCTTCCAAGTACAGAAATTCAAGAGAGACCTGGCAAGGGTTGGCTGATGTTTTGGGATCTGTGACAAGCAGTTCTCCTGACCTCAATGCTACAAAACCCCAGAAGATGTGTATGTGAATGCTTGGCATACACTTGTGGATATGTATATGTAGTTCTCCAGTGCTTTTTGAGCGTAAAGTTCGAGATATGCCTTTTCATTGTTTGGAGGAGAAACATTCCCCACTTCTAAAGCAAAGTAACAAAAGGATGATCTCATACCAAGTTCCTGTCCTCCTCTGGTTGCCCAGCACAGGCAGTAGTGCTGCATTAGCTGCTCTAGAAGCTCCATTTCATCCAGGAATTCAAGGGATTCTATTCTGTGCAGAGAATCAAATTAGGAAAACATAACATTATATAATTAAAAATGAAGGTGATTATCCATAGCTACTAATAAGGAGAGATGTTCATGACATATTAAGTGAAAAGAAAACAGTTACATGAGGCTGAGGGAATGGCTCAAGTGGTAGTAAGTGTGAGGCCCTGAGTTCAAACCCCAGTACTGCAAAAAAAGACAAATACAAACCAGAAAAACATACTTGTAACACAAATGACAAAGGACTGATTTATTTATTTGTTTTGCTATATATAGAACTATTAAATTTCAGTAAGGAAAACAATTTTAATTCACATAAAAGATGGGGAAAAGAACTGTTCACTGGAAAAGAAAAATGAGGTTTTCAATCTCATTTATGAGAAAAACAGTGTACATGAAAATACAAGCTACATTCTCAACCTCCAGATGGGCAAAGGCCAGCCTGAAGTGCATGCTAACAAAGAACAAAGGTGCCATCTGAACTACTGGCAACGTTACAAAGCAGTACCACCTCTCTGGAGGGCAAAGTGATAAGCTATAAGTGTTTAAAATGTGTATCCTTTGACTAAGCAATTCTGCCTTTAAGAATTGGTCTGGGGCCATGGCTCAAGTAGCAGAGCAACTGCCTAGCAAGCAGAAGGCCATGAGTTCAAACCCCAGTGCTGCCAAAAAAAAAAAAAGAATTTACCCTACATGTACACAAAAATACACATTCAAAAGCACTCTCTAGAGCATCATTGCTCCAATGCAGTAACAAACTAGATGGTCTGAATCAATTAAAACACAACACATTCATACTGGGAGCAGTAGCTCAAGCCTATAATCTTAGCTACTTGGGAGGTACAGATCAGGAGGATGGCAGTTTGAGGTCAGCTCTGGCAAAAAGTTTAAAAGACCCCATCTAAACCAATGGGTTTGGTGGTGCATGCCTGTCATCCCAGCTATGCAGAGAAGCACAAATAGGAGGATCATAGTCCAGGCCAGTCCAGGCATAAAGTGAGATCCACAGAAAGGTCTGGCAGAGTGGCTCAAGTGGTAGCACACCTGCTTAGCAAGCGTGACACCTGAGTTCAACCCCTAGTACCTCCAAAATGCAAAAAACAAAACAAAAACCAACGTTAACAGAAAGAAAAACCCACATTCATACAATGGGACACTATGCAGCCACTTAAAAAAATATGGAGGTCTGTATGTATTAACATGGAACAACCTCCAAGACATACAGAATTTAAAAATAAGCTGTTTAACAAGAAATATACATAGTATACTATTATCTATGCAAAGAAAAATTATGGAGGGGTACATGCCAGCATATATATATATATATATATAAAATACTCTTGGTCGTTGGTAGAGTACATGCCTCGCAAGCCCAAGGCCCTGAGTTCAAGCCCCAAAACCATTTAAAAAATAAAAGAATACTCTGGAAATACAGAAGAAACTTGAAAGAAAAGGCAGCAGGCTGGTAGTGAGTGGTACTGAGTGTTATTTTTAAAAGTTATATGCATATGACTTTACCAAAAAAGGCATTTCAAATGTAAGCTAGTGAGAAAGAAACAGATATAAACACAGGGAAATAGCCTTTAAAAAACTTTCTGTTTAAATATGTGAACACTGTGAGAGAAAATCGAGGCATCAACAAAAGGTAACCAGAGGCCATAAGAAATTATCATATCCCCACAGGAGCCACTGCTAACCATCTCAACGTGCTATCTGTCCAGCCTTTGTATATGTACATGTGTGCGCAAGAATACATACCCACATATGTGCAGATGTCTGTGTGCATTTCTGTAACTGTGTTTTCATTCCTACCTTGGTATTGGAGTCTAAGGACTACATCTGAAAAGAGAATAACTATACATAAAATAATCTGGGTGCTTCCCAACTAATCTCACCCAAAGACATCTACTATGATTTGGTTGTGTGTCCCTCAAAGGCTCATGTATCGAAGGCTTGGTCCCCAGAGTCCCACTTCCGCACGCTACTGGAAGATGATGGAGCCTTTAAGGTGTGGAACCTAAAAAACAGCTAGGGAGCCAGGTGCCAGTGACTCACATCTGTAATCCTAGTTACTTGGGAGGCTAATATGAGGATTGTAATTCAAGGCTAGCCTGAGCCAAAACATTCTATGAGACCCCCATCTCAGCAGAAAAGAAAAAGCTGGTGGATCTGCGGCATGCACCTGTCATTCCAGCTATAGCAGGAAGCCTGAAATAGGAGGAACATGGTCCAGATCAGCTTGGGCAAAAAAACGAAAATAACCAGAGCAAAAGGGCTGGAGGTGTGGCTTGAGTGGTAAAGCTCCTACCTAGCAAGTGCAAGGCCCTGAGTCCAAACCCTAATACCACCACAAAAAAAAAAAAAGAGAGAGAGGTGGGGCCTAGTAGGAAAGATTTAGGTTACTGGAGGCATGCCTTCCAAGGGGACTGTGAGACTCTGACCCCTTTCTCTTCCTCTCTTTTCCCTCCTGGTCATGAGTTGATTGGTTTTGCTCCAACATACACTCTGCCATGATGTGCTACCTCACCTCAAGTTCCAAAGAAATGGAGACAAAATAAAATGGACTGGAACCTCCAAAACTGTGACACAAAAAAACCCTTTGCTCTTTATAAGTTGATTATCTCATGCACTCAGTATAGTAATGAAAAACTGACTAACACAGAAAATTGGTACAGGGAGCAAGGCAATCTTTGCTGCTACTATACACCTGGTAATGTGGAGAAGTCTTTGGAGTTGGTTTGCAGGAGGAGTTTGGAAATTTAGAAAAACAGGCTAAATACAGGCTAGAATGCTGATAAAAATGCAGACAGCAGTGAGGCTCTGTAAATGAAATTTCATATGGAAATAAGGACTCTCTTAGGAACTGGACTAAAGGCCACCCTTGTTACACTGTGGCAAGGAATCTGACTGCATTTTGTTCATGCCTTGAAGTTTCATGAGAAGCAGCACTTAAAAGTGATAGGCTAGCTTATTTGACAGTAAAAATTTTAAGGCAGCAAAGAATGCAAGTTGCAGCATGAGTATTACTGCACACTTGTAGCCAAATTTACAGTGAGAATCAGAAGCCAAAATGAGCAGAGGGAAGATTTGAAAATTTGCAGCTTGGTCAGAAAGGACACTTGAAGTTTGGGCTGAGAAAGGTAAGGGTACTAGCACCTTTAGAAGGAAACCAAGTGCTTAGCACAGGGACAACAGGGAGGACATCTTGAGGGTATTTTAGGAAGCTATAAGACCACTGGGACATTACAGGTCCAAAGATATAAGGTGCTAATTTCTTTCAAACATTTTCTCCTCAGGGAAAAGAGCTGGGCTTGCTGGCCCCTTCCTCTTCCTCTCCTTTGCTTCCTAGCCAGGAGAGGAGAGGTTTGACTCTGCTACACACTCCTGTCATGATGTGCAGCTTCACCAGTCCCAAAAGTAATAGGGCCAACTCATCATATGGCAGATGGTGAGATAAACCTCTTTACTACAGTTGATCACTTCAACTATCTGCCATAGTAATGCGAAATGGACTAAATATATCTAAGGCAGATTGCCTAAAGGAAAAAAAAAGAAACAGTACCATAATGAAGGCTCTGATGGCTAGCTAGCATCAAGCACAACTAACAGGACATACTTCTTTAGGAAGCTGTTCACTAGCATGCGAGCTCCCCAGGGCAGGCATATTTTTTGGCATATTTTGTTCACTGTTGTTTCCCTTGTGTTAGGAAAGTGCCTGGCACCAGTAGGCATTCAGCATCTGTTAAATGTATAAACTCACCTTAAACTCATTTTTATACTCCATAGTATTGAGCAAATGCAGGCACAAACCATGTAGCAGTCACAGAACAGCAAGTGCTGTTCAGGAGAGACAGAGCAAAGCCCATCCCATATCATCACTGACTTCTGTTAGGATTACATGCTGCTGTCCACAATAGGCCACAGCCACATGAGCAAAAGACTGCCCAGAAGGAAGTTACTACCCTTGTGACCGATACTGGTTACAGACTGCTCCTTGGCTGTCTAGAACAGTTGCTGGACCATCCCCATTACTGATGTCAGACCAGTGACATTCAAAACAGTCTTCTTGACATTTATCAGTGAAAACCAGCCTGCCAGAAGATGCTTCCAGAAGAACCAGAAGCACCGACCTGACTATGTGGACACTGCGCCTTCTCAAACCTTCAAGGCTCTCCTTGCCAATTCCCTACATTGGTGAGTTCTTTGGAAGAGCAAGGCCAAAAGTTCTCATGATCCTGTAACAGACCAAAACCCAAAAAAAAAGCACAAATCAAGATGTACAAAGTAACTATAAAAAAGTGGGCACAAACGCAAATGTACATATGTAGTAAGAACTGACTCCTTCCTTATTTGGGCCATGAATTAACTAAAAGCAGGACAAGAGATGGGCATCCCTGCCTCCATTTTGTATCTTTTTTTGGTACCCATTTTGTTCTTTGCTCCAAGCTGTTCTCTTTGCAATCTCCTTGGAATCCAGGAAGGACAAGATTGACAACATCTTTACAAGGAGGGATGGAGAAAACTGTCCCCCAGGAAGGAAACAGCAGAGCACCCTCCAGGCAACAATGACTTATTTATCCTGAGCAGATTGCTCTGACAGGATGCACAGGATAACAAGTTCTTCTGAACCCCTCCCAAAACAAGGACTGAGACAATGACCAAGCAGACCACACCTGTAACTGGGACTGTTTAGTCATTATGCATACTTTTTGCCTCTTGCCCTAATTCTTCTATTTAAACCTAAAGGCTCATGTCTGTACCCTGAAGATGGCTGAAGATGAGCTAAAATGCTCATTTGGCCCCTTCCCATGGTGTTGCCAGATGTGTAATAAATCTTTCCGTCCTTCGCCATACTCATCTTTTTATTTGCTGTGACTGGAGAGTTTCCGGATGGAACATGTGAAACCCCTGCAGTTTGGGCCTGGGGCCTAAAACTCTGGTTTTATATACAGTGATATTCACTCCAGTGTTGTTTGTAACAAGAGAATTGGAGCAAAATAAAATGCAACTAAATGCCCAGCTATGGCCATTTCTAATTTCTTTATAATTAGCAGCATATATTATAAAATATCAATATATTCTATCCACATAGCAATATGAGTACTATATACCCATAAACAGAATATGGCAACCCTAATATTTTGATATATAAAGATAAATATGATCAACTTGAAGTTTAAAAAGGGAGAGTAATTTCCAGACCAATATGTATAGAATGGATACACTGGTTAAAAAAACCACAGTCTACATATCAGTAAATATTTCTCTGTCTGTGCACAAGAGAACATATTCCAACTTGGTAACAAGAGCTACCTCTGCACAGGGCAACTAAGGTGTGGAAATCTACACTTCATGCAGTCTGCACTGCTGGAAACTGTACAACAAACTTTCTTTTTTCCTTTTTTTTTTGGGAGGGGAGAAGTACTGGGGTTTGAACCAGGGCACATGAGCTGTGCTCCTAGCCCATTTTTTCCCTTGAGACAGGGTCTCGCTCTGTAGCCCAGGCTGGCATTCCTCTTGCCTCAGCCTCCCGAGTGCTTGAAGTACAGCCGTGTCCCACCATCTGCAGCTTAAACATATCTTTGTTTCTATAATGAGGGGGAAAGTCCATTTAAAACCTGCCATCTAGCTGGGCACTGGTGCTCATGCTTGTAATCCTAGCTACTCAGGAGGCACAGATCAGGAGGATTGTGGTTCAAAGCCAGACCAGGCAAATGGTCTGCGAGGCCATACCTCAAAAAAACCCTTCACAAAAAAAAGGCTGGTGGAGTGACTCAAGGTGTAAGCCCTGAGTTCAAGCCACAGTACCGCATGCCATCTGCCTGGCATGGTGGCTCATGCTTGCAATCCCTGCACTTGGGAGGCAGAGGCAGGAGGATCATGAATCCAACACCAGCCTAAGCAACAAAGTGAGACTCTGTCTCAAATTTAAAAAAAAGAAAAAAAAACCAAAACCCTTCCTTCAGAGGTCCTTTCCCTTAAAAATCCTTGGGTCGTTTTCCTTCCTCTCCAAAACAGAGATTGTGCAAAATTTCCACTGCAGAGGTGGCTCTGGGAATTTTCCAGGTGTAATTGCTTTGCTGACTACAATAATCTGCTTTGGCATGAACTGTACCTCAGCTAACAGCTAATGAATCACTCTCTCAAGCTGCTACCTATGTTTACCTTCCTTCAAAATTAGTCCAGTTAAGGTTTTGTTTTGCTTCATATTAAGGAATATAGACAATCCTGTCTGTAACTGTCAGTCATTTATGACAGAGCTAAGGCTTGCCAATCCCGTACCTGTTCAGTTCTGCCCGTGGTAGCCTGCTGTACAGCTCCATCATGCTGACTGCTGATGCTGTCTCCCACCCATTCAGAAGGAGCCGTTCTTTCTGAAAGGTGGGTGAAGAGAAAAGGAGAACTACAAGGCCTTGGCATATATATCTGAGACCCTAAAGCACACAGGGATTTCTCTGACATTACTCGTCTTTCAAAAAGTCCATTCTGGTCCCTCTTGTCTTTTTTTCTTCTCACTTTCCAATTTTCTGTATTGAACATGAATTGTTATGATGAGGAAAAATTCACTAACGTATATTTAAAGAAAAGCAAAGGAAGAAATTTTTCTCCTAGCAACAGTGTTTTAAAGCATCTAGTGGATATCTCAAAAGTAAGCCAGGTATGGTGGTGCATATCTATAATCCCAGCATTCAGGAAAGCTGAAGCAGGTGAATCTTGAGTTTGAGGCCAGTCTGGGCTACATAGTGAGATCTTGCCTCAAAGAAAAAACATGTCAAAACTAACCTATTTTAATGGGGGTAAAAGTGGGAGATGTCTCCAGCATATAAATGACATTTTAAAAATGCAGATTCAAAGTGGTACGAGGGAAAGTATGGAGCATGAGTGGAGCCTGATTCAAACATGCCAACTAAACTAGTGTTTTAAACAGCTGGGGAAAGCTGACCATGTGCTGGTTTCAGAGGCTGTGAGGGAGTTACCATGGATTTGTGAGGTGTGATAATGGTAACATCATCCTAGGGGAGAAGTCCTCACTAGGAAGAGATTTACACAGAAGTATTTAAGGTGAAATCACGCACTGTCTGGGATCTGTCTGAGAAAAATTATTCTAACAACACCAACAGAAAACAAACACTGGATTGGATGCATGATGCAATATTGACAGAATGTTAATAATTATCAAAACTGGATGCCAGGACTTAAATGTTTACGTACAATTCCTTTCACCTTTATGTTTGCTTGAAATTTCGCATAGTAAAAGGAAACTCTGCATAAAAATAAAATTTGCAAAATAAAATGGGGTATAAGAAATATAAATGTGTGTTTTCCATAAAAGGGAGGGTGTGGCAGGACTTGGGTTTGAGACCCTAGCTGTCAGTGTCCACAGGGCTCTGCCACCTATCAAGGAAAATGCCCTTTCTAGTCTGGCTAAGGGCACAAGTGAATGCCTTGATCTCTGCTCTCTGACCTGTGACTCTAATGACTTGCAGGTTTCCACTCCTGCCAGGTCACACTGTCGTCTCCGGAGGTTTTCAATCATGATCTGCCCAAACCGATCATCCATGTTTACCTGGAAAGGGAAGAAGGTCAGGCATTACCATAAAGGTTTCTCTATTTTTAACCAGTCAAGGCTGATAACTGCTAATACAGGTGAAAGAGGAGTGGCACTAGTGCACAGTGTTACTACAGTGTGAACCCACATAGTCCCTTGAAAGGCACCTGTGACAGCAACTCCACTGAGAGCAGTTCAGCCTGAAGACACACTCCTACATGTGCAAAGATGCAATAATCTACGTGTTGTGCAGAATCTGGAAATAAATACCTGGGGTTAAATAAATTCTATCATCTTGATATAAGGGAACACTATATAACCATGAAAACAGGAAAGGAAGACAGATATAAAGACCTTAAGATGACTTTAAGGTAAAGTCTTCAGAAGCAAGGTATTGAGGAATATGGACAGAATGCTCCCATCCACCTTCAAGGAAAAACAACAACAAAAACCTCTTCCTTTATGTACATACGTACAAAGACACTGGAATACAGCAGCACTGCTTCCCTGATCAGAGGACTGAGGTCTAGGGCAGGAGGTTTTCTTTTCTTTGTTTAACCTTTTATATTGTTTGGGTTTCTTTATTATTATTATTATTATTATGTTGCATGTGGTATTAGTGTTTGGATAAAAAATTAGTTCAAAGAGCTAAAATTTAATCTGTATCCCTACATAAAAGCCAGAAAACGGATTACTATACACTTTCATAGCACATAAACTATTACCTTGTCATAAACAAGGTAAACAAAAAGACATCATTTTAACCATATGAAAAATGATTACCAGAGTTTTTATGACAATGATGCTGACAAGAAGCATTATTACCCTCTTTGGGGGAAGAATACCGCTTCTGTGGCACTGAGGACCAGACTGTATGCTCACTCAGGACAAGGTGTCTAAGAGCACACTCTCCACCATTTCACTGCCTGGCCTGATAAAAAGCTGCTTTGCTCTCTATGCCTCAGTCAGGATAGTGCCAGTGCCTACTTGTGAATTGTTGCAATCATAAAATAAGTTAATACGTACAAAACTCACAGAAGAAGGCCTGGCACAGAATTCATAACATCTAAACATTTGCTATTACTACTTTATTAACATACTGAAATGAGCATGACTTTCTCATTTTAAATTATTAACTGGTAAATAAAGTGAGGCATATAAGAAAGTCACATAGGTTGTGAGTTGCTGACAAATTTGTTCTTGTAAGAAAACTCATTTTAAGTTAAATTACTATTGATGAGGTGAAGTGGTCAGGTGGGAGTTGAGGGGCAGCTGTGGACAGCACACTGAAAACTGCCACACTCCCAGGCAAGCTCAAAAGGGGAAGAAAGGCCCCTGGTCAGAATTCGCCTAACCCACCACTCTCACCAGAAGCTGGACAAATGCTTGTTTGACAAAGCACAGAGGAAGCAAAGGGAACAAAGCAGCACACACTGGATATGTGCATAGGCTGAAATTCATTTTCCCCAGGAGTATATCCTGAAAGCACAGATAGGGACCCAGAACACATTCACATCAAAAGAAAAGCTAGGGATTGGAGGCATGGTTCAAAGCACCTGTTTTACAAGCACAGAGCCCGAGTTCAAACCCCAGAGACAGACAAACAGACAGACAGACAGACACACACACACACACACACAAAAGCTAGGGGAGGCCAGCTTCCATGGTATCCATTCCCTGCAAGGCAAGACAGTCTGAGGAACACTCCCTGCTCCCCATAAAGAGAGGAAAGCAAGAAAAGTCAACCAGCCAAGAACTAACTATTCAGTAATCTAGACCTGAACTGGAGCTGGGAAGGAGGCAGAGAGACCAATATTTAGTGTTGGATCTGTTTGTAATTACATGACATGAGAAAAGTCTCTTTACTGTTCTTATATGAAATGAAATAAAAAGAAAATGAGATTTAAAAAAATAAAACCAACAAAACTAAAATAAATAACAAAAATAGTAAGCATACATTCAGTGTTTATGAGAGGGTCATTCAAGACAAAGAACGCACTCAGATCTACCTTGTAACTATGCTTGCTGAACAACCAGGCAATGTTGTAGGCGCTTTTCATATATCAACTCATTTACTCCTCACAACAACCCCAAGAAGTAAGGAAACAGGCACAGAGAGGGTGCTTAACTTCAAGTCACACAGCTGGTTAGTCTACTTCCACAGCACAGCTTCCATTACAAAGCAAGGTTGCCCAAAGTCACACAGTGAAAATGGAGAGCTAGGGCCAGAACCCAGACCCAAGCTGGACCACTCCAAAGCTCTAAATCAACCTTTTCCTGCAACCAGTGGACCAATGTCTGTGATTTTAGAAATTAGGGAATTTTACATTAAAATCCTATATTTCTAACTTCTCTTCAAAAACTAGGAGTTCTTGCAACTCATGGTAACATAAGCAGGGCCTGAGTAGTGGCCACTCCCAGAAAGTGGGCATGGGTGCTCCAGGTCACCACAGTCTCACCATTTGCACCTGGCCAGCTTCCTTCATTTGCATCACCTGGCTGCTTTGAGGGTATCCCAGCTACCACCCCTCCACTGATGCCAGCCCCAATCCCCTTCACTATGTTCTAAGGCTCTGCAGTAAATATGATAAAATAAGAACTCAAAACACCTATACAGACTAAAAGTCAAGTTCCAAAAACTCTGGCTAAAAGCTTGCAGGAGGTCAAGAGAAGGTAGAGGAACAGGACTGCTGGAATGGATTAATTAAGCAGAAATGTGAATGGCTGGAGGCAGAAAACAAAGAAGGGAAGAATTTACTGCAGGCACTAAGAGGGAAAGCCACAGCTGGTCCTCATGCAGACTCTACCTCTTACCTGTTCATAGTTTATGAACATGGCCGTCTCAAAAGTGCTGGCTGCCCACCTTATGAGGTTTGCTGACTGCTCTGGAGTCATGTAAACTAGCACACATTCAGTTATCAGCAGTGTTGGCAATCTTAAGAGGAAAAAAACAGACAGGCACATAAATGTGTTTTCACCCAGTTAAGACCCTTGACGTATCTACAATGTAGTTTCGGAAAACCAGAAAGACAGAGCAAGCACAGAATTGATCAATATCTCATACAAGTGCAAGGTCACCACGGCCCAAAGTTCAATACTGTAATCAGGTGAGCAATGAGCAGGGTGTGCCTGCTTATGGTCATAAGATGAACGCATGAGGTGGAAAGGCTGTGATCCTTCTGGTCCTATATCTGCTGCCCCAGAGCATGCAGCACTACAGATGCCCATCCCAGAGCTGGTGCTATGTGCCTTCCTCTGGACTCTTGTTCACTTGGGTACTTGCTCTGGCCATTGGGACAGCAGCAAACATGAGGCAAGCAGAAGTCTGGAAATCACTTGCACACTGGCCTCTGCTCTCTTGCTACACTTGCAAACCTGAAACACCAAGTAAATGAGCCTGGTACAGGAAGAGAATGAGACATCCCAGCTTACAGCCCCAGGGGGCCTGTTCTCTTTCCGCATATAAGAACAGCCCTACACACATCAGTTATTCCTGGCCCCTTGCAAAAGAACCACCCAGCTAAGCCCAGCCCAAACTGCCAACTCCCAGAATTGTAAGCAACTACATATCACAAGCTGACTGACTGATACAATGAATAATGGTATTTAACAGAATCTAATTCTTTCTATGTAAGTTTTTACCATTAAGAGCCGAAAACAAAGGCCAGGCACAGTGGTCCACACCTGTAATCCCAGCTATTTAGGAGGCAGAAATCAAGAGGATTGTGGTTCGTGGCCAGCCTAGACAAAAAGTTAGCAAGACCCATGCCAACAAATTAGCCAGGCATGGTGGTACACATCTGTAATTCCAGCTACATGGGAGGCACAGATACAAGGATTACAGTCCCAAGTCAGCCTTGGCAAAAAGTGAGACCCTATCTAAAAAATAGCTAAGGCCAAAAAGGCTGGAGGCATGGCTCAAGTGGCAGAGTCATTGCCTACCAAGTGTAAGGCCCTGAGTTCAAACTCCAGTATAGTCTTCAAGAAATTATGTTACTACTAGGCACAAAGTAATCAACAAATTATGAAATGGGAAAGGCGACGCACACGTAAAGCATCTAAATTCTTTTCCCTTGATGTTTGAAAAGGGAGCACTACTACCCACAAGTCATGTAGGCCAATTGCAGGCAAGCCATGGGCACTGCGCTTCTCAGGCTGGCCTGGACTATGCTTTCTTTACTGCAAACTCCAGTGGGGACCACTTATTAAGCAAGAGCAGGTTCATGCTGACAGGACCAGGGAAGCCTGGAGACACTCTCCTTGTAACTAAATTTCTATCCCACTGGTCTCCCCTAGTTCATTTACACTCCTTGTCAGTACCCTTTGTTAGGTCCTCATCCCTCCCATGCCCCCTAAAGACTGATGTTTCTCATGGCTGCCTTATTTTTGTCTGTTTGATTTTAGACTTTAGAAGAAATAAACTACATGAAATCAAATGCTAACCAAGAAGAAACTGGCTGAACATGGTCCATTAAATGGACTGCTACCTAGTGGGTTAGGATGATGTTTCAGAATTGTATTTAATGACACAATGAATCTATAGTCCAGATTCTAGTGGCCTATTATATGCTTCCCTACACTTCTTCCAATCATGCATCACAAGAATAAACAGTAAAATGTAATTAGCTGTTTAATCTCCTCATGCAATAATATGTAAACTGTTTTGTTCATGACTCTGTAGTGCCTTTACTTCACAGATTCTCAATTATTTGCTGAGTGAATAAATAAATGAATAATCAAATAAGTGACAATGGAGAGAGAGAAAAATAGACTCCAAGAAGTTCTAAGCTGGGCATGGTAGCTCATGCCTGTAACACCAGTACTTGTGAGGCTGAGGCAGGAGGATTAAAAGGCTGAAGCCAGCCTGGGCTACATAGCCAGACCCTGTCTCAAAAAAAAAAACAAAATAAAAACACATACAGACACACAAAAAGCCACTATATGGTAGAGTTTTTTTTTTTTAATCCCAGTTCATAATAAAGCATCCAAAGCTCAACAATGTTTAAGTAAAATAACAACACAAAAAAATTGTCCAGGCACCAGTGGCTCACACCTATAATTCTACCTACTCAGGAGGCAGCGATCAGGAGGATTGAAATTCGAAGCCAGCCCAGGCAAATAGTTCCGTGAGACCCTATCTCGAAAAACCCTTCACAAAAATAGGGCTGGTGAAGTGGCTCAAGGTGAAGGCCCTGAGTTCAAGCCCTAGTACCACAAAATAAATAAATAAATAAAAATTGGCCCCTGTTCAGTAAGTAGGATAAGAGTCCTGACACAGAGAGTGCCATGGTAATCTGTGAATATCGGCTTTAACCCATCCACTAGTGATTCATCTACTAACATCTATGGAAAAGCATGTGCCTGAGGAAATCAGTGTCCTTGATCAAGACTGCCACTTGGCTAAAAGAAGACTCTGCCGGACACTACAATCTGTGAACTCTACATTGTGATCCCCAAGGGAACATGGAGGCATGAGTGCCCAGTTTATAGTTTACTGACTTTCCACACTGTAACAAATACCTGAGAGCCAACTTACAAAGGGGGAAGGTTTCTTATGGCACATGGTGCATTTTAGAGTTTTTGACCCACGATCAACTTTTGGCCAGCGAGCACATGAATGGCAGAGCAGAATTCACCTCATGGCCAGAAACAAAAGAGAGAGGAAGGAGCTGGAGTCCCAATATCCCCCTCAAGGGCATACTCCCAATGACCAGAAGACCTCCCACTGGTCTCTACCACCTCCCAACAGCACATCCAGCTGGGCACCAAACCTTTAACACATGGATCATTAGTGAAGATTTAACCAAAACATAGATTGACCTTGCTCTCTCTGAACACTCACCAAGACAAAGACTCTGAAAATAAAGCTAGAGTGGCAGTGCTGGGTCAATTAGAGTCACCTCCAACATCAGACAGTTGGGCCTGTAAGACCTAACAAGGACAGCCCGGCTGATGATCCCAGGCTAAACAGGTAGAGTGCTTCAAGTGTAGGGACAACAGCAATTATGACATTAATGAAAGAAGAGTTAGGACAATTATCCAGCCATAACTCCTGGCTTTCCACCATCCATTTCCCAAAGCTTTATGTATATTAACATCTGTCCTCACTCTTCTTCCTCCCTGCTCAGAAAAATGGGGGTCTTCCCTCCCCCACAGCTGAGTAACCTGAGCCTATGTTCTGCATCCTCCCATCTCACCTCCAGGACTTTGTCTTACTAATGATTTCTCCAGGTGCTAGTTTCTTTAATCTTTTGCCACTGATTCTTTGCCTTCACCTTATTCTTTAAAATAGTATTTCCTCCCCCATACCTTACCCTCAAATGTCCACCTTGTGTACTAACCTCAAATATTCACGGAATGTCATCTTCACCTTGCACCACATCTTAACTCCAACCTTTGGCCAGTATCATCATGCTAAAACCACACAACTCACAATTCACTTCCCTCTTCTTCCTCCCAGAAGAGCCCACTCTCAAGAATTTGAAAACCCCTCTGGACATTTAAAAACACCTCTGCAATGTAAGCATGTAATCATGAAAATAAAGTACTGGGTTTTAATTTTACATACTTGGTACCACACTGTGCATAATTATTCTGCAATTTGATTCTTTTTTTTAACTCAACATTAGGTTTCGAGCTCTCTCTAAGGCACACATTTTACATTTTTCATCCAGTCTCCTGCAGATGGATGGACATTTCCAATTTTCTGTTATTTTAGTAGCTGCAATGAACATCCTTCTTATGCATACATGCAAAACCCTCTCTGGTGAACACATGCAAGAGTGCACCTGCTGTATCATATGGTACACACATTTACAGCTCTGCCAGATACTTTGTTTGTTCCTCACCAGTCCCTACCCAGCTCACTTCCTCTTGGTACAATCACAGGCGTCTTCCCATTCCCTACACCTCATATTCTTGCCAACACTAGATATTGTCAGACTTGTACATGTTTGCCACCTTGGTGAGGAAAACAGAATTTCATCTGATTACTACTGAGGTTCAATAGCCTTATATGATTTTCATATATCATATATTCTATCATATAATACTCAGTTTCTTCTTGGAGTTGCCTAGCCATCTATGTTTAGCCCATTTACCTATGGATACTTTTTATAGGAGTTGTTCTCCATATATTCTAAGATGCTGATCCTTTCTTTATGCATTGGAATTATGTTTCTATTAATATGATTATCTTCTCTCAAACTTTATGTTCTCACACACCAGTAATTTAGAAAGCAATGCAGCTGTTTCTGAAGTGGAAGCTGACTTGAGAAGCACTTTTTATAAATTTCAGAAAACCACTTTAAGTAGCAATGCCACACTAAAACTTATAGAATAAATATGGGAGATGGCCATGTCTCACAGCTAGCATGAAATCACAGAGACATAAGAGGTTAAAAAAAATCTCACTGTGTATTCATGTTACATTTCTTTAGCTTCTCTTCCAGTTCAGATAGGTCTCGGAGATCTGCTCCAATGATGGCGTATCTCTTTGAATCCAGTATGTGCCCATCTGCAAATGCAAAAGAGATTATCACTTCAACAGAAATCAATAAAAAGATCATAATTATAATGGATATGGCTTTTAATATTAAAGTAATTTCACTATCTTATAAAAACATTTTAAAAATACATGCCATTAGGGCAAATCAAGTAAAAGGAGACTAAAAAATAACCCAAATGACATCTTCCAAAGATAAGCCTAAGAGTTTTAGTGTGCAACATTCCAGTCTTTTTTCCACTGTGCTTACATTCATATACACAAGAAAACACCTTCTTTCTTTCTCTTTGTGCATGGACGCGCGCGCACACACACACACACACACACACATATCCTGAACAGAGAACAGAAAGTGGGTATACAACACACACCATGAACCAAGAACAGAAATGGGGCCACTTAATAACCGTTCTGAAAACTGCTTTTCCTACTTAACCATAGCATCGGACATCATTCTCTTTTTATTATTTTGTTTGTTTTCTGAGATGCAGTCCATGTTTCTCAGATTGGTCTTGCACTAGTGTACTCAGGTGATCCTCCTGTCTCAGTCTCCTGAGCAGCTGAGACTACAGACAAGTGCTACCTTGCCCATGTAATGACTTCAAAGCAGACCACTGAATGGAAAAGACAAAACTTATTTAGCCAGTCCCTCCGTATTGGACATGTGGTACTTCCAAGTTTCTCCATCTGGGGTGAGCCCAATACAGACACAAATGAAGTACCTGTGCACTTATTTCTCTAAAGCAGATTACTATGAGTAGAATTAAGAGATCAGGGGGTAAGCCAATTTAAAAACTGATACCCACTGGCAGGTGGGTCTCTAAATGCTTCACCAATTTGTAATGTGATATTTAAAAGAAAATGGTTTAAGCACTAACAAATAGTGCTTTACAATATCCCAGCAGTGGTGGAATAGAATAGAGTATGCAGTGGTTCTCGAGCCTCAGCAGTCACTTTTTTTTTTTTTTTATTTTGGTGGGACTGGGGTTTGAACTCATGGTTTCATGCTTATAAAGCAGGTACTCTACCACTTGAGCCACACCTCAAGTCCATTTTGCTACAGTTATTTTGGAGATGTGATCTCTTGAAGTATTTGCCCCTGCTGGGCCTTGAACCATGATCCTCCCCCGTCTCAGACTCCCAAGAAGCCAGGATTACAGATGTGAACCACTGCACTAAGCCACCACAGTCACCTTGATAACCTGCTACAGGCAGATCTGGAGGCTCCACCAAAGTGTCTTTCCCTAGTGGACATTTGCATTCTTGACACGAGTGGTGCTAATACTGTCAGTCTGGAGATTATACTTTTAGAACCACTGGTACAGATGAAATGACACCGACAATAAAGTTAGGTGGCAGTTCCATGGAGGTTCATCAAGCCTCACAATGTATTTGTGAATACTTGAATTTTTCTCTATTATTTTAAATTATTTTTAAAAGAAAATAAATGGTTTGACTGTTTACCACAGGCATCATTCACTCAGCTTCCTCAATGGCACAGACCATCAATGGCCTTCTTGTATCACTGCTAATAATTCAGGTTCTCTTGGCTTTGAGAAACCTGAACAAAAAAAAAATGCTGAAAACAGCAAACTGTAACATGTAAGTAGGTTATCCTTTCTTTTCTTTTTTTTTCTGTGAAAATAGGTAAGTATTCATTTATTTCAAACAAATTTTACAAAAACATTTCAGCTAAACATGCAATTTTGAAAACTGGCAGCCTGTTAGTAAGCAAAAAAACGTGATAAGGAAGCAAGATTATCAGTTAACAAGTAATATTTATACCAACCTCTTTCATTACACCACTGGCTATCTTGAGAAATGTAACAGAAACTCTAAGGACTTTAGACATAGCTCTGGGCTTATGGTTTGATTTGCCTATCATGTTTTATTGATATTCAACTATAAAAGAACAAGCCCAAAGGGTAATTTTTTTATGATATTGAGCCAAATGCATATCCAAAGAAAATTCCTCTCTTTACATGTAGTTTGTGGATTCCCTTTTCTTGACTGTATGCTAGTATTTTCTCTTTGTTGTTATTTTAGAAGCTTTGACTTGAAAGCTTCAAATCAAACTCTCAAGACCAAATTATCTTCAATTTTTTCTACAACCAAGATAATCCAACTAAATTTTTTCAACATTGCATCTTTAGCCCCCTTTTTGAAAGATGACAAGATTTAATTTAAATGTGATTAATGCTAGATTTGTTTAATATGCAAAAGTCTGCTTTTTAAAGCAAACAAAAGGAATAAAAATATGGCATCATTCCAATAGTCAAATGTTCAGAAAAATGGCATCATTAAAAAGATCTAAGCAAATTTCAAAGCTCGATTAGTAATTAGAACATCATGAAATGTTCTGATTTTAGCAAGAACAGAAGATTAATAACAGGTAAAAAGAAACAACACGCTGCATTATATTGAATATTAAGCTAAGTAAGTAACCATAATTTTACAAATTCTCCAATTTGATAACTAGGTATTTTTGAATAACTAGATTTTAGCTTTATTTTAAACATTAAATGTCTACTTAACAAAGCCATTTGAATAAACACATCTATGCAGATTTATATCCTAGAATATCAGAGTAAACATGAGACATTATTCAAAGTTGAATGAGAAAGTTCTATTCTTTTTTGTCATCTGTGTGATCAGGTTGCAAAGGATATGCTTTTCTCTTTGCTTTTCCTAAGCCACTGCTTCCTGCCTCTTCAGGAATCTGGTTCTCTTTTTCAGAATCTTTAGAAGACAGTTTGAAGAATTCTCCAATTCCTTTTTGCCACTTGGGAGTTAGGCAAACATAAACTGGATTCTTATTTTCAGCTTTCCTTGATGAAAGCAATGCAGAATTAATGGCAGAGGTGGAAGAACCAAGCACCTCCCTGGGGGCTCAAGAAGCCACCACTTTTCTGTAGGTGGCCAAGACACTGTCTGCTTTAGTCTATACCATGTTCAAATGCAAGGGGACAGAGAAACATACTGACTTCCCAGCAAGAAGGTGTTTCACTGGACAAGGACCCTTCCTTTATTTTCTTCATAAGCCCATTTGGCTGATTCAAATACATTTAGTCATGTACCATAAACTAAAAGAAATACCTCCTAGGTACCCCTGAGATATCAGGAAAGCAGTAACAGGGAAAACAGAGGAGCTCAAAGTCTGCCCCAGGGTGCTACAGGCCCAAGTCAGACAAATAATACAAAGAATATGAAGGCACTTGTCTGTCCAATTATTAAAACAAAGAATTCCCAGAGGCCTGTACCTTCTTGGAAATAACAAATATATTAATAAGCATGTCTTGAATGAGTTTCTCCATCCCTGATCAAGAAAAGCAAATAAGACACAGACACACACCAGAATTCTGTGGCATGCAGTCCTTTAGTATAGTGAAGCAGTGGTGAGCAACTAGTTGGGTACGCGCGTCTTCCCCAGATTAGGATCTAAAGTTAGCACGTAAAGCAATGATGGCACATCATCACCATCACTCCTAGAATTGAGCATGAGGTACAGCAGATTTGAATTAGGCTTAGCCCCATCCCCGGGCCACAGGGCATACCACACAGGAAGCAGAAGCACTGTAGAGATGACCTTGAGGCCCCTCAAGTGAGGACTGCAATAACACATTGCACCATCACAATTCAGATGCTCCTCTGAAGTCAGAGCTACTCACGCTGTTTGGAAAAAGGAAGCCATTATCTGCCCTCAGAGAATGCCTTACCATAATTTTGCAGGGAACAAAACACTTGTGGAGGACACAAGCTCAGAGCCAGTTCCAAAGAAGTTTTATGATTCTGAGAAAATATGATATTTTTGTGGAGTCTAGCATCAGCCAGAGGCCATGGAAACAGCTGAATAACCCTGTACACCCGCACACTTCTAGAGTGGGTGAGAAAATCACTCGCTCACTCACATGAGACCCACAATCCCTTCTTTCTCTTCTAGACCTCTACCTCGGAAGAGATAAATGGAAGAGGGTTGGAAGTGTTTCATGTGATACTTACAAAAGAACTTCCTAAAGGAATTGGCATGCTCACCCAATGCTGGAAAGCCAATGAACATAGATTCCAAACCTGTGTACTGCTATGAGTAACTTTCTGTGATGAACATACCTTAAAGGACTTATATCTAAGAAGATTTAAGGGGGAAGAGAAGGTCTGAAAATATAATACCATAATAAGGTTTAAAAATTAAGAACCAACTTACATATGGCCAGAATGAAAAGACAGTTATGAAAATCCTAATTATACAGGCTTGCTCATTCTTCAGTTAAAGCAGTGGTTCTCATTCAGGGCCATTTTTGTTGTTGTTGTCACAACTGAGTGGTATGCTACTGGCCTCTAGTGGCAGAGCACAGGGATGCTGCTAAGCATCCTTCCACATATTAATAGATATCAATAGGCCAACACTAAGAAACCATACATTAGAGTGAGACCGTTAGTCAGTAATAGACTGTTAAAAATTCTTGGATAGTCTGTAGTCCCAGCTGCTCAGGAGGCTGAGGCAAGAGGTTCCCTTGAGCCCAGGAGTTTGAGGCCAGTTTGAGCAACACAGCAAGACCCTGTCTCAAAAACCAAACCAAACAAAAAAAACCTTAAAGCATCCTAATTATTCTGTGATGGAGGAAATGTAACATGCTGTGTCTTTTATCCAGATCATAGTCTATAAGACAAGGGCTGGCAGAATGACTCAAGTGAAAAACCACTTACCTAGCAAGTGTGACCTGAATTCAAACCCCAATACCACCAAAAAAAGAAAGACAAAAATAATCTACAAGTCTGACAATGCCAACCTTACATGATCCTGTTTAAGATTCATGACAATGTTGAAATAAACAGCTTCAGGGTTTCCAGACTGAGTATTGAGATGCCTTATGTGGTATAGCAAATTCACAGGGGCACTGCAAGACATTTTCCATTTTTGTAAGAAACACAGATATTCAACATCAGTCAGACATAAGCAAACTATTAGATCAAATAGTCACAGTTTCAACATTACATTCTCCGCATTCCTTCTAATGCCACCATTCTCTACGAAGCTAAGTTTTCAGATGCTACTGTGAATAAGAAGCAAGTACTGTGAAAATATCAATGTGGAACACTGGACAGTGTCCAACCTGATTCCAAGGTCAAGTTGTGAAGTGCTTGTCAGAGGCACACAACTCATTAGTTAATTGTGGTTAGTTAACAAATTTAAAAAGTGTTCTTCCAACTCACATCTATTATTTTTTCAAATGACTAGTAAAGTCTTAAGATCTGCGAACCTAACTAAATTAACAAAACCCTAGAGGATGTTTTTTGGCCAAGGGCGATGTGAAGAAATGACAGACACTCAGAACACTGTGAGCCCCGACAAATAGGGATGCACTGGCCCAACTCAATGCCTGGTACACAGTGGAAGTCTTTAGCAAAGGCAAGATCACAAATGATTAAATCCAGGCAGGTGCCTGAATGAACCCAGCTAAGTTCCATCCAAAAAATGCAATTCAAGCTGCCCTCACAGATTTGTGAGCTGAATAAATGGCTGTTTTAGGCCACATGTTTTTCAGTGATTTGTTACAGAACAAAGCTAACATCTGATATAGGCTTTAATTAGCTGTAACAGGGAGAGGCATAAAAAAATTGATGAACTGTGCAATGTAATACACATACATGCAAATAAGTGACTCTGGTGCTAGTGTATAAACAACTAACAATTGATCTCTTCTATCACTACCAGGTATTTCAAGAAAGAGTGTTGATTAGGACTGAATTCCATCATCCCATTCATTATATCTTCAATGACGATTATTCTTAGGGAATACAAAGTATTCTTTTTGGCCCACAGATTTTTTTTCCAGGACATTTAGTTTAAAAAAAAGTGAGACAGCCTCAGGTAGATTTCTGGACCATACAGAAGATTAACTTGTTCATCTGTCCACCCAACTGATACTTACTAAGCTCTCACTATACATGGGGTACTGACCCAATGCTAGGAATGTAAAATAAGGAGACAAGGTCCCTAAGCTGGGTGTGGTGGTACATGCCTATAATCTTAGCACTTGGAAAGCTGATGTTGGAGGTTCAGGAGATCCTGTCTCAAAAAAAGAAGAAAGAAAAAGAACAGGTGTGGTTCCTACCCTCATGGAGCTCCTCAGAGAAGATGAAGAGTGAACAGGCACAAGCATGATAACGCTACAAAGAGAATGCTAAAAGGCAGTGGGGAGAGGAGGTCATCTTTAGTCTGAGAAGGTAGTAGTTGAGCTGAGGACCAGGCAATAGGAAACTGGGGAGAAGAGATCCAGGCTGGGGAAGGACAAAGTAGATAGGCCTGAACGAGAGAGCACAGTGGCACATGCAGAGACCATAGGCACTATGGAAAGAGCTATACTCAGGAGGCACACAGAGGCCTGTTGGAACGTGGATCTCATCCAGTATAAGGTTTTAAGCAGGGAGGTAATAGAACCTGATTTTCTTTTTTAAAAAAGTCATTCTAACTAACTTTCCAAAACTTGCCCATTTGTATGCATGCATTTCTTATACATACATAACTTTTATGAATTCATAATGAACCCAAAGGTTAATGATGCACCACCTGTTGCCACTTTTTATTAACAAATTTACCATGACAGCATCATAGGTCTGATGAAATAAGGTAAGGTTTTATTCTTTTTCACACACGCTAAGCAAGCTATACCCCTGCCCAGAAATAGGGTAACTTTTAAATTAAGTTTCATTAGTTTTATTACCATCTATCACTTTCTTTGAATTTCCATTCACATTTCTATTCAAATTTCCTTTTGTCAGGATGATGGCAACATAAAAAAAATAATATAAAACATTGTACTAAAAACTGCCTCATGAACCACAAACACAAAAGTTAAAAAGTTAAACACTAAAAAAGAAAATCTGCAGTGAAAAAAGTTCACAAGGGATCTTTACCAAGAACACATCTATGTATTAAAAAGAGTGCTATAAGGGCTGAGAATGTGGCTCAGTAGTAGAGAGCTAGCACTTGCAGGCCCTGGGTTCCATCCCCAGCACCACAAAAAAAAGGAAGCAATGAAAGTGAAAAAGAAGGACATAGATCTGTCATATGATCCAGCAATCCCACTCCTAGGGATATACCCAAAGGAATGTGACTCAGGTTATTCCAAAGGCATCTGTACACCCATGTTTATTGCAGCACTATTCACAATAGCCAAGTTATGAAAACAGCCAAGATGCCCCACCACTGATGAATGGATTAAGAAAATGTGGTATTTATACATAATGAAACTTTACTCAACCATGAAGAAGAATGAAATCTTGTCATTCACAAGTAAATGGATGGAACTGAAGAACATCATCTTAAGCGAAGTTAGCCAAAAATCATATGTTCTCCCTCATGCAGACTTTAGACCTAAAACAAATGCAGTAATATTATTGTACATGGGTTACATGCTAAGGGGAGAACACATACAGGAGGAATAAGGAAAGGTAGGAAACTCAAAACTTGAAAGTGTTTGATGTACCCACTGTAGAGGAGCTAATATAGTAATCTCAAACTGACAGAGGTCACTATGGTAAGGTGACTGGGAAGTAGTGAAGAAGCCTGGCAGAGATGAACCAATTCGGGTTGTAATATACATATGCATGGAAGCAATACTAGGAATCTCTCAGTATAGCTATCCTATCTCAAACTAGCAGAAATGCTATGTCTTTCTTATTACTGCTTATGTCTTCTCTTCAATAAAATTGTAGAAGTGGGCAGAACAGGTTCTGCCTAGAAGCGAGGGGGTGTGGGAGGGAGAGGAAGGGGGCAGGGGGCAGAGGGAAGAGATGGCCCAAACAATGTATGTACATATGAATAAGTGAATAAACCAAAATAAATAAATAAATTAAAAAGATGGACAAAGTAAATGAAATGAAAATTTCTAACAATGTCCCAGAGATCAATCAAGCTGAGGAAAGAAAATCCATTTCACTTGCATCCAAAGTTGTATACACTGTTTAAATAACAGGGCAACCCTTCAGCCTATCAGATCAGAAGAAACTTTTTAAATGATCATGCCCAATGTGGGTATAGGGAAAGAGAATTCTCATCAGTGCTACCAAAAATATAAACTAATAAAAAGGAATTTGAAAAGCAGTTTGTTCATAGCTACTAGAATTCATAATGTACGATTCTCTGAACTAGCAACTCCTGAAAATATGCAATACACATATATTTGCTACAATATTGCTTTATATAAAAGCATAAAAAAGCAGCAATCTACATGACTGTTGGCAGGAAACAGATTAAACAAAATGAAATCTCCATGCAAAGGAGCACCATGAAGCCACTGACAACAATAAGATGGGTCTGTACACTCTGAAAGGAAAAGACGGCTGTGATTTGTTAGGACATGAAAAGAGTAAGCTGCACAACACTGTATATAAATTATTCACTGTTTATTAAATTTCATATGACTCTACATTTATATATGGAAGTAGAAACTCATCCAACATATATTGAACTACATCATATACATACTCAACACATATGTTCATTCACTCAACAAAGACTTATGGAACCTCCCATGTGCCAGGCACTGGGGTATGCTGATTTATGCATCTATTTACCTCCCTCTGTGTATACTGCACATCTGTGTTTAGAGAACACTTTGAATACTGGTTATCTTAGGGGTGGAATTATGGTGGGTCTTTACTTTCTACTTCATATATTTCCACATCGTTTGATCAAAGATAATGCAAAGGCCTAGATTCTTCATTAGAGATCATGATGTTGACACAAATGTTAACCAAGTGAATAGAAAAACTATAACAGCAAAAGTGAAGAGAAAATGGGGTAAGTAGAAACCCAAAACATGAAAGTGTTTGATGTCCCCACGGCAGAGGAACTAATACAGAAACCTTAAAGCAACAGAAGTCAATATGGGAAGGGGATCAGGAACTAGTGAAAAGGTCAGGTAGAGATGAATCAACTTAGGTTGTAACACATCTGTGCATGGAAGCAATGCTAGGAATCTCTCTGTATAGCTATCCTTATCTCAACTAGAAAAAACGCTTTGTCTTTGTCTTTCTTATAAAAAAAAAAGTGAAGAGAAAGCAAGGAGAAAAGGCAAAACTTGAATAGGTACTACTTGTATGAGGAAATAAAGGCTAGGGGAGATACTTTCTGTGAAAACTTTATTGGGACTCCAATCACAAAAAGGATGACTATAGCATTATGGTTGTGCATAAAAGAAGGCTTATCCACTGTGTGATGTTTGCTGTGTCATGTTGACCATCTGAGAAGGCTGCTCTCTCTGAGCATATTTCTAAACTAAAAGATTATTAAATTCCTTGAAATTTTGTGTTAGATACAAACCGAACACAATGGAAGACCCTGATAGAGATTGTTTTTAAAACCACAATTTGACTGCTCAGAAATGAGAAAAGTGCTGTAGAAACATTTATAACTAAGTGTTGGGGGCTGGGGATGCAGCTCAGTGATAGAGTGGTTTTTTGCCTAGCACATGTGAGGCCCGGTTCAATACCCAGCATTGTGAAAAGAAAAAAAATTGTGTGTTTGGGGGCAGGGGGCAGAGTGTGTAGAGATACTGACTACAGGAGCTCAGCAGATAATATAAATGAAGAGATGAATATAGCAGGTCAAGTTGTGAGACAAAAGAGAGGGCTTGGGAATAGAAGGGCAGCAGGTAGGACTACTAAACATGTCAGAGTCTAATGCTGCTACCACTTGATTTTTTCAAGGAAAGATAAAAATTGATTTTTTCCAAGGAAAGCTGAAAAACTATTTTGGAAATATTAGAAGTTAATTTAAGCTGATTAATAAAAGATTTAAGATTAGAGACCTAAGGACATCTTAAGTCTCACACAAAAGCTTGCTTGAAATTCCTTAACGGTAACCACAATATAAGTGTAAATATCTCAACAGAAGTATTTGACATATAACACAGCACACACCATCTTTTAAAAGAAAAAAAAAAAAAACCGTAATCAACACTGTGATACTTGCCCATCTGCAGAGTGTCCTCCGAGTGCAGTTCTACAATGGGCTTGGACAGGAGAGGCTTGTTTCTGTGGAAAGATGAGAAAGAAGAAAGCTGAGTGAGTTTATCATCAGTTTACTCATGAGCTCAGGGACCTCCAAGATGCAGACAGTCCCTACAAAAATAGCAAGTAAAGGTTGAGTAAGTAGTCTTTATACACAATGCTTGGGACCAGAAGTTTTACAGATTCCAAACTTTTTTCAAACTTTTAGAATATCTGCATAGACTTTATTAGTTTAGCAATCTGACAGGATGCTCAAAAAGTTTCACAGACTACAGCACTTACGATTTTATGTTTTTTGGATTTAGGGAAATTCTAACTGCATATATTGCTACTGTTCAAAATAAAGGGCCACTCCCAAAGGTGCTTTGACCCTACATACACACAATAAAAATTCAGCAGAGACAGGTTTCAAGTTGGGTCAGCTATGCTTTATACTCAGCATCTGATGTCCAAATCACACACTGATCATGAAATCATTCCACTTAGAAATAGGTGAAGAATTTTCCAAACGTGCCAGTGTTTTCAGGTTGTCTCAAGTTTCTTGCTTATTCTCAAACCAAAATTTTAAGCTAGCTGTACTTTGCCATAGATAACCATAAGAATAAACTCTTAAACCAAAAGTTTAATAACATTTACATAATTCCCTTAATCTAGCAAATGCAAAAATTCAGAAATGGAGAGCCAAATTCAATATCCCAACAACCATACACAAGTACCAATCCATCTCTGAACTTGACTTCGAGTCCATTTACTGCTATTTCACTCAAAGTTCCAACTAGCTCAATGTACTCAGCAGTTCCAAAAGCATTAGAATCAGCATTTATCATTTTTAAAGCATGTTTAATATAAAATATGATATAATATCAGGAGAAAGTGAAAAATTATTTTCATAGTACAGACTAAATAAAGCTTGAAAAATACTTCCAGTTTGTAGGGACTAGTCAGGCTAAAGGACAAGCTAAAACTTTCATGTCTACTCCAGTGTTTTTAACAAAAAAATTAGGATTTTATCGATTAATTATGGGGGCAGGGCAAGAGTATAATAAGAACTACTAATAAGAACTACTAAGAAGACTTGACCTGGGGCTTCAAGTCAGGGTTTAGATCTCAGCTTGCCCCTCCCTAGCTAAAGAGCCTGTCTGAGACCAACACTCCTCATCTACAGCACAGGGGGCAAATGGCACTCAGCTCCATAGTGTGACCTGAGGATGAATGAGATGGTGCAGTGAAGCACTTAACATGGCACTAGGCAAAGAAAAGCTATTTGTAATCTACAACTTTGCAAAATTCGTAAACACTGGACTCACTATGACCATAATACCTTGTTATTTTTGTTATACAAAAATAATATGAAAATACTGCACATTTATTGTGGACCAGGTTACCTTCTATTTCCTGGGGATAAAGAAGTAAGCAAAGCACACATGAAATTTCAGGTGACTCAACTGAGTCAGGTCACTTTTCAATGTTCAGAGAAATGACATTAGTGGATCAGAGTCACAGGAAAGGTATGTGCTGAAGGCCACACAGTGTCCTGGATGAGGAACTCACAGCAAGAAAGAATGTGGAAAAGGGGCTGGGGAGAGCGCCCCCACAAGAGGCCTCTAGCATTCACACCTACAATGCTGAGAGCTGGGTCTCAACTCCACCCGCTCCACCTCCTCCAACAAAACCACACTTACTTGATATTGTGTAGCTTTCTCGTTACTATCATTGGAAAATCAACTTCAAAATATTTACTGGGGAGAAGATCTTCATCCTGGAGAAAACACACAAGTCATTTCTCTACTCGCACATTCACTGATCTTCTGCCTTTTACCAAGCACTAGGGGCTGAAGAAAAATGGAGTGTTTAAGGATTTTAAGTCAGGGTATAGATATGGTCAGAAATGTATTTTTCAAATTACTTCAGTCTCAGCAAGAAGAATGGAGCTGAGGGAAGCAAGAACGCATACAGAAAAAAGTTGGGAGGCTTCTGTAGTTGTCCAGTCAGAAGGTCTAGGTAGCTTCAACTAGACAGGGACACCTGGGATGGGGATGATGGAACTGCAATGCCCCTGGGAAATCAACAGACATAGTATTCATCAAAAAAGTAGCTTCAGGACTGGTGGAATGGCTCAATTGGTAGAGGGCACTGAATTCAAACCCCAGTACTGCCAACAAAAAAAAAAAACTTGAGATGAATTGTAAAGGTCAGGAAATCAATGTAGTGGGTTCTAACTAGCATTTTTTGAATGAAATACAACAAAACAGCAATAAGAAAGCTTCAGATGTAGTAGGGTAAGAATTATTTTGAGGACTAGAGGTATGGCTCAACGGTAGAGCCTGCTTTGTAAGCATGAAGCCCTGAATTCAAATACCAGTCCTGCCAAAAAAAAAAAAAAGAAAAGAATTTCAATACTGTTTTTTTTCCCATAACAGCAAAGCACAGTGAAGTGGTGAAGAACAAGTGCTCTAGAGTAGTGGGCAGGGTTCAAATCCCAACTGTACCACTTACTTGCTGTGAGGTCTTGGAAAATCACTAAAGTCCCTGGAACATGGAACACTTGCAAGTGGAGAAAAGGGTAATACCTCATGGGTAATCATGGAGGGCACTCAGGAAAAGGCCTGCCCTTAGTACATATGCTGTCTATGCCTTTATTATTTATAGGCACAGGTAGACAGATGTGGATGCTGGCTCAAGATATAACAGTTATTTTTCACTGTGGGCTGCAGTTCAACAAGTGTGAAATACACACACGCATGCAGAATTGAGACACACACATACACACACATACAGCTCTGCTGCCCCTTCTGCTTTTCCTAGTGTGGTTGGTAGCTACAGCTCCCATCCAGTCACCCACTGGCCACCCTAAGTCTTCTCTCCATCCTCTCCATGATCAGACACACCCTCATTCAGCCCTCCTGATGATTCTTGAATCTATCCACTCCTCCCAGCCTCTGTCACCTCTCAACCATACCATATCAATACCCCTCTCTGGTCTCTTTCAGCTGCACACCTCACGTCACTTCCAGCAGCGCTTCATGCATCTAAGACTTTGGAAGAAACAAGGCCTAGTGTTTCCCCATAGTGCTTTTGATACCCCAGAATACAGAACTGCCAATATTTTTTAAAAGGAAAGAAAAAGAAAACTGCTTACATCCTGAACCTGTGATGGAGTCTCTGGTGTAGAATGAGAGGAAGGAAAAGGAGAGTGAAGGGAGGCACCCTTGGTTCTGATAGAACTGGACATGTAAGAGAATGATTTGTGAAGATGGTGAAAAGAGATGGAAAGACAGGTGAATACTCAGGGGAAGCAGACATGCCAACAACCCCATGTTGGGGATGGAAATCACAGCAACCATGTTCCAGCAGGAAAATGATCCTCAAAAGCAAGCATCAGGTTGTGAAATCCAGCTACCTTACCCACATAGAGACCAGCCCTCTGTGGAAATTCCAGGGGATCTAGCATGGGGCTTACTTTAAAAAAAAGACAGACAGACAGAGAAGACGGTTTCCTGATATATCCTAGGGGACTTGGGCTTAATCTCAGCTGTCCACAATTAAAAGTCTATGATCTTCAGAGTTGGGCTATGTAGAAGACACTTGAGGATGCTTGGAAGATATGTGCAGAAGGGACACTGAAATACCTTTCTCTAGGAAATTTTACAATTCACAGGCTTTTACTTGGGACTGGGGGTGTAGCTCAGTGGTAGAGTGCTTGTCTAGCATGCAAGAGGTCCTAGGTTCCATCTTCAGCACCACAAAAAAAATAACTTTTACTCAAAGGGTATGGAAATTAAGAGTCATCTGGAATTCCAGCAGAAAATGAGAAAAGTGAAAAGAAAATTCATGAGGAGACCAGAGTGCACTCTGTGTTTTTTAGGACTGTGCCCTTGTTCAAGAGCTGGCCCAGGCATTTATCACCTGAGCCTCCTGAGAATTCTCAAACAGAGGCTCCCCTGGAGCTTTTAAGAAACAGATGGTTTTGTTCTGGAATTGGACAAAGGAGAAAAACTGCTGTGGCAAGTGATGCCTTAACCTCTGGCACTGTGAATTTCTGTGGCCTTTGACAGTCCATTCCCAAAGAGCTCACACATTGTGAGTTGGTATGGAAGACACCAAAGACTAGGCAACATGACCACAGGGCAGCCAGGAACAGCATCACTCAGACACAGAGGGGACCCATCATGGCTGACCATGTCACAGGCTGCCAAAGTTAACACTGCTTCCCCTTTGTGTGGAAACAGGATTTAAGAGACTGAGCTCTCAAAAGGTATCACCCACCACTGATTCTTTTTTGTGACAATATCAGCTTTCTTGCAGATGGGAATCTCCAATCATGTAAACAGTCTTGGGCCCCTGGAATGATATGGAAAGAGCTCCAGCACTAGTAGCAGCAGAAAGCCCATGATTCATGGCTAAACCTCTGCGACACAACAAGGGAACTGTCCCAGCTGGAAGGTGCATGATAAGCAGATCATGGTCCAGGCTTTTGTACATTTTTATTACAACACATAGATTTTTAAAACAGAGATTAGCAAACTTTTTCTGAAGAGCCAGAAAAATAAGTATTTTAGCCTTTGCAGGCCAGATGGTCTATGTTGGAACTACTCAACTCTGCTGCCATCATTGTCATATGGCTGCTACAGCACAATATGCAAACAAATGAAAGTGGCTATGTTCCAATAAAACTTTATTTACAAAAACAGATGGTGGGCTAGATTTGGCCAGGGCCTAGGTTGTAATTCCAACTCTAGAAGTGCAAACAAGGAAAATAACTATATACACTTGAAAAGGAACTTTGGATTCTAAAAAAAGTTACTTCAGATCAATATAATTGTCAATTAAAGTTCAAAATGGCCACAAAACATTTTCAGATTTTCTGCAGTTCTCCTTCCTCACTCGTGACAGACAACTTTTATCTTAGAAGGGTTATACAAATCTCAGTATACTTTGCTCAGGAATAAAAATCTCAGATTTATTAATTATTAACCCACCTACAAGATTAAGAGAAAAAAGTAAACCATGTAATGAAGGGGTCTTAGGCCTCTGTCACCACTGACATAGTAAATCCCTTACATAGTATGTGCCCCAGTTCCTCACATTGCTACATTACAAAGACAAAGCAGGTCTACAGAAAAGGGGATGTCATCAAAGACTCCCTGAACAACCAAAGGACTTGTACGTAAAGAGGAAGGGATTTGAGTTTTGATGGGCTGACTCCAATGTGTGTTCCCCATCCAGTATCACTGGCTGTGGGACCCTGGAAGACACATGCTCTCTCAGCCCCATTTTCTCCATCTGTGAAGACCTCTCACAGAGTTATCAGACAAATTCATGAGGTCCTTATATAAAAGCATCCCATAAATGTTAGTTATCTTACCCTAAAAGAAGAATACAAAGGCACAATGAACACCAAGACCATATTGAGGCCACTAGTCCCTCATGTAAGAGAAAGGTTGGGAGTTCTAATGACCTTATCAGGTGAGCTGATTAGGAACCAAATAGCTAAGCAGGTCAGGTTATGTCCATAAACTCTAATTTATCTTGGTCTGCACATGCAAGGAATCTGGGAAAGGCACGTACCCATTACTGCCATATGACTGATCTCATAGAATAATCAAGAAAAATCTGCACAAACCTATAAAAAAGAAAACATAGCCAGGGAGGCCATTGTAGGGAAAAGGTTGAACAATGCAAACCAAGCCCAGGAGTCAAAAGGCAGCACTTAAGCCTGGTCTTACCACTATCTCAAATCAAGTTTCCTTCCTCGTGAGTATGCAATCTGATCTGTTCTCAAACCCTTGTAGGGTAGGTAAGGGATCCAATCAAAAAAAAATTTAAAAAGGACTTTGCATTATAATATAATGCCCAGCTTCACAAATCTCCAAATTTTATCTGATATATCATTATGTGGACAACAGATCTCAGTTATTGTTAAAAAAACAAATGCATGGACTCTTTGGCCCAGTAACTACTGTAAGAATTTTTCCTCTTGATATATATCCACATGTACAGAGGATGCACATGAATTTTTATTGTAATCCCACTTATAACACCACTAAGAAGCAACCTCATTTCACTAGGGCCCTGATGAGATAAAAACCAGGACTGGGTTTGGGAGGTATCTAGGTAAGTGGGGACAAGAGTGAGAGAGCGGCTTTCACTGCATACCACTTAATGTATTTTTAAACTTTTGAACCAGGCAAACATCTTAAAAAATTAAATTGAGGGTTGGAGGTGTGGCTTAAGCGATATGAAGCCCTGAGTTTAAACCCTAGTCTTACCCCTCCACACCAAAAAATTAAATTGAAACAGTTGGATGGGAGGGGAATTTTTACTTACCTTTAATTTCCAAAAAATGGTATCCATCCCAGCTCCAAGGTTGATAATTTGACAGTGACATTCTGTCTTCCGAAGGAATGCCTTTATAAGCTGACTGACGCCATGGACTCGAGCAAAATATCCTTTGGGAGGACCAGAGAAACAAGCTATCACCCAGTGACAACACAAGTTCTCCTTACAAAGCCCCCCCATCAGAACCAAGTGCCATAAGGGACCCTGGTTTCTGCAACAGCTGTTAGAAAACCTGTCTCAAGACCCCAGATAGAATGCCAAGTAAAACAGTCCATCCTTATCTCAGAAACTACTGCCTTTAACACTTCTTTGCAGTTCATATAGAATCTACTGACGGAGCCCTGTTTAGCATCCATGAGTCCCAGTACACAGGAAAATTATAATTATTTGATCACTTTTTCTCAATGGGGCTGAAGATAAGTCATGCTCCTGTCTCAAATCCTTGGGACTTCCTAGATGAAAATTACTTAGAAAGTCTAATAGTGTTACTAAAACTATAAGACAACAAAAAGTAATCTCTCACATGAACAGACAGTTCACAGTAAAAGAATAAAAGGAGGTGTTTGTTTTGGTCTGATTTTTTTTTTTTTTTTGAGATAGGGTCTCACTACTTAGCCAAGGTTGGCCTCAAACTCGATCCTCCTGCCTTAGCCTCCTAAGTGCTGGGGTCACATGTGTGTGCTACCACACCTGCCTTATTAGTGGATTTCAAAGATAGGAAAAATGATGCTCAACCTCACCTACAATAAAAGGAATATACAATAAAATATCAGTATATACCATTTTTCATGTACCAGATGAACAAAGATTAAAGTTTCATAGTATACCTGTTATCCTAGCTAGCTGGACAGCTGAGGTTGGGAAAATTGAAGTTCAAGGTCAATCTGGGCAAAAAGTTCATGAGACTCCATGTCAGCCAATAGCTGGGCATGGTGCTGCACACCTGTCATCCCGGCTATTCAGGAGGTTGAGATCAGGAGGATGAAGGTTCCAAGCCAGCACAAGCAAAAAAGTTCCATCTCAAACAGGAAAAAGTTGTTCATAGTGGTGCATACTTGTCATCCCAGCTATAGTGGGAAGCCTACAATAGAATCACAGTCCAAAATGGTCTGGGCAAAAAGTAAGACCCTATCTCCAAAATAACCAGAACAAAAAAGGCTGTTGGCATGGCTCAAGCCCTAATGCACCTGCTTAGCAGTTACAAAGTCCTAAGTTCAAACCCCAGTATGGCAAAGTTTTATCATATACCATGTTGATGAGTGATGCTGGGAAACATGCCCCTCTGTATTCTGTTGAAAGTGTATGCCCCGGCTTTCTTTAAGAACAAATCCCTAAAACCTCAGGCCTCATGGATGATGAGGAAACAGTGGGGAAGGAGATGGTCACTTGCCTCTGTTAATTTCGGGGGCTTTCCTTTCTTTAGACAGTCTCACAAGGTGCTGGATGTAGGGGTCATGCCAGTAACCAATGCTTACCGCAAACCTAAAAGGGATATAAAAGCAGACAGGTATGGAAATGAGAAGGTTCAGACCCAGGTTTCACTGTCAGGTTCCCAGGAATCAGGCCAAAGATCCACAGGAAAATCATGTACCTTAAGCGGCCAAATTCACATGTAGTGCCCCATGACTCCTTCAACCAGATTCATCTGTTCATTTTCATATTCACATTACACTGTCCTTCCTGCTTTCCAGCGATCACTTACCTCTTCCTCATATTGCTAATTCCTTTCCCAGAACCCCAAACAGCAAATAACCTCACCTCATACTTCAGAAAGATTGTAACTATTTGTTCACTAAGCAAATTCATCACCCAGAACTAGTCATATAACTCTACTAAGCCAAACACTCTGTTTTCAGAGGGAGACCCAAAAAAATGGGCAAACATCACTAATTGCCACCTAAGTATTTCTTCCAACTCTGTACTAGGGCCAGTCATTATACATCCTTTGAGGTCACAGTGGGAAAACCAGGAACAAATAAGTAGAACAATTACAATGCAGAAAACACTATGATGATCTACATTCTCCCTACCCAGGTCTGCACTGCAGGAATTAAAAGCTTCAGTGTTCTAAGCCTGGGAGCTGCTGCCCTGATTATCACTAAAAGTCTCTGGCAACCAAGAAGAGCCAGACTTAGGACAACTGAGAAGTCATAACAAGAACTTGGATTCCCAAGACCATCCTAAGCCATTCTGGGCCTGTAGCCTGTGCTAACTCCCAATGTAGAGCTTGAGAGATGATTAAGTGTTCTAGACATTTAAGTGACATGAGTAAGGCTTCCATTTGTTCCTTGAAGGCTAAAGCATCCTAAGTGAAACCCTGGTCCTACTTTCATTTCCATCCTCCCTGACAAGTAAGCTGATGTTTTAAGGTGTGTGTGTGTGTGTGTGTGTATGTGTGTGTGTGTGTGTGTGTGTGTGTGTGTGTGTGTGTGTTGCATTGCTCAGTTAGAGTCTAAACTCCCAGAAGTGTGTGTGTGTGTGTGTGTGTGTGTGTGTGTGTTGCATTGCTCAGTTAGAGTCTAAACTCCCAGAAATAGATACTACATCGTTTCTTTTCTTTATATCTACCAATACAGTCTGCTGTAAGTACCCAATCTATACAAACCTGTCTCTACAATCTTGCTCATTGATGTTTACACATCTATAGACACCCACGAGGAAGCACCTAGGTTTAGCTACTTAATGCAGCAATTGACAACATGCAAAACACTGACTAATGGACATGATTTGCTATGTAAGTCCAGGCTGTCCAAAGAAAACAGCAGTTTTATAACAGTAAGCTTGCTCATTTATCTAAAATTGAGATTTTCAGTGAGTTGTGACCATAAAGTCAATTAGTGTACACACCTACACTTTTTTAAACATGAAGAAGAGAATGAAAAAGATCATTAAGAATTACATATAGTAAGGGTAAAGACTATTTCACAAATGTTTCACGTTGACAGTCCAGTTCCAGTGAAAAATCTGTTTTCTCACTGTGGACAGGCAGATTGATAGATTTCAAAGGAATCGTCTAGTGCCACCTACTGGTAAAAATCACATGGGCAGTTGAGGGGCCAATGGTTCTTTCCAACTCTCATACAGAAGAGGGTTCTCATGGTGTGGTTAGGAACAGGATCTCACAGTTTGACCTGGCCTAGTGGCCACATTAAAGAAAGTTATTACATGCTGTTGGGAAGAGTAAGGAAGAGAGGGCTGTCTGGCACCACTGGCAAGAGTTCTAAAGGGAGATGAGCATCAGATTTCAGGATTTACAAGCCATCAACTGGAGATTAGCTGAGCAAATGACAGTGTACATACACAATGAAATGCTAACCAGTCATTTAAAACACAAGCCATAAGACTCAGACACAGCAAGATGTCTGTGAAACAAGACCAAGAATATATGTGGCCCATATGCCCAAAACCATATTGTGTGCATCTATGTTACTCAGAGAATTACGAGGGGGATTGATAAGAAAACATTAGCAGTGATTATTGTTGCGATTTCTGCTGTTAATTTTTTAATTTATCTACATTTCCTAAATGTTCCAAACCAACCACAGGACATATTTCATGAACTCTGAGATGCCATCAATTGTAACATGCACCACCAAGAAAGAAAAACACTGTCAATTACATTAACTTCCACTTATCATCCAGAATTTTAACTTTGTAGTTATTTAAAAGTTCTTTTAGACTTCTTTAAACAGACTGTAATAGGCAATCAAATTGCTTTTGCTGAAATGCACTGACTCCTTACTTGGGCACATAACTTAACTAAAAACAGGAGAAGCTTTGGCATCCCTGCCTCCGTTTTGTAGCTGTCTTTGCTCTAAGCCACTCTCTTTGAAGTCACTTTGCAATCACCTTGGATTCCAGGAAAGAAAGATAACATTTTCATGGCAAGGGACAGAAACTATTACCCAACAGTAGACCTTCCTCAGGATGTTCCAGTCCTCAGTTGTTCCAGATAACAACTCCAGAACCTCTCCCCAAACTTGGACTGAGATAATGACCACCCACACCACACCTGTGTCTGAACTATTTAATTATGCATATCTTCTGTCCCCTGCCCCCAGTTCTTTTGTCTACTTAAACCTATAGCTCATGTCTGTACCCCAAAAATAGCTGAAGATGAGCCAAGTGCTTACTCTGCTTCTTCCTATGGTATGTCCCAAGCCATATATAATAAACCTCCTTTCTCTGCCTTTACCATGCCTCTTTATTTGGCGTTTAGGAGCAGGTGGCCGGATCTGGCATACAAAATCTCAGGATTTTGGGCCTGGGGCCCAAAACTCCAGTTTCAAGACTGTTTTATCCCTCTCTCTCATACACAGACAATGGAAAGAAGAGTGGGGGAGGTCTAAGCGTCTATACCCGAGTGCTGGTGGCATCCACGGCACTGGATGAGGCAATTCTTAAAGAGTGCTCCACCACCATCTGGGGTCTTCTTCCAAATCCTGGTCCTCACTCTGTGAGTTTTCATACTGCTTCTTTCCTAATTGCATCAGAGGTGTCAAAAGTCAGTTTTCCAACAACTGGGATTTTTGCTCCTCCTTCAATGGTCTTTAAATGGTATGAGAAAGGCACCCAAGGATGGTGGTGACATTCACATCTGTATGTACAGGTGATGTCAACTTTATCTAACACACTGACAGAGACTGTAGGACACATGGAGAATAAATCAGACCTGATTCCAAAGAAGCTAAAATGCAAAAATCCATGTGTCACAGAATCAAATATAGTACTGCTTTCAGATGTCACAAACAAAAGGCAAGTATTAAACTAGGAAAATACCCATAACATGTCTCATAGTACTCATATTCTCACAATATAAAGAACCCTCCCAAATTAACAACAAAAATAACTCAAAATCTCAGAGGGGAGAAAATGGACAAAAAACAAATTGGGAGCCAGGCACTTGTGGCTCACACCTATAATCCTAGCAACTCAGGATGAGAAGGATCATGGTTAGAATCCAGCCTAGACAAATAGTTTGCAAGACTCCATCTCAAAAAAGGGCTGGTGGAATGGCTCAAGGTGTAGGCCCTGAGTTCAAACTCCAGCACAGAAAAAAAAAAAGAAAGAAAGAAAAACAAATTGGGGAGTGATTTACAAAAGAAATAAAACTGATCAACAAACACACAGGAAGTTCAGTCCTAATAATGGAAAAGAAAAAAAGGCAAGGCCCAAAAGACCAAAAATCGTATGTTCTCCCTCATATGCGGACATTAGATCAAGGGCAAACACAACAAGGGGATTGGATTTTGATCACATGATAAAAGCGAGAGCACACAAGGGATGTATGAGGATAGGTAAGACACCTAAAAAACTACATAGCATTTGTTGCCTTCAATGCAGGGAAACTAAAGCAGATACTTTAAAGCAACTGAGGCCAATAGGAGAAGAGGACCAGGAACTAGAGAAAAGGTTAGTTCAAGAAGAATTAACATGGAAGGTAACACACATGCACAGGAAAGCAATGCCAGTCAACTCCCTGCATAGCTATCCTTATCTCAACTAGCAAAAAGCCTTGGTCCTTCCTATTATTGCTTATGCTCTCTCTTCAACAAAATTAGAGATAAGGGCAAAATAGTTTCTGCCGGGTAGCGATGGGTAAGGGGGGTAAGGGAAGGGGCAGAGGGAAGGGGGGAGAAATGACCCAAACATTGTATGCACATATGAATAAAATTAAAATTTTTTTTAAAAGGCAAAATAAAAGCCAAAACAGCAGTATTTCTTATATCAAATTGTCAGCACTATTTTTAGTAGAACTTGGCTGTAAGAGGGAGGAGAAAGAGGGCACTTGAGCATGGGAACCCATGCCATGCCCATGAATAAACTGACACAGTTGTACCAGGTGCTGCAAAGTGCTGTGGCAAACAGGTATAGGAATCCTGGAACACATTGTACTCAATGAACAAACATTGAAATGTCCCACTTCAGGTCTTTATCCTAAGGAAATAACCAAGAATGGGCTCAAGAACACTATGAAGTTAACAATACCAAGTGAACAAAGCAGGCTTCTAAATTATATGTATCAGATGTTCCAATTATGTTAAAAACTATGTGTGTGTATACACACATATGTATATGTACTGTGTATGTATGTACACACACATACACAAACATACACACACACACACACACACACACACACACACACACACGAAGGTCACCCAGAGTCGGTATCACAATGTTCGGTGTCATCAACAGCAGTTATCTCTGCACTATCCATGATGCTGCTTTGCCTGTCAGTTTCCTCTGCACTGTGCCCACAAAACCCAGAGAACAGCTCTGTTTTTTTCATATTCTGACTCCATGTTTAAAACACAGATTCAAAGAACCAAAACTGCTAGATTAGGAAAAACCCTAAACACCTTCCCACTCTATCCAATCCACTACTTTCAATTTCCAAATATTCATTTATCATCTGTTCAATGTAATAGGTATTTAAGTCACTCCTGACAGATCACTTTTTTTTGTTCATTTATTTAATAATAGCCAGGGCTGGTGTGCTCCCTGGTATTTTCTTCCAATGCAACAATGTAATAAATACCTATTAAAATGTAAAAATGTCTGTGTAAGCCTAAAATCACCTCACATTGCTCCCATGAGAAACACCAATCCGGTTCAACCACCTATTCATTCAACATTTACTGACTGCATCAATTTGCCTGAGTGTCAACTACAACAATGGGTCCTTCACCAAAGAGGTGTGAAACCCTTCCAGCAGGCTTCAGGAGAGCGGAGGGCCTCTGGCTTTCCCAGCCAGAAAATCATGACTGCTGCTTCAACCACTGCTTTCAGGGACACTAAGCGAGTGCTTACCATGTGCTAAGCATTATTCAAAATGTAGACAAATATGAACCCATCCCCTTGGAACAACCCTATGAGGAAGGCACAGCTTTACAGACAAAGTGAGGCAGCTCCCTCAAGCTGTGGAACTTACTCTATTAATGTAGGGAACTCTATTGCCTTTCAAACCTACTTACCACCTGGATCTATATATCCCATATTCTCACTTGTTTCCCATGGAAGACTTCAGTTGCTTTAACAGTATTCATGTGTATGCATGATTGCAAAAGTCAGCCAACTATTCTTAACTATTCTTAGCATTAAAATTTTAGTTTGGGACTTCAACTACACACCACTTGTGGTCTTTAAGATCTCATGCTACCTCCAATTTTAACTTTATTATTGTTCTTTCACTCCTTTCGGTTTCATATTTAGTTTCCATTTCCTGATGCTTTCATTCTTGGTTATAAATGGAAAGCAGGAAGCAAAATCTTAAGGGCAATAGACTCTGTCCCTACACAGGACTTACATTTGTTGTCCCTCCCATGAGGTCTGAGTCCATGAGCCACCTGACTTGTTAAGCCACCTATAAACTGGCCTCAATACCTAGGAAGACTCACAATTACAATTCCCTCCCAAAGAAGACTATCAGTTTTGCCTTTTGGCTTCATCTAACATGTGATTACCTTACATGGATTAATATGATCTAAAATTTACTATCCCTTCTCACTTTTATGTGGCAGCTAAAAGGATCTCAAAGCAAAGAGAATACCATCTACCAGAGCCCAGGAAGAGTGTGGGCTCTGAGAGACAGAGAGTGAGAGAACAGGCTAGGTAGTTAGCTAAAATCAGGCAGGTATAGTTAGGACCAAGGGTACCCCCCCAAAAAACTTCCAATGTAGCCTGAGCTGACACCATCCCCCTTAACAACCCACTTCCCTAACAACTCCCACCCACCCACTCCCACCCTCACCCCAGAACTCAGGTGGGTGGGAAAAATGAAGATGGAAAGGACCTAAATGAGAACAGTTAAGGCCCCAGGGTCTGACTGGAATGTTGTGGGCCTGTCCAACCAGAATACTGCTTTCTGCACACCTAATTATTGTTGGGTCTGGAGACCTAAGGTAGATGAGTGAGTAGCCCATCCCTCCCCATCCCCCCCAGAGCAATATCATTGCTGTATTCTAAGGAGTTAGAGGCCTGCATTCCTGCACCCTGAGAGGGAGTTGTAAACTGCATTTCTGCATCCTAAAGAAAACATACAGGGTCTGATAGATCTGCCACAGGGCTGATGACCAAAATGCTCTCAAGATTGTTTCCCCTCCCCCAATAAAGGTGCAAACCAAACCAGTTCATCTAAGAAAGGCCACGAATCCCTGCCCAATGAGAAAAACCCACCTAACCTAGAGTTAAAATATCCATGAAAACTGCAGCCTTCATCTGAGCAATGAGTTACCAGTTTCTGGGCTCTGCTGCACTTCTCTAGCTGTAGCCTTTCCTTTCTCACTAATAAATCCCACTTCCTATACCGGCTTTACCTCATCATTCAGTGGCCTCACAAACCAGTTCCCTGGCCTGTGAAGGCAAGGCCCCTGACACCCAGCACATAACATTATCACAGAGAATGGGCTACTCCCAGGTGTGAACAGTTTAAAAAAAAAAAAAAAACCCCACACCCAAACCCACTTGGGACCCCTCCCTGCCTTAGGTAGGTGCTTTGTCCTTCCTCTTAATAAACTTCTTGTCTATACCCTCATTCTCCATTGTCTATGTACTGCATTTATCACACAAGACAAAGAATTCAGCATAAATCAGGAACTCTCTGCAGCTGAGCTAAAAAAGCTATGACCATAGCCAGCTTAACAGGCCCAGATCTCACAAGATTCTAGTTTCAAGAGAATAGTTAATAGGTACAGGTGCAGTTGGATAACCAGAATAACTTCTAGTATTTTATAGCCCAGTAGGATGACTAAAGTTGCCAACAATTGATTATTTCAAGGTAGCTAGTAGAGAAGATTTTGAATATTCCCAACACAAAGAAATAATTAATGTCTGAGGTGATAAGATTTGACATCAAAATGACTGAGAAAGATTCTGTTCCTGACCAAACTCTAGCCAGGCTGCTCTGAGCTCTTTCTCCAGTAGGCCTCAACCTTGACCTATAGCCTTTAACAAACAATAACAGTTTCTAACAGCTCAAGTCCCCATCCCTAGGATGACCCATCTCCCTTTAAAGGACCTGTCTGAGGAAACTCAAGGCTGCCAAAAGGATTAGCTGTTTATTCCAGAAGCCCTGAACAGGCCAGGCCTCCAGCCTCTGAAGGACAGTAGGAGCCAACTTTATAAGCGCAGATAGCAAACCCAGGTAGGACCAGGTGACCAACTCTGCCTTCCACTTTTTTTTGTGGCTTTTCACTACCCCAACCTTACTGAGCCCCTGAACACTTCCCTATCTCCTCATTAGTCCCTAAAATACCCAAACACCTCTATTCAAATTTAAGTTCAGCTCAATTTGTGCTGATTGAATTAGACTAAACTCCAAGAGCTATTGCTGATCCAAGTCTGTCAATGCTACTTTATTATCTGGCTTTATCTTTGACAACACGCACAACACAAATAAACCTCAAGAATGTGTTGAATAAAAATACATTCCATTTATGTGATATTCAACAACAGGCAAATCTAATCTATAGTAGCTCAAGTCAGAGGATGGTGAATAGGTTGGTAGAAGGAGACTTACTAGAAAGAGATATGAGAGAACTTTCTGAGTTTATTTCTTATTTTGGATGGTGGTAGACAGAGTTAACATCAGTCATCAAAATGAACCATGAAAATCTGAGCATTTTATTCTACATAAATTACCTCCTGCCCCATCTCCCTTTCTTGAATAACCTGGAGAGATTCTGAAGGAAAAAAAAGAAAAGGAGGATGTAGCAGCCATTCCAAGTTCCCCTTATGTCATAGTATGTCTTGTGCTGCTATTGTAAAATACCTGAGATTGAGTAATTTATAAACAATAGAAATTTATTTCCTCATAGTTCTAGAAGCTCGGATATCCAAGATCAAGGCTTGGTATCTGGAATAGGCCTTCTTGTTGCATCTTCACCTGGCAGCAGAAGAGGGAAGAAAAAGAAGGAGCAACTCCATTCCTGTCAGCTTTTTTTATTGTGACATTAATCCACTCATGAGGGCAGAGACCTCATGACCTAACCACTTCCCAAAAGCCCTTACCAACCGACACTGCTGCATCAGGAATTAAGTTTTCAACACATGAATTTGGAGGGATACAGCCAGACTTCAGCACCTTTCTTCTTCCTAAGAGGAGCCCAATTTTGTTTGAGACATCAATCTGCCCTATTAAAAATTCTTGCCACACTGGATCCTAGCCCTGGTCAATGAGAAGCCTACTTGGTAGGACTTCCTGAAAAGATACTGTTTCCTTGATGGAAACGGACGGACACAAGACAAACTCTTTTGCTAGTATCCTTCCTTTAGCATGGATGAGGAAAGTTTGGGGTTTTTTTTTTTTTTTTTTTGGCATTACTGGGGTTTGAACTCAGAGTTTGGAAACTTGCTAGGCAGGCTCTCTACCATTTGAACTACACCTGAAGCCTTTTTTCCTCTGGTTAATTTTGAAACAGGGTCTCACGTTTGTCTAAGCTGTTCTGGACTGCAATCCTATTTATTCTTCCTGCCTTAGCTGGAATGATAGACAGCCACCACACCCAGCACCCCAATTGAGATGGGGTCTAGCAAACTTTTCACACAGGCCAGCCCTGAACTGTGATCCTCCAGATCTCAGTCTTCCAAGTAGCTTGGATTACAGACTTAAGCCACTGGTTCGAGAGCCACAAGAAAATTCTTATATTTCCTGTTACTAACCTATCCTTGTCCTGAAAAATAAGCTATGGGAGCCCTGACTTAATGTTCTACTAAGTAACTCTTGAGGCAATGATTTCAGTCATCAAAATAAGCAAAAGCGATTTTAACTGCAAGTCAAGAATGTACACATTGCTGTCACAGTTCATATAAGAAGTTAGTCTATAAATGATGTTTCAAATCAATATGCAAAGATAGATAAAGATTGTAGGCAAAATTAACATTGCAACCTTACAATATACAGAGATGAGTGACCTAACAGAAAAGCAAAAACCACAAAGGTGTTAAAAGGAACTGTTAGTGTTACTGGGAATGGTCTAAGGATTACTCAAACCCTCAACCTAAAAGGTAATGATCGTCAGATTTTGCACCACAAAGATTTACAACTTTTTTTTACTATGAAATGCATGCAACTAGTTAAACTGAAGGACATGCATCAGCTTTACCGAAAAACTGCAACAAATACAGAGGTAAAGCATTATAGTCCCTAATACTGACAATTTTCACAGTCAATGATAAAAGTACAAATGACCAAGTCTGGGGATGTTGCTCAGTAGTACAGTACTTACCTAGTATGCCTGAGACACACAAATAAAAATATAAATAATCAAAAGGGAACCCACAGCTCATGCCTGTAATCTTAGCTACTCAAGAGTCAGAGATCAGGAGGATTGCAGTTCAAGGCCAGCCCAGGCAAATAGTTACAAAGACCATATTCAGAAAATATCCAACACAAAAAAAGGGCTGAAGGAGTAGCTCAAGTGGTAGAGCAACTGCCTACCAAGTGTGAGGCCCTGAGCTCAAACCCCAAAACTGCCCCCAAAAATAATAAAGTCAAAGAAAAAAGACAAAACTCAATAGGAAATGATATGAAAAGAGTACACGTGAGTGTACAGACTAAAAATGAGTAAATCAATGAGTGTACAGACTAAAAATGAGCAGCTTGACTAGTGATGAAATTAAAAATAAGTAATGGTGGAGTGGTTCAAGTGGTAGAGCACCTGCAGTACTGCCAAAAAAAAAATTAAAAATAACAACTATTACCAACTACAAATTAAAAAGGTATTATAAACTGAGAAACTGAGAATATTCCGTGATTTTCATCTTCTTCAGGATGGGTGGGAATGGTCCTCTTTCTGGGTCAACTTCGCAGAAACATCCCTCTGGAAATCTCTCTCACAGGAATAATCAAACACATGGAAAATGCTGACCACAATATGACTTCAATGGCAAAACCAGAACCACTTAAATATGGACAAGAGAGGAACAGTAAAGGTACAACCACACTGTGGAACACTGCACAGCCATTAAAAAAGAATCAAGCAGATCTACGTGAAACAACATGTACAAAATGTTCACATAACGGTACCAAAAGGGGGAAAGTACTCACTATTGTCATTTAAAAGTTAAGTTTCTAAGAGAAAACATGGTGTGGTACTAATGCTCTAGATCTAAAATCATTATCTGTAGCAGGTATTTTTCAAAATTGAATTTGTTCCTTAAAAAAAAAATTATGAAAGGGGCCAGGTGCAGTGACTCAGACTTCTAATACTACACAGTCTGGAGGTGGAGATCAGGATAGACCCCATTAGCCAGACTCCATTTCAGTCAATAAGCTGGGTGTGGTGGTACGGTATGAGGGAGGCAAAAATAGGAGGATCACAGTTCAAGGCATCCAGAGATCCTATCTGAAAATTTACTAAAGCAAAATGGGCTGGGGTTTGGCTCAAGAGGTAGTGCGCATGCTAATTAAGCGCTAGGCTCTGAGTTCAAATTCTAGTACCACAAGAAAAGGAGGAAGAGAAGGAAGAATTCTCTGTGATTCACTTAACTCTACCCATGGGCAAGTTTTGCAGCTCATTTCTCTTCATCAGAATGTTCTAAGGTGACATCTTCTCTGGGTATGGAAAACAGAACCTGCCTTGAAAATATTTCAGATGGAAATCTCTACCTCGCTCTCTGGCGCAGAGTTATGAAGATGCAATCAGTGTGCTGCTGGAAAGGCCCTGGGCCTACACCTTCAGGAAAAATCTGACTTCACCTACAGCTGACCCTCTAACTTGCTTCCATGTCGAGGGGGACATGTTTCAATTCCGTTGAGAAGTCAGATTGAGTTCTATAATTTTCACAATGAAATTTCAGCTTACAAGCCCTGATATAGGGCACTCAAAATCAGTAAACCAGAAAATTAGAATTTTAAGGCCTCACCAGGAAATATAAACTTGAACATTTGCATTCAGTTCTTCATCTGATGAATATTCACTGTGTGCCTACAATGCACAGGATTCAAAAGTAGGTATAGTCCTCACTCTGTGTAGTTTATTCTCACAGGAGAGACAACATTAAATAATTAATTTATGAGTTATATCTGGGCTGCTGACTACAAAGAAGACACATAGAATGCTAAGAGAACACTTAACAGAGGCAGATCTGTGGGTGTCAGAACTGGGTTTTTAAGAAGCCACACCTGAGCTGAGCCATCTCACCCCACATCCATCTGCTCAAGTTCTATCAGCTCCACCTTGTCAATGCCTCCGGACTGAAGGACTCTCAGCACATTCCCCACTGCCATCTTGCTCCAAGCACCAGCATCTCTCACTTGGGATATTCTCAGCACTACCAGGAGAAATTTCCTGGCTCCCCCAGGTCCCCACAGTCTGTTCTCAATAGAGAAACCACACTGGTCCTGGGAAGCCCACTCACTCTCCGATTCAAAATCCTCCAAAGGAGGTTGCAGTCCCCCTGTGAGGCCTGCAACCTCTGCATTCACCACTTGTCCCCTAAACCTTTCTTCTCTCACTCACTCAGGCTCCTGGAACAGGTCCAGCCAGCTCCAGCCTCAGGGCCTTTATACTCTCTGTTCTCTGCCTGGGACAGTGTTACCAGATATGCACAGGGCTTACCCCCTCACTTCCTACAAGTGTTTCCTCTGCATTTACCTTATCAGTAAGGCCTTCCCTCAATGCCCCCTTCTAAAATACCTACTGCATCCTGCCATCAGCCACATCAGGTGTTTGGCTTGTTTTCTGGCTCTTTCTGCCACTGCCATCAATGGTCCACAAGGGATCCACTTAGTTTGTTCACTTCTGCATCAGCAGTATCTAGAACAGTGCTTCCATAAATGGAGCAGGCACTCAATAAAGAATGCTGGATAATGAACCATTATTCTATGAACCGACATGCAGTCAAGGAAGGTGGGGAAAAGCATTTGAGGCAGAAGGAACAGTATGCTCGATGGCTAAGGAAGGGTGGCACAGGGCAGGGTAGAGAGGTATGAAGTGATGCTGTGGTTGCAGGACAGAGCAGACAGGGCGGGGACCAGGTGAGGTCTGCTTTTGAACAGCAATAGGAAGTCATTAAGCTAGAGCGTGACATGATCAGGTGGGCCTTTTACAAACCTGCGGCTTGGCTGTGACATACAGACTGGGAAAGATAAGGACTGAGGGAACCCAGGAGGCCAACTAGAGCCTTAGTTCATAAGTGAACCATAAGTCTCACAAGAAATCCTATGTAATATCATGATTTTTAATAAGATTTACAAATGTAATATGTTACAATGAAGATGCTCACAGTATCATAGAAACTGAAAGACACTGAATTCTGCAATATATCTTAAAAATTAACTTGCGGAGCTGGGTGCCGGTGGCTCACACCTGTAATCCTAGCTACTCAGGAGGGAGAAAGACATCAGGAGCATAGTGGTTCGAACCAGCCTGAGCAAATAGTTCTCGAGACCCTATCTCAAAAAAATCCCATCACGTGCTCACTTCGGCAGCACATCTACTAAAACTGGAACGATACAGGGAAAATTAGCATGGCCCCTGCGCAAGGATGACACGCAAATTCGTGAAGCATTCCATAAAAAAAAAAAAATCCCATCACAAAAAAGGACTGGTGGAGTGGCTCAAGGCAAAGGCCCTGAGTTCAAGCCCCAGTATTGAAAAAAAGAAAATTAATGTATGGATTCTCACAGTCTCTTGGCCTAAGTTTTTCCAGACAAGGGAAAACCCAGGGCAAAAAAGCTTTGATGAAATGCACCAGATGGTGAACAAAGGTGGTCTTTACAACCCAGGACTTATCCCAGAAGATTCTTATTCATGGGCCTATGCATCTATATTTAAAAATTAAATTAAATTAAAAAGCCCCACAGCCTATGCAGACATGCAGTTCAGGTTGGGAACTGCTACTTTACCTTCTATGCATTCCCAAATAAACCTTCCTCTATGCTGTCTAGCGGTTTGTAGATGCAGAAAGCATTGGCAACTGAGGCAGACAAGAGTTGAAATACTCAAGTCACAAAAAGGCATGTTCTAGTTATACTCTTTCTCTGTTCTTTGTGTTGGAACTATTTTATAACTCATTTACTTTTCAGAAAACAAGTATGCAAAAATATTACCAAAAATATCAAATTATCCTGACCCTAATGACTACTTTTTTTTTGTTTTTGTTTTGGCAGCACTGGGGTTTGAACTCAGGGCCTATGCTTGCTGGGTAAGCGCTGTACTACGTGAGCCACATCGCCAGCCCTTTCTCTCTGAAACTTGTGATAGCACTACAGATTCTTTTAGCAGATGACAGGAGATATGAGATAACATTTCTGGTTCAACAAACAGTTACAGATCAATGATCAATAGTAACCGGAAGCTGGAGAAATATAAACCCTGTAAGTCCACAAATTTCACCAGGCACCGCCTCCAAGTCTTTACTACTTATGAATGTCTTTATTTATTTAGCCAACCACCACTAACACTTACTACATGGAAGTGCTCTCCTAATACTAAACACTATTGAATCTTCAAAAACACCTAGAAAAGTGAGCATTAATTTCACCCCCGTTTTACAGATAAAATACTGAGGCACCCAAGTTTACACAGCTTGGAATTAGGAAAGTCTGGCTCCTGAGTTGATGCTCTGAAACACAATGTCTCCAAGAACCTATAAAATATGCAAGATTTCATCCAAAACTTTGGTATTCTCCACACTGCAATCACGCCATGCCCCGCCCCTACTTCTATCTCCACAGCATTCTTTTAGTTGCTCCAATAGTTCAGAGTCCTCCCTTGTTCTGCCTGAACACTCTCCTACATACCTATCTTTTAAGTCTTTTCTTCTCAGCTTAAACATCACTATTTAAATTACAAACTTTATTGGCACAATGAACCTCCCAGAGCTCAACACAAAATTATAATTATGTATCTCGTAACTATTTGTTTCCTGTCCGTCTTCTCCAGTCAGGCTGTAAGTTCTAGGATGTCCCACACCAAGCCTTTCTTGTTAATCATACATTCTCAATCGCTGAAACCCCACCAACCCCACCACCAAAGCAAGGGCCTGGCACAATGTAATCTCCCAATAAATTTGCTGAAATAAGGAACTACGCAAGCCTCATGTTTTCTCTCTCCAAAGCATACCTGCGTTGGCAATGCCCACCACCACCTGCTACCACACCACTAATACTGAATGTGGTACTGGTTCTGTAAACAAACGCGGTGAGGCGCAGGACAGATGGTCTCTTCCTCATGGGCTTGAGTTTCAGGTGCACAATAAGGAAGGTGACAATCCCCAATAAAACATAACTTACAAAGGAGGGAAAATCTGCACTTCTCTTCATTACCATCAAGGCTGCGATTACTATCTGCAACATGTCTGTCTTTCTAGCGAGACTTTACCTCCAAGAAGGCCAAGACCACCTCTGCCTCGTTCAGAGCCACAATCCCACTCACTGTGGCTCACAGGAGGAGCTCAATAAACGGAGCCCTGCCCAGTGCACTTCCCAAGTGTAAAGCCAGGATCGCTCGAGCTGGGTGTGGCATCTCTTTCAGGCGTCCGAGCGTATTCCTTGGACACAGGTCCACCTCCCCGCCAGGCCCGGGACTCCCAGAGCCGGCCCCTAACCCTGCTCCCCGCACGCACCTCTTGCACAGAGAAGCATCCTCGCAGGTGCCGCGCACGCCCTCGTCGTCCACGTCGCAGCTCGACGTGGAGGAAGAGGCGAAAGGGGGCTCCCTCCGGCTAGTGGCCATGGGCGTGAAGGTTCTGGGGTGCTGTGACCACCAGGGACATGGAAGCGGGGTCAACAAGCGCCAGGGAAAGGAGCAAGCCACACGGACAAGACAGGACCGAGGGGCTGGGTACCACCGGGTCCTCTGGCGCTTCTCAATGACGCCGCCCCAGCGCAGCCCCAGCAACCTTCCCCAGCTGATTGGCGTCTCTATCCTGACACTCATTGGGCATTTCCCCGCCCCGTCAGATCGCAGAGCTGCTCATTGGAAGAATCGTTTTGACTCCTCCCATATAACCCGGAAGTTTGAGAAGAGAGCCAGGAAACTGAAAAAATGACCTAAGGGCGCCGCAACACTTTCTGGGAAGTGTAGTCTTAGGTGCTTTAGGAGGCTACAGGCTTTCTTCTCGCTAGTAACAAAATTCTATAAATTAATTCAGGACAGAAGAACTAACAGGATCTTTAACAGTGTCGTAAACAGCAGAGAATTCAGCCAGAAGAAACAAGAGTAGTTGTTATTTTAAGTCCGTGTTCAGTGTCATTCAACAATTTAACAAATATTAAGGGGTGCTGACACTGTGCCCTGTCCTGTGTTAAGGGTTTTGCACACATAATCGCCTTTGAAATGATGTGAAGGAAGGTAGTGTGTGGAAACCTGATATAATTAAAAACTATGGAACGATGAAAATGAACTGGAGGTACCAAATAAACAAGTATCAATGACTGAATTTCAGAAACAATGAATGTTCAGTGAAAGAAAGATATTTTTACGGTGGCTTACACCTGTAATCCTATCTACTCAGGAGGCAGAGATCAGGAGGATTGCGGTTCGAAGCCAGCCTGGGCAAATAGGTCTCAAGACCCTATCTCAAAAAACCTTTCACGTATTTTTGTGGACTGGTGGAGTGAGTCAAGGTGAAGGCCTTGTGTTCAAGCCCCAGTACCGCAAGAAAAAGAAAAAAGAAAGATATTTACAGAGTTCAAATCAAGTAAAACTAATGTTTAGGGACACATATGTATGTGGTAAAATATTGTTATAGGGTGCAAAGAGAGGAATGCAAAGTATTGAATAGGTACAGTGTCCCAGGCTGGTAGTGTACTCGTTCCATGGATTACAAGTGTCAACAGCACGTAGTGCAAAGTGTAAATCCCATAGTGTCTAGATTTGGTTAATATGCTCTGCCTGTTCCAATGACCACTCAGCCACAATTTGCCTTCACCTCCATAGGGACACAGTAGAGTTTGACCTTGTGACCCCAAGGGGAACTAAACAGCTCTGCCATTACACACAGTCTTTGCAGGCAGGATCCTAACTGCTTCCCTCTTTCTGTGGGAGTGGAGGTATGGGATTACTTTTATGACATCTGCCTTCGAAAATGTTTTTTGGGGTGGACACTCTTATTAAAGACATACAAGTCCATGATCTTTTAGTCCTTTTTTGGGTTCTGGAGGTAATATATTCCTTGCTTATAAATTTTACTTAAACACATTTATGCTATTCCTTGCAAATTAGCCTACCTTGGGAAGGGTCCCCTCCAACAAAAGGCTATAGAATTTGTCCAGATTAAGATCAACAGGCATTCCTGTTACTGCTATCAGAGAATCCTGAAGTGATCTCCACTCATGCTTCCTGGAGTTTCTAGATGACCATGATGATTAAGATGTCTTAGAGCTTCTTTTTTTTTTTTCATTTTTCTTTTATTATTCATATGTGCATACAAGGCTTGGTTCATTTCTCCCCCCTGCCCTCACCCCCTCCCTTACCACCCACTCTGCCCCCTTCCTCTCCCCCCCCAATACCCAGCAGAAACTATTTTGCCCTTATTTCTAATTTTGTTGTAGAGAGAGTATTCTTAGAGCTTCTGATGCAAGAAACAACCTTCCTTGGACCTGCACTGTAGCCATTAGAGTAGCAATTGCTTTCCATACTCTGGACTCTTCTGGAAATAAAGGATCTCACAGTCCCTGAGCTTATGATCATCCATACCCAGATGCCCGCTAGCTCTTGGTTCATGGAGGCAGCACTGCACAAGATCAGCATGGCTGCCAAGACCTTGCTACAGTTTGGAACCAAACCTGGACTCTCTGGCATATCCTGCCTGCAGATGAGGGTGACCTTCAGTGTCTTCAGTCTCTAGTCAAATGGCCTGGTACTGGAGAAGTCATCCCTCCCTCAGACCACTGGGAAATCTGGAGATCAACTCAGTAAACATCACCCCGTGAGAGTTTCTACACTTTATGGAGGCCAATTCGACCATCTTACTTGAAAGAGCTCAGTGCAATGTTGCTGTTTTTCCTCTTTATCCAGCATATCCCCAATAAAAAGGGGCCCAAAGGTCAGCACAATTGACTAATCTTCAGGCAGTCATCTTAGCACTGAATGCCTGTCTTAGTCCTATCACCTTAAACTTGGTGGTTTATAAGCAACAAATTTATTTCTCACTGTTCAGGAGGCTAGGAAGTCACAGCACATTCAGTGTCTGGTGAAGGACTACTTTCTGGCTCAATGGACTACTTTCTGCTTTCTCACTGGGTCCTGGTGATGGAAGGAGAAGGGGGTCTCCTCAGGTTCTTCTTTTTCAAGGCCATAGTTTTGTTGCTGTCCATATAACCTAATCATCTCCCCAAATCTCTTTACCTTGGGACTTAGGATCTCAACATTTCAGTTTAGGGGAGGGGAGGGTACACAAACATTCAGACCATAAAAATACCCCAGCCAACCAGCATCTGCATATTTTTCACAAACTGTTGGGTCATTGTCTAGAGTTATCTCCTTTGGGGTAAAAATCATGGATAATGTCTTGCAAAAATATAAACCAGGAAAACAGCTGTCACTACATACCATACAGCCATAACACAAGACCTTCCCATGACACTCCTTATCTACCAAAGCACTCATTTTGCTTCTCAGAATACAAATACCAGGCTCTTAGGGGAAGCATTCCATGGAACTTCCCCCTCTCGTCTGTGCCATAAGCGGCTGGTTTAATTGAGAGATATATGGGTTCCCCAAAGCATTCCTTTAAGTCACAAAATGACAAGTGAAGATGACCCTTACTTCCATAACTTTTCCTTTCACCATTCTTAAAAACCTTGATTAGCCATAGTCCCTGAGGGGACACAATCCCTACAATGCCACACAGGTCCCTAAAGTCCCTTCATTACCTGTTTAGGCCATAAAGGGGGAAATCTTGAAAGTTCATCTTTGTTTGGCAGTACTGGGTTTAAACATAAGGCCTCTTGTTTGCTAGGCAGGTACTCTACCACTTGAGCCACTCTGCCAGCCCAGTGTTCATGTTTTTATGCCCACGTCCTCCTCCCTCCCCTGGCTAAGGATCTAGTGGGTTTCTTACTCCCTGCAAAGCTCAATCATAATCAAAGTTTCAGATGATGTCAAGTCATCAAAGAGTCTATTGTGGACTAATTGTGGTATTAGGCCTGATATGAACACTAAGTGTCATTCTGACATCTGGTGAAATCAAGAGGGCCTCAAATGTGAACTACAAATTCCTTTTCTCTCTGCTCCCATAAATGAGATCCTCTAGCCAAACAGTCCTCCTTACCACAAGGACCAGGCACAGTTTATCCCTACATAGTAGGCTTTAGTTCCCTTCCAGCCCACAAAACTATTCAAATAAGCCAACCCCACCCACCTGTGGGAACCAGGTTACACCCTCTTGTTACTACAAATTCTCTCTCTCACAGCCTCTGCTTTTTCATTCAGTTCCCAGGTAGAATCTCTGCGTGTTGTGCAGTGTGCTCCTCCCCTAGACTATGAGTATATGTGACTAATACACTGCTGTCAATTCCATCTGCCCTGTGTTCAGTCATCCCCAGAACTATAGTTTAGGATCGTAGATTGGATCCTTCCTGTATCAATGGGATGAAGAAGTAAATAAAACACTTCTGATCTGAACTTTTTTGAGGCCTTATCTTGATATGATGAGGCTCATAGTCTTAAGCTATCTGGGTAAAATCTGTTTGAGGCTTGCAAAAAGTAGCATGTGGCTGGAGGAGGGCCTGTATGTGGATGACTTGGGAAAAGCAAGGCTATAAAGCAAGGTTAGGTTGAATCCCCAGCACTGCCAATGGGGGTGGGCGGAGTTTGGCATCTAGGCAGTGGGAATTCTGAAATGATTTAAAACAGAGAAGTAACACTGTTAGGTTTTCATCTTAGAAAGTTCATTCCTATGGCAGGGTGAACAGTGGATTTAAGGGAGACCAAGAAAAGAACCAGCCAGATCAGTAAGGAATCTAATGCATAGTCTGACACAAGAGATATGGTGGGGGCGGGCCACTGGGGCTCAAGCTACTTGGGAGACAGAGATCAGGAGGAATGCGATTTGAAGCCAGCTTGGGCAAATAGTTCATGAGACCCTATCTTGAAAATACCCAACACAATAAAGGACTGGCAGAGTGATTCAAGTGGTAGAGCACCTACCTAGCAAGTGTGAGGCACTGAGTTCAATCCATGAAGAAAAAAGAAGAGAGAGAGCTAAGTAGGACATGAGGCCCTGGAGTTTGATCCCTAGTACCACTCAGAGAGAGAGAGAGAGAGAGAGAGAGAGAGAGAGAGAGAAGGGAGGGGAGGGGAGAGGAGAGGAGAGAAGAGAGAGCACAGAGCAGTGGAAAGAGAAAAGAAAGGCATGGATTAAGAAATATTCAGTCAGTTCAGATCCAATAATGCCAAAAACAACAGCAGAAACAACAAAACAAAAAGATATATTCAGTTGTTGGTTAGCCAGCAAGTGTTGGGGCTAGAGGAAGAGAAAGAGAGGGAGATAGAGTATCAATCATGGTTCTAAGACCTCTTTCTTGGATGAAGTGAGAATCTTTTTTGTACTGGGATTTGAACTTAGAGCTTTGTGCTTGCTAGGCAAGAGCTGTACCACTTGCTTGAGCTCCCAGCCCTTGATGCGAAAGAGTAAGTTCCCTTTTGGTCATGTTGCTTCTGAGGGGCCTGTGGACATTCTGAGAGAAGCATTTATGAGACAATAACTAAACTAGTGTGAAGTCAGGAGAAGGTTAAGACTTGGCATACACATTCACATGTTCTTGGCATACCAGTGAAAAATTAAATCATTGGAGTGGATGACCTTTCCCTGAGACCACGGAGAGAAAGTAAGAAGATCCTGTTAGCTGAAGATAGTACCTTGGAGAATGTTCAGAAGTGATCAGAAAAAGAAGCTACAATAAAGACTGGGAAGGAAGGGTCTGAAGTTAGGAAGGAAACCTGGAGAGACTGGAAGCACCAAAAACAAAGGCAGATGGAATTAATGAATGAAGATGCTGTTTTATATATATACATATATTTCCAAAAGATCTGAAAGGAAAAGATTGACACAAAAGTCCAGGCAATAGAAAAGGGAGTGGAACTTAGACTCTTTTGTCTAAGTTTCTTTTTTATATATGCAACTTGCATTTTTGTGCTGTTCCTCATCTTTCAGTGTGTACTCACATATTTTATAATTACTGAATGGTAACACAAGTTAATGTTTTACACAAATACCTGCTCCCCATAAAGCCTGAAAGCATGACAGCTCTGCTTGAAGGATCCTTTCTTTGGCCAAGTCTCCTATCTTACCTACACTGACTCTCCCAAGAAACAACCACTGTTTTTAAGTTTGGTGAATACCTTTACAGTCCTTAAAAGGTGATTTTTAAAAAAATCATTAAAAATATTTTATTAAACTTAAGGACATTAAAAACTGATTTTTTTCCAAAGACCACTTTGTGATGCAGTACATACACAGTAGCTTGGGTTTCTTTAAATGTCTCTAACTTGAGAATCTTCTATTGCTTCAAAAGACCTTTCAACACAACTCCAGCACTCTTGCCAGGTGACATCAGGAAAAGATATGTATGTAGGCAAACCATCTGAAATAGCACTTAAAAACAGATGCCCTTAAAAAAAAAAAAGAGAAACAAAACAAAAAAAAGAAGAAGAAAAAAAAAAAGCAGACGCCCAGCCCTACCAGTACTGGGGTTTGAACTCAGGTCCTACATCTTGAGCCACTCCACCAGCCCTTTATTGTGAAGTGTTTTTTCAAGATAGGGTCTTACAAACTATTTGTCCAGGCTGAGTTTGAACCATGATCCTTTTGATCTCTGCTTCCAGAGTAGCTAGGATTACAGGCGTGAGCAACTGGCACGGAGCTTAGTAAACACTTCTTATCACAAGGAGAAAGTCTTGCTGGTGGAGTAAAGAGATTCTATTTCTGGAAATTTAATAAAAAGCTCTGAAAAACAATTATGAAGCTCAGATTGCTGGCTGGCTTCAGAGGTGTGCCAGGACACTTGTGTATCCGCCCTCCCACCTAGGAGCACCAATTGGTCTTCATGAAACAATCGCTTCATTTCCTCCCTGACATCCAGCATTCTTCTCATTAGTTGTAAGGCTTCCTGTTCACGTTGTGGTGTTTGAAGGTAACCAAGGACATGGTTTCTCACTAAGACTTTGTCCACTTTTCCTTCCATGCTATGTGAGAAGTTCATGGGCTTCTTTTGTACATCAACCAGTACTTCCTGTCAGACCTGACTTTGATTTTGAAGTTCTGCTCTTCCTTCAGGTCCAAGGTGGCACTCACTTTCCATACATGTTCTTCTGATGATAACATTTTTCCTTATAGGTTTTCTACTTTTTCTTCCCATTCAGACAAGGATAGAGCAAACTGCTTTTCTTGCTCCTTGGAGACAAAAAACTGTAATACCACCTCATCTCTCTGTTGGGAGACCACACTTAGTTTTTACTGCAAGTCAGCTTCCCAGCATGACTTGATTTCTCTCCTGTTGAAACTGTTTTGTCAGTCTTCACTGCAGTTAAAAGTCAGTGTAACTCCCAGTATTTCCTTGTTCTTTTTCTTTCAGTAGTTGCTCCTACTTCATGGAACAGCCTTCAAACTTTTTCCTTTGGTATCTTAGAAATCTTCATGTTTGTCTCTTGTAGTGTTTGATATTCTGTCTGCCCTGAACGTCTCTACTATCTTTTCATTGCCCTGTTTTTGTTTATGCATATCCATTTCTGAACTCAGGTTTCTCACTGCCTGCCTCAAAAGCTCATTTTCATTCACTTCCTTAATGAGATTTCCCTTAGAGAATGTAATGGGCCACTGTTGGCTTTGATGATAAGGTCTTTTCCCTTGAGTACCTTTGGGAAACATCTTGCTCCTCCTTTCGCTGCTTAATTTCTGAATGCACTTGTTCATTTTCTTTTCCTTCTAGTTCCAAGATGGCAGCAATCAGGTTAGTCTCCAATTATGTTCTAGAAGTTCCTAATGGTTGCATCATTTTTTTTTTTTTTTGCTGTAGTGATTTTCTTAGCTCCTTGGTCTTGCAAAGCTGTATTGAAATTTGGGGCAATTCTGCACCAAAGTTTTGAGTCTGATTTTATTGCCTTCATTATTTTGGATCAAGTCAGTACAGTTCATGTGTAGCATTCAATTATGATGTCAATTAGAATGGGTGACTGAACCTGTCAAAGTTCTTGAAGTTGAACTGTCTCATGCTGGATACACACACACCACACACACACACACACACACGTACACACAATATACATATTTATAAATTTTATACATATATGTATATGCCCCCATATATGTGTGTGTGTGTGTGTGTGTGTGTGTGTGTGTGTGTGTGTGTGTGTGTGTGTGTGTGTGTTGGCTGTACTGGGGTTTTAAACTCAGGAGCTTGAGCTTGCTAGGCAGGCACTCTACCACTTAAGCCATACCTCTAGCCCTCTTTGCTTTTAGGTTATTTTTCAGGAAGCCTCTTGCTTTTTCTTCTGGGTCCATCCTCTGATCTTGATCCTCCTACCTGTACCTTCCACATAGCTGGGATGACAGGGAGCTGCACCACACATGGCTCTCTTTTTAGATAGCTGTTTTTGCTAGCCTTCTTCAAGCAGCTTATGTTTTGTTATCTTTCCAGAGCACATGTTTGCAGTTGCTGCTGAAGGTGTGTATCGTGGTTGGGCACAGATGAAACTAAGGAGTGTGAAGACCTCATACCTTTAAATCTTTCTGCTGGAAGAGTTGAGTTACCAAGCTCATCATCTGTGGACAGCTGACCCATAAGAAGTTGAATCTCTGACGTGAACAATTGAATTCTTGTTCTTTTCTTCCTTTTACTAATCTTTTAGTTTCATTTTTAGATAAACTTTTCACTTCCATTTTCTACATCCACACACTAACTTTTTCTACTTGAAAAACATCAGAATCTGTTTGACTATCTTGTCTTTTTTCCTGCATCTGGATTTTTTTTTCGTGGCACTGGGGTTTGAACTCAGTGCACAGACGCTCTTACCTCCTGAACCACTCCGCCAGCCCCTTTTTTTGTGATGGGTTTTTTTGAGATAAGGCCTTCAAAACTATTTGCCTGGAGCTGGCTTTGGACTGATATCCTTCTGATCTCTGCCTCCTGAGTAGCTAGGAGTACAGGCATGAGCCACCAGCACCCAGCCTGCATCTAGATTTTGATCTGTTCTAGAGTCTTGCAATTTTTTTAAAAAAAGCAAGTCTCCCTAGGATGGCCTTGAACTCACCATCCTCCTGCCTCAACCCAGAGTGCTGGGATTAGCAGCATGAACCACCATGCCCAGATACTAGAAAATTCTTAATTTTCTCATCGTTCCCTGAAAAAAGATGGGTACTTGTGATCATTATTTGCTCATGCTAGTATTTAAGATCACTCATTGCCTGTTTCTTTTCTTATAAGGACTGAAGTAAATGCACTTACCCTGCTTTTGATCTTTAATGATCTTTTGTGAATGTTTTTCTCCGAGTCCATCTTCGATTACATTCAGTTGAGACCCATTGTCTTGTAGATATGTCTGCCATTTAGTTGTGTCTAGATCATGGCTAGCATTTCAAGATCAGCCATAGGTGCCACTGCACTCTGCTCTTCCCTGACTCATTTCAGTCCTTCTTTCAGGTCATTTTTCTTTCATGTATGCAAGACTTCTGTCTTTTTATTCTATGCTTTGCTGTAAATTTTCATTTTTTCTTTATAGAATGCTGCTGGATGCTCTGAACTTCCCTTAAGTTTTTTTTAATATAATTTTTTATTAGGATATATTCATTTTACAGGGGGGATTCATATTGACAATTCCAATTAGGCTTATATTGTACATTAGCTACATCACCCCCACTGTCTCTCCCCCTTAACCCTTTCCCCTCCCTTAAGTTTTACCCTTCTTTCCTCTTCTGTCACAGTATCGCTTTGCTCCATCACATAGGCTGTAAGTTCAAACGTTCACATTCTATTCTGTCTCTCTTCCACATGGATCATCAGTTCTTGCTCCCATGTTTAATAGCTGTAATTTTCCTGCAGAAGATAATTGTTTATTTAAGTCTTCAACTGTTATCTTTAAGTTCTTCAATTTTGAGAGTAGACTCTGCTTTTTTTGGCTCTTAGAACTTAAATAGTTTTTGGCATCTCTTCAATTTTAGAGAAATCCGTTGAGTCCACCTTCTTAGCCCTCTTACTGTAACCTGTTTTCTAACTCTTCCCATAGTTGTTAGGTTTTCCTGGTGTCTATGGCTGACGTCTAGCAATTTCTGTTTCTATAATTCTGACATTTGAAGTTGATGACCAACAATCTCCTGGCTTCTATTCTATTCAAGTTCCATCATCATCAAGCTGATGATGGTTTGCAGTTGGTGGATCTCATTTTCACTTACTACTTGATTGTACCTTCTATATTGGAAGTCTGAGCAACATGCCTCCAAAGGTCAGCCTCGGACTCAAGCCTTAAAACTTCATCTGACAATCTGTTGATTTCTCATTGTGATCAAATCATGTTAATAAAATCTATGTCATCTGCTTGGAAAATTGATGCATGATGGATACCACACCAATGATGATGATACAATGGTTGGTGATATATCACCAGCATGGTTGTTGTTGTTTTGGAGAGGGGGTCTGGTTATGTAGCCCAGGCTGGCCTCAAACTTGTGATCCTCCACCCTCAGCCTCCTGAGCAGCTGGAATTACAGGCACATCTACAACAGCCCAGTTTACAGCCAGTGTCAGAATGTAGTGACCTGGTGTCTGTCTGCAGCTTCTGCCAAGCCCTGTCTGTCTTACTTTAAGAAGTCTTATTTTTACCTTCTTCTGTTGCAACTCATGTTCATAACTTGTGGTTTGCTGCCTGATCTGCAGTTTTGAGGCTTCATACTTTTTTGTAAATCACTACAAAGCATTTCCTTTTCTTTCCTTTTTCTTCAAAGCTTTTTCTTTCCCTTCCTTTTTTTTCATATTAGGGACTGAACTGAGGACTAGCACTTGCTAGTCCAAGTGCTCTCCCACTTGAGCCCCATCCCAAGTCATTTTGCTTTTTGTTTGTTTTCCAGATAGGGTTTCTGACTTTCGCCTCAGTCTCCTCCATGATCTTCCTACCTCCTCTGCTTCTTGAGTAGCTGGGGCCACAGGTGGGGGCCACCATACCCTGCTCAGATCACTACAAAGATTTTTTTTTTCTGGTGGTATTGGGGTTTCAACTCAGGGTCTCATGTTTGCTAGGCAGGTGCTCTACCACTTGAGCCACAGCCTTTTTTGTGTTGGGTATTTCCAGATAGGTTCTCTTGAACTATTTGCCTGGGCTGGCTTCTAACTGTGATCCTCCTGATCTCTGCCTCTTGAGTAGCTAGGATTATAAGAGTGAGCAATGAGTGCCTGGCACTACAAAGATTTTTAAGTCTCACATTCTTTGATCTCAGGATTGCTGGAATGGCTTCCAGCTTCCTTCTCTCGGAGGTAGGTAACTCTTCTCTTTTCTATGCCTTTCATCAATCAGCACATCCATGGACAAATTAGAGACGAGGCCTGTGAAGGAAGCAGCAGAGAATGACCTAGGTTCCAGTCAAGGACATCAAACCAGGGCATCGTTGCGGGTCATAGAACTGACCTGGTCCTATAGGAGAAAAGCGTCTGGTACCATCGAATGATAACACCAAGTCCCCGCCCCGTTGTATGTGGAGCTAAGGATAAAAATAAACCGAAAAAACGCCAGAGGCCTTTCTAGGTAGTATGGACTCAAAGGCCACGAAGGCAGGGTGCCAACCATGCAGGCCACCAGGACACCCCCAAATACCATGCTGAGCGGGATCGAGTAAACGCGTGCTAAGACAACACCCATTGCCTTCCACCTTCTTTGTACTGTGGGGTACCACACACCTATCTGATCCTAACATCTAGCTTGTGATGTTCACAACAGTTATTTTTAAATGGCGCTAAAATACCTGCAGCGAAACGCATTCATCTGATAAGTACAAATCAGCGCGCTTTGACAAATGTCTACACTCGTGCATCAGCAAGACCCTCAGGAAGTTACTGAACGTTTCCACCGCTGAAAAGTTCCGCCCAACCTCTGCCCTCCTGCCCCTGTTCTTGTATCAGTGCCCATAGCTGAATTTTGTAGGTTCCTAGATGGCCCACACGTGATGTCTGACATCTACACTTTGTGTCTGGCTTCTTTCCACGGGGGCTAGGGATCTCATACGGGCGATCATTTTAATATGTCCCGAATTGACACGCATCAGTCACAGTACGGAAAGATCCCAGTGGGTAGTGGAGTTGGTGGTCAGCACAGGCGCCTGCACTGACGTCAACTAGTCGGGCTGTGGTCTCGGAGGTGGCCAGGGCGGAGAACTTGTAGTGCCGGCGTGAGCTCCGAGCTCCTTGCGTGGCGATTCGGACCCCAGCTTGGTTCTTCCCTGCTCAGACCAGCTCCTTTCGGCTCGGCTCGGCCCGGCCCGGCCTCGCTCGGCTCGACTCCTCTCGGCTCTACTCGGCTCGACCTCGCTTGGCTAGGCTCCGCTTGTCTCTGCCACGTCCGGCCCTGTTCGGTTGACCTGTCTCGAACCCGCTCGTGTCGGCCCCACTCAGCCCGACCTCGCTCGGTTTGGCTCGACTCGGCTCAACCCCGCTCGGCCAAATCATATTTGGCTCGGATGGCTCGAACTCGCTCGACTCTATTCCGCTCAGTTCGGCTGCGCTCGGCTCTGCTCGGCTCGGCCCCCTTCGGCCCGGCCTCACAAGGCTCGGCTAGGCGCGGCCCCGCTCGGCCTCACTCGGCTCGACTCGGGCTTGCTCGGCCTGGCTCCGCTCGGCCCCGCTCGGCTTCACTCGGCTCGACTCGGGCCTGCGGGCCGGTGTGGGGCGGGAGGGGCGGGCAGCGTAGCTGGAAGTGACGCGAGCGAAGGCGGGGCCGGTCCCGGGTAGTCACCGCCACCGCTACCGCCGCTTGGGCCGGGAAGCGATGTAGAGCCGCCAGGCCGTTCCCCGCCCTGCCCGGCCGGAGCCCCGCGGGCCTCCGTCACCGCCGCCGCCATGAAGAAGCAGTTCAACCGTATGAAGCAGCTGGCCAACCAGACCGTAGGCAGGCGAGTGCGCGGGGTCGAACTGCAGGGGGTCGCGCCGGGGCGAGGGGTGGGGGGCGGGGGGCGGGACGGCTTCTCTCCGGGCCTCGAGACTCCTCCGCGGGCCGCGGCTCCGCCCGAGGCCGGCGGGACCCAGGGCTGCGCCACGCTGCACAGGGACGTCCAGTTGGGGGCGGCCCTGCAGCCCGGCAGCCTCTCCTCGGGGTCCCCGCTGTCCATTGTCCCTGCCCAGTGGAGCATCGCCCTCGGGGGACTCGAGCCTATCCTTATCCTCCCTTCCCTGTGACCCGGCCCGACACGGGCCGCCGCCTGCTGCTCACCCTCCATCACTGCTGTGCTGAGCGCGGGGCTTTGGGGGCGGCATACCCCGGTGGCCAGGTGTGGAGCCCTCCTCCTAGAAGAGCTGATGGCTATAACGAACCCAAGGTTATGAAAGCTGGAGGTTTGGCCCTTTGAGGGAATTCAGAGATGGTGCCGCCTGCGAAGCAAGGCTGACGGGAACTTTGCAAGTTCTTGACATTTAAAAAGTTGGACTCCCAAGGAAAGGATGTGGACACCGTGCGCCTAGGAAAAGCAAGTCTTTCTCACCTTGGGTGTGGAAACAAATGCTCCCCCGTGTTTCTGTGGTGTTGCTTTCATGCTTGACAAAGAAATATTGATTTTTACATGAAAGTATAGAGATTGTAGATGATCATGCTGTCGGACAGGAATGATTTGTGGTTTTGAGAGCTTCCCGAAGCAATTGTCGTGTTGCTGTTATCTGGAGAACTATTTCAAGGTCTCGAGGGCAGTTAGCTGTACTGGACCAATTTACTGTTTATTCTGCAAAGAAAGGTGAGGTCAGTTTCTCTCCTAAGGAAGCACGCTCTTTCACAGGTCTTGCTTCTTCTTCTTCTTTCTTTTTTTTTTTTCGTTTTTTAACAGTTAAAGGGAGTTTAGTTTGGCCAAAGCACGTGAGACGGACACTTCTTTTTTTGTGCCTATGAAAATACTTTTACTTCCTCTTGAGTTTTCTAAATTTGCTTTTTACAGTGTTTCATTTCCCTCAACTTTTTGCTTAAGATTTGTTGTTCTACTTTAAAAATTTCCCATCCTGTTATCTTGGTGTTCATTTATCTGATATGCAGAATTAATCTGTCTCTGAAGTCCAGACGTGCCCACTTTATGTTATTTATAAAAAAAAATGAAAGTAATAAAGCTTAGAGGAAGGAAGATGTGAGTAGTAATGGGTGGGACCTCAGGCAAGAAACATTATAAGAAAATTATCATTCTTACGACTTTCTGTACCTCTCAGAATTCTCAGCAATATGCAGTGTAAAATAATATTCAGTGTGTGCCACGATAATGTTTGTTAGATTGGCATTTTGGTCTGCTTTTGCATTGTGTCAGGCAAGACACATTTGCTCTTTTTATACAAAGTTCAGAGTTTTGTTTTGAAAGCCATTTAGGGTCTCTTTGGCACCTGTTTCCTCTTAGTCTCCCTTCCTAGTTTTACATTCCAGCTATACTTGTCTACTTTTAGTTTCCAGGGGAGGCATGCATTTATCTATTAGCCTCTCCCTGGAAATCTTGGGAGCCTCTTTCACCACACCTAACCTGTAGGCACCTCCTACTCATTCCTTGGGTCTCCTGGGAAGTTCTCTGTGTCTCAGAGTCCCAGATGTCCCTCCTGGGCCTTGTCATAGTCCTAGGTACCACCTGCTTTTCTGTAATCAAATTGCCTTGTTACTTGCCTGTGTTCTCCATTAAGTCTAAAAACCTGGAGTCCTTGCTATATCTCCTTTGATTCCCACGATCTGCTGTGGCTCCTATCACATGGCAGGTGATCAGCCAACTTGGTTAATTCCAGGATTCTAACTTTTAGAATTGCCTGGTGCTGTGGGCCCAAGTATGGGAAAATGTGAACTGGATAGAGTAGGGTGGTGATTCATCCTTGGACGGTAATTCTGGGCCTGACCTTTGACTCTGCTTCAAAATCTTTATTGCTCGATGCCAGTGGAAGCTGCAGCTATTACAGAGTTATTAAGGGTGTGGCAGTTATGCACCCAAAGTCAGAACATCTGTTTTTACTGGAGAACCTGTTGCTTTCTTGCTGTTGATTTCCAGCTATTTCTGTATTTTTTTTTCTCCTTAATCTTAAAGAGCTGTATTTTTTTTTCTTCCTTTAATCTTAAAGATCTAGGCAGGGAAAAATGGAAGCAGATGGTTGGTGGGCATCAGAAGCAGAATTGAGGGTATGATTGGGTCAAGATGAAGGCTAGAAAGCACAGAAGTTTTCCCTGGTGTGATCTGGATGGAGAAAGAAGTACTAGATGTGAATGGCTTGTCCATTGTGTGTTGGCTTGTCAGTTCTTAGAGTGCTAGGTGTTATCTTGTAGGATGGAGACCCTGTGAGTAGCCCATGGCGGGGTTCCATGGGACTGGCGTATGGAGAATGAGTTCTCATGATGCCATTTGTTTATAGTTGGTGATGAGTTTATGAGAACAGGGTCAAGGTTTATAAGATGGTCTCACGATGTGGGTGTCCCAAAGCAGTGAAATAGGATGGTTCTTTTGTCCACCTACTGGTTGGTGACCCCGTCATTCAGTGAACAGTAGAGCCCAAACTGCACCACTGTGCAAGGTATTAAAGAATCAAAAGTGAATACCACATGGTTTCTGCCCTGAAGCTGCTCAGTAGATGTGTGGAGGTGATAGGCAAACCAAAAACAGTTACACCCATGATATCCTTGTAGAGGGCTGACCATCTGAGGGGGAAACCTAGCTGCTGTTGGATAGAGGGAGGTAACAGGAGAAAATGTGAGCAGAGCCTTTTGTTTTTCTTCATCTTCAAGCACTACTATGACATTTCTTGTGTAATGATTAGGTATCTTTTGGTTGTAAGAAAACCCAATTTAAGGTGCCTGAGCAAAGAGAGTAATTCATTGACTCGTGTCAACAGAAGAGGCCAAGAGTAATGAGGCTTTATATGTGGCGGAATCCATGGTTCCACTCTAGCCAGGCTATGTTCACCGGGAAGCCCCCCCGCCCCGCAAACTCCCATTGTCCTCCGTACAAGTCCCAGAGGGAAAGAATACTTTTGACTGTGGCCAAAGTCCCAGAATTGGCTGTGAATGTTTCTGGGTCACATGCCTGCCTTTCCCAAGAAATGGAACAGAGTCAGCCCCACCCAAATCTGTGTGCTGAGAATGGAGGATTCTGGGGTGCTGTTACCAGAACAAGTGCTGGTCAGGCAAGCAAAAAGCACCCTGTCTTGGCTTTTGTGGCCACTCTATAGAGAAAGATGTTTTGACCTTGGAAACTTTAGATGCAGTGGTGCATGCTAGGGTGGTGAGGAGTGTGAAGTTATGAGATCCAGATGTCAAGGAGAAGAGGAATCTGAGGGACATAACTAAGAGGACAGACTACCTGGGTCCTGGGGGGAGTCTGCCCTGATCAGAGTTTCCGCTGGAGGGTCAAGTGCTTTCCCAGACAAAGTTGTCTTCAGATAAGTCAAGGTTATAAACCTAAAGTGCCTAGAGACCCAGGCTAGTAAAATAAATGAATGACTTGGGCCAAGTGAGGGCTGCACAAGACTTGCCAATGGCATCCCAGAAATAGGTTCTGTGGGAAGGTAGGCCTGGCATGGCCCACTCTCTGGAGTTTTCAGGACAAGCCTGAAATGTGGATTTCTATGAACATTGGATGGCATTTAATTCAAATTAAACAGTCACCATTTGCTACATGGGACTTCACAAAATACTTGAGACCACCAGATGTGGCCCATGGGTCACCAGTTGGCAGCTGCTTTTCTAGAAGGAGCTAGAAGTTAACAGTCCCTGTTTTTTTTTTTTTTTTCTGTCTTTCTTATCCTGATACCACTTAGTTCTTTGATTTTATTGAAGAGCTCATCCTTTTCTTTACTTAAATCTTGACAAGTCTGGTAGTAATTGTCCTCAGTGTTTCCAAAGTGTAGTTTACAAAGAGCAGTGCCCCACCACCTGGCCTGGTTCTCATCTGAGGGCATTTATTTCTATTTTATAAGGAAGGAAAAATGACTTGCCAAGTTCACACAGCAAAGTGGTTGACATAGGACATGTGTACAGGCTTTCTGCCTCCAGAGCCACAGAAACTGGGCTGCCTTTTCACCAGGAGTGTCTATTAAATGTCTTCTGTGCTTATTAAGCTGCTGGGCCAGGTGCTTTGCGCAAAGCATCTCACTGCATTCTTACAGCAGTTCTCAGAAGTGGTGTTATTTATTCCTGATTCAGTGATGAGGAAGCCAACATCAAAGAGGCCATGGAACTAGTCAGTGACAGAGCTGTGACTCCCAACCTGGGTGAGAAATCCCTTGTTTGAATGTTAGTGACACTTTTATCAAATCTGAGAGGCTATGAGTTGGATGTTGCTGTGGGCCAGTGGCTGTCAACGACTGTTGGCACTGGGCAATGTGTGGAGTCTTTATTTATTGGTGGTGCTGGGGATCAAACCCAGGGCTCTGGGCATGCTAGGTGAGTGCTGTACCACTGAGCTATACCTAGCCCTGCTGTATGTGTTCTTCATTGTCAAGACTAGGAAAGGTTGGGGGTTGTTGCTGGCATCTGGGAGGTACAGGACAGGAGTGCTTCTATAATGCATAGGACAGCACCAACAACAAAGAATTATCTAGTACAAACTGTATTAGATTGAAGTTGAGAAATCCTGGTTCAGGCCTCTCTTGTGGATAAATGAATGCCAAAGATGCTTTCAGGCCATAGATGTGTCTATTCAGTGCTTATTTATTTGTTACCCGTTTTTAGAGTTAGTAGTTGTCACATGGAAATCTGGATTTCCTGGTTCTTCTAGAATCTTGGATGCTCTGTCGGTATCCAGCATTGCTACCTAGTACGGGTTCTGGAGCAGGGTCACAACTTTCCCATCTGGGTAGACGTCAGCTCTCCAGGGTGCTCACTAGCTGACTTGTTTTATTCCTTTGTGTTCCTTGCTGACTCTTCATGATCATTGAGATCTAAGGAGCTAAGGACCCTCTCCAGGAGGAGAGGGCTCATCTTCTCATAGCATAGCCCTGCTCATAACCAGCAGCACAGACTGTTTTTTTTTTTTTTTTTTTTTTGCACAGTACTGGTGTTTGAACTTGAGGCCTACACCTTGAGCCACTCCACCAGCCTTTTATTGTGAAGGGTTTTTCAAGATAGGGTCTCGTGAACTATTTACCTGGGCTGGCTTTGAACCATGATCCTTCTGATCTCTGCCTCCTGTGTTGCTAGGATTATAGGTGTGAGCCACTGGTGCCAGCAGCAGCACAGATTTTCACATTAGTCCTGGTGCATGTCTGCCTGTTGGTCTTGGAGCAGTCTTCTGGTGTCATATTGTGGTCTCTTCTGTGAGACAGCCATTCTATACTTGCCTGTCACAAGCCTGATCCTTACTTTGTCAGCATTGAAGATCAGGGTGAGGACAAGAAACAGTGGAGTAAGTGAGAGATACAGAATGTTAACTGCTGTCCTCCTAATCTCACCCTCTAAAGTAGCTAGGATTACAGGCGTTAGCCACTGGTGCTGGGCTTAGGAGCATTGCATAGCCTCCTTGCACATTCCTCCTAGGTATCCTTGTGGAATTGGTTCAGGACCAGGGTTAGTAAAAACCTCAGATGCACAAGTCCGTTATATAAAATGATGTGGTATTTGCATATATCCTATGTACATTGTTCTGTATACTTTAAATCATCTCCAGGGTACATATAATACCTAATACAATGTAAATAATTGTTATACTGTACATAATAGGGACTAAGTGGCAAGAAAAACAAGTCTGTACAGGTTGGGTCAGATAGAATTTTTCCCATATATTTTCAATCTGAGGTTGGTTGAATCTTGGATTTGGGGCGGGACTGTATTCATACTGGGAAGTGTACTGGCTCTTCCCAGACCATTCCTGTGGGTGATGTCAGCCCTGTAGTTCTCACCTTGATTGGTGACTCCCAGTTTTCTGACCCTGGCCCTCTCCATCCTTAGATTGATGTTGCCTACTCCATCTTGAACTTCATCCTCAAATTCACCTCATTTCCCTATCTTCCCTAGTCTGTAGGTCATCATCCTGTGTGTAGCCTGAATTCAGCCCATTCTCTGTCTTGTACAAAAGGTTTATTGGAGCACAACCACACAGAGCAGCAGAGAGTGGAGTGGTTGCAGAGGTGATCTGTGTCAGGTCCCAGTCATGTGGCTGGGGTTCAGGGCATGACAGATTTCACAAAGGTCCAAGTGAAAGCAGAGGCAAAGTTTTACTTATTTTCCAAAGGAGGAGAGGGCCAGATGCCATAGACAGCATCTGTGCCTTGGGGTAGTTGGTATGAGCTTTTAAGGGCTTTTGTGAGGAGGGGTTGTAGGAGCATGGGTGGGGAATGGAACCAAGTGGTCCTTGGCCCACTTGAAAGATGGTGGGGTGGGTATCACTGATTAGATCAGCACATTGACTAGGGTGTGGTTTGGTCAGGAGACATGTGTTTAAAGTCTCTGGGTACCGTGGTTTCTCAGAATAGAACAGAGAGAAGTTACTGGCTTGGTCTGGGTTGAAAAAAGGTCAGCAAGGTTAGGTGGGAACCTGAACAAAATGAAAGTTAGCTACCAAATGGAGTTACGTAGGCTCATTCATTGGTTTTACAATCTGTATGCCCTGCAGAGCATATGGTATTTACTGTCAGGCCCTTTATGAGATATGTACAGGGCTGGGCATGTAGCTCAGTGGTAGAGTGCCTAGCATGCACGAGGCCCTGGTCTCCATCCTTAGCAACACACACACACACACACACACACACACACACACACACACACACACACACACAGAGTTGCTGATCTCTCAAAGGCATTAAATGTCATCTCATCCCTGCCACCTGTCATTCCCATTTCTCCTCCATGCTCTTTGTGACCCGGATATCACCTGTGACCTGCCAGTTCTTCCTCCTTCCTTATTGTTTGACTTAGTCTCTGCTTTCCCATGGTCATCCATCATGTTAACTTTTTTTTTTTTGCAGTACTGGGGTTTGAATTCAGGGCTTCACATTTACTAGGCAGGCGCTGAACTACTTGAGCTACACCTCCAGCCCCTTCATGTTAACTTGGTCAGCCTCTCCTTATTTTTCAACTGGACTCAAAATTGTCTTCTATCTGGCTTTGCTAGCTTGAGCTGAGTTTTACCCCTCTGTTGGACATCTAGCCTCACCATTTGGAAGAGCCAGTTCTATTGATTATAGTTGTTCCCTTCTCTGGAGTTTACAATCACTACATTTGTAGGAAATTAACATTTATATAGCACAGTGTTTCCAAATTGCCTTCTAAGATGGGGTAATTCTTTCATTTAGTTTATAGCATAGACAGTGATATGTGTCATATATGTGACATGACGAATGACCTATTTCCCCTTCGTCTTAGTAGCATTAGGGACTGTCTTTTAAAATTTTTACTTCAGGGGCTGGAATGTAGCTGAGTGGTAGAATGCTTCCTTAGCATATGCCACGCCTTGGGTTCAGAAAGAAAAAACAAAAAATTACTGCTTATTTAAATTTAGTTTGTATCCGCTAAGATCAAATGTGTCAGTATATTTGTAATTCCTGTAGAGTTTTCTGTGTGTCATTTGTTTATATAATTGTAGTTGCATTAATGTTATCAATTTCATTATTCATTGCCAATTCAATAGCAAACAAACCCTGTCAAAGCTATCAGCTGTTTAATAACCAGTCTCTAAGTACTTGAGTGGAGAGACAGACATGACAGAGATGCAAAGAGATAATGTGAGTATTACCAGTTGGGCCTTTTCAGCAGGTCTTAGGTGTTAATGAAGTGTGATCCCATTTCTTTATCCATTTACATGTTTTAATGTACAAAACCTGGCCTTCTTGTTCTCAGAAACATTACTTACTAGTGCAGTAATGGAATCTTGAAAGAGCATGTTCTTGACTAGGTGTAAGTTTAATATGAGTTCAGAAAATAAAAGTAGATTCCTGCCAAAAATCTTTGGCCTATATAAGAAACTGTTTTTGGAATAGGTAGAGGGATTAGGCTTTGTAGCAAATGACACAAGAGGCATGTGTGCCATGAAAAGGGAGGGTATTCAGTTTATTTCCATCCTTAAGGTTGTAAGTCTTGGCTTCCTGTGTTGTAGTTCACATTCATTGCAGCTCATTGATTGCTTGCATTGGTTACTGCCTTCTTTTTCTGTCCTTTCCCACAGTTTTTATTTTTCATTGTCTTCCTTATCAGAGATGCCTTTGGTCCAGTAGTCAATTTGATCTCTCCTTTAATGTTTCATTAGCATTTCTTTAGTTTCCCCTTGTTCTACATGTCTCTATCAAAGGTGTTCTTCTTCAGGAGTTTAAATCATAAGTTGTAGACTAAATGTGCTCAGATAAGTACAAATATTTATATAAATAAATGTTCAGAAGTGCATGGAAATTCTTCCAACTACCTGTCACCTGTCAGTGTGAACATTTATAAATCAACCAGTTTGGATTTCACATGGTCATCAGATACTTGCAGATGCATTGGCTGGAGTGGACACTTGAAACCAAGCCTGGCTGTATGTTGGAGAAATACGTTTAAGTGTTTCTCTGCCACTAGATATCGTGAGTACTCTGATCCGATCGAGGGATTGGGGCATAGCACTGGGTCTCTGGCATGTGCCTGTGTGTTCAGTGAGGGCTTTTCTGGATACACAACACACACACGAGTGATTGTGATGACAGGCAGGTAGAGCTAGCAGGTGATAGAGAATTTCTAAACTCTTAGGGGAAACCTAACACTGAATATTTTATCCTTTATTTTAATTTGTCTATGAATCAGAAAGGACAACTTTTATCTGACTCTTAGCAAGAGAGGGAACACCTCTCTCTATCTCTTTTATTTTCAGTTGGGTAGAGAATGGCTGTGGGTAGATCCATTTGTTCTCAAGTCCAAAGTGACTGTGGTATTTCAGTTCACAGCCTCTGAATGCATTTCCATCTGATAGTGTGTAAACTGGGTCTGTAGAACTTTCAAAACTTGAGAATTCTCAGACATCATTCTGAGTGAGGTTAGCCTGGCCCAAAAGACCAAAAATCGTATGTTCTCCCTCATATGTGGACATTTGATCAAGGGCAAACACAACAATGGGATTGGACTTTGAGCACATGATAAAAGCGAGAGCACACAAGGGAGGGGTGAGGATAGGTAAGACACCTAAAAAATTAGCTAGCATTTGTTGCCCTTAACGCAGAGAAACTAAAGCAGATACCTTAAAAGCAACTGAGGCCAATAGGAAAAGGGGACCAGGAACTAGAGAAAAGGTTAGATCAAAAAGAATTAACCTAGAAGGTAACACCCACACACAGGAAATCAATGTGAGTCAATGCCCTGTATTGCTATCCTTATCTCAACCAGTAAAAACCCTTGTTCCTTCCTGTTATTGCTTATAGTCTCTCTACAACAAAATTAGAAATAAGGGCAAAATAGTTTCTGCTGGGTACTGAGGGGGTGGGGGGGAGAGGGGGGGGTGGAGTGGGTGGTAAGGGAGGGGGTGGGGGCAGGGGGAGAAATGACCCAAGCCTTGTATGCACATATGAATAATAAAAGAAAAAAAAAACTTGAGAATTCTCAGACTTGACGATCTTACCCCAAAATAGATTTGTTGTTCTTTGAATATCTATTGTATTTCTCACAGTGTAGCTTTGAATTTTCTTTAATTTTCATCACACTATTCATCTCACTGCTTTTGCATTTTTGGGTGTGCCAGAATCAGTAATATTCACCAGAGAATGCCCAGATGGCAGGACTAAAATACACAGCCTCCCCCAACCTCAGACACCACCAGTTTGGGGAGTATTTCATTGCAGAAGATTGAGACGGTGCTTCAGGAAGAGAAGCCTGGCAGCAGGTGGGGTGAGGATATGAGTGCGAGGGGAAAGGACACTAGTTAGGAAGCTGTGGCACTGGGCTAAGAGAGGTGATGACAGCTAAAACGATGGCACTGAGGATGGATCAGAGCAAATGCTTAACACCATGCTGGTCAGACTCAAGAAAAGAGAAAGGGAGACTTGAGAAGTTCAAGTCACAGCTGGGCATTGTTTGTTGAAACCCTTCACTTTTCCATTGTTTTATAATCCTCCTCCTGTAAAAATACTGAGTTTTACCCCTCCTTTTTTTTTTCATTTTTATTATTCATATGTGCATACAAGGCTTGGTTCATTTCTCCCCCCTGCCCCCACCCCCTCCCTTACCACCCACTCCGCCCCCTCCCTCCCCCTCCTTAATACCCAGGAGAAACTATTTTGCCCTTATTTCTAATTTTGTTGTAGAGAGAGTATAAGCAATAATAGGAAGGAACAAGGGTTTTTGCTGGTTGAGATAAGGATAGCTATACAGGGCATTGACTCACATTGATTTCCTGTGCGTGGGTGTTACCTTCTAGGTTAATTCTTTTTGATCTCACCTTTTCTCTAGTTCCTGGTCCCCTTTTCCTATTGGCCTCAGTTGCTTTAAGGTATCTGCTTTAGTTTCTCTGCGTTAAGGGCAACAAATGCTAGCTAATTTTTTAGGTGTCTTACCTATCCTCTCCCCTTCCTTGTGTGCTCTCGCTTTTATCATGTTCTCGTAGTCCAATCCCCTTGTTGTGTTTGCCCTTGATCTAATGTCCACATATGAGGGAGAACATACGATTTTTGGTCTTTTGGGCCAGGCTAACCTCACTCAGAATGATGTTCTCCAATTCCATTCATTTACCAGCGAATGATAACATTTCGTTCTTCTTCATGGCTGCATAGAATTCCATTGTGTATAGATACCACATTTTCTTAATCCATTTGTCAGTGTGGGGCATCTTGGCTGTTTCCATAACTTGGCTATTGTGAATAATGCCGCAATAAACATGGGTGTGCAGGTGCCTCTGGAGTAACCTGTGTCACAGTCTTTTGGGTATATCCCCAAGAGTTTACCCCTCCTTTTGACCTTCTGTTTGTCTCTTCTCCCGTTGCTTTATGGCGTGATGTGTGCATGTGTGTGGATACTAGTGCCACACTGTTGGTTTGTGGTCTGTTCTAAATCTGGTTCAGCTAGTCTCCTTCTAGCTCTCTTTTATAGTTTTGTTTTTTCTATTCTTGTCTAAAAATTAAGATTAGCATTGATTTTAGTTTTTAGAAAAATTCACTTTAAGATTTCAGTTGGTTTGGGACTCAGTCATTAAAATAATACTTATTGGACTGGGTATGGGCAGCACACAGGAGGTTGAGGCAGGAGGATCTTGAGTTTGAGGCAGCCAAGACTATATAGCGAGACCCTGTCTCAAAAAAACGAAATAACAGTAACAGTCATCATAACAGTATTTATTGGGTGTCTGCTCTGGGCTAGGCCTTAAAGATAGAAAAATAAATCAGACCTTGGCATTTATGGCCTAGTAAGTCTGTGAACTGACTCTTGGGAGAATTGATGAGGGTTGTGACATTTCACAACATAAGCATCTTCCTTCCTTCCTTCCTTCCTCCCTCCCCTTTTGTTTTTTTTTTCTTTTTTTTTTTTTAAGAGACAGGGTCTCACTATGTTGCCTAAGCAGTCCTAGAACTCATGATCCTCAAGCCTTAGCCTGCGATCCAATACTGGTATCACAGGTATGTGCCAGCACACTTGTCCTTTTTTGAACTGGCCTAAGTGATTTTCACACCTCAGCTTTCTGAATAGCTGGGACTATAGAAGCATGCCACCACGACCAACTTTTTCCTATTATTTCTTTTTTTTTTTTTTTTAAATTTAATCATGCTATTTATTTTTTTTTTCATTTTTCTTTTATTATTCATATGTGCATACAAGGCTTGGTTTATTTCTCCCCCCTGACCCCACCCCCTCCCTTACCACCCACTCCACCCCCTCCCGCTCCCCCCCTCAATACCCAGCAGAAACTATTTTGCCCTTATCTCTAATTTTGTTGTAGAGAGAGTATAAGCAATAATAGGAAGGAACAAGGGGTTTTGCTGGTTGAGATAAGGATAGCTATACAGGGCATTGACTCACATTGATTTCCTGTGCGTGGGTGTTACCTTCTAGGTTAATTCTTTTTAATCTAACCTTTTCTCTAGTTCCTGGTCTCCTTTTCCTATTGGCCTCAGTTGCTTTAAGGTATCTGCTTTAGTTTCTCTGCATTAAGGGCAACAAATGCTAGCTAGTTTTTTAGGTGTCTTACCTATCCTCACCCCTCCCTTGTGTGCTCTCGCTTTTATCATGTGCTCATAGTCCAATCCCCTTGTTGTGTTTGCCCTTGATCTAATGTCCACATATGAGGGAGAACATACGATTTTTGGTCTTTTGAGCCAGGCTAACCTCACTCAGAATGATGTTCTCCAATTCCATCCATTTACCAGCGAATGATAACATTTCGTTCTTCTTCATGGCTGCATAAAATTCCATTGTGTATAGATACCACATTTTCTTAATCCATTCGTCAGTGCTGGGGCATCTTGGCTGTTTCCATAACTTGGCTATTGTGAATACTGCCGCAATAAACATGGATGTGCAGGTGCCTCTGGAGTAACAGTCTTTTGGGTATATCCCCAAGAGTGGTATTGCTGGATCAAATGGTAGATCGATGTCCAGCTTTTTAAGTAGCCTCCAAATTTTTTTCCAGAGTGGTTGTACTAGTCTACATTCCCACCAACAGTGTAAGACGGTTCCTTTTTCCCCGCATCCTCGCCAACACCTGTTGTTGGTGGTGTTGCTGATGATGGCTCTTCTAACAGGGGTGAGGTGGAATCTTAGTGTGGTTTTAATTTGCATTTCCTTTATTGCTAGAGATGGTGAGCATTTTTTCATGTGTTTTCTGGCCATTTGAATTTCTTCTTTTGAGAAAGTTCTGTTTAGTTCACCTGCCCATTTCTTTATTGGTTCATTAGTTTTGGGAGAATTTAGTTTTTTAAGTTCCCTGTATATTCTGGTTATCAGTCCTTTGTCTGATGTATAGTTGGCAAATATTTTCTCCCACTCTGTGGGTGTTCTCTTCAGTTTAGAGACCATTTCTTTTGATGAACAGAAGCTTTTTAGTTTTATGAGGTCCCATTTATCTATGCTATCTCTTAGTTGCTGTGCTGCTGGGGTTTCATTGAGAAAGTTCTTACCTATACCTACTAACTCCAGAGTATTTCCTACTCTTTCTTGTATCAACTTAAGAGTTTGGGGTCTGATATTCAGATCCTTGATCCATTTTGAGTTAATCTTGGTATAGGGTGATATACGTGGATCTAGTTTCAGTTTTTTGCAGACTGCTAACCAGTTTTCCCAGCAGTTTTTGTTGAAGAGGCTGCTATTTCTCCATCGTATATTTTTAGCTCCTTTGTCAAAGATAAGTTGCTCATAGTTGTGTGGCTTCATATCTGGATCCTCTATTCTGTTCCACTGGTCTTCATGTCTGTTTTTGTGCCAGTACCATGCTGTTTTTATTGTTATTGCTTTGTAATATAGTTTGAAGTCAGGTATTGTGATACCTCCTGCATTGTTCTTTTGACTGAGTATTGCCTTGGCTATTCGTGGCCTCTTGTGTTTCCATATAAATTTAACAGTAGATTTTTCAATCTCTTTGATGAATGTCATTGGGATTTTGATGGGAATTGCATTAAACATGTAGATTACTTTTGGGAGTATAGACATTTTTACTATGTTGATTCTACCAATCCATGAGCATGGGAGATCTCTCCACTTTCTATAGTCTTCCTCAATCTCTTTCTTCAGAAGTGTATAGTTTTCCTTGTAGAGGTCTTTCACATCTTTTGTTAGGTTTACACCTAGGTATTTGATTTTTTTTGAGGCTATTGTAAATGGAATTGTTTTCATACATTCTTTTTCCGTTTGCTCATTGTTAGTGTATAGAAATGCTAATGATTTTTCTATGTTGATTTTATATCCTGCTACCTTGCTATAGCTATTGATGATGTCTAGAAGCTTCTGAGTAGAGTTTTTTGGGTCTTTAAGGTATAGGATCATGTCGTCTGCAAATAGGGATATTTTGACAGTTTCTTTACCTATTTGTATTCCTTTTATTCCTTCTTCTTGCCTAATTGCTCTGGCTAGGAATTCCAGTACTATGTTGAATAGGAGTGGAGATAGTGGGCATCCTTGTCTGGTTCCTGATTTTAGAGGGAATGGTTTTAATTTTTCTCCGTTAAGTATAATGCTGGCTGTAGGTTTGTCATATATAGCTTTTATAATGTTGAGGAACTTTCCTTCTATTCCTAGTTTTCTTAGAGCTTTTATCATGAAATGATGTTGGATCTTATCAAAGGCTTTTTCTGCATCTATTGAGATGATCAAGTGGTTTTTGTCTTTGCTTCTGTTAATGTGGTTTATTACGTTTATTGATTTTCGTATGTTGAACCACCCCTGCATCCCTGGGATGAAGCCTACCTGGTCGTGGTGAATAATCTTTTTGATGTGTTGCTGAATTCGATTTGCCATTATTTTGTTGAGGATTTTTGCATCAATGTTCATTAAGGAGATTGGCCTATAGTTCTCCTTTTTGGAGGTGTCTTTGCCTGGTTTTGGGATAAGTGTAATAGTGGCTTCATAAAATGTGTTTGGCAGTTTTCCTTCCCTTTCTATTTCATGGAACAGTTTAAGGAGGGTTGGTATCAGTTCTTCTTTAAAGGTCTGATAGAATTCAGCAGAGAATCCATCAGGTCCTGGACTTTTCTTTTTGGGGAGACTCTTGATTGCTGCTTCAATTTCATTTTGTGTTATAGGTCTATTCAGGTGATTAATTTCCTCTTGGTTCAGTTTTGGATGATCATATGTATCTAGAAATCTGTCCATTTGTTTTAGATTTTCAAATTTATTTGAATATAGGTTCTCAAAGTAGTCTCTGATGATTTCCTGGACTTCCATGGTGTTTGTTGTTATCTCCCCTTTTGCATTCCTGATTCTACTAATTTGGGTTTTTTCTCTCCTCATTTTAGTCAGGTTTGCCAGGGGTCTATCGATCTTGTTTATTTTTTCAAAGAACCAACTTTTTGTTTCATTAATTCTTTGTATGGTTTTTTTGGTTTCTATTTCGTTGATTTCAGCTCTTATTTTTATTATTTCTGTCCTTCTATTTGTTTTGGGATTTGCTTGTTCTTGTTTTTCTAGGAGTTTGAGATGTATCATTAGGTCATTGATTTGGGATCTTTCAATCTTTTTAATATATGCACTCATGGCTATAAACTTTCCTCTCAGGACTGCCTTAGCTGTGTCCCATAGGTTATGGTAGGTTGTGTTTTCATTTTCATTGACTTCTAGGAACTTTTTAATTTCCTCTTTTATTGCATCGATGATCCATTCTTCATTAAGTAATGAGTTATTTAGTTTCCAGCTGTTTGCATGTTTTTTGTCTTTACTTTTGTTGTTGAGTTCTACTTTTACTGCATTGTGGTCAGATAGTATGCATGGTATTATTTCTATTTTCTTATATTTGCTGAGGCTTGCTTTGTGCCCTAGGATATGATCTATTTTGGAGAAGGTTCCATGGGCTGCTGAGAAGAATGTATATTGTGTAGAGGTTGGATGAAATGTTCTGTAGACATCTACTAGGTCCACTTGATCTATTGCATATTTTAGATCTTGGATTTCTTTATTGAGTTTTTGTTTGGATGACCTATCTATTGATGATAACGGAGTGTTAAAGTCTCCCACAACCACTGTGTTGGCGTTTATATATGCTTTTAGGTCTTTCAGGGTATGTTTGATGAAATTGGGTGCGTTGACATTGGGTGCGTACAGCTTGATGATTATTATTTCCTTTTGGTCTATTTCCCCTTTTATTAGTATGGAATGTCCTTCTTTATCTCGTTTGATCAATGTAGGTTTGAAGTCTACTTTGTCAGAGATAAGTATTGCTACTCCTGCTTGTTTTCGGGGGCCATTGGCTTGGTAAATCTTCTTCCAGCCTTTCATCCTAAGCATATGCTTATTTCTGTCGGTGAGATGAGTCTCCTGTAAGCAACAAATTGTTGGATCTTCTTTTTTAATCCATTTTGTCAAACGGTGTCTTTTGATGGGTGAATTAAGTCCATTAACATTAAGTGTTAGTACTGATAGGTATGTGGTGATTCCTGCCATTTAGTTATCTTAGTTGTTTGAAGGTTTGATTGTGTGTACCTAACTTGATGTTACTCTCTACTGTCTTGCTTTTTCTTATCCTGTGGTTTGGTGCTGCCTGCCTTTTCATGGTTAAGTTGGGTGTCACTTTCTGTGTGCAGGATCCCTTGCAGAATCTTTTGTAATGGTGGCTTTGTGGTCACATATTGTTTTAGTTTCTGCTTATCATGGAAGACTTTTATTGCTCCATCTATTTTGAATGATAGCTTTGCTGGGTAGAGTATCCTGGGGTTGAAGTTATTTTCATTCAGTGCCCGGAAGATCTCACCCCACGCTCTTCTTGCTTTTAATGTTTCTGTTGAGAAGTCTGCTGTGATTTTGATGGGTTTACCTTTGTATGTTACTTGTTTTTTCTCTCTTGCAGCCTTCAATATTCTTTCCTTAGTTTCTGAACCTGTTGTTTTAATGATGATATGTTGTGGAGTAGTTCTATTTTGATCTGGTCTGTTTGGTGTCCTGGAGGCCTCTTGCATTTGTATGGGAATATCTTTCTCTAGATTTGGGAAATTTTCCGTTATTATTTTGTTGAATATATTACGCATTCCCTTCGCTTGCACCTCTTCTCCTTCTTTGATGCCCATGATTCTCAAGTTTGGTCTTTTGATGGAGTCGGTGAGTTCTTGCATTTTCTTTTCACAGGTCTTGAGTTGTTTAATTAGTAGTTCTTCAGTTTTTCCTTTAATTACCATTTCATCTTCAAGTTCTGAGATTCTGTCTTCTGTTTGTTCTGTTCTGCTGGATTGGCCTTCCGTTTTGTTTTGCAGTTCTGTTTCGTTCTTTTTTCTGAGGTTTTCCATATCCTGGCTGTTTTCTTCTTTATTGTTGTCTATTTTTGTCCTGAGTTCATTTATCCATTTATTCATTGTGTTCTCTCTTTCATTTTGGTGTTTATACAGTGCTTCTATGGTTTCCTTTATTTCTTCTTTTGCTTTTTCAAATTCTCTATTTTTATTGTCTTGGAATTTCTTGAGTGTCTCCTGTACATTTTGGTTGACCCTATCCAGTCTCATCTCTATAAAATTCTCATTGAGTACTTGTAGTATGTCTTCTTTTAAATTATTCTTGTAGGCTTCATTGGGTCCTTTGGCATAGTTTATCTTCATTTTGTTGGAGTCTGGCTCTGAGTTTCTGTTCTCTTCATTCCCCTCTGGTTCCTGTACTAATTTTTTGCTGTGGGGAAACTGGTTTCCTTGTTTTTTCTGTCTTCCTGTCATTGTCCTTGGTGTTGTTACTGCCCCTGTACTGTGTGTAATTAAGTATTTTCTAGCTTGTAATAATAACAATGGTAATATTGAGAATGGAAGAGTGAGCTGAGATGGAAAGCAAGAAGTTAAAGAAAAGGGGAAAACAAATATACAGACAAGAGGGAGAAAGCAGAACAAGGTATCAGACAAGAGAGTTTCAAAGGTATAAACAGGGAGCGTTAGTGTGCTAATTGACAGTAAGCTGAACAGACAATAGAGAGACAGAGAGAGGATTGAAAATCAAAGGTAAAAAAAATAAAAAATAAGTAAATGAAAGTAATATCTCTATATAAAAATGAATTAAAATAAAATGGAAAATAGAAAATAAAAAAAAAAAAACCAAAAAACTTCCAAGTTTATATGCAATGCAATTTCAGTCTTAATAATTTGGATGTCCGTCTCAATCTCCAGTCCTGGAGTTGGTGCCTCAGATGTTGTTCTGTAGTTGTCTCATCAAATGGGATGCATAAAGTAGAACAAAACTACACTCACACACACACAGAAGAAAAAAAAAAAAAAAGCCCCACCTAGTGTCCCCAGTTCAAATGCAATACAGTTTCAGTAAGTTCTTCGGCTTGCAGGTGTAATTCGGTTGTTCTCTCATCAAAGGTAGGGAGAAAAAGAAAAAAAAAGCGTCTGGAGGCAGTTCTGAGAGTGGTATCTGCAACTGTGGCTTGCCTGCCTGCTGCTCTCAGCCTGTAGCTGGAGGCGTTATTTATGCAGATCTCTGGGGTGAGCTTAGCACTCACCTGGTCCCACAGGCTTTGTTTGCTCAGAGTTCTCCTGTGCGGGGGAGGGGGGCCTCTGCTACAGGCTTTTCCCTTTCCAAGCACCGGGAAAGGTGACACTGCCCCGCGTTGTCAGGCCTGCGTGTTTATTTACAGTTCACGTGGGAAGTGGGTCTTCCCTCCTCTCACAAGTGTCCCCACTCCTGGTTGCTGGGCGCGCCCCGCTCCCGCCAGAGCCTCTCCTGCCCGCCCGGCTCGTTTATTTCCAGTCCCGGGAAGGATTCCCTTCCCCCAATCTTCAGCGCTCAGGGCGCCCCACCCTCTTTCCAGCGTGTCTTAACTGTTCTTATTGCTTAGTACTCAGTTTCTCTTTTTTTCCCGGGTGGAGGTCAGTCTGTCCAGGGGGCTATGCTGCTCTGGCCCAGGCTTGTCTGTAGGGGAACCGCGGTACCGCGAAGCTCACCTGGTCCGGGTCTTCCCAAGCCATATGGGCGCCGGCCACTGGCGGCCCGGGGGCCTCCTCGGTTCTCCGTTTAACGTGAAGTGGAGATTCTCTGCGCCGGCTGGAGATGTGGAGGAGTCAAAGTTATGCCTTTTCTCGGTGATTATGCCTGCAAAGTGTGTCTCCAGCGTCTCTCCAAGATTTCACTATAGGAGGGTCGCTTTCTGCTTCCTACCTCTAGCCGCCATCTTGGAATTAGCTCCTATTATTTCTTTTTTATCCCTACTTAAGTGGTTAGATTCCAAAATAATATGTAAGTGTGTAAGTATTTGCAATAATATTGTGTAAAGGGAATATGACTACACCCATTGGGCATACCAGAAACATGATAAGGAATGTTTAAATTTTGCTAAAATGCAAGTGTTATAATGCAGAAGGTCTGTAAGCTTCATTCTTCTGTTTTTAGCCACACATCTTTAGTGTCTGAAATTTGAGCCTTTGTTCTCTGTCTTAGTCATAAAGCTGGCAGGTGATTTCATTATTTTATTTTACTTTTTGCAGAAGAAAGTAAATTGACCTTTAAGGATATGAGTGGGCATCACCCAACATTTTGGCAGGAGGATATAATTTTGGAATTTGATGTTACTTGGGATACAGTCTAGGCAAGACCCTAATAAATATGTCCTGAAATGTTATGTATGCTGTGCGGGACTGAGAAGGGACTAAAGAGAAGGGGCCGCCTCAGTCTGGGCTGAGCCCAACAGGAGTGAGGAATCTGCAAAGTAGGAGACAGAGCATCCTTTGCAAAGGCTACAAAAGAAGCTGGAGATTGAGTACTGGGGATCCCAGCCAGCAGTGAAGCTGCCATGGCAATGTGACCTGTTTAAGGAGGCTGAAGCTGTGCTGATAGATTGTGTCCCAATCCTGTGGCTTTTCCTCTTGCAGTCACTCTTGTATCCCCAGTGCCTCTCTGGGAACAGAGTTCTGTCTGGGAAGCGTTCCTTCGTGGCTAACTTGGAAAGTGATTTTTTAAATAGGCAGGATAACTCTGTACTCTGGGTTCCTTCTAAGAATCACATGGAATGAGTCCAGTTTTACATCAGACTTATGCTCTGTGTTGTTGCCTGGCAGATTTTAAATGCAGGAAACTGTACTTCTACTAGTCCAACCATGTGGGAATAACAATTGCAGTGCACTTTTTCTTTTTTTTTGGTGGCACTGGGGTTTGAACTCAGGGCTTCGTGCTTGCTAGGCAGGCACTCTACCGCTGAGCCATGCCCCCAAGCCCCTGCAGTGCACTTTTTAGGAACTGGATGAAGAAGTTGAGAAATGGTGAGAGGAATTTAAATGGAGCACCCATGGCAACATGTCAGTGTCACTTCTAAGGAAGTGGTTAATAGGTCATAAGGCAGCGGACTTAACTGAAGGCTCTGGATCTTAGAGCAGTCTTTATGAATAGAAACTTTACTGGAAACTTTAGTTGGAGATTCTACTAACCCTCTGGCCAGAAAAAAATTATCTACATCCACAGATCAGGGGCTTCTGAGATCCTTATGTCCATGAACATGAACCCCAGGATGAAGGAAAATCCATCTAGCTGGCTGGCAGCTCAGAAATGCTCTAGTTATCAGAGAGCTGCTCAGATAGCTCCATGCTGGGACTGCTTTCTAAAGAAATACTGGTTCCCAATGTGCATTTCATACACTGGTGTATGCTGTTCTACTGGACTCCAAAACACTCGTATTCTAAATGAGAGCCTCCCTTCCCCCAAGAAGTAGAAACATGGTTCTTGAGGTTTTGTGATCATCAGATCCCTCTTCCTTCAGAATCAGCTTTCATGGCAATTATTCAGTTATATTTTTTAAAGTGAATGAGGGCTTAAAAAAAAAACGAAAACTGCGTTAGTGCAGTGGGCCTGAGGAGCTGAGATCCCTTCTCTGACCTTGGCCAAGTTGGCCTCTGTACTGTGTTTCACGCTTGTGAAGTAGGGCTCCTAACCCCATAGGGGAGCAAGCCGTGGTATGCTGGCATGTGATATGGAGGCGTCATAAGACACTGCGGAAAAATATGAGACAACAGGTTAGTATAGCGAGAAATTTCCAGCTTAGATCTCATCTCACCACCATATGCCAAAATAAATTCCAAATGGATTAAGAGTTTCATGCAGAGGCTGGATGCAGCTTAGTGGTAGAGAACTTGCCTATGATACATGAGGCCCTGAGTTCAATCCCTGGCACTGGAAAAAAACATTTTTTTCATGTTAAAAAAAAATAGAAGAAAATATGGTGTATCATGGAAAGTACTTCACAGTTTGGCATAAAAGTGCAGAGAAGGAATAATACAAGATAACTTACAGATTTAACTAAACTCTGGGCTTAGGGGTGTACCTCAGTGACAGGGCACTTGCCTAGTGCTTAGAGGCCCAAGGTTTGATCCCTAGGCCTGAAAAAAAAGAAAAATTTAAACTTCTGTCTGTTATGTATTATATCATAATTAAAATTATGTTGAATGCTATGGGGAAAAAATGGACAGTAGTCACAACAGAGGGTTAAATATCCTTAATGTTTCAAGTTCTTGCCTCCCTACTGAGCAAGTATCATAAGCAGAGTTCCCAAATGACATACAGATGACCAGGAAATATATGACTTGACTTTCATAATGACAAGTCATCTAAGAAATGCAAAATTCAAGACTCCATTTCTCACTTACCGAGTTGGCAGAGTTCAAGACGATGGCCTGCTGCTGTTTTGGGAGAAGAGAGACACAGCGTCATACACTGCCAATGGCAGCGTCAACTGGTTCTCTTTTCCAAAAAAGCAGTTCACTGCTGTGTCATAAGAACCACTTCTAGAATCTTGCCCCACCATCTGACCATAGTCTTACTTTTTCAGAGTCCTCTCTCCTAGGTGGTGTCATGAGTGCTCTTGTCCTCTTCCTTCTCTGATCCCTGTTGGTTCTACTTGTACATCACTTTGGAAACTCAGCCCGCTGACCTTTTTCTTTCACCTGTTCTGCAGAATAATGCCTGATTTTTTTGGCTTCTTGTGTCCTATACCTGGGATGCAGGGGTGTGGCCCAGAAAGATCATACAATTTTAAAGGTTAAGGCTGCCAAAACTTCCTGGCCTCCTAGCTGAGCTAGGCTTCCAATGCTGCCTTCAATCCTTGGCTCAGTTCCCCACCCGTTTTCCTGAGTGCCTTTGCCAGACTTTCACTTTTCTCAAAGCTGCTCCACCCTACCCCAGACATATCCACTCTCCTTGAATGACCTGCTTCCTTATTTCTAGAGAAAACTGGATATGCCACTGTGGTCTAATGGTCAAGTTCACTAGACCCTGTGCTCATAATTATGATCCATGCATGCTCCTTCATCCTATCACCCGACTGAGGTCAGCCCTTCGGCATGGATCACTTCCCAGGGACTCTGCCCCATTGACCTACCCTTTCTGCTCTGCCTTCTCTGCCCTCCTTTCTCCCTTACCTCCATCTTCTCAGTCACTCACAGCATTCACCCTTTCTGGGCTTGGCTTCTCCCTCCCATCAGTGCCCTGCGACTTGGCCTCCAACACCCATTCCAGTTACTTTAATATCCCAGTAGACATTATAATTATTATTATTTTTTTTTTTAGGGGGTTACTGGGGTTTGAACGCAGGGCCTTGCTCTTGCTAGGCAGGTGCTCTACCACTTGAGCCACTCTACTGGCCGTTTTGTGTACTGAATATTTTTGAGATAGGGTCTCTGTATTTGTTGGCTTCAAACCACGATCCTCCTGAGTAGCTGGGATTACAGGCCTGAGTCTTCAGTACCTGGCCAAATATTATTTTAATGAATGAAGCCCAAATCAATCAAACTCTTAAATGAATTTTTCTAGAACCTAGAAAAGAATCAATACCAATATTCATTTTAAGACAAAAAAAAAAAACTGAAAATGGTTATTGGAGGACCAACATGTCCCCCCATGTACCACACCTGCTTTTTTTTTTTTTTTTTTGGGGTACTGGAGTTTGAACTCAGGGCCTACACCTTGAGCCACTCCATGGGCCCTTTTTTGTGTTGAATATTTTCAAGATAGAGTCTGTTTGCCTGGGCTGACTTCGAACCACAGTCCTCTTGATCTCTGCCTCCTGAGTAGCTAGGATTACAGGCGTGAGCCACTGATGCCTGGCCATTCCTGCATCTTGACCCCTAACACTCACTTCTTGTCTCCACCTTTTCTTTCCTCTTCTCTCAGCCACAGTATGTATGTATTGATTTGTTTGTCTATCTGTCTATCCATCTATCTATCTGTTTATCTTGGCAGTATTGGAGTTTAAACTTAGGGCTTTGTGCTTGCTAGGCAGGTGCCCTAGTGGTTGAGCTATGCCTTCAGCCTTTTTTGCTGTGGTTATTTTGGAGATATGCCCAGGTGGGCTTGGACCATGATCTTTCTATTTTATGATTCCCACTGTAGCTGAGATGACAGGTGCATGCTATCATGCCTGGCTTTTTTTTCATTGAGATAGGGTCTTGCAAATTCTTTTGCCCAGGCTGTCCTTGAACTGCAATCCTCTTAATCCCAGCTTCCCATGTAGCTTGGAATGACAGTCACATCCCACTGTGTCCAGATATTGATTGAGATGGAACTGATGATGTTTTTGCCTGGGTTGGCCTCAAACTATGATCCTCCCAATCTCAGCCTCCCAAGTTGATAGTATTACTGGTGTGAGCTACTAGTGCCCAGCTTCACAGTTGAAGCAGTCATTCATTCCCTCCCCTCTCCTCCCCTCCCCCCCTTCCCTTTTGACAGGATTTATAGACCAGGCTGGCCTCAAGGTCAGACCCCATCCTGCACAGGTGTGCACTACCCCCCATAGCTAGGGACTCCTTTTCTGTGTTCCCTGCTCTGGCTCTTCATTGTGATCTCGAGTTTTCTGTCCTTAGGCTCATCTTCTCTGCAGGAGTGGCATTCTGCATGAACTCCCTGAGTTCACATTTATTGTTGCTATTTACAGCATGCTTGCCTTGCCTGTCCAGGCACCTTATCTGTGCTTCAGAACCAGATAGCCAAAACCACACACTGGATGTGTCATGGACAGATCAACAGGTGCTTTAACTCAACATTTCCAGAGTTTCCCTCATTCACCACATCCTCAGATCCTCAGTTCTTCTTTCAGGGTGAAGTGTCCAGCCAGGCACTCAGTATACACCTCGTGGTCATCCAAGGCTTTCACTTCCCACTCACAAAGGCCTGCTTATTGGACCTTAGGAAGAGCAACTTGTCCTCTGCTCCATGGGCCTGCTGGTCTTGTGGTCCCTCTTCCCTTCTCTCAGGGTCTCATCTTCTCAGGTCTCTTGAAATTCCCCTCACTGACTCCATACGTCTTTGCTTCTACATCTTCCACACTATTGCCAGAGAGACCCATCCAACGAACAACTGTGATAACGAAGGCTAACATTTAGTGGATGTTTGCCAGGTGCCAGCACTATTCCAAGTGCTAGTCATGCACTGACTTATCCCAACAAACCCTGTGAAAGCATTACTCTATTATCTCCTTTGATAGGTGAGAAAACAGAGAAACAGGGAGATTTGGCAGCTTGTCTGAGGTCACAAACCTAGTATAAGTGTCTTCTAGTATTTATGTCATAAAAAGAACAAAACACAGTTTTTGAGCTTTTTAGAAATTAGTACTTCTCCTGTGTTATCTTTTTTAATCCTTTCAACTTTATAACTTAGATAATCTTGGTATCTTAATTGTCTAGGAAGTAGAGCCTCGAAGATGTTATGCAGTCTGTCCTAGCTATTCTTAGCTGCTCCTAGCTGCACACTGCTAGACGCTGGGCTGGACTTGATCACCAGCACCCACCCCATGCAGCTGGCACCTTCTGGGGTCAGGATGGGGGTGGCATACTTTCCAGACACAATTTTATTTATTTATTTATTTATAAATTTTATTTTATTCATATGTGCATGCAATGTTTGGGTTATTTCTCCCCCTTCCAGACACAATTTTATGGGTGGTTTTGGTTTCTGCCTTCAGAGTTGTGGGTGGCAGAGGAGAGGTGCATGCGTAAGATGTTCCTTTTAATAAGAGTTCTTGAGCTGAGGAAGGAAGGAGCTCAGTGGTAGAGCCTGTGCCTACCACATACAAAGGCACCATCCCCAGCATCTGCGTCTTAAGAAAAGAAGAGAAGGAATTCCCATGATTGCAGGAGAAGATGAGTATCCTATCTGAACAAGAGCCAGAAATGCTACTTCTGATCAGTAATGCTGGAGAAATCCCATCACCAGGTTGTAGAACACTCCAATCCCTGCCATTGCATTAATTGACTTTACAATTTGATTTTTGATAACTTCTCAGAAATGTAATTATCATACTGACATGGTACAGCACAACAGACTGGTGTGCCGTCGCCACTGGTAGGTTCCTGAAATTTTGGATGGTGAGAAAATCCTCCAATGAGAGGAGGAACTTAAGGTGTTATGGGATATGTTTTAGTTTAAGATGGTTGACTGAACATGTGTTTATTTCTTCTCCATCAAAATCCATTAAATGTTATAAAAGACGTTTTTAAACAGTCTTAAAAATTTTCTTCAAAAAGGTACTGAAAGCCATTTAGGAAAAGTCCCATGTGTGCCTATTAAGAAGTAGGTCAGTGGACAAGGATGGTTTTATTTGTTCATTGTCCGAGTCAGGACAGGAGGATACTAGAAAAACTCCATGAAAACTATTACATCCAGCTTTTAAAGAAAAGCAGGCAACTAAGAACAAAATGCAGAGATCTTGAAAAATAAAAACGATTGTGCTGTTACCCATTCAGAAAAAAATCTCAGGGAACTGAAGAGACTGTGAGTGGAAATGACCTCAAGCAAGTGTCTGTGTTCTTTCATGTTTTGGGATTTAGGACTCCCTAATTTACACAATCAGGAATAGCACTAAGGAAACAAAGAACAGTTATTTACCAGGTCACTTCAAAGTCAGAAGAGCCCCCTTCCTTTTCTCCAAAGCTTCTGTCCTATTAATGTAAGTTCTATTGGTCCTCATACAGATGGCTACCATTTTCCTGCTGGTGTCCAGAGGCCCTTCCTTTTTAGCAACCCTAAAGATTCTTTCTATTGACCATATGGTTCTTAACTGGGGGCAATTCTGTCCCCCCCTTCCCCTGGAACTTTTGATAATGTCTGCAGGCATTTTTTGTTGTCACTGCTGTGGGGGAAGAAATGAATAGAACACATTGTCACTCAGTTCCACATGGGTAGAGGCCAGGATACTGTTAAATAGTCCACAGTGCTCAGGTCAGCCCCTCCCAGGAAGAAATTATCTAGACCATAATGCTGACAGTGCCAAGTTTGAGAAGCAATACATTCTACAAAGTGTAGCAGACTTGCAGCCCAAACTTTTTCTTTATGTCTCAAGACCTGGAGGACCATAGAAGTTGAAGTCTTGATAGTTGAAAATTGGCAGTTTTTAAAGCCATTGCTGTCCTGATACTTTCCTAGAAAGTAGATAAAAATCTTCCCTATTCAATCTGCCTGCCTAAAGTCATCTTGAAGTTGTGATGTCAAGAATGACACTCAGCCTGGGGCAGACATGTCCATGGTTAGAATGACAGGTACCTCATGTTCCACTTGCTTGTCTTCCTGTCTGGTCCTCTGGCTCAGGGTGTCAGATGCAGCCTCAGTTTTCCTTGGAGCACGACTGCAGGAGACTATGGCTAATTTTTGTTGGCCTGGGGGAAGAGGGTTCTTCACTCAACCTGGTTCAGCATAAATGTCATCTGTGTGTCTGACTTCTGTTCCTCTCCCTTTCCCTCTCCACCACAAGAGTATAGTCAGGCCTTCAGGAGACCAATTCTTAATTAGCCTTTTTCTCTCTAAAAGTCTTTATTTTGCCTTTATTTTTAAGGAATGTTTTTATTTGTAGAATTGTAGGTTGACAGTTTGTTCTTTTCAGCACTTTAAAGGTGTCCAGTGCCATTTGGTCTAGTGTTTCTGATGACAAGTTGACTGTCATTCTTATTGTTGATTGTTATATATCAAGTAACCCCCCCCCCACTTTTAAGATTTACTCCTATCAGGCACAGTGGCTCATGCCTCTAATGTCAGCTACTTAAGAGGCAGAGATAGGGAGGATTATGGTTTGAGGTCAGCTCAGGCAAAAGTTAGTGAGACTTCATTTCAACAAATAAGCTAGGTGTGGTGGTGCATGTTTGTGATGCTAGCTACACAAGGTGTAGGTAGGAGGATTTTAGCCCAAGACCAGCACTCGACCAAAAATCCCGAAACCCTGTCTGAAAGATAAATAAAGCCAAAAGGGCCTGGCACATGGCTCAAGTATTAGAGCATTTGCCTAGTGCCATGCAAAGAGATAAATTGACTCCTATCTTTTTCAGTAGTTCAGCTTTAATATTTTTACTTGTGTTTTTTTTTTCATATATGTTCAGCTTGAGGTTCTCTGAATGTCTTGGATTTATGGGTTAGTATCTTTCATCAATCTTAGAAAATTCTTACGTATAAAGTTGACTACAAATATTTCTTCTGCCCCATGTTCTCTCCCTTTCCCGGTAGGACTAGTTATGGTGTGATACACTGCTTGATACTGCTCCATAGATTGTGGACACTTCATTCCAGTTGACTCCATTGTTGTGCTCCTTGTGTTTTCATTGGGATAATTCCTTTAATTTCCCAAACCCTCACCTGGTCATGCATTTTGTCTACCTCTCCTACTAAATCCTTTCATGCATTTATCCTAATTGTTTTTAAAGTCCCTGCAAGACAACACGAGTACTTTGGCTATTTCTGTGGGCCTAGTTCCATTGGCTATAGACCGTCTTAATAACACCTTGTATTTTGTTTTCTTCATGTGCTAATTTGTGATCAGATGTCAGCTGTGTGTGGAAAGTGAGAATGGTATGAATCTGGGCTTTGCTGTTGCTATGGATGTCCTCAGTTTACCACACAAGGGGCTGGCATTTTCCTGTGGGCATATCTTGTTTATCCCATTTCTCTTGCCTTGCCCTGGGATTGAATTTAGCAGGCTGTGGATGCCTGCCTGCAGAGACCTTTTCTCAGCTCTTTTTCCCTTCTGCAAAGTAGAAGGACCATTGCTGATACTCATGCTCGGGCTCAAAGTCCCTATGTTTCCCCATTGCCCTTCAGCAGGATCTGCATTCCTTTGCCTAAGTTGGCCTTAGAGGAACAGCTGTCTCTCAGCTCTGCCCCTCCCCCGGCGGTTGGTCTCAGCAGTCTAGCCCAGAGTACCAGTAGGTTTCTCCCATTTTCCTACCTTCTCCTTAGACTTCAGGCCCCATGCACCTGAGCTTAAGTGATGGTGTCTGTTCCTCTTGTGCTCTCTCACTCACTCCTCCCTGTCCTTGTATGCTCTTGTACTATCAGCTCATTTGTTAAGCCTCAGAAGCCAGCCCCAGTTTCAGAAAACCTGTCTACTGTCCTAGTTCTGTGTTATAGGGTCCCTCCTGACATCATTGTGACCTTCTGTAAGTTCATTACCTTCTCTGTAATCTCCAAAGTGGGCATGATAATAGCATCAATTTCATGGTTATCTTGAGGGTGAAATGGGTTAAAAGGTGTAAAGCATGTGTTGGACAGGTGAGCACAGGGCCTCTGTGGTAGTACTGTCCAGATCAGAGCCTACCTGAGAAACCTTGGGCAGGCCATGTAACCTCTCACCTGCACCATGTGAATACTACTACTCACCTCCTGGTGTTGCTGTGGAGTTTAATGGAATTGCTTCCTGTGCATGGAGCACCTGGAAGAGTGCCAAGCCCAGGATGTGCGCTCAGTAGATGCTAGCTGTGATGATGTGGACAATCGCAGGGGACCCTGATCTTCCGCCTTTGGAGTGTTCCTTGCACTGGAGGATAAGCATGATTTTCCTCAATAGCCCTGGGGCCCTGTCAGGGCAGGGGCCATATCTCTTGCTTATGATGGCTTATGGAAGAGAACCAAACAAATATTTGTTCAGTGAGTAAAGCATGAGAGGGTTGGTGGCAAAGTCTGCATGACAGCAGCTGGAGTGGAATTCAGTGCTGCACATAGAGCTCCACTCAGTGTACCATGAACTATTCTGTGTATCCTTCGGAGAAAAAGTCTCATTTTTAAAAGGGAGTTGCTGTTTTCAGTTGTCCAGTGTTCTTTCCACCAAGCACTCTTTTCTTTGACTTTTAGAGAAGGGCAAGTAAAGATTTATGGTGTTCCCCACCCAGAATCTGCCCTTCATCCCTCAAAAGCTGCCTCACCCTGATTTTCCAGGTTGAATAGCTTTTCCTTTCATTTTATGTAATCATGGAACTTTCTGGGATGCATCTATGATGTGTATTCATTGTAGAAATCTAGAGGGGCCCCAGGTACCCAAATTCTCAGTACTATATATGCTGTTTTAAAATATGCAACATTGGTTGTATATAGGCACAGTCCTACATTTGCAAACCAGCTTTGACTATTGTAGAATGTCCTCTCTTCTGCTGTTAAGTTGTAGTCTCTTAAAAGTTGTGTGAGAAGTGAGGGGCAGGAAGGTGAAGGGACTTATTTTTAGATCATATGGCTTTTTTGTGGTGAAGCTAGGGGCAGAATCTAGCCTGAAAATTTAAGAGAAACCTAATGTTAGTTCATGATGCTAAAATTACTCTCTTTCTTTCAAAGACTTGTTAAATTATGTCATTCATTAATGGGTGTCTGCCTTAGTTTCCACACCCAGAAATAGGGAAAACAGAAATTGCTCTACAAGGGTATTTTTTTGTGTGTGTGGTGCTGTGGATTACTAGGCAAGTATTTTACTACTGAGCTACATCTCCAGCCCTAAAACCCTTTTTAATGTTAGTACAGGGAATCTGGTGTTAAGTGGTAAGGTCTCTTGATGAAGTACATTACAGTCTGGGTTTGATTAGTGTTTTGACTTTGTATCAATTTTCCTCCTGCTTTCTGAAGCATTTTCAAGTTGGTAGTTGACAGTCCATGACTGGGCTGTACTAGTTCTGTTAGAACAGCTGCTGTGCATCCATGGCCAGGATCAGGTACGGAAGGCTCTGGGTCTTGTGTCCTTTTCTCTGCCCCATAGCTGCAGAGGCCTAAAATGGTCCCCTACCTCTGTCCTGTCTGTCACTGCGGGAAGCTTGTCTTGGTCAAGTCTGCCTGTATCCCATGTCATGAACAGGTTGATTGTTTACATTTCTGTCTTTCCCAGGAGTTTCTCAAGGTGTGTGTGTGTGGGGAGTCTGACTCACTTCTCTCTTTTTTCACTCCCAGTTGTTGACATTTAGTGAGAACACCGTATATATGGGGTGAATGAATGAAGAGCTAAGACCGCTAAATACCTTGCAGCAAGTTTGTCCTGGGATGTGTGTTGTATAGTCAGAGCCTGGCACTGGCCCTGTGTGAACTGGGAACTGCTGAGGCAGGCTTTTAGGGCTCCCTCACCAGCACAGGATGCTCAGCAGCTTAAGTCGTGATCCCTTGATGGGAGGTTTGCTACCGCATCACACATTTTCTCTCATTTTCTGTTTATTGTGTATCTGTGATTCTCTTTGGTGGCCTCCATCACACTCATTGTTCATCACACTCATTGTTTGACTTGAGCAGGCTGCCTGCACTTGCTGTATGGCGGACACAGCTTTTTGTTTTTGTGTGGTCTGCGCCCATCAGTAACTTCCTCTAGAGTTACAACAGCTTGATCACTTGGGAAAGGTCATTCTTAGATGAGACCTGGGATTTATCTGCAGGATGTTATCATTTCTTGTTGCTCAGGGCAACTTATATCCCATGAGCCCTCACTAGGTGCCAGAGATCACAATAAATAAGGTAAATAATAAATAAGATGATGTTTCTAAACAACTACTGTGGCAGTGGTGTTATTTGTACTTTATAGTTAGGATTTCTCTCATTTTACAGTGGAGCAAATGCCCCTCATTGTTGTAGTTCACTAAGTCATGCCCCTGGGCTTCAGAGGCAGGTCTTCCAGGCTCCAGAACCCTGGCTAGTAGCTCCTGTTGTGTCCTGTGTCCTTCTCCTTTGCCCTGACATGAAACTTATAGTCAGGCATCCACCAGTTTCTTACCACTCAGTCATTCTGCTGCGAAGGCCAGTGGCAAGAGAGCAGGTGCAGCCATGACTCCTGCACTGGGGCCAACTTCCAGGCCCCACTGACCTGAGAAGAGCAACATATTGCCTAGTGTGCTATGGCTTTCACTGCTGTGCCTCTGCCAGTTGCTGGACTTGTCTGCTCTGTCCCTCAGGTGACTGCCATCTCCAGTACTGGCTGCTTTCCTACCACAGTGGTCTCAGAGTCAGCTGTGTTTGTGAATTGCCTGGGGAGGTTTCTTTCTAAAAAAAAAAAAAGGGGGGGGGGGCAGGGGAGGGCCTACCCCAGATGACAGATCCTAGTCCCCCGTTTGTTCTGAGTTGGGGTCCAAGCATTGGTATTATTATTTATTTTATTTTGGTGATACTGGGTTTGAACTCAAGATTTCACACTTGTAAGGCAGGCGTTCTACACTTGAGCCACTCTGCCAGCCATTATTTTTTAACAACTTTATTGAGTCATACATTGCTTAAAGACAGGGACAAGCTGACAAATGCATTGTAGGTGGTTCCATCTTTACGTGGACATCATGAAATGTACTTACATAACCCAGATGGTGTGGCCTATGCCACACCTGAGCTGTATGTTGTGTGTAAATGGGTACGGTCTGTTGCTCCGAAGGCCACTGTGCACAACAATGAAGGCTGAATCAGGCACAAGACAAAATGATGCCCTCCAGAGACCCAGTGAACAGGTGATGTGTGAGGCTGCTGTAGTAGAAGTATGTTCTAAAATAACAATTAAAAGTATAGTGAGTACATAAAGCAGTAACAGTTGTTTATTACCACTGTGAAGAGTTATGTACTTTGCTTAATTGTGTGTGCTAAACTTTTATGTGGCGGGCAGCACAGGAGGTGTGTTTACACCAGCATCACCACAAATATGTGAGAAATGCGTTGCACAACCACATACGATGTCAGTAGGTGACAGGAAGTCTTAGCTCCATTATAACCTTACGTGGTCATCATTGATGGAAGTCTGGTTCTGAAGCACATGACTTTGAAGTGCTCCACGGTCCAAGTTGAGAACATTTTTAATCACCCCAAATAAGATTCCTTGTGCCCCTTTACAGTTAAACCCATTTCCATCCCACCCCAGCTGACTACCCATCCACTCTGTGCCTCCAAACTATCACCTTCTCTGTACAAATGCAGCCATCTTCATTATTGTCAAAGTGCCTGTCAGGTTGTGACGAGTAGCCATGAGAGCCACTGCTTCATCCTAGATTAGTTTTCATTACTGTTCTCTAGATTCAGAATGGCTCAGAACGAACAATAGGCCCCTACCAGGGCTGACTTGATAAGCTGCAGCTAAATAGTTTCCTTGTGAGCAGTCTAGAACCCCTTAAGGATCATTTATCACCAGCTTGGCTTCCTGTGGGAATTCTGTTCTCAAAGACGAGATGTGTGAATCTATCTTCAGGTTGGAGTGTCTCCCTGGCCAGCGACCGCAGCACTAAGTCAGGCATGGAGAGCTGAGCACTTGGCTTTTGTGGCCTTGTCTTGCTCTACCACTGAGCCACACCCCCAAGCCTTCCATTAGCACTTTTGCTGTAGTTTTTTGTGTGTGCCTTTTCAGCTCCTCCTATCTGTTTTGTTGCCTTAAACTGGACTCTGTTACTTCCTGTAACTTCTTCCCATAGGTCATAGCACTGTATGCCTGTCTGCATTGCAATAACTTCCAGAAATATTTCTCACCTAATTTTGACTGCTTAAATAAAAATTCACATCTCAAAGCCAGCGTCTCCAGGTTCATACAGGTACCATAGATGACTGGAGTGGGCTGGGGAAATGAGGCCTGTCGGAGTCCTTTGAGGGAACATTGAGGAAAGTTTGCTTGGATTTTGCCATGTGCAGGAATTGTTGGTGGGGCTTTGAGACTTAGACCACGTGGTTGGAGCAGGGCTAGCAAATAGCTTCCATTTCATGTGCCAGATGGGAAAAAGCCAACTGACTAAACAAAAAGCTATGTGAATAAGCTTATGTGTATAGGAAAATGATAAAACTCCATTCAGCTTCTTTTAAATTTTAACTGTTCATCTTAAACATTGATTGGGATTCAGAGAATATTATGAAGATTGACAAGGGTTTTGTTATTGTCTTTTGAAGTAAAAAATATTATTACCCTATCTTTAAAAAGCTGTAAATATATATATATCCTATCATTTGGGGGAAATAATTCAGTGTGTAAACCACTAGCATAAACTCCTTGTGCCTTTGCTAACATGTTTTCTATTTGATTACTTTCCCCCTGAGAAGTATCCTTTCTCTTCTATGTGTTAGGCATGGGAACAGATTCTTTCTAACACCATCCATTTAGAGTTCTGTAAACTCTTTCAAGACTTTCTGAATTACTTTGTGGAATGTGTAACAAATTGTTTTATGTATAAAGTGTCAGAGCGTCCTTTATTTTTAAAATCTAATTAAGTAGATTTCAGATTCTTTCCCAGAAATTTAAGACAGTTGAGCTGGTGAAATGAAGCAGTAAGAGCTCACTCAGCAGTCATCCAGCTCAGTGTGAAATGAGATGATTGCACCCAAACTCAGCAGCAAAGGCTCAAGTGGATTTTTGGAAACAATTTGCAACAGAAGATAACAGTGTTGCACAAAATTGGATTTCCAGGGGACTGATGTACATTCCTTAGTTGTGGGTCTGGTCACTGTAATTTCACCATGAATACAGATTACTTTGCAGTAATGTTGACCTGTGTACAGTGTTCAGATTCCTTAATGAATCATGGTTTGTCTTATTCTTCAAAGATGCAGATAGATATTTAAAAAACAGCCAGGCACCAGTGGCTCATGCCTGTAATCCTAGGTACTCAAGAGGCAGAGATCAGGAGGATCAGGGTTCGATGCCAGTCCAGGCAAATAATTCTCAAGACCCTGTCTTGAAAACAACCTATCACAAAAGTAGGGCTGGTGGATTGGCTCAAGGTGTAGATCCTGAGTTCAAACCCAGTACCACATAAAAAAAAAAATTAAAAACAGTTTATTAAATATTTTCTTAATTCCCTTTTCTTTTTTTCATTTTAATTGGCATATCATAATGAAAGTGTAAGTGAGAAATGTGATCTCCTGTGTGATTTGTCAACTCCAGGCCAGCATTCTGATCTCAGGGCAGTGGGAGCCATTGATGTTTGGTATCAGTATTGGTGCTCCAGCCACAAGTTTGCCATCCTGGGGCAGAGAGCACCTGGGTGCTAGATCTGCGAACAGGCTCCTCCTCTGAAGTCTCAGGCAGAAAGGTTGGAAAGGAGCGATTGGGTGAAGTTTTGAAAAGCCAGCATCACATCTCTCCACTGCTGAAGTGCCAGTTGGGAAAGGGCAGAAATCCCCCTTCATAGTTTCTTTCTTTTTTTTTTTCTTTCAAAGAACTGATGTTTGAACTCAGAGCCTTGTGCTTGCTGTGTAGGCACTCTACCACTTGATTCATGCCTCCTTCTTCACAGTTAAGAAGAATTTGGATTTTGGAAGTGATTAAGAAGGATTGAAATTTCTTGGGAAAATGTACTTAACTTGTACAGAGGGCAGGGGTCAGCACACTTTGGCCTGTGGGCCACATCTGGCTGCCATGGGCTCAGAATGGGATTTGAGGTTTTTTTTTTTTAAAGCAAGTTTATTTTTATTTATTTGGTGGTTCTGGGCCTTGAACTCAGAGCCTAACACTTGCTAGGCAGGCTACTGCTTGAGCCACTCCAGCAGTGAGGTTTGTTTTTAAATGGTTGGAAAAAATGAAAAGAGCAGTTATATTTCATGACACATGAAAATTAGGTGCAATTTGCATTGTAGAACCTTTTTTTGTTTGTTTATTTTTTGATGGGACTGGAGTTTGAACTCAGGTCTTCATGCTCACAAAGCAGCACTCTATGTTTTGAGCCACATCTCCATTTTTTACTCTGGTTATTTTAGAAATGGAATCTCACAAGCTATTTGCCCAGGCTGGCCTCCAACCATGAATCTCCTGATGTGAGACTCCCAAGTAGCTAGGGCTTCAGACGTGAGCCACTGATGCCCGGTGAGTCCGTGGGTTTGATTGGAGCACAACTAGACAGACTCATTCATGGGGATGTGTGGTATATTATCTATGACTGTCTTTGTGCTACATTGACAAAGCTGGGCCTTTGCAGCCCAGCAGTATGGTATGGTCTTGCAAGCCTCTTTATTCCTTGGTCTTTCCAGAAAAAGTTTGCTGAGCCTTTCTGTAGAGAATTTTATTTAGATCTTGTCCTGATATATGTTTATGAGTAGAGACCAGAAAGAAAACAGCAAGTGTAATATTTCAGCCTTAGAGGCTCCGCTGCCCTGAGGTCAGAGTGCTGGCCTGGGGTTAACGAATCACACAGGATATCACATTTCTGCTGGTTTTCTTACTTACACATTCACTTTGATATGCCAATTAGAATGAAAAAAAAAAGCAAAGGATACCAAGATCAGTAATCAGTGTCTCTCCCTGGGCTGTGCCTCCACATTGTGACTATGTTATCAGGGGCAGCCACCCCCTATTTATTTTGGCTGCTTCTTGAATATGATGCAGAGAGCGAGCATTGAGGAAGAGAAAATACACTTCAGACCAGTTCCATATACCAGTCCTCAAAGTGATTCTAAAAAGCCAGCTGGAGAGGCTTCTGTCACTTTCTTTGAGAGTCACTGGTGGAGATTTGGGGTCAGTAAATTTTTTGTAACTAGCCCAGTAGTGAATACTCTGAGCTCACTGTTACATTAACTCAGCTCTGCCATGGTAGCCTGAAAGTAGCCATAGATAACACATAGACACATGGCCCTGCAGGTGTAGTTTGCTGAGCCCTGGGATAAATAGACTATGAGTCCAGGACTTGAGAGTGAGGCACTTGGTTTTGAGTCTGGAGTCTCTTTGCTATTAGCGTGGCCCTAGTCAAGTTACTTCCTAGAGCCTCACTTTCCTTATCTGTAAAATGGGGTGATAGCTCCTTTTTCATAGAGTTGGTATGAGAATTGACGTTAGAGACTCCACGCAGGTGCCTGTGCCTGTGGCATAGCTTGCACTCAGCAAGTATAGCTACACTGTCCTGGGCTATCATTAGGTCTCTAGAGGGACCCCTGCAGCCTTAGAACTGTCTGATATGGAAGCTTGACACTCTGGACCTGTCTTCAGCCTACCATTTGAACAGGACTTGGATGACTCAGCCTTGATTTTACAGTTAAGATTAGTGCATTTCAATGGTGATGACCTAACTCTGTCTTGAATTCCTGTGTGGCCCTGACCAGTGAGGTTGAGCTGGGCTGGGGATCTACATTCTGACCTGTAAAGACACCCTCGTGTGCATCTGTCTGCACCTGTGTGTGATGTATGCATGTATCCGTATGTGTGTAAATGTGTCCTTGAAGTCAGGGTTTCTCAGCCTTGCACTGTTGACATCCAGGATTTGTGGCAGGCAGAATGATGCTCCCCCTCATCCATGTCCTAATCTCTGGTCCCTGTGACGTGTTAGGTTACGTGCCAGAGGGGAACTAAGGTTAGGGTGGAATTCGAGTTGCTAATCAGCAGAAAGGGCAATTATCCTGGATTACCTGGTGGATCCAATGTAATCACAAAGGGCTTGAAAGTGAAAGAGAGGTCACTCAGAGGTCCCTCCCAGGAGCTGTGACTAAAGAACAGCATAGCATACTGCTGGCTGGCTGTAATGATACAGGAACATGGCCAAAGAATGCAGGCGGCTTCTAGAAGCTGGAAAAGGAAGGAAGTGGGTTCTCCTCTCCAGGGCCCAGAAGGGAATTCAGCGTGCTGACACTTTGATTTTAGCTTAGTGAGACTTACTTGAACTTCTGATCCCCAGAACTGTAAGATAACAAGTTTGTACCATTGAAGCCACTAAACTTGTGGTCATTTTCAAAACAGCAATGGAAAACTAATATGAGGTGGGGTAATTCTTTATATTAATTAGGGGAAAGTGGTGCATTTAGGATACTTAGTAGCACACTTGTCTCTGCTCACCACATACCACTAGCTACCTCCCATGTGACAACCCAAAAAGTCTCCAGACATTGTCATTGTCCCCAGGGGCAGGGGCAGTGGCCTCTGCAGTTGAGCATGACTAGTTTAAATTCAGAAAAACTTTGGGAAGGATACACAAATTGATGGCAGTAATTCCCTCTGGGACATGGAATTAGAGATGTGGAGAACTAGCATTCATTCCACACGTTCTCCCCCCCTCTTTTTTTTTTTACATTTTTTTTTTATTATTGTTGTAGTGGGGGTACATTGTGACAATTAGGAAAGTTCTTACACTATATCATAGTCAAATTCGCCCCCTCCATCATTCTCCTTTATCCCCTCTCTCCTATTCCTGGAATAGTTTCAGCAGGTCTCATTTTTCCATTTTCATACATGAGTACATAATATGTTCACCACATTCACCCTCCTACACCCTTTCCTTATATCCTCCCTCCTCCCACTGCTACCAGCTATCTAGTAATGTAGGTAGTTTTTACTTTTTGTGTTTTTCTTCAATTTTTAAAAAGATTAACTTTGAAAGGCAGTATCACATTTCAGTTTCACTCATTGTGGGTTTTACTGTGGAAGGCAAATGTTTATACCTATGGCTTCCTTTCTCCTAGTTTTATTGAATTTTTTCTTACTACCTCTTGTGAGGTAACAGTTCATTTTTCCAGTCTTTCTTACCATGTGACAACTATCTTCTATGCATTCACTCACTATGTAGTTATTCAGCCCCTGTTGTGTGGCGTAGGTGCTAAGCCAAGTGCTGGGGGAGGGGTGACGAGGATCTGAATCTGGAGCTCGCCATCCCGCCAGGAGGAAGTTAGGAGTGCTCATTATTTGGGAGATCACAGCCTGTGGTGATGGTGCGAACTTGGTGTTCCTGTCCATTACTTGGAAGTCCCTGGCTCCCTTAATGGCTGTTCTTTGAAGGTGTGTGTAGTAGTCAGTATCCTGGGACATAGCAAGGCAGTTCACAACAGTGGCATTTGGCATTTGGGTATAGTGATGGTAGAGCTGCTAGAAGTCAATATGTGATTAGAGATGGAAGTGTCAGGCCAATTGGAAATTTTCCTTTGACGCTGCATCCCGATCTGAGCATTTTCATCCTTTTTGGTAAGGTGAACACTTCAGCTTGGGGATATTTCTGTTTCCTCCTTACTTGGTAAGTGGGCCATATGAAACTTTCTGTTGGCCACAGTGGGAGGGCTGGCCAAGAGTGCCCATAGTCAAGAGAAAGAAAGCTGGGCATAGAGAGGCTCACACAGCATTGCTGCTTTGAGGCTTTGGGAATTACAAGAAGTCCTATTTCTTCTGCTCCATCATCCATCCATCATTACAAAAAGTAAGTGAAGTTTTGCCTGTTGTAAGCCTCTCTTGAATGACTAGTGACATTGCAGAGTGGCTTGCATAGGAAAAAACAAGCCCAGAGTAACATGGCGGGTGGGAAGTTCCTTCCTGATCCGTATTGTTTTCCAGTTACAGACAGGAAACACTCGAGCATGTTTTCAAGCACGGAACATTGGACACAGAGAAGGCTCTGACGAAGCTTAAAGTTCAGGTCTATGCAGTAAATGTCTGACTTACTCAATCTGATTTAGCAAGCATCATCTTTATTATTGGGGCACTTTGTCCACTGTTTTTCCTACCCTTTGGGTGCCTGGATGAGCTCAATATGTTACCCACACACACCTTGCACTAATAAGTTAAGAAAGCAACCTAAGGGAGGCAGCAGGGGGTAGGAGGGAGCACAGGTCAGCAGAGGGATCGCTGTGTGAGAGAGCCCCCAATTTGTATGTTAGGTTCTGCAGTCATGACTTACCATTAAAAAGTGACCTTTCCTGATTAGAAGTCATTTAAAATAATTTCAGTGAGCCCAAAAGTCTGGTTAGAAAGATACTGGGTCTTTTTCTAAAATGAATTTTAGGAATGCAATGTTGAGTGTCCACAAAGGCAAATACAGTAAGCAGTATGTTAACATTTCCATTTAATGTGTTAAATATGATTTTCTGCCTCCAACACCTTGTCAGGTAAAGTACCTCTAAAATTTAAAGCAAAAGATCTAGTTAATTTTAAAAAACTACAATAAAAATGCCAATTTTCTTTATATTTTGGATATTGTTGTGCTTTTGCAGAGATTGGCAGTGGCACCCACTGCTTTCAGTTAGAAGTACTTCTGTTTAAAAATGTAAGTAACAGTTGGGCGCTGGTGGCTCACACCTGTAATCCTAGCTATTTAAGAGGATTGTGGTTCGAAGCCAGCCTGGGCAAATAGTTCACAAGACCCGATCTTGAAAAAAACCCAGCATTTAAAGAGGGCTAATGGAGTGCCTCAAGGTGTAGGCCCCAAGTTTAAACCCCAGTACCCACCCCACATACACAAATTCACAAATGTGGAGCTATGTATACACATAGTTGAAAAAGTAGTTTAAACAGTAGTGTAAGTCTTAGCACAAAACATAGTATGTTTTCTCCCTACTCTTTCAAAGATCCTCCAACCCTAGAAACAAGTAGCATAAAATTTCAGCTGTTTTTTCTGACATTTACTCATATCCATATTTATAAATAATATGTGTAAACTGCTGTCTTTAGGTCATCAAACTTAGTTTTGTCTGTTGCCTTTCTGTTATGATGAAGGAGAATATAGGGCCCTTGTATAACCTTCCTCTGTTCTTACCTACCCTTCTTTTGATAAAGTTCTGTTATCATGTTTTGTTATATTACTATGTAATATTTTTGTTATTAGGGGTAATAAAAAGTATTTGTAGCTGAGCATAGTAGTGTACTATGACCATCTTCCTGATGGCATTTTTTTTCTTGAAGTTAATGCTTTCTTTGTGTTTACATTTGCCTTATTTTCTTTGTGACTGTTGTAGCACTGTGTTCATATTATTCAAAAGTATCTAAAACCTAGCTCTCCAAGAAAACCCCAAAAAGCCATGCTGTGCTAGGGGTTGAACCCAGGAACCATACGTGCCAGGCAATAGACACTGACTCATACATCTTATATTTTGATTTCAAGTTCCAGTGTGAGGCCACATTTGGTTCTCCTCAGCCAGCTCTAACATAGCACTGAGCTATTTCTAACTCTCCCACATATGCTAGTAGTACACAGTAAGATTGCAGAGCAGGTTTTCCTCTGATTGTTAATTTTTTAAAGAACAGTTTGTTTTGTAAGAGGACATATTTGCTCTGGTGGCCAGGTTAACGCTTTTCTTTTGAACTTGTGAAAATATTTATAGGCCTTGGGATTTTTTTGTGTGTACTCATATTTATAGGAAGAAGATTTCTGAGTAGAAGTGGGATCTGTCAGAGAGGTATGTGGGATTCTGTATAAATTTTTGGGTCCTGGCTAGAGAACAAAAAGCAAAAGTTACCCAACTTTTGATATTTTGCTAGAGGAGAGTGTGAGGCTGTTGGTGAGAGGGTCAATGTGGTGGTCTCCAGGTATGTTCTGCCAGTCTGACTGTCAGGCTTCTTTCTGAGGCTGCTTGCTTGACCTCTTAGTCAGCTGAGCCCTCCTCCACATCCCTAACTGGTGTGACTACTGGGGTTTGGTGCTTCGGCAATGCTTGTTACCAAAGCATCCTAGCATAGGCTAGGATGGCATATTTTGGCTTGCTCTAGCGGAACTTGTTCATAGAGTTAAGAGCTGTTTGCTTGTGGGAGCTGGGCTTTGACTTTGTCTCCAGGTTCTGATCCTCTAACCTGAGGAGGTATTTGAGTCAGAGCAGAGTTCCAGTGTCCACAGAATGTAGTGAGTGAGCAACTCCTCTAAGCATCTCCAGGTTACTCAGGACAGTGCTGTGACACCTGGCACTGGAATTCTCGGTGGCAGTGCCCAGCTCATCTGGCATGCCACTGCCCTAAGTGGACGCTTGGAGGGGCACTGAGGTACTTCTCCCACACCTGCCTATAGTGCCCACAACTGCTGCTGCCTGAACTATTGTGTTTTGAGGTCACTCTAGGGCTCCCATTTACTTTTGGGCCAAACCGGTTTTCCTTTTGTGGTGGTTCATGGCCAAGGTTATGTCATCTTGAATTCTGCCATATATCTTATAAAAAAGACTTTCTAGTTAATTTTGGCCTTTCCTCAACTCTCCTAGCTATTCAGACCTTCTCTTTAAAAATTTCCTTATTCTTTTTCATAAGAATGTGGTAGATATGCTAAAAGACTTGGCTCAAATCATTGAATGAGCTGGAAGTCCAAAATGGAATTTATACTCTAGTAATTCTCAGTATTATGTATGGCAGTGAGGCAGCCTTTTTGAACTGCAGAGAAGTCTTTGTGTTAGCTTTCCATTACTGTGACAAAATAGCTAAGAAAATCAACTTATAAGAAGGAAAGATTTATCTTGGCTCAAGGTTCCAGAAATTTCAGTCTATGGTTGCTTGGGCCTGTGGCAGCACCGTAGATCATGGTGAGAGCACATAGCATAGAACACCTGTTTACCTCATAATAGTCAAGAAGCAAAGAGACAGACAGTAAGTGGCCAGGGTCCCCAAATCCTCTTCAGGGCACACCCCCAATGACCTAACTTTCTCCAACTAGGATGTACCTCCTAAAGATTCTACTACCTTCTGATAATGTCAAAGCCTTTAAAGCATGGATCTTGGCCAGGTGCTGGTGGCTCACATCTGTAATCCTAGCTACTCAGGAGGCAGAGATCAGGAGGACTGTGGTTCGAAGCTAGCCCGGGCAAATAGTTCCTCGAGACCCTATACTGAAAAAAACCCTTCACAAAAAAGGGATGGAGAAGTGGCTCAAGGTGTAGCCCCTAAGTTTAAGATCCAGTACTGAAAAAACAAAACATGGGTCTTTGGGGGACATTACATATCCGGACTATAGTGGTCTTCTTCAAAAATTGTGTTCTGGCAACTGAGACTCCAGCAGCTTAGAGTGTCCCTCCCTCTTTTTTATTTTTTTATTTATTTTATTCATATGTGCATACAATGTTTGGGTCCTTTCTCCCCCCTCCCTCCCTCTTCTGATGGCTGGGTACCATCTTGGATTTTTGGAAAGGTTGGTGAGGGTAGTAGTAGTTGTTAACACAGCAAAGGGAAAGTTGTGAAATACTTTGTTTCTTTTTGAAGTTGAAGGAAGGAATACTCAATTGTTACAATTGCATGTGATTGTCTAGACTTGTGCATTTGCATAATGTTTCTAGATTTGTGGTAAACTTGTTTCAATAAGATAGTGAAACATGCAAGTGATGATTTTAAGAACTGAAGGTTAAGCTTTTAGAGAGAAGTCCTTTCCCAAAGCATGGTCTATGGGCCTCCTGCAAGGGGATTCTGAGCAGGGAGGGGAATAGGATCTCACTCTAGACACTGAATTAGAACAAGATCCTCCATGGTGAGCCCTGGGAAATGGGGTTTAAATCAGCCCTGACTCTGACTGTGCACCTGTGCTGATCAGGAACCACTGTCCTGGGCCATGTGTGCTTGTGTTGAATTGCTGTTCTCTGCACATTTTTGTTACTCTTTGGTTTTGATTAAGTTGTCCTCTGGTGTAAACATTGGTGAATTTCCCCCCTTATCATTCATTTCTGCCTGTTTTGTTTAAAATCCAGGCTAATAACTTAATTTTTATGAGCTGCTTTTCATTTCTGGATTTTTAATTCTGAATTATAAATTTTTTTCCCACAGAGCTGAGAAAACAGAAGTCCTCAGTGAAGATCTCTTGCAGGTAACAAAATAAAGTCTTAAAATGATCTGTTTAAATGATCAAATTAAAAAAAAAAATCCAGTGCTGAGGGTATAGCTCAATGGCAGAGCGCTTGCCTATGTGAGAATTAGAGATTGTGGGTTTTTTTTTTTTTTTCTTTTCTTTTTTTTTTTAAGCTGGAAGAAGACAAATGGTTTCGAGCTGGAAAGGGAAGCAGTGGAGTGGCTTGGTGATAGGAAGGGGATATGAAACCCTGGTGTTGTGTTAATGAAGTTCAGATGGGGCTGTCCTTCTGTCCTGCTTTCCAGTGCCAGGTGTTGGGGAGGAGCAGGGCCTGGTTGGGCCCTGGCACTGTGACCTGGTCACGGGTCCTGGGTAGGCTAAGTCTGTAATCTGCTGCCCAGAAGATGCCCTTGGTGAGAAAGGCCCACCAGCTGAAACTGAGGCCCTGTTGGCTGCAGCCTTAACCTCTTGCTCCCCTTTCATGCTATTGTTTCACAGCTTGGGCTGGTGAGTCTTGAGGGGCTCAGGCTTTTGATGACAGGACCCAGGTCTGACAGAACCACCCTGAGGCCCAGACCTTCTTCCTTCTCTTTGCTGCTACTCCACTCCATCTGTCAACAAGTTTCCCTAACTTTGGGGCTGGGAGTTTCTCTTGGAAGACACTGGATACTTTATATGCTTCAGTTTGCCCCTTCTGCTCACACCCCCACCTAAATTCTTAGGGGATGGCAAGCCTCCTGCATGAAGACTTGTTAAGCCTTCTCACCTATGTAGCAGGTCTACTCAGCTGAGTCTCTGTACACTGGAGGTGTGCCCTCAGGTGATTGTAGAAAAGGAACTGGCATAATTTAGAAAAATGCTGCTTCCACCACACCAGGCCTAAATACCCTTCTGAGCGAGGAATCAGCCATCTGCAGGTGGGAATCCAGTCATTCCTTGGTATCCATGGGTGGATTGGTTTCCAGGTCTCCCATGGATACCACAATTTGTGGATGCTTGTTCCTTATGTAAAATGGCCTGGTGTTTGCATGTAACCTATGCACATCCTCCTGTGTGCTTTCAGTCATCTCTAGATGACTTATAAGGCTTGATATGATGTAAGTGCCACATAAATAGTTGTTCTACTGTATTGTTTAGGAGTAATGACAAGAAAAAAAAAGTGCACATATTCAATACAAGGGTTTGTGGGTTTTTTTTTTTCTCCTTGAAAAATGTTGATACACAGTTGGTTAAATCCATGGTTGCAAAACCCACTGATAGAGAGGGCCAATTTGGGTGGGGCTTCTTTTCTTTTCTTTTTTTTTTTTTTCCATTTATTTTTATTGTTGTGCTAGGTAGGGCACATTGTACTATTTACAAAAGTTTTTATAATATATCAAATATATCATACGTCAATTCATCCCCTCCACCATTCTCCCCTCCCCATTTCTGGAATAGTTTCAGTAGGTCTCATTTTCTCATTTACATACATGTGTACACTGTATTTTGCACCGTGTTCACCCTCTCACACCCTTTCCCCACCTTCTTTCACCTCCCATTGGTTCCCCCCACCTCCTGCAGGACCTTGAACCCAGGACTTGTGCATAGTAAGCCTGTGCTCACTGAAATATTGACTTGTAAGAGCATTTCTTGTTTTCTTTGTTTTTGTTTTTGTTTTTTTGTAGTCTTTCAGGACTATAAGCTTTTTTAAAATTAAAGAGTAGAAGTTTGGTTTTTTTTAAGATTTTTAAGGAATCATATTCTTAGTATTTCTTAGTTTATAGTCTATGTTTTAAATTCATTTTTAGACTTTCAGAGATTCTGTTTAACCAAACTAGGTTTTCATGCTTGTGTGTGCCTCCTCGTGCCCTGTGCTGGAGCTGTAGATCACCAAGTCCCTGTATTTTGTATTGTTCCTCTATTCAAACATTCATGGAGTTCAAGAGCTTTACCAATTCCTGGAAGCTCCTGACTTAATAACACAGGTCCTCTCTCCCATCTCCAGGACTGCTGCACATTTTGTTTCCCCATGTCTTTCGTGCTGTTATTAACTTTATAAAGGTAGTCATGGTACCAGTGCTGACTCTGGTATCCGGCTGCCTGAGTGTGAACCTCAGTCTGTGTCTGACCAGCTCTGAGGCTTTTGTGATTTATCTAACCCGCCTGGTGCCTCAGTGTCCACTCCTCTCCAGTGAGTGTGTCAGCAGTCTCCATGTCAGGCTGTTGTTTAGAGGATTTAATGAGCTAACCCTGGGAAGTGAAGATAATGAAGCTAGAGTGGTGATTTTGGTGGTACTTTCATGAGCACTACAAGCCACAGAGATGTGCGTTGCTGGCCTGTTTCTGAGGTGAAACTCCCTTAATTTGCTCTTTTTTCTCCCACCTCTTTCTTGGGCCTGTCTTAGAGCCTTTTGAGGGCTGACTTTCATTTAGTCATGTGGAGTTGCCCCAGAAGACTGGGAATCCCAGGAGGGCAGGAACTGGAATTTATTTACTGTTGTTTTTCTAGTACCTGGAATAGGAGACTCAGTAGACACTTGTCCTCTTTGCTCACAAATAGTAAGTCAACAGTTTCTGATTCTGTGACAGTAGAAAATTAAATTAAGGAATTTTGTTTGTTTGTTTTGCTCTTGTGGCAAATGAAGAGTATGTACTGGTTTTCTGCTGGTTTGAAATCTGGTCACTGTTGATGGGGGAGGTGATGGGGCATCTGCCCCTAGATATAAACTTGCCTGTCAGGTCAGAGTACTGGTGACTAGGCTTGGATCTGAAGAAAAGCAGCTGGTGTTGTGGGTCCTTTAAAAAAGAGACACAAAACAACTCATGCAGTAAAAATATTTGGGGGTCAAAATGTATTCTGCTTTGAATTTGTTAGTTTTTCTTTAAAATAGAAAACATCCCAAGGGCTTGCTCTCATTCTTCATGAGTCATCAGAATACACATTTTTGGCATTCCTTCCTGTAACAAGCAGCTCTCTTTGCCATAAACAGCCATAGCCCAGCAATAGTATTTTGGGAAGCTACTCACTGGGTCCCGAAGCCAGTGTTGCTTACTGCTGGCTGTCCATTCTGCTTCTGATGCTTAGGAAAAACAAAAACATGCCCTACCCCCCAACCTTGTTAAGGAATAATTTTTAAGCATCTATCTTGAGTTTCAGTTTTGGACATTGATTCTGTTCCTCAGTCTGATGTACTGTCATGTGCTGGAGAGAGCTTGTGACTTTTTCCCATCAACAGTGGGTCTGGGCCAGAACTGTTCAAGACATTTCTGCTTTCTTGGTGCTCTAGTGGGCAGACTGATGGCCACCACTCTGGCTGATGGAAAGGTTCAGTGAAGATGGTCCCCTTCCCCTGCACAGATTCCACCTTGAAGGGATCTAAAGCCCTCTGCATAAGGAAGATCAGTGGCTCCCAGCCAGGGCTGACTTTGCCCACTGGATGTGTTGAACAATGTCTGCAGTCATTTTTGGTTGTCATGACTCGGAGAGTGGGGAGCTGCTGGCATCTGATGTGCAGAAGCCAGAGGGGATGCTGAGCACATCACAGTACATAGGACAGCCCAGGATTGTGTAATGCACAGTGTCAGTCATGAGAATCTCTGATGTAGATGAATGGGAGCCAGTTCAGTTTATACCCAAGAGCTAAAGCATTAGACTGCAGAGGACTTTTCCTCTCTCCTTGTAAATGTTACTCATAGAAGAGGCTGAGTTTATTCTTAAGCCCTGCAAATGGCTCTGTGTGTCTACTTTGTCAGATTGAACGGCGCCTGGACACAGTACGGTCAATGTGCCACCATTCCCACAAGCGTCTGATGGCATGCTTCCAGGGCCAACATGGCACCGATGCTGAGAGGAGACATGTGAGTATCAGATGCGACCTGGGCCCACCTTTTCTGTGTCTTTCTGAGGCTTTGCACCCCTTCCGTGGTTGATTTTCATAAGCAGCATCAGCAGATTGGCCTTTGGATTGGTACCGTTTATGTTTATACCTCCTGACCACAACACTTTCCTGCCTTAGTCATCACTGGGCTGAAAGCTCTGTTTGCCAGGATTCTGCTCCAGGTGCCTCCGGGAGCCATTTGTCACCGATAAGGGAATGAACATGTCAGTTAGGAATCCTTTGGCACAAACCTGTAGCCTATCTTACATTGATTTCCGGAAAATTACTTTATTGGCTCCTTAGCTGAAGAGTCCAGACATTGGAGTGGATCTGGTAAGCCTTGGTCTGGCATTTCAGTGTTATAACCAGATTCTTTCCTCCTCTCCCCTCTGTTTTGTTCTGTGTCTGCTTCATCCCTAGACAGATGCCCTAATGGTTATAAGTTGGCTGCTGGCAACTTCCATGGGCTTCTTGCTTCCTGTATGTGTCCACCAGGACAGAGCAGATTTCTTAGTGAGTGAGGAACTTTTTTTTCCCCCCTCAAGCCCTTGGCACATTGATCTGTGTCCAGTACATTCCCCATTCAGGAATATTCATATTCCAGTCTAGTTCCACGGTGATGGGTGAGAAGATGGGATACACTGGTGGGGCCCAGCCTTACAGCCTGGGTTGGGGCCCACCCTGCAGCTCACAGGCTTTATTGAGACTGGAGTATATCCCTAAAAAAAGAAACCTAAGATACCATTGGAGAGAGGAAAGATGGACTCTGGCAGGGCCATCCAATTTGTAATGCACAATGGGTTTGTTCAGAGCATTCAAGTTCCCAGGTGCCACCAATGGAACACAGCCACTTTCATTCATCTGGCAGTTCTGCCCTTGCTTGTATAAGCTGCTAGCATGAGCCTGGGCCACATGAAAGTGACAGTTTCAGCAGCACACTGGAAAGCTAGGATTTGCGTGTCACCAGACTCCTCAAAAGGAAGAACTGGTATGCAGATATATATGTCATCCTTCTTTTGTATTTCTTACAGATGTTCATAGGGCACCTTGACCACAGGGTTATCCCTCCATTGCACAATAGTTAGGAATCCACAGTTGTGCAAATCAAGAGTGCACTTTTGCATTTGCATGCGGTTGCAGGAATGCATACTGCTGCTCCGCCACCCAGAACCAGCCCCAATCCACTGACTCTGACCTGCTGTTCTTCCTTGTTCTCTTGCCCTGGCTTCTACTTGCTCACTCATACTATTGTTTCCCAAGAGTCTGTGCTGCTTCTCCTTATTTTCTGAGTCATATTCTCTGGACCATCTTCTCTGTTTTCATGGCTTATATCTGATATCTTATGCCAGTGACTTCTTAGCCATTTTCACCAAGCAAAAAGTTGTGACCCTAGAAGTCTATTTTAGCACTCACAGCCAGTTCTTCCTTTTGTGTTGACACTCTTGAATTCCGTTCATACTACTATTCAAATAGAGAAGCATGGGGTTCTCTTATACTTCCTTTTATTTTATCCTTTACCTTTCCATAGCTTTCCCCACTGCCCATAGCTGCCTGATTAACAAGCCCTGCTATTCTCTCTGCGAATGTCTTAAATTCCTCACCCCCACTCCATCTGCACCCCCTTTGCCTTAATGCAGAACCTGATGAACTCTTACCTGTACTACATTTTCTACCTCTGGTGTCTCTCCCTTCCAGTCTGTCTTCCACCTGTCTTCCACTTCAATGCCTAAAGTACAAATCAATCCTGTCATCCTCCCGCCTTTAAAAAGTCAAAAATCTTAGCTCAATGATTCTTAACAGGAACCAGAGCCTATGCACTGGGTTCTTTGGGTTGCCATAAGAACTAGGAGACACCATGGGCATTTGGAGAGTGAGAACCAAGATGCTAAGTGTTCGGTAGTGCCTGATGAGATAGTTCCACACAAGGAAGTGCCCCACAGTGCTGTGCTGCATATACTTCTTTTGAGGGACCCTGACTGTCTCCCATCACCTGTAAAAATCCAAGCTCTTCGGCATGACTTCACTCTCTGCAATCTGATAACCATTTTGTTTAATCACCTTCTTTGTCCTTTGCTTCCTCTCATTCCCACTGTAGTCCAGCCACATAGTACCTGCCAGTCCCCAGATATGCCCTGTCCTTCACACAGTTATGCCCTGTTTTCCTGTGGTCTGCTTTGAGATGCTTCCCAACTGTCACATACATTCATTAAAACCAATTTGAATATTTATCAAATACCTACTATGTCCAAGTGCTAGAAATATAACATGAATAAAATGTAAGTGCTCATGGCCTGATGGGGTAGTACATGCAAGCAGATAGTTATAAAACAACGTGTGAAATAAAATACGGTCAGGGTGTTATGGAAGGACCAAGAATGGGTACTTTTTTTGGAGGGAATCCTGGGAGGCTTCTTGGAGGGGGTAGTTTCTCAGCTGTAAGGAGGTGAATTAGTGGCGGTGATGGGAATGTCACAAGGAGCAGGAGCAAAGGTGCTCTGTCTTCATTTCTAAGACCTTCTGCCTTAGCTTTCATTTTCCAACCTCAAACAAAAGTGCCTGACAGGACTCTGAGGAGAGGGAGAAAGGGTCACCATGACAATGGCAGGAGAAAGTGGGTGCCCACAGGACTCATGTAGCATGGAGAAAGACCCAGCAATCTGTAGGGCTCCAGAACATACATGAGGAGCCCCCAGAGATCTTGCCAGAAGCTTTTCTGCACATGAGAGGCAAAAGTTGGAGGGAAGGGAGATGGAGTCTCCACTGAAATGCAGAACTTACTCTGAGGGCCATGGAAGATGTAGAATTCTCTTTTTTGTGTAATTGGCATGTGTGTTACAGATTAAGATGGGAGAGTTTTTTTTTTTTTTAAATTCATCTCTGGCAACAGAAAAGCTGCTCACCCCAGGGAAGCCCAAATCCTCTCTGGAGTTCAGTGTTGGTAGACAACACCTTAATTAATGAGCTCATATGTTCAGCAGAATTTATTTATTTATGTGTACCAGGAAGCAGAATTGTGGCTTTGGAATCAGGGTATGGAAACCACAAGGCTATTTACAACTGGGACCTTGAAAGATACTTGTCAAAAATAGATGCTGATTTTGTTTCCACACTCATGGCATGGCGTTCCAGAGTTATACAAAGTATATTTCTCTTGATTATCATATTTACTTATATCGAACTTCCTTTTGAAAGTTAGCATGACTGACACTTGAGTTGTCTTCTCTTCTTGGGTCTTTCTTGTTTAGAAACATGGCAGCCAGGAGTGGGCATATGGGCAGAAGGACTCCATCATTCATTCATTCATTCATTCATTTTTTTATTTACTTGAAAGCAGCTTGCTGGGGGTGGAAGGAGATGGGCGAGTATGTTTAATGTTATTTTAAATTTCAATTTGCTGTTTTGAATAGGTTTTACAGTTATCTAGTTAAAGTTCAGAACACACAAAGAACATAGATAAGTCTCTCCTAGTCCTGTTCTCAGGCACCCAGCTTCCTCTGCCACAGCATCAGGATTAGCTGTTCCTTGGATGGCCTTCCAGAAATATCCTCTATGGTACAAGCCAATACAGATGTAAGTGTATCAAGTGGAGCCCTTTGAAGGAAAAATAAGTAGACGACATGCAGAGTGGACCCTGTGTCTTTGACACAAGCGTCCCTTCCACTGGGAAGGCAAATTGACATGTGGTGTAGAGTAAAAGCATTTTTTGGTCAACACTATAGTGTTACAGTCAACGTGCTTGTTACTTTCCAAGGCTTTTCTACCTGTATTCTGAGATAAGCCATCAGCCAGTGATGAAAAGACCACCTCATGGGCTCAGGCCACAGGCACTGAGGTCTGCACTTCTGTCCTCTGGGGCACTTCAGCTCTGGGCTTTGAGTTCTTTGGTCAGGTGATCCATGGTCATTGCTGGTGAAAAACAGATCTGTAAAGGGAAAATGTTGGGCTTTGTGCTTAAAAACTCTACAAAAAGGTGTTTGGATGTTTAGCTAGATATTTTTAGCAACTGAAAGCTAAATTTTAGGATTACGGCCAATTTTTAAAAAATTTTTTTATTCATTTATTCACATGTGCATACATTGTTTGGGCCATTCCTTCCTCCTGTCCCCCCATTCCTTCCCTCTCCCCCCACCCCCCTCTTGCTTCTAGGCAGAACCTGTTCTGCCCTTATCACTAATTTTGTTGAAGAGAAGACATAAGCAATAAAATTACAGCCAAATTAAGATTCAGTTTAAGAATGTTTGAGCAGAAGTTTTTGAAATTGAGTACTGTATTGCATTTACTTGTAATAGTGATCTAGAGAGCAAGATCTGTACATGGAACAGAGTACAGATTGAGTTTCCCTAGTCCAAAAACCTGAAATCCTGATGCTCTGAAATCTGAAGCTTTTTCTTTTTGCCTGGCAGTACTGGGGACTGAATTCAGAGCCTTGATTTTGCTAGGCAGGCGCTCTGCCACTTGAGCCCTGCCAGTCCTTTGGTTTTAGATAGGGTCTCACACTTCAGGCTGGCCTCGGACCTCAATCTTCCTACTTCTACCTGCTAAGCAGCTGGAATTACAGGTGTGCACCACCATGCCTGGTCATTTAATCTTGAACCATTCTGAGTACTGACATTATACTCAAAAAGTTTCATATTTTTGGATGTTTTGGATTTGGGATGCTCAACCAGTTAAGTCTATACAACTATTCCAAAGTTCCAAAAACTCCAAAATTTAAAATACTTCTGGTCCCAAGTATTTCAGAGAAGCGATTCTCACATGTGCTCTTGACTAATTAATGACAGTAATGACAGCAGTTTGCTGAGTGCCTGCTGAGTCCTTAGCTGTGTGCAGGTCCTTGACACTGAGGGTCTACTTTAGTCCACAGGCCTCCCCAGACTGAGTCATAGTGATGCAGTCACATGGCTAACACCTGTGAGGCTAGAAATGGAACTGCCATCTTCTTACCTGTGTAGTTGCCTGGAAGGAGAATAACCCAAAAATGTGCCTTCTGCCTTCCAGAAAAAGCTCCCTCTGACGGCGCTTGCTCAGAATATGCAGGAGGCCTCTGCTCAGCTGGAAGAGTCCCTGCTGGGGTAAGTAAGGGGCCTGCTTTCCAAGAGCGAGGTGAAGAGGGGGTCATGGTGTGCACAGCAGCTACTGGTGGGACCTGAAGCACGGGAGCATGAGCACATGACTAATCCTCAGGAGAGTGCTTAGACCCTGGGGAAAGTGGGCCCTAGCCTCAAGGCTGCTGGAGGGTCTTTCCAGTAGGAGCCAGGCCGGATTGGATGGTGGAAGGAGCCACCAACAGCAGTGACTGATAGGGTCAATAAGTATTCTCCTAAGCTTGTCCAAGAACTCAGTCCCTTCCCTGTGTCAGGAATGACCCAGATTTACGACTGACCAGTCTCTCTCTGTTCTTAATTAAGACTCACTTCCTTTAAAGGTGGCCACCAAATGTCAATGGCACTCATCTCAAAGGAGTGGATTTTTCTGAGCTATATAGATTTTTCTTTTGACAGTACTGGAGATTGAACTCTGGGCTGTGTGCTTGCTAGACAAGTGCTCTACCACTTGAGCCACGTCCCCAGTCCTTTTGCTTTTTAGTTTTGTGGCCTCTCTTTCCATTTCCTAAGTAGCTGGATTACAGGCATGTACCACCACACTTGGTGATGATTGTTGTTTTAACTTAAAATTTTTACGCCTGGTTTATTTTCCTTTTTAAATGTATCTTTTTTTATTGACACATAATAAATAATTGTACACATTTACAGGGTACAGTGTGGCATTGCAATACATACAATGTGTAGTGATCCTATCAGGGCAATTGACATATCTACTCCCTCAGACATTCATCATTTCTTTATGTTGGGAACATTCAAAATTCTCTCTCCTGGCTATTTAGAATTGGGCCATTAATTGTCATCAACCATAGCCGTCAGGAGTTGTTTCTCCTGTCCAACTGCACTGTACCCATTAACCATTCTCTGTGCCCTTCCCTCCCCAAGGGAGGTGTGTACTAGTTAAGTAATAAAGAAGTGTGGGAAGGAAGGAAGCAGTTTTCATTGTAGGAGGCAAGGCTTGGTCTGCTCTCTCCTGCTGAGACAAGAGCTGTACTCCCCGGCTGGGCGTGGCCTTTGAACTTTTCAGCCCATTTCTGACCTGCAATTCTTCCTTTTTTCTTTGAAGAGAATGTTTTCCTCCCACCCTTCACCATGCCTTTGTCTTGTCTACGAGCCCATAATGGAAGGCACTGACCAGGCTGGAGTGTGGCTTGTGGCCGCCTCGGGTATCCCTGTTCCCTATAGCTGGGATGTGTTTCTGTCTTGCTTTCTCTGCTATTGCCATCGTCCTCATGCCAGAGTGATGCTGTGTTCTAGTCCTGGGCTCAGTGCTCAGCAAGTAATAGCACATTGTTCAAACAGCCTAGGAGGGAGGCGATAATAATGGTTCCATTTCACCGATGAGAACATTGGCAAACAGAGGGTAAGAAAATTGCCTGAGACCACATGGCTATGAAATAGTAAAGCCTGTGTTCCAACTCTGACAGTTTAACTCTGATAACATGGCCACCTTACACCTCACCACACACTTTTCTGGTACAAAAAAAGAAAAAAAAATCCACAGAGAGCTGGAGGGTCGGGGTGAAGAGGAGGAGAGAGGGGAAGGAGACCGTGGGGCCACACATTTGCATGTGTGCTTTGTGTGATAGCAGCTGTGCTAGTGGAGATGACGTTCGTGGTCCCTAACGTTAGCCAGCCACCTCATCTTCTCAGGTGGATGCTTTAGGAGATTTTCAGGGTGTCTTGGGATCATTTGGATCTTACCTGACTTGACATTCTAATTCTTGAGTAAGTTGTGACCTCACCCTTCATGCCTCATCCCACCTATATAAATTAATGCTGGAGGTTTCCTCCTTCCTTCCCTCCTTCCCTCTCTCCCCCTCCCCCTTCCCCTCCTCTCCCTTCTTCCTTCATAGGATTCAACCCAAGTACTCATGTATACTAGGCAAGTGCTCTACCACTGAGCCACACCCCCATCACAGTCATTTTCATTTGAAAACACAAATCTGGATTCACTTTTTTTTTTCTTTTTCTTGAAACAGGGTTTCACTATGTATGTAGCCTAGGCTGGTCTCAAACTCACAATTCTTCTGCCTCAGCCTCCCGAGTGCTGGGATTACGGGTATGACCACCACGTCCAGTGGACACAGTTTTAGATGATCCCTACATGTGTGGTATTTTAAAGGCTTTCCTGGGTAGTGCTCTTCTGTGTTTCTGTCATGTAGCAAAGCAGAGCTGCAGCCATGTGATAATCAGTGCCTGGTGTCACAAGCACATTCTTGTTGGGTGTCTCGTTTCTAAAGGAAGATGCTGGAGACGTGTGGGGATGCTGAGAATCAGCTGGCTTTTGAGCTCTCTCAGCATGAAGTCTTTATCGAGAAAGAGATCGTGGACCCTTTATACGGCATTGCAGAGGTGGGTGCTTGCACTGTGACACAAAAGGATAGAGTGGCTTGGGCTGAATGGTGGACAGTTCAAGTATGTCTAAAATTTTAACAATAATCAGTGGCTTGAATGTATACTACTTAGAAGTAAGGGGGAAGTTTTTTGCCTAAGAGAAAAAAACGTTTGTACATAGATACAGGTCTTGGAAGCATTAAGCTGAAATCAGAGTGCATTCCATTCAGTATGCTCTTCCTTCTAGCTGGAAATTCCCAACATCCAGAAGCAGAGGAAACAGCTCACTAAGTTGGTGTTGGACTGGGATTCAGTCAGAGCCAGGTAAGCTGTAAAAATCATGATTGATGCAGTAAGATGATGTCACATCCTTAGCACCATCCCCATCCCCACTATGGACAAGGGAAAGCCTGCCGAGTGGACAGAATTGAAGTTGTTACAGAGTCATCACTTGATTCACTGCCAACCCCTCCGTTAGGCCTCTTTCTCCCAAGCATCCATAGGGGTTTTGTTAGAATGTCTGTCCTCTGTGAGCTAATGGTGAAAGGAGACAGAAGAAAATAAGGAAAACTAACTAAATGTGTTTGAGAGGAGAGGGGTTGGAACCACATTCTTAGGAACACAGATCTCAGGACAATAGTGTGTGAATAAACAGAGCTGCGTCCCTAAAAACTTCCAAGGGGCTCACAGTATCACAAACCTTGTGTGCCTATAATTAACACTCACAGTCAAGAAACTCTGCACTCACAAGGGAGGGACTCATGTCACTTTATGTAACCAAGTCCACAGGACTGCTGATATTTCGATGGCACCTGCATTGACCTGGGCAGCACTGCCGCCTCAGTTCTGCCTCAATGGAGGTTTTGCTCCTAACTTGCACACTTTGTTCCTGGGCATGTAGGGAAGCACCACCACAAACCGCACCTTTCTCATACTTTATCATGATGGTTGATAAGGGCTACTTCTGTCAAGAGCCACACAATAAGTATTTCCAGCTTTGTTACTCGCATGTCCGTGTTGTAACCACCTAACTGCTGTGGTAGCAAAAAAAGCAGCCATGGAGCTGAGGGTATGACTCTGGTAGAGCACTTGCCTACCTCCCGCAAGGCCCTATGTTCCTCCCCAGCACAGCAAAAATAAATAGAACAAAAGCAGCCATGGACAGGGCATAAATGAATGAATGTAGCTGTGCTCCAGTAAAACTTTACGACCCCCCTCTCCGTCAGCTCTTCAGTTCCCATCACAGTTCCATGAAGGAGATGTGATTTTTTTACGTAGTAAGTGTGTGGTGATGCAGCCACCGTTGGGGAGTGCTGTGTCAAGTACTTTGATCACAGGTTTAAAAAGTGACTGTCATGGGGCTGCGTTTTCTCATTTCTCAGGTATGGTTGAGTGTTAGGTACATCACTGAGTTAATATCTGCTTTCTTGGGAGGAAGGAAGAAGTTCCAGTACATTAAATATACAAATTAATTTTTAGGATGTGTCCTGGTTTAGGAAATGTTGAGATGATAAAAGGCCAATCTAGGCTGTCACACTTAGTGCAGATATCAAGTAATTCACTCGCCAATGCCAGGTATCCATCTACATACACTGTGTATCAGCTTGTTTGTCTCCCACCGATCCCTGTTCTTTTGTTCCTCTTTATTTTTGATGGATATCAGGTGTGTCAGACTTTGTGTGAACACTGAATACAGAGGCCCCTCAATGCCAGTTGGACAGGGAATAGGTAATATCCGCTACTTTTGAGAAGAGACCTTTTCATAGATAAGGGAAGGACCTGCATGTATTGTCCATGACTTAGAAATAGTAAATGGCAGAGCTAGGATTCTGATGCAGTGTTTATTATCTCCTCGTCATGTGTATGCATGTAATTAGAATTCTGTGTGACAGGGCCAGAGAGTGCAGGCCACCCCAGCATATGTTTTTGCTTGAGCGAAGGAAGAATTTTCAAATGGTTAATTAAGCAAGTCTGTGAGTGCTCCTCACTGCAGTTGGTTGGAAGTGTTTGTTTTTGGCAGCACTGGGGTTTGAACTCAGGGCCTTGCCCTTGCTAGGCAGGCATTCTGTCACTTGAGCCACACCCCAGTCCACATTGAGCAATGCTAATAAAGGTTTATCTGCCAGGAATTTTACATTTTAAGTGCGTGTGTCCCATAGAAGATTTCAACACTGAATCTTGCTCTTGTGTTCATAGACTTATTTATTGTAGGTATTGGAGAAGCTGAAACAGTTGACTATTTCTTCTTTCTTCTTACTTCTTTCTTTGGCTTTTCCCTGTAGGAAAATGGTTAAGAGCTAATGTTGAGTGGGAATTCATCATATGCACACATACACGTTCTTCATATTTGTTCTCTCTGTTACTCCTTGTGACAATTCTATAAGACAGACAGTGCTTATCATCTTAGTTTTGCACATGGGGCAGCTGAGCCTCAGAGAGATTGTCATTAATAAGGTCATACAGCTAGTTAAGCTAGGTGCACTTAAGCATGTCAGACTCTGATGTCCATGCTCTTCTAAAACAGCACTTCCAGCTTTGCTTGGGCAGACTTGGTGGAGCATTTCTGTGCTTCAGGAATATGATGTGGGCAGCACATGACATTTTGGGAGCAGTGCCAGTCTGGGAAGTTTAATAAGGTGCTCTCATGGGTTTTCCTTCTGCATGTGTATGATATCTATGTTTAAGTTTAAAGTGTCACAACTTTCCACACTTCCATACACATCTGTATACAAACAAGGTCAAAGCACATTTGTAATACATAAAAGTTGTTGTAGATTATTATTCCCTGCCTGTCCCCTATGTGTATTTTTAATGTTTTCATCACTACACTATTGAAGTTCTGACTTATACTGCTAAAAATAATCACAGCTCACTGATGGCAAGAGGATACATCATGAGGGAGTCCTTGAGCAGGAGCAGGTTCCTTGGAGCATAGGGAAAATTCTAGATCAGAGCAGAAGAGCAAAGGAGTGCTTCTTGGCAAGGATTCTATGACGGGGCACTGCAGGAAAGGGTTCTGTGGCTGCTTTTCAGCAGTGGGATTTGTGTGGGATAAGACCTGTTGGTTATGCTCAGAGCATAGTCACCCCCAACAGTAGGCGAGTCCTGTTGTGGCAGGACACTAATGTCTGCTTTTGTCTGTTTTTGTTCATAGAGGATAAACTCAGAAAAGTGACGCATCCATCCTGGGTATTGATACCTATCCCAAGTAGAGTCAGTTTTTGGGAAAGTATCTGTCTCACTAGGTCCTGACTCTTTAAGGTTGAGTGTGCAGCCAGTTCTCACAGTGGCTATCGCTTTGCTTTGCAGGTGGAACCAGGCTCACAAATCTTCAGGTACCAACTTTCAGGGCCTTCCATCAAAAATAGATACCCTAAAGGAAGAGATGGATGAAGCTGGAAATAAAGTAGAACAGTGCAAGGTATGGGAGTTCCATAATCAATGTGTACTTTCGTCAATCTTTTTTTGTATGTGATGCATGAAAGGTCAAATATTGTAAATTATTTAATGTTTTATATCATTCCTTTCAGAATACTCTAGGTGATATTAAAAGCAGCTTTGTTTTCTTTATTTTCCAATACTATACATTATTTTGTAATCAAAACCTGACTAGGCTTTATTTATAATAAAGAGTAGGAGAGAAAGAGAGAGAGGAAATATACCATAAAGTTACAGCATCTGAAATGATAGTAAGTATAAAAACAGATCAGTATAAAATATAGATTTTGTAGAACAAATGTTGTAAGACTTAATATATAGCAAATTGGTCATCATGTATCCATTGGGAAAGGAAGGATTGTTCTCAAAATGTTGCTATAACAGTTTGTAACTTGAAATATAACTTTTTATCTCATAAATTAAATTCCAGATTAATTAGATGGTGAAGTGATCTCATTCTTGATGCATCTATGTATTCTGAATGTTATTTTTTAGTGGTAAAGAAATGTGTCTGGCCTGGTGCTGGTGGATCATGCCTATAATCCTAACTACTTTGGAGTCTGAGTTAGGGATGATCATTGTTCAAGGACAGCCTGGGCAAAGCCCCCATCTCCAAAATAACAAGAGTAACATGAACTCTCCATGCTACTTTGTCATATTTCACAGTGCAGTATAAAGCCCTGAGTCAAACCCCAGTCCCACCAAAAAAAAAAAAAAATGGATCTTTGTTGAGTCTTAGGATTGACTTAGACTTCCCCTGCTCTTAGTGAGCCTGCGACCATGAATCCCAAACTGGTCCCTTTATTCTAGTAAATAGTTATTTTTTTAGTTACTCAGGTCATGCTATAGTTCCTTCTTGTGGTTAACTGTTTGAAATAATTTTAAAAAGTAGATATTAAGACTGAACTCACAAAGTCATGCCATAGTCTTTGTGTTTAAAAAGATCATATTCAAATAAATGCTTCTAATAAAATAGTGTCATACTGGCTGTTTGTGTTCAGAATATCTGTCATTCACCCAGCAGTCTTCTTCCTGTCTGCCCTGACCTGCATCTTGCCTATTGAATGTCTAATGCACACATATTTGGCTGGCGGTATGAGAATTCTGGTACATGGTGGCTGATGTCTCTTTTCAGCTTTCACATCATGACTTGCCAGTATTTCAAATGATGAAAACTTATGAAAATGTTTTCTTTTTTTATTACCTTTTTGGTAATTTCCTCACATCTAGGTTCTCTTTTAGTTATTCACTCTTTAGATATATCTGATCTGATTAAGTTTTGAATTTTACTGTGTTTTTCATTTCTGAAGTCCTAATTCTTCAAAACTGCTTTCGATAGTGTATTCTCTTCCTATTGTTTCTTTTTAAAGCCTTTAATCATTTTAAATATACATATTTTGACAGTCTCTGACAATTGTATTTCCTGAAGTTCTCCTTGAGAGTGGTGGGAGCTTGTCTGGCTGGATTATTTTATTTTGTAATTTTGTGTTGAGCTCATTTTAAGAGGGATTTTATCTGTGAGAACCCTGGCAGTTAGGAGTTAGTGTCACCAGAGAGAGTTAATAGTTCAGGTCCATTTTTAATTAAACGTTCTCATTCTGGCATTTCCTGGGCCATAAATACAGTAAACTCAAACTTGAAGCTCTCATAAAAGTAGGTTCTAAAAATCTCATAATATTGTTTTTCTTTTCCAGACTCAGAACCCTACACAAAACACATATACTTCCCTACTGTTTCCGTGTGCTGACATTGAATTTATTTTAATCTGCCTTTTAATTGAGAGTGTAGTTCTCTAGGAATTTTGTCTTTATGCATGATGCATCTGTACCCCGTGTGTGCCTCATTGGCCTAAGGCTTCATTTTCTGGCTTGACCCCACATGAATGTCAGGCTCAAACACCTCGATCACCACATTGGCACAGATTTGCTCCAGGTCATTACAGCTTATACTTACACTTAGCGTTCTGGCTTTTTGTTTCCATTCCTTCCTTTTCTCTTTCTTTTTTTTTTGAGGAGAAGCATGCGAGGGACTCAGAAAATTTATTTTCTTGCTTTCACAGCTATCCTATAATACAGTCATAACTAGCATTTCCAGATTTATCATAAAGGAGAGGGTATTTTTAATACATCATCTGTAGTGCTGTATACTTTTGCTTCCTAGCAAGGTTGATTAAGAATGTACCTTGGAGATCTTCCTATGTCAGTCTGTAATAAGCTCCCTGTTCTTTCTGTCGTCTGGTGTGTGGTTGTGCCAGTCGGTTAAATGGACAGTTAATCTCTGGCTGTTTTGTCGCTTTTTGATCTAAGGACCCAGAGGATTATTCTCACAGGATGTTCTCTTTCATCTTTTCAATGCCGTGTCTTCTCTTCTGTACCAGGACCAGCTTGCAGCAGACATGTACAACTTCATGGCCAAAGAAGGGGAGTACGGCAAGTTCTTTGTTACGGTAAGTGCCTGCCCTTGAGAGAATGTTAAGACATTGTAAAAACTGAGTCTTTTTACTTATTTGCAAGAGTTCATTTTTAGTTTTGCTTAGTCATTGTGTGTGTGTCCATCCAATGCTAACGTTACTTTTGTTTTTGAATGTGGGTCTGTTCTCAGTTATTAGAAGCCCAAGCAGATTACCATAGAAAAGCATTAGCAGTCTTAGAAAAGGCCCTTCCCGAAATGCGAGCCCATCAAGGTAACGTACCGTGCGTGCTGGCTGATGTCCTTCTTGTCGCTGCCCCTCTGCCTCTGCTCTTTGCCCTGACTCCTGTGCATGCGTTTCCTTTGGATGAAGCCCCTCTGCCAAGGAGGGTGCTATTTCCTAGTATAATCTCATCTTCCTTGCTATGTTCTCTAATTTCTTCCAAACCCAAATTAACACACTAATGGACATTGGCAGTTCTTCTGAGCTTTCTCTCAAACAGAAAACTGACTCCTTCAGGGAGTGTGTGTGTATTTTTCTGTCTTCTAAAGGCTTGAAATAGTCTAGCATCTAATTATCTTTCTCCAAATCAGTTATTTGTTCCTTAGGCTTCAGTCTGACCTTGAGCCTCCCAGAGAATCCATCCATTCTAGAGGAAGTATTTCAGACTTTACAAAAGAGAACTTTAAGCCCACCCTTGATGCACATCATCAGTCACTTTATAAGTGTGGCTGGAGCTCAAGACCACAAGCCTCTCTTCAGACCCTCTGCCTTTGCACAAGGCTCCTCTTCTTACCAGCACTAATATTTTGCACATGGCAGATTTTATTCCACAAGTGGACTGAATTTTCCTTTGACATTTAATTGTAAGTTGTGTATTTAAACTGTTCATCTCACCTCTGTCCGATTTGCCAAACAGGGCAGAAATTGTTCTTTCATCTTCATACCTACTGATTACTACATTTGCCCCTCAGTGTCCAGGGGGAATTAGCTCCAAGACTCTGCAAGACACCAGAATCCCAGGGTACTCAAGACCCTTATGTAAATCAATGAAGGATTTACATATAACCTGCCCATAGCCCCCTATACTTTAGGTTATCTCTACATTACTTATAATACATAGTACAATGTAAGTACTGTGTAAATAGTAGCTATACGACATGGTTTAGGGAATAATGACAAGAAAATGAAGTGTGTACATGTTCAGTACAGAGCAGTTTTGTGTTTTTTATCCGTAGTTATTGAATCTGCAGATACAAACCCTGCAGATATGGAGGGTTAGCTGCATTTTGTTTGTGGTATAGACTTGACACTTGGAGCTCAGGTTCACCCTGCAGATTCATTGGTCTTGAGCTAAAAGGGGATCAGGCCTGGTGCTGAGTATGACGACCATGTGATTGTGCAGGGTGAGCAAATGTGTGGTGTTCTGTGGATGTGCACACATACTGGCCCCCTCAAGAATGCTGTTTTTCCTCTAAATTTCAAAAGGTACTAGCAGGCTCTGGCTCTGTGCCTCAAAAAGTGTTTGGATTATGGAATAGGGAGATTGTCTATCTTGACTGACCACATAGCCAGGTCTTGAGCAATCTCAGGTGCAGTGTGTCATTACTTCATAGGACAAGCTGCCCTTGTTTCCTAAATGATCTGATTTCCCAGTTCACGAGCCATGATGTTGGGTCACAGTAGCAAGTGTTCAGCCTTCCAAGAGACAGACTCTTGGGCAAGTTCACACCAAGCACATGTATTTATGAGATACCCACTGTGGGTTGGGTCTTGCCTGGGACAGGATAATAGACACCATCATTGTAGCCTTGGAGTAGTGGAATTCTGATTGGGATGACCTGAGTAACCAGCCCAAACAAGAGAAGTTTGGGTTTCTTGGGCAGCCCCTTTCTATAATTTTCCCTAATGAAATCCAGCAGGAAATGCTGGGGAACAGAGAGTAGTATGGGATGGAACAAGGAGAGCTGGTGTGTGGGAAGCATAGCTGGGAAGGAGGGTGGTCTGTCTTTCTCTGAGGCCACTCCCTTACCTCCTTCTGCCTGTCCTCATACCTCCCACTTCTCCTGTGTTCTCTGCTTTTAGAACGGTTCGGCTTGTCCTTACTATAGGAAAAAAAAGTTTAACTTTATCCTTCTGCCCCTCCCCTCATACTTCTTGGGGGAGCCCAATATTGACAGTCAGTCAGTTGATGTTTGTTCAGTCCCTACCTGCTTGAACTCAGTGCCTGTTTAATCTCTGTCTCCTTCGTTTTTCTGTAGGCTCTTTGAATGACTCCTTTCCACTGTTCCTCTTCTTAACCCTTTGCTCTCTGGCTTTTGCCTCCATTCTGCTCAATTTAAAAAGATTACAGTTTTCAAAACACCAGCCAGATCTTAGTGTTGACACAGTCTGGGTCATCTCTTCCCCATTATACATGATGGGCTTCTCTTTCCACATTTCTCCAGTTCTGTCCCCACCCTAGAAGCCAGCCTTTTCTGAGGTTCATCCTCGCTCCTGTGTTCTCTCTCTTCCTCCCTCCTCTATCTTCCTGGACATGCCCTCATCCCAATGGCTTTACCTCTTACCTACATCTTAAGCATTAGTTCCCTTAGATGTGGTCTTTGCCTTCCACTCCATGAGTCTCAGACAGCAAACCAAGTCTCCACACTCCAGCTGTCCTCCTTTTCCTTGTCTCCTTGATCCCTCCTTTCTCCAAACCACCAGCTTTGAAACCCTGGAGCCAGTTCTCCTTGCTCTTTCACCCCTTTGATGGGTTCTGTTAATTCTGCCCTGTGCTTTGCCTTCTTCCCAGTCCCCACTGGCCTCTCTGCTCTGTGCTCTCATCTTCTTGTGCCTGAACTCTGGGATAAGACATTTAAAACATTCATACTCACAATTCCTGGTATTTTCTCAGTCTGTTGCTCTCCACAAGATGTGCTTGCCTGCTTTTGACCTATTAATTCCTGTCCATCTGAGACCCCCTCCATGCTCACTTCCTCTGAGAAGTCTTCTCTGATCACTGGAGCCAGCAGTGACGTTTTATCTCCTGAATTGCTCTTGCATTGATGGTCTATACCAGAAGTCGCAAACAGCCATGTTGACTAAAATTTTTTTTAATTAGTTCCCATCATTTAAAAATAAGATGCTTTCATGTTACAATCATTATTTCTGTCTTCTCTTAAAAGTTTAGAAGATCTGTTAACACTTGATGCGCTTTCCCCATGGAACACTGATCTGGCCCCACAGTGTGGCCACTGCCAAGGGCTCCCAATCTGCCCAGGCACCTGTGCCACCTCTGACTCAGTAGACAACTGTGTTTGCGACCCTTGTCTATACCATTGATCTGCCATGACTTAGCAAACATGTCATGTCTTGCGTTGTTAGTGGCTATTGTGTGTTTATGTGTATGTCTTGTATTTTCTTCACAATTCAGTTGCTCTTATCCTGAGGGTGGAGAGTGTGCCTATTGCAGAGCTTGGCACATAGTAGGCTTGTTGTTTGAAAGAACAGCACTTGAAGTGGAGTTTGCCCTTGGAATTGTCTCTAGGTCACAGGTTCTCATTTGTACCTTCTGCCAACAGTACACCAAGGCAAGGTGTATTTACTACTAAAAAGTTTGAATAAAGGATTGGTGTATACCCACCTGTCAGCACTTCAGGGTCAGGGCTGCAGTGAGGCAACAGCAGGTGTCATGTGCAGAATCCCCCTGGGCAATTCTGGTATATCTCCTAGGGGAAGGTCATGTGGCCATTTTCAGCCTGTGTTGAGAATCATTGCTTTGAATAAAAGGGACAAAGTATCCCAGGTAAGATCTGGCCTTTAAGAAGACTGGCACAGAGACCCTTCCTCTGGGAAGCACCAGGCCCTCTGGGTACTTTTTCTGTTAGAAATTCCACTGGGCCAGGGCTGGGACCAGATGAGACGCAAGGAGGCCCCTGCAATTCTGAGAATGGCAGGTGGTGTGCTCTTCATTTTTGTCCCCTGCCTTCCTTTCCCTCAGTCCTTTCTTCAGTCTTCCCCAACTTGCCTTCCCATCAGATTTTAACTTTTCACAAGTTCTCAGGCCTATGGATTTGTGGGATTTTGTTTTTCTTCCTTCCCCTATGTGCAGGTTGTAATGGGCCCTGCCCACCCACAGGGAGGTAGTGAAGAGGTTCAGAGAATATACTACAGTCAACAATATCACCTACTGTAGATCCAGTCTTCTAGTAGCAGAGTGGCTAAGGAACAAGTGGCTCTAAAGGACCTGAGAAGGATGTGCACCTATCCTGAAGAGGGACACGGTCACATCTCTCCTGGAGCATTTTCACTAGTGGTTTCCTTCTTTGGCTTCTCTGTGCTTCCCAGACAACACTAGATCTCTGCCATTCCCACAGGCAGGCCAAATCCAGCCAAGGACTTATCGTTCTAATTCAGCAGACCTGTGTTCTCAATTCTTCTTTCTGTTTGACTGCCTCCTTACATGTGTTTGTGCTGAGCTGCCTCAGACCTGTGGTAGTAGGAAGCAGGGCCTATGACCCAAAAGTTGTATAAAACACTGCTTTTCTGCCATCATCATAGCCTTCAGCCTGAGCTGCTTGGGAGCTGCAGATGCTGCATTTTTTCACACTTGGGTTTTGGGTTCCGTTGGGGATGTAGCACTGCATATCTGGGAGATGTACCTCACTTGCATTCCCCTTGACCATCTCTAGTCCTGTATGACAAATGTTTGAAATGTTGGGATTATTTCCATTTTCAGATTGAAGGAGTCTTTCTCATTCTCTAGCTAAGAGGTCAGTGCCACTTTGCATGGCTAGAAAAATTTCTTTTCCATGAAGACAGTATGCTCAGACACATCCTGCGTTTTAACACAAGGCCGCTGGCCTGACCAATATTGAGGGTGCATGGTGCAGGTCCAAGGCTACCATTGCCACCTGTACTGGGCAGCTCACATGGGATGCTGCTGGGCATGCTCAGATTTCTGTCCCACAGTGACTGCCTCAGCTGGTACATAGCTTGTGCTCTGTAAATGGTAAATTACAACAGCACACTCTACAGGTGTTTCCCCTTATCCAGAGCCTCAGCTACCAGCCTGCTAGAAAACCCTTTGGTGGTTGGGGGAAAAAGTAGCATGGACCATATGAGGTTGTCAGGTGTCTTACTGACTGTTTCCTGCTCTAGATAAGTGGGCGGAGAAGCCAGCATTCGGGACACCTCTGGAAGAACACCTGAAACGCAGCGGGCGTGAGATTGCACTCCCCATTGAAGCCTGTGTCATGCTGCTCCTGGAGACGGGCATGAAGGAGGAGGTAAGGAGTGCTTCGGGGTCCCGCATGCCAGGATTTCATGCCCTTTTCCTCTGCCCAGAGCACCAGCCTCTCCCTACCTACTTCCCCCACCTTTATTACACTCTCCTTGTGGGTATCCCTGGACCCATGTCTTTCATATTTTTAAATTGGGACCCTGTGCATCATACCTTTCTGTGTATAAATGAACTGAGTCTCACAGAACAGTATGCACTTGACCTGCTTGAAGTATGTGCCGACCATTTTTTTGTCTTATCTGTTTCATTTTAAGACCTGTTTATGATTTTTATTCATGTTGTGCTAATGGATCAGAGCTTTCATGAGTTGTGATTTTTAATTGTAATCATTGATAGGAAGAATTTTACATCAGTGTAGGGCTGCACAATTTTTTTTGCAGCACTGGGGTTTGAACTCAGGGCCTCACATTTGCTAGGCAGGTGCTTTTACGGCTTGAGCCACTCTGCCAGCCCTTTTCATGATGGGCTTCTTCATGATAGGGTCTTGAGAACTGTCTGCCCAGTGCCAGCTTTAAGTTGTGATCCTCCTGATCTTTGCCTTCTTCGTAGCAAGGATTACAGGCGTGAGCCACCAGCTCCCAGCTTTGTGCAAATTATTTTGGAGTGCATTTATGTATTTTATTTTATGGGATCCTTACCAAAACAATCCTCATGAACCAAGCAGGACAGTTCTCATTCCTTTTTGTACAGATAAGAAAGTCGGCACTCAGAGAGTGCATGCCAGGACAGAGCCAGAATCAAAATGCAAGACTTCCCTGTCCCCCCTGCCCTTTAAAAAAGTTTATTGATACATAACATACATACAAAAAAGTACATATCTTAGGTGAACAGCTTAATGGATATTCACAGATGAAGTGCACCTAGGAGGCCACCTGGAAGCCTCTTCACATTAGTTTCCAGCACTATGATTCTACTTCTGATAGCCTGGTATGATGCTTTTCATCTGGGGCCAGTTTTGCTCACTGGCAGTTGTTTGATAAGGTTATGGAGATATTTTTGGTCCTCACAACTGGGAGTGAAGTGTTGCCACTAGCATCTGGAGATTGAGATCGGGATGCTATTCAACGTCCCACAATGTACAGGACAGCCCCCATAGGGAAGAATCAGGAGTGTCGAGGTCCCTGTCTGGATTTGTTTTGTTTGAAACCCATCTTCTAATTCCTGGTCCAGTATCCTTCATACTGCTGCCTCTCTTGGTTGACTATTCATTTATCTTTTTCTCCATTTTCTAAGTCAAAGTTAGGTCAGAGAAAATGATTAGCAGCCTAGTCTAACAATTTTCTTGAGATGTCAGTTTTTTAATTTTGTTTGTTTTGAGTCAAAGTGCCAATATGTAGCCAAGGCTGACCTGAAACTCGTGATCTTCCCACCTCAGCCTCCAGAGTGATGGGATTGCAGGCATATACCACCACACCTGACCCTGAGACATCAATCAAAAAAAAAAAAAAAGTTCCTAAATTTAGAAAATCTATAGCAATCAATGATTTGGAACTATAAACCTTGTGGAAGTAAAAAAAAAGATTTAAATGGACCAAGTCATTCCCCCACTCCCTGCTGCCTAAGAGAAATAGGGTCCTATTAAATTTTTTTATTTTTGGATCATACTGGGATTTGAACTCAGGGTCTCACACTCACTAGGTAGGCCCTATACCACTTGAGCCACTCTGCCAGCCTTTAAATAGAATTCTGATGGGCACAAGTCTGGGCAGGAGTTTGCATTGATTAAGAATGGACTGCTAGCTGAGCATGGTGACACATGTCTGAAATCCCAGTACTCAAGAGGATGAGGCAAGAGGATTATGAGTTCAAGGTCAGCCTGGGCTACATAGTGAGACCCTTGTTTCAAAAAAAAAAAAAACCAAACCACAAAAACATAGAGACTACATTGTGCTCTCGGTACATGCATGGGCCTCTCCATTCCTTGAAACAGCCCTGCAAGGTGGGCAGTATGACATCTGTCATAAAATGGAGGTGTGCTAAAGTTTCATCAGACCTCTCAGCCATGCAGTACTAGACTCAAAACTTGCACTTGGTAGTAATGGCTTTTCATTGCCTTTAGGGCCTTTTCCGAATAGGGGCTGGGGCCTCCAAGTTGAAGAAGCTGAAAGCTGCTTTAGACTGCTCTGCTTCTCACCTGGATGAGTTCTGCTCGGACCCCCATGCTGTAGCAGGTGAGCTGCAGAAGCGTCTGCGAATCGAACTCCTCACGCCGTGGGCAAGCCCTTACTCAGAGAGCTCATCAGTTCAAAGCCCCATTGTAACTCAAGCAGAATGCTCTCCTGATAAAGCCCCCAATGTGTACGGGAGGGACACACACACACACACACACACACACACACCCCTATCTATTCCTTCTGTCTTACTTTGTTTTCTCTCCCCCTTCCCCATTATTAAATAAAGGCAAACACATCTTACAATGCAAATATTTTGGAGACACACTGTGCTTCTTCCCTCCTTTCACTCCCACATCCCAGATCTGTCTGGAGAAATGATTTCTGTTACAAGGGTGGCTTTAAAAAGCCAGTTTTATTTTCTATTGCTCTTTCAATACATTTTGAAGACTGCATATCTTTTGTGAGCATGTCACCTCTAACCAGCATTGCTACATTATGAATTTGTTCTCTGCACCTTGGAAGGTTGTAACTGAGATAACTGCAGTTGCAAAACAATATGCCCCAAGATTTCCGGCCTCAGCCCATCTCATACTCAGAGAGTGCTCATGGTTTCAGGTGCTTTGAAGTCCTATTTGCGGGAATTGCCTGAACCGTTGATGACTTTTAATCTGTATGAGGAATGGACACAAGTTGCAAGGTAGGTTTAAAGAACACAGTTTTAAAAGGTAAAAGAAATGATGAAATTCTGTGCCCCATGTATAAGTCATTTTATTCCCAGGCTTCATAATTAACATTAAATAATATGTGTTCCAGTTCTGTTTACATTTAATGTGAAAATATTGTTGTCATTAGTGCAGGAGTTATACATTGGTTTAAGTTTGTGAGATTTATGTGGCTGACATATAATAGCACTCACGTGACTCGATTGGTCAATCTCAAATCCCCTTTCTATTAGAGAAAGCTCTGTAACTGGGCCAAGTGTTATATGACTGGCACCAGGCTTGTTAAGCTGCTTGCAGACTCAGTTGGGTAAAAATATAATGGGGACATTATTAGCAGTGCTATATTTCTTAATTATTTGCTGTTTGCTTAGTGCTGTACTATTCTTGGCACCTGTTGCCGCCTGTAATCCTTAACATCATAAGAGGCAGGTGTTCTTGTTGTCCTCACAGATACAAGGAAACTGGGGCTTAGGAAGGAGTGGGGCCACAACAGTGATGAGCACTGGGGGATGCAGGCCTCTCCACCCCGAAGGCTGTGTCCCTTTCCCTTTTCCTCCACCCCCAACTTCAACCTGTCTAGGAAGAGTTGGTTTTAAGCAGGACAGTATTACTTGAGAAGTTGTAGGATCTTCTCCTTGGCCAGCCAGCCTCCCTCCTTGTTGCTCTTCCCTCATGGTTCTGATCTGCTTCCTCTTCTAGGTGCCTGATTATTCACCCCAAGGGAAGGGGGATAAATCTTACCTCCACTCCCCAACTCCATCTGCCTGCGCTCCCATCACACAGGCCATGATGATCTCTGAGCCATTTGTTCTGATCATTTATACTTCCTCCCATTTGCTTCTCCCAGATATTTTCAATGGAGTTTTTCTCTGTAATTGTGGAACAAGAGCTTTTGTCCCTGTTAGGTGGAGAGATTTCTAAGTTCAGAGAAAATTTCTTAGTTACTGTTGTATCCTAGGACCCAGCCTGGGTCTAGCCTGTGACTGAGTTAAATGAACCCAACAGTCAGTGTCAAGTAGGAGTCATGGGATTTCTTTGATTGGGTAGCCTCTTTGTTTCCTCCTCACCTCAACTCATCTCTTTCCTGAGACACCGCAACTTCCAGGAGGGAAATAACCTTGTAAAGAAGGTGTCTATTTGTTAGTGTATTAATTCTGTAGTCGAGAATTGTCAGCATGGTCCTCCAGCCTGGTGACACATTGGCTGTCCTCTAAAGTGTAATTGTATTTAACCTCTGTCCTAGAACACCAGAAAGCCCTCTAAGTATTCTCTTTCCTAGTGGCAGAGTTGACCCTGCTCTGCTCTGTCCCTTTGTCATGTCTAATATTGGTGTGTTGGGGCTCTTAACAACTGCTCCACAGCAGAACGGGGCTTCTAGGCCTAGGGCCTTCAAGCAGGCTTAAGAGCAAGAAAAACCCAGAGGTCTGAGTGCCAGACTGCCCTTGGGATAAGGAAACCAAGACTCCATAAAGCCACCCATTAGATGCACATTTTTCTAGATCAGTCTAGAACATTCACATGTTTGGTGGCATTCTGTCTCCTTATGCCAAGTGTTGATCTGGATGGTTTTATCTGGCTCTACTTCTGAGTAGAATTGTTCAGGAGAATCAATACTTTTACCTGGTTTTACAAAGCCAGAAGATTGAGTCTGAGTGAAGTCAACTACCTGCTCTTAGTTATATAATGAGTTAGTTGGCATTTGACTCCAAACCTATTTAGTCCCTCAAACCTGTGCTGTCTTTAAACTGTGGAAAATGGTGATCGAGGCATCACTGTTAATATAGTGTATATTTTTGTCAGCTTTCCACTGCTGTGACAGACTACCTGAAATAACCAATTTAAAGGAAGAAAGGTTTATTTTGACTCAGAGGTTTATAGTCCTTGGTCCCTTGGCCCTGTTGCTTCAGGCCTATGGTGGCAGAGGAGGACTGTTCACCTCATAGCAGCTGGGAAGCAGAGAGGTGGGAAGTGTTGGGGTCCCCAATGATCTAACCACCTCCTAATACACCACAGACTAGGAACCATGTCTTTAACACGTGGGTCTTTGGGAGACATTTCAGATCCAAACTAGTAGCATATTCATACAGGTGTCAGTAATAGGTGTTTTAATAAGTTGAATGCATACCATTTTTTTCTCAGTGAGCAGGATCAAGACAAAAAACTTCAAGATTTATGGAGAACATGTCAGAAGTTGCCACCACAAAATTTTGTTAACTTTAGGTATGTATAGTTGGCATTCTATAAATAAGTGTTTGTAGAGTGAAGATTGGTTTAATCCCAGCCCACAGCTCATTAACTCTGTCCTTGGCATGTTTGAAAAGCTTTGGTGAGAAGCATGGAGCTGCTGGGATTGGGATTAACACACATTGTTGTGATGCATTGAAGCATCATTGTCATGTCTGCGTTCATGTGAAGTTATCTGATCATTTTCTACTGCAACTGTTAGCAAATTCTTGTGAAAAGTTTGTGTGGTTGTAGTCTAAATTGTCCAGTATGTAAAATGCTAAATTAATCAATAGCCATGCTTCCTGTAATATCCCTCATATAAAATAGAGCATGAATCATTCTACTATGGACATTATATATTACTTTACTAAATAATTACATTTCTAAGGAAAGTTGCCATGAGACAAACTTCTGGAATTTAGTTCTGTTTTCCCTTTGACTTCATGTGTAACTTTGAAGAGGCATAGAGAAAAGGGGACAAGTGGCCCCAGAAAGTGAAGTCATTTAAAACCGAACAAAGACACTTTTCTAAGAGGATATATTTAGAAATTACTTTACAGCCAAGCCAGTGGTTCACACCTGTAATCCTAGCTGCTTTGGAGGCTGAGATAGAGAGGATAGAGGTTTGAGGCCAATCCAGGGAAATAGTCTGTGAAACCCCATCTCCAAAATAACCACAGCAAAATGGAGTGAATGGACTGAAGTGTGGCTCACTGGAGAACACCTGCTTTGCAAGCACTAAGCCTCCAGTCCCACCAAAAAAAAAAAACCAAACTTTATAGATGTGTCTGCAATGTTACCTGATCTTCAGTTCAGTATTGGTCTTTATCATGAGTTGAACTAAATGCTCTCTTTTTTTTTTTTTCCTTTTATTATTCATATGTGCATACAAGGCTTGGTTCATTTCTCCACCCTGCCCCCACCCCCTCCCTTACCACCCACTCCACCCCCTCCCGCTCCCCCCCCTCAATACCCAGCAGAAACTATTTTGCCCTTATTTCTAATTTTGTTGTAGAGAGAGTATAAGCAATAATAGGAATGAACAAGGGTTTTTGCTGGTTGAGATAAGGATAGCTATACAGGGAGTTGACTCACATTAATTTCCTGTGCGTGTGTGTTACCTTCTAGGTTAATTCTTTTTGATCTAACCTTTTCTCTAGTTCCTGGTCCCCTTTTTCTATTGGCCTCAGTTGCTTTTAAGGTATCTTCTTTAGTTTCTCTGCGTTAAGGGCCACAAATGCTGGCTAGTTTTTTAGGTGTCTTACCTATCCTCACCCCTTCCTTGTGTGCTCTCGCTTTTATCACGTGCTCAAAGTCCAATCCCCTTGTTGTGTTTGCCCTTGATCTAATGTCCACATATGAGGGAGAACATACGATTTTTGGTCTTTTGGGCCAGGCTAACCTCACTCAGAATGATGTTCTCCAATTCCATCCATTTACCAGCGAATGATAACTAAATACTCCCTTTTAATACCGTATCAGCCTTGCCTTATGAGTGGATTGACACTTGTGTATAATATCTTACTGGAGTTACAAATTTACTTAATCTGTTCAGTGTATTCTGGTGGGAACTCACCTATAGTTCTTAGCATGCTGGGATTTGACCTTTTAGTATGTTCTTGTTTTTTATTTTTTTACTCTGTAATTTTTACTAATTGCTTTTTTGAAAATATGAAATGCATTCTCAGGGTTCAAAATTCAAAAGATATACATTGAAAAATCTCTTTCCAGTTTCCATCCCCCAGCCACCTAGTTCTACCTAATTCCTCTCTTAAGACATAATGTTTACAGTTTCTTCTTTTTCTTCCTTCTTCTCCCTTCTTTCTTTCTTCTTCTTCTGGCAGTACTGAGATTTAAACTCAGGGCTTCTTACTTGGTAGGCAGGCACTCTATCACTTGAGCCACATTTCCAGCCCTTTCTGCCCTGGTTATTTTGGATATAGGGTCTTGCTTTTGGCCCAGGTCAGCCTGGATCAAGATTCCTCTATTTTAAGCTTCTACCACAGCTGGGATGATAGACGTGCCACCAAACCCAGCAATCCATTGAGATGGGGTCTCAAAAACTTTTTTGCCCTGGCTGGCCTGGAACTGTGATCCTCCCAGTCACAGCCTCCCTTGTAGCTTAGGATGACAGGTATGTGCCACCTTGCCCAGCTGTTGGTTGAAATGGGGTCATAAGTTTTTCCGTGGATGGCCTTGAACTGTGATCCTCCTAATTTCCACCTCCCAAGTAGCTAGGATTACAAGGTAGGAGTCACTGAATCTGGCTTCTTTATTTTTATTTATTTATTTACCTATTTGTTTGTTTATATGTATTTATTTATTGGTACTGGGGCTTAACTCAGGGCCTCTCACTTGAGCACTCTGCCAATCCTTTATTTTTATATTTTATTTATTTTTGCTACATTTATGTTAAAAATATATTGAGCCACTATTAATCACAATGTAATTTATGTGTAAAATATATAGGCTATAAAGAGGAAGTAGATTAGCTATATACAGCAAGTAAAGGTGAAATTTCTCTTTCCAAATCCTCATTAATGTGTTTCCTGAAAGAAAGTACATAAGAAATGAGTAAGCTGGGCTCCAGTGGCTCACACCTGTAATCCTAGCTACTTGGGAGGCTGAGGTAGGGAGGATAGTGGTTTGAGGCCAGCCCAGGCAGATAGTTTTCCAGACCCATCTCCAGAATAACCAGAGCAAAATGAACTTGAGGTGTGACTCAAGCAGTAGAGTGTGCTTTGCAAGCATGAAGCCCCAAATTCAAACCCCAGTCCCACCAAAAAAACCAAAAAAATGTGTAAAATGCTGCACCTGAGCCAGACTCTGGTTCCTGTAGACATTCCAGAGGACATCTCTTGCCCCTTCTCTTTTGTTCCATAGGTATTTAATCAAGTTTCTTGCAAAGCTTGCTCAGACCAGTGACGTTAATAAAATGACTCCCAGCAACATAGCGATTGTGTTAGGCCCTAACTTGCTTTGGGCCAAAAATGAAGGGTAAGTGAACCGTCCCCATGTCATGTTTTTTAATTCCTTCTTTCCACTCAGTGGAATGGTGGATGAGAAAACTCATGATACCCATTCTAACTTAAAAAACACTTCAGCTGACAATCAGGACACAGCTGTGAACTGGGTGCTGTCCCTGATGCTGTTGACATAAAGATGTATGAGACGTTGTCCCCATCCTCAAGGAGCTCTGCTTTGGGGCAGCTCAATGGCCATTGTACCAGTGATAAGATAGACACACGTTTCTGTGTGTATGTGTGTGAACTTTCCTTCCTGAGTGTTCTTGACTGGGCCTGAGAATGAACTTGACATAAAGCAGATTAACAGGAGGAAAGTATGCAGGTTTTCACGTGTGCCCTAGGTGTCCCCATAGGAAAAGAAAGCCCCAAAGGAGCAGTTACAGCCGAATGTTTGCACTAAGTTAGACAAAAAACAAGCAAGTTGTAGAAGTATGACAAGACAGAGGGGTTGGGGTAGGGCAGTGACCTGTAGAGACAGGACACGGAAGATAAGAATTAGTGTAACAGGTTTGTATAGATTTCCTTCAGCCTCAATGTCTTGTCACTGGTGATAAAAATGTTTCTTTCCCTTCTGTTGTGGAGCAGGCTCCTTTCACATAGGAGTTTTCTCGAAGAAAAAGAAAGGTCGGAGCACCCTTTTTGCATCTGCCATTTTTCAAGTGTCTTTACCTTGAAGTAACCCTTATACCAAAGTGGACATATTTTGGGGTGTCATACTCTCTTAACAGCTCTAACACCCTCCCACACACTGGTATTATGGTGATGGCGCATGGTGCAAGCTGGGGCGGTCAGGGAAAGCTGGTTAGGAGCAGCACTTGGCTTTATCTTGGTGAAGTAGTTTCCTGCAGGTGGACCTGTGTGAGCCAGGGCATCACAGGCATGAAAGATCCTTGTTTCCAGCATTGAGAGCTGTGAACAATGTGAAGGTGGGATCTGAAGCTGTGCCTTGGTAGGTCAGAGACACATAAGAAGGACTCATGCATGCTGCTGACGTATTTGAAACTTATTTTTCCAGGTCCTTTGGGAGCCATCAAGGTTTTGTTGGCATTCAGAAGTGTAGATTTGGAGAAGAGGGGCTGGGGAGTGTGTGTGTGTGGGAGGGTCTACTGGAAAGCTTCCAGGCCCATCGCCTCTGTCACTGGCATGGTAATGATCTCAGTCTTCACAGGTTACCTTTTGAAGCAGTACTTACCCTCATTTTTGCAGATGAGGACTCTGAGTTTGAGAGAGGAGCAGTAAATTTGCTATGGTTGCATGGCAGGGAAGTGATAGATCCCAGGGCCTGTGTCCTTAACTGTCACCTTTCCTTCCCTCCCATTACTGCTGGTTGACTTTGTAGGATTGTGCACTACTCAAGTTTCCATTAAAAATGGTGTGACTTTTTAAATCAAGGTGTTTCATTAACTCATTCATTCATGTATGCCCAATCTTATTTCAGGAAAATATTTATAAGATCCAATATCATAAAGTAAAGTTAAAGATAAGTAGATATACAAAGTTAATTACACAGATCATATAACAAATAAATTCCAAACAGACTAAAAACTTGAGCATTAAAAAATGATTTCATAAATATGGCAGGTAAATATATGTTAATTTTCTAGGCATGAAGACAGTCCAGTAGGGTTCTGAGACAGGAAGGCTGATCAGAATTCAGATAGGAGGAAGGTTGAGAAGGATGGATTTGCACAGAGCTTGCGTTTGCAAGCTGGAGTTTAAGCTAGACCTTTTGTTTGGCTGGCACATGAGGTGAAGTTCTGGTGTGGAGGAGCAGAATGATAATAGTAGGTGAAAGGTGGGTTTGAGGCTGTCAGACCTGAGATCCAGGGTCCTGGGAGTCAAGTGTCCCCATTCATTAAATAGGCCTCATTGAAGGTTACTGTGAGAACCTAAAGCTTGGTAGATCCTGAAAAACGTGTTTTCTTAGTTGTCTGCTTTGGTGGTGATGAGCTTGATGGCAGGAATAATGGTTTTCATTTATTCTCTTCCTTCTGAACCCTGACACTTTCAACTTACGGACCCTCATCTGGGGACCGGAGCATATATGTGACAATCTTCAGTGTGAGTGTGGGGGCTCAGGTTTTCTGTAACAATGCACACTCGTGCTGTCATTGTAGGCAAATGTGGTTTTGGTGATCTTGGGTTATAGCACTAGCTTCCAGGTATGAGGCTATACCAGAAGGAAAATGCAACCCTTATTCCTAACTAGCTTAAAGCCAGCTTTTGACATGCCCTAGTTTTCTGACATCACCTGTTTGGTGCCTGCAGAGGAAGGAGTGAGAGCCAGGAGGGTAATTGTTCCTCCTGGCCTATCACTGCCAAACTCATAGGCTAGAAACTTATGGGGTTAAGTTTTACATCTGTATTTAAATATTTACCTTTAAAAATAATTGAATTTTCCTGGCACAACTTGCAGAAACTAAAGGCTGCCACAGGGAAGCATTTTAACTTGTAAACTTGCTTTGCAGAACTCTGGCTGAGATGGCTGCTGCCACATCTGTCCACGTGGTTGCAGTGATTGAGCCCATAATCCAGCATGCAGACTGGTTCTTCCCTGGAGGTAGGTGTTGTTTCAAGTTTGTTGACTGCTAAAGCAATGTGGTAACAGTATAGCAAGCCTTTTAAAGAAGAAAAAATACAGCATGATTACATAATTGCCTTCACTTTTTCATACTTCTTTCTAGACTTTGTTCATTTGTGTTCATATTATTTCACTTGCTTCATGAAAACATACTCAACAAGTATATACTGAATACTCCAATAGGTGCTATATGTTTGCTAGTATGTGGAGGAACTCAGGCCCCTGTGTAAGGCCTAAACAAATAGATTCTTACTCATGACAGATTAGAGATATAAAGATTTATATAGAGATATAAATAGCTATATATTAGGTATATAGACATTTGACAGACTCAAGTGTTGGGAAAAAGAAGCCAGAGATTGTTTTTCAGAAGCAATATACATTTGATTATGCAGGGCTTCCACGTGCAAGAGGGTTTTTTGTTTCTCTACCTAGGTAGTTGTCAGGTTCACACAAAGGTGGAAAATGAAGGAGAGGTTGATTGGGCCAGTTTGGGAAGATCTGGGTTGCTGTGTCAGAGAATTAGGATTTCATTCTGTAAGTGGTCAAGTTTTAAAGTATATTCATTGCAGTTCTTGGATCCACAGAGGTTCGCATGAGCTCCTTTGGGGACGGTCCAAGTTGGGCATGTATTGAGCCCACATTCTCCCGCCCCCGCTTTCCCCAGAGCAGCCCAGCTGCAGAGTGAGCACCCTGGGCTCATCTGTTGTTCTCTACTTCCTTTCTCAAGAATTGCACCTCCTTCATATAGGCTACCTAGTAAAAATGTGATGGATTAATGGGTGGATATTAGCATCCTGCCTAAGGTATCCTTCAAGGAAATGGTTCTTGCATTATGCCTTTTATTGCTTTTATTATCATTGTCTTTTATTACCAGTTTCTATCAAAACTGTCAATTTGTTAATGATTCGAATAAGTAATCCACACTCATTGTGGTCTTCTGTTTGTATGGTTTTCACAAAAGAGAAGGCAGAATTGCTGTGTGACTTACTAACATTCATAATATCCCCCTCCTGTCTCTTACTTTCTCTTCACATCCCACTGGGTTGATAACCCACTCTTCTTATGAGCATTCCCAGTGCTGCCCTTGTGAAATAGGGAGGCTTGCAGACTGAACTTGGAGATCTTCATGTTAAGTGAGGGAAGCCAAGCTCAGAAAGAAATACTGCATGCTTTCACTCATATGTGAATCTAGACCTGAAATAGTAATACATGATATGGTTGTAAAAGGGGGACTGTTAGGGGGTTAGTGGGTGGGAGGAGGGGGAAAGGAGAGGGAGGGTGGTGGGGGTGATTATTATGGAAGTACATTATATAAATTGTATGAAACAGCACAATGAAGCCTACCAAAAACTGTTAAAAAGGAGGTGGGAAGAGGGGAGGGTGGTTAAAAAAGACTAATGTAGATGGGGTGAATTTGGTCAAACTCAGGCTTGTTCTGGACATTGCTTTCGGTAATCTGCTTTGTTTCCCCATATATCATGATAATTTTCTTTTTTTTTTTATTTATAATTCATATGTGCATACAAGGCTTGGGTCATTTCTCCCCCCTGCCCCCACCCCCTCCCTATAATTTTCTCATGACATTAAATAATTCTCATAATATCAGCATAAGTATTGTAACCATTTTTTCCACTCTACACAAGTATATTTTGTGTTCTGATGGTGTCTAGAGCTGGCCCAAGGAGAACACTTGAGGCCACAGTTTCTCAAGTTAAGACCGGCTCTGAAAATTTCCCATCTATTATTGACTGATATTTTTGAGATGTATAAAATAAGAAAAATTATAGAATAGAAACATTTTCTTTTTGAGAAGTATAAGAAAAATGATATAATAGAAACCTTTTCAATAAAATACTAAATTTTCATAGAAAAGTGAAATAAAGGTACACAAAGCCCCAACCCAATCTTTTTCCATTTGTTATTAGAAGGAATAGATATAGAATCACCTTTTGAAATTACTACATAATTTCTTAGTGTTTACTCTCACTGGATATTCTCACAAGGCAGTGACAGTCACCTGCACTCCCCCTGACTGTGCCATGGCACACTCACAGACAGCATATGTGCTCTTACCTTCATAGAGCATTAGTGGAAAGTTAAATAACAAGTTTAGTTTGCTGTTGGAGGGTTCAGCCAGCAACCTTCAACTCTCCTCATCTTCTATACACAAGAAGACTCAGAAGGGACCCTGGATGAATCTCAGTGGAGGTCGTGCTGTGCCATTCTTTGGGGTTCCCTGACCAATGGTCTTCATCTTGACTCCACATTCACGAAGACTCTCCTCTACCACAGGCTCCTACAAGAGTGATTCATAGATCTAGCTTCGCTAGGATTAATTCATCTAAGCATCTTATTAGGCATAATTGATATATAATAAACTACACATTTAAAGAGAAAAACAAAATGAGGGTCCTGTTCCAGGACTGTACCCCTGTGCTCCATGTGTCATGCACTTGTTAATGTCCTTTCTTGCAGAGGTGGAATTTAATGTATCAGAAGCATTTGTTCCTCTCACCACCCCGAATTCCAATCACTCATCCCACACTGGAAATGACTCTGACTCTGGGACCTTGGAGAGGAAGCGGCCAGCCAGCATGGCAGTGATGGAAGGGGACTTGGTAAAGAAGGAGAGGTGTGTTTAGAGCTGTTCACTTGTAAATCACGTAGAACATTTAGATCCGTGCTATCTGGTACTGGCTCAGTGGGTCCCTATGCACCCCTGACTGATAGAGTGTAGATAATTGAGGAAGCTTGCTATAGGTCACTGCAAGTATTAATCTGACCTTGAAGTAGGTCTGTAGCTTATCAGTTAACTGCATCAAGCTTTACGTAACACCAGTGGTGGAAGGGCATCACACACACTGCACACTTGCCTAAATGTATTTGGTTGGTAGGAAACAAGCAAAGAAGAACCAGCTAGTATGGACATTTTTCCAGGATTGTGTGTGAGAACAGCTCACATCTCAGTTGAGATGTGTCATTTGCTATTTAAAGAGTCTATTTTTAGCATTATTTGTCCTTGTAATGAAGTTCAGCCAGAGAAACCTCGGTATTAGCTAATTCAGGAGGAAAAAATGACTGTATTGAACTTTGTAAGAGGCAGTCTATCTCTTTACTGTTCTCTGTGGGCAGTTTCTGAGATTTTCAAGGGTAATTGGCTATTTTGATTTTTGCCTTCAAATGCCGCCTATCCAGTATGGGTAATGAAGTGCCACTGTAATGTTCACCAGTAATGCTAAGAGTTAAGAGGCCTGTTTGAAGTAATGTGCTTTCCTTCATATATGTAATATTAGTGGGAATGGTTTACATTAAAGCTACACAAGTTCTTATTTTAATTGCCCAATCTTATAGTGAGGCATGGGTTTTTTTTTGTTTGGGAGTTTTTTTGTTGGGGGGTGGGCAGGGGAGGTACTCACAGAAAAGAAAAATGCTTTGCCTTCCTATTCTCTCTCTAAAACTTATTCTGTGTAGAAGTTTCACCTACACAGGAGCTGCATTCCTCTTGAATATTACTCTATCCATAACAAAATTAACTTCATGTATGTATTTTAAGCTATAAAATCTGGTGTTACAAGTCTGGTTAGCACATGATACACAATGCTCAGTTATCTGCCTCAGTGGATTCTCCCTGCCAACTGACCTAGTAAACACAGCCCAGGGAAGTGTGTATCTTTTTAGTTTTTGAACTGAAGGAAAAAAAGAAAGTTTTCAAGTTCATACATTGATGGGCTTAAGTGAAGTGCTTCTTCCTTCCATCCTAATGCCCAGCCACCGTTCTTCCCCAAAACAACTATTTTTCCAATCTGTCATATCTTTCAGATATATCTTTTCCTATGTACACATGCATGCTTCAATGTCCATTTATGAGGCATGTGGCATGGTGACTTTACCTTGCCATCAGTAGGCCTTCTGGACTCAGCTTCCACCTCATTTCCCAGACATGGATTGGAGGCAGGAATTAAGTAATGAGGAAATAAGCACATTACTGTGATGTCACTCAAGATAAGACCTGCTTGTTTGCTCTCAGCTGCTCACTTCAAACTGATCAATGATATTAATCAGTACCAGGTTGTTGGCTTTGCTCAGGTTGGAAGCCAAGATGAGTGCTTGCTTTGGTAATGGGTATGACCATTAGTGTGGTCCTTGTTACTTTTCTGCATGCTGGGCAGCTTGGGTGGCTGTCCTTGTGTATGTTTTTAACACATGAAAACCATCGGGCTTCTGTCTCTGTAGTCGGCTTGCTTGGTGTGCTGACTGTTTCTTCTCTCTGTGTAGCTTTGGTGTGAAGCTTATGGACTTCCAGGCCCACCGGCGCAGTGGCACTTTAAATAGAAAGCATATATCCCCCGCTTTCCAGCCGCCACTCCCACCCACGGATGGCAGCACCTTGGCTCCAGCAAGCCCAGAGCCCCCTTCCCAGAGCTCTAGGGCTGAAAGCAGCTCAGGGGGTGGGACTGTCACCTCCACTGCAGGCATACTGGAGCAGGGGCCAAGCCTGGGTGATAGCAGGTAAGGAGCCCACTTCTGCTGGCAGCGGACGCCACAGAATCTTCTCACAGGTGGTGCCTTTGGGTATGCCGTTCAGGTCCAAGGAACCAGCCTGATGAAGAGTGAATTGAACTTGCCTTCACTCTTCTGGTTAACAAAGAGTAGAGAAAAAGACTGCAAGTCGCTTGCTTCCTTTTCTCTTTTCACAGAAAAGCAACTTTTGTTTGCATTCTTTACTATACTGCTTTGGTGCTTGAAACCAGAGGCTAAGAGGTGTCTAACAGTGTGACCGACCTCTGTACCTGTCTTGTGTAGCCATCAGTGTCCATGTGCCATGTGCTTGTTGTCATTCACCGTGCTAGCCAGGAAGCATTTGAATGTAGCAGGTTAGTTCAGCACTAGAATTCCTGCCATGTGACTCATTCACACGCCTTCTAACTTTCTCAGTCACACAGACTCACTGAGTAACTGGTACGGGCCAGGCACTCTACTAGGCGCACCAGGTGCCTAAGGCCCCCTCCCTTTGGGGCTGTTAGTTTTGTAGGGGATCTGGCACATGGGTACAAGGTTGAAAATAAGATGACATTTTTTTCTTAAAACGCTCTTTTGATTGTGTAACCTTTTTATAAGCCATCGAGAGTGGGCGATAGCACAGTATAGCAGCAACTTTAAGAGAAGGTGCCTTTTGCTGGGCGCTAATGGCTCACACCTATAATCCTAGCTACTTGGGAAGCTGAGATCAGGATTGCAGTTAAAGGCCAACCCTGGCAAATAGCTCTAGACTCCATCTCCAAAATAACCAGAGCCAAATAGACTGGAGATGGGGCTCAAGAGGTAGAGCACCTGCTTTGTAATCATGAAGCCCTGAGTTAAAAACCTAGTACCATAAAAGAGAGAGAGAGAAAGAGAGAGAAAGTACCTCTGAATGTGAGGGTTTTATTTAATTTGTGTTGATTCAGTTCTGCACACTGATCCTGGCAGAGGCCACATGGTGGCTTCTCTTGTGGCTCAGAACTGGCAGCTGCTATAAAAGATGAGCCCTGCCACACAGTGTGCACTAAAATTCTTGTCACTTGCTATATGTTGGCCATCTACCAAGCACTCAGTGGTCATACATGGAGTGAAGTAAATGTGAATAAAATGAGGATGGCCTGTTTGTTCATGCATTGCTTTTCCCCACACAGAGATGATTTCACATTGGGAGAACTGTTTCATTTATCTTCTTTGGTTGTTGATAGAGAGTCTTGTAGTATGTGATGTTGCTTATAAGATAAGCACTCTGTTCAGACATCATAGCTGGACTCTGGATGCTTTGTGCATTCCTGAATCCTTTTTAACTCACATAATCTTGGAAAGTTCATTTTCCAGTTAAGAAAAATTAAGGCTCCAAACTTACAGGGTTTCATACTGGCTCCACATGGGCTTCTCCATAACTGCTGCTCCATACATGTATTTGTTTGGGTTTAGATTTTTGATATTTGAGAAAAAGATATTTAAGCAGATTTATAAATTTTCCTTTCCTCGTGACATTCAGTTTGTTTAATCAAGACTAAATATTTTAAACCACAGCTTAACTAAAAAAATAAATATTTAGTCACTGCAGGAGGACAAATGGAATGTCAGTCATCAATTTGTTCCTTTTTTTTAATACTCTGTAGTATTTTCATGTACATTTCACTGATGGTATTCACTCCTTGGTGACCTTAACAGAGTATCACTGTAATGTTTGGCATAGAAAGTTCTGGTCCAGGAAGTAGGAAGCTTGAGTTCTGGCCCCTTCCCTGCTACTGTCAGCTCTGGCCAGGAGTCACCACTTAGCTTCTTGGAGTTTCTCTTTCCTAAAGACCAAATAATTGTTTTTTACTTAGTTTTGTACTATATATAAAACCACTCTTCATTTTTTAAGATATTGCCCATTTTAAGTACAAGCAAAGTAGAACTTGAGGTTTATTGTGGACTCCTTTGAAATAGCCTTTAACATGACGTTTGAGTGGCAGAGTAGTCAGTCTGATGCAGGGAATCTCAAAAAGAAATGCAGTCTTTAAGTAGTCGCTAGCTTTATGGGCCAATGTGAACTGTTTCAAGTTGGCTTTCTGTGTCTCTGGGTTCCTGTATCCACAGATTCAACCAACCGCTGGTTAGAAGTGCATATATTTTAAAATCCTGTCTTTACTGAATACAGACTTTGTTCTTGTCATTATTCCCTAAACAATACAGTATAACCATATAAATACAATACAGCATTTCCATAGCATGTACAATGTATTTGGTATGATAAATAATCCAGAGATGATTTAAAGTACACAGGAGGATGTTGATAGTCATTCAAATATGACCTCATTTTATATAAGGGGTTTTGAGGATCCTTGCATTTTGGTATCTGTGGAAAGTCCTCATATCAAGCCTCCTGGGATAACAAAGGACAGCTATATTTTGTAGTATGTTTAGCTTTGCTAGCTGAGAATGTCTGACATCTAACTTGCCTTATACTCCCCTTAGTCCTCCAAAACCCAAGGACTCTGTATCTGTAGCTGTCGCTGCACCTGGGAGAAACAGCAGTCAGATGACCACTGGCCAAAACCAGGCCCAGGCAGGCGGTGGCTCCCACCAGCTTGCGGCAGGCCCTGCTCATAATGCTGCTGGCCCCAGCCCCCACACTCTGCGCCGGGGTAAGTACCTCTGTTCCTGCCCTTGGGGAGGGTATGCAGGCCTCCTGGGGTTAGTGCAGGGAGCCAGGTCATGAAGCCTGGGAACAGATTTTTCTACATTTTCTCCCAGCTTTGCCCCAGCAGGGGACACAGGCCCCATCGCCTGTGCAGCTACTCCTGTGCTTCCTTTCCTAGTTCCCTCTGCACTGAGGTGTTAGGGGTGATCTTTTAGTCAATATGAATTTTCAGTTAGTATTGCTTAGCATAGCAAAAATACTTTTTTTTTTTTAAAAGGTGTTTATGGCAACCAGAGTATGGGTGATATCTGAAAGGTCTCTTACTTTGTAAGCTAGTTGGGTATTTCTGTGGAAAAGGTCTTCTGAGTTCCTGGAGTCGAAAGTTCTAAGCCAACATAGCAGAAGAGACTTCATTCACCCTTATCAATATTGAATTCTAGGCACTGTGAACAGGGAGCCAGGTGATGTGGGAAGGAGGAAGAGGAAAAAGAGTACATGACATGGGTGTGATCTCTGTTCTGCCATTTCCTAGCTGTGTAATCTCTTACAAAACACTTGCCCTCTCTAAGCCTCAGTTTTTTCTGCTGTGAAATGCGTATCACAGGGCCAGGGATGCAGTGAGTTAGTGAGAGGAACATGAGCTCTTTTCTGAAGTGGGCCTGGCATGCACGTGATTGCTGGGTTGAGTGGCACATGCTCATTTCTTTCTTCATTTCCTTCTCCCTTTCTGGAGGATCAGTGGGTCTCAGCAGAAATCTAACAGTGCTCTGCTTTCTGCTCCTTCTGTTCTTTTCCATCCTACTGTCCTCCATGCCAAATTCCCACCCCGGATCTCAGCTGGTGCCTGAGGACAGGGATGCTGATTTAGTATTCTTTTCAGAAATAATTCTAAGGCAACTCTTCCAGAATAGATCTATTCACTCAAATGAGTCTGGACTAGAATTGGTAGAATTTCTGGGTTTTTTTTCTTTCTTTCTTTGTGTGTGTGTATGTGTGTGTAAATCAAACCCTTAGGAGAAGATGGCTTGGGAGGGCCATTGTGAGCTAAGGTAGGCCAAGGGTGCTATGCCGTCCCCTCTGTTTCATGCTCTGGGGTCCTGCGAGAGATCATTGGCTGAGGCTGCCGAGGAGACTGGGACAGCTTTCCTATGAGTGAGGCAGCCAAATGACAGGCTCAAAGGTGTTCAAATGCACTTGACTTTTTTTTTTCTTTTTTTGTGGCAGTACTGACCCAGGGCCTGGTGCTTGCGAGGCAGGTGCTGTACACTGAGTCACCCCAGCCCTTTGCACTTGATTGTTTAAATAAACTTTCTATTTTGGAATAACTGAGACTTACAGAAAAGTTGCTCCCATATCCCCTCCATCCAGTTTCCCCTGTTGTTAATTTTACTCTGGTACCACCATGGTACACACCACAGCCAGAGACCACTGTTGGTGCATAACCACCCATTTAGGCTCCACGCTGGGCTGGGATTTCCCTAGTGTTTTCCTGGGGTCCTGCCCAGGAGTCCACACTCCACTAAGGCAGATTCGGTCTTCCCCTGGTTTTCACACTTGGCTTTCACAGTTGGAGCACTGGTCCTTCCAGATGGACAGGTGGGGCTGACACCATGGGTACCCTCCTGACCCCTCCTCCTAGTGGTGGGGTACAAGTGACACGGCATGGCTTATTCCACTCAGCTGAGCCTTGCAACCCTGGCTGAAGTAGTGCTGCTAGCACCTTGCTGCTCTCACTGAACAGTGTTTTTGGTTTTTTTCCCCCTATGTGCAGCTGTTAAAAAACCCGCTCCAGCACCCCCAAAACCAGGAAACCCGCCCCCTGGGTACCCCGGGGGCCAGAGCTCCCCCGGAGCTGGAGCGACCCAGCCGACACCCAGCCTGTCCCCGAAGCCGGGCCCCCGCAGTCCATCGCCGCCGCCTGCACAGCCGGCGGGCGCCCCGCTGCTCTCTGCGCCCCGGCGGTGTTCGGGGAGCCTGAACCCCATCCAAGCACCCAGCCACCCGCCACCGCAGCCCCCCACACAGGCCTCACTGCCGCAGGCACCGGGACCAGAGCAGCCGCCGCACTCGCCGCCGCGGACGCCCACACCGCCCAGCACTCCGCCCCTCGGAAAGCAGAGCCCTGCGCTCGCCCAGGCCCAGGCCGAGTCCCTGCAGCCGCACGCGGGGACCCTGCCGAGGCCCAGGCCAGTGCCCAAGCCCAGGAACCGGCCCAGCGTGCCCCCGCCCCCGCACCCTCCCGGGCACCCGGGTGATGGCCTCGCCAGCGCCAGCGTCAGTGCAGCGCCCACCGCCTCCAGAGTCACTGGTGAGTGGGGAGGGGACCGGGCAGGCGTCACTGGCCCACGTCAGCACGGGTGCGCCAAAATCACAGAGGCTGAGTTGCCTCGTGTACCTACTCCCGGGTCTTCAGCATTGCTGTTTAAGACAGATCTACAGTTAGGGATTTCAAAGTACGAGGACTTTTTATCCAGGTGGAAAACACCTTACCTCATGAGCATGAAGGTTCGGTTCTTAGTGAAGCCTAAACGAAATGCTCATTTTCCTCCCAAGAGTAAGTGAAGAACTTCAGCCTGGCTTATGCGAAGTTGGCTGTTTGAGGAAGGCAGATCTCAGAATCTCAGCATGTCAGAGGTTAGCTCAAGTAGTTTGTGAGAGAAGAGAAGTCAAGAATTTCTTGTGACCTAGTGGAGGCTTATTTTGGAGGTGGTACCCTAATGGATGTTTTTTTATAAGCAGCCCAAAATATGACCGTTTTATTTAATTACGATAAATACTTCCATCCCACATCCTCAGAATTACTACTTAACTGAAAGATGAATAGCTATTGTTAGTGTGTTTTAAAAATGGGAACTCGGAGCTCCACATCCTTCCTCCCCACAGCCTCCTCTTAGTTACAGCAGCCTAGCTGCAGATTGAGAGAAAGCATATTTGAGAAAGGCCCTGAACTGCACCCAGAGCTGGTACCCCTGGTAATAAGGGTTAACTAGATATAAACAATGTCTTTCACTAACTTTTTTTTTCAGGAATATAATGCACAGTTTGCACATTATAAATGTTAATAACTTTTCTTATGACATCAGAGTGTTTATTTTGAAAACCATAAAGCCACATTGGTTTGTTTGCTTGTTTGTTTCCCAATAGATGTCCTTCCTAGTGCCCTCACAGGTGGGGAAGGTTTCCAGGACTAAGGTCTGTAACCGCCCCCCCAAGCAGCTTGAACCGCAGCTCCAACTGCTCCTGCTTAGCCGCATCCCGTGTGCGTGCTTTTGACTCTGCTCCAGAGTGGCCGCTGACCCCATGCCCTCGCAGTGGCAGGCCATCTGTTCTGTAGCATGTGGAAGTTCCTTTGTTTCTGTCAGAAGCACTTTGAGCTGCAATGTCCGAATCCAAGAGGTAGATGTCAGTAGAGTGAGAGCTCAGATACGAAAGATATTTTCTTTCTTTTTTGGTAAGCCTTTCACAAGCATTCTGCTCTTCTCAGTGCCATTTACCTGTCATTGATTGGCTCATCACCATCCAACAAGAAAGGCCTCAGTGTCATCAGTGCAGAAAATTGTGTCCTTTCTGTCTTGAGCTTTAATTTTTAATTTTTTGTATCTTAAGTGCAAGTTAACTGCATGGAGCTTTTTAATTGATGTGAAATTCTCAGGACCAAAAACAAAAAAAGGTTCCCCCCCCCCCCAATGATCCTTCCCTGAATTCCTTTAAACCCCTTTGTAGTCTAGCATGCTTAATTGTAAGTTTTGCTTTCTTAAACTGTATGAGCTTTTTAAAAGGCGCTGTGAGGCTTCTCCAAATCTGCCTTGATGCTCATGCTACACAGCAGAATGCTCTCCTTACTGTACCATTGCTTTCAGCTGGGCATTCAGCCGTTTGTGGAGCACATAGCGAGTGCTCGCAGCTCAGTAAGACTTCATGTAGACACCAGAAGGAAAAGCAGAGTGTAACTTAGAAAATGTTGAGAAGGCACAGACATGTTTCAACCTTCCTCCTTCCTTAGGCTGGCAGTGCCCAGTGAGGCATAGAGATCATTTATACAGTCAAGTGATTAAATCCTAATTGAGGCTGAGCCTTTTAACATTTTAATGCTTGTGACACACCAGAATTTATTCCTAGAGCTTTCCTTTTACTTAGATGGAAGACTGTAAACCAAAATTATGCCTGTTCTATAATATCATCATGATCTAGGTGTCTTTATGCCAAAAATGGTTTTTGTTATTATTTACACCTTGATGGTACTGGGATTTGAACTCAGGACTTCGTGTGTGGAGGCAGATTCTCTACTGCTTGAGCCATGCCTCCAGCCCCTTTTATTTTGGTTATTTTGGATATAGGATCATGCTTTTTGCCCAAGCCTGCCTGGACCTTGGTCTTCCTGTTTTACATTTCCCATGCCTATCTTTTTTTCCCATTGAGATGGGTTCTCATGAATTTTATTTTATTTATTTATTTTTTCTGGGCTGGCCCTGAACACTGATTCTCCTGATCTCAGCCTCTCAAGTAACTAGAATTATAGGCGTGAGCCATCAGCACCTGGCTTCAGAAAGTTGTTTTATTGATCAGCACCAATAACTATTAGATAGGTGAACTTTTTTTAACATTTAAAAATATTTTCCCTTAAGATATTAGCTAAATATTTAAAAGCCAGTCTGTGCTATGAATTCTAACATGAGAAATTCCAGGTCACCATTCTTACCTCCGTATTAAAGAACTAACCTGTAATACCTCAAAACCCCCTGCACTGCCTTTCAAGTGCACAAAAAGCCAGCATTTAGAACATAGGAATCTGTTAGTGTTGATTGTGCTGCTGTTAACTATTCTTGGATATAGCCCTGGGGTTTCGAGAAGAAGAGAATTAACTCCCTTGGACATGGTGGCCCCTTTTTATGCCATCATGTTTTCACTTAGAACTTCAGACGGGCAAACTCCTGAACACAGGCTATTCACTGAAGCAGTTCATTTTGGAGAGCTGGATTAAGGTAAACCCTTGAGGAGATCACTTTTGTCAAGCAGGTTTGGTAGCCACCTCCCTGCACTCTGCCAGAACTGAACCCTGTGAAGCAGGATTCTGTCATTGTCTAGCTCTTCACAATTCCAGAAGGCAGAAGAGTTTTAATGTCCCAAGTAAGAGTCTACATCTTTCTGCTTTTAAAGTCATAGGTTTTAGCAAAAAGTGTTCTAATTTAAACATTTTATTAAATAATTTAGATGTATGACCTGCCATATTCAGTAAGAACTGAAATTGGAATATTTAATGGTAAGGAAAAGGCACCTGATTGGCCAAGCGTTTTTGCTATTGTATGATCATATCCGTGCATTAATGCCTGTCACTAACCCGTCATTCTAACCGTGCCCGCTTGCATCCGTACTAATAGTGCATGCACTAAAGGAAGACTGGCTTTGTTCATGCTTGCTGTCAACTGTTCTGAATACTAAGTGTGTTCACGGGCGGGGAACAGGTGGGCCAGGGGCTGGCCTTGTTACTTCTTCAGTTTCCATTCTTTTCTCTATCGTGCAGTCTTGAGGTGGGGTAGAAAGGACATACCATAGAGGTGGAGTAACCCAGGTTATAATTTCAGCTCTGTAACAACAGGCCAAATGGTGGTCATCTGCAGAATGGCGATATCTGGCAGAAATGGGGAATGGTTAAATTAGATCAAGCAAGAAAAGCAGCAGCTACAGTTTATAATATCCAGTGACTCTAAATGGACAGTTATTATGTTTATCCAGAGTAAAATATTTTAATTTGTTATATATGAGATTCCTATGTCAACATTTACAAAACCCACATGCCCAGTCCCAGCCTCCTAGGACTGAGAGGTGAGGGGGGTGAAGTCTTGGTGTGTCTTTCTTAATTTGGATGCACCCCTTACTTTCCCATGGGTCAAGAAGACGGTGCTGTAGAGGAAGAGCTATTTCTTAACTTAGAATACTTGCTATTAGAGTACTCATGAAACAGGACCGTTTGCTGGCTCTCCCGTTCTCTTTCTTAAATCAGACTCTTTTTTTTATATAATGAGAGTAATACGGTTTTTAAAAATAAGCATGGATATTAAAGAAAATTTGAGAAATACAAATAATCACAAATCAACCAACCTTCTACAGTTGCAGAAGTCTATTTATAATCTGCTTTCAAAAAAAACAAAAAACAAAAAAACTAAGTTTATTTTTGTGACAGCCAGGAGGTGCATAACATAATTATTTGGCCTGTATCGATTTTGAGCCTGCATTTTTTTGCTTTACATCCCATGCTTTTTCTCATGTGGGAATGTGTATTTTGTAGCCACCTTTTTCAGTGACTTCATAATATTTCATCAGCAGATGTACTTATAGTTGGATCTTAATGCCTTCAGCTTGCAGTTTATTTTAACAAGTAGGCAACAGAATCAAGTCAAGTTAAACACCCTGAACAGAATTTCTCCTTTGGCTAGAATAATAAAAAGTTAACTCAATCTCTCATAGGTGAGAACACTGCCAGGCCCTCAAGATCCTAGGTTAGAGAGAAGGAACCTCGGCTGCTACTGGGGAGTAGGTGTGGGGGGGTTGCTCATTCTACAGTTGTGCTTAAGCATTTAATTTCAGGGGTGTGACTGGATCTGTTACTTGTCCAGGTTTCTATCAGAATAATCTTAGCCTTTTTGAAGATAGGTTTACAACCTAAAACACATTCTCAAAATTGTTGAGGTATAGTTCTTCTAAAACCATACCTTAAACTGTAGAATGCCAGTCCTGGCCCTTGGAGGGCTGCTTCCTGGGTAATGTCAGTTCAGGAAGCAATCTGGGTAACAGTGATCAGAGCCCCAATCCATGTCCACCTTCCAGCTGAGGCTGGTTACCAGGTTTCTTTTTTTGGATTTGGGCCTTTATTTTTTAGTATCTGTCATTTAAACTTAACTCTAAGCAGTATACTCAAAGACCAGCTATTTTTGGAATGCACATAGTATATAAATGCAAAGCTGGAGAGGCTTAGAGGCATTAAAAGAAAAAAAGAGGGTGTTTTTTTTTTCAGAATTGAGGACCTCATGCTTGCTAAGTAGGTGTTCTTATCTCTTGAGCCACTCCACCAGACCAAAAAAAGAGTTCTTATAGGTGTTTCCCTCCACCCCTTTTCTACCACATGAATCACAGTGTTTAAGACTCAAACCTTTATCTCCTTTAGGATCCTCCTAAAGATTTACACAGTGAGTTGTGCAGATTAAGAACCAGAGTCCAATTGCTGGCTGGGTTCCTCTTCTGAGGACTGGCTTGTCACCTTGGATGGGGAGTGGCCTCTGAACTGTTGCCTCTGTAGCAGAGCTGGTGCTGCATTGTCATCTCATGAGGACTTACTGAGATGACATGATGACATGTGGAGCACTCAGTGAATCTGTGGTCCATAGACATTGCTCAGTTATGTCAGCTTCCCCTTCTGAAAATGGGCTCTGCATTTCATACTACTTGTGTGCAAACAGATTGTTTTCTTTCATGAAATGATTCCTGTAAGAATGAGAGAGGGGCTGTGGAAGCCAGATGGCAGGCAGAAGGAAGGAAGTTCCCTTCCGCCCTACCACACATTTTTCCTGAATATGTAATTGTGTTATCATAAGCAGAGGAACAATAAAAAATTGAGAAATTAATTATATGAACCTTATGAAGAAAAAGAGAACCAGATTGTCCTGTGGAAGGGTTGGTGGCTAGTGGTTCTTACTTGCATGTACATACAGACATTAACAAGTAGAAACTCAGGACTTTGCAGCATGTATGCCTCCCACATCACATCTGTCCCATGGTCTCTTGTAAACTCCTTGGGCTGAGAAGAGACACTGGCTAGTGGCACCACCTGTTTTGTGGGGTTGGGATAGGGAAAAATGGGATTCACAATTTTCTTGTTCCAGTGTTGCTTTTGAGTCACAGCTGCTTCTTTCCTAAAGACATAAGAAGGGAGGATTGGGAAGACGATTACACAAGATAACTCTTCATCTGTCCATCCATCCATCCATCCACAAAGTTTATGGAACTTCTACTGTTTGCCAGTCACTGTTCTAGACACTGGGATGTGCTGTGAACAAGACAGATGTGCCCTGGCCCCCAAAACCCTCCATTCTGCTGAGGACAAATCTAAGACATTCTCAGTTCTATGCACACAGACCACCTTTGAGTGCACCACTGAACGGTGCAGTCTAGCCCCATTCATTAGGTTTTCTAGTTATCATAAGACCTCAAATGACCTTCAGGTCTTACCTGAGTGAAATGACCTAAACTCTTTGATACCTTTGCACCTCCTTAAATCTGAGAATTTCCTGTTCTGTGGTGCATAGGAAACCTTGAGGTACAGCTCTGCCAACACAGCCATCACTGTGAGAAAAGGGAACTCCCAGGGAGAAAGTAGATCTCACAACTCAGAGCATTGGGGACAGAAGTGTGGAAAGGAACATGGGCAGGAAGCAATCTCCAAGCATCGGGCCTCTTAGAAGTGCACCAGCATTGCCAGCTGTGCCTGCCTTGGTGAGGTGCTGGAGGACCTCAAAACCAGCTCCCACCAAGGGCAGATGTGGTGTAATCATGCTCCCCAGTATATAAGAAAGGCAGCTGTTTAGCATAGCTGGGGAGCCCCCAAACAGATTCCTTCCACTGGTTTCCTCTCTGCTCCCTTCCATGATTAGCTCTGATTGACAAAGTAAAACTACAGCAGACCTAAACATTTCTCTCATATGACAGCCCTAAATATCTAACAAAGCTCTTGTAATTTTTGAGAACTCATATCCACCAGGGAAGCCAAACCTTCTGTCTTGATTAAGGCTGGGCTTCCCACTTGACCATAGGTCTGTCTTGTTCACTGTTGTATCCTCAGCAGGCAGAACAGAGCCTGGCATGTAGTTGGTGCTAAGAAAATATTTGTTTATGAACAAATTAAGATCTGCTCGTCTCTTTGGGAAGAGAGCTATAATGAATAAAGGTGTCTTATGAGTATGTAAATGGGGGACAGTGACTTGAGGATCATATATTTGCCATCTCAGCCAACATAGTAAGACATGAAAAGGGAAAGAGATTTATAAGTACAAGGAATTGGAAAGAGATGAGAAAATTAATATTTGCAGGAGATTTGGCAATCTACTGTGGTTATGTCAACAGCACTGTGGTGCCAGGTGTCACCCTGGGGGAGAAGGGCTGTATGGCACTGGCATCTGGTGGAGAAAGACAGGAATTCTGCCCAGCCTCCTGCAGTGCATAGCACAGTCCCCCACAACCCAGAATGATTCAACCCAAACTTTTGTTAATACCAAGACTGAGGTCACAGCATTCATACCAGGAAGAATGGTTTGTCCCCATCAGCCTTGGGAGTGAGCTGTTTCCAGCGCAGCTCTCTCCTCAGCCCAGACATTGTTAGGAGGCTTCAGCCAGTGCATTAGAGGCTTTGGTGAGAATAAAGTTTCCTTCACTCAAAGCAAGTGAATCCTTCCAGGGCCACATCTCTGAGGGCTGCCTAGGCTCACAGAAAGAAACTGCAAAGCAGAGTCACACTGTGCCATGCAGCTGCTATCTGTGGTCTCGGGCTTGATTCTCAGGACTGCTGAGGCCTCTAGCAAGGGACTGTGTGTGCATGGGCTGACTCGACCTTCCACTCTTCTCAGAGCACCCTCGGTGGCCTCTTGGGCATTGCCCTCACTTACACTGTGTCTCTTCATGTTTTTGTCCAGACAACAACTCTAGGGTTTCAGAACCGCTTCGCAGCATCTTTCCTGAAATGCACTCAGAGTCGGCAAGCAGAGACATGCCTGGCCGCATCCTGTTGGATATAGACAATGACTCAGAAAGCACCGCCTTGTGAAGAAAGCCGCCTCCCAGCTCTTGCCCTCCGCCCTGGGAATGGAACCGGGGCAGGTGAGCCTCTGTCTTTGCAGACCAAGCAGTGAAAAGCTTTCAGTGCAAGAGGAAGGCCTGGCCATGTAAGACTGGGCCCCACCCGGCCCAAGGAGAGCGTGGAGGCCTACACTTGAAGCTGAATGACCTGTGTCTGGAAGAAATTGGCTTTCTTCACCCAAGACAGAAATCATGCCAAAAAAAATCAAACCAGAATACCTAGAGCAGAGTGTTACTGCTGGGAAGTGTATAGGAAGCTTTTTTCCATGCTGTTAACTCAGGTGGCAACAACAGCAGCTTGGACCGAGTAAGCAACGCGTTAACTGTCTATTTAATAAAACACATTAATTGTGCAAGTCACCCACTTCCTGCCGCCTGGACTTTCATTCTCATATATTAGGAGAGAGCTTCCTCTCTTCAGATTTGCTGCAGAATCATTTTGTACTAAATATGGTCTGTGTCTTCCCTGCCCCTCACAACCATGAGCATTGAGGGCAACGGCTGGATCTGTTGCCTCATCAAACTGGATGTGACTTGTGCCTTGTGAATCGCCAGAATGTAGAGAAAAATGTACTGTGCATTTTTAAAACAACGTAATTGCCTTGATAAGGACCGAACATTATTCTAGTTTCATGTTTAATTTGAATTAAATATATTCTGTGGTTTATATGAAAACTTGATGATTCTTGGAGGCAAACTGTGAAGGGTGTGTGTGTGTGTATCTGTGTGTGTGTGTGTGTGTGTGTGTGTGTGTGTGTGTGTGTGTATGTGTGCACATATTGTCACTTAACCAAATAGAACTGTGGATGGGACATCTTGGAAGTCCCACTATAACTGTTGAAGTTTGAAAGACTAGAGAGAAAAGTCACAGTATTGGAAAATACCACCGGGTGCCCCAGAGACCTCCTAGATTGGCTGACCCTCTGCCAGTGTTCCATGGTTAAGGCTGCTCCTGTCATCTCACCAATCTGGAGACCCATTTCTTTTCCATCTATAGTCTTAGGCTCAGAGAGGTTGATTCCCTGTGACCCAGGCCCCTAGGGCTGGTGTGCACACCAGGAGCTGTGACTTCCACAGAAATTCCCTTTACCCATCACAGGAATGCTTTCAAGCCCTGTCTAAGGCACTGCTTTCCCAGGAGTGAGAAAGGAGGGGACCTAAAGCCAAGTGAGGGTGTTGGTTTGAACAACTGTCCTAATGGTGCCCCTCTCTGGCCCACATACAGCAGTTTTCTCTTGGGAACATAGACAGTGCATGCTGCCACAGTTGAGTGTCTGGAGCCATCCATTAGAGTTTTCTGGCTGTGTCCAGGACCTGTCCAGTCAGCTTAGAAGACATTGGGACTAGGTGGAGCTATACCAGGAGGATGGAGAGTTTGAGGCCATCCTGGGCTATATGGCAAAATGCTGTCTCATAAAAAACAAAAAAAAACACGTTGGGACTCCTTTTTACTATGAACTGACATAAACCTAATGACAAGGATGACCACATTTCACATTTTTCTTTCTTCTCGAAGTCCCTGTTCCTCCAAAGCCCTCCCTACACTTAATGACACTGAGAATATGAACCTATAACCTGTTTTCCCCACATCTCACATTGATGTCTGCTTAAAGACTCCCTCTTCTCTATTTTTCAATCTCTGCCTTTTGCTACAGAACAAGGCAGAGCTTCAGACAGGTTGCTGCTCAGTGATAAGCCCTTCCCTAGGGAATGTGGCTGTCCACTGTCCAAGTCTCTGCAGTGCCTTGGAGATGCTTCATCATGACGCTGGAGCTTGTACTCAGGAGGACATGGGGACACATGCTTGTCGAGGAGTCCACGTTGGTACCTGAGTGTGAAGAGACCACTGACACTCCCCCTGAGTGTAGCATCAGTTTTAAGAACATCTGTCCCTACCCTAACTGCTCCAAACTGCAGAAAAAAATGAAAACTATTTGATTACCTCTGTGTGTCAGAGGTAAATACCAAACTGAAGCAGCTGTCCATCATCTTTGAGGGGTGAGTCATGTGTGGGACCTGTGGCTCAATGTCATTTGGCACTGTAATCATGTCTGAGGCTGGTCCAGAGGCAGTACGGGAAAAGGCACCAAGTTCTCTTTCTTTGTTATTCTTCACAACCTGATTCCTCCAGCAAGGGTAGTTGCCACAGTGCCCTTCTGTGACACTGCACATACTAGAGCCCTTCACCCCGCCCAGTGTCAGAGGTGAATAAATCTGCATCTGAATTCACAGTGGCCTCCCTGGCCACCCAGGAAGGTGCTGGTCTCTAGGAAGATGCTACTGGAATGTGCCTTTCAGCTTGCTTCCTTCCCTTCTCCATAATTTCTCAGAAAATTCCAAGCCCATGTGCTTAGAACTTCTGACCTTGCTCCTACTGTCTGCACCATAGCACCGGGGGCAGGGGCCTGTCCTCTGTCCACCCCTGTGGGTCAGGCCCATCCAGTATCCTGGAAGAAGCCTGTTCTTGATCAGCACGTGAGAGGCTGCAGAGCTCCAGCAGGCAGGCCCCTGAGTGGTGCTGCTTGTACTGACTTCCACCCTGCTTCCACTCCAAGAGTTCAGAGGTGGCAGGGTGACCCCGTCCTCAGATTGTCTTGATAGCTCTGCTTCCCTGGGCTCCAATCCCCTTCCTCACTTGGGCCTCTGCTGTCTGCATCATATTTGAATATCTTAAGTCAAAACCCCTTCTAGTTTTTTCTCTGTGGTCTGCTCCCGTCACTCCCCACCATATTCCAAAGCTTCCATCCACCCTCTTCTCCCCAACCCTGCTTCACCATCTCTTCACTCCAGGGTGTCACGTAGCCTCTGAGACTCAGTCTCAGGTTATCACATCATGTGCAGCTCCTTGTTAGCAGGTGTGTCTATCCCAGTGGCTCCTCCTTTTTTATATAGGACATTGGTGGAACTGGGGAGGAGGAAAGATATGCCAGAGGTGAAGCCACTGACCCTGGGGCAGTCAGGTAGCAAGGTGACCTCAGCCCAGTGACTCTGCCTCCCTGGCCAGTGTTAATTTGTACAGGAGTTGGCACATGAGTCTTTCCCCCAGCAAGCAGCTCCCGCCTCTTCCAGCACAGCACTTAGGAGCTCTGGGTGACCATCGGCTGTGACCATGTGTGGCAGAGAAAAACAGTCTTTGAAGAAAGAAGTTTAAAAATGCAGAGTCAGAAGCGAGATGAGAGAGTGTACATTTGTTTTCCAAAAGTCTCCTAGTTCTCATCCACATTCTTGGGGCCATTTTGCATTTCTTGATCTTGTATTCTCAATAAATTGCTTTTTTGTTTTGTTTTGTTTTAAGGGGATTTTTTTTTTCGCATAAACTTTCCTGGGCTTGTTTCTGTTACTGCCAACCAAATACCTCCTACTTGATGCATCCCCTATAAAAGTCACATTTTCTGTCACAGGCATGTGAGGTCTGTTGAAACCTTGGCCCAGAGGCTTGGCAGATGCTAGGCGAGCTGGGACGCGGGCGGTCTAATCTGTACTTTTATGACAACTTATTTTGTATCCCCTGGTAGAGCTTGTCTTTATCCTTTCTTTTTAAGTATTTTTTATCTTAAAAAACCATATCTTTAATACCTTTTATATATTTTTGTTACTTGTTAACTCATAAAATCTTTTAACTTGGAGCCTTACATTTGTATGAAAAAACAAGAAAGCAACTTTGAAATTATTTTTGTATAAAAGCAATTTATAGAAAGTCCATTTGTTTATAGACCCACATATTATAAGAGAGAATTAAATTTTAGATTGTATTTATGACAGAATGAAACATGTGAAAGTCATTTCTTTACCCAAATTTTAAGATTTCTGCTGCAGGCTGTGGCCTGCCCCCCTTTTATCTTTTTTCTCCTCTGGTCTGAGCTGAATGCCTGCATCCTAACGAGACCTGATTGAAATAAGTTTGAAAACCTGTTTTTCTTAAAAAGTAGCAGCATAACAGAGAAATAATTTTTTTACATTGGCTCTATAATAAGAACTCTTCTCAAGATGTTTACATATTTATGTGTAAAAAGCCTAAGCAGTTTATAACAGAGATCTTTAAAATAAATGCCTTGTTTTTTTGTCACCTTAAGTATCATTTTAACCTTATAGCAGCAATTTAAGAACCATTCTGAAGATGCTTACACACACACGCTGTGAGCATACCATTAGATGGATGCATAATCTGACCAGCCATTAGCAAGGGAAATATAAGTATCTCACGACTGTCTCAATAAGAGACCAAGCTAACTGCACCAATCTTTTGGAACAGTTTTTTTTTACCAGCAACAGTCAAAGTTGCTCCTTTTTTTTCTCACCTTTTAAGGTAGGTTCTTCCAGTTTATACTCCCTAGAAGTAAAGATGCCAGCAAGTTCAGTATTTCTGGCATATTTTAGTAATCCTAAATTGTTTTCTATTTACTTTTTATTTCTAAGACATAAAAACTCAACTGAAGGCGTGTATTAAACCTTTTATCCTTTTCTGTCTCCAAACATTTCATGGCATTTTACTTTTTCTCTCTCTTTTCCTGTTTCTCTCCCTCCTTTCTCTCTCTCTCTCTTCACTTTATCCATGAAGACCTCATCCCAGTTCTGATTCCATTTCTTCATTTCTCTCTCTCTACATTCACAACACTTCTACAACATTCCTTTTCTTTCAAGTCAGACCATATCTTATGTATCAGTGCAAGTCCATCCTTCATGTGTTAATTTTTGTAAGAGATCAGTTAGTGCTGAGCCTCAGTCCTCCTTCAGGATGCCCATTTTGGGTGAAGATGTACAAACTGGGGCACAAAAGCTACCCATCAAGACTGGAAGACTCCGATTTCGCCTCTGTCTGCCCAATAAATTGCTACATGAACTTAAACAACAAAATCTGGTTTTTGAAGACCAGTTTTAGCTTCTTGGCTTTTCCATTCTCTTGGGTGTTAGGGTTTTTTTTTATAATTACTCTGTAAACTTCATTAATCACAGTTTTATCTAGTGACCCTTCCGGAGGCCATCCTACACCAAAAGCAGGCCAATCTACTTCACAAAGGATGTTTAGCTTATAAGGAGTTAATTTAACTCCATAGTCTCCATTAAATCCCTTTTTAAAGTTATTAATCATACACTCCAAGGGAGTGTTTTTACTCTGATTTCCACACATCTCCTACTGTTGCCAGACTGCCAGACAGACACAGAGCAGGAGGGAACTCCTCACTCACTTCACAGCTGGTCTGCGTGTTGGCTCACATTTTCATACTCTCATACAGCACTGTATTTTCATACTCTCATACAGCACTGTATTTTCATACTGCTCCCTGAACCTGCGAGACATGGTTTCACCCAAAAAAAGGTGGTTACTAGGGTGTCTCATTGGGAGGTGATCAGTCTCGCCTTCTGCCTCCTGGGGCAGGCCTGAATTTGAAGCTGGGTTCTTACCAGTCTGATGAGTGGTGCTCTCCTCCCCTTGCTGGTTCCTGCACCTCACTGGGTTTTGTTGTGCATCTGAGGCCCTCACCCTGACTCACCAGGAAGATGAATCCTCCTCTGGATCAAGCTGTCCATTGGTGCCTGGTGGGATCTCCTTCTGGCAGTCTGGAGGGATGCACCCTGGTGACAAGGGCAGTGATAACTTACTATCTCTGCAATCCCGGCAATGAGCCCCCAAGAAATGTTGCAGGAGGTTGCTAGCTGAGATACGGGACTCTTGAGGCAATTAGCAGGAAGTAACATTTTATTGTGCCAGCACAGACTCAGCAGACTCATGTCCACCAGCTGAGCCCTGAGAGCAAAGGGGTCTCACCTTGTATACCCTTGCAAGCAGGTTACAGAAGCAAAATGCAAGGTCTAATCCATATATGGTTATATATAATTTTATTGGCTACTTTACCCTTGTGCTATGTGACTTTCCCCTCCTCAGTGCTATGTGACCTTCCTCCTGTTCAGATTTCTCAGGTTTTATCTCTCTGCTATGTCATCTCTACTTCCCTGCTACTTTCTCAGGACCCAGGCCTAGTCTGTTTTCTTCTGATCCTCCTCCCTGCTACACTTGGGGCTGGTTTCGAACTGTGATCCTTCTGCTCTCTGTCTCCTGAGTAGCTAGGATTATAGGCATGAGCCACAGCACCTGGCTTGTGAGGGTATATTTAGGACAAGAAAGAACACCTCACCAAGGTTCTGCTTTTATCCTTACTATTTGTAATAAAGTTCAGTTTTTATGCACATCAACAGATTATACCTGAATGACCAAAAAAATTGTCATTTCATGTAAGAACAACATTTTTCACACCTGGACCCTTAGAACTGAAGCCTGCCTCTTATAATTCATGGGTCCTCCAGGTAAATATTGAGGTCTTACTCTTACATATACACTGGCATAGGCCCTGGGGAATCAGCATGAGCCACAGAAACAAAGACTGCTGCGGGGGAGCTGTGAAAACATAGGGCGGTAAGGGGGGGTGACTATGCCTTAGGTAGAGAGCTAAGGAAAGTCCAAGTGCAAGTGGAAAGTCCAAAAAGAAGGGATGTCTGGAGCCAAGACTGTGGGTGGAGGCAGCACTGAAATGGAGTGGGAGGCTGGGCTAGAACAGTAGCTAGCAAAAGGCAAGGGAGGAGGCTCCTGGTATCCAGAGGAGCTGAGGATGAAGGACCTTATAGCCTGTGTTTGGAAGCTTTCCCAAAGTCAGTGGGGATCTGGGGAGAGAAGGGAGTGCCAGTATGATTTGTATGTTAGATCCCTGTGACTGCCATGCCAAGACTGGACTGGGACAGAGGTGAGTCTAGAAGCTTAGTGGCCCCATAGAAAAGAGCTGGTGCTGGCTTGAATTAAGGTGAGGCAGTAAGGGACTGAAATGGGCAGGTGAGCACCTTAGGGGATAGAACAGCATGATTTGTTGATCAAGTATGGGCCCTTCCCAAACTTGAGAGGTGATTTTGAGAGCAATCCTCAGGACCATTGTCAGCCAAGTGACTCAATCAGCCATGCTTGTTCGCTCCTGAGAGCTCTGACCTCAGTTTGCTAAGTTGGTACAGAAATACTTGGTGTTCTTGAACTTAGGGACCTGGGCAGGGGTATCAGCCAGACTGGGAATGGGGTGTGGCTGGTGACTGTGAGTCAAAGAGTCTCAGGACATTTGTGTTCTGAAGATTGCCCACCCATTTATCCATCCCACACTGAGCTGGGCATCGGCACACTGTGCTTTCATGGAACTTTCACTCAAGTGCCAGATTTGTTTGAAGGTGTGTGCACAGTGGGGTGGGATGATCAAGGACAGCTTCCTTGAAGAAGTGGTGTCTGAGCAGAGTCTAGGATAGGATTTAGCCAGAAGACAGGGGAGGGACAGTTCAGGAAGAGGGAAGGGCACTGACAAAGACCTGTTTATTCAATATTTAACAACATTGGGCCAGTCATCGATGGCCTGACTTCCCACCTGGGTGTGGGTATGGTGTGGCCTGAGACTGCCAAGGGAGAATAGTCAAAACTAAAGTAAGAGAGGCCTGGTCACTAGCTCTACCGTTCCTACAAGGAATGTGGACTTCAACCTGAGAGTTCTGAAAAGTCACTGAAGGGTTCCAGACAGAATTGGCTTGGTCACATTTATGCTCTTCCTGTGGCTAGAGAATGGCTAGCAATTCAGGGGAGAGATGGCAGTGGCCTGAGTGACTATCATGACGACTTCCACAGAAATGCACTTCTCACCCCAACACATGCAGCAGAGGTCTTGGGGTTTGGGGAAGAGTTGGTGGGAATTCAGGTTCTGTGTCTCCCACTCTGGTCTTTTGACCTTTGGAGAAGAGAGCCCAGCCTCCCCCTGAATTGGTCCTTCAGCCCTCTGCCTGCAAAACCATCTCAGGCTCTTTCCAGGAGCCAGATATGTAGGTCTGGATAGGAGTTTTAGCAACCAGCTCCCCACATGTCCCGTCCAGGGAGGGCTGAGCGTGCCTTTTGTCCAGGCCTTGGCAATCACTTGCACTAGTGTGGAAAAGCCAGGCCTTGCACTAAGGGGCAGGGAGGCACTGAACTAATACAGCCACCTGTGAACACCTGGTGCCAGGTGCAGAGAGCCTCAACTAGAGCCTCAAAAGAGATCATGGGATAAGTAGGTGGCTCCTTGGCCCTGGGGTTTCTTGTCTATTTCCCTTTGAATTTCCTGGAAATTGGAGTCCCTTGAGAGACTACTCCATTTTCCAGCTCTGCTGGGTCAATAAATAGCTTCACTTGCCACCCCTTTATCTCAGGACTGATGGACGTATGTCCCTGGGCTACCCAAAGATTGCCTTAGCTGTGCACATGGCAAACACAACCACAGTGGGTCATTCCATCAGACCCCATCAGGGACCCAAAAAAAGGAACTGAGAGGTAGCTGACTCTACCAAGGTCCACAGCAGCACTGGCCCTCAGCCAGCAGAATTCTTTGTGGAGATGTCATCCTTCTGGCTATTTGTTGGGGGAGGGGTAAGCATCATATGGGGAATTAAGCAAACAAGCAGAATTTTCTAGGTCAGAATTTGAGAAGGGCACACAATTTTCTGATACTCTTCTAGCATGAGCTTTCAGTCATTACACACAGGTCTGTTTCCAAGAAATCATATCCAGAAGCAAGTATCACAATGAGAAAACCCTTGGGGACCAGCTGTTCCTTTCAAGAAGAAAAGAACAAACTCTCATGTTGAAAATGCCCCATCAACATCTTTGAAGCCTCATAGTAAACAAACAAAAGCTTTATTTTTTTTTTAGTTCATTAAAAAATAACAAGGGCCTTAAAAAACAAACCAAGACCTTAGACCCATTGCTCCCCCCTGTATTAAGCAAAGTAGCCCCACAGGAAGATGGCACAGCTGATACAAACAATGCAGTTGACATCCAGAAGGGTTTTCACAATGGCGTTTTCCTCCAAGGAAACAATGATGGACTCCATTTTTCTTGGGGGCGCCTCTGTGCCTTTGCTGCTCATGCCACACAGCCATAAGATGGCTGCCACCACTTTGGACTGCTTTGGGGTTACATCACCTAAAAAAAAAAATAGCAAAGAAAGGTCAGAGAGGGGTTGTGACTCCCAGAGGAAGAAGAGGACACTAGCCAGATGTGCTCCTGTGGTAACATAAGTACTTATGTGTCAACCCTTCCCATCCATGAGTGCCACATCCATAGAGTCAACCAAACACAGACCGAGAATATCCTGGGGAAAAGGCACTGGGCAGTACCAAACATGTACAGGCTCTTCTTGTCATTAGTCCCCAAACAACACAGAATACGTAATCTGGAGCTGATTTCAAGTATATGAGAGGGTGAGCAGAGGTTATAAGCAAAGACACCACGGATGTCGGTGTCCACAGGAATCCTGGACCCAGTCCCTCAGATTTAAGGAACAACTATGTTCATTAATACCTTAAATCTGGGCACTGGCATTTTCAGAAGCTCACTATCTTCAGACAAAGGGTTAAAGGCCCAGACTGACTTGACCACCATACTATCGTAAGGTGTGGCACAACTGGGTTTTGGACCCAGCTCTGAAAGCCCCTCCTGTGTCACACTGGCTGAAGAGAAATGAGCACTTTGGTGGAAACTATTTTTCCATTTAGAGCTGAGGCTGTCACCAGGCAGCCTGTGGAGACCAGACAGGTGGTATATTTGAGTGGGGGGAGCACATTTGCACATTGAACAGATTGAAAGTCTTCACCTCTGCCAAGAAATACATTCTCTCTCATTTTTCTTTAAATGCATGACCTTCTGGGGTTTCCCACTTGAGGCTGACACAGGTTCATATCCACAGTAACACACACACATACATCATGGCAACCCTCAGACTTAGGGTCACAGAGTAACACAGACTGGGGGCACATCTCATATCTCCTGGGCAGCAGCTTAACAGCTTTAGATAACTTTCACCATGTAGACTGTGGGCCCAGTGTTGCCAGACTGTCCCCTTTTTTTTTCAAGAGAAAATGGAAATTTGGAATCTTTAAGTGAAATCTCCCAATGTTGAAATTAAACTTACTTGTCAAGTTTGTTTCCTCTTGCAAATACTCACATTTTATTAAAACAGTAGGTGGGCCAGTTTGAAACCCCTAATTTAGAGAGCACTGTAGTGCTCCAGCACTACAGCCTGTGATACAGGGTCCCAGAAGGATTGAATGAATGACATTTTAGTAGGCACTCAATAAGTGTTTGTTATTATTGCTCTTCTGAGTCTCCTGTTGGAAGTTACTGAAGAACACTTTTCTGAGGCAGGGCATGGTAGCTCACGCCTGTAATCCCAGCTACACAGAAGGCATAGGTAGGAGGATAACAGTGTTCAAGGCTAGCTTAGGCAAAAAGTGCAAGACCCTATCTGAAAAACAACCTAACGCAAAAAGGGCCGGGGGTGTGTAGTTCAAATATTAGAGTGACTGCCTAGCAATCACAAGTTCCTGAATTCAAATCCTGGTACCAAAACCAAAACAAAGAACAACTTTCTGGTGACTGGAGGAGGGGGAGGACTGGATACTGGAGCTAGAGGATGCTAAACTTCCAAGTCAGTCCCCTTTTGTGGCTTATGATTTGATGAAAACTTTCCCCTGAAATACATGCTTCTTTGAGGCTGTTGCTGTAACTGAGGCCAGAGGCAACTCACAGTTGTGGGTTTTGGATATGTTTTCTTGAACCATCTCCAACTGGATGCTGGTGCTGGTGCCCTCGGGGGTCCTGTTTTGAGACAGGGTAGGAGGCGGGAGAGTTGCTGGCGGCACCTGGTTCTTCTGGACGATGGAGTCGTGACGAGTGAACCAGGTCAGGCGACTGACCTATGGAGCAGAGAAGGATTGTGAGGTACAGCTGGGGGGCTGCCGTCTTTTCCTCACAGCCCCCACCCAGCCCCCAGCTGAGCTTTCATGCTGTGTTTTTCCTTCCCTTATCTCACCCTCCTGCACTCTTTAGAACCAAAGGACGTCTCCCCTGGAAGCTGAGAATCAAAAGACGTGGGAGGTGGAGTCTGATGAATTTTCTAAATCCTGAATCTAACTGTCCCTGTACCCCGCTCTAGACTTTGCAGCTTTTTGAACATTCGATCCTTGCTGCATAAGTCAGCATGAGTCAGTGTTCCGTCATTCGCAACAAAGAGTCTCAGCAGATATGGCCGTCTACCCAAATGTACCATCTCCTTGGACGGTGGCTCTGTGAACCAGCTCACGGTGCACACGGTGATCAGGGTGGTAGATGACAGAACCATGGAGAAGTAGAGGTAGTGGACATCCTTTACCACAGCTGGGCGCTCATCTGGCTGGTCACACCGAGGCTGTGCGTAGATAAAGTCCAGAACCAGCCTGACCAAACCTAGAAGCAGGCCTAAGATGAGGCCAGAGAAGGCACCCTGCAAACCAGAGCAAAGCAGGTTAGAAATACCCAGGCCTTGGGCCTCCAGAATCTGTCTCAAGAGAACCTTTCTTGTGACAGTCACTGCATGCATCTGTGATTTGGAAAGGTTTGGAGCCACTTATGTGTCTTTCACAAGTACAGTCATCTACTGGCATCTTCAAGGGATTGGCTCCAGGACCAACTTTTTGGTTCAACTGTTGTTTTGCAGTGCTGGGGTTTGAACTCAGGGCCTTTACCTTGAGCCACTCCACCAGCCCTTTTTTGTGAAGGGTTTTTCTCAAGATAGCTTCTCACACACTATTTGCCCAGGTTGGCTTTGAACTGCGACCCTCCTGATCTCTGTCTCCTGAATACCTAGGATTACAGGAGTGAGCCACTGGTGCCTGGCATTTGATTCAGATTTTTGTTTAAGTATTTTCAGTCCACTGTTGGTTGCATCTGTAGACACAGAATCTACAGATCTGGAGGCCCAACTGTAGCAAATCAATTACATATTTGTACTTATGCCTTCCTCATTTGGCTTCCTTTGTTAGTGACAAAAATGTGTCAAGAAGCTGATGTGGGCTGGTGGGCAGGGGGTGACTCAAGTGATAGAGCACCTGCCTAGCAAGTGCAAGGCCTGGAGTTCAAACTGCAGTAGCACCAAAAAAGAAAGTAAAAAAAAAAAAAGAAGCCAGGTGGAGTGTACATGGCTATAATCCCAGCAGTCAGGATACTAAGCCAGGAAGATCAGCGTTCAATGCCACCTTGGGCTAAATAGAGAGACTCTCTCTCTCAAAAAAAAAAAAAAAAATCAAGATACCTCTGAGAACCTCCCATTGCCTTTTTTCTTTTCTTCTTTTTTTTTTTTTGGACTGATTTTTTAACTCAGGGCTTCGCACTTGCAAAGCAGGTGCTCTACCGCTTGAGCCACACCTCCAATCCATTTTGCTCTAGTTATTTTAGAGATGGGGTCTTGAGAGCTATTTTCCCAGACTGGCCTTGAACTTCAATCCTCCCAATCTCAGCCTCCCAAGTAGGAAGGATTACAGACATGGGCCACCAGCACTTGGCCTCATTGCCTTTTTCAAAGGCCAGATGACACCTCCCTTTGTCTCTGACTTACAGCTTGCCTTCCCTAAGCCCTGAATCCAACCTCCCCACATGCCTCCCTCTAGAGTAACCCCCATCTCTCCTCGCCTTGAGAGCAGTGGAGTCCCTGAATGGCGAGGTTGGTGCAAACCTTTTCATTGGTCCGCTTCCAGAAACATCCCATGATGAAGACCACAGCCACAGGCGGCTGCAGGTAGGAGCTGATTGCCTGGATGTAGATGAAGAGCTGCCCTCCATGACTGGCTTGGACCACAGGGATCCAGAGGATGGACACCAACACCAGCAGAAGGACAAATACCCTGCTCAGGATGGAGACGGCGTCTGGATTAGTTCCGCCCTCCCTGAACATTCACCCTCTCCTTCTTACACAACGTTTCTGAGGTATAAATTACGTACCACAAAATTCATCCCTTATAAGTGTACTTTTAATAAATAACTTTTAATAAATTGATAGAATTGTACAACCATCACTATAATCAAGATTTAGAATATCCATCATACCAAAATTTCCCTCCACTGCCGGGTGCAGTGGCTTATGTCTGTAATCCCAGCTATTTGAGAAACAGATAAGATCACCACCAGTCCACACAAAAAAGTAATACCCTATGCCAAAGAAGAAACCAGGTGTGGTGGTGCATATCTGTAATCCTAGCTACATGGGAGGCACATGTAGAAGGATCACAGTCCCAGGCTATCCCAGGCAAAGAGCATGAGACCCTATCTGAAAAATAACTAAAGCAAAAAGGGCTGGGGGGAGTGACTCAAGTGGTAGAGGGCCAGCCTAGCAAGCACAAGGTCCTGAGTTCAAATCCCAGAACAGCCACAAACAGAAGTCCCCTTAAACCCATTTACAGTTTATTTCTGCTCTGACCTGACACAACTACTTACCTGCTTTCTGTCTCCATAGGTTTGCCTTTCTGGTCTTTCCTATAAATGGTATCACACGGTGCGTGGTCTTTTGGACCTGCTTCTTTCACAAGTCTAACGTTTTCCGAGGCTCCTCCATGTTGTATTGGCCTTGTATCCCTTTCTATGGTTGAAGAGTAGTCCGTTGCCATGGATACACCATCCCCTGTCCTTGCTCATCCTTCACGATTCGCCACACATTTGGGTCGTTTCCCTCTTTCTGGCTGTTGTGAACACCACTTCTGTGCTCACATGTACACAAGTCTCTGCAGACTTTTTCCATCGCTGGGCCCGCCGGAAGGTTAACATTTTAAGAAACTGCCAGCTTGTGTGTTCCCATTGGATTGTCTGTCTTTGATTACTCCCACCCCAGCGGGTGTGTGGTGGTTTCCCTTCGCAGCTCTCCATTGCTCTTCTCTCGTGATGAGCATGGTTGAACGTCTTTTCAAAGACTTTTTAGTCATGTACCTATCTTCCTTGGGGAACCGTCTACTCCTGAAGGTTTTGGTTGTTGGTCTTGTTTTAATAGCACTTCAGATATTCTACATTACAAAACCTTTATCATATATATGGCTTGCAAATATTTTCTACCAGTCTGTGGCTTGCATTTTCATTTTTCTTTCTTTCTTTCTTTATGTAACACAAGCTGGACTCAAACTCTTGATTCTCCTGCCTCAAACTCCTATGTGCTTTTTCATTTCCTTTTCCTTTCTCTCTTCTTTCTTGGTAGTACTGTGGTTTGAACTCAGGGCCTCACACCTGCCAGGAAGGTGCTCTGCCACATAAACCACATCCCCAGCCCTCTTTGCTTTAGTTATCCTTTGGTAGAGTCTTGCATTTTTGCCTGAGCTGACCTGGATCGTGATCCTACTGTCTCCACCTCCTAAGTGGGTGGGATTACAGTTGTGAGGCACTGCACCTGGTCCTTTTTCATGTTCTTTTTTTGTTTTCATTTATTCATATGTACATACATTTGTTTGGGTCATTCTCTACCCTGCCCCCCACCCCTTCCCTCTTCTCCCTGTCCACCTCACTTTCAGGCAGAACCTGTTCTGCCATTTTCTCCAATTTTGTTGAAGAGTAGACAAAAGCAATAATAAAAAGACATAGTGTTTTTGCTAATTGAGATAAGGATAGCTATACAGAGAGATTCCTAGCTTTGCTTCCATGCACAAGTGTATTACAACCCAATCTGATTCACCTCTACCAGACCTCTTCACTACTTCACGGTCACCTTCCCACATTGACCTCTGTCATTTAAAGATTACTGTATTAGCTCCTCTGCAGTGGGGACATCAAACACTTTCAAGTTTTGGGTTTCCTACCTATCCCTACTCCTCCCGTATGTGCTCTCCCCTTAGCGTGTGACCCAAGTCCTACAACATTGCTGCATTTGCCCTAGATCTAAAGTCTGCATATGAGGGAGAACATATGATTTTTGGTCTTCTGAGCCTGCCTAACTCACTCAGGATGATGTTCTCCAGTTCTACCCATTTACTCATGAATGATAAGATTTCATTCTTCTTCATGGCTGCATAAAATTCCATTGTGTATAAACACCACATTTTCTTAATCCATTCGTCAGTGGTGGGGCATCTTGGCTGTTTCCATAACTTGGCTATTGTGAATAGTGCCACAATAAACATGGGTGTGCAGGTGCCTCTGGAGTAGCCTGTGTCGCATTTCTTTGGGTATACCCTCATGAGTGGAATTGCTGGATCATATGGCAGATCTATGCTTAGATTTTTAAGAAGCCTCCATATTGTTTTTCCAGAGTGGTTGCACCAGCTTGCATTCCCACCAGCAGTGTATGAGGGTTCCTTTTTCCCCACATTCTCGCCAACACCTGTTGTTGGTAGTGTTTTTGATGATGATTATTCTAACAGGGATGAAATGGAATCTTAGTGTGGTTTTGATTTGCATTTCCTTTATGGACAGAGATGGTGAGCATTTTTTCATGTGTTGTTTGGCCATTTGAATTTCTTCTTTTGAGAAAGTTCTGTTTAGTTAAGTTGCCCATTTCTTTTTTGGTTCATTGATTTTGGGAGAGTTTAGTGTTTTGAATTTCCTGTATATTCTAGTTATCAGTCCTTTGTCTGATGCGTAGCTGGCAAATATTTTCTCCCACTCTGTGGGTGGTCTCTTCAGTTTAGAGACCATTTCTTTTGTTGTGCGGAAGCTTTTGAATTTTATAAAGTCCCATTTGTCTATCCTTTCTCTTAGTTGCTGAGCTGCTGGGGTTCTATTGAGGAAGTCTTTGCCTATACCTATTGCTTCCAAAGTATTCCCTACTCTTTCCTATACTAACTTCAGAGTTTTGGGTCTGATATTAAAGTCCTTGATCCATTTTGAGTTGATACTAGTACAGGGTGATAAACATGGATCTAGTTTCAGTTTCTTGCAGATGAATAACCACTTTTCCCAGCAATATTTGTTGAAGAGGCTGTCTATTCTCCATCATATGTTTTTGGCGCCTTTGTCAAAAATAAGGTGGGCATAGTTGTGAAGATTCATATCCAGGTCCTCTATTCTGTTCCACTGGTCTTCATGTCAGTTTTTGTGCCAGTACCATGCTGTTTTTATTGCTCTTGCATTGTAATATAGTTTGAAGTCGGGTATTGTGATACATCCAGCATTGCTCTTTTTGCTGAGTATTGCCTTGGTTATTTGAGGTCTCTTGTGTTTCCAAATGAATTTTAGGGTAGATTTTTCAATCTCTGTGATGAATGTCATTGGGGTTTTGATGGGAATTGCATAGAACATGTAGATTGCTTTTGGGAGTATAGCCATTTTTCTATGTTGATTCTATCAATCCATGAGCAGGGGAGATCTTTCCATCTTCTGTAGGCTTCCTCTTCTCTTTCTTCAGGGGTTTGTAGTTCTCCTTATAGAGGTCATTCACATCCTTTGTTAAGTTTACTCCTACATATTTGATTTTTTTAAGGCTATTGTAAATGGAATTGTTTCCATATATTCTTTCTCAATTTGTTCATTGTTGGTGTATAGAAAAGCTAATGATTTTTGTAAGTTGATTTTGTATCCTGCCACCTTACTGTAGCTGTTTTTGGTGTCTAGGAGTTTTTGGGTGGAGTTTTTTGGGTCTTTAAGGTATAGGATCATGTCATCTGTAAATAGGGATATTTTGACAATTTCTTTACCTATTTGTATTCCTTTTATTTCTTCTTCTTGCTTAATTGCTCTGGCTAGGAATTCCAGTACTATGTTGGATAGGAGTGGAGATAGTGGGCACCCTTGTCTTGTTCCTGATTTTAGGGGAAATGGTTTCAGTTTTTCTCCATTAAGTATGATGTTGGCTATAGTTTTTTCATATAAAAAATGTTGAGGTACTTTCCTTCTATTCCTAGTTTTCTTAGAGCTTTTATCATGAAGTGGTGTTGAATCTTATCAAAAGCTTTTTCTGCATTTATTGAAATGATCAAGTGGTTTTTGTCTTTGCTTCTTTTAATGTGGTGTATTACATTTATAGATTTGCATATGTTGAACCACCCCTGCATCCCTGGGATGAAGCTGACTTGGTCGTGGTAAATGATCTTTCTGATATGTTGTTGGATTCAGTTTGCCATTATTTTATTGAGAATTTTTGAATCAATGTTCATTAAGGAGATTGCCCTATAGTTCTCCTTTTTAGAGGTGTCTTTGTCTGGTTTTGCGATGAGTGTAATACTGGCTTCATAAAATGAGTTAGGCAGTGTTCCTTCCCTTTCTATGTCATGGAACAGGTTAAGGGGAATTGGTATTAGTTCTTCTTTAGAGGTCTGAAAGAATTCATCAGAGAATCCATCAGGTCTTGGACTTTTCTTTTTGGGGAGACTATTGCTGCTTCAATTTCATTTTGTGTTATAGATCTATTCAGGTGATTAATATCCTCATGGTTCAAATTTGGATGGTCATAGGTATCTAAAAATTTGTCCATTTCGTCAAGATTTTCAAATTTATTAGAATACAGGTTCTCAAAGTAGTCTCTCTGATGATTTCCTGGATTTCCATGGTGTTTATTGTTATCTCCCCTTTTGTATTTCTGATTTTACTGATTTGGGTTCTTTCTCTCCTGATTTTAGTCAGGTTTGCCAGGGGTTTGTCAATCTTGTTTATTGTTTCATAGACCCAGCTTTTTGTTTTGTTGATTCTTTGTATTTTTTTTTGTTTCTATTTCATTAATTTCAGGCCTTATTTTTTTATTATTTCACTCCTGCTTGTTTTGGGATTTGCCTGTTCTTATTTTGCTAGGAATTTGAGATTAAGCCATTGATTTGAGATTTTTCTCTCCTTTTAATATATACACTCATGGCTATAAATTTTCCTCTTAGAAATGCCTTTGCTGTGTTCCATAGGTTATGGTAGGTTATTTTTTCATTTTCATTAACTTCCAGGAATCTTTTAATTTCCTCTTTTATTTCACCAATGACCCATTGACCATCGAGCAATGTGTTGTTCAGCTTCCAATTGTTTGCATGTTTTCTACTGTTGTTTTTGTTGTTGAGTTCTAGTTTTAATGCACTGTGATCAGATAGAATGCCTCGGATTATTTCTAGCTTCTTATATTTGCTGAGGCTTGCTTTGTGCCCTAAGATATGATCAATTTTGGAGAAGATGGTCTGCTGAGAAGAATGTATATTGTGCAAAAGTTGGATGAAATATTCTGTAGACATCAGCTAGGTCCATTTGATCTATGGTGTGATTTAGTTCTATTATTTCTTATTGATTTTTTGCTTGGATGACCTATCTATTGGTGATAGGGGGGTATTAAAGTCTCCCACTACCACTGTGTTGGAGTCTATATATGCTTTTATCCTTCAGAGTATATTTGATGAAATTGGGTGCATTGATGTTGGGTGCATATAGGTTGATAATTGTGATTTCCTTTTGGTGTATTTCACTTTTTATTAGTATGGAGTGTCCTTCTTTATGTTATTTGATCAATGTAAGTTTGAAGTCTTCTTTGTCCGAGATAAGTATTGCCTGCTTTGGGGGGCCATTGGCTTGGTAAATCTTCTTCCAGCCTTTTACCCTAAGCCAGTGCTTGTTTCTGTCAATGAGATTGTTCTCCTGTAAACAACAGATTGTTGGCTCTTCCTTTTTAATCCAGTTTGCCAAATGATATCTTTTGATGGGGTTTGTTAACATTCAGTGTTAGTATTGATAGGTATGTTGTGATTCCTGTCATTTAGTTGTTTTTGTTGTTTAAGGGTTTGATTGAGTGCAGCTGAATCAATGTTACTCTGATTTCTTGTCTTTTCTTCTCCTGTGTTGGTACTGCCTGTTCTCTCATGGTTTTGTTTGCTTTCATTTTCTGTGTGCAGAATTCCTTGAAGAATCTTTTGTAGTGTTGGCTTCGTGGTCATGTATTGTTTTAGTTTCTGCTTATTGTAGAAGATTTTATTGCTCCATCTATTTTGAATGATAGTTTTGCTGGGTAGAGTATCCTAGGGTTGAAGTTATTTTCATTTAGTGCCCAGAATACCTCACTCCATGCTCTTCTTGCTTTTAAGGTTTCTGTTGAGAAATCTGCTGTGATTTTGATGCATTTACCTTCGTATGTTATTTGTCTTTTCTCTCTTACAGCCTTCAATATTCTTTTTCTATTCTCTGTGCTTATTGTTTTAATGTTAATATGTTGTGGGGTAGTTCTATTTTGGTCAAGTCTGTTTGGTGTCCTGGAGGCTTCCTGTACCTGAATGGACTTTCTCTAGATTTGGAAATTTTTCTGTTTTATTTTGAAATTATTTTAAATTATCTCTGAATTTATTTTGTTGAATATATTATGAATTCCTTTTGCTTGCATCTCTTCTCCTTCTTCAATGCCCATGATTCTCAGGTTTGATCTTTTGATGGAGTTGGTGAGTTTTTGCATATTCCTTTCACAGGTCTTGAGTTTTTTGACTAGTAGTTCATCAGTTTTTCCTTTAATTCCCATTTTATTTTCAAGTTCTGAGATTTTGTCTTCTGCTTGTTTTAGTCTGCTGGAGTGGCCTTTTATTGTGTTTTGTATTTGTTTCATTCTTTCTTCTGAGGTTTTCCGTATCATGGATTACTTCCTCTTTAATATTGTCAATTTTCATCTTTAATTCATTTATCTCTCTATTTATAGTGTTCTCTGTTTCACTTTGGTGCTTATTTAGGGCTCCTATGAGTACATTTATTTGTTTCTGTGCCTTCTTGTATTCTTTATTTTTGGTGTCTTGGAATTTCTTGAGTGCCTTTTGTACATTTTGGTTGACTGTGTCTAGTAACATCTCCATGAAATTCTCAGTGATTACTTGCAGGATTTCTTCTTTGAGAATGTTCTTGTGGGTATCATTGGGGTCCTTGGTGTCATTTATTTTTGTTTTGTGTGTGTGGTTTTTTTGTGTGCATGTGTGGGACTGGGGTTTGAACTCAGGGCTTCACATGTGCAAAGCAGGCATTCTACCACTGGAGCCACTCCAGTTTGAGTTTGTATGCTGTCCTCAGGTTCTAGAGATCAGCTCTGCAGCCCATCAGCTGTCCTGCTTTGGAGTTTGGTTTTCACTGTGTTGGTTTACTGGGGGTTTGTTTCTTTGCCTCACCCCCTTTCTCTGGAGCAAGGTCATCAGCTGGTGATCCATCAGCCGGCCCCCTGCTGTCAGTGTTTTGTGATGGTTTGCTGATTATTTTTCAATTTTGCAGTGTTTTTTGACTTTGGGTGTTGTTTACTGGCTCAGGAGATGAGCTTTGTGGACTGCTCTCTGCCCTATTTCAGGCAGCAGCTTATCACCTGCCCACTGTCAGCCCTTCTGCCTTTCCAGCCTTTGTTTACTGAAAGTTCGCATGGAGATCAGCTCCTTGCAAATCCCCCCTTCTCCAGTGCACTTACAGCACCTCGCCCCCTCTGCTATGTGTTAGTTTTCTGTTCCTTGTTTACTCAGTTTTTTGGTTTTTTGTTTTTGGGTTTTTTGTTTTTTTGCAGGGTGGGGGGTCAGTCTGTCCAGAGGCTATGTTGGTTTATCCCAGGGATGGCTGTGGGAATACCACATGATGTTTGGTGCTCACCTGTTGGTCTGCTGAATGTCTGCCAAGCAGGTTTGGAGCTGGCATCCAGCAGCATGGGAACCCTCCTGTTTTCTCAGTGTAATGTGGCATGGAGAAGCTTTCCATGGGCTAGGGGTTCAGTGTGTCAAAGTTTTGATTCTTCTTGGTGCTTTATTTCTGCCAAGTATGGCTCCAGCATCTCATCAGGATTTTTGATTTACAGAGCTCATGCTGTCTGCTTTTGTGCCCTAGTTGCCATCTTGGATCCTCTTTCATGTTCTTTAATGGTATCTTTTGAAGTGGAAATGTTTTAGCTTTTGATGTATCTTTTTTTTTTCCTTCATGGTTGCCTTTGGTGTCATATCTAAAACTCCCTTTTCCTGACCCAAGGCTGAGGCAGTCCTCTGGTGCATCTTCATGAGTGCTTATTGGATGTATTTTACATAAAATTTACATGTTTTTCTTTTCAGCTCCTACCATTGGGCTCCAGGACTTTTTAGGAAACTTGGTTATAGAAATCACTCCCCATGCCTCAGCATCGCCTCCTCCCCATTGTCATTCAGGTCCCAGCCCAGGTTGGGGCTCCTCTGAATGATTAGTTCCCTGACTGCCCATTGGAACTCCTTAGGTCTCTGATGTCTGTTTACTCCTCCTCCTCCTTAGCTCCATGAGCCAGCAGCTGTTGTCCACTGGTGCCTGGTCCATGGGAAATACTCACAGAACATCTCTTGGATGAAAGAATGATTTACTCATCCTTAGAGTCCTGCAGCTCCTTGCGTTCCTCTTCCAAGGAGGCTAGAGCAGCCCAGATACACCACTGACTTGACTTTGGCTGTGCCTGGGCTCAGTTTTCTCCTCCCTGACTTCTCACTCCCCTGCCTGCTCTGCCTTGCTCCCCCTCACCCACGTAAGACCTTACCTGCCCACAATCATGAGTTCCTTCTCTGATGACCGTGGCCGGATGTGAGTCCAGAGGTCCATGGTGAAGATGGTGCTGGCACTGTTAAAGATGGAGGTGAGGGAGGACATGAGAGCCGCCACCATCACAGCCATCATGAGCCCACGGAGTCCTAGGGGCAGAAGGGAGGTCTATGGGCTTCATGCTTTCTGGCCACACCTTCTGCCTTCACTCATGACCCTGTTACCCCAGGCCCCAAGCCAGCTGATCCCAACAGTCTCATCTCTGAGGAGGCAGAAGCTCAGGGGAGATGCTTGGGCAGGGTCCCTGGATAGCCAGAGAGTTGGGGCTCAGCCTCTGAACCCAGAGATAATTCCTGCTCACAGTGCTCCCATCCTATCTCTTCCTCAGATGAGAACCTAGCCAGTGTTCTCCTTTCTGGGTGCCCAGGGGACTCAGTGTGGGGGCAAGGGGACATTACCTGTAGGCAGGAGTTCCAGCACAAGTTTGGGATATGCAATGTCAGAGCAGCCAGTCGGGTTGCGGCAGACTGTCCAGCAGATGTCCGGGTGTGCACACGCCACTTCCTCTACAGAAGAAGCAGGCACAGAGTGGAGCAGGCAGCCTCCAGCCCCCAGCCCAGCTGTGCACGCCTGACCCAGGCTAGCACCAGAGTACAGGTTGGTTGTATGAGGGCTTAGAGCTCCATGAAGTAGAACAGAGCCTTATTCATAAACTGTGATCTTGTTACCTTACTTTCTGAATTTTCATTCCTAGTCTGTAAGACTGGGATAGTTACATCGCTCTTTTTCATAAGAGCGGGAATTAAAATGATACAGTTTTTAAAAAGCTTAGCACCAAGTGTGACACATAGGAAAGGCTGAGAGCATGCCAGTTACTGCCACTGTATCCAAATAAAGCTGAGACACCTCATAGCTGATCATACTAACAGTGTCGTACATCAGGCTCCATCCCCCTGACTGACAAAAAATGGGACAAAAACTATTCCCTTCTGTGGTGAAGTTACTTATTGCTTGACACATGGCAAACACTTTTGGGGGGGGGTGGCAGTAGGGTTTCAACTCAGGGCCTTATGCTTGTTAGGTAGGTGCTCTACCACTTGATCCATGCCTTCACCCCTTTTTTGCTTTTAGTTATTTTTCAGATGGGGTCTCCTTTTTGCCTGGGGCCAAGCTTGGACCACAATCTTCCTACCTATGCCTCCTGCATAGCTAGAATTACAGGTGTATACCACCATACTCAGCTTGTTGGCTGAGATGAGATCTCAGTAACTTTTCCCTGAGTTGGGCTTGAACTAAAATCCTGATCATTGCTTCGCCATAGCTGGGCATGGTGATGCAAGCCTGCAATCCCAGTTCTTGGGAGGTCATCCTCAATGATCTAAGGACCCCCTGTGAGGCCTCACCTCTTAAAGGTCCATAATACTGTCCAGTCTTGCTACCCTGGGGACCACACCTTACATATGGACCTCTGGGGATACTCATCCAAACCACATCATCTATTGTCATGTGTCAAGAGTTGCTTTCAACTTTATGAATCATTATTATCCCCACTTACAGGCAAGAAGAAAAAGCAAAAAGAGATTTCATGACATGTACCAGGCAGAGCCAAGACTCCAAGTCCACACCCCCAACCACCACACTCTGCTGTGAGCATCTCATGGGCACTGGCCCTCAGCAAGTGCTCAGTGAACACCAATTGCTTAAAGTCATGTTCATATTCATCTGTCAGGCCTTGCTCAACAGGTGCATATTTTCCCTCTGGTCAGCACAATGCTCACATGGCAGTTCTTATTCCCCTCATGGTTCTTCCAAGATGTTTGTCCCTTCCCTTGGATAGGACCAGTGAAGGAAGGAGAAACTCAGGCCCAGATTTCAGCACCAGGGACAGTGCCTCCACCCCCAACCCCCCACCGCCTTTCCCAGCCTTACCTGTTAATTCTGAAGGGGCTTAAGTCATTATTAATAAACTGGGCCAACTTCCAGATCACTTCATCCTACTCTTTCTTTCCTTCTGTGGAACACCAGTAGGATAAGATGTCAGGGAGGAAACTTTCCACCTTACAAGTACCTTTGGTGGATGTGGAGGAAGGCTGCTGTAAAAGGGGAAGAGAGGCTTCCTCCCGTACACAGTACCTGTTCCTGACACTGTACTGACTCCCTGTCACTTTGCCCTACTATTCAGTATTGTTAATCCCCAGGGTACAAACTTGTCCCTTTACCACACTGTAAATAAATAAATAAATAAGTTGGTCAGGCATGGTTGCTCAAGCCCGTGATCCTAGCTACTTAGGAGGTGGAGATCGGGAGGGTGGTGGTCCAAGGCCAAGCTGAGCAAAAATGTCATGAGACCCCATCTCAACAAACGTCTGGGTGTTGTGGTATGTACCTGTCATCTCTGTTACATGGGGAAGCACAAATAGGAGAATTGTGGGTCAGGCCAACCCAGGCATAAAGTGAGAACCAATCTCAAAAGTAACCAAAGCAAAAAAGGCCAGCAGAGTGGTTCAAGTGGTAGAGCTTCTGCCTATCAAGTGTGAGGCTCTAAGTTCAAACCCCAGTATCACAAAAATAAAAGTAAATTAAGTAAAAAAAGTTAAGGCAAAATAAAAACAAAAGAAAGTCAAGGACTTAATTTTCCTTGGTATTTGTTAAGGAAAAACACCCCCAAAAGGTTTCCTTTGACCTAACATTACCAAAGCACTGAGCTGAAACATGAGCATGGGTTTTACCATGAGATAAACATCTGTGTATCTTGTGGTATGAAAAAATTCAGTTGAGGAAACCCCCTAGTGAATGTCCACTCAGGTTAACTGTGACACCGCTAGGATTTGCCTATGGAACTAGTGTTGGGGAACAGCATGGAGTCAGTAAATGCTTGATGGAGACACCTTGGTTTAATCACCAGAACAGGATTCCAAGCCCTCTGTGCAGTCAGCAGTATGTTTAGAACATGGGGTCCGAGACAGATGACCCCTTCATCCAACTGTCTTCTCACCTGGAAAGAGGATGCGGCTGACCATGCCAGGGAACACCATTATGAAAAGGGGAAGGACCTTCAGGTATGCAGCCATCAGGGAGGCTCCTTTGGCATGGGACATGTTCTTGGCAGCCAGTGTCCGCTGAACAATCACCTGGAACACAGGGAGGGTGGCTGGCGGTGGAGATGGCTTTCTCTCCAGGCAGACTAGCCGTGCATAACTCCTTAGTAGGTGTGGTTGACTTAGAATCCTGGTGTGCCTACCTTCTCTTTAAGGAAGCATCTCTGTCCTATTCTCAGTCCCTGTGGTCTAACTAGGGTAGCTATGACTCCGACTCCTTTTTCTCCTTTGTCCAAAGTTAGACCTTGCCAGTTGGAGTTCTCCACAGAATTAGGTCACCTCTCTGGGCACCATGATCAGTTTAGAAAAAGCAAGCACCCAAGGCAGCTCAATCAAAGTGTTCAGTGGACCTTACTCCTTAAAAAGGGCAAAGGAAGAAGGCCCCATACTCCCACAGTGGAATTGCTAACTGTGTACCTGTGGGCTGCATCTCTTCCATCCTATTGGGACACCTCTGTGACTGACCACATCCCAGAGGACTGAAACCCAGGAGGTGGAGGAGAAATAATTTCTGATGATTATCAGAACCTAGCAGTGCCAAGTCCGGTTTACAATATGAACTCTGAAGTTGGAGACAGAGCATGAGTTCAAATCCTACCTCCCCACTTTCTGACTATCTGACCTTGGGCAAGCAATGTCACCTCTCTTTGCCTCAGTTCACTCACCTATCAAATAAAGATAAGACCACTAAACGAAGTAAAAACATTTAGAGTACATAGGATGGATCCGACCTATAGCAACGACCCACAAGTAAGAGTTGCCACATTCTACCTGTAGCATCCCAGACATGGAGCTTAGTTTAATCAGTACCCTGAATGGAAAGAGTGTCCAGAAGTGGGATTTGCCCACACCCAACACCCCACACCACACCTCTAATATTTTGTAAGATTCCACAGTGTATATTTCAGGGGAAGGAGGGTGGCACTTCAAGAGATGTTTCATCTGCAGAATCCACAGGACTGGACTTGTGGGTCCAACTAGTTGCCAGAGTCATCAAAATGATTGGGAACACTGTAAAATATTCAACCTTTGCTCATGGCCTTACTGCAGTAACAGTGACCGAAACTGAGCCAGGTGGACAAGGGTCAAAGACACACATTCAGCTAGTCAGAACTCAAAGAAGCCCTGGTTTCCCAATTGGGACATTATTATTCTATAACTTTCAGACCCAAAAAAGGATAGTGGTTGAGAGGTTCTTGAAAAATCACATCTCAGTTGAAAAAAAAGACCTTGAACTAAGAGGAACGAAAATGCAATCTAGGTGAGTGTGGTGGTGCACACCTGTAATCCCAGCACTCAGAAGGTGGAGGAAGGAGGATCAAGAGTTCAAGGCCAGCCTGCGCTACATAGACCTTGTTTCAACAAACAAACAAAACTGATCTAAATATGTGAGAGGAGGAAGTAGGAGGAGCTGTATCTTCATCTGTCATGGTATCGACACACCTTATCTTCATTTGTTCTTCCCACCATAATCCACAAGTTTTCCCATTCCTCTGTTGGGAAAAAAAGGGAAGAGAGCTACTGTGGTGGAGTTTCCACACAGAAACTCAGCTGGGTGCAGGTTCTCAGAATCAAGAGAGCATCAGTTGATAATGTGGATGGAGTGACTGGAAGGGCAGACCAGCCGAGCTGTGGAGCCTGCTCCTCCAGCTCTTTGTGAGCTTCAACAGCTCCTTAACCCCTAGGCCTCAGCTTTACCATCTGTAGCATGGGGTAATGATTGTGCTTGGGTTTAGGGTATCCAGCAGTTCTTAAACAAGAGAGCAATTGTGATTATTGTCATTACTGTTGGCAGATGAAATTAGAAAAAGAAGTTCCAAGAGGTCAACAAAATAGAAGGGATCCAGAATTAGGTATTGGGTGCCATATCAGAGAGCTAGAAGTCAACAGCTCAGAAACATGAAAATAGTGACCACTGGGCCAGTGAAGGAAGCAGGAAGGCCTTGGGGGAGTTCCTGCACACATGTCATTGTCCACGGCTGGCTTTTGTGAATGGCTTTTTCCTGGTGGCCAAAGGGGACAAATCCAAGGCAGAGAAAGCAAGCACAGGAAGGAGGATAGAGTGGAAAGGAAAGGGCTCCAGTCTCCACCAGGAGGGGCCTGAGCTGTTGCTGCCCCTAGACTGGAGGGTCGGACTTGGAGCTTCTGCACAGGGGATGCCTGGGGTTTCTCTTGACCCCTCCTTCAAAACCTCCATTTTGAGTGGTTAGCTCTTGCCAAGGTCCATCCATTTGGTGTTTTCTGAGTGGAAAACCAGTACCCCCAAATCCTTTCTCATTCAGTCTTCAGAATGAACCAACTTGAGCTCAGAACTTTATTCTTTTCTTAGGTTTTAAGTCTCGGTGCATCTGGAGAAGTTACAGAGAACTTGGTGAGTTACCAGGGCCTTCAGGTTCAGTGAACTAGGGCTAAGGAGGAAAATATCAAATGGTGACCATTGTCACAATCTACCCTTCTAATGATTTTCAAGAATACAGTACTGTGTTATTAACTATAGTCACCACGTACAATAGATGTCTTAAGCTTTTTCCTCCTGTGTAACTGCACTTTGTGTCATTTGAGTAACATCTTCCTAACTCTCTCCATCCCCAGTCCCTGGTAACCACTATGTTACCCTCCACTTCTAAGAGTTTGACTTTTTAGATTCCACATATGAGTGAGATTGTGCAGGATTTGTATCTGTTGTGCCTGGCTCATTTCACTTGGCATAATATCCTCCACATTCATCCCTATCTCACAAATGTCAGGATTTTCTTCTTTTTTAAAGCTGAATAGTACTCCATTATATATGAATACCACATATTTTCTTTTATCTGTTCATCCATGGGTGGACACTGAGGATATTCCATATCTTGACATATTTTAAAAAATATTTAAAATTTTTAATTGACACCTAGAAACTGTACATATTTGTGGGGTACAGTGTAACATTTTCAATGCCTGTACACAATGTGTAATGATCAGATCAGGGTAACTGGCACATCAGTCACCTCAGACACTCACCATTTCCTTGTGTTGGGAACATTCAAAATCCTCTCTACTAGCTATTTGGAAATATCCAATTAATTGTCAACCATCATTATCCTGCTGTGCTGTAGAATATTGAAAGTTATTCCTCCTTTCCAGCTGCTCCTGTGTGGGGAGCGGATTATCAGAAGCCCACGGGAACGTGACATAGCACAACTGTGCCCACTAATCAGCAGGCTGAGTTTGGCGTGGCCCCACCTGCAGATGCAGTACAGCTGCTTCTCCTAAGTGTTTACATTCAGAGAAGCAGGAACTCAGGTTTCTTGTTACAATGTCACGTGCCCCGCCAGAACTGCTGCTCACCACCTTGTTTACCACTGGATATAAAAGACTTGCTGAGGGAGGGTGTGTGTGGGGGGATTGATGGAGGATTTTGATTGGCTGTTGCCGACGCTGGCTGGTGTCACTCCATCAGAGCAGCTTTCTGCTTTGAGAACTTTATACACACACAGGCTTTAGAAAAGCTAAGCTAAAGGAAAGCTAGAGAGAACATGGGACAGTGCAAGTCTGAGTGCCAAGACTTTAAGAGAGATTAAAGAGTGTGAGTCTAAGGAAAGAGACTTTAAAGAATAAAAAAGAGTACTTTAGAAGCTAGGTTTTAAAGAATTGTAAAGGAGTAAGGCTTTAAAGAATAAGAGAAAAGAAGCAGAGTAAAATGAAGAGAATAACAGAGAAAAGAAGGAATGAGGCTGTTGTGCGTCTCCATCTGGGTGCCCAGCACACCTGACCCCAACTTTCTGCATGCTCATCTATCGTTTGTCCTTTCTGCATCTCCCGTCACCCCCAGTTAGCCCAGTTAGGTCAGGAGAACAAGGCAGCGAGAGAAAGCTCACTCCACTCCTGTTTCTATTAACCATCCCCTCCACAACCCCTCGTTCCCACACCTTCTCCAGGCTCTGAGAATCACTATTCTATTCTCTACTCCTTTGAGATAAACCTGTGACTTCCATGTATGAGAACAAGCACTTTCTATTTTTGTGTCTGACTTTTTTCATTCAACATAATGTCCTCCAGTTCCAGCTGCAAATGACACAATTTCGTTCTTTTTCACAACTGAGTAATATTCCATTGTGCATATATACCAGTTTCTTTATCCTTTCATCCATCAATGGGCACCCAAGTTGATTTCCTACCTCAGCCCTTGTGAACAAGTGCAGGCATCTCTTAATCATACTGATTCTGATGTCTGGATAATATACACAGTAGTGGAATCGTTGCTTTATTAGATGCTGGAAAAGGCAGCTAAGAGAGAGTTTATAGCTTTGTGAAACAAAGTCCTTTCCACTGGAGGTCTGAAGCCATGTCTGAAAGCTGAAAAAGACTCTGGCTTCTAGTGTCATGAAGTGGTGTCTCCCAGTGTGGCTTTAAGAGGAAGCTGAATAATTTTCAGAGTAAGTCATGCTGCACTGTTAAGAAAGCACGCGCCCAGGGAGGACATTACTGTCTCCAACATCCCTGAAGCCCAAGCAATGGAGCATCGCTTACTCGAGCGCTGTGAGGACAAACTGAATTCCTGCAGATGATCAGTGGCTGTCACACTGGATGGCATCAGTAAATGTTTAAATGTCATTGCCCTCCTCTCCTTCCTCTCCCATCTCTGCCCAAGACACTGTCAATTGGTGAACGACGGTTGTCAATGTTGGTTTGTTTTTGCTCAGTTCTAAAGGGAGCCCAGGTAAATGACTGGCTGTGATGTGCATCTCCTGGGCAGCCCCAACACAAGGAACCAGGACATTCTTGAACTGTGGCATCCAGTTCTGCAGAAGCCCTGTGTGGTTGACCACAGTCAGTGTGAGAGGGGAGTTTGGGCTTCTGGGCCCCTCAGCCCTGCATGGCTTTTGGAAGGTCAAGTCCTCTTGGGCTAAGTCTTTAGGTACAATGTAGGGTGGGTGGAGGTGGCCTTCACAGGTACACACTGGAGTAAGGGTTTGCAGAGCCCCAAGTAATTCTTTTGTACAAGGTAATAAGTACAAGCTTGGTGGGCTGCGTTACGAATGTGATATAAACTATAGTAAAAACATCAGTGTTTGCAATGGCTCCTTTGTTATGGACAAAGGACTAAGACCCAATTCTTCACCATCCTTATTTCTTAGCTCTGAGTGACCCCATTTAAAGATGAGAAAACTGAGGCTACAGATGCCAAGTACTGTCCCAAGGTCATGCCTCCTGGACTTGATTCCAGGCCTGTTAAGTTTCAAGTTGCATGCTGTTATCCTGGATGGGTGCTGTCTCTCACATCTCTCTCTAAAAGGGGCAGTGCATAGGTATTCCACATGTATTACATGGTCTCTCTTAAAGGGACAGTGTGTTTATTACACTGTCTTCTACTTAGTTCTTCTCAGAGCTGTTCTGGCCCCTGGGTGGGACCTGGATTTCATTCTCTGTAACGTCTACTCCATCAATTCACTTGTCAAATCCCACCATCACTGCTTTATTAAGCTCTCATCAGCCCTGACTATGCAGCCTAGCTTACAAAATGTGCACAGCAGTCTGATCTTTAATGCAACAGAGAAAGTATTTTGAACAGGTAATATATCCACTGATTAAAACCTGAGACTGTCCCCACAAGGTACAGGGAAGTGTCTCCATCCATCCTTGCCACGGTATCTGCTCTTCTTAGCTCCATACATGTCCATCCAGAGTTGCTTTCCACACATATAAGAAATGCAAGTGTTGGTCTTCAGCCCCCCGCCCTCATTTCTTTCTTCACACCAGTTACATAGCTGCCTTAAGGCCTTTGCTCTGGCCTTTCCTTCTGCCCCAAACTCTCTTCCTCTTCAAAGAAAGACAGAAGAGAGGTTCCTCAAATAATAAAAATAGGACTACTATAAGATCCAGCCATGTCACCATGGAGTGTATAATCGCTATGTCAATGAGGCCCCTGCTCTCCCGTGTTCACTGTAGACTTATTCACGGTGGCTGAGACACAGAAGCAATTTAAGTGTCCAGATGACTGGACAAAGAAAATGTGGTACGTGTACACAGCAGAATGCTACTCAGCAATAAAAAAGAATGAATCCTGTCACTCGCAGCAGATCATAATGCAAAGTGAAGTAAGCCAGGCACCAAGGGACAAGAATCTCGTAACTTTGTAAATGGAATCTAAGGCAGCTGAGCTCACAGAAGCAGAGGGTAGAACAGTGGCTTCCAGAGGGTGGGGAGTGCAGGCGGGAGGGAGAGACTGGTGAATGGGTCCAAACCACAGGTAGAGGGAAGGGGTGAGTTCTGGTGTGCTCGTACACAGAAGGTCACTAGGGTTAACCACATGCCAGCATATATATATATATGAAAGGTCTCATCACAAGAAATGATGAGCGCTTGAAGGCATGGACAGCCCAAGTTATTTTGAGTTGATCATCACTACAGTATACATATACAAAAATATAACATTGTACCCTATAAAGATGTGCTATTATCTGTCAGTTAAAAATAAATAAATATAAGGTAAAAAATATCCACAAGTAGGGGAGGAGGAATAAAGGAGAATGATGGAGGGAGTGAACTCAACTGTGATATATTGTAAGAACTTTTGTAAATGTCACAATGTAGTCCCAGCACAACAATAAAATGATAATTAAAACAAAAAGAAAGAAGGAAAGAAAGAAAGAAAGAAAGAAAAGCCAGGTACCAGAGGCTCATGCCTGTAATCCTAGCTACTCAGGAGGCTTGCAGTTCAAAGCCAGCCCCAGGCAAATAGTTCATGAGACCCTATCTCAAAAATACCCAACACAAAAAAGGGCGGGTGGAGTAGCTCAAGGTGAAGGACTGAGTTCAAACCACAGTAGCACAAAAAGAAAAGGAAAAAACATTCACAAGTTCTTTGCTCACAGGTCACTTCTTAATCACACCCTCTTTACCACTCTGTAGGTGGGGGGGAGGGGAAACTTGGCCCAATTTGTTTTTTCCTGGCCACTAAGTGCCCAGAGGAGTACCTGGTACACAAAGGATACCCAGTGGGTATTCACTGAACAAACGACAACATGCAATATGTCTTAGCCTGTGATTAAGTTTGTAAGTTCTTTTGCTCACTGGTCCTCCCAGGCATCAAGCAGAATGGACTGGGTTTCCTCCTTTGCAAAGACCAGTAGAGTCAGATTTGCTATTAGCATTTACCAAGAGCAAAGAAGCAAGCCAGGCAGGTGCTGTGGCTCACACCTGTAATCCTAGTTACGAGGGAGACTGAGATTGGGAGGATCACTATTCCAGGCCAGCCCAGACAAGTAGTTTGCAAGACCCCATCTCAACAGAAAAAAAAACTGGGAGTAGTGATGCATGCCTGTCATCCCAGCAATGGCAGGAAGTATAAGAGGATCACAGTCCAGGCCAGCCTGGGCAAAAAATGAGACCCTGTCTCCAAAATAACCACAGCAAAAAAAGGGCTGGGGGTGTGGCTCAAGCGCAAAGCCCTGAGTTCAAACCCCCAGCACACACAAGCAAGAAGCAAAATAGCATACAGAGCAGAGGAAAGGAAGTAAGGGAGGAAGGCCCACTGACATCAGCCACCCCAAGGAAAGAGATGCCCTGGGGGCCTCACTCCACCCAGTTGCCCTGTACCTGATCTGTGCACCAGTACCAGAGAGACGGGATGGACATTCCAAACAGGATCCCGGGCCATGGGAGATCAGATGTCACTGCATCTCGGAAGATGTGGAAGGCGTCTTCCCGGGGCAGCCCACAGCTGCTGTTCTCACTTCGGTTGCTGGCCAGAGCAAGGAAGTACTTTTCCTTCAGGCCTTCCATCCCGCCAACCGCTGCAAAGCCTAAAACAGAGGAAGCCCCAGTTTGCCAGGCACTCAGATGGGCCTGCAGCAAGTGACAGAGGGGACAGATGGAGATGGGTGAAGTCGTGATTGGAGCTGAGCCTCTAGCGACCATTGACCCAGTAAGGATTCTTAACCTCTTTTCTTTTTTATATGCTTTTTGTAGTTTACTTCTCAGAATAATATTTTAAATGTATAAACAAAATACAAAGGATTATAAAAACAAAATATAAGTATATTGAAGGCACTCATCAAATATAAAAATGTGACACAGTAACTTATTTGTTGCATTAAATAGCAAAGCAGTTCCTATTGATTTTGTTAAGTAGCCATAAGCATAAAGGTAGTATTCAAATAAACCAGCTCTAATACAAAAAAATCACTTAGGATGTCTGTTGGTATTAAAATCACAGATACTACTAATATTAGTGTGGTGTGTGGCCTAACTGGAAAGTGGTAGATAGACATATGAAAGTTGGGATATGTTTTTCCCATCCAAGGTCACAGGTACCCTGGTTTGGGTCTGTGGACCTGGGTTTATTTTTTTATTTATTTTTTTAAAATTTTTATTTTTTTTATTATTCATATGTGCCTACAATGCTTGAGTCATTTCTTCCCCCTGCTCCCACCCCCTCCCTTACCACCCACCCCGCCCCCTGTCTCTCCCCGCCACCTCCTCGCTACCCGGCAGAAACTATTTTGCCCTTATTTCTAATTTTGTTGTAGAGAGAATATAAGCAATAATAGGAAGGACCAAGGGTTTTTGCTGGTTGAGATAAGGATAGCTATACAGGGAGTTGACTCACATTGGTTTCCTGTGCATGTGTGTTACCTTCTAGGTTAATTCTTCTTGATGGACCCGGGTTTTAAAACCCTGCCTCTGACCTTCTCAGCTGTTCCCAATTCATAGTATCAAAGAGTGGGCCAACTAATTTGAGTAAGTCACTGTCCCTCTCTCATGAGTGAGGACAGCGCAGCACCAATCCCATGGGGCTGCGACAAAGACCCAATGAGATAACGCCTCCAAAATGCTTAGTATAGCTTGTGGCACCGAAGTGAGCTATTCTAAAAAAAACCAAGAAAACTAGTTTCTTTGCATTTATTGCAAAGATTCAAGGTTGCTTGAATGAATTATATTCTGGAAGGCTTTCATCTTTTTTAATATGGAAGAGAGAGGATTGGTGTCACCACTTGGGTAGGAATGACAAACAACCCAGCTCATCTTTGCAAAGATTGTGGTAAACAGTGGCTACTGAGAAAAAAACCAAGAACAAAAACAACACCATAAATAAAATGTGGTTATTGTGGTGGTAAGTTTTGGTCAAGCTTTACTTCACTGAAAATTATTTTTATTCTTTCTAATTGACACATAATAATTCTACATATTTATGGGGTACAGTGCAGTATTTTGATATACATCTACTGTATAGTGATCCAGGGTAATTAGCATATCTGTGATGGCAAACATGTATTATTTCTTTGTGTTGGAAACATTCAAAAGCCTTTCTTCTAGCTGTTTTGAAACATACAATAAATTATTGTTAGTCATAATCACCTTGAAAAATTATTTTGTGCTAATGGTGGGGTTGGGACTGTGTCTTTGATAATCACTGGACCCAGCCATATAAAAAGCAGAATGTCATCCAGCATGTAGATGACAGCAGATGGAAATGCTGAGGACAGAGTTGTCCCAGGCTGGTGGAGCAGGACCTCCTGCATTGACCTGGGAATCAGGCCAGGGCTGATCTGGCTGATCTGACTCAGTGGGCCTGTAGGGCTGGGGTGCCACCTTGGACCAGAGCTCCCAGGTGAGGCAGGAGATGCTGAGTAGCAGCAGTATCAGGGGGCCAATTCAGAGTCCCCTTGACAAAAAAGGAAAGTGAAAGATTTTTTTTTTTCTTCTGGAAGCACTGGGGATTGAATTCAGTGCTTCACACTTACTGGGCAGGTGCTCTACCACTTGAGCCATGCCCTAGTCCATGGAAAGTGTGTGAGTTTTGAATATTAATCTTGACTTACTAAATTCTTTTTTAGGTTAGTTTTTCAGGTTCTCAAACTCCTGGCCAGTCATGTCACCTGCAAATAATAATTTTATCTCTTTTTTTTCCTAGTTGGTATCTCTGGTGTTTTGCCAGTACTGAGACGTTGAACTCAGGGCTTCACGCTTGCTGGCAGGCACTCTATCACTTGAGCCACACCTCCAAGCCCCTTTTGCTTTAGGTATTTTCAGATAGGATCTCGCTGAATGCCCAGGCAGGCCTGGATTTCAACCTCCTACTTGTGCTTCTCCACATAGCTGGGATGACGGACACACGCCACCACTACTAGCCATTGGATGCATTTGGGTCTCACTAACTTTTTGCTCAACCTGGCCTTGCATGGCAATCCTCCTGATCGCTACCTTCCAAGTCACTAGGATTACAGGCGTGAGCCACCATGCCTGGTACACTAATAGGTGTATCTTTAAAAAATTTTTGTTAGCATAAATTAGCTGTACAAAGGAGTTTCACTGCAATACTTACATGTATATAACACACTTTGATCAAGTTCACTCTTTCTTAACTTCCCTTCCTCTTAATAGGAATATCTTAAAGGTTTTATTTTATATTGCGTTAAATAATAAGATATTATTTTTTCCATGCATTAAATAATAAGATACAATTCTTTTCTTGATTCTACTGGGATGACTTCTAGTTTTAAACAAATCTAATTTCGTCTTTGGAAATTGAACTGTTAAGGTTTCTTACTTTCTCTTGAGTTAAATTTAATAATTCACACTTTCTTAAAAGGCATGGATTTCAAGTGAGTTTTCATATTTACTACCATAAAGCCATGAATAGTGGAGACTTAGAATTTAATTTGATCATTCCTAATCATACTGTATTGTTTCTCTCTGTCCTTGATTTCATTTGTTGCTGGGTTTGTTTTTTTTTTTTCCAAAGAAATAGATATTGTTTTGTAGTTTTCCCAAATCTAATTCAATAAATTCGGCTTTCCTGTACATGATGGATATAAATGTTTTTACAGGAGTATGCCATTTGACTTCATCTATTAAGTATAAAAGGTAATGTTCTCATCTTTTTGTGTGTGTGTGTGTGGTAATGGGGCTTGAACCTTGAACCATTCCACCAGTCCTATTTTGTGATGGGTTTTTTTTGAGATAGGGTCTTGCAAACTATTTACCTGGGCTGGCTTCGAACTATGATCTTTCTGATCTCTGCCTCTTGAGTAGCTAGGATTACAGGCATGAGCCACTGCACCAGGCTCTCATCATTTTTTCTGATTAATCCTTAATTGTAGTATTTTTGTTTTTGACGTTTCATTTGCTTTTTGGAGATGGGGTCTCGCTGTGTTGCCCAGGGTAGTCTTGTACTCTGGACTCAAGCAATCCTCACTCCTCAGTCTCCCAAGTAGCAGAGACTACAGACATGAACGCCGTGCTCAGCTCTGCAAGCACTAGTGAGGCGATGGCTTTAAATTTCTAAGTAATTAAATTAAAAACACACTTAGACTTTTCTTAATGAGTTTAATTTTTTGTTGTTTTGCATGGACAAGAGAATATAATCTGAACAAATGTTCGCATAGGTATTTTTGAAAAACATTATTTTTTCAATGGTTGATTTTTGTAAATGGCTCTATGGGTGGGTGGTGGCACATTTACTATTACCAGAGTAATTTACAGAATTTATAACTTCTAAATTCTTATTTCTCTTCTGTATGTCATACATTTAGGTATTTTAGCACTATTTAGATTTCTGTCAACTTGTTTCTAACATTTGCTTTTGTGTATCTTGCTGCAATTTTATTTAATACACAAAGGTTTTTATCCCCATTGTCAACTTTCCATTCTAAATATAAAATGACTTTTCCCTCTGTTTTATGCTTTTTGAAATATGCCACTTGCAAAATATATTGTTACATTTTCTTACCCCAAACCAGAAATCTTACTTTGTTGAGAAAATAAGCAATACATAGCAAAGTACAAGAATAACAGAATAGTTCTATACTCACCTCATAGATTGATCATTGCTCAAAGAAGCCTTAAACAAGGCTTTTTTTTTTTAAAATATATACTGGGGATTGACCCAGGGCCTCATGCATGCCAGGCAAACACTTAACCACTGTGCTACATCCCCATCCCAAAGCCTTGTCTTTTCATAGGGACTTTTATCTCATTTATTTGTATTGTAGTAACAATACTTTGAATTTTGTTCTATTCTCCCCTTTTTATTATGATTCTTCACTATTCCCTTTTGAGAAAGAAACTTACAATACATTCTGTATAGAAAGGATAAAGTTGATAAGAATGTCTAGACTTTGGTATTTCTTCTTCAAGTTGTCTGAGCTTTTCCTATTTGATGGGAAATTTAGCACAGTAGCTCTCACACTTTAAAGTTTTTGTTAGTAAATCAAGGAGTTTTAGTTGGGCATCAGGGGCTCACATCTGTAATCCTAGCTATTTGGGAGGCTGAGATCAGGAGGATCACAATTGAAGGCCAGACCAAACAAATAGCTCATGAGAACCACATCTCCAAAATAACCAAAGCAAAATGGACCGGCAGTGTGGCTCAAGTGGTAGAGCACCTGCTTTGTAAGTGTGAAGCTCTGAACTCAAACCACAGGCCCACAAAAAACCCCAAGAAACAAAAACAAGGGGTTTTTAGATTCAGACAATTTCTGTTGACTAGTTAAAATAAATGTTCTATAAATATTACTTTTTGATTTTCCAAGATAGTTTAGACACAGAAGAATTGTAAAAGAAGTACAAAGACTTCCCTTATACTCTACACTCAATGTTATTATCTTAACATAACCATAGTACAGTTATCAAACAAAAAATAAACATTTTCTTAGTCTGAATATTTGTGTTTCCCTCCCTCACCCAAGCACATGCACAAATTCATTTGTTGAAATCCTAACCCCCAAAGTGATGGAGCTTTGGAGATGTGACTAGATTGCGGTGGTGGAACCCTCACGCATGGAATTAGGGCCCTTGTACAAGAGTCTTTGGAGAGCTAGGCAGCCCCTTCCACATGTGAGGACACAGCAGGAAGGTGCAGTCCCATCAAACACAGAATCCACCAGATGTCCCAGCCTCCAGAAACTGTGATGAATATATGTTTGTGGGTGATAAGCCACCAACTATCATGTTTTCTTATAGCCACCTGAGCAGACTGTGAGAAAACTGGTACAATACCCTTAACTACACTTCAGACTCTTCAGATTTCACCACTGATGTTCTTTCTGTTTCTCTTCTAGGATCCAGTCCAGAATTCCACATTGCATTTGTTATTTGCCTCCATAATTTCTTTCACTGTGGGCTAGTTCCTCAGTCCCTCACATTGTTTCACGCCCTTGACACCTTGGAAGAACACTGGTTAGGTATCCTGTGAAATGTTCCTAACCTTGGGTTTGCCTGATGTCTAGTCCTGATTAAGGTGCTTTTATTTTTTGGTAAGACCAGCACAGAGTTGATGTATCCTGCTCAGTGCACTGCATCAGGAGGTACATGGTATCGAGTTGACCCTTTATCCCATTTTATTTATTTATTTATTTATTCAATCATTTATCCATTTCACTCTCCGCAGTGATAGTAATTTTTACTCAAGAAAACAATAAATTTCTATGATAAGCAAGGTTCTCTTCTTGCTAAAATATCCAGGCCTCAAGCAAATCACCTGCCAGGAACTCCCAAGAAGGATGTTTTTTGGCATCTGGGCTTGCTTAAGAGAGGTGCTGGCACTCAATGTTTTCATCTTACATCCCGAGTGACCCTGCATCCCCACTTACTGTAGCCCGTCAGGGTAAGTGCGCCTACAAGCATTACCCCAGTCTGCAGAGTATCCGTGTAGATCACAGCAGCCAGGCCACCTGTGGGGAGAAGGCTTGAGGTGAGAGCCTCACTCACACAGGAGGTACTTGGGCTGCAGAGGGAACCAGGAAGGTCAAGACCTGACAGGAGATTTCTTAGTGTTGACTTATTGCAAAGATGGCCACAGTAACTCCTCCCTGTAGGCATGGGTGTTTTGCAACATGACTTTTCTGCACCTGTCATGTTAAGGTGAGGAAGGTGCTCTCTGCCTCTGATGAGTAAGGTATGAAGTGCTCACGTGCAGCTCCATGCCTCGCCCTCCAGGGGGCGCTGCAGTCTTGCCCTGAGAACAGCATACGTTAATAAGTCCAGCCTAGGGCTTGGGGTTGCGGTTAGTGGTGGAACGCTTGCCTATCACGGGCAAGGCCCTGGTTCCATCCCCAGCACATGAAAATAAATAAATAAAATTCAATCAATCAGTCAATCAATAAAGCTTACTAGTCTAACCACCTTGTTCACCACCTAGAAAAAAATCTTGCAATGGTAATAATGGTAGTGAATCTATCAGCGTATGACTCAACAATCTTTCCTGTCTCTTCTCTGTATCTCCTTCCTTCCTCAAGGGAGAGACACTTACCTGATGGGAACATGTTTACTAGAGGGCAGGTCACTGTGCAATTAATAAAAATCCAAAAACCACACACATACGGGTGTGGTCCTTGATTGCTCTTTCCTTGTCAGCAGGAATGGAGTCCTGTCGCAAGTGGGTGGAGACCAGGTTTTGGTCCTAACCCGAATGCTCAGCTGTCTTCTCATGAGTGAGCCTGCAGTAGGGAAAACCTACAGTTCTGTACTCCTTGAGCCCATCCTCATTTTGACACTAACATTAGTTGAGCCTTTATCATTTTCTGAGCACTGTGGTGAGCATTTTATCCAACCATCACCAAATACCTGATGAATGCCCTGCCAAGTTCTGCATGGTAGAGGTACAGAGACCACAGCTGACCCCATGAGGTCACCAGTTTCATGGGGAGACAGACCCCAAAACAAGGAATACAAAGGCAGATGGACTTGTACTTGCTCTCTTCCTCTCCGTGTCCCAGGCACATGGCTGCTACGAGTTCTGAGAACTCAACCAAGATCTTTCCATCTTAGAGGCCTGTGTCAGCTTGTGTCGCTTTTCAGTTTAAGAGTCTCCAGTGGTGTTTATGGCAGTTGGAACAAACTCCAGAGCCTTTTTATTTCCTTCAAAGTTCTGGCCTCCTCCCTTTTCTCCAAGCTTTCTCTTACTAGGAAGGCTGCTGCACAGCACAATGCAAGGGGCATCATTCCTGCTCTGGTTTGTGTGAGTGGCGCCCCCTGGAGTTAAGTGTGCACAACTATTTGCTCACTGGGCTTTAGCCATGTGAACCCCTTGCTATTTCACAGACATACAAAACACTCTCTCATTCTGCAGAACTTGGCAGTGGCTCTTCCCTCTGCCTGGAATTCTCTTCCCCTGCATTTATCATGCATATCATGTAAATTTACTTGAAATATCACCTTTGATATTTCTGAATATTATTGAATATTCTTTATTTTAAAAAGCTATTTCTCCCTACCTCCTCACCTGCTTAGTTACCCTTCATAGCACTGACATTATTTGTTGGTTTCCTTATCCATTGTCTGTTTCTTCAGAACTACTGGTTCTTCTGAGGTAGCAATTTTTGTCTGTCTTATTTACTTCTATGTCCATTTTCTAGCATAATGTCTGGCACACAGTAGGTACACACATGTGTATGTGTGTATACATAGCATGTACATTTGCAGAGCAAATTATGTTATACCAAGAGGAAGCAGAGAAGGATGAAGTTGGAGCAGATGAGAGGGTGAATGTTGAAAGCTAGTTACTTGTCAAGGCCCTACTATGTGCTGGACACTTTTCCAGGACACCGTCTAAAGCTGCCCAGTCTCAGGTTCCAGAATTGCAATTAGTTTACTCTCCAGTCTCATTTAGTGAGTGTGAACACACATGCTCAGCACTTAGTAGGTCTTCAGCAAATAGTTCTGGAATACACCAGTAGGGAAAACATTGTACAGTTGTGGTGCATTAAAAAAAATTCTTTCTTTTATCTTCCTTTGAATGATGGCTAAGAGAAGTCTTGTTACCTGGGGTGTGGAATGAGGTTTAACAAACAGATGGTCTTAGCACACTGGCACATCAAGATTGGAGTCAGGAGAAGATGGGATGGCCTGAAGTCCCTGCCCACCACCTGTCCCCTATCACTCCCTGTCCAGTCATACCTGCCACAGTGTATAGAGCTGTGATGGCCAACAGCCCTGCTACAGATAAGTACAGATCCAGGTGCAAAGACTGTTGAATAAAGATGGCGCCCGCATACATGTCCACCTGTGGAGACATGGAATTGATGGGTGGGCAATGAATGAATGAGTGAAGGGATATTTGCAGCAGTTTCTCCAGGGTCAGGCTCTAGCCCAGATGGCAGAAGAGCCATGCATTGTCTTCTTCTCATCCATGTCATCCCAGATCAGAGGTGTCAACCTAGAGCCCTGTGGGCAACTAGGTTGAAACCCCTGCTTGGGGTAAGACAACAACCTCCTCCATGTCTTCTTGCTTCTGCTCTAGGTCTTTCTACTCTCCACCCTCCCTCTACATAGCCATCTTCATGATACCACAAGGATCACATCACCCTTCTCCTCCCCTTGAAGCCTTGACTCATCCACCATGGCTCCCAAGAGATCTTGATCTTGGGGCCTTATCCTTTATAGGCTAAATAAGTAAGTTAGCATTGCTTAACAGACTCTTTATGACTTGCTGGTCTGTCAGTCTCATTTCCTTTACTCAGTTCTGTATCCCCAGTCCTCCAAGTCTCAGAAATACTCACTGTTTCCACAACATGTTGTGTTCCACCTGTGCCTCCCAGCTTTCACTTGTGTGAGTCCAGCCATCTGGAATGCCCATCCCCCTTTCTCTGACTGGTTAACTCCTGAGACATAACTTCCTGTAAGTCTTCCTCACATCTGTAGACTCCTGCCAGACCCATGTGAACATTCCACAGAGGGGCCCTGGTGTCTGTCCTCTGAGTCTGGGGCTGGTAGAGGGTCAGTCACTGATGTCTGGATTGAATGGAATTCCTTCTGCTCTCCTCTCACCCCCCTCACAGGGAAACCAGCCAGGCCCCTGAGAAGCACATGCCTGCAGGGTGCAGTGTATCTGGTCTTTGCCACTTTCCTGGAAATCTGCCCCTTCAAAGGTCAGAATAAGACCTGAATAAGAGCTGATCACTGCCTGATCCCAGGAGAAAGATCACAGTCCTATCCAAAGGTTATCAGGACTCTTGGTGCTCCATTCAGTGTCCTAACCACACTGGGTTGTTGCCAAAGAAGCTTTGATAGGAGGAGGGGAGGGGATTCTTCCTCTGCCTGCCCTTCTGTTCAACTTCTTTCCCACCCCTCCGTCTTCCCCTAACCTCTCTGAATCCACCTGGGAGGAGGCCTCCAGAAATGGACTGTGGCTTAGCTTCTCACCATGCTGCAAGAGTGGGGCCAGGCTGTGTCCCCTGCCTTACCGAGATTTTCGTGAAGATGTAGATGAACAGATAGAGCACAGCCAGGGTGATGGAGATCCTGCTGCCCCCAAAGCGCCTCTTTAAGTACTCCGGCATCGTGGTGACCTGGAGGCAGAGCGGACCTGGCGTCACCCAGTGGACTTGGTGCGTTTAGCCCCTTTCTCCCTCCTCCTTCCTTCCCAAACTCAGAAGCACAAAGGGTCTTCTTAGGTTTTCAATGGGTGACTTGGAAAAAAGTAAGAAAAAAAGGGAGGCCAAGGGATGGGATGTGGAAGGACTGGGGTTCTATGCAGGAGTGAGAGTTCAACCCTTATGTTTCTGTACATGAAGCATGCGTGTACCTCTATCCCAGTTTTGCTGTAGGCATATTTTTTTTAGTTAATGTTTTTCTTTAAGCCAAATCACCTTTTTGTTTAAGGAAAATTATCTAAATAGGAAACTTAATTTTTTTTTGAAGTTTTGGGAGTTGAACCCAGGGCCTCTTGTGTGCTAAGGAAGTGCTCCATCACTGAGCTATATCCCAGCTCCTGGAAAGGAAACTAAATCACTACTGTAAGTGGAAACTCCATTCCAAATTCAGGGGAACCCTCAAAAATAAATAGAGGAATAATAGAACAATTCATCTATTTTCTATTCTCTTTTGGCAGTTCAGAGCCCTTATTGGGCCCAGAGCCAAGTCATTCTTTCTTAAAAACAAGAGAGAGAGAGACAGGAAGAGGAAGAGGAAGAAAGAAGAAGAACAAGAAGAAGAAGAAGAAGAAAAGGAGGAGGAAGAAGAAAGAAAGGGAGGGAGGGAGGGAGGAAGGAAAAAAGAAGAAAGGAAGAGAGTTGTTGAAGTGATAAGAACACATCACCTGCAATATGAGACTTTGCCATTGAGTCCCCTGATGAAAACATTACACAATGTATGTCACACCCTAACCCATAAACACGTGCAATGTATGCCAATTAGAAATAAAATAAGTCAGGCACAGATAGCTCACACCCATCATCCTAACTACTTGGGAGGCTGAGATCAGGGGGATCAAGGTTCCAGGCTAGCCCCTGGGCAAAAAGTCTGCAAGACCCCATCTCAACAGAAAAAGGTTGGGCCTGGTGGCATGCACCTATCATCCCAGCTATGGTGGGAAGCCTAAAATAGGGCTGGCCTGGGAAAAAAGTAAGACAATATTTCCAAAATAACCAGGGCAAAAGGGCTGGAGGTGTAGCTCAAGTGGGAGAGTGCTTGCCCAGTAGGAAGTCCTGAATCCAAACCCCAGTACCCACCACACACACACACACGAAAGAACTTCAGGAATAAATTTAAATGGGAAATGACATTTTTTTTAAATGACATTTTTAAATGGGAAGGATGAAAAGGTTCTTTCTCCACTTCCTCTCCTCAAAAGGGTGTCTTGGGATCCTGACTCTTGTGAATGTCCTGCCCAGCTTTCTGATCTCTACCAGGCAAACACAACCCTGCACTGAACTCTGACACAGCTGGTGAAACCTCATGGAGAGGAGGCGCCATCGTCTTGATAGAACTCAGGACTTGCTTTTGGTGAAGCAAGAGCTTCACATGAGAACTACTCAGAGCGCGGTGGGAGGATGGGTCCACTCAGATAAAGAAACACAGCCCAGGCAACTCCCTATCTGATATGTGGCTGGGGCTTTGTTTCAGAGCCCCCCTCTCTGGCTGATAGCCTTCATTATCAATGGACTTTGGGTTCAATCTAGAGAGCTCAGCAGATCCTGCAGGAAGTTTCTAGTGAGTTAAGAAAGGAAGGAGGCATAAAAGCCCTCAGAAAACTAGCTGCATTGGTGTCCTGAAAGCAGGTTTCTGGGGAGAGCTTGTGAAGTTCCTGCACCCGGAAGGCAGAGCCCAGGCTGTGGTTGTAAAGTAACTGAAAAGGCAACTTTTGCCAGTAAGCAAGCCTGAGAGAGAGGAGGAGAGGGAAAAGATGGGTAGAAAATGGGAGAAGGGGGAGAGGGACAGGAAGAGTGAGAGGAGAGGAGGAAGAGGAGAAGGGGGAAGTGGAGAAGGAGGTGGGGAGGGGGGAGAGAGAGAGAGAGAAAGAGAGAGGGAGCGCTCAATTAGTATAGAACACAAAAGCCTTCCAGTCTCACTTATGCCCCTGATTCCCACATAGAGCCTGCTCAGGAAATGATCCAATGATTCAGAGACCCTGGGCCACTATCTCCCCACCTACAGTCCTCAAACCACTCCTGGCTTCAGTTGCCCTGCTTGGTGAGGAAGGACCACCCTCTGCTTGGAGCTGGCTGAATGCAGCTCAAGAGAAAATGACAGCTGTCCTAGGATATGATCACATGCCCCTGGAGCCCCGGCTGAGGGTGTGCTCCGTCGCACACTCCCACCGCTTGGCATCTGTATCCTTTCCCCAGATCACATGCCACCTATCTGTGCTTAGGTAAACCCTTTGCCCTTTCTCTGAGATCAATGCCATCTGGTTATAGCCACTTCTGCCCCATAGTGCTCCCAGTGTTGAGCGAGGATCCCTACTTCTTGTGGTTTTCCTGTCTTTCCAGATACCTCCCCCCAATCTAGAACAATGGTGCTGAGAACTTACCCATGGACACCATGGAGAGTATCTTAGTTTGCTCAGTCCCAATCCCAGTGACAGTTTTGTTTTTTTTCATGGTACTGGGGTTTGAACTCAGGGCCTCATGCTTGCTAGGCAGGAGCTCTACCACTTGAGCCACTCAGCCAACCCCCAACAACAGTTTTTCTTCTCCACTTCTGTAATCCATTTCTTCAACCAGAACCTGAGCCTTGTCATCTCTGAGACCTGGGTCCCCTCTGACACCCCATATCTCCATCAGTGTAGTTCTCTCAGTCACTGACTCTTAGAACTTCTGCTTTGAGACTTGACCAAAACTTCTGATCTCCAAATGGTACATCCTTTAGGTACCAGCTCATTCCTCATTTCATGTCCTTCTGAATCCAGGTCAGATCCTGGTATGGATTCATTTCAACAGATATTTACTGAGCACTTGTAAGTGTCAGTCACTATTTTAGATGCTAGGAGAAAAGAGAGATGGTCTCCAGCCTCCCAAGATAGACACACAGTCTAGCGCAATGATTCTTAACCAGAGAAGAATTTCATCCTCTAGGGAGCATTTGACAATGTCTGGAGACATTTTAGGTGTCATAATTTGGGAGTGTACTGGCAGCTAATGGTAGAGACCAGGGATGTTGGTAAGCATCCTATAATGCACAGAACCTGCCTGCCAACAAGGAATTATCCAGCCCCAAATGTCCCTCGTGCCAAGGTTGAGAACCACTGGTCAGCAGGAGAGACATGCATGTTCTAATGGGAGAGGCAGATCCGTTTCTTAATCCTACAAGCAAACAATGGCACAAAAAGCAATTGTGGCCAATGCAGTGAAGAAGCAGTCACTTTAATGGGGAGGTCACAAAGGGCGTCATAGACTGGACCTGAGTCTGAAGGATGTGTAAGAGTTAGCCAAACCAAGAAAGAAAAAAGGAAACTTTCCACCAAGAGGGGCGAGCAATGTAAGGGCCCAGGAATGGAGAGGGCCCAGGGAGTGCGAGGAGCAGTTGGTAGAATGATGCCTGGCTCATACGGGGCACACAGCTCAATACATGCTTCCTTGCTGATGAGTAAATGAATTCAGTGGTGGAAGAACATCATGGATGTTGAGTGGGTCGCCAGGATGGATAGCTTATTTTTCAGGTTCATAAGTAAAATCAGTCTCTAACTGTTTCTGTGTTGGCAGGTTGGTTAGTTTTTTCATCACTGTGACAAAACACCTGACATAAATAACCTAAAAGAGGAAAGAGTTATTTTGATTCAGTTTCAGAGGTTTCTGCCATCATGGCAGGGAGGGTGTGTTAGAGAAGAGCAGTTCACATCATGGTGGCTAGTAAGAGTGACAGAGACAGAGAAAGGGAAAAAAGGGGTGGGGGAGAGAGAGAAAGGGGGGGAGAGAGAGAGAATGTCTATACTTCTAGCTCTTTGCTTTTTCCCCTTTTACTCCATCTGGACCTTCATTCCATGCTCCCACATTCAGTGCTGGGGGGGTCTTCTCCTCTTAGCTAGTCCTCTCTAGAAATGCCCTCCCAGATACCCTTAGGGGTGTGCTTCACTAACCTCCTAGGAACTTCTCAATCCAATCAAGTCGCCAATCATTGTATTTGCCTGATCTTATTCTCGAAATACAGTAGGCGAAAACAAATTCTAGGGTAGATAATTGATCAAATGTGAATAACCCTGGAAGACAGTGTGCAGGGGAGTATTATCATGAACTTGGAGTAGGAATAGATCTTTTCAGCGAGGCATAAAAGGAGAGGCTGATAAATGTGACTATGGTGAAATTGAGATTCATTTATTGAAAAGCACTACTAAGTGAAAAAGCAAGTTGTTGAATAGAAAAAAAGGCATATGCAACACAAAACCACCCTAAAGGCTTATGTCCAGAACATGCAAAGAACTTAGACAAGTCAATAAAACAAGACATATAACCTAAAAGACAAAAGGTGCAAAAGTCCCAGACAAGCACGTTAGACAGCTTTCCATCCCTATAACAATACCTGAGACAGTGAGCTTATAAAGAGAAGGCTTGTTTTGGCTCACATTTTAGTTTGGCTCATGGTTTCATCCATGATCAGTTGGCTCGGTAGCTTTGGTCTGTGGCACCTCATGGTGGAAGACCAAAACCACTGACTTCATGGCCAGAACAAAATGGACGGGAGGTGTGGCTGAGGAGGTAGGAGTCCCGGATTTACAAATGCAAAGCTCTAAATGCAACCCCCATTCCACCAAAACAAACAAAACTACTTTTCAAAAATGCTGACCTGAGGTCTGGCTGAGTTGTAAAGTGTGTGCTTAGTATGTGTGAGGCCCCAGTGCAAAAAACAAAAAAAATCTCTGTCTGTCTACCTATCTACCTTTTCGTTTGTTTGTTTGTTTAAAGCAGTAACATGCTATGATTTAAACTTCTAAGAGACTGAGTTCTACATTTATGTTTGGCATTTAAAATGTCCTTCCCAGCTTCCCAAAGCCCCATGTGCACCACAGACAATTGGTACTAGTAGGAACTGCTCAGAACCAAGTTTTCAGGGGTCTCACCTGTTTGCCATCTCTCCCCAGTGCTATGACCTCTCAATGGCTGTCTGGTGGACATTCACAGGCAGGAGGGAGGGAGGGGTGCAGGGCTGGCCTTCCCAAAGGCAGTCCCCCCAGACTCACCTGGCCAGCGATGTAGATAGGAAGGAAGATCCAGGACAACATCAGTACAGAAAATAAACCCTGCCAAGAAAACGCAGTTAGAGCGGGGTTCCAGCTCACGGCAAGGCACCAATTTGGACTTCCCTCTGCACCCTGAGGGAACTTGGCCTGAACTCCGCCTCTGATTTAGTCTTTCATTTGCTTAGTGGTTCACCTTCCCTCAACTTCAAATTTCCATGTTTTTAAGGGAGGAGAAGAGACTATCAGTGCAGCGGCAAGCATCTGGAGCCCAGCTACTTGGGAGGGTGAGGTAGCTTGAGCCCAGGAGTTTGAGGCTAGCTTGGGTAACATGGTGAGACCCCGACTCAAAATTTTAAAAAACGGGGAGAAGAGAATTAAGTAAGAAGAGTGGAAATAGAAGACTTTTGGGGTGCCTTCTAGCTCTGTCCCCAAATGTCACATCATCACCCTTCTTCCGCACGTCCCCCTCTCCTGTGCAGTGGCTAAGCCAAAGCAGTGAGGACTAGGCACAAAGGCTGGCCACGTCCATGAGCAGCTGCTGGTGCTGGAGACTCATTTCCTCACTTGTGAAATGGACTTAACAGCATCTCACAAAATTGCTGCCTGGAAATTGGCCAGCTGATACTTCCTGATGTGCCAGGCGCTCCTGTGCCCTTCACAAGCATCAGTTCCTTTAATCCTCACAGCCACTCCCTGTGATAGGTACCATTAATACCCAGAAGGTGTACCTGAGGCTCAGAGAGGTTAAGTAAGGTGCTCAAGGTCACACACCTGGATTGAGTGCTGAAGCCAGAATATGAACCCAGGTCATCTGGTCCAAGTGTGTAGCTGAATCTCACAAAGTTATCGAGTATGTAACAAACATACTTGTGCCTGTGCCCAGCACAGACTCAGCAAACAGTAGTCATTATGAAGATAGATACCACCATTGACCAATGGGGAAACCATTTTGTTATGACTCTTGTACAGAAGAATGTGGTCTGTCTCTTGAGTTTCTCCAGTGGAGCAAAAAAGGTCAAATGCCACTGAGCCTCATAATTTTAGGGAAGGTCAAATTGATGTCTAAATGATACAGAAATTCCCTCCGGTTCTGTGGTGCCTTCTTTTCTCTGCATCTACTGGAAGGGATCTGTGCCCTCTTCCCCACATCAGTACTTGTTGGGGTCATGGTCTTATGGGCCCCCACCAAGCAAATACGGGGTGACCAAAGTGATTTTTTTTCTTGCCAAGAACACCCTCAAAGGCTCCTGTTTGGTTTTTTTCAAAAAGTGTCATTTTGTTTTTAAAGTGCAAGGTATCCATGTGAGCTTCCCTCAGCATGTGTTGTCTGGTAGAGGTGAGATGTCTCTGTCCTGGGCCAGATACTTACGTTAAGCTCGTAAGCAGCGACAGAAAGGCCCGTGGCAGCGCCTGACCCTGCCAGGCCAACGAAGTGGCCGCTTCCAACATTGCTGGCAAACAAGGAGGCGCCCACCTGTGGGGAGATGGATGGTCAGATCTTGGAGCCACAGTCTGGAGCAACTGCTCTCACTCCCTAGTGTTCCCATGCACCAAAGGAACAAATCAGGTGGAGAAGTAGAGGAGGCAAGGCCATCTCTGCCCTATCTAGCATCTTTTACAGTGCACAGCTTGAGCAACTGTATCCCTGGGTGGTGGGGGGGAAGGAAGACAACAGGTGTAGAAAATGGTACATGGTGCAAATGAGGAAGGCTGTGGTACTTCTCAGTTCTGCCTCTAACTTAAAGAAGTAGACAGCCCTCCTTCTGCTAGGATGCTAAGTGGCTAGGACGACTCAATTACTCCAATCCCTGGTTTCAGGTGGTTGCACTGGACAGGCCAGGGCACCTGGCTCATGCTGGGCCAATAATTTTCCCTTTTCTGGGTGTGTGGATGGAAATATGGTCTCTGCTGAACTCTTGGACTGGGGAGGGGTGTGTGGCAGGTGTAGGCAACCAGTGAAGGAATATTTAGTCATTTGTTCATCACTGCCAATCTAGCAAGAGAGAGGAGAATGAAGGAGATGGGCAGAGAGAGGCAGATCATGAGATGGACAGAGTGGGGAGGGGTACAGAGGAGAGAAAGAGAGCAAAAACTGTGAGAGCACTATTGACTTCTCGTAGTCTTACCCAAATCTATGCCACTGATCTACATGTCTGCCCTGTAAATATAACATTCTTTTGTATCTATCTATCTATCTATCTATCTATCTATCTATCTATCTATCTATCATCTTGCCAGCACTGGCATTTGAACTCAGGGCCTCAAACTCTCTAGGCAGGTGCTCTACCACTTGAGCTACATCTCAGCCCTCTCTTGCTTTAGTTATTTTCCCAGAGGGTCTGGAGTTTTGGTCGGGACCAGCCTCAGATCTCAGTCCTCCTACCTTTGGCCTCCCTTGTAGCTGGTACCACAAGCATGCCTGGTTTATTGATTGAAATGGGGGTCTCGCACACTTTTTTCCTGAGCTGGCCTCAAACCACAATCCTCCTAATCTCTGCTTCCCAGGCAGCTGCTATTACAGGCATGAGCCACCATGCATGACTAACGTCTTTACTTTTTATAGAGGTAATTCAGGTTTCCATTTCTACTTGACTCAGTTGCATATTTTGTTTTGTTCTAGAAATTTTCCTGTTTCATTAAGTTATCTAATTTTTGGCATGCAATTGTCCACAGTATCCTCTTACAATTTTTTAATTTCTATAATATTCTTTGTGATAGCCCCCTCTTTCGTGTTTGATTTCAACAGTTGGCATCTTCTCTCCTTCTTAGTGAACTATGTTAGAAGTTGATCAATTTTACCCATATTTTCAAAGAACCATGATTTTGTTGATTTTCTCTAAGTTTTCCTATTCTGCATTTGGCTTATCTCCTCTCTAATCTTTATTCTTTCTTTCCTTCTGCTTCCTTTGGGTTTAGTTTGCTCTTGTTTTTCTAGTTAATGTAATGTTAGGCAACTGGTTTAACATCTTTCTTCTTTTTTTAATAGGGACATTACAGTACGAACTTCCCTTTTAGTACTGATTGAGTTGCATTCCGTAAATCTTGATATGCAATTTTTGTTTTCAATCATCTCAAAATATTTTCCAACTTCCTTTGTGATTTCTTCTTGAATTCATCAGTTATTTAGAGGTATGTTGTTTCATTTCCACATATCCATGAATCCCCCAAATTTCTTTCTCTTAGTGATTTCTAATTTCATTTTACTGTGGACAGACAACATACTTTGTATTATTTCAAACATGTGAGATTCACTGAGACTCATTTCTGGATTACATATCGTTTATGTTGGAGAATGTTCCATATGCATCTAAGGAGAACTTGTGTTTTGCTGTTGTTGGATGGGCTGTCATTGTTTTAGAGTGTTGTTCATGTCTTCTTCTGTTTCTTTGTTGATCTTCTCTCTTGTTTTTCTTTTCTTTTCTTTTTTGCAGTATAGGGGTTTGAACTCAGAGCCTCATGCTTGCTAGGCAGGTGCTCTACCACCTGAGCCACTTCACCAGCCCACTTTTGTATTGGTATTTTTGAGATAAGATCTCCTGAACTATTTGCCCAGACTGGCTTTGTACCTCAGTCTCCCTGATCTCTGCCTCCTGAGTAGCTGTGATGACAGGCATGAGCCATTGGTGACTAACTATCTTGTTTTTCTTATACATTATTGAGCATTAGATATTCAAGTGTCCAGTTATTACTTGTATTGTCTATTTCTCTCTTTACTCTCTCAACATTTACTTAACATATATTGGGACTATGTTTGTAGGTGCAAATATGTTTATAATTGTTATGTTTTCTTGATGGATTAACCTTTTTGCTATTGTATCCTTCTTTATATCTTGCAGAAATTTTTGTCTTAAAGTCTATTTTGGCTAATATGCACAACCACTCCTGCTTTTTTTTTGTTTTGTTTTTGTACTGTTTGCATGGCATATCTTTTTCTATCCTTCTACTTTAAACCTATTTGATATATATCCTTTCTGGTTGGACATCCTTTTCCCACCATTTTACTTTCACTTTCACTTATTCATGTCTTTTATCTAAAGTATATATCTTAGTAGTGCATGGTGCATCACACCTGTAATCCTAGCACTCATGAGGCTGAGGCAGGAGGAGCTTGAGTTCAAGGCCAGCCTGGGCTATATAGCAAGATGCTGTCTTAAGAAAAAAATTCTAAAGTGTGTCTCTTGTAGACAGCATATAGTTGAATCATGTATTTTTTTTGGGGGGGGGAATCTGTTTTGCCAATTTCTGCCCTTTGATTGGAGTGTTTATTATATTTAAATTAATGTAATGCTGATAGCATAGGATGTACATCCATCATATTGCTGGGCAGTTTCTATACGTCTAATGTCTTTCTTTTTCTTCTACTCCTCCACCATTGCCTCATTTTGTGTTAAATAGATATTATGTAATATACCATTTTAATTCTCTTATTGTTTCTGTTACTATTTACTTTTTGGTGGTTGTCCTAGGAATTATAATTAACACCTTAACATATAAAAAAAAAGTTTGGATGAATAGATATTTAAACTTTTACAATAGTATGTAAAATTTTTGCTTCTACACAGATTTATTCTCTTCCCCTCCTTTGTGCTGTTATTGTCATAAAATTACATCTTTATATATTGTATACCCAGAAAGGCAAACATATAATTATAAATTATAACTTATGCAGTTGTCTTTTAAAGAGGACAGAAGAGGGCTGGTGGAGTGGCTCAAGTGGTAGAGCACCTGCCTAGCAAGCATGAGGCTCTGAGTTCAAGCCCCAGTACTGCAAGATAAAAAGAAAATGAAAAAAAAAAGAGGACAGAAGAATATGAGAGTTGCAATTAAAACATAATGTACTTGTCCATGACATTACTTATGGGGTTACTGTCACCAGTGCTCTTTACTTCTTCATGTAGATTCAAGATACTCTCTGGTGTCTTTTCACTTCAGCCTGGAGGGCCACCTTTAATGTTTCTTGTAAGACAGATCTTCTAGCAATGAATTCTCTCATAAAAAAAAAATCTGACAATGTCCAGGTTTCTCCTTTATTTTGAAGGACTGTTTTGCTCAATATAAAATTACTGGTCGATGGTCTTTTCTTTACAGTACTTCATACTCCCTGGTTTCTCATGAAAAACCAGCTGTTAATCTTGTGGATGACTCCTATATGTGACAAATTTTGTCTCTCTTTCTGCTTTCAAAACTCCTTTTTATTGATTTTTAACAGTTTATTACGATGTGTCAAGGTGTGAATCTGCTGGAGTTTATCATACTTGGAGCTCATCAAGCTACTTGAATGTTATATTATTATTGTTAGTCAAATTTAGTCAATTTTAGACCATTACTTCTAATATTTCATCTCCTTCTCCCTTCTTCCTCTTTTTTCTTCTCTCCTCCTCTTCCTCCTGCTTCTTCTTTTCTCTTTCTCTCTCTTCTCTCTCCCCCCCACCCTTTCTCCCCCTCTCCTTTCCCTCCTTTCCTTCTGGAATTTCCATTCTGTGCATGATGATATGCTTGAGGTTGTCCCACAGATTTCTGAGATGCTATTTTTCCTCATTCTTTTTTCTGTTCTTCAGACTTGATCATTTCAACTTGACCTGTCCTCAAGTTCACCAATTCATTATTTTGCCACTCAAATCTGTTGTTGAGCATCTAACTGATATTTCATTTTACTTATTGTACTTTCCAATTCCTGAATTTCCACTTTTCCACTTTTTTTTTTTTTTACCATGCTGGAGGTCAAACCCAGGGCCTTGTGCTTACTCAGCAAATGCTCCACACTGAGCTGCACCCCATCTCCATTACTTTGTTCTTTTAAAATAATTTCTTTTTATTGAGGTGCTCTATATAGTTAAACATTGTTCTCATACTTCAATCATCCATACACAACTTCTTTTAAGGCTTTCAAACATACTTAAAATAGCTGATTTAAGGTCTTTGTCTAATAAGTTGAACACCTTCCTCAGGGACATTTTCTACTGACTGCATTTTTGCCCCCCTGGGTATGACCTGCCTGTCTTACAATTGTTTTTTTTTAGAAGTGGACATTTCAACTCTGGGTTTGTGGTTGCTGGTACTCATTGTTATGTTGCTACTGTTTGTTTGATGACTTTCTTTTTCTTTACATTTTAATTCTTATATATTAGTTGTATGAGGTGGGGGTTCATTGTGACATCTCCATATATGCTTATAATGTACCTCGACTAGATTAATCCCCTCCATCATTCTTCCACACCTCTGTCCTCCCTTCTTAAAACTATTTCAACAAGTTTCATTGTTCTATTCTTAGATGAATATATAGAGTACATCAATTGTATTTGTTTGATGACTTTCTATAAATTCTGTATTCTTTGTCAGATGTGCACACCGAAATCTATGCTCAATTTAGTGGATAGCAAATGACTGGAAGAAGTTTCCTTGGATGCCTGAAAGCAGTATTTCCCCCAGTTTTTACGGTTCTCCCAGCCATTGTGCATGTGTTGGGGTATGCAATCAACACTCAGTCTGGTGGTTTACATCTTCACTTTCTGCTTATGCAAAGTCCCAAGGTCAGTCAGATGTAAGAGCTGAGGGCCTTCTCAGGTCTCTCCTGGGTATGTGCATATGGCATTCTAGATTGCCAAAATATGTGGGAATTTTTCAAAGTACTCTGTGACCATCTCATTCCCTGGATTTTCTTCTTCAGTTTTTGGTTAGCCTGTTATTTGCCCAGACTATCACTGCTGCCTTAGCTGGCTACCATATTAAACAAGTGCCACCAATTTTTTCTTTCTGCGAATGCCTCTAGGGATTTTTTATGCTTCCCACCATAGCTAGGAGGACCAGCATGTGCCAACACACCCAACTTTCTTCTGTTAAGATGGGGTTTAACAAACTTTTTGTTTGGGGCCTGGTTTGGCCTAGAACTGCAATCTTCCTGATCTCAGGCTCCCAAGTAGTTAGGATTACAGACATGAGCCACCAGTGCCCAGCTACTGTGACTTTTCTGTTCTTCCAGTAAAGAAGAAGGGCTGGCTGGAATTTACTTTGACCAGTAGAATATATGGAAATGACGTATGACTTCCAAGTCAAGGCCATAATAACCTGGCAGATTTCACTTTTGCTCTTTTAAAATCAGCTTCTTTGTAAGGAAAATGGGTCTGAGTGATGAGAGAAACACAGGGAGAGAGAGCGGGAGAGGAGGGAGAGGAGAGAGGGAGAGGGAGAAGGAAAGGAGAGACAGGGAGAGGAGGGAGAGGAAGAGGGAGAGAGAGAAGGCCCAGCATTGCAGCAATTCCTGCGCTGCCCCCAAATGTGGATGAGACTGTCTTGGTCCTCCAGACCAGCCCCATCACCAACTAAATGCAGCTGTAGGGGTAAATCAAGAGGGGAGAAGCAGAAGGACCCCAGCCAACCCACAGAATCATTATAAACAATACACTGCTACAAACTGCTAATTTTGGGGGATGCTTTTTAGGCAGCAATAGCTAATGGCTGCACTCCTGCCAAAGTTCCCACTCTTTTTATGTTCACTTTTTGTGGTGCTGGGGATGAAACCAAAGACCTTGCACATGATAGGCAAATGCTCTACCACCAAGCTACATCCCCAGCCCCAGAGATGCTTTTGTGTTAGTTGAACATATGCTCCAAAGTACACTGTTGGTACCTTTTGAGAATAGTGAGATCATTATCTTCAAACATTTCATTGACCAGAAGTTTAGACACCTACTGTGTCTGCATCTTACCCTGCATTTTCCATACTTACTTGCCTATAATCTCAGCCACATGGAAGGTAAAGGTAGAAATGGTCCTCCTTACTGGTTCAAAGGTTTAACCTTTGTTTTAAAAGCTCATAAACAAAACTATCATCCTTGATCTCCTACCCAGGGCCCACAAAAGATAGGCTCACATGCAAGTGTATGATTGTGCGTGTGCCTGTGTGTGCACATTTTATAATACCCTTACATCCACTAGGAAAGGAAAAACTAATTGGGCTGTTGCATTAGCTATCTATGTTCTCAATACCCAGTCTGCTTTGTCCCAGGAATGACCTACAATTTTCCTTCAGACTCTAGCCCCTCATTACATATGACCCAGCTAGGGTGTTGAACATGTGAGTCAGGCTTGAGTGAATCAGCACAAAAACTATCCTGGCTATAGTGATTATCACATAGATGAGCACAGGATACAATCAGAGATGAAACTGTCCCAGGAATACTGCCATGGGGCAGGTAATCTTCCTATGCTGGGGTGGAACTTGAGAGAATGAAAGGTCTGGAGCAATGTCCTCCATCTTGATACCATGAGTTGAATATGTTTGGAACTAGAGATCATCAGAAGAGAAGTTGATAGAGATAGATGGATGATAGATAGACAGATAGATAGATAGATGATAGTTAGACAGATAATAGACAGATGATAGATAGGTAGATGATAGATAGATAGATAGATAGATAGATAGATAGATAGATAGATAAGGGGAGAATTGTCAGAGAAATCAGGTTGTTAGGTCATAGTTATATCATTGAGGCTCCATGACATCTGAATTCTACATTTTCCCCTGATAAGTTCTCTTTTTGTTTAAACAAACTTAGGTTGGAGCTAAGCTTTCTCTAGTTTTCTCTGTGACTTTCAGGTGGTATGGAATCAAAGGACCCTGAGATAGAATAGCAGTTCTTGACCAATCTTTGAGGAATAGCTTTCCCTCCTTTTGCAGTGCTGAGAATGGAACCCAGGGCCTTGCATATGCCAGGCAAGTGCTCTACCACCAAGCTACTTCCCTAGCCCTGAGAAGTGACTTTTTAATTGAATCAGAGGCTACTTACTGGCCACCACACCATGTCCCCTCCAGCCAGGAAGTAGCCTTTCACCGTGTCTCTTTTGGTCTTCACTGTAGACTGAAATGAAGAACAGGAGCTCATAAGGGAAAACTACAGCAGTCAGAGGCATCCCAAAATGGCACCCCAAAATGATTGAGGAGAGGACTTGCAAACTGGGAGTCCAGTGGACCACATATGGATGTCAAATATGTATTGTTTGGGTCTTCAAAACTTTTACTGTGAACTTTAAAGGAGACATAAGCTCTTTTGACCAGCATATCCCCAACCATTCCCACATCACACTTGTGATGTCATACTTGTGATAACCCACTTGGTCCCCCTAGACATTTGCTCTGTAAACTCATGGTTTGTGAATGACAGCTCCTAATGAATATTGTTTATTGGGTATTTACTCTGTGCTTATAAACATTTTACAGGCATTAGCTCATTTTAATCTTTGCCAACACCCATGAGGTTGGTGTCAGTGGGCCACTCTGACAGATGAAGAGACCAAGACTTGCATCCTACTCCACCTGTGCTATGGTAACAAAATACCTGAGATGTGGTAATTTATAAACACCAGAAATTCATCTCTCACAATTCTGGGAGCCAGCAAGTCCAAATTCAAGGTTGCTGATAGGTATGGCATCTGGCAAGGGCCTGTTTGGCCTCCTCTAATGTCTTTGCATGGTGAGAGAGTGGGAGATTGGAAGGGCACAAAAGAGCCAGTGAGAACTCTTAAACTTTTCCTTTGTTCATTTGTTTTCTTATAGTGCTGGAGATCAAACCCAAGGCCATGCACCTGCTAGTCAAGTGCTCCACCACTGAGATACACCTCCAGCGCCTTGATTTTTGTGAGGCCACTAATCCTATTCATGAGGGTTCCACCTTTTATTGTTGTTGGTATACTGGGGTTTGAACTCAGGGCCTCAGCTTGCTAAGCAGGTGCTCAATCACTTAAGCCACACCCCTAGCCCTTTTTGCTTTTATTACTTTTTCAAAGAGGATCTCACATTTATGCCTGCCAATGCCTGGACCTCGATCCTCCTATTTATGCTTCTCATATAGCTGAGATGACAGGCATGTTGTAATCACATCCAGTTTTTTACTGGTTGAGAAGGAGTCTTGCAGACTTTGTCACCCAGGCTGACCTCAAAATGTAAGCCTCCTGATCTCCACTTCCCCAGTAACTAGGATTACAGACTTAAACCACAGTGCCCAGCCCTACCTCTTAATGCTACCACATTGGTGATTAAGTTTCAATACACAAGCTGGGCACCGGTGGCTAACACCTATAATCTTAGATACTCAGGAGGCAGAGATCAAGAGAATCAAAGTTCAAAGCCAGCCCAGGCAAATAGTTTGTGAGATCCTATCTCGAAAAAAACCCATTACAAAAAAGAGCTGGTGGAGTGGCTCAAGGTGTAGGCTCTGAGTTCAAACTGCAGTACCACAAAAAAAAAGTTTCAACCCATGAATAAATGTAAGTGGCTCTTAAACATGTCATGTGTCATGGTGTCCAGCCTCATTCATTGAAAGATAAATGTATATCAACAATACTCTGGGATATTCTTTTCCCCGTATTTGATGAAAATGAAAAAGACTGACAATACACTGTTGGCGAGGGTGTGATAAACAGGCTTCACCATACACTGTGTGCAGATCAGTGCTACACCTAAGGAGGGCAATTTGACACAAGCTAGTATGATTACAAATGTATATAACCTTTAATATGATGATTCTGCTATAAGAAGTATATCCTACATTATAGCCATGCTCCAAAACAGTGAGCATACTAGGTTTTTTTAATCACAGCATTAACAGTGAGAGGTGGGGAGCAAAAATCCAAATGACCCTAAGCAGAAGACTGATGAAATAAATGACAATACAGTCATCAAATAGAATATCGTGCACCTTTAAGAAAGTAAGGAAGCTTCTATGTAGCAGAAAGCCAAGAGACAGCATGAAAATAGCGAGGTAAAAATACTATGTATAATAAGCTACCTCCTCTTTAAGAAAGAGGAAAATATACATACTAATATTTTCTCTGACTGGGCAGCACACACCTGTAATTCTGGCACTTGAGAGATTGAAGCAGGAAGATGGTGAATTCAAGGTTAGCCTGAGTTACATAGCGAGGCTGATTTCTCTCTCTTTCTCTCTCCCTCCCTCTGTGTATATGCACACCTTTGCTTTGCATAAGGAAATGGTAAGAATACACTAGTGTACAGTGATAATAAGGTGTCCTGTGCTATTTTTATTTTTGAATCATATGATTGCATTGCTTTTTTTGTCATTACAGGGGCTTGAACTCAGGGCTTCACACTTGCTAGGCAGGTGCTCTATCACTTAAGTTATTCCACCAGCCCTCTTTTGTGTTGGGTTTTTTTGAGATAGATTCTCACAAACTATTTTCCCAGGCTGGCTTCTGAACCAAGATCCTCCTGATCTCTGCTGCCTGAGTAGCTAGGAATACAGGCATGAATCACCCACAGTTTCTTTTTAAATTAAAAAGTAAGCATGGGCTTCCAAGTAAGGGAGATAATGATTTTAACTCCAGCTCTCCTAACTTAGCAATAGGATAAGGAACTTAAATTCTTTGTGTTTCAGTTTCTTTATCTGCAAAATGGGTATAGTAACTTCCTTAGAGGAGCCTTGCAAATTACACGAGATGACATAGTGAATATGCTTAAATCAGTGCCTGACACATAGCCAGCACCTAATGCATTTAAAAATGTTAAGGTTCGACTTATTCTCCTACATGCCAGGTGAGTGGAAGGGCAAAAATAATCTAAGAAACAATGACATGTGAATATAGCTAGTCTTTCTCTCTCAATCAGTATCTTGTTCTCCAAAGTGACAGGGTTTACTCTGGGCTTCTGGCCACACATTTCCTCCCTCCGCTGCTCGCCTCCACCTGACTTACCCATAGTCCAACGGCCAGGACAAAGAGGAAGTAGAGAACCAGCACTACAATGTCTCCAGGTTCCAGGTTCTTCTGGGGAAATGCCTCCCAGGTGTCTGACTGTGGAAACTCTGGGCTACTGGTGCCGCTCTCCATGGTGCTGAACGATGCCTCGCAGTCCTGGGGAGGTGCAAATGTGTGTCCGATTCCAGACCCCAGAAACCCGCTTCTCACCCTTTCTGTAGCTGCCTCTCTGGGATGTCTGAGAAAGAGGACCCACCTAGGGGATGTGCAGTGCAGACAGATGTTCGGGAAGACAGATCCATCCGTTCATTCATTCATCCACTCCCTCATTCACTCAATGAGGTCATATCACATCCTTGGTTCTTTTTTTTTTTTTTTTTTTTTTTTTACGGTATTGGGGTTTGAATGCAGGACCTTCACCTTGAGCCACTCCACCAGCCTTATTTTTGTGAGGAGTTTTTCGAGATAGGGTCTCTCATGAACTATTTGCTTAGGTTGGCTTCGAACCGCAATCTTCCTGAGTAGGATTACAGGCGTGAGCCACTGGCACTGGCCCTCAGTTCATTTTTTGAATGAACTATTCACTTGGAAAAATACAAAGAATTTTTTGGTGGTACCAGGGTTTTGAACTCAGGGCCTAACACTTGTGAGGCAGGTGCTCTATTGCTTGAGTCACACCTCCAGTCCTTTCTGTTCTGGTTATTTTAGAGATAAGGTCTAGCTTTTTGTCCAGGCCAGCTTGAACCACAATACTTTCATTTTAAGCTCCCTGCCATCGCTGGGTGACAGAAATGCACTGCTATGCCCAGTTTTTCTTTTTTTCCGTTGAGATGGGGGTCTCACAAATTTTTTTCCCAGACTGGCCTGGAACCACAATCCTCCCAATTTCAGCCTTCCGCATAGCTTGGGGTGACAGGTGTGTGTCACTGAACCCAGCTATTGGTTGAGATGGGATCTCATAAACGCCCTTTCTGGAAGTGCAATCCTACCAATCTCAGCCTCCCAAGTACCTAGGACTACAGACATGAGCCTCTGGTACCAGCTATGGTCTCGTGTTTTTGCCTGGGGCAGGCCTTGGGCCACAATCCTCCTACCTCTGCCTCCACCTCTTGTGTACCTGGGGTTATAGGTGTGGGCCACCAGGTCTGGCTTATTTGTTGAAATGGAATCTTGCTAGCATTTTGCCCAGGCTGGCCTTGAACCTTGATCTTCCCAATCACCATCCTGTGAATAGCTGGAATTACAGGCTTACGCCACCATGCCCATCAAGAACAAACAAATTAAATATCACAAGTAAGGCTGTACGTGGTGCCTGCAAAAGGCCTGTGAGTCTGAAGCCAGTGTGAACCCTTAGTGAGACCCTGTCTAAATAAAAGAGACATGTATGGTGTCATCATGATGAAATCCTCTGTGTTATTACTATTTGCTAATTAAAAATTAAATTAAAATTTTAAAATGCAGGTCATTTCAGCATCTTCTTCCACTTAATAAATGCACATCTTAAAGCAAGGGGAAAATGAGACACAGGTCAGTTCCCTTTCCAAGATACCTGAGCTGGACGAGACTCAAGCTACTGATTGGTGAAGGCTCAGCCAGACACCACAACTTGTTCTAAGGCTGCCCACACAACTGCATGTGTTTAATACACACCTACCTGACCCTATTATAGGCCAGGCATCGTTCTAAGTGTTTACTAACCTGAAAAGCAAACACTATTGCTGTCACCCTCACTTTTATAGATGAAGTTAAGTCACAAGAAGTTAAGTAACTTGGCCCAAAGTAGTTCACCTCAAGTGGTGGGGATGATATTTGGATCCAAATTGTCTTGCTCCAGAATATATGCTTTGAACCACCATTCCAATCTATTTCTCGGTAGACTGGACTTCTACGGGCAATTTAAGGTGTCTCTGTAGTTAAGCAGAATAATAGTCCCCAAAGGTGTTGATATGTAATCCACAGAACCTGTGAATATGTTAAGTGGCAAAGGATGATTATGTTTGCAGATAGATTAAGGTTGCTAGTCAGCTGATCTTAAAAGGAGGGAGGAGTGTTTGTGTAGATGACCTTAGCACAAGGAGATGCCTGGATTACCCAGGAGGGCTGGACGCAATCATGAAGCCACACAGAATTTAAAAAGAGCACCAGGGAGATGACCTGGTGAGAGGATTTGTCTCAACAATGCTGGTTTTGAAGGTGAGTGATGGGGTCCTGACTCAAGGGATGCAAATGGCTTCTCAAAGCTGGAAAGGACAAATTGACAGATTCTGCCCTGGAGCATCCAGAAGGAATTGAACCCTGTTGGCACCTTGACTCTGGCCAGGAAGACCCATATAGAACTTGTAACCTCCAGAATGATAAGACAAGAATGTGTTGTTTTAGCCACTAAGTCTGTGATACATCACTGCCGTAGTGATCAGAAACTAAGATTCTCAAGGATCTGGTTAAATATAAGTGATCTTTTTAATTATAGGGCCTTGATTTATTTATTCCATGCTGTCAGTTTAGGGGCTTAGTAGTGACAAGACTCTGTTCCTGCCATCCATGATGCACAGAGATGGGACAAATCTGCTCATAGACAATAATAATACAGTGTGATGTTTTGTGTAAGGTAGGTACATGAAGTCATATCTGCTAAGAATTCAACACTGGAGGCACCACAATATTGGACTTCAAATTATACTCCCTGAGCCAGAGTAACAAAAACCTCATGGAGCTGGCACAAAAATAGACATGAAGACCAGTGGAACAGAATAAAAGACCCAGAAATAAACCTACACAGCTACAACCATCTGATTTTTGACAAAGGAGACAAAAACATACATTGGAGAAAAGGCAGCCTCTTAAACAAGTGGTGTACAGAAAACTGGATATCCACATGTAGAAGACTGAAGCTATACCCCTATCTTGTACAAAAATCAATTCAAAATGGATCAAAGATTTTACTGTAAGATCTGAAACTATTATGGGAAAACACTGGAAGATATAGACACATGCAATTATTTTCTGAATAGGATTCCAACTGCCCAAGAAATAAGAGCAAGAATTGACATGTGGGACTGCATGAAATTAAAAAGCTTCTGCAAATAAAGAGAAACATTTATCAGAATCAAGAGACAGCCCACAAAATGGGAGAAAAATCTTTGCCAGAGATTCAACAGACAAAGGATAAATAGTTAGAATATTGATAAAGCTTGAAAAATTGAAAGAATAATCCAATTAGTAAATGGGCAAACAAGTGGAATAGACAGTTCTCAGAAGTACAAATGGCAAATAAATACATGAAGAAATGTTTGACATCCTTAGCCATCAAGAAAATACAAATGAGAACTACACTGAGTTTCCATCTCACCTCAGTCAGATTGGCCATCATCAAGAAAACAGACAACAACAAACACCAGTGAGAATGAGGGAAAATGAATCCTCACATTGTTGGTGGGAATGTAAACTAGTGCAACCACTAGGGAAATCAGTATGGAGGTTCTCCAAAAAACTAAAAAATAGACTTATCTTGTTACCCTCCTCTTGGACATATATCTAAAGGAGTGTAAATCAATATACAAGAGAGATACCTACACACTCAGGTTTATTGAAACTCTCTTCAAATAGTGCCACACTGTAGAATCAGCTGAGGTGCCCAACAAGCAATGAATGGATAAAGAAAATGTAGCATATCTACAGTCATAAAGAAGAATGAAATTTTGTAATTTTCAGGAAAATGGATGGAATTAGAAACCATCATGTTGAATGAGATAAGCCAAGCTCAAAAGCTAAATATGACATATTTTCACTCATATGTGGAATCTATACCTAAAATGATCATGAAAAGAATGTACACCCCATAGTACTCAGCCAATGAGGAACTGGGGGAAGAACTGGGGGAGGGACTTGCACATTAGGCAATATAATGTTTGTTGTAACTGCTTCCTGGCATCTCTGCTCACCAGGCACCTGATCTTGCAAGATGGCCATTAAAGTCTCACTTTCACTGTACTTCACATGTCTCTGAGTCCATTCTTTGAGTTTGGATAGGTGAGCATCTTTCTCACACTGCTTCATCTTAAGTCTCCTTTGCATCCATCCTTGGATTCTTACCCCAGTGAGACCAAGAATTTTCTGGTCCCCTGATTTAGCAACCCAAATCCAGTAGCGCTCATAAGCAATGCTTTCTATGTGTCCTCACATGGTGGAAAAGGACAAGCAGGCTCCCTCAGGTCTCTTTTATGAAAACTAATCCCATTGCAAGGGCTCTGCCCTGTGACCTAATCACCTCCCCATCCTCTCCCTCCCCCCCAGCCATTGCTCTTGCATTGGGGATTAGCTTTCAGCCTGTGAACCTTGAGGGGAACACTCAGTTTGATCACAGCAGAGAGAAAGGATTAGAGACACAATTTGGAATTAGAATCAATTGGACTTGGTAAAAGGGAGAGGGAAACTTTTTGCTGTCCTGTGCATTGCAGGAAATATCCTATGATAAGGAGCATCCCTCTTCTGTGACGTAGCAACCTCCCTTCCCCCAAATTGTGATAACCAAAGTGTACCCTGGAATACACACAGAACCAGCCTCCTAGAGGTGGACAGGAGAAGGCTGAATGTTCATTTAGAGAAGATGCTGGGGCCCTCAGGTCGGCACTTTCCCTTCTCCAGCCAAGAGTAGACTTGAACGTCTCTCCCTTATCTGGACCTTGCTCTTGCTTCTGCTGTGAGAATGCTCATAGCTTCTCAGGCCTGGCATGCAGTGGTCCTTTCCAAGGAAGAGAAGACCCCAGCTTTTATGGAGAGAGAAGATGCAAGGGCGGGAGGAAGCAAGAAGGATGATGGGAAGACAGACTGCCAGTACTGGGCCATTGTGGTTCTGCTGTCTCTTACCTCCTGCAGTGCAGGAGTGACAGAAGCCAAAGTTCCCATGCAGCTTACCCAGTCTAGGTTTTATGATCTCAGGCATTTGTAAAATTGGATGATGATAATAATGTCTGAGCCAGACTCACCTACATGAACTGGAGAACTTAGGTCTCTGTCTGAGTGCGGTGGAAGGGCTGGAGCCAGAGATGGACACCCCCAGTTCCCACTACCCCCACCTCTCCATCCCCTCTCCCCACCTCCACCCCCTTCTGGGGTGAGAGTGCAGCTTTGTAGCTTGCAACTTTGAAAGGCAGAATCTGGAGACTTGGGGAAGAGGGGGCTAGGTGGCCCTTAGATGTTTTCTCAAGGGCGAAGCCCCCATTAGATAGTAAGTGAGCAAGTTGTGACTCAGAGAGGTTTAGTGCCATGTCCAAAGTCACACAGTTGATGAGTGGGAAAGAGGCTGGAGCCGGGCCTATCTGGTTTCAAGCATTCAGGGTACTTTCGGGAAGATGAAGAGGGGAAGCAGCTTCTGGTGGGGATAGACGCTGAACCGGGAAGAGGGGAAGATACTTCTAGAAAATGGCAACTCTGGAAGGAAAGCAGGAAAGGAGGCTGCAGGGACAGCGACTGCCTGGAGATCCAGCCCTCCCAGACCCCAGCTCCGCCTCCACCCACGCCCCTTCCCGCCGCCCCCCTCACCCTCGGCCTGCCAGGCACCGAGAAGGGCCTCGGATAAACAAGTTATTCATCACCATCACCGCTCTTTGGCCGCAGCCAGGGGAGGCTGGCACCACTTTCAAGCACTTCCTGAGGCCCGGGAAGTGGGGGCTCTTGCCAGGGGCTGGGAGGAGCTTGGGGGTGTTCTCACACGCTGCTGGGAAACAGTAGCATCCCCGTCTGCCCCTGCCATAAGTACCCAGGCGGAGCCTTGCCCCTTCCCCAACAGACAGACATACCTGCTCTTGAATGACAGCCAACCTTAACTGCAGGTGACAGGCCTGCAGCTCCTTGACCTGTGTCATCTCACTTCACCCTTGTCAGCCCTGTGAGGTCCATCAGGTCACACCTCCAGCTCACAGGTGGGACATGAGGCACAGAGGCATGCAGGTGAGCTGGGGGCAAGTCCTGGCCATTTGACTTGCTTCTCTAAGTCACAATCATCAGCGCCAGAGCTGGGATTTGAACCCAGATCCTAAATGGAAGCTCTTTGTGTTTTCCATACCACGTGGTGCCAAAGCCTTTGGAGACTCAGTGGAACAAGCATTTATTAGACATCAGCTGTGTGCCAAGTTCTACACAGTGAGAAATGCAGCCCTGCTCATCCTCATGGGTTTTCATTCCAGGCCCCCACACACTGTGCTACCCAGGACCACTCTGTGAATTGACCCCTATTTAACCTTTTTCATTCCAGCCTGCTTCAGGAGGGTTGGGCAATGGTGGCCTCCTGCTGTCCCCAGTGTGGGACTCTGCTGGGGACCCTACCAGTGCTCAGCCTAAGAGAGCTTGCATGCAAAGGCTTTGTTTGGAAGTAGAACTCCAGGGGCTTTTAAGGCTGCCCGTTAGCCAAAGCACAAAAAGAGGCTCAGTCAAGCAAGATAGTGCTCACCCTCTCCTTTTGGCCTTTTAAATAATCTACTATTGTAGATGTGAAAAATTTCCACACCACAGTGCAAGGGAAAAAAACAAGGAACAGGTTCACAGGGGCCACCGGCGGGGCAGGTGGGGTGGGGGCTGTGACTGTTTGCTGCACCCCGTGTCTGAGGATGGCCTCTGAGTTGCTACTGGCAAGGGGTTATTCTTTATAACTTACGTGTGTCTGAAATGTTTCACAATGGATGCAAAGGAACAAAACAAATGTAACAATACCACATAACACCTTCCATATACAGTAGGCACACTCAAAGACCCGAATAGAGCCACACATCTGTGACTCAGGCCTGCCATCCTAGCAACTCAGGAGGATTGCAGTTCAAAGGTAGTCTGGGCAAATAGTTTGAGAGACCCTATCTTGAAAAAACACCCTTCACAAAAAAGGGCTGGAGGAGTGGCTCAAGTGGTAGAGCACCTGCCTAGCAAGAGCAAGCCCTTGAGTTCAAGCCCCAGTGCCACCAAAAAAAAAAAAAAGAAAAAAAGAAAAGACACAAATAAACCTAAGTGTTGTGCCAGTATGCTGGTGTATTCACCACTGAATCCCAAATGCATTAGAAGGAGGCAGGAGTTGGTGAGGAAAAAAATAGGGAAGTACCCTGCACTCATCAAAGACAATAATTGCCATCTAATTACAAATTTTAATTATGGACAAATGACTCCCCAGGAAATAGATGTGTCATGATAAAGTCTAAAGACTTCAGATTCTCTGCCCTGGCTCAAATCTCAGCTCTATGTCCTCTGAGCTCTCTAGTCTTGAGTGAATAAACTCTGCAATGCTCAGTTTCCCCGTCTATCCAATGGAAGTAATAATCAGACTATGTCACAGTAAGAGAGCAAGTCCAGTACTGAATACTTGATCTGTCCCTGTCTCTCATATAAAACCAGTAAGAAGCCAGGCACCAGAGGCTCACACCTGCAATCCTAGCTACTCAGGAGGCAGAGACCAGGAGGTTTGCAGTTTGAAGCCAGCCCGGGCAAATAGTTCGAGAGACCCTATCTTAAAAAACCCATCACATAGAAGGGCTGGTGGAATAGCTCAAGGTGTAGGCCCTGAGTTTAAAACATAGTACTGCAAAAAAAAAAAGGTAAGAAATAAAAAAACATGGACCTTGTGGTCAGTCAGGCCTGGCCACTCGTATGCCTGACTTTCATTTTCAACCTAGCACCGCTAAGAGGTCAGGTCTCTGATTAACCCTGTGGAACAGGTGAGGCAAAGGTGAGACCTGGCCCAAGGCCACACTACTGGTAAATGACTGACCTGGGCTCCAGTCCAGGGTTAACTCTAGAGTCCTTCCCACTCTGAGACATAAACCCTTGGCGTGGAAAATTCCAGGTGAGACACAAAGCTAGTTCCAGGCTGGCAGCCATTTATGCCCTGTGTGAGGTCAGCAGGCAACACAGGTGCCAGCCACTTTATAGTCACAAGCTGGCCTGGTCTGGGGAGGCTGGAGGCAGAAGCAGCAACCCAGCCAGAAGCTATAAGGTCCTGGAAAGGCCAGGAAGTTGTTAACCTCTGACTTCCTGGACAGCTAATGGTTGTTGCCCAGGAACAGATTTCTAGAAAAAGGCCAACAGACTGCAGGATTTTGGGCTGGCTCATCCCCAGCCCATGAGGAAGAGCCACAGCTCTGGTAATAAGGAAAGAAATTCTAGGTACAGCATGACAATGCAGCTTTTCCCAGGGAGAATCATGTATACAGATACACGTGCAGGGGACCCAGGTGAGCATTCTCCTTTACTCACCTTGCTCCTTCATGGATGGCCTTGATTCATGATTCCCAGAGAGAACAGAATCACAACAGTACCTTCTGTACCCAGACCTGTCTGTCCAAAAGCCAAAGTGGCATCTCACAGATGCCCAATAGACATCACAAAATTAACACATGCAAGTTAGAAACCATGCTGTCCCAGGGCTGGAGGCGTGGCTCAAGTAATAAAGCACTTGTCTAATAAGTGGAAAGCCCTGAGTTCAAACCCCAGTACTACAACAAAAAGCAAAACATAATTTGGGGCTGAAGGCATGACTCAAGTACTAAGGCGCCTACCTAGCAAGTGCAAAACCTTCAGTTCAAAACCCAGTGTTGCCAAAAAGAAGGAAGAGAAGAAGAAGAAGAAAAGAAACCCTGGTCTTTGGCACTAAGCAGGTGCTTCTTCGACTTTGTCCCAACTCACTATATGCTCATACCCGCACCTGAAGGTCATTCTTAAGTCATCTACCCATCCATGCATCCACCCACCCATCCACATACCCACTCACCCAGTCATCTATCTATCCATCCATCCATCCATCTATCCAACCACCCATCCATCCATCCATCCATCCACCTATCTGTCCATTCACCACCCACCCACCCACCCACATCATCCACTCACCCATCCATCCACCCACCCATCCATCCACCTACCCATCTACCCATCCAACAAGTGATCCATGAGCACCTCTGTGTGTTAGGCAGAGCATCTGGCACACAAACACACCATCAAAGGAACTACAGTGTCTCTTTCCCAACTCCCAGAGTTAGCCCCTCACTCCATTCTCTCTTATATCCAAATCACACTTTGAATCATTCATTTCTCCTTACTTTTACTACAATCTCCTTTGTCCAAGCCACCACCCCATCTGTCCAGCTTAGAGCAAGGACTTTCTTCTCACCCAGTGTCACCTTTACTTCCTTTCACTCCACCCCTCCCAGGGAAACCAGAAAGACCTTTGAACATCAATCAGGTCAGATCACTTGCTCAAAACATTTCCACACCTGCTAAGGTGCTCTCCTGTGCCCCGTGCCATGGCATACTGGCCTTCCATCTATTTCTTGAAAGCTATTTCTGACCTCAGGGTCCTTGCTACTCTGTTTCTTTTTCCTGATATGCTCTTCCCCATGCTCTTTGTTCACCATCCTTTAACACATCAGCCTACAGTATACATTTCCAGAGCTGCCTTCTCTTGGCCTCAATCTAAACTGGGTCTCTAAGTGATTTGCTTTCATAGCAAATAGGAGTTCTTGCCACAGTTCGATGAAGCATAGCATTTGCTTAGTCGACTTCTCTCATTGCTGCTGGTCTCACTGCACTGTAAATTCCGGGAAGGCAGGGATGCTGTCTGTCTTGCCTACATTGGGTCCCCAGAGCAGACATGTTATAAACACCCATATGGTGGCCATATGTGGAAGTCTTAGCGCCTCTGCCACAGGACCCTCAAGCACACTGTGACCTCTCAAGGACAGGCAGCAGTTTTCAAAGGCTCATCTCCAGGATTCCCTTTGGGGGAGAGAATCCTCTAACAACCTCTTCCCCAGAATTCTGCAGCAGAACACCACCAAGGCTGTACACAAATTCATGACCTTGGGAATTGAGTCTCAGCTCTCAAACTCACTGTTTGTGTTACCTTGGGCAGGTTGCTCAGGGGCCCTTAGACTTGTCTATGGTGGTGCCACCTTACTGGGTGACTGTGCAGCCAGAAGTCCTGGATTTAAAACTTTGTGAGTCAAACATGTGCTGTTGCATGAGCACATTTGGCTAGTTGTTAACACCAGGGCCAGTTCTGATGCTACAGTACCCCCTGCTTTTTGTGGTTTCTGTAGATCTAGTCACCACCCCTGTCTCCTTGGGTCTTTCTACACCACATCTGTGGGCTGGGCCAGGCTGAGGTTCACATTCTCATTTGACAAATAAAGAACCAGAGGTGCTATGTGGTCAAATGCTTGGCTCAGTGTCCCTGACTGGATTAAGTGGAAGAGCTAAAATCCATGCTCCTTGCTGACAGCTGCCAAAACCCATCGGTCAAATTCCCACTCCCTAAACCACAGAAGAGTGGGGCCTCCTGCAGCTCACAGTTGGACCCCTCTGCCAATACTGCTTCCCTGTCCCCAGACCCAGTCTGGAGTGCTCTGTGTCCCTGGAGGGAGGAGGGAAGGTCTTACCTTATTTCAAATGCAGCCTCAACTGGCGTGGGGGCTTTCAGGGGTTTCAGAAGCAGAGACAGCTGCAAGAAGGGAGAATCTGGGTTGGCATCTCCCAAGGACAGTGGTGGCATTCACACCTCCTGCTCAGAGCCTCCACACAGTTCAAACTCCAAACTCCAACTCCAGCTGCAGCAGGGATTAAAGGAAGTAAGAATGAGCTCCTGGACCCTTGAACTCTGAGCAGGCCTCTGCAGGGAAGGTGGCCTGCCCTGCTCTCTGCCTCTGTCAGGGCCCTCACCTGGCAGGGGGCCCATGACCAGAGAGGGGCGGGGGAGCCTGGTGCCTGGAGCACCAGCCTGCCTCCCTCCCTCACAACTCCACTCTGCTGGAAGCAGGCTTGGGACAGCTGCAGGACGAGGGGGAGGAGAGAGCCAGGAGATAAAGGGATGTCACAGAGGGACTTTTACAGCCATCAGCAGCAAACAGGAATCATACTTTCTTATCACTGCAGACCACGGCAGGACAGACATGAGGCATCTGGAGCCCAAAGAAGCTGTGGGGGAGCCCCAAAGACACTTGAGAATCCCGGGGTGGGGTAGGGTGGATGGCAAAAGCTTTCACTGGATGCTCAAAGCAGCCAAAAAACCTTAAGCTAGTTACTAGTGTTTGAGACCAAGGGACTTAAAACTCAATTCTGAATGCCTCACTTTTCTAGAACAATTTGAAGACCTGGCCATGCCAGGCACACAGGACAGCCTAGTGGTGGCTGCTCCTCTCATATGTCACTCAGCTCAGGGGTCCTCCAGGCAGGCCCTGCCCTGGTGCAGAGTAGCCAAGTAACAATAGGAACAATAGCCCGTGTCCATCCGTGCCAGGCTGTCCCAACAGCTTCTCGTGGCTCACTCACTCGGTCTTGCCAACACTCCTCTCAGACAGGTCCATTTTATCTCCATTTTCCTGATGAGGAAACAGAGGTGGAGAGATAAGTGACCAGCTAGTAACCAGTAGAGCTGGGGTTTGAACCAGGCCATGTCGTTCTACAGTCCTACAGGGACAGGGGGGTAGCTTAAGATGTGTCCAGTGGGTCAGAGGAGACCTCAGATGAGCAGAGGTCTGGCGATTGAGCTGACATGGTGAATGGGTCCTGTGAAACCCTGGGAGATATTTATAGAAGGAGCAGCTGGACTTGGAGAAGGAACAGTCTGAAGGCCAGGGATCTGTGAAATGCAGCCAGAGGCATGACACCAGGGAAAGCAGTGGTACCAACCCATTGTCCAGGCCTGGCTTCTTGGGGCATGTGTAGGGGACCATGGGTCTCCAGGGTGTCATGTCAATGAGGTAAACAGAGCTGGGAGAACTGTAGCCAACTGGGGACCTGTGTCCCAGCTGAAGGGACAGCTACGACTCAGCTGAGCTGGGGAAGAACTTAGGAACATTCTAGGAAAGTCCGACAGCGTGTCATGATAATTAGTATGTGAGGCCCAGATATGGCTCACCTGGCTCCTGACTTGTCCCCTCTAATTTCTCTGTTTATCTGGAGTTTCAGTTGTTACCCCTGGTGCTAGACAGAAGAAGAATAAAGTTATAACCACTTTGGAGAACTTTGGGGATATTTCTTATAAAGTTAACATACGCTTTCCCTATGGCTCAGCAATGCCACTCCTAGGATTTATCCAGAGACGTGAACATACGCTCACCCACAAACACTTGCACATGAGTGTCCCCTATGGCCTTATTTCTATCTGTCTCAAAGTGGAAGCAATCCAAGTGTCCATGGACAGGTGAGCAGGTAAACAACCGGGTACATTCATGTACCGTGGAAAACCATCACGCAAAGGAACAAAGTACAGACACACGCGACTCCACGAGTGCATTTCTGAAACATGCCAAGTGAAAGATGAACGAAAGGAAGAAGCCAGCCAGGTGTGGCGGCTCATGCCTGTCATCCTAGCTACTTGGGAGGCTGAGATCAGGAAGAGCGCAGTTTGAGGCCAGCCCAGGCAAATAGTGTGTGAGACCCCATGTCCAAAATAACCAGAGTAAAGTGGGCTTGAGCGTGGCTCAAGCAGTAGAGTGCCTGCTTTCCAAGTGCAAAACCCTGAGTTTAAACTCCAGTCCCACCAAAAAATAAATGAACAAATAAAAAAGAGCACATAAATGAGCCTTATGGTCCCATTTATATGAAGTTTAAGAACAGGAAAGATGACTCCATGGTGATAGAAATCAGAGAGCAGGAGCTGGGAAGTACGGGAAGGGGAGCAGAATGCCTTTTCTGGTGTGATGGAAATTTCTGTTATCTTGACTTGGGTGATAATTATATGGGTACATATTATTGTTAAAACCCATTGAATGGAATGGTTAGGATTTGGGCATTTTATTAAATTTAAACTATTCCTGTAAAAATGGGAGCAAATGGCCAGGCATGGTGGTGCATGTCTGTAAACCCAGAAAGGAGGGGGGCAGAAGTAGGAAGAGTGTTGTTGTCTGAGGCCAGCCTGAAAAAAAGTGAGACCCTGAATGAAAAATAAACTAAAGCAAAAAGGGCTGTGGGCTTGGCTCAGGTGGTACAATGCTTGCCTTGCAAGTGCAAGGCCCTGAGTTCAAACCCCACTACCACCAAAAAAAATGAGAGCAAATGTGTGAACAACAAAGTCAGTGCAACAATTGCTGCTCTGAGAGTGAAGATGGGTGACCCCCTCTCCAAGCTGTCACCTTCCAGGATTTAGTTCCAGCCTTTGTCACCAGCTAAGAGTGTTGGTCTTATGTCATATGCACTCCTGAGTTTTCAGAGAAAATCTGAAGTGTGGCTGCTTGGATGGACTCTCCTGATCGATAAGGTTTGGCAAGTGCATGTCCCTCAGTTGCTAACCCCGATTCCTTCCAGAACCATCTACGGCCTTTGAAAATCTCACCTCCCCCACCCCAGGGTGCTCTTCTCCACGCCTTGTTGTTTATTGTAGCAGCTGGAGAGAACAAACCCTAAACACAGAAACGGGTCACCAGCCCTGGACAGCAGGGCAGCGCGTTGGGAGGAAGACAAGAGCCAGTTTTGACTTGGTGACCCTGAGCCTGTGGGCGAGTCACGTGATGCTGTGGCCGCCTCCTTGCAATGCAGGTCACTGAATAAGGACTCGTGGGTGCCGTGTGGAGCACCTGGTCTGCAGTAGGGCTGAGTAAACCTGGGGGAACCCAAGTGACCCAGGAGCTGCCCACCCTGCACTTGGGGGCACCAAGAACTTTAGCCCTGCTCTCTCTCTCTAGGATGGCTTCAAAGAGGGGTACTGTCCTCTCTCCACTGTCCCCTGGCCCTACCTCCGCCGAGCTGCAGTTCTCAGAGCCTGGGTGACCTTCACTGTGGCAGCAATAGATGAGTATGAGGTAAAGAGCCCAGAGATGAGAATCAGGTGGGCCAGGGCCTCATCCGCTTCTCTGCTCCTCGCTGTGTGTCTGTGTGTAAATGACTTAAATGCTCTGAGCCTTGACTTTTTTCATCTGAAAGGGGAAGACGTGATAATGAAGACTGAGTGAGACAACATTCTTCACTGTTCTAAAAACTTCTGTTTCTTTCCTTCTCATTTACAAATGTCCAATGCAGTTTTCCAGAAGCTATGGGACACAAGACATCACAGCAGACTGAACGCAGAAGCAGGTGTAAGAAATCATCTGTCTTCTGTGAAATTAAACATTAAGGAAATCTGTGAGCTGGGTAAGAGAGGTGGAGATTGGGAGGTTCAAAGTTTGAGGCCAGCCTGGGCAAAAAGTTAGTGAGGCTCCATCTCAATCAATAAGCTGTGCGTGGTGGGGCATATCTATAGTTTAGCGACAAGGGAGGGCATATGAAGAAGGACTGTGGTCCAAGCTGACTCTGGCAAAAACATGAGACCCTACCTGAAAAATAAAATAAAAAGTAATGGAGGTTATGGCTTAAGCAGTAGAGTGACTGCCTAGCAATCACGAGGCCCTGAGTTCAAGCCCCAGGACCATCAGAAAAGAAAGGAAGAAAGGAATAAATTTGTATTATCAGAAAGATTTTTTAACAAGGTGAGGGATGGGGAGAGAAAGAGGAATAGATGATGTGAATGTGATCAACGTACATTATACGCATGTGTGAAAACGTCACAGTGAAACCCACCCACTGTACAATTAATATATACTAATAAGAACTGGTGGGGGGGGGAAGAAAATTTCAGAGCCCTACATGGTGGTGCACACCTGTAATCCCAGTGCTCAAGAGGCTGAGGCAGGAGGATCTTGAGTTTAAGGCCAACCTGGGCTGTACAGTGAGATCCTGCTTCAAAAAGCAAAACCAAACCAATCAAAATTTGCAAACACATAGAACAATGCCACTTTTCTCACTTTGGGGAAAAAAATGATTGTTTTGAATAAAAATGTTTATTTACCATGAAGTTGTATTTGATATTGTTCTTCTAATATTAATAAATATTTTAAAAATGTTTTTGAGTGTCTACTGTGCTAAATTATCTATAGATGCATCTCACCTAAGAAAGCTCTGTGGACTCGGTGTGGTGGGGCATGCCTGTAATCCTGGCTATTCTGAGGTAGAGACAGGAGGATTACAGTACGAGGCTGGCCAATTAAAAAGTGTAAGACCCTGCTTGAAAAAATAACTAAAGCCAAAAGGGCAGAGGCTGTGGCTCAAGTGATAGAGCACCTGCCTTAGAACACAGAGCCACCCGCAAGAAGCTGGAGTCTGCAGTGAGCTTCAGCACACTTGGAGGTCATAGGGTGGACCAAGGTCCTCTGGGTGCTGCAGTCTGAACGTTTGTCTTCAGGACTCACATGTTGAAAACATCATCTCCAAAGTCACATGTTAATGGTGTCTGGAGGAAGGGCTGTTGGTTGGTGAATGGATTAATCCATCTGGCTTAATGGGTTATCTCCAGAGTGGGACTGTTATAAAAGTTAGTTTGGCTTCTCAGTCTCTCTCTCTCTCTCTCTCTTCTCTCTGTCTCTCTCTCTCTCAGCAGAAGGCTACAGTGATGATCAAACAAGGGTTATAACTAAGGCCGGGAGCCCATCTTGAAAAAACCCATCACAAAAAAGGGCTGGTGGAGTGGCTCAGTTGTGTAGGTCCTGAGTTCAAACCCCAGTACCACAAAATAAATAAATAAATAAATAGATTTATAACTAAGAACTGAGAAGCAAAGCTAACTACGCCTGCCAGTGCAGAGGGAAACTGAGGCAAACTTAGTGACAATTGCTCACGGAACTCTGCAAGCGTTGATATGGTGGGTTTCAGCCATGAGGTCATGGATATGCACATATTGGACAAAAGCTCAAAGAATCCAACACTAGGTGACTTCTTCCTCACCCCAGCTGTCCAGCACAGCATGGAGATGCTGGACTGGGGCCAGGTGAGCATTTCCTGGGGGAGAACTGCAGAGAAGAAGGGACAAGCCAGCTGCACAGCCGCAGAATGGCTACTTCCCTTGTACCCACTCCTTTTCTCAAATAGTGCCCTGAGTCTCCTTGAGACTATGTAGAATGACACAGAGACTCTGCCTTCACTCCATGTAGCTCCTTGACCTTGGACCTCCAGCCTCCAGAAACACAAGCATAGCAAACCTTTATGCTTTATCATTGACCTAGGGTCTGGGATTCAGTTACAGCCACAGAAAACAGACTGAGATACCAGTGAACTAAACTTCCACCAGCACACCTCTGGGCGTTGAGTGGTTTTACTGACAACACATTGGGTTGGTAAGTTCCAGCATGGACCAGCCCATGGCACATGTAGATACCTGGGTTCTGCAGGTTGGTTAAATCCTGGCTCTAGGAATGTTGTGATTTATCTTGGGGTTGGGGACTGACCAGCAAAATCTGTTTCTCTCTTTCTGGACATGAGGCTAATTCCAGCCCCACTGTGGCCAATTCCTGCCCAGGGATGAGAAGGAACCTGACCAATGTGACTACTGCCTCTTGCTGGAGAGTCAGTTGCTGCCCTGGTCTTCCTGTGAGTCAGGATGGGGTCCCACTGGGAAGACAATAGCAGCCCTGCCAGCAGCCTGGGATCCTGGTGGGGCAAAGAGGCTACTGATTCAGACCCCCCACCCCAGACTGTGAAGTGAGGCAGAATGAACTTTGTTTCTAAGTCATGTTCTCGCCGGCTCCCTGTGTGACTTGAGTTTTTGGCACTGTGACAAAATACCCTAAGGGAGGGAGGTAGGTTTTACTTGGTCCCAGAAGGTTCAGCTCATGGTTGGCTGGCTCCCTTGTTTCTGGGCTGGGGGGGGCAGAGCAGCATGGCAGAAGGATGTGGTAGAGCAGAGCTGCTCTTGGTGGCCAGGAAGCAGAAAGAGAAAGATACAGAAAAGTGCCAGGAACAAAGTATATCCTTCCAGGACACAACCCCAGTGTCCTGCTTCCTGCAGTGAGACCCCACCTGCCAGGAATGTCCATCAGTGGACCCATCCATGGATTAGGTCAGCTTTCTCTGGGGACCAACGGTTCAACACATGAGCTTTTTGGGGGACACCTCACACCCAAACCATAACAATTCCTTTGGTTTTTGGCCTGAAGCATTCACACCAAGCATTTGGAAGAGTGTCCACTGTCAGCACTGGGTGGATCTTGCAGCAGGGTCCTGCCATCCAGCTAGGGAAGACACAGCCACTCCAGCCTCAGCCCAGGAAATATGCACTCGACCTTCTGAATCTCCTGGAGATAGCAGAACCCTGGGTTATGCTTCTGGCCCAGTGACTTAGCTGGTGTGTGACCCGGGCAAGTAGGTTCACCTCCTCAAACTGCTTCAGCATCTGTGAAAAGAGGGAGAGGGGATCAATAGCACCTCTCCCTAGGGAGCAATGAGACTTGATTCTCCATTTTCAGTATTCCTAGGAGGCACCATCTCATAAATTTGCATCTGTTGAGGTTTTTCTTTTTCTTTTTTTGGTGGTATTGGGATTTGAACTCAAGGCCTTATGCTTGCTAGGCAGGTGCTGTACCACTTGAGCCACTCTACCAGCCCTTTCTTATGATTTTTTCTTGAGATAGGGTTTCTTGATCAATTTGCTTAAACCATGATCCTCCTGATCTCTGTCTCCTGAGTAGATGGGATTACATGTGGGAGCAACTGGAGCACTGCCTGGATTTTTTTTTTAAAGAATTTTTTTTTTTTTAGATTTAAGCAGGATCTCATTGGAACCCACTCATAGATATATTGCTTTGCAAAGCTTCTTTCAGCTGGGCACAGTGCCTCCCGTCTGTAATCCTAACTACTCAGGAGGCTGAGCTCTGGAGGACTGTGGGCATTACAAAAAAAAAAAGTTCATGAGACCCCATCCCAACCAATCAATAAAAACTGAGCGTGGTGCTGTGCACCTGTCATCCTAGGGAGGGTGGGAAGCTAAAAATAGGATCACTGTCCAGGCCAACCCAGGGGAAAAAGCTGGACCCCATCTCCAAAAAGAAAAAGGACACCTCAGCACGCCCCCTAGTGGCTGACTCTCCCACTTACAGCAAGTGCGTCCAGGGTGCAACACTGAATCAGCCCAGGGAGAGAAAATCCACAGCATGCCCTAAGGCCACTCTCCCAGAGTGGCTGCCGCGGTCATCCAAACAAAGGTTGTTTGCAAGGAAGGATGCTTTTATAATGCTATAATGCGAGACCAAAGGGAGTCTTTTTCAGGCTCATTTTGCAAGATGGCACTATGGGAGCATAAATGGTGCCCACAAAAGTGCACGTGTATAATCAAACATGAGTCCTGACATAGGCACACACTTAGGGCATTGTCACCACACAACAGCACTCATCATCCCTCCAAGTGTCTGTGAATTTTTATTTTTGGCGATAATTTGGTTTGAACTCAGGGCCTTGTGCTCACTAGGCAGGCTCTCAACCCTTTCGTAGTTTTCAAACAAGGTTTCATGTTTGTATCTGGGCAGCCCGGACCTTGATCCTCCTATTTACTCCTTCCCTGTAGCTGGGATGACAGGCATACACCACCATGCCCAGCTATTGGTTTAAGATGGGGTCTCATAAACTTTTAGGGGGAGGAAGGGCCTGAGGATGAGATATGTTTTTTCCAGGGCATGCCTCCAGTGATCTCCTTTCTCCAGCGAAGCCTCATCCTTTATTTTCCACCAACTCCCAAAATAGCACCACTGCTTAGGGACCAAGTCTGCAACACAAGTCTGTGAGGGACAATGACAGTTCATATTCAAACCATAGCAGATACCAGTGGGCACGCAGTGATGAACTGGTTCTAGACTTGACTGTGATGTTGGCTGGGTGACTCTGAATTGTGTCCTTTTATTGTTGTTTTGAGACTGGGTCTCACTATATAGGTTCAGGCTGGCCTTGAAATCTCCATCCTCCTGCCTCAATCTGCCAAGTGCAGATCTGTACCATTATGCCTGGCTGATTTCTATTTCTTCTTCTCCTCTTTCTCCTCCTCCTCTTTCTCTTCCTCCTCTTTTCCTTCTCCTCCTCCTCCTTCCTCTCCCTCCTTCTCCTTCTCCTCTTCTTCTACATCTTTTCTCCTCTTCCTCCCTCCTTTGTTCTTTCTTGTCCTTCATTTTTAAACAGTGCTGGCGATTGGACTTGGGGCCTCACACATGCTAGGCAAGTGCTCTCTAAGTCACATCCCCAGCCTGGATTGTCCCTTTAGATGAACGAATGTATGAGAGGTGACTCATATCTCTATAAGACTGTATGTATTTGTTTTAAGTAGCAAATACTCTTGGAGTGGGGGGTCAAATCCACAAAGACAAAACACAACCTACTTCTTCCTGAGGTGCCAGTACACCGAAAGCACCAACGTGCAATGGCTTTAGTCTTTCCACCTGCCAGTTCTAACCAGTCTCCATCCACCTGCTCAGCATCACTCCTGCTGCCTCCCACAAGCCCAGCTGCTTCCTTCCCCCTGCGAGGGCAGCTTCACTCTAGGATGTGAGAGTCTCTATTCCTTCCATTTCTCAAAAAAAAAAGAAAAAGAAAAAATCCAGAAGCAATACAAGGCCAGGTGTGACGGTGCACATCTATAATCACAGCACTCAAGATGTGTAGGCAGGAGAGCTCAAGTTCAAGGCCTGCCTGAGCTCAGAGAGAGACCTTCTCTCAAAACAAACGAAAAGAAGCAATGGAATGTGTGTGTGTTGGGGGGGGGTCTGTGTACAGAGATTTATCTCGAGAAATTGGCTGATGTGCTTATGGTAGTTGACAAGTCTAGAATCTGCACCTACTGGTGACATGGACACTCAGGAAGAGTCTATACTGCCATTCTGTCCAAAGACTACCTACTGCCAAATTCTATCTTGCTTGACAGAGGTATTTTGTTCTATTCAGGTGCTCAACTGATTGGATGAGGCCCACCAACCTTACAGAGGGCAATCTGCTTTATTCAAAATCCATTGATTTTAAAGGTTATCTCATCCAAGAACACCCACGCTGGCAGGAACATGGAGAGCATTGTATGAACACAGATCTGAGCATGGTGGCTCAGCCAGGCTGACACACAAAATCAGCCCTCAAAGATTCTATCTCGCTGATGGTGAAACTCCATTCTCAATCTGGACTGGAAGGTTCCCACCTCCTCCTCCTCCAAGCACAGCTCCTCCATTGAGCTCACGCCCCTCTTGCTGGTGTCCTTCTAGACCCCCGGGGCCCACACAGGCACCTCACCTGGTGCGGTTTCTGTCTCTGCCTCTTTCTGCACCTCCTCGTGCACACACACACACACACACACACACACACACACACACACACACCACACAGGCCAGCTGGCGCCCTCCAGGGTGGCCAAGAAATGGCTCAGACTCGGCTTTCTTCTGCAACTCTGCCTGTTAGTGCTTAAGAAGGAAGTGCGTGCCTTCTTCTTCTCTTACCACCTCTCTCTGGGCTTGCTCGCATCTTAGTCCTTTTTCTGCTGCTATAACAAAGCATACAAGGCTGGAGAACTCATATAGAATATAGAGGTTTATTTAGCTCACTGTTTGGAGGCTGAAGAGTTCAAGAATGGGGTGCCAGCATGGACATGGCATCCAGTGAGGGCCTTCCTGCTGTGTTATAACATGACAGAGGACACTCAGCCATGGGAGACACTCCTTTAAAAACCCATTAATCCATTAATTGAAGAGCGGATTGACTTTTCACCTCCAAATACCATTAGAACATGAATTCCTGGGGAGATATATACCCAAGTCACAGCACTCGAGGAGCCAGGGCACCAGAGGACAAACATCCATCTCCTTTCCTTGTCTTCGCAGCTTGCAGAGTGGTTCTTGGGAAGTCCCCACCTCAGCCTCTCTTCTGGGTAGAGAGCATCATGCTCAGGCATATGCAGGTCACTTTGGGAGTGAGCCCCTTCTAAGTCTCACCTTGTTCTGTCTCTCCCACAGGGATGAGGGGTGCATAGCCCCCTGGGAAGCCCTGAATGTGGGAGGAGTTGCTGAGCCCACTGTTGTCAGCCCGGCAGGGAGAGGCTCCTGGTGGCTGTGATGAGAAGGGTCCTCTTAGGTGAGGTCAAAGTCAGCAAGGAGATCAATGACCCTGCAAAGACTTGGAGGCTGGGAAGTGGCCCACTGGGACTGTCATGGTCCCTGCAGGGATGATGGAGATGGGGAGAGGTGGTGAAGAACCGCGGTAAGTGAGTGATGCTCAGGACAGGCTGCCCTTCCTCTGCAGGCCCAGCTCTCCTTCCCAGACAACTGACATGGTCTGCAAACATAGCCAATTGTCCTTAGAGGGTAGGAGGTGCCCTGGTTGAGAGCCACTAGGGACGGGGAAGGTTTACCTGAAGTGGCACCTGGGCCTGAGGAGGGATCAGCAGGTACAATCCAGCAGCTGGGGCAAGTGATTCAAAGAGCAGAGGTCCTGAGGCAGAAGTGAGGGTTGGCAGTTGTGGACATGCTGGCTGGCAGGCAGTGGTGAAGACTGGGTATGTCCCTAACTGCCGCAGATTGACCACTGGCGGGATTGCAAACATGACAGTCGTGTGACCGAGTTAAGGGCAGGGCCCTAGATTTAGGGTGTGATCTGGGGAGGACAGGTGTCACATCTCCACTGGAGTGGTGGCTGTGTGGGTGTATGCCTTTTCCCAAATACCTTGGACTGTACTCTTTAGATCTGGACATTTTATTGTATGAAAATTCAGCCTTGATTTGTAAAAAGGCAAAAAGCCAAGGATTGTGGTGGTTTCTGGATGGATTGTGGGGCAGAAAGGGAAGCTGGCAGAAGAGGGCAGAGGTCATGAGGTAGAGGTGTCAGGGATGGGGAGACCATCATGAATCTGCTTCAGAGATGGGCTGAGCACTGGACAAGGGATTGGACTTGAGGCTGGCCTGGTGAGAGGTTCAATCTAGGCTGGTCTAACTCTGAAGGCCACATTAATCAGTAACAACTCTGAAGGTCAAGGATGGGCAAGTGGAAAGAGCTTTCTCTCACCCCAGTGCCTGACCACTCAGATGTTCCCAACTTCAGCTTCTGTAGGCTGCCTCCACTGTCACTTACTTAAAAGCTTCTTTAAATTTGGCTCACTTAAAAAGTAAAAAATCAGCCAGGTGTGGTGTGCATGCCTGTGACCCTAGAACTTGGGAGGCAAAGACAGAAGGACCACAAGTTTGAAGCCAGCCAGCTTGGGCAATACAGTGAGACCTGTCTCTCCCCACCCCACCACTTTTGTTTTTGGTAATGCTGGGGATGTAACCCAGGGCCTGTGCATGCTAGGTAGGAGCTCTACTACCGAGCCACATCTCCAGGCCCTCAAATGTATTTATTTCAAAGGAAACCTTAATAAACCAATAGGGGGCGATAAAAATAAGCCCAAGAAAACCAATGTTACTAAGCTAAAAGTAAGACAGGCAAAACCTCAAAAGGTCTGAAAAGTTCCCAAAGAGAGAAACTGGGTTTCTGATACTTACGCTTGGAGGATCAGTGGTCAATGCTAGTACTCGCAGTACTAAAACAGAGATTCGAAAATGGAAATGAATAGCAGAGCACTCCATGAAGAAGCCCAGTCCACCCTTGGACAGCCAGGGGTCACTACTGAGCCTGGGAGACCGATGGTCTGGTCCCCATAAGCCCACCTAGCATTGATCCTAGGAGGGCCTTGGGGATCACTCATTGGCTTTTTTGTTTTACCCTCTTTGTGGGACTGGGGTTTGAACTTGGAGCTTTGTGCTTGTGAAGCAGGGGCTCTACTACTTGAGCCACATCTCCAGTCTGTTTCGCTCAGGATATTTTAGAGATGGGGTCTTGAGAATTATTTGCCTGGGGCTGGCCTCAAACTGCAATCCTCCTGATCTTAGACTCCCAAGTGGCTAGGACTAGTTACCAGCAACCAGCTCTTTTCCTCTCTTTCCCCATTTTGTAAATTTTTTGTTTGTTGGTAGCAATTTGCTCTGTTGTCAACATTCAAATAGGCAGGCATTCATAAAACAGGGGGAAAAAACCACTTCAAACTGCCAAATAATGTTTTTACCTGTTACTTTTCAGAAACTTGGAAATCAGGAACCTTGGCATTTGCTAATAGCATTAAAAACATCTACTGTTTCAGAAAATATTCTTTGGTGATTGAAACATTCCCAGCTGGTTTACACTGTTTGAAATTTTTAATGGATCACTGTAGATTCCCATGCAGCCCTAAGAAGTAAAACAGAGCTCTCATGTATTCTTGACTCAGTCTCCCTCAGTGGTAACATCTTGCAAAACTGCCAACATTTGTTAGGGTACAAATGTTAGGGTACAAGTGTTAGGGTACAAGTGTTAGGGTACCTTTGAGGCTTGCAGCCCACTCAGCCTAAAAATGGCTGTGACTAACATGACCCTTGGGTGACCCGAGCTGACACTGGAACAAAGAGCTGGGGCAGTTTCTGGGAACAGGGACTGTTTCTGGTTAATCGTGCTAAATGGTATGTGAGTCATTGTGTCGAGGCACCGGGTGTTTATCTTGCACAAGTTATCTTACCCTACCACCAGGATATGGGGGAGGAGGGGGGGGAACATGTCAAAAATATGTGACTGCAAGGGCCATGGAGAATTGCCGTGTGACTATGATTGATGCTTAAAAGGGTATAAAACCAGCTTGAACTTTACAGCGGGGTCCTTGTTGAAACCTGCTGCATCAGGCGACTACTCGGACCCCAGCTAGCTGGAAATAAACCTCGCTCTGTGGCTTACATTGTCGTGAGTGTCTTTTGCCCTCTTGGGGGGTGGTCGACCTTGGACCCCAACACCTGGAGGCCCCAGTGAGATCGACCCCTCCCTGAGAAGAACAAACGGCCGATACCGAGGTTTAGTTGGGAAAGACCGCGGAAGGAGGATTGGCCACCTCCGTTTGGAGGGACTTAGAGTACACGTCTGAATTTGGTTGAGAATTCTCGTTGAGTGGAAGGAAGGGGTTACAGCCCTGGAGGCTTCACTATTGGAAGTCGTGGGAGACATCCCCGACAGTCAGGAGCCGCGCCGGCATCCTCAGTGGATGCCGTTTGGGCAGTCTTTGGGTAAGGATCCAGAGTCTGGTGTGAATGGAATTGCGCCTGTGAGAGTAGTCTGGTTGACCGGCCGGTACTTGTGCATGTTAGAGAGTCCTGTGCGAATTTGTTTGTCTGCTGGAATTGTCTCTCTTGTTCTTTGTTGTCTCCTCTGTCCCTTTCTCCTGATCATCATGGGACAGGCTCAGGTAACTCCTAAGACCCTTTTTCTGAGTCATTTTTCAGAAATCCGCTCTAAGGGACACAATTATGGTGTGGAGATTAAGAAAGGTAAGTTTGACACCCTTTGCTCAGCGGAATGGCCAACCTTCAATGTAGGCTGGCCTCCTCAAGGTATCTTCTCCTTGGACATGATTAAGAAGGTCCGAGACATCATTAATAGACCCGGTCTTCACAGCCACCCTGATCAATATCCCTATATCCTTATGTGACAGACTTTAGTAGAGGACCCTCCTTCCTGGCTGTGGCCATTTATCCATGAGTCACCTACAGACCGGCCTACGATACTGGCCATGTCAGGGAACACCCCCACTCCTGTTAATTCCCCTAAGAAGCCTATTCTGCAGGAAGAACCAATTCTCCATCCGTCCTTGATAGACTTAGATTTTGAAGTAAACCCCCCGCCATATGCCGCTGCCGTGCCGCTCCAGCCAGAGGCAGCTGGCCCCCCTGAGCCTCCCCACTTGTCAGCCTCCCCATCTGCGCCCCCTGCCCTGGTCTCCAGACCGGCAAGGGGACTCAGGCCCCGTAGGCAGCAAGAGGAAACCCCAGAGGAGGAGCCCTCCTCCACTTCCACAGGGGCCCCCATCCTTCCGGTGTGAGCCCTGGGTGGTGCTGGTCCCGATGAGGACGCACTTATCAGTATTGGCCCTTTTCAAGTAGTGACCTGTATAACTGGAAAGCCCAGAATCCTCCTTTTTCTGAGGACCCTAGAGGCCTGGCTGATTTGTTCGAGTCCATTTTGCATACTCACAGTCCCACATGGGATGACTATAAGCAGCTCCTTAAGACTCTGCTCACCACTGAGAAACGGGAGCGGATTCTCACTGAAGCCAGAAAGAATGTCCCGGTGACAATAGACGACCAACCACCCTGCCGAACCTGATTGATGATCATTTTCCTTTAAACAGACCCAACTGGGACTATGGGGACGCAGAAAGTAGGGAGCGTCTCTGGGTCTACCGCAAGACTCTTATGGCAGGCCTCTGGGTGGCAGCTCACCACCCTACCAATTTGGCTAAGGTTAAGGCAGTAATGCAGGGGGAAAATGAAAGCCTGGCCACATTCCTTGAGTGTCTTTATGATGCATACAGACAGTATACCCCTCTAGACCCACTAGCAGAGGTGAATCAGTCAGTCGTGATAATGTCCTTCATAAATCAGGCTGTCCCAGATATCAGGAAGAAACTATATAAACAGGAAGGGCTTGGGGAAATGACTATCCGGGATCTGATGAAAATAGCTGAAAGGGTTTTTAACACCCAAGAAACCCCAGAAGGACGAGAGGATAGAATCAGGAAGGAGAATCAGGAACTACAAGAAAGGATTCGGAAGGAGGACAGGGAACACCAGAGTAAGGAAAACAAGAAACAGCAAAAGGAGATGGCTAAGATATTACTAGCAGGAGTCCAGGGTCTGGCTGGACCAAGTCTTGGACGGACCGGCCCAGCACGTCTCCGAAGAGATAGACCCAGGCTAGACCAGGGACAATGTGCCTATTGTAAGGAATATGGACACTGGAAGAAGGAATGTCCCAAACTCCAGGGTCGTCCGGGACCAAATAGGAGGCCCAATAATGACGCCCAGGTCCTGTTAGCCAAAATGGACAATGACTAGAGGGGACAGGACTCGGATCCCCTCCCCGAGTCTTGGGTAACCATATATGTGGAGGGGAAGCCCATGAGATGCATGGTGGACACAGGGGCCCAATATTCAGTCCTTAATAAACCTACTGAGCCACTGTCAAAAAAAATTAGTCTAGTACAGGGAGCAACTGGGTCCAAGGCATATCAATGGACTAGCAAGCATCAGGTGGATTTGGGCCGGCATCAGGTGACCCATTCCTTTCTGGTCATTCCTGAGTGCCCTGCCCCCCTTCTGGGATGTGATCTACTAACTAAAGTGAGGGCTCACATTCATTTTGAGCTGGACAGTATCAGGGTGACGGATGGACAAGGACAGCACCTTCAAGTCTTGACCACGTCTCTCGAGGATGAACATCGCTTATTCTCCTTGCGGGACCCTCCCCCAGAACCTATTGAGTGGCCCCCTGAAATGGCTTATTGGATTCAAACCTACCCCCAGGCCTGGGCAGAAATAGCAGGTGTGGGGCTGGTGAAACATTGAGCCCCGGTAATAGTAGAACTCAAGGCTTCGGCTCAGCCTATCCAAGTCCGTCAGTATCCCATGTCTTCTGAGGCACGGAGGGGGATTGCCCCTCACATAAACTGTCTCCTGGAGGCCGGAATATTACGGCCCTGCCATTCTGCTTGGAACAATCCACTCCTCCCCGTTAAGAAACCCGGAGGGAAAAGACTATAGGCCAGTCCAAGATTTAAGGGAAGTAAATAAGAGGGTCAAGGATATCCACCCCACAGTCCCCAACCCCTATACCTTGCTGAGCCATTTGCCCCCCTCCCATGTTTGGTATACCACTCTGGACTTGAAGGATGCTTTTTTTAGCATAGCCCTGGCACCCAACAGTCAACACATTTTTACCTTCGTGTGGCATGATGAAAATACAGGAACCCCTGGACAGCTAACATGGACTAGGCTTCCACAAGGTTTCAAAAACTCCCCTACTCTGTTCAATGAGGCTCTTAATCAGGATCTGGACTCATATCGCCAGAGCCACAGTTCCGTCACACTTTTGCAGTATGTAGATGACTTGCTTCTGGCAGCTGCATCTAAAGCTGAGTGCCGGCAAGCCACTGGAGACCTCCTCTAGGAGCTGGGGAAATTGGGCTATCAGGCCAGTGCAAAGAAGGCTCAAATTTGTAGACAAACAGTCACCTACCTGGGGTATGAACTAAAAGAGGGAACCAGATGGTTGACGAATGCTATGAAAGAAACTATTCTCAGACTCCCTGTCCCCACCTCGGCTCGAGAAGTCCGTGAGTTCTTGGGGATGGTGGGCTACTGCAGGGATGTGGATATGGGGGTATGCTGAACTGGCAAAACCCTTATATGAGGCAACTAAGGACAAGGCCCCTTGGGCATGGGGGCCAGATCAACAAAAGGCCTTTGAGGAGCTCAAGGCTGCCCTCCTGAGAGCCCCAGCCCTGGCGCTGCCAGACCCTCTGAAGCCCTTCACCCTCTTTGTGGACGAAAGGAAAGGGATAGCGAAGGGGGTACTAATGAGCACCTAGGGCCCTGGAAGCGTCCAGTTGCTTATCTATCCAAAAGGTTAGACCCAGTTGCAGCGGGCTGGCCCCCATGCCTGCAGATCATAGCGGCAGTTGCCTTAATGGTGAAGGATGGGGATAAGCTCACCTTTGGGCAACATCTGAAGGTGGTAACACCCCATGCAGTAGAGGGGGTCCTAAAGCACCCTCCAGGTAGATGGATGACCAACGCCCGACTGACTCATTACCAAGGGCTTTTGCTGGATGATCCCCACATCCTCTTCTCTGAACCAGTCTCTCTGAACCCAGCCACCTTGCTGCCAAATCCAGACCTGGAAGCCCCTCTACATGACTGTCAGGAGATCATAGCTGAAATCACCCAAGTGCGCCCTGATCTCCAGGATTCAGCCCTACCCAACAGTGAGCTGGTATGGTATACAGATGGGAGTAGCGTCATCTCGGATGGGGTGCGTAAGGTGGGCGCAGCGGTGGTGGACCAAAGTGGGAGCATAATTTGGAGTGCCCTGTTGCCCCCGAGAACCTCAGACCAGAAGGCCGAACTGATAGCGTTGGCAGAGGCACTCGAGTGGGCTGAGGGAAAACAAGTGACTGTTTATACCGACAGCCGTTATGCTTTCGGCACCGTCCATGTACATGGCGCCATCTACCGGGAAAGGGGTTTCATTACAGCGGAAGGAAAGGAGCTACGTAACCTCCCAGAGACTATTGACTGCGGTACAGAAGCCCCAAGCTGTTGTGGTAGTACATGTTCCTGGTCACCAATCTGCCCAGACTCCGGAAGCTACAGGGAACCGGCGAGTGGACAAAGCAGCCCGAAATGCTGCTTTGGCCACCACGACCCTAGCGCTGACCTTACCTATGCCCAAGCTTCCACGCTTGCCACCGCAACCCGAGTACACAAACAGTGGATTCAAGATCACCGATGCCCGGAGCCCAATCGGCAAGGCTGGTATCGTGGTATCGAAGGGCGGCTGATCCTTCCTGAAAAGTTAGGACTGGTTTTCCTCTCCAATTTACATCAAGCCAACCATTTAGGCAAGAAGAAACTACTTGACCTCCTCGAGTCGGCCCGCCTCCGGTTCCCGCATCAAACAGCCCAGATTCAAAAGATTGTGGACCAATGTGCCGGGTGCCAGGCTATGAAACCCAGCAAAAGGGGACTCCTACATACAGGTACACGGGTACAGGGAAGGGCGCCGGGATGGAGCTGGGAAGTGGATTTCACTGAGGTGAAGCCGGGAAGGTATGGGTATAGGTATTTGTTGGTTCTGATAGACACCTTCTCAGGCTGGGTGGAGGCTTTTCCTACAAAACGAGAGACTGCCCAGGTTGTAGCTAAGGTTTTGCTGGAGGAAATCATACCCAGATATCACATCCCCAAAACTCTAGGCTCTGATAACAGTCTGGCTTTCATCAGTAATGTCCTACAAGGACTGGCCCAGGCAGTGGGGACTAATTGGAAACTGCATTGTGAATATAACCCCCAGAGCTCAGGGCAGGTAGAAAGAATGAATCGGACCCTGAAGGAGACCTTATCTAAATTAGCCATCGAGACTGGTGGAGACTGGGTGGCCCTCCTACCCTATGCCATCTTCCGGGTTTGAAACTCACCATATGTACATGGATTGACACCTTTTGAGATTCTATATGGGGCTCCGCCCCCCATTGTTGTCTGAACTCTACCGGACCAAGACCCCAGTATGGCCCCAAATTACTTGGCCAGCTTAAAAGCCCTACAGGAGGTCCAATGAGAAATCTGGCCCTTAGTGTGCTCCTTGTATGAGACAAAGGATGCATCAAACCCGGAACATGGCATCATCACAGCAGATTGGGTATGGGTAAAGAGACACAAAGCCTGCACTCTGGAAGAAAGATGGAAAGGTCCTTACCTGGTCATTCTGGTTACCCCCACTGCTCTTAAGGTTGACGGTGTCGGGCCTTGGGTCCATCATTCTCACGTGCGTCAAGCCAGTCAGCAAGAACAGAAAGAGGCTAAAGAGTGGACCACATGACGGCACCCAGATAACCCATTGAAGCTAAAGCTTTTGCGGCCCCGGGGACATGCAGAGTCTTCAAGAGCAACCACAGATGGGTTGGCTGATCGCTCTGATCTTGCTCAGCGCCCAGAGCAAGAACCTCGTAGAAACCAACCCTCACCAGCCCTACAAGCAAATCTGGATACTCACCGACAGGGAGACCCATACCACCCTTAACGAGACTACTCACATTGCCCCTATAGGAACTTGGTGGCCGGAACTTCAATTCTGCTTTAGAGACATCAATCCTGCCTACAAGTCTACCGCCCCAGAGTCAGCCTGATGTTATGGTTTTTATGCTTGCCCCGGCCACAAGAAAAGCAAAGACTGTGGGGGGATACAATACTCCTTGCATGTGTCACATCCAACGATGGTGAATGGAAGTGGGGGGTATCAAAACCAGACCTGGTCAAATTTGCCTTTGTAAATGGGGTACCATGGGGGCGCAGAATTCCGTTACCCACCCATGGATGCCAGCCCACCGATACAGATAGAATCAAGGTCACTTTCACTGACAATGGCAAAAGGGACACCCCTGGGCGGGTACAAGGCAAAGTGTGGGGACTTGTGTTTTATAAATATGGTGGACATTCTGGCTCAACCGTAGCAATCAGATTAAAAGTTGAGCCCATGGGGCCACCTTCCAAAACGGTAGGCCCCAACAAAGTACTCAAGCCGCCCTATGTAGAGCTGCCTCTCTGACCTCGCACAACCCCAGTCCCTTCCTGGCCTCACACAAATGCTAGTATTGAAACTCCAGGACATCTAGGCACTGGCTCTCCCCTGGGAAGGCCCAGCCCCACGACCGGGACCACAGACCCCCTCTGGAATTTGGTAAATGCTGCATTCCTAACATTGAACCACACCAACCCTAATATGACTACCTCCTGCTGGCTGTGCTATGATGTGAGGCCCCCATTCTATGAGGCAATAGGGCTAAATGTCACCTACAATGTCTCGACTAGTGAAAACCCCACTCAATGTTCCTGGGGAAACCATAAGAGAGGTCTGACCATACACCAAGTGAGCAGCCAAGGAACCTGCTTAGGGAAGGTGCCGGTGGGAAAACAGGACTTATGTGCTACTATGAATACCAATCCCACCTGGGACAATGATACTAAATGGGTAATTCCAAAAGGCAATGGATGGTGGGTATGCTCACAGTCTGGGCTCACCTCTTGCCTATCAACTAATGTGTTTAACGGCTCTAAGGAATTCTGTGTCCTAGTGACTGTGCTGCCCCACATCATCTATCATTCTGAGGAGAGCCTATATTCATATTGGAATACAAGAACAGATGAGAGAAATAAGAGAGCCTATTTCTGCATTAACCATTGCTACCCTACTTAGCCTAGGAGTGGCTGGGGCAGGAACCAGCATAGCATCCCTGGCTACTCAACATAAAGGAATGTCCTCGCTGTGCGCAGCCATAGATGAGGATATAGAGAGGATAGAAGCCTCCATTAGTCACCTAGAAAAATCCCTTACCTCTCTGAGGTAGTGCTTCAGAACCGATGGGGCCTAGACTTATTGTTCCTCCAGCAGGGGGGACTATGTGCAGCCCTAGGGGAGGAATGTTGTTTTTATGCTGATGATTCAGGGGTAGTTAGGGATTCTATGGCTAAAGTGAGGGAAGGACTGGCAAAAAGGAAACGGGAAAGGGAAGCCCAAAAAATTGGTTCGAAGCTTGGTTCAATAGGTCCCACTGGTTCACTACCTTGGTATCTACCCTGGTGGGCCCTCTGGTCATACTACTGCTTATCTTAACCTTTGGTCCTTGTATTCTGAATAAGCTAGTGACCTTCGTGAGAGATCAAATTAACACAGTCCAACTAATGGTCCTGAGACAGCAATATGAACAGTTACCTAGCCCTGAGGATGTTTACGCTCGTCGCCTAGATGAGCATGATTCCTCATTATGAACAACTAAAGGGGGGAATGTTAGGGTACCTTTGAGGTTTGCAGCCCACTCAGCCTAAAAACGGCCGTGACTAACATGAGCCTTGGGTGACCCGAGCTGACACTTACTGGAACAAAGAGCTGGGGCAGTTTCTGGGAACAGGGACTGTTTCTGGTTAATCGTGCTAAATGGTATGTGAATCATTGTGTCGAGGCACCGGGTGTTTATCTTGCACAAGTTATCTTACCCCACCAGGATATGGGGGAGGAGGGGGGGAACATGTCAAAAATATGTGACCGCAAGGGCCATGGAGAATTGCTGTGTGACTATGATTGATGCTTAAAAGGGTATAAAACCAGCTTGAACTTTACAGCAGGGTCCTTGTTGAAACCTGCTGCGTCGGGCGACTACTCGGACCCCAGCTAGCTGGAAATAAACCTCGCTCTGTGGCTTACATTGTCGTGAGTGTCTTTTGCACTCTTGGGGGGTGGTCGACCTTGGACCCCAACACAACATCCCATCACCCAACTTGACTCAGATGTCCCTAGTTTTACTTGGACTTGAATGTACAGGTATGTGCTCGAATTTAGTTTGATGTGACTTCCTCATCGCTCATGTAGGTTTCTGTGTCCACTTCAACAATCAAGACACTGACAGTTCCATCACCAGAAGGATCCCTTGTGGGGCCAGTAAGTCTGGCTGCTTGGTGACTCTCTGAAGAAAAGCAATGTGACTGCCAGGGTAGCACATGGGCAACATGCAGTTGTGGGAGGCAATGGCCCAGTCAGAGGCATCGGCAGGTAGGACTCAGAAGCAGCAGTTGCTCAGGGAAAAGAGGTGCTATTATTTAAGAGCGAGGCAAAAATCAAAACCAGTTATTTTTCTTTTTTAAATCAAACACTTTATTTCCACATTACAAGCGCAAAAAACTCCCAAACACTTCAACAATACAATGAACGCAGTTATGAAGTTATATACTACTCAAAGCCCCAAAAGGTCAATCAGCTTAACGTTCCAAACATCTCCAGACGTGGTTTTTCAAAAGCTACCTTTGGTTTTTGGAAAAACCAGTATGGAAGTCGATATACAATGGATGCAGTGAACAGCTGCTTATATCAAGGTGTCCAATGACATTAGCTTATACCTGGCAAGCTGGAGCGTGATCTGAAGTCACACACTAAAATACATACACAGGTTCTGCCCCAGAGCTCCAGCAGGGAGGAGCGAGGGCCTGAGGGAAGAAAAGGCCAGTCCAGGCTGTGGCGTTTCCCACTGTGTGGCAGAGGTATGAGAGTTTAACACTAGTACACTGTCAAGTCATTAAGCTTCATGTTCCAAAGGGTCCTGCTGAGGCTGAGATGGGCACAAATGGTGGGAAGATGAAGTCACAGAAGAGGTTTTGAGCAACAAGATCCCAAGGATGCTCAACAGGGCGAGAGGAGCGAGCTACAGTTTCCCATTGTTCTCACATTATCTCAGGGTGAAATTGTGGATAAGTTCAGATAAAAGGTTCAAATATTTGCTTAGATTTTTAATCAGTTGCTTTATGAGAACCCTCATACGTAGCAACTTTAAAACTTTTGTTATAAAAAAGAGCCTACAAATAAATTCACAAAAAAGAGACAATTAATGTTGAGCAGCCAAAAAGTCATGGTTTATTATATCTGAAGAAATTTCATAATTCAAACACAACCAAACTGTACATTTTACAATCACATTCTATTTGTAAACAGTTAAAAGCCACTGACTTCTTTTGCATCTTAGGACACAAACAGTTAGAATCAAGGCAATGAAATGATGGCAAATTCTGTACTGTTAAAAGTTTTACCCTTGTTTAGTCTCTCTTCTTTGACTAAGCAAGCATATAATACCATTTGTGGGCAAAAAAAAAGGGGGGGGGATTTAAAAATGGTGTAACTCGTTAGTTTGCAACAACATTTAAAATTCTCTTTATACAACAAACAACTCTGTAAGCCCAAATAGCTTGGTTACAGTATGCATAGTTACTGATTTCGGCTTAAGGTACAACAGTTAAACGCTAACACAGTCACAGGAGAGCAGAAACATACAGAGCCTCTTGATGGGGTCACAAAAACCAATTACCTATTGATCATTAGCAAACCATCATCACTCACTAATAAAAAGACAGCGTCTGAAAGCAGAATGTCAAACTCCAGCTTTAAGCATTTTTTTGTTTTTTCTTTTTTTTGGCAGAGAAAATTCTTAAACAGAGCAATATGTAGTATCAGTGCTAAAGTTGGGGTTTTCTTTTTTCCTATAAGAAACTACAAGGAGATTTTTTTACTGGGGAACTGGTTTTCCTGAGAACCATGCTCTTTGATTTAGGACAGGAATAGAAAAACAAAAGAACATGGCCAAATGCTGCTCCTTTTTCCCAGAGATAGAAAGCATCTTTTAAATCATCCTCCATTTTTTTTTTGTCTTTTAAATTTTTTTTAAATGATGGAAGAGTAAACATTTTTTTTTCTCAAAAAACAAACAAAAAAATCTGTAAACAAGAAGGTTCGACGTGGGAACCCTCAAAACAAAATGGAAAGCCTATTCAAAGTGCAGGGCCCGTCCTGGGAGGCAGGTGGGCTGCAAGTCACAGCTGTGGCCACAGTTTTTCAAACTGCAGAGCGAAATTCTTTAGTTTTACAACATGAAAAAACTGGTGCAATACTTTCATTAGTAATCCTAAGTCAGTATCATAACTTGATCTTTTAAACTCCACGATACCACAATAAGGTAGGCAACATCAAGGCATAGTAGAGAGCGCACGCCTTTTAAGAACATCCTTGAGTAAACATTTACACTGGAACAGCTGCTCCCCCATATTGCCGACTAGACGGAGGGAGCATCATTCAGTGCAAAGGTAAAAGCTCAGACATTATCAGCCCGAAAATGGTTTTGCAAAAAAAAAAAAAAAAAAAAAAAAAAAGGGCGGGGGGGGGAAGAAAAAAAAGGGGAGGTGGGGTGGGGTGTGGGGCTAAAAAAGAAAGAATCTGAAGGCAAACATGATGAATGTACACAAGTGAGCTCATTCTAATACGGTTTAGCAGGTATGGCGCCATTTGGGAGTGTAAATAGATAGATACCTTTTCACATTATAATATCGGCCTGCATGATTCAAGTATTCAAACTGATATGTTTTGGGGAAAAGAAAGTGGAAAATGTGCAGAAAACAGCTGTCCCACAGGCGGCCCCTGGCTGCAGGCGTTGAGCCCAACTCAGTGCTCCTTTCTTTTGCATCTTGAGGTCACAGTTTGTGAGTCTACACCACGCCGTTACATGGACTCCCCACCCCCACCCAGGTGGTCAACAGAAAGAAAAGCATTAATGGGGGATGGGCTGCTAATTCCCCGGGGGTCGCTGCTGCTCGGAGGACCCCAGAGGCTTGTGGAATAATGTGGGGTCCCCCAGAGGGAAGTGCCGTGAAGGTCTCCACAGTTAGTTCCCGACAGCCCAGCACCATTCCAGTGATTGAGATCGGTCCGGCTGGAGAATGAGTGGGAACAGTCGAGGGAGCCCAGCCGGCTTTGGCTGGACCCAAGAGACTGCCAGCCGGGAGAAGGGGTCAGAGACTGACTTTGTGCAAAGAAACGACTGATTTCCTCTTCACTGGCAAACTCAGCAAGAATAGTAGTGTTCCCCAATACACACCTAGGGAAAAGCACAGCAGCACGAGGGCCCTGTTAGAAATGCAGGGGACAGCACACCACAGAACTGGGGTTCCAGTCCTGGGCGCACGTAGACAGGTGGGGCTTGGTTCTCCTGGGCCTGATGCCACACCCACGGAAGTCTCCTTCATGAGTGCTTTACAGGGTCAAGATCAGACTATCTTCTGTAGGCCAAGGCAAGGGATCCTCCAGGGCCTTTAAAAATTGTTTTGATAGAAGGTCTCCCTTCATTGCCCAGAGTGGCCTCAAATTCCTGGTTTAAGTGATCCTCCCACTTTGGCCTCTCAAGTAAGTGGCTCCAGTTGTCAGGAGGCATCTCAGTGGAACCGTGCCCTGCCCAGGCTGATTCTACCAATGTTCCCAACATGGTCAATGGCTACTTACATGTGCAGAGACTTTTGTGCCTTCACTACCTCTTCTTTTGAACTGTAACGGACCAGCGCATTTCCATGTGGGAGGTTCAGGTGGAATGTTATCAGTGGGCCATGCTGCATGCACAGGGTTCGCAGAGTAGAGCCATCAATCTAGAACAGAGTGAGGGCCACAGTTAAAGGGGCATTGTGATGGTGTCCCAGCTCTGGTCCTCTCTCACATGGCTATGGTGCCCCTCCCCACACCCACTGGGCCAAGAGCTGTACCATTGTGGCCTCTAGACTCCTGGGCACTCCCCAGACCCCCAGTTCCTCAGTTAGCCATTGGCCCTGCTGTGCTATCATGTCCTGTCCCTAAAGATAGGACCTACCAGTGAGGGGGAAGGGGCTAAGAAAGTGCTGGAACCTAATAGGGCAAGCTAGGGGTTCTTAAAGTGCAGTACACAAATCACTGCATCAGCCATGTGAACACTTCCAAAACTACAGAGCCCAGGCCCCAGTTGGACTACTGCATCATCTCTGGGGTGAGACCAAGCAAAACTTGTGCTTGTGGTTGGTTCCTTCCAGGGAATAGTGTGAGAAGCACTAGATCAGACCTGGGTAATGCATATAGTCCCTTCTCTGTCCTCTGCCAGCTCTGTCTCAACATATCCCAGACCATGCAGTGTCTAGCACTCTTACCTGAGGTGTAAGGTTTTTCAGAACAAGCCAATTTGTTATTCTCCCTGAGCTGCTCTCACCCCAGCTGGAACCTTAATAAAGGGAGAAGGGAAAAAATCAGCCTTTCAGGAGGTCTTCCCAACTTTTTCCCAGGCCCATGGAATGAGATCACTCCAGCCTTGACCAGGTGCTGGCTCCCAGTATAAGTGGTTCTACCTGAGCAGGCAGCTCAGTACATGGGAGGGCAAGTGTGTCACAGAAGCCTGTATTCCACAGGCTAAAACCACTTCCACCTGGGGAGAGACTTAGGTAAGAAGTACCATTTGCTGATTACATGATTACATGTCCTTTTCAGGCATCACCCAGACATCCAGCTATGCTTTACTTTTGTCTGAGTCACCACAGGTGTTCCCCATCTGGTCTTCTTGCTTGGGCCATGGCAGCCCTCTCCCTCCAATAAAGGGACTTTTAAGTAAGATCAGGACCTCCCCACACACATGCCTGCTGGCCCTCTAAGATTAATAGTACCCTCTTTCACTTTCAGATGTCTCTGCTTAAACAATCCCATGTACAGGCCAAGCAAACTCTGAGCTCCAGGCCTGAATGCGCTACCCCTACATTCCCCAGCTCTGCCAAGTAACAGCTTCTGGTTCATACAGCCAGGTCTTTTTCTGCAAGCCCACCATGAGCAGGATATGGCCAGGCATTTCTAAGATGTACTCTTGAGGAATTCTGGAAAGAAGTTCCATTAACTTACCATTGACTGCTGTGTTTGGGTAAATGTTCTTAAGGAAACTGGGCTAATTCTTCAGAGACATGGAAATTGCAGGACAGATCAATGCTCTAAGGACCATAGGTATGAGTTCTCAGTCTGCCTTACAGAGGGAAACAGCAGTGTATCGCTGAGGTCTTGGTTAAATTAGACTGCTGCTATCAGTTGGTATTCAGCAACTAAACCACCATCATTAAGAGAGAACTTCTCTTACCTGGGGTATATCTGGCGTCAGAACTTCCCCATCCTCCACCTACACGAAGGGGAGAATTATCCCATGTAGACAAGGGTGGCTTCTGACCAGTCAGTCCCGGAGGTGGGCGGGACGGAGCAGTGATGTTTTTAGGTGGCAAAGGGACCTTCCACAGCTCATGAGCCAGAGAGGTGTTTGTAACTGAACCAGGAGACCATGTCAATTTGGAATCACTATTTCTGGCTACTCAAAAGAGAAAGAAAGAAAAAAATGGAGATAGATGATGTTTAAGAGAAAATTTAAATAATGATAACATCTATTGGTTCATGAAAAGCAAACCAAACAAAAAGAAACTATCAAAAAACCCCAAATCAAACTAAACTGCTAAGAAGAAAAACAAGCCCAAAGGAGATCACTTCCTCCCTCAAATCAATGGTACCATTGATCTGTTACTAATAGTTTCAGCACCTATGAGATTCTTAGGTCAGTGTAAAAAACTGTACTCTAATCAGAATCAAACAAAAACCATAAACTTGAATTGTTTTTCTAAAACCAAATGTGAATTCTTAAGATCCCTAACCAAACCATTTGCCTCTGGTCCAGTGCAGAGCCAGGATTCAAACTTAAACTTTTTCTAGCTTTTATCCCCCCTAAAAAAATGGGACTTCAGTTACTGACACATGCCGCCTTTGAGCAGTGGGGATGCTGCAGCACATAGCAACCTGAGTCTAAAATAACACTCAAAAATACAAGGTGGACATGAGGAATGGGAAACTTTGTATCTTTACCAGTATTAACTGACTTACATAGTGCATGACTGTGAACTCACTGCTATGCAAAGTGTAGTTGCAAGAAAGGCTGGCCACACAGTTTATCACTGTTCTACAGTAGAATGAGAACAGAAGTACTAAGCCAGCACTTGTTGGCTGACAGCAACTTGACCCTATCTTCACTTAAGTATGTTATCATTTTTGTAACAACTCAAAATTCACATTTACTGTATTTTACAGAAGTTATCAGGGCAATGAAGGACTGGGAATTAAAAAATAAAAGATTCTTTATGCAGATGACTTAGGAACTGCTTTGGATAAAATGACATTTAGTTATGGAGCTGAAGTAGCTCTTAGATCAAGTGAGAGCTGTCTGGTGGGAGCAAACTGAGATGGCTGCTGAGTACAGCAAACTCAAACAGAACAAGTGTGGAAAACCATTTCCCCAGGACCACAGTCTCCTAAAGTACCCAGAAAGAAGAGGGCATTCAAAGTGGTGCCCTCCCTCCCTTAGGGCCCTGGTGGAAGGGAAGGCCCACCTGAAGTGCTTTGTGCTGTACTGCTGAGGGGAACGTTGTAGTTGGAGGCACGAATGGATGACCAGGCACTAGTTGAAGGCAGCGTGGTGTTCAAGGATGAGGATGACCCTATATCACAGAGAAGAATCCAGTGAGCTATCAGAGTGGGAGACATTGTGTGTGAGAATAAGCAAAGGCACCCAGAGATAAAATCGTAATTGTATGCAGCAAGAAAGAAAACAGGTGTGCTTGGGGGGAACAAACGATGCCCAAGACTGCTAGCTGTTTTTACCCTGTCAGTCATTTTCCCTCCTGCTCTGTTTACACCTAATTGTAAGAACACTCTCCAACAATGATGTATAGCAACCAGGCTGACACTGGCTCTCTTTCCTGGCACTGGGCTCTAAAGGAAGACTATTCTTGTTGATCCTAACTCCTCTTGGCAAGCCAGGTCACCAAGGTACCCCATCACTTGCACTACCAAAGAGCCAGTCTTCCAGCTGTCAGTCCAGCCACATATTCAGGCTCCAAGTTTTTCTTCCCATTTTTAAACCCCCTTCTCTAGTTTAGCTGGAGACCTGACCATCATCTCATCACCATGAGCTTCCCTGACTAGTCTTCCATTTGATCACTCTGCTTACCACTGCTGGACTACCTCACCTTACCTCATGATTCTTTACTCAGAACCTCCCATGATATATTTCCTTTAATATAAAACCTAACCTCCCCACTAACTTTCAAAACCTACAAACAGACAGAAAGAAGCCCTTGTTTGTTTGGGCCATGGTTTTTTCTGTTAACTACCACGTGAGGTTTTATGGTTTATTTTCTGCGGAAGGTGTTGTAGCTTTAACTACCTCTACAGAGCCATCTATTAAATTCAGACATTTCAGAAGGCTGAAGGTTCTTTTCTTACCTCTATGATGTGGTAACACTTATTATCTTAACAAATTTCATATTTCATGTAAAATGTTGACTGTTTTACATTTTCTTTATAAACTATTTAAAAGGATAGATGGGATGAATACTTTACAGAAAAAATTTCAATTATTTTTAACATTTAAAAAAATTCATTTCATTCACCTTTGTTCAGTGCAAAATCATGGACAGAATATGTGCATATGCCTTGAGGTGAAAAACAGCCCTGCAGTAGGTAATGGGGTGGTTTTTCTGGATAACCCATTAGAAAGTACATCTGGCCTGCAGGAATAAGTGGACATGGCTTCATTCTGAGACAAAGAAAGCCCAACTGCTGCTCCAGAGGAAGCCCTGTGGCACTACAAGAACAGAGTGTTCACACAGAACAGTTACTGCCATTGAGAGCAAATGCCTGTTGGTCCTTGGTGCTCCCTTCTTAAACCCAAATAGGAATAATTTTTCATAATCTCAAAAGTGGCTACAGGAACTTATGGGAAATCTGAGCATTCTGTTTTCATGTTCGTGACCCCTAGATGTCAGCTGCTGGAGGACTTCCGAGGCTCAAAGATTCACTCCTACCTTGAGCCATTCCTAAACCGTGCTGCTGAGCATCACTTGGATACTGACTTGTGCCTCCTACGTACCACTGTTCCTGTCCCTGAGGTGGTCAACTTCCCGCACAGTATTAATTGAAAGATTGTTTATGACACTGCCAGGAGTGACGTAAGGGTCAGTTTCGGGGTCAATGTTTGGATAACCTTTCCATGGTTCACCAGGGCGAAATTCTGGAAGTGGAAATTTAAAATTAGTTCAAGACTTAATCATCATTTTAAGACCTATTATTAAATACCCCAAACTTTTATCCCTAAATCCTACAAAATTCTCAAATACATTCTAATTTATACTAATACCCTAAAAGGCCAGGTGGGTAATACAATTAGTATAATTTAAGCTATTCTTCATAAATAATTTCCTCTGAGTTTACACATTTCTAAACATTTTACAATATTTTATGACAAATTGCAACCCCAGCAGGACAAAGCAGGCCTAGGCATGTTTCCATATATAATTGCTCAGCAAAGCTGGAGGCACTGTCAGGTATCCCTGGCATAGCTGGGGGAGTCAGGGGAAAGACGGTGACTTGGGGCTTCTGATGAGATTTTTCCTGCTGGATGGTTGACTCACTCTACTGGCACTGCTCAGAGCAGAGAGGCACTGGAAACACACAGGCACTCATATGCCTGACTTTACACTCAACTTTGCCTTCAACATTTCTGCCCTTCTGTTCAGCATGGATCAGTTCAATCACACTGAACTGAGCTAAACCATTAGAAATCCAGATATAACAACACTATAATGGAATTGGTCTTGTGAAAGAGGCTGTTAGTGTCTTACCTGGTGGCCAATTAACACTGCTAGAGCCGTTAGGCGATTTGGCACGTGGCCAGCCATCTCCTATTGAACCTGGAGGACTGGCTGGTGAAGTACTGCTGTTCATAAAGTCATAGGGAACAAATGGAGACTCTTCCAGCCTGAAACCACTTGAAATAGCACCTACAGAGAGAAAAATGATAATGAATGTGAGCAAAGCATACTATCAGCTGGGCATGGTGGCTCACATCTGTCACTCAAGCTTCTTGGGAGGCAAAAGTAGGAGGATCTTGGTATGAGGCAGCCCAGGGCAAAAGTACAAGACCCTATCTGAAAAACAAACTAAAGCAAAAAGACAAGTGGTACAGTGCTTCAAGACCCTGAGTTCAATCCCCAGTACTGCCAGAAGAGAGAGAGAGAGAAAGAGAGAGTGAGCGAGTGTGTGTGTAATATCTCCACTATTTCCATTTTCTCCTCTTCTCTAGCTTCCTCATCTAGCTATCTTGATCCATGTGAACTTTCTATTTGTTACTAAACTGAATCAAAGCTACTTGGGAGTAAAGTGGGATATAAATATAAATAAAGCATTACAATAAGCCTAACAAGACACATGTCAAGGGACCAATTCTTATGCTTGAGAAATTACATTTTTTCCCAGCAAGAATAATTTCTATTTACTAAAAATTTGTTTTATCAAAAAAGGAAAACAGACTTGACATAGAGGAAAGTAGGATCCACCTGTATTCTATTAATCACTGTAAGGGAGAACATGAGAAAATGAAATGTACAATGTACTTGGTAGGCTTAGTCTTGGCAAATGAGATGAATATACATGGAGCAATTTCTGTCTTGGAGGAGGGCATCTCATGAGGCACCAATGAAGGCCAATAGTAAAGATGATGACTAAGAGCTACTGATCACTTATGTGTCCAGCCCAGGTCTAGTGCTTAAGTGCTTGAGAGTTACCCTCAAAGTACCTAAAAGGTACTATTATGATTCATGTTTTGCAGAGAAGAGGCCTGAAGTTCAGACAGGTTATTTTTTGCCAATTAATACCAGAGCTAGTAGTTGCACAGCTAGGCCAGAAACCCAGGGTTTGTGATTATTTTGCCATCTTCCCCCTGTCTCCCTTAAGAAAAATTCCAATGTGGTATTTCCAAGTGGCAAGTCTCTTTAGAAACTAGGTCTGTTTGATTTCTATTAAATGACAATCTTGCCCTTGATAGTCACCAGTCTAGTGTGTGCAATCTAGAAAATATAATACTACTCTAAGTTTAGTCAGTTTCAACATAAAATTCAATGGGAAAGAAATGTCACAAATACTAATCATAGGAATATAGATTTGAGGCTGTGTGAGCCAGAACATAAGGTGTCTCTCCTGGCTCCTCCTACTGTCATCACAGAATCACTAAGCCCTGCCCATTCTGCTCCCTGCACAGCTCCTGAATAATGACTACACTGGGTCAGGCTTCTGTTGTCTCTTGTGTGGCTCAGTTTTTGATTAGACTAGACTAGAGGGTTTCCCAAGTGACCTCCACATATCAGCGAGAACAATCTTTCAAAAGTGCAAATGTGAGCCAGTCACCTCCTAGCCTGTAACTCAAAAGTTCCTCATTACACAAGAGGTTACTTTCAAGTCCTACAGTAGTTTATAAGACTCTCTAAGACAATGTACGGTAAACACTTGCTTTCCTTTCTTGGGGTTCTGGTCATGCAGTAAGTGCCCGGTCTCTGCAGAGTCTAGAGTTAGTGCTAAGACCATTCGGGTTTCCCTGCCTATAGAACCCAAATAAAAGCTCTGAATACCACGGCTCAGGTGAGTGCCTCTGTTCATGTTGTCACCCACTGCTGCTGAGAGAATGAATTGCTGTTATCTGTGCAACTCCTCTGGGAGAGGACAACATGAAGCTTGCTCCTGGCTTCTCTGGACTCTATACCATGTGCTTTTTTCCTTTGCTGATTTTAACCTGTACTCTTGCTGTTAAGAAACTGTAACTGAGAAGAAAAAATCTTTTCTGAATTCTAGCAAGTCAATGAACCCAAGGTTGGTCTTGAGGATTGCTGAGCCAGGTCTCTTGGATTTGCCCTTCTCTCTGCTCATTAACTAATGTACCAGCTGCCTAAGTCTCAAAAAAACGAGGAGAAAAGCAAAACCTCTCTAGTATTGTGACGCACATTGTCTGACACAATGTCTGTTAAGGACTGTCTTCCCTTTAGACTTGGGTAACAGCTACACATGCACAGCACACACACACATTCACACAAGAGCCAAAAGAGCAAAAAGGAGTTCTGAGACAAAATGACAGAATAAACAAGAGGATAATTATGACTATAGTGGAAAAAATGCTTTTTAAAAAGTAAGTTGAAAAGCTGAAATAGTGCTGGGGGCATGACTCAAATGGTAGAATGCCTGCCTGGGAAGCATGAGGTGCTGAATGCAAGCCCTAGTACTGGCCAAAAAAGAAAAAAAGGAGTTTGAATTTAAAAACAAAACAAAAAGCCACAAACATTGTAAGAGTCAAAATCTGGAGGGCTCTTATTGATAGGTATAACACTAACCTGGTCTTTTTCTAGACATAAAGATCAGACCATAACCAGATCAAGGTATATTTTTGAAGCCATTTTGACGAGGAGAAAAATACAATGAAGAAAGGATACAAACAACTAAACAGGAAACATTCTTGATTCTTAATGGGATAAGAGCCTGAAGATATCAAAACAGTATCTAAGAAAGGAAGACTATTGGCCTTGGGTTGGTTAAGATTAGTTTTGCAGGATGTTAAAATGAAAATGAGACCTTTTTTTTCTTATAAAAATAAGTAATTTGCATTCTAATTAGAAAAAAAAAAGGGCTGGGGTTGTAGCTCAGTAGCACATGCGTGAGACCCTGGGATCCCCAGTACCTCAAATTAAATGTTAAAAAGAAATTTTACAAAGCAAACAGGAAGAATGACAAAAGGAAATTTCAGGGCAGCATATGAAGTAGATAAGGCTGGGATGTGGCTTGGTGGTAGTGCTGGCTTTGATTCCCAGTGCTCACGTGCTGCAGATGGAAGGATATGATTTGGTAGGAACCTTTCCCTTTTTATTTTGAAGGGAGATAGTTACATATACAGGCACCGATTGTTACATGTACAGGAAAAATATTTTTAAGCTAAATCGTAAAAAACTTTAAAATATACTGATCGCAATCCACATTAATGTAGAAGAAAACAGTCTACTATAAAAGGTATATTTAATAAAGACAGAAAAACAGATATTAAGAGAAGATAAAATATAACACTGTAAGTCACCCAACAACTTTATAATCTATCATTTCCATTTTACAGATGGCAAACAATGAGGCTTAGACTTCAAACCCTGTCCTACCATGATGTGACACCAGTTTCCATAATGCATACCAGAACAGCCTATGTAGCCATAAGTGTATGAATGTGTTACATATACCACATCTATACCACAAGTAAAAGAAAGGGAGTGACACATCTGTAAAAAGAAACTCAGGCCCCGATTTACAAAGCACATCTGGGAAAATTCGCTTTGACAGGAAGACAGCAAACTGTATGGTAGAAACATTTTTGTGAGTCTCCACATCATATCCGTCTAGCCATTTTCTCCCCACTGCCCTTGAATGACAGTGGCTCCAGGACTCTGCTGTGCTTTTCTGTCTCTATTCCTCTCCCCTGCCTCATCTGTGTTCATGGCCTTACGCATGAATACGCAATCTTATTCTAGCCCAGATTTTTCTCCTGAGTTGATGGACCACTATTTCTCATTTTTTTAAGATCACTTACAGCCTACAAATCTTTCATGATTTGCTCCATTATCTATTACTTATCTTCACCTGCCTCACTAGGACACCCTCTTTCAACTTTGCACGTATTATTCTCACTTCATCTTTGGTTGGTAAACTAGAGACTTGTTCAGATTAGTCTCTTTATGACCCTTCCAGACCCCACCACACCACGCTCCTATGGCACTCTGTCTACATGGTTAGTACAATTACACATTCTACCTTTTCTAGTACCTGTTACATCGTATTAAGGTTGTTTACATGTTTATTTTGCTGACCATGATGTTCTCCAGGGCAAGTGTTTTCAGGTACAGTCATACATACACCCAGACACCCACTGTGTGTATGTATGCAGGCACATCTGTACCTATATATTCCAGGTGCTTAGTACAGTTCTTGGGAAGCACAAAATATTCCATTAATATTTGCTGGGTGAATGGATAAAATCAAATAGGAGGAAAGTGATAATTCTGAAAGAAATTCAATACTAAAAAAAAATATTAAATCTGTAACATACATAGCAAAAAAAAATTTTTTAATTTGCGTATTTTTGTTGTTGACTCATATAGCTGCATAATAGTCAATATGACCAATTCACATAATCTTTAAAAATGGATCCGTTAGAACTTTTTTAAAAACTAGGATATATTCATTACACAGGGGGATTCACAGTGACAATTCCGATTAGACTTGTACCGCACATTAGTTACACTGTCCCCATCTAGCAAGAAAATGTGTCAAGTTGGCTATGGTGGCACACACCTATAATCCCAGTGTTCAGGACGCTGAGTCAAGAGGACTGTGAGTTGAGGGTAGCCTGGGCTATACAGCAAGACCCTGTGCTCCCCCCTCAACCCACTAAGAGTGTCAATATAAATAAAATTACACTGTTAGGGTTGTTTTGGTTTTTTTAATGTTTGTTTTTGGTTTTGATTCTTGGCTTTCTTTTTTTGAGACGGTCTCACTACAGTCCAGGCAGGCTTTGAACTTGTGACACTCTTGAGCACTACGATAAATGCATGTGCCACTATACCTGTCCTAGTTTTCAGTACCCTGTTATGAACATATCGGGTTCAACACACTGAATGTTAAAAAGCAGAATATAAAAACAATAAAATCACTTAGGAAAAAACCTAAGGGCGAATTAAAAACAAAACATAACATACAACTGATGTCTCATTTATAAAACAGCACAACAGACATGAAAAAAAATTTTTTTTGATGATATTGGGATTTGAACTCAGGGTTTCACACTTGTTAGGTAGGTGCTCTACCACTTGAGCCACACCCCCTTTGCTTTTCATTTTAAAGTCTCTTGAGTCTTGAAAATTAATAAAGCACTTTTTTGGGGTGGCACTAGAATTTGAACGTGGCTCAGGTTTGCTTAGCAGGCACTCTACCACTTGAGCTATGCCCTTAGCTCTTTTATGCTTTAGTTATTTTTCAGGTAGGAATGAGGACCCTCCTACCTATGCTTCCTGTGTAGTTGGGGTTACAGATATGTACCATTATACTTAGCTTATTTGTTGAGATGGGGGTCTTGTTACCTTTTTGCCCACCCTGGCCTCAAAATTTCTGATCTCTGCCTACCAAAGAGCTGGGTTTATAACTGTAAGCCACTGCATCTGGCCAAATAAAGCACCTATTTTTAAGTTTTAAGGAAAAGAGGTTTATTTTGGCTCATATAAGGCATATTTTTAAATGAGGAAAAGATCTAAAGTAATTAGGCTTTAAAATATACATGTAAAATAAGGTAAAGGCAAATATTTTTTTTAAGGGGAAGTGTTATCAAGATGTAGTTGATACCATGTTTGCTGGAGTTCTGATCCAAAGATGTGTTCACAGAAATGCTGTCCACTGTAGTCCACTTCCTTAACCTTGACTGTGGCTCTTTAATACTGTTCATATCCATATTTACATTCAAGTTTGAGTTCAAGCCTTAAAAATTAAAAAGAAGAATCTTATAAAAAATACAGCACATTTTCCTCTGGTACCACACTTTTACTTTCTAGAAAAATCTAATGTTTTCAATCCTGTTTAATGCTCCTTTACAAACACCATCCTACAAATGTGGCAAACAAAAAAGGCAGGTAGGGGAGACACTCTGAGCTCCTGAGGAAGTTGGCAGGAACACGTAGGAAGAAAGCGCCTGGACCACACACAGGTGTCACTCTAGTGCTGCACAGTACAATGTTTGCAAATCACTACCATGCTATGTGTGGAAAGCTATTTCTCTCATAATTTTGACCACTTTTAAACTACTTGGCAAAGTAAGAGCAAGAAGCGTTAAGGGGACCAAATGATAAAGTTTGTAACTGCATCCCTAGTTCAATGTACCTATTTAACTATGCCCCAAGAATGTCATGCATGAAGAAAATGTGGTCACTCTCAGTTACTACTTTTTACTTGCCAATGGAACATTTTCAGCTGGCTGGCCAAAAGATGTTGTCACTTAAAAATAAAATGTCACGTTCTAACCATGACACCTCAGGGATAGATCCTACACACTAAGACACAACTTACTTGAACTGTGCTGATGAGGCACGGCTAACTCAAGATATTCTCTTGGACCAAGTACATAAGTAGAGCTGTCAAAAAACTCACCAGTAGAAGTCTAACTCAAAGACCACAGGCACCAGAATCACCTAAAATGCTTGTTCAAAATGAAACTTTCCAGTGGGAGCCAATTTTTTTAAAATACATTTCCAAATGGTGTTTATTCTAAAGTTTCAAATTAAGCGTTTTTAAATTCACCGGTGTGATGAGAATCCTTGTGATATTGGATGCACTGAACTTAAAACCTTTAGAATTCTCTAAAAATCACTCCCATTTTTGCAGAAAACAAGTTTGTGCTCTTAGACGTGTAGATTAAGTCAAGAGCTGACAAATATTTTCTATAAAGGTTAGGATAGCGTCTTAGGTTTTATGGGCACATGGTCCTCCCTCTGTCTCTATGCAACTCTACTAGACCCTGAAAACAGGCACAAACAATATATAAAGAATACAGCTATGTTCCAATAAAACTTCAAAAAATTAGGCAGTGAGCAAAATTTGACCAACAGGTTATTGTATGCCACATCAAGACAATTGTATTGGTTTGTGTATGAGCTAATCAGACTTTCTTAATCAATGAGATGTATCCCTCAGTGAAAAGCTAAACCAGGATAAGAAACCCCATATTTAGAACTCACCTCTCCACTGGTTCATTTTATATATCAGGAATGTAGTCAGTGGTTAAGAACTATTTCTCCTCACTTGTGCATCCTTTTCCCACTATACTGTGGTTTCTGGGTCCACCTGGTTACTATCAGAAAGCGTCCACAGTATCCTGCCACAGTGGAAACTGCCAGGCTAGCGGTGTGGCTCAAGCAGTATAGCAGGGAACTAGTAGAGCACCTGCCTACTGAGTGTGAAGCCTTGAGTTCAAACCCCAACACCTGCTACCACCAAAACAAAACAAGTCAACAATGGGAACTGAAAAGGGAACTGTTTCACAGAATGTAGAGCCATTCCTAATAATCCCAAGGATACATGACAGTTACTATTCCCAGTTGTTTCTACAAAGCAACACTGCTCAGGAATTCTCTAGTATACTATTTCTAATAATAATTATCAGCCTTCCTACCCCTGCATATCCTACAATTACGATATCTGGGTCTTTAAAAAGAAAAGATCCTTTTATTCTATCAGTCTTCAAATTAATGTAGTATTTCTGAAATAGTGTGATTTTTCTTGAATGCAGACAGCCGTTCCTTGAAACATGAAGATGGGCTTAACCAAGAAGAGGGTACGGTGATTGAGAGGGAACAGTTAAAAGACCAACACGGCTTTCATGAAGGAACAGAGCTGTCAAAGCAGAAAAATGGATGCATGCTTGTGGTAACCAAGTACCAACTGAATAACATGTCTAAGGAGAAACCCACCTATAGGAAAGTTGCTGAAAGCATTAATTGGTGACGGCCCTTTTTGCAGCTCCGTTGTAGTGTGGGGCATGACATTGTCAAGGAAAGACTTCATGGCTGGCTGATGGAGTGACTGCTGCTGAGATGGTGGGGTCTGCTGCTTCACCAACAGGTTTGGATCAAGTTGACGAGATTGTTGCATCATTTGCTGCTGCACACTAAGAGGTCGACCCTTCAAATATCAAAATAATTAGAGGAAAAAGAGTTCACAGATATTACATATTCCTCTTAGCAGGAAGGTGAACTTGCACTGTTAAAGATGACTCATAGGCAAACAGCAAATTTAAACAACACACTTCATTATATTTTAACAGAATTCTATTTCACAAAGACTTTTCAAAATCAGTGGAAATGATATAAATTGAGCTTATTAAAACAGAGGACAGCATAGCAACTAGAAGTGTCTAATCTACCTGCTGGTCTTGCTGCTGCCGGTTACCAGAAGGCACGCTTCTCTGACTCTGCGCCCTTTGCTGCTGCGCTAACAATCGCTGTGGGGAAATGGAAAAGTGTTGTCACTATCATGCTGTAACATTTTATGCTTCAGAATGACCATGGCTAATGGACTTAGAGAACTTCAGCAATATACCAAAGCTGACATGCCCATCTCATCTAGTATAACCTCTTCCTTGGAGTCTTTGGCTTTAGTTCAATCCAAAACTTTGCAATGCTGGCGAAGCAATCCAGGTCCTTGCACATAAGCAAGCACTTACAGCTGCACTATATCCTCAGCCCTCAATCTAAACTTTCAATCAACTGGAAAACTTTTCCTATCATCCTAGGCCCACAACTAACCTAATCTTAGCTCTTTAAGCATCCTTCACTTCTTTGAAACATTCCTCCTCCATCTGTGTTCAGTGTCTGCCTTCTCTGACAGACTGTAAGTTCCAGGTAGGCTATGACTTTGCCTACTTTATTTACCACAGTACTCTCTGCAGAGTCCCTGCTGTGTACTGAGCAGACACTCAATAAGTAAGGCCATTATCCTACTTACCTGTAACTGGGAGATCTGAGAAAGCTGGTTTAGTTGGGATAGCTGGTTCAGCATGGCTACCTGTTGAGGGCCAAAGAGCGGATTCAGGCCACCGTTGTTTGGTGCATACTTCAGCAATGAAACTGGAACCTTAGGATCACAATGTTAAATCAATAATGCTGACAAAATAACTTAGACAAGCTAAATACACTGTGTATTATGTACTGTATAATTATCAACCAAGCAATTAAAATAGTGGATAATTTATTGAGGAGCTGTGGTCTTTCCAAGTGCCTGTGTTTGTCTTACTAATGTATCATTCACATATACTTTTCTTGGGATAAGTAGAAACAACAGCTTAAGCCAGCCAATAGAAGAAAATGGTTCCTTGTTGACTCATTTTCTTCATCTTTCCTACATTCTTTTGTAATAATAGCTAATCAGAACTTGCTGCATCTCAAAGATGCCAATAAATATTATAATGCTTGAGTGGTCATCTCATTCAAGTATAAAATTATTTAAGATTCTTCTCTAGGTAAGCGGAGGAGGGGATAACAGAAGCTTATTTACCTGAGGGGAAAGTAATGGAGGAGGCACTTGAGCACGGAGATTAGGCTGAGATGAACTAAGAGGTTGTGCTGGAGGCTGCTGCATGCCCCGGGGTTGTGCTGCTGTGTTTCCAACACCAAACATACTGGGATTGCCATTCTAGAAAAATAAGCAAAAAAATAGCAAGGCAATTCTTTAGGGACACACATCTCATTACCATATTGGGCTACTGATTTAAAAACAGTTAACTACATGTAAGAGAGATCTTATTATTAATACAAATCATTTAACAGAGAGCCTAAAATACACATCTGGACTTACCTGTCTAACAGAATTCAAGTTTTGCATACCCAGCCCTGCTATGGAGCCAAGGGCCTGGTTAGGTAGTGCACTATTTGAAGGGGGAAGCTTCATGCTTTGACTGGACATAAACTGCATGTTTTGGGATTCATCTGCTACAATGCCATCCTGATTGGACAGACAGAAAGATGTGCAACACCAGCCAAGCAAACAAGTGGAAGGGAGAAATCATTGCAGGAACAGAAGAGAAGTCACATGACATTCCAGCATCAACAGGAAACAAGTAGAAAACAGAAGAGATCAGATTAGTGTTAATTCTAGAGTACATAAAAAGAGCCAAACATATTTTATGGGATTAAGAAGAAAATATAAATGCAACCCCTATGCTAAACTGAGACATAAATGGAACAATGATCCATTAATAGGATTTGGCACTGGGTTATCCATTTTACATTACAGAGAATGTTCTAAAATATTAATGTGAAAATTATGCTATTAAGGGTATTGGTTTATTGGTCATACAGATAAAAGGAAAAAAAAGGTCTTACCTTATCAAAATAAGGATTGCGCTCCATGGAAGACTCTTTGGAAATCTGAGGCCGAGAACCAGGGCCTTTCCCGACCGTTCGATTGTAATCACCAATATTTAGGCTATGTTTATCTATCTCCATTCGTTTGTCTTGTAACATTCCTAAAAAATGAGGGAGACTATGTTATCAGTAGGTAGACAACCTAACTGGTTTTATATAAATTAACATAGAAGGCAAAATACTCACTTTCCAAACTGAAATGACTTCTGCCTTTGACAAGGACAGGTGAAAAATACATTTCATACATCTTGCATTTCTCACACATGATCTTGGGTTTTAACAGATACTATTACCTTATGAACCAATTAACTTGAAGATAGACTGTAAACAGAAAGTGGCTAACAATCTCAATTTTTTTTTTCCCCCAGTACTGGGGTTTGAATTCAGAGCCTTCACCTTGTGCCACTCCACCAGCCCTATTTGTGTGGTGAGTTTTTTTGAGATAGGGTCTCACAAACTGTTTGTCTGGGGTGGCTTCAAACCTTAATCCTCTTGAAGTCTGCCTCCAGAGTAGCTAGGATTATAGGTAAAAGCCACTGGCACCTGTTTATGACCTCATTTTAATGAGTTCTTCAACATAACTGAAGACATCCTCTGTCATCTCTAATCTGCTTAATCTTATAAAAATAATTTCCACTAACAAGTAACAAAAAACACCTCCCTTGACAAGCCATTTAGTAAGTGCTTACTATGTGTCAAGCATAATTCTAATTAGGCATACTTTTTTAATGCTCCTAACTCTTCTATTATTTGCCCTATTTAGCAGATGGGGAAGCTGGAGACCAAACAAGGTAATGTCTTCCCTTTTCTAAGGCCTTCTCTGTCCATTGCTATCCGTATGCTGACTGCTCTGTAGTAAATATGACCACTTTCATAATACCTCTTGCAAAACCCTCTTTGCTGGGCACAACCAGCCTTCCAGAACTACCATCCTATTTCAAAAAAATCTTTGCCAAGTGGACAATGCTGGAAGGGCCAGGCTGGCATTTCTCCTTTCTCCATGACTGAGCCCACTGTCTTGAGCTTTTTCAACTGTAGGATATACCAAGGCTAATCCAGTATACTCACTAGTTCGGTCTCTAGACCATGCCTCGATAAATGTTTCCCTTAGAATTTACTACCAAGTTATCAATGCTTACCCCCATTCAAAAACAAATGTCTAGCTCTTACTTCACACTTTAGCTCAGTCCCACATCTCTGACTGCCTGCTAAGCACAAGTGTGCTTCAGTGTTCTACTACCACTTCTAACAAAGGTCTTCATGCTCCTGTACCAGTCTCTCCCCATCTCCTCAATCCTCAAATCTCATCCATTGTTTCTTTACAAGTGCTTTTCTTTTGTGATGTCTGCCAACACCAAAATTCTCACCCTTATTCCAGGTAAGAAGAAAGGGGAAAAAAATTAACATAAGGAAAAAAATTCTTTAAAAATAGGTACACTTAAAAAAGGCATTAGTTCTTGAAGTACTATCCCAGCTGTGGATCAGGATTGCTCAAAATCCACTTTTGGCACCTGTAAGAGCTCCCTTGAGTGTTAACAATCCTCGGCTTTCTCCCCATTGGCAGCACTACCATTCACTGCTATACCCACACTAGTCACCTTGAACTTTTTCCCTACCTCTCTATATCAACACTTGCAACCAGTTCCAACAACTTCTTTTCGAAGGTCTCTCCAAGTTGTCCCTTCTTGATGATACACTTTACCTTTGTCTGCACACATTATCTTTTAATAGTGTTCCATCTTCTCCAAAAGTCATTCCAACTCTTCTGTAGCCCTTCTAGAATTGGCTGGGTGCCAAATGCAGTGACTCCCCTTAGTTTACTGTCCTCTGAGATCCTTAGATATCAATGATGTACCCTTAGCCCACTGTCAAATTCACTCCCTGACAAACATGCTCCTCTTTTCAAAACTCCACGCTCACCTGACTTCTGAAGAATGATTCGAACATGTCCTGCTTATCTCAGGTTCACTCCTTAAATGTCAATATTCCCCAGAACTCTGTCTTTGGTCCACTACTCTACAGTTCTCTCTGATCACTCTATTCTTATGGCTAATTAATAACAAGTGCTTTCTCCAGTATCCTGAGCTCCACATTCAGATTTTCTCCTGGTTACTGAATATCACATGGTTTTCACAGCAACTTCAAACTTCTTATCTTCTGTCAAACCTGCTACTTCTACTATATTCTTATCTCAGCTATTAATTCATTGTCTCTCAGTTCCAGTTCACTTTTTGACTGTTCTATGAGCATTTTATTGGACTCTTTGAGTTTTTTCTCTTTGCCAGCAGAGGGTGAAGGAGAGGGAATGCAGGAGGAAAGGCTTGGCCCCAGGCCTACCTGGCAGACTTTAGAGCACCTCTGATTTCTCCAGTGCCTGTCTAGTCAGCAGGAGACAGTAGAAAGTGTCTCCAATACCTCCAAACACTTTTGTAGCTGTGTTTCTGGTGAGCTCTCTCTCCATCAACAGCACTTCCCAGAATCTTAAAGGGCATATTTCTAGCGAGTTCTACCAATATGATATCATGGCAACTTCTCTACCATTCAGCGAGGCAGATTTGTCCGCAGGAGCAGAACGTCTTCTGGATATAGGCTGTCTATAAAGCTTCCACCATCCATGGTCTCACACAATGCCGTACCCCACTGCATGGCCTCACAGCATTATGTCAGGTCAAGGATTGTTTTCATACCAAAAGAGGTGAAATAAGGGCTCCAGAACATGGAATTAACTGGTCTTATCATATATGCCATCACCTGAAAGTTACTAGCCAAAGTGATGGGTAGAAGGGCTTACTGAAGACAGCTAGTTGGGAGATGACATTCTCAACGCAGTAAACATTGCTCCCATTACCAGAATTCACAGGTCTGGGAAAGGAAAGGTGGAAAGTAAGCTGGCAAACCCCTTACGGAACTCTTGCTCCTGTTCCCACAACTCCAGTGGTTTAAAACAATGTAGCCCCTGAGAAAAACAGTGCTTCTGCCAAGACACACAACTGGCACCACACAATGGATAACAAAGCCTGCCCCCTGGACATTCTGCACTGTGTCATGTGAATAAGCAGGCAACACAGGGCTGGAGCAGATGGTTCTGACCACCAAGGGAGAATCTGGTGTTCTGACACAGAAGGAAGGCAATAATGATCGTTTACTGCCAGGGGATTATCTAGGTGCTTCTCAGTACTTCCCTGCTTAATAATAGAGGGTCATGGAAAACTACAGCAACCAAAAAAGGCAGAGCCACTGAGGCCTGGGACCTGGGGGATAAATGTCTGGGTTAACCCACTTGCTAAAGAACCCAGAGCACCCAAGGTTTGACTTGAGAGTAGAGTTGGTAAGGAATGGGAAGTGGAAGAAGGGAGCCATTGACATCCGAAATAAGGATGGTACAGAATTAGGGACCCCAGTCTGAAAATCTGGTCTGAAACTTTTGTGTACATGACACTCAAGAAGTTGTGGATTTTTGAGTATTTTGGATTCTAAATGCTCAATCAGTAATCCATGCAAATAATCTGGAATTCTCAAAAGCCTACTACTAGAAAAGCTTCCAGCCTAACTGTTTTAGATAAGGGACACTCATCCTGTAGTAGTTTTACATGCTCTCTATTGCTTGTTATATGTATGTGCTCATCTGCATGGGTCAGCCATTTCCTGCTTTTTCTTTCCCATTTTTACCTTATTCCAATTACTAAAAGCTAACTTTATAATTGAGTGTTTAGGTAAGAAATTGTGGGGTCGTCACATCGCGGGAACAGCATTTTGGTTCCCCGTTCCCGCTGCTCCCACAACATGGCCTTCAACTTTGGGGCTCTCTCGGGCACCTCCGGCACTGCTGCAGCCACCGCAGCACCCACGGGTGGGTTTGGAGGATTTGGGACAACATCTACAACTGCAGGTTCTGCATTCAGCTTTTCTGCCCCAACAAACACAGGCACTACTGGACTCTTCAGTGGTACTCAGAACAAAGGTTTTGGATTTGGTACTGGTTTTGGCACAGCAACAGGAACTAGTACTGGTTTAGGTAGTGGTTTGGGAACTGGCCTGGGATTTGGAGGATTTAATACACAGCAGCAGCAACAGCAACAAACAAACTACATTGGGCGGTCTCTTCAGTCAGCCTACACAAGCGCCTACCCAGCCCAACCAGCTGATAAATACTGCAAGTGCTCTTTCTGCTCCAACACTGTTGGGAGATGAGAGAGATGCTATTTTGGCAAAATGGAATCAATTGCAGGCTTTTTGGGGAACAGGAAAAGGATATTTCAACAATAATATTCCTCCAGTGGAATTTACACAAGAAAATCCCTTTTGTTGATTTAAGGTATTAATACTATTTTAGATCTTCATTTAAAGAGTATATATGTGAGAATGTGACTGTAGACTGAAAACAGTTGCTTGGTTCTTAATAGTTCTTGAACATGATATGATTACACTTATATTTTAAAAATATAGAAATTATAAAGTCCAAGTGATTTTTTATATATGTGTGGTTCCAAAGTGACCAGAATAAAACAAAATTGAGGTATAGCTAGAACGTGATTTATAACTAAGTTAAAAATGTCAAGAGAATGGTCTACTTGGCACCTGTAAATGGAAAATTCAAAACTAGATTTCAGTTGTGTTTGTCTCACATTGGCCAGGAAGTGCCCGTGCATAGGAGTTCTCCTTATCATGTTTGACTCTATTGCCACTATTGTAGCTGGATATCAGAGTCAAACCATATCGTGCATTTTTTGGTTGTTACTGTTCTGATTCCTTGGTTACGAAATACCATCTCATTTAAATTTGATAATCTGTTCATCTGCCAGTGGGAGTATTTAGGTCACTTGGCATTGTATTTTCTTTCTTGGGGGCATGGGAGGGTTTGTGTTAATTATGGAGCTTGTTGGGCAAATACTCTACTACTTGAGCCACTCCTTCCTCCCCCCACCCCCTTTTTTCCCCTTAAATAAAATAAAAGACAGGATCTTGCTATATAACTGAGGCTGTCCTTGAATTCATTACTACCCCATGGAACTCGCGGTCCTCCTGCCTTAGCCTCCGAAGTGGGAGTGGTGGGATTACAGGCATGTGCACCACCACACCTGGCTGGCAGTGTATTTTTCATAACAAATTAATGTATCGTAATCATGTTTATACTTTAGCCTCTTTTTTGGTGGTTGTTGTGCAAACACTATTACTGAGCTACAACATTAGTTCCTTAGGACCAGAAGTGTTTCAGATTTACTGATTTTTTTCAGATTTTGAAATATTTGCATATATGTAATGAGATACCTAAGAGATGGGACCTTAGTCTAAACAGGAAATTCATTTATGTATCATATATAGTTTACACACATAGCCTTGAAGGTAATTTTATACAATATTTTTAATGCACTTGTGTACTGTAGCCCATTCATTACATGAAGTCAGGTGTATAACTTGTAGCATCATGTTAACACTCAAAAGTTTTCAGGTTTTGGAGCATTTCAAAATTTAAATTAGGGATGTTCGTCCTATATATCGGTTTTAGTGCATTAGTTGAAATTTTAATAGTTTTGTTTAGTGATAAGATAAGCGATAATGGACAAGGTTGAATATAATAATTGAAATTTTTTCTCTTTTAAAGATGGTGTATAATCTATGCATGGTAAAAATACAAAATGTACACTTGAGTGAATTTAAATATTTTTAAAAAGTTGTAAGTGGTAATAAGGGCTAAATGGCTTCTATCTAAAAGAAACAGTTTTTAGCAACATATAGTTCATATTTAATGTTAAAAAAGAAATTTTGGCTGAACCTGTAGGGTAATTACTATGCCTCAATGATACAATGACTCTTGGACTGTATATCTCCTCGTCTTCCTCATTTACAAGAAAGCCATACCATATTAAGTGCAAGTGTAGAGTTGTTTTGCCATGGTACTGGAGTTTGAATATGCACAGAAGAGGGCATGTGGAAGGGTATACTAGTCAAAGGGCTGAGGTAAACTGTATTGATTACTGGCTTATTGCCTCTTAGTTCCAAATCCAACCTTTATGGCTACCCTGGGGGTGTGGGGAGGAAGGGGGTGCAGGAGAGACTGCAAGAGGAAAGGTCTGGCTCCCCAAAAGCCCAGGCAGCTTTCTGCAGCAGAAGCCACCAGCAGCCACCAGCACCCTCAAGCAATTTTGCAGCAGTGTTCCTCCAGTGAGTCACCTCTCCTCCTGTGAACAGCCTTCACTATGAAAGGGTGGACTTCATTCAATTCAAGTGGGGTGGTACCACCGTGACATCTCTGCCATGTCCAACAGCCTGAAGCTCAGCCTGGAGTGGTGTCTTGGAAGGGTGCTCTCCCTTGTGCACACTATCTCAATCCAGTGTGGTACTTCTTGAATCAGTTACTCATTTATTTTTTTAGAGTTCTTTCACTTTTCTGAGCCAATTCATTGCTACTCTAATTCCTCATGAATTAGTAAATCTTTAAGATTATATTAATCTTTCCTTATCTGATGTACCTTATAGTTTCTCTCTCCTGGCTGGACTCAGATAATACAATAGCACTACCATCTACTTAACTATCTAAGCCCGGAGGCTAACTCATCTTTCATCACACATTCTCCTTCACCCTCCATAACAAAGTGGTTAAAACTGATTATCAATGTCTGTTGATCCTAATCCCACATCTCCAATGAATGAAGAGTCTTTCCATTTACTTTTTTTCTTCCCCCAGTAATGGGGTTTAACTCAGGGCCTTGCATTTGCTAGGTAAGTGCTCTACCATTTGAGTCACGTTGCCAGCCCTTTTTGCTTTGGTTATTTTTGAGACAGGGTCTTGGTTTTTATGCCTGGGCCAGATGGACTGTGATCCTCCTATTTACACTTTTTGGCATATTTGCAGTGAGAGGCAAGCACCACCATACTCACCCATTGGTTGAGATGGGGTCCTCTGCGTGTTTTGCCTAGGCTGGCTTCAACAGCATTCTTCCTGATCTCTACCTCCCAAGTAGGAAGGAACTCAGGTATGAGCCACCACACTCGGCTCTCTACCTACTTTCTAGTCAGGCGCTTTGAAAATAATCACCGGTTACTGCAACAAGTCTCTAAGTGGTTTTGCCTTCTTTAAGTATCTTTTGATCTACCCTCTGCTGCCAGTGCTTCCTCTCCTAAGATATTTCAATTCAAACTCAACATTAATTTTTCTAAAACATGAATCTAAATCATGTAATTCCTCAGCTTAAAATTCTTTAATCCCATATTTTCAGAATAAAGTTCAGACTCCCAAATTCCTCATGATTTAGTACATTCCTACCTAATTTTCCAGCATCTGCCTATGTGAAGTTTCACCACCTCCCTGGGGTCCCCACCCTTCTTCAACCACCAATTTTGTACTTATCTCCGAACATGAAACTACTGAATATGGTTTAAGATGTTTTTGTTATATATGTAGGTCCTTATACACTTGGTTCTCTGATCAAGAAGACTAATCCCCCTCAGTTTCACTCCTGACAGGATGAATGAGATAATCATTGACTGAATGGTGGTATCACCACTATCTGACTTGTGCACAGTGGCCTGTGCCTTAAGGGGATAGCATCTCCCTCAGTCACAGCATTTTCAGGTACACTAGAGAGCACAGGAGTACGACAATTAGATGCCAGGTCTTCTGTCTTCTGCTCTGGGTCAGAGCCCTTTCAGTGAGATCATGTTTTGACTATGCCTGCTTATGTGTGACAAATACACTCAAGCAGACTTGATTTTTTTCTCACCTCCAGAAAGGTCCATCTTATTGCTCTGTACATTTTCTTCTGCTGAGTCTCTCTGAAATAGGCAAAAGCAATGTGTTAGTAGGTTAATTTAATCAATGATAACAAGAAATGAAGAACTCTACTGTATTTCATTATCTGAATTTCAAGTGGACCATAAAGCTTTATTTTTCACTACATTTAAATATAGTACAATTTTTCTTTTTGGCAGTACTTGGAATTGAACCCAGCACTTAACAACTTGAGCCAAATTTTTTTTTTTTTGATGAGACAATGTGCTTGAAGTTTCCAGCTAAAATTATAAAAATTAAGGCTTGAAGGCCAACTTTAACTTCAATGCTATCTTAAGAACTCAAATAATAATGAAGAATAATTTTGAAGAAAACAAAAAAATGAAAGTGGGATAAATTGTGGACTACCACTAAAAGGGGTTGGAACTGTAAAGAAAATATACTTACCGAAAAACTGATATTTGAAAACTGTTTAACAAATGGATTTATCCATGCTTCTTCTTGTTTGTTTCCACCTTTCATCATTCCCTTTGTAAAATAAGAGAGTAGAAAAGATGCCATGGCCATCTTTATTTATCTGGGTAAAGTGATGGATTAATAAAACTTTAAGACAATTCCCAACTCTTTATTTTTAGCCAATAATTTTTCCTCCAACCAACTCCAATCAGAGTTATTAACAATTAAAAAAAAATCAACTTATTTGATTTTCAACTTCCTTTGCTCCAGTCCTCTGGTATAGCTGTAATGTATAGAGAAATCTCTAAGGCAAGCAGTCAGAAGGAAAAGACAGAAGCAAACGGCCTCAACCCAAAAAAGAAAAAAAGGTCTCTGAGTCATGGAGCACTGCCAGGTAGTCCCATCTTACAAATAGGCTGTGTTGTACAAGGTTTGTATTAATTTGAATTTTTTGGAATTCTCATACCAAAGTAAAAAAATAGAATCAGGTTCTCAAGTTAGTCCTAAGATACCAATTAAACCCATAATTTAATTATGATATATTGCAAACTACTGAAAAACCACCATGTGTTTCCACATGAGGAAGTGTGTAAAAAATTCAATTTATGTTGTCAAGAACACAGCCTTCCCAGCAATAGCTGAAGCTGGGGTTTGTTCTGCTTAGCATGTTGGCTTTCTATGGATGGTTGGAATATGGGCAATACAGAAAGCACAATGAGACCTGAAGTGAGAGCAAAGGGTCTGCAATCAACAGCAGCCTACAGACAGCAGGCTGGAAGTCACAGAGGCCTAGGCCCCTTGTTTATGTCAGGACTGTCCTCAATGTTGCCTTAATTTCCCTTTTCCATTGCTACTATCTGTTCCTTCTGACTGTAAAACAAAACACAGCTTCATAATTCCCCTCTAAATGCAAATTTCTGAAGCAAGCACCTAACCCTCTCCAAGGTTTCTGAAGTCATCTCTGATTCCTTTTCCTCTTCACTAGTCTAACTAGTCGCTAAGTTCTTCTGTCCTTCTATTCTGAAATGTCTCTAAAATGATCCTTTCTATTATGCATCCATTCTTATTTCCCAATTCAAACCCTCCTTTCTAACTTGAATTAACGCAGAAACTTACTGAGATCCCTAACTCTGCTCCAATTTATACTTCATACCAACATTCAATAGGTCTTTAAAAAAATAATTTAAAAAATCCATTTATGTTGTTTTCTACTCAAGTTCATTGGCTCCATACTTTAAACAGAAAAAAGTTCAAATTCTTTGGTGAGATATTGAAAACACTTTAATAGTCTATCCTTAATCTAACTACAGAGCCAGATCTCACTTCTTTCTAGAAATTCTACATTTTCGTTATGTCAGGCTACTATTTTTCTTAACATATCCCACCCCAGGCATCTTCCAAATTCCAGCTGACACTCTTATGAAGCTTTCCTACTGCCCCAAATGAAACCGTGAGCTCCTTGAAGGTATAGCTCATATTCTAAGTCTATTTGAATCCCCAGCACCAAGCACAGTACCTGGCACACAGCAGAAGCTAAATAAATGTTTGCAGTTGCTTTCTAAAGATTTTTACTAGTAGAAACAAAGGAGAAAGAGTAAAAAGGCTACACACCCTTTCCCTTCTCCTTTTTTTGCCACTCAGACCCTGTAAGGAAAGACAAAGTCACAAAACAGCATGGTCCAGTGGGAAGAACACAGGGTTTGGAATTGGAAGACCTAAACTTAAATCCTTGCTCTGACAACTTACTAGTTATGCATCTTTGGGCAAATCACCACCTTTTCCAGTCTCAAATTCCTGATCAGTATTCTATCTTAGGTTATGAGTATCAAATGATTTATGTAAAACATGTAAAAGCAACTTCATAAGCTACATGGCAAGGCAATAGGCAAATACAGCCAAATGAAAAAAATTATAAAATGAAAATGGTAGGTCCTAGACTTAAGAATCCCAGGATTAAAAGGGAGGGACTGTGGCAGCCAGCCTGACCACCTACCCACTAGGTATGTAACTTCTAAGGTCCCCCAAAAGGTAATCATTCTCATATAGGATTAGAGGACATATTAGAATCACCTGGGAGATTGGGCATGTATTGTGATACACCACCATCCACCCTGCCTACCCACCCACCCAAAAAGTCTGACACCCCTCCCCAGTACCACTCCTAAGAACCAGTGCTCTATACCAGCTCTTCCCAAACCTGGCTGTGCATCAGACATATTGGGGGAGCTGACTGAGGACAAGAGACTTGGTCCAATTTCCAAACATTCAGTTGACCTTGGGTATAGGAGGCCATGCTTTTAACAACTGTATATGATTCTCATATAAAGCCAGGTTTGGGAACATAATCTGTCCACATAATACAATCATTCCTAGCCCATTCCTAGGGATTTTTGTCACAGGACCTTGAGATGAGGAAGGACAAAGATGATGGGTGAATAAGGAGAATGTGACTCTGAGTAAGAAGGAACTGGGGACTTTGAGTAAGGACGTAGAATAGGAGATGAACTGGCAGTGGAATGGAAAGAGTCAACATGGAGATTTGCCCTTCTCCTTCATCCTCACCACTGTAGGCACCACCCTGGGGTGGGAGATTGCCCCAGGCAGCAATGGTGGAGGGGAAGAGGAGAGAAATCCCAAGCTGTAGCAGTGGGGAGAAAGGAAGTTCCTGTGGTATTATGTTTTTCTAGGTGGCTGCCCATACAAAAAGGCTACACCTAAGTTGGGGGCTGCCTGGACTGCACTGATTGCCATAAAATGGGCAGGCAGAAGATTAATTTTCTGTGGGTAAACTACCTTTGGAACTTAAAAGTTTCAAGGGCTTTGCCCTTGAAATGTTTACCTTCGATGATATTTTCTTGGTATATGGTGGCCAATTTAAAGATGAGTTAAGCTCTTGAGATGAGTTACTATTCCACATTCCAATCTCTACATCCTCCTCCTCTTCCCAGCCAGTGGGGCGATTTCCAGGCAGTTGCAGATCATCACCACACCAGCCATCTTGCATAGATTTGGACCCTGATCATGGATTGATGACACAAAAAGAAACTGACTTTAATAATGCAATTCTTTCTAGAGGACAAGCATACATTAAAGAGCGGGGGACTGGGGGGGGGTTAATGGGATGACCTAAAACAAGACAAAACACACTTTCACTTCTTGTTCCAAATATGCACAACATAATGTATATTTTACATTGACTTTAAAGTTCCATTAAAATTTATTTTTATGTAAAAATTCAATAAATCTGATTTATACAAATCAAATCAAAGAGTTCCTAAACATGGACAATGGTGGCATTCTTATTAGTACCCACTTAAATCTGCATAGTGACACATAGGACAGAGAAGATGTATGCAATTTGAAAAAATCAATTTTGATATATCTTCAAGAAGAGTGGCCAAAAAATACTAGAAGTCCTAAGCAGAAAGCATTTTATCTCCACACATGAGTTGAGTTCTTACAGGGTATCCTGTACTCAACATCTGGGACAATGCCAATGTTAATCTAAATTTCAGTGCTTTCTGGAAAACAGAAGGACGTTTTATCCTATTCAGTCTCTCACACTGGGTGGCATGAAAGCTGCTAAAACCATTACTACATAATCCAGTTCGATAAAATATAATTTAGATTTGGAGAAAGATACGCAAATCAACAGTTACAGTTCTGAGAAAAGAAGGCAATTCAGAAAGATAAAAGCAAATGATGTTACAAAGTACTGAACACCATCTAGTATGTGGCACATTACCATAATTTAGAAACATCATCCAATTATTTAATTGCACTCAATGAGTCATCACCACTGCTACAAAATAGCTACCAGGGATCATGGATAACTTACCAGATTTGCTTAACGCCTGTGGACCAACAGAGCTGGAGCTCCACGTGGATGTGCTGGATGCCGCAGCAATGGGTTCCCCCCAGCTGGGACCACTGTCTATGGGTTTACCCCATGCTGAAGTACCATTATCCACAGTTGTGGCTGGAGTAGAAGGCTCCCCCCAGGGCTCACCCCAGCCTTTAGAAAGTATGGGAAAAGAAGTCATCAGCATAGAAGATAAGGAGGTACAGTGGACTAGGGACAATAAAGAATACTTAGGGAACCAAAGATGAAGAACTTCATGCTTACATACTGAATAATGATGCTGTGACAGGCAAAAGGTGGCTCTGTTTTATGGAAAGAAGACAAACTATTCCCCTTTAATATAACTTAACTGAAAGAGTGAATTTATTTTTTTAATCTCTTCTTTCAAAATTGCCCTCTGGGTCTAGAGCAGGTCTTTTCAATAACCTTATTTATGACAAGACATCTGCCTTTGAGGATGAGTTTAATTCCTAGAAGTTAAGTCATTTTGAACCAAACCTAGTGAACTGAAGTAGTGATAAAGCTGATAATAGCGTAAAGACCTAATACTATTAATTTTAATTTTTACAAAACCTTTCCACATTATAGCACTAGAAAAACAATTAAGCAATATGACTAACAGTGGTAAGTACCCTACTTTTGTACATACTGAATATGCTTGTTAAAAATCTAAAGTATTAGGTTGAAGTTGTCCAAAGCCAAGAAAGTTGATGTTATAAACTTATTTTGCCTATAATAATCAAAACAAAGGTGCTTCCCCCTTAACCTAAGTTAATACAATATACTAGACCTGGACTGAAAAAAAACCCAAACCAAACCAAACAAAAGCAAACAAAACCCCAAATGGGTGCTGAAAAGATAATTTATGAAAACACTGCCATCTCTATGTCCAATGAGACAATTATTCAACACAGTTCACTTACAAAGACAATGCATGCCAATAATAATTAATGAAAATGTTGCCAAGATACTTTGCAGAGAAAGGAATTATCTCATTACAAGAAAGGAAAAATCGGAATATATTAGAAAGATATTTTTAACTCTTTTAGATATATACACATATATACTGAATCTAAGTAGACTTGGATTCATGTCTACTTAAAAAAAAATCCCTTCTAAGGTCAAATGCAGTACTAATTGTTCAGAGAGCAATGTACTTAGATACTTGTTTTATTTCTGCAGTATTTTAATCAAATAACAAAACCCAAAAGTTAAGAACTGAGAGAAATGTTCAGCATTCCCAATCGACCCCCACTTATCCAATTCTGTTACATTCCTAATGGAGAATGGCGGACACAGAACTCACAGACAATACTGTCAAAGATGGAATGCTCTGTTAACTGGGTGAACCACACCCCAACAGATTTCCTCAAGATTTTCTAGATGAGCGCAAAAAGGCCTATGTGTGCATATCCAAGCACTTTGTTAAAGAAATCTTTTAACAGTAAGTTGACACAAAGCTTGCTTCCAGAATACTGTACAACACTTTATGAAACCATTGGACTCCATAAAATGAAAGCTTACCAGAGCCACTGCTTGCCTCTTTGTTTGAGATGGCACTTGCAGATGGTAGCAGCTGATGTACCTGTGCTTGCTGGTCTGAACGGCTGCTGCCATTTGGGACATTTTTGTTCCACATGTTCACATTTTTGTAGTTGTATTTGCTTGGATCTCCCCAAGCTGACGTTCCATCATCAATCTCCATTTTGCGTCGGATAGACTCTGGGGATGGTTCCTCCCAGCCTGTTGGTTCTTCTTCTTTTGTTGGGGCTGGTATAGGTCCCCCCAACCAGCCTGTACCAGGAGGTTTGCCTGTGGCTGGTGGGATTCCCCAAGATCCAACAACGTCTTGTTGCTTGTTCCAGTCTGGAGAACTGACTGGCTTTGATGAATCTCCCCAACCTAGAGACTGATTAGACTTTGGAGGGTCTCCCCATCCCTGGGAAGGATTAGGTTTAGAAGATTCATCCCATCCTGATGAATTATTTGGATTTATGTTATTTCCCCAAGTAAAAGAACTAGTTTTACTAAGTTCGTTCCAACCAGAAACAGACCTGTCACTGTCACTACCTCCTGAGCTGGACTTCTTATTGGCCTCACCCCAATGGTTACTCCTTGAAGTTTCTCCCCAGTTATCGCTGGCAGAAACAGACCAACCTTGGTTTGATTTTTGTCCATCACCCCACCCCTGTTTGTTCTTTTGCGAATCATTCCATGCGGACTTCTCTTCTTTGCAATTCCCCCACTGATTGCTCTTGATCATTCCTGTAGCAGCAGAATCATCTTCCCACCCCCCCTGGCAGTTTGAGCCTTTGGAATCTCCCCACCTCAGAGTAGGTTTGGGATCGCCCCACCCTGATACAGATGAGGTATCATTACTATCAGGGCTAGTCTTCTCTATACATGCCCCTGAGTTAAAAGTCTGTGTTGCAGAGCTTCCCCAGGCCTCTGTCCCATTGTCAGTCTTTCTTTCACCTCTAGGCGATGCTTCAGTATCCCAGGCAGTATTCTGCTTAATAGGAGTCTGCCCCCAACCGGAGTTGGACAGGACACGTGGATCTAAGTCAGTTCTGTTTACAATGCTTTGGAGTAATGTGTGCTGATCAATTTTTCTTCTATCTCTACTCTGACTTTCCCCGGTTCCTTTTTCATCAAGGCGTCCAGTGCTTTCTGTACTACCATCACTCTCCACTGTGCCTCCTGTTTTGGCCCACACACTGCTTTGCTCATTTGTCTGAGATGTGCTAGAACCCTGATCCTCTTCCTCAGTAGATTTCCATCCATTTGTAAACTTACCATTGCCATTTGTACTGTCATTGGAATGTGGATTGCTAGGCAGTTTGTTCCACTCGACGCTGGGTATGTTAGTGCCAGTGTTTTGTGCAGGGGTTCCCCATCCTCTTCGACTTCCACCAGAATTTGCACCATTTCCACTTCCCCATGATGTACTCTGGGAATTTGCTGCCCCAGACTCCCATACACCTCCTCCTTTATTTGTATTAATTTGAAAGTTAGTGCCCATAGGCCCATTTACACCAGGCTGCATTAGAGTTGCATTCACAGTGTCACCATTAGCTTGGCCATCAGGCCCTGAACATTTGTCACCAGAGTAATTAGAACCATAGGCACCCCATGTAGTACCATAAGAGCCTCCACTTTTTGACTCTCCGTTGCTAAGATGAGAAAGGGAAGTGCCATTCATAACTGATGGAGCCTGTATCTGAGGATGATTCATTGTGCTCACACGCCAGGCCCCTGTATTACTACTAGGCAGTTCGTTATTCTGTACTGAACCGGAGTTTGGTAAACTAGAGGTCATAAAGTTAGTAGTGTTATTTGGTCCAGTTATTTCAGTGGCAATATTTTGAGGTTGACCACTGAATGAAACCTTCTGTGTACCACTTACTTCAGATTCACAAGTTTCCTGAAGGCTTCCCCAGGTACCATGGGTAGAAGAACCACTCACATTAGAGTTAATACTCTGATTGTTAGGCATCTGGCCTATGGAACTGCACTGGATATTGATGCCAGAACTACCACTCCCTATAGGCCCTTTTAGGGCAAGTCCATTGTTCTCTAATACTGGCCAGGCACCATGGTTGCTAGCTGAATTCAAAGTGCTTGGATTTAACCCTCCATTTGATGAAGAACTTACAGTGCCCCAAGCATTCACTCTATTGTTGCTATTTTCTGACTTGCTTTCAGGAGCATCCACAGAGACCTGACATGTGCTTATGATGGTTCCATGGGGGAAGCCCCATGGTCCAGTACTAGTTCCATGGCCCACGTTATTGCTGCTGCTACCAACCACAAACTTGTTTTGGGAACCAAGTCCAGTGCTATTACGAAGACTATCTTTTTCACCACCTGTGCTCCCTGAAGCCATGATAGTGATGTTTCTCTCTGATTCAGAACTGGAGGCAGAATCAGCATCCACACATTCTGAAGCCAACTCTGGTTCACTGCCAGGGACTGAGGGCCATGCTTCTTTTTCCAATAAGTCGTTTACAACAGCATTCTTACAGTTTGTGCTACAGTCACTTGTAGAAGACACAGGTCCCAGCTGGGAATTTTCATAATGGGATTCTGAAGTATTATGGTTTAGATCTAGAATAAAGGAAAAGTACAACTATTTATAAAGTGTTAGTCACTTTCAAAATGACACTAAACAGGATCAGATAATGATGAGTATATTATAAGTGCATGTGGTTCCTCAATTTTAATAAGATACAACATTTGGCAGTATGGTTACAAGGGCACTGGATGTCCTCCAGCCACCAACTTTCCATACCCAGTTATTTCACATAGACAGACATTTGTTATTTTATTCATGGATACTATTCTAAGACACTACAGCTCTGGCTAGAACATAATAGCCCCTCAATAAATAGCTGCTGAGTGAATTGTTAACACACCACCATATAAAAGGATTTTGAAGTCAAAGAGGACCCAAGTGGTAGTGAAATCTAAGGGTAATGGAGCAACCCAGGATCAGAGGCTTGAATAGGGAGAGAAAGAACTGAAGTTAGATGGGTAAAGGTAAGAAAGAAGCACAAACTTGATGAAATGTGTTAGGAATATATTAGGACTTTTTCCATCCTGTTTCCTAAAGCAGCTCATCCAAACAACTCTTGAGTACTATAACAAGTTTATAAGAATTCCGAAGCCTTTTTCATTTTATTGCCATTGTGTCAGTATCCATACTTAATTGAAATATTGCATGGTATTTTAACGTTCATAAAGATTTCCTTGTTTACCTTCATAGACATGTTTAGTAAGGGACAGCAGAAAAATAGTATGCTGAAGATCACCAAATTATAATAAAAAACAGCTGATGGCATTAAAAAACATAAATAGCCAGCCATCTACAATATTATGTTATTATCTAGCTATTTTACCACAGGTAGGGCAGTTCTAGTATTTTTGATAGTTGCCCAGTCTATATTCTCTTTTGGTTTAAGGATCTATGAGATCTGGCTTATAAATTCCTCAGCTATATCAACCTGCATAAGTTGTTCATATTTAGACTATCCTGAGGGATTGCTGATATTATAATTATGTACTAGAGTAAGCATCAGAATCACATGTAATGTTTTTAAATACACATGCTCCCACCCCTAATGAATGATCTTTCAGAGGTTGGGAGGCCTAGGAAATAAGTATAAGTCATTATTAATAAGGGTGATTTACTAATATGAAAAATCAGATTCAGCTTATATCACTTTCTCTCAAAGCCCAATTGCTAGCTAGTCAAAGATGAAGAACTACAAAAAGTGGCAGGAAAAGGAAGAAGACAAGACCAAAAATGTATGTATGATTCACCAAATATATAGTTCAAAGTGACTCTGATTTCTACTTGTTTTAGAATCATTTTGTTAAGTTGTCAGTAAAGTCAACTTTCAGTAACCATAAAGAGAACTTCTCATGAAATAAAAGATAGCAAAAAGTCCCACTAGGTAGAAACAAATCAAAATACTAACATATGACTGACCAGCACCAAAACCCAATGTTCAGCATTCAGTGATCAGTATCTTGAGCTTTGTATACACTTTTAGAATTTACTACTTGTCAAAAACCCTAGAGCATAGGTGTTACCTTCAACTGTGCAGATGAGGAAATCAAAGTACACAACTAGTGGAAACCAAGTGAGAAAGATGGGATTTGTCAGAATCCTTCATAAGGCAAGGTGGCTGAGATTCCACCTAGACTCAAGGATGGACTCTATATAGTAGCTGCATAACCCCCTTCTGTGAAATGCTCCATGTAGGGCAGTTTAGTGTCAAAGCAAAGATTCCAGATATAGAGTGCTTAGATTTTAAAATTCAGTGTGTTTATTCCTAATTGTTATAAAGCTGAACTGCTGAAGCTTGTTCACTGAACCATGCTGACCTGCAATGATGCTTTACATCTCACTTTACGACAAATGTACACACAAAGGAAAACGGAAAAACTGCCAACACCTGAGTTCTGTTTCCCACTTTTCCACTCTCAACCATATTTTAAGAAGCTTTCTGAACCCATGGGGGAACAAAATCCAACATACAGAACTACTGATAACAGGAAAAAGAAATAATTTTTGAGAATGAAATTTCTCATCACAGTGGATCCTTAAGCATGTTTTCCAAGTATGTGACATGCTAGCTGGGTATCTTTTTGCATAATTATTACATGTTTTACATGGCCAGGACACAGATTGGTATCTTCACAAAGGTCAACCAGAAAGGCCTCACTTGCCTCCTATAAAGCATGAATAGCTGTGCTCTGGTAGTGCAGAGCTGGTTTAAAGTCCTGAGCAACTTCTCACACCAGATGCTGGCTGGGAGTTTGCAAATCAGAGGTGCAGTGAACTTCTGATGGTGCCACAGTACCAGGCCTGTAATGATGAGCTTTCTTACCCCTCCAGTAGAAGGTGGCTTTTGTAGCCACAGAATGCTTATATTTAAGAGACATTCTGTCATTTACTAGTTGTGTGAACACAAGCAGGATCTTAAATCATCCTGTGCCTTAATTTCCTCATCTGCAAAGTAGGAACAGTAACAGTTCTCATGATTGTTATAATGATTAAATGATTAAGAAATAAAAGTGTTTTGTATTGTATCTGTTCTATATTAGGTACTTAATAAATGAAGGCCAGTGTTATCACTGATTAATGCACACTAATGATTATCATCACTTTCAATTCCATCTCCTATGCACATATTTTTCACTTCACCATGGCTCACTCAGAAAGAGAAATCATGTAACAACTTGCTTTTTACAACCTCTGCTCTGACATCTCAAACAGAATGTTAACTACTAGGTTTACATCCCTCCAAACTCCCCTCCCAAAAAGGTGGTGTTAGCGGTGGGGGGAAATAAGACGACTTCTTTACTAGTTTACCTCAACTCAATAATTTTCCTAGAATATAAGATTTATCCTTTATTCCTACCTGTGTATAGCAAATTCAAACTATCACTAAGCCCCAAATTCATACACTGTCTCCCAAATCTAAAACAGTTCAGTCACCATCACTGTCCTCCTCTGGAAGACGACAAAAGTGTTTCTACTACCATTATTTGCATGTGTGTGTGACCACTTCCATAAAGCAAGAGTAAGAAGATGGAGCATCTAAAAACCACTCGGGCTGAAAATAAAAAAAGGAACCTGGAATTTAACAGTGAAATATCAGAAGCATTCCTATAAAAAGCAGATAAGTATCAGGGATACTTGTCATCAATACTATTCTTTAAAACTCTGTGCTGGAAGCAGTAACCCATAAAACATGACCCCAAAATGAGAGTAAAAATAATGGAGAGGAGAAAAAAAGATGAACATATTAAAAAAAAAAATCATTCTCCTGTATACCAGGAATAACTGACAGTAAAAAAAAAGATCTTAACCATTAAGAGCCACAAAATCAGCTGGAATAAAGGTAACAAAAACATTTATAGTTCCATATGACTAAATGATATTGCAGCCCATAGAAGACAACTTGATTCAGTATAGAACATTTATATATGAAGGTGTAACAATGCTCTAAATTAACTTCAATTATGAGAACTGGTCAACCAGAGTCTGTAATATAATTAAAAGTGATTTTTAAAATTTGTCTTAACAAATAAGAAAATAGCTCCTCCCCAAAAAATCTCAAAAAAGAGTTCTTGAGGGAGGGAATTTTCATTATCACACAATGGTTGGACAATACTGCATTGAGAGTATCTCTCTACTCAAATGAACTGAAAAGGTAGCCCAGGGAATAGGAGCAAGCATACATTATAGGTATGTCAAAGGTTAGCATTTTAAATCATGAAGATTTATCTATTTGTTGCATGCTATGTATTTTGTAAGAAAAATACATAAATTTCCATCAGTCTACATTCTTTCTGAATATGCTGTGGGGGAAGAACAACATTCATGAAACATATTTTTAGATGAGAAAATATATCAAAAATAACACCCAAATGCTTAAAGTATTTAAAGTAAAAGATTAGAACTATGAAATTATCAGTGAATAGTATTTTTATACATAAAAACAAATCCTAAAAGTAACATATCTGACCACTTACTTTTTAAAAAGGAAACATGAACATGACTCCTCAGGAAATCACAACTAAAATGTTTCCCCAGAGTCCCAGGCTACTTTAGAGTTGGAATAAGTGAAATAATGTATTTCCCCTTTCAGACAAGGAAACCAAAACCCACTGTTCTAAACAATACAGAGGATAAACATAGAGGAACACTGTTAAGTAGAAAATCATCACTAACTTTTCCCAAGAAAATTATGAGAAAATTAAGATAAGAAATCCCTGTGTGAAAAGGGAGCAGCAGAGTCTACTCCGTATGTGAAAGACGCATTTGTATACTCTGTGATGTGTCAGCAAAGCATCCTACTCACACACATAGCAATCATAGGGGAATGTGGGGAGTTCTAGCACCACACCTCTAAAAGAATACAAGAAGGCACTGCGGGGCATCTATTCAAAGAGGTTATGTGGGGGTAGAGCAAAGACGTGAAAATTCAAATGACTCTTAAAGAGAAGAATTTAGACTGACAGAAATTCAGGTATCTAATATAACGTGTAACAAACAAATAGCAAAATATCTGCTTTCAGCCCCAAAGACTTTCAATCTCACCAGAAGGGAAGCTTCAGAGGTAATGCTTAGTTTTACAGTGTTTCCCTGGAGTAAGAGATGTGCCACTGAGAATAACAGAGTCTTAGCTGTACAATTTCAAATAACTTTTCAGTAAAAAGTTCAAGATGTGTCTTTCAGTTATTTTAGCCTTTGGGCCAGGGCCAGCAAACTTGTTCTGTAAAGTACTAGTTAAGAAATATTTTTGTGGGCCAGGCGGCCTGTGTCGATCAATGGGTGTGGCAGTCTTCAAATACTGGACTGATGCAAGGTACAGGTCAAGCTATGTTCTAGAGTAAAGTAACAGCACAACCAGAAGTAATGTGTGGATCTTGACTGGTTTCAGGATAGAGAAATGGGTTGAGGGTGGTACAGAAAGCTGTAAAAGACATTCTTGGGGATTCCTCTCTAGACCAGATGGTGAACAACTTGATCATGGCAACTAGTAGCAGTAAGGGCAGAGAGGAAAACACACTCTGAAGTTCAGAATCAGCATGGCATGGAGAGCAGTGATTAGAGATACGAAGGAGGTAAGAGTCAAGCACAGTTTCAAGGATTCTAGGTGGGTTACTGAATGAACGGTGTGCCAACTTTTTAAGCAAGGGAATCCAAGATAATGAGGTATGGAGGCAAGATATGAGTTTTAAGATAATAAGTTTAAGTTTGGATGTGCTGAGACTGAGGGGCCTAGTATCTACTCAAGACACCCAGAGAACATGACACCTAAAACCTGGAGAGTTATGACACACAGCCATGGCAAGGACTAAAATGAAGAGCTGGGCAAAGAAAACTATGAAATCCAGAAGAGGAGCAAAGAGGTATAAGGAAAACAACAGAATATATGGTGGCATAGAAGCCAAGGAGTGAAGGAGCTTTAAGAAAGAGAAAAATATCTATTTTTTCTTTTAAACCACAACTGAAAAGAAAATTTTAAGTCTAGATGTGACATCCAGAACATCAGTGATTCTGATCAAGTGAACTGAACTACAGAGCACTAACGTGATGCATGACCAACTATTAATGCAAGAACTCTGGAAAAAAAAGAAAAAAGCGAGAACTTCTGTAAGAACCTCAAGTATGAGGAGGTTAAAGGAATCTTTTTTAAGAGGAATAGAGACTTGAGTATGCTCACAGACCAAGGAGAAGGTGCAAGCCAAGAGCCAAAAGCCAAAGTTACAAGACAGCAAAGATGTACACTATACCCAGAAGGCCAATGCAGGAGCCAGGCAGAAGGACAGTATTTTAATATTTAAACATCTCCACAAACATTAATGTTAGCACTTTTTTGTGTGTTTGTTTTGAGACAAGGTCTTGTTATGTAGTTCAGGCTGGTCTCCAACTTATGAAACCCCCTCAGCTTCCTGAGTGTTGGGATTACAGACATGAGCCACTATACCTGACTATGTTAGCACTTTTTCACTAAAAAAGATCCCAATGCTTGCCCATTCACCATGATACCATGTTCTTAAGGCTCCTCAAAATAATTTTTTTTTCAAACACAGAAAAGGCTGTAGAATTTTAAGAATGCTCATGTATCTCCACCTTAAGAAATACATTACTAGCACAGCACAAAAATATTTCCCATACCCCTTCTGATTTGTATCTCTTTCCCTAGTGGGTAACTCAGAGGTAATTACCCAAATAAATCTTTACATCTTAGTATGTTTGAACTCATCCCTGAAAAACACATGATGATGTTTTACATGCTTTATGTTTTATAGAAATGCATCACAGTGTGAACAAACAAGATTAATTCTTTGTACCAGCAAAAATATGAACATGAGCTCTTTGAATATACTGCTGGGACTGTTTATCTTCCTTTGCTTAGGGCTCGTAACAGTACCATGGTTGTGTAGGAGACATCCTTAGTGTTAGAGTAACTACCTGGAGAAGGATTAAAGGTGAAGCGCCATGATGTTTGCCACTTACTTTCAAAAGGTTCAACCATAATGAACATGTGTGTACACGTGTGTATACATATATATAAGAACGAGGCAGTGAGTGAAGTCAAGATGGGCCTATGAAAAACCACTGGATTTGGGTAGAATGGATACAAGTATTCACTGTCCTAAGTTTGTTAGACTTTTCTGTACAGGTCATGTCAGGTGGATGATAAAAAGTGAGACGGAACATTTTGACCCATAACCATACTGCTGCCAGCTCCACTAAACATCTTAGTCCCCTCTGAGGTTCTTTATGACATGGCCCATGGACCCCAATTCAGGGTTATCTGGGCAGCAGTAGGGCCTGTTAGGGCTCCAAGGAGTCAACTGCAAAAAAAGTGGTCTTAAACCTCAAAGCCGTTAATCAATGTTGAGGCACAGCCCCAAAGTGGCAGGCCAGGGCTCAGCCTGTATGAGGCCAGTTGGACCAGCCCAGAGTTCTAACAAAGATGAAAATATAAAAGTGCTTAGGTGAGGGCACAAAATCAGTACACTTACCACAGTTCCCACCACTGCTTTTCATCATCTACTCCACTTACCTGCTGCCCCTCATGTATAAAATGCCCATGCTCATTTAGAGGCCATCCTTACTCACTGACTGCACAAAGTAAATGAGAAATTTAACAACGAGAACGAGGGAGACACATCCTAAACATGTCTTTTCTATCATGACAACTGTATGTGAATTTCTATGAGTAACCTTCATGCCCAATTTATACCACAAACCACCTCTGTTCAAAAACCAACACAAGGAGACTTAAGCAAAATCAGTTAAAATTATGTTCTCACAAGTCTGAACTACCAGTGGTTGTTGTCAACATCCTGTTCTTTTGTCTCTGCTCTGTTTCTCATTCTGTATCTTCACTGACTACTAAACCTCTTTGTCATCTGAAAAGTGAAAGGGATACTGCCTGACCTGTGAAAAGAGACTGAATCAAAACAGCATATGCTAGTTATCATCTCACCATTGATTGTCATTAAGTCTTTAGGCACCAAGGCAGACCTGGCTCCTGTAAGAAGCCTTCCTAAGAAGCCTCTCTTCACTGACTCCCAATGGTCTATTGTGTAGCTAAAGCTTCTTTATCATTATTAAGAACACATACGAAGATATTTTAATGTAAATACAAGAAATATGCTTGTAAGTGAAGATGCAAATATTTTTTAAAACACGAAAGTACAAGTGTAGTTCTTCAGAATGCTCTGGATTCATTATTTGCATTTCTAGTTGCTCTGGAATTCCAGACAGATTGCTGCACCCACCTAACTTGCATCTTAGCCTCTGCATTAATGCAGTAGACCCTTGTGAAGTTCTTTTAGAAACAGGCAAAATATGTTTCCTCGTCAGCCTTTGTTTATCCCGCCTCAGTTTTTTTATGACATCTTCCTAGGCTTACCCCTAGGCTTTCTTCTCATCTGATTATGCACCTATAGAACTTTTGGCTTTTTTGACCCACACTCTTTTTTTCTTCTTTTTTAAGAGTACTGGGATTTGAAGTAAAGGCTTTGCTCTACTGGTTGAGCCATGCCTGTAGCCCTTTTGGTTCTGGTTATTTTGCTCAGGCTAGTCTAGGCGGTGATTCTGCCATAGGTGGGTGACAGTCACGTGCCACCATGCCCAGCCTTTTCTGTTGAGAGGGGGTCTCATGAACTTTTTTGCCTGGGCTGGCCTCGAACTGCAATCCTCCTGATCTCAGTCTCCTGTATAGCTGGTATGGTAGGTGCATACCACCTCACCCAGGGATTGATTGAGATGGGCTCTCACAAACCTTTTGGCCATGCTGGTCTCAAACTATGATCCTCCCAATCTCAGTCTCCCAAGAAGCTAGGATTCTAGGTATAAGCCCTGGTGCCCAGTCCCATATTTATTTTTGAGAAACAAGAGTCTTACACTCCTGTTGTTTCCATTTCAAAAAACAGCTTTGTTCTTTTATTTCCCAAACTGAAAGGCATACATAACAATTTTCTAAATATACTATCCTGCCTTGCTATTTGTTTTCTTAATTATCATACTCTTGCTTGGCTCACTGTAGGTACTCAAGCATTTACTGTACATTAAATAATCTCTCCCAAGGTTTAACTACAGATTTCTTGTATTGGTGACCAATACATTTGCTTCCAACCTGGATTTCCAAATGAAATTCAAATTTTTAATTGCCTACTTCTTGGCATTAGGTGTACTATCTAAACAAACTCTTGAAAAGTACAGGTCTTTCCATAAATGTTATAGGGAAAGGAATTTCTTTAGCATCTAAACATTAGGCACTTAACTTACTTGCCTTAATGTGTCATATAATTTAGTCCTCAAAGCAACTTTATAGGGTCAGGTACTACTGTCCACACTATGGATAAAAAGTCAGATTTAGTTTCTTGGCCAACCTCATACAGGTAAAACAAGCGGCAAGGAGAAAAGGAAGAAAGTATTAATTTGGGATGATAACTTAAATTTTTATCTTTTTGAATAATAATGTACTACTGTAAGTACCTATGTGAGAAAATTCTCATTTATGTCTTCTGCCTCCTTACCAGTATTTTGCCAAGCGTAGGATGGTGGTTACCAACATGGCTTTACATCAGAAAGATTTTGATGCTGATTAGCTGTGAAATTCCATAATGTAATGTACAAAGTAGTGCTTGGTATACATAAAAGAGCATACAGGTAGAAAGTGAATAATTTTTCCTGAGACAGTTAAGTACAGATAAGAACTACCTTTCGCAGGGTTGTTGAGGATTAAATGCAATAATGTGTGTAACTGTGTAGCACATAATGGGGGAGAAGGGGGTCAATTTTAGCTATAATCTCCTGATCAAAATGGGCAGATTCCAAACAGAGAGTAACTAATACTCATTTTAAAAGTAGGATGGGCAGGTAACTTACAGGAAACACCTTAAGATTCTCCACTCATAACTCCCTGTTTAGGATTCTTAAAGTCCAGATCCTGCTAAATACAAATACATCACCCAAAAGCTATGACTTTAGAAACTTGCTACACTGCCAGTGATGCTAAAATTTGAGTCTCATAAGAAATGCCTTCTCTCACCTGACTGGTTTTTGCTGTTCTGCACCTCTCCGTTATTTTGTGGCTGTTGATTTGTTACAGCACTGCTTTCTGCCTGGTTGTTTAACACTTTAACAGCAGATCCCAGGTTTGCTGCTATGACAGGAAAATGCTGACCCCTCTTTAGAAGCTGTTTATGTTCCTGGTGGCGAAATCGTGGAGGTACTTCACGAGGATACCGAGGCAAGGCCTGTGGTTGCGGTGGCTGCTGCTGCTGCGGCTGCTGCTGCTGCTGTGGCTGTTGCTGTGGTTGTGGCTGTGGCTGCTGCTGCGGCTGCTGCTGCTGCTGATTGTTGGCTGTAGCTCGCTTGGCATTATTATTAGTGCTGGTTGCTGTGGAAGTGCCGTTATTAGAGTTGGCAGGCTGAGGCTGGCTTACACTGGGCTTTATCTGTTCTGGCACTAATCCCAACAAAAGAAAAGGGGTGGAAAAGATTAGCCAGTAAAGTGTACCTCCACAGTAATCCATCTAAATTCAAAGGTGCTATGAAAAACAACCCTATAGGAACAGTGCTTTAAGGAAGGTCAGGGATGTCCTTGTTCCCAGACTCAAGTTTTCTTGGGGGACATCACTGCAATGAATTACTTCTACTGACTATCCTAAAGGGTATGCAGAGCTGGCTTTGAACTCAGGATCCCTCTGCCTCAGCCTCCCAAGTGCTGGAAGGGACCAAGCTTGCTTCCTATTTTAAATCTCTGGATGGCAAGAACAATGGCAGAAAACAACCTTACAAAAAGACAAAGTTAACAATTTCTTTGTGTCTTCAGGCACGTTGTATAAATCTAACTGAACCTACTGTCTCCTCTGTAAAGCATACCTGCACCTTGCAAAGCTATCCTAGTATTTAAGGTCTCAATGATTATGAAACATAGAACATTAAGGCTATGTACGTAGGGTCTATTCTTCAATGACTGGCACAAGACTACCTTGTTCTTTGTAGCAGTTTAATATTTCTGTGAACTTTTAATATATTTTCACAGATACCACTGTCAGATAAATCCAACTCCTCCATGTTACTGGTGAGAACACTCAGAGAAAACTCTGCTTAAGGGTTAATCTTCATGACCTGGCTAGTCTGTGTCTCTTCTATAAACAAGGGGCTATCTTAATCAAATGCCTAGAATATTGTAACCATTCAGTAAATAGAAGCTATTACTGTGGCCCAAATGAAAAAAATTTGCATCAAATGTCTATAATGCATATGATGCTATGATTAAAGTCTTGCTCATTTGCATTGTTACAATATTCACCCAACTTTCTTTTCACACTCTCAGCTACAGAGTCTTCCTTCACTCCATATCTAAACTCATTATCTTCCTTCTCTGAACATCTGCTGAACTTAGTTTATATCATTCGCACTAATACTTTTAATATATAACCATGGCCTCTTATTTTTTTTCAACGTGACTTCAGATTCTACTATAATAAGCAAACTGAAGTCCAGGAGGAATTATGGTAACCAATTACAAACATTCTATATATTACTTGGAATCCTTTTCATTCTTCTTCAAGCTCACCAACAAGCCTCTTAGTATTTTGAGCCAAGTGCAGTCTAGGCCTAACTATCTATGAAAATTTTGTCTCCCAATTTAATGTTCCCAACACTAGCAATGCTGTATAATCCTTTGTGTGTCTCATACAGTGATAAGAAAATATTAGTTCTTAAAACACATTTCACAGTAACAATAAAGCACTAAGATAGTCATAAATGCCTCCAAAACAAAAAGAAGATAAAAGAATATGGAACTATGAAATTATGAAGAACATAAAAACCGTAACTCAGCTTCTGCATGCTTAGTACTGCACTGAGCATGGTATTTAGCAACTAAATGTAATATTAAGGTGCTATGGTTAAGTTAGCTGCTGCTGCAATACAGATTTGTTTGACACTTATTACTGAAGAATTAAGCTCTCTTTAAAAAAAAAATGACATTTTATACCCAAAAAGGTACAATTTAGAAAGAAAAAAGAAAATGCTGTCTATATATGAAAAGAATTAAAAGATAACTTCCACGCACACACTATGATCTTACACAAATGTGTAAGAATCCTAACACCAAATGAAAAATGACCAAGTATTCAGAGCAGCATTTATGTGACCCAACAACTCCACCCCTACCTCAAATTCAAATAAATGCTATACTTCTCATCAATAAAGTACCAATGAAACAAAGCTAAGAAATGTACTGCCTTTTCTTAGTGAAAATCACTAAACCAGGAAAGACATTAAGACAACATAACCAGGATTAAAAAATTAAACAAAATAATAGTCTCAGGTATAAAAAAGGATGTGATACTAATGAGTAAAGGATGAAACTAGCAGTGGGTATAGATAACAGTAAAGAGATGCTGAGCAACAGACAGAAACATTGACTAATTCTGTCTGCTGTATATTATTATGTCAGGAATCACCCAAATCATGAGAAAGAGAAAAAAAATGAAATTTAGAAAACTTGATCCACTTAAGATGGAATAAAAATTCAAAATAGTAGCTGGCAGAGTACCTAAAGTGGTTAAGTGTCTGCCTAGAAAGATGAGACCCTGAGTTTAAACCCAGGACTGCCAAAAAAAATTCAAAATTGTGATTATCACAAAATACAAAATAATAAAGCCCCAAAATATATGTAATCACAAAAAATAAGTAGCTAAATTTACTTTTTAAGAGATAAAGTTTCATAAAGAAATTAAGAAAAACCTAAAGCAAATACTTTGTAAAAAGTACTCCTGAAGCAAAACAATGCAGGAAAGTAAAAAAAAAGTATCACCAAGAAATCCTAAGAAAATTTAAACAAAAACATTATTAATATTAGATGAAAGAAAATTCAAGGAAAAAAATCATTGGGAAGGAAAAAAGGTATCCACATTAATTAAAACTAAAAAGATATGAAGAGCTTTTATATACCAAACTTCTTCATATCAAAATATTCAAACCAGAGACAAAGAAAAACTTTAAAAGCAAACCATGTACCTTAACAGATAAGCATAACATCTTTTTGACAGTACCCATGAAACACTCATAAACTTAAACACATGTATCAATAAACTGCAAAAAAATGTAAGCAAACAAATGAAATTCTGGATTACAATACATAGTCACACCAGGCACCAATGGCTCACAGAGACCAGGAGAATTCTGTCTCAAGTCAGCCCAGGCAAATAGTTTGTGAGGCCTTACTTTGAAAAAAAATCACAAAAAAAAAAAAAAAAAAAAAAAGGCTGGTGGAGTAGCTCAAGTGGTAGAGCACCTGCCTAGCAACTATGAGGCTCTGAGTTCAAACCCCAGTACTGAAAAAAAAAAAAAAAAGTCACTATAAATGGTTTGGTTTTTTACCAAAAAACCAAAAACGCATAATTGTTTAAAAAAAAAGAGTAAACCACTAAATGCAATACATTTTGAAATATATCTGAACCAATGCTTAAAGAAAAATGTATACCCTAATTATTTCCAACAAACAAAATATAAAACATTCAAGCCAAGAAAGCTAAAAAAAAAGAAACTGAAGGAAGCAGACAAAATGAATCAGTAAAGATAAAAACAGCAATCAATGACTTTAAAAGTGAGCCCAAGCTGGTGAGCTTGCTAGTACATGAGACGAGTATTTCCAAAAAAGAAGGGGGCGGAGGCAGCATAAAATAAGGCATGGTTAAAGGATGAAAATGGAAAAGAAAACCAAATGATTTTCTAAAAAAAGATTTTTTTTTTTTTAAGTTTTAGCAAGATTTTAGCATAACAGGATAAAGTATAGACAACAGGAGGGGGAAAAAAAAAGAGAAACATTTCCTTTCTTCATGCAGGAAATGGGCACAAAGACTCCAAGATGTTATTTCTTTATACTCAACTCTATAGCTACTTTGAAAGCCTAGCAAAGTTAATGATTTAACAGTGACTACCAAAAAGGAGGGAATCTAAACAGGTTAACTGGCATAGAAGTAACAAATTAATGAAAGCACCCATTAGGACTAGATAGTTTTATTTATCAATACTACTGTACTTTTTTTCTTTTTCACTGGAGTACTTTTTAGTACTCCAGTACACTATCCTTACATGTTTAAACTGCTGCAGAACACAGTAAAAGGTGGAGTTCCAATATAACATTAACAGTAAGTCAAGTAAAATCTTTAGTGTCACAAACAATGGGAACAAAAAGATATACATAGAGAGATAGATATACAGATAGATATATAGATAGCCCTAAGAATAAAAAAGACATCATTTCAAGTACAAACATTCTGGCAAGTAAAGAAAACTGTATGTACAATCTATATAAATAAAATGGAAAGATGCAGATAAACTCTCTATAAAGGGTAAGAAGGTAAACAAACAGTTTAGGCTTTGTGGATCATGTGGTCAGTCAGAACTACTCAACTCTGCCATCACGATGCCACAGACATCAGGAAAACAGATGGCTATTATTGTGATCCAATAAAATGTCATATCCAAAAGCAGGCAGTGAACCTATTTCACCTATAGACTGCTCTATAAAATATACTTTACCAACACAGGCACATCAGAGAAGAATAGAAGATCCTGTAACACAACAGATAATATTGAAATGGTCCTCAAGATTGACCCCTCTAAAAAGCACAAGGCCCAAATGACTTTACAAAGAGATAGATAGGCAGAGGCGCATACACACGTGAGATATGAATATATGTATAAATATATTATTTACATGCATATCCTCAAAAATACAGTATTACAAAAACTGGTGCAGAACAAAGGCGTGCACGTTCAAAGGGGCTGGGTTCAAATGTCAATTCTGTGACTTGCTAGATATATGACCACAAGCAAGGTACTTATTAACCACTGTGCCTCCATCTCCTCCTCTGTAAAATAGGGATAAGTATCAATACCTACACATGTAGGGTTGTTATGAGGCCTGAACAAGAGGGGATATAAAGAACTAAGAATAGCACTAGCACAAATGCCAGTCACTACTGTTCTCATCTGAGGAAAGGAACAATAAAGGATGACCCCAGACTTCAGGCCTGCAATTTGGATATACAGTGGAACTGTTCACAAAGGTAAGAAATACAAGACAATAATCAAGTATGTGAGAGAGAATGAATTAGGTTGCTGTTAGTGAAGGATAGCAATCTCAATTTTGGTCTCAAGACTCCATTACACTCTTAAAAAGTTGGAAAATCCAAACAGGTATGTTTATGTGGGTTACATCTAGACATTTATTACATTATAGGTTTAAACGGAGAAATTAAAAAATATTTATTAATCCATTTAAAAAATAAACCCATTACATATTATTGTTTGTATATATTTTAAAATAACTACTTTCCCAAACAAAACTGGAAGTATGGCCTTTTATGCACATTTTGCAACTCTTTCCTAATGTCTGGCTTTCATCGAAGGCAGGTGGACTCACATATACTTCTGAATTTGGTTTGTCGTCAAATCCCACGTTAGGTGGCCTCTGGATAACTCCACTACATGCTTATGAGAGAAAAAGAGTGAGAAAGTCAACTAAAGTCTTCCTGGTATTACAAAAATAGTTTTGACCTTATGGATCTCCAGAAAGAATCACAGAGAGCCTCTAAGGCTCCCTCAGATAATTTTCAGAAACACTGCTGCAGAATATCCACGCGGTTCTGGAGTTCAAAAAAGCATGCACTGGGGTTACGGACGTGGCTCACATGGTAGAGCACCTGCCCGGCAAGCAAGCATGAGGCCCTGAGTTCAAACCCAGTACCACCGAAATAAATAAACAACTAAAAATACGGATTTAGGATTCAACATATACATAGAAAAAGAAGTCATGAGAGGTACAGAGTAACAAAAAAATAGCAACACCCAAAGAACAGGCTTAAGTAGCAGACAGAAGGAAAGTAAAGGCACAAATAAATCAAGCCAGCAAAGATGAAGAGAGGCAGCTGTTCAGTTTAGTGCAAGGCCTATCTATTTAGTCAGTCAGGAAGATCCTCCTCAACTTATCGTGACCCTTCTATCTAGCTAATTAACAGGCCTAATAGATTACCTCCATGATAGAATTCAAAAGAATCCTTATGTCTCCAATGCCACTGCATTGGACGGGTTTAAGCACTCAATTTACTCTGCAAAAACCTCCTAACAGGTCTCCCCGCCTCAAGTCTTGATCCCTGACCCCACTTTCACCCCTCCCTAAATTTATCATCTACCTGCCCCAAGTTATCTACAAAACCCCCTTCAAATTAATCTAAACTCCTTGCAGTTCCTCAAAGTCTTTCATGCTATTGCTTCTGCCCAAAATGCCTTGGTATCTTTCTGTCCATACTGACTAGGAAAGAACTAATCAAACCCCTCCAGAATCAGTTAATCTTAGAAGAATTTTATGAGCAACAAATTGCCCTCCTCCATTCAGATAATAGTCTTACCAACCCTTTCTACTGCAGTGGATATACTCCTAAAGCACTACTTTCTATTTCTGTCACCCTGTCACTGGCACTCCTACACCAAACACCACAAGTGCTCAATATTCAATAATTCAACAACCGTCAGCATACAGGGAAGAACAGCATAAACGATATTGAAGGTAGAATACTGAGGAATATCAGCTTTCCAAGAGGCAGTAAAGAGGGAGAAAGAATGATGAGGAGAAAGATGATGATGATGACAACTGGCTAATACGCTTCACAATAAAGCAGTTACTTTAAATAAATCTGTACTCTATATACAATCCAGAGAACAATACAAACTCACTTGATATGACAACATGGAGAGACCCTCTGATTGGCCCTAACATTATGCTGTCTATAACACCAGGAAAAATATTTTAAAGGAATGTCATTCAGCTAATAAAGAACATACACACCAATAAGAAAGTTCCATTTTCACATTTTTGTTGTCAGATGACCAAACTCATCTAGTTCAGTTTATAGGAGACAAAATACTCATGCAAAGAAGTTAAAGCAGTATTTTTCTAAACTCCTGACTCCTAAATCAGGACTTCCCTCTTTGTAAAATAATGAAAGGGTCAATGATGCAATCATCCACTTCTGCTAAGTTTTACTACTTTATCGGGTTTCTAATACTTCTTATTAAAAATGTACTCTGCAAACCAAAAATTGCTCTAAAAATGAAGTCTGTTAATTAAAAAAACCACACAGCAACTGTCTTAGATTCAGTGAAAATTCAATTGCTTGATCCGCATCCTTAAAGTATAATTGTTCAAAAGATTCTTCATTCTTTTTTTGGGGGAAAGGCAGTACTGGGGTTTGAACTCAGAGCCTCGTGCTTGCTAGGCAGATGCTCTACCACTTGAACCATGACTCCAGGTCTCATGATAATTGTAAAAATGTCAACTACAGATCAACATTCTTTAAAATTTTTATTACACATTTTTTCCATTTAAAAAAAGCTACAAAATAAAACCCTTGTAGATAGAAAAGTTAACATGCAGCAAACTGCCAATTTTACACTCACTGTTAATCAAGCAATGCTACATATTTTTCTTCTTAATTGTCAATGTTTCTAATATGTAATTATAGGCTCTTCAACCCTAAACTCACAGGATCAATTATTCTAGCTGCTTCCTTACATTAAGGGCAGCTCTCAGCACTGTTCACATTAAAGAATGTAGTGATCGGAGCAATATCAAACAAGTTTGGGTAAACTCAGTTCTTCCAGCTTTTCTGATAAACAGTGGCAGCACTGCCACAGGGGGGGGCAGGTTTTAAAAACTCATTGACCCAGATGACAAGTTGAGAGTAGATTAGAAAGTCCCACCAGGCCTAGCCAGAGCTTTCCCACAGCATCTGCCTCACTGCTACACATGCCCTGGCTACCAGCTCACCCTTGTGCACCAGGCCCAGGCACATAAAGGGGTCCCAAGGGGAAACAAGCCTTGAACAAGCGAAGAACCGTTTAATTCAACTAAAATGGAGTACTGAATTAAATAGCTGTTTGGAAACTAAAATTTAAAAACTAATACGAAATACAACAAACTATTTTTAATTCATTCACAAGCAAGCCTAAATATTTCTGCTGAAAAGTTCCCACGGTAAAATACCAAAAACACCAAGATATCACAATCAGTTAGATATCAAATTAAGAAATATTGAATCAAATTCACTTAGTTTTAATTTACCTCACAAATTGTAGAGATGAAAGAAATATACATTTTCCTGGTCCGAGGGAAACACCTAGTTCTCTACTCTACATCAAAACACCCAAAGAGACACAGAGCCATCTGGTCTTGATCTACTGCTCTAGGTCGATGTCAGAGGTGACATTTCCATACGCTTCTTCATTAAGGAAGTTCACGATGAAACTACCACATTACCAAATTCTGCCCCTCAGCAAAAGGAGCGAGCTCTACCTGCTCTAAAGGAAAAGATCTTCTATTACTTATTTATTCATTTATGTATTGCACTAGAGTTTGAATTCAGGGTCTTGCACTTGCTAGGCAAGTACTCTACCACTTGAGCCACACTCCCAGCCTTTTTTGCTCTAGTTACTTTTGAGATAGGGTCTTGCAAACTACATTCCTCCAGATCTCTGCCTTCCAAATAGTTAGATTACAAATGTGAGTCACCACACCCAACTGCTTTAGTTATTTTTCAGGTACAGCCTCATGGTTTCTTTTGCCTGGGGCACAGCCCTCCTACATATATATGCCTCCTGCATAGCTGGGATTACAGACATCTGTCACCACACCAGCCTAGGATCTTCTTTTAGTGATGGAGGACAGCCACAATGTTCACAATTACTGCATCTGTTTTTCTTTGGTGAATCTATCCATTGAAATAGGATTCAGAAAAGAAGGATGATCAAAGATTTATTCTTTATGCATAGGCACACCTTTCATAAGAAAAGACTGTTCTTCAGTCCCTCCCTCCCGTAACACAGAATTCTACAACACTGATCTCAGATTTGCTTCATCACACTGCGAATGAGCAGCAAGTCCTTCACCCTCAGACTTACTAGTCAGAACCTGGATTTCTAAAAACAAGTGTCACTGGGTTCTCATGTCTGAGGAATTTTGGAAAACTGTTCTACAAGACAGAACAGTTTCTAGATGTTCAACATCTAGAAAGCTCTGGCCCTTTGCCACTCTAAAATAATCAAATAAAAACCGAATGCCTAAAAATTCAGCTAGAAGTTAGCAGAACAATAGCAGAAGAAATTCAAACAATTTTTTTTTAAAGTACTGTCATTGAGACGGAAAGTTCCAAAGATTGTAATAAAGGAGCTGCCATTAAAATCATGGAAGGTGAGAATTATCTTAGAAATAGAGGATGGTATGTTGAATTTTCTAGATTGGGGGAAAAAAAATCCCAAATATATAAAAAACAAAGTTCAGAGAAATAGTATGATAAAATATTGAAGTTTTTAAAAGCTTTTAGAAAATACAGGCAATTTTTTTCTAAACTGGATGCTTTTCTTAGCATCAAAATGAGTCAAGAAATCAAAAAATTAATTTGGTATGTCTAACCAAATAAAACTAGGCTGTATATTGATCAAATATGTGTGTGTTCCAAATTAAAAGGATGCCTTCTCTCCCATCCCACATTCCCCACCTCCACTTTCCCTGACCTAAGGAAAGAGGTATATGCGTGTATTGCTTTAGCTTCAGGACATGAGACCTAACTTCGGGAAGCATGGAACATACTCACTGAAGGTCAGACATGGAATCCACGCTAGTAACACCAAAGTATTAATTTTACCTTCTTGCTCCTAAGCATGTAGTTGCATCTTCTGTGTATGCAGGCCCCATGGGGCTTAGCACTGGGGAAAATTTAGACACTCCGATCCTCAGGATGATTTCAGACACACAAGTCTATGATGCTGGAAATATATGCATCAATATATCTGATGAAAGGCTGTTTAATACACTCATTATACAGGGAGCTCATGTAAATTGCTAACAAAAGCTCTTAAGTTCAAGAGTTAAACGGGCAAACAAGAGGAATGGACAATTCATAAAAAGAAAAAAGTACAGGTGACTGGGTAGTGTTACATTTTACTAACAAACAAATGAGTATCAATCAAAGCAGTAAAATACCAGCCTACCTGACCTACCAAAGTGTAAAAGATGATAAATCTCACTCTCATGCTGTAAGATTCAACCTTACTGGACTGGATTCTACTTTAATGGAAGGAAATGCAAATCATTATCTGGGTGGGGAGGAACCATGAAGTGGGTGGAAAAACTGCCAGGGTATTGTACTGTTTCAAAAAGCTGAAAGGTTACCAGGATATTATAAAATTGAAGTGGTAGAAACTAATTAATATCTACTTAACTCTCAGCTAGATGCCAGGCAATATATATTATCTCTTTATTCTCATCATTCTGTAAGTTTGAAATAGTATTCTCATTTACAGATGAGAACTAAGGCTCAGAAGAAGGCTTCTAATATAAAATATCTACTACATAGTGGAGCTGAATTTTAAACCAAATCTGATCCCCAAATAAATGTTCCTTCTAGTATACATTAAGTTTCATCTTAACTATTAAGTGTAAAAACAAACTCTAAAAATAGGGGAATGATTAATTATGAATTAACCATTGTAAAAATCATTTCATAGCCATTAAAACTGATTTAAGACTAAAATATGAGCCAGGCACCAAGAGGCTCACGCCTATAATCCTAGCTACTCGGGAGGTAGAGATCAGGAGCACCAAGGTTTAAAAGCCAACCCCAGCAAATACTTTCTGAGAGCCTATCTTAAAAATACCCAAAACAAAAAAGGGGTGGTGGAGTGACTCAAGAGGTAAGAGCACCTGCCTAACAAGTGTGAGGCCTTGAGTTCAAACTCTAGTGCTACAAAATAAATAAATACATAAATAAATTTTTAAAAGACTAAAATAGGAATGAATGCTCAATGAGTTAACATTACTAGAAATAAGAAACAGAATATGACCAAGATCTATATGTTCACTTTCTACTGGGATAATGATAGTTGTAGAATGTAACTCAAACTGTTGCTCTCTGAAAACTGCAAATCAAAAATTTCTAACAATTTATACAAGAATAAGATACCTATTACACATTCAGCATTTGCTACCATCAGACTCTCTGAGTTATGACCTATATTTCACTTAATTTCCACAACCTTTAAATATGCTGGATTATCTCCTTTTAGAGGGACAAACTGAGTTTAAAGATTAAGGAACTTGTCCAAGACCACATAATTAAGAACTGTGACAGCTGGATACCAGTGTCTCACACCTGGAATCCTAGGTACCTGGGAGGCTGAGACTGGGAGGATTAATGTTTGAGGCCAGCCAGGCAAAGAGTCTGAAAGACCCCATCTCTAAAATAACCAGAGCAAAATGGACTGGAGCTAGGGCTCAAGCGGTAGAGCACCTGCTTTGCATGTGCAAAGCCCTGAGTTCCACCAAAAAAAAAAGAACTGTGACAATCCAAACTTGTAAGCATTACAGTGTCTGCTAAAATTCTAGTATTATATATATAGATTATCTGCTGCCTATGAGCACTGCTCACCTAAAGGCTTTCCTAAAGGCTACTACTCTGAGAAAAGTTCTCACCCTCATGCATGAGATTTACTACTTTCATTAGAATTAAAGAAATATAAAAGGGTAAATTAAACACCAATAAGCAAATTATAGTACATATTGTTTTTCTTAGCCCAGAGGACTTGCACCTGGTTACACCTAATAAAGCTACTCTTATTAATTCACCCTTAATTCTCCTCTAAAACTTAAACCAGAAGGCTTTTGATTTGTTTTCTTTGAAACGGAAAACCTAATTATTGCCAAAGTAGAATCTCAGGATCCAGAACAATTCTATGATATCCTACAACTCCCAACAACATTGGGCTCCTCTTCCATCCCTGAACCTAGTTTGAAACCATAGCTTACTCACTACTAACTAACCTCTGCTTTTCTTGTATCTACTTCCTATTGCCTTGGTCCTGCTCAGTTTCACAGATATTGGAAGTAGGTAATTTTCTACTCCTACCACCTTTAATTTAGTAGTACTGTAAGTCAACACAGCTACAACTGCCAGAAATAAAGAGGTTTTTTCCAGAGCAAAAAGGAGTCCTCAGTGTTTCCTATAACCTTACTGAATACATAAATCCAGACTTATCTGTCCAAATCTATATAAATTCCTTTCTAAATAAGAGGAAAGGAAAAACGGTCATTTTGATATATCTAGAAATAGTTTGACTATTTTAAATAAAGTGGAAAGCCATTTTTCCCCATCATCTTGATGTAATGCTACATATCTTATTTGTTAATATTTGAAGACATCTTCCATAGAGAGAAAAATACCTGCCACTAGTAAATTCTCATTTAGTAATAATCTCTGCTTTTTATTTCAGTAAAGTGGGCACACATTTGTCTTTACATGATCTCATGAACAAAGGACTGCCATGGCGTATCAGACACCATACCCTGGTTGAACATTACTTAATGCCAAAGACATGATTCTATTATGGAGAATGAGGAATTCTCCTAGCAGAACTTCCCAACCTGTGTGACAGAAATGAGCTATGGAGGTGCTGCAAGGGAGGAGTCGAAGGTGCTGGCACTCTCTTGGATTGTCATCTTCAGTAAGTGGCCTTGTCAGTCTACTTAGTAACCTCACAAGTATAATTTTCTAGTTATGCCATTATATTTCATACTTGAAGCAACAACTTTTTTCTCTAAAAATCTATGTAGAAATCTTTATCAAGCCACCAAGTTCCAAAAATTCATTATGGTGGGAGGATTTTTCATTGAGAAATTTAAGATCTCATATAGTCTTGGAAAATGAAAAAGAGAACTACTAAATCTACCCAGCAATCCCTGTCCTGGGTACAGACCCAGAGGAAATATAATCAATACCTTGTACAAGTATCTGTGCTTCCATGTTCACTGCAGCACTATTCACAATCATCAATATGGAAAACCTAAGTGTCTGCTGATAACAAACTGTAGCATAAGTAAATGCTACATTTACTTATTTTATATATGTAAATAATGAAATATACTTCATCACTGAAAGGGAGACCTTGCCAGGTGCCAGTGGCTCATGCCTATAATGGTAGCTACTTGGGAGGTTGAAATTGGGAGGATCATGGTTTGAAGCCAGCCTGGGCAAATAGTTTGTGAGACCCCATCTTGAAAAAACCCAACACAAAATAGGGCTAGAGGAGTGGCTAAGTGGTAGAGTGCCTGCCTACCAAGTATGAGGTCCTGAGTTCAAATCTCAGTCCCATAAAAAAAATTAAAATTAAAAAAAGGAGCTGTTGCCACTTGGCAATGACATGGATGAACCTAAAGAAGATTACGCTGTGAAATAAGCCATTGATACATGATCTCTCTTATATGTGGAATCTTTAAAAAAAAAAGGGGGGGGGGAGGGACAATACATAGAAACAGAGAATAGAACTCAGTGGTAGAATGCTTGCCACATGTGCAAAGCCCCGAGTTCAATCCCCAGCCCCATTAAAAAAAAGAAAAAAAAAAAAGCCCCCTTCCCAGAGAGTAGAGCAGTTACCAGGGTAGAGTGAGAGGGAATGGAGGGATGTAGGTTAAAGGGCATGACAGTGCAATCATGTAAGATGAGTAAATTTAGAGACCTAATAACACTAATTAGTAACACCGTATTATATACTGGAAATCTGCATAGAACAGAAGTTCTCTTACCACCAAAGTCAAGACAACTATGCATGATGATGGCTGCATTACTCTGCTGGACTGTATGCATATCAAAACAACTGTAGGGCAAACCTGCCCCTCAAGTCTCCAGTTAGTAGCCATGGGAAAAGCTAACACCACATAGACCATACACAGCACAAACATAAAACAATACATGTTTGTGAAGAAGAAAAAGCAGAACCAATTATGAAGGGAACTGCCAATACAGCAAGGATAGAGAGTAAAATCGCTGGCAAATCAACCCAGTACACTGTAGAGAGTACATTGTACATCTCAGAGGTTTTCATATTTTCTGTAAGGATGTAAAAGGGTGATTTACATTTGTAAAGGTATGAGCAATAGATACCCAAAGATCACATATGAGGAACAAATATCCATGGGTCAAATACCTAAATCTAGGATGCATGACAAAATCCTAAGAATTGTAAGGGGAAAGATGAACAGTGACTGGAGCAACCCACTAGAAGATGAACTCTGAGAGGTTAGAAAAGCTAATGGGCACAATAAAGACCATCTAAACCTGAGAAACGGGGGAGAAATGTGAAAGAGACACAAACGCTCTAGAGTGTGAAGAAAGGGTGGGAACAAGTGTGTAGAAGATGGGAGGGCAGACTGAGAACCTGAAGGGCAGGCGTTTGGTTTTAGAGAGCTATCCAGGCAAGTAGAGTGAGGAATGTGTGGGGGACGTGGAGGAACTGAAGGTAAGGTTTTGAGTCTTCTGACATGCTTACCAGCTCTGTCAGTTACACCTCACACACTCCCACTCATCTTTTAACCCCCACCCTCCCTATTCCTTCGCTTCCTCTCTCAGCTTATTTCTATGGGTACCTAGGAACTACTGGCAAAGATGTTTCCAAAATGCAGCTTATGACTGTCACAGTCATAAGCTGCCCCTTGGCTCCCTAAGCAGCCAGGAAGCCCTCTGGCCCCCCGCCCCGCCTCCAGGCCTATACTTTGCCACTTCTCCCCAGGGCCTCCAGGCCAGAGACAAAGCTACATGCTTATATTCTTTATTCTCGTTCATTCTCTCTACCAAGAATTCATTTCTTCTCTTGGCTTTATCTTTCAAATTTCTATCCACCATTCAATCAACACTTTCCATGTGCAACTGGCTAATAGCTTTATTTTATTTTTTGCTGGTTACTGGGGTTTTAAACTCTGGATGTTTTGCTTGCTAAGCAACACTCTACCACTTGAGCCACACCCCTAGCCCCTTTTTGTTTCAGTTATTTTTCAGTTAGATCATACACTTTTTTGCCCAGGGCTGGCCTTAAGACTATGATCCTATCAGCTTATGCCTCCCACATGGCTGGGATTATAGGTGTGAAACACCATACCAGCTTATTTGTTGAGATGGGGGGGGTCTCACTAATTTTTTACCCATGCTGATCTTGAACCACAATCCTCCAGATCTCCACCTCCCAAGTAGCTGGGATTACAGTTATGTACCACAATGCCCAGCCTGGTTAATAACTTTAGAAGAAGCAAGGTGTGGTGGCATATGCCTAAAATCCCAGGGCTTGGAAGGCTGAGGGAGGAAAAGTGCCAGTTCAAGGTCAGCCTGGAACATACAGTGTGACCCCTCCTCAAAATGAAATAATTAGAAAAATAAGCCACACGTCACTCCTTTGCTTAAGCTCTTCATGGCTCCTATCTGCCTGTAAGAGTCCAAGCTCCTTGGTGTGTATGTATATATATTATTATATATACACTGCATACACACAGTGTGTAAAACCCTCTTTGACCTGACTCCTTCTATCTTGTCAGCCTCAACTCTTCCATTTATCACTGGGTATTTAATGCTCTAGGAATATCACCACTGCATATTGCATCATACTATTCTTTTCTCTGTGACTTGAATTCTGCTGATCCCTTTGAAACTGCATTCTTTTTTCCCCAGTTACTGGCGTTTGAACTCAGGGGCTCACGCTTGCTAGGCAGGAGCTCTACCACTTGAGCCACTCCACCAGCCCAAAATTTCATTCTCTCTGACTGGCTGTTTCATTCTTTCAGACACCTAATCTCAAGGAAGTGTCCCTTAAACCCTTTTATTAGGTGAAATATCACATCTCTGTGCTCCAGAACAAATTATGACTCCTCAGCCAAATCACAATGTGTTGTGTTGTGCTGTGTTTAAATGTGTTCACTGTTGTCAATCTTTCTCCAGTAAAATGCAGGCTGCATCTGTCCTTACTCTCACTCAGCAGCACCCAACACATGCTGCCGTAACTACTGTTGACCTCAAATAAAGATAAGCAGCATTCTTGAATGCACATCCTCATGAAATGCAGAGATCAGACTTCATCGGAATTTGGAATACTGAAGCCTGGCAAGTTCAGCCTCTGAGAGCCTTCCATTTTCCATTACCAAGTGATCAACTGCTGGGAGGGTGAAGGATTCCTGATTCAGAATCCAAGAGAAATTAGGATTCTGTTTCTTTTTCATATTGAAGTCCTTTGCTTGGGGTGTACTGGGTGCTGTCTGACCTGGTTCAATGACTAGAGGGTTAGCAATCTATTATTCTAAGTGGTGATACAGAGATGGATGTCACTATCGTGCCTTCAAGAAGGGGCAGGAGACAACAGTCTAACAACAGAGAACATGGAATAAAGCAAGCAGAGCTCCAAAGGGTAGAGTAGGGCCATACAGGTAACTCCACACAAGATTTTTAGATGGAGTCTGGAGGAAAAGTATGTGTGCCCAAAAATGCAAACGAAGGAGCACATGAGGAAGCTGTGTTTATCCAAGGAGAGAGACAGTTGTAAGGTATATATTCTAGATGGGGTAACAGACAACACAATGGACCAAAAAACCCCAAAGGATGACTCCAAGGTGATCTCAGTGAAGAAGTTGGATCCCACCCCTGTTTCACACTCTTCTCTCCCATCCTGGAGGTGAACAAAAATGCATATAAATAACCTTGCTTTAATGAAAAAATAAATAAAAAATAGCTTTAAACAACGTACCTTTGATTTTTTGTTCAGTGGCCTAAAATAAAAACAAACAAACAAAAAAACAATGTAAATATGAAACTGAAAGAAATGGATTGTTATGATAAAATGTTCTTATTACTATTATATAATACATACTTTTAAATAAGGAATTTGTCATTTAAATGAACTGCATAGGAAAAGATATGCAAACAAAGCATGTTTTTCCCACAGATGTGTCCCATTGCTCCTGGTACTGCTCATTAATAAAAACTGTAATGTTTCTTTAGACATAAAGCATAGAAGACATTATACAGCAGTATACAATTTCTAAAATGGGAGCTTGCTCTTTTCTCATCATTTAGCTTAAAAATGATTTTTATAAATGTCACCTTTTCATGTAATGGATTTAATAAATTTTACATGTTTAAATGGCTTCAAACATTGTTACAAATGATAAAAACTGAGTTAAGTTTTCTAAGAAAAACTGTATGTAATTACTGTGGCCAAATTAATAACAAATTTAACTCCTACATGAGTTAAACATTACAGTTAAGCATAGTGCACATTTAAGTATTTGTGAGTGGGAAAAATTTTCAAGCTAACTTATCACTTCTGACCCATCAGACAATTCATTAAAATCACAGTGATCAGAAGCTGAAATGACATGAAATCTGCTTTCACTGGTTTCCTTGCCTGCTTCTACTTTCGCTGTTCTCTGACACCACAACTGAGGCCAGGGGCCTCCGAGAACCTCAAAAAGATCAGCAAAGGCCCCAAGCAAAAACAAGTCAACCCTTTCATCAAGACCAATTGTATGGGCAATATGAACAGAAAAGGTGGGAGAGCAGGCAGGCTGACCAGGAAAGACTGAATAACCAAGAATTATTTCTGACTGGAGATAAAGCTTTACTTAACTGCTACAGGGCATGGCAATTCATTTTGCTTAGTCATATGAAATTAACTTACCAAAAATTTCATTTTAATTTTATCATTACATGTATATATGGGAAAAACCATAGCAATTGCTCTAATTCTGAAACCATATCAAAAATTCATCTTTCCCCTGGAGGTTAAAAGAGGCACTAAAGTCTTTCCTCAGCCTTACAGCACCAGATACACATAAAATAAATGAGCCCATCTTGTACTCTACAGATCAAAATTAAAAAGAAAAAAATTGATGGAAGGACAATGCCAAAAGACCAGTTAAGCAGGCTGACAACACTTTATTTCTGGGAGAAATCATTTAAAAAATTTGCTAATAGAAAAAAAGCAAGTCTTCTTACAGGGAACTTTACTAAGCATACTTTCAAGTATTAGAAGTCATATCAAAAAAGATACATAACTTTCTGAAGTCAAGTAACCAATATAAAAAATTATCTTGCATGTTGAAAACCTTTTGAAAAATTCTCTCCAGGTCTCTTTCAAAGGAAACTAAATTATAGGACACAGAAACCATGACATTAAAACCCAGAGCATACAATGTTTCTCTTCCAGGACTTACAAGAAAAAGGCTATGTGTTAGCAACTCCCTCAGAAGAACTGTACTGAATCACAATGGCCAGCCTTGTTTATTCAGCATCCTGCCCTCTAGAGATGGGCAGCAGAGAGACACACCAAGATGCCTGCCCTAACACAGTGAAAGAACGGTAAGTAACAGAAGTCTGGTACTCCTTCCCGACTGGTTAGGAGCTTCACCTCTTTAAAACAGGTTTTTGTGGGCCTGTCTGCAGAACCAGTATGTTATTCTCATTATTACAATGAGAATTTCCAGTGGCTCAGTGATTTTAACAGTCCTTGTCTGCACTGTCAAAATACGGTCAGTCTAAATTGAGATGAGGAAAATACATTATCAGATTTCTAACACTAAATATTTTTAAAGCACATAAAATATCACAATAATCTTACACTGATTACAATATCTTGGTTCTGTAAAATATTAAAATTATATTTAACTGTTTCTTTTTTAAATGACCTTGTCATTTAAACACTCTGGGTCTCAGTTTCCTAAACATTCAAATGGAAATTTTCATCCTGCTTGCATTTCATAGCATTTGTGATAGTCAAATAATAAAACATGGAAGATATTTTTGTGGGGAAAAAAAACTACACACTATAGGTGAGGTATCATTGTAGATCCTGCTGCACAAGAGAATTAAAGGGTTCTGGAAATCCAGAAACAAAGTGATTTCCAGCTTTATTATTTTTTCTTAAAAAAATGTTTTGAGCTGTGATTCCATGAGCAGTTATCATGATTGTCTCAACTCATTAATGAAGACATCAGACAAGTGGCAGACATCATGCTGGGCACTCTGTTTCCAACAAGCTCTCCATTACTTATCCCATGTCCAAACTCTCTAGCATACTTCAGTGGTTAAGATCTGAAGATTACCACATGGCTTTAAAGCCTGGCTCTTCAATTTACACTGTGAGACCCAGGTCAAGTTAGTTAACTCTCTAAATTAGTTAACTTCTTTCCTCATCTCTAAAACACCTCACCACTGTCAAACTAAGAGAAAAGCCATACGACAGTGCTTATGCACAGAAAACATTCAAGTAGATATCTACTACTTCTGCTGCAAACACCAGCGCCACCTGCCCCAGCTTCAGCTTAGTCCTTCCTCTCAAATTTCCAAATGGGCTGACTCTACACTCATTCCCATTTCCCAACTCCTATTTTTCCCTTTTTCTAATCATCTATAATGTCTGATCAGTGGCAGGTATTACAACCCGACATTAGGAAAAGAATTAATCTAGTTCAACTCACTGATTTTAAATAAGGGATGTATTGCTCAGGAAGCTTTCCTATGATTTCACAAGTAGCACCCAGTCTAGAGCCCAAGTCTGCTAAAAGAGGTTTAAAAAATAAGGAAAAAGAAAATAAGGTGGAATAAGGGGCAGGACTGTAAGAGAACATGTCATCGCCCCAAATGAGCACCCAGCTCCAGCTTAGTCATGTTACCACCAAGGTTACTGAAAAAATGTACTAACAGACTGCTGAATATGATACCCAAAAAGGAGAAAGAAGTCGGAAGTTCTTACAACCTAAGTCTCATTTAAACTTGAGTTTAGAATGCTTACATCAATAAAGTCTGTAAAAATCCCTCCAACTCTTAACTTGTAACAAGAAAAAACCATGAATGTTGAAGCATTCTTGACACCAGAAGATCCAATTTGTACTGTTACTTCTTCTCCCAGCCCTCCACCATTATGTGCTTTCTAGGAACTACAATTACATTCCTTAAAGTAAAGGTTACACTAAATTATCCCTCTATAATTAACCTATTTCTCAACCTCCTTTGTCCTCATTACAGTTTCATTTAACATCCCTTTGAGAAATTTCTCCTAAAAACAACCTGGAGAGAAATCCATGGCAACCCGCAGCTACTGCTGCCGTCCCCGCCTTTAAACTATGGAACCTCTATTCCATAGTTTGATAGAGCAAACTAACAAACACTATCAAATTATTTTGTAGGCCTACAGATCAGAAGACTAAGAAAACAGCCCTGATTCTTAGATGTAAAACAGAAAAAAAGAGTGTTTTAGGGGAAAGTTTTTCTAACAGAAAAAATTAAAAACAAAGTCATCCATCCACTCATTGATCTCCATATTATCTAGTTATATATTAGAACAAAAAATACAACTTAAAAATCACCCAATTTTAATATAAAATTTCTTTAGAGAAAAACTAAGTAAAATTATATTTAAATAACAGACAAAATAAGAAAACTATCATAGTTAAAATATTATAGTGAGTCTTGATGACCAAAAAAGAAGTTGTATTGTCTGATTTTTTTTAAATTTAAAATAGAAAATGACCCACAGTATCAATGTATACATCTTTAAAAGATCCCAGACTATTAGGAACACTTTTCCTAAAGTCACGGCATAAGGACTTGTTTCATATCCCATTATAAAAATGACCATAATGGGCAAGAGGAATGGCTCAAGTGGTAGAGCACTTGCCCAGCAGGCCTGAGTTCAAACACCAGTACTGCATAGAAAAAAAGAAAAAAATGACCTTCAGGACTAGGGCTGTGGCTCAAGTGGTAGCACGCCTGGCTAGCCAAGTATGAGACCCTGAGTTCAAATCCCAGTGCCACCAAAAAAATAAAAACTTTGGGGAAAAAAAAAAAGTAAATCTTTTAGATGGTGAAAAGTAAAGCCAAAGTGCAAGATAATATTCTACATCAAAAGGAGAAAGGATGGTACAGGGTTCTGAAAAGGCAGCAGCCAAAGGAAGGAGAAGATTTAAATTCTACTCCTGGTTTTCTCACCATGATGAAACCAAGGTTAGCCACTGACCCCATTCTGATGCGTGCGTTCCTTATACGGAAAATGAACAGATTATAACAGATAATATCTGATGTCTTTTTTCAGAAATGGAAGTATATGGATTATATGAAACAGTTTTTACTATAGTGAGTTTATGTTCGCACATTTATGTAAATGGCCCTGCCCACCTGACTCATGTAGATGTCTATCACCTGTTTATACACCTGCTGGCTCCTACTACAGACAAAAGACAAGTTCAGGAAGCCTGTCTTAAAAAAATCCTGTGATTCATACTCTTTCATATGGGCTAGAAGTGTGCTAATTTAAGAGCTTCTTTCTTTTTAAGAAAAAGAATTATTTGGTACAAGTCTGTGGAAACACCAGCTGTGCTCACTTCATCAACAGGTTGTATTCAAATTCAGTGTAAGCTGGTTTTCTGAAATTTGGAGAACAGTCTTATTTACAAAGGCAGCCTAGGCTATTAAACTTAACATTTATTCTAAGTATTAAACTTTCCTTTATATAGTGCTCAGTGGGTAGATATTACTAAGTGTTGATGTGATACACAGAAATATTTTATTATAGCTGGAGATCTGGCAAAAAAAAAAAAAAAAGAAAAATCCTATCTCTCAGCCTCTGGGGGTGGCCCTGGTAGGACATGGTGGAGTGAGGCAGGGAGAGAGTGGGAAAGAGTATGAAAAGAAGCCATATAGGACAATAATCACCATTTATGTGCTAGATGCAAATTTATGCTAGGCACATATAAGGGACCACCTGTACTCACTTGGTGATTTAGAAACTTAATTACGAATGAATGTAGGTGAACTTTATCAATTAGAGCCACTACTTATGCATGTTATCATTTAAAATTATACTCACAAAAACACAATATTCAAGGAAATCATTCTAGTGACATCTCCCCCACACACACACTTTTTTTTAAGTATTTCTTCAGTGAACAGGGTAAATTCTAACCAAATACACTTAAATACTACGTTAGGCCTCTTCTGCAGCATTCACATACATTCTCACTTACCAGCTACATCAGTAACTACTTAGGACCAAGAGGACCTAATTTAACACTCAGATGCTAGCCAAACTTAATTCTGCATAAAACATATCCAGAATTCTCCTATGTTACCTTAGAAGCTCTTTTCATTGAGTAAATGGCACAACAGAGCAAGAATCTGGTATGCTTCCCCAATCTTAGACTTAAGACCCAACATTTTCATAAAACCTAAGTAAAGAATAACCAGTACAAAGACTGTCCCACATAAACAAGACCCTGACAGAGGCCCAAAACATCAGCCAGTATCAAAACTCAACACTAGAAACTTATCCCAAACCCTAGCTATAACATACACCTATGCATTCCTTCCAGTTGTCCCTGAAAGCACCTGTCACCTCATCTCATACTCAGTTCTCCCAAAGACTCCATGCTCAACTCCTTCTCAAGTACTCATTGGAGGCACCCTAAGCCCAGCACAGAGCTGAAATACACATCTCCCCTTTTCAGTACCTTCAAAAGTACTCAGTGACTCAGTCTGGAACCTAGGAGTCAATCTGAGTTGTTCTCCCATCATGTGGATTATTTTAATAGTTCCTTGGCTAGTATTTCAGTCTCTGGTAATGATTCCTTCCAATTAATTTCAGTTTTCTAAAGTAAATACTGTAAAATACAAACTTTTGTGTCACTCTACTAAACCATCTTCAAGGCTTTTCCCAAAGGCCAAAACTTCAATGAGAATCTAAGGCACTTCTGACCTTTCCTATCTCATCTCTGAGTATCTCTACCTGTGGCTCCTCCTACTCAAAACCCATAGTGTAATATGTGTGGGCCATATGCTGCTTAGTTGTTTCTGAGCTCACTCTGTTGAGGGTCCTTTTCTTCTACGCTGATTTCACCTGACTGATTTCATTTCAGAAAAAATTTCCTGTCCCTCTGACTTGTCTCAGGCCGTTAATATACACCTCTGTGCTTCCACAGTTTCCCATAAAATACATGGGAATACTACTACAGTTTTGTATCTTGTGTTTTTCCCTATTAAATATTGTGAAGGTTAAGAATGCTGCTATAGTCTATATCAGCTCTTAGTACAATGTATGCACTTAAAAATTTTAGTAATAATTTTTTCACTAAAACAAAGAAACAGAACAGTAATCTCACTGGACCTTTTAGAACATTTCAAGGTCCCTGAAATCTTGATACAGTAAGAGATGAGTGTTAAGCTTGGTTAATTATCATAGCCTTTAATTAATTTTAAAGAATTTTTTTTTGAGACAGGTCTCTATATGTAGTCCAGGCTAGTCTCAAACACACACTCCTGCCTCCACCTTGAGTGCTGGAATTACAGAAGTGCACTACCACAACCACTTAAGAATTTTAAAGACAGTCTTTTTATTTTGACTTAACTTATACTGCTTCGGTTACACTTTCTTATACTGTATTGGCTAGAGTTCTTTTGCAGTAAAAGAACTCTACTGTAATGGCTAGAATTTGCTTATTTTGTATCTCTTCTTTTGTGCTGTGGGGTTTTGTTTTGTTTTTTTAGTGGTACTGGGTTTCGAACTCAGGGCCTTACACTTTTTAGGCAGGCAATCTACCTCTTGAGACATACCTCTACCCTAAACATCTTGGGTTTTTCCCCCCTCTCCTCAATACTGGGGTTTGAACTCAGGTCCTCCACTTGCAAGGCAGGCGCTCTACTGCTTGAGTCATGTCCCAGCCCTAAAGAATCTTAATATAAACTGCAAATTAAAAAAAAAAAAAAAAATCAGCCCAAGTACCAAAAAAAGGGATCATTTTACTGATGCTTTATTTCCTATTATATCTACTACTATTTTCTGTATTACTTTATTTCTTACTATGTGTATGCATATATGTTATGTCATTTAATGAAATCCTCGTTTTATAAAACAGAAGGAAACTAAGGCCCAGAGAGGCTAAATAAAATTTAAGGCCACACCAGACTATATGCTATATGAGAAAATGAAGTTTCAAATACTCTGTATAGCTACAAATTCCATGCTCTTCCCACTTACAAAATTACGTATTCCAAACTACCAAAGAACAGGTATATCCAAGAAAGATAAAAACCTATGTAATGTACTTACCTTTGAAAAACTACTGGCAAGATTATGCATTAAATTACACATACTTGGCAAGCTTCTTTATATGCATATGCAAACACATTAAATATTGAATAAATTTTCATTGAATTAAAACATTGAATCAAGTGATTTAAAAAAGTCAAATAAGAGTAATTTTCTTTGTCTATGTTTAAACTGCTTAACATAAAGTTTATCATATACTACCTTCTTTTGAGCAGCTTCCTTCTTTTTCTTGTCGTCTTTTTTCTTTTTCTTTTCTTCCATCAACTGTTCTTCTTCTTGCACTAAATCCCTGAACCACACAGTTGAAATTAACTTTCCCAAAATGTATTAAGAAATAAAAATAATGTTGCATACAGGTTCATTTTCACTCATAAGAAGTAAAACCGGGCAAATTTTTCTTTTACCAACCACTGAAATAAAATACAGCTTGCAATCTAAGTCTCAACTACATAGCTACTGTGCAGTACAATTCACTTTCCTTTAATTAATACAGCTGTCTCTTCACAAGTACTAGAGCTTTTATCTTAATGTCATATCAGGGAAGACAACCTAAAATTAGCTAATTTTGCAGTGGGAAACATTCTAGAATGTAAACAACATTGAGTATGTTGGAATTACCTCACTACTGGTCCCAATTATCAATTAGTAGGTAATGGCAGTGCCTGGGACCTCCCACAATCTTCTGCTCAGGAACCAGCTATCTGGCTTTCCTTGCTCTAAACATCATTAACATCACCAACATATATGGATATATATTCATGTATGTCTGGTTTTTGGGTTTTTTTTCTGGTGGTACTGGAGTTTGAATTCAGGGCTTCTCACTTGGAAAGCAGGCGCTCTATTGCTTGAGCCACATCTCCGGATCATTTTGCTCTCATTATTTTGGAGATGTGGGGCAGGTCTCTCAAACTATTTGCCTGGGCTGGCCTCAAACCATGATCTCCTGATCTCAGCTTCCCAAGTAGCTAGGCTTACAGCCAATGGCACCCAGCACAACATACATGCATAATACATACACACACACACACATATATACATACACACACACACACACACACACAAATGGGGGGGGGGCTGAACAGTGCTGGGGATAAAACCCAAGATCTTTCACATGCTAGGCAAGTTATCTACCATTAACACAGATATATTTAGCATAGCAGTTATTCATAAATAGGTGACATGCATTTCAGCATTATAATAATTTCATATTCTTTAAACATTCCAAACAAGTCTAGCAATTCTTGGGACATAATGATCTACTCTTTATATAAGTTTGTTTAAATCTGAAATCTCAAGTGCTCAAAGTTGCCAACAGAACCTCTAGTTAAGGATTTCAAGATGCTTCTCCTTCTCCTTCTACCTCACTGAAATTCAGGGGAAAGTAACAATTCTTCTCAGAGCTGATAAGGAAAGGAGAACAAAGGAAGCCACACCCAAGAATAAACACAGAAGTCTCAAGTGGGTGTACCTGCCATCCCCTCTCATGGAGCTCTAAAGGATCCCAAATCAGAGAAGGCAGAGCAGACATAGGGATGGAGTGAAAGATTACCTGAGCAGTGAAAGGCCACAGCAACTCCACCCCTCCCACTGACTTCCCATCCCTGAGCCTACATGGCCAAAATCAAAGAAATACTCTAAAGAGATGAAACCTTCTGCAGGAGATGGATAAGGTCTCTGCAATGGATGTAGCTGCCCCAGAAGAAAGTTTTTGAAGAGGCTCCTAGCTCTCCCTTCCTCATACTCCACAGTAAAGCTGCCCATCACACCCTTCACCCCCTGGAGCTACTTGGCCCTGTAATTCAAGTAGGAGTCTACTAGGGAAAGAAGTCTATGTAAAGCTCCAGCTACCTGCCTCAATCACCACAGAGCCTAGAAACCAAACTTCATAAAACCAACCACCAAAACTTGCCAAGTATTTGGAGAAAGCCATCATGCACACTATAATGCCTAGCTCTGTTGTCAAGAAGCTTTCCAGAGGGGAAGTGACAAATATCAGACAGCTAAGAAGAGCTCAGGGATACCAACTACATATTTAGGAATCTGAACCATTTGTTACCATCAGAATGGCAGAAGATAAAAATCAGAAAAATGGCAAGTCCATAAGGAACTATTCTCTCAGTGTACTGTAATGACTTCTAGCAAAATTAAGTTGTTTTGTGATGGAAAAGCTGAGAGGAGATGCAAGTAGACAGTGAAAAATGAAGTGAGTAGCACTGCATATATACCTGATGATAATTTAGTAAAATTAAGTATGTGCTTCCTGAAATCAGCTAAAAGTTGGAATCAGGGCCAGACACTGGTAGCTCATACTTGTAATCCTAGCTACTTGGGAGGCAGGTATCAGGAGGATCATGGTTCAAACCCAGCCTAAACAAATATTTCACAATACCTCATCTCCAAAATAACCAGAGCAAAATGGATTGGAGGTATAGTTCAAGCAGTCGAGAACCGGCTTTGCAAGCTCGAAGCCTTCAGTTCAAATGCCAGTCCCACACCCCCTCACACACACAAAAAAATGGGAACAAAGCTGGTGGTGCAGGTCTGTAATTCCAGCATTTGAAGGCTGAGGCTCCTGGAACTACAAGGAAAGACACCATCTACGGGAAAAAAAAAAGTGTATGGGAGGGGAGGGGGATAGATGTTTCTAGTAAGCACTCAAACGGCTAGTTATGAACCCATCTCACCAATCTCAGTGGCAAGTGAAAGATCATCTACTATGTTCAGATATCATCTTCAGCATTTGTTCTTCGTGTCTTCCTGTGATGGACTGACTAACTGATTTTTGGTGGGACAGATCTGAACTCAGGACTCTGCATTTACTAAGCAAGCATTTCCTGTGAATTAAGACATGTTCTTCTCTGATCTTCTATGTCACCATAATCCTGCTCCATGGAATGTTACCAATTAAGGTGAATTTTTTTTCTCCTTTCTCAAACTTCATTTTAAAGCTTTTTGGTGAAATTAACAAGTGCCATCCTGGCTAGAAATATTCTGATACTTAAAAGATGTGCCAATGCCAGGCTTGGTGCCTCACACCTTTAATCCCAGCTACTCAGGAGGCAAAGATTAGGAGGATCACAGTTCCAGGCCAGCTGGGGCACAAAGTTCAGGAGACCCCATTTCAGCCAATGGCTGACACCTGTTATCCCAGCTATTCAGGGAAGCACAAATAGGATTGTAGTCCATACCAGCCCAGTCTTAAAGTGAGATCCTACCTCAAAAATAACCAACACAAAAAGGACTGGCAACTGACTCAAAGTGAAGCCCTGTGTTCAACCCTCTTCCCCCTCCCTCTCAAAAAAAGATGTTCCATGCTTCCTCTCAAAATATCATGGTATCAGCTGATAGTGTAAGCATAGGGGAAAAAAAAAGCTCTGTTCAACACCATCATTACAGCCAACTAACCATTGCTTTCCTCACATCTCCCGTTTCAGAAAGGCAAGAGGAAAAAATACATAAATACACCATTTTTGCCCTTAAAATTTAAATGCTAGCTGAGACTCCTTTAAGACATTTAATTACATACAATAACTGTATCTATCAAAAGGAGTAAAAGTTAATGGATGTGACATGTCTAAGTGTCCCACAGTGATGTTACATGCTCTGCAAAGACAACACTCTGGTCAATAATCATCCATCCCTTGAAGGGCACTGGCAAGACCTTCAAATTTATGAGGTCTGTGAATTTACCCTCCTACTCTATAAAAACTGGACCTCATTTTTTGGACTACCCTTTTATCAGAACTTGACATTTTCATTTACTTATACCCTATATCACATGTATAAAGTTTTTTCTTTTTTGGTAGGACTGGGTTTGAACTCAAGGCGGCACACTCACAAAGCACGCACTCTACCACTTAAGCCACACCTCCAGTACCTTTTGCTCCAGTTACTTTGGAGATGGCGTCTTGTGAAGTATTTGCCCATGTTGGCCTCCTGATCCTCCTGATCTCGGCCTCCCAAGTGGCTACGATTATAGGCATGAGCCAACAGCACCCAAGCCCATAAAGCTTTTGAGATGGCTTTTAGGAATCAATACCACTGAGGGAACTTTCTGGGAAGATAAAATGTTCTCTAACTTAATTAACTAGGGTATAGCTACATGGGTGGATAAATCTATCAAGTCAATCACTTGTACAATCAGAATGTGTGAGTTTTGCTTTATGTAAATTATATCTCAAAAGTGATTTTAATATCAAAAATGAGAGCATACAATATTTGAATTAAAGAAAATAAGCAAGATTAGGAATGGTATATTCCACATGATTATTCAGCCTTTGCATTTTCTAGTAACCAATACAAAAAAAATTACTTATACTACAAATGCTAGGAATTAGTTTCCTCAACAAGCAATGACAGATTTATATGTGTTAGCTGCAGCCTGTTCAAGTTATGCTTTAAAAAAACAAAAACAAAACAAAACAAAACTCCCTTCATTAAAGCAAAATCTACTTCTTTATAATCTCTACTCACTGGTCCTATAAAACTAGAACTGAAAGAAAACCTCTGTGTAATTAAAATGTTGTAATGACTACTATGAGGGGAAAAAAAGCAAAAGAGAGGACATAGACTGATATATAGTTATACTTTCCTGTCTATATATAGAATGACTCTTAAAAAACACCTAAGTGGTATTTACAAAGGGGTGGGCAGTAGAAAGGAAAAAGATGGGGACAAGAGGGGAAGAGAAATCTGTCACTGTACAAACCTTTCATATATTTTAATTTCTTAATCATGTGAATAACTTTTAAAAATTAAATACACTATTGTTAAATGAGTAAATGTTCAAATTTAAAACTGAAAGGCTACTCTCCCAATCCTAGTTATCATGACTACAAGTTACACGTTATTAAATGTCCTTATCTATTGAAATGGCTACATGAATTTTTACTTTCTTTGTTTGCTTGAGACAAAGTTTCACTATGTAGCCCAGGCAGGAATGGAAACTGGGATCCTCCTCTCCCAAGTGCTCAGATTACTGGCATGCTCTACCATCCCTGGAGTGTGATTTTTGACTTTTGATCTGTTGAGACAATGAATTGTATCAATGGATTTTCTGATGTTGGACAAAGTTTGCATTTGGAAGAACAAATCCAATTCAACATTTTTTTAGCAAATTGCTAGACTGTTTTCTAGTAGAGACAATTTAAAAGGTAAATTAAAACCAGTTTTTACTAATTTCACTGGTTAAAAATGTTCAAGAATAACAGTACTGACAAGAATGAAAGTTAAGAGAAAGTTCATATTATTAGTGGGCATAAAAACTACTGAAACCTTTTGGCCTGTGGTGTATATGCCTGCAATCCGGAAAGTGGTAGCAGGAAGATCTAGAGTTCAAGGCTAGGTTGGACGACAAGCAAGACCCTGTCTCAAAAAACATACAAACCTTTTTAGAAAGTATGATGGCAAGAGTTGTGGTTTTAACCAGTGAAGTTTTACATGTTCTATCCTGCTACCCATACTTGAGAATGTATTCTATAGTAATAAATTACTAATTTATTACTGAGGTCATATGTATGTGAATGTTCACTGCAAAGCTCACAAAGCTGAAAGCAGAAAAACTGAAAGTTCATCAATTAAAAAAATGGCTACTGCATAGCATAACACCGAAAAGGAGCTGATCTGTTTATTCATCTGAAGTGACTAATGTCCTTAACATCATTAAGGGAAAAAGGCAAGTTGCAGAAATGTTAACAGTGTTTGCTATAAACTATTGTTTTTTTTTAAAGTTATGTGTCTGTTTATGTTAGCATAATTTTATGCAAGTATAGACAAAGACATGGGAAATTATCTTCCTGAACTAGAAACAGAAACATCAGGGTAACCAAACTCACAATTGGAGAGTATTTAGAAAAACTGGTTTTTAAAAGGAGATTTCTAATTTGAGGTGTTATGGTAAGGACACAAAGTATTTTTTAAAAGATCAGATGTCTGGGATTTGCTTTCACTACTCCATGCCCCACTGCATCCCACAGAAAAAAAGAAAAATGAAACAAGATTGGCAAAATGTTGGTCACTGCTAAAACTGGATAATGGACAGAAGCAGATTCTTCATTCTGTGTTATTTTTCTGTATTCCTGAATTCTTCCCTAACTAAAGACCTAAAAAACCCAAGCCTCCACACCAGTGATTAAAGGCAGTAAGATGTCCCCAATAGGGACATGGAGAACTGAAGTAGAGATGTGTGTGAGAACCAAGTTCTGAGAGGCAGGAAGAAAATGTGGAAGTTACAGGGCTTGTTAATGGCAGCAGGACATACTTTGGAGCTAGAACGTCCCTCCTATACTCTTGTGCTTCCCAGAGCTCAATGTTCAGTTCTTCCTCCATTCCCAGCATGAATATCATTCAAAATAATCTTTGCTGGACACCACTGGTTCATTCTAGCTACTTGGGAGGCTGAGATTTGGAGAATCCCAGTTCAAGACCAACCAGGGCAAATAGTTTGCAAGACCCCATCTCCAAAATAACCAGAGCAAAAATGGACTAAGGCTGTGGCTCAAGCCCTGAGTTCAAACCTCAGTCCGGGGCTAGCAGAATGACTCAAGTGGTAGAGACCCTGCCTAGCAAGCGTGAGGCTGAGTTCAAACTCCAGTACCACCAAAAAAAACCAAAACACAAAAACCCCACTCTCACGAAAAAAAATTCCTTCCAAAGGCATTATTGTACACTGCTATTGGAACTATGGATTAAGCACAAAGCCCTCTGAATATCTATTTGTAGCCAATTTTTAAAAGTCACTACCTTATGAGTCAACATTCCTAACCTTTAGAAAAGGAATGACACAAAGGCACATACTGCAAAATCAACAGGAAAAGGTTAAAACATAATGCAGACATATTGGTAATTTAAAAGGGGTGGGGGTAGATTTTTTGGTGTGCAGAAAAAAAGTCAATGAAACTAACATAGCAGGTCTGAGAATGCAGTCCACTGCTCCAACATTGACTGTTGCCAGGAAGTTGGATTTCAGGTTTCACACCATTCCCTCACTGATAAGAGTAAATGCAAAGTGTCTACACTGTTTAAACAAATATGGTTTATGTTGAACACCTGCTTTCCTTTTGAGATTTTTTTTTGTACAGGAATTTTGGTACAGGACCATCCCCCAAGAGATCCTTAAAGGATTAATTGCTAATGAGCCCACACACACTTCAAATATTTTGTACACAGTTACAATTTGATGCTGGGGAAATGAAGCTTGTCCTCTGACTCCCCAGGACAGAAGTGTGGGAAACTTGCACCTAGTTTTCCCAGGACTTTGCCCTGTGGGCCTTTCTCCTTTTTTGATTTTTAGTGTCCTTGCACTGCACTCAGTCACAGCCATGAGCATGACTACATGCTGAGGCCCCTAAGTCTTCCAAGGGGACACAAAACTGAAGAGTCAGGATTGCTACAGAAACAGAAAGGGGAGGAGGGCAGGCTTTCCAGGAAAGGGAGCACAAAAAAGCATGGGCACCAGGGAGGTATGGAGAAACTGGTTTGCATTACAATTTCAGGGGCCAGTATTGACTGAAGGGAGGAAAAGTGTCGGGTAAAAATAGGGAATAAATTGGCTATAGAGTGAGAAGACTGTTGCAGTAACCCAACTGAATGTGTAATGCCAAGAACCATAATCAGGGGAGTAGAAAAGCAGAGAATAAATCCAAGATAATCATAACAAAGTAGTATAACTGGCAGTATTGAGTAACAAAAAGGAAAAAAAATGACAAAAGAGAGATGGGTTAATGACAACATTGGTGGCTTAGTTGGTCAGAAAGACAATGAGATGAGGAATTATGTGGTTCCACTTTGTTTTAAAAAGGAGAAAACAGCCAAGTGCTGGTGACTCACGCCTGTAATCCTAGTTACTTGGGAGGCTGAGATAGGTGGATTGAGACCAGCCTGGGCAAACAACTTGTGAGACCCCACCACCAAAATAATCAGAGCAAAATGGACTGGAAGTGTGGCTAAAGCAGTAGAGCACCAGCTTTGCAAGTTCAAAGCCCCGAGTTCAAACCCAGTCCCACCAAAAAAAAGTGAGAGAAAGAGAAGAGAAAAAAAAAACAAAACAGGAAGCAACTTTCCTGAGGACACAACTAGCCTATCAGTCAACAACCAACCATAAGCCAGAGCATCTTCATATAGAAGCCCACTGTATGCTACAAGCTAGTTGTAAAATGTAAGCTAGTTATGAAAACATGTCATCTCTTCTATCAAGAATACTTTGTTCTAGGTCAGGTGCCAGTGGTTCATGCCTGTAATCATACCTACTCAGGAGGCAGAGATCAGGAGGATCCTGGTTCAAAGACAGCCCTGGCAAATAGTTCATGGAAAAAGGTTGGCGGAATGGCTCATGTGGTAGAGCGCCTGCCTAGCAAGCATGAAGCCCTGAGTTCAACCCCAGTGCCACCACCAAAAAAAAAAAAAAAAAAAAAATTGTTCTACTTTTTCCCTTATAGATCCCATCTTATTCTATTTCCCTCCACCCTCCCTTATTCCCTTCCTCTGTATTTTTTTCTTCTCCTTTTCAAACACTTATGTAAATTAACCACAAAAGCCAGTCCAGCACCACACAACAGGCAGACACTGGCATCCTTCAAGACATAAAAGCACACTGAACCATAGTTGGCTTCTTTTTTAGTTTTACGTTAAAGGCAAAGAATATGAATATATATTCACATATACTTGTATTAGCACAAAGAAATTCTAGAAGTGTGTATGCAAACAAAAACATACAGTTGTCCTAAGAGTAGGAGGGGGAAAGATAAGAGACAGGTTTGATAGCGATGTACATTTGTGGAAAGCTTAACTTTAGAGGCACAAGTGGAAGTGGAGGTGAAGAGCTGGCACATCTTAATGATGGGAAACAGGGAGGGGCTGGGCATGGTGGCCCACACCTGTAATCCCAGCTATTTGGAAGGCAAGGACAGAAGAATCATAGTTTGAGGCCAGCCAACAAATTGAATGTGGTGGCATACATCTGCAATTCCAGTAATGCATGAGGCAGAGGTAGGAAGACTGCAGAGGACCACCTCAGACATAAAACACAACTAAAGCATGACTTAGGTGGTAGAATTCCATTTCCAGTTCCACCAAAAAAAAAAAAAAGGAAAGAAAGCTGAGTGTGGTAGTGCACTCCTGTAATCCCAGCACAAGAGATTAATTGGGAGAGTCATGGGTTAGAGGCCAGCCAGGTCTAGACAGTGAGATCCAGTCTCAAAATCCAAAAAAAGAAAAATAACTAAAGTAGAAAAGACTGATGGTGTGGCTCAAGCGATAGAGCATTTGCCTAGCAAGCTGGAGGCCCTGAGTTCAAACCCATGTACCATAACCTCCCCCCCACACACACACAAAAATGAAAAACAGGCAAATTGGTAGCAATGAGGATCCAGATGATACAGCCTGTATCTCATAGAAGGTTGAGCTTAACGGGGCCTCCACTAGCCCTATAATCTGAGCAATAAAATAAGAATCATAAAAGATTATAAACCAGCCAGGTGCCGGTGGCTCATGCCTGAAATCCTAGCTATTCAGGAGGCAGAGATCAGGAGGATTGTAGTTCGAAGCCAGAGGGCAAAGAGTCTGCAAGACCCTATCTTGAAAATACCCAATATAAAAAAGGGCTGGCAGAGCAGCTCAAGTGGTAGAGCACCTGCCTAGCAAGCATGAGGCCCTGAGTTCAAATCCCATTACCACCAAAAAAAAAAGTTAAATGAATAAATAAATAAGTGAATGGGGGATGAAGAGAGATCTTAAATATAAAATGTCAACTAATGTAGAAAAAAAGGTGAACTTAGAAAGTCAATGAGTTCATTGATTCAGGCAAGAATATAGATGAGAAGCAAGATATTTATATACTCTCAATGTATCTCCTATCAGTATTTTTACAAAGGGGAAAATGCTAACGTTACAATGAAGAAACTTGACAAATGCTACCTTAACCAAGCAGTTGAAGTCAATGTCATCAATGGGATAAACCATCACACATCTCCTGGTATGATATACTAAAGAAAAGCACAAAATCAGTTCTATGCTATTCCTGCCAAAAATGTAGAACCTGAGTCTAATCATGGGCAAACATCAACTGAGAGACAACCTACAAAATAACCTTTACACTTTATAAGCAGACCAAAGAATGACACACAATTCTAGAATTGTCAACAAAGATGAAAACCAAATGTAACCTGTGATCTTGGGATGAATCTCTGACAAGAAAACATTTTATGTTTTGTTTTGCTGTAAAGAACATTACTAAGACAACTGACAAAGATGAGTAAGTCCATAGATTAGCAACTAAGACTGTGCCTGTGCTATTGCCCCAGTTTTGAGAATGGTACTGTAATTACTCTGAAGCTAGCTTTAACTTTAGAATGTACATTCATAAGTTTGTAGGGGGCATCAAACCTGCAGGTTATTCTCAAATGGTAAAAACAGTATGTATATAATAAGTGATAAAGCAAATGTGATTAAATGTCAACGTATGAGGAATAAAGGCAAAGGATATTCAGGAATTCTTTGTTCTATTCTTCCTGCACTTCTCTATGTCTAAAATTACTTCACAATTAAAGCTCAGGTTGAGGGGAGTTAGTAAGATTAGAAACTGAAGAAATAAACAAGGACAGAAGCACTGTACACCTTTTACAGCATCTGAGAATCCAATATGAACCCATAACCTTAAACACAGAACTGTATTATTTCCACTTGACAGTTAAAAGAAACTCTACTCAACTTGTCAGAAGGTACAAGATTATGGTAAAGCCAACTCAAACCCCAGGGTACTAAGTCTACACACCTAAATCCCAGCTTAACTCAAATGACTAGTTCTTTCACATTTCTTCCCACCCACAGAAACCTCACCCCGACCTCTAATTAAATAATATTCATGTTCTAATTATTTTAGATGTCAATCTTACTCTCCCAAAGAGGACTAATTACTGGTCTGGGGACAAAAACCAGTTCTACTTGAATTGTATTCCCTGGCACTGGGTACTCTTAATTAAATGCCAATTCCTGCTTCCTTGCCTTACTACCACCACCCAAATGGTACTCTTTTCATTCTTACTCCTACCTACATTCTTCTTCTTCAAGGACCAGTTCAATTCCAGGCTATTCAAAGAAGCAGTTCTTAGGCAGCACAGCATGCAGTACAGACCTCTTGTCCAATGTCAAAGAGAAGTGGGCCTAAATCTGAACTCCACCACCTACTTGTATAACCTTCAGAAACTCATTTAATTGCTCTCAAGGTCCCATCCCCTCATTTATGCAAGTTCTCAAATTGTACCTCCTCAAAGGGTTGTTGTGAAGATTAAGTTAGCTAATGCAGATGAAATGCTTGACAGATGCACGTAAGTATACACTAATTGTTAGCTATGTGAGACCTGGTGCAAAACACAGCACTAGGTGAGGCCTAGGGAGAATATAAAGGCAGACAGTAGAAAAAGGAATCAAGCCAGGAGCCAGTGGCTCATTCCTAGAATCCTAGCTACTCAGACGAGGCTGAGATCAAGAGGAACATGGTTTGAGGCCAGCCTGGGTAAAAAACAAACAAACATACAAAAAACCCCAAAAACTAGTGAGACCCTGTCTCAAAAACACCTAACACAAAAAAGGACTGGCAGAGTGGCTCAAGTGGTAGGGTGCCTGTCCAGCAAGCATAAATCCAAGTTCAAACCCTAGTACTGCCAAAAAAAGAAAAGAAAATGGAATCGAATATATAAAAAGAATTATTACAGCATGATGTAGAATGAGGTAGATGCTAAACCAAGAGTTTACATCCTTAGATTTCAAACCAGACCAAATCAGGTAAGGTACCAAAAGCAGACAAAGATATCATAGGCAGAGAAAGCTATAGATTAAAGGCCCTTATAAATACAAACACAAAAATCCCCAACAAAAATCCAACAAATCAGATCTAGCCAGACACACATAAAAAGGACTACAAAAAGTAGGATTTACCTTAAGAATGCAAGGTTGGCTTAACATATGAAATCAATGTAGCACATGTTAACACAATAAAGAACAAAAAGTACACGTCGACCTCAGTAGCCACACAAATTGACACAGCTGATGAAATCCAGCTCACCAAAAAAAAAAAAATTAATTAATTAAAAATAAATTAGGAATGAAGAAAATGGCCTTAAACTGACAAAGACCATCTATAAAAAGCTCACAGCTCACATTACAATGGTAAAGACTAGAATGTTTTTTGTTTTAGGTTAGGATATCCAATCCTGCTACTTCCTATTCACTATGGTGCTGGAATTTCTAAGAGCTAGGAGGGAGAGGGAGGCAAAGAAGCCAAGAGGGGAGAAGGAAGGAAGGAGAAGCTCACTGAGCAGGCAGACACAAACTCACCAAGACCAGAAAGAACATGTAAGCCTATCTTTATTCACAGATAACATGCACTAGGAGTGCAGCTCAGAGGTAGAGCAAACTCTGGGTTCAACCACTAGTGCCAGTTAATTAATTATTTAAACAATTCCCCTTATTACAGCATCAAAAAAAAAAAGATACTTGGCAATAAATTTCACAAAAGCACAAATTATACACGAAAAACTGTATCACATCTTTGAAAAAATTAAAGACCTATATAAATGGAAAGAAATACTATGTTCATGAACTGAAAGTCTTATCATTAAAACAGCAATACTGGCTAGGCACCAGAGGCTCACGCCTATAATCCTAGCTACTCAGGAAGCAGAGATCAGGAGGATCACAGTTCCAAGACAGCCCTGGCAAACAGTTCCACAAGACCCTATCTGGAAAAAAACCATCACAAAAAAGGGTTAGTGGAGTGGCTGAAGTGGTAAGAGTGCCTGCCTAGCAAGTATGAAGCTGAGTTCAAACCCCAGTGCTGCCAAAAAAAAAACCCAAACAAACCGGCAGGACTGCCCAAATTGATCCAGATTCAGTTTCTATAAAAATCCCAGCTTCATGCCCGGCACTAGTGGTTCATGCCTGTAATCCCAGCTACTCAGGAGGCAGAGCTCAGGAGGATCATGATTCAAAGCCAGCCCCAACAAATAGTTCACGAGACCCTATCTCGAAAAACTGTTCACAAAAATTGGGCTGGTGGCATGACTCAAGGTAAAGTCCCTGAGTTCCAGCCTCAGTACCAGCTACCTTTTTCATTAAAATTGACAAGTTGATCCTAAAAGATCCATGTAGAAATGCAAGGAGAATTGCCAATACAATCTCAAAAAAGAGCAACAGGGGAGAACTCACATTTCCTAATTTCAAATCTACTACAGAGCTACAGTAATCAACACAGTGTGAACTGATATTGAACCCATATAATGATGGGTGTGTAGTACAAATGAAACCGAGAATCCTTAGATAATTTCTTACATTATGAGAAATTGACCTTCAAGAAGGGTGCCAAGATAAACAGTCCTTTCAACAAATGGTGCTGAAACAACTTGACAGTCACAAGAATGAAATTAAGAGTCATCACACCATATACAAAAATTAATTCAGAATTGATGAGGGAGGTGGGGGAAGCAGAAATAATAGAGGGGCTGAATAATCAAAGTATGAATGTGTGGAAATATTGCAATGAAACTAATAAAAAATTTTTAAAGACTAATATACCTAAAATGTAAAAGCCAAAGATATAAAAATGTTAGAAGAAAGCAAAATAATCTTTATAACTTTGGATTGAGTCCCAAGTGCACAAGCAAGAGAAGAAATAATAGGTAAATTGGACTTAAAAAGTAAAAATTCTTTTCCTTCAAGGGACACCATCAACTAGGTGAAGAGAACAATGGGCAAAAATTCTTGTAAATCACTTTTCTAATAAAGGACTTGTGTGTATAACCTCCTTAAGAATTCTTACAACTCTCTGGTGCTGGTGGTGCACAACTATAATCCTAGCTACTAAGGAGGCAGAGATCAGGAGGATGGTGGTTCCAGGCCAGCCTGGAAAGGGGGTGGGGGCGGGGAGAGGAGGAAAGAGGGGGAGAGGCAAGACCTTGTCTCAAAATATCCAACACTGGCAGAGTGGCTCAAGTGATAAACTGCCTGCCTAGCAAGCATGAGGTCCTGAATTCAAACCCCAATGCCACAAAAACAAAAACAAAAATGAACTCAACAATAAAAAAATACAACCCAATTTAAAAATGGACATCTCTCCAAATCAGATACACAAACAGCCAATAAGGACATGAAAAGATGCTCATGACCCTCAGTCATTAGGAAAACGCAAATCAAAACCACAATGAATGAGATATCATTTACATCCACTAGGATGGTTATAATACAAAGAAGGAGAGTAACAAGTGTAGACAAGGATGTAGAGAAGCTGCAACTCTCATACATTGTTGATACGGGGATAAAATGGTTTAGCTGCTTTGTAAACATTCTGGCGATTCCTCAAAAAGTTCAGTAGAGTTACTATATGACCCAATAATTCCACTCCTAGGTACATATGAAATAGAATTGAAAACATGACCACACAAATACTTGTGCACATTATGTTAATGGCAGCATTATTCAATAATCCGAAAGTGAAAACATCCCAAATGCTACCAACTAATGAATGGATTAAAAAAATGTGGAATACAGTGCTAAGGATGTAGCTCGGAGAATGTGTTTGCCATCTGTGAGGCAAGGTTTGCCATTTGTGGTGCTAGGTTCAATCCCTAGTACCACAAAATTTATATATAAACAAATAAGAAATTTAAAAAATGGTATAACTAAGTAATGAGATGTTTTCCATCCATTAAAATTATAAAGTACTAATACATGCTACAACATATATAAATTTTGAAAAGATTATGTTAAATAAGACAAGCCAAATACAAACAAATACAAAAAGAAATCATATATGAAATGTCCAAAATACACAAATCCATAGTCAGAAAGTAAAGTAGTGGTTGGCAGGAACTGAAGGGTGGGACAATTGAGGAGTGACTGCTATTATGTCTGGGGTGTGGAGTGTTGAGGATATAGGTATGGAAATGTTCTGGAATCCTAGTGGTGATGAACACACAACTCTGTGACTATACTAACAACCAGTAATCATACATTTTATACAGGTTAAAAGAGTATCAATAAAGCCATATTTAAAAAGCTGACAGTAAACTGGGTGTTGTGTCACACACCTGAAATCTCAGAGCTCAGGAGGATCTAGAGTTTAAGGCCAGCCAGGACTGCACAATGAGACTCTGCCTCAAAAACAAACACACAAAAAATCAGTTTGTATCCAAAAGCAAAAACAAAAGGAGAGGACTGGCAGAGCGCCTGCCCAGCAAGAGTGAGATCCCAAGTTCAAAATCCAGTATCATCAAAAAGAGAGAGAGAGAGAAGAAAAAAGAAGACAGAGAATGGTACCTTCAGAGGCGGATTCTGAAGGAGGATAGTGCAGGAGGTGGAAGGACAGCACTAAACAGATAAACTGAGGAAAAGAACAGGAGTTTGAGTTTTAATTCCAATAACCAGGGAATGAGCAATGTCTTCTTGGAATAGTGATTCACAGGCTCACAGCCATGACTTACCTGATGATTTACATGCAGCAGTGTAGAGAATGTACACTGTGTTCCTTTCCAGCTTTATACTTTTAACATTTTCATTTATATGCCTCACCTTGCTTAGGGATTCACAAATAGAATGTATTTCTCTGACAACCTTCATATTGTCAGTTAACAAGATGCAAAACAATGCTTATACACTTACCACAGGTGCATCTTTTAAGTACCATACAGCATCATTTCCTCCTGTTTGCTCATACATGTATTTTAGGACACTTCAAAACAGGAGAAAGAAGGGACAAAACACAGATGTCCTAACTATAAAAATATTCAATATCACTAAAGCAAACTGCTCAATAAATGCTTGCTGACTACAAACCACCAGGAAGAACAGCAAAACAAGTGAGCTGGCTTAGTCTTGTTTGTTATTATACAGAATCCAATCAATCACTGTTTGCAGAAAATATCTTGTAAGGTTCAAAGTATAAAATTCCTCAACCAGGTTCCAATCTGTTTTGAACACTCCATTTAAAATGGGAAGTCAGCTGAGTCATCGTCACATAATACACTACTATGGAAAACTCAAAACGCTTTCTGGGTTTTAAGAGTGGAAGTGCTAGGACTTCTCCTACATAGCCAACTCAAACACAAAATCATGTTTAAAATAAGATATTTTAAATGGAAAATTTAAACTATATTTATGTTCATTTTGTTTTTTTAACGTTCAGAGAAACTATGCCTTAGTTGAATATTACTTTCTTTGAATCTCAGTTCAGCTCTGACAAGTTCCCTATAATGCAGTATTTCTTAAATCTTTCAAAAGTAATGCCCCCTAGAAATTTGATAACTGTTAAGAACCATATCCAACTTGGTTTGGTTTTGTTCAAGCAACTTCTTATCACCCGTGGTCCCTCGGTAGACCCAGGACATGCACCCTTGCTCTGCTCACACAGCACCATACAACTTAAATGGAGCCTTGTTTTAAGAATGTGTATTATAAGCCCTACCCCAATGTTTCATTTTCTTGCCAGGGTTATCAATTCATCATTGATCAAAGTTGAAACCAAGCAACTTTCAGGTCCAACAATAAGGGAGCTATAAAACCCTCCACAGAAGCAGCAATCATTACCATCGATCAATTTAAATACGAAGACTTACAATTATTGTAACTTCAAATATTTAAAACTATATCTCAGTTTAAACTGACTGGCATTTCCTTAAGGTAAAAATGTTAGACAATCTTTCAGCTTATTTACTTACATATGCTCAAGGCAAGAGGTGATGTGATGCACTGGCATGTTATCACCCATGGGAAGCCCAAAAGGTTTAACTGGACTCTAACCACAAAGATGTCATCCAACAAATCCAAACTGAGCTCTGCAAAAGCAACTAGTCACAAAAATGGAATTGCCATGAAAGGGGCAGAAAAAGATAGGGAACCGCTACTGATGCAAGGAGTCCCCAGAGACAAGCAACCAAATGCAACCCTGCACTAAGGCATTGAGCGAAAGAAAAAAATACCAGAACAAGTGAGGAAATTTGAATATGGACCAACTAGTACTGTAAAGTTAAGCCTTCCATGAGGAATCATTTGGTTGTTGTTAAGTAGAATTCCCTCATTCTTGTGAGCTACATACTGCAATATTTTGGGATGAGGTGTCACAATAAAACAAACATGACAAAACATCAATCATCAGTAAACCTGGGTAGAGATACCACTGGTGTTCACTGCACTACTTTGGCTACTTTGCTTAAGGTTCAAATGATTTTTTTAAAAATTTAAAATGGGATGAGGGCTTTTTTTTTTTTAAAGTGAGATTTGTCATAATCAGACAGAACAGGATACATATAACACATATCATTTTATTCTTTCCAATCATAGGCAATACTTTAAAGGCTGTCATTAAGAAGAACTGTAAAGAACTTTTAAGTCTTTGAAATTTATACTTTCAGACATATTTCAGATGCCAAAACTCAAAAGACTGCATTCTTTTTTATGATGTTTATGTTCAATTTTTCCAGAGGATTGTTACAGTTAAGCTTTCAGTTTGGATTCATTCTATCAACTGATTTATCACACAGTTGTGAATCAAGCTAGAAAGAGTTCTATCTACCAATTTGAATTTGCTAGCCTGCAAACCATATCACACAGCAAAGCAATGGTAAAACTTAACAAAATTAGTTGATTTCCCTCTCACCAAATAAAGATGTATGAATTAATTATTACAAGAGCAGGACCCACCTTTGCTAGGGAGAACTAGGGCCCTGACTTACTCCTTGTTCTAGTTTCTTTTGGTGGAACATCTGTCCCAGGTATGTGTGTCTCATACCAAAGTGTCCCAACTTAGGCACACTACATGGTATATAGCACCTTTAACAATGTTTGTTGCACAAAGGCACTTAATAGCTGGTTAGGGGAGAGGGATAAATAACATGAAGCATATTAGGTTCAACTCTATAGACAATTAAACTTACGTTGTAAGAAGCTCATCACCGGAGTGGGTATGAAATACATTATCACTTTTTCACAAAGGAGAAACCAAAGTTATATTTTATCTATTGTGTAATTAAAATGAAACACTCCATAGTGAGAATGACACTAGAATTAGTCAAAAGGCCCACTGGCCACTAGTAGGACACTATAACTTAAGTAACTTAAGTCTCAGCTATAACTTTCTCATTTGAAAAAGAAAGAGTCTGAACACTGGTTGGTATCTAAGGTTATGATACAGCTCTAAATACTCAATGACTCTATGACTTTGGCTACAAAAACCACTTTTAGAACACATACCAGTTGAGTTGTACTAGAGGTTCTTTTCTTCTCAAAACTAGAAAATATGCCAGTGCCAGTGGCTCACGTCTATAATCCTAACTACTTGAGAGGCTGAGATTGGGAGGATCACAAATCGACACCAGCCCAAGCAAATAGTCTGGGAGAACCCCATCTCCAAAATAACCAGAACAAAATGGACTGGAGGTATGGCTCAAAGCCCATACTTTTTGCAAGCACAAAGCCCTGAGTTCAAACACCAGTCCCACCAAAAAAACCCCAAACAAACAAATAAAAAATGTTTCTGTCTCTTCCCAGACAAACTCCTATTTCTGTTCTGACCTTACTCTGTTCCAAGGCTGGGCAGACCTCCCATTCATTCAAGATGGAGACCCCTCAAGCATTTTGACTCCTTTCACAACTAACCAGTTGCCAAATTCCTGTATCTACTGGAATCCCACTTCCTCAGTATCTTGTACTGTCATGTCTTTTCTACTATTATTTTAATTAAAGTCTTCTCAACTCCTGCCTTAAACACTAGTTATCTACCGTAAATATACCTGGTCACTAATCCTAGATAGATTTTTCTATCACACTGTATGCTACCCAAAAGCATGCAAATGGTTCCCCACACCTAAAGATTTATGCACAAATTCCTCAACCTAACATTCAAGAACCTCCACATCTAGCCCCAACCATTTGCTGTAAAAGCCTTATATGGCAATCCGACAATCCTGTGTACTTCCTGGATTTTCTGCTTTCTGCTGTTGTTCTTACAATACACTCTTCTCTGCCCATTAATTCATTCTTTAAAGCTCCATTCCAATCACAATCACCCTCATCTAGATATTTTAGCTCCCGCTTCTGAATGTACATGATACTGACATAACAAGACAATTCTAATGGCCAACAGTGAATTTTAAAGGGTAGCTTACCTAAGGTAGCAAACTACATCTCTCTCTCATGCCAATTTTGTTTAACTTGCACTACATACCTGGTACACTCTTATAAGAAGGATTTATTGCTTAGCATAGAAAAGGAAGAATGGTAACACATGCAGACCACAGCCTCCAAACTGGAGGTCTACATAATGGGGTTGGGTTTCCATGGTACTAAAAGATGTTTAAGCAAATTCAACATTTAAATGTTAAGGACTTGTTAAAAATCCAAACAAAATCTTGAACACTAGCCCTCAATCAGGGCTGATTTGTCCCATTTTCTATCCCCAAGAACATCTACCAGTGTCTGCAGACATCCTGGATCATCATGAACACTACACTGAACATCCTACAATGCACAGGACAGTCCTTATGTCTAGTCCAAAATATCAACAATGTCCAGGCTCAAAAACACTAAACATACTGCATCCATCTGTGGGCTCAGCTTCCCAAAAGAAATTTTCAAAGTGAAGAACCATGCCTTTAATAAGAAGCATTTAAAAACAGTATGTAACCTAAAAGTTCCTGCAATTACCAGTAGTTTGGTCTCTACAAGTTATTTAAATCTTTTCAATCCTTAATTTCTTTATCTGTATAAGGATAACTGTAGTACCTACTTCACAGGACTTCTCAAAGACTAGATGAATCCATGTAAAATCTCTGGACTAGTGAGCCAAGCAGATAGCATTTAACAAACGTAGCCACTTACAATCTTCCCCTCCCTCATATCTAGTCCTGTGTTTGAAATATAGAAGATGCTCAATAAAATACAATGGCTTGAACTTCCTAGGAAGAACACTAATGGGTAAAGCCAGATATATATTCTTGTTGGGGGCTGGGGGGGTGGAGTATTTGCCCACTTTTACATTTTTACCTTTACAAAATGTTCCCCTCTCACTGGACACACTGCCTTAAAAGCTCCTTGTTATTTGTATTTCTTTTTCACACCTTCTGGCCATCTGAAGTTCCTCAAGCACAGGAATGGAATGCCACCTCCTTCTGACCCTACATCATTTACCTGTATTTCCACCATTTATGTATTTACTATACATTTCCTAGTACTTTGGGCACAGACAGCATTTGACTCCTCCTTACATAACCCAAGGGACCTAACAGACCTTAGCAACTCACTGGCCCAAGCCTCTCATTTTATAGATTAGACACAGAGAGGCTAAGTGACTTGCCAAGAGTCAAGGTCATATTTTAAGTGGCAGAGCTGGAGTTCAAACTCTGGTACATAGCCAACAGACTCAAAGTTCTGCCCAATCATAATAACATATGAAAATTATACCTACGGTAGAAACAATGTTTAAGTCCTAGGAACCACACCTATCCAGTCACCTGTCCAAACAAAAATGGAAGAAGAAACAGACCCAAACACCAAGCTCTTTTCTGCTGCTGAAAGTACACCTTAATAACTTAACCAGCTTTAACTCCGTATCTTAATATTTAAGTTTGACAAAAATTGTTGAAATATCCAGGTTATTCAGCCAGTGGTATCAAGCTTAATTTCCTTAAATGATCTTAAATCGTTTTGAGTAACAGAAAATCTTATTGTGTAAACCAATGTTGTTCATCCTTTGCCAACTGAACAGGTTATTTAACAATCACCTAAACAGATTAATATTTATAAACTCAAAGAGCTAGAAATTTGGACCAAGTGTATAGAGCATAAATATTAAAATAATTTCATTGACTCATAACCCTAATATAAACCTAAAACTTCCAAAAATCAAGAGTAAACGCCATTGAGCCAGAAAACTGGTGTAATCTCTTATACTCTGTCCAAGTGAAAGCTATTCAAATTTGGGTAATCTCAGTGTCTGAGTGTCCCAGTATGATGCAAAAGAAAAAGATGAATAAGAAAAGACTGCTGACAGAAAGTGAATTCAAAAAGAGTTAAGTACACTGCAATTCCCGGATGTGCAAACAATTACAGCTCAATAAAGCAAAATATTTCCATAAACTCATAGTTAAAAAATAAATAAATAAAGACCCCAAATCACCTCCCCCCTTTGCAGCAGGATTTGAGGCTTTAAGTTACCCTTGTAAAAGCTCGTAGGCCCAAAAGAAGCGATAACTACCTACTGGGAACAGATTTTTATTTACCAGCTGATAAAAAAGAGCACACACTGAACAAGAAACGTAGTTTCAAAGGAAAACAAAACGCAGTTTATGCTTGGTAAAGTTCAAGGGCAAAACTGTTTCCAATGCAACAGAATCCGCCTGACAAAAATGTGTAGGGAATTTTTTTTTTAAATGCAACACATAGTATCTTTTTATAAAGGCAACAATTTGAGCTACAAAGTAATAACGGGGAAGCCAAAACAGTTTGACAGCCCGCCATAAGGGCCGCCTCAATTATGAGTCACACAATGCCTGCAACCATTTACAATAGTAATTAATGCACAAGTCCCCTAATTAAATTCTAAAAGGGTGAGAATGCTTTAACTAAGTTTACAAGAATTGCTTTTTGCTTTTTTTTTTTTTTAATTCTTTTTAAGAAAGGAGCACACGCGTAATTACCCATCTCCCAGCAATCCCTCCATCCAATATGCCCTCAGGCCGTGTTCCTCCCGTTCCCGACAGAAAAATGACACCGGCGAACTTCTAGACCCAGAAAGGGCGAACCCAAGTGGAAATCCACGGTTATAAATGGGGCGGGAGCCTGGAAGCTCGCCCGTCTTACCTGCTAAGATTTCTTTCTACGTCTTTGGTAGCTTTAGCTTCCAATTCTCTGAAACAGAAAACAAAAAAGGGGGAGAAAAAAAAAAAAAGGAGATGCGCGTGAAAACGGAGCTGCTGCGGCAAGGCGGGCCGGACCGGGCCGGGCCGGGCCAGGCGGGGTGGGGGAGGGGGCCGGGGAGGGCGGCTCACAAAGCTGCGGGCTGCAGCCCCGACTGCGGTCCCGGCGCGGGCGACACGCAGCAGCCCCGCGCCCGGCCTCTCAACGCTGGCCTCCCGCCCGCCTAGCCTCCGCAGTGCCGCAGCCCGCGCCCTCCCGCCGAGGCCTAAGATCCGGGGGGGAGGCGTCCGGAGCCTCCGCCTGCCCGCCTGCCCGCCTGCCTGCCACCCTCCCCGCACTAGCGGGCCCTGCGGCAGCGCCCCAGGCTCCTCCCGCCCGAAGGGACGCCCCGCTCCGCTCACCTCATGTGTGTAAAGTGCACGAGCAAGTGGGGCGCGGTGAGTGAGGCTCGCAAGCCTCAAGCCCTCCGCAGCGCCGCGGGGAGAGGCCCGAGCCGCTGCACCAGCGCCATTTTCTACACCGACCCGCTGCTGCCGCCGCCGCCGCCGCCGCCGCTGCCGCCGCCGCCGCCGCCGCCGCCACCGCCACCGCAGGCCCCAGACCGGAAGTGAATGCCCCACTCGGCAACCCCTTCCGGGGGCGCCGCGGCCGCCGGCCCCAAGATGGAGGCCCTTAGCAACTAGGCCCGCCGACGAGGCAGGATCTTGGCAACCGGCCCGGCGCGCGCCTCGCGGCCACCGGTGGGACTTTCCTGGAGGTGGCAGTGACTCCGAGGCGCCCCGTGAGAGGCTGGGGGAACCCCAAGCCCAGCCTGGCTCACCACGGCCGGCCGTGGCCTGACTAGGCTCCCTCCCCTTCTCCTCCTCCTCCTCCTCCTCCTTTACTGCGACACAAGTTTCCTTCCCCGCCGCCCGGCCCCTCCCCCACCGAAACACGCCACCAAAAAAAAAAAAAATCTCCCAAACCGCAAATTCCAACCCTGCAGCAGCCTGAGGAGCCCGCGCGGCTTTTGAATTCAGCCACTCCTAGTTGTTTTTGACCTTGGGCCAACTATTTTTTAGCCTCTGCTTCTCTGCCGCCTCCTCCTCAGGTAAAAGAACGCATACCTGAGGCGGTTGCGAGGTTTTGCCTGCGATTTTTATTTTTACCCAGCGGGTTTTACGGACCCTCTGACTCAGCAATTCCACGTGCACGAATTTGTGTTCAGGAAATAAACTTGGGTATCTGAGTGTTTTCACCATCAAGATACGAAGTCACGGGCATGGAAGATGGTTGAAAAATCTGTAATCGGTCAACGTGTCCAACGTTACGAGGTGGCATTAAAAACTGAGCTGCTGGCAGATCGGAGGATACCGTGAAAATGAAGTAGAGGGAGAACACCGACCTGGGTAAAAAGCGGCTTGCGGAGTAGCTCGCACCGTTAGAAACACACTGAGATCCATATGCATGGACCAAGTATCCCTACCTGCACGGAGATACAAAAAAAATACATACGTGCAGGTGGGTAGAGGGGTGTGCTGCACGGAGATACAATTAAATACGTCTGCCGACGCATGGGTGCTCATCCCACACGATGCTTTCTGTAATCTAAAACTAATTCTTCCTCTGAGCTTAAAATCTATTCCCTTTTACTTTCTCAGAAACCTCACCCCGCGTCACCTCATTTCCCTTTTTTCTAACCTCAGTCCTTCAACTGGCTTTAAAACATGCTCAAGCCAGGCTTGACTGGCTCACTGTAATCCTTCCTCCTGGGAGGCAGAGATCTGGAGGGTTGTGATTCGAGGCCAGCTAGGGGAAATAGTTTTGTGAGACCCTATCCCCAAAATAACGAGAGCAAAACGGACAGGAAGTGTGGCTCAAGCGGTAAAGTACCTGCTTTGCAAGCACAAACACCCCCGTTCAAACCCCAGCCCCACCAAAAGCAAACAAAAAACATGTTCAAATCTCTCCCAGGGAACTCAGGCAAAATCTCTGGACTGTCTAGAGAATGCTTTGAGAGAGATGTACAGTAAATACGGTAATGAGCGAAAGAAACCATGCGCATCAGATGTTAACTGATAATGTATATTTTTCTCCTTTTAGTGTGTCTTTTTACCTACTGATGTCATAAACAACACTTTCCAAAAAAATCAGGTTTACAAAAATGTAAAAGGAAGGAAGCATTGAATAAATGCCAGTGACTCCCTTTCCGGCCCTCATCCCTGAGATCCACTAACCCATACACATTTTTTGTTTGTTGTTTGAGACTGGATATCACTATGTAGCCCAGGCTGGCCTTGAACTTGCAATCCTCCTGCCTCCACCATGCTGGGATTATACATGTGAACTACCAAACCTTGCCGCATATTTTTCTTTCATGATCCTTTCTACTTAAAATGTTAAAAATTATATTACAACATTTCTTTAGGAGTTAAAAAAATGAACATGTATGTATTGCACAATATGCTTTCGTGCCAGGTTTATGAATAATTTTCCACAATAGCAGAAGGCAATAATATAGCAATATTTATCAACATTTGCACAGCTGTTAAAATCAACTGATTTTCTTATTAAACATTCTTAGTCTTGAATAACTCGGGTTTTCAATTGAAGTGATATTGCCCACCAGTCCTAGGGATATTTAGCAATGTCTTGATTTTTGGTTGTCACACGGGGTAGAGGCTAGGGATTTTGCTAAAACTTGAAATGTGTAGGTAGTGTCTCACAACACACTCGGTATCTGAACCAAAATGCCACCAGCACGGAGGCTGAGGAACCCTGGAAGTAATTCCCAGCCCTAGAGAACTAATGTGATTTCCTGGAGCTCTGTCCAGAGTGTATTAGCTTGTCCCATGTCACCACTGCTGGATGCAGTATAGACAGAGCTAACTATATTCGGTCTTGCTAGGTGTTTTTTAATGATGCCTCATGTAAGCTTTGTACATGGAGTAGGTCAGAGAAGAATGATTTCATATGCCCAGCACAGATTCCCTACTGGGAACCCACTAAGGTATCTTTTCTTCTCATCCTTTCTCTTTACTACATAATCAGTCTACTGAACATCTCCCATTATCATATAAACCCTAGTAACTCTCACTGAAAAATCAGAAGCCACAAAGTTCCCAGATGCCACCTTGCTATCCATCTCCATTCCCAGAGCTTCTTAGGAAAGTGTTGTACACAAGCTGCTTCTAGTTGCTTACTGCTTTTCCCAGCCCACCGAACATCCCTAGTTCTCCCCCAAACTGCTCTTATATCAAGGTCACCAATGACCTTGAAGCTGTCAAACCCAATAGAAGAGTATTCTCACCTTGACTTACTTCTTAGCTGCATTTGCCATGACACCCATTCTCTCCTTTTTAAGAGAGTCCTTTCCTGGACATCTTGACAACATGCTCTTCTGGATTCCACTTTTTTTATTTCTATAGTCATCCCTATTTTTATACCTTTGCCAGCTTCTCCTGCTTTACACCAAATAAATATTAGCGATCCCCAAGGTTCTGTTCCAGAATCCCATCCCCCAACACATACCTTTCTCTTGAGGATGGGTAATATCCATTCCCTTGGATTTATGTACTAAGCACAGATGATTCTCGAATTCATAACTTGGGCCCATATCTCACCAAAGTACCCCAGACTGCCAAAATGACTGTTCACTCACCCAGTAAATAGTTATTGAACACCTGCTATAGGCCAGGAATTATGCCAGAGCCTGGTTTTCTGTCACAAGGAAATACTCAGTAGATTAAGTATAGCTAGGAAGATGTTAAAAAAAAAAAAAAGAAAGAAAGAAAAACTATATATAATTACAAATTATGTCAAGGGCACATAGAAGGAAAGAATTATTCTAAAAATTTATAAAACAAAGCAATGTAGCAGATTGTGTGATCAAGATTTCTTTGACAATGTAGAGCTCTAGCTAAGGACAGAGGATGGAGGGATGGTGGAGGAAGCTTTTCAGCCTGGAGGTCTGCATCTCCAGGTCACCATTTGAGACAAAAACAGGCTTTACCATTTTTCTAGCTCTGAACCCACTGGAACCATGTTTTTGCTCTATTTGCATGATCCATTAGAAACAAAACAAGAAACAAAGGCCTATATAGAAAAGCAGGCTGTACAAATTTAAATTTAAATAGGACTTTTTCTCCATTCATCTTTGTGTTTTGATTTCTCTGTTCCTTCAGTTCTTGAAAATGCCAGAAAATAAAACTTTTCCAGTCTCCCTCCCTTCTCTTACTGAGAAGGATAAGTGACTAGCTAATACTTCAGATATTATGTACTTCAAAAAAAAAAAGGATTGTTTTTCACGGAGCTGGGGATAGAATCCAGTGTTTCACACAAGTGCTCTACCACTGAGCTACACCCCAGCCTAGTATTTTTAAATTTAGAAAATTCCCACAGTAATGAATAAATGGAAATTGAAAACATGAACATAGATTAGATTTCCTGGCAAGATCATATTTATTTTACTTACTAAAATGTATTTGGTATCTATGTGCCAGTAAGGCACTGTCCTAAATGTTCTAGAAATATCAACTAATCATTAATTGCTGTACTCACTAAGTCCTAGGAGGTAAGAATATCACTCCTGTTTTTCAGAGGGGGTGGTAATTAAATTGCCCAAAGTCACATAAATAGGACTGGAGGTGCAGTTCCAGTGGTAGAGCACCTGCTTTGCAAGGACGTAAGCTCTGAGTTCAAACCCCAGTACCACCAACAAAATGCTAATGCTAAAGTCACATAAATAGTAAGTGGTTAAATTTTTTTTAAGTTTTTTTTTTTTTTTTTTTGGCTCTAAAGCGCATCTCACTAACCATTTAGTCTTTAGGTCTGTTTTTCTCAACCATCTTAGATGCTTAATTCCCTTTTAACAACAAATGTAACACCACCCCTTACTACCCAAAAATGATAATCATAATTTACCTAAGACATAATTTCAAAATATGAATGTAACAACATATCTCTGGTAAAAAAGGAGAAATAAAAGTAATTACAGTGAAATAAAATATCTTCAACTATGTAAACACTTGAGGATATTGTGTGTACCAGGCAAGTACTGGGCTTGTATGTGTCCCATCACTAATGCACACACAGACTGACACAGCTATGTCTAAGTGATTACTCAAACTGTAGTTATGTTGAGCTCATAATTTTTCTTCTTTTTTTAATTTTTTTTTTTCAATACTGCAGTTTGAACTCAAGGCCTACACCTTGTGCTGCTCTGCCAGCCCTTTTTTGTGATAGGTATATTTTTTTCAAGACAGGGTCTTAAGAACCTGGCTTCAAACTATGATCCTCCTGATCTCTGCCTCCTGAGTAGTTAGGATTACAGGTGTGAGCCACAGGTGCTCCTGGAGAGAAATATTTTTTTCTAGAGGAAATAGAAAAAACAATTCTCCTTCCATTTATGTGGCAATTGCATGTGGATATTAAAACTGAAAAATAGATCCTCGCATCATCTATGTGAATGCCCAGTGAGAGAAGTCCCCACTTAATGGAACTAACTTTACTCCTGTCCACTGAATTAATAGCACACATCTCCCCTTCCTGGGTCAACCGAAAATACTTTAGTCACTCCCCAGACCCCACACATGCACAGTCTGAGAACGAGGTGAAGTACAGACACCACTCAGGATCTGCTGGGAATTGGTACTAGGACCCCCCATGGATATCAAAGCCCACAGATCTCAAGTGTATAAAATGGCATTGTATTTGCATATAAACTGCACAATCCTCTCATAAGCTTTAAATCATCACTAGGTTACTTATGCCTAACCATGTAAATTATATGTAAATAGTTGCTAAATTGAATTACTTAGAGAATAATGACAAGGAAAAATGTCTGTACATGTAAGATGCAACTTTGCCCCAAATATTTTCTATCTGCACTTGGTTAAGCGCCAGGTGTGGAGGGTCAGCTGTGTTATTCTATTGACCATTCCTGTGGTACCAGGAAAGAGCTGAGTAGTGAGTCCTGAGAAAGTCTGCTACTTCAGTGAAGAAATCAAGACAAGAGGCAGAACTGGCTAAGTGCATTGTAATGGAGTCCAGTGACATCACGTAGCACTGCCAATCACTGAGCTGCCACAGCAGAGGCCTAAGAGTTCATCTGGACTCTTCCCTCCCCTTCTTCCATTGCATTGGCAAGGTATTTTGTCTGTGACCTGTTTGTTTTTTTCATTTTTGGTGGGACAAATTTGAACTCAGGGCTTCAGCATTTGCAAAGTAGGTGCTCTAATGCTTGAGCCACACCTCTAATCCATTTTTACTCTGGTTATTTTGAAGATGAGGTCTTTTGAATGATTTGCCCAGGTTGGCCTCAAACGGTGGTCCTCCTGATCTCAGCATCCCAAGTAGCTAGGATTATAGGTGTGAGACACCCATACCCAGCTCTGACCTGTTTTCTTAGTCTCCTCCTCCTCTTTTTATTTACTTTTTCACTGCTGCCCACCTACAGTACACCCTGAAAACTCCAGATTCCATTTTTCCCTTCTTTCTTCTTATGGTGATATAATTTATATACATTCAGATTCATACCTTTAAAGTGAAATTTTCATCTATTTCACAAATACACAAATTATACAAACATACAAATATACCCCCCCACCACAATCAGTAGAAAAGATGCTTCTATCACCCCAGAAAATTCCCTCATACTTCTTCTCAATCAGTCTTCTACAGTCTTCTACACCCCTGCCATCAGGAAACCACTTTTCTGATTGATATCACCATTAATTAGTACTGTGTATTCTGGAACCTCATACAGATTGAGTCACACAGTATATTACCTTTTGTACCTGGCTTGGCATTTGTATTGTTGTATGTGTCCAGTTCACTCTCAGTAATACTGAGAAAAATTCCATTGAATGGATGTACCAGGGTATGCTTACCCATCATCCTGTTGATTGGAATTTCTTTTTTTTTTTTTAGTGGCACTGGGGTTTGAACTCAGGGCCTCACACTTGCTAGGCAGGCGCTCTATCACTTGAGCCACTCCACTAGCCCTTTTTTGTGATGGGTTTTTTCAAGATAGGGTCTCGGGAACTATTTGCCTAGGCTAGCTTTGAACCAAGATCCTCCTGATCTCTACCTCCTGAGTAGCTAGGATTACAGGTGTGAGGCACTGGAGCATGGCTAAGAACATGTTTGTTACTCTCACCCAGAACTGGATTCTCCTAGACTTCTGTTTGGTTTCTTTGATAAAGTTTCATAAAGTTTTGCTTTATGTTACAAATGCCAACAGCATTCTTTCCAAAATGTTTGGGCCGGCTATTAGATCCCTGCCACCTTCATTGTTTTGTTGAGGATAAAGAGACCTCTTTACTCAGTCTCCCAGCTATTCACTACTAAGGCAATCAGTTGTTGTTTCACTTCTGTCTGATAATGAACCCCAGCTTTTCCTTAGAAAAGCTCACTCTAAATCATGGTAGAGAAATGCTGCAAAGAGCACTTTATATTTAATGGGATACTTATACCTACTGACCAAGTTGAGGACAATTTGAACATTAAAAGACATAATGATAACAAGGAATTATGACAATCAAATGGGAAATTATATGTTTGCACATAAATATTTATTCAGTAAATTCATTCATTCAAAGTTTTTGAGGTAAGATCTTGCAAACTATTTGCCCTCACTGGCTTCATACCTCAATGCTCCTGATCTCTGCCTCCTGAGTAGCTAGGATCACAGGCGTGAGCCACTGGTGCCTGGCTGAAAAGATCAATAACTTGAAGACAGAGCAATAGAAACTTTTTTTTTTTGGTGGTTCTGGGGTTTGAATTCAGGGACTCATGCTTGCTAGGTAAGAGCTCTACCACTTGAGCCACACCCCCAGCTCTTTTTGCTTTAGTTATTTTTCAGGTAGGGTGTCCCATTTTTGCCTAAGGCTGGCCTCAGACTGCAATCCTATTACCTATAGCCTCCTGGATAGCTGGGATCACAAGTGCACACCATCACATCCAGCTTATTGATTGAGATGAGCTCTTGCTAATTTTTTATCCAGTTTGGCCTCTAACCATGATCCTCTCAATTTCTCAAGTAACTGGGATTACAGACACAAGCTACCATGTCTGACCTCCAATAGAAACTAAAATCAATCAGACAGGGAAAAATTCTTCAAAAGTAATGGAGTAATGAAGAAAGTGACACAAAGGCATATTATAATCTGATCATTAAAAACTGTGATTAGGAAAAAAATCCTTGAAAGCAGGCATAGAAAAAGACTTGTTACAGACCAAGTAATACAAGCAAGGATGACAGCCAATTCTTCATAAGAAACAATATAAACCAGAGAATGGAGTGACATATTTTAACCATTAAAAGAAAAAAAAGTAGGCCAGGTGTAGTGGCTCACCTCTGTAATCCCAGTTACTTGGGAGGTGGAGATCAGGACTGTCATTCTAGGTCAGCCCAGACAAAAAGTTAGCAAAACCTTATATCAGTCAATCCACTGGGCATAGTGGCATGTGCCTGTGATCCCAGCTACATGGGAGGCCGTCGGCAGAAGGATACCAGTCTAAGGCCAGTTCTAGGCAAAAAATACAAGACCTTATTGAATCATAACTAAAGCACAAAAGGGCTGAGGGTGTGGCTCAAGTGAGAGGCCCTGGGTTCAAACCCCAGTACCATAAAAAAAAGTTTAAAAATGAAAGAAAAAATGTGGACAACCTAGATTTTTATTTATATGTTTATTTATTTACTTATTTATTTTTTGCAGTACTGGGGCTTGAACTCAGGGCCTACACCTTGAGACACTCCACCAGCCCTATTTTTGTAAAGGTTTTTTTCAAGATAGGGTCTCATGAACTATTTCCCCCGAGCTTGCTTCTAACTTTGATCCTCCTGAACTCTGCATCCTGAGTAGCTAGGATTACAGGAGTGAACCACTAGTGTCCAGCCTAGATTTTTATTACCTACAAAAGTACTCTAAAAAAAAAAAGTACTCTCAAAATTAAGGATGAAGTAAAGACAGTTTAGGCATAGAAAACCTGAAGGGATTGTTACCGGCAGATCTGTACTACAAAAAAATAGTAAAGTGCTTCAGTAAAAGTAGTAAACTGGAAGGAAAATGAAATAAGATGGAAGTTTAGATACAATGATGAGTACTCCAAATGGTGCCTGTGTAACATGTCAATGACGGACATCTTATTTCTGAAATGCCATTAAAAGAAAGATAGTGAACTTCAAAATGAAAATGACAAAAATGAACTCAAGGGCTCACAATATATATAGAAATAAAACTTCAGATAATAATAGCACAAAAACTGAAAGTGGAGAACTGGAGTTATTGTAACACAGTTCATTCAAGATGTATACTCTTAGCTGGGCACAAGTGGCTCCTGCCTGTATGCAATCCTAGCTACTTGGGAGGCTGAGATTGGGAGTACTATGGTTCTAGGCTAGCCCAGGTAAATAGTTGGTGAGACCCTATCTCCAAATGAAGCAGAGCAAAATGGACTAGAGGCGAGGCTCAAGCAGTGGAGCACCTGCTTTGCAAGTACGAAGCCCTGAGTTCAAACCCCAGTCCCACCAAATAAATAAATAAATAATAAATATACTATTGCTTAAAAGTGGATTGTGATAGACAAAAATGTACAGATGAACCAACCATTAAAATAACACAGTAATTATAGTTCTAAACTAATAAAGGTACGAAATTGTATTAAGGGTCAAACTTCTTTCTTTCATATATGGATAACTAGTTTTCTGCATTTATTGAAAGACTGTCCTTTCCCCATTGAATGGCTTTAGCACTCTTTGAAGGGGTAAAATGGAAAGGTTCTTAATTAAAAGTATGCAGAAGGAAAGAAGGAAGAAAGAATGAAGGGAGAAAGAAAAAGAAAAGAAAAGAAAATGGAAACAGAATAATAGAACAGTAGAAAGTAAACAAATGAATATTCATCATGGATGAATTTCAAAATAGTTATGCTGATAGAATTCAAGCCAAACAAAGGGAGTGGGAGAGGAGAAAGTGTGGAGAACAAACTGTATGATTTATATGAAATTTTAGAAGATGCTAATTATTCTGTAGCAATAGAAAGAAGGCCAGTGGTTTCCCAAAGTGGAAAAAGTGCAGGAGAAGATGGGAGGGAAAGATTACAAAAAGGAAGAAGAACGCTTTTGTAGATGATGAAGATGTGTGTAATTTGATGTGATGATGGCTTCACAGCTGTATACGTATGTCAAAACTTATCAAGTTATGCAACTTAAATCTGTGAATCAATAAAGCTGTTTCAAAAAGGGTTTGATGAAAATAGGATATTTACATGATTTCAAAACACCTCCCATAAAATGCTTAGAAATTAAAAGGGAAAAAAAGAGACCCCATCTTAATGGAGTGGGTGAAGTTAACACCATTAGGAATAAGTCAAATCCATCTAGCACTGCCTGGTAGGATGCAATGAAGAACATGAAACGTGGCTCCCATGCTGTGCCTGTCAGCGATCTGCAAGTCGACTCTGACAATGAGAACACTTCAAAGTAGCAAGGTTGTAATTTGTAAGTGTCAAGGTTATGACCGTCAAGGAAAACTAAGGAACTGTTGCTGGTTGAAGAAGACCAAAGAGATGTGACAACTAAAGGCAATGCCCAATTCAAAAAACTGGATCCTTTGCTAAAAGGACATTACACACAACTATGGGGCTGAAAGTTGTGAGGATTAGATGACTTCAACATTAATTTCTTTTTTTTTTTTTTGATGGTGGTACTGGAGTTTGAACTCAGGGCCTTGCACGCTTGCTTCCACTTAAGCCATGACCTCAGCCCTTTTTGCTTTAGTTACTTTTTATATTGGGTCTTGTGCTTTTTGCCTGGTCTGGCCTCTGTCTGATTCTCCTACCTATGCTTCCTGCATAGCTGGGATGACAGGCATATACAATCACACCTGGCTTGTTCATTGAAATGGGGTCTTGCTAAAATTTTCAGGTCTCATGAACTGTGATACTCCTGATCTCTGCCCCCTGAGTAGCTAGAATTACAGGCATGAGCAACCTGTGCCTGGTTCTCATTTATTTTCACTTAAATTGTTTACTATAGTTAGACATTTAGTGTCCCCCAAAGGGCCATGAGTTAAAAGATTGTTCCCAAGGTTAGCAATACTGGGAAGTGCTGGAAACATTAAGGGGTGGGGCTTCATGGGAGGTCTTTTGGTCTTTGGGCTGTGCCTGGGAAGGGGATGGTGGGACTCCAGCCCCAACATGTTTGTATTTTGCTCTGTCCTACTGCATGTTCTTTGCCATGAGGCCCTGCCTCACCACAGCACCAAAGCAATGGGCCCAGATCACCATGGCCTGTAACCTCCAAAACTGAGCCAAAATCAACTTCTTTATAAGTTAATTGTGGCAGTTGTTTGTTACAGTAACTGAAAGCCAATTCATACCACCAGCTTGGAATTTACTTAGTGTTAAGAAGCAGATAGGCGTCCGTCTTTAGCCTAAGCTTTTCCAGATGGCTAGCCAACACCAATCAGTGCACTGTGTAATTTTCATTTTTCTTGTCTAGTTTGGTAGATGACTTTATCATCTCCTAATTTCTCAAATGCACTTGAGTGTCCTTCTAGATTCTTAATCTGTCTCATTAATCTGCCCTTCTGTTCATGTACCAAACGTTTTTCATAAATGCAGCTTTGTAACATATTCCAGTACTTACTAGGACTAATCCTTCTTTATTGCTTTCTTTTTTCAGAATTTTCCTGGCTAGCTTCATTTGTTTATTTTTCCACTTAAACTTTAGACTCAGCAAATCAACTCCCAAAAAGCATCATAATGTAGTTTTTACTTATATAAAATTAAAGACGAGGGCTAATTTAGGGATGGTCCTTCCACCATGAAGTCTAGTTGATGAGCAGGACATATACTTTCATTTATTTCTTTTGTTTCATTTTTTCCCTTATTTTTGTGGTTGCTGATGTTACAACAGTGGGTGCTGGTACTATTTTAAGGACAATATTTCTTCTATTTTGTTTTCTGGCTTTTCTCCTGAAGAATGGATGTGTGGATTGGGCTTTTAGTTTTGTAACCAACTACCTTCCTGATTTAACTCACTGTTTGTAAGAAATTTTCCAAAGTTAGTGTTGAATTGTAATGCATATTGCTTCTACTTCATAATTCTTTAAAAACTTATTTTTTTATTTTGATATACTTAGAACAATATTAAATAATAGTGGCAATTTTATTTCTCTTATCTTCTTCCTGACTTTAATGGAAAGTGCCTCTAGGTTTCAATATTAAACATGATGCTTTATTTATGTTTTGTTTTTGTGTTTACAGTATTGGGGATTGGCCCAAAGGCTTTGAGCAAGCGCTCTACCATTAAGCTGCACCCTTACCCTTGATGCTATATTTAAAGTTAAGCATGTTTTTATCATGCCCATGATTGACACTACATTTTATTAAAACCCCTTTTAGGAACCAGGCATAGTGGTGCATACCTATAATCCTAGTACTCAGGAGGCTGAGATAGGAGGATCACAAGTTTGAGGCCAGCCTGGGCTCCAGAGGGAGACTCTGTCCCCCCAAAACAAAATGACAAAAAAATCCTTTTTGTCTCTAAGAAAGGTCAAGTAGCAATTCTTCTTTCACTAGTATTAAAAGTTCCTCTAGAGGTGATAGTGAAATATACCAAATGGGTGATGTCAGCTCAAAAGACCACATGGCACAGAGTATCAGTGTTCTGCCTAGGCATTAGAGACGTGGCATATCAGTATGTGAAAAAGGGAAAATAGGCTATGGTGAATATATTGATAAAGCTAATGTGAGATGACAAGGAACAATAATCAGAGCTGATAGCATTACAGTTATAAGTGACCAGACAAAAGAAAAAGCACAGAATGGACAATTCTTTGGCTGTTGTTTAGCACACTCTCATTTCTAAATCATGTACAGTCTTTATAGTTTCTAAGGACAATGGCTAAAATGCTCTTTTATATATAAAAAAAGTTCCTTTAATATCATTGGAGAGTCTTTATAACACAGATTTTGAGAGGTCAGACTGGCTGGTTCAAATTCTAGCTATGTCATTTATTATGTGTGTGACCTTGTCAAGTTTCTTGGCTTCCCTGGTCCTTGGTTGCCTCTTTGATAAAACAGAGTTGACAGTAGCTTCTAACCTAAAGAATTGTTGCTAGATTTAAATGGATAAGTAGACCAAAGGCCCTTTGAACAGTGCCTGGTTCATAGGAAATTCTATATAAGTATTCCCTGCTAGTATTGCATTTCTGGAACAATCCCTCTTGTATTAACCTTTTTGTTCTTTTTGTTTTCAATAAATGTATTTATTTATTTAGGGAAGTGTAACATGCATCCAGAAAAGTGCATAGCCGAATGGTGAACTATAGAAGGAAATATACAATGCACCCCATCCCAGAAACTCCCCACAGATGCTTCCCTGAATTTACCCCACTCCTCTCCCCTCTACATACTCACACTCTCCTTTTTCTTTTTTTTTCCTATCAGCAATCCAGGTCACACACTCTCCTTAACAAGTTATGGTATATCATGGTTTTAAGATATGCTGGTTTGTGTATCAACATTATTCTGACTTTGTGGAAAAGGTGAAAGACTTAGCAGATAGATAGATAGATAGATAGATAGATAGATAGATAGATAGATAGATAGATAGATAGTAGATAGATAAATGGATAGATAGAGATATTTTAGGTCGAATCATACTAAGTTGCCAATATTCAACTATTTTGGAACCAAAAAAATGGAAATTTCTTTAGAGAGGTTCTAAATAAATGGAAGGACGTCCATGTTCATAGAGGAGAAGACTTTACATTGTTGAGGAGACAGTGCTCCCCAAACTGATTGAGAGATTCAACTTAATCTGTATTGGTGTCCCAGCTGGATTATTTGTAGAAATTGACAAGCTAATCTTTAATTGGTATGGGAATGCAATGGGTTCAGAAATGCTAAAACTATCTTGGAAAAGAACAAAGTTGGGGGGCTGGGGGCATGACCAAAGTGATAGAGCACCTGCTTAGCAAGGCCCTGAGTTCAAACACCGGTACCACAAAAAAAAAAAAAAAAAGAACAAAGTTGGAGGTAGGAATGCACGCTCAGCGGCTCAGTGGTACAGAACTTGCTTAGCATGTGCCAGGCTCTATGTTCTCACCTCACCAAAAAAAATAAAAATGAAAAGTAGCAAAGTTGGAGGACTCATACTCTTTAATTTGAAAAGTTACTACAAGGCACAGTAATTAAGCAGGTTGATACTAGCATAAGGAAGACCTATAGATGAAAGGAACAGAATTGAGAATCCAGAAGTAGATCCTCACATTTATGACCAATTGATTTGCAATAAGAATGCCAAAACAACTCAGTGTGGGAAGGAGTGTTTTGTTTTGTTTTTTTTTTTAGCAAATGATGCTGGGGCACAGAATACCCCAAATGCAAAAGAATGAAGTATGGCCTCCACCACATACGTCAGGGGTTTCATTGTTGTTGCTACAACAGAGTATGCAGAAATGTTAACTCCAGATGAATCAAAGACCTAGTATAAAAGTCTCAGGAGAGAACATAGAAGTGAATGTTTATGTTCTTGGATTTGGCAATGGGTTCTTAGATATGACCCCCAAAGCCCAAACAAAAACACCAACAAAAAAGATAAATTGAATATCATCAAAATTAGACAATCTGGTGCATCAAAAGACCTACCAATAAAGTGAAAAGATAGCGTGTTTCATGGGAGAAAATATTTGCAAATGATATATTTTGGCAAAGGGCTTGTATCTAGAAAATAAATGCAAACAACTTGTACGACACAATAATAAAGAGATATAGAATCCAAATTTTAAAATGTGCATAGGATCTGTAGATCCATTTCTCCAAAAAAGTTATTAAAAAGATGCTCAATATCTCAAGCAGTGACTCGAGGAGTATGAGTCATCATGGAAATGATGAAAACCACAATGGGATTTCACTTCCCATCCGCTAGCATGGCTGCAGTGATAAGGTAATGAGGACAGGAGGTAGACAATTGATGAGAATATAAAATGGTGCAGTCGCTTTGGAAAACAGTCCTCCTGAAGTCAAAAAATAGAATTACCACATGAGCTACCAACTCTCCTTCTAGGAGAGATGAAAACATATGGTCACACTCAAACCTGAACACAACTTTGTATAGTACTTTTCTTCATAATAGTCAAAAAGCAGAAATAATTCAAATGTCCACCAACTGACAAATGCATAAACAAAATGTAACATTGAGATATTATTTGGTGTAAAAAGGAATGAAGCCAGACTCCGGTGGCCCACGTCTGCTACTATATGCTAGCTACATAGGAGGCTGTGATTGAGAAGGTCAAAGCTTGAGGCCAGCCTGGGCAAATAGTTCAAGAGACCCATCTCCAAAATAACCAGAGCAAAATGGACTGGTGGTGTGGCTCGACTGGTACAGCACCTGCTTTGCAAGCGTGAAGCTCTGAGCTCAAATCCCAGTTACACACAGGCACACACACACACACACACACACACACACACAAAGTAATGAAGTACTGAGTCATGATTTAATATGGATGAGCCTTGAAAACATTGGGCTAAATCTAGTAAGCCAGACTCAAAAGATCACATACTATTATTTGATTCCCTTTATGTGAAATGTCAAAAATAGGCAAATCCCCGGAGATAGGAAGTAAATTAGTGTTGACCAGAGGTAGGGTAGGAGACTGGAAGATCAGAGGGTGATACTGAAAGAGTATGAGGTTTCTTTCTAGGGTGATGAAAATGTTCTAAAATTGTGGTGATAGTTGCACAACTGTGTGAACATACCATAAACCGTTGGATTATACACTTTAACTGTGAATTTTAGTTTGCTATTACCAAAATGACAATTTTGTGTAGTTCAATCTAATATAGCTTAAGCAGCACTGGCATACTATGGTATAGTTTGATAGCATTTACATAGGAAACTGGGAAGAGAAAAGAAAGCAGAAAGATTATTTGTTTGAAGCCCACTGTGGCAGTGCGTACCTATAATCCCAGCACTTGGCAGGAGAATCATGAATTTGAGGCTAGCCTGGCTACACAAGACCCTGGCTTGAGAAACCACAACAACACATGACTTGCATGGGAATATAGGAAAGGAGGCAAACGGTGGAGGTTGTGGTGGGCATTTTTTACTAAGGACTGAAAAGATTTGAGCTCCTTTGTAGGAGGAGAAAGTAGTAGCAGAGTTGGAGATGTTTGAAGAGACAGGAACAAAGTTGATGTGTGGATTTCACTGTGTAGGTGGAAGGTCTCCCTTCCATCCAACCAGAAGGAAGGAGGAGAGGATGGGTTCAGATACTAGTTACCTTATGGTGAAGAGTTGTTTTTTCCTTCCTGGCATCGATTTTCTCAGGAAAGAAGGCAAAATCATTTGTGCAAATGAGGGAAGAAACAGAGTTTGAGAACAGAGGAAGTAGGCGGCAAGAGAGGGGAGTCCGAGGGAGCTTAGGAGCACTGAAGGCCCAGCTGACAGTGGGGAACGAATTCTGGAGTGGAGTGGACAAGGACTTCTGAAGTCCCTTTCCCTACCCCACCCCCATCCCCCACTGTCCCCAGCAGCCTCACTGTGAGCCATCTCCTCTTAAGTCATGTGCTTGAGGCCAGACACCCCCAATTCTTTCAATGTTAGTCATGCATTTTGACTCTGAGCCCTCCTCTCCCTGGACAGCCTCTGAGACTGCCTTTGGCAGTTCCTCCCAGAACTGAATGGTCTGCCCTGGTGAGGGCTGACCCAGTCCACCTCCCTGGTTCTGCACCATCTGCTTTTGTTAATTCAGCCTGGCATGACCAGAGCACATTGGGTAGCTTCATTGCATGGATTTGGTGACAAATCTGTCTGCTCATGTCTCAGCTCCCTTGTGAGCCACAGGAGAGTCTGGAGATGGGAGGAGAACAGGGGTTTGTCAACGAAGCTAGAAAGGTGTATAGCATATTGGGCAAGGAAGAATGTGTGGAGGTACGGGGTCAGGAATCAGGCATAGAAACACATAGCTAGGACAGTCTCCAAGCAGCATCTCACAGCTAACGCCAGCCAGGCAGGCTTAGCACCCAGACATCTTGGATCTAGTTACTGGTCACAGTCAACACAGCTCCTCCAACCTGATGATCCAGAGCCCACTGGGATCCAACAGAACAGTGAGAGAAATGGAGAACATGAGGAAGCCCTCTGGAGCAGCTCTTCAATCCAACTGATGCCAGTCACTGCATCACTTCTGGTCCGATTCTGACACCAAGCAGCATGGGGTCCCTGGTTCTGAAGGGACAGGACAATGGATAATAGGAGGAACACAGTCTTTGGTGTCAGATCTAGTCTTAGGTCTTGTTTGCTGCTTAGCCTCTCAGAGTCTCAGTTCCCACATCTGTAAGATGGGAATTAATACATGCTACCTGTCAGGGCTGGCTGTTGAAATGGAATCAATGCTCCTCCAACACGGCACTTTCTTGCCATCTGTGGGATTTTGCATTTGATGCACATTGGTCACACAAGCTGACTATCTCCTGGTCATTCTTCTGCATTTTCTGGCTCTTTTCCACCTTCTGGGAGCCTTCTTGGATGTGCATCCCTCTTCTGGGCTTCCACTGTGCTGTCCACTTTACTTGTGTCTTTAGGATGCGTCCACTACATCAGGATTTTTACCTGTTCATCTCTCCACTACTTCGTGTGGAGGCAGAAGCAGGATCTTGTCCGCCATTGTACACCCAGTGCATGGTGCATTCATACCAGGTAGTGAAGAGAGGTTGAGGTAATTAAGCCTAAGATTAAATGAAATGATGAATGTCTACTCCCTGCTTCCCAAGCGTCACTATCTCGGAGGTAAAAACTGAAACATGAAAGAATGCTCATCTACTCTATATTCTCTCTGCAAGCTCCTGGGCTCCCTGAAATTTTCCCCAGAAGAAAGGGGCCTGGCTCAAGTGGTAGAGTGCTTGGCTAGTAACTGTGAGGCCCTGGGTTCAATCCCCAGTACCTCAAAAATAACAAAATTCTCCCCAGTGCATGGGAAGCCCAGCACTGGTGGCTCACACCTGTAATCCTAGCTACTCAGGAGGCAGACATCAGGAGGATCGCAGTTTGAAACCAGCCTCGGCAAATAGTTCAGGATACTCTGTCTTGAAGAAATCCTTTACAAAAAAGGACTGGCAGAGTGGTTCAAGGTGTAGGCCCTAAGTTCAAACCCAGTACTGAAAAAAAAAAAAGACGGTGGGGAAAGTTCAGAGAAGGCAACGCCAACTGCCTGGTTTCCAATGTTGGGCCTGCAACTTCTCAACCCTCCGATGTGTCTTTGTATGCTCTGCTTACTCATCTATGGAATGACTCACTGAGTCTCCATGGAGAGTAAATAAGCTACTTGCCGAGTGCTCATAACACTGTGAGGACCACAGGGAACGCCATATAAGAACTTAATAAATATCTCACCTATGCTCACGCACTGTTCCTCTTCACTGCTGGCCACGCTTCTTGTCTTTTACCCACCTTGTCTGTGACCTACAACTACTGGTGATGTCCACAGTTGTCCCTTAACCCAGTCTTGTGGGGTCCAGGCATTCTCTGTAAATGGGCTACATTTCATTTAGTCACTGTCTTACAATGACCCAAAGCATGGCACCTCACACTTCAGTGTACCTGCAAATCTCACAGAGGATCTGGGGGATTCTGATTTAGGGTCTGGAGCAGGCCTGAGACCAGCTCCCAGGGAACGCTGATGTTGGAGGCCCATAGATCATGCTCTACTTAACCAGCACCTAAACAATAAGGATTTGTTATTCTCATATATCTGTGTACTGAGGCATAGGGAGAATTACGTATGTAAACATAGAATCCAAAGACTAGAAAGAAAGCAATCTAAGGGTACCCAGATATAGGTAGTTTCTCCCACTGTCTCAGGGCCTATGTCTCTATGATTCTTTTAGATACAAAATGGCTGTGTCAAGTCCATGACTAAGGCAGAGGGAAAGAAGAGGAATGGGTAAATGTGAGAAAAGCTATCCTAGGCTGGGTGTGGTGGTACATACCTGTAATCCCAGCACTTGGGAGGTAGAGATGAGAGGATCATGAGTTTGAGGCCAGCCTGAGCTACATAGTGAGATCATGTCTTTAAAAAAAAATGAAAGAAAGAAGAAATAAAAAAGAAAAAAGCTACCTTACGCACTTCTACCAAAGTTCTGGCTATACATCTCTTTGGCAAGAATGCCTCAAGGAAGGACACGAAGGTGTTTAATTTAGGCAGTCCTGCCCAAAACAAACGAGGAGTGAGAGGAATGGATGCCTGAGAAGTACCTGTTAACATTGGCCACAGCCTGTGCCTGTGCCCAGAGCCCTTCACATACCACTTCTTGTCACTCTCAAGAGGATGGGGTTAGTTTAGTTTAGTAGTATCTCCCTGCCCCCAGGGCTCAGGTTTGTGATGATGGTGAATGGTCTGAGGACTGGTCTCAGAATCAGCCTCACTTCTGCCCCACCATCTTTGAGCTGACAATGAGCTGATTCATGAGTGCCTTTAACATGAATTCTTTCCCGGGAAGCTTCTCAAACTCACACAGCAGAGCAGGGAGTTCTTCCCTGGCTCCTTTTGGGGGGAACTGATTAACTCCAGGCTCAAGGAGATGGAGCCTATGACTGAGTCAGAGCCAGTCAGTGCACTCTTTTTCCCTAGGCAATTAATGATTCAGGGATGGTGTGCTGGCCAGCAACCACAAGGGCCAAAAAGACTCAGTCTAATGCTTTTAGAGAAGCCAAGTTGCCTTTCCATGCTGAATGTCCACAAGAACACACATACCCTTGATACCACAAGGAGGTGAACTGGAAACACAGACGACCGTAAGAAAATGGAATGGAGAGAAATAAAGAGGAAGAGGTCACAACAAACCAGTGCTTGAACCACTTAGCTTTGTAATACAGTGAATTTTGTTATGTGCAGTAGGCCAGTTCACACTGGGTTTCTGTGACTTTCAGCTTCAAAGAACTATAACTGGTACAGGCAGCATCAGACTTGAGATGTTGGATGGGCCTCAGGGTCAGGCAACCTTGGTGTTGAACTCTCTCCTGCCACTTCCTGCTTGACCTTCTTCACTTCCAATAGCCTCTGATACCTCAGCTACTAAAGTAGGGAAACAGAACTGCCACCATGATGGGATTAAATGAGATGGAGTTTGTCAAGCACTTAGTACAGGGCCCACACACTCACCCTCAGGGGCAAAAAGAACTTCACATTACTCTGTGTGTGTGTGTGTGTGTGTGTCTGTGTGTGTCTGTGTGTCTGTGTGTCTGTGTGTGTGTTAATAGCATTAAAGCTTAGGCAATGACCCTGGGAGGGCTCTCAGGTCCTGTTCTTAATGGTACTGGGATTTGAACTCAGAGCTCTACACTTGTGAGGCGGGTGCTCTACCACTTGAGTGACACCTTCACTCATTTTTGCTCTGCTTATTTTGGAGATAGGGTTTTGCTTTTTAGGCCAACCTGGCTCTTCTTCCATCTATTTAAACTTCCTGCTGTAGCTGAGGTGACAGGTACATACCACCATACCCAGGTATTGGCTGAGATGGAACCTCCTAAACACCCTGCCTGGGCTAGCCTCAAACCGCCAACATCCTGATCTCCACCTCCCAAGAGATTAGGATTGCAGGTGTGAGCCACTGGCACTTGGCCATTGTTGGGTTTTTGGAGATAGGTGTCATGGCTTCTATTATGCACACCAGCTTGGCTAAGCTGGGAGAGCTTAGGTCACAGGCCAAATGTCCCCTGTGAGGTCATTTCCCTGTGACACACTGCCACCATCCCATCCCAGGGTAGTGTAAGAGGTGGGGCACGGGCCCCTTGTTCTTGAGGGCTCTGCTGTTCTTGGCCCATTTCTAGTGCTGGGTCCTTCTGCTCGCCATTGACAAACTCTTGCCTTTCTCTCCTGCTCTCTGAGGTGACCCAACTTATGTCCTGTAATAAATAGTATTTTGAAAAACAAAACCAGAAATGGAGGTTGTTTGGTGGTTTGCTTCTGCTTTCTGTTGTGCTAATCAAGCCCTGACTGGTGAGAAACACAAAGGCTGATTTTCTTCTTGTAGTAAAGGAGGGAAAAATCTACCAGGAAAAGAATAAGAATTAGTATCTCACTATATGAAGTTGCCATAGTACAAGTATTTTATTATTTTTCCCAGAGTATTTATTATTATTATTAAATTATTCTTTTAAATATACTGCACACTGCACTTGGGAAACATTACCAGCTTATCATACAGTCTACACATCTGTGCCTCAAATCAGAGACATCTAAGATTTGTGATAAATGGTTGAGTACAATGTCTGCCAGTGACTGCAATCATGATAAATATTAGTTTTCTTCTCTGGTTTTCACTAAGAATAGCACCTGTTGAGGCATTAGATATTTAGGGTTGACTTCCTTGTGAACAAATACTATAAATTTCAAAGTGTGAGGCCTTGAGTTGGATCCCTAGAACTGCCAAAAAGAAGTCTAAATTTCAGAATTACATACATAGTATGACAACATTTCTGAAAAAAAAAAAAAGCACCTAAACTGGAATATTATATAGGGTTCTAGGAAAAAGGAAACTTTTAGAGAAGCATCTGAGGGATACATTCCAAATTCACTGAACAGGGACCAAAAGAGAAGCCAAGGATTGTGGTGGCACATTAAAGAAAACTTTAGCCCTAACTATCATGTTTTTTTTTTTTAAAGGAGAATATAATCACATATTATGTGGGAAGTTATTATTTACTTAGTTCTTTATTGTAGTGCTGGGGTGTAACCCAGGGCCTCACGCATGTACTAGGCAAGTCTCTACTTCTGAGCTACATTCCCAGCCCTGTTGGCTGGTTGACCTTTGGGTCTCTGACATGGGTTTCCATAACTACATGATTTCTTTTGCATGGGTATGAGTCAGGGAGTCCTTTTTCTGAAGCCCAGTTGCTAATGGCTTAAAGTGCCCCAAATCTTTGTCTTTCTGGGTTTACTCTATGTCCCCAACAAACTGCAGGCAGCCCCAGGAGATTGGAACTTTGGAATAAAAAAAAATGGGAGCTACAGCCAGGCACCAGTGGCTCATGCCTGTAATCCTAGCTACTCAGGAAGCAGAGATCAGGAGGATCGAGGTTTAAAGCAAGCCCCAGCAAATAGTTCATGAGACCCAGTCTCAAAAAAACCCCATCACAAGAAAGGGCTGGTGGAGTGGCTCAAGGTGTAGGCCCTGAGTTCAAACCCCAGTACCACACACACACACACACACACAAACAGGAGCTACATGGACAATGGAGTAAGAGGTAATCAGGATTATTGATGGAAAGGCCAGCCAGGACTTACGGGGAGGCTTACCATCCTCACTCTCCAAAGACCTTTAGATTTCTCTCATGGAACACATTTAAAAGACCTCACTTACCCACTGGGCACTGGTGGCTCATGCTTGTAATCCTAGCTACTTAGAAGACTGAGATCGAGAGGATGGCTGTTCAAGGCCAGCACAGGCAAATAGTTTGTCAAACCCCATCTCCAAAATAACAACAGCAAACAGTACTTCTCTCTCTCTCTCGATGGAACTATGGTTTGAACTCAGGGCTTTGCACTTACAAAGCAGGTGCTCTACCACTTGAGCCACACTCCAGTACATTTTTTTCTGGTTAGTTTGGAGATGGGGTCTTGGGAACTATTTGCCCAGAATGACCTTGAACTGAGATCCTCCTGATCTCAGCCTCTCAAGTAGCTAGGATTATAGGCATGCATCACCAGCATGTAGCCTGTGTTATCTTGAGTGACTAACTTTACATACTGACTTTTGCTTCCCTTATCTATAAAATGGATATTAAATAAAATAATACTTGTGAACAGACAGGAACAGTGCTTTTGGTTTTCACATGGTAGGTAACCAATGAATGTGAGGATTATTTTTATCATAATAATAAGGTTTTTTGTTTTTTAAATCTGGGCATGGTGAGGCATGTCTATAATACCAGCAATTGGGAGGCAGAAGCAGAGAATAGTGAGTTTGAGGCTTGCCTGGGGCTATGTAGTGAGACCCTATCTCAAAAAAAAGTAATTATTTTCGTGTCCCTGAATTCAGAAAGGAAACTTCCTTGAAGCTTTTGGTTGAGAAAATAAAATCCCCTTTTGAAGACTATGGATTGGGAAATCTGGCTAAATTATTTCCCTCCCTTTACACTACCCATTCATTTTCCCTTTACAATTTTCCTCATGGCATGCATCACCATCTAGCCAGCTCCATGTGTGTACTTGTTCATTTTGTTCACTCTCTGTCCCTCTACTAAAATGTAAGCCCTTTGAGAGCCAAAATTCTATCTATCTTGTTCACTGCTGTATCTGCAGCAGCTAGCACAGGGCTGGTACAAAGACCTCAATAAAAAAATGTATAGAGCCAGGTGCTAGTGGCTCACTCCAGTAATCCTAGCTACTCAGGAGATAGAGATCAGAAGGATCTCAGGTTGAAGCCAGCCTGGGCAAATAATTCTCAAAAAAACCCTATCTCAAAAAAGGGGTGGGGGGAGGTCTGGTGGAGTGGCTCAAGGTATAGGCCTTAAGTTTAAACCTTAATACTGCAAAAAAAAAAAAAAGTATGGAATGCAGGAGGCAGAAATAGGAGGATCACAGTGTGAGACTCTATCTCAAAAAACAAGTTGGGCATGGAGATGGGTACCTATAATCCCAGACACTCAGAAGTCAGAGATACAAAGGCTGGCCCTGGAAAAAAACAAGAGTCCCTACCTGAAACATAAAGTAAAGCAATAATGGCTAAGTGTAGTAACTCAAGTGGTAGAAAATCTGCCTAGCAAGGCCCTGAGTTCAAATCCCAGTACCACCCCCCCCAAAAAAATGAAATGAATGATAGTCCTACTTCTCCAGGACTCTCATGTGAGCCCACAAAATTTAGGGAAGAATCCTTACCAGTGTGCATTTTTTATCTTCCTGCCCTAGGTATCCTTTTCAATCATTCATCCTTGGTCTGTGTCCATACCACACATTCTGTCTACCTACCTCACTGTCTCCAGAGGGCTCTTTTTGAAGCATCATACCCTGTCCTGTCACTCTTTGGAAGAACATGTCACCTATTAATGATAATCTAAGACTTGCTTGGACCCCAACCCTCTGCCCAGATCTGTTTCCCATATTATTTGTATAAACAGGTATTTCTTATTTATAACAGGTATAAACCTGTTAGGACGATCCTGGCCACTTTTTAAAATGAGAAAACATAGCTCCAACTGGCTTAAACAATGTAGAAATTCACTGAAGCCCATGAAGACTCCAGATTCAGAGTGGAATTTGAGTCTGATTTGCCCCAGTGGTTCCCAATCCATCCACTGTGACTCAGGCCTCTCTAGGTTTTGTTCCAGGCACATAGAAAGTGGCAGTGGCAGGTGCAGGCCTTACTTCTTCATGCAAGGATACTAAGAAGAGGAGGGACTGATGCATTGTCTTACTCCCCACCATCCAGCTGGGGATGGAACCGGGGCCTTGGGCAAGTGCCCCACCACTGAATTCTACCCCAGCCCCTGAGGCTTTCCCATAAAGCCTTCCCCACAGACTTCACTGGAGAAGACAGACTCAAGTTCACAATGCTATGTGACTCCCCCAGAGGCACCATCATCACTGTCCCCATTTGAAGAAGACAAGACGGAGGCTCAGGGTGGCATCTTCCTAAGGCCACAGTGTAGGATCAGCATTGGAAAGCAGAGCTCTGCAGGGGCCTCCATGGAGGCCTTGATCACGCTGTGTGGTGCTTGGTTATTAACACACGTGTCTGCATCTATCAGGTACATAGGGAGGAAAGGTGAGCTCTATTCCTCTCTATTGCCTCAGCTCCAGACTGTTTGGGCATTTAATCTATTATGCAAATGTTTGTGAGTGAACTAAATGACTAATAAGTGGATGGATGAATGAATGAATGATGAATGAATAATTACTAGTGAAGTTTACAGACACTGGGTACAGCCTGTGATTAGGAGAATCTGGAAATAATTCTTAGCAAACAGGCAATGTGTGTGTGCCTCTGTCCTCAGCCCCAGCAAGAAACAAAACCCTTGAAAAGGAAGAAAGAAAGAAAATGGGGCGTGACAAGGATTCCAGACTGGATTCCATGACGTCACCTAAGTTGGATGTCTGCACTTGTAAGCAGAGGCTCTTGTGACATGGCCCCTGGCCAGGCTGGCCACTTGGCCTGTGTGGGGGAGGCAGTTCAAGGGAGCTTGCCCAGTGCTGGCCTCCACCCCAGCCTCGGCCCAGGCGCCTCTGTATTCAGCAGGTATCTCATCCAAAGGAAAACCAGGACAGGAAATCATGTTGCCATGGAGACCAGAGAGGCCCTTGCAGACACAGGGGAAAATAAACACGCTCTACTTGGACTTAACCCCCACGAAGCCATAGGAGAGGTCCCAGTTTTCACTAGAAAGGTCCAATGGCCTCTCCTCTCCCAGGACCCCCAGCCTCAAGGGAAGAGTGGCAACTCCAGCCCACACAGCATCCCAGAGGCTATGTGAGCCCAGGGCCAGAGGAGAAGCCATTTGAACTTCAGGCTCAGACTTCTTCAGGCTCCTTCACAGCTGGGGGCTGAATGCCCACTGGCATTTATATTGTGCTTGCTGTTTGCCTGGCATGCTTCTAAACACTTTAGCTCTATTACCTGGTTCAATTCTCACAACCATCCAATGAAGATCTCATTATTCCTGAGGAGGAAATGCAGACAGAAGATGCAGCATTTCATCCAAGGTCACCAGATAGTTTTGCTGTGAGTGGCACCAGAATTTAAAGTGCTTGGGCAGGACTCAGGCCACAGAACATGGCATAGTCTGACCTTGGGCAAGTTAATTGCTCTCTCTGAGCCTCAGTGTCCCCTCTGGTATCTAACCCACGATCCTGAAAGATTGTTATGGGGTTAAATTGGATGCACATTTATTGAGCACTTACAGTATGCCAGGTACTACGTTGAGCTCTGGCAGCGCAAAGCAAAGAGACAAAGGCAATCCTAGGATCGTGCAGCTTGCAGACAGGCAGGTGCATTCAGGTTTGAGGGAAGGGCGTCTCTGTAGCTCTGAGGTGGGAAGGAGTTGGCTTCTAGGGAGAAGGGAAAGGAAGCCAGAGGGTTGACATTCTAGAAGCATGAGGGAGGAAGCTGGATCTGACAGTGAACAGAGGAGGTTTACTTGTAACTGGAAGAGGTGGTGTTTGTTCTCAGACCGGCTCAGAATGAGCAGAGGAGAAAATCAAGTTTCATGTGTGCTGCTAGAGAGTGCATCCTGCTTGCAGGGGTCTAGACACTACAGACTGAGGGCTGAATGTGGCCCACCATCTGTTTTTGTTTGGCCTGTGAACTAAGAATTATTTTACATTTTTAAATCATTGAAAATGAAGCAAAGGAGGGATACTATTTTATGACATGGGAAAATGATGTGAAATTCGAATTTTGGTGTTCATAAATAAAATACTGACACATTGCCATTCCTGTTCATTTACAGTTTGGCTATGGCTGCTTTTTTTTTTTTTTGAGGGTGGGTGTTGATATGTATCCCAGGCTGGACTTGAACTCGAAATCCTCCTGCCTCTGAGTCCTGAGTGCTGGCTGGGGGATTACAGGTGTGTGCTACCACACACAGCAGTGTATGCCTGCTTTTGTACTTCAATTGCAGAGTTGAGAAGCTGCAGCAGGAATGCATGGTAAACAAAGCTGAGAATATTTACTTTCTGGCCCTGCATAAGAGGCTGCTGAGGCCTGGACAAGACATGTGGGCTTTGGGGTGCACACTCTGATTAATGAGAGATTATACATGAAGACCTTTGAAGGGGAAGAGTGGCCAGGGAGGGGCGGCCTGTGTGAGTTAGTGATGGTTCTTTGTCTCCCTGAGCTGTGGGTTCCCACTGGACTGTCAGCAACTACTGTGAAGGGTTATTGTGAAGGTTGAGTTCCATGATGCATTTATTGAACACTTATTGTATACTTAGGAAACCGAGTACTCTGTGGTAAGGGGCTCCCTTGGTCTCTGGCTTCCCATTGTTTTTATTTTGAATTTTTTTGGTGGTACTGGGGGTTGAATGCAGGGTCTCGAACTTGCTAGGCATGTGCTCTACCATTTGAACTACGTCCCCAGTCTCTCTTACTTTGGTTATTTTTGAGATAGGGTCTCGCTTTATGCCCAGGCTGGCCTGGATCTCGATCCTTGTATTTGTGCTGGGATGATAGGTATGATCCATGACATTCAGCCTTTGGTTGAGATGGGGTCTTATGAACTTTTTGCCTGGGCTGGCCTTTAACTGTAGTCCTCTCAATCTCAGCCTCCTGATTAGTGGGATTACATCAAGCCTGGCCTTCCCATTGGTTTTGACTAACAGAGTCCCAGAAAGGGATGGGAGCGAGGAAAGTGGGGTTGGGATATTTGCTTTCCAGCTTCTTATCTGGTGATCCTGGGCACCAGCTGCCTTAAGACCTCTGCTCCTCCCTAGGGGCTGGGCCTCTTAAGTGGCCCTCTCTACCCTAGGCATCTCAGCCTCCAGGTTACAGAGGCCACTGTTCCTCATTTCCCCTCAGCTGATGCTATAACAGAGCCCACTGTAGCTAGTCCCTGTGGACCCTTGCGGTTTCCTGTCAACCTGCCCTCCCTTTGTAAAGAGTCCCTCTATTAAATTCTTCTTCAATGGCCTAATTAGAGCATGCTTTCTCTTTCCTGCTGGGACCCTGACGATGCACTCTTCATTTAAATTAATTTCCCAAGCAGAGCAGGCTTGGGCAGAAGGGACTCTGTGCCTCCTGCCCAGTTTCACGAAACTGCTGCTCTCCAGCGTCCTCCGCAATAGCTGTATCTGATCCCATCATATGTGCGCCAGAGGAGAACGCATCCCAACACCACACGGTTCCCATGGCATAGGCACAGGTCGTCGGTGCTGTCCTACACGGAGTGGGTAGGACACAATGTCGTACAGCTTCATGCAGAGGAACTTGGCAACAATTTCAAACATTTAAAATATGCATCCTCTCTGACCCAGTAATTAAATCATGAGGAATTCATCGCAAGGAGGTAATCTTATTAGTGTGAAAATGCTGTGGGAATAAAACATTGCCTAACAGTAGTTGACTAGTTAAATTAATTCACTCAACAACTTTTTTTTTTTTTTTTTTTGGCGATTGAGAATCAAACCCAAGGCCTCATATATACCAGGCAAGTACTCTATCACTGAACTACACCCCAGTCCTCAACAGATTTTTTTTTTTGGGGGGGGATAGGACTAGGGTTTGAACTCAGGGCTTTGCACTTGCAAAGCAGGTGCTCTACTGCTTGAGCCACACCTCCAGTCCATTTTGCTCTGATTATTTTGGAATTGGGATCTCTTTGGACTCTTTCTCTGGCCTGGTCTTGAACCTTGATCCTCCCAATGTCAGCCTCTCAAGAACTAGGATTACAGATGTGAGCCACTATGCTGCATTTAGTGAGCCTGAAAAAAAAAGTAAGAACAAGTCTAACAGAGTTCTTTTCTCATGGCCTTACATTTTAACAGTTGAACTAATTATAACACATACATATAAGGAAATGACAGGTAAATGTGCAAAAAAAATAAATTTAGAAGTTTCATATGTAGGACAATAGAAAGACGGTCACATATCTGATTATTAGAGAAAAATCAAGTTCTAAACAGTAAGTAAAATAGAATCCTATTTTTACCTATTAGATATAGAAAAATATGAAAGAATATAAATCAACCCTCCTTTTTTTTGTCAGTACTAGGGTTTGAACTCAGGGCCTCACCCTTGCTAGACAGGTGCTCTACCATTTGAATCATGCCTCCAACCCTTTTTGCTTAGTTGTTTTTTGAATAGGTCTCAACAGAGTCTCAGCTTAGATCATGATCCTCCTATTTACGCTTTCCCCACACCTTGGATGGCAGGCATGTGTCACCCCACCCAGGTTTATTTGTTGAGATGGGATTATGTTAACTTTTTGCCTGGGCCAAGATTTTCCTTATCTCCTCCTTGGAAGGTAGCTGGAATTACAGGTATGAGCCACAGATCCTGGTCTTAAAACTTTTAATAATGATTCATTGAGGAGTGGAGCTATCCCAAACTTGTGCTTTACATTTCATATGGTTCTGTATAGTTTCCATTTATAGGAATAAGTTTAATTAATAAAAAAGGAGATTTCCTATATTGCTACAAATAAAACTCAGAGTCTATTTTGTAGCTATGCCAATAACTACAAAAATTTTTTTATTTTGTTGTTCTATTGTCCAAAAGGGGAAAACATGTCACCAAAATGTAATAAAGCTAAAAAAAAATCATGTTTTCTGGAATGTCTGGACATTGTGCAATTCTACAGAGTCCTGAAAAAAGTTTAAAATATTTTTTTGGCGGTACTGGAGTCTGAAGTTGGTCTTGTGCTTGCCAGGCAGGCATTCTATCATTTGAGCCATGCCCCCAGCCAAAATTTAAAATATTTTTAAAAGAATATTACCATTTTGATGGCCAAAAAACACATGAAAAAATGCTCACCATCTCTAGTAATAAAGGAAATGCAAATTAAAACCACACTAACATTCCACCTCACGCCTGTTAGAATAGCCATCATTAGCAACACCACTAACAACAGGTGTTGGCGAGAATGCGGGGAAAAAGGAACTCTCTTACACTGTTGGTGGGAATGTAAACTAGTACAACCACTCTGGAAAAAAATTTGGAGGCTACTTAAAGAGCTAAATATTGATCTACCATTTGATCCAGCAATACCATTCTTGGGGATATACCCAAAAGACTGTGACACAGGTTACTCCAGAGGCACCTGCACACCCATGTTCATTGCAGCACTATTCACAATAGCCAAGTTATGGAAACAGCCAAGATGCCCCACTACTGATGAATGGATCAAGAAAATGTATCTATACACAATGGAATTTTATGCAGCCATGAAGAAGAACGAAATGTTATCATTCGCAGGTAAATGGATGGAATTGGAGAACATCATTCTGAGTGAAGTTAACCTGGCCCAAAAGACAAAAAATCGTATATTCTCCCTCATATGGGGACATTAGATCAAGGGCAAACACAACAAGGTGATTGGACCTTGATCACAAGATAAAAGCAAGAGCACAAAAGGGAGATATGAGGATAGGTAAGACACCTAAAAAATTAGATAGCATTTGTTGCCCTCAATGCAGAAAAACTAAAGCAGATACCTTAAAAGCAACTGAGGCCAATAGGAGAAGGGGACTAGGAACTAGAGAAAAGGTTAGATCAAAAAGAATTAACCTAGAAGGTAACACACACGCACAGGAAATCAATGTGAGTCAACTCCCTGTATAGCTATCCTTATCTCAACTAGCAAAAACCCTTGTTCCTTCCTATTATTGCTTATACTCTCTCTCTCTTCAACAAAATTAGAGATAAGGGCAAAATAGTTTCTGCCGGGTATCGAGGGGGGGGGAGAGGGAGGGGGTAGGGGCAGGGGGAAGAAATGACCCAAGCATTGTATGCACATATGAATAATAATAATAAAAAAAAAGAAACATTTTCATTGCTGAAAGTTAAAAAAAAAGAATATTACCATTTTGAATAATAAAAACTCCATGTCTGTTTCAATTCTAGTAATGTTTATCTTTTTAATTATAAAAATAATACATAAATACATCCTGTGAAAATTTCAAAACTTATAGACAGAATTTTTGTTGTTATTTGAGGTTTGTTTTGGTGATACTGGGGTTTGAACTTAAGAATTCATGCTTTCTAGACCAGTGCTCTCCTGCTTGAGCAACACCTCCAGCACTTTTTGCTCTGGTTATTTTTGAGATAGAGTCTTGTTTTTTGCCCAGGCCTGTTGGAGCTTGGTCCTCCTATGCTTCCCGTCATAGCAAGAATGACAGGCATGTGCCACTAAGTCTGGCTTTTTTTTCTAATGAGACAAGGACTCACAAACCTTTTGCCTGGGCTTGGCCTGGAACTGGGATCCTTCCTATCTCAGCCTCCCAGGCACACAGCACTGCACCCAGCTATTGGTTGAGATGTGGTCTCTTGAACTTTTTGTCTGGGCTGCTCTTGAACCTCCCATGTAGCTAGGATTACAGGTGTGAGCCACTAGCACTTGGCTAGACAAAGTTTAAGTCTTTTTAAGCACCCAGATGACACCACAGCTATTAGGTTATATGTTAACCTCCAGACTTGTTTCCATGCATGTGCATATATTATGTGTAGCTATAATTGTTGGTTTTTGTTTAAGTATACACAAACAGTTTGCTATAATAAGCATTGTTCGGCATTTTGCTTTGTAAATTCCAAAGCCTTAGGGACTGGGGTGGAGCTAAGTGGTAGAGTATGTGCTTAACACGTGTGAAGCCCTGGGTTCAATGCCCAGAGCACATATACAGACACACAAACAAAACCCAAGGTCTTAAATGTGAAGTGTCTCATTCCTCACATGATAGATCAACCAGTATCTCTTACCTGTTTTCACAGTATGGATGCACCATAGTTTACCATGGACAAGGTTTAGCTCTTGTAATAATAAACTTAGCCTGCTAATTATCTATTCACACAGCAAATTAAGGCTTAGGTCATGTATTAATTATCTATGTCACATAGCAAAGGATTGTAGAATTTAGCAGCTTAAAACCATAGACATTTCTTATTTCAGGTTCTGGCAAGGCTATAGTTTAAGGTGTTGGCCAGGACTCTGGTCTCATCTAGTAGCTCACATCAGAAAGAATCCAATTCTAAACTCCCTCCCATGGTCATGGGCAGACCTCCTTGCTGGCTATTGGCCAGAGGATCTTCCCAGGGTTTGACTAAACAAAAGAGTTCACTTCCCTCACAGGGAGCAGGCAAAGGATGTCACCACCATGGAAGCCAGGGTCCTTTTTGTCATCTAGTATGGAAGTGACATCTCATTTTTGCCTCCTTTGTTCATGAGAAGTGTTTCCCTCTACCCAGCCCACCTTGAAGGGGTGAATATCAGAGAAGAATCACTGGTGCCATCTTGAAGAATACCCACAAATGACAGATAATCACACAACTATAAGAAAACTGAACATGAAGAGAGATAATAGAGGAGGCACTGGTAGGTCAAGGCAGAAGCTGATAGAAGAGTTATTCATTAATTCAACAAATAGGTATCAAGCACCTACTTTGTGCCCTGGCACAATTTCTAGGTACTGGTAATAAAATGGTAAATAGGACAAAAGAGAATCTCAACCTGTCATGGAGTTTACAGTACAGCAGGGAGAAAACAAGGCCTCCAGAGAGCTAATGAGTACAAGAAACCAGACAGTGGTCATGCAATTCATGAGGTGTGTTACAGGCGGACTCTTTATAGCCTGTGACTGAGTGGATGTGTCAAGTGGAGGGAGGAGTTCAAGGTCAACTCCCATGTTCAAGGTTGGGCAGCTGATGGATTCTGGTGCCTTACCCTTAGAGAAAGGGAAGTAGAAGGGGGATAGGTTTAGGGAAGGATAATAAGTCTAGTGTTAGATGTGTTGAGTTTAAGGAATTAAGGTGATATTCCAGAGGTTATTGGGTAGCAACCAAGCAACTCAGGAGTGATGTCTGCACTGGAGACAGACAATAAGAAATCAGTGACATGGTGGTGACATTTAAAGACATCCTAGTGAGTGCAGAGAGAAAAGAAGGTTCATAGAACCCAGAGGAACAGGAACTTGTAAGGAATGGGAAAAAGGAAGAGAAGGTAAAAGGAAAGAGAGAAAAAGAATGAAGACAAAGAAGCAGTCCAAGAGACAGGATGAGGAGTTCATGGATTCTTCAGAAGAGGCCTGAAATAAAAAAATAAAAAGAGTGATTAGCTACAGTCAAGAAATCAGGAAGGCTCCATTGGTGCCAAAATGAGGCCACTGGTCACTTTGATGAGAAGAGTTTCCAAGAGAGGGAGTGGCAAAGGAAGGAAATTGAAGAGGGGTGAGAGAAGAGGGAGTGGAGACAGAAAGTAAGTCACTCGTGACAATCTATCTCCTAATAAACACATACGTGAGATCTGAGTGAACTCTCTCTCCTTGACATTATTTTAGTGTCTGGGAAGCTTCCAGCTCTTCCTTTTATCTTTAGACCTAATGAATAGTTCTAGTAGGCAAGTCCATTAGGATTGTCTGGGATAAGTGGAAAGAAAAACTAAGGGCGGCTCATCTTCTTGGACACTGTGATTGTGTAACTACACAACCACAACTCTGCACCCGCCAGTGGAGAGCAAAGCAGGAGGTGGAGGGATTTCCCAGGGGACCTGATATCCTGTATCTAAATTGAATCATCATTTAGCTAAAATGTATCTAGATCCTTGGCACCCTGAAAGCTCAGGAAATTCAGGCATTAGGAGCGTTAGTTGGAGAATTTGGGTGGCTTGACTGAGATGGTTATGGTAGCAACCATATTCTTTCTTACGTGTGTGTGGTTAGTTTTTTGTTTGTTTGCTTGTTTTGCAATACTGGGGCTTGAACTCAGGGCCTTGTGCTTGATAGGCAGGCACTCTACCAATTAAGCCATATCCCCAGCCTTTTCACTTTTAGTTTTTTTTCAGATAGGGTCTCACACTTTTGCCAAAGCCAGCCTCAGACAGAGATCCTCCTACCTCCACCTCCTGAGTAGCTGGGATTTCAGGCATGAACCACTATTCCCTCTTGAGATCCTTTAAAGAACTTGTTTCACACAATTGTGCAGATTTAGACAAAGGTGTGTGTATAAGGGGGAGAGGATGCTTTAAGAGAATAAGTAATGCTTAAAATGATGAATTTATAGAGCTTCAGCTTCTGTTGCAATACATTGAAGATCCACCTGCTTTTATATGTAATTCTGTTACATTGGAGAGAAAAAGATGTGCCATTTCTATTCAAAATCCAGGCTGTCAGTCTGTTCCACGTTATGTAGGGTCCCTGGCAAAGTAATTCGCCATTTGTGGGCCTCTTGAGGCATTTAATATTATTTTATTATTTGGTGCTAGGATCAAACCCAGGGCCTGGTGCATGCTGAGCTGGGGCTCTGCCACTGAACTGCACCCCCAGCCCCACTACTTTCAACTTGAATCACAGGTTGGCCAGTGAAAGCAGCCATTGATAAGCACTACTACTAGACCTACATTGGCCATATTGGGAAGTCAGCATTTGGAAAAGAGGAGTCCAGGGATATAAAATTTTTGAACTAATTTGCCATTGGCATTTTCATTTTTTTTGACAGCACTAGGGTTTGAACTCAGGACCTCATAATTTCTAGGCAGGTGCTCTACCACTTGAGCCACTCCACCAGCCCTTTTTGTGTTAGGTGTTTTCGAGATTGGGTCTCCAGAACTATTTGCCCTGGCTGGCTTTGAACCTCGATTCTCCTGATCGTTGCCTCCTGAGTAGCTAGGACTTATAGGTATAAGCCACTGGTGCCTGGCTTCTGCTAAGGCTTTTTTTTTTTTGGCATTAGGGTTTGAACTCGGGGTCTACACCTTGAGCCACCCTACCAGCCCTTTTTTGTGATGGGTTTTTTTTTGAGATAGGATCTCAGGGACTATTTGCCTGGACTGGCTTTGAACTATGATCCTCTTGATCTCTGCCTCCTGAGTAGCTAGGATTACAGGTGTGAGCCACCAGTGCCTGGCAGTATTTTCATTTTTATTTGTCTTCCAAATAGTCATATTCAAATGGCTAGGGTTGTTCTTATTTTAGTTTTTTTAAACAACCCCACTCCACCTTTCTTAACATTACTAATGCACATCCAGAGATTGACTTGCATTGAGGATCTGAACATAGGTAGGTCTGCAAAATGTTGTTGCTATTAAAAGTAATGTATAAGCTTCAGGCTTTACTCCTGCAGGGGTAGGGGAGTCATGGCGGGCTCAACACCCTTGTTCCAATCAGACTATTCACTCAGGGGACTGGTGATGCCTCTGGTTTGACGCAATTGGTCCCTGGACCAGACTTTTGTCATGTATAACCCCTAGGGGCTTTGTGTGACCCCCCCCACCCCTATGAGGGGATTCCAGGAAATGAACTCTGGCTGTGTTGCATCATTCATTTCAGCTTGACAACTACACTGAACTCAGAAGGTCATTTTCTTTTATTATGCTTCCATTTGATCTATTTCCTCTGCATTTCCCAAGTTGTGTATTAATTTAACCCTCTCCTGTGTCATTTTTGCTGTTCCTGTTTCCAATGAGACTTTTATTAAGTTAATGTGTTTTCCTTTGTATCCACTTCTTTTGTTTTTCCCTCTTGGCCTTTTTCTCTTGGAGCATAGACTGTGTTTCAAACAAGCTGCCTGCCTGCTTTATTTCAGAAGAAACTTTTTCTTCTGCGCTCTTGCATCTTTGTAATTCATCCCCTGCTGTAACATATTTTTATGGGGCCCAGGGTTTTATTTTTTATTAATTTACAATCTATTAGTTTAACTTGTTTATGTGTTGCTGGAATAGCTTTAACACTGAGTAGGTGCTTCAACCAATATTCAGAGCAAGAGGGCTGAAAGGCAATAGATACCTGTCACTGCCCTGTTTCTATAGAATATTCTAGACTAGGCTTTACCTCACTTCATTCAGATACCCCTGAAAGATCGAGGTACACATTAGCAGGCAACTCTAACATGCAACCAGGGTTAGAACCAGGGCATAGCTCCTGGTTTTTATTAAGGAAGCTAAAAAACCACCCAACAAAACTGGAAATATAGTACTGAATTCTGAGCAAAACAAAGAAGACATATTTAGCAAGTTCAAGACCATTGTGATGTTCTTTCCCTCCCTTTCCTTCCTCGCTCTCTCCTTCCCTCCCTTCCTCCCTCCCTTTCTTCCCTCCTTCCTTCCTTCCCTCCTCCCTCTCTCTCTTTCTTTCTCTCCTTCTTTCCTTCATTTTTTTCCAGTATTGGGGTTTGAACTCAGAAGTGCTCTACCATTTGGGCAATACCCCCAGACCTTTTGGCATTCTTTATTTTTCAGACAGGGTCTCATGCTTATTGTCCAGGGTCAGCCTCTATGGAGATCCCCATACCTCTGCCTTCCTGGTTGCTGGGAATACAGATATTCACCACTATACCCAGCTTATTCTTTGAGATAAGGTCTCCTAACTTTTTGCTTAGTGTGGTCCCTCCCAAGCTGACATCCCCCATGTTGCACCATGCCCAGTCCTAATTTTCTTTTCTTAAATGAGGAAATGATGAATCTCAGCCAGAGCCTTTATGAGTTAAGTCTAGTATTAAAGGTAGATTGTGAGGGCTGGCGGGGGGCAGGGCTCAAGTGATAAAGCACCTGCCTAGTAAGCTCAAAGCCCTGAGTTCAAACACTAGTTCCATCAAAAAAAAAAAAAAAAAAAAGCTGGAGGTGTGGCTCAAAAGTGGTAGGTCAGCTGCCTAGCAAGCAAGTGTGAGGCCCTGATTTGGAGTTCCAGTACTGCCAAAAAAGTTATTTTTTCATTTTTAAAAGTAGATTTTAGACATAGCACATTTAGGAAATTGTCTTGCTAATTATGTTTCTACTATTATTAATAATGCTGGCATTCTTTCTTTTTTTTTGACAGTACTGGGATCTCACACTTGCTAGGAGGCACTCTACTACTGGAGCCACAACCCCGTTCTTGCTGATATTCTTTAATGCTACAGAAATAACCATCATGGAATACAGTTCCCAGCTTCCTCTGCTAGGATGCCCTCAGACAGGAGTGTCCCTGTGTGAGAGTGATGACCTTGCCTGTGCTTATTTCAGCTCCATCCCCTTAGCTAATATCTGACAAAACATTTCAGAATGAGTTGTTGGAAGGTTGTCTCACCGATTGAACTGGTGGGGTTCTTGCCCTCTGCCAGGCCTGCTTATCTGCACATGGGCCATGCCCCTGCGAAGGGACCCACTGGCATCTCTAGGGGAGTAAAGTCCTGTTTCTCTGGGAAGGCCATGAAACCCTGTTCCAAAGCATGGTTTTAAGCCAGATGGTCCAGGTCTGTGTTCCTTTCTGAAAGTGACTAACTGTGTGACTCTGAGTCTTGGGCCAGTGACTTAACCTTCCTTTCCTACTTCCCTCCTGGCTCTCCTCATCTAAGTTCTCATACATGTACAAGAGTGGCCCACAGGACCACCACTGATGACCTGTGGTGAACCATCTACGTCTACAACTGTTAATATTCCGCTGTATGTGTGTGTCTGTGTGTTGCTCTTTAACATGTAGAATTATGTATAGCGGTAAGTTGCAGGCCTGTGACTCTCATCTCTCCTTAAGGGTTTGTACTGTGTCACCTAAAAAGAAAAATATTCTCCTACATAAACACAACACCAGAATCAAAATTAAAGAATACTAAAATTAAATAATTTATAATGTTGTCACGTATGTCACCGAATGTCCCTCAAATATCTGCTATGGTTTTTTAAGAGTTTTCTGGTCAGGCTTCAAACTAGGATCACAAGTTGCATATGCCTTTTATCTCTCTTCACTTTTTTTTTCTTTTTCCCCTAGCCAACTTCTTTACTGGTTGTAAATAACATTGATATTTTTGAAAATCCAGGCTACTTGTTGAATATACCATATTTGGGATTTGTGTGGCTGTTTCTTTGGTGAACTGCCATGGTGAAGATAGTTTCCACTTGGCACCTGCATGCTACTTAGTCAATTCAAGGATTCCATGTCATAATGCCTTAACGCCTGCACATGCTTACTACAGCACCTGGCCCACAGGATGCTCAAGAAATGGTGCTGTTGTCACCATGGCTATGACCACTGTCTTCCTTGCCATCATCACCACCATCTTTACTCCTCCAGTCCCAAAGTCACCTTGATGCACATACTTTTATGACTTTTCCCTCAACCTCTGGGATGTCTTCTGCCTGCCTTGCTCTGTTCTCTCTCTCTCTCTCTCTCTCTCTCTCTCTCTCTCTCTCTCTTTCTTTTTCTCTTCTGGAGATCTTAACTGATGAATCCTCAACCCAAGGAATCTCTTAGCCTCTCCAAGAACTGGAGTTCAGCCGTCCCCCCCAAGATTCCCTCCCACCTTTTTTTTCCGGAACCATAAGTTTCTAACCCCAATGGCTCAGACAGCGGTGAGGCGTTAAGTGGTGTGATGTCCACCCAGGGAGGAAGGGGCTGCTTCGTCATCACTGGTGCTGGCAGTGACCTTGGTAAGCAGCTGCTGCAGTGTTGTTGGAGGGATGCTGGGGAAAGGAGATTGGCTGGTGAGGAAAGCGAGGGGTGTGTTGCCAGGAGACTGGGCTCCCAGCCAGATGCTAATTTTGATGGCCTGGGGGTGCTGGTACCCCTGTCAGCGTAATCAGGAAGTGTGGGGGCTGGTGGAAGTGGGGGGAGGGAGGTGAGAAACAGGATAGGTGAGAGGGACTGACAGGTTGGAGAAACCCACTCGTTCCCCTAGGGTCCACCCTCCCTTCAGACCCAAGCTGTCTGGGAGAAATTGTGGCTGTCACCATAGCAACATGAGCAGCCGATGCATGATGCACAGTGTCTTTATTAGAGAACCTCGGTCAAGTTTGTGCCAGTATTTTTCCATCCGAATCTCATTTCTTCAGTGCAAGGAGAGAGACCAGAGGCTGGGGATGGCATGGGCGGGGCTGGGGGTGCCTGGAGATGGAGCAGAGGTGGGAGAGGTCTCAGATGGTATACTGACCTTCTGGGGAATGCCAATGAGAGAGGCAGAGTTTTCCATGGCTGAGGTACCATTTAAATATTCACCCTGCTCCAGATTTCCCTCCAATTATATGTGAATTGCTGAAGCAACAATTCTTGTTGCCTTTGGAAAGATAAAAAGCATTGCACTCTGGAGACCCCAGGCAGGGTGGGTGCCTAGGTGGTCAGGAGAGATGATTGGCCTGAGTGTGGGAGCTCTGCTAACTCCCATGTGTGTGGCTTTGTCCTTTTTGTTTCCTCATTAAGCCTCAATGTCTTCATCTGTAAAATGGAGCAACAAGCACAGCTGCTTCCATGGGTCATAATGAGAACTAAAAGAATGCATTTAGAGTAAAGCTCAATACTGGGCAGGTGCTCAATAAATGGTTGCTACTATTACTGCTATGACTGTACTAGTCCTACAACAAACCCTTATACCAGGGCTGCTACTCCACTCTTACCACAGCTACTATCTTACCCCACCTCCTCCTCATCCTTCTGCTGCAGCTCTAGGAAGAGCAGGTCCAGGATGATGAATCACTGGCAACTCCATCCTCTCCCACGGATGGTACCACAGTGAATTTGCCAACACTTTTGTGAGGAGCTGGTGTCCAAGACTGTGGAGTTGTGGTTACTGCACACATGGATTGTGAATCTGGTGTTAGACAGAGGAATGACTCATTAAACTGCTGGGGAATTCTGTCAGAACTGCAAGGAGGTTTTTTTTTTTTTTTTTAGAACTTGTATAGCTGATCTATTTCAAGCTTTTTCCAAACTTCTCACTCAAGTACCCCCTCTTTATTTTTGTCCTGTGTACCACCTACGTGGTTATTTACTTAAGGGTTTTTCCCTGTTAATTGACTCCCTTTTTCTTCATCAAATAAGTGGGTTTTGGAAGGAAACAGTACGATACTATGAAAAACATGAACGTAGTATCACTTGCTTCAAAAGAAACTGTAAAAATATAAACGATCGAAATAATTCAGTGTCATCAAATTCTAGCAAACACTTTCTTCTAATAGAAACTTCTGAGATGTTGCTAAAAAGCGTGCTTAGCAAGTCACAGTGATGTGCTAAAGACACAATGACACCAAAGTGAAACTTCCCCTGGAGGGGAATGACTTTCTCTCTTGAGATTCAGTGATACTTGTGGCCTCACCTGGAGTCACTGTTGACCTTAAGGAAGAGTGAATAATGACTTCTCAGGGGGCCTGAAGGACCCCTGGCACAGACTGCGTCTCAGCACAACTGATTGCATCAAGGAGACAGGTGAGCAAGCGAGCGGTCCAAGTAGAAGGACTGAGCATGCGTGATGCTGCCTTCAGGACTCTTCAACTAGTCCAGAGTCCCTGAAGTTGGGGAGGAAGAGGTGGACCAAGGTCCAGCACCCCAAGGCTTATCTTCATGAAGGAACTCCAATTTCATTCACTAAATGCACCACTGAGACATGCAAATGAGGGGAATGACAGGATGGTGAGAACAGTCACCATTCCGGAAGCATGAGTTTCCAATGAAGCGGTCAGTGGATCTTTACAACTCAGCTAGGAAATGCTATCCCTGCTTTACAGGTGAAAGAATGGAGCTCAGTGGCTTGCCTAAATGTGGCACAATGACTGATTCTCCATCCCTCCATGTCTGTCACCTTGTGGTCGCTCTACAAAGATACTTTGCAACCCCTCCCATGGAAAAGGAATCCATTTTCCCACCTCCTGGTCTTGTGATCTACTTTGTTCATAGAACAGGGGAGGGAGGGATGGTGAGCCAGTCCCAAGACTACACTTCAAGAGACCTTGCATGCCTCCACTCATTCTGTCATTGTCGTGTGTCCAGGGGCAGGCCAGCCTTCTGCAGGGGGAGCAGCAGGTAGAGAGGAGCCCAGGGGTTCCAGCAGAGGCCCAAGCCTGGACTGAGCCCAGGCAACATCAGCCCAGCCACCTTTCCATTCCATAGCTGACCACAGATCCATGAACAAGCCCAGCCTAGTCCAGCCCAGAAAAACCACCTTCCCAACCATAGACTCATGAGCTATAAATAGTGGTGTGATTTTAAGCGATTAAACTTTTGGAGTGGCTTTGGTTAGCAAAAGTGAACTGAAAAACCAACATAAGCCAGAGAATAAATGTTAGGATTTGTTCTGGATGTGCCCCTCCTCCCTCCCCCAGTTAGTCTCTTTTTCATCACTTCTCAGGAACACTCTCAAGAGTTCCAGTTGACTCAGGATGTATTATGTGTTCAACACTACCACTCAGAACTTTCCATGGAAAGTGAGCCACAGTTAGCTGCCTCACACCACCACCTAGCAAAGATTTGATGGATATACTAGCAAAGCACAGACAGAGGAGGGACAGAGAAATATTTGTCCCTGTGAACAAATTTCCCACAAGTGGTACCTTCAATAAAATTTTAAAGGCAGGAGTTTTCAGTTAGAGGTGATTTTTGACCACTATTTTTGACCACACACAACACACACAACACAACACACACAACACACCACAACACAACACATACACCACAACTCAATACAACACACAACACACACAATACACACACAACACACACCACACCACACACATACAACACAACACAGCACACACACACAAATCCTGTAATGGATAGAATAGCCTCCATAACAAAGAATCTTCCAGATCTGAGTAGAGCTGAGGTTGAGAAACTTTCCTCTGAGGTAATTCAATGACTTTTTTTTTCTTTTTTTTTTTTTTTTGCGATACTGGGGCTTGAACTCAGGACCTATACCTTGAGTCACTCTTCCAGCCCTTTTTGTTATGGGTTTTTTCGAGATAGGGTCTCTCGGAACCATTTTCCCCGGACTTGCTTCGAGCAGGTATCCTCCTGATCTCTGCCTCCTGAGTAGCTAGGATGATAGGCGTGAGCCACCGGCACGGCAGGCAGGCACTCTTACCAACTGAGGCACTCCACTTTTTTTGGGATGGGTTTTTTTCAAGACAGGGTCTCAGAAACTATTTGCCTGGGGCTGGCTTCAAACTGTGATCCTCCTGATCTCTGCATCTTGTGTAACTAGGATTACAGGTGTGAGTCACTGGTGCCCAACTCAATGACTTTTGTTGACTATGGTGAAGACATCTTTGAGTCATGGCCCCCAACTCTGGCCACTAGATTCACTAGGGATTTTTTTTAAACATTCAATGCTCATTTCTGATTCCCTGATTCATTCGCAGTAGAGAGATTAAAAAATCCTCCAGTGACTGTAATACACAGATAGGGTTGAAAACTGTTATATTAGAAAAGAATTAAAACAGTGAATCATTCAGTGAAGGGAGTGAAACGATGTTTTAAAAAAATACGTTGGAAGCCAGGCATGGTGGTACATCTCTGTAATCCCACCTACTCCTGAGGTGAGGTAGGAGGATCACAGTTTGAGCCAGCTGGTAGAAAGCATGAAACCCTATCTAAAAACAATCTAAAGTAAAAGGGGATGGAGGCACAACTTAAGTGACAAATGTGAGGCCCTGAGTTCAAACCCCAGTACAAAAAAAAAGTTGGCCTCTTGTCCCCATCAGAACAGCCCCTCCAACTCAAGCCTTTCCCTGATATTAGAATCTGGCTGCAGCCCTCTCTGTGCAGGATTCCATCTGGTGTGTGCCTACTTCCTTTGGCTTCTGTTTCTCTCACCCTCCTCAAACACTTTTTCTCTGATGCAAAACTCTTCCTGTTCACAGATTTCCCTAAGAGTTTCCATGCAGAAAGTTCCCAGGATTTCTCAGTCTTTTTCTGGAGATTTGAGGATTGTTGGCAGGACACCCTGTACACAAGAGGCTCCTGATATCTCCTTATTTTCATTTATACTTCAGTAAAGAGTTAATTCAGCAGACCTGAAATGGCCAAACCCTGTACATTTCAAAGGAAGGACTTGCCCTTGACCTGTTCCTGGGAGACAAACTCTGAGCCCTTGGAACATCAGTTTGATAAAAGCACCTCATCTGCCTGGGCCTTGTATATGCTAACTATGTGATTTGTGTGTGTGTGTGTTGGGGGGGTTGGTCCATGCAGTATCAGACCTCTGGAAGGGTTACAGACTGGGTAACTGATCCCCAATAAAAACCATGGCTGCTGAGTCTCAGGAGAGGTTCCCTGGTGGAATCGAGCTCTGTGTGTTTTCCTACACCGTTGCTGGTAGAATTAGATGACTCCTGGAGCTATGCCTGGACTCTTTACTGGGCATATTGTCCCTTTCAGTGTAATAAACTGTAACTATGATTATAGCAACTTTTTTGAGATCTGTGAGTCCTCCCATCAAATCATCAAACTGGAAGGTGTCTGGGGCACTCTGGTACATCCCGCCCCCTCTCCCCCCACCCTTTTACCTTCTCTTCATTAAACTGTTCTTGTCACTTGCCAGGGAGTTCTGACCACACTCAGTTCATTTGTAAACCTCCTATGCTCCTATGCTCTTATAAGTAGCTCATCAAGAAATTTCTTGAAATGGGTGGGATGGTTCACAGCTATAACCCAGCTACTCAGAAATGGAGATCGAGAGGGCTGCAGTTTGAGGCTAGCCCAGAAAAAAGTTAGCAATACTCCATCTCAACCAACAAACTGAGAATGGTGGTGTGCACCTAGTAGTCCAGCTAGAGGGAGGATTGCAGTCTGAGACTGGCCCCAGGCAAAAACAAGAGATCATACCTAAAAAAATAAGGGCTGGAGAGCAAACAAGGGCTGGAGATGTGGCTCAAGAGACAGAGCACTTGGCTAGGAAGTGTGAGGCCCAGAGTTCAAACTCCAGTACTGCCAAGAAATGGAAGGAAGGAAGAGACAGAGAGAAAGAAAGAGAGAAAGAGAGAAAAAGAAATTTCTTTGGAATGAATGCATTGCTCTCCATGGAAGTGATGCTGCTGAAAAAAGGTTTTCTCCAGCGTATTGTTTACAACCCCTCCCCAACTTAACATCTTATTAATATATATGAATTCTAAAAAATAATGGATTTCATTGTGAGATTTTCACACATGCATATGAAGTACTTTGATATTCTGTACTTTTAGAAACACCCTGCATAAGCATGTGTGTGTGCATGTGTCCACGTGTGCACAAGCACACACAATCACGCTCAGAGCTGACATACCGCACCAGAACTCACATGAGGCATCCCTGTAATACCAGAAGCACTGCCACGTATTAGAAGTCCACTGAAAGTAAAGCAAAACTAGGACTAGCAGCGTACCTATGCTTGGCCTCGTACAAATAATATGATGGTCCCTTGGCCAGTCCCTCCCACTGCTAATCACCACAGGAGATGCTGTTGTGTGGATGGACTGTCATTTTCTAGGCCAGTCCTCTATTTTTGGCTACTTAAATTGCTTTCAGCCTTTTTGCTCTTGTAAATAAAGCACCAATAATGATTCTTGCATAGGAATTGTTAGGTTCATCTATAATTCTGACCTTAAGATAAAGTCCTACACATGGAGTTTCTGAATTAAAGAGTACAGATGTTTTGGGTACAGTAAATAAAAAACTCCACCAGTTCTGCATAAACATGATCATTTCCCTGCCTCCTTATCACACAGGGCATGAATTAATTGTTCCATTGATTAGTCAGTTGCTCCATCAATATAAGCACAGTTAGATAAATTATGATATACTTATACTGCAGAATATTATGCTATAGAGAATAAGGGAAGCCTCTGGAATAGAAGATTGAAAGAAGCAAAAAGCAAAAAAATAGAGCATTCCTACCCCAATACGATAAAATAAACAAAAATTGACAAAATATAAATAAAAAAATAAACACCAGGGAGAAAGGAATGTCTATGGCCCCATGTATGGCTTTGAAGTGTCAGTGGGAAGAATATAAATACAGAAGTGAGGAGGCTAAAATTAGGGAAAGTTCAGAACTCATAGAAACTTAATATTGTATCTCAGATTGACCATGCTTGACTCAGGGACTGCCCTCACCTGGCCAGGAACCACCCATGCCCCTCCCCACTCACTGATTACTAGATGGAAATCACCTGATTCCTCCTTCCCATAGGCTAGTGTAAGTTTTAAAAGTGCCTAACAAGAGAAGCGCGTGCTCTGTCTCCAGGTTCCACATGGGCCCCACCATGCTCCCTCTTTTATTTACCTTCCCTAACTTTTATCAAACTCCATTTACACCCACGTGTCCTGCCATGGACTCTTCTCAGTGGGACACAAAGAATTTGGAAGACTTCTGATACAGACTGCACACCATCAGCCACCAACAGAAACCCTAAGTATAAGGGGGGATGAGGAATGGTTCCAAGGTGAGGGCCACAATTCTGAAAATCTCAGTGGTACCACTCAATTTGCAGAGAAGCCGAGGACTGGAGTGGCTCAAGTGGTAGAGCATCTGCCTAGCAAGCATGAAGCCCTGAGATCAAATCCCAGTATCACCAAGAAAAAAAAGTTGCAGAGAAGCCAGCTGAGGAGATGGGCTGACTGCCCGGGAGATAGATTTGCCCTGACCTGGAGCAGCCCTTCACTAACACCATGCTCTGCGAGAGAGTTGAAAGACAGTAAGAGCCTGGCATGATTTTTTTTTTTTTTTGCAGGCAAGCTGGCTCTTATCGCTCTTGCTCTTACCATCTCCTGCCACAACAGGGATGGGACAGAAGAGGAGATGAGAAGAATATAAATCAGGTGGGCCAGGCATGGTGGCTCATGACTGTAATCTCAGCTACTCAGGAATGCGGGCAGTGTAGGTAGGAGGATCAAAGTCCAAGCCTGGCTCCCGGCCAAAAATGTGAGCCCTTCCTTATCTGAAAAATACCTAAAAGCAAAAGGACTGGAGGCATGGCTCTGGTCCTCCTTGTGCCTGCCCAGCAAGTGCAAGACCTTGAGTTCAAACTCCAGTACCGCCAAAAACAAAAAAGAAAAAGAGCGAGCCAGTGAGAGAGAGAAGAAATTAGGTTACATCTACTGAGGGGCAGGTGGAGGCACCTGGTGTGTGTACCCTTCCTCTCCTCATCTGGCTAAGAGGAGAGTGGGAGGGATCCCTGAGGAAGGAGCAATCTGGTAACAGACATTTCACACAACTGCAGAACAGAAACTGTGGCCCAGAGCCACTGCCACTCATGGCTTAGTTTTTTCTTTTGCTGCCTGCCCCACCCTGTCCCCAGGGTAAAACCTGACCAAAATAGAAACCCAGCAAGTACACCCCCACTTTCTTCTACCTTGGTGAGTTAATAGATGTTTTCTAAAGTTGACAAATTTGGAAATAGAGGCTTAAAATATTGTCTAAAAGTATAAAGGTAAAAAATTACCAGAAATATGTAAACACAAAGTAAGGTGAAGTGATTCTATCAAATTATAGAAAATGCAGGTAATATGAAAAACAGAAAACACAAATGACCGAATTATGACAGATTGTTATTTCCATCAATGTTGCGTAGAATTTAAAAAAAAAAAATTAAAAAAGAGAGACTTTCAGATTGGGCCAAAACATCGAAGACTGAATTTTGGTCAAAAACACAAGAATATGCTAACAATATTTTTTGGGAAGATAGAAATTAAAAGTATAAACAAATACATACCTGATAAGTTTAACACAAAGAACTCTAGGCTCGTGATGTTAAGATCACATGAAGTTGAATCCAAGGTTAAACAAGGCAACCAAGACAAATGGGGGCATTTTGTAATGACAAAAGGGACATATGCTTGGGACCAAGGCTAAAATGTCAGTGACATGTGAGGACATAGGAGACAGCATCAAGGGCTGTGCATGGTGGCTCACGCCTATAATCCTAGCTACTTGGGTGGTACAGTACTATGGTATGAGGCCAGCCTGGGCAAAAACTTAGTGAGACTCTATCTCAGTAAGCATGCTAAGTGTGGTGGTGCATGCCTGTGATCCCAGCTATTCAGGATGACAGTCTGTAGCTGGCTCAGGCAAAAGCGGGAGACCCTATCTGAAAAACAAACTAAAGTGAAAGAGCTGGGGGCATGGCACAAGCGGCAGAGCACCTGCCTAGGACGTGTGAGGTCCTGAGTTTCATTCCAAAATGATTAGAATCTCAACTTAACAGACACCAAGGACTGACATACAGCCTATAGCTCACCTTGCCCAGCTGCAAATTAAACCTAAAGGTTTAGAGGATCTGAGGTACATTTAGTAAGGCTGGTTTTATACTTTTGTTTGAAATGCTATGGACTGATAATAGGGGATCCTGCAGAATTGTTACAGCAAAGGCTGATGTATAATATCAGGCTACAAAGAAAATCTTAGCAATATTCAAAAAGTAGAAACAGTACAGATCACTTTTAAAGTATAATTTAGGGAGGGTAGAATATTAGCAACAAATTAGGAGGGAAGAAAGGAGATGGATAAAAAAATTACCCCCAAATTTTCAAAACTTCGAATAATGAAATGAAGTTAAACACATCAAAACCTTGGTCACATGGCAGAGATTCAGTTGTTAAGAAGAAAATTCATAGCCCTAAACAAATGCACAAGAAAGGAGAAGAAATGAAATAATTTAGCATTTAATCAATGAGTTAGGCAACAAATTATCCCAAGAAATAAGAAAGAAAAGGCAATATATTAGTAAATTAGGAAATAAAACTTCAAAGCAGAATTATGTAAGCGTTGACTCTAGGATGAGGGGGACTAGTGTAAAATATAAACTCCTGAGTTATCGGAAAGAAGGGAGAAAGCTCAAAAACAAATAGCAAGGGAGAAATAACACGGAGGAATGAAAACACTTGTATCTTGAAAAAATTGGGGCAATTAAATTTGAAGACTGAATGAAATAGATGACTTTTCTAGAAAAATGCAAATAGCTACCAAAAATTAACAATTTTAGATTGTGTGTGTGTGTGTGTGTGTGTGATGCTGGGGAATGGAACCAGGGCACCCAGCGTTAGCCAAGTGCACTACTACTAAGCTTCATCCTTGGCCCTAGAAGTCTTAAATCAGCAGGAACAAAATTGAGAGTGTTGCCTTGCTCTCTACCTAAAACCCACCACCAGCCCCACAAGGTTCCTTTGAGAAATCCTTCCAAATAGCCAAGACAAAAACCATTCTACTTCTATACCGATTACATCAGAGCACAGAAAAGTAAAAAAACTTCATATTTTTAAAGAAAACCACACCAAAGTCTGAAAATCACGTCATTAAAGAACAATTACAGGACTGGCTCCATGGCTCAACTGGTAGAGCATCTACCTAGCATGCATGAGGCTTTGGATTCAAACCAAGAACTTCTATATACCAAACTCACTTATTCATAGCATATGTTAAATAAAATATTACCAAAGAAAACCTAATTTATCAGGAACATCAGGAATGCGTAGCACTGGAAATCTAATAAGCATCATTCATCAGTAGCTTGTTTCTTTAAAAATTAATGTTATTAGCAAAGAACTGGCAAAATATTCTTATACTGCTCCTCTGTATTTCCTTTTATTTCCAAATTTTATTCAGGATTATTATTATTATTATATTCTAGTTTCCTTGATAAGTCTCTCTAAAGTTTGATTTTATTGATCTTATCAAAAACTCAGCTCATGGTTTCAGTTAACATTGCTCTTTTGTGTAATTCAGTACCGTGTTTTCATCGTCATTGATTGTTTCCCTGCTAATTTAGTTCTTTTTCATATCTCTTCTGTGAGAAATTTCATTTCTTTTCATTCTTCTTTCTTTTTGGTGGTACTGGGTTTTGAACTCAGGGCCTCACATTTGCTAGAAAGGCACTCTACCACTTGAGCCACTCTGCCAACCCTTTTGTATATTGGGTTTTTTTGAGATAGGGTCTCGCCAACTATTTGCCCAGGCTAGCTTCAAACTGTGATCCTCCTGATCTCTGCCTCCTGAGTAGCTAGGATTACAGGCGGAAGCCACTGGTGCCTAACTGGGCTTTGCTTTTAAATTCAAAGCTATAAATTCAACAGCACTTCAGAAAGAGCTCAAAGTTAAAAAGCTATGGACTCCAACTCTTTTTTAGAATACAAAATATGGCTTTTACCTAAATAGATTTCTTTCTAAAGACATTTCTGAAACATTCTAAAAACACATTACATTCCACTTATCAGAAAATTAAGTTACATGTGTACTTTTATGAGTTCCTGTTATCAGGAATTTAAGCGTTTGTCTAAGTTTGTTAACTGATAAAGGCAAGGAACACTTTTAAATTCAGAGGGTGGTTTCAATAGCACCAAGCTTAAAGCTATAAATATCTGATACAAGGAATTGATTTGCTTAAATTTGTTGTAGAGAATTTTACTTGCTTCTTCAATATCTTAAGCTACCTTTGCCGTGAAAGTGAGTCTTTTTGTTGATCTAATTATAATTAACTCAGCCACTATATAGACCATAAACTCTTGGACTCAAGAGTGGCTCTGAGAGACTTTCCATAGAACAGAAATAAGTGGTAGAGTGCTGGAGGAGTGGCTCCAGTGGTAGAGCACCTGCCTTATAAGCATGAGGCCCTGAGTTCAAACCCCAGTACTGCTAAAAAAGAGAGAAGTGGGAGAAATATTTAAGAAATGAAGTAGAACTCACTTTCTTGGACAATGTCATTTTTTCTCTCTCTCTGTCAAGACAGCTTTTTAACTCATAGACATTAATACATGTTATTATCTTTTGGGGGATTTTACTATTTGTTATGAAATAATACTCTGTCCAAAATAAAATACTCTTTCTTCCAAAAATTTAATATGCTGTGACTCCAGAATGTTGTATTTCCGATATATTTATATCATCCCTCCTCTTCTAAAACGTGTGGTTTGCTCTGCGTTGAGTTGGTCTCTTGAAAACACACTCCAGCTCAATATAAACTACCTGCTCTGACAGGCTCTGCTTAGCGTGGGGTTAGTTAAGTCTTTCCATTGCTTTCTGTTAGGCCTCATCCTCTCCTCAGTGTTTGCCTTTTCTGACGCTGAAGTTCCCTTGTCTACATTTTCCTCCTGTCATTTTTAACATGAATCGTGCTGTCCTTCTTGGTGGTACTGTTTATAGGTTTGTTCTCCTGTTTATTGATTTGTTTGTGTTGGTTTTATTCGCAGATACTTCTTGTGCCTAGACCCTGCAGTTCCCATCATCCCATCTCAGGGAAAGGTGGAATGGGATTTTCCCCTCAGGAAATGGTTCTAAGCAAATGCTCTCAGGAAGCTCCAATTTCAGGGTAATTTTACACAAAGTTCTAGAAGCTTCTCTTGCCTCTCTTCTGATTTAATTGTCTTTTTAAAAATTTGTTTATTCATTTTTGTGGTAATGGGGCTTGAACTCAAGGCCTTCACCTTGAGCCACTCCACTAGTCCTATTTTTTGTGAAGGTTTTTTTTCAAGATAGGGTCTCACAAACTATTTGTCCTGATGTCTGCCTCCTGAGTAGCTAGGCTCTTTCTTTTTTATTTTTAAATTGTCTTTCTCAACTAATTTATTTAGTCCATGCCAGGCAGGCAAGGGTAATTTTGAGTTGGACCAGGATTAAACCTAGCAAGCCATGCCCTGTTAGGTATTTTCTCCTACTGTCCTCTCTCTTTTCTGAGAGACACCAGGATGCTCGTGTCCTGTTACCCCATGGCCACTTGCTCAGCAAATACACTTACGAAACAAAGAAAGTCAGGAAAAGCAGAGCAGGTCTAAAGTGAGGGCTGTAAGAAGAATTGCTGTGTTGGAAGGTGAGCTCCAAGACCATGCTAGGGTCTGGGATGCGTTCCTGGACGTTTGCCGAACCCTGTGAGAAATGCCTCACAGGCACCTCCCCATTTCCAGTTTACAGAAAGGCTACCGTCTAATTTGTGTATCTTCTTTTCGAAGAATTGCTTTTGACATTCGCATTGCATTTTATGCTATGTGATAACTTAATTTAGCCGCTGTATACTGTGGATTGCAGCTAATGCTGTTTCACTGGTTCCTTTGTTCATCTTTCCACGTCTGTCAAGACTTCTCTGCCTAAGTTCTTTTTCCCTAAATTAATTTTAATTAAATAAGTAGTCTATAAACGTTTGCTTCTTATTAAATCCAAGTCTGTCTAAGTTCTTTCTCTCCCTCTACAGAAGCACAGAAGCACCTACTCTCTGATGGCTGTTTATCTGTAACCAATTTCTAAAATATATTGAAAACAAAAAACAGTCGTGTGCAGTCGCTCATGCCTAGGATACCATCTACTTGGGAGGCAGAGAGAGGAGGCTCATGGTTTGAGGCCAGCCCAGGCAAACAGCAAAGCCCCATCTCCAAGAACAAGTACAGCTCATTAGGGGTAGAAGTAGAATGATCCTGGTCCTCCAGGCCACGCAGAAAGCCTGAGACTCTGTCTGATAAATAACTAAAACAAAAAAATGGCTGGGAGCGTGACTCAAGTGGTAGAGCCCCTAGCAAGTCCAAGGCCCTGAGTTCAAACCCCAGTACCACAAAAAAAGGGGAAAAACCATTATCATGTTCTATGATTTGCTTCCTCTGCACCTAGCAATATGTCTTAAGGATCAAGCTATGCATGTGCTTTAGGCTGGGACATAGAGTTCCTTTGGATAGATATGCCACAATTTTTTTTTCTTGGTGGTACTGGGGTTTGAACTCAAGGCTATGTGCTTGCTAGGCAGGTGCTGCACCACTTGAGTCACATCTCCAGCCCTCTTCTTTTTTTTCAGCTGTTTTTTTGGATAGGGTCTCATATTTTTGCTTGGGGCAGGCCTTGGACTGCAATCCTCCTACCTATGCTTCCTGCATAGCTGGGACCACAGATTAAGTGCCACCATGCTCACCCTGTTTGTTGAGATGGGGATCTCACTAACTTTTTGCCCAGACTGGCCTTGAGCTGCAATCCTCCCATTCTCTGCCTCCCAATCTCTGGGGACCGGGAGGAATAAATTCAGAGGTTTCTGTATAACGTGATTACTAAGGTTAATAAGAATATATTATATATTTGAAAATTGCTGGGAGATTTTAAATGTTATCAACACACACCCAATTCATCGCTTCATTCCACCATATAGTAAATATTGAAAATATTTATGCTGACTTCAGAAGCAGACTGTAGGAAATGTTATAGATACGTTGTTAAGGTGAGGCAGTGCACATGTTAAATAGCTTAATTTAGCCATTCCAAAATGTATGCATAGGCAGCACTGGGGTTTGAACTCAGGATCTCACGCTTGCTAGGCAGGCTCTCTACCACTTGCGCCACTCTGCCAGTCCATATCAAAATATTACATTGCACACTGAAAATACATACAATTTTTACTTGTCAGTTTTATAAAAGGAAAAGAAATCCTAAGAGACTGGGAGAAGAATATGCCCCAAATGTGGTGATGGGAACCAATGGCAATTTGCTGTGGCAGAGCAAAAGGAAAATGTCATATTTGCTCTGAAAAAAATTAAAAGAGATAAACTGTGAAATATTGAGACATTTTCAGCAAATACACAGAGGACGTAGGAGCTTTCACATTCAGAAAAGAGTCAAAAAAACAGGAAAGATATTCAGTATCAACTTTTGGAAAATACAAATCAAATCCATAAAACATCACTTCACACACATTAGGGTGGTTATTACTGATAATAAAAGAAAACAATGCACATAAAACAAGAGTTAGTGAGGAGCTAGATATGTGAGAAACCTTGTACCTTGTGCACTGCTCATGGAACTGTGAAGTGGAATGGCAACTCCTCAAAAATGTAAACCTAGAAATACCAGAGGATCTAGCAATTCTGCTTCTTGGTGTGTATTGAAAAGAACAGAAAGCAAGACCCACACAGAGATTTGCACAGTCAAGTTCACAGTAGCAATATTCACAATAGCCCAAAAGTCTGTGGACAGACAAGTGGGTAAACAAAACGGAGTGTGTCCTTATGTGTGTGTTTGTGTCGTTTTTTTGCGGAGGAGGGTGAGGTTTGAACTCAGGGCCTCCATCTTGCTAGGCAAGCGCTCTACCACTTGAGTCACTCCACCAGCCCTAGTGTGTCCTTACCATGGAAGATTAGGCAGTCTTAATAAGAAGGCATTCTCACATGTAGCACACATCTTATAACATGGATGAACCCTGAGAACACTATGCTATCTGTAGTGAGAAGGCCACAAAAGGGTAAATATTGTTAAATTCCACACATACGATGCACCTAGACTTAGTAAAGTTCATTGGCATAGAAAAGAGAATAGTAATTGTCAGGGACTGAAGGGAAGAGGAAATGGGTTCAGAGTTTCAGTTGGGAAAGGTTTTTTAAATGTTTGCAGATGGAGGGCCATTGTAGGTGAACCTCAGAACTGTGCACTGAAAATGATAAATTTAATGTTATGTGTATTTTATCACAACAAAGAATCAATTAATTTTCTAACATCAGAGTAAAATGTTGAACAAAAGCAATTGAATTTTTCATTTTTTTTTTGAGACAAGGTCTTGCTACATAATCCAGATCGACGTGGAACTCACTCTGTAGCCTAGATTCGCCTCAAACTCTCTATCCTCCTGCCTCAGCCTTCTGAGTACTGCGATTACAAGTTTGTGGCACCATGCCCAGCTTTTAAATCAATTTTAACCAAGACTAGAGATTGCAATTCCTATAATATGACTTGGATTTGTGTGTGTGTGTGTGTGTGTGTGTGTATCTGTGTGTGTGTCTGTGTCTGTGTGTCTGTGTCTGCACACAAATATTTAATGCAAAGATGACAACAGAAATTATTTCAATGGTGAAAGTTTTGTTAGGAAATTAGGAGGAAGGTGAGCAATCTTCAGGGAAGCCAGCAAAGCCTATCAAAGATAAATTAATTCATTTGGGGAAAAAGTAAACTTTAGTTGAATCATGCCACAAGGTATGGCCCACGAATAGTTGGGTATATTTATTTTATTTTTAAAGTTCTTCCAGATTTATGAAGAAACAGTGTTAGTTCCCAACTGTGGTGTAGATGTTTTCTGAATGTTTTATATCTGACAGAAGAATTTTTAGTTCTATATGAAGAATTAGTTTCTGTCATGCCAGATGGTTCCAAGCTAGGGATTTCTTGGAATTTCAAAACAAGAGACTGCTGTTTCCTTTATTGCTTCATCCCACTGTGTGATAGATGTTGAAAATATTTATGCTGCTTTCAGAAGCAGACTGTAGGAAGTGTGGTGGATACCGTTGTTAAGACGGCTCAGTGTATGCGTACAAATGCCATGAGTCACCATCGGCGTATGGAAACTTGGAAAAGAAGAAAAGGCAATGAGAACGAGGATTTTGGGTCTTTGCCAATGTTCATTGGTTGAATTGTGCAAGGGTTTTACAAAGATTTATTGGACTGTTAATTCCAATTTAAGATTCTCGAATCAAAAGAAATGCTTGCTAAATACTTAAGCACCAAAAGCAAAAAAAGACAGTGTGCCGTCTATTTCTCACCAATGTCACAGTGTACATGGATAAAATAAATGGGAAGTTCTAAGGAAAGAAAAACTTATTTTTGCCCTATCTAGAAAGGTATTAGAATTTACCTGGACATCGAATGTCTTCATAATACAAATCAGTAACAATGATTTTACACACATTGCCACAATATGTAAAATATTTTTAACTTCAATCACCAGCACCATGTAAGTTATCTTCAGAATTCTTCAAGAAAAATCTGAAGAATTTCTGGCTGATACTGATAAACTTAGAGTTACTTTTCAATTTATGTAATACTCCTTTATGTTCCACCTTAATATTGAGTTGATGCAAGAGATGATAAACTGACATAATTTGGGAAAAAAGTATTTTTAGAACCAATGCACTTTTAGGCTGGTGTGGTAGCTCAAATTTATGATCCAAATTACTCAGGAGGATCGTGGTTGGAGACCAGCCTGGGCAAAAAGTTTGCAAGATCCTATTTTAGCCGATGACTGGGCATGGTACCACCTGCCTGTCAGGGCTTGTGGAGTGGCTCAAATGATAGAGGGCCTGCCTAGCAAAGCCTAGCAAGCATAAGGTCCTGAGTTCAAGCCCCAGGCCTGCCAAAAAAACAAAAACAATCTGTTAGCCACCTGTCTGTCATCCCAGTGGAGGAAGGGAGCATAAATAGGAGGATTGAGGTCTAGGCCAGCCCAGGCATAAAGCGAGACCCTACTTCCAAAATAATCAGAGCAAAAAGGGCTCGGTACATGGCTCAAGCAGTAGAGCACCTGCCTAGCAAGTACGAAGCCCCTGAGTACCACCAAAACAAAAACAAACACCTGACATACTTTTGCTTCAGAGCCAAATAACTGTTACAATAAAGATGAGCTAATTTTGCTTCTGTGAAAATAAATATTTATTAAAGGAAAATTTTTTTGGTGTTTAACTGGAAAATGTTTATATATATTTTTGTCATGGTCCTCCTGCCTCATTCTCCCAAGTGCTGAGATTACAGGCGAGCGACCATACCCACCTAGAAAATGTTTAAACATGTGTAGAACAAGTTGGGTATGTGATTGTTTTTCAACTGTAAATGTAAATACATACCAAGTGTCTCCAATGTAAATCTGCTCATATTTGAGTTACACTCTAAGTATAAAAACATCCTATATTTCACCTTAGAACAACAGAAAGTAACCAATCTCCTTAATAACTTCTTATATCGACTATATGTTGACATGATGATTTTTTGAAATATTGAGTTAAATAAAACAATATTAAAATTTATCTGTTTCTACCCTTTTTTTTTTTTTAGTAGAGCTATTAGAACTTTTAAAAATTACATATGTGTGTCTGCGGATGTAGCTCAGTGATAGATCGCTTACCTATCAGGCTGGTGGCTCCAGCACTGCAAAATAATAAATGCATAAAATAAAATTAATAAAATTTGATATGTGGCTGGGGACACGGCTCTTCTATTCAACAGTGGGAAACTAGAATCATCTTCTTTTTTATTAGCATTGACCTTCCCTCTAGGACCATTATCCCTTGAGATTAGATCTAGCAAGAATGGTATGAAAGGCACCTGCCTCCCCTCTTAGCTCCCTTTGTGGAAATGGAATGATCTGCCCAGATCCAAGGAGTGAGCTGTGACCTGGAGTGATCACATAGTGACCCCTGGGACTTAGACTCTGGGCAAAGATAGAATAATTATTTGGAATTCAAACATAACACAGCGTCAGACTTTTGATTTTCTCCAGGCTGTACCGTTGCTACTAATGGGATGGGGGGAGAAAGTAGGAAAATGTCCATTCTAAAGGTGGCTAGAGAAGATGTGGGCACCAGGGAAGATGGGGGTAAGCCTCAAGTCCGATGGGTCAGGTAAGCCTCTGTCCAGAAGAATTAGTGACAAAGGCTGCAAGCCAGGAAGGAGGAGGCAGGAAAGAGTGTGGGATGGAGAATGAGCTAGCTGGAGTAAGACTGGAACTGAAAAGTAGTGGGTAGAAGTTTTAGCAGAAGAAAAACACACAGAGCAAAAGATTAGGACTAGGTTATGTCTCTGTGCCAGCCCAGTTGGCAGTCCTAACTAAGAAAACCACCCTTTAAATTTTGGAGTTTTTATTTAATGGAAAAGTACTCTCCAGAGCCTTCAATGTCATGGCCACCATGAGGGTATTGGAGAGGATTCCTGCAGACAAAAGGACAGAGCAACTGGTGTGACCTATCCCTCCGCACTTTTGTGTCAGGGAGGCAGGGAGATGTTTCCTCATCCTTCTTCATCTTACAGCCCAGGTTACATGGCTGCCATGAATGGGATAGATTCTGTTCTTTTTTTTTTTTTTTTTAACTCAGAGCCTCATGCTTGTTAGGCAGGCAGTCTGGATTCTGTTCTTAATCCAGAAGGATTGAAGGGTTCAGGAGCTCAGTCTCTCCGACTGTATTTTCAGGTTTGACTAAGGATCCAGGCTTACATCTGGGCTCCTGCTACCAACTTCTTCCCATCTGCTCTAGTTCTGGGGTCCTTTTTCTTCTTCCTTTCTGGGCCTGAGTCCCTGTCCCAAGTGTGATATGTGGGATAAACTTACTTCTCCCAGCTCAGTGACCACAGCCCTGCTTACTTCCTTCTGTCTGATGATGCTTGCTCCATCTGACAACCTGATAGGCATTGGTGCTCTTAGCTTTCCTACACTTGTTGCCCACACTACCATGTTGGGTATCCATATTAAACTGGCTTGGCCTCTTAGAGTCTGGCTACCTGGTTCAAATGTCTTTTTGCACATTTGTGTCTGTCTATAGTTCAGAACTTCCTTTCTTGGTCCTGCTTAGAGTGATTGAGGCCCTGAGATCCAGCCCATGTGTGGTTCTCATGATGACTGTTTTGTTACACTTTATGCCCAGGTGCCTGCTCTGTCAGGATACCCAAGGTCACAGACATAAATCAATTCAGCTAGATCATTCTGTTATCTCAGCTCTCTCTGCCTCCAGAAATCTTTCTCTAAGCAACCTAGTCAAGCTTGGCCTAGAAATACACTTATTTCCAACTTTTACTTAGACTAATGCTAGTTCAATTTAGTAATCTTCTTCTTCTTCTTTTTGGTGGTACTGGGGTTTGAAACTCAAGGCCTCATGCTTGCTAGGCAGCCACTCTACTACTTGAGCCACACCACCAGTCCAATTTAATAATTCTTTTTCCTAGCTTTCCTTCCCATTGATTTTCCTGAGACTAGCTTCTCTGGCTACCTTCCCTGATTGAATTCCAGAAAGACAAGAATACAAGATGTATTCCAAAACACCCAGAACTGTGCTGGCACCTAGAAGGATCTCAATAATAATCATTGAATAAGTGAAAAGAATCCATAATTTGGGCTCTTCAGAGAGATCAGAACATATTACCCATGGCTAGTGCCGAGTTTCATGTTTACATGTGACACACAGGATGTATCTGACTTACAGCAGCCTGGATGGCTTTTGTTTTTACCAAGAATGGACTTAAGACACTCTTTTCATATGAACAACAAATGGACATAGTGAAAGAAAGGCCTCTTTTTCTTCCCATTTTGGTGGGTTTCATTTCTGGTCTATGTTAGCAGCCATTAATACAGGTGACATCATACTGTCAGCCTTTCCTCTTGGATCTCTACAAATGCTTTTTTTCCCTTTTCCGTACTGGGGTTTGAATTCAGGGCCTACACCTTGAGCCATTCTACCAGCCCTTTTTGTGACAGTTTTTTTTGAGATAGGGTCTCATGCAACTATTTTCCTGGGCTGGCTTCGAGCTCAATCCTCCTAATCTCTGCCTCCTAAGTAGCTAGGATTACAAGTGTGAGCCATCGGCACCTGATTACAAATGACTTCTAATGGGATTTCCTGATTCCCTTTTCCTCTGACCCCGCCCCATGCCAGTGGCCACTGATTTTCCCAACAGGATGGCTTGGAGGTGACTCTCCACCATGTTGTTTAGAGACAGACATGATAGATAAAGACACCTCCAGAAGGTAACAGCTGCCATGGTGACATGGGAGTTCCTCTTACTCTTGCCCAGCTCAGGTTTCAACCCCATTGCACTTGTCAGAATTTTGAGTGGATGCTGCTTCTGGATTCCTCAGCGCAACCACTGGCAGTTCTGGGCTGACTCAATGGACCTGCAGCCCCCAGTGTGAGAAATATACCTGTTCCATTCCTCGGGCAGCGGGGTATCTTGGGAGCCAGGACACCTGGCTTCTAGGCCTGGCTCTGCCACTAGTTGCATGGCCTTAGGCAAATCACATCACTCTCTGGGCCTCAGTTTCCACACCTGAGAAATGAAGGGGTTGCAATAGATTAGTGATTTGCCACTTTTTACTCCCACTCCCCCAAAAAAACACAACCAGGGATGTCTATTTCCCTAGAATGCATATGCAACTCTGAGTGCAGACTCCAATACATCCCTTTGCTTCCCCTCAAGAAAGTCTATCAGAATGAAAACGGGAATACAAAAAGTGAGGGTTTTCATTAATGTTTTTAAAAATAAGCCATCTTTGGGCTGGGGGCAGAGCTCAGTGGTAAAGCGCTCTCCTAGCATGGTGAAGGCCCTGGGTTTGGTCCCCAGTACTGAAAAATAAAACTCTGTTTTGGCTGCAATAGGGTTATATTTACTGAGGATTTAATTACACATTTGCAAAATGAGAGAGAGAGAGAGAGAGAGAGAGAGAGAGAGAGAACACTAGCATGCCATAGGCCAGCTCAAGATTGGTTCTGGCATGGTCCCCCTCCCCCCATATTAGCTTGCCACACTCCCACACTGCCAGGTGTTCATTAAAGGTAGAGTGACACTAATATCTAAAGAGATTTATACAAAGCCCCCCCCCCCCCATGCAAGCCAATGTCACCAGCTCATGTCCAACTGAAGAAACAAAAACCCATAACTGTGATGGGGACTTTCATGGGTAATTTTGGCTCTGAGCAGACCTCATCTCCACACCCCTCTCTCGTTCTCGTGTAAATGCGACTCCTCAGAGTTCTGCTGGTCTAACTGACAGGTTTCAGAGGTGCCTTCACAACTGCTTGTTTTCTGAATGGAGGTTGACAGCTGTGGAATCAGATGGCTGTGAAGGTCTTGCATTGCACAGACTGCTGGGAAATCACCTGGCTAAGCTATTGTCGCCTGCCTGGCATCACCGGCCTGAGGAGCCTTTTCCACTAATGAATGCTACTCTGCTGTATCCGCATTGTTTTGTCAACATTTACATCTTTGTTTTGGCTGTTAGCCCCTTGAAGAAAGGAATATCATTGCCATCCCCCTTGAGAAAAGATCTCACCTGGCCACGCTAACTCTTCCCCTTGCACTTGGATTCAACAACTCCCACCAACCAACCATCATTCTGCCTGGCTCCTATGCCCGCAGCTTCTCTCTTCTTTACAGGCTGTGGCTGCAGGGGGCAGAGATCATGCCCAGTGCATTCTCTGCTCTATTACAACTGTCAAACACAGTGCCCACAGCCGGGTGTCGTGGTGCATGTCTGTAATCCCAGCATTTGGGAGACTGAGGCAGGAGAATCACAAGTTCGAGGCCAGCCTGGACTACATAGTGAGACCTGTCTCAAAAAACAAAACTAAACTAACAAAGCAAGCAAACAGCCAAAAAAAAAAGCAGTGACTGGTATTGGAGTTGTGGTTTTACTGGTAGAGAACCTGCCTAGCAAGTACAAGGCCCTGAGTTCAAACCCCAGAACCACCAAAAAAAAAAAAGAAGAAGAAATCAGTTGATGAATAAATGAAAGACTAAAAGACTAAATGGAGAAACCAACGAATGAAACTAGCCTTGTCTACTGATTGCTTCTTTGACGGGTAACCACATTCTGCTTTTTCCTGTCTTATATGACAAATGCTCACACCAAGGTTAAAAAAGAAAGTTGCCAACCCCACCGACATTCTCTCCTAACGCTCCCTGAGAGACACAGCTGTCAGTATTCGTTAATTTCTTTGCAGTGCTGGGGATGCAACCCAGGGTCTCATGGGTGCTAGGCAAGCACTGGACCCCTGAGCACACCCCACTTCTCCTCAGGCCTCTGCAGTTTGGCATCTGTTACCTCCACACTGGCAAAATGGCTTCCAGTCACACCATCAAGATCCTCCCAGCTGCCAAATTCAGCAGACGAAGTTTCTGTCCTCATTTCACTGGCTCTCCTGATTCCGCATCCTAAAACCACTTGGATATCTGCTTTGTGATTTTATCATTCTTACATAAGCAAGGGGGAGACAAACGTTTCTTTAGACAGGAGAATAACAGCAAAAAATAGCTATTCCTTCAGTTTTTCCCAACAGGATCTGTTCTAGGGAACTAAACACACAGTGCCATTTACACTTTACAGAGACTTGTCTGTTTAATTATCCACTTAATCATTCAGACACACACACAAGCACAGGTACACACATGCACACATGCACACTGGGGTGGAAGACATCAAGATAAATAAAACCAGGTGGCCAGTTTCAGGAAGTGACCCTTCCATTGACCAATAAGACAAGTAATTTTCAATCAACAGAAAAACTCTTTAGTCTCCTACAGAAAATGCGCACATAAATGTGCAGTATGGTGAATGTGCACTCTGGTAGCAGTGCCTGGATGAAGATTCAGAACAGGAGTGGCATTCCAGAATCCCTGCTGGGTTTCTTTCTATACCCTAGCTTGCCTCTATAGTAAGTCTGTCCTGACTCTTACACCCGAGATAAGTACTAGCTGGTTTTGTATTTTGCAAAATTGAAAGCATATAGGAGTTATTCTGCCTCGCTTATTTGTGAGCTCACTGAGTGTGGTGTGTAAGGGCAGATAGATCATTCATCTTCCCCGCTGTTGACTTTCCTCTTAGCAGCACACCCCGGGAGCCTCCTTCTCTCTCTCAGTCATCTTTCTCTCCCTCATTCTTGCTCTTCTTCCACAGCTCTTATGACCAACTTCCACACGATACATTGTATTGGTTTATTAATTGTCCCTTCCCCAGAGCGTAAGTTCCACACATCTGAGAAGTGCTCAGTAAGTACACTTGGAACAAGTGAATCTTGGCTCCTTCCTCATGGCAGCCAGCGTGCCTGTGACTTGGGGGAATGAATGCCATGTTACTCAGACAGAATAGACAGGTCAAGCACTAGTGCACAGGGTCACTTATGGGAGGGACCCTCCTGGTGTGGAGCCAGGAGTGGCTGTCTTATTGTGGCATCTATACCACAGCCATGAATATCGGTGTGAAAAATTCCACGTAAAATGCTTGCAAATAAAAATTGAAAGGTTAAAGTTTGGCACTGGTGACTCACACCTGTAATCCTAGCTATTTGGGAAACTGAGATTGGGAGGATCGATTTGACGCCAGCCCAGGCAATCAGTTCCAGAGACCTTATGCCCAGATAACCAGAGCAAAATGGACCGGAGGTGTGACTCAAGTGGTACAGCATCTTCTCTGCAAGCTTGAAGTCCTGAGTTCAAACTCTACTCCCACCAAAAAAAAAAAAGTTTATGAAAATTGAAAGAGAAAAAGGGTCAGGAATATATATATATTTTCCCATATATATATATATATGGGATATTCCTATATATATGAAATATCCAAAATTTATTGTGGGAGGTTGGATGTGGACTATCTTGCTTTTGCATCTTTTGAATTTTTAAATAATAAGCATTCATTGCTCAAATCCTTAAAAATTATGCCACAATTAAGTAAAATGAATCCCTAGTACTGTAGAGTTGGACATTTACAGATTCTTTTTTTTTTGGCAGTACTGGGGTTTGAACTCAGGATCTCATGTCCGCTAGATAGGTGCTCTACCACTTAAGCCATACCCCCAGACCAGCTTTTACAAACTGATATTAAAAATACCACAAAGCCCTGAAACATCTTATTAAAATCACATATTGAGCATGTGTATACATGACTTACAGTAGGCACTCACAAACTTTTGAATGAATAAATGAAAATATGTCAAGATGTAACATCATACCAGTGGATCAGATAAGAAAAAATGACATCACTTTACTAATAAATGCTGAAAAGGCAATAAAAAGGAATCCAGCATCCATTCTTGATGAAACCCTTGGCCAGCAGGAGAGAGGGAGTTTTCTATTGATTGCCTCTGCAGCCACTGCTAGCTAGCTTCTACTGGCACTGTGCCATCAAAAGTGCCTTCCCCAAGGCGATCCGTGCCCTACATAGCACCAAATTCAATGCTCTTGGATGGCTACCCATAAATATGTAGTGAATTAAGAACTAAAAGAGTCTCAGAGCAATAGTCAGCTCCTCCCTAACCATGAGATGCCAGTGTTGTGTCGTTAAAATCAGAAATAAAACCAGGATGGGGGCTGCCCCTGCCATTTGATGGTGTTTCTGGAAGCTCAAATGAAAACAAAACAAAATACAAACCATAGAGACAAAAGACAAAGATATAGGCACTGGCAATATGAAGAGAAGAAAATTATCTTTCCTTGCATAACACCTGGGAGAGTCATGCAAAAGCCATCAGAAATCAGAGAGTTGTGGAAGATTACAAAATAAATACACAGAGAGTGGTCGCTTTTCCTAAACACTAGAACGCCTGTAGGCGGGGGGGGGTACTGAGACAGTTGCAAAGGTGAAATACTACGAAAGCATAGATGGGGCTGGCGGTGTAGCTCAGGCACATGCTTTCCTGGCATGTGCAAGACCCTGGGTTCCATCCCCAGAAAAAAAAAAAAAAAAGACATAGAATCCCATGAATAAAAAGTAAAACAATGTAGATAAAAGGTTCAGAATTCCAGCATTACAAACTGAGAGAGAGAAAGCTGAATAGAGAATCAGGTGTTTTCTTTTCCCACACGGCTAAAAATCAAGTGTAAAGGACTCCTAGGCTGTGAAATTGACACAAAATTCCAGTGAAAGACACAGGCATTGTATCTTCAGCAGACAAACCACGTGCCACTTCAGGATGAGGCAGGCCGACACTGTTAAGATAGGGCTGATCATGTCCTGCCCAGAAGACAGATTCTAGTTCCCTTGAAGAAGTCTGTCATTTCCAACTCAAGATCCTGAATTTGTAACCTCAGCCACCTTGAGATAACCATCGTGTTTTCTTAGTAGGAAAATGACAGATACGTGAAAGTGTAAAAACAAGAGTAGATACTACAGGCAAGTATTAATCCAGGGGTTAATAGTTCCATGTTAGGCTCAGCAATCTTCTTCTACAGTCCCCATGGTAATCAGTGGGGCTTGCATTTTATTTAAGGGGCTGTGAAACACTTTGGAGAATCCTGTCTGTTCAATGGGCATTTATTTTGAAATCTTCGATTGGATTAACACACCATTTTTAGGCACTGAGCACACATTGATTTAAAAAAAAGATTAAGTCTGTGCCTCAATGGAACTGTAATTCTATTGGGCAGGGAAGGGGAGCATAGAAAACAAGCAAGGAAGCTGGGCGTGGTGGCTGGTGGCTCACATGCTTGTAATCCCAGCAACTGGGAGGATGGTGAGTTCCAGAACAGCCTGGACTACACAGTGAGACCCTGCCTCGAAAAACAAACAAAAAACCCCAAGTAAACAAATTCACAACTGATTTTTTTTTTTTTTTGGTAGTGCTGGAGATCAAACGCAAGTTCTTGTGTGCTCAAAAGTATGTTTTTACTAATCTCCTAGGTGCTTCTCAATCCCATCAAATTGACAATCAAGGTTCACCATTGGACGGGTGAGAGGGTAGGGAGAGGAAAAGGTCCACTGAGAAATCCCAAACCTGGTTTGGACGTGGAAAATAGCAGTCAACAGGCAGCTGGGTAGGGGCTACAAGGATGCTAGCAGCTCACATACAGACAGAAAACTTTGACACAGGAAGGGATGTACGAGGAGCAGAGCTGAGCTCTGAGGACTGATCCCTAGGACATTCTAACATTTACAGTAGGTGGGAGGAGGGGTGGAAACAAAAGGACTGAGAAGAAGGAGGCAAAGCAAGAGTGAAGGGTCTGAGAAGAAAGCAATGAATTGTATCCAACATTGCTGAGGCTAAGAAAGACGACGGCTAAGACTTGGACACTGGCGAGGCAAACAGAAGGCCCACAGTGGCCTTTGCTAGGATTTCACAGAGTTATAAAAATCTGATTGAGACAAGCCAGTTGTGGGGTCCAGGACAAACACACAATTGGATTCTTACATACCATATGTCTAAATATTAAATGTATCAAACAAACTGCCAAACAAAATAGTTGTTATCGTCCTATGTTAACAAATGAATATTCACCACATATATTTATGGAAGGTTCAAATTTGTAATTCTTCTGGTCCATGAGCTCCTCACCAGAATGGACTGGTATAGGGAGAGCTGATCCCCTGACCTGCTCATTTTCTTTCCTCCTTTTGTGTAGGCAACATCTACACAGCCTTACCCAACGACCAGTTCAGCAAACAGCCATCTCTTAGGCATACAGATACCTTGGATCTGGGGAACAGCCCCTCACAGGCCCTGGGAGGTGGCTTGGGCCATATAGACATGGGATCGCAGAGTCCTAGGTCTGGGGAGGGACAAACTCTAGTGGACACATTCACTTGGCTCTGTGAATCCCTTGCTGCTGCTGAGAAGCAGAGCTGCAGGGTGGCCAGCAGGGCCTCTCTAGAGCCAGGGACCCAGGAAAGATAATGGAAGACTGGGTGGTAAGTGGGTGGAAAAAGCTCCTGGAAGGAATTTGTCCTATGATGGGACAAGGAGAGGGGAAAGGAGAGCCAAAGGAAGCTTCCCTGTGTGTTTTCAGAGGCGGCACTAATGAAAGCTGAGGGACCACCCAGCAGAGGGAAAATTAGTGATGAGAGTGGGGGAGAGAACTGAGAGCAAGGCACCTGGGCAGGTGAGAGGGCTAGGATCCCATTAAGGCCTGAGTGGAAGCATGGACCACATTGGTCCCTAGACAATCCTCCCACTCGGAGAGGAGAAAAAGCAGATCAAGTGCTCTAGCAGTGAAAGAAAAAAAAATACATCATTCTTTTTCTAATTGCCTTAATAGTCACAGTTTTAAGTCATAAAAGTTATCTGGGACACTGAAAATGGTTAAGAGTTACCCTCTTATTTTATGTTATATGTGTTTTACCACAGTTAAAATACTTATTTTTGTCAATTAATTAACTAATTAATTGGTAGTACTGGAATTTGAACTCAGGCCCTCTCACTTGCTAGGCAGGTGCATTGTCACTTCAGCTACACCTCCAGCCCTTCTTTGCTTTAGTTATTTTTCAGATAGGGTCTCTCTTGTTTTTGTTTGGCTTCGGAGCCAGACCCTCCTTCCTAGCTTTCCATGTAGCTGGGATCACAGGCATGCACCACCTCACCTGGCCTAAAACATTTTTTTTAAAAATCTACTAAAGGACCATATGTCTAAATATTAAATGTTATCTACAAACTGCTAAACAAATAGTTGTTGTCTCCCTACGTTGACAAATGAATATTCACCATATACATATATATATACATATGAATATTCATATATATATACAAATGAATATTCACCATATACATATATATATACATATATGTATATATATATACATATATGTATATATATATACATATATGTATATATACATATATGTATATATACATATATGTATATATATGGAAGGCAAGATATATATTACTAATATATATCTAGGAAAATAAATACATTAGGGGAACAATATTAGATGGCAGAAGCAGGGACTCACTGGAGATTTGTGTACATAAATTGAAAGCCAGAGCGGTGAGCACACTGTGCACATTTTCCCTACTGCCTCCCTTAGTTGGCTAGATACAGAGGGGTGAACTAGGCTGACATTGGGCTAAAAGAGTTTGATTGATACAAGATTCGTGGCCCAGTGGGGCAGCACATGCCTGTAATCCCAGCAATAGAGAGGCTAAGGCAATAGGATTACAAGTTTGAGGCCAGATTCGGCTGCTAGCAAGACTGTCGAAAGAAAAACAGAAAGGATTCGTGACTTTAATTTAAAACACTTAAGAGAATTTGATTTATTTGGATTGAAACTGAATGTTTTAAAACTTCTGCATTAGTAAATAATTGTAGACTTCTTAGGATTGTAAATTGTGTTTGAGCAATTAGCAATTCTGTTTGTTGAATTTATGTCAGCCTTGTCAGATGTTTGAAGTACTTATGAGACTCAAATTTGTAACTGTATTAAAAATGCCAACACTAGGGAATATTTATTAATCAAGTTTGTAAATGATGTTAAATATTTAGGAGTATTTACTATGTCAGATTTACAAGCTAATTCAGCATTGATGCACGAAGAAATAGACATTAGTCATTAAACTTCAGATGTACCCGATTTATAAAGGCAATCATATGATCTGTGAGTTATGTGAAAAGCCTAGGAATGACTAGGGTTTTCGATTTACAATTGTAATAAATTGAACCTTAGTTAAAATACAAGTAACTGTAAGTATGTTTGCCTCCCCACTAAGGCACAATGTCTAATGTGAAAAATAAGTTGTCTCCAAGGTGCCATCTTGTCAGCCTTATCATTTTGTGACTTGCTATGGGGTTGTATTTTAACCAACCCATCATGAGATGGACTGAACATTGTAGTTTAACAACACAGCATGCTGTAGTATGTTGGTAATTTCCCCTTGTGATTGTGTGGCCAATGGGGAGCTAAGGCTTGTTGCTGTCACCAGCATCAGGAGAGAATGGCACATGGCATGTGGCCAGACTAGGTAAAGATCAAAATCCCAAATCCCAAGTCTTGTATCTACTGAATACACACAGTTTTTGCACCACCATAAGGTGGAACCTCATAAGTTGAACCATGAGTTGGGGACTGATGGGGATGACATATTTATACTGTAGACAGTAAGCAAGATGATTACTGTCAATGGAGAGACTCAGTGGGAATCTGGATAGAAGTCACTTACACAGGGCAAGTCGGCAGTAGAACATCCCACAAGAATCCAATTTACTAGACTATCCCCAAGCTACAAAGATCTACCTTGCTGACTGCTTCTCTGCCTTTCTTCTCTTTTATTTCGTAACTTCTGAAAACTTAAGCTTTCTGAACTTCGGTTCACAATTTTATTTTCTGAGCATCTGTGTCTACCCCCTACAATTCCCCAAAGTTCCAACAAAATGAAAAATATACTTATACCCATACTAAATTTACAAGTTCATAATTATTAAAAAACAAACAAACAAACAAGAAAGAGAACAGTCAGCAGGTCAAGACAGAATAAGCCAGGGCTCCCTCCAATCAATGGCAAAATCAGTAGGGAAATTTTATGCTAAACAGTCCTGAAGGAAGGCCATTCTTCCCCAGGGTGCCTCTGGGAAATCCAAGATGAGGGATAAACTAATTTGAAGAGTGAGACTTCGCTCTCAGGGCCATCTTTAAGCTGATCAAATACAGGGCTGTATTTGATCTGACAGTACCGGGAGGGTACAGAGCCCAGCAAAAGCTCCAGAACTCTTTTATGAACACGGGAACAAACAATTTGCTTGGGGATGACTCTGAATTTGAAGTTTGGTTTGAACGCAGGGCCTCACAATTGCTAGGCAAGCACTCTTACTGCTTGATCTACTCTGCCAGCCCTTTTTTTTTTGTGATGGGTTTTTTCCAACATAGGATCTGGAGAACTATTTGCCTGGCCTGGCTTCGAACCATGATCCTCCTGATTTCTGCCTCCTGAGTAGCTAGGATTACAGGCATGAGCACCTAGTGCTTGGCCAGAGTCCTTCTTAATATGGCCTCTGAAACACTGAGGGCCGAGGTTGGGGCAAATGTCTTCCCAGGTTACAGCCTCACATGTAGTCCCTGAGGTAAAAATAGCCACAGGGCTGCCCCAGGTGGTCAGTGTCCCCAAGTAATATTGACTACTATGAAGAATGAATGACGTCTCATCCCTAGAATTTAGACTACTTGACCTGGAAACATGTTTGCCTCTACCCTTGTATTCCCAGGAATTGGCTCCTGAAGTAAGGATAAAAATTCTAGGCAGTTTTAAAGAAAAAGAAAAAAGGAATCCTCGCTTGGATTGATGCTCTGACTTCCAACACGGTAAGTTCTGAGAGAAAGGAAGTTATGGATACAAGAACACAGTGTCTTAACATAAAACGTATGCTCTATGTAAATGTGCATATGTATGTTGTGAAAAAAAATTGAAATCTGGAATAAGAATTTCATCAGATTCTGACCCTGGATTTAGGGCAAGAAAAGGCTTGCAAGTGTGCTATGGCTTGAGTGATTCCAGAAGAGACAAGGGTCTCCATCTAGGTCATGACAGGAAGCTATCTGCTAGGAAATTAAGCATAAATTGGGGTTACCCATGTGGGCACCTTCTGGGATGCTGGCCGTGTTTTATTTCTCAACATAAAAATGTTAAGTTTTGTTTGCTTCATATCCTTTCATTTCCTGTGTGTTAGATTTCTAGACATATGGTATTTTATAGGAAAACATTTAAAAACCAAACAAAAGACAAGAGTGAACGCTACATTTGTGATTTTTCAATCCTGGCTGCTCCTTAGAACAACCTGGGAAGGGTTCAAAAGATCTTAGTGGCCTTGACTGTGGCTGAGAAGGCTGGGGAAGGACCTTTAGGGTAGAGGACAAGCTAAGCCAGTGGCTATGGCTACTAGTTTATCCCAGATTCCCAGGAATGTGTCTGAAGCTCAGATCTCTCTCCACATCTGTCTTCTGGCCATCCACTGGACATCTGGTGTCCGTTGGCATTCATCATGTCTAACGCACAGTCTTCGACAGACAACACATCCGCCACTCCTCTTGACTTCTGTCTAAGGCCGAACTTGGAGCCACATTTGGAATTGCCTTCCCTCTCACCCTCCTGCTTTAATTTTTACTTTTATGCCCAGATGACATTTCAGGTCCACTCTTGATTCTTCATTAGCACTTAGTGAAATTGTGAGCCAGACATTTGGGTAATTTGTCTGACTAGCTATCATTCTCACAGGGCTGGATCTTTGAGATGAGGACCCAGGGAAGTCTTTTCAATTTTGTGTACCCAAGTCTAGTAGTAGACACTCAAATATTTGTGGGAAGGTTAAAATAAATGTATTTGGCCAGCATTGAGTTTTATGCCCCACCTTTGAAACACAGCATGGCTTATTATCTGAGAAATTTTCTATAAATGCAAATTTGACCGTGTTTTTCCCTCTGCTTAAAATCTTTACATTTTTCTGCCTGGCGCTGGTGGCTCACACCTGTAATCCTAGCTACTCAGGAGGCAGAGATAAGGAGGATCAGCCCTGGGCAAATAGTTCAGGAGACACTATCTCAAAAAAAAAAAAAAAAAACACCAAACCCCAGCAACAACAACAAAAAAAAACACAAAATAGGGCTGGTGGAGTGGCTTAAGTGGTAAGAGCACCTGGCTAGCAAGATTGAGGCCCTGAGTTCAAACCCCCAATAATGCCCAAAAAAAAGGAAAGAAATTGATGATATAGCAAGGGATACACTATATAGTGTACATATATTTGGCATCTAAATTTTGGGTAATAAGCAGGAAGAGTTTGACAATGTAGGATACTGGTTCTAAAAGAAGTACTTGAGAATACTCAGATCTTGAATTTGGGTAGAGAGAATTGAAATACCAAGTGTAGGAGAGTGATACACACCTAATCAGCAAGAAAGACACTGTTTCCAATCAACTAGGTCTATCTTTGTCTTTATATTTCTGTCTATCTGGATTAATGACAAAGCCCCTTTTTTTGTCCTACTAAATTTGAAAACAGCTGTGGACTCTCAGCTATAGCAGTAAGTATGTGGTGCCTGGACAGACGGCTGTGCGTGTTGGATAGAACACGTACTCAGGCTTCTCATGGGAAACCGCTTTCACTAGCAACTACGTCACGATCATGCCACATGCAAAGGCAAAAGGAAAGATGCTTTAGCTTGGCAGGTACAGGCTTGCAAATAATTTCTAGCCTTTTAAAAAATATTATTTGGGTTCAGCCCTGGAAAGAATTTCTTCATGTTTCCTGGGACTGTGTGTGGTTTTAAAATATGCCCCCAAACATATCAGATAATGATACATATTTACAGAAGGATGAAGAAAACCCAGTGTTGGGTAAGAGTGGGTAAGCTGAAGCAGTCCACGTTCATTGCCTGCGGTTGAAGCCTCCTGCATCCAGTAGAGTCCCTGGTACTCGATCTCCCATTGTGCCAGGTCTGAAATAAGAAGTTTGAGCTTTCAAGCTACTGATCCTAGCGTGTTGACACAGCACTTGAAATCAGAGACATTTCTTCCCATCTCTGATAATGACAAGGACCAGGTCTGCGATTTGTAGTCTTCTCTGGCATTGATAATGTTTGGGAAAAATCCTAATGCCACCTTTATTTCGATTTTTCATGTGAATACCTTCCCCTGGGGTACTCGCTTGCTTTGGTGAAGGTTTGAAGTTTGAGTACAACCCCCATTTCTTCACAAAGCACATGGAAAGGACAGCTCTGTGACCGAGGCTGAATTGTGCTAACAATTTGCATCATTTCTTCAATGCATCGGTGAGGCAATGTACAGCAGTTATCCTTAGCAAATAAAGCAGGAGACACCCTAGAATCAAGGTGCAAGAGTTAAGAGAGGTAGAGGGCAAAATGGCCTGGATTTTCTCCTCCCTCCCTTCTTGCAGCCAAGCCCTTTGTTTAGCAGCTCTCTCTCTCTCTCTCTCTCTCTCTCTCTCTCTCTCTCTCTCCTCCCTTCCCCCACATCTCTCTCTCTCTACCTCCCTTCTACTCTTTCTCCATCTCTCTCCCTTCTCTTTTTCTCTTCCCTCCCTCCCTCTTTCCCTTTTCTCCCTCCCTCTCTCCAAGTTTCTCTGTCTCTCCCTCCCTCCTTTCTCCTTTCCCTCCTCCCCCTCTCTCCCTTCTCCCTCTCTCTCTGCTGGCCCTGTGACCTGCTGTGGCCCACAGAGATGTTAGTAGCTGTGACAGGAGCAGAGATTTGAAAAGTGAGTGCTCACTTCTGCTCCTTTGCCTCTAGGCTAGCCTGCAGGATGCTACCTGCGGAGTGCACTTGAGCTACCCTTGAGCTACCCACCTCGTTCCAGCTGCATTATCTCAGACTAGCCATCAGCTGGCTGATGCCCAGACGTGTAAAAGAACCCCAGGTTGGAGGTGTCGCTCAGTGGTAGAGTGCCTATCTAGCATGTGCAAGATAGGGGGTTTCATCCCCAGCACCAGAACAGAAAACGAAACTGTGAAGCTGGGTGCTGGTGGCTCACACCTGTAATCCTAGCTACTCAGGAGACAGAGATCAGGAGGATCATGATTCAAAGCTAGCCCGGGAAAATAGTGTATGAGACCCTATCTTGAAAAAAAAACCCATCTCAAAGAAGGGCTGGTGGGGTGGCTCAAGGTGTAGGCCCTGAGTTCAAGCCCCAGTACCACAAAAAAAAAAAAAAAAGAAAGAAAGAAAGAAACTGTGAAAGGACAGCTATACATGTGACCCACAGCAGGGTCAGTTTCATGACCTTTGCAGTTGCATAGGGTCTATGCTAAGGGTTTGACTTAGTGCTCTGTGGTTGTCATCTTGCATCGTGTGTGTGTGTGTGTGTGTGTGTGTGTGTGTGTGTGTATGGTAGTGGGGGTTGAACTCAGGGTGCCTACCACTTGAGCTACACCCCTGGCTTTTTTGCTTTGGTTTCTTTTTGAGATAGGGCCTTGCTTTATTCCCAGGTAAGCCTGAAATACAATCCTCCTATTTGCTCTTCCCTGTACACCTAGAATGATAGGCACCTGCCACCATGCCCAACCCCTGGTTGAGATGGGGGGGTCTCGTGAACTTTTTGCCTAGACTGGCCTGAAACAGAAATCCTCCCAATCTCCACCTCCCAGGTATCTATGATTACAGATGTGAGCCACCTTCCCTGGCCTTGAAATTTTTTTTTTTTTCTCCACCACTTGAGCACTTCCGCCAGCCCTTTTTTGTGTTAGATATTTTCTAGATAGGGTCTTGAAAACTATTTGCCTGGAGTTGGCTTTGAACTGTAATCCTCCTGATCTCTGCCTCCTGAGTAGCTAGGATTACAGGCGTGAGCCACTGGCACCTGGTTTGGCCTTGAAATTCTTCATAACTTTTGAATAAGAGGACCTCATTTCCACTTTGCACTAGGCCCCATAACATCTGAGCACTGACAGCTTAGTTACCTTAGCTGAGACCAGAAGAACCACCTGGACAGTCAACAGACTCATGAGATAGGTAAGTATATTTCTGTTACCTAAGTGACTGGGTTATGTGGTTCCTTTGCAGCATTGTAGCAATAGACACTGATACACTGGGCCTTTCTTTGCTGGATTTACAGGAGGTCTTCCATCAGCATCACATCTAATATGCTTTTAATCAGTATCATGTCTCTTGAAACAATATTAGAGTAAATGAAAAATAGCTTGTGGACTGTGCGTGGTGGCTCGTGTTGTAACCCCAGCTACTCAGGAGGCAGAGAGTGTGAGGATCATGATTCCAGTCCAGCCTGAACAAAAACTTAGCAAGACCCCCATCTCAATAAATAAGCCAGGCATGATGGTATACATTCTATAATCCCAGCTATGTAGGAGGCCATAGGTAGGAGGATCATGATCCAAGGCTGGCCCTGGGCAAAAATTTGAGACCCTATCCAAAAAATAGAGCAAAAAAGGCTGGGGGAGGGGAGCATGGCTTAAGTGTAGAGTACATGCCTAGCAAACACAAGGTCCTGAGTTCAAACTCCACTACCACCACTGCCACCAAAAAAAGAAAGCATCTGAATTTTGGTTCCCAGTGATAAGCACACCTCAGAATTACCAAGCGTGTGGTTCTCATTTATACACAGTTATAAAGAGCTGGGTCAGACTTTTTCCACCTGTGGTTTCACTCAGTTATACAACACAATATCGTGAGGCTAGCAGCGGCCCCATAGCTGTGTGTACCTGTGCCCTGTGGCAAGGAACCTGGCCCTTCCTCGTGGTAGGGTCAACTTTGCTCTCTGTCCAACATGTCGTGTGTTCTAAATCCAGGGATGGTTTTACAGGCATGTTGAGAAGATCTCACTTTGCTGCTGTTTTGACCTCTTTGCATTTAAACACAGGGTTTTCTTTTTCTTTTCTTTTCTTTTTCTTTTTGTGATACTGGGGTTTGAACTCAGGACCCTGTGCTTGCTAGGCAGGCGCTCTACCACTTCAGCCACTCCCCAGCCCTGACCTCTTTACATTTAGAAAGAAAAATCAATCAAAGTTACACTAGAAAATAGTTTTTAAAACTATATTTTGAATTTTCAATGTTTACTAAACTGCAAACTCAACATTTTTTTTTTTTCCTCTTGGTGCTGGGGCTGGAACTGAGAGGCTTGCACACGGCTAGGCAAGTGCTCTACTGCTGGGCTATATTGCAGCTTATTTTGTGCTTTGTTCAAGAAAAACACAGGTTGATATCCAGGTAATCGTCTTTGGTGTCTCTAACAGTGGCATGAAGCTTCTGACAAATTCTCGAGTGGAGTTTGCATTGGAGGCAGAGGGCCTGAGTCTCCCGTCTTCAGCTGTTCAGCCCCGTTTCCGTTCACACTTTCCCTTTCAGCTGCTTGGGTGACATCATCACGTAGCACTTGCAGAAGCTCTGGTCCCAACAGATCCTGGAATCCTGTTCACTCCTTATGCTCTGCCTTGCACGGGTTGGACTGCTATTTTTATCACTGTTTTTACACTTCAGTGAAGCACATTTTAGTCATTCGCCTGTTTTTGTTAATCAGAGCCATAACACAACACAATAGTAACCACAGAACAAACTTCACACACATAAACAGCCATGCTCAAACGATGGAGCTAAGATTAAACTCCATCCTGGTAACTTTAAGTACTCTGGCCAACTTCACTCGGTTGTACTCTGGAGCCATGAAGAACTAACAGTATTTGGTAACTTTTCTGCCATTTCAAATTCAGGAAAACCTTTATGTTGTAGAAGGTGTTAACCTACATGAAGACTGTTTTATCACTCTGTAGCCCAGGCTGGCCTCATCAGCCTCCTAAATGCTGGGATTACAGGTGTGTACCACACGCCTGACCTCTTTGATGTGGTATATAAGCCATTCCATCATCCAGTCCCTCTACTAGAATAGTAATAACAACCACCACATTTTCTATTTACTGCATCCTGACCCTCTGATCAGACAGCAGTCTAAGAACTTCAAAAAGTCTTAGAAGGTAGTGCTAGGTACTGTTATAATACATGGGGAAAGTGAAGCTTGCAGACTTACTTGCTCATGGTCCTGGAGCTACTAACAGGACAGGATCTGATCCCAGACTTGATTTTTTTTTTCCTTTTTTGGCAGTACCGGTGTTGAACTTACGGGCTCAAACTCTTTAGGCAGACACTCTACCACTTAAGCCACTCCACCAGCTCTTTTTTGTGACTGGTTTTTTCAAGATAGGGTCTCACGAACTATTTGCCCAGAGGGCTTCGAACCATGATCCTTCTGATCTCTGCCTCCTGAGTAGCTAGGATTACAGACATGAGCCCCTGGTGCCCAGATCCAGTCCAATTTTCTAATTCTCAATACCCATGTTAGCCTCCTGCCCATCTTCTTTGACCTTTCCTTCCTACAAGCACTTTCCTGCCCTTCCTTCCTTCCTTCTCTTCTTTCTTTCATCGCTTTTTATTTTCTTGGGTTTTTGTCATTGTTTTGAGACAGTCTCACTAGATAGCCCAGGCTGGCCTCAAACTTGTAATCCTCTTGCCTCTGCCTCCAGAGTGCTGGGATTACAGATGTGCACCACCATGCCCAGCTCTGCACTCTCTCTTACACACATCCCCTGAAGGCTCCAGCCACGCCACATGACCTGCTGTCCACAGTGAACTGATCTTCTGTCTCTGTCTGTGCCCATCTTGTCCCCTCTGATCCTTTCATCATTTCTCCCTTTACCACCCTGTGAACTTCAACTCACCCTTCATCATCCAATTCGAGAGTCTTCTCTGTAAAGTCTTTCAGTCCACCCACATTCTGGGAGTTTTACCTTGTCTGCAGTATCAGCCTAATTTCATTTCTTGCCATTCTCCAGACAAAAACATGTCTCCAATGACAGCCAAGTTAGTAAGAATTACAATATGACAGAACATAATTTATTACGCTGTCTCTGATTGTTCCCTGGCTTATCATTAGTCTACTCTCCTTATTGACTTGTGCCTCAATGAATGGGCAATTCCTTCCATCTAATGTTCTCGGACAGCGGGAGAAGAGAATTAATACTTGTTGCATTTATAATGGAAGCTGGTTAACTCCATGAGACAAAGAGAATGTACTCTCTGTTTACCTTCTCCAACCTCCTCTGTGAGAGTGAGACCTGTAGTAACCGGTAAGCCCCTAGATCCACTAAAGAAAACACAACCCTGTCAGAGTTACAAGACTGTTTCTCCAGGTCTGATGGTAATTTTATTTTATTTTATTCTCTTTTGGCAGTACTGGGGCTTGAACTGTGGGCCTCGTGCTTGCTAGGGAGGCGATCTACTATTTGAGCCACTCTGCCAGTCCTGTTTTGTGATGGTTTTTTTTTTGTTTGTTTGTTTTTTTTGAGATAGGATCTCAAGAACTATTTTCCTGGGCTAGCTTCGAATTTCGATCCTCCTGATCTCTGCCTCCTGGGTAGCTAGGATTACAGGCGAGCTCTGATGGTAACTTAAAAAATCTATAGGGTTGGGGTTGGACTCAATGGTAGAGGACTTGTTTAACATGCAGGAGGCTCTGGGTTCTATCCCCAGCATTGCAAAACAAAAACAAAACAAAACTTTGATCAAAACATATTTTATGCATGTATGGAAATATCACAAATGAAACTCCTTTGTATAATTAAGATACATTAATTAAAAAATCTCTGAAATACATTTTTTAAAAAACCTAAAAATGGATCCATTCTATGGTCTCTGAAAGAAAATAGAAAACAGTGGTTTAGCACAATGGTTTCTAAATTCATTGGAAGACTCACTTCAGCAGTCTGCCTCCACAGTTGTACTTTTTTTGCAGTACTGGGGCTTGAATTCAAGGCCTACACCTTGAGCCACTCCACCAGCCCTTTTTTTGTGATGGTTTTTTTTTTTTTTTTTGAGATAAGGTCTTGTGAACTATTTGCTTGGGCTGGCTTTGAACAGGATCCTCCTGATCTCTGCCTCCTAAGTAGCTGGGATTACAGGTGTGAGCCACTGCCGCCTGCCACACAAATGTACTTTTTTATGGTTTGAATATGTGTACCATGGTGGTGACATTCGGGACATTACAAAACACTCATGCAATGAAAACAAATAAGAATGGTGTGGACAGAAGTTCCATTACTCCCCTTCCTTAGCCCAATGGATCAGCTTGGATCTGCCGCAATCTGGTCACACTTCTCCTGTCCATGTGTCACACCACACCCTGGGTGGGTCATTTAACCACGAGGAGCCTCAGTTGCCTAACCAGTAAAATGGGAATTCTGATAAAACTTATCCTGAGGAAGCAGTGGGGATTGAAGTCATTCGACATTTAGTCAACACATACACATGCAGGACCTGGTAGGGTGAAGGCACTGTTGAGGAACTGGGCCACATGCAATGTGCCCAGTGACAGTGTCCTGCAGTCATTCCTAGCAGAGCAGCTAGATCAGAGCCATAAAAAGCCCAGACACTACCAGAGGCCTTTGACATCTCCAGAACTCACCATGCGGAGTATGTGGACAATAATGGCTTCATGTTCTCAGCACGCAGAGCTGGAGGACAGGAGAGGTGGCCTAGCATGGTGAGAGGCAAGCAGACACTAGAGCCCAGCATTGGGATCCCAAATCTTAGCTCTACCCCTTAGTGGGTTACTTAGTCTCCTTTGCCTTAGTTTCTTCATCTGTGCAATGGGCTTAAGATGAATGTCTGCTTCACAAGGGTATTGGGAAGACTACAGGAGCTCCTAGTGGTGCGTGTCTGGCAAAGTTACTGGGTAACTTCGTTATATAAACATAGCTACCCCTTGGTATCAGCAGGGCATTGGCTTCAGCCCCCATCCCAGGATAACAAAATCCATGGATACTTGAGTCCATTATATAAATGGCAAAGTATTTGCATATAAACAGGGAATATCCTCCCCTATCTTGTATGTATTTATTTATTTCTGCTTGTTCATTTTTGAGACAGGGCTGAAGGCCCAGGCTGGCCTTGAACTCACAATCCTGCTGCCTCAGCTTCCAATTGCTAGGACTAAAGACATGCACCATCATGCCCAGCTATACAAAATTTTAAACTGAAACAACCAGAGTGTTTGTCTTGCAACTGTATTTTCCCACTCTGGTGATTTGTGCATTTCTGTGTTTGCATACTGCACTTGGATACATTTTTTTCTAAGAGCTGAAACACAGTTTTAAATTCTTTCAGATTCATTTCCCCTTGAGAAGCAACAGCGGAGCTGAACAAGCTGTCTCACACACACGCACACACGCACACCTCTTTGAAGACATCGGAGAGGTACTGAAGCAGGAAGGAAGAGTGAGGTCAAGATCAGGAATAGGAAGGAAGCCACAGAGGCCACCAAGGCATTTGGCAGAGCCCAACCTTCCAGATGAAGGCAGAGATCAGGAGGATCACGACTTGAAGCAAGCCTGGTCAAATAGTTTGAAAGATCCTAGCTTGAAAAAACCCAACACACACACACACACACACACAAAACAGGGCTGGAATGGCTCAAGTAGTAGAGCACCCTGAGTTCAAACCCCAGTGACTGCCAGAAAAAGAAACATATGGATTTGTATATTACTAATTTTCTTTAAAAATATTTTGATGAATGTATTTCAGTAAAATTTGTTTCTTTTAATTTTTGGGGGGGAGAGGGGAACTGGGGTTTGAATTCAAGGCTTCATATTTACAAAGTAGGCACTCTACTGCTTGAGCCACACCTTCAGGCAAATAGTCTAGGATCTGTGATCCTCCCAATCTCAGCCTCCTAAGTAGTTAGGATTACAGGCGTGAGTCACTGCACCAGCTAAAATTTGTTTCTTTTATAATCCCATGTACTATATGCATTCATATACTTTAAGAAGGGATACATATATTCAATGACTTGATTTTTTATTTTTTTGAGACAAGATCTCTCTCTGCAGCCTGGGCTGACTTCAAACTTGTGATCCTTCTGCCTTGATCTCCAAAGTTCTGGACAACACAATGCCCAGCCTCACAGATTTAATGAGACTGTCAGAATGTTTAAGAACCCCTGTATTGTGAGGCTCAAAGGACTAATGGATAAATATTCAATTATAGGGAAAGATTTTAACACGTTTCTTTCTATGCTGAGAAAACAAACAGATGAAGAGAAAAGAAAAAGTCAGGAAAAGAATAAAGTCAAGAACAAAGACCTGCACAACATGATTCAAAAATTTGTCTGGACAGATATAAAACCTTGTGCCCCAAAATTGCAGAATATACATGGTTTTCAAGTGCATGTGACCAGTTTGCATAAACTGACCATATGTGGATCAAGAAGAAAATCCCCAAAACATCTAAGAAGGGAACACATGGTATATAGTCAAATAGGCTATAAATTAATAAGAAAAAGGCTACTATCTCCATGTTTTAGAAGTGAAGCAATACATTTTAAGCATTTTTTCTAACAGAAATTATGACATATTCTGAACTAAATGGTAATAAAAAAAATATTACATGCCCAAGTATGGTATCCAGCTGAAGCCACAATTAGAGGAATTTATAATTTTTACACACATACCATTAGAAAAGAAGAAAGGCTGAAAGAGTCAATGCTCTAAGCACCCATAGAAATTTAAGAAGGAAAACAGTAAATTAAACTCAAAGAAACTAGAAGAAAGTAAGTAAAAATGTCAAGAAACTGGTAAAATAGAAAACAAGCATGGAAGTCAAGAGTTGGTTCTTCAAAGAAGCTTAGGAAAAAATGAATCAAAACTGATCTAGAAAAATGCCAGGGTAGATCAAAGGACCATTACTACAAAGCCAACAGATATGAAAAAACACTAAGATACTGTGAGTGACTTTAAGAAAATAACAGAATTTCGATGCAATGGGCAAATGCCTAGAACAAACAACTTATCAAAAGTTACACATACAAAACCAGGTGGAAATCTTGAGTCTTACAGCTGTTATGTTAAGGAGAACAAATCCATGTTAACAATTTTTCCTAGAAGAGAACACTAAACCCAGATGGCTTCACAAGGAATTCTAGTTAGTGGAGGAGGAAGTGAAATCAATCTTATACAAAGTCTTTCAAGGAAACTATAAAACAGCAAACACTTCTTAACACATTTGATGAACACGGCACAAGCTAATCACCAAAATCCCAGAAGGTCATCATGAGAAAGGAAAGTTACAGGAGTATTTCCTCTCGTGAATGCAGAGGTAAAAATCAAAAATACATACAAGGCAGCTTAAATCTAGAGGTATAACATAAAAATATAAGTTCACTTACATCTAATTATATAAAAAGATATTACATCATCATGACAAAATTGCATTTCAGGAATGCAAGACTGGTTTAACATTAGAAAGTTAACAGTACACTACCCTAAACAAATAGAGTAGAAAAATCATTTTAGTATCTCAAAGACACAAAGAGTATTTGGTAAAATTTAAAAACTACTCATGATCAAAGCAGAACAAATATGTGAGCAAAGGAGAAATAGGGAGGAATTTCCTTTTCTTTCTTTTTTTTGGGGGGGACTTGGATTTGAACTCAGGGCTTTTTGCTTGCAAAGCAGGTGCTCTACCACTTGAGCCACACCTCCAGTCCATATTGCTCTGGTTATTTTGGAGATGGGGGGGGTCTCAAGAACTATTTGCCCAGGCTGGCTTTGAACCTTGGCCCTCCCAATCTCAGCCTCCCAAGCTAGGATTACAGGAGTGAGTCACTGATACCCTGTTTGGAGGAATTTTCTTAACCTGACGAAAAAACAAACAAACAAACAAAAAAAACCCTGAAACTCTTAAAAAAAAAAAAAAAGACCCTTGGCAAATGTGCTACTTAATTGTGCAATGCCGAAATCCTTCCTTCTAAGACCAGAATGAGACAAGGATGGCTGTGTTCTTCATTTCTGTCACACGGTATCAGAAGTTTCAGCTGGTACACTGAGACAAGAGAAAGAGAAATGAAAAGACAAAGGACTGGAAAGAAACAAAAGCAACAAACAGAAAACTGCGGGACTTTTTCTTACACACCCCTGTGATCCAGCACTGCCCCTGTATGTGCGTAGCCTCGGAAGTCCTTGCACAAGTGCACAATAAGACACACTGAATGTTCATAATAGCGTTATTCCTAATACCTGGGAACTGGGGGAAAAATTTCAAATGCCATTCTAGGGCAAAGTGATACATTGTAGCCTATGTGCCCAGTGGATTACTATATACTAGTGAAAATGGATGAACTGCACAGCTGCTTACATAGACATGGAGGGATCTCAAAAATAAAAGTGAGAAATACAAGTCATGATTAGTAGGATTATACTTACATGTGACTCAAAAGGTTGCAAAGTGGTTGGCTCAAGTGGTAGAGCCATGAGGTCCTGAGGTCAAACCCCATATTTCCAAAAACAAAAAAAGAAAGATTTAAATAAGATATTGATTAGGAATATGTAGGATGTAATAAAACTATTTTAAAAAGGTAGAAAAATGATTACAAAAGTCAAGATAATCTGTGGGGGAGCGTGAGAGATGCTAGAGGGGAACCTTCTAAAGTACGCGGTGCTTGTAACACCAGCAGTTTCATTCTTCAGGCTGTATACACTTCACGCATGCATTCTGTATGCTATCTTTCATTTAAAAAGCTTTTTTTTTTTTAAAGCAATGTGCTTTACATCTTATTACCAGTTAATAGAAAATACCAAGGACAGGAATGTATCAAATGACACCATCATTACGTAACTGACACAATCCAGACTGGGAAAATCTATAGGACAAATGATTTTGCTTCCTTTAACACAAAATTCCAAGAAAAAGTCATGAACATGGGGCTGAAGTTTGGGCTCAAGTGGTAGAACACCTGCCTACCAAGGGCAAAAAGAAAAAAAAAATAAAATCCAAAGGAGGTCCTTGTCTTTCACAGGTAGTTAATAAAATTTATATATGAAATATACCATATCTCAGATTTCACTCAAAATAGTCCTGCATGGGAGGGATGGGAGAGAAAACAAGACCGGCTTTGAAGATAATAATGGTGTGCTAGACTTCACTAAATTTTATTTTATATATTTGAAATTTTGCATAATAAAAAAGAAAACCAGAAGCAGGAGCAGGGTGGGGAGGAACTTTGGCTAAATCAAGATTTGTTTTTGAAAGGGGAAAAAATACAGATGTGGGCATGACATTTTGGGGTTTGTTATCGTCTCATCTTGCCCAGAATAGTATCACTGCTTTCAACAAGCCAACCCAGATTGGAGTCTCCGGTGCGCATATGAATCACAGAATCACCAGAGGATCCTGTTAAAATGTGAATTTGGATCCAGAAGGTCTGGGGTGGTCTGCATCGCTGGTAAGTTCCTAAGGAAAGCTGACTCTGCTAATATTGCTCCTCAGTGGTGTGACTCTAGGCTACCTCCAAGAATGCAGGGTTTTGGCTGGGTGTGGTGGTGCACACCTGCAATCCCAGCATTTGGGAGGCTAAGGCAGGAGGATCACAAGTTGGAGACCCTATTCCCCGCCTCCAGAAAAATGCAGCTCTTTCTCCTCACCACCCTGGCTTCTGTTCCATTGAGACCCTCATTTACTCATCCTTCATCCTTCTTCCCAGATGCATTCCCACTCAGGACCAGCTTCGAATCTGCCCTCACCTTTCTAATGGTACCTGTGCAGATCCCATTTATCCCACTTCAACATGACTGCCCTCTGCACTTAAAGGTTACAGGAGAAAAGTGTACAGTTTTAAATACATGCTCGCTGGTGTTTAGCCCAGGCTGGCCTTGAACTCGAGACCCTCCTGCCTCAGCCTCCTGAGTGCTGGGATTACAACAGTACACGACCATGCCGGCTTCATGCTCTCTGTTCTTGGAATAGGCAGGCACTCTGTCACTTGAGCTATGGCCCCAGCCCTCTCTGTTCTTAATAAGCACTCTGCTTCGCCCAGCAGCTTCGTAGCATGCTCATTTCCCTCTCTGCAGCAGAACCACTTTCCCCAACGTCTCAGCAATGCATGACCCAGTCGCCACTTCCTCCTTCAGTGGCTTCGTGGAGCCACACCCTGACTTTCTGCTTCCTCTTTCACTCTCCTTCACAGTGCCTCCTTTATCTGATTTCCAAAAGCTGAAGCAGCCTGGGGCTCTAGTCTAGTCCCCTGCTTTTTTTTTCTGCCTTTATACTCTCACTAAGTGACCTCCACTAACCTTCCAAATTTACGTATTATGTCTAAGCCTTTCTGAGGGCATCCCACAGTCTATCATGTGCCTTGTTAGGGAAGTCAAATATAATGGGGTCGGGGTGGAAGCCTGGTTTCCTCCCACCCTCTTGTCTCCTACTTTGCCACCTTAGTAAACAGTACCGCCCAAGTAGAGATCTGCAATCTATCCTTTTCCTTTGACTCCTACATCTAACTCATCAGTAAAACCTTTTGTTTCTACTTCTTTAATATTTTCCTAATCTGTTCACTTCCTTTCTACCACCATGGCAATTACACCGAACTAAATTGCCTCCCTTCTATTTCCCCCCCACCAAAAACCAAAAACCTCATATACTTCTTGCCCCAGGGCCTTTGCACATTTGGTTGCCATGGCTAGAACACTTAAGCACACTCAATTCCATATGGTCTAAATTTCATTACAGGGTAACAATCTCGAAAGTCTTCCTGGGCTCCAAGATATTTTCAAATAATTCTTTGAGAAGAGGAGACTTTACTACTTCATGTCTACCTTATTCTAAGTGTCCTGATCCATGTCCTAACTGGATGCTCAGACCTCTGATTGTTCTAAGCAGAAAACAAAGTTTGACTGGCTGGGATGTGGCTCAAGTGGTACAGCGCCTGCCAGGCAAGCCCTGATTATAGGTCCTGAGTTCAAACTCCATTACCAGGAAGAGAAAGAAAGAAAGAAGAAAAAAAAAAAGGCTGACATAACCAGGGATAGGCTCATCTCTAATTCCAAAGCTGACTCCAAATTTCCTCTTAATTTTCAGTTCCTCTCAACATTAGAAGGACACAGTATCCAGAAAGAAAATTGACACACATTTTGTAGCTTCTCCCTTTAAGAGGGGTATTTCTCTGCCCTTAAACCTGGGCTTGACTATGGAACTTGTCCTGGCCAGTGGGGCACTGGTGACACAATGAAAGTAGACACCTGAGAAGGGCTTGTGCCCTGGGGTTTGCCCTGTCTTGCTGCTTTTGGAACCCAACTGTCCTAAGACTGGACTGGCAGCCAGATAATAGAGATACACAGCCTGGTCAATTTCAAGTGCATGTGCCAATCAACAGACCCTGAGTAAGACCATCCAAGAACATCCCAGCCAGCCTGCTGACACACTGGCTCAGAGTGAACTGAGGCAGGAATTGTATTTCAGCAGATATACTATGGGAATTGACCCCAGCCACACCTGCCCACTATTAGAGGGTGCTACAAATGACTGTTGTTTTAAGCCACTGATTCCAAGGTTGTCTGCAGTGCAACACAAGTTGGTGCACTTCTGGAGGAAGACTCGTTCATAGTGCAAATCCAAGCGCTTTCATGATTACCCGTCATTCCTGGAGTGAAGCCTAAGTCACAGAGCAAGGCCTGCAGAGCACCTGCAACCCAGTATGGTCACTCACACCCTGATCATACCAGCCTTTTCTGCTCCTCAGGTACCCTAGCCCATCCCCACCTGCGGCCTTTGCCCAGGCCATTCCCGTTGGCTCTTGGCCCTAGTGGCTCTTCCTCCTGTCTCAAATCCGAAGTACATTACATCATCAGAAGCCTCCCGTGACCCACCCTTCCCCCCAGCTGAAGATTATCTGCTGTTCAACCAATACCTTAGTGTTTTTCTTCTTAGCAAATACCCTAATTTGAAACAATCTATTGTCTTGTGTGGTGATTCATTTAATAAATGCCACAAGAACAGGATGCATTTTTTTTCACAAATGTACCCCAAAGCTGCACAGTACCTGTCACATGGTAACTTGGATTGCTGTTTTTTGAGGCAGGTTACCATGGTGGTTAACTCTGTAGGCTCTGGAGAAAACCTGCCGGGGCCCGAATCCCAGCTCTATATCTTACTGGTTAAGTGACCTTAAAAGCAAGTGACCTAACTCACCACTCTGTGCCTCAGTTCCCCATCTCTGAAGTGGGCTAAAAACAGCATCCTCTCCCTGCGTTGCTGGACAACGGACTGTGATCTGTAATTGTTAACTGTTCCATGTGGAACAGCTGTCTGCTCCCCTGGATGACAGTAGCCCAGAGGCTGCCAGCGCTGCCCGCATCTGCTTCCTCTGTGCCTACAGACGATGCCATGATGGAATTTACCACTAGCTTTCCTGGATTCTCAGCCAGCCCTCTGCCTCTCTCTGCAAACAAAGGTGTGGCCTCAGATTCTGAGCCAGCTCTGAGCTGCCTTGTAGCACCTGGAGGACACTCCTGCTCAGACTCATGTCTCTTACAGAGTCAGACTTTGGTGGTCAGGGAGCACTGTCCCCCTGATGGCTGTCACTGTGCCTGCTATCACTTGATGCTCTCCTAACTGAACTGGCACCTGGAGCCAACAGACAACCTTCAAGAAGTAGTTCTGATGGCCACAAGAAACAGATCCATGTCCCTTAACACGCACGCACTCCCCACACCCTGCACGGGACTGGCCATCTACATAGTCTGAGTGAAGAGAAAAAAATGGAGAAATACATTTTCAGTCACCAAGTCCTTAGATGCTGGCCTTTGCATTTCTGGACAGAAAGAACATAAGACCTAGGTATGCAAAAAAAAAAAATTTTTTTTTTTAAAGAAAGAAAGGCAAGAGGAACTCTTTTAAAAAAATTAGTGTGAAACAGAAAAAGTGGGAGTGAATGAAAAGAGAAAAGAAGAGGGGAGAGCAGAGAGGGAGAAGGAGAGAGGTGGAAAGGCGCAGAAGAGGCAGCCAGCCAAGGGCCAGGCTGGGGACAGAGGACAGAGAGGCGACGTTCCTGCACCTGCACCAGCAGAACAGCTCCAGGGCCGGCAGTCCCTCCAGTCCCTCCAACGTGTCCCCAGGGGTGCTCTGCGTGTGCTAATGAGGCACTTGAGGACATCCTCGCCCATAATTGCTCAAAGTGCTCAGCAACTTACCAGGCTGGCTGTCAGTGGGTTGCAAAATGATGGGACCCGATTCCTGGGGGCCCCCAGCAGAGGGGCCTAGTCTCCAGGTCCCCTGGCGCTCACAGGTTAGGGGCTGCAAAACGGTGGATTTTCCATTCAGTCAGGCACCACCCCATAGGTAGGGAGAGCCAGACCAAAAGGCAAAGGAGAGGAGGGGAACCTGCTTGTGTTTTTGTATTTAAATTGTTTTTGAGCCCACGTAGCCCTGGGAGTCACATGCTGTCTCCAACATCACCGGGGCCATCACATGACACAGGTCCCCATCATGTGATAGACAAATCTGCCCAACTTCAGCCCCCACCCCCACCCCCCAGTGACAGAGGGAGGGATGCAGATGGAGAACCCCTAGTCCACGCACGCGAGGATCTTGATGAACAGTCAATATTCCTGTCTCTTTCCTCCCAAGCTGCTGTGACTTGGAGCCATGCCAGCCTCATTTGAATTCCAGCCTTTGTGAATAACTCAAGGGTCACCACCGTTGCCCCAGTAATTGAGGGGCGTTTGAGCGTTTGAGATCACACCATACTGCCTCGTTCTGGAAAGCCCAGCCTGGCGCCTCCCTTCCCCACAGCTCCCAGCCTCTTCACAGAGCAGCAGTGGGTGTGCAGAGGTGAGGAGCTGGAAGCTGCGGATTCCAGTCAAATCTTCATGTCTCCTCCCCACCCCTCAGCTGCAGGAGGAGTCAGGTGGAGCCCGGCTGGCTTTTTGATTAGGTCGGTTCCTTTTGACTTGGTGCTGGGATCTCTGCTGTCTGCAGAGATGCTTTCATTCTCTCTCTCTCTCTCTCTCTCTCTCTCTCTCTCTTTCCTTTAATCAGGGTCCAATCAAATAGGTTTGGTTTTAAAAATCTGCCAGACTTGTATCCTCCTATTGTAGTAAGCTCCTTTGCTCTCTCAATTTTGTATTAAATAGGCAGTTTGGGGTTGGCAGAGTGGCTCAAGTAGTAGACTGCCTGCCTAGCAAGGGTGAGGCCCTGGGTTCAAATCCCAGTACTGCAAAAAACTCCCCAAAAAACAAAAAACACCTAAACAAGCAGTTTAGCAGAGCACCTATTAAGCTTCAGGTTTTGTTCTAAAAAGGTGAAAGGGTGGGAAGAGATGTTTCCGAAATGCACAAAGCAAGTTGTCTGTCCTCCAGGTGCCTCTTTTGTCTGTCAGAGGCAACAGAAGCACAAACAGACGTGGGGGGCAGATGCAAATTTCAGAGTCACACAAAGTCAGAGACGCAAAAATGTGAATTCTCAATTTGTTCATCCCTGTATTTAGGAAACTTAATCTAGTCACTTTCACATAAACTTGGTTATCTGGGTGATTTTTTTCTGCTTCAGATTTACACATTAGGGATTTGTCTTAAGTCACCCTCCTTTCGAAGGTTGATACTACACTATGATGCTCAACCAAAGACCAAATAAGCAAGCAAAAGCTGACAGCTTTCCTTAGGAGGCTCTGCAGTTTGGGGCTGGGTTGAGCCAGGGGACTGTTTAGTACCAGATGGCAGCAGCATAAAGTGCCCTGAGGAAGGGGCCTGTTTACAACAGGTGTTCTGTTCTGTAGGATGAGAGCAGTTCACCCCCGAGATTGTTTCCTCAGGGACAGAAATGAGGACTTGGTATAGACAAGATGGGGTTTATGGCTTTTCCCCCTAGTGTAACTACAAAGTGTGCATTTCTGTCTCCTCCCCCAGAAAGTTCACTCCTCCAGGGCAGGGGTCTTGGTGTCTACAATGCATCCTGCTTGTCAACAGAACCCCAGGCTCAGTGATTACCCTGCTGTCTCCTCAGTCCAGTGTTGCTTTACTGACAGGCACATGGGTTTAGGGCAAGGAAGAACCATCGTGTGGCATTTCTGGAAATATTTTCCTACTTGATGAGAGAGGCCTGTGAGGAAGAAGTTCTGTATTACTTGCCACTTTTTGCTTCTTTGGTGTGGTTATGGGGACAGCCATTAGGTGACAATGAGGTGAAAAACATCATTGACATACAAGGGAGAGCAAAGTAGAATGAAGGGACAGAAAAAAAATAACACAATTCCTCAATGGACCTGAGTTGTCAAACTGACCCTGGGACGACTTACTTTACAGAATCAAGCACCTTTAGAGAGTAAGCCACTTGAGGTAATGTGGTTTAAATAAAGTGGTTAGAACAGTGTCCACAGAACCTGGCCATTGCCTCTTGGTTGTCACAGCCTAGCAAGAAGAGCTTCAGTGAAGTATGACACAGATGCAAGTCTGATGATGCCAGATTAAGAAGTAAACAGATCAGGCATGGCAGTGCATGCCTGTAATCCCAGCACTCAGGAGGTTGAGGCAGGAGGATTGCGAGTTCTAGGATAGCCTGTGCTATACAGCAAGACTCTGTTTGAAAGAGAGGAGAAAAAAAAGAAAAACAGGAATGGAAAAACAAATTACAAAAGCTGCTTCATTTGTGGATTTATTACAAACAGTTTTGAACAAGCACAAAGTAAATTAATTTAAAAAATCAAAAGAAATTTCAAAACCAAAATTTGTTAATCCCCACATGTGTGCATCACACAGCTCAATGGATGAGAAGAACCTCTCAGTGAGTTTAGATCATCAGTTGTGCTGAAATCGTTGTGTGATCTGCTGAGCGCTTTCCTGCCATTTGTGTTGTGAAACTGTGCCTCCCAAACAGCAAAAGGTACCCCAAAAGCAAGATGGAAGTCGCGCTAATCCTCTTCAGCCAATTGAGGCATGTAATGTGCTTAATTGAAGTGATAAGGTAAAAATTGAGATTTGTTGAAAGGTGGCGTCTTCAGGGAAGTTGGGCCAAATGGGAAAAATGAGCCAAGCATCCACAGTGTGAGCGACAGCACGGAACTCAACACATTCTGGCTTTTCTTCAGTGGTGGCTTCCTTGGCACCAGCTACCTGTGGTATATACTCTACCACAGAGAAATTCTGGATAAATATAACAGACATTCTTCCTTTCTTCTTCTTTTTTTTTCCTGGTGGTACTGGGGTTTGAACTCAGGGCCTTGTGCTCACTAGGTAAGCGCTCTACCACTTGAGCCATGTCTCCAATCCCCAGATATTCTGCTTATAGAAGAATTTCATGCACAATTGAGCTCTTAAAAACAGAAAACCAGTGATCTTAGCCCATGAATTAACACTTTGGCCACGATGGGGATTTAGTCTTAGTGGAACATGGCAGTCTTGGGGACTTGGGCTCTAATTCCAAGCAGATATAAGAGTCAGTCTTGTCCCTGGGGAGCTGAAACTTTCACATCAGCCTGACATTTAAGGTTCTTTATCCACCCTGAAAGTCGTGGCAGTTTTATTTATCAGTTTGACTAGCCACAGAGTGTCCATATTAAACATTATTTTAAGATGTGTCTGCAAGGGTGTTTCTGGATGAAATTAACTTTTTTCCCTTTCTCCCTTTCTTTTGAGACAGGGTGTCACTATGAGTGCAGGGATGTGTGCCACTGTGCCCAGCTGAGACTAGCATTTTAACTGGTTGACTCAGTAAGTTATGTGGTCTTCCCCGGCTGCATGGACTTCAGCCAATCCTTTGTGCACCTGAATAGAACAAAGATGGTGGAAGGAGGATCTTCTGCTTTCGTTTCCTGCTTATCTGAACTGGGCCATCTCATCTCCCACCTTCAAAACAGTATTTACATCACTGGCTCTCCTCGTTCTCAGGCCTTCAGACTCAGAATGAATCATATCACTGACTTACCTGGGTCTCCGGTTTACAGACAGCAGACTTTGGGATTTTTCAGCTCCCAAATGAATGAATCTATATCCTCACAACAAACTTCTGTGTCAGTCTCTCCCTCTCCCTCTCTCCTAATTCTCTCCTGATTCTACTTCTCTGAAGAACCCTGACTAATCTGTAATAGAACAGGAAGAAGTCCACCTCTAAGTACAGAGAAACATTAAAATTTGTATAACTTTACCTGAATTCTGGGTCAAGGAAAAAAAATGCTGGGTGCTGGTGGCTCATACCTATGATCCTAGCTACTCAGGAGGTAGAGATCAGGATGATTATGGTTCGAAGCCAGGCAAATTGTTCTTGAGACTTTATCTCAAAAACACCTATCACAAAAAAAACGGGCTGGTGGAGTGACTCAAGGTGTAGGCCCTGAGGTCAAGCCCCAGTACCACAAAAATAAAGAAAAAGACTTCCATTATAATCAATAATGAAAACCTATTCTCAAATGTCTTTGGTATTTGACTATACACCACTTTTACAATCCAGGAATACCAAACAAGGAGTAACACAGAAAGAGTCACTGCAAAGAAGCAAAGATAAAGTGATCTGGAGGTAAATTCACTAAACCCAGGTCTTACAGAGTTCTCATCAATTAAATGTCCATTGTAATAAGTTTATAATCCAAAATTACAAAACATGTTGTAAATTAGAAAACACAGATGAGTGAGACTAGACTCCTATAAATTTCATCATAAAACAATGGAAATAGATGATTTAAAAACTTTATGCCTAAATTTTTTTAATGAGGCAGTGTTGGTTTTTTTAAATTTTAAATAAAATAGATAATAGGATCTGGATATACCCTTCTGCCTGAAACAGAATATATATAAAACAACACCTTTGAAGATATTGGACATGGGATTACAGAAGATCTGTGAGAAAAGAGAGACAAATGGGGCGAGTGCTACAACGGCCCTGAATCAGTGTAGACAAAAATTCCAGGCTGCAGTACAAAGAGGCAGAACTCAGACTCAAGCTGGCATCCCCTTGAGTGAGAAGACAGAGCCAGGGCTGAGGATGCCAAGGAATGTAGAGTTTGTAGGGCACAGTGCTGTACAGAGCTGCACAGACTGAAGTCCAAAGACCTGCAGAGGGGCCCTCAGGTCTTCAGCTGGGCACAGATTATCACATACATGTGTGAACTGCCCAAGACAGTGGAAAGCCTCACCCAAAGCAACTAGAGGAAAACACAGGACCAGAGGTATTCTTGCCCTCTACCTCTGATGGAAAACTTAATTATTCACAGATGATCAGGGAGAATACTCAGAAATGCTTTGCCTCAGTGGTAGAACCAAATTAGTCCTAGATTAAACACAACTCTGGTCCAGCCAAACAAACTTTCAAAACAAGACTCAGAAGGACTGTAGTGTTTCCAAGTCACTTAATATTGTATTGCATATTAAAGCTCACCAGCACTTAAAGAAACATAAAAATACCTAGGATGCATCAAAATAAAATTCACAATATCTACTAACCAATCTCAAGCATTACCATGCATGCAAACTAACGGAAAAACATAATAATAATATTAATGGGTAAAATCAATCAAAATTGACCAGTGAATGACATGACAGAATTCATAGATAAGAAAATTAAAGCAGTTATGATAAGTATATTCCATATGCACAAGATGCTAAAGAGAAGATGAAAAGTTAAGTAGAAACAGGGAAGATATAACAAAAAACAAAATCTAACATCTAAATATGAAAACTAATATGACTGAGATGAAAACTGCACTGCATAGGGTTAAAAGCAGATTAGACTCACAAAAGAGAGTATCAGTGAACTTGAAGATCCAACAATGGAAATAACCCTGCATAAAACCCATGAGGAGCGGAGACTGAAAAGAAATGAACAGACATTAGCTAGCTATGGGACACTTCAAGTAGTCCAATGAGACCCTGAAAGAAGGAGAAGATAGAGAAAAGATTTTAATAAATTATGTGTGAAAATTTCCCAAATAGATGAAAACTATAGACACCCAGATTCAAAAAACTAAGCAAACATCAAGTATAAGAAACAAAGGAAATCAGGTACCAGTGACTCACACCTGTAATCCTAGCTACTTGGGAGGCTGAGATTGGGAGGATCATGGTTTGAGGCAAGTTAGGGCAAATAGTTCAGGAGACCCCCATCTCCAAAATAACCAGAGCAAAGTGGACTGGAGGTGTGGTTCAAGGGGTAGAGCACCTGCTTTGCAAATGCAAAGCCCTGAGTTCAAAGTCCACCAAAAAAAAGAAAGAAAAGAAGAAAGCAAAACAAACAAAAAAAAACTATACCAAAACCAAATTAATTAAAACTAATGTCAAAAAGAAGATCTTAAAAGCAGCCCCAGGTCACTTCACCATACTAGGCTGGCCATAATAAAAAAGATAGATAATACCAAGTGTTGGTGAGGATGTGGAGAAATTGGAACCCTCAAACACTGCTGGTAAGAACGTAAGATGACTTTAGAAAACAGTCTGGCTGGTCCTCAGAGTAAAACATGCAGCTGCAATTGACCCAGCAATTTTGATCTTAAGTGTTTACCTAAAAGAAATGAAAACATATGCTCATATAAAAACTTGTACGTGAGTGTTCATAGCAGCATTATCCCCAATAGCCAAAAGGTGTAATGATGTGAATGTTCCTCAACTAGTGAGCAACTAAAACGTGGTGTATAATACCATGGAATGTTATTCAACCATAAGAAGAAATTAAACACTGATGCTTACTACAACAAGGACGATCCCTGAAAACATTATGCTAAGTGAAAGAAGCCAGTTGCCAAAACAGAATGTGTTATATAAGTACCTGTATATAAAATTGTCAGGGAAGACAAATCTATATATAGAGAGAGTATATCAGTGGTTGCCTAGAGCTTGGGAGGAGGAGGAGATGAGGGGAAAAGTTTAACACAAGGATAGAGATTTCTTTTGGGGTGATGTACAGAAATCAATGAAACAAATCTGAAAAACAATACAGAAATATCAATGAAAGCACAACTTGACATTTTTCAGGTCAATAAAATTCATAAACCTCTAGTCATATGCTGTGACAAATACCTGAGAAAAACAAGTGATTTGGGCTCACAGTGTCAGAGGGTTCAGCACACTTGGCTTCCTGTGCTTGGGCAGGAAGGAGTGGAGGAGCAGAGCAGTTCACATCATGGCAGACAGGAAGTAGGAAGAGTGAAGACAGGAAGAGGCCAGGGCAGACAGAGCTCCCAGGGACACACCCGTAGCACCTACTTCCTCCAACTAGGCCCCAACTCCTACCTTGCAGCTCTTCCCAACAATGTTATCTTAATATGAATTCATCAAGGGATTAATCCATTCGTTAGGTCAGACCTCTCATTATCTAATCATCTCAGAAGTGCCATCACAGACATCTGTCTCTCAATCCAATCAAGTCAACAAGTAAAATTAACCATCATAATACTGATGTGGGTGGGGGGGAAGGCACACCAAGGACCAATATTAAGAATGAGACTGATGACAAAGGACAATCAGAGAATGCGGTATTATGATCAATTTTATGCCAATATATTTAACAACATAGATGAAATAGACAAATCCCTGGAAAGATACTCAAGAATAAATAGAGAATCTGGATAGTTTATATTTATAAAATAAATTTAAATTGTAGCTAAAATCTTTTCAACTAAGAAAATTGCAGAGTCAAATGATTTCACAGAGCAAGACTATCAAGTTCTTAGGGAAGAAATTATTTTTATTCTATATAAGCTCTTCCAGAAAATGAAAGAGAAAAGACAATTTTCCAATGTATTCTATGAGCCTGTATGACTTTGATATGAGATTCAGACAAAGGCTGTACAAGGGAAGTTACTACAGATTAACATCCCTATTGAACTTAGTTGAAAAAATTCTTCTTCTGTTTTTTTTTGTCAGTACTGGGGTTTGAACTCAGGGCCTCACCAGATCCTTCTGATCTCTGCCTCCCAAGAACCTAGGATTATAGGTGTGAGCCACCGGCACCTGGCTTTTGAGGTAGTCACACAGTGTTTCTTTTCTGGTTTGTTATGTGAATTGCATTGAGTGAGTGTTAAATCGACCCTATCTGTTGCCGCAAATACCACGTGCCCATTACATGTTAGCCTTTTCATGTGTTAAATCTAATTTGCTAAAATGTTGTTAAGAGGCTTGGGAAGACACGGACAAGGTGAGCTTCACGGTACTGTGGTACTCCCACAGACAAGCCTGGGCCAGAGCAGCATAGCCCCCTGGACAGACTGACCTCCACCCGGGGAAAAAAGAGAAACTGACTAATAAGCAATAAGAACAATAAATATATGCAGGAAAGAGGGTGGGGCGCCCTGAGCACCGAAGATTGGGGGAAGGGATCCTTCCCAGAACTGTAAGTAAATACACAAGCCAGGCGGGCCGGAGAGGCTCTGGTGGGAGCGGGGGGTGCGCGCTCAGCAACCAGGAGTGGGAAAGCTTGTGAGAGTGGCGGAGGGAGGAAAACTCCACAGGAGAGGAGGGAAGACCCACTTCCCACGTGAGCTGTAAACAAACATGGCGGCTGGCAGGAGCAGCAGCACCGCCCAGTAATCAGGAGCAGGAAAGCTTGTGAAAGTGGCGGTGGGAGGAAAACTCCACAGGAGAGGGGGGGATGACCCACTTCCCACATGAACTGTAAATAAACACGCAGGCCCGAGAACACGGGTGCAGTGTCACCTTTCCCAGTGTGCTTGGAAAGGGAAAAGCGTGTAGCAGAGGCTCACGCACAGGAGAACTCTGAGTAAACAAAGCCTGCAGGGCCAGGTGAGTGCTAAGTTCACTCCTGAGATCTGCATAAATAACGCCTCCAGCAACAGCAGGCTGATGGCAGCAGGCAGGCAAGCAAGCCACAGCTGCAGATACCATTCTCAGAACAGTCTCCAGACTCTTTTCTTTTCTTTTTCTCCCTACCTTTGATGAGAGAACAACCGAATTACACCTGCATGCTGAAAAACTTACTGAAACTGTATTGCATTTGAAATTGGAACACTTGGTGGGGTTTTGTGTGTGTGTGTGTAGTTTTGTTCTACTTTATGCGTCCCCTTTGAAGAGACAAGTACAGAACAACATCTGAGACACCATCTCCAGGACTGGAGACTGAGATGGACACCCAAATTATTAAGACTGAAACTTCATTGCATTTGAACTTGGAGGTTTTTTGGTTTTTTGGGTTTTTTTATAAATTTTCTATTTTTCATTTTATTTTAATTTATTTTTATATATAGATATTTCTTTCATTTACTTATTTTTTATTTTTATATTTATCTTTTTTTATTTTTGATTTTCAATCCTCTCTCTGTCTCTCTAATGTCTGTTCAGCTTACTGTTGATTAATACACTAATGCTCCCTGTTTATACCTTTGAAACTCTCTTGTCTGATTCCTTGTTCTGTTTTCTCCTTCTTGTCTGTTTATTAGTTTTTCCCTTTTCTTTAACTTCTTGCTTTCCATCTCCGCTCACCCTTCCATTCTAAATATTACCATTGTTATTATTACAAGCTAGAAAATACTTAATTGCACACAGTACAGGGACAAAAACAACACCAAAGACAATGACAGGAAGACAAAAAAAACCAGGGAAACCAGTTTCCCCACAGCAAAAAATTAGTACAGGAACCAGAGGGGAATGAAGAAAACAGATACTCAGATCCAGACTCCAACAAAATGAAGATAAACAATGCCAAAGGACCCAGTGAAGCCCACAAGAATAATTTAAAAGAAGACATACTACAGTACTCAATGAGAATTTTATAGAGATGATACTGGATAGGGTCAACCAAAATGTACAGGAGACACTCAAGAAATTCCAAGACAACAAAAATAGAGAATTTGAAAAAGAAAAAGAAGAAATAAAGGAAACCATAGAAGCACTGTATAAACACCAAAGTGAAACAGAGAACACGATGAATAAACAGATAAATGAACTCAGGACAAAAATAGACAACATTAAAGAGGAAACCACCCAGGATATGGAAAACCTCAGAAAAAAGAACAAAACAGAACTGCAAAACAAAATGGAAGGCCAATCCAGCAGAATAGAACAAACAGAAGACAGAATCTCAGAACTTGAAGATGAAATGGTAATTAAAGGAAAAACTGAAGAACTATTAATTAAACAACTCAAGACCTGTGAAAAGAAAATGCAAGAACTCACCGACTCCATCAAAAGACCAAACTTGAGAATCATGGGCATCGAAGAAGGAGAAGAGGTGCAAGCAAAGGGAATGCGTAATATATTCAACAAAATAATAATAGAAAATTTCCCAAATCTAGAGAAAGATATTCCCATACAGATGCAAGAGGCCTCCAGGACACCAAACAGACCAGATCAAAATAGAACTACTCTACGACATATCACCATTAAAACAACAAGGTCACAAACTAAGGAAAGAATATTGAAGGCTGTAAGAGAGAAAAAACAAATAACATACAAAGGTAAACCCATCAAAATCACAGCAGACTTCTCAACAGAAACATTAAAAGCAAGAAGAGTGTGGGGTGAGATCTTCCGGGCACTGAATGAAAATAACTTCAACCCCAGGATACTCTACCCAGCAAAGCTATCATTCAAAATAGATGGAGCAATAAAAGTCTTCCATGATAAGCAGAAACTAAAACAATATGTGACCACAAAGCCACCACTACAAAGGATTCTTCAAGGGATTCTGCACACAGAAAGTGAAATCCAACATAACCATGAAAGGTCAGGCAGCACCAAACCACAGGAAAAGAAAAAGCAAGACAGTAGAGAGTAACATCAAGTTAGGTACACACAATCTAACCTTCAAACAACTAAGACAACTAAATGACAGGAATCACCACATACCTATCAGTACTAACATTTAATGTTAACGGACTTAATTCACCCATCAAAAGGCACCGCTTGACGAAATGGATTAAAAAGGAAGATCCAACAATTTGTTGCTTACAGGAGATCCACCTCACCGATAGAAATAAGCATAGGCTTAGGATGAAAGGCTGGAAGAAGATTTACCAAGCCAATGGCCCCTGAAAACAGGCAGGAGTAGCAATACTTATCTCTGACAAAGTAGACTTCAAACCTACATTGATCAAACAAGATAAAGAAGGACATTCCATACTAATAAAAGGGGAAATAGACCAAAAGGAAATAATAATCATCAACCTGTATGCACCCAATGTCAATGCACCCAATTTCATCAAACATACCCTGAAAGACCTAAAAGCACATATAAACGCCAACACAGTGGTTGTGGGAGACTTAACATCCCATTATCATCAATAGATAGGTCATCCAAACAAAAAATCAATAAAGAAATCCAAGATCTAAAATATGCAATAGATCAAATGGACCTAGTTGATGTCTACAGAACATTTCATCCAACTTCTACACAATATACATTCTTCTCAGCAGCCCATGGAACCTTCTCCAAAATAGATCATATCCTAGGGCACAAAGCAAGCCTCAGCAAATATAAGAAAATAGAAATAATACCATGCATACTATCTGACCACAATGCAGTAAAAGTAGAACTCAACAACAAAAGTAAAGACAAAAAACATGCAAACAGCTGGAAACTAAATAACTCATTACTTAATGAAGAATGGATCATCGATGAAATAAAAGAGGAAATTAAAAAGTTCCTGGAAGTCAATGAAAATGAAAACACAACCTACCAGAACCTATGGGACACAGCTAAGGCAGTCCTGAGAGGAAAGTTTATAGCCATGAGTGCATATATTAAAAAGACTGAAAGATCCCAAATCAATGACCTAATGATACATCTCAAACTCCTAGAAAAACAAGAACAAGCAAACCCCAAAACAAATAGAAGGAGAGAAATAATAAAAATAAGAGCTGAAATCAACGAAATAGAAACCAAAAAAACCATACAAAGAATTAATGAAACAAAAAGTTGGTTCTTTGAAAAAATAAACAAGATCGATAGACCCCTGGCAAACCTGACTAAAATGAGGAAAGAAAAAACCCAAATTAATAGAATCAGGAATGAAAAAGGGGAGATAACAACAAACTCCATGGAAGTCCAGGAAATCATCAGAGACTACTTCGAGAACCTATATTCAAATAAATTTGAAAATCTTAAAGAAATGGACAGATTTCTAGATACATATGATCATCCAAAATTGAACCAAGAGGAAATTAATCACCTGAATAGACCTATAACACAAAATGAAATTGAAGCAGCAATCAAGAGTCTCCCAAAAAAGAAAAGTCCAGGACCTGATGGATTCTCTGCTGAATTCTATCAGACCTTTAAAGAAGAACTGATACCAACCCTCCTTAAACTGTTCCACGAAATAGAAAGGGAAGGAAAACTGCCAAACACATTTTATGAAGCCAGTATTACACTTATCCCAAAACCAGGCAAAGACACCTCCAAAAAGGAGAACTATAGGCCAATCTCCTTAATGAACATTGACACAAAAATCTGCAACAAAATAATGGCAAACCGAATTCAGCAACACACCAAAAAGATTATTCACCACGACCAAGTAGGCTTCATCCCAGGAATGCGGGAGTTGTTCAACATATGAAAATTAATAAATGTAATAAACCACATTAACAGAAGCAAAGACAAAAACCACTTGATCATCTCAATAGATGCAGAAAAAGCCTTTGATAAGATCCAACACCATTTCATGATAAAAGCTCTAAGAAAACTAGGAATAGAAGGAAAGTACCTCAACATTATAAAAGCTATATTTGACAAACCTACAGCCAGCGTTATACTTAACAGAGAAACTGAAACCATTCCCTCTAAAATCAGGAATGAGACAAGGATGACCACCATCTCCACTGCTATTCAACATAGTACTGGAAATCCTAGCCAGAGCAATTAGGCAAGAAGAAGGAATAAAAGGAATACAAATAGGTAAAGAAACTGTCAAAATATCCCTATTTGCAGACGACATGATCCTATACCTTAAAGACCCAAAAAACTCTACTCAGAAGCTTCTAGACATCATCAATAGCTAGAGCAAGGTAGCAGGATATAAAATCAACATAGAAAAATCATTACCATTTCTATACACTAACAATGAGCAAACTGAAAAAGAATGTATGAAAACAATTCCATTTGTTAGGTGTAAACCTAACAAAAGATGTGAAAGACCTCTACAAGGAAAACTATAAACTTCTGAAGAAAGAGATTGAGGAAGACTATAGAAAGTGCAGAGCTCTCCCATGCTCATGGATTGGTAGAATCGACATAGTAAAAATGTCAATACTCCCAAAAGTAATCTACATGTTTAATGCAATTCCCATCACAATTCTAATGACATTCATTAAAGAGATCGAAAAATCTACCGTGAAATTTATATGGAAACACAAGAGGCCACAAATAGCCAAGGCAATACTCAGTCAAAAGAACAATGCTGGAGGTATCACAATACCTGACTTCAAACTATATTACAAAGCAGTAACAATAAAAACAGCATGGTACTGGCACAAAAACAGACATGAAGACCTGTGGAACAGAATAGAGGACCCAGATATGAAGCCAAACAACTATAACCAACTTGTCTTTGACAAAGGAGCTAAAAATATACGATGGAGAAATAGCAGCCTCTTCAACAAAAACTGCTGGGAAAAATGGTTAGCAGTCTGCAAAAAACTGAAACTAGATCCATGTATATCACCCTATACCAATATTAACTCAAAATGGATCAAGGATCTTAATATCAGACCACCAACTCTAATGTTGATAAAGGAAAGAGTAGGAAATACTCTGGAGTTAGTAGGTATAGGTAAGAACTTTCTCAACGAAACCCCAGTAGCACAGCAACTAAGAGATAGCATAGATAAATGGGACCTCACAAAACTAAAAAGCTTCTGTTCATCAAAAGAAATGGTCTCTAAACTGAAGAGAACACCCACAGAGTGGGAGAAAATATTTGCCAGCTACACATCAAAGGACTGATAACCAGAATATATAGGGAACTTAAAAAACTAAATTCTCCCAAAACTAATGAACCAATAAAGAAATGGGCAAGTGAACTAAACAGAACATTCTCAAAAGAAGAAATTCAAATGGCCAAAAAACACATGAAAAAATGCTCACCATCTCTAGCAATAAAGGAAATGCAAATTAAAACCACACTAAGATTCCACCTCACCCCTGTTAGAATAGCCATCATTAGCAACACCACCAACAACAGGTGTTGGTGAGGATGTGGGGAAAAAGGAACCCTCTTACACTGCTGGTGGGAATGTAAACTAGTACAACCACTCTGGAAAAAATTTTGGAGGCTACTTAAAAAGCTAAACATTGATCTACCATTTGATCCAGCAATACCACTCTTGGGGATATACCCAAAAGACTGTGACACAGGTTACTCCAGAGGCACCTGCACACCCATGTTTATTGCAGCACTATTCACAATAGCCAAGTTATGGAAACAGCCAAGATGCCCCACCACTGACGAATGGATTAAGAAAATGTGGTATCTATACACAATGGAATTCTATGCAGCCATGAAGAAGAACGAAATGTTATCATTCGCTGGTAAATGGATGGAATTGGAGAACATCATTCTGAGTGAGGTTAGCCTGGCCCAAAAGACAAAAAATCGTATGTTCTCCCTCATATGTGGACATTAGATCAAGGGCAAACACAACAATGGGATTGGACTTTGAGCACATGATAAAAGCGAGAGCACACAAGGGAGGGGTGAGGATAGGTAAGACACCTAAAAAATTAGCTAGCATTTGTTGCCCTTAATGCAGAGAAACTAAAGCAGATACCTTAAAAGCAACTGAGGCCAATAGGAAAAGGGGTCCAGGAACTAGAGAAAAGGTTAGATCAAAAAGAATTAACCTAGAAGGTAACACCCACGCACAGGAAATCAATGTGAGTCAATGCCCTGTATAGCTATCCTTATCTCAACCAGCAAAAACCCTTGTTCCTTCCTATTATTGCTTATACTTTCTCTACAACAAAATTAGAAATAAGGGCAAAATAGTTTCTGCTGGGTATTGAGGGGGCGGGGGGAGAGGGAGGGGGCAGAGTGGGTGGTAAGGGAGAGGGTGGGGGCAGGGGGGAGAAATGACCCCAGCCTTGTATGCACATATGAATAATAAAATAATAAAATTAAAAAAATAAATAAAATGTTGTTAAGAATTTTTTTCAAAAATTGGGTGCCAATGGTTCACGCTTATATTCCTAGCTGCTCAGCAGGCAGAGATTAGGAGAATGGTGGTTTGAGGCCAGCCCAGGCAAATAGTGTCCAAGACCCTATCTCAAAAGTACCCAACACAAAAACGGGCTGGTGGGGTGGCTCAAGTGGTAGAGCACCTGCCTACAAGCATGAGGGTTGGAAGGCTCAGTGTTGTTACCGATGCCAGTTCTCCCCTAAATTGATCATTCTTCTCAACAGATCCCAATTAAAATTTCAGCTGTTTTTTCTTTTTACTTGGAAACCTAAGTACACATAATGTTTATAGCAGGATTATTCACAATAGCTAAAATATGGAAATAACCCAAATGTTCATCAACAGATGAATGGATACATAAAATATGGTGTATATATACAATGAAATATTATTTAGCCTTAAAAAATAAAGGAAATCAGGCACATGGATAAATCTTGAAGATGTTATTACAAAGTGTAATAATTCAGTGTAAAGGGATGATTCCACTTACATGAGGTACCTATAGTAGACAGATTCATAGATACAGAAAGGTGGTTGCCAGGGGCTGGAAAGAGGGGAGTTGGAGAGCTATTATTAAATGGGTATCGAGTTCCACTTTGGGACAACGAAAATTTTCTTGAGATGGATGGTGTTGATGTTTGTGCATCAGTGTGAATGCACTGATTACCACTGAATGGTTCATCTAGGAATTATCAAAATGCTAAATTTATGTTGATATATATATTACTGCAATCAGAATTTTGAGAAGTTGACTGTAAAATTTATGGAAATGTAAAGAATGTAGAAAATTGGGGAAGAGAAGTGAAGTGGGGTAATCAAGACAGTAAGGTGCTGATGTAAAGACAGATGCAAAAATAATGGGTCAGAATACACAGCACACAACAACATTAAACGGCAATTTGGAGAAGAAAGTACTGTCCAATCATCTCACAACTAGCACTAACACAAGTGATATATATCTGCCAAAAAGAATGTTGATCCACACATTGCATTATATACAAAACTTAACTAAAAATGGATCACAGAGACATTTCCTAGCTCATTTTATGAAACCAGTATTATTCTGATCCAAAACAAGAAAAGACATTATAAGAGAACTGTAATCACTATCCTTTATAGATGAAAAAATCCAAAATAAAATATAAGCAAACCAAATCCAGCAACATATAAAAGAATCACATGCCATGACCAAGTGGGATTTATTCCAGGAATGTAGAGTTGGCTTAACATATGAAAATAAATTAATATACAATATTACCAAAATAAAGGACAAAACCCACACGATCATCTCAATAGACATGGAAAAAGCGTTTGACCAAATCTAACATGCTTTCATGACAAAAAAAAAAAAAGTCAACAAATAAGGAATAGAAAGTACCTTCCTTAGCTTGGTAAAAGCAATTTATGAAAAACTCAGCTCTGCTTAGTCACCTAAAATGCTTTTCACCTAAAATCAGAAACAAAGCAAGAACTTCTGCTCTTATCACTTCTATTCAACATGGCATTGGCAGTCCTGGTCAATAAAATATTAAGCAAGAAAAAATGCACCTATCTTAGAAATGTAGAAGTATAACTAACCATCACTATTATTTATAGATGATATTATCTTATCTATAGAAATCCCAGAGATCTTCCCAAACCCATCAGACATAAGGAATTTCAACAAAGTTGTAGAATACAAGACCAACATATAAAGATTTCTTGTATTTCTAGACCTCAGTAATGAATAATCAAAAATAAAATTAAGAAAGCCATTCAATTTATAATAGCATCAAAAAGTAAGGTACTTGGGGGGCTGGTGGAGTGGCTCGAGTGGTAGAGCACCTGCCTAACAAGTGTGAGGCCAGTGCCACCAAAAAAAAAAAAAAAAAAACTTGACTTAACCAAGGATGTATACAACTTGTACACCAAAAACTACAAAAGTTGCTGAGAGAAATTAAAGACGATCCAAATAGAAAGACATCCTGTGTTCATAGACTGGAAAACACAGTATTAAAACGGCAATGCTGTTCAAAGCAATGCACAGATTCAATGTAACTGCTACCAAATTCCCAGTTGCCAGTTTTTGGTCTTCTTTAGAAAGGGATAAGCTGATCCCAAAATTCTTATGGAGAGGTAGGGGACCCAGGATAGCCAAAACAATCTTTAAAATGAGCAGAGTTGGAGGACTCACACAATTCAAAAACTTACTAAAGGCCGGACACCCAGGGGCTCACTCCTGTAGTCCTAGCTACTCAGAAGGCAGAGATCAGGAGGATTGCAGTTCAAAGCCAGTTCCAGGCAAATAGTTTTTGAGACCCTAAAATACCCAAAACAAAAGAGGGCTGGTGGAGTGGCTCAAGTGCTAAAGTGGCTGCCTTGCAAGTGTGACGCCCTAAGTTCAAACCACAGTACCACCCAAAAAATAAATAAATAAAAACTTATGAAAAAGATAGTGTGCTACTAGATAAAAATATAAACGTATACTTGTATGATACATGTAAACATATACACATAGACTGTCTATGTATCCATGTATCTATCTATCCATGTACCTACTTATCTATGTATGTATCTATCTACCTACCTACCTAAATCAACAGAATAAACTTGAGAATTTAGACATAAATCCTTACTCTGTGGTTAGTTGTTTTTAGAGAAGGTGCCAAGATTCAAGGGAGGTAAATATTACTTTTTAAACCAAAGATCCTGGGACATGTAAGCATCCTCATGCAAAAAAAGTGAAGTTGGATCCCTACTTCATATGATACGCAAAAGTTAACCCAAAATGCACTACAGAACTGAATGTCAGAGCGCAGCTATGAAAGTCTTGGCAGAAAATGTGGAAAGAGATCTTCACCTTGGATTAGGCAATAATGGTATTTTCTACACAATGCTAATAGCACAAGTGACAAAAGAAAAAAATAAGCTGGACATCCTAATAATGAAAACCTTTTGTGCTTCAAAAGATAACACACAAGAAGTAAAAAGACAATGCATAGAAAGGGTGGAAATATTTGCAAATCACATATTTGATAAGGGATTTTTTTTATCATACTATGTATAGAACACTTACAACTCGACATTAAAAGACAAATTAGCCCAATTAAAAAATAGGCAAAAATTGGGCATGGAGTTTAGGAGTTTGAGGTCTGCTTGGGCAACATAGCATGATTCCATCTCAGAATAAATAAAGGGTGGGGTGGAGCATTTGAATAGGCATTTCTCAAAAAATATGCAGATGATTAATAACACATGAGAAGATGCTTGCACTCAGCATTTGTTAGGGAAATGCAGAACAAAACCACAAAGAGATATCAAGTTGACACCTACTAGGAGGGCTGTGATGAGAAAGATGGACATCATAAGGGCTGGAGAGAGTGAGAAATCTGAGCTCTCACACACTGCTGGCGAGAGTATAGAATGATACAGTTGCTTTGTAGAAGAGTTGGCATCAGCCCCAGTAATTCTACTTATAGGATTGAGAACGGACGATAACTGTCCATACAAAAACTCAATTGTAAAATGTTCATAGCCACATTGCTCATAATAGCCAAAAAGTTACCACACACAACACACATGGACCTTGAAAACCTATGCCAAGTGAAAGAAGCTGAGTTACAAATGGATCAGGGCTGGGTGCAGCTCAGTGACGTGGAGCGTGTTCAGCATGGGCAAGGCCTTTGGTTCAAGTCATAGAACCAAAAAGAAAAAAAAAAGAGAGATCTAAGTGTAGAATTTAAAGTTATATGGTTTTTAGCAGTATGGAGTACAGTTATACAATTTTAAAAGAAAACGATCAATCTTGGTGAACTTGGGCTAAGTTTTCTGAAAAAATGACAGCAAAATCACCTTCTTTAACAACTGAACACGGGATGGGACATGGCTCAGTGATGGAACCCCTGCTGAGCAAGCAGAAGTCCCTGAGTTCAAATCCCACTACCACAAAAAAAATATTGAACATAAATTGGACTTTATCAAAATAACTAACTTCTGGTCATCAAAGCCAATGTTGTGTGAGAAAGAAAACAAACCACAGACTAGGAATAAATATTTGCATATCTCAGATTTGATAAAGGACTTATATTCTGACTATATAAAGAACTCTCAAAATATATTAAGAATGCAACTTAAAAATTGGCAGAAGAGCAGGACAGATATGGGCAAATAGCACATGAAAAAGTACTTAACAAGAATGCAAATTAAAAGCACAATAAGATACCACTTTTTATTTAAAAAGCTGAAATTAAAAAGACTGATGGAAATATAAAATAGCCACTTTAGAAAAGTTTGGTTGCTATGATTCAATAATTCTATTCCTAGGAATTTACCCATGAGGTATGAAAGCCTATTTTCCTAAGAAGAACCATACATAAATATTTATAGCAGCTTCCTTTGTACTATCTCAAACTAGAAACAACTCTAATGCCTGTCGACAGGTGGATGGAAAAAAAAAAAGAAAAATTTCTTCTTGGCAAAACAACAGGAATGTTACATTTCTACAAAATGGAATATCATGCTACTATAAAATAGGAAACTCCTATGTATGGATAAAGAACAATGCCCATGTATACTAGGTGAAAAAGTCAAAGTGTAAAATAGTGTGCTTAACACTATTTTATTTACATAAAAAGCAAGGATGAGAGAGACAGACAGAGAGAGAGAGAGAGAGAGAGAGAGACAGAGAGAGTACATGTATAAAGAAACTTTAGCACAGCAAAAGAAACAGTCACTAGACTTAAGAGACTGCTCACAGAATTGAAGAAAATCTTTGCCGGCTACTCATCTGATAAGGGACTAATATCCAAAATCTACAGGGAGCTCAAAAAATTCAGCCCCCAAAGAATCAACACCCTGATGAAGGAAAAGGAACAAATTGTCTATAAAGACATGAGGAAGTGTTCAATTTCCTTGGCTGTAAAAGAAATGCAAATCAAAAACTACACTAAGATTTCATCTCTCCCCAGTTAGAACAGCTATCATCAAGAACACAAACAACAAATGCTGGTGATGGTGTGGCAAAACAGGAACCCTTATACACTATTGGTGGGAATGTAAATTAGTACACCATTATGGAAAGCAGTATGGTGATTCCTTAAAAAACTAAAAGTAGAAGTGCCATATGATTCAGTGATAACCACTCCTGGGCGTCTACCCAAAGGAATGTAAATCAGAATACAACAGAGACACCTGCACAACGATGTTTATCGCAGCTCTATTCACAATAGCCAAGCTATGGAAACAACCCAGATGCCCCACAACTGATGAATGGATTAAGAAAATGTCATAAGGAAGAATGTATCACTCATAAGGAAGAATGAAACTGTGTGGTTTGAAGGTAAATGGATGCAATTGGAGGACATCATGTTAAGTGAAGTAAACCAGGTTAAGAAAAACAAAGGCTGCATGTTTTCTCTCATACCTGGAAGATAGATACAAGCATGATCTTATACAAACGTATATGTAGAACAGGTTTGTAATAGTAGAACTACTCTATGAAACTTGGGGAAGGAGTGAAAGGAAAAGAGAATGACAGAGAATCAACAACATCAAAATACCTAACATCTGTGCAGGTAGAGGATATAAGGATATATATGAAAGCTGTTGAGTAATGGGGGGTGGAAGGAAAGGAGTAAGGGAGAGTAATGGAAGGGGTTGAACTGACCAAAGCTGGGATACATGAAGAATCCCCTTTGAACGTTGACTTTGGGATTAAAAACTAAAGACTGGACTATAAAATAGGTACAATGTGGGGACACTTGTGTGTGGGGGTGAATGGAGGAGTTGAAGGTGAGGGAATACGGTTATGGGCTTCATATACACACATTAAATAGAATGACGAAACCTTTTGCAATTGCTTTATGTGGGGGCAGGGAAGAGATTGTTGGGGGAGACAATGGGGCGATCTAACCAGTGTACAATGAAAAGCATTCAGAATAATCACAATAAATCCCCCTATACAATGAATATATGCTAATAAAAATGAAAAAAAATTCAGAAAAGAACTTTAGAGCTGGATGCTGGTGCCTCAGAAGTTGAGGAGACTTCACAACAAAAAAACACAGATGAAAAAATAAAAGGGACAAGAATATTAGAGGATCACCCCAGAAAATTTAACACTGAAATTATGAATCCCAGAAAAAGAATGCAGAAAAAAGATGAAATGGAGGATACCATCCCCCAATTAAAGAGTGCTTTTAGAGCTGAAAGATATGATTTTCCAGATAGAAAGAGCTTATATGGCACTTAGTAAAATAAATTTTAAAACTTTACATTAAGGCACATCATTAAATTTTTTAAATGTATTTAGGATAAAAGAAGTTCCCAAAAAATTCCCAGGAGAAGAAAAAAATCACATATAAATTTATGAAGTGTCAGAAAGGTTTTAGACTCCTTATCAATACCAGAAGTTGTATTAAGATACAGAAATGTCTCCAAATATGAGGAGAAAAAATTCCAACCTAGAATTCTAGGCCAAGGCCAACCATAAATCAGGCTGTGGTAGAGTAAGAACATTTGTGACAAGATAGGCTTTTTTTTTTTTTTAGGCTTGTTAAATAATTTATTTTAAAATATCTCAAAATACATTCTAGAATATTCAGCATCAAAAATCCGCCAGCAGCACACACACTGGGCTTCTGGTTGAGCTAATGAGAATCTACATGCCTAGGAACATGACTGGCTGTGTAGAATGAGCTCTTAGAAACATGCAAAGCAATGCACAAAACACCAGTTAGGAAACTTCACAAAGCCAGTCATGATATTTATTTAACTTGTGGTCTTCAGGGTGCCCCTGCTTCCACTGCAGTGACAGAAAATTCGTTAAGAGTCGCTGCTGTATTTACCAAACCCATAAAGTTCAATTGGGTATTTCCATTGCTTTGTCAGATACGCGTCTGAGAACTTGATAATGGTTTTTGCCCAGAGATCATAGCGAGCAAGAGGCTGCTTTAAGATCTTTTGACACATCTCTCCAGTCTGCAGTTCTTGCTACCTCTGCTGAAGGGCACTTCTCTGGAAACTCCCAAAGCACAGGGATTGGCATTTTGTCTGAAGTCTGACTGAGAAATATAGTCATGATGTGGAGTTTCCAAGGATCGTGAAAAAATGTTTCTTGGACGAGATTAAAAGGTGACAGAACAGGTGTCTATATCTTGAAGGCTTTGCATCGTGGCGGGGCTAAGAGCTTCTTTGTTATACTTGCTGGAACAATAATAAAATAAGAAACACTTATTTTCAGTGTTTCTGTTTGTGTTTGCGGGATGATGTCTTCTGATAAATTATATCCCAAACCTTCCTGCTGTTTTCAGATAATCTTTTTCACAACTCATTCCCATCTGCACGGGACAGGCCGGTGGTCCTCTATAACTGCAGTACTTTCGCACTGAGGAACACCAGTGGGCTCTTGTAGGAAGGGTTCACACTTGCTGCATTTTTTTTTAAATCACTGTTTTTTTTCTTCTCCCACTCTTCCCAGCCCCACCACATCTTCCTTGTGGAGGTCACAAAGTCAGTCAGGAACTTGGCTCTCACTGGAGGTGACCAATGGGGTAACTCCACCATTCCAAAGCTCAGATTGTGCATCACAGCTGTGTGGGTCCAGTAAGCCAAGAGGTGCAACGCCTTGGGTATGGAGTGAAGTAAGATGTGAAAACTAACTCAGAGCCACCTCCATTACAGCTGACATGTAAGATAGGCTTTATAGAATTTTATTCACCATGAACTCTTCCTCAGGAATTAATAGAGTGTGAATCCTCCCTCTAAATAAGGAAACAAGTCTAGAAAGAGAAAGATGCAGGCAGAAGGTACAAAGATCCAATGCAGGAGAGTGGGAGGTCTGGGGTGGGGGTAGGGATTTCCTAGGAGTTTGCAGGATTGTAGCTTTGCAGCAGATCTAGAGTGACCAGTTTTTACTGGATAGCAAGAAAAATGGTTCTAGAGAACTATCTCAAGAAAAAAGGGAAAACTGATTTACTTTTCTGTGATCTCTAGAAAATTAAACATTTTAAAAAAATTTCATGACAGGAATGCTACTTGCCAAATTACTCAAATGTACAGGTATTCTGAAATACCTCTCTACAAGTGAAATAATGTACAAACTCATTTTCATTTAACCCAGATGGCAATACTTTTACTTGGAGGATGAGAGCGTGTGGGGAGTGGATTATGAGAAGCCTATGAGAACTTGACATAAGCACAGTTGTGCTCAATGATCTGCAGGCTGAGTTTGGCATGGCCCCAGCTGCAGAAAGGGGTGAAGGCAAAATGCAGCACAGCTGCTTTCCCTAAGTTGTTTACATTCAGAGAATGCAGGTTTCTCTTGTTAGAATGTCAACCCCCTCCCTGAGAACTGTTGCTCCACCTCCTTGTTTACCACTGTATATAAAAGACTTGCTGAAGGAGGACACAGGGGATTGCTGGATTGAAGGATTGATGGGATTTGGATGGACTGATTGGCTGGCTGCAGGCTGCTTGTGAGAATGCTGCTGCTGCTGGCTATTTGTGTGTCTGCGAGTCTAAGGACCGAGACTTTAAAATGGAACATGGGACAGTGCAAGTCTGAGAGCCAAGACTTTAAGAGAGATTAAAGGGAATATGAGATGGTACAAGTCTAAGGAAAGACTTTAAAGAATGAATAAGAATGGAGAAAAGAAGCAAAGTAAAAGATGAGAAAAGAAGTAATGAGGCTGTTGTGCATCTCTGAGTGCTCAGCACACCTGACCCCAATTTTATGCATGTTTGTCTTCTATCCTTTGTCCTTTCTGCATCTCCAGTCACCCCCAGTTTGGTCAGTAGAACAAGAGCTTGTGAGAAAGCTCTAGAAGAGCAGGGAGATGTGCATGTGTGCCTAGGTGTTGAAGGATGGAGAATCAGGTTGACTTGAGGATTACAGTGAACCCTGAGCAGCTAAGACAATGGAACATTGTTTTATTTGTATTCTTTTATGTTTAACTTTACAAATTAAACAATTTGTATTTCTGTATAATGATTGAGACAGTAAGTTTTAAAAACTGTAGCAGAAAAAAAAAGTTGCAATTTAAAGAAATAACATCAGCTTCTTCTGCCCTCTAATGGTAAAATTCATCTTGGAGGATTGTTTCTTGGGTTAAAAAAAATCCTAATGACTGATTCCAGTTTAAAAAATGCAGAGTAGGACAAAAAAGAAGGGATGGTGATGTGCCCAGGAAAATGAAAATGAAGGGACATGAAGTGCTCTGATAGTCCATCTAGAATTCTAAGATGTGATTTTTTTTCAAAGATACTTATTGAAAAATCAACCCTTTTCATATTGCTTATGCTGAAACTATTATAGTTTTATATTTAGCCCAATTTTGGGCCTTATATTCAATTCCACTGACTTTTCCACCTAAGTACCATAAGGTTTTGAAAATTGTCTATCCTGCCCCCCAACATCAGCCAGGAGGTTGAGAGCTGTGTGGCCCAGCCTCCTTCCCAGCAAGGAGAAGGCATAACAAACATGCCAGGATTGGATTTTCCTCCATACTACTGTGACCAAGTACTGTGGCCAATGCTTGCTGTCTCCTTCCATATTAAGTGACCCCAAAGAGAGCTTTCCTCATCAGCAGCATGATGGTCCCTGTCCCTCCAGACTGTGCTTACAAGAAGCCCAAGAGCTTTGATTCCAGCCTCCCAGGGGACAGTCTGCTTACTAAGCAGGAGTCCTCAGTACACGGGTGTCTGCTGTCTTTTTGCCTTTTTTTCTTTTTAAGGATGTGGTACTCAGCAGAAATTTCACATTTCTGGCAATTTATTCTTCCATGCTTTCCCTGGTTTCTAACATTGATAGTTTTTTCTTATTTTTTAATAGTTTTAGTTTAGGATTCAAGTGGCTTCTTGATTCTCGTGCCCATTCTAGTTCTTAAAAATTAAAAATGTCAAGGATGTGCAGCAAGTGAAACCTTTGCTCACTGTTGGTGGGAAGTAAGTTAGTACAGCTGTTACGGAAAATTACTAAAGCAGCTGGGTATGCTGGTGTACATCTGTAGTCCCAGCCACTGAGAAGGTTGAGGTGGGAAGATCACTTGAGCCCAGGAGTTTGAGGCCAGCCTGGGCAACATGGTGAGATCAGATCTCAAAAATAATCCATCAACCATATGATCCAGCAAAGTCAAAGGAAATGAAATGGGTAAGATATATGCGTTCCCTGTTCATTGCAGCAGTATTCACAACAGCCAAAGAGTGAAAATAACCTGTCATCAACTGATCAGCGGATGAAGTATGCTACACACAAAACAGAATACTATTCAACAAGAGAAAGGATGAAATCCTATCATTTGTGACATGGACTACACTAGAAATCACTAAGTAAAATAAGTTGGCACAGAAAGCCTAGTGTGTCCTATGTGAAATATAGGACAAGGTGACCTTGTAGGAGTTGAGAAGAGTATTTGCCAGAGGCAATGGATGCTTAACCTGATTTAAATATTATGCAATATATATGTACATACATATGCGTGTATCAAGACATTAATGGTACCCCATTGATGAGTACAATTTGTCTTTATGTATAAATTAAATATGGGGAAAAATTTTAGTGTCTAGGAGTACACAATTTATAATTATATATACATGCACATACATTGACACGAGGCTTTTGTTGTTAAAATTCACTGCGGAAGCTCAAGTAAATGAGCAAGAGTATAACCAGGACTCAGAAAGAGCACATTCCAGAATTGTTTTTATTCTACATAGTTTTGCATTGTTCCTTAAAGGAGCTAAAGACAGGAGAAGGTGGGCAATACTTACATGGGATCACTATCACTTGTACAAATTGAGATACATGAGTCACTTTGTAGCTCCCTACTATCACTGGCTGAAATATTCCAGGGGGGATTTAGCAACCTTCATTTGGCATGCTGACACTAGCAAAGGAATTTCTATTTGGTTGTGCTGGGACAGGAACTCAGGGCCTCATGCTTGCTAGGCAGGTGCTCTACCACTTGAACCCTGCCTCTGGCCCTTTTTGCTTTAGTTTTTAGGCAGGGTCTCGAGGTTTTTTTTGAGCCTTGAACCATGGGCCTCCAGTGTAGATAGGATCACAGGTGCGTATCACACCCAATTATTGGTTGAAATGGGGTCTAAAAAGCTTTTTGCCTGGGCTGGCCTCTGAGACCCTCTGCCTCCCAGTAGCTGGAATTAAAGGCATGAACCATGGCACTCAGCCTTACAAAGTTGTTTTTAAGCACCTGATTTTAACACTGTGGAATATCCTTGTCATACTGAAGCACCTCATTACTGGAAGGATACTAATTTTCAAGCCTATAGTAGGTAGAAAATTACCATATTAATTAACCATAGCACTGGTTGCCTGTGAAGTTTGCTTACTGGCCTCTTTACGTGTTTGTTGGCTATTGTGTATGTGAGAATTCATGTACTATTTCATACATTACCATGTGTAAGGCGTGCTTTGGCTTCTAAAATATAAATCACATCCATTTGTTTGGAGCTTGTGCTCAGCAGTCTAGGGAGGGAGACAACCCAACATAGCCCATAGAAAACAACTTAGAATGGGTTAATACCAAATATTTGCTGATGCTGTTGCAGTTTGGGTGCATATGGGGGTAGTCAGGCAGGAAGTGTGAGGGACTAATTCAAAACAGCAACTTACTCCTCAAAAGAACAGGAAATGATGAGGCAGGGGAAGGAGGAAGGAAACTCTAGCTAGATCAAGCAGTAAGTGCAAAAGATACAGAAACAGACCACTAAGTCTTACATATTGTCCATTCCCACATGGTAGGGCTGAGATGGACTAGTTAGGCACTGGCTTGAAAATCCAAGGTTGGAGGGACCCTTCATAGGCAGTGGGTTTTCCTGCTTAAAACAACAGGATGAAGTATCAGGAGCCACAGGAATTTTTATGGATTACATAAAGTACAAGTGCCTGGCACAGTGCCTGGTAAACAATGCCTTAAATTCTTTCAAGGCTTTAATTTCACTGAGCAGTGTTCAGCACACTATTTCAGGCTGGGGATGTTAGCTGTTTAGGTACAAATTGGGTAAGAGTAGGCTTTGGGGATGTTGGCATGTGATTGAAATGAAAGGGAACAGGCAACGCAGAGAAAAAGACAGTGACTAAGGAAAAGTTGAAACCCCAGGCCTAATAACACCAACAGAGGATGTTGCTAGAAGACCAAGTTGTTGATGAAGTATTACAGATTAGATCTAAGTGAGGAACAGTCACAGGTGATGAGTAACTCCAGGAAACTGGAGTGGGAGTGAGACTGCAACTAAGGTGAAGATCAGCTGAGCTTAAAATTAAGGTCTGGGTATTGTAACTGACCTCAGATGAAATTTATGATTAAAAAGTCAGTTTTGAGTACCAGTTCTCAGTGAATGTGGGTAAGAGGATCCAGAGTTTTGGTCCAGATCAGCAAGAATATAGACAAACCTGGGCACTGATGGCTCTCGTTGGTAATACTAGCTACTTGGGAGACCAAGATCAGGACTGCAGTTTCAGGATAGATTGGCAAAAGAGTTTGTGAGACCCCATTGCAATGGAAAAAGCTGGGAATGGTAGCATGAACCTGTCATCCCAGGTATGGCAGTAAGCCTAAAGTAGGAGGACTGAAGGCCATATTGGCCTGGGCAAAAAGCACTCTCTCCAAATAACCAGAGCAAAAAGGGCTGGAGGTGTGTCTCAAGTGGTAGATAGAGCAAGTGTGAAGCCCTCAGTTCAAACTCCAGTACCGTACCCCAGTACCATAGTCTTAACTGAATTATCTGAAAGTAGAAGTGGCAGTACTGTGCAGGTGACCAGAGTAGAACTGAGATCTCATCCCTTGACAAGGGGACAAAAAAGTGTGCCTGAAGCATCAAAACAGCAGTGGGTTCAGAGCAAAGTTTGACTCAAAGCCAACACTTCCCAGATGACTGTTTTCAGGGCTTGTGTGTCACTTATGTAATTTTTCTTTTTTTGGCGGTACCAAAGTTTGAACTCAGCTTTGTGCTTGCTAGGCAGGTGCTCTGCCCCTCCCTGCCCCACCGCCACTTGGCTTTTTTTTTTTGAGACAGGTTCAGGCATTTTTGTCTAGGCCAGCCTGGACTTCAATCCTCCTACTTATGCTTCTAGAGTAGCTTGGATGACAGGAACACACCACCACACCCAGCTTTTTTGAGATAGGGGTCTTGCTAACTTCTTGCCAGGACTGGCCTTAAATGGAGATCCTCTCAATCTCTGCTTAAGTAGCTGGGATTAGGTGTGAGTCACCACACCCAGGTTTCACTTTAATATTTTAAAATGTAAAATGCTGCACTAAAACCTACACATTCCAAACTATTTTTGTTTATTGCCTCAAATCAAGTACTGATAATGGCACGCTCTGGAAATAATTTATCAAGGCAAGGCAGGTTAACAGAAGCACCTTGGTACTCATATAAATCCTTTGTTCTCATCTTTTACTACACCGAAGTCCATGCCACTGATACAGTGCTGTAGCATCACAACAGGCCAGAACTAGATTTCTTTTCCCTTTTCCAAATATGGATTAAAAAAAATAACTGTTTACGCCACATTTCAGTTACCATTCATAGCCTGAATTTCCAAATTCTGTCAGTAGTTTTTCAATTCACACAGCATTCTTCCTGAACCACAGCAATGAAGGAAACCCAGTCTCACCTAGTACTTACTGCCTGTTTTTGTGAATGGGGCAGATTAGGCTATGGTTTAGGTACACTCTGCTTCATCAGTGAGGAACTTACTATTCATTCATCCAAGTTCCAACAAAAATATGTGGCCATAAACCAATCACATTTGCTTCAAGACTGAAGCCCATTTTAAAGTCCAAGTTTCTAGTTATTTTGTTCAAGACCCCTTTGACTTATTCCATATCTCCAATTAATCTTGACCCACCACCAGCCCACCTATGAAGTGTACCTTCAGTATTTATAATTCTCTATATTCAGCTCAGCTTAAAGGCTCAAAGGGCATTTTAAACAGGGTAATTGAAGACAAATGATACTATTTTCTTGAAATGATGCAAATCTTCAACATTTGAAAAGTTTACTGAAAACTTTTATTGTAATCAAAAAGTGACATAACGGGTTGTAATGAATTCAGCAAATCATTCTGCTGATATTTTAGAACTGATACCAGCTTTTGCCAGGCAATTAAAAAAATTCAAATGTGAAAATTTCACAGTACAGTAAACTCCACCCCAACTAATTAATGGTGGTTAAAAATAATAGGCCCTAGCAAAACCTCTCATGTTACATGGTCACAACTCACAATTCTGTACAAAAGTTCGTGTTATAAAGCTCTGATGTAAAAATCAAATAATCAAGCAGCAATATTTTAAGTGCAGCAAGGGTCTTCCATGTCATTATTTACAAGGCTTGAATCTCTTTACATTATAACAAAATTTAATACAGATGACTTAGTAATTAAGTCAATTAAAAAAATCTGTCCTTTTACACAGTGACAGATTTCACTTTTTGGTCATCTTTCTCCTTCTCCTTCTCCTTTTCTTTATCTTTGCTTTTCTTTGACTTCTTTTTCTTATGTTTGTGTTTTTGGCTTTTTTCCAATTCTACCTCAGGGCCTGCATGCTTCTTATGCTTCTTATGCTTTTTATGTTTCTTGTGCTTCTTCTTTTCCTTCTTTTTCTTCTTCTTCTTGCTGTCCTGACTTTCCACTGAGCTGGCACTGCTACTGTGACTTCGGGTCTGACTTCCAGAAGGGCTATGACTTCTACTTGGACTAACACTAGGGCTGCTTTGACTCTGGCTCCTGCTTATACCCACCTGGCTGACCACTGCTATGTCCAGGCTCTCTTTTGCTTTCTCTATCGTTTTCTCTTTCGGGTCCTTAGAAATGTTTGTGGAAGTTTCCTCTTCTTTCACAGATATGTTACTTTCACTGTCACTCTCATTATAGTCCGGTTCAAAAGCAGCCTCGTCAGTTTCTCTAGTTAAGTCAGAGGAAAGTCTAGAGGAATGGCTTACCTGGGGTTTAGGCTTGACAGTATTCTTGTCAATCTGTACAGTCACTTGCTCCTTTTCAATCTGTGGGTCTGGTGGGTTGGGTATGTAAGGTAATTTACTGCCACTTGACTCTTTATTGTTCCGTGCCTCAGGTACGGACTTCTCTCGATCCTTACAAGGATTTTTATCTACAGGTTTTGTCTCTTCGCATGAGCATTTAGTATCATGAGGGACTTTATAATCATGAGGTTTTTTGTCTCTTGAGGGACTAGAATTACTTTTTTTGGAATCTCCTGTTCCTTTTTTAGGCAACTCCCTGTCTTCCCTTGGCTTATTTTTCTGTCCAGATGCAGAATCTTTATTCCGAGAAGGAGAGTCTTTTCTTCTTGTTACCTCATTTCTTTCATCTCTCCGTTTGGAACTAGAATATTCTCTGTTGTCATAGTCAGTTTTTTTGTCTCTATTGGGAGTAAAGTCTTTATTTGAGGAACCACGAACAGAATCATGCTTATCTGAAGTTCTTGTCTCTTTTGAAGATTGAGACAGACCTTTAAAATTGCCTTGCTCGTTCAGTCGGTCCAAATTATTATCTTTCTCTGGTTGAGTGCTGCTCTTCCTCTTTTCAGGGTTTTCCTTTTCTAACACTGAGTGATCTCTATCTTTGGTTTTCCCTTTTTCACTAGATGCAGAGTTTTTTGAACTTTTGACCTCATGCTGCATAATTTCAAGACTTGCCTCCTTGGTGAGCTTCTGAATTTTCTCTGATGGCTCACTTTCTTTGTCAGCATACTTGACTATAGTTGATGGCTTAGTACTAATTTTTATAATACTAGAAGGTTTTCCTACATTTGATATAGGTTGTGTGGACTTAACATCTTCTTCTTCAGATTCAAAGTCATCTTGATCCCACTTGGACTGAGGAACCTGGATCATAATAATAACATCTTCAGCAGGAGCTGTATTGTCATTATTATATTCTTCCATAGTTTTAATGACAGTTCGCTTTGTATCTGTTTTTTCTTCAGATTTCCGAACAGGACTGCCTCCAGTTGAGCTTGTGCTAAAAAGAATGAAAATATTCAATTCATGAAGAATGTGTTACTAATTATAAAACACTGATCAATATAAAAATGCCAATTAAGTATGATAAATGTGGTCTTAAAAATCCAAATCATTCTGCTCTAATCAAGATATACGTGACAATAAGGGTGTAACTGTACTAAAAACAAACATAGTTCACTCCCAAATCTGCTTTCAACCTTGACTTTAACAATGCTTTTCTTTGAAGACAACTAAAGAGTAAACCAGATTAATCCCTACAATCAGCACATTAGAAACACAGAAAGTACAAGTAGGGATAAAATTAAAGGAAATCACGTCCCGAAACAGTTATCTACATTCCTAGTACCACCGGATTACCTGGAGTAATATACACCCTCCACCCACCCTTTGATACCTGGTATAATCCACGAGAGTCGAGCTGGACCCTTCAGTTCCAGTTACTTTTCTCTTGGCCTTTCCTTTGACTTTTTCCTGTTTAATTTTGCTAGATGTTGACTCCAATTTTTCAGAGGGTTCTTTTGTACTACATATGTTTTCTGTACTTCCAATCTTCTTCCCAGTTTCTCTGTTGAGCTTGATTTTTTTGGCTGGGGCTGTTGATGATGCAATTTTTTCCTTTTCTGGAGTCCTATCCATCTTTTCAACATCAGGTTCCATTTTGCGCTTCGGTGATGGCTTCACTATTTCAGTTCCTTCTAGTTTAGAAATTTTCATTGAAGAAGATTCAAAATCTTTATCCACACCTTTTTCTTCAGTTTTTCTTTTTCTTTTTTCTCCCTTGCTATCAAGTGGTTTATTTTTCTCAGGCTTCTTGACTTTTTCTTCCTTATTGGCTGGCTTTTCTGATTTGATGTCTTTGGAATAATCCTTCTTCACCTTTTCGTCCTTGACTGGCTTTGTCTCCTGGTGTTCTTTTGCTGACTTGGAATGCGTTTTCCTGGGGGTGCCAATGACCTTTTCGTCCTTTTGAGAGGACGACGATGGTTTAGCAGTGTCAGTCTTTGGAGCCTCCTCTTTGGCTTTTTTAAGTGGAGGTTCTGACCGAGGAGATTTCTCACGCTCTCCATCTAGCTTTTCCTGGGGAGCTTTAGCAGGTTTTATGATATTTTCTTTTTTGGATGCAGCAGACCCTTCACTCTTCCGCTTGGTCTTGTCACCTTTTGCTTTTGGTTTATCTTTTTCTCTCTTGTCTTTTTCAGACACCGATTTAAAAGTGATGGATTCTGCATCCATTGGTTCATCCCTAACAGGTGTAGCATCATCTCTACTTGGGAGAACAAATAATGCCTCTGTCTTATTTTCCTCAACACCTGTAGGTTCTCTTGATTTCCTAGAAGACTCTAGTAACTCTGGGTTCAGAAAGCCTTCGCTTTCTTCCCCCTTTCTCCTTTTTCTATGCTTCTTATGCTTATTCCCTTTGCCATCTCCTCCTGGAGCATTTTCACTCTCCTTCTCCTTTGACTTTGTATTATCTTTCTGATTGTGACTCTCTCTAAGGGAGAGCTTTTCTGGATAGCTGCCACCTATATTTCGACTTCTATGACTTTGTCCACCAACATAGTCTTCTCTGCGCCCTCTTGTGAAGGGTGAGTTCCTGATATTAAGAGGTAAAAGTCTCTCTGGAGAAAAGTTCTCTCTGTTTGCTGAGGGTCTAGGCTGTGTTCCAGCAGCATACCCTTTATAATACTTCTCATACCACTCTCTGTATTTTCTCTCCCATTCTCGGTAACGTTCTTTTTCAAATGGGTCTCTAAAGTCAACACTCCTCCCATAATATGCTTTCATGTCATAAGGTGGTGGAACTTCTCTGTATCTATTAAAATATTCACGTTCTGTTTCTCCTTGAGGTACATTACGTTTATTGGGAGACTGTGCCCTAAATGCTTGAGGAGATCTTGATCGTGAATGATAGCGTCTATATGGGGGTGACCTTGACCTAGACCGATGATATCCATGAGATCTAGACCGTGAACGGTAATTGCGACTCTTGCCTCTGCCTCTTCTGGGATATGGAGGTGATCGAGAATAGGAACGAGAATGTGAGCGGCTGAACGATCGAGAGTAAGAGCGTGAACGTGTAGAACCAGATCTTGACTTAGAGTAAGTATATGAACTTCTTGAATATGATGAGCCACTATAGGGAGATTTAGATCTAAAAACAAAAACAAAACAATAATTGATAGTTGAGAAATATATACAAAATAAAACACTTAGATTCTAGCTTTCTTTTCTCACGGTTTCATCTCTTTTATATCAAGGCTCATCTTGGATGAATAAAGAGGCACAATGACCTCCACTGGAATGGAATAAAGTACACAAATCAGAGCGAAGTCTTAACAATTAGAGTGGAGTGCATTCATGTACCGTGAGTCATATGAACTTATTAACACTAAACAAAAAGCCAATTAAATTAAATTTAAATTTCACTTCCTATTTGATTATTTAAGTAGGAGTCCATTTTGTTTCCTGTACTGGTCAGTAGTCTAGCTTTAAAAGGAACCACACTTTAAGTGTAATGCTAAAAAATAAATAAATAAAAAAAAGCAAGTCCTTTCTTTTTTTTGGCAGCACTAGGGTTTGAACTTAGGGCCTTGTACATGCTAGGCAGGTGCTCTACCACTTGAGCCACACCACCAGCCCAAAAAACAAAGCGTTTTAAGAAAACTTCCAGGGTATCTTTATAACTCAGTTTTTCTATCAATAAAGCAATTTGTATTCTATTACCACTTTTGACTACTTTATAATTATACAGGTTAATGTTCCAGCAAGAAGCTGTAGCCTTATGGTAAAAGGGTCCTCAGATATTTGGCTATTCCCCTAATTCTTTTCTTTTATAAACATCTCCCAATTATTTCTACTATAAATAACTTCAAGGGACAAGGGCAATTTAATCCCCATAACTGCTAGTTCTACACAATAGAATTTACACTGAGACATTATTTGGATAAACAGATACTGGGAAATAAGTACATCTCCATTTCTAGAAACCTAGACCGAATCAGAAAGTTTTCATAAGTGCAATGTTATTTATATCCATAGCTAATCCCTGGATATTCAAAGTCCCATTTGTAATTCTGTTGTGAAGGCTTGCAAAACACTAACCTGGAAAATGAGCGCCTACGCTCCTTTTGAATCTTTTTGTATTCCATCAATTCCTTAGCAAAATCATTTGTAAACTCATCTAGCTTGGACTTTTTCTTTTCCCTAGTAAAATAAAGTTAAAGAGTGAAAGTTAACAAAAACCATTTTAAGAAAACTAACAAGACAAATGTAATTAGATCATGAATGAAATGAATGAAATTGCCATTAGTTTTTCACTTTAAAACTATAAATAACTAGGAATCCCTGAGGTTGCTATATGGCTTTGGTTTAAATTTAGGTGAGTTTTCTTGTACTAACTGGAAACACTGGAAAATGTTTCCAAAGATACCTATTTAATGTTATATCAGAAAATGAAAAAGTGCTTAATAATTTCAAATGAAAACACTTACTCTTCTTTTAGTCGTCGTTGCTCTCTATAGAACTCTTCCCTGGACAAAGGTGGTGCTTGTGTTGTTGGGATGGTATTTGAGTGAGCTGTCTGCACTCCTGACGATACCCAGGGTGTTGATAAATTGGCAGGAGCTGGAGGAAACCCTGGAGGAGGGACGCTATACCCAGCAGGAGGTGGCTGGCCAGGAGGAAACTGAGGAGAAAATTGTGGGGGAGGAACACCTGGAGGGAGAGGAAGTGTGTGGGGAGGAGGTGGATACAAAGGAGGCGGTGGAACAGGTACAAAGACTGGAGTTGCTGGTAGTGATGGGCCTTGAGTCCTCTGTGATCTTTCGCTGTGGTGTCGCCCGCGATTTATACTTCTGGAGAAATAAATTCCAAGATATTATTCTCTTAAATTAAATTCATCAGAGACAAGTAGGCTTGTCTTTTCTGGCCAAAATTATTGTCAAACACAAAAACAACGGAATATAATCAACTATTTAACTAGTATAGAAACGTGTGACTTTAATCATTTGTGAATGTGAACTCTATAAAGCTGGGCAAAAACCTACAGTCACAGCAACTCAGAAGAGAAGGTGGTAGGATCACTTGAGTTTGAGTCCCTCCCAGGCAACATACCAATGTCCCAACTCAACTCAAAAGCAACAAAGTAACTTATGAACAAAATCCTAATTTTAGGGTCACTTTAGAAACTGACATTATAAATTCACAGGACTTTTTCTGTATGGAGATACTACATTTAAAACTTCTCTTTTGTGAACTTCAGATTGATCAGCACTCCACTCATTATCATCATTACTACCTAGCATGTCTTTTGAAGAAAGTGACAGGTTCATTTGGCTGTGACATAGTTCTCCCCTGTGTCTTCCAAGACCAAAAGCTTCCATGAAGAAAACCACTTTCTGTAACTTCCTTTTTGAGGGAGGAAGTGAGTGAACACCATACAAAGTAGAATAAATACTAGTTTTAATAATTGTAATCAACAACTAGAAATCTCAATGTTTTTTCTCAAAGGGTTAAGTAAAACTAACAGTGCTAAAGATTCTGAATTGTGCCTCAAAGAAACGTCAGTGGGCTTCTCTTAAACTAAGGGTCCTTTCTGTTATGGGCTACTGGTACACAACAGCAGCAGAAAGGGTTTAGATTGAAGCTTTTTCACAAAACCATGAATTAGTAACTATTACCTTCTTTTAATACATAATCTGGTAATGAAGTAGTAAACTCACAGTCTTAGTAATTCTCAATGGAGCACTAAAAGATACCGTTAACTTTCTTTTTTTTTTTTTTCCCCCTTTAACATTCTTATTTATACAATTTTGGTGGTCCCTCTGTCCTAGTGGCAACTATGACCTAGACAGTAAGACCTATAGCTTACTTCTTGATTAACAATGTTTTTACCTGCTCAGGACAGAACCCCTAACAATGTCCTTATCTCTTCTTTTGGAAGAGAGAAAGTGGGAAAAGACTGGGACAGTTGAGTCTGAAGGAGAATTAAATGCAATTATTCTTCACATGTGGGAGCTGAGGTAGCTCCTTTCATTGCCAATATTCTGCTCTGTGCTGATAGGGAGGAAGTAATCACTGGAAGGCGCATAGAAGACGTAGCCTTAAAGGCCATGTTTAAAATGTTAATGTAATTTATGCTTTCCTAAGTTTCTTAAGGACAACTATTGAAGACCTGAGTGAGAGTAGTATGATTCCTTGTACCATTGCTCTTTTTAAATTTCTCTGTACAGTTTCAGTGTGTCATAAGATTACTGCTTCCAAGATTGCTAGCAAGGCCTACCTGTAGCAGCTTCTCTCCCCTCTTCTAATTTGTTGTGGTGGAGAAACCAGATATCCGAGCTTGTTGGAACTGAGCAAGGGAAAAACATAAAATAGCTTGAGTATTTCTCCAACTTCAAGGTATTTAAAGTGTTCTGAAATATATTTTCTACTCCCTGAATATTTAAACTTGAAGATAGAGATCTGAGTAAATACATTTACTTAAAAATTTTTTTCCTCATTAAGTTCTAACAATTAAAACAATATATATTGTCTGCACTACTATCATTTTATATGTGTAAGAAGGCATAACTACTTCAATTCTATAAATAAGGAAAGGGAATCTGAGGAAAACCACATGCCCAATCATGCAGCTAGTGAATGGAGGAACTAGGATTCAAACCCAGCTCTGCCATCTCCAAATCCCACACTTTTTCCACTAATGTCTTCTGTTACTCTCTTGTTTAGCATATTTTCTCTGTAAGATATTTCATCTTTCAAACCAAAAGCTCAAAGTATCTGAATATAAGTCTCACAGAAATAGCTGTATAAATTAGGAACATATGAAATAAATTAACTGATTTTTTTATGGCATAAAACATCCCACAAAGATCAAAGTTCTTGGTATTTCATGGGAGAAAAATCACATCCTATAGATTTTATTTATTTGTTTCCTTTAGTTCTAGGGTTTGAATTTAGGGCCACAGGCCTACTAGGCAAGCACTAGTTGAGCCACACACCCCCAGAACATCGTGTAGATTTTAATATGCAGTAAGACTTTATTAATTCAGATATTATTCAAAATGAGGAAATTTGTGTGTGGTAGACTTTAATTTTAATATGTATTTACTAAAATCAAATCCTGATCATCCAAACTAAGGATAGGAAAAAAGCAAGTTAAATGAAACTTATTTTAAGTATGTAATCACTTATCTACTCACTAACTGAGGTTCTGTTAAGATCCCCATTTGTTAAGACATGAAAGCAGAAAAGAATTTACTATTTTGTATTTTGGCAAAGAGTTACAAGTTGACCCTTAATGTGAATTTGGACATGTGCATGGCTCCACTTATATGAGATTTTTTTTTTTTGAGATTTGCAGTAATTTAAAAAAACTCGTCAACAATACAGCATAGCTTAAAAAATATCAAAATATTAAGAAAAGGAACATCACAAATGATAAGTCTATTTTATCATTTACTACCACATAGACAAATCAATTAACCAAAACTTATGCAAACACACCATATACACTGTTACTTATGCAGTATTAAATCATAATGGTATGAAATTAACAGTAGTACATACTGTGCCCCTGTAATTTTGATGGCACCTTCTGCTGCCGCTGCAGTGAGCTCAAGTGTTGCAAGTATCCACTTAAAACACCATTGGTGTGGTGGTAATTACCTCTATGTGAGCAATTTGTCTCCAGTAAACTGTGTGTCACTTATTTTTCACTATATATAATACATACAACAAAATGTGTGTCAAAGCCAGGTGCAGGTGGCTCAGCCTTCAAGTAGCTAGGGTTATAGCTATGAAACACTGGCATGTGTTCAGAAAATAATTTCTATCTGTGTGAAGGTTGTTCAAGGGTCAATTATACTCATTCTTTTAGAAAATGACTTCTCATATAAACTTGAATTTGTAACTTTACCTAAAAACTGTATTATCACATAAAAGTATATATATATTTTTTAACAACAAAACCATTCAACACCCTGAGTAATTTCTAATTTTTTTTTTTTTTTTGTGGGACTGTGGTCTGAACTCAGGGCCTCACACTTGCTAGGCAGGTGCTCTACCACTTGAGCCACCCCTTCAGTCCTTCTAATTTCTATTATCTAGTTCAAAAGCAATTATCTGAGATTTATTCAAAATATACACTTACTGTTCCCAACCTGGCCGACCACCACCCGGACGAGCAGCATTTATTCTTACTGGACCTTACAAATAAAATATAAACAAAACCAATATAAATATTTGTATTAATTATATTATAATCAATTACATTAATATTAACATATTACTTAATTCTGTTATTAGTAGTAAAACTAAAATTGTATTTTAAAGGAAAAATGTCTGAATCCAAATAAATTTACTCACCAGTTGTGGGGATCAACTGTCCATGTAGTAATGACTGTCCCAGCAAAGATGGGGTTCCAAGTACAGGCACCTGGTAACCCTTTAGGAATAACAACATATAAACAGGGTTTAAAAAAAAAAAGTTAAAAATAAACCACAAACCTACTGAAAAGCTACATTTTGAAGCCCTTAGTGTTTACCTTCTCTTCCATGAGAGCAGTAATTGCAATTGAAGAGGTTCCCTTTGAATGTTCTGATGCAAGGGCTGCAGCTGGCAATAATTTATTATCAGAATCCCTAGAAAACATAATTTGTAGTACATTAAAATGTCATAAAATATTGAAGAGTAAAAATAACAGTGGACAGTAACTTTATACATCATCTATATTAAAATGAGTTAAAGACGATGAAGTAAAAAAAGAAGGAACTGTCGTAAGTACCATACATAATACATATGAGACTACCAAAACCATAACACTTCAGAAAAAAAGAAAGTATGAGCTATATATGAGGACAAGAAAGAACACAAGACAAAGTTTTAGAACTGAACGTGGTGGTGCATGTCTATAATCCCAGCATTCAGGAGGCTGAGGCAGGAGCACTGGAGTTCAAGGCCAGCCTGGGCTACATAGCAAGACTTGCCTCCTTCCATTGCACCCCCAACCTCCTCCAAATAAAAAAAATTTAGTTCTCACTCTACCACTCACCTTATCCCCAATATCAACCAAATAAAAGGTAAAACTATACCAGTGGGATTTCTTAAACATATTTATAGGTATCCCATTCTAAAAATTTTGCTTCAGAATCTCTGAAAAGGGACCCTGACATCTACTTTTTAAAAGCTGGTTAATTTTTTAAAAGAACAAATGAGCCTTTAGATTCCATGGTAAAGGTTCTTTTCATATCTGAGGTAACAGGATTTTAGTCAACTTTCACTATTCTCCTAGATAATTATGCTCCAAAACAATTATTATTTCTGACTTCTTTACTTCCATCAACGCTTTAACTCCTCCTCTCTACCTATTCAAATCTACTTTCCTAATACCACTATGAAGTAAATTCTCCTGCCTCTGACTTGCAAGATTTTTTAACATTTTATTTATTTTAACACACATTTATTTATTTATAACACTTAATACGTAACTTTATTTGCTAGCAACTTTGAGTTTTTAATCCTGGGATGTGTAATCATTATCTTCCAAATGACCCACATTCACTTGCCTCTTCCTACAAAAAGACCAAGTTTGTTCTCTCTCTCTGCCTCACCCATCTCCCTTTATTTTTAAAGACAAGATCTCACTATACGTAGCCCAGGCTAGACTCAAACCCTCCGATTCTCTTGCCTCTTTCTGACTTCCAAGTGTTGGGATTACCAGGTATATGCCATTACACCTGGTTAAGACTCAGTAACTTCTTACAAGTCATCCTAACTTACTGAGTACAGTGGCCCACTTAAAAAAAAAAAAATTAAGCAATATACAAGAAAAATCTATACCACTGACTCCACTGTTTTCTAGCAATGAGAGATAACAGACTTACCGGAAAGGTCCATCTGCTTTTTCTGAATGGACTGATATGGATACTGTTGCAGTTATATCAGGCACAGGAGCTGGAGCAGAAGATGGATTTCCAGGCACAGAAGGCGTCAAGGAGGACTGATTAGAAGTTAATGAAGACAGAGAGGAAGATGGGTGAGCTGACGAAGATGTCACTGGAATCATCAGAGGATCCTGTTGTCTTGATATTGGAGATCTCATCAGAGGTTGCAGGTTCCGCTGAATGAGAGGTCTCGGAGGTGGAATTGGGGGTGGTGGTGGAGGTAACTGTTTTCGTAGTCTTTTTGTGTAACCAGTTTCATTTTTGAAGTTATTAACAGCCTACAGATTCCAAACACACAAATGCAGAATATGTAACATAGTACTCACTCAAATTACAGTTGTCAGTGAAAATGTTAAACTTTTTTTCATAAAAGGAATACTAAGATGCTACCTGTCGTAAAAATTTATTGGCAATTAAAGCATCAGGAGAGACATCATTCTGATGACATGTTGGACATGTATGTTCATCTGATTCCAAGAGTGCTGTTCTTATACCTATGTAGGATAAGATTTTCATATTAATAGAAGCATAGGAGGACCTCTTTGTAGATGAATCTAAATGATGGCCTATACCTATCTGTTATATTATTGCTTTCCAAGCACAGAATGAATCACTTCTTAAGATTAAGGAATCTGAGTAAGTATAACCTCTGGCCTCCAAGCATGCCTCTGCTCAACTTTTTTCTATGATCCAAGCTATTACATTAAAAAGTCACAGATACATCTAAATAAATGTTGAAACAGAAAGAAAAGGCACTCTTTTCCAAATAGTCTTAGTTTAGCTAAACAATTAGAATATTGTACCCCAAATAGAACCAAGTCTAGAAAGAGTAACAAGAACTTTACATGGCTTAAGGGTTTTTTAAAAAGCATCAAAAGAATACCACATTTTGAACAAGACAGGTGTGGTGGTATCCTGTAATCCCAGCTACATGGGAGGCATAGGCAGCAGGATCATGGTCCCAGGCCGGCCTGAAAACTAACCTAAAGCAGAAAAGGCTAGAAGTATGGCTCAAGTGACAGAGCATCTGCCTAGCAAGCACAATGCCCTGTGTTTAAACCTCAGTACTACCAAAACACAAGCACTGTTCAGAAAAGGAAACGAGATACCTATAGCACACCAAGTAGGAGTAACACTAAACTGCAGATTCACTGATTATGCTTCCATGATTGGTTTGTTAAATCCAACATATACTCTGAACCACATCTTAACAGACCTCTTCTTGACCTGGTTCTTCAATGAAGAGGCATGAAAATAAAGATTTAGCTCCCCAAGCTATCTTTAGAAGTTAACAAAACAAAATACCACAGCAGGATTAAGCAGTGAAATTTTTAGATAGGAGCATTTTTTTCTAGGTCAGAGAAATAAACTTAAGGTACATGGCAGGAAAAAATGATATAAATAATTTTAAAAAGTCACAACCACATGACATTGCTGGGTACTTATTATTCACAATCTAGAAAAGGGTTTTAGGTACCACTTAAAAGTATTTCCTTAATTACCTAAGAGCCAAAAGGTTTTTTAAAAACTCTATATACCATGTAAAACACTTAGGAAGCAAAAATTCTCTATTTAAAAATATCTCAAGGGCTAGGGATGTAGCTCAGTGGTTTAGTGTTTGCCAAGCATGCATGAGGCCCTGGGTTCCATCCCCAGCACCACAAAAATAAATAAAAACAAACTCCCTGGTATAGTTACTCTGATTGAACAAAAAAAGACTTCTCACTATTAAATAACCAATAGACACTTAAGCAATTTGTATTTTTATAAACAATGTTGTTTGAGAGCTTTCCCAAGCAAATATTAATGTTCTAAAATAAATGTCTTCAAGGGCTCAATATCTCTTACATTCGTCACAGTAACTGTTTCCACAGCAGGGAATGACAACAGCATCTGTCATAATGTCTTTACAGATGAGACACAACAATTCATCAGGGATAGGATCGTCTTCTTCTGATGAAGAAGATGGTTCCTCCGGCAAAAAGGGTGGTTTCTCTTTCTTCCCAATTGCATATGCTTCTCTGTAAAAGAAGGTTTGCAAGTATTTTAAGATATTAAGAAGGCAAAGTAGTCATAGTTTACAATTTACTTTAACATAGTAAGATCATGTGATCTACTATAACATAATAGGATCATGCAATTCAGCGTAGTGCCAATTAGTTTAGATAAGCGTATCTTCCTCCTAAACAAATATGCACATCCTCCTCCTAAACAAAAAGACACAGAACAGCAGTCCAAACAAGTACAACAAAAAGAAATACTATAAGACTACTAAAAGGATCTTAGAATCCCTAATTCAGGTCACAGAGGAAAAGCAACATGTTTAGTACCATAATGTTCTATTTAGGTGGCAGACAGAATTTGAACTTAGAGAATACGCTAATAACATTTTAAAAAAACAAGTAACAAAAAAAAATGCCCCTCCATATTCCATTTCCAAAACAAAAGTGACAGGCTGAATGTTCCAAGATGGAAAATTAAAATTAGTACTAACATTATACAACTAAGGGGAAATAGTTCAAGGGAAATATCACCACACAACTAAGTGTCAGAATGAGATTCCAAAACCAATGATCTACATATAATTGTTACTTTGATTAATCTATTTATAGTCAATTAAGGAATATGATTTAAATGATCAGAAGGTGTTACGAACGTATGAAGTAACACCTTGTTAGACCTTCTGGGTCCATTTTTTGTACAAATGCATTTTAGAAACATTGGGTATTCAGCGAATTAAAAAATTTAAGGGGAAAAAAAAAAAGTCAGGCACCAGTGGCTCACACTTGTAACCCTAGCAACACAGGAGGCAGAGATCAGGAAGATCTTGGTTTGAAGCCAGCCTGGGCAAATAGTATGTGAGACCCTATCTCGAAAAAACCCGTCACAAAAAAAGGGCTGGTAGAGCAGCTCAAGGTGTAGGCCCTGAGTTCAAACCCTAGTGCGCCCAAAAAAAAAAAAAAAAAAAAGCTATTTTACCACTGCTTCCTTCTACACCCCATCTCTGCACTCAAATATGCAATCCAAGGAAATTCCTAGAGAAATCCTTTCTATTTCACTAGGAACAGTGTGTTCATCTTGATGCTGAAAATCAAAGAATCTCGGCTACACACAGTAGGGTACCTTAGGTGTGTTATTTGTGTTGCAGTTGCTCCATAGACATCACCACGATTCCAGAAATAAGTATCAATTTGCTTATGCCCCATTGTTCCCAATTTGTGAAAGAGGAGTCTCCCACTGCCCAAGAGAGAAAAGAAAAGAAAAGAAAAAAAAAAAAAAAGAACAGAGGATAGAAAAACAAACAGAAGAAGAATCTGAGTTGTTTTTCAGTGGTGTTAGTGGAGAGGGTGAAAGTTTCATTTACATATCTGGGCTCCCATCTCTCCCCAGTATCTGTTGTGTGTCTGACACAATGGGCTTTTGCATTTCAGCACTCAAAAGCAATGAAGTTAATTAGTTAGGGCTCACAGAGGAAGTTAACTCTTCCAACACAAACTTCTATTCTTTAAGAATTTCTACATAATATAGATGAAGCAGTCTGCTCTTAGAATGACTGTGAAGTTATCAATTTCAACCTAACATTGTTTGGAAGTATCTATAAAATGTCTCTATCAGAAACAGTGTAACAACTGACTGCTCTAAGATGAACCACAAAAACACAGGATGGTAACTGATAAAAAAAAACCAAAAAAACATAGATGGGGTGAAGCTGAAGTGAACAAGGTTGGGAGCTTAGGAAAAGTCCTTATTTATGAACTCAAACACAGTATTTATACTAAAGTACATATTAAAAAACCACTGTATCCTCTCAATATCATTCCATAGCATAAATATTATCATCGCCAGTTGCTCACTACACTACACTATACTACACCATATTTGTGCTTGAAGCTGAAAGAAACACTGCTCTTTATTAATTTTTCTCGTTATTGAGAAATGGACACATATTTCTTAGGGAATGCCTCTTAACTTCATGGTTTCCTAGATAAGAACATCTTGTTCTTATCACTTCCAAATAAAAAACTGAGGGTTCAGGACAGAGAACCTAGAACCAGTCTGAAGGAATATTTAGTAACATATATGATGTGAGTTCGCCAGTGTTGAAAGCAGTCGAAAAGGCTAATTAGATATATTAATTAGTAAGCAGATAAAACGGGAAGTTATCTAGTTGAACCATGCCACTAGATTTTCATGTCTGTTCCTTTGTTAAAAATCAGGGAACATCCGACAACACATGAAAAACAAGCGCTAAGGTGTTTTCTAGAGCTATAGTTGATCTGAACTAATGGTTACAAAATAAATTCTACTTTAGAATCTTAAAACTACATGGTATAGTCATTCCTCAGTATTTATGTTTGGCACTTAAATTAGCTTTTTTCTTGGGCAGCGGGGTGTGTTACAATAGTGTGAACCCAGAGCCTCACACTTGCTAGGAAAGCACTCTTAACACTTGAACTGCACTCCCAGTCCTTTTGTTTTTATTTTAGTCTTTGAGACAGGGGTCTCACTGCTACCTTTGCCCTATTTGGTCTTGAAGGAGATTCTGTCTCTACCTCCTAAGTAGCTGGGGTTAGAAGCATGTGCTACCACACTTGGCTTGCAGAACATTTATTCTTCAGCTCATTTCTCAGAATGACTATATCTGTCTTATCCTCTTAGGAAATGGAAACAGCATATGTAAGATCATGTGGGAGCATATATGAGAACGAGAAAGAAAGCAGGGAATGACAGAAAAAAAGGAAAACTTAGAAGACTACAAGGGAAGTGGCGCTCACTGATGACAAAAGTCCCCAAGTCCATTTCAGATTTACTTTAAATGGAGCAGACTGCAGCTTTGCAATCTAAACACAGAAATACAACATGTGCAGATTAACAGTTCTGGTATAACAAAGTTCCCGAGAAATCCAGGGAGCCAAGTTACAAGCCCAAGATTAAAACACTACGCCCTAGTACTGACTGTGGTCTCCACAGATCACACCTGATTTGCATACTTACGCATCTATAGTTGGTATTGCATATTTTCCAGTGTTGGTAAGCATTGCACCTTTCATGTTAGGATCTTTCACTTCCATCATAAAACTTCTGGGAATTCCAGTGCTCTTTTTAATCCTAGGACCAGATTCAAAGTTCTTATCCTATTTGCAGGGAAAGGAGGAAAGGAAGAGAAAAAGCAGTCATTTCTATGTAATGTTAGCTAACTCAGTGCAGGTCTCATTACTTATTCATAGTACTTTATAGATGATCTCATTTAATTTTCACATTTGCCACAATGGTAAGTACTAGTAGCATCTCCATTTCAGAAAAAGTGTGTTTAAGTGAGCTCTAGTAAATGGCGAACCAGATTTTAAATCTATCAAATCTGGCTCCAGAGGTAGTGAGTGTTCACTTGCCATTTTAATGTAGAAGGTAATTTTTACCAAGAAAATAGATGGCTAAGAAATAATTCTAAGAAAAGAAAGATGTACTGTAAATTCTACTTTAGACTTACCCCATTTGTTGGGCAATTCTTAATATAATGGCCAGGTTTACCACAACGGAAACAAGTGTAAGATGGAGGTGGTGGACCTAGAGGTTTCTTCATGTAACTGAAAGGGGGAAAAAAAATTACATGTACACAGGTCTTTTAAAAAATAATGATTATGACTGGGGGGAAAACCCACCCCAAAATCTCCTATCAGTATAAAATATTTATGAACTTACTTGATTGGGTCGTATTCATGGCCAGATTGCGACATCATTGCTTTAATTTTATCTTCTTCAGAAGCATTGGCTTCAGCCAGATTGGCAGTCTGTTTAACAGGTAATTATTTGACACACACATTAGAAACACATTTAAGACCACACAGCCAAAGACAACACCACTCATCCTGTAAAGAGCAGTCTCTAAACTAACCCTGCATAAAACAGCTATTTACATGTATAACCTGGAACAGGCACTGGGAATTCCTTAGGTCATTATATGATGTCTGGGTGTTTGGGAGGCTGAAGAAAAGTCTTTCTGAGGGCACTCAAACCTTAGACCCGGTTTGTACCTTACATTAAGATTCGTACACTATTGCTCTGAGAGCTAAAAGCTAAGCTTAAGTGAGAAGGGAAACACTTGATATTCTTAAACCTTAAAAATACTTCAAGTGTCACAACATTTGGGCTGCAATTCATACTTACAACTCGGGAGGCAGGGGCAGGGACAGATAAATGAGCGTATTACACAATAATTACAAGTCAGAGGCACTTTAGGTAGTGGAATCAGTTTCAAATTAAGCACACAGGATATGCATTAAGCATTCACAGTTTTAAACTCAACGCTCCACATAAATTTTAGGAACTTCATCTATAAGGTATTAAACACAATAGTATAGGTATAAGCAGGGTCTAAGGGAGTGATTTCTAATAACCTGAGCCCTCAAGCATCTAGCACTCACATCAGCCACTCACTGGGTGTCATCTTTACATTCATCCACAAAACAAGCAACCAGTTTTAACATTTTATTGTAATTTTATATACAAAGAATGCTTAACATTAACAGAGCTTAGAACAACAGCAACATTTACAGAAAACTGGATTACAGATGTTAACAACTAATTTGTTTGAACCCAAACATTACTTTACAAATAGATTTTAAAAAATAATGAATCTCCCAAACCTCCCAAACTCCTCCCCACAAAGGAACAATGGTAGGAGTAGACCAAAACTCAATTACGGTCCTTACAGTACATAAGAATAAAAACAGTATACTATAAGCTGCTAGAAGTGTTAACTCTATGCTAAACCACTCTGCATTAGAAAGTTATAAAATAGGATCCTTTTTAATACACTGTGTTTTACAGTGATCAATTTTAATGTTTAGTTTTCCTAGGACAAGAGCTTAAAAAGCAATTTTTTTGTTACTAGGACAGCTTTGGGATACATCCTAAGAGAAAAGGATACAACCTGTAACAAAGTCAAGGACAAGGGAGGGACAGCACTAATGGAAAACCCATCTTTTCATGTATCTTGGTTGCTGAATTTGATTTCACATTTCTGACAGCAGGGAAAAAAGAATTTTTGGAAAACTGGACTTTTTTTTTTTTTTTTGGCCCTCAAAAGTCTACCTGTTCTTTTTGTTCTTTTAAAAGCACAATTTGCAAGCAAAATGTACTAAAAATGTGATTAAACGTTTTAAAAAGTAATCCATCACTAGTGCTTTCCCAAACAAAAAGTACACAATGTTGAGCAGAAAATGCAAGCAAATCTTAATCGTAAAACATGGCATATACAATTTCAGGAGGTCACAATATGCCCCCTGTCAAACACACACATTGGATATTTCTGCAAACAGCTTTATACACTTACACAATTCATGTAGTCTGTGTTCAAACAAATTAGGTTGTTTAAAACTTTTTCTAATGCAGACAGACTACAAGTCTACAGCATAAAGAAACAACTGTATCACATTTAAGATATTGACCTTCATAGGATCAATTCAAATATTCAAGAAATGACCAGGCAATCGTCCATGTAAAGGAAATCTTCTGTTTTGGCTGCTTAAAGAAGTCCACATAATATACAGCCAAAACCAGGGAATTCCTCCAGAACTTTCTTAGTTTCCAATGTATAATTAAAATGTATGAGGGGGGAAATGATTTACACATAGCTTCATGTGTTTCTTCTGTCTTGAAGATGAACAACACTCCAACATTATGCTGAGGGTTGACCAAGTGCTCCCCTATCTTCTCAAATCAGCAACTACTCTTTACAGGATAATCATATGTACAATGCTTTTGCAAAATACATCCCCCCAACCCATCTTAAAAAGTTGTTCCACATAAAAGAATATGATGTTAGAAAAACACTTATATTTTCAAGAATATATATATATATATATATACCTTTGTAAGCTGGGCCAGAGTAATAGATGCAGAAGAGTCATCAATCTGTTCACAAAAAATTAAACACACATTCAAGTTCCACACTGAAAACATCTGAAAGTGATCATTTAGCCCCTTAATGTCACTTAATGCTCAATTATTGGGCATTTGCTTTGTTTTAAGCCTAAAAGTGTAGCTCAATCTACTTCACCTGGCCCTATATATTTCATACCCAGTTATAAAGGTTATCAGTTAAGGGGGATTTAATTACAATAAAAAACAGGGTAAAGTAAGTGTGTCACAGAGGAAATCTGTCAAGAGTGGTGACTGAGTACTAAGTAAGAGTTCCATGCCTCTCAATGGTCTCTACATTTGATAATGCCCAAGACAATGTACACTGGAAGGGAGGATAAAAAAGTTCTCATTTCCCACAGTGCCCTTATACAACACTGTAAAGACAAGCAGCTCTTTAATGGCTCAGATAACTGCTTTAATAAATAATGGTACCCACATAACTGCTACCTTTTTTTTCTTTTTTGAGCATGTGCTGCTCAGTCTGAATAAATTTGTTTATTCTCTTATACAAAATACCAGTAGCTTCTTGCCAAGAAAACCAGAGTTTTTATCAAGGCAAAAATGTTAAGCCAAAAAAAACCAAAAAATGTGGAGGAAGGGTGTGTGTGGAGGAAACAAAACCCTGGGGAAAGGATAAATAAAACTGTCACATATGGATTCTAGTATTTGGAAGAGCGTTAACTTAACCAAAAACAGCAAGGATGTATGGAAGATGAAAGAGCTTTAAAAAAATGTATTTGAAAATGTAACAATTTTTTTTCTTCATTTGACTCTAAAGTGATGTTAAAAAGCGTGGGGGAATATCTGTATCATATAATCACACACATCTTAAGCAATTAATCCTAAAGACACGGTTTCATTACAGCTTCCCATTTAATAAGTGGGTTGCTTATTTCACGTTACAGGTTTCTTGAGCATTACTGGTCAGAATTCTTACTTAAAATGGAGAAAAATATAACAAGATGCCTGGATTAAAAAAAAGTTTTCACTGAGTATTAAAATGGACTGGTGGAGTGGCTCAAGTGGTAGAGCGCCTGCTTAGCAAGCCTGAGGCCCTGAGTTCAAACCCCAGTGCTGCCAAAAAAAAAAAAAAAAAAATTTTAAAAAGCAGCAAGACCTAAAACACCAAATAGAAATGTAACGCTTTCAATGATATTCTTAGCCAATGTCCACCACAGAAGGGATTCAATAAACATAAAACTAACAATGGCTAAACTTAAGATACATCTTAGCTGGATGTGGTGGTACACTTTTATTAATTCGAGCAGTCAGAGGGTGAGGCAGGGGATCAAGAGTTTAATCCTTCTGAGCTACACAGTGAGTTTGAGGCCAGCCTGACTCACACTGTGAGAGTCTTAAAAAGTTCCCCAACTTCATCCACCCTCCCATCACAAAAATTCAGGGATTAAAGTTAATTTGACATAGTATTACTGAGATGTTTGTTTAAACAAAAGGTTCTTTACTCCACACTGAAGAACTGTAAAAAGTTTGTAATGCACTAATCCTGCAAAATTCACCAATGGACTCTCACTCTGGAAATAGGTTTTCTTTTAAGAATAAATCTCAAGGGGTAAGTAGAAAAAAAGAAAAGAATAAATACCCTACTTTTATCCAGAATAAATTCGAACCTACTCAGTTTATTTTTAAAAAAGCATTACATTTTATATCAATCAGGAACTACCTAATTTAAGCAACAAAGACTAACTTAAATTGCTGTCAACACAACCATCAATCTATAGTTTCTAATTAACTGTTTCATTTTCGTTTAAAAATAGTCCATTACTTTCCAAGTAAGAATACTGATGATTTCCTTAGAATGAATGCAACCCATTGCATTAATCTTTATATTCTTAACACTTCGATTTAACTGTCTTTTTGTTTTTATAGTGGACTTTCTTGATCTTTCTAACTTTGTCACTCATTTGAGTTGAAATGTACTTTCAGATATGTAACTGGATTTCAATTACATTTTTGCCCCAAATAATCACTAAGCATGTAAATACCTTATAATCTGCTAAGAGGTCAAATTTAGCATAAATTTAGAAAGGTATCCAATCTTGTTTCCTCTCTCTCTCTCTCCATATATATATATATATATATATATATATATATATATATATATATATCTCAAGGTGTTAATAAGTGAAAAATGTTCACAAAGAATGGTTTAAAAACAATTAGGAATTTATATGTACTAAATCATCAATAAAAAGTTATTTGTCAGTAAAATACTATTTAAAAAATCTATACACATTTAAAAAAAAGTCTTCACAGAAAGTGACTGTAGACGTCATGAAGTTTAACCCACCTCTCTACATCTAATTAGAGCTCTCGTTTCTGGGAGCAATGACCTGAAATCCTTTATGCCAATCACACCTGAGTGATATTAAAGGACCAAATAAAATCTAATTCTCATGTCTAGTTAGCAAGAACATCCATTTTTGGTGTACCAACACAGAAGAATGTCTAAATCAAACAAGGCTGGGAAATATGCAAACAGCCATCCTAGATTAGACTCAAATTACCAAAAATGTCCATATATTTACTTTTACTATCCAGAATTTAAAATTTGGTCCAGCACCCCTACTTACTTTTGTTTTGTGAATGTGTACAACCACACCAGTCTCCTAAGATGAACACTATGATTCATGAACATATTCTCTCTCTCTCATCCTGAATGTCAACAAATGTACCCCAAGCAAATAAAGGATGGGGATTAACAAGCTATCTAATGTCTTCATTTCAGTTAATTCTACCTAAAAATAAAAGCTACTTTTTAAAAATATAAAAAAAAAAAAAAAAAAGAGGAAAAGAAAAGAAAAACCTAAATAAGCTTAAAATAAAATGCTTCTTATAAATGTAATACAGACATGCCAGGGAACACACAAGGCTAAAAGAATGTTAACTTTATTTATGAACATGTGATTTGTGTTTATACACATGCTAATAAACAAAAAGGAAATAATTGTTTTCAAGAAATAAAACTTCAACTGAATTAGTTTAAATACTGTATAAAAATGTACTTTATACAAAATGTGTTACATTTACTACTACAGTTACCAGGATAGTCATCTAATTTGGGCTAGCATTTGGATACATAAAAAATCAGTTTTAAACCAATCACCAGCAAAACAGAAACTTGGACAGTTTTTACAGCATTATGCTTAAAACCACCCCCCAAAAACCCAAAAAAACCCATATACCCAAAAAGAGGGAGAAAAAAAATCCCAAAACACTAAAACTTCTGATCTTTCAATCACTGTATTTAGTTCCATGAGAACTAAAGATCATATACTTTAGAGAACAAGTCCAAAGTTCAGATATTCTATGTTATTATGTTTAAGATCCAATTACCCAGGGTTAGTGAAATGCCTCATACACAAAGATCAGTAATATTTAAAAAATATAAAATGAAATAGCAAGCAAAACCCTTGAATTCTAAATGAAGATTTCAGATACCTTGTATTGTGTACAATATCAAGCCTAAGCAGTAAAATGTTTAGAGAACCATCAATTTTACAGAACCCAATTAAGAAAGGTCTGTGTTCTGCAATGTTTCACCCCACAAGTTAGGAATGCTGCTATATTTGAGCTCAAAGTCAAAATAGGGTCACATTTATGGTTAATCTGTAATTATAAAAAGTAAAATGTTACCCTGGTAAAGGGAGTTACCTTTGATAACTACAGCTTTCAATAGTCTATAATTAATGCAGCATTTTAGTATCTTATGAAAAAGGGGGGAAATTTTCAATTTGAACAGATTGGACAGAAGTGTAAGACCTTGTATTAAGTTTTGAAACCAGTATACCCAACTGAATAAAATCATCAAAATCACTGAGACATTTATGCATTCAGGAAGGGGGACAACTTCAGGTTTTTCACTTTATAGCATAGTTGTAAACAAAGGATAAGAGCTCAAAATAGCCAAATAAAGATTAATAAAGCTGCATCAACGTTCTCTGGAAAGCTCTTTTCCATGATGTTTTTGAACTTGAAGAAAGCATCAAACTTTAATGTAAGCTTTTGCATGTTGCTAGTGCATTTTTGAAAGCCATGAGGCAGGGAAAAAAACTAACAAAAACTAAGTGATACAACGTGAAAATGGCAAAATATACACTCCAAACATTTTTTATTGCAAGAAACAAAAAGCACACAACAGCCTGTACATACATACAAAATACTAACTATAGACAGACAGATGTAGAACATGTTACCATGTTCATTAGTGTAAAACCTAGGCAATCTAAAAAGGATCATACATAACTGTACAACACAGTGTCATACAGGGAGAATGCTATCATATTTAATATGAAACAGTGTAATGGGCACAAATTACCCATTTCTACAGAATAACTGCAAATTATGCCACATATATCCATATTCAACTGAGCTGTCATCAAAGTACATTTTATTTACAATATGAACTATGGTTGGGTATTAAGTTCTAAAATGGTTTACTTCACTGCAACATTATAAAGGTAAAAAAGCAATGTGTAGAAAAAAGTGTGAGATTGTGTTTTTACATACTGCTTTTGTAGTTCCCATCACTGGTTCAGTTCGACTTCTAAAAAATAAAACAAAAACTAACATTAGCTGTTTATGAGTTTTTGTACTAGTAAATCTTGATACATATTTCTAGTCACACATTCTGAGGAATACAATTTTCCTTTGGTGCAAAGCTTTAAATACAGTTTTTTCTGAAATAATAAATAAACTACTTTGACTAATCTTTACTACCTTCGAACAGTTTAAGATATATTTGTGGTTTTAAAAAAAAAAAGAGTCGTGGGGAGTTCCAAAGTAGGCATACCTTGCTACTTACAATAAATGCTTTTTGAAAGGTAGTATAGGGACCTTGAAATGTTTAGTAACTTTGTGGTTTATTCCTAGTAGAACAACAAAAAGTATTCTCCAGTTTTTTAATAAACTCATTTCCACACATGAGATTTTCTTAAAGCAAAACTAACCACTGTTAACATCTGTAATTAGGATCCCTGAGAAATTGCTGTGCTCCAAAAACTAATTTTCAAATCCAGAAGGATAGGCTGATGGGTTTTTAAAAAAATGTTTCAACACAATGACCAAGGATTGAACAAGAATTCAAATTCCCAGTGAGATGCAACGTAGTCTGAGAGAATTTTAGTTAAAAAGAGTTAAATGTTTATATAGATTTGGACAATTTGATGTTTAAAAGAATAACCCCCAAATATAATTTTTTTCCCTCATTTATTGGTGGTTTTGGGGTTTGAACTCAGGGCCTCACATTTGCTAGGCAGTTGCGCTACCACTTGAGCCACTCTGCCAATCCTAATAAATTTCTTTACACAGGAAAGAGGACTAGGGTTGAGCTGTTAAATATATAATCTTCACATGATTAAAGTTTATGGTATCTTACTATGGAAAAATATTAGATAGCACATAAAAGGAATTTTTTTTGTGGAAGTACTGAGATTAAAAAAGTAACTTGAGGTTTTCATTTTCTAGTATTTGCTCAACAAACTCCAAGATGTTTTATAAGGCAAGTTTATAACAAGCAAAATTTCTATATTAGGAATTAGCATGCAATTTTGTAGAAGAGGCAATTTATTTTGCCAAATACTTCAACTAATCCTCTCTCAAGTTTCTGAGTATCAGGCCAGGTGCTGGTGGCTCGCACCTGTAATCCCAGCTACTCAGGAGGCAGAGATCAGGACAACTGTGGTTCAAAGCCAGCCCAGGCAACTAGTTTGAGAGATCCTATCTGGAAAAACTCATCACAAAAAGGGCTGGTGGAGTGGTTCAAGCAGCAAGGGTGTCTGCCTAGCACATGTGAGGCCCTAAGTACAAACCCCTGTGCCACAAAACCCCAAAAAGTTTCTGAGTATCAAAAAATCCATGAAAACGTTGTATCTGACATATATATACACATACACAAACATACATATATGTATTACACACACACACTTTTTTAAAGACAGGGCCTTGCAAAGTGAGCCCAGGCTGGCCTAGAAATCACAATCCTCCTGCTTCTGCCTCCTGAATGCTGGAATTATAGACATGTACCACCTCACCTGGGTAATGTTTGTTTTTTTTTAAGGTGTCATTTCATTCATTCATTCATTCATTTATTTAGGGTACTACTGGGATCTGAACTCAGGGCCTCACACTTGCTAAGCAAGTACTCTATCACTTGAGCATTCTACCAAACCCAATGTTCAAAAGTTTTAAAAAAGCACATCGATAAAGTGTAATTTCATACTAGAATGTGGAAATTAATTCAACTATCTTTTATAATTCTTAAAATTATTTAAAGCTAAAAGCAAATACCACTAAGTTCACTTATAATTACAAGAAAAAACATCCAGCTTTAAAAATATGTTGCTATTCAGAAGACATGTGAATCATAACGGGACCTCCAAATGTTAGCATATGAAATGTAACTTTACAAGAAACTAATGAGAAAAGTCTTAGAATACTTGCCAATGAGGTAAAGCTCCAAGAAATGACTATTTTACCTCAATTCTAAGAACATATTCCATTTTTTTAAGACCGGTAAATTCCAGAATTTGTCACTGATCCATAGCAGAATTTGCCAAAATTTTACATGAAGCCACCTAAACTCTTAGTGGAAATCAATACCCTTTAAATAGCCAAGTTGCTGCCCTATTCACGTATTATAGCTTTGCTACCACTATTAAAATTCCAAGATGGAGAAGAAGTTATGGATATAAAGTCTTAATTATTTGTCTCTTTAGTGACTATAGCTCTAGATGATTCCTGAGAGATTGCTGTATTCTTATTCCAATATGGGCACAGAGCTTGTGCCAAGCACTATTTATTTCTGAAAACCTCTATGAGCTAGAGGTAAATTATGGGGGACAGAATCCAGGACCCTTACATACCTACTACATACTGAAATGTGTGGATGTTTAAATGTTTCATAAAATAGCATGTATCTTTATGTAACTTACATAATCTTCCCATGTATTTTAAATCATTTCTCAATTACTTATACCCAGTACAATATAAATGCTATGTAAATAGTTATACTGTACTGCTTAGGGGATAATAACAAGGAAAAAGGTCTACACAGGTCAGGACAGATACAATCATTATAGGCTACTATACAGGACACATGAGCAACAACATAGCATTTTCCCCCCAAATCTTTTCAATCTGTTACTGCTGACACAGAAACCAATAGGGTGTGCCTACTACATTCGGATCCCTGCCTTAGAGAAATCTCAGACACAGAGACTTTAGGTAACTTATCCAAAGTCACACAACTGCTAAAAAACCAATAAATGTACCCAAAACTAAGCCTGACTCCAGATATAGTCTATGGCCTCACAACCAAAGCCCCTTATTGTAAGAAGTGTATGCTTGGATTACTGAATCCTCTTGATGCTGTCAAACTATGTCAAATATGTTCCTGTACAACACACACGTTTTTGTGAAGAAAACAGGCCACATATGGCGCATAATTTTTTCCTAATAGCAGCTCTTCTAACTATAGGTCAAGTCAATTTGGCCAGAAGAAGAAATCAGAAAAAACAAACCCCCATTCTCATAGTCTTGAGAACTGAGAATATAGATCTTAAAAATAAAAACTTTTAAGAGGTCTGTTTTAAAAAAATATGAGGTTTTATAATACTTACATAACATATGTCTTGCTTGTAGATTTAACACCTCCAATAGGAATTCTTCTAACAATTACAGATGAATTCTTAGGAATTAGAGCATTATCATCAGTATATTCTGTAAATAAAGCGATAGAGAGTCAAATTTCTATTTAGGGATTTGAGTATATACCCCAAAATGGGAAAACTTCTTCGACCAATGGAAATTTTATGAGAAATGAACTTAAGACATAAAAGAGCACTAGTAACTATATATTCCTTCAACCTAGATTACTAATACTGTTAGAACAAATATCCAAAGCCTTAGAGGGCTTCTCTTCAAAGGACACCAAATGGTGTCAACCAGGTTGTTGGTTCTAGCACCCCTACTTTGTTTAATTTCAAATCTCACTAAGACTAAGCCATTCCCTAGTTTATTTAGCCAGAAATATTCAACACATAGGCTATGGGAAAAGCTATTATTTTTTACAATGAAAATAGCCTGTCTCCCCTATCCATATTATTTCTGTCCTCACAAAGCTTATTACTGGAGAAGACAGACTAAACATTAAATCATGACAATATGAATAAACAGAAAAGTTTTCTAATAAAGACTGAACAACAGATGTAACTTTGGATAACATGTTGATTCAAAGACAGCTCCTCTAAAGAACCTACATTTGTGGCTTAAAAGAGTAAGAAGCCAGCCAAAAAAACCTGGACGAAGTGTATTTTAGGCAAAGGAAAATGACAAAGACTGCAGAGATGAAGAAAGAAAAGAATGACAAAATATAGACAGAAAGGTACAGCTCACACACATTAATTTATACTTTGTTTCTAAGTACAACAGGAAATCACTGGTGTATTTTACATGAAGTGATGATGATTTATGTTATAAAGAACTATTCCTCTGGCATCTCTGTGGACAAGAGTAGAAATGGTGACTGATAGGGAAGCTGCTACGTAGTCCAGGCAGAAATGATGGCCTGTGTTAGAATGTGGCAGATAAGAAAAACGGACAGTCAGAATGGTCTAGGAGTAAAAGTGACAAGCCTTGCTCATGGATTGAATACTGAGAAGATAAAGAATCAGGCATCCCGGGAAAAAGGAACCCTCTTACACTGTTGGTGGGAATGTAGACTAGTACAACCACTCTGGAAAAAAATTTGGAGGCTACTTAAAAAGCTGGACATCGATCTACCATTTGATCCAGCAATACCACTCTTGGGGATATACCCAAAAGACTGTTACTCCAGAGGCACCTGCACATCCATGTTTATTGCGGTACTATTCACAATAGCCAAGTTATGGAAACAGCCAAGATGCCCCACCACTGACGAATGGATTAAGAAAATGTGGTATCTATACACAATGGGATTTTATGCAGCCATGAAGAAGAACGAAATGTTATCATTCGCTGGTAAATGGATGGAATTGGAGAACATCATTCTGAGTGAGGTTAGCCTGGCCCAAAAGACCAAAAATCGTATGTTCTCCCTCATATGTGGACATTAGATCAAGGGCAAACACAACAAGGGGATTGGACTATGAGCACATGATAAAAGCGAGAGCACACAAGGGAGGGGTGAGGATAGGTAAGACACCTAAAAAACTAGCTAGCATTTGTTGCCCTTAATGCAGAGAAACTAAAGCAGATACCTTAAAGCAACTGAGGCCAATAGGAAAAGGGGAACAGGTACTAGAGAAAAGGTTAGATCAAAAAGAATTAACCTAGAAGGTAACACCCACGCACAGGAAATCAATGTGAGTCAATGCCCTGTATAGCTATCCTTATCTCAACCAGCAAAAACCCTTGTTCCTTCCCATTATTGCTTATACTCTCTCTACAACAAAATTAGAAATAAGGGCAAAATAGTTTCTGCTGGGTATTGAGGGGAGGGGAGAGGGAGGGGGCGAAGTGGGTAGTGAGGGAAGGGGTGGGGGCAGGGGGGAGAAATGAACCAAGCCTTGTATGCACATATGAATAATAAAAGAAAAAAAAAAGAAAAGAAAGCTCTTCCAGACACACACACAAAAAAAGAATCAGGCATCCATTCCTGGGTTACAACTTTAGTAAAAGCTTTTGGAGACATGATGTACTTTTTGAGAAGACCAAGAGGATGAATGGAAGCGATTTTTCTAATTGTTGGACTATACGTAATTTACTTCTGTAAGAGCAGCAACGAGGGAAAAAAAAAAAAAGAAATAAAGAAACAGGGCCTTAACTGAGGCAAAAGGAGCTGGTAAGGAAGTAATTTGAAAATTACCAAAAAGAAAAAAATATGTCACTACTTAAAGAGATGCAAAATATACCCATTCTCCTTTAACCCACAGCCAGACACTAGGGTAGAGCTCATTTTCAATGTTACTATTTGCTTCACTGAAGTTGCTTTGCTCTTCAATTATGTCAAGTTTATGACTTATTTAGGCATTTACACTGAGTATCAGCTTGAGTATTTTTAGTCACAATGCTATTAGTGTTCCCTGTTACAAACTAAGTTGCTCATGCAAGGGTTCTTTTCCTTATGTTCCAAGTAGATGGCTACATCTCACAGGTACCCAATTAGTGATGCAATTTCCTAGACTTAGGCGTGCCAGTATAAGACTATCATCATTATCTTGGATAGTTCACAACAGTCCCAAATACCAAGCAAGCTGAGTCAGAAAAATAGGAAGGGGGGGGGGGGATTTTTGATATTTTAAAAGTTAATTTTAGAACCAAAGTTTAGTGTCAAACATCTGATAATTTTTTGTTTTGTTTTGTCCCTTCCCCCTGTAGTTTTTATTTGAGACTGGGTAGAGATGTGAACTATAAATCCTCCTGCCTCAGTCTCCCCAGTGCAGGGATCATAGGCATGTACCACCATGCCCAGTTTATAAAAAACAACTCAAGTGCATTCATTCACAACAGTTTTCCATGACAACTTGTTATTTCATCAGCACAGTCCTGTGTCAAACAGCACGAAAAGTCCAGTGTCCCGACACCCCTCAAACACATGTTCTGACCTGTTTTCTAACCCCAAAAGTGTCTTACACTTAACATAAATCCTTAACAAGTAGCCTGTTTAACTCCAAAGTTTTGAAGTTAAAACTTACTTCCAAAGTAAGTTTTGATCCAAAAACATAAAAAGCACAGATGGAATAAAAATAAGATGAATTTGAGAAAAGGAGAGTCAGAAAGATAATCAGGCTCTTTTAAAAATACTTTGTACTCAGCTTCAAATTTCTCACACTAAGTTCAGAATGGAGATTTTGGGGGGGGGGTCAGTATAAAAAAAGCATAAAAACAGAAGAAAATATTTGCATATATAATAAAGATCATGTGGGATCATTGTGAAATAGTCTAGAAACAAGCCGGATTCTCAAGTCTAAAACACAGAATTTTGACCCAAGCATCTTAGTTTCATCCAGATTTAAGGGTGCTAAACACAGATTTCCAAAACTGCCAAAAATATTTTGTAGAAACATGGTAAATTAGGTAACTTAAACATTTGTTTAACTCAAATTAAAACGATCCAGTTCAACATTCTCATCTTGGCAATTTCCTCTAAAACTATAAGCATTTATTTTACAACCTTTAATTCAAAAAGATAAATGTTAAAACCAAGTGGCATTTTTATTCTACTGCCTTGTAACACTGAATACTGTTTCCCACAAAACCCATCAAGTAGCTACCCTCTATACTTCTTACCAGTATTTTCTCCCTAATCTGAAGACAGCATAAAATGCACGCTGTCTCCCACAGCTCTTTTCTTGACCAACCTAACATTAAACTTGCTCAGTAAAAGGCCTGGTTTTCTGGGTTTGGATTATGTATATTATATATGTATATATTTCCTGGACTAGAAAAAAATAACAAAGTCACAAAACTCTAATTTGTGAGTAAGATTCCTCCCATCATAATTTACTCCAGTCTAAAAGTTGTTATTTTACTGCTAGGTGGATAAGATGGATAAAGACTAAGGATGAAACCTGCATAGTATATGATAATTAAAATTGCCTATTCTCAAATTTCATTTAGATGATTTTTCCTCTCATTCATAAATACTCATTGATACAAGAAGATGGCCTGTTATTAACTCCAACTACAATTTTAAGGGATTTTAGTGACTTATAAAGCCATTTCTGAACTGTTTGTGACTATCAACAATTTTTCCTCTCCCTAAATAGAGGAACATTGTAGATAATTACAACTACCAATGTATGACACTTAGTTTTAAAAAAGGAAGGAAGCAGATACCACATATTGTTACATAAATTCTTCCTTAGTGAATATTTTGGAGTAGTCATGACATGCCAATACTGCTGTTCCTCAGCCTGATTCAATTCCACTTATATCCGCATTGTAAATGAGAAAACTGGTCTTCTACATGGCCAGCTTCATTCTACCTACCTAACTACAGGCTAAAAGAAAAAGGACCTTATTTCAACTAAAAAACAAAAACAAAACAAAACAAAAACCCATGCCACCCCTTATGTCAAATTTAGTGATCAAAAAATCACCTTAACCTAATTAGAACTTCACTCTTTCTTTACATCCCATCAAATGACTGAACTATTAAAAACCACATATCAGCATTACTATTCTGATTAAAAGAAACCAAAACAAGTTCAGAGTTAGAAAAAGTGTCCTGGTAAATTCCCAATATTATAAAATACTTTCAAAATGGACAAAGAATTCGAAGATTCTAACCCGTGCCTTACTTACATGGTTAGCAGCCAACTATTTTTTCAGTATCCTAGTGTCAAGAATGTCACAGAAAGCCTATCAAGTGCTACCTCAAACAGAACTATCAGTATTTCTGAGCTTTTCCTGAATTGCTGAATTCGAAGACTAACGTGCTAACTAAGAGTTCAACTGCTGAATTTCTGTATTAAACTAATTCTGGACTTTACAAGCCAGAGTGGTCACTGCAGAAACATTTCAAGTTCCAAAACAACTCTGACATTAAGTCCTCAAAAACATTAAAGTGAGGATCCTTCCTCCACAACACAGGCAACTCCAAACTAATAAAACACACGGGAAGAACACTAAGGATTCGCCATTATCTTGGCAACGCTGTTAAGTTAGAAACTGTTAGAAGTTGTATCTACTGCTGCTTTAACAAAACAGGAAACCCTGCTTAAACTCTCCGCCCCTCCTGATGAATATCAAGTCAGAAAACGCCACAAGGCAATCACCCAAAGGACTGGGATTAACAGTCCTCTTCTCTTCCTTCCTCCCCGCCCCCCCCAGTTAAAAAACCATCGAGAAGCAGCATCAAGACTGCCACGTTTTCGGATCAGCCTGCTCCGTAAGACCCACGCGCGCAGCAATCAAACAAGCTAGTTCAACTCCAAGGCCGGCCACTGCAATCCCGGGCTATCGATGAGCTGTGTCCCAAGTACTGGAACGATCACCAACGGCGGTTAGCCCTGGGCCACACACCTCCACCCTGGCCCCGCCGGGAAACCATGTGGCCCTTACCTTCTTTCGTCTGTGCGTTGGTGATCTGCAGGTCGCAGTCGGCAGCTTTCAGCTTCTCTCTCCCCATAATCTGCTTCTTTAAGTCGCAGAGGGAGATGTGGAGCCCATCAAAGGTGACGGTATCATAGTTGAGTTTAGAGGAAAATTTATAATGCACACAGGACATTGTGCCAAAGGACTCCTAAGGTTCAGCGAGGAGACGTGGACACTCTCAATATATGTATATTTATGAACTCAAGAGCAAAATATGTACACACACAAAACACTCAAGAGACACCGAAGGACCCTAAGGCCTCAGATAAATACCCCCCAACCACAAGCAGGGGTTCGTAAGAACAGTAATCCAGAACCCCCCGAAACTCAGAAGCGCTTCATGGGGGAAGGGGCAGGCGGAGGGGGTTGGGGACGAGGACAGGAAAGGGGGAAATCGAGGATCCGCCAACGGGCACGGTGTCACCCGGCTGGGTCCCCCTCGCTCATGCTAAGGGCCGCAGGAGACGGGGGCAGGCGGTTCAGTCAGTAGCGGCCACAGTCCACACGTTAAGAGTCCGGATGACCCCGCGGGGTCAGGGGTCCATGGCGCGGCCGCACCTCCCGGCGGTCTCTCTCCGTGGATGGGGTGACCCAGGCCCCGGGGCCGGCCGCAGGGAGCGGCCTAGGCCCGAGTCCGCGAGCGGCCTCCTCCCGGCTTCCGGACAGACGACCGGCGTCGGCAGCCCCAGGCCCAGGTCCCCGCCACACACACCCTGTCGCCTGCTCCCCGGGGCCACGAATGGCCGCGGCCTAGGCCGAGCCGCGCGGCGGGCGGAGGAGAGGCCTCGTTTCCTTCCTTCCTTCCTTCCTTCCCGGGCCGCCTCCCCCCCGCCGCCGCCGCCTCGGACACAAAGCCGGTGCTGGGCCGCAGCTAGGCCTCGACGCCCTTTTCCTCACCAACCCGGGCCCAGCCCGGGGCCGGGTGGCGTCGGCGGACCCCAGGGACACCGCCGAGGCTCCCTGACGCTTCCTCTCGCCGGATCCTCCGCGCTCCTCTTGCCTTTCGTTCCCGTCGCCTTTCGGCCCACAGCCGCGACAAGAAAGCCCGGAACTGGCCGGGCACCGGCGAGGGCTTCACTGGCTGCCTTTTTGTTTTGCCCCCACCCCCCGCCGCTCTCGGGCCCACACCGAGTGTCGGCGACACCTCCAAGCCAGGCAGTATGGCGGACGCGGCCTGGCTACGGGTGAGCGCCCCACTCCGGGGTCTCTTAAGCAGGAACTGCACGGGCAGCGCGCGCGAGGCGGGGCTGGCGTGCGCGGATAGGCGGGCCGAGGGGCGGGGCTGCTTGCGTCACAAAGCGCACCGGCCCGCCCACGTGACCCCGCGCTTTGTGACTCGAAGCGCGGAACCTGAACTAGCGGGGAGAACGGGATAAACCATCTGCCTGGAAAGGGAGGGGGAGGCGGAGGATCAGGGAGGAGCGGCTCATTGGGCGGTCCCGGGAGGGGTGTCACGTCGCAGTTTTCTCTGCAAAGTGGCGTGCGGAGGGGTGACGGGTTTACTCCCCCTTCTCTAGAGTGCCTAACGACTTCTCCAAATCCTCAGATTAAGTGAACATTGTGGTTGCTATGCCGTAAACTATGGTTGCTATGCAAGCACTCCCTAACGTCCCCTTTCGGCAGACTGGCTACCCTAAACTCTCCATAAGCGAAAATTCAGGAGCGCCCGCCGCCGAGAACTGCTAACCGCCACCGTCACCACCGTCACCACCAGCACCTCCGTCACCACCGGCACCGCCCGCACCACCAGCACCGTCCACATCTGTCAAGTTCTTACTCTGTGCTGGGAAGCACCGGGCTAACTGCGTAATAAGTTGCAGGCCCTGGAGCCAAGTTGTCGGGTTGGAACCCTAGCCCTGGGGCTCTTAGATTTAACTCCTTGGTGCGGGAGTTTATTTGGCTGTAAAATAGTGTTAAAAATAGTACTTGATTCACTGGGTTGTGATGGATTGAGTAATGGAAAACATTTCCGTAGTTTAGGACCATGCCTGGCACCTGGTCGTTCAATGTGCCTCAACAGAGGTATCTGGATAAATGTCAATTTAACAATAAAAACTCTGAATGGTCAATATTAACCATTATCACCAATTTATAGGTAAAGGAACTGACGCTAGCAATCACGCACTTTCTGAATCCGCAGAAGGGAACATCTCCATTGCGGGGACCCGATCCTTTCTATCTATCTAACTATATATTTGGCTGTGCTGGGGTTTGAACTCAGGGCTTTCCATTCTCGAGGCAGGTGCCCTACCACTTGAGCCACACCTCCAGCCCACAATCCCATTTTTAATTACGAAAGCCAGGAAATTTGCCAAAAGACCCCTCGAAGGGTTAAAATACTTTTTGTCTTGCACCGTGGAAGGTTACCGCATCTATAAAATTCATGCATATAATAAATTCCTTAAAAATCATAATTATTGCTGTCATTTGCGATGCTTGTTCCTCATTCTTTCTGAATTTTACAGGCTAGACTCAGAGAAGTTGAGGAGCCCAGAGCAAGATCATACAGCCAAGAGGTAGCAGTTTTTCAAGAACTTCACACACCAAATTCTGACTAAACCAATCATCATGTCAGGGAAGCCTTCCTAAAACCATCGTATTTAAATATGATGGTAATCATTTCAATCCCTTTATTCTTTTTCCTTAGCTCTCATCAACAGCTATTTTCATCCCCTCTTTCCCCCTCACCCCACCCCCACCCTGCCCCCAGTTGAGAACGGGGATTTTATTTTTGCTCTATCCCCAGATCTTGGAACAATGCCAAACATATTAGGCACTTAGTAAATAGGTGTTATTCAACCAGATACCTTTTTTTCCCCCATTTATAGAAATATCGTGGCAATAAGATTTTGACAATTTAAGGACAGTCCCAGAGATTCCAATACACACTAATTGAATCTTTTAATCAGTACTTTTCATGTGTAATAAGTTTCTTCCACTTTTATCTTTGGTGACACACCAAAATTTTCTTGCTGTTCTGTCCACTTCAAGGTAGCTGCTTTTCTTAAAAAATCTCTGTGAATGGGGAGCCTGTCTGCTCCCAGCCCTTGTGCTTCAGGGAGTGCCCCTTTCTCCCTTTCTGATTCTCCCTGCTGTGCTAGATAAACCTTTGCTAGTCTTTAAAAAAAAAAAAATCTGTGAATAAAAGGGGGATAGAGTTGGGCTTGGTGAGTCAGAGGCAGGTGAATCACCAGTTTCAGGCCAACCTGGAGAACTTAAGACAGAGTGAGACAATGTCTCACAAAAAAAAAAAAAAAAGGAAAGAAAGAAAAAGAAAAGAAATAGGGAGAATTACATCTCATGAAAGAAAACTTGGAAAAGAAAATGATACATCTTGATATTCTCACTGCTAAAATGGAGAATCTAAATCTTTTCACAGCATAGGCTAGCTAATCGCTTTACATGGGAAACCCTAATCCAGTCAGAAGATGGCTATGAGCGTCACGCCCCCAGGGTGGGGTAAAGTGGGTCAGAATCCAATCAGAGCAGGAATGTGTGTTCTTGGGAAGAATGCGGTCAATATTACAAGGTGGCCCACGGGTTCTATTCAGCCAAAAGCCTTTACCAAGCTTGGTTCACCCCGGATACTTTTTTTTTTTTTTCTGAGGCAGGGTCTCACTTATGGGACCTCAAACTCGAAATGTAGCCCAGACTGGCCTCCGACTGGAGATCCTTCAGAATGCTGGGATTACAGTCAGGTACCACCACCAGCTACCCTGGGTACTCTTATGCAGACTCTGTCACGCCAATCAGGTTGAAATGCACTCACGAGCACAATGAATACGGGATTTAAGTTGATTAGAGTGACTTTTTTTTTCTTGTAGATGCGGGAGATGGAACCCAGAGACTTAAAGCATTTTTATGCCAGGCAAGCACTTTACCAACTGAGCTATATCCACAGCTCCTACTGGGTTAATTGATTCAGTACTACATCTGGTCCATTTCTTTAAATTCCTTTACTAACTTCAATTTTGTAGGTTTTTAAAATTTTTTGTAGAACTGGGGTTTGAACTCAGGGCTTCATTCTTGCAAAGCAGGCACTCTACTGCTTGAGCCACACATCTAGTCTATTTAACTCTGGTTGTTTTGGAGCTGGGGGTGGGGAGTGTCTCAGGAACCATTTACCCAGGCTGGCCTTGAACCAGCATCCTCCAAATCTCAGCCTCTCAAGTAGCTAGGATTATAGGTGTGAGCCACCAGCACCCGGCTTGTAGTTTTCTTTCAATAGTACAGAACTGTTCTTCCTGCCACTTCTTCCCATCCCCACCAAAAATGTGAAAAGCTCTCAAAATAGCATTTTTAAAAACTGTACCTACAATGAATAAAAAGCATCCTTGCCTGAGATCCTAACAATGGAGCATTTTGGAGCTCCCAGCTCCTGGGATTTCAAACTCCTGTCATTTTCAAGCCTCCTGACCCTCACACCAGTGACCACAGATCAGTAGCTATTCCTAACTAACTTCCTGGTGCCAAAATTTCAGTTTGAGAGAACAGAACTCTGCCTGTTCACTGTGCTGGGACACCACTCCAGCTCAGGATGTTAGAGTGACGTCTACTCCACCAAGGCTGTGATATAATCTTAATTTAATCAACAGTTTAATTCTACTCCTGGTCTCTTTGCTCAAACTCACAAAAGCTCCACATGTCCCTCACATCACCAGCATATCTTTCTCTATGGTTGCCTCTCTACTTTATATATTTACTATTTTGGCCTACAAAATGTTTTGCATTTTTATGAAATAAACCCCATCTATTAGCCAGGTACCTATAATCCTAACTACTTGGGAGGCTGACAGAGGGAGGATTGCAGTTCGAGGCCAGCTCAGCAAATAGTTCACAAGACCTCATCTCCAAAATAACCAGAATAAAATGGACTGGAGGTGTGGCTCAAGTGGTGGAGAGTCTGCTTTGCAAACATGAAGCCCTGAGTTCAAACCCCAGTTCCACCCTCAACCCCCACACAAAAAAGTACTTAAAATATAAAATTAATTGAAAAAAACATATTTTTCCTTCAAGGTTTTTGCCTTGCATGCTTGGTAAAGTTATTCCTAGCCACTCAAAACACTTATCTTAGATATTTAATTGCTTATATTTCCTTCTAGTTTATGTATGGCGTTATAATTTTATTTATTTATTTATTTATTTATTTTATTTAGCAGTACTGGGGTTTGAACTCTGGGCTTTGCGCTTACTAGGCAGGTGCTCCATCACTTGAGCCTTAGGCTTTATAAATTTAAATAAAACTTTGTAATCTATTTGAATTTTTTGGCACACAGAGTATATTACAGAACAAAGATCATTTTATCCTACTTTTAATTGGAAAATATATTGTTAATAAAGAAAAAATATATCTATTATGGGTTTTTGTGGTATTGAGGCTTAAACTCAGGGCCTTCACCTTGAACCACTCCACCAGCCCTATTTTTGTGAAGAGTTTTTCAAGATAGGGTCTCAGGAAACTGTTTGCCTGGGGTGGTTTTGAACCTTGATCCTCCTGACTTCTGCCTCCTGAGGAGCTGAGATGACAGGTGTGAGCCACTGGTGCCTGGCTGTGTTTTAATGTAAGATGTGTATGTTTTAGGAAGGTGTTTCTATGCACTTACCGCCTAGGTTAAGTATAGATCACCATGAACTACCTCTCCTTCCCTCCAACCAAAAACCTTTGAGTCTTTCCTTCTCTCACATGCTCAGAAAATACCACAGCCTTGACATTTTGCTTTTTTAGTTTCTTTGAGTCAGGGTCTCACTATGTAACCCCGACTGGCTTACAAACTCACTTGGTCATTTCATGCTGGCCAAGAACTCGTGATCTTCCTGCCTCAGCCTCCTGAGTCCTGAGATTACAGGTGTGTACCACCACACGCAACTCTTTTGAGTTTTTCCATGTGTAAATGTTTTCCTAACAGTATTTTTTGTTTCAGCTGCTTTTGGACTTGATATGGATAAATAGATTCCTACTGTATGTCTTCTCTGATGTATTTCTTTCATTTGACATGTTTGAGAGAATCATCCACATCATAAATTGTTGTAGCTTGTTGATTTTCCTGGTTGTAAAGTAGTTTATGTGGGATTATATCAATTTACAATTTATTCATCAAATGTTTTCAATGAACATTTGAGGGAATCCTGATTTGGGGATCTTTCAACCTTGCTATGATGAGCAATGTTCTTGTGCATATTTTCTGTTTGTTTCCACAATAAGGACGTGCATTACACTGGGAATTACCTAGGAGAATGAATGAGATAATTGTGCCAACTGACACTTCTACCAGCTGTGCCCATTCCTGTTGCTTCACAACTCTGTCAAGAATTGGAATGGCCAGTCTTAGTTTTTGTCAATCTAATGAGCATGAGTCTATAGTCACTTCTTACTCTTTTAATTTTGTGTGTGTGTGGTGGTGGGGGATTGGGGCTTAAATGCAGGGCTTTGAGCTTCCAAAACAGGCACTCTACCACTTGAGTCACACCTCCATTTCATTTTTCTCTGTTTATTTTGGAGATGGAGTCTTGAAAACTATTTGGATAAGCTGGCCTCAAACCAAGATCCTCCCAATCTCAGTCTCACTAGTAGCTAGGATTATAGGTGTGAGCTACCAGTGCACAGCCTATTTCTTTTTTCTTTTTTCCCTTTGTTTTCCAGCCTGTTTCATACTGCTTAAATTCAATTCCTCTATTGGTCAAGTATTTTTTTTTTCGGGACTAGGGTTTGAACTCAGGACCTTCACCTTGAGCCACTAGCCTTTTTTATGTGATGGGTTTTTTTCAAGATTGGGTCTTCCGAACTATTTGCCCCAGCTGGCTTTGAACTGTAATCCTCCTGATCTCTGCCTCCTGAGTAGCTAGGATTATAGATGTGAACCACCAATGCGTAGCTTGGTCGAGTATTTTTGCTTCTATTTCTTGGCCTTTTGGGGTTCCCTTATGTAAAATGACTATTTGTGTCCTTTGCTCACTTTTCTGTTGAGATGTTATGGGAAGTATCTTCACACAGGTGGCTCCATAGCCAAGGGTTCTGAATTTGTAAATTTGACCAAACTGCACAGAAAAAATTGGGAAAGATACTCATTTCTACTGAACTTGTACAGGTAGTTTTCCTTGTTATTATTCGCTGAACAATACAGTATAACAACTGTTTGCAGCAGGCCATGGTGGCACATGCCTATAATCTCAGCACCCTGGTGACGGAGCAGGAGGATCACAAGTTCAAGGCCAGCCTGAGCTATATAGTGAGACCCTTTCTTAAAAACAAAACAGCACCCCCCAATTGTTCAGTAGCATTTATATTTGTATTAAGTATTATAAGTAATGCAGAGATAATTTAAAGTATTCAAGAGAGTGCACATAAGGTTATATGCAAATGCTACACCATTTAGTAAAAGGGACTTAAGTATCTTTGTTTTTTTGTGGGTCTTTTTTGGCGATACTGGGGTTTGAGTTCAGGGCCTCATAGTTTCTAGGCAAGTGCTCTCATCGCTTTTCTGTGTTTGGTATTTTTCAAGATAGAGTCTCTTGAACTATTTGCCTAGGCTGGCTTCGAACCTCCCTCCTCCTGATCTCTGCTTTCCAAGTAGCTAGGATTACAGGCACAAGTCACTGGTACTCAGCTTATCTTTGAGTTTTGATATCAGTGGAGAGTCCTGGGACCAATGACTACCCAGAGACAATTGTATTCTGGACACTTGTATGTGTTACAGATATCTTTCTCAGTACCCTGGATTTTGACTGTCTTTATGTCGTTCACTTTTTAAAATCAATCAACTTTGTTTTCTAGAGCAGTCCAGGTTTGCAGAAAGAAATGCAAGTGGAAAGCAAAGGGTTCCCATGTACCCCTCCCCCTTCATACATTTTCCGCTCTTTTTACCATTTTGCTTTAGAGTAGTATATTTGTTACAATGGATGATGCAATGTCATTATTAAGTAAAGTCCATAGTTACTCCCGGCTCCCGAGGCTCACCCTGTAATCGTAGCTACTCAGGAAGCAGAGATCAGGGGGATCTGGTTTGAAGCCAGAGCAGGCAAATAGTTCCACCAGACCCTATCTCAAAAAAACCCTTCACGAAAAAAGGGCTGGCTCAAGGTATAGGCTCTGAGTTCAAGCCCCAGTACCAAAAAAAAAAAAAAAAGTTCATAGTTACATTACAATTCTGTCTTTGTGTTGTACATTCTATGGAGTATTTTTTGGTTTGTTTGTTTGTTTTGGTACAGGAGATCTGAAGCCAGATAATAGGAGCTGTACCACTGACCTGTGTTCCTGGCCCCATTCTATGGGTTTGATGAGTGTGTGGTGAGGGAATACACCATTACAGACCTGTTTACCTTTCCCTACCTCCCCACCCCAAATCCCTCCAACTTGTGAGATTTCTGTTTTCATACTTTGGCCTTTTCCAGAATGTCATAGAGTTAGAACTCTACAGTATGTAGCTTTTTCAGATTGGAATATCATCAGAAATTTTTAAAAAATGGCTGGGGATGTAGGTCAGTAACAGTGCTTACTTGCCTAGCACTTGTAGTTCTATCTGGAGCAAGGCAAAAAAAAACCAAAAAAGTTTTGGGGGCTGGGAGTGGGGCTCAATTGATAGAGTGCCTGCCTAGCAAACACAAGGCCCTGAGTTTAACCTTCCCTATGGCCAAAACAAAATTATTTTTTTGTTATAACTTCACAAGGAATTTCTATTCACCCTTTAATTAGATTCACCAAGTGTTATTATTTTGTCCATTCCTTTGATCATTTTTCTCTGTATAAAATAGATACAGGTGTATCTACATTATATAGTCCATAAAACTCTATTTTTGGAGCATTGGAGAAGACTTTGCAGATATCATGCCTTCATTCCTAAAAGTATCCATGTAGACCCTTAATCAAAATCTTGAAATGTAACATTGACATTGAACTGCTTCAGATTCACATCTGCTACCCTCTGACGCCATTCATTTCTTTTTTCTGACCTTTGGTCCAGTCCTGTATCTCACGGTGCCATTAGTTGTCATGTCTCTTAAATTTCCTTTCATCTGTAACATTTTCTTAGCTTTTCTTTGTCTTTTGATATTTTTGAAGAGCCCAGAACAGTATATATATGTATGTATTTATATATATGTATATATTTATATATATGTATTTATATATAATGTATATATATTAACGTGTACATTATATATGTATATTAAATAATAATAATAAATACAGATGTTCTGTCTCTTAATTGGTGGTTGTTTAGTATTGCCTCAAAGTTAGATGCAGATTAAACAATTTTAGTGAAAAACTCTTCTCAGGGGATTGAACCCAGAGCCTTGCTCATGCAAGGCAAGCATTCTACCACTAAACAACACTCCTAGTCTTAATTTTTTTTTTTTTTGGCAGTACTGGGATTGAATTCAGAGCCTTGCACTTATTAGGCAGGCACTTTACCATTTGAGCCACTCCGCCAGCCCTTTTTGCATTGGTTATTTTTGAGATAGTGTCTCATTCACTTCTTGTGCAGCCAACCTGGACTGTAAGCCTCCTATTTGTGCTTCTCTATATCTCTGGAAATGACAGCACATGCCACCACAACCAGTCATTGATTGAGATGGGGTCTCTCAAACTTTTTGCCTGGGCTGGCCTTGAACCACAATTCTCTTCCTCCCAAGTAGCTAGGATTACAGGCATGAGCCACCTCACCCAACTCAGCCTTAGATTTTTTAAATAAGGTTGTATTTGCTAGTTTTATCTTCTACAACATACTTTCCCCCTTTGTAAATAATAGGTAATTCATGTAACTAATAAGTAATTTGGAGGGAGATACTTTGAGGCTTTAAATATCTTACTCATCTTAGATTGTTTGTTGACTACTTTTAGCATCCACTGAAGATTTCTACCTAAATCAATGGTTACTAAAATAGTTGCAAAATGGTGATTTCTTTTGTGATGCTGGGGATCAAATCCAGAGAGCATCCATATTAGGGAAGCAAGGGCTGTTCCACTGAGCTACTTCCACAGCCCTTGGTGAGACTCCACAGAGTCTCACCACGTAGCCTGGCTGTCCTCGGACTCATGCTCTGATCAAAATGGTGTTTTTTGTAAGTTCATCATTCCTTCACAAATTTTGAGTTGCTTGTCTAGATATGCTTTGATGAGTAGAAATTTTACAAATATAGCATTGCCAAATTTAAGCAGACTGTCCTTGTGGTTTAACGTATTTTATGCTTTGTTTAAAAATCCTTCCCCAAACTCTGTCATATGATAACCTGCTGTCTTCTAAATGCTTTCTAGTTTGCTTTGCACATTGAACTTTTCTAGCTAGCTAGAATTGATTTTCATGTATTGTATGAGGTATGGGTTTTTATTTTCATTTTATTTTCCACATATCTCAGTACCTTCTCGAGAAGTCTGTTGATTTCTCATTGATTTTTGTTCTCAAATAATCCATTGCTTTTTGCATTGAAACCATAATAATTTATAGAAAATTACTTTCCCAAAAATTAACCAGGAGACTGGGGATATAGCTTAGTGGTAGAGAGCTGTCTAGCATGTGCGAGTCCCTGGGTTTGAGCCCCAGAGCCACAAAGAAAACAAAAACAAAAAACCAGGTAACCCATACAATTCTACCAAAGGCACCAATTTTGGAATTTTATGTGGATTTTGTTATTCAAGATCAAGGAACTGCAAATAATGGTTCACGATCTAAAACGAGCCCACTTTCTGCTTTTGTATGGCCCATGAGCTAAGAATGTGTGTGGTGTTTTTTTTTGGAGACCGGACTTTCTATGTAGCCCAGGTTGACCTTGAACTTGAAATCCTCCTGCCTCAGCCTCCCTACTGCTAGGATTACAAGTGTGCCCCACCAGACTCTGTTTGATTCTTACATTTTAAAAAAAGGATTGAAGAAAAAAAAATATGGTATGAGTAACATTTACAATCTAGACTTTCACAGAAAAAGTTTACTGACCTCTTTTCTAGATTATTCTTCAATGATTTCATGTTGATAAAAATGACTAACTGAATTGATGACATTTACCAAAATGTTGGTTTTCTAACTATCTTTTATGGTGGTTTATGTCAGATAGGATGATTTTTAACTTTTAGAATATTTTTGCAGCATTATGGTAGACTATGTCGTGTTTTGCCTTTTTAGCATTTTAAAGAATGTTGGATATGTTGAAAGCAAAGCCATAAATTGTCATCAAATGAGCAGATTTTTTTTAAAATTGATGCAAACAATCGGTTATTTCCCCACCATTCATTACTAGCAAAAGTAAGAAGTTTGACAATTCCATCCATGGGAAATGGAGATCAGAGGAATCCCTTACCCAACACTGGTGGGTGTATGTTAGAACAATCATTTGGGATACAATTTAGCATTCTCTAGCAAATTTGGGTGTTATTATAACCTATAAATCAGTAATTCTACTCTTGGTGATACCAGTAAAGTAAGTTTTTTGTTTGTTTGTTTTTTGGCGGTACTAAGGTTTGAACTCAAGGTCTCGAGCTTGCTAGGCAGGCCTTCTACCACTTGAGTCATTCTGCCCACTCTGTCAAGATAAAATTTAACTGGAGTACTCACTCAAAAATTTCGTAGATGCTCTCTTTACTGTTATTATTATTATTATTTTTTTTGGTGCTACGGGTTTGAACTCTTGGCCTTGAGCTTGCTAGGCCCTGGAACCACACCCTCAGCCCAGAAACTCTCTTTTTAATACCAAAAGGCTGAAATAAGCCACATTGCCTCTCAATAGAAGAATGGATAAATATATTATGGTCTATCCAGATAGTGATATATTATCTAGCAGGAAAGATAACTAATACTGCCTTTTTTTTGGAGGTACTGGACCTTGTGCTTGCCAGGCAGGTGCTCTACTAGTCAAGCCACACCCCCATTCCTTCTTGCTTGTAGATATTTTTTTGAACAGGGTCTTGCATTTATCCTGGGGCTAGCTTGGACTTTGATGCTCCTATTTATGCTTCCTGAATAGCTGGGATGACAGCTATAGGTTGAGATGGGGTTTCACAAACTTTTTGCCCAGATGGCCTCAAACTGCAATCCTCCTGATCTCAGCCTCCCAAGTAGGAAGTTATAGGTGTGTGCCACCATGTCTGTAAAAAGATGTCTTAAACATAAAATTCAGATAGTGATTATGTTTGAGATAGATGATAAGCTGGTGAAGCCCCCAGGAGATATAGGTTGGTAATGATCTTGTTTTGGGGTAGATGAGGAGGTTCACAGACATTCATTATTTCACTAAAAATAAACAAAGAAAGCCTGAATAATTAAGCTAAAATGAAGCCACGCACAGACAATGATGACAAAATATGTGACATCAGAAATATGACTAACCCATCTATGTGAGCCTGAGTTTCCTGTTCCCCTCTCTTGACTACCAGCAAAGACTCTCACAAACATTCAGAGAAATATAGTTTCTTTGGAAGAAATAAGAATTGGGCTGGCTTCTTAAGTCTATGTCAGATTAGGTGAGTCTAATTATATTGGTCTAGATTAATTTAAACTAATCTATTGAGGCATTACTTTTACAGTTGCTACCATAACTAAGATTCCATTTTTGCTTATACTTTAATAATATGATTCTAGTTTCTTCCGTTGAGATCAGAGACGGGACCTGTAGTAAGACATGACACCAGTGACTCAGGTTATCCAGTGTCTCCTAATTTCGCCCCACCCTGTATAAGTGGGACTCAAAGAGTAGGAATGTCCTGGAGGCGAGGCCTCGTAAAAATGTCAGTGCATGGGCGATTGTACATAGACAAACACAGCTTGTTGCTTTTCCCGGAAGTCCCAGGATCCTGGGTTAACCGGAAGGAAGAGCGAGAATGGGAATGTTACTGACGCCAGAGCTGAGGCAGCTCAGCTCTGATGAGTGGGGTGACTAGTCATTCACCCCCCAAACATGAGCTATGTGACAAGTGCCACTGAGCATTGGGAAATCAGTAGTTGTCAAATCAAAGCCCCGGAAGGCAGAACATTCACAAAAAAGTCGAGAGGTCCTGTAATTTCAAGGTTCCAGCAGTTGCTGTATGACCTTGGGAAAGTGACTTCACTTCTCTGGCCCTTAGTTTCCTCTAGGCCCTGTGGCATGTGTTCTGTGTGACTGTACTTAGAAGGGCTCCATGCATGTGTTCATACTGTGCTGCCACCATCTTGGCTTTTTATTTTTAAAACTGGAGATGGAACCCAGGGCCTCCAGCTTGCTAGTGCAAACTCTGCCACACGAGCCCCGCCCCCCCAATCTTGACATTCTTTGTACATTTTGAACACAGAACTTTGCATTTGCACTTTGTCCTGTGTTCCACAAAATATGTAGCTAGTCCTGAGTTTTTCATTTTTAAAATAGCGTAAAAATAGCACTTCCTTAGAAACAAAGACCAGTGGCTACCAGGGGCTGGAGGACAGGAAGACAGGAGTAGGACGATGGAGTTCAAGGGGTGTGGAGTTTTGGTTTTGCAATATGAGAATGTTCCTGAGATTTTTTTGCACAACAATGCACATAGACTTGGTATTACTGCATGCTCAAAATGGTTAAGGTGATCAATTTTGTTATGGGCAAAAATGACATTAAAATGATGTTTATAAAAAGACAGGGCTGGGGCTGTAACTTGGAGGTAGAGCACTTACCCTCGCTTTGATCCCCAGCACCCCAAGAAAAATAAACAAAAAGGACAAACACTACCCCCACTCCCCAAACAAAGCTGTACCTTTTCAAAAGATTGTTACAGTAATGTAACAACTATGCAGGTGCACAAGCACCATATAAATGTTGTTTGGGACATTCAAGTCCTAAACTCAGTCCTAGAGATGTTTCTTTGAAGTTTCCAACTTGGATAAACATCACATATCAATAAGAAGGTATCCATTTTCTTGCCTTGTTCTCACCACACCTTATGCCAAGCATGCTAATCAAATTTATTCTTAAACCTTCCCAATGACCCTATGAATAGGTCCCAATGTAGCACCGTTTGGTACAGAAGGCACTGAGGTTCCGAAAGGGGAAGTCACATGCTCAAGGGCACCCAGTAGCCGTAATTTAAACAGGGTGGATCCCACTGAGCGTTGCAGTCTCCTAACCACTGACTCCATTTTACTGCCTCCCTTTGGAGGCCCGCAGCTGAGGCGTCCTGCGTCCTATGGAGGGGCCTTGGGAAGGCCCAAGAGGGCTGACGCTGGCCCTCTGCCAACAGACCACATCAAGGTCATTCTCAGTTATCTCTGCTCTCTGGTTTGTGTCTTGTCTGCGTTTAGATTAACTTTGCAGAGGACTTAACGTTGTCTGCCCCAGATATGCCTCCCCAGGACATGAGGCAGGAGCTGGGTGCTGGGGAGCCTAGAATGTTTCTGCCTGGCCTCTCCAGCTTGACAAGCTTTGCGATGGAAGCAAATTGGAGGCCTGGAGATTCCCTCTCTTCATCCAGCTGCCTTGGAGGGTGTGCCCTAGGGAAGCTTTGCTTGTGTGTGATGTCCCCACAAACTCCTCTGCCCCCCCACTTCCAGCTCAGAATCCTGATCTCTGGTCCTGTAGGCCTGGACTGTGCTCCATGCCCATGTGTGCTAGGGTGTCGCTCCTCATCCATAGGTTCCACACCCAAGATTCCACCCACTGTGGATGGAAAATTTTAGGAAAAAACATTGCGTCTGTATTGACCGTGTACAGATTTTTGTACAGCACTTACATTCTATGATAGCACAAGTCAGCTAGAATTGATTAGAAGAATATACGCAGATGTGGGTAGGCGCTATTTAAATACTATACCATTGGGGCAGCCACAGATGTGGGTACCTGAGGGGGATCCCCAAACCACCCTTGTGCAGATACCAAGGGATGACTGTATCTTGACTCCAGGAGGAAGGTCTGATTCTTCTTCCCATTTTACAGAGGAGGAACACTGAGGCTTAGGTTGGGGACTGCTATATGCCTCAGAGATGAGCCCAAGACCACCGCTGGGAGTGATGGAGCCAGGGTTCGAACCCCACTACAGGCTCAGTCTCCTGGTTAGGGGCTGCTGGTGGGGTCTGCATTTGCCAGCTTCACTCCCGGAGAGCAGTAGGCCAGAGGCATAGGGGAAGGGAAGAAAGTGCTGATTCCCCAAGGCATTTTTTTTGGCTTATGGACACCTGTTGAATAACTGATTTTCCTGGTGTGGGTCTAGGTGGGACACAGCGGTGCACACCACAGCAAACTTGGAGTTTCCAACCTTGTGGGAGACACAATAAGCTATCAGACAAGCAAGAGGTAGACAGTAAGTCTAGAATGAGAAAGCACAGGAAGGAGCTGGATTTGGGATGGAGAGAAAGGGGGGCAGGCAAGGGGAATTTAGCATTTTGGTTGTTAGGAAGAACTCTGAGGAGGTAACATTTGAATAGTAAGAGTTAGTGTGTGAAGTTCTAGAGGAAGAACATCCTAGGTAAGGTGAATGGGAAGTGCAAAGGCCCTGAGACATGACTCGGGGACAGGAAAAAGGCCAGTGTGGCTGAAGTGCAGTTAATGCAGGGAGTGACAGGGCTGAGTGTGAGGTAAGCAGGGCCCAGATCATGTAGGGCCATGAGAGCCACATGAACACATTTACATTCACCAGAATCCTCAGACAGGAATGAAAATGGAGGACATCCCAAATTTTAATGTCCAGGACACTCCATGATGGGCACCATGGGTTCCTAAAACCTTTGAGTTACAGCTGAGCTGTAGTGACCTTTGAGAACCACTGGGATGCTCTTGGAACTTGCAGTAGCCCAGGATAGCGTGGAGTTGCCAGAAGGTGGTTATTTGGGAGGCAGGGGTTAGGTGACTCACGCTTCTTGACCTCAGGCCCAAGAGCCACAGTCAGCTCAGACGTTGGGGATGGTTACCCAAAGCAGCTGCTGCTTCCTGAAGCCAGTTCCACCTGTCATGCAGGCTGCTGATACAGATCTGTCAGGAATGGGTCAGAGGCCATCCTAGTAACTCCACCTGTGACTTGGGGGAGGGCCCGGGGGGATTGAAGGAGCAATCCTTCCAGTGAGTCAGGAAAGGGATGATTGGGAGGGCAAGGGTGGACTCCGATTTCAGCAAAGACTGCGTGCCAAGATCTGGAGCCTTTTCTAAATACAGAGGCTGGAGATTCTGACTGAGCAGGTCTTTGCAGGATGCCCGGGATTCTGAAAAACCACCACATGGCAGGGTGCCAGCTGTCAGGAAGTAGAGGCAGGAGGATCATGTTCCAGGCCAGCCTGGATTGCCAAGTGAGTTTGAGGGCAACATGGGCTATAGAGCAAGACCCTGTCCCAAAAGACCAAAACCAACCAACCAATGAAGCAAACAACCTCCGCTCCCCCCACAAAAAACAAAACAAAACATGACATTGTAGGTTATATGTGGTTATGTGTACCCAGGCAGATGCCACAAAGTCACGGTTCCAATCCCAGCTCTGCTATGCACTCCACGAAGGCTAATGAGCTAGATACATAAGCTCACTGAGGCCCCAGGGTCCTCACTGTCAAATAGAGCTGGTCACAATGGGACCTATTCACAGGTCATGCAAGGACCAACACCTGGGCCGACCACCTGCCCTGGAAAACACAGCCCCACAGTGCTGCTCTGTTGAACTTCAGCCCTCCACCCCCACGCCCTGCAAGGCTAGAACCATTGTCACTCAGATTTACAAAGGAGAACTGAGGTCAAGTGCCCCATTTAAGCACTGAAAAGACCAAAGGACAGGCTCCCTCCCAACATGCTCGAATGGCTCCCTGTTACCCAGTGCTCTGAAACAAATCACACAATAGTATTTTACTAATAATAAGCCATAATACTTCTGTTGCAGGCTAGTCCTGAAGGTGAAATGTAGCAATTAAAGAGTGAGGGAGAGGGCTGGTGGACTGGCTCAAGTAGTAGAGCAACTGCCTAGCAAGCCTGAGGCCCTGAGTTCAAATCCTAGTACTGTCCCCCACTGTACACCCCCAAAAAAAAAGAATGAGGGGGGCTGGACACTGGTGGCTCATGCCTGTAATCTTAACTACTCAGGAGGCAGAGATCAGGAGGATTGTGGTTTGAAGCCAGCCCAGGCAACTAAGTTTGTGAGACCCTACCTCAAAAATACCCAACACAAAAAAGGGCTGGCAGAGTGTCTCAAGTGGTAAGTTCCTACCTAGCAAGTATGAGGCCCTGAGTATAAACCCCAGTACCACCAAAAATAAAAGAGTGAGGAAGAATTCCACTTCCAGTCACATGGAGAAACTCTTCTCTGATCGATTCCGTGCAGATGAAAAGTAACAGAATTACCTGAAGACTCCGGGAATGACCACAAACAGGCAGGTCTGAGACGAGGATTGTTACTTGGGAGAAATGAACAGAACTGCATGAATGTTCCATGTTTGAGGGTAAAGCAAATCCTTGCCAAGAGGCAAGGAGCCGGGCTTAAATTGCTAGAAAACCTGGTCTTGACTAGGCATGAATTCACACCTATAATCCCAGCTACTGGGGAGGTGGAAATCAGGATTGTGGTTTGAGACCAGCTGGGACAAAAAGTTGTCATCCCCATCCCAACCAACAAGCCAGGAGTGGTGGTACATGTGCCTGTCATCCCAGGCACGGAAGCATAAATAGGCAGATCAGTCCTAGGCCAGCCCTAGGCCAGCCCTACACAAAACCATGAGACCCTATCTGAAAAATAACTAAAGCAAAACAGGGCAGGAGGAGTGGTAAAGTGGTAGAGTGGCTGCCTAGCAAGCACAAGTCCCTGAGTTCAAACCCCAAGACATACACAAATAAAAGAAAAAAGAAAGTAAAGAAAAGCTGGTCTTACTGAGTTGAAGAACCAGAAGGCTGGGAAAACACAAATGTGGCCTCTGGGAAATGAGGGTGTGAATCCTGGAAGGGACCATCAAGAGAAGGGGAGGCCCACATTCTATGAGTGAACCCTGCCTCTGGCTCATGTACTATAGGCTTGGTCTCCAGATCTTTGGGCTATAGGGAGGTGGCAGAACCTTCAGGAGGCGGGGCCTCATGGAAGGAAGTTAGGTCATTGGGGGTGTGGCCTTGAAGGAACCCTGGGACCCTGGCTCCTTCCTCTCTCTGCTTCCTACACTCCCACGGTTATGTCCTGTGCTGCCATGGGCTCAAAGCAACAGGGCCAAGCAACCATGGAGTGAACCTTCTGAAACTGTGAGTCAACACCAACCTTTCTTTCTTTTAAATTGATTACCTCAGTTATTTTGTCACCATTGTGGGAAGCTGGTAGCACAAGCAATGAGCGAGACTTCTTGGTCTGCATCCTTGTCAGTAGTTAGTATTGTCCTTTCACTTTTTTCTTTTTAGCTATTGTGACCTTTGTAGAAGTAACTCATTGTGGCATGAACATAAACTTGCCTAGTCATTAATAATGTCAGAGACCTTTCCATGTTTTTGCTTTGCATTACGTATTGTTTTTCTTTTCTCTAACATAGCATCTCATCGTCACAATACGCATTCTTATTCACATGTACAATCCAGTGATTTCATTAACATTCAAGTCATGCAGCCATCACCACTACCTAATTGCACAATACTGTCATGACTCCCCAGAGGAAGGCTGTACCCACTCGTAGTCAATCTCCATTCCTGCGTTCTCACCCCTCACCCCCACCTCAGCCCTAGACAACCAATACCCTACTTCCTGCCTCAATGAAGTTGCCTATTCTGGACATTTCATATAAATAGAATCGTACAATGTGTGGTCTTTGGTGCTTTTCACTTAGTTTAATGTTTTCAAAGTTCATTTACGTTTTAGCATGTATTATTACTTGATGCTGTATAATATGCCAACTTTTTAATGACTGACTAATATTCCTGTGTACGGAATGTTAGATTTTCCATTTATCAAGTGATGAACACGTGGGTTGTTTCCACTTTTTAGTTATTAACGAGTAATGCTGCCATCAACATGCATGTACTAGTGTTTGTACAGATATGTCTTTGAATTTGGGATGTATATTTACTAGTGGAATTCTATTTAATTAACTTATTTAATTCTATTTCATTAACTTATCTTTTTTGCAGTACTGAGATTTGAACTCAGGGCCTTGCAATTGCTAGGCTGGCCCTCTACACTTGAACCATGCCCCCAGCCCTCTCTTCAGTTCCTTGAGGAGTCACTAGACTGCTTTGTGTAATAGCTGCGCCATTTGGCGTTCCATCAGCAGGGCGTGAGGGCTCCAGCTTCCCTGAGTCCTTGTCCTTCTGTGTGATGACAGCCGTCCTCGTGGGTGGCTCTGATTGGCATTTCCCTGGTGACTAATGATGGTGAGCATTGGTAACTTGCATTTCTTCTTTGGAGAAATGTCTGTTCAGATCATTTGAATATTTAACAACTGGCTTATTTGTCTCTTGCTGCTGAGTTATAAATGTTCTTTATATAGTCTGTAGTCTGGATACAGGTTCCTTGTCAGACATATAATTTCCAAATATTTTTCATTTTAGTGAGATTCAATGTATTTGTATTTTCCTTTTCGTATCATACTGAGACTGCAGTTTTATAGTTTTTGGCTTTTCTTCTCCTCCTCCTTTTCTCCTTCCCTGCTTCTCTTTCTTCTGCCAGTACTGGGGTTTGAACTCAGGGACTCCAGCTTGCTAGGCAGATGCTCCACCACTCAAGTCACATCCTCAGCCATAGTTTTCGTTTTTATGTTTACATCTGTCATTCGTTTTCAGTTAAGTTTGTTTTTTTTTTTTTTAATGAGATAGGGACCCATTTGTTGAAAAGTCTGTTCTTTCCTCATTGGACAGACTTGGCCCTGTCAAAGACAATTAGCATAAATGTGAGCTTTATTTCTGACCTATCAAATTGATTCCATGGACGCACAGGTCTGCCTCAAGCCAGTCCTGCAGTGTCTTGGTCATCATAGCTTTATAGTAAGTATTCAACCAGCAAGGCTTCCTTTTCAAGATTGCTTTGGCTTTTGGGGGCTCTGTGTTTTCAGCGTGAATTTTAACATAAGCTTAACTTCTGCCAAAAGGCCAACTGGAATTTTGAAGGAGATTGCATCAAGCTTGTTGATCTGTTTGGGGAATATTGTTATTTTAATAATGTTAAGCATTCTGACCCATGAATATGGAATTTCTTCCCACTTGGTTTCCCTGCTTCTCCTCCTCCTCTTCATCCCCCTTAAAATTTTTTTTGGTGCTGGGGATTGAACGCAGGGTCTCATGCATGCAAGGCACATGCTCACCCTTGAGCTGCCCCTGTCCCCTTAGTTACTTCTAAACATACTGCAGTGTTCATTGTATTAGTGTTGTGCTGCTGTTACATTTGCTCCTAAGAACTTTCTTCTTCTTCTTCTTCTTTTTTTTTTTTTTTTTGTGGTACTGGGGCTTGAACTCAGGGCCTACACCTTGAGCCATTCCACCAGCCCTTTTTTGTGAAAGGTTTTTCAAAATATGATCTTGTGGAACTATTTGCCCAGGCTGGCTTCGAACCGCGAGCCTCCTGATCTCTGCCTCCGGAGTAGCCAGGATTACAGGCGCGAGCCACCAGTGCCGGCCCATTCCTTTTTCTATCTCAATACTTTCTCCCGTTTTACCTTTAAAAAAAACTTTAAAAAATTATTATTATTTTATTTTTTGGTACTGGGGTTTGAACTCATGGCCTCTTGAGCCACTCCACCGGCCCATTTTTTTGTGTGTTTGGGATTTTTTTTGAGGTATTTTTTTTTCTCCCAGTTCAAAGCTGGTCTTGAATCACAATCCCACTGATCCCTGCCTCCTGGGTGCTGGGTAACACACAGGTGTGAGCCACCAGTGCCAGGTCACCTTCACAATTCTTTTCATCTTGGAAAACCTGAAACTCTGACTCCATGAAACAGTGTTTAATGTGTTCTTTTGCATTTTACTTTGGTTCATATGCTGTTTCTGAGAGCTCTGTGACGTTGTACATACATACTCTGTGTGTGTGTGTGTGAAGCGGTGCAGCTCACTCATTGTCACAATTATTTTCATAGTACTAAGTACCCACACATAGTATATATAAATATTAAGACTTTTTTTGGTCTCTTTCCCCATTATCTAATGAGAGGTATGTGGAACTTTCTAGAAACTACAAGTACCCGTGATTTTACAACAGACTGACCAGAAATAAATGTAAGAATGTCTTCCAGGAAGGCAGGCATTAAAGAGATTTACAAAATTGTGAAGTAACGCCATTCTTCTCACTACTTTTGTTTGGGAAAATAAATTATTTTTCATAATAATATTTACATTAGCATGTTATAGATGTATTATTTTTAGATGAGCTGATTAGTATTTCAAAAGTTTCTCATTTTAAATTTCCCATTTGTTAAAAACATATAGCTATACCTGCTCAAACCAAGGCTCTGTGGAGTGCTCGATAGTTTCTAAGAATGGGAGTTCTGAGATCAAAAACAGTTGACAGTGAGCGACATCATCCTGGGGCTCACATCGGTAATCCCAGCTATTCAGGAGGCAGAGCTAGGAGGATCTCGGTTTGAGGCCAGCTGGGACAAAAATTAGTGAAACCCTGTCTCAATCAAATAAGCCAGGCATAGTGGTTCAGGTCTATAATCCTAACTATCTGGGAGCCATAAGTAGGAGGATTGCAATCCAAGGTCAACCCAGGCCAAAAGCATGAGCACCTATCTGAAAGATAAGCCGGGCACTGGTGGCTCACGCATGTAATCGTAGCTACTCAGGAGGCAGAGATCAGGGGGATCACGGTTCAGAGCCAGCCTGGCAAATAGTTTGAGAACCTATCTCAAAAAAACATATCACAAAAAAGGGCTGGTAGGAGTAGCTCAAGGTTAGGCCCTGAGTTCAAACCCCAGTACTGCAAAAAAAACAAGAACCTAAAGCAAAAATGGCTGTCGGTGTGGTTTAAGTGGTAGAGCGCTGGCCTAGCAAGGGCATGGCCCTGACTTCAAACTTGACACGGAATCCACTGAGTAAATATACCACAGTTTGCTCACACATGCTACTGCAGGTCGTATGGATGTCTCAGGAGCATCATGAGCAATGGGTCTGGGAGAAACCTGGTGTGAAGAAAGGAACGGAGGGGTCCTGGGGTGAGTGACCTCTCACTTTAACAGTGTCACCCTGTTTTGCAAAGTGGCCATACCAATCCCACCAGCAATAATGGTTCTTAAGGCTCAATACTACAAAAACTGTACTTTTTTTTTTCTTTTTAGCATGCTGGAGATTGAACCCAGAGCCTTGTGCATGCTGGGCACACATGGTACCACTGAGCCCCAGCCCTAGCCCTAAAATATTGTTCTTTTCATTTTTGCTAATTTTATGGATGTGTGATAGAGACCAGCTTTCTGTGGTGGTTTTTTTTGTGCAGTACTGGGGTTTGAATTCACCTTGAGCTACTTCACCAGCCCTTTTATGTGATGGATTTTTTCCGAGATAGGGTCTCATAAACTATCTGCCCAGGCTGGCTCTGAACCACGATCCTCCTGATCTCTGCCTCCTGAGTAACAAAGATTGCAGGTGTTTACAGGTGTGAGCCACAGCCTGGCTCCGTGGTGTATTCTTTGGTATTTTTCAAATTTTGTTCCATGAGCATGTTCAATTATAAATATTCCACTCTATATGTTTAAAAACAAAAAAAAAATCCCCTTATTAAACCACTTAAAAATAACTTCCCATGGGCTGGGGGCATGGCTTAAGTGGTAGAGGGCCTCCCTATCAAGTGGGAGGCCCTGAGTTCAAATCCCAAACCAACAAAACAAAGAAATGACTTTCCATACAAATATGTTGAAAGTGACTACATTTTTTTTTTCTTGAAAAATTTCCTTGTAAATTGGCACCATAGCTCACATCTGTAACTCTAGATACTTGGGAGGCAGAGATTGGGAGGATCATGGATCCAGTCCAGTGCCAGCAAGTAAGTTAGGGAGACCCCATCTCAATGGAAGAAAGCTGGGCATGGTGGTGTATGCCTGTCATCACAGCAACATCGGGAAGAGATGACCTAGGCTGACCTAGGCAAAAAGTGAGACCTTATCTCCAAAATAACCACAGCAAAAAGGACTAAAGGTGTGGCATTTCCTTGTAGAAACAGGATGTGCTGTTTATCTGGATGTCATGTGTGTGTGTGTGTGTGTGTGTGTGTGTGTGTGTGTGTGTGTTACAGGGAAGTGGAAAACCAGCAGTCTTAGCCCATGTGTCTCTCCTACCCAGGCTCTTTCCATTTTCCTTTAGGAGAGCATGGTGACTGGCAGCAGATCTTGTTTTATTTTGTGTTGATTTTAAGCAACCTTTATAAGGGAGGCTGCTGATGGCTGCCCCCTAGTGGATTCCTGTGAAACTGCTTCCACTAGATTCTAACACCTTCCTCTGGCTCCTCTTGCTCTTTCCTGTTGGAGGGCAATTCCTCTGCTCTGTTCTGTTCACCTTCATATCCTCTGGCTCCACACCCATGGATTCAACTAGCTGTGGCTTCAAAATATTGCGATAAAAATTGCATTGGGCCAGGTGTGGTGCCACATGCCTGTAATCCTGTTAATGGTGCTAGTGCAGTCTGTGATCAGAAGACTTCCAAATTCTTTGTGTCCAGCAGGGAAGAATCCATGGCAGGACACGTGGGGGTAAATGGAGTTTATTAAAAGTTGGGAAAGGAAAATACAAAGGGGAGCATGGTAGGGCCCAGGTGGAAGCCGAAAGCCAAGAGTGATTGTTTCTGCTCTTCAGGTGCTTTTAAAACCTACCATAACCTATGGGAGGGGGAGAACCAGGTGACTCCCGTCCAATAATCAATGAGTGGGACAGGGCATGGGTGGCTCCAGGCCAGGTGAGGGTGGTTCCTGAGCCAAAGCATGGTATTTTTTCGAACTTTTCCTACCTCAATCCCACCTATACTTGAGTGGGGGAGACAGGAGGATTGAATTTTTGAGACCAACTCAGGCAAAAAGTTCGGGAGACCTCATCTCAAAGAACAAGATAGGTGGTGGGACATACCCGTGATCCCAGCAGCAGAGGTCTACCTGAGGACAGTCCTAGGCAAAAGCAGAAATCCTATCTGGAAAATAATCTGAAGCAGCCGGGCACGCAGAGATCAGGAGGATCCTGGTTCGAATCCAGCCCTAGGCAAAATAGTTCAGGCACCTCTATCTTGAAAAAAACCATCTCAAAAAAAGGGCTGGTGGAGTGGCTCAAGTGATAGAGCACCTTCTTAGCAAGCGTGAGACCCTGAGTTCAAACCCCAGTGCCGCCACAAATAAAAAAGGCGGGGCTTAAGTGGTACATTGCCTGCCTAGCAAGCATGAAATCCTGAGTTTAAACCCCAGTACTGTAAAAAAAAAAAAAAATCCCTCATCTTCAAAATAACCAGAGAAAAATGGACTGGAGGCCTGTGGCAGAGTGCCTGCTTTGCAAACATGAAGCCCTGAGTTCAAACCCCGGATCCACAAAAACCCCTAAAGGAAAAAGAGCTGGGGCAATGGTTCAAGTGGTAAAGTCCTTTCTAGCAAGAAGACCATGAGTGCAAAGCCCAGTTCTGCAAAACAAAACAAAATAGGACAAAAATCGTCTACCAATCATATCCAAGGCTTTATTTCCCCTTGGCATGATTTCCTAAACAATGCACTGTTACAATTATTGATGTAGCATTACGTACCACGAGTCATCAAGAGGCGCTTTAAAAAAGTATACATTGCGCATGTGTACAGGAACTATGCAAATGCTATGCCATTTTACATGCGCAGGTGGGATCCTGGAACCAATCACTTGTGATTACCAGTTAGCATTCTCCTCCAGCAGGAAGAAGAGACACCCAAAATCCTCAGCGTTCTTGCCCTTGTAGCACGGTCTCGCCCCCACCCCCCACCAAGGTCCAAGGTCAAGGTCTGTGTTAAGCGACTGCACAGCACTGTTGCAAGTTTTGGTTGGTTTTCACACTTGGGAGGAGACAACAGGCTTTAATGAATACAGTTTTTTGGTCTTAGTGCTGTGGACTCTTTTTTTTTTTGCTGAGCTGGGATGGAACGCAGGACCTTAGGCACGAGTCACAGCCGGCCCTTGTGGACATTTGAGGCTGGGCAGTCTTTTGCTGTCCGCAGCATTGAAAGAGGTTTGGCCTCTATCCATCTGGAAACATTCCTTCCCCTAGTTGTGACAACCAAAAGTGTCTCCAGACATTGCCTCATGGCCCTTGGGGTACAAAATAGCACCCAGTGGAGCTGCTCTGTTGTGGATGGATACAAGGCAGTATCAAAGCCTACAGCTTCTGCATTTAGTCAGAGGGTCAGCAGCCTCCATGCAGGCACAGAGGGCGTGTGCAGCTACCTGACAAGGGCTGCAGTGTGCATGAGTCCCTTGGCCCTGATCCATCAGCAGTCCTTAATCTGCCGTGGTCACGTGAGCCTGAGGCTCTCTCACAGGTGCAGGGAACGTCCAATACAGGCGCATTCCACACAGCAGAGAGACTGTCACAACATCGCACCGTATCCTAATTCCTAGTCTTTCAAGGAAAGTGCTCGGTTGAAAATGCTCAGAACTGGAGTCATTCCCAGGTAGGTCTGAACTAGCCCAGCCCTGAAGTTCATGAACCCTTGACTTCCACTGCCACAAAACCCTCCCCAGCCATTTAGGGCTGACTTAGCAGTACTCCCCTCCCTGCCAGAGATGTCCATGTCCCCACCATCCACCCCATGCTCCTAAACAAAAATACTGTGTGCCTGTGTCTACCAGGGCCTGCATCAGTCCAAAGCAGCCTCTGTGAGACTGAGTTCTGCAACCCTGACCCCTACATCCCATTGCCCCCCCCCACTTCTGGGGTGCGCGCAGCAGCTTTCTTTGCTCCTTCACTAAAATGCTCTTGTCCATCGTCACGCAGCCCTGCTAGGGCTCTGACCCAGGATCAGGACTCCTAAACTTGAGGCTTAGTGTTTCTTAACCTCTTGTAGCTTTTTGTTTCTGCATCTAAGACCACAGTGAATCTAACCTTACTAGCGTGGCCGTGTGGAGTTGGCACAGAGCCTGTGTTGGAAGCTTAAGAAGTTGTGCATCCTTTGGGTCGTTCTCCTTGTAGTTCTTGGGGAGCCCTGCTTAGTTCTCTTGAGAGGGTTTGTTATAAAAGAGTGAGTCTTCCCATGGGATGTAGGGGTCAGGGTTGCAGAACTCAGTCTCACAGAGGCTGCTTTGGACTGATGCAGGCCCTGGCAAACACAGAGGCACACAGTATTTTTGTCTTTCCATCTTGCCATCTGAGCTCTTCTGCAGGTACCTCTGCCACGATGGTGCCATCCGATGAGGTTCTCACCAGCGCCAAGCACATGTTGGTGCCATGCTCTTTGAATGGCACCAAACTATGAGCAAGATACCGCTTTTCTTTATTTCATATCCAGCCGCAGAAATTTTGTTATAGCAACAGAAAACAAAAAACTAATACATCCTGGCACACATTATGTGCTGGAGAAACTTTAAGCCATGATCATTAATTATTTATTCAGCACATCATTATTGAAAAATTATTAGGCATTGTTCTAATGGTGATATGGGAGCGTACAGGAAAAAAGATTAACTTCTATGTCAATTGTTACTGTGTTCCCAAACTGCCAGCTACATCAGCCCACCAGCAGATGGGGAAATAAAAGCTTGCTCAGGAGGGTCAGTAAGACCTGGTGGGTGGTGTGTGCAGAAGTAAGGACTAATACAGGAGCACTGTCAATGGGCAACACACCTAAGAGAAGACAGCCTGTAGAAGAGTCTTTGTGTCCATTTCAGGAACGCTCCCTTGCCCACACTTGAGGCCAGAACAGGACTTTCTGTAATGACAGAAGCAGTCCATATTTGCACTCTCCAACACAGTAGCCATCAACCATCTGTGGCTGGTGAGTTCTTTAAATATGCCTAGTGTGGTCCAGGTATGGGTTTTAAAATTTTAATTAAATTTACATTTAAATTTAAATGTCTACTCACGTAGTCTCAGGTGGCTAATGGCTCCCGTATCCAGTGATGCAGGAGAATCACCATGGTGCTTGGAGTTGTGAAATATTATCCACAACCTGAGTCTCACCTCTTCAGTTCAGAGTGGCTTTGGGAGACAAGACTGAGCTATGCCACATACTCTTTGTTGGGCTCTCTGTAACTCTGAGAAATCCCAAACTATTTCCCATCGTGTCTGTGCCATTTTATATTCCTGTCAGCACCTGTGAGAGTTCTGATTCTCCATGTCCTCAACAACATGGGTTATTTTCTGTTCTGTTGTGTTTCATGGTGGCCATGTGCTATATGGGAAAGGGGTTCTTGCCTCTGCATTGTGAGTGCTAGGATTACAGGTGTGTACCACCATGCTTGCTCCTGTCTTCATTTTCTTTCTTTCTTTTTTTTTGTTTTTTTGGTGGGACTCAGGGCCTACACCTTGAGCCACTCCACCAGCCCTTTTTTGTGAAGGGTTTTTTTGAGATAGGGTCTTGTGGAGCTATTTGCCTGGAGCTGGCTTCGAATCCCGATCATACCGATCTCTGTCTCCTAAGTAGCAAGGATTACAGGTGAGAGCCACCAGCGCCCGTCCTGTCTTCACTTTCTTGATAGTGATGCACAAAAGATTTTAATTTTGATGAAGTCTAATTTATCTACTTAGTTTTTCCTTTGTGCTTTAGATAGCATGTCTAAGAATCCATTGTCAAATCCAAAGTCATGATTTCCTCCTATGATTTCTTCGAAGAGTTCTATGATTTTAGCTCTTTTACTGATGTCTTTGACCCATCTTGATTTTTTGTGTTGCATTAGGCAGGGATCCAAGTTCACGCTGAGGCATGTGGACGGCCAGCTGTCCCAGGGTCATTTACTGCAGAGCCTTTTCTCCCTTTGTTGAATAGTCTTGGAACCCTGTTGAGCATCATGAAGTATGGATTCATTTCTGGTCTCTCAATTTTGTTACTTTGCTCTGTATATTTATCCTTATGCCAGTACCATGCTGTTTTGATTATTGTAGCTTTGAGTAAGTTTTAAAACTAAAAAGTGTGAATTCTCTTTGGAGGATATTTTGGCTACTCAGGGTCCCTTTAATTCCATATGAATTTTAGAATCAATTTTTCTTCTTTTGTTCAGAAGGTTGAGATTTTGATAGGGATTGCACCGAGCCTATTGCTTTCAGTAGAAAGGTTGTACTAATAATAGTAAGCCTTTCAACCCTTAGATCTGGGATGTCTTTTTATTTATTTATTAGGTCTTATTTGATTTCTTTTGCCAGTGTTTTCTAGTTTTTAGTGTATGGGTCTTATGAATCCTTGGTTAAATTCCTGGATATATTATTCAATTTGATGCTATTATAAATGGAATTGTTTACTTAGTTGCATTTTTTGATCACTCAGCACTAGCCTACAGAAATACATCTGATCATTTTGTGTATGCATTGTGCTGATATCCTGAAATCTTGCAGAAATTATGAATACTAATAGATTTTCTTGTGTGTGAATTCTTTAGGGTTTTCTATAGATAGATCATGTCATTTATAATGAAAGACAATTTTACCCCTTCATTTTTAAGTTGGATGCCTTTTATTTATTTTTACTGCTGTTTTGATTTTAATTGCTCTGGTGAAAATTTCCAGTACTATGGTGAGTAGAAGTGGTAAAAATCAGCATCCTTGCTTATACCTGATCTTAGGGGGAAACTTTCAGTCTCTTTCTATTGATCATAATGTTACTACACTTGATCTTAGCCAAAAGGCTGAGATCTCACAATGTTAGGAGTGGTTTTCATAAATGCCTTTTCTCACGTTGAGGACGTTTCTTTCTATTCCAAGTTTGTTGAGTGGTTTCATAAAAGGGAGTTCAATTTTGTCAAATGCTTTTTTCTGCACCACTTGAGATGATTATATGGGCTTTCACCCTTTATTTTACTGATGTGGCATATTACATTATGTTTGCCTTTTTAAGAAAGAAAGCCAGAAATTACACCCATTATTTCTAGTCACATTTTTTTCCATTGTTAAGAACCAAGCTACCTAGACACAATTCTCTGCAGGAGAGACAGGGAAGTGTAGTTCCTAGCTGAACATTCATGTGTGCTATTAGATCTTGAGGGAGCGTTCTGAAAGAAAAGGTGAAGAATAGAAAAGGGGTGTTGCCACGTCTATGACCATACCACCCTGAACACACCCAATCTCATCGGATCTCAGGAGCTAATCAGGGTTGGTCCTGGTTAGTACTTGGATGAGAGAATGAATGTTACCTTTATTGAGAAACATTTGTCAGTATTAGAGACATCTTGAGGTATTCTTCCCAAAAGAGAAATTCTGCAAACTCTCATGCCACCACCTCAATGGGACACCAAGATTCTTTCAAGAGACTGGTGGCTTCTTATATGGAAGGGTGGTCTAGAGGAAATTGGCAGCTGTTGGAACTGTGTTGGGGACCAATGAAATTCTGAAAAACCCAAGAGCTGCTCCTTCTACTTGAACATGCCACGTGCACTCAGAGATCTTTAACTCCTTCTAGGACCATAAAGTAATTAAGGAGAAACAATATATTTTTTTGTTTTACCATTTAGATTGTTGCAAGGATAAATTTGAATTTATTGGTGGCCACTGGGGGAAACCCTGTTGGAAAGGATCTGCTAGCAGTGGGGTTCAGACCCTAAAACCAAGCCAAGAGAACAGTAGTCTATTTATCAGTCTATCCTAGGAAGCCTTAGTAGGGGACCAGAAATCTGAGATAAGGAAGCCAAGGAAGAGGGTTTTATGGAGCAGGTCATGGGTCACACTGGAGACAGCCTGGGCTTAACCCTACTGGGGAAACCATGGAGAGAGTGCAGAACGTGGCTCTGAGTCATCCCAACCAAGGAAGAGGAGATGGGGTACTGACCCATCAGGTCTCATTGTACTTGCTGGGGACATGCCTAGCCTTCCTTGCAGGTGCTCTACATGGGCTCCAGTAGCCAGCAAGAGGGTTCAGGCAGGCCATGGCTGTTGCAGATGAAAGCTATCATGATAACTGTCAATTAGACTCCCTCATGCCTTACATTGTTGTTCACCGTGCCTGTCACTGAGCCTTCCAGGTTGTGGGTCATTATTGCAATAACTACCTCCCCACAAAGGGTTAGTGAGATTAGCTACACGCCTGTTGCTTCAATTGGTCCCTAGGCTGTAATTTATCTTCATTCTCTGTTCTTAATTCTCCTCAACTTTTGGCTGGAAATTGAATTCCTTTTTGTTGAGATGCATTTCATAAACCATAAAATTCACTTCCCCTTTTTTAGTGGTACTGGGGTTTGAACTCAGGGCCATTTGGTGGCTATGAATATCTGTATGCAAGTTTTGGTGTGGATATATGGGTTCATTGTTCTTGGGTATATAGCTAGGAATAGAATTTCTGGGTTGTTTGGTACTCTGTTTAACTTTTTGAGAGACTGCCAAAGTTTTACCCAAAACAGCTACACCATTGTACATTCCCTCCAACAACAGGTTCTACTCTAATTTCTTCACACGCTTTCCAACACACCCTTACACGTGTCCTTTTTTTGATTGTGGCCACTCTAGTGAGTGTGAAGTGCTGTCATCATGGTTTTAATTTGCATTTCCCTAATGACTGATGACTCTGGGCCTCTTTCTGTGTGCTTTCTTGGTGATCAATTTTGCTTGCCTGGTTCTTTCACCCAGATTTTGTCCCTGAGACTCTGGTTTGCATGCCTGCAGCAGGCTGGGTGACTGTATTTGTCTTTTCGTAGTCAAAATAGCCTGAGAACACCAAGAAACATCATAGTAAATCCTCTGAATGCAGACACCCTCCTTTCTGTCTTCATTATGTAGAAGCAGCCCTGTGTCTTGTGGATAACGAGAGCCAATTAGTTCTGCTAAGATAGTAACTCTTTCTTTTGCCTGCTAAACTGATGGCACAGGGAGCCTGAAATGACCAGGTGGCAGCCAGGCTTTAGGTTAGTGAAGTAATTACTGGGGCACCTAATAGGAACCTTGTCACTTAGATCAGCTGGGCTTTCGGTTGCAGAAGACACAGGGTCCCTAAGTAGTTATTGGGGCTGAGGGTGGAGGGGCTGTTGACACCCTTTGGTTCTTAGGGATGGGCAGCACTCCAGTCTGCATGATGTCATTCCCAGGCATGTCTTTAAGGGGCCACTTCAGTTTTCTATTGAGCGGGCAGCTTCTTGTGTGATGTAGAATAGTATGGCCATGATCACCTTGTTCTTCATAAAATGAGTTCGTTGGCCCAAGAAAAAAATAAGGTTCTCTGTGAGTGTTCTGAGAGTGGTGTTGGCCAAGGTTCTATGGAGAGGAAAGGTAAACAAATCCACACTTGGAACTGATATGGATCCCAGTGGGACAAATCACTGGCTCCTCCGGGGTAGAAGTGGCTCAGTGTAGTCAACCTGTCACAGTGGATGGGTTGGGACCTCCAGGATGGCAGATACTGAGGGTTCAGTGTCAATTCATGATGATGACAGGCCCAATGTTCAGCAGCACAGTAGCTGGATCAGCCTTGGTGAGAGGGAGCCCATGTTGTTGGGCCCTTTCCAGGTCTCCATCTCTGCCACCTGAGTTACTTTCTTCAAGAACTCACTGTGCCAGCACAGTTACAGTTGAGTACACAGCTGGCTGACTTCAGTGGACAAGTCTTCATGTCCACTCAGTTGTTTAAGGCTTTCATTCAGCGGATGCTGTCTGGTGGGCATGGTGTGACATGTGACAATACATACACTTTGTGCCTCTCTTGCAAATCTATCCTTCAAGATTCCTGGCCACCCATCTAAGCCATGAACCACAGCCACAAAATCTGTACTTATCCTTAACCAGGCTATTGGTGCTTGTGAAGAGTCCATACAATATTGAATGCCGTGAAAATTTCTACACCATGAGATCTGCCATACAATATGGTCCATTGACAGGGCCATTTCTATTGTAGCTAAAACCTACCCAAAACTGTTTTGCTCTGGGCCTAATTTGAAACCAATAACTTTTAGAGTTAGCAAGAAGCAGCAGCCCAGCCAGGCATGGTGGTACATGCCTATAATCCTAGCACTCTGAAGCCTGGGGCAGGAGGATAATACATTCAATTCCCAAGAATGGTGTGAATGCCAAACTCCAAGTGCTATGTTTCTCTTAATGATAGGAAGTGAATGTGCAAAATTATTTCCTTTATCTTCTAGAGGGTGTCCCCTAGGCCAGAAGGAAGACTTTACCAATGTGGCAGTCTCCAGAATCTTTGTAGGATTTATCTATTACTTGTGGCACTCTAGAATCTCAAATATTTACCATTTCCTGCTTACCAGGTCTGATTGGGAAGGTGTCATCAATGTAGTGGACCTGAGTGATATTCTGTGGGATGTCCAGAAAATCAAGGTCTGTTGGGACTGTATTGTGACAGTGAGGAGAATTACTGTAGGTCAGGGCAAGATTGCAAATGTGGCTATCCAAGTACACTGAGCACCTTGGATCCTTCTTTCTGGTAGGACAGAAAGGACTCAGCTGACCGCACAGCTGCACTCCCAGTACAGTGGTTCACTTGTCTATCCTTGTCACGACATCCAAGAACAAGGGGCAGCCATGAGAGGTTTTAGACAGGGGAGTGTAGCTGCAGCTGCACTGTGAAGGGACTTGGGATTCTGTGTGGGCACAGAGTGCAGGAAGGGCTACAGTAGACACAGCAGGCCCTTACTGTATGTCCTTTGAGTATTTTGAGTTTTTAGCTTGGTGGACTTGGCTCTAGGAGCTGGGATTGGATTGATGTGTTGGTTAAGATAAATACCATTGGCTGCTGTAACAAGGGGTGCTTAATGTTCCATACAATAGAAATCGTACACCATAATTCACGCAGCTATTCACGGACCTTGCTCTGGACTGAATTGTGTCCCCATGCATACATCAAAGTCTTAATCCCCAATGTGGTGGTACTTTGACTTTTAGCCTTTGGGATCTAAATAGGTTTAGATGAAGGTGGGACCCTCAAGATAGGATTAGTGCCCTTCTAAGAGGAGGTACCAGAGCTCATACTTTCTCCCCCTCTCCCTCCTTTCCATGTGAGAGCATGGCTGTCTCTCAGCCAGGAAGAGGGCTCTCACCAGAACCAAACTATTCTGGCACCCCGATCTTGTATTTCCAACCTCTAGCATCGTGAGAAAATAAATTTCTGTTGTTTAAACCACCCAGTCTATGGTTTCTTGTTATGACAGTTTGAACTGACTGTCTTGTTCCCTGTAGGACCTTGAACTTCTTCCAATCAGCTGGTAGATGGGGAAAGAGAATTGAAATTCACACATAGGATATTTCACTGGATCTGTCCTGGAAGTGGTGCTTCATTTATCTTTAATTCTATTGGTAAGATTCAGTCACATGGCTGCTTCTAACTTCGAGGCAGTCTGGGAAATGTAGTCCAGTTGTGTGCCGAGGAAGAAAAAGAAAGGGGTTGGGTAAGGGACCCAAACAATTTGACACACTGAGAGCCAGGAAACAAAACACAGTGCTAAACATGTGGGGTAATGTCCTGGGAAACTTCTTGGCTAAGGTTATGTTCTAGTGGAAGAAGGAATTGTTTGAATTGGTCTAGATGACTTGCATACTAACATCCTATCAAAAGAAGGCCTCTCTGCCAGGTCGCTCAGGCAGGTGGGGGCAGGTTGACAGGGAATTGGGAAGTCACATCTGAAGACCTGGACAGGTAGGTTGATGGGTGAATCCTTTGACAACTGGTGATATGGCCCCAAATACCCACATTGGGGTTTAAGAGTAGGACTCTAATTCTTGAGATACAGAGAGGGGAATACCAAACCAGGTCGTATTTTAACTGTATATGGGTGGCCCACATGAAATTTAGGCAAAGGGAAGAGGCAAAAGCCTCTGAAGTCCAGTGTCAGAAGACTAGAAACCTGGAGTTCTGATTCAGAGGCTCAGTCTGTTGAATTCAGATCTCATTTCCATCTATCTACGGTCTCTACCAGCCCTAAAGTGGGGTGAGGTCCCAGTGGAAGTTCATTTTTTTCCTTAAGCAGCACACACTTCCAGTTTTTTTGGTGAAGAGTTATTTCTTACCAACTCTCAGTTCATGTAACTTCAGGGCTGCTAGACACTATTCCCTGGCTTGAGGATTCATTTAAGCATCTGACCCTAACTTGGCCAATCGGAGTTACTGTAATTCAGGTATAGACTCATGACTCAGTTGGAGCCAGTAAAAATTAAGCTTGAGTTTTTGGGTTTTTTTCTGAAAAGTTTAGAGAAGAAACCCCCTTTCTAAAGTAATTGTCTTAATGCAGTGTTTTCATATGGTAGGTTGCTAAACAATTTGGTAGTTATAATCAAAAATAAAAAATCAAAATACACTATAGAGTAGAAATAACAGGGAACATCGTGTATTGAAGGACAGTGTTATTTTGGGAAACTTTATATGGCTACGTATATGTATAAATGTAGACATACATTACATAATGATGCTTTTGTCAATGACATCACCAATATACAGTGGTATATACAATTTATACTGTAGCCGTCTTAGTTTGTGTAAGTATACTCCGTGATGTTCACACAGCACTGAAATTGTCTAACGATGCATTGCTCAGAACATATCCTTGCCACTAAATGACACATGACTGTACATTAATTATTAATTAATGTATATGAATATGTACTAAGTCATGATGTTAACTCCATTTCTTACTGTGGCTTGCAAGGGAAAGAATTTGAAATACACAAGACACATCTCTTGGTGGACATAACATTTATTTCCCCCAAATAATCAGCTTAAGTCAATCATAATAATCTGTTCCCCTTGGCAGTGATTGGTTCAAAGATGGGCAGATCCAAGCCAGTTGGGGCAAAGGAAATGCAAAGAAAGTCTTGCTAGGGTTTCTGGAAAAGATGCTTTGATGCATGTTAAGAGACAAACTGGGGATGATGCATGATGCTGTGACAGGGACAGAAAGGAGTCACCTTGGAGCCTTTGAATCAACTAAAATGAAAGTCCAACCCACTCTACACCTTGTCTCTGGATCCTTGTTGAGTCAGGTATTTTGGTTACTCATCTCCAAAATTATCCTATAGAAGTACTCACAGAAGGTAGACCTGGAGCTGCTTCAGGTCACCTGTGACACTTCATAGTGTGAGCCTGCCTTCGAAAGAAGCCAACAGAGTACTGCCAAAAAAAAAAAAAAAAAAGAATCTAAAAGTTGGGCACCAGTGGCTCATGCCTGTAATCCTAGCCACTCAGGAGGCTGAGATAGAGAGGATGTCCGTTTGAGGCCAGTGGGGCAAATAGTTTGTGAGACCTCCGTCTCCAAAATAACCAGAGAAAAATGAACTGGAGGTGTGTCTCAAGTGTCAGAGTGCCTGCTTAGCAAGTGTGAAGCCCCATCCCACCCAAAAAATAAATAAATAAAGGTCAACATAGAGAAACTGAGCTAAGAGGTTTAGAAGCACTGGATCCAAAAGTGCCTGGCATATCCAGTTACTTGAGCCTATCACACCCCTGCCTCTTTATTTTAAGTTAATTTCTACTAAGTTTCTGCCACTTTCAGCCAGAATCCCAACTCTCACCAAGTTGAGCCAACAGATGTTATAATGAGATGACTCCTGTGTGGGGTGTGAGGTGGAGCAAAAAGCCGGTAGCCAGGCAGGCTCTGATGGAAGTGCTCTGACTTAACCTTGTCATTTGTTAACATAGGCAATGGCACAAAAATAATTTTGAGACCAGGGGTTGAGTTGTATTGGAGCCAGGGAAAATGAAAATCAGATGGAGGGAATGGAGGTGGCTGCATCTCTCAGATTGGGCACTTTCTCTTGGACCTGGAGTGTTGAGGAGTTAAAGCCCTTAGGGGGCAGCCATTGGCAGTGTGGATGAGAGTTGAAAGACAGACACCCCACTCTATTCTCAGGGTGTGGGATAACTCTGAGAGTGTTTTAAGTGGTCTCCAGACTCCCTGGTGGGTTCAGTAACTCATAGCAGTGACATGATCTTCCTTTACTTTTCTCTCCCCATCTTACTTCCTGTTATGGACTGAGTTGTGTTCCCTAAAATTCACACACAGTACCTCTGAATAAGATTATGTTTGGAAATAGGTCTTTGAAGACGTGATTAGGGTGACTGATTTCCCATAAGATGAGATTAAACCAACAGAGAGATGTCAGGCTGGTGCACAGATGGACAGCCGTGTGAAAGGGTGCAAGACAGCCGCCATCTGCAAGCCCACAGCATCAAAAGAGACCAACCCTGCTGACGCCTTGATCTTGTGTTTCCAGACTAGAGAACCGTGAGAACCTTTCTGTTATGGAAACCATTCAGGGTGTGGTATTTTGTTACAGCAGCCATAGGAGACTCTTACACTTCCTCATTCCTTTCTTAGTGCCTCCTGAGATCACTTTCCAAATATATTATTCACACTCAAATCCTTGTCTCAGGAACCAATGATCTTTTACTAAAGGGATAGATGGAATTTTATAGAGTAAACTACAATGCCCACAAGTCAGGGATGAGGTGGAGTTGGAGCCAGATAGACTGGATCCGTCCTGGCTTTACCATCTCCTGGACAAATTGCTTAACCTCCTAAAGTCTATTTCCTCATCTGTAACAGGATGATATCACAAAGCCTGCCCCCTCTGAGTGTTTTGATAATTAAATGATAGCATATATGTAAAAGAGAAATGAGTTGACCTATGATATCATGCAGAATTTGGTGAGGTCCTGATAAACCCATCATAAGGGGAAAACATCATAAGTTAAAAATACATTTAGCACACCTAGCCTGCCAAACACCAGCGCTTAGCAACACAATACACTGCAGAGTCTGGGTTATTTATCCTTGGGAGCGGAGGGGAGCTGTGCACAGGAGAGAGGATCACAGTGCATATAGTGTGTTAGCCTGAGAAAATATCCAAATTCCAAATTTGAAGTACAGTTTCTACTGAATGTGTATCCTTTTTGTACTAAAGTTGAAAAATTTGTAAGTTGAACCATTGTAAATTGGAGATTGTCTGAAGTTAACTCCATTATTGGGCAGGGGCACATTAATTAAGTGGTAGGTAATCAATAGTAGGCGTGTTCATGAAGTATAAACTTTTACCCACTCCACATCCAAAAGAAAAGGACGTCGTTCTGGCTGTCAGCAGGGCTCTGTGGATGGAGTGCAAGGAAATCAAGTGGTAGTCTCCCTGTTCTTGCTGCGTTTCTTGTCTAGATGGGAGGACTGCCTCTTTTAAATGATCTGTCTTATCTAGTGTCCTAGGGAAAAGATCATTTGTTTTTTGTTTTTTTTCCATTTTTTTTCTTTTATTATTCATATGTGCATACAAAGCTTGGGTCATTTCTCCCCCTTGCCCCCACCCCCTCCCTTACCACCCACTCCACCTCCTCCCTCTCCCCCCCACCCCCTCAATACCCAGCAGAAACTATTTTCCCCTTATTTCTAATTTTGTTGTAGAGAGAGTATAAGCAATAATAGGAAGGAACAAGGGTTTTTGCTGGTTGAGATAAGGATAGCTATACAGGGCATTGACTCACATTGATTTCCTGTGCGTGGGTGTTACCTTCTAGGTTAATTCTTTTTGATCTAACCTTTTCTCTAGTTCCTGGTCCCTTTTCCTATTGGCCTCAGTTGCTTTTAAGGTATCTGCTTTAGTTTCTCTGCATTAAGGGCAACAAATGCTAGCTAATTTTTTAGGTGTCTTACCTATCCTCACCCCTCCCTTGTGTGCTCTCGCTTTATCATGTGCTCAAAGTCCAATCCCCTTGTTGTGTTTGCCCTTGATCTAATGTCCACATATGAGGAAGAACATACGATTTTTGGTCTTTTGGGCCAGGCTAACCTCACTCAGAATGATGTTCTCCAATTCCATCCATTTACCAGCGAATGATAACGAAAAGATCATTTGTATGGGAAGCAGGGGTCAGTGGTCTTATACTAACTTATTATAATGTTTCCAATTTCCTTGAGGGCAGGGGTCTTGTGTGCTTTGCTTTCTGTCTTTCTCCAGAGCCTAACAGATAATGATAAATATGCATTAATTAGATACCTGAATATGACTTTGCTCTTGGCCCTTTAGAACTGCAGTTTCTGGGTGTGAAAAAATGGTGGCATAACCATTGTATTTACATTGTTCCAGGGATGAGGGTGAAGGGCTTTATAAGCTAGATTATCTCTCTGAATATGACATGCGCCATGTGGCTAAACAAGAGGACCCACCCTTCACCTACAACCTGTGAGGACCAAGGTACTCAAGTTCTCTGCAGACCAACACTAGATCCAGCATCTAGAAAATAAAGCATCCTTTTGTTACCCATTGAGCATCTGCCAGCTTCCTGCTATTTATGTTTTACCACTAGAGGTCAGGCTAACCCCAAAATTCAATGTTTCCCTATTTCAGGCTCCAAACTCATTTCCAAAACTGCACTGGTTGTGCACAGCCACCTCCCCAGGTCTCCCTGTGCCCTTCCAAGCAGCACTGAGAATTTATCCCTAGGCAAAGAAGATGCAGATCCCTCTCCAGGGCAAATATACTGAGTTACTTCAGCACAAGACAATGCTACAGAATTATTATTACTTCTACTTTTGAAGAAAGTAAAAGCAATTTCTGGGTGTTAAAAGTGCGTTGGGATGAACAAATTGAGAAAGAATATATGGAAACAATTCCATTTACAATAGCCTTAAAAAAATCAAATACCCAGGAGTAAACTTAACAAAGGATGTGAATGACCTCTACAAGGACAACTACAAACCCCTGAAGAAAGAGATTGAAGAAGATTACAGAAGGTGGAGAGATCTCCTGTGCTCATGAAGTAAAAATGGATATAATACCAAAAGCAATCTACATGTTTAATGCAATTCCCATTAAAATCCCAATGATTTTCATCACAGAGATTGAAAAATCTACCCTAAAGTTCATTTGGAAACACGAGACCTTGACTAGCCAAGGCAATACTCAGCCAAAAGAGCAATGCTGGAGGTATCTCAATACCTGACTTCAAACTATATTACAAAGCAATAGCAATAAAAACAGCATGGTACTGGCACAAAAACAGATATGAAGACCAGTGGAACAGAATAGAGGACCCGGATATGAATCCACACAGCTATGCCCACCTTATTTTTGACAAAGGTGCCAAAGACATACGATGGAGAAAAGACAGCCTTGTCAACAACTATTGCTAGGAAAAGTGGTTATCTGCCTGCAAAAATCTGAAACTAGATCCATGTTTATCACACTTTACTAGTATCAACTCAAAATGGATCAAGGACCTTAATATCAGACCCAAAACTCTGAAGTTAGTACGAGAAAGAGCAGGAAATACTCTGGAAGCAATAGGTACAGGCAAGGGCTTCTTCAACAGAACCCCAGAAGCTCAGCAACTAAGAGAAAGGATGGACAAATGGGACTACATAAAATTAGAAAGCTTCTGCACAACAAAAGAAATGGTCTGTAAACTGAAGAGACCACCCACAGAGTGGGAGAAAATATTTGCCATGTATGTGTCAAAGGACTGATAACCAGTATATACAGGGAACTTAAGAAACTAAACTCTCCCCAAATCAATGAACCAATAAAGAAATGGGCAAGTGAACTAAACAACTTTCTCAAAAGAAGAATTTCAAATGGCCAAAAAACACATGAAAAAATGCTCACCATCTCTGGCCATAAAGGAAATGCAAATCAAAACCGCACTAAGATCCCACCTCACCCCTGTTAGAATAGCCATCATTAGCAACACCACTAACAACAGGTGTTGGCGAGGATGTGGGGAAAAAAGGAACCCTCCTACACTGCTGGTGGGAATGCAAGTTAGTGCAACCACTTTGAAAAACAAAGTGGAGGCTTCTTTAAAATCTAAACATAGACCTGCCTGGGGATATACCCAAAGGAATGCAACACAGGTTACTCCAGAGGCACCTGCACACCCATGTTTATTGCGGCACTATTCACAATAGCCAAGTTATACAAACAGCCAAGATGCCCCACTACTGACGAATGGATTCAGAAAATGTGGTATTTATACACAATGGAATTTTACTCAGCCATGAAGAAGAACGAAATCTTATCATTCGCAAGTACATGGATGGAACTTGAGAACATCATCCTGAGCGAGGTTAGCCAGGCTCAGAAAACCAAAAATCATATGTTCTTCCTCATATGCAGACTTTAGATCTAGGGCAAATGCAGCAATGTTGTTGGACTTGGGTCACACACTAAGGGGAGAGCACATATGGGAAGTATGGGGATAGGTAGGAAACCCAAAACTTGAAAGTGTTTGATGTCCCCACTGCAGAGGAGCTAATACAGAAACCTTTAAGCAACAGAGGTCAATATGGAAAGGTGATCAGGAAGTAGTGAAGAGGTCAGGTAAAGATGAATCAATTTGGGTTGTACCACATTTGTGCATGGAAGCAATGCTAGGAATCTCTCTGTATAGCTATCCTTATCTCAACTAGCAAAAATGCCATGTCTTTCTTATTATTACTTATGTCTACTCTTCAACAAAATCGGAGAAAAGGGCAGAACAGGTTCTGCCTGGAAGCAAGGGGGGTGGCGGGGAGAGGGGAGAGTGGGGGGTAGGCGGGAGACATGACCCAAACAATGTATGCATATATGAATAAAGAAAAAATGTGTTGGGAACGTTTAAAAGAATTTTATACCTGGTAGCTGATTTACTGGTTATGAAACTCAGTAGGTATTTTTTGTTTCATTTTGCAGATGAAAAGCTGGCCTAGGAACACAGCACTGGACCCTTCATTCCAGCTCCACCCTGCAATTAGCCTTGGCTTGACTGCCCTGAAGAACCAGCTGACATTTCAGGCCTGTGATCTGTGACACACTAAAACCTCTGCGAACATCCCCAGGGGCTGAGGTTTTGGGGTTTTCTGGACCAGCAAGAGCATTCAGCTCCTTCTTCCTACCCTGCTGTTGCTCTTTGGGGGTCATGTGGGCCTGGGTTCAAATCCTGACATTGCTGTTTGCCAGCCATATGGCCTGTGTTTCCTCTTGCGTGAAATGTAGAACCTTCTTCACAGGCCCCTGTCCACCTCTCTGACTCCCTTCTGCCTCCTCTGGAATGTGGGAGCTAGGATCCTCCTTGTTTACCGTATTATTCTAATTCTATGGATAGTGCCTGGAATGTAGTAGAAGCTTAAGAAATATTTGTTGATGACTGACTGTCCTGAATATCTCTGAAAGTGTAAGTGTAACACTTTATTTTCAGTAGAGTACAAAGGGGTTTCATGGCAATATTTCCATACATGTATATAATGTGCTTTGATCAAATTCACCTCCTCCGATTACTCTTTTTTTGGGGGGGGAGTGGTACTGGGACTTGAACTCAGGACCTAACACTTGCTAGGCCAGTGTTCTACCTACCACTTAAGCCACTCTGCCAGTCCCTGTTTCTTTCTTCTTTTTCTTTACATTTTACCCATTTTCAGTTATCTCTCATTCCCACAGAAAGTGTGCCTTAGTCCATTTGCTGTTGCTATAGTAAAATGCCTGAGACTACATAATTTGTAAAGTGTGGATGTTTATTCACCTGACAAGTCCAAGAGCCTTGAGTCAGCATCTACTTGGCATCTGGTGAGGTCTTTTTGCTGCATGGTGAAGGCTGTCGTGTGGTGAGACAGAGAAAGGGAGCCAGCTTCTTACAAAGCCACTAATGCCCTCTGGGGGCCCATCCACATAATGTCATCTAGTCCTCATCACTGCTCACAGCCACTCCTCCAAGTGCCATTAACATATGACTTTGGGGATTAAGTTTTCAACACATGAACTTTTGAGGGACACATTCAAACCATAGCAGAGTGTGTGACTTCAGTCTTTCCTAATGACTGTCAAGCTATCCTTTTTTTCTTTCTTTCTTTCTTTCTTTCTTTCTTTCTCTCTCTCTCTCTCTCTCTCTCTCTCTCTCTTTCTTTCTTTCTCTCTCTCTCTCTCTCTGTCTGTCTTTCCCTGTCTTTCTTTTCTCTTTCTTCATCTCTTTTCCTCTCCTCTCCTTCCTTCCTTCCTTACATCCTTTCATCCTTCCTTCCATTTTGTCTTTCTTTCCTCACACATAAGGAGAACTCAGTGTGATCAGCGCTGCTCTTTCTGATTCTGCAGACTGAAGCTCATGTTCATTAATTAAGATGCCTGGTGGACTGGGAGTGTTGCCCAGGGGTGGAGCGCTTGTCTATCACATGTGAGTCCAGTGTTCAGTTGCTAGCCCTGCCAAACAAACCAAATCAAACAAGCCAAACAGACCCCACTCCTGGTCTGTGGATTGTATACGTATATGTGTTTTGATTTTTTTTGAAAAACACACATGTACACCTGCTCTTCTGTATTTGGGTTAAATCCCAGCATGACCACCTTTGGGCAGGTCTAATCTTCTCTGGGTCTCACTTCTCTTACTTGCTAAAGGAGGCTGATGGGTAGAACGCTTTCCAAGGGGGCTTTTCACAGTAACATGTTCTCAACCAATGTGCAGCTGCTCTGCTCCCAGGGACTTCTTTCCTCCCACACGGCCTCATGCGCCCAAGCAGAGACAGAGCTGCAAGAGGTACACATCTGCCCAACAGCCTTCCAAACTGGACTAGAGCGAGGTGAGCAAGGAAAGAACCAAGAAACAGAGCCATAGAACTGAGGGGGAGAGACAGACAGAGTCCCATGGGCCTGTCCTGGCCTCAGCTGTAGGTCCGTTCACATTCCTGGGAACTCTGGAGACCAACTTGGTCCTCGTCCATTGCCAGGGCCAGTCACTCTTTGAATTGGTGGACACGAGGCAGGTGTACTTCTATAAGCTCTGAAAGTCTCTTTACTATTTTAAAAAATCACGTGTGCAGATGGGGGAATGGGGGCAGAGGACTGGTGTTCCATCCTTGTTCTGTTGCATGGGAAAATCAGAGCTGAGTGGGACTAATCCTAACGTGACCAGGCGAGGGCGCTCGCTTCGTTACCTTGACCTTGGTGAGCCAGAGAGGCCCAACAGCAGGTTCTTGTCTCAGTAGCGTGGCCTCCTGTCTACCTTTAACCCAGCAGAGACAGCAAGGAATAATCTCTTGCCCGCAGTAGAACAGGGAATGCATGACGTGAGCTCGGTTCTCTAGCAGCAGATCCTAAGGTGAAAACTGAAAGTGAGGAAGCACAGAAGATGGGAAGCAAAATTACCACACAGAGCAGGCCCCATCCTAAGGCCAAGAGGCTGGCTCCATGCCCCTGGGTCATTGCCCAAAGTCTGACCCTAGGAGGTGAGAGAACTGTAGTTTTCTGGGCAAAGTGGCCCCTTTCAGGCCAAGGGCAGTGCACAATCCCAGCACTTGGGAGCTGAGGCAGGAGGATTTTGAGTCTGAGGCCAGCCTGAGCTACACAGTGAAACTTTATCTAAAAACAAACAAACAAACAACAAACAAATAAACCAAGGTCCTCTGGGGGTCTGGAGGTGTGTGGTTCAAGCAGTAGAACTCCTAGTCTGCAAACGTGAAGCCCAGAGTTGAAACCCAGTCCTACTAAAATAAAAATCCTTTTCTGGGGGGGGGGGGTGCCCTAATCTGTGATTTAGATGTATGCCCATGTTTGAGAACCACTACAATATATCACTTGATTAATATATATTAATCAGTAATATATGTTACTGATTAGCAAATGCTGATGGCAGAAGAAGGCAGTGGGCATTGATCTAGGAGTCCCAGGGTCCCCAAAGAGTGCAGGGCTGCTACAGTGCATGACTTCAGGGGATGTCATTCATGTTATATTCCAGGTCAGTGATGCCTGTGGGTCACCAGTCACAAAAATACAATGTGAGTACAAGTGCCCTTCTGGACCCGGGCCTGGTCCCTTCTGTTAAGGGAAGAGTAACACCTGGGCTAGACAGTTCAGTCAGGTATCACACAGTGGTGCTTTCCTGGAGAGATGGCTGTGGGCAGGTTGGTAAAGTTTGGGCTCTTATTTGGATGGACAGGCAAGGAAGAGCCAGGCTAAGTAAACAGCTTCCCCCATCCCCAAGATCTACCGCTGAAAGGCTTATCTCACCGGGACATTTCATACATAGCTGTGCTACTCAGGAGAAGATGAAGGCGGAGAAAGAGAACCAATAGAGTAGACATGGATGAGGGCATTTGTTAGGTGACTGGCTCGCACAATTTCGGAGTTGGACCTTTCAATAGGCTGCCTGCAAACCAGAGAGCCAGAGAAGTTGCTATTGTGGCTCAGTCTGAGAAACTACAAGACTAAGAACCAGGGAGACCAAAAATACAGTCCCCAGTGCGAGACTGGAGAAAGTCCCAGAGTCCAAAGGCTGAAGAACCTGGATTCTGACGTCCAAAGGCAGCGGCAGCAGAAACTCACTCAGCTGGGACACACTGTTCTGTTCCATCTGGTCCTGAGGCTGATTGGATGGGGCTCACCCACAGTGAGGGCGGGTCTACCCTATCCAATTAGCTGACCCACATGTCAATCTTCTCTGGAAACACCTCAGCAGACACACCCAGAAGGAATACTTTGTCAGATCTTTAGGCATCCTTCCATCTACTCAAGTTTACACTGAAAATTAATGATCACAATAGCCTTAGATCCCAAGTGCAAATAAATGCATGCATCCAATCCCAACTGCACCTGCATTTTCTGAAGACTTTCAGGCCTCAGCTAATTAGGGGAGTGCTGGTGAGTCTGGTGAAGGAAGGAAGGGCCATTACAGAGGGGCATTTCCTGACACTCCCCTAGGACTCCCATCACTAGGAAAGCAGGGTCTGATCATCCTTGGAGAGCACTGGCAAGGTTGGGCACATACATGACCAACATTCTTCTCAATGAATAAGCAACATAGCCTAGTGGCTACTTCTGCCTTTACTGGACCAAGCCTGTGGCCTCTCTCAGCCCTAACCCCACCCAGGGCTCACATACAGGTGTCCCAAGGGAGTTGTGGGGCCCACAGAGACTCGATGTTCACCAGACAGACTTAGTCACCAGCTCTGTTCTTGTCCCAGCCTCTCTCCTCTTTCTCCTTCTATTTTTTTTTTTTTTGATCAGGACTTGGGTTTGAACTCAGAACTTCATGCTTGGTAGGCAGGCAGTCTACCACTTGAGCTAATCCTCTAGCATTTTTTGCTCTAGTCATTTTTGAAATAGGGTCTCAAATTTATGCCCAGGCTGGCCTGGACCATGGTCCTCCTATTTATGCTTCCTGCAGAAGCTGGGATGACAGGTGCAGGCCACCACATTCATCTATTGGTTGAGATGGGGTCTTGCTAACTGTTTGCCTTGACTGGCCTCAAACTGCAATCCTCCTGCTCTGCCTCCTGAGTAGCTAGGATTACAGGCGTGAACCATGAGTACCTGGCTGCTCTGGTTATTTTTGAGATAGGATCTCCCTTTTTTTGCCTAGGCTGATCTGGACTGTGATCTACTATGTATGCTTCCCACAGTAGCTGGGATGACAGGTGCTCACCACAACACTCAGCTTTTTCTGCTGAGACAGAGGTCTCATGAACTTTTTGCTGGAGCTGGCCTGGAACCACAGTCCTCCAGGTATCTACCGCCCATGTAGGCCATCAGCAACCAGTCCTTCTTTATTTAAAAATTATTTGTTTTATGTTGGATGTCCCCAGGATGGAAACTTGCCCTTGTTAGGGAACTGTTCTACCACTTGAACCATACCCCCAAGTCCCTTTGCTCTTTTTCATATCTATCTATCTAGCTATCTATCTATTTTTTTTTTGGTGGTTTTGGGGATCGGACTCAGGGCTTTATGCTTGCTAGGCTTGTGCTCTACCACTTGAGCCGCCTGCCAGCCCTGATTTTTTTATAGAGTATTTTCGAGGTAGGGTCTTGCAAATTATTTGCCTGGGGCTGGCTTCAAATCAAGATCCTCCTGATTTGGCCTCCTGAGTAACTAGGATTACAGGGGAGAGCTACTGGTACCCAGCTCCTTTGGTTTTTAGTTTATTGTTTAGCTTAGAGTCTCATGCTAACTTTGCCTGGGACTGACATGGGTCTGGATCCTCCTACTTTCACCTGGTTGGGATTACAAGTGTGCACCGTAATGCCTGGCCCAGGGTCCATTCTTGCTATTATAAAAGAACAAAGCCTGTGGTGGTTTTACTTAGTCTGGATTATGACTTTTTCTTTGGCTTTTGATCCTAAAAACTGAGAATTTGCTTCCATTCATTGTTCTCTGGTTTTATGGTGACAACTTTCTCCCTCAGGCAATGGGTGGGTGACTCATGTTTAGTTGCCTGGGGAACAGGGGTGGGGAAAGAGTGTGTGGGGAAGGGTGTCAGAGTAACAAGCATGATTCCACTTAGATGAGGTACCGAAAATAGTCAAACAGAGTGGAATGGTGGTTGCTAGGCACGAGGGGCAGAGGGAAAGGGGGGTTATTAATCAATAGGCTTAAGCTAGAGTCAAGCACGATGCATAAGTTCTAGCTATCTGCCACACAGTATCACATCTGTAATCAACAATAATGTACACTTAGAAATTTTCTCAGATGGCGTATCTCATGCTAAGTGTTCCTACTACAATAAATAAAAAAAGAGGTTCTGTGTGTCCTGTCGTTCACCAACTCTGCCTTCACTCTGTTTCTCTTCCTGTCAGACCTGCCCTGTCTTTCTAGGATATTCTCTCCTTCTAGGGAGAGTGCTGGCTAATAGAAATACAATGTGAAACCAGGGCTGGTGACACATGCCTATGATCCTAGCATTTGAGAGACTGAGGCAGGAGGATCATAAGTTCAAGGCCAACCAGGGCTACACAGAGAGACCCTGTCTCAAAAAAAAATATAAAGTGAGCCCATGTATAATTTAAAACTTTCTACTAGCCACGTTAAAAAGATAAAAAGACACGAATGACAATAATTTTGATAACGGTTTACTTAATCCAATATGTTGAAACTATTGTTACTTGAACATTTTATCAGTATAAAAATGATTTTATCTTTTTTCACACCAGATATTTGAAAAGACCGGTGTGTTTTATTCACACCACTGCATCCCAATTCAGAATAGCCACCTTTTAAGTGCTCCATGACCATCATGTAACCAAAAGCCATCATAGTGAATAGCTTTAGAGTCCTGGAACTCTACATTCTGGACAGACCTCAATCCAGTTACTCATGAGAGACTCAAGGCTATATCTAGTGCCACTCAACCTGGAGGACAGACTTTGTTCTCTTTTAATGGAGACCTTGCCCTCGTTTTGCCATCGAGGGATTCTTTCAAGAGAGCAGATACTTAGTAGGTCCTCTCCCAAGTTGCCTGACACATGGAGAGTGGGATGATATGATTCACTTAACAACTATGTATTGAATGATTTATAAGTTCAAGATCTTGTTCAAGTACAGTTCAAGGTCATGGGAATAAATTTTCAATTTTAAAGATCAAAAATCAAAGTGAGCATATCCAATTCCCTGCCCTTATGGGGCTTCCATTCCATGGAAGGTGTGTAGGTCAGCTTTGTGTCACTACCTGACATGGGCTGTTTATGGAAAAGGGAGAGATTTATTTAGCCAGTCCTGAAGGCTGAAAGCTGCATTTGGCTTTGGTGAGGAAGGCAGATGGAGGCACATCACAGAGGAACTTGGGTAGGCATGAGGAGCCACACGGAAGCCAGAAAGTAGACAGAACTGGGGGCGGGGTGGGGGTGCAGATGCAGGCCTTCATGATAACCTCTTGAGGGAGCTACCAAGAAGTCCCATGAGAACTGCCTTCTGAGGACATTCCCCCAGTGCCCTAATGACCACCCACTAGGCCTCACCTCCTAAAGGTCTTACCACCTCCCAACAGTGCCATTCTCAGACCAAACCTTCACAACAAATGCTTGGGGGACATTCAGATCATACCCAAGGCATAGCATGGGGAGACAGATGGGGAGTGCATGTGGGGGCCGCAGTGCTTGCAAACATTTCACAATGGTGAGGTGGCATTTGAGCAAACACAAGAATTTATATGGGTTGGGAAGGAGTTAGGCTACCTGGGTTCATATCCTGTCTCTGGAGATTCCTTAGTTTCCAACCTTAAGAGGAAGGGGGCTGGATTTACCCTCTTGTCTTAACCAAGTCATATGTGAGACAGAGGGCTTGCACACTGAGCAGCATGTGCACAGTACAGAGACCCTAAGAGAAGCGAGTAGCTTAGGGAACTCCCCTGATCACTTGGGCCTCCACGCAGGGAGAAGCACAAACAGAGCCCCACGGAGCTCCTGAGTTGAGATTGAGTTGAGTTGGGGAGACTGAGGCAGAGAGGAGTCAACTGCACAGAAAGAGGACTTTGGAGATCTTCAGGGGTCCCTGCAAATCTTCAAGTGAGTCTTGGTCCACACATACATGCACAGAAACTTCTGGAGGCCAAGAAATACCAAACAGAAGGATCAGACAGAGCTCACATAGCACTGGAATTACTCACCAGCCAGAAGGAGAGAGCTTTTAACACAAGGAACAGCAGAGTCCTGAGGAGGACTTTGCCTCAGTAGTGGCCAAATTAGCTCTAGATGAAAATTGCTCTATACCTGCTTGCCAATCTTAAAAGCAATCCTTAAAAATTCAAATTGTTTTCAGTAACTTAACAGCATGCTTAAACAAAACTTGAAAATATTTAAAGGGATGAAAGACTTCAGCATGCAACAATGTAAAATTCACAGTGTTTGGCAGAATTTCCAGGTATGTGAAGACGTAGAAAAATATTAGGCATAATGAGGTGAAACATCAAAAGAAACAGATGCAGAAATGTTAGATGATAGAATTAGTAGATAAGGACACTAAAACAGCTATTAGAAATATACTTCATTTGGGGCAGGCATGGAGGTTCATGCCTGCAATCCCAGCACAGGAGATGGAGGTAGGAAGATCAAGGTCAGAGGCTGGCCCTGGGAAAAAAAACATGAGATCTTACCTGAAAAATAAACTAAAGCAAAAAGGGTTAGGGACATGGCTTAAACAGTAGAGCACTTGCCAAGCAAGAGTGAAGTTCTGAGTTTAAACCTCAGCAATGCCATAAAGAAAAAGAAATATACTTCATATATGCTCAAGGAAGAGGAAAGTATGAGCCTGCTCATGAGAGAGATGAGAAGACTAAGTCAAACTGCAAGAGGTGAAAAGCAGAGTGGTAGCACGAACAGCAGGTTAGACATTGAGAAACAGAAGAGTGACCTTGAAGACACAGGCAATAAGATGTATCTAAACATTGGGAGGAAAAAATTGATAAAGGAGAGAACAGAGCCCCAGTGAACTGTGGCCAACACTGATATGAAATGCCCTAATATACATATAGTTGGAGTCCCTGAAGACGAGGTGAGAAATGGTGGAGCAGACACACTAAATGTATTTGAAAAATGGCCAAACAAGTTTTAAATTTAATAAAAAACCCACAGATACTAAAGTCTCAGGGATATCCAGGCGATTCTTGGATTCAATACTGGCCATGGAGCTGTGGCCAAGTTATGACATCAGACTGAGCCTGTTTTATCATCTGTCACAATAATACCCAACACACATTGAGCATTTGTTCTGGGCCAGGCACTGTTCAAGAGCTGTTGGCAAGAAAACGATGTAGGTGCTGTTCTTGTGCCCATTTCTCAGATGAGGACATCCAAGGATGGAGCACTGAGAGCTTAGGTAACTGGCTGAAGGTTTCACAGCTCAGAAGCCTGGTGGATTCAGGACTCAAGCCAGAGTGCATGCAAGCTCTTGCCCTCTATTCTCTGCAGTACCTCAGAGCTCCATAAGATTAGAAAGACGACACTGCTCACCTCTCAGGCTTTTTGTGATGGTTACACAAGATCACATGGGTGCACTCAACACAGAGTGGTCATTTAAAATGAATAAATAAGGTTGGAGGCATGGCTCAAGTGGTAGAGCACCTGCCTAGCAAGTGGGAAGCTCTGAGTTCAAACCTTAGTAATGCCAAAATGAATAACTAATAAATAAAACTTGAAGTGGATGCAAAGTGGTTGGTGTAAGGAGAAGTGTTAGGCCACAAATAAAAATTTGTTACTGTTCCAGGGGTCTGTGAGTGATCCAAAATTGAACAAAGAATTGGACAAAATACACAGAAGCAATGAGCAAAGTGCAGATTTATTGCAAGCAGAAATACACTCCCACAGACCGAGAGTGAGCCTCAGTGAGAGAGTTCAAGGGCCCAATTTTCCTGACTGAAACTAGGACTGAAGGGGGGCTGGAAAGGATCTTATTATCGACAGCTTTGATTCACAGAAGGATGTTCTATAATCTTTTGTTTTTTTTTTAGGTGGTACTGGGGTTTGAACTCAAGGATTCACACTTGCTAGGCAGGCGCTCTACTACTTGGGCCACTTCACCAGCCCTAGCTTGTGTAGCTATTTTTGAGATAGGGTCTCATGAACTATTGGCCTGGGCTGGCCTCCAACCATGAGCCTCCTGATCTCTGCCTCCCCACTAGCTAGAATTACAGGAATGAGCTACTAGTGCTGGCCTATATAAGTTATTTGGGACTGTGTTGTCCCTACCCATAATGCATTCTGTTATAATTACATGCATGAGATCCAGTCCATATGTATGAAGCTTTAAGTGTGTGTGTGGGGGTGTCCCAAAAGGTTATCTGCAGACAGGTTCCCCAGCTCTCAGTGTATGCACTAGTTTTGGAATTTTTCCTTCTGGGCAAACAGTCCTTTATGAGGATATAGCAGTTACCACCTTGACCATAAAAGGGGTTTCCAAGGCTGTTCTCAATTAGGTGCTTCCTGAAGGGAACATGCTCTAGGCCAGTCTTGGGGACATGGCCTAAGGCAGACTTACCCATTCTTGGCCAACCTACACTTCCCTTTTCTCCTGCTACAAATTAACACCACTCTCCACCAAGTATGGGACAGAAGGGACAGAAGGACTCTCCTTCAGTCCCCTTGCCTCCCTGAGGTCCTCACCTCTCCTCACATCTCCCCGGGCCTTTTTCCTAGGAAAAGAGGAAAAGAATGGAGAATTATAGCTGAGTAAACTTTGTTCCACCTCACAAGGAGTGTACCAGTAATGCTTAGAGAAAATGAGCTAGGAGTTGACCAAAGGAGTTTTGCATTTCTTTGTTCTTTTTTGAGTGGCATGACTTCTGTTTTGTTTAAAGATATCCTCAAATCTCAACAGGACACCTACAGGCATGTTGAACACACGATTCAGTGTAATTCGACCTCTAAGGTGTTCTTTGCTGTATTCTGAGAGATTTAATTGGCTCTGGATTGCACAGATGGTTGCCATAGTAGTGTTTCCTATCCAGACCTGTCTAGGTCAAATATTTGAGAAAATTCAAGTATTTAGTTCATTAAAGCTGTAGATATTGCTTAATAGGTTGGAATTCTCTTATCTTTTCTCTACTTTTATTTGTTTGCATAGCGTTTTTCAAAGTTATTTGGAATCATTGTTACATTTATTCCTTAAAAGTTCCTTTTAGGTATCTTATTACAAAAAATAATACATGTTCCTGTACCCATAAAACTATGGGTAAAGAAAGAGAAGGAACAAGTTATTAGTAATCCTGCAAACATGTTTTAAATTTTGATGTATATTTTCCAGCATTTTAAAAATGTCTATCTGATGAAAATAGGGGCCACACTTTTTAAAACTGATTTATCACGGATGTCTTTCCCAGCCATTGCTTATTCTTCTGAATCATAAATTTTTGTGTTTCATAATAAATATATAGTCAGGTTACATTTAATGCAAATTTGAATTGCACAGTTTGAAATAGTAGGATATGAAATATTAATTAAATCTTGCTTTATGTGTCAAATTTTAAGCAATGTGAATCCTGCTTTGCATTTGTTTTCTGTAGAAAGCCTAATCTTGCATAATGTGTGCTTTGCACCATGTAAGATCTTCAGCAATTCCAGCTTTTGCATAAAATATTATTGCCCTCTGGGACCATTTACATAGCCACTCCCCTGTGGATGGTCATTTAGTACTGCCATGTTTGACATAAATCTTTACACCCATCCTTGATGATCTCTTCAGGAAAAATTCTTAGATGTGGAACTTCTGGGTAAATGTTTCTGATGTCCATCATCACAATCCTGTCCTGAAAGGTGGCACCACATTTACTGAACAAATATTTACACAGTGCTTACAGTGTGACAGGCACTATTCTAAGAACCTTGCATCCTCGAATAATCATATGTGTAGGTACTATTGTCACCAGCCCTATTTACAGATGAGGACCTGAATTAGCCTACAAGGTGGGTCCCCATCACAGAGCAAGTATGAGGTGGAGCTGGCTTCTGAGCTGTGCTCCTAACCACCACACCATGCTGGCTCCCCAGTATTCTAAGCATCGGAGGATAAGGTGGCTCTTCCCTCCACCCTTGCTCACAATAGGTACTCAGAGGGATTGTGACTTCAATATTTTTAGTAGGGACATCAGCTCTCCAAAAGATGGTTTCTAAGTGCTTTGACCATGACAGATAGAGAAGTCCTAATCTTTGGCTATCAGTGAGTTACTGGCCTTTTGTTTTTTCTCAAGAAACCTCATCGTATGGATTGTACGCTTATGTTCCCCACACCCCAAATTCATACATCAAAGCCCTAGTCTCTAATGATGGTATTTGGAGGTGGTCAGGTCATGAGGTTGAAGTCTCCTGATGGGATTAATGTTTTATAAGAAGAGACACCAAGGGCTGGAGACATGGAACTCCTGCTTGGCAACCACAAAGCCATGAGTTCAAATCCCAGTATTGCTGAGAGAGAGTCAGAGAGGGAGAGAAAGAGCATTTGCTTTTTCTCTTTTCTCTTTCTCCCCTCTTTGCATGTAAGAATACAAGAAAATGCTGTATGCAAATCAGAAAGACAGTGCTTATCACACACCAGATCTATCTGAAATTTGATCTTAGCTTCCAGAACTGGGAGAAATAAATGTTTATTGTTAAAGTCACCCAGTCTATGGTATGTTGTAACAACCGGAACTGATGAGGACACCCACCAAAGTGAGAGGAGACCAGACACAGGTCTCCTCATCTTTGGTCTTCATACAACATGTTTCCTGGCTCCTCTGGTTCTCACTAAGACTCTGCTCACCACACTAGGAACTCAGGAAACTCTCCTAAGACAGTGGTGCACTGTCTTTCTGTCTCAAACAGATGCTTCCTCCGTGCTTTAAGGTCTCTGCGATTTGCCGTAGCCCTGATTCATTCACTGTGGTAAGTGTGCATGCTGAAAGACTAACAGAGAGGCATGAAAATCTTCTTGTCTTCTGCACCTCTTCTTCCTCCTTATTTTTCTCCTCCTTTTCTCTTTTCCTCCCCTCCTCCTTCTCTTTCCCTTTTTTCTCTTTCTCTTCCTCCTCCCGCTTTTCCTCTTCTTCTCCATCTAATCTCCTTCTTTGTGCAGAGATAGAGAACTGAGTTCAGTTACTCTCCCTGAGCTCACCTGTGGAATTCTTCTCCAAGACCTTTAGGCCCTTATTTTAGTGTAAAAATGTACACGTGCAATAACAAAAATATCCAATAATACATGGCTTAAAGAACAAAGTAGTTTATGCTCTCTTGTGTGACAGTTCTGTGGTGAGGAGTCACATCACTGGGGTCTCTAATTCACAGTGTTTCAGGGTCCCAGGTTTCTTCCACCATGTTGCTTTGCCATATGGTAGGGCATTAACACCATCTTACATGGTCAAGGGGGGATGAACATGGGGGAGCCATCTCACTACAAGGACTGAGACACGCCTCTCTTCCACCTGAATTCCATTGGCAAAAACTCAATCACATGGAAATACCTAGCTGCAAGGGAGGCTGGGAAATGCAGTTCAGCCTCATACCCAGAAAGGAGAGAAAGGAGAGCTAGTGGTATCCAATAGACCCTTTAAGCAGGGGACAAACTGAGCTTGACATCTGTCTGTATATAGTTAGGTTATCATGATGCTGATCTTTCCTCTCTTCCTTTATCATTTCAGTTGGTGAATTTAAGAAAAAGATTTATAAGTATCTGAGGGTTGGGGCACAGCTCAGTGGTAGAGCACTTACCTAGCATGCTCAAGGCCCTGAGTTTGATCCCTAGCAACACACACACACACACACACACTTGATGTTTGGGCATCTGAAATTTATTGAACCAAGGTTTTGGAAACTTATTCCTAAACATATGTATTAATCTTGTTTATTGATCTGATCCCCCAAATTAGCCCGGTTTAAAGTCAGCACAGAGTACAGAGGCTTAGAAGAGAAAAAGGTTCTGAACGAGAATCACAGCTCCAACCATTTCCCTCCCTTCTATGTGACTTGGGGTATGTTACCTAAACTCTCCAAGTTGAAGTCTGTGGTGAGGAATATATAAGGGATGATTAAGAGCAAGGGTTTCCATATCTAAGAGAATTGGGGGGCACATCTTGGTTTCTGTGATTCTAGAAAATTCTCTTAATTTGTCTGAGAACCAGGCTTCCTCTAGAATGGGAGGATACCCTACCTCCTCACTGGGTTATGTGAATGACACATGTCCTGAACGCTTAGATCAGTGTTGGCTCATAGGGACAAGAAATCCAGGAAGCAATCCATCTTCAGGTTCAAACAATGCAACCGTTATCTGCCTCATTGCTCTCTACAGGTCAGCTTGGTTCTCAGGCTGTGACTACCATGGAGTCAAGGTGGCTGCCACATATGTAGAGGAAAAGCAACACTTTTCTCCCTAGGTACCTCTTCCATCAGTCTCGTGTGTTCTAACTGGTTACATGTATGTCCTTGAAGTGTGGTGTGGGGAAATCAATTAGCTGATTGGCTTAAGCCAATTGAGACCCATTTCTGAAATTAGGGACGGGGTCACCCCCCAGAAAACTATAAGGCAGTCATTTGGGGGAGGGCTGCTTCTCCAAGGGGAAACTGGGTTGTAATTACCAGAAAGGAAGCAGCCAAAACAACAGATGTCCACTACGGAGAATATGTTTGAAGGATGAATTAATTGGACCTAATTATGGCCCAATTTTTATTTGTTTTTTGAAATGATGAGTTGGTTCCTTCTGATGATAGATGAAATAATTATGGTCTGGTAGTTTTCTTTCACTTCCCTCTTAGTTGACTCCTAGACTTTTCTTTTATTACTTTGCTCATACCAATGAGTGCCAATTCCCACACATTCGAGTTGTAGGTATAGACAGCACCTATGGAGATCAGAACCTCCCAAAAAACGTGTTGAAGAGGAATCCCATCGGAAGCCACATATTTTCTAATTTGCGTTATTTATCTGTGACAGAGCAGTGAATTTTTAAAAATCTATCTATCTATCTATCTCTAGCTAGCTGGCTATCTATCTATCATCTATCTATCTATCTATCTTCAACTTTTCAAGCTTCGCTTCTTATTCGTAAAATTTTGCAACAGAAATGAATGCTAGTTCCCTGTGACGTGAAGATCCTTTAGAGAGTGCAAAGGACTGAACGTTTCTGCCCCCCTGAATTCATTCATTGTTATCTTGACCTCAAAGTGATGGTATTTGAGGTTGGGGACCTGTGGAAGGTGATTAGATATGAGAGTGAGCACTCATGAATGGGACTGGTGTCTTTATTAAAAAAAGATCTCTGAGAGACCCTTTGCCCATCATGCCATGTGAAGACACAGTGTAAAGATGGCCAACTGCAAACTAGAAAGCAAGTCCTCAGCAGTACAGAATCTGCCAATGTCTTGATCTTAGACTTCCCAGACTCCAGAACTGTAAGAAATACATTTCCAGGTTAAGGTACTTTGCTATAGTAAACTGAATATAATAAGAAAGAGTGGCAACACTATAGGAAAACAACAATAATAATGGCCCAAATCAATTCTCAAGAACTCTTTGCCCAAATTCTAATATATATGTATTTTCTTTCATTCTGTTAGGACCCGGAATCCTATTCCCCCGAGAGACAGAGAGCCAGGTGTGAATGCAATCAACAAAGCAGAGTTTATTGGGCTGGCTAGCCAGGGTCGAGCTCCCACACGGACACGCAGGACCGGTTAGGAAAACACGACCCTGAGCCTCTTTAGGGGAAATCTTATATAGACCGCGGTGGCATGCATATTTTCGTTATCAACATTGGGCAAGCAGGCAGAGCACATCTTGCGCGTACCTCACATCTTGCACGTACTTCACATCTTGCATGTACCCCCCGCTCACATTCCCCACATTCTATATGCCCTAACTGAGCCCTGCCGCATTGCTTATCTTATCTACATGGGATGTTTGGTACTGGTTTCTCCAACAAGGGGGTTGGGGCCCGCTGAGACCTCCTATTCCTTTCATTCCCCCCTTTTCTTACGGCCTAAATTGAGGAATCATTCTCAAGGGTATGAAGAGCCTGATATTGTTGGCGGAGGACCAGAAGTTGGATAGTATTAATTCGACTTTTGACAAAAGTCATAAGTCGGTTTAGAATCCAGGGTCCTATGGTAACAAGTAATAGGATGATTATTATTGGCCCTGCCAATGCAGATAAAAGGGTAGCCAACCATGGGGACTGGTTAAACCAAGACTCGAACCAGCTTTCCCTGGCCTCTCTTTCTCGTTTTCTTTGTTCCAGGCTCTTTCGAAGTTTAGACATGGAGTCACGAACAACTCCGGTATGGTCAGCGTAAAAACAACATTCTTCCCCTAGAGCAACACATAGTCCCCCCTTTTGGAGGAACAACAAGTCCAGACCTCGTCGGTTTTGAAGTACTACCTCAGACAGGGAAGTGAGGGATTTTTCTAGGTGGCTAATGGAGGTTTCTATTCTCTCTATATCTTCGTCTATGGCTGCACGCAGCGAAGACATCCCTTTCTGCTGGGTGGCCAAAGAAGCTATGCCGGTTCCTGCTCCCGCTAACCCTAGGCTGAGTAGGGTAGCAATAGTTACTGTGGAAATAGGTTCTCTCTTTTTCCTTTTTTCAACCATTTTTGTATTCCAGTATGAATATAGACTCTCTTCCGAATGATAGAGGATGCGGGGCAGCACAGTCACTATAACACAGAATTCTTTAGAGCTGTTAAACACCTTAGTTGATAGGCACGGGGTGAGTCCAGACCGCGAGCATAGCCACCACCTATTGTCCTTTGGAATTACCCATTTAATAGCATTTTCCCAGGTAGAACTGGCGTTAATAACAGTACATAAGTCCCGTCTGTTCTTTGGCACTTTTCCTAAGCAGGTTCCTTGGCCGCTTACCTGCTGTATGGTCAGACCTCTCTTACGGTCTCCCCAGGAACATTGAGTAGGGTTTTCCTCAGATGAGGTATCGTGAGTGGTGTTTAGCCCTATTGCCTCATAGAATGGGGGCCTCACATCATAACATAACCAACAGGAGTTAGTCATGTTAGGGTTGGTGTGGTTTAACGTCAGGAAGGCAGCACCCACTAGCTCCCAGAGGGGGTCTTTAGATGCGGTCATGAGACTGGGCCTCACCAGGGGAGGGCTGGTTTCTGATGGTCTTGGAGTTGTAACATTAGCCCGGGCTATGGTTGAGGGAAGGTGATGAGCTGTGGGAGGTCGGGGAGGTGGCTTTACATAGGGTGGCCTAAGTACCTTATTAGGGCCTATTGTTAGAGTAGAGACTGGTTGTTGCACACACCGCAAAGTAAAAAGGGCTCCTGGATGATTTGTTTTGTAGAGTCTGACTCCCCAGGATTTACCCAATTCCCAATTCGTTGCCTTTTTTCCTAAATCAGTGAAATTTATCATAATGGGATTACAATTGGGGGGAGTTGGGCATCCCTTATTTATAGGTCTAGGTTGGTGGTATGTAATGCCAGATTGAGAGACTCTACTTAATTGAATAAGGTCCCCCTGTTTGGGGGGTGGCCACCATATATCCCCTGAGCTCTCACAACCCCATGACTTACAATAATAGTCTGCAATTCCTCCACATTTTTTTCTGTGGTTGGGTTGGGGAGCGGGGCAGACATAGAAGTAACTTTGGCGCAAATCCCATTGTCCCCTGCCAGTGAATAAGGCCCTTAAGTCAAAGTATAATTCTGGGAACCAGGTGCTGGGAGGGGTCACCTTGGAGGTCTGGTTAAGAATGTCTCCTGTGGACACATCTACAATCATCCAGGTCAGGTTAAAAGGTTGATGTGGATTTGTATGCCCCCAGCAAGTGGTGGACAGGGTTAAAAAAAGGAATAAAGTTACCGAGGTCCAGTATGAAGTTTGAGTTTGAAAAAATTTTCCTTGTGGTGGGACACCCTTCTTGTTGGCAGGAAGCCTTTCTTCATAGCTACCGGATCTGCCGGTCTGATGTGGGTGTAGTGGACCCAGGTGATAATCCCATTCTAGGAGGGCTGCGGAGCATCTGGAGTGTTCTCGTTTTTCGGAGCATCCCGTATCAGCCGGAGCTTGAGTGGGTTTGTTGGATGCTTCCGTGCGGACCAATTTTCCTGTTTTTTCTCCGGAGGGTGAGCCCGTCTTACATGGGAATGGTGTACCCATGCTGCAATCCCGTCGACCTTGAGGGCGGTAGGGGTAGTAAACAGTACAACATAAGGTCCTTTCCATCTAGGCTCTAGGGTTTTGGACTGATGCCTTTTAACCCATACCATGTCACCCGGGACTATGCCATGTTCCGGAGCCGGGTCCCTCTTAACAGCGTGGTATGCTTGAATTAAGGGCCAAATCCGTTGTTGCACTTTAGCTAAAGCCTGCAACATGGTCAGGTAATTTGGGGCCAGATCACCTAGTTCTGGGCTTAAGGTCCTCTGAATGATGGGGGGTGGAGCCCCATACAGGATCTCAAAGGGAGTTAGCCCATGGACATAGGGGGAGTTCCGGACTCGGAAGATGGCCAAGGGAAGGAGCGTCACCCAATCACCGCCAGTCTCCAGGGCCAATTTGGCTAAAGTCTCCTTTAGTGTCCTATTCATCCTTTCTACTTGCCCTGAGCTCTGGGGGTTATATTCACAATGTAGCTTCCAATTGGCCCCCATAGTCTGGGCTAGTCCCTGCAGGACTTTACTAACAAAAGCCGGACCGTTATCTGACCCAATTGCCTCGGGCACCCCATATCTGGGTATGATTTCCTCTAGCAAAGCCTTTGCCACTACCTGACTCGTCTCCTTCTTTGTAGGAAAAGCCTCCACCCAGCCTGAAAAGGTATCTATGAATACCAGCAAATATTTGTACCCAAACTTTCCCGGTTTTACCTCAGTAAAATCCACTTCCCAACTTCTTCCCGGAGCCCTCCCCCGTTCCCGAGTACCTGTATGGTGCCCCTCCCTTCGTCCTGGTTTCATGATTGTGCAGCTGGCACAATCTTCCACAATTTGGCGGACTGCTATGGTCTGGTTCGGAAATCGGAGCTGCGCAGATGTCAACAAGTCTAGTAATTTTCTCCGCCCCAAATGGGTGGACTTATGTAAGTTAGCCAACAGGAATCGTCCGAGTTTTTCAGGCAGAATTAACTTGCCTTCCAAGTCGCTTTTCCATCCGTCTTCCCCTTCTCTAAAGGGGGAGTGGGCTCTCATCCAAGTGAAATCCTCTGTGGAGTATTCTGGTCGGGGGGGTAGCGGAGGGAGCTCTGGGACCGGCACGTCTATCGCCGCAACCGTGGAAGGTTGCCCTGTCTCCATGGGAGGACTCACCATTGCTACTCTCTTTGCTTCTTGATCTGCTCTGTTGTTACCGACAGCTTCCGGCGTCTTGGCAGACTGGTGGCCTGGGACATACATCACTGCCACTGCCTTCGGTTTTTCCACTGCCATTAATAGACGCTGGACTTCAGCTAGGTTCTTTAGATGTTTTCCTTCTGCTGTGCGGAATCCTCTTTCGCGATAGATGGCCCCGTGGACATGGATGGTACCGAAAGCATAGCGGCTATCGGTGTAGATATTGACTCGCTTTCCTTTTGCCCTCTCCAGGGCCTCTGCCAAGGCAATTAATTCCGCTTTTTGGGCTGATGTTCCGGGTGGGAGGGCACTGCTCCATACCGTATTTCCTTCTTGGTCGACTACAGCTGCCCCTGCCTTTCGGGCTCCATCTTGGAAAAAACTGCTTCCATCCGTGTACCAGTTTAATTTGCAGCCGGACAGGGGGGTATCCTTTAGGTCAGCCCGTACCTGTGTAACTTCGGAGAGGAATTCTTTGCAGTTATGGACAGGTGTCTGCAGTTCCGGGTTAGGCAACAAGGTGGCAGGGTTCAGGATTACGGGATCTGTGAATGTGATCCGAGGGGAATCCAACAAGAGCCCCTGGTAGTGGGTGAGCCTGGCATTCGTCATCCATTTCCCAGGGGGTTGTTTAAGGATTCCCTCCACCGGGTGAGGGGCCGTTACCCAGAGGGCCTGTCCAAAGGTTAGTTTATCGGCTTCTCTCACCAGCACGGCAATGGCCGCTATGATGCGGAGGCAGGGGGGCCATCCTGCCGCTACTGCGTCTAATTTCTTGGAAAAGTATGCCACTGGTCTCTTCCAGGGACCTAGCTGTTGGGTCAAGACTCCTTTGGCTACCCCCTTTTTCTCATCTACAAACAGAGTGAATGGTCTTGTAGGATCTGGCAAGGCTAAGGCAGGGGCCTGCAAAAGAGCGTCTTTTAGCTGATCAAAGGCCTGTTGTTCTCTCTCTCCCCAACTCCAATCTGGAGCTTCTTTGGCGGCCTCATATAGGGGTCTGGCTATTTCCGCAAATCCTGGAATCCAGAGTCTACAGAACCCCGCGGAGCCCAGGAATTCTCTCACCCCCCTAGTGGATGTCGGGGATGGGATAGCCAGAATAGTCTGTTTCATGGCATCAGTCAGCCATCTTGCCCCATCTGCAATCCGATAACCCAAATATGTCACTGACCTTTTACAGATGTGAGTTTTCTTGGCACTTGCCCGATACCCCAGCTCACCTAATTCCGTTAGCAGGTGTTCAGTAGCCTTGATGCACTCCTCTCGGGTTTCTGCCGCTAACAGTAAGTCATCAACATACTGTAATAGAGTGACTCGTGGGTGGCTCCGACGAAAAGGTTCCAGGTCCTGGCTCAGGGCCTCATTAAACAGGGTGGGAGAGTTTTTAAATCCTTGCGGCAGTCTGGTCCAAGTGAGCTGTCCGGATTGGCCCCCATCTTCTTGCCATTCGAAAGCAAATAGCGGCTGACTAATTTCTGACAATGGAATGCTGAAGAAAGCATCTTTCAAATCAAGGGTTGTATACCATACTTGCGAGGGGGGTAGGTGGCTGAGCAAGGTATAGGGATTCGGAACGGTGGGATGAATGTCCTCCGTCCGCTCATTTACCTTTCGTAGGTCTTGCACAGGCCTATAGTCCCCGCTTCCCGGCTTTCGGACGGGGAGCAGAGGAGTATTCCAGGCAGACTGACAAGGTCGCAGTACTCCTTCCTTTATTAGCCTGTGGATATGAGGGGCTATGCCTCTTCGGGCCTCCTCAGGCATAGGATACTGTTTCACCTGAATGGGGAGAGCAGAAGCCTTCAATTGTATAACTACGGGCGGGAGGTGTTTGGCGAGGCCGGTTCCTGCAGTCTCCGCCCAGGCCGTGGGAAATCTTTTTACCCAATGAGTCATGTCCCCTCCTGGTTCCTGTTGACTCTCAAACAGACGATGCTCGTCAGCCAATGATAGGGACAAGACATGAATCGGGCTCCCTTCTCGATCAGTCACAATTATTCCATCTGGTTCAAAATGGATATGGGCCCCTATTTTGGTGAGTAGGTCCCGTCCGAGCAGGGGAGCGGGGCTCTCAGGGACGACCAAGAAGGAGTGTGTGACCTGGTGTTTTCCTAAGTTCACCTTTCTTTTCGTAGTCCATGTACATAACTGCGTACCGGTGGCCCCCTGAACAACACTTGTTCGTGCCTTGTTCAAAGGTCCATGTGCCTTGTTTAAAACCGAATATTGGGCGCCGGTATCCACCATGAACCCCATCGGCTTCCCCTCCACATGCATTGTTACCCGGGACTCGGGGAGGGGGTCTGAGCCCCATCTCCTTCAGTCCTCTTCTCCGGCTAGGAGGACTCTGGCCTGCTCTACTGCTCGTTCCCTTTCCCTGTTTTCCCCCGGTCTCCTTCCAAACCCTCTTCTTCCCTTTAACTTAGGACATTCTCTCTTCCAATGCCCCATTTCCTTACAGTAAAAACAGTGTTCCTTATCCGGGGTCCTGGCGTGGCCCCCTCCCCTGGGTTGGTCCCGGACACCCGCTAGGAAAATACGAGCCATTTCTCTCTGTTGCTTTCGGTTTTCCTTAGCCTGGAACTCCCGGTCCTCCTTTCTCAATTTCTCCTGGGCCTCCCTGTCTTCCTTTCTCTGTCTTTCCTCCCTTTCTTCTGGAGTTTCCCTAGCGGTAAAGACCTTTTCCGCTACCTGCAGCATTTCCCTTATAGTCATCTCCCCTAAGTTTTCCTGTTTATTGAGTTTTCTCCTAATGTCTGGAGCTGCCTGATTAATGAATGAGAGTACCACAGCAGACCGGTGGAGGTCCGCCTCAGGGTCAATAGGGGTGTACTGACGGTATGCCTCATAGAGGCGCTCTAAGAAACCGGCTGGGCTTTCGTTTTCCCTTTGAACGACTGCTTTCACTTTTGCAAAATTGGTGGGCCTTCTGGCGGCCGCTCGGAGACCGGCCATAAGAGTCTGGCGGTAGATCCGAAGACGCTCCCTACCTTCTGTGGTCCCGAAATCCCAATTAGGGCGGCGTAGGGGAAAAGCCTCGTCTATGGCCAGTTGGAGAGTTGTGGGTCTCCCATTATCCCCCAAGACGTTCTTCCTCGCTTCGTTGAGGATGCGCTCTCGTTCCTCCGTCGTAAAAAGAGTATTGAGCAGCTGATGACAGTCATCCCAAGTGGGACGGTGTGTATGCATGATGGACTCCAGGAGATCTATGAGACACTTGGGGTCTTCAGAAAAGGGCGGGTTCTGCGTCCTCCAGTTATATAGATCACTGGAGGAGAAGGGCCAGTACTGAAACTGTTGCCCTCCTCCCGGTCCCCCTTGGCCCACCATCCGGACTGGAAGTGTAGGGACAGTTTCCTCCCCCTGTGTTGATGAGGGGGGCCCGTCTTCCCCCTCCCTTTCCCGGATCCCTCGGGGGCGAAGTCTTCGACCCATTCCTCCTCCTGCTGCCAGTCCTGTTGAGGAGGATGAGGAAATTTCCTCCTCCGGGGCACTGGCTTGGCCAGGGGGAGTCACGTATGGAGGCGGCCGATCTTCCTCTGCCCCTGCGAGGGATGGGTAAAGGGGGGAACTCTCTGGTAAGACCGGAGATGGTGAAGGAGATGCCCTAATTTGAGGACCGGTCAAGGTGGGAAGAGGAAGTTTTTCCTCCTCCTTTATGACCAAGGCGGGCGTGACTGGGGTTTTAGCCCCGGGGGCCGAACTGGAGGGGTGGGTCAGAAAAACTGTTAACCAAGGGGGAGGGTTCCTCACCAGATCCTCCCAAACCAAAATGTAAGGAACTTGGTCTGGATGGCCTCGATTGTCTGGCTGAAAAATGACTGCTTTAACCTTAGTGATCAGGTCTAGGGAGAGGGAACCTTGAATGGGCCACCCGACTCCAAAGGTGGGCCACTCTGCAGAACAAAAGTTGTCGAACTTACCTTTCTTGATGACCAGACCCGCATTTAAGGCCCTTTCTTTAACTTCTGGAAAGTGAGAAAGGATCAGAGACTTTGGGGTTGTTTGTCCCTGTCCCATTGTGGAAGGAGACTCAAACACCAAGAGAGATAGAACAAAAAGGGTAAAGGCAACAATAATTCCACACACACACAACACTCTCCAGCACTCACTCAGACCGGTCCTTCTCTCACACTGGTGCGCACCCCATTCAACCTCCTCACCGTCCAACTGGGATATCAGGCCGAAAGGCGTCCACTTGACGGGTGGTCGGTCGACTAGCTCAATTAGTTCTTCACCTGGCGCCAGGGTTCCTAAAATGCTCGAGCCCAAATGAGAGGAAAGCCTCTCCCAATAGGACCCTGTGGTCCTCCTTGCGAGATTCCCAGAATGAATCTCCGGGGGGATTGGCCGAATCCCCGCCGCGGCCCAAATGGAACACTCAAGTTCCTCCAAATGAGGGTCTGGGATCCCCTCTCAACGCCTAGGACTTGGGATCGCCCCTGCTTTCTCGCAGGCAGGTTCTGTCTCTCGAGAAAATGAAATCTCGCTGGGGCCTCCAAATGTTAGGACCCGGAATCCTATTCCCCCGAGAGACAGAGAGCCAGGCGTGAATGCAATCAACAAAGCAGAGTTTATTGGGCTGGCTAGCCAGGGTCGAGCTCCCACACGGACACGCAGGACCGGTTAGGAAAACACGACCCTGAGCCTCTTTAGGGGAAATCTTATATAGACCGCGGTGGCATGCATATTTTCGTTATCAACATTGGGCAAGCAGGCAGAGCACATCTTGCGTGTACCTCACATCTTGCACGTACTTCACATCTTGCATGTACCCCCCACTCACATTCCCCACATTCTATATGCCCTAACTGAGCCCTGCCGCATTGCTTATCTTATCTACATGGGATGTTTGGTACTGGTTTCTCCAACAAGGGGGTTGGGGCCCGCTGAGACCTCCTATTCCTTTCAATTCTATCTCAGCAACAACCATATGATGTGAACCATTGTCACTCCATTTTAGTTGGAGAAAAATAGAGGATTAAGAAGATCACCCAACCTGGTAAAGGTCACACAGTGGGTGGCTGTTTGGAACTAAACCCCAGGCTGGTGAGATTGCATAGTTTGGGTTCCTAGCCATACTCTGCTGATCCCCATGGCTCTCCTGGAGAGGGAAGGACTCAGATTGGAGAGTCAGGAACACCTGGACTTGAAGATTTACTACTGTGAAACATGGGGAAGTTCTTTAACCACTCTGAGCTTTATTACAATGTAAGATGAAGAGTAAGGTATAGTGGCTCATGCCTGCAATCCCAGCATGGTGAAGCAGAGGCAAGAGAATTGAGAATGCAAAGCCAGCCTGGTCTACATAGTGAGATTCCGTCTCAGGAAAAAAAAAGATAGACGATGAAGATACTAATATCTACCATATGGGTAAGGGATTAGGATTAAAATTAGTTGAGTTAATGGATGTAAAATTTTGGCACATAGCAGGTACACAATAGGGACATGTATCATAATGATCCACTAAACTAATTAGCACAATATACTGCTACCAGGCATACAAGAACTCCGTGTTGGGTGTCACTGTTTGTGAAAGCAATTATTTTTAACAAAACTTTGCCTCTTCCAAATAAAAAAGCACATATTTGGCTTAAATTATTGAAATGAAAGAGAGGGGATAGCACTGAGAAGATACCATACCATTGAACGTTGCTTTGTACAAGTGCTTTTCCTGTATGGGTGATCTGGGTTAATTTTCTTTATTAAGGAAAACTACTTTCTCTGTTAAGTTTATCTCATATGATTCATTTCCCCAGGGGGGCAGGGGTGGGATACCTTCCAGGACAAAGAAGACCATAGGGAAGAAAAGAAAGTGGGTATGGTATACAGGGAGTCCTGAGTACATAGAAAGGAGAGGTAGAACAAGTCCATCCCTTTTGGTCCAGGAGATTGGTGTAAAAGTAGAGGAAAAGAAGAAGACAGGGGTTAGATAAATGCAGCTTGCTCCCTGCCTCTGGACCCAGTTTCTGCTGGGTGGGGTTGAGGGGAGTACATTAGAAATAGCTAGACACATTTGTGGGAAATGACAGAGCAATGGGACTTGGACTGCAGCCCTTGGGGTTGTGCCAACACAGAGGAATCCCATTGGTAGTCACATAGGTTTGAATTTGTGTTAGAAGAACATTGGTGGGGTACTGTGCTTACACACAGAAGGCATGTGCTCTTAGTCTCTGTCAATTCCCCAGTGCTTGGGAATACTCCAGCACCTCCTCCATCACCAAAAAGTACATAGAAAGAAATCCAATGTTCCAGCCGTTTTTTTTTTTTTTTTTTATTGTAAGGGCAAAAAGGCTCTGTAACCAAGCACTGCAGGGTGAATTGCCTGGGCCAGGGAGATTGACTGGAGGTCATACTCAAGTCCAAGACGGATCTACACACCCACTGAAAATCAAGGTTGGATTTGCCCTTCATAGGATGCTGGCTCAGCCATGTAGGAGAACCACTAAGTAGGAGAACTGACCATGAACTCTCCTGCTGTGACAATCAGCTCAGAGGTCAGTTGGAACCTCAGGTTGGACAAAGGACATCCCTGCGGAAGGTATCATAGATCAGAAGACACCATAATGAGGAGTGTGTGGACCCATCCCTACCATCTTGAGAAGAATGAGAAACCAAACATGAAGAAGACAGAAACAGTCCCAGTAGAGAATCTAAACTTGAATTGAGTTAAATATTTATCCAAAAGAAATTGATCCAAATTCAGAGAGATTGTCTAGAACCAGAAGAGACCAAGTTATCTTAATTGGACATTAAGATTTTTCTACCCTTACCATGAGTGGAATAGGAGCTAATGAGTAAACTCAAGTTTTGCATGAGTTTGTACCTGAGTTGTAGTACATACCAGATACTGTTGGTTGCTTTTATTTTAGGGGTTCTTGTCATTTCTGTGCAGTCAATTGTTCAGGAAAAACAGTCCTGTTCTGCATAACACAGAAGTAAATACAGGTTATCCTTAACTTATGATGTTTTCACTCAGGATATTTTGACTTTTGGTGCAAAAACAATATGTATTTGGAAAAAATCATACCTTGAATTTTAAATTTTGATATTTTTCTGGGATAGTGACCTGTATATGATCTCACAATGCCAGGCAGGGAGACCAGGTGTTCATGAGGTAAACATGACAGACTACAGTGTACTGAGTTGCTGAATTATGATGTTATTAAATGCATTTTTGATTTATGATATTTTCAATTTCTGATGTGTTTATCAGGATATAATCCCATTGTAAATTGAGGAACATCTGCTCTGATGAGTTCAAAGTAGTCATCTTGCCCCATTCTCTTGTCAGTGATTGACTTAGGCAAGGGACTGTGCAACATTCTGGCTTTGAGACACTGGGGCATTGACTAAGAGGCATCTGGGAAGATTTTTCTCATTGAAAACGAGACACACAGGGAAGACATAATGTCTACTGTGATGTTGGTAGTGACTGAAACTGTGGCAGACAATTTGGGACCATGAGGGGAGTTTGCTAAAGGAAATCTGAGTTCTCTATGAGGATATTGGACTGCTGAATTGGCTACGCAATCCCCACTCTTTTTGTTATGTGAAAGGTTAATTTCTCTAATTTAAATCTATTTGAGATGAATACCTATCACTTGCTGCCGAAAACATCCTCATTGAGGCAGAGTAGCCTTGCTATTCTTGTGTCCTAATTGCATCGATCAGATTATAGAGAAGAAAATGGCCTAGTAAGCATTAACACTGAAAAGCACTTGGAATTACTTCCTCCAGGCAAGCTTTGTTTCCTAGCCCTTGAACCTTCTGGGTGTGAGAGCAGCATCTACTTCACGTGGAGTACCTCCACTTCTTTGCTTTTGATTCCTTTCCCAAGGGAAGAGATGAAGACACACCTGTTCATTCTTCTTGAGCATGAACAAAAGGATCCTTTTCTCTTTTTAAAAAAATGTTTTATTTAAATGTAAAAGGAATATATTTCTTCTAGAGTTGCCTGGAAAGTAAGGAGGGAGCAGTTAAACATCAAACTCGCTACTGTGTTCTGATTTTAACTGGAAGCCCTGTTGCCTTTTCCTATGCAAGGGAGGAAGTCTTAGAGCTTACAAGAATTTCAAGAAGGACTTGATTTTAACTGCTGAGATGACCAGAACCATGAGGCTCCCACTCACTGGAGCTGTGTAATTTAGCTGTCTTTTCAGCATTTGGAGTTCTCTCAGATTACAAAATTGCATCTACTTTGGTGAGCTTATTTTATCCCCAATCAAATTACATTTCTAGAAGTTCACTTTGCATATGCCTACTTACTTGGTATAAATTATTTCAGGCTAATTTACTAGCTGGAGAGAAAGAGGAAAGGGGGAGGAGGCAGATAGAGAGAAAGCAGGAGGGAAAGAAGGAAAGACATATACAACCATACACAGAATTGTTCTGGGATGCATTGTGTTTTCCCTAATTCTTGTGTTGAAGGTCTAACCTTTATTCCCTGAGAATATGATTGTATTTGGGATAGGGCTTTTGAAGAAGTGGTAAAGGTAAAACTAGGCTGGGCCTGAATCCAATTCGACTGATGTTTTTATGGGAAGAGGAGACTTGGTCACACAAGGAATACAGTCCACAGAGGACACAGTGAGAAGATAGTCAAGTACAAGTTAGGAAGAAAGGTCTCAGGAGAAACCAGACCTTCTGGCATCATTGTCTTGGGCTTCCAGCCTCCAGAACAGTGAGAAATAAACTCTATTGTTGAAGCCACCCAGTCTGTGTATTTTGTTATGGCAATGCTACCAAACTAGTATAGTAACCAATTCTTTAAGTATAGATGGTCTCCTCCAGAACTCTTGTTGGTGTTAAATCCCCACTATGAGATGTTAAAAAAAGGGGAGATATAATGCCCCTTTGTTTAGAAGTGGGTCTTTGGGAGGTGATTAGGATGCAGTCATCAGAGTGGAGCCCCCATGACTAAATCATTGGTGGCTGAGTGAGAAGAGGGAGAGAGACCAGCATATACATACCCTCACAAGCTCTCTGCTTGCCACACCGTGACCTGTTGCTGCAGTTGGGTCTTGGGATTTTTCTGCTTCAAAGCACAGGAAAGAGGAAGAGAATGAAGGAGCCCTATGTGGGAAATCTGCATGAACCAGGGTAAGAAGTGGCAAAGCCCCTTCCCAGCAACAACTCACATTAACAGGAAGAAGCATGAGCTTTGGGTGGAGAGATAATGGTCTCTGCTAGGAGGAGCCTAGAAAGATAATATATGCAGAATAGCCAGCATAATGACACAGGAAAATGCTCAATGAATGATAAGCATTCTATACACCTTTTCTGATGAGCTAGGGTTTACCCACAACCTGGGATTGTATTTGCATTTAATAAACACTTTATGAGTGGATGAATTAAGTGAATGAATACAAAGTTGGTACACCTGAGTAATTAAGCCTCATTGGCCATCCTTACTGAGGTTCAGAGCCTCCTCTGAAGGTGAGTCTCTTTCCATTTCAGTTGATCAAATGGAAACCAAGACATTTTAGGCATCTTGTTTAAGGTCTGATGCTAAAAGGTGGGAGAGCTCAGAGTTCTGAGTATTATACCTGAGCTTTTTAAAAAAATAATATTATTGGTTTGAATAGATGAGAACAGGGAAGACCTTTGCTCAGAGGCTACTCCATCAATCAGAGGAAGAAACCATGTCAGCTACTTTAATGGACAGAATTTAATATGAAGAATTATTAAGTAGGTATAAAATTGATAGCCAGGTTACTAAAAAGACAAGAGGAGAATATTGATTTATCATAGACAAAACAGCTAAAGGGAATATTAAGCCTCTAGATTTGGGGAACCAATGAGAAGTTGGTTTGACACTTGGAATCTTAGGAGGGGGTGCCCTGTGTGCTGAACTCAGATCTCTAAGGGGGTCTGGAGTTGACTCTCTGAGGAACACAGTGGAGCTGTTTCCATCAGTGACAGGATGCAGCAAAGTGGATCCAGCTGCTGCCGTGAGATGAAGCACTGTTGTGGGAGACAGGAAGCTCTGCTAGGAGGATGCTCACACGAACAGAAAGAGCTACTTCCTGGTTCTTCCCCTGGGTTGCCTTCTATGCCCCAGAACCAGAACCAGAACCTAACAGGAAGGATCTGGAAAAGCAGAAATGCCAGCCCCCAATCACACAGCAGAATGCTGAAAGCTAACAGCTTGCTAACTGGCATGAGACCAACCTTGATAGAACTGCATCTCACTCTCTGGGGGTAAGAACTTTGGATGGGATGGGAGGAAGCTCTTGATCTCATGGGCTCTGGGCATGGCTACTCTTCCTAGAAAAGAAGTGCCACCTTGCAGGCCTCCTGGATGCTCATGCCTGTGCCTAAGGGGAGCTAGCACTGAAGCTTCTGTACAGCAGACAGGAACTGAGAGAAAACTACAGCAGCACTGTCATGTTGAAGAGCATGATGCTTCTCTGCTTCTGATCACTTGCCTCCAGCCTAGCATCTTGGAGGGGAATGGGAAACCCAAAAGAGGGTCACATAATTATAGGATTCTCAGTTATGTTTTATAAATGGTGCCAGGGATTAAACCTTAGGTCCCAAACATGTCAGTCAAGTGCTCTACCACTGAGCCATAACCTCAGTCCACTCAGTTAAACCTGAATTTCAAGTAAGTAAATTATTTCTCAGTATAAATATTTCCCACTGTGTGTGTGTGTGTGTGCACACATACATGTACACACACTGGATTTTGGAACACTTGGAGAAGGAGATGAAGGTCCTTTTGACCGGGGGGGGGGGGGGGGGGGGTGTCAAGCTAGCTCCTAGCTGAGCTAGAAGACCTTTAAATTGTATGTATAGGATTATAGGATTGTATGGACTAAGTTTCCTAGTGGGACTGACTACTTATATCACAAAGAAAGAGGCACTTGAAAATGTAGTTAAGTGGTTGGAGAAAAGTAGATGTACTTTCATGTTCATATCTCTAATTGGTTCAGATTTCTCAATAAGTGGTGTGTGTGTGTATGTGTGTGTGTGTGTGTGTGTAAGAGAGAGAGAGAGAGACAGAGACAGAGAGAGAGAGAGACAGAGAGACAGAGAGAGACAGAGAGAGAGACAGAGAGAGAGAGACAGAGAGACAGAGAGAGAGAAGGGACGAGTGTTGTCCATATATGGACAAGGGACTCATGTTTCTTTGATCACTTTTGATTACAAACAGGATTCCAATTCTTGGAGCTGGAGGGCTGCAAGAGCCATTGCAGCATGTGCTTGAGCTAACTGAGCATAGCATTGTAGTTTTAGCTTTGATATTTGCAGAAGGAGATGTCATGAACAAAGTGGCACTTAATTTAGATTTTAAAGCAATACCAAGATTTAGGGGCACAGACCTTACATGCCTCATCATACCTGCTGTTCTAAGGTAAATAATTGTACTGCTCTTCTCTCTGCTTCTTGGAAACAAGGTTGGAGGTCTTGCTGTATAAAATATTATGACCTATTATAAAGTTATGGTATTAGAATTAGAACATAAAAAAATGGAGTAATAGATCAAAAAAGGGATCCCTGAAACAGACACACATATGTGAACAATTGATTTACCACACGGGTGATTCATCAGAACCTGAAGGGTGCAAGTCTTTTTCCTAAGTGGTGTTGGGATAACTGGGTATTGGAATAGAGAAGAAATGAAATTATACCCATATCATACCTACACAAAATCTATTCCAGGAGGAATACAGACCTGATTTATAGAAGGCAAAATAATAAAGCTTTTAGAAGATAATCTGAAAGAATATCTTCTTGACCTCAGGGTAAAGAGAAATTTCTTAAATAAGATACAATCTCTAGCCATAAATTTGGCTACTTCCAAATTAAGAACTTCTGTTGATTAAAAGACATTACTAAGAAGGTGAAAAGATAAGCCACATGGGGAGAGAAGATGTTTGTAACACAAATCAACAATAGTATTACATTCAGAATATAGAAAGAACTCCTATGAGCTGGGTGTGGTGGGACATTGCCTATACTCCTGGCATTCAGGAGGCAGCCTGGCCTCTCAAAAAATTAATAAGAATAAATTTAAAATAATAAGAACAAATAATAAATAAGTAAATACAAATTTTCTTACAAATTAATAAGAAAAATATAACCCAACAGAAAAATGACCAAAATACGCACAAATGAGTATTGGCCAATACAAATTCAAAGATGTTCTACATATGAAAAATCAAATACAGTGAATGTAGTAGCCAGCCTTCAGGATGACCCCACGATCCTCACCTGTGATGTTCATACCCTCCCACAGTGGGCCAGGGTTGGTTTGTGTGATCTGTAGAACATGGAAGACACAATGACAGGCCACTCTCAAGTTTTGGTTATTAACGACACTGCAGGCTCCACCTCGCTTGCTCCTTCTCCCCGTCTCTGGATCAGTGGCAGTGGCTCTGGGGAAGTCTGCTGTCCCGTCACAAGTCCTCCTTTGGTGAGTACTATACGCCAAGTGACTTGAGGCCTCCAGCCAGCTGCCACATCAGGAAGCCTGGAAGCAGATCCCTCACTCAGTGAAGCCTTCAGATGACTGTGGCCCTGGCAAATAATTTGACTTCAAGCTCTCCAGAAATCCTGAGTCAGAACCTCCCAGCTAAACCACTCCTAGATTTTAAACCAAAGAAACTGTGTGAGATATTGTGTGTCATTTTAAACCCCTAAGTCTGAGACAATCTATTTGATGGAACACCAACAAATACAGTGAGATAAAACTAAGTACACCAGGATAACACTAAGCAGCATACGTAATGTTGGTAAGGTCGTGGAGCATGGTAACTCATAACTTACTAGCAGAGGTGGAAAGTGGTAAAACCACTTTGCGAAACCAGGTGGCAGTATCTATAACCTTAAAACTTTGTGTGTTCTAGGACTGGCAGCTCCACTTCTGGACACATATCCTATACCAGGAGTGATGCACATGAATGTTAACAGCAGCGATGTCTGTGATAGCTTCAAGTTGCAAACCGTCCACCTCTTCATCAGTAAGGGAGTAGGAATCACTTGTGGTATAGTCGTATGATAAAATATTGTGTAGCAGGGCTTCTCAAACTTTTCACAAGGGCCAACAAGCATATCCAAGACCCTACACCACACACACACAGAACTCAGCTGTTGTGTGTAAGTAGCCATGGACAATATGGAGACAAACAGATCTAATCATGCTCCAGTTCAGCTTCATTTATGACAAGGTGCCTGGGCCTGGTGTTTTCTGACATGTGCTCTACAGTGTGGAGAATGAAAGGGCACAACCTCAAGCAACAACGGATATCGAATGAAAGAAGTCAGACATAAAAGAATACATGGTCCCATTCACACACAAGCTCAATAGCACGGAAAATGAACACGTGTCATTGGGGGATACCAAGAGATGGTGAAACTTAAGGGAAAACAGGGAGTCAATTCTTTAAGAGGGCAGGACTGTGGTCACCCCTGAATGGGGGTGTAATTGGACTCTTGGGGGTGCTCTTGAAGAGCTGGCAAGTAGCTTGGGTTGGATTTTTCTGTGTGTGTGTCTTTATTTTTGGTGGAACTGGGGTTTGAACTCAGGGCCTCATGCTTGCAAAGCAGGCCCTCTACCACTTGACCCACTCCACCAGTCCATTTTGCTCTGGTTATTTTGGAGATGGGAATCGCTCAGGCTGGCCTGAAACCATGATCCTCCTGATCTCAGCCTCCCAATTAGCTAGGATTGCAGGTGTGAGCCAAGATGCCTGGCCACATTCTTCTTGGTAGTCAGCTCATTGATAGTTCATCTTAGTTGGGCAGCAGCATCTTTAGGAGAGCATTCAACCCCAAACTCAGATGCCTGTGCCCATCTTCCTAGGACTAGATCCAGGTGGAAAGCCTGGTTAATCTAGGTAGCATGAAGACACTACCCAGGCAACCTCTCCTTTACAAGGTGCTATCTGGTTGCAATTTCTGCTGTGCTATTTCCCCAGTCACCCACTTTGCTCCAATAGCATCCAAACTGACAACGTAAGCATTTTCATTTTAATTACATTTGCCTTGAAGCTAGTTTTTCTTTGAGTGGAAAAGTAGGGTCCTCTTCAAGGTGCTTTCTCATCTGGCACGTGTGACAGTGTCCCATTCATGCTGCTAAGCTACTATATCTTGAGGCTGCCCTTCCACGCATACTTATTTCCTCAGTTTAAGGCGAGCGCACAGTCCTGGCTTCTTGCAGCTCATCCTTTCTGATTTCCTCCTAGTCAGCTTGCCACCCACCCCAGCTAGTGTAGATAAGTGCCTATTAATCCTCCACTTTTGTTTCTGGGCACCAACTCAGTTTGCTATCACCAGGAAACATTCCTTCCATCCTCCCCTGACTCATCTTTTATGATCCTTTCCTGGAGAACCTTATCAATAGCCTTTTGAGCAACTCCATAAATTAAATCTATCCCTCTCAACCCATGCTTTATTTACCACTTCAAAACATCTCCAGCAACTGCAAAATATTCATGACTAACTTCCTCTTGGATTGAGCACTGCACATTTCCCCAAAAGATTTTTTTAAATAAAAAAAATAAATAATGACAAATATTTTGTTCATTTGAAGATAATCTTCAATGTAACCACAAATGCCTGTTTGCCTCAGATAGTCTGCTTTATGCCTGGTAATCATTATTGGAATTTCTTTTTATTTAAAAAAAATAAAAGTTGCTGGATGGGTGTGGAAGTGCAGGCCTGTAATCCCAGTACTTGGGAGGTGGCGGCAAGAGGATCATGAGTTCCAGACCAGCCTGGGCTACATACATAGCACATTCCAGGCCAGACTGCATATAATGAGACCCTGTCTCAAACAAAACAACAGCAAGAAAAAAGTCCTGGTTTGGATGACGAGTTTTATGACTACCTTATCAAAGTCTGTGCCATGTAGATGAATGATAGATGATTTGGACTTGGATCCTCATTCCAGCTGAGCCACACGCTGGCTATGTGGGTTTGATGATTACAAATCTTCATTCTCACAGTCGGGTCCTCAGACCAGAAGCATGGACCGTCTCAACTAACAGTTTGTCAGGCCCCACCAGACCTGCTGACCAAGGACCTGAATTTTAATAAAACTCCCAGTCAAGTGGCACCCACGTTACATTTGTGGAGCACCATCCTAGGCCTTACAGGTTTAGTTTATTGATAAAATGAGAACTGTCCAGCCCTTCTATAGCATTAAGAGTGAATAGCTCAGGGCTGGGGTGCAACTCAGTGAAACGGCACCCGCATGAGGCTCTGGGGTCCTTCCCCAACTCTGCAAAATAAACTGACTTACTAACAAGCAAACAATCCAGTTAAGTGCATTTGGATAACAAATTCACAGAAACAACACAGAAATACATTAAAAACACACACTTACATATAGGATAATTTGCCTTTTTGTTTAAGTGAATGAAAATTAATACGCCACAAACATCATTTACTCCTCATCAAGGAAAAAATGTACCTGTTTAAAATGGTATAAATGCTGACATGGTATAGCATTTAGAATCGTATTTAGGATTATTATAGAGTTAATCACTATTTTGGCTTGCATGGATGATTTACGTCCTTGTATTGCTTTAAAAATCTCTGCACAAATAAAAATGGCAAGAAAGAAATCTTGTCAATATCTATTTCTGTCTCCTATTTTTCCATTCTCTGTCATATACTAAGATTGCTTTTATCCTCTCAGGGAAAAATAGTATTACATTCAGATTTTCAATGACAGCCAAAGGTATTTTTATTTGCTCATGCAGGGAATGGTTCTTGTAGTGGTAGAACTTAAGCCTGGTACTATGGTTTGGACAAGTGTCCCCCAAAGGCCCATGTGTTTAAAGGTTTGGTCCCCAGCTCATGGCACTATTGGGGGTGATGGACTCATTAAGAGGTGGAGTCTAGAGGAAGGAAGTTAGGTCATTGGGGGCACACCTATGACCTGGGTCTCTTCTTCCTCTGTCTTTGCTTCCCAGCTGACATAAGGTGAAAGTTTTCATTTTCCACATCCTCCTGCCATATGTGGTGCCTTGCCATAGGCCAAAACAATGGGGCTAACTGACCATGGACTGAAATCTCCAAAGTTGTGAGCCAAAACAAACTTTTCCTCTTTTAAGTTGATTATCTTGGGTATTTTGTTATAGTTTTAGAAAGCTGACCAGCACACATGGTCTCCAAGCACACAGGAGGCTCTGTGGATGTTTTGGGGCATGATAGCTATTTGCTCAGCATGGGTTATAACAGGTTGGTATCTTCAGACAGGAAGCTCAGTGGGCATCACTTGTCTCTTTCAAAGCACTTTTGTCAGCTCCTCAGAAGCCCAGAGATGGTGTAAATGCCTGGTGCAATTGTTTGCACCAGAGAGAAGAAGGGATGTTCATAAATTCAATTCCATGGATCTCTGATAATGGCTGATTTCATGAATGCCACCGTTACCAGGCTTATAGCAATGATGTTTCATTAGTTGTCCTTCCATTGTTATGACAAAATACCTGAGAAAATAAACTTATTGAGTAAAGATTTATTTTCGCTCATGGTCTCAGACGTTTCAGTCCCTGGTTGTTTGGACATATCTCTTTGGCCCAGTGGCAACACAGTACGTCATGGCAGGAGGCACATGGCAGAGGTCTATTTATTTCACAGTGGCCAGGAAGCAAAGAGGTTATTCTCAATGACCTAAATTCCCTCTCCGAGGCCCCACCCTCTCAAAGGTTCCACCACCTTCCTATAGCTCCTAGGCTGGTGACCAATGCTTAATGGGCCTTTGGGGGCATTTTAAGATCCAAATCAGGTGCTAACAGATGCTCTTGCACGTATCTTTTGCAGGGAGTTATTCCCTGGGCAATTTCCCATTGCTGATTGGCAGACATTATCTTTCTTATTATCCTCCATGGAGGGAAAGCCTCATATCTTCTGGTCTTATGACTGGAGCTGGGCGAATGAGAGATGGCCTGGCTTTAAGAAGGAATGATGATGGGGGCTGAATTCAATGTAGAGATGTTCATAGGATATTGTCTTCACAAGGGTACAAGGAAGACATGACATTTTCATTCAGTAGCCCTGAGGTTAGTCAAGGTACTTATCCCATAAGACCTGGAAGCTCCAGTGTGTCACTCCCTGTATTCTACCTCTAGTATAGATCACATATGTTGCTACAAACCGATGACATTTCCTGACAGGATTGTCACAGACTACCCAGCATACAGGATTTTTACATATTTTATTTCTTAGTACATTTGCTGTGACTATAACAAAATACCACAGACTGAATAATTTATTAAAAAAGTTTCCTTCTTATTGTTCTAGAGGCTGGGAAGATCAAGGAACCAGCATCTGGTAGAGCCTTCCTGCTGCATCATAACATGGCAGAAGACACATGGCATTGAAGATGCTAGAGAGAAAGGAAAGGAAACTGAATTCCCCCCTTTTATAACCAATCCATTAGCATGATAACATACCCACTCCTTTGTAATAACCTTAATATACTCACCAGGACAGTGCCCCCCAAACCTAATCACCTCTTAAGAGTGCATCTCTCTCTTTTTTATTTTTTGGTGGCACTGGGGTTTGAACTCAGGGTCTCACACTTGCTAGGCAGGTGCTCTTATTGCTTGAGCTACCCCACCAACCCCAGAGTGCACCTCTTAGTATAATCCTAGTAGCAGTTACATTTCTACAGGATGTTGGAGGGGACATTCGTACTGTATCACTCTACCAACAAACACTATTAGGCACTGTGCATTGGGATGCGAACACTTGGGGGAGCCCATAATCCAGTGGGACAGTCTTTCAAGATTATACAACAGCTTTATAAGACTGAAAAAAGGGGGTAGGGGGGTTTCACCCAGTGTTATGGGAACACAGATGTACCTAGCTTGCCTGGGAGAGTCAGGGAGCAACTTTCAGTAGAGGTAAGGCTTGACCTGAGTCTCAGAATAAGGAGTGATACAGTCAGGTGAAGTCCTTGAAGGTGGGGCATATGGGTAATGCATGACAGAAGCTCTCAGTGAGGTGTTAATGTATCCCTCCTCCCCATCTATGGCTTAAATATGGGTCATCTCCCCTAAAGTTCCATGTGATCAAAGCTTGGTCCTGAGCTGGGGATGTAGCTCGGTGGTAGTGTTTCCAACCCTGGAAAAAAGTTTGGTCCACAGGGTGACACTATTGGGAGATGCTATCAACTGCTACGTGCCAGTGTGAAATGTTGTGGGCCTGTACTGAGGGTTCTTGCCTTTACAGGCCAGAGAACTGGCTTGTGAGGCAGCTGATTGACTTGTGAGAAAAGGCTGGTACACAAAGTGGATTTATTAGAGAGAGGAAAAGCTACAGCTAGAGAAGTGCAGCGGAGCCTGGAAATTGGTGGCCTCCTGCTGAGGTGAAGGCTGGGGCTTTTTATGGATGTTTTAACTCTGGGTTAGGGTTAGGGTTGGATGGGACTTTTCCATTGGCTGTGGATTCATGTGCACAGGCTCTCTTAGATGAGCTGGTCTGTTTTCCCCTTATTGTGGGGGTTGTGGGGAACAAACTTGAAACCTTGTGGCAGATTTATGAGACCCTGTGTCTCCTCCTCAGGATGCATGCATGCAGATTTATGAGCTCCTCAGGGTGCAGGGCCCATAGTGCTCTCCATGGGGGATGAGATACTGACTCACTCATCTGCCTTAGGTCTCCAGATCTAATAAGTCCCCCCTCTGAGACAAGTACACAACTGCTTTTGGGGAGAGGGTGATGACATCTAGCTGCTTTGTGCTGGCAATGGAGTGGTGGAGGGTAGGGGTGGTGGCACTTGTCCCAGGGGTTGACCCATGTAGTCTCCAGAGGCCCCAGGAGAACTGGACAGAGGGCTCATGTGTAGGCAGAGGTGAGTATTCCTTGACTAAGAACTGGAATTTGATCCGTTGGACCTGTTGAGATATGAATATGGAGAGAGCATTTATTATACAAGGCCCAAATAGGAATATTAGAAGGAGCATTAAAAAGAGGCCAGCAGAGGAAGTGCCCAAAGAGCCCAGCTCCGTATGTTGTTCCAGAAGGACCACGAATTGACTGGCTCACTGTTGTGAGGGGTTAGTGGGGTCTTTAAAGGAAAAACAGAAGCTGACTGTCAGGATGTAGAGGAATGCAAAAGAAAGCGTCCTTTAAGTCTAGTGCAGAGTAATACTGGGCTTTTGAGGGTATTTGAGCCAATAGAGTATAGGGATTGGGAACAATTGGGTGGAAGGGAATGACTACTTCTTTAATGACCAGAGATTTTGAACAAGTTTTTATTTATCTGGTTCTTTTTAGACAGCAAGAATAGCAATATTGTAGGGGCTGGAGCAACTGATTAGTAGCCCTTGTTTTTTAAAGGAATTTATGATAGGTGAGAGGCCTCATTGTCCCTCAGGCTTGAGGGGATACTGTTTTTGATGTGGAAACTGTGAGGGATCTTTAAGTCTTATTTGAATCACAAGGGCCATTTTTGCTCACCTTACAGTCATTCCATCAGTCCATACTGTGGGATCTATTTGTCCCTGAAGAAGGGGGCAACAGAAACAGTCTCCTGGTGGGAGTAGAATTTGAGACTTTAGTTGAGATAATAAATCCTGTCCCAGCAGGGGCACTGGAAGTTCAGGGACTATGAGAAAAGAGTGACAGAAGTGGAGGTCTCCCCAAGAGCACTGTAGGGGCTGGCAACATATGCCCCAAATGATAACCTTGTTATTGGGCCAGGGACCAGGAGAGAATGGTAAGCCAGAGAAATGGGCTCCACTGTAGGAGGAAAATGACCTTTCACTTCTCTACTATTATGGTTACCCAAGGCTCCTCAACATTGATGTCAAGAAGTGGAGCCTGGATGGGAGGCCCCGGGACCCATCAATCCATAGGAGGTGGCACCCCGCCTTCCACCTGGAGACGGGGCACTTAGACCTCCAGTGGTTACCTTTGCAGAGAGGGCGAGGTCCTGGTGGGCACTGGGGATGTCTCCCGGGCTGTCCCCCTTTTGGGCATTCTCTGCAGAAGTGCCCCTCCTGTCCACAATGATAGCAAGCTCAGGATGTAGGCCCCCATTGGGTGGGGTACTCCCTGAGAGCTGTGATGAGGTCATGATATTTCTTATCCTTTTTTCTCTTTTAGTGACGTCCTGGTTGTAGTATACAGACATGGCCAGTTGCATTAGTTGGTCCAATGATTTTCCCCTTCAGCCACAGACTTTTGGAGTTTTCTACAGATATCTGGGGCTGACTGTGTTAGAAGTTTATCTTTGAGGAGAACCTCTCCCACCTGTGACTCTGGGTCCTCTGTGGTATGCTTTCGGATAGCATCCTTAAGATGCTGTAGAAAGGTAAGGGGGTTTCCATCAGAGCCTTGTTGTACTACAGTCACCTGGGAATAGTTTAGAGGTTTAACTTTGGCCCTTTTTAGCCCTTCCACTGTAAGATGGATGAAGTGGTGTCAATGCTATTCATCCCCCTTATCATTTTGATCCCAATGTGGATCTGCCAAGGGGACTGCCTGTGCCCCTATGGGCATGGGCATATTCATTTCCTCATTTCCAGGTGCCATGGGTATTGGGCCTCATTGTAGTTGGAAATTGTCTCTAACCTGAGTGGCCTGGGCTAGGACCCAATGCTTTTCTAATGAGGAACGAGTCTGGTCTGGGAGGAGCATGATATCCTTCCATGCCAATTCAAAGGTTTGGATCACAGAAATAAAGGCCTGGATATATTGGTCTGGGGCATCAGTATGGATATCCAGGTCCTTTTAGTCTCCCTTAGGTCTGATAACAGGAAGGGGACATAGACTCACCTTCTTCCTACCACTGTCTGTTGAAGGGGGAAACATACATTAGGAGGTCCTGAATATTTGGGTGGCTTAGAAGGCAGGGCAGAGGGTGGGAGCAGTAGATGGAGCAGTAGGAAGAGGAGCCTTGTCTTGGTAAGGTGCTTTTTTGGTTCTCCTTCCCCATGTTTATCCTGTGGCTTACAAAGAACAGCCAGTGTTTGAATATCTAGATAGCAATTATGGAGCCATTCTGGGTGGGCCTGGAGACAAAAGAAAAGGTATATATAGGGGACCTCAGTCCCCTTTTCCTCCCTTTTACAGAAAAGGTCTAATTGGAGTATGGTATTATAATTTAAGGAACCCTCTGAAGGCCACTTCTCTTGGTCACCCAAGGGATATTGAGGCCAGGCCTCAGTACAAAGAAACATGAGCATTTTTATCTTGAGATTAATAGGGTCAAGGTCCTTCCAATGTTTCAGTAGACAGGCCAGTGGAGACTGCTTGAGTACTGAGACCAGAAGACTGGAGGGGGGCATGTCCCATCTAGAAAAACTTGTCTGACTCCCCTTTTGTCAGCGTCCCGACTGGGGATCAACCTGGCAAAAGCAGGCATCCCTGTATCATGATTTCCTTCTGCCATCCATGACCAGGACCAAAGGAAATACAGTGACTGGTAGAACTGCTGCCACCCTTACCTATGCAGTGAAAGACTTTAGGATCCTGCCTTTTAGCCTTATATTACCAAAAGCAGGCAGCCTCTTTAACAAAGAGATGCATCACCTGGAGATGTGCCTGAAAAGTTAGAGAAGGGTACTCAGAGGGAGTCCCAGGGCAATCACAGTGCCACAAAATGACAGCTAGTGTTAATATTTGGAGGAAACTTTTTATGTTGAGGCCAAAAGTGTGAGAAGCTTTAAATGAGAAGTCTAGGGACCATAGCAATGCCCATTTTTTTTTTAGCTGTTTCCAGAAGTTTACATTAGTGCTTTTTGGAGATCATAACTTTAAGATAAGAATTGGCTCCACGGGCTGGGTCAGTCAGGCTCTGGCACCAAGTGGGGCTGGCCTGGGGCTTGGGTGCATTGTGGGTAGATGAGGCACCACCACCCTCCCCCGTGCCTGGGACAAGCAACCCTGTCCCCCAAGACTGGCCCCTGCAGCCTGTCGTTCCTCCCCCCATGTGTGCATGCTTGCATGTGTTTATTTTTCCTCTCATCCCTTTTTGGTTGAGTGGTGTTGGGTCGCAGTCACTGCTGGGTATGGCTGGTGTCTTTGGATGCATACTGGGCCCATTTTATGGATTGCCTTAGCTATGGCAGGTGTCACCACTGTGCCCAGGGAGTCTGGCAGGACAGGCCAGGGTCCCCGTGCACACGTGTGCTTTTCCCTCCTTCCCTTGTGTGGATGGGGTTAGGGCATGCGTGTGGCATGGCTGGAGGCCTGTGTTGGTCTTTAACCCTGCTGGGTCCACCCCTGGTGGCCTGCAACTCCTCCTCCTGCATGCACACTTATGCATTTATTTCCTTTCTTATTTCTTTTTTGGGGGAGTGCCAGCAGGTTACAGTTGCCTCCATGCAGCTGGCGACAGTGGCAGCGGCTCTGAACGTCAGCCAGGACCTTCCCACGGATTGTCTTAGCTGTGGCAGGGACTGCACCTGGGGAGGTGGGGTTTGGGCATGTGTGTGGTGCAGAGGCCTGTGCCAGTCCTCACCCTTGCTGGGTCTGCCCCCTGGGCTGTGGTTTTTTTAGGCACCTTCACCTCCACCAGCAGCCAGCAGCCAATTTAAAGCTGGTGTGGACAAAGGGGCATGACAAAGTAGGTGTGGGAGTAACTGAAGAAAGTCATAAGATACCATGGTATGGTTTCCCATGGGAGGGCAGGCACAGGGAGGAGAAGGCAGATGGAGATGAAGGAAAAGGTGGTGGGAGTAAAAGTATGTCTACTGCTTCTGATGGGGACAGAGGGGTGGCCTGACATCCTAGGTGGGAGAGAGGGAACAGAGCCAAGGGACAGGACACACGCTTGAGGGATTAACGATTAAGTGTGCTTTCAGGTCGCTCCCACTAAGTGGTATTGGAATACTGTGAGCCACACAAAATCTCCACTCTTCAGTTGCTGCCTCTGGCAGAAGGGAGTATTTACAGGTGGGAGAAGAAGAAGAATGCCAGTTACCAAACCAAACAGGACTCTTCCAATGTAGCATAAGGCATACCTGACTAAACCCTGGGCTTGGGCTTGGCTCACAGGGAGGGAGCTGAAAGCACCACTAGAGCCAGAATTGCCGTGAGGCCAAAGTTGGCTAGAAGCTGTTGGTTGATATCTTGATGGGAAAATTCCTCAGAAAAACAGGAACAGAAAGAGACAAGGGGAAAAGCACAGAGAAGTCTGTTTTTGGCTAGTCCTCAGCAAGGGGTTTCCCCTAGCAGGAGTATCCAGCAGGGCGTCCGAGGCTCATGGCCACACCTTAGGCCAACCCTTGCTGGTTCAGCACTCAGTCATACCAACCTTGGTCCAGGAGAGATGTCCCTTTGTGCAGTCGCCAGAAATGTTATGTGTGGTGTGAAATGTTTTGGGCTGGTTTTGAGGGTCCTTGTCTTCCCAGGCCAGAGAATTGGCTCATGAAGCAGCTGATTGACTCGTGAGGCAAGACCGGTACACAAAGTAGGATTTATTAGGGAGAAAGAAAGGCTCCAGCTAGAGCAGTGCAGTGGAGCCCAGAAACTGGTGACTCCCTGCTCAGGTGAGGGCTGGGGCTTTTTATGGATGCTTTAACTCTGGGTTAGGGTATGGGTTAGGTGGGTTTTTCCACTGGCCATGGATTTGCACACACAGGCTCTCTTAGATGAGCTAATCTGTTTGCCCCTTATTGGGGGTTGGGGAACAACTTTCAGATCACTCTGTTTATTAGCCCTGTGGCAGATTTATGAGACCCTGTATCTCCTCCTCAGGGTGCAGGAATGCAGATTTATGAGCTCCTCAGGGTGCAGGGCCCATAGTGCTCCCCATGGAGGATGACTGACTCACTCATCTGTCCTTTAGATCCCCAGACCCAACACAACTTTTAGGAGGTAGGGCCTAGTGGGGGAGTGGCCTCCAGGGCATTGTGGGACTCCAGCAGACCCATCCTCTTTTCTCTGCTTCCTAGCTCATGATATGAGCTGTTTGCTATGCCACATGCTTCTGCCATGATGTACTGCTGTCCTTTCCAGGGGCCCAAAGCCACAGGGTCACCTGTTCTTAGACTGAAACCTCCAGAACAGTGAGTCAAACACTCCCCCACCCCATCTTTTGATGGAGCTAGGGTTTGAACTAGGAGCCTTGTACTTGCTAGACATGTACTCTACCACTTGGGCCATACGCCACGCCTTCAGTTAAACCTTTTCTCTTTATAAATTAATTGTGTTATTACAGTAATGTGAAATTACAGTAATGTGAAACTAAGACACCTTCCTTCCCCTACAACATGAGGTAAAGCCTGAAGAAGACATTTTTGGTGGTCACAATCTGAGTGGGGGTGGGGAGGTAATGTTGGCGTCTGGGGGTAGAGACCAGGGATGGGTTACATATCCTACAATGCACTATCTGGCCAATGTGTGTAGGTCAAGGTTGAGAAACCACTAAGAGAAGGACGGTGACCCCTTAAAGGGATCACAGCCTTGGAGCATTTGCATCAGCACTGCAGAGAACTGGTGCACTGGGACCCCGTGGTGAGGATGTGAGGTGTAGGAGGGAGGCATTTCCAAGTTTAAGAGACCTGCTACACTAAGACCAGAATGTTTGGGGCATTAAGGGACCCTGAGAAGATTCTTCTCCAAAAATTAAAGTAATATTGCTCATAGTTAAACAATGCTAGAGGACTGTTAAAGAAATAACCTCATTATTTTACTTATCATTTCTTTTGTATTTATCAACATCTTTTCTAAATATCGCGTAATGTATATTTGTGTAATATATACATCACAGATGCTATTTCTTTAGTGAAATGTTATTAATTCTACACTAGTCAAGAAAAATTAATCATAAAAATGAAAAGGAAATAACTATGAAAAATGTGTGTGATTATTTGATCAGATCCTGGCAAGGAAGAAAGCTTTTTAAGCGTAAATAGCAAGAATACCCGCCCCCCGACCCTCCACCTCCACCAAAAGATTACCCTTGGGTTTTACCGCAAAAAATTCAAATTCAAATCAGTGTTTAAGAAAATTACAAGGAACATAAAATAGTAGAAATGATTAATTTTCATTATTTTCCAAGTGTCTGTGAATTAAATGTGTTAAATAAAATGCAAAGGTGAAAGACACTGCTAAAAATAAGCTATCAAAAGTAGTCTTGAAATTAGTCTTGAAATTCAATAAGAAAAACCTCAATAATCTATCAAAATGTGAAGAATCGGCAAAGAACTTAGATCCTTGCTGTGCTCACAAACAGGTAATAATCATAATAAAACATCTCACTAGTTATAGAATAAAATCTGGTGTGGTAGCACAATAGGAGACTGAGGCAGGAGGATCTTGATTTTGAGGCTAGCCTGGGCCACTGAGCAAGACTTTGTCTCAAAAACAAAAACAAAAACAAAACCACAAAAACCACACAGGCTGGGTGCCAATGGCTCCCACCTATAATCCTAGTTACTCAGGAGGCAGAGATCAGGAGGATCACGGTTTGAAGCCACTCTGAGCAATTAGTTTGCAGGACTATCTCAAAAATACTCAACACAAAAAAGGTTTGGGGGCTTGGCTCAAGTGGTAGAGTGCATTCTAGCAAGGGTGAGACCCTGAGTTTAAGCTCCAGTACCACAAAAACACACAAATAACAAAGAAAGACAAAACAAAGCGAGATGAAACAATTTCCCTTTTCAATATGGGAAGACTAAAGAAAGTCTAAACACAGGATGCCTAGTGTTAGAGAAATAGAAATCAGATCTGCCTTTCTGTATCCTTGGTGAAGGACAGAACTCGGAAAAGCTTTTGGAACCCACTTTGGCAACGTGTACCTAGAGCTTAGAAAAAGTATTTGGACCAGCAATTCCATGTTTAGAAATCTTTCCTGAGGAAGTAAACAGAGTTATAATAAGAGATTACGTACAGCCATTCATCAGCGGTGGCCTTGTGAGAGCAAAAAATACAAAGCAACCTGCGTGTCTAGCAAGAAGTTAAAAAAATACGTCAAAATACCCGTGGCACACATATAATGCTATAAAATGAATTTTTTGAAATGTTCTTGTCATTTTACTAAGAAAATAAGATGAGATATTTTATTTTTATCTGGTCCCAAATATGATGTAAATGGAGTGTGTGTGTGTGTGTGTGTGTGTGTGTGTGTGTGTGTGTGTGTGAGACACTGTGTCTTCCCTAGGACTCAATCTGTTCTGTGCAGTTAGTTAATACTGTCATGGAGATCTTTCTGTAGGTTTTGGGAAACAGCTCACTTAAGTGCATGACATACTTGTGGACATCTCATCTATTCCCTTGCCCCACCTGCTGGAAAAAGATTATATATAAGCGTTTCCCCGATAGCCAGAGAGCAAAACTGAGGCACACGGAAGTGGCCAGAAGCTTATGCAGTGAGCAGCACCAAAGAGAGTATAGCGTTACGGTGACGACTTGTGTGGCAGAGCAGTGTGTCAACAGCATGGTACACTCAGGCTGACAGTGGCCAAGCAGGAGTGGCAAAGGGACAGGGAATGGTGAGGACTGGAGCTGGTGCAGGTGATGCCCAAGCTGCACACAAACACCCTTTTAAACCTGGTAACTCCCAGAGACACAGCAGAGGGAGCCATTCTGGATGGACAAACTAGGAAGGCGGGCCCCTGGAGGTCCAATTCTGTTTTGGAGATCTTGCCTCGCATCATTTGAGTGCTGATGCAATGGCTAACCTCTACTCCTAGGACAGCCTAGAGTCCCATCTTTATTATGGTTGATAAATCACTAGCTGAAAGATATCCCAGTGAACTGGTGACCCTTTGATGCAAGGTGAGACCATGGTGGCAGGAGGAGGCACTGTTGAGACAGGGAAGTTAAGCATGGAGACTTTTTCAGAAGTGGGGAAGGTAGAAATGTTTATAAGACTTGTTCCATTGCAACAGGCAGAAACCAAACAAACTGGCTTAAAAATAAGATATTAGAGTTCAGAATGAGGCTTATTGGCAGAGCCCTTGCCTAGCATGTATGAGGCCTTGGGTTCCAAACTCAGTACCTCAAACAAACAAACAACAACAACGAAACAAAACTCCCAAGATAGTGGCTTTTGTGATGGAAGAGTCAGGGATATCTGGCTCATGTGACTTGGATGGCATATGGACAGGTTTCAAGCCCCATTTCCCCCCTCTGGGCTCCAGGTCTTGCTCATTCATCCCATTCTTGAGGCCTTGGGTTGGGGCAGGAATCGAGGTGGCTGTCACTGATTTCCTAATGGTCCATTTTTAGTATTCTGTATCATCTTAATGCATTTTTCAGAAAAACAGCTCAAAGCATTGTCCTTTTAGTCTGTGCCTTTAAATAAGGGAACAGGAATGACAATAAATGAAAGGTGGCCCTCCCCACCCCTACCCAAGGACAAATGCAGGAATCTTCCTTTCATTTAAGGCTGGAGACCCTTTGCTTCGAGGAAAAGCTAACTTCTATACCAGTTTCAGGGAACTTGGCTGATCCTCAAGTTGGTTCTTTGGAGCAGGTGACACCTTCTCTGAAAAATCTTTGCTCCTCTAAAACCTTGGAGGCCTGCAACCAAAAATATTGCTGGAAGAACACAAATTATCCCCAAACCAATCCTGGCATAAAGAAAATAAGTTCCTGAAGAAGAGGGTACTCGGTTCAGTGTAGTTTCCTTTCATATTTGCGGTGTGATGTGACTGAATCTTCAAACCACATTCTACTCCTCTGCAAAAAAGACAAAACTTGGACTTCTCTTAGCACTTCCTGCTGCTCTTATGTACATTTAGCCTTCATAAAAGTTCTTCCATCTTGTAAAAGAGGGACAGAGTTTAGAAAGGTCACTTGCTTAGGATTTGAACAATGCTCTGCCCTGCTACAGGGTGGCAAGGCACATACGTTTCTTCTGTCAGCTAAGATTTAGAAAGTTCTACAAAGCCAATGCAAGGGCAAAGGTCAGCTTTTCATCCTCCGGCTGGTGACTCCTCTGCTCAGCTGTGTTACTCCAGGTTGAGAGCGGTTGTGGACTGAGAGCTGTACTCTGGGTTCACAGTGAGGTGCTTAACAATGTCCACTGGGTCCAGGCACTGGTAGCTCACACCTGTAATCCCAGCTACTCAGGAGACAGCGATCAGGAGGACTCTGGTTTGAAGCCAGCCCGGGCAAATAGTTCATGAGACCCTATCTCAAAAAAACCCATCACAAAAAAGGGCTGTGGAGTGGCTCAAGATTTAGGTCCTGAGTTCAAACCCCAGCAACACACACACACACACATAAACACACACACACACACACACACACACACACACACACACACACAGTCCACTGGGGTACAGACATTGGAACCCAGAGGTATGAGGTAAAGGTAGCAAGGGCTGAAGGTGCTTTCAGGACAAGAAGTGGTTCTGATGTGACAATTTTCACCTGGGAAACCAGACAAAAACCTTGTTAACCAACTGGCTTCCTTTGCTTTCTTTTACCTCTCAGCTTTGGTCTTCGTTTTCTTATTTTCTCCTGTGATTTTTTTTTTTCCAATATAGATTATACTCCCTTCCTCTTTGCTATATGTTTAACTTTTCACTTTGTGGGGTATTCTAAAAAAAACTTTGAATGGGTCATTGCTATAGCTTCTTCACAATGAGGTTTTGATGATTTTGTTTCAAATCATATCTATTTTTGTCTTTTTATCACAGCCTTGTTTTATGGGAATTTTAACAAAAGAAACATTTCATCTTAAGTGTCTAGTCTTTTAATTCTCTCTCCTCATCATACTTTAGCATTTTATTATTCATATTAAACTTATAATAGATTTATGTAAGTGCAGATGTGCATAAAATGAAAAGCTGATGATTCCATCCCTGGAGGTGACTGCTGCTACCAGCTGGGTGTCCACACGAACTTCTGTTTTTTTGTAAAAAAACAATAAAACATCTAATCTGCTCTGCAGTTTGCTTTCTTACATATTATGTAACATATATATTGTAATTGTTCTCATTTTCAATTTCTTCTTTTTTTTTTTTTTTTGGCAGCTCTGGAGTTTGAACTCAAGGCCTCACACTTGCTAGGCAGGTGCTCTACCACTTGAGCCACTCCACCAGCCATTTTCTGTGAAGGTGTTTTAAAGATAGGTTCTTGCGGACTATTTGTCCAGGCTGACTTTGGACTTTGATCCTCCTCATCTCTGCCTCCTGGGTAGCTAGGATTACAGGTGTGAGCCACTGGCACCCGGCTCATTTTCAATTTCATTTTTCCTTTATTCTTCCCCTCTATAACCACGATGGAATAAAAATAACCACTTTATTTCTTTATTTAGTTAATGGGGCTAGAATCCAGGGCTTTGTGTATTCTAGGCATATGCTCCATCACTGAACATCAATTTCATTATTATTATTATTATTGTGGTGGTTTGAATTCAGTGTCGTACACTTGCTGTAACACTTTAGACATGCCCCAGTATTTTTTGCTTTGGTTATTTTCAAAATAGTGTCCTGAGTTTATCCCCAGGGTCAGCCAGGACCTCCTTTTTATGCCTCATATGTAGCTGGGATGACAGGTCCCCACCACCACACTCAGTTTTATTAGTTGAGATGGGGGACTCAAACTTTTTTGCCTGGGCTGGTCTTGAACCACAATCCTCCTGATACCTGTTTCCTAAGTAACAGAGATCACAGGCCGCTGGGCCCAGCTCCAATCTCATTATTTAGTATATGTTTTGTATTTTGATTATACAGAAGGGTAATAGTCTGCCTTGTCAATCGATCTACTTTTTTCTTATGGCTTTTTTCTTAAGTGGAAACTTACCCAACTATCTTCTTCCATTTGGGCCATCAGAAAGGAAACATCTGTTGCCTTAAGGAAGAATGTCACCTTGGAGAGGCTTTTGAACTTCTCAGGCTAAGGTCATGGTCTATACCATAGATCAAGGCTATTTGCTTGACCAAATTTTCATGCTGTAGAAAGAGATAAACATTCTGTGGCCCGGAGCAGAAGTGAAGGATAGGAAAAAAAACCTGAGAATGAGATGGAAATGTGGGCTTTTGAGGTGGAAAGGAGAGACGAATAAGGACTTGAATATGGACTGAATGTTTATGGGAACCTCCTATTTTTTTTTATGGGATTGGGTTTTGAACTCAGGATTTTGCACTGCAAAGTAGGTGCCCTACTGCTTGAGCCACACCTCCAGTTCATTTTGCTCTATTTTGGGGATGGGGTTCTCCAAAACTATTTGCCCATGCTGTTCTCAACTGCAGTTCTTCCAATCTCAGACTCCCAAGTAGATAGGATTACAGGGGTGAGCCATGGGTGCCCAGTGGCCCTCCTATTCTTATGTTGAAGCCGTAACTACCAGTATGACTATATTTGGAGTAGGCAGTAATTAAAATTAGATGAGGTCATAAAATTAGGGCTCTGATCCAATAGTGCCCTTATATCTATTTATTATTTAGTGGTGTTAGGGATTGAACCCAGGGTAGGCAAACATTCTATTACTGAACTAATTCCCCATCTCTTAGTGTCTTTATAAGAAGAAACAGCAGATAGAACCATGACTGCTTCACACATTACTTAGCTTTAGGCATTAAATGTTGTATTTGTCAAATAGAAATGTGTTAGTTGGTATTAATCTTTTCTTCAGTAATGACTCTTGAGTTATATAGGTACAATTGTTGCACCTGCTTCTCAACTTACAATGGGTTACATCCAGATAGACTCATTATAAGTTGAAAATACAGTAAGCTGAGGATCTACGAACACACCCGACCTGTCAAGCATCGTAACTCAGCTTTGCCTACCTTCAATATGCTCAGAACGCTTACATTAGGCTAACAGTTGGACAAAATCATCTAACGCAAAGCTGATTTTATGACAGCGTGTTGACTATGTCAAGTAATGTGTTGAATATTGTCCTGAAAAGAGAAAATGGGATGGGCATATGGGTGTACTTTTGCATCATCATAGCTTGAAAATATTGCAAGTTTGGGGGACTGTCTATATATTGACTTCATGTTGCTTTTAATCTAGCTTAAAGAAGAATACAAATAAGAGTTACGTTTTAAAAAGATAAGAAATACCAGAGAGCTCAGTATCTCTCCATAGGCACACACTCAGGAAAGGCCATGTGAGAACATCAGGAGAAAGCAGCCATCTGCAAGCCAGGAAGAGAAATCAGTCCCTGTTGGACCTTGATCTTGGACTTTTCAGCATCCAGAACCAAGAGAAAATAAATGTTTCTTGCTTAAGCCACGCAGTTTGTAGTATTTTGTTATAGCAGCCTGAGCAGACTAATACAGACAGGCTTGATGATTTCTCATTTCATCTGCAGGGGCCTCAAGGAGGAGGCAGGCCCCACTAATTCAACAAATACTAAATGAGGACGAGCCACATGCCACTGCTCTAGGAGCCACAGAGTAGCTGTGAATCAACAGACACAGTCCCTGCTTTTGTTCTCAAGTCTACCTGGCAGCACTGCGTGAAGCACTGGTTCAGTCACAGCCATGCAGAGAGGGTAGGAGACTCTCCACATTCCCTGCGGCCCACAGTGGCATGAGAGAGGCTCTGAGATGAAAGTAGGAGGTGGGAGCAAATGAAAATAGAGGAGAAAAAGGAGGGAAAAAAAGATTAGCTGTCAGTATGGCATTCTCTACTGTCCCCAATTTTTTTGATTTTTTTTTCTTCTTTTTTTACACAATGGTTGATAGATTCAGACACTCAAAGACCAGTAATCCAGTGTTTCTCAAACCTCTGTATGCATCAGATCTCCTGGAGGGCGTAAAAGCTAACCATGTCTGGGCTCTCCCTTTAGAAACTCTTGACTTGGTAGGGATAGGAGACGTAAGAGTTGGCACGCCTACCAAACCCCTAGGTGGTGTTGGTGTTGTCCTCATGCCTTGTGCGTGTAGCTCCTGTCTAATATAATATTCCTTATCCAGATACTCAAGGTCATAGAGCAAGTCAGTAGAGGAGAGGCCTCACGAATTTTCTTTGGCTTTATAGGACCATACACCCATCCCTGGACCAATCCAATTGATCCTACTAGAGTCTGGAGGAATGCAAAGATCTGATTGGCCAGGTCTGACTCAAAGGCCACCTCTGGAGCAGAGGGTAGAGTTAGCTCCATTAGAACCACATGTTCTTGAAATAAGAGTTTATTTCTTCTGCTAACTCTGGACTGTGTTCTGCCCACAGAATACTCTGAGAGCAATTGTGTGGGACGTCCACCAAGCCTACCAATTCTCCAACACTAGTTGTTTTATGGAAGGAAGGGAGGGAGATAGGGAGGAAGGGACAAGGGGTCCCTCAGCTTCCTGGCTTCCACACAAATCACAGGAACTTGAGATCCACAAGGAAAAGCATTTCAAGGGGCCTCACAAAAAGGAGAGTCTCATAAGGTAAGTTTAGCAAGGATCATTTTAGTGTAACAGGAGAAAGTTGGGAGAATGGGAAAGAAAGAAACATTTCCTGCTTCCATACAGGAAGTGAGAGTGAGGAGTCAAAATGGTGGTTCTTATTTGTGGTCTGTACACTTTCCAAACTGGAAAATTACACAGGTGGTTCTATTACAGAAAACATGGCCAAGACAGGTTTTGTTATCATTTTAAACATGGAGATATGGTCTAGGCTTACCCAAAACACAATTGGTGCCAGATATGTCCTTTGATTTCCTGTCCCTTTGCCTACTTAAACCGTTTGGTTTGAGCTTCCTAACATCTCAAAGGGGATGGCAGGTGCACATAGTCCCTGTGTTCCCTGCTCTTGTAACTGTACATCTGAAAGGAGGTGATGGATGGGGAGCTTGCTCTTCAGAGTTTCAGTTTCACTTCCTGATTCTGTTTTTTCAGTCTGACCCTTTTAATATTTATTATTTTTAACTTCATTATCACCTCAGTTGAGAGTCCTAAAATTTAATTCAATTCTGACACTCTGTACCAGAAGTTAATGTCCTGAGTCACAGGTGAGGGGTCAGTCCCACAAGACCGTTCCCATTTCTGATACCACTTGAAACTTCTGGGCCCCTGGTACTTCTGACTGACAGGGCATAAATCGGGTATCCTGGGAACCCTCCTTCTTGGTTCAATAATATGCCAGAAGGGTGGCTCATCGAAGTCAGGAAGCGAGTTTGCTTAAAAGATTACCAGTTTTTTTTATAAAAGGACACTTCTCACAAGCAGTCAGATGGAAGAAATTTATTGGGCAGGGTACGGGAAGGGCAAGGAGCTTCCATGCACTCTCTGGGCACACCAACTTCCAGCCATTACAATGTGTACAGTAAGTTGGAAGCTCCTATGAACCCCAGGATTTGGGGCTTTTTATGGAGGTTTCATTGTATGGGCATGATTGATTAAATTATCTTTTTGAAATTTTTATTTAAAAAAATTTCTTTTTTTGGCGGTACTAAAGTTTGAATTCAGGGCCTAATGCTTGCTAAGCAGGCTCTCTACCACTTGCGCCACTCCACCAGCCCTATGATTGCTTAAATCATTGGTCATGGTGACTAACTCAATTTCCAGCCCCCTCCCCTCTTTAGAAATATTGAAAATTCCAACCCTCTAATCACAGAGGTGGGTCCTCTGGCAACTAGCCCCCATCCTGAATCTATCTTGGGGCCCATCAAGAGTTACCTCATTAGCAAAAACTAAGGTGTGGTTAGAAGGAGCTTATTATGAATGATAAAAGATGTCCTTGTCACTTCTATTTCACAGGAAATTTCAAGGGCTTTAAAAGCTTTTGTATCAGGAATTGGAGATGATGATCAAAGGTATACTTCTTATTATGTTACATCATAGTCCCTCAATTGAAAACAAATGAAAGCGTGGCAAATGGTTGGTATAAGGCCTGACACAACACATTCTATAGACCATAACACTACTGGGGAGAGTATAACAGCTTCAGATACAACCACAGTACATGTAAGAGCAGAGCTCTGAAGGAGCTTGTCCACATTCAAAATTCCATTTGCTGGGGACCCTGGGAAAGTTATGTAACTGCAGTTATGAAAAAGAGGAGACTAGTAATACCTACTTCCTATGGCCACTGTGAGGACCGACTGGAACCACACAACACATTTAGCACAGCATTGCTGCATGGTGAATGTTCACAAAACATGCTTTTCTCATTCTTGGGGTGTGGGGAGAGGTAGTCAAGTTCTGGACCCCAGCCCCAACTAGCTTACTACTTGTGGCTTCTCTTCCTCCTCCTTCTCATGGTCCTGCTATGTTGCCCACACTGGCCTTAACTTTCTAGGCTCATGAGGTCCTCCTGCCTCAGCTTCTTGGGACTACACTCTTAAGTTGCCATTCTCTCTTCCTTTTTCAAAACTGGCAATCCTGGGGAAGGGGCTTGGCAGAAATTGGTTCTTTGGAGACAGGCCTCTTCCTTCTCATGAGATGCATTTAGCTTTTAGCAGACCTCATTCTGGGAAGAGGTGTGTGACTTGGCTACAAGAATCATCCATTGGCCTATTGGCTCTGGGGCTAGAGCTTAGGTGCCCATCTGAGTAACCCCCCACACTGCTTAGCGGCTACCCACGACTATCGTTTCTGAGCAGTAAGGGCTGGGGTGGGGCCCAGCAAGTCACAAGAACATTCTGCAGGGATGTTCCCGTTTGGGTTGGGAGGGTGGGTGAGACTAAAAATATCACCTCCATGGCATATTTACTCTGCTCTTGTTAATACCCCAGGGAGATTGCCAAGAGTCACTACCACGAAGCCTGTGATTAAACCATAATAACCACTTTCATGTTTATAAATTTTGTCCTTGATATCAGAGAGGAGTATTTTTAGGCTAGAACTTGGAGCTAACGAGTCCCAGTGCAGCAGTGTGGAATTAAGCGAGCCTCTCTCCTTAAGTACTACTTCCTAGGACACAGCAACAAAGCCAGGAGGGGATCTGTCCATGGAAACCAAATTGGAAGACTCCATGGACCATGTCTCCATCCTGTGGGGAGCTCAACCCAGTAGGGTACACATCCTCTGAACCCAGAGCAACTCAACAAATAAATGTGGAGGCTTCAAACTGATGGCACTTGAGGAGCAGCAAATACAAACAGCGGCTTCCTCTGAACCTCCCTCATCTACCTGAAGACATCCTCCATGCAGTAAATTTGTATGTCTTTCCTCCCGTTTTATCCATCTACCATCACTTTATTTCATAGACTCAATTATCAAACCCTTAGAGGGTAGAAGGAACATTTTCCGTCCCCAACAATATCTATTCTCATAGGACTCCCATCCTCAAGGGCCTGTCCAATCATTTATTCATCTGCTCATTAATGAAGTCAAATATTTATAATGAAGTCATATATTTAATGATGCTTAGTATGTTAGTATTTTTGCTGCTGTGACAAACACCTAAGAAAGAAAAAACTGAAATAGAGGCAAGATTTATTTTGACTCACAGTTTAGGGGCTTCAGTCCATGGTCAGTTGGCTCTGTTGTCTCTGGACTATGGTGAGGCAGAACATTATGGTGGCAGGGTATGTGGAAGAGCAAAGTTGCTCACCTCATGGTGGCCAGGAAACGGAAAGAGAAAGATACAGGAAGGGGCCAGGGCAAGATATAGCCCCTATGGACATGCTCTTAGTGACTTACTTCCTCCTGAAGTTTCCAGCACCTTCTAAAATAGCACCACCAGCTGGGGTCAAGGCTTCAACACATGAGTCTGTGGGGGAATTTTCATATTCATAAGAATTTTCTATACCTGGCACTGGAGATAAGGCAGTGAGAAAACAGGTGAGGCGCCTGCCTGCATGGAGTTTACATTCTAGTGGTGGTAGTGGCTAACAACTGGAGGACCACATATTAAATAAGTTAAAAATACAATGTCATTTTGCTTGGTGATGGGACTACACAGGAGGAATTCTGTGTAGGACCTGCGAAGGCAGGGCTACTTGAGATGGTGAGATCAACGAACACTACAGGATCTAGAAGGAGCTAGTCACTTAAGTACCAAGCTGTATGACCCAAATCACCAGCATCCACCCCCTTTCAACCCTTCTTTCTGTGCCCAGTTCCAAGTGAAACACTGTCAAACCCTCCACGAACCTTTTTTTTTTTAAATCTGAAACTTGACTCTCCTTGGAACTGATTGCTTCTCCTTGTAGCCCTTGCAAACGGGCTGTTCATTTTCCACACTCCATTCTATTCTGGCTCAGAAGTGGAGGATGGAGCCCTTATTCCTTGTGCATTTCCCACAAGCATGCAAACACCCCACTCCTTTGACACTCCACCATCTGGTTTACCACACCCTCCCTCTCTTTGCTGTCATTTACCTACTTCCTGGACCTGCCCTTTCATTCATGGAAGACTCTGGCACCTACTCCAGTGGTTTTCATTTTCTGACCAAATATTGATCACCCACGTTATTCATCTAACACTTTAGCCTGATAGCTCTTTGACTTTATTGATTCTTTTGGCTTTTACCTCCATCCCACTGCAGCTCTTTTCTACAGTCACAGCCTGAGCCCAAATGGACTTCATCTTAAAAATCTTACAGATCTCTATCTCGCTCTAAACACAGATTTCTGCAAGTCTATTTCCTGCATAGTATCATGAGTGAAGAAAATACAACTGTTCTCTAAAGATCATGAAAAGTACTGCAATTCCCCACTGGAAGGGTCTTACTGTGAGAAAAATGATCTTTTCTATCAAAGTATTTGTTACCCTCTTAGGTTACTTAAAAATTCCTCAGGTCACCATCTTAGGTGACTTGCTCATTTAAAGGGTCCTTGCTTCCTGTAGAACTCCATTGCCCGCCAAACTGCATGCCCTAACCCATCCCCAAGCATTTTAGCCAATTGGGAAAGACTGTGAACCTTTGATCTGGACAAACCCCAGGTGAGGGGCAGGTGCGACTGTGTCAGGGATACAAGGAGGAGCCACTGTCAGCCATCTTGTGCCTGCGTGTTTGCTCAGTTGGAGTGAGCACGTTTGCACCCTCTTGATCAAGAGAAAATTACCTTGTCAAGATTTTCTATGTCTTGTGTGTCTGTTTTCGGCACTGGAGGGTTATTACTTCCAACAATTTGGGGTTTTGTCCGGGATATTACATTCCGTCCAGGAAGAGGGGCCCTGGCCCTTCCCAGGGGAGACATGGCCTGCTGCCTAGTTGCAGCAGCCCCGAGGTTTGGCTGAGGGTGACAACTTTCCAGATCTGCAAATGAACTTGGACTGCAGAATTTTTTGACAACACAGGTCAAAAGACAGGAACTCTGAAGACAGGAACTGCGGCAACCATGTAAGTTTTGTGCAAAAACCAAGACAAGCAACATCACGGGAGTGACCAAGTAATGTCTTGGTGGTCGGGATATTGGGGCTGTGTGATGTGTGAATGAGATGTGCCGGGTGACACACAGGAAAAGCAAAGTCCTGATCCATAAATCTGAGGCAACCTCATATTACTTAAGGTGGATTATATTTTTAAATTTAAACCAGGTCAGGAGTTTATACTGACCTTTAGGGTACCAAAAGTTGCCTCAAGCTCCCACAAAGGACGTGGGTGGAGACGGACAAAGTGAAAAAGAATCAGAGTGCAAGAAACCTCCAATACAAAGGGGCGTTGAGCTCCTGATAGAGCACAATTGACCAGAAGGGAGAAATGGGAAATAAAGGCAGCAAAGAGGGGGGCCAGAAAACAAAGGCCCGGGATAAAATTCCCTCTGAGAGCCCCCTAGGGAAGATGTTAAAATATTGGGATGATAGCTCTCGTACTATGAGGAAAAAGAAAGAGTGGTTAAATACTGTTGTTTTATCTGGACCCAAGAACTGATTTTAAGGCCTTTGGGTTTTTTTTTTTTAATTTTAATTTTAATTTTTTTTTATTCATATGTGCATACAATGCTTGGGTCATTTCTCCCCCTGCCCCCACCCCCTCCCTTACCACCCACTCCACCCCCCCCTCCCCCCCACCCCCTCGCTACCCAGCAAAAACTATTTTGCCCTTATCTCTAATTTTGTTGAAGAGAGAGTATAAGCAATACTAGGAAGGAACAAGGGTTTTTGCTGGTTGAGATAAGGATAGCTATACAGGGCATTGACTCACATTGATTTCCTGTGCATGGGTGTTACCTTCTAGGTTAATTCTTTTTGATCTAACCTTTTCTCTAGTTCCTGGTCCCCTTCTCCTGTTGGCCTCAGTTGCTTTTAAGTATCTGTAAAGCCTTTGGTTTTTTGGCCAAAATTTGGGTCTGATGAGGACTGGGTCTGTCAACTATTAATTGAGCATGTTAACGACAAGAGCTCAGTCCCTCAAGAGGAGATAGAATATGCCCTCTGTTGGAGACAAAGTCCTGTAGTCCTCTTTCCACTTAAAGAAAAGAAAAAAACCCCAAAGTCCCTTCTAACTGGGATTCACTCTCTTCCCTCCTCCACCCCTTTTAACCTTCCTCTTCCTCCAGTTCAGGGGCCTCCATGGCCCTACCCCAGGCTTCTGCCTCTCCCAACCCTTCCACCTCCACCCCCTTCCAACTCCCTGCCCCCCCAGGCTTCTGCCTCTCCCCCTCCCCCTCCCAACCCTTCCACCTCCCCCCCTTTCCAACTCCCTGTTCCCCCTGCTCTGTACCAGAAACCCGTCCCTATCGTGACTCCAAAAGGAGCTAGAGCAATGTCCTCGGGACATTGAGAATCTGCCTTTTCCTCAGTCCCAAGGGGAGAGACCACACTCCCTCTTTCCTCTCAGGGAGGTCCTCCTCAGAGGGGGTGAAATTGGGTTTGTAAATGCCCCTCTTACCAGCTCTGAAGTCCGAAACTTTAAAAAGGAGTTGCGATCCCTTTGGAGTTTCAGAACAGGTCGATCAATTTTTGGGACCACAGATGTATACTTGGGCTGAGTTAATGTCTACTTTGGAGATTCTCTTCTCAGGGGAGGAAAGAGCCATGATTCGTAGAGTGGCAGTGGCTGTCTGGGAGTGTGAACATCCCCCGGAAGAGAATGTCCTGGCTGTTGATGTTAAGTTTCCTAACCAAGATCCCCAGTGGAATAACAACACTCCAGGACACCGAGAAAATATGAGGGACTTAAGGGATTTAATGACAAGGGGAATCTGGGAATCAGTGCCAAGTTCACAAAACCTCTCTAAAGCCTTCAATGTCCAGCAAGGCAAGGATGAGGGACTGACCAAGTTCATGAGCCGCCTCAAGGATCAGATGAGAAAGTATGCTGGGCTAGACTTAGAAGACCCTTTAGGACAGGGAATGTTAAAATTTCACTTTGTTACCAACAGCTGGCCAGATACAGCAAGAAAATTACAAAAACTAGAAAATTGGAAAAATAGATCCATAGAGGTATTATTGGGAGAGCCACAAAAGGTATATGTAAGGAGAGAGGAAGAAAAACAAAAACAAAAAGCAAAGATTATGTTATCCATGATTGAGCAGGTTAATAGGGGAAGGTAAAATCAGCACCCTATCAGACAGCAGGTTAACAGGGAAAGGCCAAACCCATATCCTATTGGACTTCAACCGGCCCAGCCTCCCTCACGGGGTCTAAGAGACCAGAAAGTCAGAAGATGAACAAAGAAGAGGGGAAAATAAGTGCTTTAAGTGTGGGGAGACTGGACATTTTAAGAGAGAATGTCCAGAATGCGAAAGACAGCGTAGGGAAACTGTTCCCTTAATGACCTGTGATGAAGAATAGGGGAGTCAGGGGATTTTTTACTTTGAAGCGTCCCACTCAGAGCCCTTGATAAATTTAGAAGTGGGACTACAACGTGAAGTTGTCACCTTCCTGATTGACTCAGGCACTTCCAGATCCTCCCTCTTTCTTCTGCCCAGGGGCTTAATCTATTCCCCAGAGAGGATACTAATTTCTGGGGTAAAGGGGGAAAGCTTTTCAGTTAAAATATTACAAGAAACAGATGTTTATTTCCAGGACAGGACCACTAAGATACAATTCCTCCTAGTCATTGAGGCAGGTACCATCCTATTTGGAAGAGATCTAATGACCCGATTAGGGATAAAATACAAACATCCCTAAATCTGCTTACTCCATGGGCTGAGAAACAAATTAAGCCAATAGTCTGGGCTAGAGATGGGAACCAGGGCAGCCTCCAGGTTACACCTATCAAAGTTCAATTAAAGAAGACCAGGGAGGTTGTTAGGAGAAAACAATACCCCATTTCCATGGAGGGGAGGATAGGTTTGAAGCCAGTTATTGAGGGACTGATACAAGATGGGCTCCTTGAACCTTGTACATCTCCCTTCAATATCCCAATCCTTCCAGTCAAAAAGATGGATGGCTCCTACCGGTTAGTCCAAGACCTTAGAGCCGTCAATCAAACAGTCCAAGCTAAACACCCTACATATTTCTTAGCAAAATTCCATATAACATGAGTGGTTTAGTGTAATAGACTTAAAAGATGCATTTTGGGCCTGCCCATTAGATGTGAAGATTCGGGACATATTTGCCTTTGAATGGGAGGACCCCTCCCTCAGGACGCAAGCAACAGTACAGGTGGACTGTCCTTCCCCAGGGATTTACTGACTCCCCTCACCTCTTTGGCCAGATTTGAGAACAAGTCTTAGAAAAGTTCATATTCAATCCCCACATGTGCCTCCTCCAATATGTGGATGATTTACTTCTGTCAGGAGATAAGCAGGAAGAAGTGATTAACACCACCACTAGCTTTATGAATTTCCTGGGAAGCCAGGGACTTCGTATTTCAAAGAATAAGTTACAGTTTGCTGAGGCTGAAGTAAAATATCTGGGACATTTGATCAGTAAGAGCAAACGAAGGATTGGTCCAGAAAGAATAGAAGGAATCACTGGTCTCCCTCTCCCAGGAACAAAACAAGAATTGAGAAAGTTCCTTGGCTTAGTGGGATACTGCCATTTGTGCATAGACTCATATGCCCTTAATACTAAATCTTTACATCTCAAATTGACTCAAGAGGAACCAGACCCCCTTCTTTGGACCCCCGAGGAGATAAAACAAGTAGATGAGCTAAAACAAGCCCTTATCACAGCCTCCGTGCTAGCCTTGCCCTTTCTTGAACAGCCTTTTCACCTCTTTGTAAATGTAAACAAGGGAGTTGCCCTTGGGGTGTTAGCCCAAAAACATGGGTGCCAATGTAAACCTGTGGCCTTCTTATCTAGGTTCCTGGATCCTGTCACCAGAGGTTGGCCTGAGTGCATTCAGGCAGTAGCAGCTACAGCCCTTCTAACCAAAGAAAGTAGAAAAATCACCTTTGGGGGAGACCTAATTATTAGCTCTCTCCATCAAGTTAGGACAATCTTAAACCAGGAGGTGGGTAGATGGCTGACGGATTGCAGGATCCTAAAATATGAGGCTATCTTGCTAGAAAAGGATGACCTAACTTTAACTACTGATGAGGTCCTAAATCCAGCCACTTTCTTGGCAGGAAAGCAGGAAGGAGGAGCCCCAGAACATAAATGTTTAGATATTATTGAATATCAAACAAAAGTGAAGCCAGATCTCGGGGAAACTCCTTTCCAGACTGGGTTCCATTTCTTTGTGGATGGATCCTCTCGGGTAATTGAAGGAAAGAGGCATAATGGATATTCTACAGTAGATGGGGAGGCCATGACTATAATAGAATCAGGCCGACTCCCTAACAACTGGTCAGCACAGACTTGTGAATTGTTTGCCCTAAATCAGGCCTCAAAACACTTAAAGGACAAAGAAGGGACCATATACACCAATTCAAAGTATGCATTTGGTGTGGTCCACACCTTTGGAAAAATCTGGATGGAGCAGGGCTTAATCAACAGCAAGGGCCAAGATTTGGTACATGGAGAATTAATCCAACAAATATTAGGGAGTCTAAAACTGCCTGAAGAAATAGCCATAGCCATGTGCCAGGTCACCAAAAGGGGGTAAACTTTGAGACTCACAGAAATTCTTTCTCAGATGAGACAGCAAAACAGGCTCCTCTCACCTCTGAGGCCCTGGTCTTCTGTCTCATTCTGCACCTCCCTGCTCCTCATGCCACCCCTGTCTTTACCCCCTCTGAGGAAGAACAACTTAAAAAACTTGGGGCAGTCAGGACTGAACAGGGAAAATGGGTTCTCCCCGATGGGAGGGAAATGATCTGAAAGCCCCTAATGAGAGGACTCCTTACCTATCTCCATCAGGGGAGCCAGCAGGGACCCCAAGCCATGTGTGAGGCAGTTTTGCGAGCCTATGGGTGAATAGGAATCTATACACTAGCCAAACAAGTATCAGGAGGACGTCTTTCTTGTCAAAAGATTAACAAGCAAGCTCTGAGACAGAGACCAGCTGGGGGTAGAAACCCCAGTTTGCGACCCTTCCAAAGCATTCAGGTAGATTACACTGAGATGCCCAAAATAGGTCATCTTAAATACCTCCTGGTTATTGTAGACCATCTCACTCACTGGGTTGAGGCCATCCTCTCCCAGGGGCCACTGCTACAAATGCAATTAGGGTATTACCAGAAAACATAATCCCAAAGTTTGGGGTTATAGAAAATATAGACTCAGACAATGGGAGTCATTTCACTGCTAACATCCTTAAGGGACTTGGGAAGTCTCTAGAGACCAAATGGGAATATCATACTCCCTGGCATCCACTTTCCTCAGCAAGAGTTGACAGAATGAATCAGACTCTTAAAAACCAACTCACTAAATAAGTTTTAGAAACTAGATTACCTTGGACTAAATGTCTTCCCATAGCACTGCTCAGAATTAGGACAGCGCCTCAGAAGGACATTGGCCTCTCCCCTCGTGAAATGCCTTATGGGCTTCCTTACCTTAGCTCTGTTACTGATGTGCCTTCTTTTGAAACCAAAAAATTTTTTCCTCAAAAATTTTATACTTGGATTGTCCTCTCCCTTACTTTGTCTTAGGAAAAAAGGATTGGTGGTACAAGCTCCTCCACTTGACTTTCCTGTTCACCTGCACCAGCCTGGCGATTATGTGCTGATCAAGACCTGGAAAGAAAATAAGCTTGAGCCAGCTTGGGACGGACCCTTCCTGGTCCTGATGACCACAGAGACAGCCGTCCAGACCGCAGAGCAGGGATAGACTCATCACACATGGGTAAAAAAGGCGCCCCCCCCCACCTGACAAGAAGGAACAATGGGTTGTGCTCTCACATGCAGGCAACACCAAAGTGACTTTAAAAAGACTGTAATGGAAATATTCTCTTTCATTTGGGGAATGGTATGCTTATTATTAATATAACTGAGTACCTTTCCCTTAATTGTTGAATTCAATGCATGTCAGGTCCTTCCTTGTAGAAGCCTTATGTCTTAACTCCAGCTCCAAGGATATTTCTTTTATATGTGCCCCATCCCAGAACCCATAGGAAGACTGGTATCCAGTGGACAAATGTGGGGTGTAACACTGGATATAAAAGATACACTTCCCCTTTTTATGAAAATCCTCTGGACTAGACCCCAGAGCACTGGAAAGACTCTGATTTCCACCACACAAAATAATCAACAGTCTTTTAACAGACTACAGTCAAAATTACGGCTGTTTCGGACTCACCCCTCTCCTACTTGTAAAGATAAACAATGTAACCCACTAAGATTAGTCATAGAAAACCCTTGGATATGACACGAGAACCATCTATATTTTATAGATGTCTCAGGGACAGATCTGTTAGGTACCTTTGAGCTCCATCATGTCCCTCCTAGATGACACCCAGTTCTACCTCCACTCCAATGTTACCTCCATATTTATACAACAATTGAACTCAGGTAACTGTAGTAGAAGTCAAGGACCTAAGACAAACTGTGGCTAGTGGAATCAGGTACACGAATATGGAATGCTTGGATGAAATGGATAAGATATTCTGTCCGCACATTAAACAGGAGCGATTGCTATGACCAGAGGCTCAGGCGGTCCCGTTTCCATTAGGATGGTCCTCAGACCCAGATGGAATGTATCGCATGTTGGCTCTGTTTCAGGATGCCAAGGCTTGGGGCAACGAATCCTGCTGGAGGCTATCACTGCTGTTCCCAGAGGTCAGAGGTCCTGAGGGTCAGCCCCCAAGGACTATTAGGCCACCCACCCTAGACGTCAATTATACCTCATGTCTCACCAGATGGGGGGACAATTGACAAATGTGGGAAGCCTGAAGGGATGCAGTAAAAGCCGGTCCTTCAACAGTCTCACAAACCAGTCCACACTCTTTGTGGGCAGAGCCGATGTCTGGTGGTACTGCAGAGGACCTCTACTTGAGACTCTCCCAGGTAACTGGGCAGGCACCTGTGCTCTGGTGCAGTTGGCAGTCCTTCCACCCTAGCATTTGGATCCCCAGCCCATGCCACAACATCTAGAAAAAGCAGACATAGACATGATGTTGACCAAAGAGGGAGGAGTTTGCGTAATGATTGGAGTTTCATGTTGCACTCATATACTGACTAACACAGCCCCTGAAGAATCTGTTGCTAAGACCCTAGAGGGATTAACTACCCTATCTAATGAGCTAGCTGAAAATTCAGGTATAAATGATCCCTTCACTGACTTAATTGAAAATTGGTTTGGAAGATGGAAGGGCTGGATGACCTCGATGTTAACCTCCTTGATTAATGGCTGGAGTTTTAATTTTAGCAGCATGCTGCATAATTCCTTGTGTCTGAGAACTAGTACAGCAGTTAATTGAGACAGCCCTCACCAAACAATTACCCCTGCCCTACCAAAATAACTTATTTCTATTAGAAACACAGGAACGAGAGCCAATGACTCTTAAACGAGTTTGAAGAAAAGAATTCAAATTAAGAGGGGGGAATTGTGAGAAAAATTATCTTTTCTGTCAAAGTATTTGTTACCCTCTTAGATTACTTAAAAATTCCTCAGGTCACCATCTTAGGTGACTTGCACGTTTAAAGGGTCCTTGCTTCCTGTACAACTCCATTGCCCACCAACTGCCTGCCCTAACCCATCCCCAAGCCTTTTAGCCAATCGGGAAAGACTGTGAACCTTTGATCTGGACAAATCCCAGGTGAGGGGCAGGTATGACTGCATCAGGGATATAAGGAGGAGCCACTGTCAGCCATTTTGTGCTTGCGTGATGCTTAGCGGGAGCGAGCATGTGTTTACACCCTCTCGATCAAGAGAAAATTGCCTTGTCAAGATTTTCTGTCTCTTGTGTGTCTGCTTTCAGCACCAACATTACAATGGTGGTGAAGAAAGTGTGTGGGGTATACATCATAAAATGTACAGGAAGACTTCCTCATCCCTACAACTCCTGGAAGTTCCTTGTCTCTCTTCCTTCTACCCTACACAAAATGTCCTGTCCACCTAGTTTTACTGTGTGACTCATCCTTTCCCTTTTTTGCCTCTTCCAAACTCTTTGTGTTCTTTTCCTTGAGTACGACCTTTGTTTTTTCAAAAATGCTTTTGTGTAGGTCTTAGATGACTTTCTGTTGCTATGAAAGAATACCTGAGACTGGAGTAATTTATGAAGGAAATCAGTTTATTTAGTTCATCGTTCTGGAGGCTGGAAGTTCAAGATCAGGCAGCTGCATGGGGACAGCCTTGTGTTGCACTGTAATATGGCAAAAATGCAGGACGGTCAGTGCATGCAGAAAATCTAAAACACAGTGGGTGTCCCCGTTTTATAACCTCCTGACCTGTGATCACTAATTCAGCCTCACTCTCTGAGTGAGTGATCACTCCTGTGAGAATTAACCCGGTCCCTTGAGAGTGGCATTAGTCCTATAAAGGCAGCCCCTATGACCCAAATTCCTCTTAAGGGTCCCACCATCAGCAGCTCAAACAATCAAAGAATCCTCCCATCCTTGGATGAGAGGAGTGATATTCCCTCATGAGAGGGTGAGAGACTGTAAATATTTGTCATAGGGTTTATCCTTCTCATTCTTCTTAGGCTCCTCCATCTCCTTTCCTTCCAGATCTTTGGACCCCATACTTGCACAGCACCTATCCTTCCTCTTTGTTGTGACCTTCAGCACCCTACTTTCTCCCATTTCACCCACACCATCTGATGACTCTTCTCCCTTGTCAGTGTGGACCCTCTCCGGGGAGGCCATCTGAATGGTCTTTCTCTTGCCCATCAAGCCAAACTCAATTCAAATTCCTCAGCGAATCAGCTATTTCTGCATCTATACCTGGAAAAAAATCACACAACTTAGAATTGGGTGCCTTGCAAATCCACCACAGAAGGGCTGGACCCAGAAGGCTGCTCATTAATCCCTTTACTTGTCAGAGAAAAGCCCTTTCTCCTATAAACTCAGCCCGGATCCAGTGTGCCTGAGGCCAAGTCATGTTTGAGCTTTCTAGTTACAAGAAAAAAGTGATTCCTCTCCTGCCTTTCTTGTTTGCTTATTTCATTTGAATTATGTTTCTTCCACTTGAAATCCAAAGATTCCTGACAAATAAAATGAATGACCCCAAGCTCAGAGACGCTTCTAGGAGTAGAGTGGGGAGGAGAGGCAGCCCCTTCTGAATGGACAGCAAGCTGGGAGTAACTGTTGATTCAACTTGGGAGTCCAGTCTGCAAATTCTAAGGATAAGCCTAGTTGTCTGAGGAGCTCAGGCAGGTCTAACATGGAATATTCTGGAAGATAATTGAGAACAGCTTTGTCCTCTTCCTGCCTTTGCTCCAAATCTTCCTTAGGAAAGCAGAATTCCCTACAGTTTGAAATGGACAATCAAACGCTGCCAACAGCTGCAGCCCCAGATCTTCAGTTCTTGGCAAAAGGATCCTGACACAAAAGTATTTCTTTGTGGAAAATTATGCATTCATCGGGCTCATTTGAAACAAAATATGATTTGCATCTTAACTTCCTGTAACAAGCTCCAGTTCTTCTGTGGATTTCATAATGTCTGATTTTGTTGGACCAGATTGGTGGGGCACATGCTTTACCAAACAGCTTAAATTTCAAGCCCAGGTTTTTCTTATTTTAAATAGCAACAGCTGCTAAGCATGATAATTATTGTATTTCATCAAAATAAACTCACTAAGTTGCTTCTGAATAGTCCTTGGAGCTGCCTCCCCGGCAGTTGGAGGGTCCTCGGGGCTGTCAAAGAAAGTGCAAAGTCTAGATCTGAAAAACAGGACTATTAACAGACTTTAAGTCCTGGAGAGGGATGGATGGGCCATACCAGGAATAATGTAAGAGAATAACAATCACTAGCTAGGGGCAGACCCAGTGAGATGCTCCCCTCTCACATCTGGTTGGGCTTTTTCTCTGCAGTGTTTGGCAATTCCAAATGTCTAAGGGTTGTCAGGATCGAGGGAGGGAAGGAAGAAAACACAAGGTATCAACAAAATACTGTGCTCTGTTGTGAGTGTCTTGTACCTATATGGCAGCCAGAGTGATTTTTCTTAAAGTGAATTCAGTCATGTCCCTTTCCCACTTACTAGTCCTCCAGTGACCTTCAGTACCCCCAGTTTGCACTGCCCTCAGTACTCTCAGTTTGGCTAAATGACCAGGCTGTCCCCCAGACTGGTTCTATCAGAATTGTTGGGGCTGAAGCCCAGAGGATTAGTATTTGTTAAAGTTTCTGGGTAATTCCAGTGTCAGTCAATATTAAGAACCATTATATCACACCCTGGATTAAATCCAAAATCTGACCACTGCCAAAGAAGACCCTGCTTGGTCTGGCCTCTGCCTTTCTCTCAGATTTCATTGCCAAGCATTTATCACTTGTCCTGAGATCAAGTTTCTGTTGTTTCAGTTCCCTGCTCTGTGTGGAGTACCTTCCACGTCCGGTAAGAAACCCCCCCCCCCCCCCCGCCCCGCCCAGATCCCATGAGATACCTCTGGTGATCTGACCTCAGCTCTTCTCTCCTGTCTAAGACACACTTCCTCATCCTCTCCCCAACTGCCCTGCTTTCAGTTCCTTAAACACATCTGTTCTTCCAGAACCTCTGCACCTTCAGTTCCCTTTGCCTTCTACTGGTGACAAACTCTTCCTCAAGTCCTCCCATGGCATCTTATCATTCAGGTCTCCGAGGCCATGTAACCTCGAACTTACCTCTTACTACTTTCTATCTCATTGCTGTGTCTTGTTTCTGACAGCATTGTCTGAGGTTAACTTGTCTCCTTGTTCCTTGTCTACCTCCTAGAAAACAAGGTCTATAAGAGTTGCGACCCTATAGACATTATTCACTGCTATGTCCCTGGGGGAGTGGGGTGGTACCTAGCAGATGCTCAGCAAATATTAGTTGAGGGAAAGAATGAGTGTATAGGAGGCCACTTGGTAAATACTGATTGAATGAATGAATGAGTAATTTCATTTGGTCCTGATAGCAGGGATTGTTAGCATCATTTTATAGATGATTAATCAGAGCCAGAGGTTAAATAATTTTCAAGGTTACAAATGATAACAGGAATTTGTAAGCTGCCATTGAAGGAAGAGTGGGTAGCTGGGGAGGAGGGAGAATACAGACATCCTTTTTTCCGAGTAGATTTTTGGGGACTCTGCCATTACTCTAATTGGCAAGAATATGTAATTAGGTTTTAATTGTGGGCTTCTGAAAGGACTATTTTAAAACCACATCTGGGGTAGTCTTTAGTGAAATCTGACCTTCTGACCGTCAAGGGGGTGATAGAAAGATAATTTCCATGGCTTGGAAACCAAATGAGAATCTCATTATTTTAGGGTGACTTGCTCTTGGCATGCCCAAAGGAGCAGGGGTGGGGAGGGGGCAGGTCTGAAAATCTCAGGGACTTCCCTGATGTTGATGCATCCCAACTGTCACATGGTATGCACTGAAACCAGAATCAGTGAGTCATACAGCACTGGTCTCTGCAGCAATCAGCCAATGTGACAGGACCGGAAGGAAGTGTAAGCTGGGGCTTCCTCTGCATGATCAGCCTGGGAACCTTTAGCAGTTTGGAGAACCAAGGCACCTTTGGTTTTTGGCGTTGCATATAGTTATTAAAGAATAGCAAGTGTAAATAAGGTATTAGTTTGCCAGGGCTGCCATAACAAAGTACCATGGGGTGGGTAGTTTAAGCAACAAAGGCTTATTTGCCTCACAGTTGTGGATGCTGGAAGTCCAAGATCAAGGTGTCAGTAGGTTGGTTTCTCCTGAGGCCTCTCTCCTTAACTTGCAGCTGGCTCACTTTGTCCTCACACGGTCTCTGTGTGCGGGCGGGCATCCCTGTTCTCTGTGTGTCCTAACCTCCACTTATTTTTTACAAATTTGTTTGAGACAGGGTCTCATTATGTAGCTGGGCCTCTCCTCCAACTTGCTATCTAGCCCAGGCTGGCCTGGAAATCACAAACTTCTGGCCTCAGCCTCCAGAGTGCTAGGATTTCAAACATGCAACACCGTGTCTAGCTTCTAACCTCCTCTACTTCGTATGAGGACACTTCTCAGTTTGGATTTGGGACCACCATAATGGCCTTATTTTTTTCACCTCTTCAAAGCCATTGTCTCTAAATACTGGCACACTAAAACATACTAGGTATTAGGGTTTCAACACAAGAATTTTTAGGAAATGGAATTGAGCCTATAACAGGTGACATTTATTGAGTACTATATCTGTTAAAAATTCATACAAGTTATTTTATAAACATCACCTCACATAACCTCCCAACTACCTTAAGAGGTGAATACTGCTTTTATAATTCATGCTGTAAGACCAAGAAAATGAAATAGAGAGATCAAAGAAGTTGTTCAAGTTTTCACTCTTGAAAGTGGCATAGCTCAGATTCAAGTTTGGGCATCTCTGATCTTGAAGTCTGTTTTCATAAAACCTATGCTAAATTGCTGAGGGCTTCAATTTTGGGTTTTCTGTTCTCTCTTTTGGAAATAAATGTATGAATAGTGTTTGGCTTTGGATTTCACATATCTACCTATCTTTTATATTTCATTTTTTATCTCATAACTTTTATCTGTTCATTCTAAAAAAAATGCAGAGATTCTGGGAGACTTTCTTTTCTTTGTTTAGATTCTGGGAGATTTTCTTGAGCTTGTCCATTAAGTCACTTTTATTTATTTTTTGCTTCTACTTACGTTAAAAATTCATGAATCAAGTCTTCTCTCTTGGAGGTTGTTTTCCTGTTCCTGGGGTTTCTTCTGCTTGGGAGTTCCTTCTTGCTTTTCTAATACCTTTTGTAACAAGAAGTAGACATCACCTAGGCACTGTAAAAATAAACAATTGTGTAGCCAGAACTTCTGAGAGGAAGATAAGGCTGTCTGCTCGAGAAACCATCTTGATTGAAAATCAAAGCAAAACCAAATGACACTAACTACATGGGGAGCTCCCCATGTGTCAGAGGAACCCTAGCCATCTCAAGCAAGGTTGGCCAATGGAGCCATACTTAATTCACTGTGTTCTCTGTCCTGTTCATTAACTCTCTCATTTTTCCAGTTTGTGATTTTTCAATTGCCTGGTCTAAGACCCCCAACCCCACCCCAAAGTGGGAATCTCCTGTAACCTTTGACATATCTGCCATCTCTTAAGAACAGTGGGTTAGAAACCCCTGAAAGTATCAATAGGGTTTGACTTCTGGGTGTACTGTGTACCAATGAGAAGTTCTCAATGAGAAATCTGTAGACTGTTCACAGAGGATTAGTCACACAGTTAAATGTAGAAGCAGCCCGAGTGTCCACTGATGGATGAATGGATCAGCAAAAAGTGACCTGTCGTACAGTGGACATGGCTGACCTTTAGAAAGGAGGGAAATTCTGATACATGTTATAACATGGATGAACACTAGGGACATTTTACTAAGTGAGACAAAAACCATATGATTCCACTTATATGGGCTAATTGAATTCAGAGTTTCAGAAAGTAGAATGGTGGTGGCCAGTGGTGGTGGAACAGGGAGAGATTTTTTAATGCATTGGGAGTTTCAGTTTCACTAGCTGAAAAGAGTTTTGGAGGTGGGCGGGGGATGGTTGCACGTGATGAATGTATTTAATACTACTGAACTGTGCACTTAAAATTAAGATAATAAATTTTGTTAGCTTTTTTCTTTTTAAAGATGGTATATTTTATGTTATGTATAGTTTACTACAGTAAAAAAATGAAAATAAAAGCAAGAATCTGTAGGATTTGGTAGCATGGGGGTGAAGGAGTCCAGGGTGTCACCCCAAAATATGGTATCCTGGTATGCTGGTTATCTTAAATTTAAGGAACTTAGAGAGAAGCAGATGCTGAAAGAGACCTCACTCTGGTATCTCTTTGTCTGCTTAAGGTCCAGAGTGGCCAAGGAAGAAAATAATTGCCTGTGAGCTCTCATTACCTAAGCTCTGTCACAGCCAGCCAACACTCCTGGACAGACTTTCATCACACTCCCTTGTCTTCTATTTTGGTTCCATTCACCACTTCAAAGAGAAGCACTTGTATTTCATTGTTCTGTGCTCCAATGAACTTTGTCCCAAAGCCCACTGAGTTCTCCTGACAATAATTTACCATCTCTCAAAAGCTGCCTACAACTCCACTTTCCTTCCCCTTCAGGAGAGGATATTTTTATTTTATATTGGTGGTGATTGTTGATCCCGAGTTTGTGTCCTGGCAATGTCCATGATTGAAGACGCTGGACTAGGAGTTAAGAGTAAAGCAAGCACAAAGTTTATTGAAAGGATAGCAAAGCACCCTGACAGGTGGGACTTAGTGAAAAAAAAAAAAAAAGCTAAGCCATAGAATAGCTGAAGAATAGGAGATAATATTGGCCTCTGTTTGACTGAGGCGCCCCCTATTCTACTTTGTAATTGGATGTCAATCAATGAACTTCTCACTGAACCCAACCATTTGGCTGTCCAGCCCCCATCCTTATCAAACTGTACATTCCTGGAGGGTCTTGTTAGTTCAACCTGTCCTCGAGGCCTGCCACTTACATTTTATGACTGCCTCTTGCCATCTTGGTGAAACCCAACATTTACATTTTATAACTTTTGCTATCTTGGTGGGAGTTTGCTGTGTTACTTTCTTTGAAGAGCCTGTTTCTTATCCCTTTGGGATATTTTCCAAGATGCTTTTCTGTCTCCCTTATCTAAGGAGAGAGACCTTTGTATTTTATTATTTGGGCAAGAGGCCTGTTCCTCACATCTCTCTGGATGTTAGATTTTAAGGATGCCTTCCTGTCTCTCTCATGCAGACAAAGTCCTTCTGCTATTTGCTCCCCTCACAGTGGTGCTAGGGATTGAACTCAGGGTAAGCTTGTTGGGCTCTACCACTTGCCCCTAGTCCTTTTGCTTTTAGTTTGTTGTTCAGATAGGGTCTTGTGCTTTTTCCAGGGCCAGCTTGGACCATGGTCCCTCTACCTTCACCCTCAGAGTAGCTGGGATTACTGTGGTGTACCATAATACCTGGCCTGTTTTTGAGATAGAGTCTTGCTGACTTTGCCCAGGCTGATCTCAAACCTCAATCCTCCTACCTCTCTGCATCCTGAGTTGTTGGGATTACACGTGTAAGTCACTGCACCTGACCCAGAAGGGAGTATTTAAACTTCAACCATCTGACTTTTCCTTTGGGACTTACACTTTGTGTATGAGTCCCCTGCTGTGATTTTCCCTGTGAACATTAATAACTTTGTATACCTTTTATTCCATTGCTCGTTCAGAGGGTGAAGGAAAGAAAGCCTTTCCCATGCCTTTCCCCCACCTCTCCTCATCCAGATGTCTTGCCTGTCAACTAAGCTTCCCTAGAGGTATTTCCATTCCTCCCCCTCCATGTTTGTTTAGATTCGATAAAGGGATTTATTGTTGCTGCCTCTGGGCACACATTCAGAAACACCCAAACCACAGGGACAAATGTGCCCAAACTCACATTGCAGCCATCCATGCAGAGCTGCCCCCAACTTTATTTGAGGGCGTTTTTCACAGCAGCCTGAAGGTCAATACCATTGTCCTTTGGCAACCAGGAGCAGTTCAAATTCAACCTCTACATACTCAGTGAGATGAGTTTACAAAAACAATCCCAATAACCCCAGAGGGAGCAGTGTGGGTCCACTGAGGTAACCTAAAGAGAAGCAGTGCCACCATCTCGGGAAAGTCGACCCACACTTGGACCCTCTGTCCTTAGTTTTTCCTCTCTGCCCTCTTCTCCATCTGCCAACGTATGCCACTTCTTCCTCAGTCTAAGCTTTGGAACTCAACTGTGCTGATGAAGCTGTCTCCTGCTCTCAGGATTAACTTCCGTCTCACCTGCCTCTGTTAGCGCTGTGCACACACTCTCTTATGTGTTCACCAGGGAATATTTACTTACCACTCACTGTGTGCGGTCTGTTGGTGAGCGACATAGGAAAGGTCTCTGCTTTCCCTGGGCTTACTCTCTAGGTTGCAGACACTCCAAAGGCGCTCCTCTAAGTGTTGTAAACCCCACAGCTGGCGCAATTGTCATGGTCATCCTCTTCCTACTCCTCATCTTTATTTATTTATTTTTGGTGGAACTGGGGTTTGAACTCAGGGCTTCTCACTTGCAAAGCAGGCTCTCTACTGGTTGAGCCACGCCTCCAGTCCATTTTGCTCTGGTTATTTTGGAGATTTTTGGAGATGGAGGTCTTGAGAAGAATTTACCCAGGCTGCCCTTAAACCCTGATCCTCCCAATCTTGGCCTCCCAAGTAGCTAGGATTACATGCATAAGCCAAAAGTGCCTGGCTTCATTTTTTTTTTTTTTTTTTTTTTAGTGCTGGGAATGGAACCCAAGTCCTCATGTGCTCTAGACAAGCTTTCTACCACTGAGCTTCACCCCCATGTCCTTACTCCTCATCTTAGCAAACCCTATATAGCACTTGCCATGTTCCTGGCTCTTTAGGCAATATATGAGTTAACTTACACCAATCAAACAATCAACCGTCAACAGCAGTGTAGCTTATGGGTTCCTTAACAAATAATTTTGACAGCTATAGAATGCATTATATGCACTTTTTTTAGACAGGGTCTCACTGTGTAGCCCAAGCTGGTCTTGAAACTCATTGTCTTCCCTTCTGCTTCAGCCTCCTGAGTTCTGGAATTAAAGAATTAAAGTGCTACCACATCTGGCTCAAAATATGCATTTATAATAATTATTTTATACATTGTTGTGTCAGTATTTTAAAATGAGATGTTTTGCATTCACAAGTTGTGGTGGGGAGTCTTGTCATGAAGGTGTGTGCAATGTAGAATCTAGTTGGTTTTCTAACTAGATGCCACCTGTTTTCATGGCAGTAAAATACTCTACATATTTTGTCTTGGGTAAGTCCTCATTCCACCCCATGTTAACTAATCCTCTTGCTGATAATGCAAACACCAACTGGGTGATTTTATTTACACTGGCTCTAGAATAGAATAACAAGGGAGTCACACCAGTGTCAGCTGTTGTTAATATTCTAAACTAGTTAGTGAAACTTTTCATTGTGTGTAGTTGGTCTCATAACCAGGTAGAGACAATACTAAAGGTTCTTTTTCCCATGAAGGGAGAGGAACGCAGTTCCAGTTAACAGGACAATTAAGACAGTGTTGGGTTAGTTTACTTCCGGTTCTGGGATAATCCCTTTTCAGAGACAGCCTTCCAAGTCATTTTTAAATTTATCCTATTTCTTTACCCCTTGAATCTGGGTGAGCCTTATGACGTCCTTTGGGAAGAATTCATGTTGTACAGGTTCCAAGCTTGGCCTAGTGTTAGTCCACTTTTCATTGCTGTGACAAAATACCTGTGAAAAACAGCTTAAAGGAGGAAATGTTTGTTTTGGCTCAGGGTTTCGGAGGTCTCAGTCATGGTCACTTGCCCTGTTGCTTTGGGCATTGGTGAGGTAGACATAGTGTGTGTGTGTGTGTGTGTGTGTGTGTGTGTGTAGAACAGCTCACTTCTGGTAATAAGAAAGGAGAGAGAGAGAGAGAGAGACAGACAGACAGACAGACAGAAAGAGGATATGCTCTTTTAATGCACGCCTCAGTGACCTACTTCCTCCAACTAGGCCTCACCTCCTTACAGCTCATTCAGCTATGAATTCTTCAGTATGAAGTTAGCATCCTCGTGATCCAATCAAGTCTCAATAGCGCTACCAGCTGGTAACCAAGCCTTCAACACATGGGCATTTAGGACATTTTTATATCCAAACTATAACAGGCCTTGAGATTTTTCCTATCCTCCTTCTCTTTCTTGGAACCAGCTGCCAACGGAATATAGCTGGGCCAGACTGTTGCATGATGAGAGACACATGGGCCTCCCCATCTCACTGCTGACATGGCAACTAACTGCAGACACATGAGTGTGCCTAGCTAAGATCCCCAGAAGAGCTGGGTGCCAGTGGCTCAAGGTTGTGATCCTAGCTAACTTGGGAGGCTGAGATCAGGATTGTGGTTCAAGGCCAGCCCAGCCAAACAGTTCATGAGATCCCATTTCCAAAAATGGACTGGAGGCATGGCTCAAGTGGTAGAGCACCTGCTTTCCAAGTATGAAGTCCTGAGTTCAAACTGTACCACCAAAAAACCCCTAAAAATTAAATAAAGACCAGCAGAAGAGCTGCCTGGCTGATCCCAGTCTAAGTTGCCACCTTAGGAATTGTGAGCTATAACAAATGGTGATTTTAAATCATTGCATTTTGGAGTCATCTGTTTCATAGCCAAAGCAAACTGATGCATAAAATCCCAGAGTCCAGCAGGAGCTACTACTGTCTTAGCAATGTAACTGAACTCCAGTGTAATCAGAGCACCTGAAAGAAGAGGGATAAGGTTGGGGGTGTCCCATGGAGCTCCATAGGTGTGGAGGAGGTAGAGGAGAGGCTGCTGAATGAAACATGGACAGGGAGAATTATCTTGGCCTCTCCCTGCTATCTGCCTTCCAACCTCCCACCAGTGCTGCCATCAGTGGAGCTCAGCTGTCGGCCAGTGGGAACAGGAGCCTGGTGATACAGTTTCCAGGAGTCAGAGTGTCTGCAAATGGAGGAGAAAGCTAGGAGTAGATCCAACTGCAAACAGACCCAGGACCCACACAGAAGCCATTCAGTGAATGGAAAGGGGATGGGATTATCCACAGACCTTTCACAACAGTAAATTGTATTCTTTTATTCATCTTCTATACCATATTCAGGAATTTAGCCCAAACCAAAAATGAATCCTACTTATTAAAAAACTGGGATTGCAAGCATCTCAACTTTTGAGAAAATATTCAATCAAGCTGTGCTAGCCTACTTAAAAATGTCAAACCCATCTTGGCCCATCAAAGACACAAATAATCAAAACGTAGCTTAAAGAATGCTACTGTTAGGTCAAACAATGGAGATCAAAACCACCCATTTGATCTACTTCATTCAGCAAGCGTTAAAACCTTTTTTGTATGCCAACCAAGCACAATGAAGGGTGATACCACAGTTATACACACACATATGCATGCATAAAGCTATGGTAAAATACACATGTCGTTGAGCTATGAAGAGAGAGGGAGGGTAGGGGCCATTTAAGCTGGGTCTTGATGAATGAGTAAGAGTTTACCAGAGGAAAAGGAAAAGAATGTTGCTTTCAAGAGGAGTGTGCAGAGGTTCAGAGGAAAGATGCAAGATGTGATATTTAAGAAAGCATAGTTTGGTATGGCTGAAGAACTGAGTACATGAGGGATATGGAGGGAGAGGAGACCATATGTGGGGCCAGACCAGCAAGGCAATTGAGAGATATCAACTGCTCTGAAAGGCTCACATGTTGAAGGCCTGGCCTTTGATACAGCAGTGTTCAGAGGCAGGCCTTTGGGAGGTGATTGGTTCATAAGGGCTCTGACCTCCTCTGTGGGTTGATCCATTGATGGTGTAATGGGAGATGTGTGGGACCGAAAACCTCCGCTCAACCTCGCTGACCTGGGTGTTTAGCCAGAGAGTGGGTTGGTGTTCTGGATTCTTGTCTCACAAAGCCAAAAGATGAACTTCACGGACAAAGGAGGGTGAGCATAGAGATAGGAAAGTTTCTTAAGGGAAAGAATGAAAGCGCCTGTGGGGAGGGAGGGGTCCTGAGTGGGTTGCCAGAGAAGTGATGTGATCTGTGGTTTTTATTCATTTTCTCCTCCGTGGTGTTGCTCAATCTCTATGCTAATTGGCTGTGCAGAAGCAGCATTTAGGGTTTGGCTGTGCCTGCAACATTCTGATTGATTGTGTCCTAGTCTTAATGAAGACCTTTTTCTGGTCTGTCCTGCTTTCCTTCTTTCTACCTTTTAAGGTCACAGAGGTCATGATGGAGTTTTTCAGGGGCTCTTCCATCTCAGTGGGATCATAGCTTAATGGGCTAATGGGAAATGGTGACCGCTTTAAGGAGTGGGTCCAGTTGGAGGAAGGAGGTCACCAGAGGCATGCAGCTTCTCTGTCTTGCTTTTTGCTTCCCGGCTTCCATAAGTTGAGCAGTTTTGCTTCACCATCCACTCCCCACCACGATGTCCTGCCTCACCATAGCCCAGAAACAACGGAACCATGTGACCATGAACTGAACCTCTGAAATTATGAGCCAAAACAGACTTTTCCTACTTAAGTTTTCTCAGTTATTTCTGTCACAGTGATGGGAAGCTGACTAACACATTGACACTTTTTTATTTTATTTTATTTTAAAGAATGAAATTGATGTTTATTTTAAAGAGTTAAAAATGTTGTAAAAGGGAAAGAGGATCATGGTTTCTACACCCTCCTATCCTGGAAGCATCAGGGCTGGCATGGGGGAGTATCTCACTGCACTTCTCTTATGCAGGGTTGATTGGTTTGCTTTTTTGACCTGGTGTGGACTGCCAAGCCAGACCACAATGGTACATTGTACCTATCATCCTGCAGTTCACTCTTTTTATGGACATCCCTCCAGACGAACCCGATTTAACTCATGTGTTTATTCAAACTTTTTTTTTTTTTACCAGGGGACATTCAGGTTGCTTTTCATGTTTAGCTATAAAAATACTGTGGCATGACTTTATTTATTTATTCATTCATTTATTTATTTTGATAGTGCTGGAGTTTGAACTCAGGGCTTGCTAGGAAGGTGCTCTTACCGCTTGAGTCACTTCCCAAACATTTTTTACTTTAGTTCTTTTTAGGATATGGTCTTGTGTTTATGCCCGGGCGGGCCTGGGTCACAATCCTCCTATTTATGCTTTCTGCCATAGCTTGGATGACAGGTATGTGTCATCATACCCAGTTATTGGTTGAGATGAGGTCTCAGGAACTTTGTGCTGGATCTGGCCTCCAACTTTGACCCCCACCCCCCATCTCCACCTCCTGAGTGGCTAGGATTACATATGTGGGCCATTGCACCCAGCCTGCGACATGGCTTTTTAAGGGCGATTCTGTAAGAGGTGATTAAACTGCTTTTGTTAAAAAACTGACTCCTTACTTGGGCCCACAAATTAACTAAGAGCAGGAGAAAAGCCTGGCATCTCCCCTTCATTTTGCCTCTGCAGTTGCTTTGCAATTGTCTTGGATTCCAGGAAGGACAGCACTGGTGACATCTTTATGACAAGGGACTGCTCTAACAGTAGACCCTCATGAGGACATTTCACCTGCCAGGTGACAATGAGTCAGGATGACAACTTGTCCAGAACCTCTCCCAAAATAAGGACTGAGACAATGACCGGCCAGGTCACACCTGTGACTGGGTCTGTTCAACTCTGCATACTCACTCTCCTTCCCCAGTTCTTTGTCTAAAGAGAACTAAATCTCCTATTTGTACCCCAAAGATGGCTAAAGTGCTTACTGTGCCTCTTCCCATGGCGTGTGCTGGGTTGTGTTATAAATCTTTCTCTGCCCTCCACTGTGCCTCTTTATTTGGCATATATAGGGGCGAGTGGCCGTGCCTGACATGTGGAATCCCAGGAGTTTGAGCCTTGGGTCCAAACTCCTGTTTCAATTCTGGGTAGAGTAGGGTTTTCATTTCAGTAAAACAGAATTACAAAGATAGGATTTCTGGCTCAATCAATGTTTGTATTTTTAATTTTAATTGGTGTCTCCATATTTCTAATGGGTAGTAACTAGTTCTATTTTTCAACACTACCCATTATCACTCTTTTGCTTGAAAAATTTGGCAAACACCACAGGTGAAAAATGCTGTCTTACTTGGCTTTTCCTTGACTTCTACAGATGTTAAGCTTCTTATTTGGTGCTTATTGACAATTTGCAAGTTTCCTTATGTGAGTTGCCTGCTCCTTTTTTCTATCCAGTTTTCTTTTTCTTGTTGGTTAGTAAAAGCTCGAATATTAGTGTTAATCTTTATCCATATGTTTTCCTTCCCTCACCCAATGATTGTTGGCTTTGTTTTTTTCAAGGATGATTTTTTATTAAGAAATAGAGACTAATAGGAAGTTGTAAAAATGATACAGAGAGGTGTGTGTACCCCTTACTAAGGGTTCTTCAAGAGTAACATTTTGCATAAGTAGCACAATATCAAAACCTCATTTATCGTTTAACGTTTGTGCGTGTGTATGTGTATGTGTTGCTGGGTTTCGAACTCAGGCCTTATGAATACTAGGCAAGTACTCTACCACTGAGCTATATACCCAGTTCCTCATTAAAACAACAACAAATTTACTGTCTCACAGAACAAGAGGCTGAAAGGCTGAGTCCAAGGTGTGGCAGGATTGGTTTCTTCTAACCTCTCTGCTTGGCTTGTGGACCGCTGTCTTTTTCCTGTGTCTTTGCATGGTCTTCCCCAAGTGTGTGTGTGTGTCCTCTATGGTACAATTTTTGATTACAGTAACTTTATAGTAAATTTTCATAGCTGGTAATGAGGGACAAAAAGAAGAATATAGATAGTTAGGGTAAGATGTTGGATTCCAAGTGGCACCAGTGACACAGGGGCTTCTTCATCCCAACATGATGTAGGACTAGGAAGACCCCTGCCCTTCCAAACTCCTGCAGCACTCATGCACACAGATGAGGGAGCAAATCAAAGGACACTTCTCCCTTGTGCACATAGGCGGAGATCCAATCAGGGACAGGGAAAGACATGTGGGCAGAGGGTGACCAAAGCCTGGGCAAATTGAAATGAAGGGTAACCCATATCACCTAGGGGAGGGGAAAGGAAAGATCTTAAAAGGGGAAATCCCAGAGGACATCTGCAGACTACTGGTTTTGGGTCCCCTTCTCGATGGAGAAGTTCCTGCTTTCCTTTCACTTTCTATTTCCACAATAAATCTTTGCTAAACTCTCACAACTTTCCTGCCTCCCAATTCTTTACCTGGCCGAGAAAAAGAACCCATGCCCCTAGACCCAAACAGAAAGACAGTCTCACAGTAAGAGGTGCTCAAACTGCTTTAGCTGAAAACCATGGACTCCTTTCTCAGGCCCACAAATTAACTAAAAGCAGGAAAAAGCATGGCATGTCTCCTCCGTTTTGTATCTGTCTTTGCTCTGAACCACTCTCTCTCGTCACTTTGCAACCACCTTGGAATCAAGAAAGGACAGGAATGATCAATGACATCTTCCTGACAAGGAGCCAAAACCACCCCCAACAGTAGACCTTCCTCAGGATGACCAGCTTCCTGGCTCCAGATAACAACTCTGGAACCTCTCCCAGGACATGGACTGAGATAATGACCAACCAGTTCTTTGTTTAAACCTATAGCTCAGGTCTGTATCCTGAAGATGGCTGAAGATGGGCTGAGTGCTTCCTCTGCCTCTTCCCACACTATGTCCCAAGCTGTGTAATAAACCTCCTGTCTCTGCCTTCACCGTGCCTCTGATTTTGGTGTTTAGGGGTGAGTGGCCAGACCTGGCATATGGAATCTCAGGAGTTTGGGCTTTGGGTCCAAAGCTCCAGTTTTATCATTACTTCAAACTTTCTTAACATCTTTCCTCCTTCTCTCCTTTCTTCCCTTCCTCCTTCCCTTTCTTTCTCTCTTTTCTTTTCTTTTTTGTGGTTTGGACCGCATACATGCGAAACACCAATATTTTCTTAACTACTCTCAGGTACTTATGTTTTGCATTTGATTTTTTTCTTTTCTTTTTGAGACAGGGTCTTTCTGTATAACCCAGGCTGGCCTTGAACTCATGATCCCCTTGCCTCACCCTCCAGAGTGCTGGGATTTCAGGCTTGTGCAAGCACACCAGTTGAAATTCAGAACCTTGGATGTCTCAGCCTAAGAAGAGAAATGCAGAATTCATTCTTCCTCTGCCTTTTTGTTCTATTTAAGCCCTCAACAGTTTGGGAGGCTGCCTGCCCACATTGGTGAGGGTGGATCTTCCTTACTCAGTCTACTGATTCAAATGCTAATTTATTCCGGAAACACCCTCACAGACACACCCAGAGGGGATTACACAAGCCTGTGAATACCAGGAAATAGGAAACAGGACACATTTTGCAGGGTGACTGTGACACTATGAAATACCATGTAGCAGAAAAAATAAGGTGATTCTGTATAAACTGACATGGGAAATCTCCAGAATACACTATTAAGTGAAAAAAGAAAGAGGCAAATCCACTTATGGCTCCATTTGTGTTAAGAAAAAGACCATACAAAAACTAGAAATTTTTTTTTCTGGAAAATATCTGGAATATTCCCAACAGGTTATCATCATTAACTCTTGAATTTTTGATTATCCATATTGTTTGAATTTCTAAAAAATGATAATAATATTCGTGTTTCATGAAATTGAAAATATTTTTCAAAGCATAAATAAAATAGACTATTGTGAGTATAGAAGGTAGGTGATCGTGGGTAGAAATAATACAGCAGCACAATGGGTAGAGGGAGAGGTGTGTAGGAGGTAAAAAACAAGAGGTCTTAAAGAATTTAATACAAAGGGAGGTATCTGGGATGACTTTAAGGTTGTGAGCTTCGATGATGGGGTTTTCCTTATTTAATTATAAGACTCAGAAGATTTTTCAGTAGCAAAGGAGAATCAGGCTAAATCTGTAAACTCTTAGTTCCTTTAACCAACCCTTCCAAGGTTAAGGCATGTGGAGAGGAGGCAAAAAACTTTCTCTCCACTCTCTGAAGGTCCCATAAATGGAGTTTAAGAAATAAACTGACAGGAGATAGGTTAATAGGAGAAAAACAATTTGATTATGTGTGCATGCAGGAGTCCTACACAATCTGAAACACAAAGAATGGCCGGATGATTGAAGTCGTAGCTTTTGAGCTACAGAAAGGAAGAGGAGCTGGGCGCTTCATGGAGGAGGTGGTGACAAGTTATGGGAGGGCAGGAGAGAGTGCATGGTGAGTACTGCCATCTTCTTATGCAGGCAGTCCCTCAGGTCCCTCGAGTTATCCCAGAGGAGCCCATCAAGAGAACATCTGGATGAGGACATCTCTTCTTCTATGAGTTATTCTTCCCTGGTTGTGAGATTCCTGGGAAGGGGTACATAACCTTTCAGTTCCTTTTTGGAAGATCTATCTTTATGCCGATAAACTTCAGAGCCCTCCTTTTGCACTGGGAGAGAAAAAGGGCAAGAGACAGGAAGGCAGGAGAAGGTGAGGGTTTTACCAGACCCAAGTCCACCTGCTTGCTGCTCAAAAGAAAATATTTGGAAGACAAGAATTGGTGGGAAGGAAATCAAGCTTATTCGATGGCAGGCACCCTGAGAAGACAGGAGGAGCTATCATTTCCTTAAAAAAGGATCAGGTATAGGAAAGGAATTTTGTAGGGAAGGAAAGGAGGTACAGTGGGGTAGTGGTTAGGAAGGCTATGTGCTGAGGTGTCCTCACTAAAGAGCATGTGTGTTTCCCTCTCTTCTTACCCTTTTGGGGGGAGCATACTAGTTGACCTTGACTTCTTGGGACTAGTTCCTGCAATTCTTTAGGCAAACATGTTATATTTCTGCAAATTAAACCTCACAGCAATTTACATGCTTGGTGTTGGTTGATGCCCAGTGCTAGAATAAGGAGGGGTGTTACACATCCTGATGTTATCCAATGTCCTGTGTTCTGTACATCTAAAGAAAGATTATTTAGCAGTAAACATCTTAATCATTTAGATGAGGCTTTTCTTTAGTGTTTAAGATGTGGGGCAAAGGGAAGAAAAGTCAAAGGAGAGCTTACAAAGAGGTGACCACTGTTACAAGACCTTGGTCCTTCTTTAGTTCAAAGTGTTACCAGATGGGTGCTCTCTAAAGGCTCAAGTCAGAAGCACTGCTAGTCACTTGCATCCTGCATGGGAAGAATCCAGGCAACACATAGAAATGTAGTAAAGTTTACCGAAGTGAGGGAAAGTTACCATAAGAAAAAGCAGCGGTGGCCCCACTTAGGTGGGACAGAAGTACATGCACAGTCTTTGGTTTTTTTTTTTTTTTTTCAGTTCTGGGGGTTGAAATCAGGGCCTTCACCTTGTACCACTCAACCAGCCCTATTTTTGTGAAGGGTTTTTTGAGATAGGGTCTCGAGAACTATTTCCCTGAGCTGACTTTGAACTGCAATCCTCCTGATCTCTGCCTCCTGAGTAGCTAGGATTACAGGCATGAGCCACTAGCGCCTGGTTCAAAGGGTCTTTATAAACTGAAAGGGCAAATGGCAGGAAAAATGTTGGTGGTCTTTGCAGGATGGGCTAGGGTGATTGACAGGTTTGATTGACAAGGCCTTGTCATTCAATGTGGGGCACTCTGCTAACTCTCAAGTTTTCCTGTCTTGGAACTGCAGAGGATTTACAGTTGAAAAGGGCTCTACAACTTCTAAGATTTTATAATTGAAACGAAATTTACAAGTGTGAAGGATAACATTGGCTTGAGAGAGAAGGGGTCTAACATGAAATGCACTGGGGAAAAAGTTACATAGCGCCTGAAAGTCCCTTAGTTTCTTTCCCTATTTCCTAGCCTTCCTCAAAAGCACTTAGGACCGGGGAGTGCCATACATTTGGTATCATTTTATGATCTCCCAGCACACACAGGGCCACTGGTACCTGTTGGTCTTGTATCTGGAGAGGAGATTAAAAGAAAGCTGACAAATGACCTTCTACCCAAATCCTTGACTCTCCTGCTCCCACCCACTTCCTCTACACCAAGAGAACATAGTCAGGGGAATCACTTCTTATTACAGTGAGATTTTTGGCCACGTACTCCACTGTCTCCCCTGCTTTCCACTTAGCTGATGTTACATGAGCCTAGAACCCACTTGCCTCAAGGTGATAAAAACCCACACTACTCATTCAGGTTTCTTCTCCTGCATCCCGCTCTGAATCTCTTTTGGTTCTCTTCTAAGAACAATGTTTGGATATTTTCCTACCCCACCAGTGGCTTTTTGTCAGAAAGAAATAAATCCAGATTGGGATACATAAATAATAATTCTAAGAGAAATGATAAACACCAAGAGAATGTTACTATAGATTCTTGCTCTTTCTTCTTCTTGCCAAAACACCACCCTACAACCTCCAGGACTTAGACTACCCTGACCTTAGTGCAGAAAACTATTCCCCTTAAGGGTGTATATGTGTTGGAGATCAGATTGAGGTGAGATTGATGGGTGGTGGCACTTCAGATTCAAACATCCCTCCATGGTTTGTTCTCTTTGAACTGGAGTTACTTTGTTAGACTACAGACAGCTAAGGATAATATTGGTCCAGTTACCCATTAGAGGAGATGGAATCCTGCCCACACCTTCAGTCATTGAGGTTTCATACACCACCCCTATCCCATTCCTCTGGGACCAATAAAAAATGACCACAGGACTTAACAAGAGGTCTCTTTGGCACTGGCCCCATGTGCTGCTGAAAGGCTAGGAAGGATGTTAATAAATTAAACCCATGGCCACAGTCTCCCTGGATTAATTATCATCCCTATGGTTCTCAGTTACAGTGTCCAATAATGTCCTATTGTGGCAAGAAGGCAGAGAGGCGGAAGGAAAATAATGAGAGACAATGAGGGAGATAATGAGAGAGGTAATGGGTGCAACAGTGAAACAAAAAAACTGGACTTGAGGAATGTCAAGCAGCACCTGGGGCGAGACCAGAGAAGGGTCACCTTGCCACAGAGGTTAAAATAGCCAATGAAGTAGTATGTGACCATGTATACCCCCCACTTCTGTAACCTGCTCTAAATGGTATATAAGGAAAGCCCCCTTTATTCTCAGGGCTCAGCCTTTGGATTCAAGTCCACTGAGTTGCTATTGGCCTGCTTAATAAACTTGCTTCCTGAAAGCCTTGGCACCTTGTCTCTCTGTCTGAGCCTTCCTACATTTCTGGGGGTTCAGTCCAAGATTTGGAGGGCAGTGTTTTCATCTCTTTGTCACCAGCTCAGCATACCTGGCTCGCCAGGATGGCCACCCCTGCCAGGTGCCACAGGACCATATTGATTCGAGGGGAGGAAGCCTCTCTCCTGGGGAACTGAGGAGGCAAGTTTTGGTCACACAAAGGAACCTGGAAAGGCCCAGGAACCAACTTGGGAGCCCCACTCATCAGACTGGTAAGAACCCAGGTTTGAATTCAGGCCTGCCTCAGGAGGCAGAAGGGGAGTCTGATCAACTCCCAGCAGAGACACCCTAGTAACTGCCTTTTGGGAGTGAAACTGTGTCTCTCAGGTTCAGGGAGTGGGATGGAAGTACTGTGCTGTGTGAGAGTGCGTGAAAGTGAGAGCCTGAGATGCAGCCCAGCTGCAACATGAATGCAGAGTCCTGATCCACAGGTCCATGGCGAACCCATATGGTCCAGGGTGAGACCTAACAGATCCTTAGGTCCGGGGTTTATACAGACTCACTATGGCCAAGAGACACCTGGAGATGGACAAAGCAAGTGGTGTTATTTGTTTTCCTCTGTGTGCCAGAGGGCGTGACCCCTTGCCTCCTCTCACAGCCCTCATCCCTTTCATCTCTGTCTCTGTCTTGACATCTGGGTAATGGGAGGAATGGGAGGAGGTCAGAGTAAGAACCACCTCCCCCACCCCCAGAGTGCAGGCTTACGGTCTTTAAAAGGGGATTTAATGGAAATTAGAGTCAAGCTGACAAGCTTAGGACCTTCTGTGAAATAGACTGACCTATTTTTAGTGTAGGATGGCCCTCAGAGAGGTCATTAGATGAAGTCATAGTTAATAGAGGTTTTGAAGTGGTTGTAGGGGAGCCTGGACACCCAGGTCGGTTTCCATAAGGAAAATGCTTGCAGGATGCAGTTCCTCAGTTGGCCTACGTGGCTAAAGTCCACCTACAGAGAGCATGTAGGATCATGGTAGCCAGGGTGGAGGCAGCTTCCAAGTGCAGGGAAAAATGTAAAAAGCCAGAGAAACCCATATTAGCAGGGGACCCAAGGTGACCCTGCCTCCTTACGCACCACTGTACCCATTGCCTTCTGCCTTTTTGACTCCACCCTTGGAAAGGGAAGCAGCATCAGATGGGGAAGCCCCAGCTGCAAATACACCTACAAGGCTGGCCCAGGAGTCCTTGAAACTGCAACAACCCCGCTTTCCTCAGGCTCTATGATCTTCATGCTCACTCCAAGCCCACCAGTCCTCACTCTGCCTGCAAGACTGGCTCCTAGGTTCAACCAGGAACATTTGAACAGTCCCACTATGGGCACAGCCTTTCCCTGGGACCCACCACCCTGTAGATGCCCCTGAGAGAGGTCCAGGGCCCAATATATTGTGACTAGCATGGTCAGATACAAGGAGGAAGGTGGACATCCATCTACCAGGCTTTTACCACCACAGACCTCCTAAATTGGAAGCACCATACCCCTCCATCATGGAAAAGCCTCAGGCTCTGATTGACCTAATGCAGCCCATCATCCAAACTCATAAGACCACCTGGACAGACTCCCAACAGCTTCTGACTCTAGTTAATACTGAGGAGTGATGCCATATAACCTTGGTGGCTCTAAAGTGGCTGGAAGATCATGCCCCTGTGGGCACTTTAAATGCCCAAGCCTATGCTCAGGGCCAGTTCCCTGAGGAGGACTCCCACTGGGACCCTAATGATGACTGAGATTACCAGCGGCTTGAATGTTAGCAGGAGGCATTATTAGGAGGCATGAAGGAAGGAGGAAAAAGGCCATGAACATGAGTAAGAAAACAGATGAGAGCCCCAGCCAGTTTTATGAGCAGCTATGTGAGGATTTCTGCCAGCACACCCCTTTTGACCCAGAGGCAGCTGAAAACCAGTGGCTGATTAATGGAGCATTTGTCAGTCAGGCACAGGAGGACATAAGGCAAAAATTACAAAAGCTTGAGGGGTCTGCTGATATGAATGCCAGCTGGCTTCTGGAAGTGGCCATAAGAGTCTTTGTCAATCAAGATCAGGAGGCCAAATGGGAGGCTGATAGATGAAAAGGAAGCCTTGCTGAGGCTCTAGCTGAACGGTTGTGTGGGCCCTGGAATGCAGACCATGGAAAAGGAAGAGGCAAGCCCTGTGGACAACGGTCAGTGCCCCTGGAATGGCCTCACCTAGAGAAGAACTAAGACAAGACAAGTGTGCCTGTTGTCATCAGGAAGGACACTGGAACAATGAATGTTCCCAATGACCTAGGGACCCCCAGAAAGTCCTCCAGACCAGAGGCAGAGGCAGAGTTGTTGAAGGAATGTATTGGCCTGCTCAGGGGAGAAGTGGCCCCTGGGAGGAAGACATCATCAGGCTGGCCACTTTTGAGGATTATGAGGACTAGGACAGACTGGGCTCCATTCTACTGGGCCCTCAGGAGCCTATGGTCCAAATGAAGATAGGGGGCCATCCCATTGACATACTGGTGGACACTTGCACAACCCACTCAGTTGTAACCTAACCTGTGGGCCCTCTCTCACAGAGACATGTGACCATTGTCAGGGCCACTGGAGATCAGACTTGCCGCCCCTTCCCCATATCCAGAAAATGCAATCTTGGAAAGCATGAAGTAAAGCATGAGTTCTCTACCTTCCTGATTGTCCTGTGGCCTTGATGGGCAAGACTTGTTGTATAAACTAAGGGCACAGATAACTTTTGACTTTGATGGCATGGAAGCCTTAAAGCTGAGAGGACCTGAAGCCAAAATTCTTTCATGGTTCTGCAGGGGGAGGAATGGCAACTCTATGCCGCTAAGAAAGAGATTCCTGAGATGTCTGAACTTCCCTTTAAGATTCCAGGAGTATGGGCTGAGGACAACCCCCTCACCACCACCAGCAGACTGGATTGGAACATACCTCCGGTGGTGGTAGAATTAAAACTGGGAGCTATTCCTGTTAGCCAGAGGCAATACTACATTCCTTGCAAGGACCAAATTGGGATCCAAAAGCATCTTACAGACTCCTAAAGTATGGGATTCTTTCACCTTGTCAGTCTCCCTGGATCACTCCCTTGTTTCCTGTCCAAAAACCAGGGAATGAAGATTTTAGGTCAGGACCTCTGTGAAGTCAACTCAGCAACTGTCACTTTACACCCTATGGCCCCCAAAACCAGGACATGCTTTTGGGCCTTATCCCAGCTGAGACAAAGTTCTTTACTTGCCTGAACCTTAAGGATGCATTTTTCTGCATCTGCCTGGCCCCACAGAGCCAACCCATCTTTGCCTGCCAATGGGAAAGTCCTAGTACTGGAGAGAAGGGACAATTGACTTGGACTCAGTTGCTACAGTCTTCAAAAACTGTCCCACTATCTTTGGGACTTCCCTGGTGTCCAACCTAAAGGCTTTCTTGGTTGACCAGCATGGCTGCACACTCCTCCAGTATGTAGATGACCTTCTGTTGGCTGGACCAACTCAGGAGGATCGTATGGAAGGAACTTGCCTCCTTTTCTCCCCTTTGTGGAAGGCAGGATATAGTGTCTCCTGAAAGAAAGCTTAGATTTGCCAGGATACTGTCAAATACCTCAGATTTCACGTGTCACAAGAACAGTGTAGGCTGGACCCTGAGAGGAAACAGGCTGTCTGTTCCATTCTGGCCCCCAAGACCCGTCAACAGATTAGAGGATTTCTAGAGGCTGTAGGTTTCTGCCACATCTGGATCCCCACTTATGCTCTTTTGTCAAAACCCCTTTATGAAGCCACAAAGATGGGGAGAATGGGAGCCCATGATATGGGGAGAGGAGCAAGAAAAGGTCTTTAAAGAAATTAAGAGGACACTCACAAATGCCCCTATTGTGGGCCTGCCAGATGTGATGACGCTCTTCTTCCTATATGTACATGAGAGACTGGGGACAGCTGTAGGAGTCTTGACTCAGCTGCTAGTTTCCTGGCACTGCCCAGTGGCCTATTTATCAAAGCAACTTGATGCAGTTTCCTGAGGCTGGCTACCCTGTGTGCATGCCCTGGTGGCCACTGCCATTTTGGTGGCTAAAGCAGACAAACTTACTTTGGGACAAGAATGCACAGTCCAAGTTACCCACTCCATTTTGACTGTTATGGAATATAAAGGAAATTATTGGCTGACAAACTCCTGAATGGTTAGATATCAAACATGTTATGTGAAAACCTGTGTATCCAACTAAAGGTCATTAAGATTCTAAACCCAGCCACCCTATTACCAGTTGATTCAGGATCCCTGGAGCATGACTGTTTATAGGTTATGGATGAATTGTTCTCCAGCTAGCCAGACTTAATTGATCAGCTTATCAGTCATCTGGACATTGAGTATTTCACAAATGGCAGCAGCTTTGTCTGGGATGGCACATGTTTTGCCAGATAGGCAGTGGTGACTCTGGATGCTGTCAATGAAGCACATCCACCACTGGTGGGGACCTCGGCACAAAAAGCCAAGCTCATTGCTCTCATGTGGGCACTCCAGCTTGCTGCAGGAGTGCAGGTAAACATCTATACAGACTCTAAATATGCCTTTACTACCATTCATGTCCTTGTAACCCTATATAAAGAAAGGGGGCTCATTAACTTGGGAGGAAAAAGTGTTAAGTATGGATAAGAAATTCTGGAATTTCTAGAAGCTATATGGGCCCTTAAGTGAGTAGCAGTCATAAACTGTCGAGGGCACCAGAAGGGAGAGACAACAGCTGTATGAGGGAACCAAAAAGCTGATAGGGAAGCCAAGCAAGCATCCCACACAGGAGGACAAACCTCAGCCTCACTGACAGCTGCCTTGTTCCCGTGCCCTTTATCTGAATGCAAGTCATGGTATACTTCACAAGAACATGCTTGGTTTGAGACTGAGGAGGGAAATTTTCTACCAGGTGGATGGTGGAAATTTGCTGACGGCCATATTGCAATTCCAGAGTCACTGGCTCTCACATTTGTCAAGCAGTCCCATGAAGGAACTCACTCAGGGCAGACAGCTCTCGAGACCACCTTGGTCCAGCATTTTTATGTCCCCAAGCTGTCCAGCATAAGAAGACAGTATGTGAGAGGTGCAGTCTGTGTGCCTAAAATAATCCCCAACAAGGGCCAAGACACCACTCCGAATGCAAAGTGTTGGAGGAACTCCTTTTGAAAGCCTGTTGTGAACTTTACTGAGATGCCACAGGCCAGAGGATGTAAATATTTGCTGATGTTTGTCTGCACCGTCTCAGGATGGGTGAAAGCCTTCCCTACTCAGACTGAGAAATCCTGGAAAGTGGCCAGGTGCCTTTTAAAGGAAATCAACCCTTGGTTTGGAATACCTGTGTCTATTGGATCGGACAATGGGCCAACCTTTGTGGCTGAGGTGGTACAGTTGGTGGCTAAGGGCTTAGAAATAACTTGGAAGATGCACACGGCCTAGTGTCCCCAGAGTTCAGGGAAAGTAGAATGTAAGAACAGGTCTCTCAAATTGCAATTGGGAAAACTATGCCAGAACACCCACCAACAGTGGGATCAGTTACTGCCCAGAGCCTTGCTCAGGATCAGGTTTAGTCCCAGAAAGTGGATGGGTCCCTCCCCTTTTGAAATTCTTTTTGGGTTCCTATCCCCATTAGTCAAGGGCCTGCAAGGGAACCTTAAGGGTATAGGTGACCTCACCCTGAGACAGCAGATGCAGGCCCTCAGGTTGACTCTCTTGAAAATCAATGACTGGGTGAGAGAGACTCCATGTTAGCCTGACAGTTTCCACACACCCTTATGAAACAGGGGATGCTGTTTGGGTAAAGGAATGGAATGCTTAACTGTCAAAGCCCCGTCGGAGGGGCCTTTTGTTTTTAAGGGTATTACCCACCACAGTGAAGGTAGCAGAGCTTGTCCCCTGGATCCACCGCAGCCGAGTGAAGCCCGCTTCCCTCAAGTGGGAGTGCATCCCTGACCCAGTGTCAACATGTAAGATCACCCTCCAGGATATCAGTATCCTCCCCCTGCAGGACCCTGCTTCCCAGGAGACAACAGGAGACCATGAACTACGAGACGTCAGCCCTGATCTAGTCACTCCTGAAGCTGACTAGTCTATGCACAGCAGAAGCTCAAGGAGTCACTCATCTCACTTTTGAGGATGAGTCACTTCGCGTTTCTTATGCTAATCTTGGTCAGCTCTCTATCTGGGGACCCCCAGGCCTTGGACTGTGAGTCATGCATGTGCATTACCCCAGTGGGAAGTGTTTTTACCAAAACTCTAGTTTTCCGTACTTATTATTCTTGTGCAGGCACAATTGTTGGGTCATGCACACACAATCATAGCACCTACTCAGTGTGCTCTCATGATAGTCAGTATATCTATTTTAACCCCATCTATCGCCCTCGGGAGCAATGGTTAGAGGTCCGAAGCTTCACCAGCACTGGGGAGCTTATTAGCTGGACACAGGTTTACAATCCCAAAAGGCCAATATCTATATTTACTTTGATGTGTGTGCCGTAATAGCTAAAAACTCTGTCTATTGACCTTGGGGTATTGGAAACACCTGCGGAGGCATAGCCTGGGAGAAAACTTATATGTCAAATATTAAGTGTATGACACTGTGAAAATATAAACCCCGAGATCAAGATGATGCTCTTTGACCCAGAAGAGGGTCCCAGCATCAAAAGGGGGAATGTGACAGGAAGGCAGGGAGGGGGAAGGGAGATAATGAGAGACAGTGAGAGAGACAATGAGTGCAACAGTGAAATGAAAAGCAGATTTGAGGAATGTCAAGTAGCACCTAGGACGAGACCAGAGAAGGGTCACCTTGCCCAGAGGTTAAAATAGCCAATGAAATAGTATGGGACAAGCTGTACCCCTATTTCTGTAACCTGCTCTAAATGGTATATAAGGAAAGCCTCCTTTGTTCTCGGGGCTCAGCCTTTGGACTCGAGTCCACCGAGTCACTGCCGGCCTGCTTAATAAACTTGCTTCCTGAAAGCTTTTGTGCACCATCTCTCTGTCTGAGCCTTCCTACAACACTACAGACAGAGTTTAATAAATGAGGTTCTACCAGGCAATACTTGTGACATAAAATTCCTTAGAAATGGCTCCACTCTACATTTTGATACTATAAACCTTCCTTTATCAATTTAATCCCTTGTTTCCACAGAGAAATTTCAAGCTTCCTTTCTGCTTGTCCCACTTAAATAGAGTGGGCACAGGGAAACACACTTGGACTTCCCGAGTGCATTTACTTGCTGGGGCTTGGAATCTTCCTTCTGCATGCGGAGGAAGGAGTCTCAGCCCAGGCTGCACATCACAATCCTGCGGGAGCTCGAAAAAGGCTCAGCACAGGCCGCACCCCTAGGACTTAGACTGCACTGACCTGGGGTAGGCTCGGCATCAGGAGTATGATTCTACTGGGCAGCCAAGGGCAAGACGCACTGACCTCTGACTGGGACACATTCCTGGACTGAACTACAGCTCTTCCAAATGGACTTCTTCCACTTCCAGCCTGTCTTGTTTCCTCTTTCCCCAAATTCTATTCCAATAGAACCTCTGTGATGATTGCAGTGTTCATATCAGCACTGAGACTGGAGGGTGGGATAAAATTTAAGGAGGTTCTTTCTTTTAGGTGCCAACCTTCCATTTGCATGACCCTGGTGAGCGCCTCCTAAAGTTTGAACCCTGGTTCTAAAGCCAGCCATCAAACCTAAGGAACTCCATTTTGTATTTGGACTCTGTTTCTATGTAGACTCCTGCCTAACTTTATCTCTTTCAGTTCAGTCCCAGTTAGTGACTTCTCTGTTCTTTTCTGGGAAACCACAGTACCCAGACACTTTGAAGACATGGCTCCTGGCCAAACCACACCCAGTCAGCATGTCATTCTAATCAGGGACACACATCCCACCGTCTGTCAAAGGGACCAACGACCGCCTCTTCCTTCCCCATCCAACCCTTGCCTTACAAAAGTCCTTAAAACTCAAATCAATTACCCCATAGGCTGACACTGCCTATGGTGCTGGCCCCTTTGTTCCCTTGGAAAGTGAATAAAACATTGTCTCATCTTTAACTCTGGCTTTTGTGAAATCCTTCACAACCCATGCACCAGTCACACAACTGGGACCTAACACTGGACATCTCACCTGACTCACCCTAATCTTGGCTTTGGTTCATAAAACCCATGAATTCTTAATGGGGGTGATACTGTCTATAGGGGGCCAAAATTTGGCTCCTGGTTTTAGGGAAGAGGAGCCTAGAAAGTCTTACTGTGTTTGTGTAGGAAGTACAGATATGCATACAGTACAGGAAGAGATTCACAGTCCATCTGTGTTATAAAATTTCATGGGGTGTGGGAGGGGCAGCAGGGATTAGGCAAAATCCTAAAGAAGACTCCTTGGAGTGGCAATAATGAAAGAGGTAGAGAAACACTGATACAGATTTTGAGTTTAAGTGCTATGGAGCACTTGAAATGTAGCTAGTGAGACTGAGAAACTGAAATTGAAATTAAATTTAATTTCACTTTACATACCCCCCATGGCTGGCAGTTACTAGGTTGGTTACATAGCACAGATCGGAAGGACAGTCAAGGAAATGAAATAATCACAGTCTCTGGTGTGGTCCAAAGTACAAACATATTCTAGAGACAAATGGAATCTGCTCATCAGTTCATGATGTAAGTACCATACCTGTCCACCTCCTACCATAGCCTCTCAGACAAAACAGCTATTCCCAGAACTTACTAGGGCTGAATGGAATTTCCCTAAGGCATTCATCACAGAGGGCAGGACAGAAAAAGCAAAGCAGAGGGAAAAGAGACAAGGCATCAGGGACACTACCCTAGGTGACATTGGTCTCCCAGCTATGTGACTTGTCTCCTTGAGGGATGCTTGAGACATACTCTGAACCCTATCTTATGACCAGGACACCTTGCATTTATGAAAGTTAGTTTTCTATAAGATGTCCTGGCTTTATTCTCCCCCAAACATCAATCTTAATTGTGTATCGCTTTACTTCTCCTCTCTTGCTGTGATTCCCAGAAAGGCAATGCAGTTGGGAATCCAGTGGATCCACCCGCTCTGCTTCAAAAGCCCTTCCCTGTTTCAACAGCTGTCCAAACTAGAGACCCTAAAGCTTCCCACCCTAAAGCTCTAGACTTCAGGGGCCTTAGGAAGAATGTGCTCTCCTATCCTCAACTTGGTTTCCTTTAAAAATAACAATAACAGGAATTCAGGACCAGATTAGCTGCCTGGTTCTGGCTTGGGGTCTTTCATGAAGCTGTGCCTCATTTTGGCTGTGTCCTGGTTGCCAATCTGGTTGTCTGAGGCTGATGAGGCAGAACACACTCATACGTGACCAGTTACAAGTTATTACTCACAGACAGGCAGCAAAGGGACAACAGAAACCTAGGAGCTACAGCAAAGCTGCCTGGGGTAGGAGGAGTCTGTGCCCAACTAATACCACAGCAGTCAGACCCTGAAAAGAAGCCCAGCTTGAGTTTTATACCATGGGGTCACTAGAATTGCTAAGCTAAACTGTTGAAAGACATCCTGATCTGAAGGTGGAGGAGGCGGTAGGGACTGGAACAAGTCTGGTTTATTCAGCCAATCTCTCCCTGTCTCAAGATGTTATAGTTCTCTTGAGAACTGCAAGTGAGAAAGAGGAGACATGCATGGTCCAAGGCCACCCGGAGACTGTCCCACAGAGCTGAAGTAATCCGGAGGATCCACTTCCAAGGTGTTGCCTTACTCATATGCCTGGCATGCTGATGCTGGTTGCTGGCAGGTGGACTCAGTTCCTGACCACATAGCTCTCTCTCTACCTAGGGCTGCTTGAATGACCTTCAGTTTTTAACTCTACAGTAAATGTCCTCTGTTCTGATAGAACTAAAAGATTCTTTGTCTGGCCACCATTGTTCCCTCTGCAGAACCCAACACTACTTTCGTTAGAGTTCTACTTTTGTTCCTCTGGATGCCTCCTTATGCTTATTTCAGGTGGAATTGGTTGGGAACGTTGGTTTCTTTCTCCTTTACCAGGGTGGAGCTGACAGATGCCTTCCTCCTCCTTCCTTTCTTATATTCCTGTCCTGACTGCACCATTAAAACCTGTTTGTTGCTACAAATAGAATTGCCGTATGATCCTCTTATACCACTCTTGGGCATATATCTGAAGGAATGTAAGTCAGCATGCAGTAGAGATGCCTCACACCCATGTTCATAGCAGCACTATGCACAATAGCAGAGCTATGAAATCAGCTGAGGTGCTCATCAACTGATGAATGGATAAAGGAAATGTGGTATATATACACAATGGAGCATTACTCAGTAATAAAGAGGAATGAAATTATGTTGTTTGCAGGAAAATAGATGGAACTGAAGATAATTATGTTAATCAAAATATGCCAGACTCAGAAAGACAAATTATCGCATATTCTCTCATGTGTGGAATCTAGAAGTACACAGGTCTAGTACATTTATGCATGGATGCAGTAACATAATGAAATCCACTAAGCATCTTTTTTCTCTTCTTTTTTTTTGTGACACTGGAATTTGAACTCAGGAAAAGCAGGCATTCTATCACTTGAGTTACCCTTCCAGTCTTAAGCATTATCTTAGAACCCTGTTTGTCAAGCTGATCCCATTCAACTTTAAGTTTCTGATGCTCCCTTTTGATTGCAAACAATCATTTGCTGTCCTTATAGCAAAGTCTGAAACTATCTTACCACTTATTATACACTCCTGAGAAACTGGAGTTTAGAATGAATTGGCCTTTTCAGTCCTTAAAAAGCTCTTGGTACCCAAGAGCAATAATTTTATTGACCATTCCATCCACTTCCCCTGACAAAAATGACACATCTCTTGAAGAGTGAGATCTTCCTTATTAACAGTTCTCTGACACTGGAACCAAATCTTGAGGCCCTGACTCCATGGCCTTCGGCTTAAGAAAGCCAAATGCTGGTGAGAAGTAGAACGAAAGGTTATAGACATTGAATACCACACCACTGGCTAACCCTCACATTCACACACACCGGGCCCCCCATCTACTTTGAGGTGAACCTGCTTGATCCTAGAAGTGAGTGAAACTTGGAGCCTCTCCCCATGAGTGGCTTCCCAGTACTGAGATCTGTCCAGGATGGTGCTGGAGCTGACTCAGAGAGATGGTTGTTACATTTTCAGGATTTTTGCAAATGGGCTCTTAAACACAGACATTATTACAAATTAAATGATATAAACTTGTGACTAAATTGTATTTTAAAACATATCACTTCCTAATAATTTTACATTTTACTTTCATCTGTGCTCTTAAGTTATAACTATATGCAGTAGCTCCCCTTATCGAAGATCTTGCCCTCTGTAGTCTCAGGTTCTTTTTTCTTTCTCTTATCGTTTTTACATTTACTTACATGTGTATACATTGTTTGTGCCTCCTCCCCTCCCTCTCACTCTCCCCGTGCCCCACAGTCTCAGGTTCTTGAAGTCAATTGTGGTCTCATATATTAAATGGAGAGAGCGAGACAGAGAGAGAATACATTTAAGTAACTTTTACTATAGTACATGGTTATAATTGTTCTATTTTATTATTAGTTTTTGTTAATCTCTTACTGTGCCTCATTTATGAATTAAACTTTATCATAACAGGTATGTATGTATAGGAAAAAAATGGTGTCTATACAGTTCAGTACTATCCATGGTTTCAGGTATCCACTGGGGATCTTGGAATATATCCCCTGCAGATAAAAGAGGGCTGCTGTAGACATACTTAAACACATAGCTATGTAGATATAGCTTTATGTAACTTATATGCTCTAAATTGCTTAGCAGTTATCTGCATACATATCGTAAAAATGTATAATGAATCTGGTGCTAGCAAGCATCTCTTCCCACCTTGCAACTCTACGTTCAGGGTCACACTTGATAGCTTGAATTTAGCCATGGTTGAATGTTCCCACCACATGTTACCAGTCAGTGTTTCAAATCAGGGACTGATTTAATGTTCTTTCGATTAGCTGTGCAGACTTCAGAAAGTGATAGAGAAAACTTTAATAATGCAGATTAGATGTCATTGTGTGTTGGGTCTGTAGCGGCTGCATTGTGAATGGCACAGAACATTGTCAAATCATGACTGAATTGTAATCATATGTTAGCTACAGATAGAAGAGTTAGCAAAATTCAACAAGAGCACTCTATAAGAATTCATTGGCTGAGTGCAATTTAAGATGAATATTTTATACTTTATCTTTTTAATTGTGTGATACATATTCTTGATTTCAGAACAAGGCAATAAACATATGTACATGTGTACGTGTGTACACACACACTTACATACATACATATCTGTCCCCTACCATTAAGCATTAGCCAGCACCATGAACTTGGCTGTCCAAGAGGGCTTTAGCCAGAACAATGCTGCTGTGTGGTGCTGTCTTAACTCCCTGCCAAGCTCAGATTCCCACTTGGCACAGACCCGTTCCCACAGCAGGATCTGTTCTTCTTCCACATGGGACTTTGCCCAGAAGTGCAGTTGGGCTGTCACAGTGAGGCATCCTCCCAGGAGCTGGCCACCCACACGCCTGCCGCCTGTGCATACTCATTCATCTGTCAAATCACCTGATGGGAGATGTGTCTCTGTGTGCAAAGAAGCCAGCCAAGATGGCCAGAATCCTGAGTTCCTTAGACCACAGTCTAAAGGACTGTGACATTCCCTCCAGACAAAACCTTCTCTAAGAAATGTTTCTTACTGTATGACCTCCAGCCATCTTTTTTAGAACTACCTTGTAGCTGGGGGCATGGCTCATGAGGTAGAGGCCCTGCCTAGCAGGCATGAGCTCCTGAGTTCAAACCCCACTATTAACCACTCCCCCCACAAAATTAAAGTAGAACCGCCTGGTAAGCATGTACATTGCTGGACTCTATCCTGGGCTATCTCTTTAGAGAATGCAGTTTAACTCACCCACACATTCATTCATTTATTGAGTGTCTATTCTCTGTTAGGCACTGTTCTAGACTCTGAATACGCCAGGAAACAAAACAGATAAAAATACCTTTTGGCATGGAGGTTATGGCTAGTAGGGAAACACTTAAGGCTGTATTTTTAAGTAAAATGGAGTCATCCTTCTGTATCTGGGGGAAGGAGTACAGGACTCCTTGGATACCAAAATCCATGAATGTTTAAGTTCCTTATATAAAAAGGCATGGTATTCATATATAACCTATATAATTCTTTTTTATTCTTTAAATCATCTCTAGACTATTTACAATACATAATAGGATATAAATGCTATATAGTTTTTATACTTTATTGTTTAGGGAATAATGGCAAAAAATATACGTGTTCAATACAGACACAAGGTGTTTTTAATCTTTTTTGATCTATGGCTGGTTGAATCCTTAGATGTAAAACATGCAGCTATGGAGGGCCAGCTGTATACAGTATATTAGATGGTAATAAATGCTAATAAATGGTAATTAAATGCTAATTAATAGTAATAAATCCAGGGAAGGAGATGTTATGGCTTGGGTCTGTAGTGTCCCCCCAAAGACTCAGTTCCCAGCTGATGGTGCTCTTGGGGAGGTGTTGGGACCCTTAAGAAGTGGGGCCTGGTAGAAGGAAGTGAGGTCACAGGGGCATGGTCTTGTCCCTCCTCTCATCTCTTTGCTTCCTAGCTACCATGGGAGAGTAGTTTTGTTCCACCATGTTCTCCCGGCCTGAAGGCAACAGGGCCCAGTTTCAGATCATGGACTGAAACCTCTGAAACTGTGAGCCAAAATAAATCTTTCTTCTTTTAATCAGATTTCCTCAGGTATTTTGTCACAGGGAGGGAAAGCTAACGCAGGGGATAAGAAGTATGAAGGTGACATTTGAGTAAAGACCTTCAGGAATTCCTGGGAGTTACTTAGCAAGCCACGTTGACCATCTGTGGGGAAAAGGGCTTTGGGCTCAGGGAAGAGGAAATGAAATGGCTCAGTGATCTAGGAGTAGGAGGAGGCCAGCATGGGTGAAGAACCCCCAGATTGGAGGGGAGTGGCTCAAGTGGTAGAGCACCTGTCTAACAAGTGGGAGACCCTGAGTGCAAACCCCAGTACCACAAATCCACTTCATTTCTTTCTTTCTTTTTTTTTTTTTTTTGCCAGTATTAGGGTTTGAACTCAGGACCTTTGTACCTGCTAGGCAGACGCTCTACCACTTGAGCCACATCGCCTGTCCATTTTGCTTTACTTTTTGAATAACTAAAATTTATTTTAGTCTTGTGTTTATACCTGGGCTAGCCTGGGCCACAGTCCTTCTCTTTATGCTTCCTGTGTAGCTGAAATGACAGTAGTTCACCACCACACCCAGCTTTTCGATTGATTGAGATGGGGTCTCACGAATTTTTGCCTAGGTTGGCTTCAAACCGGGATCTGCCTGATTTACATCTCCATGATCCACCATGCCCAGCCTCCATCTAGTTTCTTTTTAAAAAAATGTTATCGTTTTTACATTTACTCACATATGTATACATTGTTTGGGCCACCTCTCCCCCACTCCCCCACTTAATATCCTTTAACTACCATTTATTGAGCCCTTATGAAGTATCCTTGATGTGGTGGGGCTGAACTCCTTCACATGAAAATGATTTCCCTGTTTCTTTGCCTGTCAATCCAATACCCTTGAACCCTGCCTGGATTTCTTCAGCTCTTTAACCTTGAGTGATAAGCCTATATCCTTATCCTCCAAATTCTCTTCAGTTACCCTTTTACTAACAAGAATAACTTCAGTTCTAAAAAGGGGTTTCTGTTTCCAAAACCTCTGTCCCAAAGAAAGCCCAGATCTGTTACTGGCCTGAAATGGGCACTGGGAGATTGAGTTTTGTTTTAAACAGGCTGAGCTTGAGACACCTGGGGAACACATAATAGGACATGTACAGGTATTTTGTCACAGGGCCTATGGCCCAGAAGAGAGGACAGGGATGGAGATACTGATGGAAGTCACCATGAGCATTTATTGAAATGACTTCCATGTGCATGGTTGATGAGTCTCAACTCTGGCTGCACATTAAAGTCACCAGGAGGGCTATAAATATAAAGATAGATACAATAGCCCCACTGCAGACCAATTAGGGCCAAATCCCAGGGCGTGAATCCCAGGACTCTGTAAATTGTTAAATCTCCCCAGGTGATTCTAATAAGCAGCCAGGGTTGAGAAACATGGTGTTAGTGCTAAGTTAGGTTGGTGATTCCCAAATTTGGCTGATTCTCACCCAGGAATCTTTAATTGGTCTGGGTGCAGCTGGGCCTGTAACCTTCTTTCCTTTCCTTCCTTCCTTTCCCTTCCTTCCTTCCTTCCTTTCCCTTCCTTCCTTCCTTCCTTTCCCTCCCTCCCTCCCGTCCTTCCTCCCTCCCTCCCTTCCTCCCCTCCTCCCTTCCTTCCTCCCTTCCTCCCACTCTCCCACCCTTTCTCTCTTCCTCCCTTCCTCCCTCTCTTCCTTCCTTTCATTCTTTCTCTTTTTTTTGACACAGGTCTTGCCAAGTTGCCCAGGCTGGCCACGAACTCTTAGCTGAAGTAGCTGGGACTACAGGTCCATGCTTCCATCCCTGGCTAGAAATAACACAATGATACTCATTCTTCTGATTGTGCAGGTCTGTAAGTTCTAATAGAGCCATGTAGTCGCAAAATCATCACCAAAATCTGGGTAGATAGCGATTCTGTCATTGCCTCAAATCTCACTATGCCTCCAGCTTGTGGTCAAACCCTGTCCTGCTCCCCAGTGCCACCCCTTGGCAACCATGAGCCCAAATAAACCTTTCCTCCTTAAATTGATTTCTCTCAGGCATTTTTCCACAGTGACAGAAAGATGACAACCGAATATCTTTCTCCCTTTTGTATTTTTCTAAATGCTATTACCTTAGCCTAAAACATTCCCTTTTCCCCTTTGATCAATCCCTACTCATTTTCCTGTCCTTAACTTAGGGGTCTATTACTCCAGATGTCATTGGTCACCTCTTTCACTCCCAGACGCAGTCCCAGCTTGCATGGAATAGTCCATTTTCCCTTCCTACCTAGCTTCCCCACTCCTGACTATATGAATCCCCTTCTGGCTCTTTCTAGCTGTGATAGATTTCAAAATCTCCTACATCTGCCTTACTATGTAGTTCTTCCCATCAAGAGATGGACTTTTCCTCTACTCCCTTGAATTATTATGTCCATTTTATAGATAGGTAAGTAGATCCCAAGTTCACACAGCTTGAAAGTGATACAGCTATGTTCAAACCCGGACGTTCTGGCATCAGCTTGTGAGCGCTTCCTACCCGTTGTTGAAATCTTGCTGCCTTGGACTCCTTTCTGATGGGAACATCATTTCCCTCATTTAGGGGAACTCCTCCTGATTCCATTCCAACAATATGATTTTAATGGGATTGCCAACTGTAACATGCCCAGTTCCTTTGGCTACAGGGAGCATGACCTGATCCAAGAACACTAGAACTGTCCTTGAGACTTTTTGGATTAGAATGGGGGAGGAGATGTGAGCTGAGCCACCATTGATTGTCATGCTTCTGACTGCATGGAGACAAAGAAAGAAGAGGTGCAGGGAGGGGAGGAGAGATGCGTCATGTACTAAGCAGGAGCACCCCATTCCTGGTTTTATTATTCCCCACGGTAGCTGTATTCTAGTCTTCCTAAGGTTTAGTTACTTTGGTCAATAAATTCCCTGCTTTGCCTCTGTTAGTTGAAACTAGGCCACTTGCAACAGTTTAAGGAAACTCCATAATATACAAGTCTTGGAAGGAATGAATAGAGGAGGATTAAAGCATTAGGTAAAACTAGCCTCTTTGAGGGATTAGGGGTTGAGCTGGGATGGTCTGTTGATGACCCAAGTGAAGGTGTAGTTGGGGGGAGGGCTCCTGGCATTCTGGAAAGTCAAGTAAAGGCTATCAGCAAAAAATTCAACTTTGATTGCAAAGACATTCTGGACTTGGTTAAAATGAAAGTGTATGCTCTACATCAGAGGGAGAAAAAGCGTCTAACAGGTTGTGAATAATTCAGATTTAATTACTAGGAAAATGCCTCCCTTTTCTTTTTTCTTTTTATTCTCTTTCTGACGCTTAGGCAGCAGGTTTGTTAGATATTTTTGTTCCAGAAATTCTACTTGAGAAATAGTGAGCCAAGTGCTCAGCTTTTTTTCTTTTTTGGGTGTGAAACCCAGAGTGTTTGGAATGTGGGCAGCAAGGAGCAGCAGGTGTGCCCGACTCTTCCTACTGGATGGAAGCTGCTGCCCCCACCGTGGGGGCCTTTTTCTAACACCTGGGCCTCTGAGCTTGTGGCCCATGGACTGTCGGGTTCATGTGTGAAATCATTCCAACCGTGCAGATGGGTGCCATTACAATTTTGTGGCATTGTATCTCAGAAAGGGGCTCATCACTGCTCAGCAATCCTATTACACGCCTACTGCCATCAATTTCAAACCTCATTACTCGCTTCAAGCCCTCGTCCCCCACTCTCCCATCCCCACTCTCTTGTCCTCTCAGAAGATGAAAATTTAAAATAATGGCTTTATTGAGGTATAATTCCTATAATATAAAATTCACCCCTTTAAAGTATGCAATTAAGTGATTTTAATATATTCACAAAGTTGTTTAACCATTCTACTATCTAATTTCAGAACTTTTTTTTATCACTCCAAAAAGAAGTCCCATCCCCATTAACAATCCCCTCCCACTTCCCTCTTCTCTATGGCCTCTGGTCACCACTAATCTACTTTATCTAGTGTCTCAAAATGGGATCTGCCTATTCTGAATATTTCATATAAATGGAATCATACAACATGCAGGCTTTATGCCAGGCATCTTTTGCTTAGCATGATGTTCTCAAGGTCCATTCATGTTGGATCATGAATTAGCACTTTATTTCTTTTTATGGCAGAATAATATTCCATTGTGTGGATATGTATTTTATTTTACCACTCAGCAGCTGATGGACATGTGGTTTGTTTCCAATTCTGAGCTATTATAAATGATGCTATAGTACACATTTGTGCACATTTTTTTTGATACATTGTTTCCAGTTCTTTTATCACCATTGAATTTAACAAGTCATATGGCAATTTTTTTGAGAAACTGTCAAACTATTCTCCAGAATGGCTATACCAGTTTGCACACCTACTGGCAACATAAAAGGGTTCCAGTTTCACTACATCTTACTAACACTTGTAATTACACTGATAACTCCTTGGTACCAGTTGAGGTAGATATGAAAAAAAAGTATCAGCCAGGCGTTGGTGGCTCATGCCTATAATCCTAGCTACTCAGGAGGCAGAGATCAGGAGGGTCACGATTCAAAGCCAGCCTGGACAGATGGTTCACAAGACCCTACCTCAAAAAAACCCAACACAAAACACAGCTGGTGGAGTGGCTCAATTGGTAGAACACCTGCCTAGCAAGTATGAGGCCCTGAGTGCAAACCCCAGTGCCGTCAAAAAGAAATATCCAGGGATGCTGAAGTCCTTAGATAAAGCTATTTGTCCTTTATATTTTAACCATCCTACACTGGGTGTCATGTGCTGTGTCACTGTAGCTTTGATTTTTGTTTTCCTAATACTTACGATGTTGGATATCTTTTTATATGCTAACAAGACATTTTTATGTCTTTTTCGGAGAAAATTCTTTGCCCATTTAAAAATTTGGTTATTTTTCACTTTACTATTGAGTTATAATAGTTCCTTAGATAGTCTAGATACAAATGACTTATCAGATACGTAATTTCTAAATATTTTCTTTCGTTCTGTGGGTTATCTTTTCACTTTCTTGATGGTATCAATTAAAACACAATATTAAAAAAATTTACAATATTCAATTTATTTTTTTATGTTCCCTTATGCTTTCAGTGTCATATTTGAGAACCACTTCTAGAAGTTCTATAATTGTCATTTAGGAATGACTAGCTTTGAGAGGCATCTGTGACTATTAATAGTTTCACTTCTCTTTTGATTTCCTTTTCTTGCCTAATTACCATAGCAAAGGCATTTTTGAAGGGTTTAGTAGGTATGACATAGACTTTTTTTTTTATGGTACCAGAGCTTGAACTCAGGGCTTCATGCTTGCTAGGCAGGTGCTCTACCTCTTGAGTCACCCATCCAGCCCCAGATCTGACTTTTAATTCTAGCTCCATCACTCCATTCACTTGCTGTGGGATCATGAGCTAGTATCACGGATCCTTCGGACTTTGAGATTTTACCTGTAAAAGTGGAAAACCCAAGTTGTAGGAATTTTTAAACAAATACACTTTTAAAGTTTAGTTTACATAGAATAAAATGTATAGCTCTTCAGTGTTCACTTTGATGCATTTTGACAGTTGCATACACCTTTACCACAATCATCCCGAGGTAAGACAGAAAACATTTCTGCCATCTCAGAAAGTTCATCTGTACCATTTTCTAATCAGTGCAGTTCTTCTGTCACCATAGAACCAGTCAGTGCAGACCGCAAACAAATGCAGTCATACTGCATGCTCTCTTTTGTGACTAACTTCTTTTGTGCAATGTAATGTTATTGAGTTTCATTAATTCTGTGTGGGTACCAGTGGTGTATTGCTTTGTTTTGTTGAATGGTATTTCATTGTGTGGGCATATTATAATCTGTTTATCCATCTTCCTCTGTTTGAATATTTGGCTTGTCTCCAGCTGGGGGTTGCTATGAACATTTGCATATGAATCTTGTTGCAGATAGATGTTTTCACTAGTCCTGGGTCAATACATAGGCATGGAATTGTTCCTATAGCACACATATATTTAACTTTATAAAAAAACTTCCAAATAGTCCAAAATAGCAGTGTTTGAGAGTTGCAGTTGCTCCACAGTCTGGTTGACAACTGGAGTCTGTTGTTAGTTTAATGAGTTTGAAATGACACATCATATTGGTTTTAATTGGCTCTGTCCTGATGACTAACAATAATGAGCACTGTTTCACGTGCTTATCGGTCACTATTACTTTGTGAATTTTTTGCTCATGTTTGTTTGCTTGTTTGTTGGCAATTTAAAACACTGAATTGTTTGATTTTTATTGTTAATTTATAGGAGTTCTTTATGTAGTTTGGGTACTAGCCCTTTGCTATAGGTGCTATGCTTTTTTCCTTAGTATGTGTGCATACCATTGTTTTGAGAGTCCAACGAGGAATTATATGTTATAACAGCATCTGGCACACAGTAATTATTCAAACTTGAGAGAACAGGGGCCACTCTTCTTCAGTTCCCTGCCCTCCAGCCTGAAACTGAGCTGTATCTCTTCCTATTTTCGGGGTTTTCTCCTTTGCATTAACAGTAAGTTTCTCAGTCAAATCCAACTCAACAGAGATTTTTCTGCATGAATGACACTCTCCAAATGTTTAACCTTTTTCTTTATCCTCTGCTCATACATATTTAAAATCTGAAGTTTCTTCCATTAAAAATAAAAACAGGTGGGAAGAAGAGAAAGTGACCTTTTCCTTCTCTCCGAAAGATCTAGGGTTTTCTTTGTTCTAGATGCTAACTACTCTTCCCATGATGCACCTGGAAGTAGGACTTTAAACATTCCTTCTACTTATCAGTGTCTCTACCTGGTAAGCTTCACATTGCTTATCACAGGGGCTGGCTTAGATGTTCACCTTGGAAAGTATATCCACCATTCAAATCTGCCCATTCAACCAACTGCAGATCAAAAATGCAGTCAGGACTGCAATGATTGCATCCACTCATTACTCCCTCAACAATGGAGTATAAAAATTATTCACATGGTCTGCATTGCTTATGTGTTATAAGTAGTCTACAGAGGACCTAAAGTATGTGAGAGGATATGCACTGGTTATATGTAAATGCCATGCCAATTGTATTAGGGTCTTGAATATTCATGGGTTTTGAAACCTGCAGGGGTTCACTAATACCGACCCTTCCTTCTGGTACTCACTGGCCCTGGAGTCTCTCTCCATATTCAGCTTTGACTAAACATTTCTGACCACTGGCACTCTCTTGTTTTCCCAGGCACTGATGGATTCATTTCATGGGAAATGGAGCAATAAAGGTATGGGTGCTTATGCTTAGTTGATCATCTGAACCCATCCCCAAAGAACTTTCTAATATGCAACTTAGGTACAGAGCATAGTACTTGGTTCACTGTAGACCCTCAGAGAGTTATTTGCAGAATTAATGAAGAGATTGGTGAGTGACAGGAATCTTTCAGACACTACAAAGTCCAGTAGCCTCTGTAACTTAGCATTTAGGAGTATGGACCATCAAAACAGACGGACTTGGTTTTGACCTGGTTCAGCCACTACCAGCTTGGACTTTCTCTTTCTGGGTCTCACTTTCCCCATTCATAAAATGGGGATGATAATATTGTACCTGATGGGATCGCAAGGAAGATAAATTGCAACAACGCACATCAAGTGCTTAGAACAGCACCTGGTGCATGGACCAGAAAAGATGAAATTTGTTTTAAATTAAACAACAAAATATTTCAGATCCAAAAACATGTTTGAGACATGTGGTCTGTGATACTTGCACTCTTACCAGCTGTCCTCCCTCCCCCAGAATCTGCTTCCTCATTCACCTGCAGCTTCCTATGCTCACTCTACGCACCTCTGCCCCCCACTCCAGTGTCTATGTACAGAATCTCTCTTTCCATGCCACACAGAAACTTGTCACACGGTCTTCCCTTTAATGGGCCTTAATAAAAACCCTTAAACAAGCCTGTCATCACTGTCAGTAGGAGGTGAGTAAGCAATTAGCATTCCTTACTTAATGGATCAGTATTTCTCTTGGGGCACCAGTTCCAATTAGTTGATGGAAATAAATTTTTCATCCTGTTTCCTCATGGACATAGTGTATGCATGGTTGAAGTACCCCCTCTCCAATGCAATGCATAGGCAGAATTGAGAACACCTTTATCAGGGCTGCCACTGCACAGTGACATGGAGGTAGTTATCACACTTTAGACATACAAATTGCTCAGTGGTAGAGTCCTTGCCTAGGATGTGTGAGGCCCTAGGTTCAATCTCCAGCACCATCCTCTCCCCAATACAGAGTCAACTGAACCTATCTGAGGGTCAGGGTATGATTCTTGAGACAGTGACTGATGAAAAGAAATACAAAGGATGTATTTCTGGCAGTTGAGAAGGCATCATGGATCAAGAGATACCTGGAAGTGGAGAGGATGTATTTCTGTTTGGATAGCTCTTATTTTTTTTCCGACAAATATTTATTGAGCATTTACTACGTCCCAGCTTCTTTTCTAAGTGCCAAAGTTACAGCAGCAAAGATAACAGATCTAAGTCTCTTTCCTACTGTAGCTTTCATTCCAATTTAAGGATGGGGGTGGAGCACAGGGTTGGCAATTCAAGAATTCTGGAGACGAGTGATGAGGAAGATCAGAATTCTTCAAAACAGAATTACTGTGAAAGACCTTGGGGCCCCCTCTTTTTTTTTTTTTTTTTTCTGTCCTGGGGCTTGAACTCAGCACCTCACACTTGCTAGGCAGGTGTTCTACCACTTGAGACACTCTGCCAGCAGTGAAGAAATTCTTAGACATCATTCTCAGGGAGCTCAGGGTGTGGGTGGGACTGAGGGGGCTCTCCCTAGTTCTGGGCAGGGACTGGGGTTGGAAAAAGTACAGGCAAGAGGATTTGTTACTGGATTGGTGATTGGAAACGGGTTCTTGAGGGAGACACATGAAGGGTGGTGGAAGGGAGGGGTGTGCCTTCCTGGCGTTCTGAGAGCCAGAACTGTGGAGGCTGCGAACGACATAGAATAGAGGTTGTTTCTGGGCATGTGCTTTGAAATCAAGCAGACTTGGCTTTGTTGAGGTCTTCTACCTGCTGTGTCTGTGTGACTTTGAGAGAGTTTTCCACTTTCTTCAAATAAAGCCTGAATTTCTTCATCTTTAAAAATGGGAGCAATGCTTTTAGCTCGTCGCCTGGATCTAACAGATTAGTGTGTGTGTGTGTGTGTGTGCATAAAACTAACACACTCATGGCAATATTAGTATTCTTATGCACTGTTTGCAAAATGTCTCCCTTCTAAATCTCCTCTTGGTGAATGGCTTCACAGCTGTGTCTGCAGAGTGACTAGGAGGAAACTCACTGTTTCCTCTTCTGACTATCATGGCCACTGTCCAAGGGGGGCTCTGCCCAGACGTCTGGGGTTGCTAAGGGTCCATTCCAGCTGGGCAGGAGCTCCTGGCAGCTTCTCCGTGTCCTTGCACTGTGAGGCCTCTTCACTTTGTTTTTAAAATATTTCCCAAAGCTTTAATTGCTACACTTCCTCAAATGTTTTTAATACAGGCAATCAGTGTCTACTGCAATTAAGAGGGCCTAATTACCACCGGCATTCTTTTTCTTCTCTGAGAAACCACCATTGGAACAGTCACAAATAAACCTTAATGAAGACCAAAGATCTCTCTCTAGTCTAAAGCCATTTGTAATCATGATCTCTCATTGTCAAAGACAGCAGGCAGAGGAGTCCTTTGAAGGTCTATTACAGATGCAGCAGCAGCAGTGCAGGAGATGCTTTGGTGCTGGGAGGACATGGCCTGTGCAGGTGACGGGGGGGGGGGGGTGCGCTTTGTGTCCCACCCGTTGTTGGTGGTGTGCTTTAATTTGTTTGTCTGATGAAGTTGCATAAGCCACGCTTTAAAAAAAATTATTGAGATGCAGGATATGAAGATAAAGGGCACAGATATTAAGCATAAAATGTGATTTGTTTGTTGTTTTGTTTTCTTAGCTGGGTCTCTTAGCCCAGGCTGGCCTAGAACTCTCAGTCCTCCTGCATCAGCCTCTCTAGTGCTGGGATCTCAGGTGTGTACCACCCTGCCCAGCTAAATTCCATGAATTTTTAAAGTAGACTCCACATAATCACTGAGCAGATCAAGACAAAGGAAGAGTCAGGGTAAATCAGAAAGTAGAACCAGGAGAGTTAGGGAAGCAGGAATTATAAGAATTTGGCCTTGCCCAACTTTAGGAAGACATGAGGGAAATAAAAGTCCAAAACAGGGAGCAGAAGATCAGAGAGCAGGCATCACCAGCACTGAATCAGGTGAGGAGCTGGCAGTTGGAAATCAGTCACAGCCAGCAGCAGGCCTGAAACCACAGAGGCTGGTGGAGAAGCTCATGGAGGCTGTTGGCTCTTTGCACTGCTGCCTCTGTGAATTTACAGCTGATGGTGGATGGCGTCACTGCCTGTTAGCAGGGCTGGCTTTCAGGCAGAAGTGCTGGATGCATTCTGGAGACAGTGATGACTGCTGGAGCCCGTCAGCACCTCCACACCTATCTCACCACCTCCAACCTTCAGAGCATCCTGGCTCTGCTTCACTTCCACGTGGCACCTCTCACAGAGTGTCCCTTTTAGCAACTCTAACCTGGAGTGGGACAGGGAAGTGGGTTCTGAAAACATGGCCCCCAGTGGAACCAAAGTGACAGTAGAACAATGCAGCTCATATGATGTTAACTAAATGTGGCTGACAGGGTTGGAGCCTCTGGCCCTTGAGAAAAAGTCTTTATATTCTAACCATAGGACACTGGTACATCTTGCCTGGAGTGGGGGAGGGGAGGAGCTAGCCAGCCATTTCTTATTCCTGTCCCCTTCTCTCTCTAGGAGAAAATGAACCCAACGTGGTAGCATCCACCTATAATCCCAATTACTCCAGAGGCTGAGGCAGGAGGATTACGTGAGCCCAGGGGGAAGAGATAAGAGATGGAGAGGAGAGGGACACAGGAGAGGTTTGCAAAATGTTGTACCTGGGCCCCACCACAGAGATACTGCTCCATTTGGTCTGAAGCACAGCCTGGGCATCAGTTTCTACTGGGCAGCTGAGATGGCTTCTCTTCACGGCTCTCTTCCTTCCCACGTAACCCAAAGATTCCGTGGGCTGAAGCCACTGGCCTCCTGGGGTAGCTCTGATCACCTCTTTCCTTAGCTCTCTTTGCTTTTGCTTCAGTGATCAGTTGGTAATAAGACTGGGTCCCAGAGAGAGAAAGAAAATCTCCTTAGTCCTTAAGGACAAGTCCAGGTGCCAGCGTTTCCTGCATGTGCTGAAACTCCGTGTCTTCCCCCCCTCCCCCCCTCCCCCCTCCCTCCTCCCCCCCTCCCCCTCCCTCCTCCCCCCCTCCCCCCTCCCCCCTCCCCCGCCACCACACACACACACACGCACATGCACGCACACACGCACGCACACAGTGTCCAAGAACCAAGAAGCCATCTGGGCCTCAGTCCTTTCACGTGGATCAGAATTCCTCAATTCCTCGGATTCCTAGAACATTCCTCTCTGGGCCCCATTAAAGGCCAATTGAATGAGATCCTCTGGGGCTAATGTTTTCTATTTTATATCATTTCTCCTTTTTCTTCAGGAATTTTTATTGAGTTGTAGTATATTGTAGGCGAATACAGTAAGCTGAGCTGAATTTTTACATAAATGTGTATCTGTGTAACCTACCCACATGAGGCTATAGAATGATTCTGTCCCTGTCACTCCAGAAAGTTCTTTCAGGCCCTTCCAGGGCGTCACTCCTCCTACCCAACAAAACGGCACCACTATTCTGACTTGTATCATCCTAGGTTCATTTTGCCTACTAAATGCAGAACGTGAGATTCATCCACGTCATTGAGGGCAGACGCCATGCAACTGACTAAATGAGTGAATAACATAGTCTCTTGATCCATGCTGTTGATAATGTAAATCTTGTTGTTCTCATTTTTTTTGGCTATAACCAAATTTCCTGTGAACATTTTATAGATATTTTTTGGTGTACTTGTTTTTCTTGGGCACATGCTTAGGACTGGGATTTTTGGGACATAGGGCAGGTGTAGGTTTTTAGTATTTGTAGGTAGGGCACAGGTTTTTGTCATTGTTATTTGTTTTTAAGACTCCCAAAAGGATTCTGATGTTTACCCAGAGGTGAGAATAATGGATCTGGAGGGTAAGTAGAGGAACTTCCAGTGAATGTGGGGCAGTGTTGTAATAAAATTGGAAGTCATCATGGGTATTGGATAACTGAGTCTTAGCTTAATAAGGTCATATTATTTCTCAAAGGACAAAGTGAAGTCATAAGAGACAAGCACGTCTCGGATAGCCTAAATGGGGGTGGTTTTCAAAGGAAAACTAATGTATGTGATTTAAATTGCTTTCGGAGAAAGCAAGCCATAGCTCATAGTGGAAATCTTGACTGTCCCTAGCTCTACCTCCCTACTCATGGGTCTAGGACTCTTTCTTTTCACCCTCTGAAGAAACCAGAAGAAAATGTCACCACCAGCCTTCCCATCAACAGAAAGAGCAGAGGACAAATGAGCTCATATTTAGGAGACACTGAGAGGCCCCCTTGAACATGAGACACCAGCCTGGGGTACTGGGCTTTATTATTATGGGGGTGGGTTGGGAACTCAGCTTAAAAAGGGGCATGTGGAGTATTGGACAGACTTCAAAGGGAGAGGAAAATAATAGTACAGAACATTATAATTAATAAAATTATAAATTGATATATGTAGTATGTAATAACTGTAATGCAATAAAATAAGTGGAATGTTATTGGGCAAAGGAGACTTTCACTTTCTTTTTATCTTAAGCTTGTGAAAAATGTGTATTTGCTACCCTGTTACACATTAGCCATTATGTCTCACTGGCAAGTGAAAGACTTAGCTTTAATCGTATTATAGAGCACAGAAGTGGGGACTCCACAGAGCCAAGTCCCTAGCAGGCAGCTGAAATCCTAACACACCTTGGCTGTCTCTGAAGATGACCCTGTTTTGGTTCATACAGCAGGTGCCACACCGAATTAAAGTTATTTTCTCTGCCTGAGAGGAAAGGTAATGGAAGGTCATGTTACCACTCTTGGGAAGGCGAATCTCCCCAGAGCCACAAAAGGCCTTTGTGTTGTGTTGTACTGGGTTCCCCTGGAGGAAATCAGACTCTATTTTTCTGAAAAGGTAAAAGTAATAATAGTTGGTCTTTAAGGATCAAATAGGGAAGGTTCCTGGCAACTGTGGGACCTCGTGGGAACAATTGAGGAACTACTTTCAAAGGTGAATAGTTCCATTGCTTTGGAAGAATAAAATACAGTAGTTCCCCCTGCCACATATACATCTGCTGGGTATGTGTTCAAAGACCCTAAGTGGAAGCCTGAAACTTCTGATTATATATATATATATATATATATATATATGATTTTTTCCCTATATGTATATATATATATATATATATATATATATATATATATATATATATATATACCGCCTATGACAGTTTAGTTTATAACTTAGACATAGTAAGATTAACTAATGATAATACAAAACAATTGACAACACTATCACAATGAAAGTGTGTCCTCTGGTCCTTTTGGCTAGTGGAAAGGGATAAAGCTTGCAGAGAAGAAGGTGGAAAGAAGGAAGAGTCAAGTCCCATGAATGAGTAGTACAAGTGTTAACAGACTCCTAAGCCAGAGGCTTACCTCTGGGATCCCAATAGTCCAGTCTCAGCCACTTGCCCCAAATGACCAAGCAGGAGACAGAAGGTAAATGCAGGAAAGGAATTTATTCTCCATGTGGCCATACCAGGGAGAAAAACTGCAGTCTAGTAACTGGCAGTCTACCTCCTTGGTGTGCTAAAATTATGGAGTTATTTTAGGTCCCAGGCCCAAACTCCTGGGTTTCATAGGTCAGGTCTCTCCTAGGTGGTGTACGAGTTCATTCTCAGGATTGGTCAGGTGGGACCCTGTTACAGTAGGAGTCATTGACACCTGGCAGGTGGTCTTTATCTCCTGTCCAATCTTTCCAGGATTCCAAGATGGTCGTGAAGTGACTTTGGGAAAGAATGGCTCAGAGAAAAGACACAGATACAAATTGGAGGCTGAGATGCCAACAGTTGTCCTGTTTTCAGTTCATCTGTAGACCCAAGTGAGGAGTGAGTGCTTTTCAGCAAAAACAGCTTTTGAGTACCTGTTACACTAACCATAGAATTACTGTTATGTAGGAAGGGGAGTGTGCATAGAGAACAGTCTTGGAGAAAGTGTGGGCTGGTTGATCATTATCTCAGGTCTGGTTCTGAGGGGTCCTCTGATGCCAGGGTTGGTGATTGCCTGCAGGGCTACCTGTTCTTGCAACTTGAGATAAGCTGGGGAGGCCGTGACTGAGAGAGAGAACGGACCAGAGAAGCAAAAATGGTTAGCTGGGGAAATTGTTATCAGTGGATAATTTCTGAAGACCCTGGTTGGAAGATTTTTAGGCACTTGTGTCCTGCCAGAGAAGAATTAATCAGGACATGAAAGTGACAGTAAAGTTTATTGAAGGTGAAGGAAAGGCAACACAAGAGAAAGCAGTGGGCTCTGGGCAGAGGGCATAGAAACCCCAGTCTCTCTTTTAAAGGTCCTTTATAAATTGAAAGGGCAAATGGTGGGGGAAATCTGGGTGGTCTTTCAGGATGGGCTAGGGTGATTGACAGGTTTGATTGACAAGGTCTTGTCACACACATGGGGCACTCTGCTCACACACTTATGCTAGCTTTCAGGCATTTTTCTTGCATGCATGAGGTGTGACCAGTATTCATGTTTTAGGCAGAGGGTTTTTGCCTGAGAGGTAATCTAGAGCAGAATTCCTGCAAGGCTTCCTGTCTCTGGGGAAACTTAGAACTGCAAAGAATTTACAATTGAAGAGGACGCTGCAGCTGCTAAAATTTTACCATTGAAAAGAAATTTACAACTGCAAACGATGGTGTTGGGCTGTGCCGAGGAGTTTAGCAGGAAATGCACTGAGGAGAGTTCTCCTTTCCCTGTTATTAGCCTGACTCACAATGACTGGGTGCTCCACGTTCAGGACAATAGCTGGAGGATTTTAAGCACCACTCTGGTGGTCTGGAACAGGATGGTGTCAGGGCTCATGGTTGACAATTTGTTGATTATTATGTCTTACTTACTTTTATCTTTGTGTCTACATCATTGAAGGGGTAGGATTACCAGCTTTAGAGGGACACTTTTTACATGGTTAACACGTGCATGTGCAGTGTTGAGCAGGAATCTGACCCAAAGGTTAAGGTAGCAAAGGAGACAGATACAAAATGAAGGCAGAGATGCCAAGCCTTCACCCTGCATTTGGTTACCCATCGGGCATCTGCAGACCCAAGTGAAGAGTCAGTGCTTTTAGTAAAAGCAACTTCAAAGTCCCTGTGCCCATGGAAAAGGGGGTTCTTCCCAGTTAGCTGTGGCTTGCTTTCTCCTAAGGCAACAAAAAGCAGAGGCTGCTGGCTTCCCTGAGGGCTGACTTCCTGTAGAAGACCACTCTGTGGACTTTCAGTGCTGATAGACAATAATGTCACCATTTATAAATCGATGGCCATTTTATCCTCAGACCTCATTTGAGAAACTCCCAAGAACAAATTCCCACGCTCTAAGACAGCCCCACCCCTACCAGTGACTACCGCGCATGTGCTAACCTCCTTACCCTTTCCCTTCTATAGAAGCCACGCCTGACCCAAGTTCGCTGCTGTGCCATCTTTTCCCCAGATGGCCTGGCAGTTTGGCCTGCCATTAAACTTTGCTCTATGGACATGAGACTTTACTCGTGAGCTGTCTTTGTGAGCGGTGTTTTTCCTAACAAGTGCTCCACGGGCGGGGGGCGGGGGGGACCTGCAACAAGGGAAGCAAGTATGGACTGCAGTGGAGTGTAAGTTATTTCTGAGAAATATAAGATTTAGTCCTGTGCTCAGTCCTGCCCAACACTGTGAAATATTTGAAATCATATACAGTGAGTCCTGAATAAATGTGGATGAACATGAAAGTGTTAACATTTCTGAGGCCTGAAGCTGCAGGGCCTAATATTGATCTTGAGAGAGTTTAATATTCTGACAGAAATGAGAGGAACTGGACTGCTTAAAACCCTCGCCTTTGTGTTCAAAGCAGACATTATTTCTCAAGGTGGAATGGCCTCCATTTGCATAATGTCTTTCCTTTTGTTCCTCCTGTTGTCTCAACTAATTGCTTCAGAAAACTCAACCTCTGCTACTTCCTCTGTCTTTCTGCTGTCATTTACAGTCCTCTTGCTCTTGATATGTAAAATGTAGTTAAGGCAGACATTTCGAAGGCATAAGACTGGAAGTGACTCCCAACTTCTGCGGTGAGTGTCTTGAACATGGGTTTCCAGAAAATGGATCAGGGAAGGGGAGAAAGGAGCCGGCTTCCTGTTTAGTTAGTGTCTCATCGTGTGATGGGAGAGGAGCTTGGAAGACTGAGGGACTGGGGTGTTTAAAATCCTAGGGAAGTTCCCTTTCCTGAGACAGGCATAGGGTGGGGATTGCCCACTTCTTTGTGTTAATAAAATTGCTTGGTTTGTTTTTTTTTTGGTTAGGCCTGGGGTTTGAACTCAGGGCCTCATGCTTGCTAGACAGGCACTCTACCACTTGAGCCACTCTGCCAGCCGTTTTTTTGTGTTGGGTAGTTTTGAGATATGGTCTCATCAATTTTCCCCCCAACCCAGGCGGTGTGTGTGGAGGGGGCGGACTTCAAAACAAAATCATCCTGGTCTACCTCCTGAGTAGCTAGGATTACAGGCATGAGCCCCCTGTGCCCGGCTAGCAAACTCTTTGACCAGGCTGGCCTCAATCTGTGATCCTTCTGATCTCAGCCTCCCAAGTAGCTAGGATTGCAGACATGAGCCACTGGTGCCTAGCTGTTTGTATTCTTTATCCTTCACTATATCCATGTTACCCAAACCCTAGGATCGGACAGAAGCTGACTTTGGAGGGTCCCAACGGGCTAGGTCCAGCCACTCACCCCTACAAACCAAATGGGAAAAGTGGTAGTAAAGTAGAAAGAAATTTATTCTCTATGGCCGTACCAAGAGGAAGAGGGGACCAGTGTCCTTGACCCTGTCTTAGAGTGTAAGAAGGAACATCAGGATTATCCAAGGACAAGGGGGAGGGTGGCAGGCAAGAAGCATGCTTTACTAAGCAGCCTTTGATCTGGCTCATCAAACTTTAGTCTGGATGATTGTTATCTCACGTTTGGTTCCGTCAGATTCCACTGACTCCAGAGAAGTTGTTATGGCTTAAGGGAGCAGTTGGGTTCCTGTCATGAGATGATTGCTTCCACGTGGAGTGGGGTGGGCAACTTCAGTTCCTGTCATGGGATGATCTGCCTGCAAGACTCACTGGTTTTGAATCTTGAAACTATCTTAGTTACTCTTATCTTGTTGTCTTCAGCCTTGGTAAATTTAGGACTAATCAACCTTGTATTACCAGTTTTCAGACAGACATTCCTTAAATATTAATATGTCTATGTGCACAGTTGAGCAGGACTCTAACTCAAAGTTCAAGGCAGCAAAGAAGACAGCTGCAGGCCCAGGTGAAGAGTCAGTGCTTTTAGCAGAAGTAATCATTAATCCCCGTTCCACCTAGTGAGGTGTAATGTAGGCTTCATGTACTCTCTATGTTCAGTGTCTAGGGCCCTGGAAATTAAACTGACATAAGACAGATCAACAGGACAGAGAAGATGCATACACATTCTTCTTGATGTTAGTATTTTAATTTCATGCATGTATATAGGATCTCATGGAAAAGGAAATGCAAATCCAAAGAAGTGGTTGGGACTGAGAGTGTATATACTATTTTTAACAAAAAGAAATAAATTTGTATAGAAGTGGTAAGATAAAGGCAAAGGGCTTGGATATCTTCTGGGGATAGCAGATTGTGGAAAAATAAAAAAAAGCTACTAGCCTACAGTGATGAGGTAGGGACTTGAACTGGGTCTGTTTTAAAGTCAGGAAGGTGGGGGCTGGGGCAGTGGGGGCAGAGCTTCATGTGACAAGGTGTTCATAGTCATGTTGCTCAAGTTTTATGTTCCCCTCAGTCCCTTAGCTGTCAGAACATCCAGTGCAGGATAATCAGCTGCTTGACCTTGAAGAAGGTGAGCATCAGACAGAGGAAGAAAGAACCTGGAGGAGAGGACATGTGTCAAACAAAGAAACTTCTATCAGGGGACTGGGAGTCAGGGGCAGGGGGTCAGATATCAGAGAGGAGTCAACACCAGGAAAGGCAAATAAAACCCAGGATTAATGGATTTTAATAGGGAAGTAGGGGAGAGAAATGGAGGAAGAGGGATATTAAGAGTTAAGGCTGTAAAGTGATATAGCCCAAGGAATTGGTTTCTGTGATTGTGGAGACTGGCTGGGCAAATCTGAAATCTGAAGGGAAGGCTATTAGACATGGCAGACTGGAAGGTGTTAGGCAGAAACTGATGCTACTATCCATAGGTGAAAATTTCTTCTTCTTTAGAGAAGCCTCAGTTCTGGTCTTAAGGTCCTTCAGCTGATTGCACCAGGCCTACCAGGTCATAGAGTACAATTCCCTGTTCAACTCCAGATGCTAAATTCCTGCACAGCAACACCTAGATGAGTGCTTGCTTGATTAACTGGGGACTCAGGCTAGCCAAGTCGACACAGAAAAATGACCACCAAGTGCTCAATAAATACTCAATGAATTAATAGACAGTACTAAGTTAATATTCATTGCACAGCTAATTGTAAGCCAGACACTAAGAACTTTGTGTGCATTATTTATGCTTCCCAACAAACATATGAAATCAGTGTTATTACTTGTGTCAGACACTTGTGCTCTTCATCTGTCACTATTTCTGCCTCTCTCCCCAAACACAGGGTGGGTTTCACCTTGCTGCACTCTTCCCATTTGGCATAGCCACGTGACTTGTTTTGATCAATGACTTAGCAGGAACAATGTGTATCACTCACAGGTAGAAACATTTAAGAGTTTATCTTTTTTCCTCCTTGTCATTTTGACTAGGCATGTCAAAATCCTCCATCAGCGTTGGTCTCCTGGAGTGGGCAAAGTGGACAGAGCCCCAGCTGACCATGTTGGATGCATAGTACATGCTTTAAGTGATTGATATTTACGGGGTTGTTGGGATTGGGATTGGAAATGTCTCTCAAAAGGCAACAGTTTTCACAGGTGGGCCCTTTGGGAGTGACTGGGTCATGAAAGCTCTAATCGTGTGAATGAACAAATCCACTGTTGGATTCATAGCTTAATGGCCTATTGGGAGGTGGTGGAAACTTAAGAAGGTGGAGCCTGGTTGGAGGAAGTAGGTCACTAGGGGTATGCCCTTGAAGGGGACATTTTGTCCCTGAACTCACTTTTCTTTCCTCCCCTCCCCCGTCCTCCTCCTCTTCCTTTTTCTTTTCTTCCTCCTTCTCCTCCTTCTTTCTTCTTTCTTCTTCTCTCTCACCTTCCCTCCCTCCCTCTCTCTTTCTTCCTGTCCTTCTCTCTCTCCCTCCCTCTCCCCCACCACTCTTTCTCTTTCTCTTCCTCTTAGACTTAGTTCTTCAACTTCTCTTTCCCTGTACCAGTGGCGCTCGGTTGGGAGTAAGACATTTGATAATGATTGAAGACATTTTTGGGTATCACAGTTTGGTGGGGGAGGGGAGATGTGTCCATGGGACTTGGTGGGGAGAAGCCAGAGATACTGCTAAATATCCAACTATGCATAGAATGGTCCCCCACAAGTTGTCCAGCCCCAATTGTCAACAGTACTTTTGTTGGAAAGCCCAGCCTTATACTAAATGCCTCTTCTGTTGCCACATTTTTTTTTTCTTTCTTTCTTTGCACCAGCCACTTGGTTAGGTTGCTATGAGTTAGTTAATTAATTAACTGATGGCAGTGGAGTGTCAGGGCCGGCACTGGTCTTATTTGACATTTGCCTAAGTGATCTGGAGGTGTAAGTGGTGATGGCTCCACATTTGCTGATGACACTTGGCTGTGCCAGGTAGTGAAATGCCAAGCCGCTGGTGACAAGCACAGGGAGATCTCACCATGCTGTGTGAGTGGGCAGAGGAGTTGCCAGGGACGAGCTTCAGTGTGGGCAAATGCAAGGTGCCGCATTTGGCAGAAAATAATCTAAGCTATACTTAGAGGTTGGAAGAGGATACAGCAGGATAGGAAAAAAAAAAAGATGAATAAAAATGTAAAGGACTTCAGAATTGACTCCAAAGCTTACCTGAGCTCTAGCAAACAATTCAGGTGCTCAGGCCTGGGCCCTGAAGGTACTAGGCCAGAAGTCTGGGCTCTGCTTCTTGGGTCTGATTTTAATTTTCTGCAGGAATACAGAGCCAGTTTTCCTAGATTTCCTGATTTTTTCAGAGAAGCCAAAAAAGCTTGGCTTTTATATGAAAGTTCTCATTTCCCCCCATTTTTGGTAACTTTTAATTTCATGGAATTTCAATCTACAGAAAAAAAATTGCAAGAACAGTATGAAGAGCTCCTCTACCCCTTCTACCCAGACACATCAACTGTTAGCATTTGGCCCCATTTGCTTTCTCATTTTAATTTTCATAAACATTCTATGAAGCAGGCTAAACCAAAATGTGACCTGGTTAAGCTATCAGTTGGCGATTTCTCAAATCTAGCCCACAGTCCAGCTCAATTAAATAAGGATCTTGGGTGAGGAGATTAGACATTTGTATTTTTAACAAAATGTCCTCCAGATCATACTAATATGCACCTCAGGCTGAGAACCCCTGGTCTTGGTCCCTCATGGTGAGTCTGTCCCCCTTAGCAGCTTAGGGATGGACACATGACCCGATTCTGTGCAGTGAGAACAAGATGAAAGTCTACTAATGGAGTGTTTCTGAGCAAGGCTTGTCTACTATTGGACACACAGTGAAAGAGGCAGGTCTTGGCTGGATATGTGTCTGGATATTATGGGATATTGCACCTGGATGTGATGGATATGATATCTTGACATAATGGAATATTATATCTTATAATGATACAATGGGATATTGCATTAGGATGGAAGTGTGGAAAATGCAAGGAATTTATCTTCGAGTTGCTGAATTAAGTAACCTCAGGGCCCCTAAACGTTGACCTTTGCTTGCTTATTTAAGTTGTATGGCAGAAATGACTAGTCACCTATCAAAGTTATGCACACGTTATACAATGTAGAATTATTGCTTGGAAGAAATTCCTTAGCTGTGGGTGACATTTTCAGCATCCTTTCCGCTGGGATCTTAAACAGACAGTGTGCTTTGTCTCATCAGTGGAATGTCAAGTGAATGAGGTTACTTTTGAGCCAAGGTTGCTAGGTTGAGGTTCGTGCTCTTTTCCCTTTTTGTCACTACCCCTTTCCTCTTCTTCCCATCTACATGGAGGAAGTCACTAGTACAACCCTGAAGCCACAAGATGGAAGAAGTACAAGCCAGAGCAGCTTGGGTCCTTGAGTCACTGCCTAGAGCACAGCCATCAGGGAGGGCCACTCACCCAGGAACACCTGCACTGGTCTTCGTGTGGCCAAGACATAAAAGTTTATTGGGTTAAGCGCTTGAGATGTGGAAGTTCATTTGTGATGATAGATAGCTTAAGTCTACCTGACTAGTCCAAGCTAGTTAAGCTGGAGTTAGGTGTTACCTGTACCTAAAGCATTAGGGAAAGATCCATTAGAGCCAGATCAAAATCTCAAAATAATTCTTTGGCTTGCTTCATAGTCACAAAAAAGCAATCTCTGTTCCATGAACTTAGCCTGCAGAGTTGTTTGCTTTAGCTTGATGGCTTGGCCTAGCTATGGAGGCTTTGATTTTACATTGATGTTTTACTAAACCCTCAGACTCTGCCACTTTGTTTCTGGTTCCTGGTTCTTTCTCTGTCTTAGCTCTTTGTGAACTGACTTTACGGTTATGTTCTCCTTTCTATAAACATCCTGACTAGCTACTGCTTTGACATGGCTATCCTGAGCCTCTAAGAGGGACTCAGTTGTCTCCTATGGCTGGATGTTTCCCAGTTCTGAAAGCTTCTGGAATACTGGTTCTGGCTCAAGGAAATGGGACAGGGAAGCAGTCAGAAACCAAGGAAGCCACTCTCTTGGTTCTCTGTCTGCTTTCCTCTAAACAGCTCCTCATGCATTTTCCTTCCTTCCTTCCTTCCTTCTGATGTTTGAACACCACCAGTCATTAGACATGGGGGAATCCAATGGAACAGAACAGCCGAGGCCCCAGCTGTCACAGAACTTCATCTTGCACTTGGCCACTTTTGCTGCCCTCATCCCACAGTTCATATCCTTTCTGTTCTGCTCTCTGGAGCCAGCTAGCAATTGCCTTCTGGGTCTCTCAGTTAAAATCCCTACCACAGGCCATCTGATTGGCCCAGCTTTCCTTTTTGAGTCCAGCCACAAATCCTAGGCCACTGGCTACGCAATGAATAGGTTGGTCAGGTGCCATCTTGGGGTCCCATCAACTGTGGCTAGGAGCAGAGTTATGTCCAAAATATGGTGGTGTCCACCTACAAGGGATTATGGATGCTGGTAGTCATGGTCCAATCTCTGAAGGGGCAGTTCCAGAAGTCAGACTAAGGAAACTAGTATTTCACTGGCTACCTAACTTATTAAAATTCCAAATGCGCATATTGGATTGTGTATAATGTGTTCTTGATTAAAACTCTTGAATGGCTTATAAACGAATGCACTTAGGGCCAAAATCCAAAATCCCACCATGCCAGTAGTGCTGCATCGTCTGGACCCAGCCCTCTTCCTGGTCTCATTTGATGCTTCTCCTCTTCCCTCTTTATGCTGCAGGCTTACTGGCTTTCCTCTCCTCATTTCTCCAGTCCCAGGGCCTGTGCACACATTATTCTTCTCCCTCCATACTTTATTCCTTTTACTAGGAAGACAACTTTTCCTTTATCTGATCCTAGTGTCACTTTCTCTTCCTTGATCATCCAGCAGAATTAGAGACCCATATTTATATTCCTCAGTACTGGGGTTTGAACTCAGGGCTTTGCACTTCTGGGCAGGTGCCTTACCACTTGAGCTACTCTGTACTTTTTACACTGTATTTTCCTTTCTTGGCACAGATCACTGTTTCAGGTAATGTTGATCTGTGTGTTCACTTGTTCGATACTCATCTCTCTCACTAGACTAAGAGTCTCATGGGGGGGTGGTCATAGCTATCAAGATGGTGGCTGTTTCTGGCCCATAGTGGATGATTAATAATAAATAGTGGATGGATGGATGGATGAAGAAGTGAGACATTTTGTTGCCCGGGATTCACTAAAGACTTCATAGAAAGCATGAGATTTGATCTTGGCCTTGAAGGATGGATATGATTTGGAGAGGACAGGGAAAACATTCCAGGCAGGGATAAGATTGATCAGCCAAGGCAGAGAATTCAGAATAAGGGTACCGTGAGAACAGGAGGCTGAGTAAAGCTGAGGTGTGTGCTGACAAGATATGGAAAATAAGGTTGCCTTGGTGGGAAGACTCCCAAACAGGAAAATGTGAACTTGAGAACTGTATTAAATAATAATAGCTTCCATTGATATGGCACTTGCTATGTTTCAAGTTCTTTTCCAAGTGCTTTAGGAATATAAACTCATTTAATCCTCACTCATTGCCTCTGATGTGCTATTTTAATTTCACTTATTTATTTTTTGCAATGCTGGGGATCGAGCCCAAAGCCTTGAGCATACAAAGCAAGTGTTTTGCCACTGAGCTACAATCCCCAGCCCTGTAAGTACTGTTTTGGTGCCCATTTTATAGATGAGGGAGTTGAGGCCCAGGGAGATTATCTCATTAAAGGTCTTGTGATTAGTCAAAGCAGATTTGTGTTCAAATGTGGGCAGACACAGATGCAGAGTTGGGCTGCTTGAATGCTAGGCCATGCTCTCTTTTTCCTCTAGGAGAGGCATGATTTGGCAGAAGATCACAGTAAGGAAACAGGCAGGAGAAATGCATGGGCTCTGGTTTTAGATTCACAAAAGGGTGCTGCTGCCCAGAAATGACTGAGCTGGGAAAAGGAGCTGGGTTTGGTAGAGAAGGAGATGGAGAACCCAGTGATGGAGCAAGAGATTCCAGACATATGACCAGGAAAGCTTGAGTCAGAAGAGCAGCAGCCTGCTTTGCTGTCTGCTGGCAAGTTTCAACTTCTGTCTGATGAATTTTATAATGCCCATCTCAGAGGGTAGGACTGGATAAGAAAATAAGAGAAGTTTGTGGCACAGTGTTTGGTACACAGCGGGTGGCCTGGTGCATGTGAATATTCTTCCCAGGGATTGGATGATGACAAGGATTGGCCAGAATCCTGGCTGCAACCTGGGGGTGGCAATAGTAATTTTTATTTGGTACTGGCCAGTTGGGTCTAGCTGAGCAGTCTTTCAGCAAAGGTCTGCTGAAGTCTCCAGTTCCAAAGCTTTGCAGGGTGCAGGCCTGGATGGTCTCTGGCCATCCTCCAGCTCTCTGGTCTTTGTAGGCGGGCTTTACACTTGGCCTTCAGGCTCAGCACCCAGGTAGGAAGGCCCTGGAACCTTTCCAATCTGGACCAATGGCCCAGATTCCCTGATTTTAGTAAACTCCTATTCCCAGGGTAGCTGGGAGCTGCTTTTTCTTCTTCGCGCTGTGTCACCTATCTGCTTCAGCACTCAGATCCATCTGTCCCAATGATGGCTGGAGCCACTTTTCCCCAAGAGTGGGAGGAGATGATTTGATAACACAGTGAAAGGGATTCCTGTTCTACTTCCCCTTTGGTCCTCTGATTACTAGGCTATCTTTAATGCCACTCTAATACTTCTGTTCAGTGATAATCCTCTTGACAAATTATCGCTGAAGGGCCAGTCTTGAGCTAGGACAAGCAACAGCTAGAATATAGTGTGATTATTTTGTTTATCGTATTCATTTTCCAAATTATCATTTGCTTAGGGCAAGTAAATCCACTTTTCTTTTATAGTAGTGATACTATAAAATTACCCTTTAAAATATTTTTATTAAAAAAGTGAGTCTATTAAAAAATTAGGTACATAATTATTGATGTGGTATGTGGATATGAGAAAAACGTCATAAAAGTTGTGCTCAGGCACCTGAGGTTTGGGAAGTGCTGGCACAATGGGAGAAACTGCTCTGCACAGGAAGCAAATGCTTGGATGTAAGCATGGCTCTGCTGGTTGGCACCTAAGATGCTCATTCACCAACTCTCTGTTTCCTCACCTGCCAAAATAGAGACGGTAATTCCTGGGACATGAGGTTGTTTAAGATTAAATAAGATCATTAGATTGACTGTCACTTGCACGAAATGACTCTTTAGTGATTAAAAAAATGAATTGTTGCTAGTGGGCACTTTGTAATAAAACTCACTGAATGATTGTGGGTAAGTTGCTAATTTCTGGAAAGTTCCACCCCACACTGAGGATAAAATCTGGACAAGTCACATAGCATCTCTTGCTCCTGTTTACCCATCAGTCACTGAGAATATGAGTGATACTGTCTTCCTGGGGTAACTGAGAGTGTCTAATGGTTCACACGTCCATGGCACTAGGTGACTGGCTGGGTAAGTGTGAGGAATTGGGATGGTGGCCCTCCCTCCTACCCAGGCTGCAGCCCGGAGTGTGAAAGCTCTTTGGAAGGGCAAAGTCTGGATATGTGCCCAAAACAGTCCAGAAAGTCGCTGTTGGTAAGTGCTTTCTAATGTGTACTGTTCAAAATAGTCAACCATCCTCCTACTTGGTCTTCCCAAAGCCTGTGTGAAGTGCGGCTCCTCCCTCCAGGTAACTTCCTGCAGTAATGCTTGCTTTGGGCTTCCCCCTGAAATCCCTGTGTGGATACCCTAACCCCCAATGTGGTGGTAATCAGAGATGGGGCCTATGAGAGGTGATTAAGGTTAAGACAAGGTCATGAGGGCACCTCCCCCACCCACAGCATTCGTGGCTTTATAAGAAGACGAGAAATAATTCTCTTTCTGCTTTGTGAGAGCACAGCAAGAAGGCCACTGTCTACAAGCCAGGAAGAAGGTCCTTGCCTGAAACTGAGCCTGCTGGCACCTTGACCTCAGACTCCCTAACCCTCTACACTGTGAGAAATAAACGCCTGCTGGATAAGCCAGCCAGTCTACAAAATTCTGTTGTAACAGTGCAAACTGATTAATGACATAATGCCCAGAATTCATCTGCAATCTTTAAAGAATGTATTGATTCTTTACGCCGTGCATTCATTCTCTGTATGGATTTTTATTTAAGCTTCACAATGCTATGGAGGGGAGAATTATCACGTTCCATTTTGCAGGTGAGGAGACTGAGGCTTGAAGCTCAGGTGACTTATCCAATGTCCTAGAGCTATTGTGCACCAGACTTGGATCTTGAACACTACCTGGTAGCCTCCCAAGATTCCTGTGGGGACACACTGTCTGAGATCTATAGGGAACATCTTATTGGCCTCAAGAGAGAAAAGGGAGTTCTTAGGAGCAAAGTTTAGCTCCTAACAGAGAGAAGAGCCCATCTGGAGGCAGGGGAGTGACTTTGTGTAGGAAATACCCAGAAAAAAACCAAAACACCCCAGCTTCATTGGTTACGACACGGCAAAACCTTTAATAACGTGAGTGCTTATTACATTAGCTGCTTCGGGGCTCAGACATCTTTGATTTCTGGTCATGATTTTCTAACACAGAAAGGTGAATGCCTCCCTCAGGGCCACCTGGGTGGTTGGCTTCCTGAGGACGTGGACAATGGGAACAGCTATGCACGCCTGATGGGGATTTGGAAATCACCCACCCTGGACCACCTGTGACTTCTAGTAAAGTCCTCTTCCAAGGAGGGAAGAATGTGGAGGTCCTTCCAGCAAAGAAGGAAGAAAGGAAAAACATCTGGCACAGATACACAGAGAGAGAGAGGCGACATTAGGGATTGGCTTGAAAGTTAGAGAGGCATGGAGGGGTCAGGACTGGGGCAGGTGAGGGACTGATGTGGGAGGGGACTGAGTCCATTTGGTTTCATTCTTTGTAAGAAGTATACCATCACGAGGACCATGCCATGCAACCTTACAGACATCTGTGTACACTGCCCCCAAGGCTGTGCTGGGTGCGGGGCAGAGGTCAGAGGTCAGAGGTCAGCTCAGACAGGCGTGGTGCGTCTGTTAGCCGGATTATTATGCAGTGACTCTTTGAATTCTTTGGGCGTGGAATTGTGGAATTGTAGAAAAGCGTGGTCCCGGTCAGAGTTGAGGAGGGTCCCCATTGTAATCTTGGAGGGGTCCCGGGAGAGGGTGAACATGGAGATATCAGTGGAGGGAATGGTATGGAAGCCTTTGCTGATGGGAGACAGGTCTCGAGATCTAGGCTCAGTGGAGCGAGAACTTGACCTTCTCCGAAATCTATACCTGTAGGGTGGAAGGCGGGCGAAGGCAGATTTCTTCAGGAGCTCCGAGTGGGATTTGGCTCGTAACTGCTGATGTTTTTCAATATAGATGTGCACAGCGACCACTCCCACAATTTCAGCAATGATGAAGGAGAAGGCTCCAAAATAAAAAGACCAACCGTAGGAATAGCTTTTCTTGGAGTCACGCTGCCCGGGGTCTCCGGCGTTGGCTGATATATAAACTATGATGCCGATGATGTTACTCAACCCTAAGAGAAGGGAAGAGAAAAACACATGTTTTATAACACAGTCACTGTCACTTTTAGCCTTGCAATATTTATAGGAAATGTAGAGGTAGCAGGGAGAGAGGAAAATACAGTATGGCTGGGAGGGAAATCCCACTGCTGGGCGCTTTCTGCAAGGTCTATCTCTTGGGAAATGAAGAATTCCGGTGCTCAGTCCGGAGCAGTGTGAATTCAGCTAAAGAGTACATCCCGCTCCTGCAGCAAGAGCAGTAGAACCAGAATACCTTGTTCCCTTCGAAGCAATTCTTTCCATCAGTGCTAAATCTTTGGCATGAAGATATAGAATGGCAAAAATGAACGAGAGTTAGGCCCTTGCCCTTGATTTCCTCACCATTAGTTGGAGAGACTGACATGCAAGTGCAATTAGAGTAAAATATGGTAAGGGTTCTATCAGAAATGCATATAAAATGATTCAGAAGGAAAGGGAGAGAGACAGGCTAAGTACCTAGCATTGATGATGAGGTGACATTTGAGTTGGATGCTGATAACTGAGCCACACAAGTGGCAAGGCTGTGGACTATGGGTGTGAGAAAATAAATTGAGAATTACTTGCTAGGGCTCTGTCTTGGATAACTGGGAGGCTGGTGGCAACTTGAGCTAAAATAAGAGGCAGCAGAGAGGCCAGGCTTAGAGAAAAAGGGAGGCCTGGACACACTGAGTTGGAAGTGCCTTTGGAGAGACAAGTGCAGCTCTCCAGGGGACACAGGGGACCCTGGTGCTGCAGTTTGGGGAAAATGATGAGCCCACAGGGAAGGGACAGTAGCTTGCTAAGTTTTTTTATCTGCACAGAATAAGGTGTGTTTTCAATTAGCTGTTGTTTGAGTGGCAGGAATTTGGGAACACAAAGCCACTAACCTCAATAGGCAAGGCCTGCAGGCTCAGTTTCCCCAAGTGACAACAGAATTGCATTGGGACCAGCCCTGTGCAGAGGGATTGGTTCCCTAAGGAAGGATGAGAAGGAATAGTAGATTCTGAGTTCTCATGTTGCTGTTTCGAAGGGGAAATGTCTCTTTTTGTCCCTTTGCTTCCAGGGCCTCTTCAGGTGATTGGTGCCAACAATGACTCAAGAGGTTGGTGTACCAGCTGGCATCTCCTTGCCTCCAAATTTAAGCTACCTGTGGGGTGATCTAAATGGAGCCTGTCCTTCATTCTAGGGACACCAATTGGTAAGTGATTGTTTTGGGGCATCTCCTTGGTCCTCCCTCGACTTCTTGAAGGTTCTGTGCTTCCTGGGTATCCCCAAGTCAAACAGCTAAAGGGTTATAGGGCTGGGTCCAGCAGGGCTACCACTGTGACTGGCTGGACCATACGCATTAGATTATCAATATTTTGAATGTGACTCTGGTCACACTTCATCTAGGACTTGCCCCTAAGGGACTGGGCCAGTATGTGCTTCTCAGTATGTCATCTCAGGCATTCGGCAGGAAGGCAGTGAGTTCTAGTCACTGAACTCCTTCTCGACACGGAAGATGACAGATCCAGCTGTGTCAGGCTGCAAGCTACTACTGGATGAAAAACTGCATCTCTTCCTGGAGTGTCAGTTTGGCTGGAAGATTAGTAAGGAAGACATATTCTTTTATATTAAAATGAACATGGATATAATAAGGAGGAAAGAGCAGAATTCTCATGAATTTTTAGGTTAAATGGGAGACAGACTTCAAAGTCATCTCAGTTCACTGAAGGCACTTCTAGTGATGCCCCCTCCTCGCTCCCTAGGGCCATATTTTCTCTCTCCTTTGCCAGCAGAGAAATTTTTGGTGACAAAGTTTAGGAAGCCCCCAAAAGTTGTCTTGCTGGGTGGAAGTTGCAGTGGGGGTGGGGAGGAAAGAAAGTTCAAAGAGAGGCTCAGAGTGTCAGATGAGGTTAAAGAGGCAGGAAGCCAAGTGAGTTGCCAATAATTTTTAAGGCATTTACTATGTGCCAGGCACTAGTCTATTTTTTTTTTTTTTGGCAGTGCTGGGGTTTGAACTCAGAGCCTACTCCTCAAGCCACTCCACCAGCCCTTTTTTTGAGATGGGTTTTTTTGAGATAGAGTCTCGCAAACTATTTGCCTGGGGCTGGTTTTGAACTGTGATCCTCCTGATCTTTGCTTCCTGAGTAGCTAGGATTATAGCTACCTGCACCTGACTCAAAGTCTTCATTTGACTGAGTGATTGATTGAGGTGGTGGGGTTTGAATGCAGGGCTTAATGGGCTACAGACAAGTACTCTATCACTGAGCTACAACCCCAGTCTTTGTATGAAGTATTGCCAAAACCCAAAAAACCTGACACTCCCACTACGCCTTTTACAGAGGAGGAAACTGACACACAGAGGTCAGTAAGTAACTTCCGGATTCCACACAACTGAGAAATGGTGGAAGTGGAATTTGAAGCCAAGACTCAGCCATGGTGCACTGGGATTTCAGTAACAAGGCTCGGCAAGAACACCGTGTGATGGGGCATTGCTCTGTCCCACCCATCAGACTGGAAGTCCCCAAGGCGGGCTCTTTTTGTTCATTGTTATGGTCCCAAGTCCTAGTTCAGAGCCTGACCAAAGCAAGAGCACAGTATGTATTTGTTGAATGAGTAAACGAGTCTATGTGAGCACAGAATGCACAATACTCGTAATTACAACTACTGTGATTGAACAGTTATGTAGACCAGCTTATCTAGTCCTCTTAACAGCCTCAACAGGTATCATCCCTTTTTAGATGGGGAAACTGAGGCACAGAGAGGTTAAGCGAGTTGCTTAAATTTATACAATGGGGAAGGAGTAGCGCCAAGGATTTATACCAGGAAACCTGGCTTCAAGGTTCATGCTTTTGAGCAATATGCACAGTGCCTTGTACACAGTAAGTGCTCAATAAAGGGTTGTCCATCACTTTCCTGAAACCACAAATCTTAGTGTATTGAGCAAGAAGGATCCTCAGACAGTGCGGAATCCTCCCGTTCCTTAACTTTATAGGTGGAAAAATGGAGGCTCTTGGATTTCCTGGGAGAGATTAGTGGAGGGGGGCGTCTAGGATTAGACCCCAAACTCCAGGCCTTTTCTCAGGGTTTTCCCACTCCCAGGTATGTAACCTACCTGCCATCCCCCACAATGTCCCTTGTGCAAAGAAAGTAGCTAGTGACACACTCTTCCCTAACAATCCCCTTGGGGGACAAAATAATGATTGTCTCTTATTCTTTGTAAACTGTCACTTCAGCATTATACTGGAACTGATCCTCAGGGTCAGTCAGAGCCAGGATGGGGCCACCAATCACAGGAATGTGCCTCACAGTCAAACAAGTCCCTGGGTTTGCCAGTTGTTAACATCTGCCCACACAGATCATGGTCAGAGGCCACAAGTGCCTTCAGCTGACCATGTTTCTCTGGGCAAGACGGCGGCTTTCTGTCTGATCTGTAGCTTGAGTGGGTTTCCAGAAACTCTGAGGCAGATGCTGTCTCAATCCTCATTCCACAGTGGGGAAGGAGCCTGTGCAAGGTTTTATAGGGGACCAGGACCCTGGGCTCCAGACTTTGCAACTATCTTGTTGCTGATTTTCCCAAATCAGAAAACAACATATGCCTTTTACACTCAGTTTCCTTCCAACAACCCGATGAAGTCAATTCTATTATTATTTGGCATGTTAAAGCAAGAAAACCTAGCTGCAAGAGGTTGGGGACAATTCCCAAGGCCACACAGGTGGAACCACGATTCCCCTCCATTGTCCCGATCCTCACAAACATTCTGCCACTGCAGACCATTATCTTTATATCCCTGGTTCCAGTTACCTGTGGTCAACTGTGACCCAAAAATAGAACATGGAAAATTCCAGAAAGAAACAATTCATATGTTTTTAATAACTTTTATTATAATATACCATTATGATTATTCTATTTTATTATTATTTATTGTTAAAGTCTTACTGTGCCTCTTCTATAAATTACCCTTTATTGTAGGTTTGTATTTATAGGAAAAAACATGGCGTGTGTGGGGTTTGGTACCATCTGCAGTTGTGGCCATTGCCTAGGGCTCTTGGACCATATGCCCTGTGCATCAGGCGCAGCTACTGTAGTGTGCAAAGTTTGCAAGTCATCCTTAAGGAGTCATCCCGTGTCCCCCCCAACCACTTCCTTGCTCTTTGCTTCTCTAAAGCATTCCATCCAGATGGCACCCATCTGCCTGGAGATGGCGGGTTGGGAAGAGACCATAAAGACATAAAAAGGAAGGATGGAAACCCAGGGGAAAGGGAGGAAGACAGAGAGAGCAGAAGAGGGATGGAGGTGGAAGGTGGAGAGAGAGGGCAGAAGCTAGAACCCTATCCTGTGCCTCCTCCTGCTCAGTTGCTATAGATGACAAGGTCTTTCCTGAGGGCATCTGGGGCTTCTGACCTTTACCTTGTTCCCAGAGATACTTTGAAGGATATGAGGATTTGAACACTGGAAACACTTTAACTGCCAGGTGTAGGTGGCTCACACCTGTAATCCTAGCTACTTGGGAGGCAGAGATTGGAAGGACTGAGGTTTGAGGCCAGCCTGGGCAAATAGTTCCCAAGATCCCATCTCCAAAATAACCAGAGCAAAATGGACTAGTAAAGTGCCTGCTTTACAAGCATGAAGCCCTGAGTTCAAACCTCATTCTCACCAAAAAAAGAGAAAAAAAAAAAAAGAAAAGCTATTAGCCAACAAGCACAAATCTCAAGGGACAGGAATAGTATATGATCACACCCAATGGACATGAACAAAAATCTGTCTCTCGCTGTCACATTCCACGTGGCCACCTTTATATATGCAAGTGAATACACTGACTCTTTTGAAAGCAGTCTCTGACTTTCTCTGTCCCTCTCTCTCAGCTGTCCCCCTCCTTGTCTTTCTATCATGCCTCCCTTTGCTAGAGTTTCAGCATTTTCTCTTGTAACAAAAGTTACAAGAGAAAATACAAGTTAAGTTTCCTAGGGGGAACCCTGAACAGAAGTGCTTGGTCCTTAGGGCCCTGGCTTCAGCTTGGTGTCTGTGAAGATGTCAGGGCTGAGGCAGGACACTCACCTGCAGAGACAAAAAAGATGCCCGCGCTGAGGATGACATTGTGTCTGCTGCGGTGGAACTCACTGGCTGCCACACAGAGTCCCCCGAAGAACAGTAACGTGACACTGAGGATGGGGAAGACGCTGGAGGCCCTCACAGCCCCTGTGGAGAGAAGAAGAGAGGCTTCTGTCTGCACCCTGGCAAGTCCTGGGGGCCCATCCACCAATGACGTGGGGGTGACTGAGGGGAAGATGGCACTGGAAATGGCGAGCAAGCCCACATCTAACATGAGCATGTGACCAGTGCTACCTGCTTAGAAGGAGGTCCAGCGCTTGGGGTCAACTCTGCAGTCACCATCCTGAGTCTTGACAATCTTGTCTCTGAATTTGTATGTTGTAAGTGAAGTCTCATGGGACAACAGAGCAGGTGTTAGGGGCTCGGAGCCTTGACTCACGAGTTACCACCACCCCCATCTCCTAACCTCCTTGTCTATACCTTCCTACCTCCTGGGATGGTTCTCAGTCCTCCCCTGCCTCAGCCCAGTGATCACTGTCACCCTTTGTCCCTGGAAGGGGCCTGAACATGAACACAGGGAAATCAGGCTTAGGCGCAAGCCCCAGGTCTCCAGGAGGGTTTGCACTTACTGTAAAAATGTCCCCATGCCAAAGGGCAAACACTAAACAACAAATATCACCATGACAGGTCAAGAGAGAGGAGGCATTTTGAACCAGTGGCCCAGAATCTTCATTTTATATTGGAACCCGCAAGGTATGTAACCAGTCTTGAATGCAGGGACTCCCATCAGGCCCTGCGCTATTAAAATGCACAATCTTCTCCAGCACACACCTGCGTCTGCATAGCACAGGGCCTGCAATACCCATTCAAACCCATTTAGCCACTGAATGAACAAATGAATTTATTTATTCATGCAGCAAATATTTATTGAGTCCCTATTAAATACCAGGTGCTGGGCCAGATGCTGGGGGGTAGTAGCAGAAGTGCTTAACAACCACAAGGGCACTGGTAATGCCCTTGAAGATGGACCTGGGCTGAAAGGTTGGAGCAGAGTACAGGGGGAGGAGTGGGAGCAGTGTTAACTCCTTGGTTTCTGGATCACAGAGAGGCCCCAAGGTTCTGGGAAAGGGGTCCCATGGGGAAGTCCTACAGTTTGTCCAACCAGTGTAAGAGTGCACCTGCTCCTTGGCTTACAGTGGGCTGTTTCCACAAAACTATGGAGAATTGAAAACATTGTTAAGGCAGAAATGCCCTGACTACACACACCTGCCCCGTTCAACATCCCAGCAACATGGGACACTGTAGAATATTCATTGTGTCCCCTTGTGATCACGAGGCTGATAGGCAGCCTCAGCTCACTGCCCACCACAAGAGATGATCTTTTCACAAGCTGCTAGCTCAGGAAAAGACCCAAATTCAAAATTTGAAACAAGGTGGTTTTGATGGAATGCCTATTGCTTTCATACCACCAAAGTTGAAAAATCCTAAGAGAACCTTATGAAAAGTCATGAGTTTGTTGGGGACTGGATGTCTGTATTTCCTCCTATCTGTGTTTCCTGGTATAGCCAGGCCAGGACACAAATGCTGAATGAATCCTGTGCTCAATGCTGTGCAAAAGAGCCAGGAACCCTGACCTCCTGGTTTTAGCAGAACAGCAGCTAGGCCCACTGTGTAATTTGCAGGGCCTTGTACAAAATAAACGTGCAAAGCCTCCTGTACCAGAATTGTTAAAAATTTCAAGATGGTGACAACAGAGCCTTGAGCCAACGCTTCTGTAGGATGGGCACAGTGACTGTAGGACTTCAGAGACCCAGGTGTGCACTGGACAGGGCTTGGACTAGCAGTGGACCACAGATCATAAGCCATTGGATTCAGGGTGAATTTTACATTTTGCAGGTAAAGCCAACACTTTGCTGATGGATAGGCTGTGGGCTGCCAGAGGGAGAAGAGTCAGTAACTCAGTAATGACAGCCAGGCTTGCTCTTAGTTTGGAGTGAATGGTGGAGCATTTACTGACTCAGGTCCCTGGGGTGGAGTGGTGTAGGGGGTGGGGCAGGGAGAGCCACAGCTTATTTGGCCATGGTGGGAGGTTTGCTCACAGCTAAATTCACATTCCTCAGCATTCTAGGCTTTAAACTCCACAGTCACAGTGACCAGTTCCAGCCACTTCCTGTGAAAATGTGCTCAGACCCCCTGCAAAGTTCTTTCTGCATTTCTGCAGTGTGGTGCTTTGATGGGCTTTGTGTGTTTGCTTTCTTATTTTCTCAGTACTCTGAAAGTTTAGGAGCTGATCTAGTCAGTAGGGATTGCCCAGAAAGGTCCATGGAGGAGCCCTGGGGTGAAGGCTGGGGCAGGCAGGGGTGGGGACATGGAGGAAGGGTTCACTTAATGGAGAGAAGAAAGAATGTTCTGTATTTATTCCCAGGTGGCTTAATGTACAGGTCTGGGAAGCCCCAGGGTCCCAGAGTTATCTTACCTCTCCCGCCCTTCTGATGCTAAAAAGGCATTTAGAAGGATTTCAAAGTGCCTAGAAAATCAGCTCAAAGAAGTGAGGCGTAGCGGGGAGGATCCTGGCTGCCCTGACCCCCTCAGATTAGATCAGTCACCCCATGGGCTTCTGGCCTGCCCTGGCTGTCCTGCAGGTCTCTGCTACCAAGCTGGCTTGTGTTGGAGCTTGGAGAAAAACAACCCCAAAACATGGTGTTAGCATGCTGAGTAATGTGATTTAAAGGACATTGAAAGGCCTTAAAAAGGCAGGCTTGGCATCAAGGTCCTTCTGACCTGTCGCCCTCTCCTCCTCCAATCCCATTCACCCCAAAGGGCAAGAAGAGGCATTCTGCAAGATTCTCTTATCTGCCTGAGGTCTAGACACACCAAAAAAAGAAGCAATTATCTCTGTCTCTTTCCTGAATTTCCATTAGCTAAACTCATTGCACAGGATAAAGGACTGAAGTCTGTCAACATACCTGGACAGACTTTGTCCACACCATAGCCTCTACTTCCATCCCATTGTAAATTTACAATGTATTGTTCTTCAGGTCAGACTTTGTTCCAGGCAACTGTATTTCTACAAGCCCACTGAGTTCCCTGGAAAATCATATACTACTCCCCACTCTCTCCCTTCTGCACAGAAAAAAGGACTCTAAGCCATGTTAGACTAGAGGGAAATCATGTTCCTGTGATTTTCCAACATTCTGTGATTTTTTTTTTTGCCTCGTTTTTAATAAATTTATGCCTTTTTCTTATTTTTTTTTTTTTTGTGGCTATTGGCAGTTCATTCCAGGGAAATTTCAGAGGGCAGAGGATATCCCTCTTTGCCCTGGACACCTGAAGAAGGCAGAGCTGCACACTGTTTCCTTTAGCCCTCAGGTGCAGAGTGTGATTCTGGGTGAGTGGGCTCTGGGATCCTGAGTGTGGGTGGAGCTTATTTCCAATGGGTTTAACCTTGGGAGCAACTCATTAAATAATTTCTAAAAATTTATATGTATGACCTTGAACTCTTGGCTCAGACCTCCCTCCTCGGGGGTTTCAAGTACCCATTTGGAACTTGTGAAGTAACCTTTAAAGAGATCATTGCATTGTGTAATGACAAGACTTACTGAATAGTTAATACAATGAGTTTATTTGATTAGAAAAGAGAATTTTTTTTTAAATTTCAGAAAATGATTAATCTTTGAAATGTGCCCACAGGAAATGCTCTGCACATTTGAAGCTATTGAATTAGGTTGGGTATGAAAGTGCGTATATGACACACATAGGCATGTGACATGCAAATGTGGCCGTTTCCAAAGTAGCTTAGCAATCATTTGGTGACTCATTGGTGGTCAGAACCACTTTTTGCCCTATAAACAAGACAGGAGTCAAGTCGGTAAACTCTGGCTACCCATGTCTGCCTTAAGGTAGTGAGTGTATTTTCTGAAGCCATTTTCCTCCGAGTTAGCTGGATTCCACTCTGCCCAGGGGACACATGGCAGCTTCAGAACAAAAAGATGTTATCTTCCTTCTGCTTCCCAAATTCTCTGGGGCTAAGTTAGGGTCTTGGGTGACGAGGTACTTGAGTAGGACTTCCCTGAGTCTAATGCTGTTATAAATTGTTGGCAACAGATGGGGCTTATTAAACCTCTGCCATGGTGCTATGTTTGACTGACCACAGTCCCCAAAGTTCATGTGCTGGGAATTTAGCTCCAAATCCATCTTAATGATATTTGGATGTCGGATGTTTGGGAGGTAATTAGGATTAGATGAGATCATGATGTTGGGGTCCCCATGATGGCATTTGTGGGCTTTTTAAGGAGAGAGAGAGAAAGAGAGAGAGACTGGAGCTGGAATGTCTGTTCTATCTCACCACGTGATATTCTTTGTCTTGTTATGATGTAGGAAGAAGGCCCAGCCTCCATGACTGTGAGCTAAATAAATGTCTATTCTTTACAACTTACCCAGTCTCAGGTATTCTGTTATAACAACAGAAAACAGACTAAAACACAGGGATTTAAGCTGTAGCCTACCCTAAAGTGCATAAGAGAAAGAGGAAATGGCAGAAAAATCATACGAAGAATTCCAGTCCCATCAGTGCTTGTGGGTCATGATAGGAACTGGCAGCCAAACTCTAGGATGGGTAAGGAAATCCCTGTAGAAACATGGCCTTGGCCTTAAATGGCAGGGTCAGGGATTCCAAAATTGCTGTAGAAGAAATCAGCGTGCTTGTTAAGGCCTCTCCTTAAACTTAATCTGATTTTATGGCTATTGGTGAAGTTTAACTGGGCCGTGGGATAGGGGAGGAGAGATGAAGGAAAGAGGACTTTACCTTCCCAGAGGGAAGAAAAATATTTCATTGGGAAAAAAATTTGAGCTCTCCAAAGAACTTAAAATCAATTTTATGGAATGAAAGTCACACTTCTGTTTTGTCTCCAAGAGAAAAAGCATCATAAATGTTTCTCTCATGTAGAAAAGAAGAGCTAAGATAAACTATGGGCACCCTAGTAAAAGCCCACTGGTAATGAATTCAACCCATTCTCTTTTGGTGGTGTCCAAGCTTTGGCTATCCTCTGTCCTTTCTCTTCCCTTCTTCACCTTCCTTCCCTTCCTACCCTTCCTCTCTTTTCTCCCCTTCCTCCCCTCCCTTCCTCCCTCTCTCCTTTCTTCCCTTCCTCCCTTCCTTTCTTCCTGCCCTCTCTCCCTCCCACTCCCCTTTCTTGTCCTGGGGATTGAATCCAGGACCTCATACATGCTGGGCATATAGTCTACCACTGAGCTCCACCCCAGCTCCAAATCATTTGAGCTATAAGTTACAAACATAACCTGAATAGGATGATTTCTTGACCCTTTAAATTTTAATCAGTTTTTAAAATATATATATAAAACACCTCAAATCTAACACTCCTAAATAACAAATTAGTCAATGCCTTTGGAATTTTCCTTTTGCATGAATTTGACACATGTTCTTGAAGAATTTACATTTGAATCCCAAACCATGTTCTCTCTGTGCCTGGACTAGTGCAAGGGCAGTGTCTACAGCTGACTTTGTTGTCACTAATCCCACAGACAAGCAAGAGCTAACACTTATTGCCTCGTGATGACATGTCGGCCCGGGGCTAAGTGTTCCATGCATTAGCTTATTGAATTTTCATGACCCTGTCAGATAGATGACATTAAGTTAGGAGACGGAGAGGTAAAGCAAGCTGTCTAATCTGACCCAGCAAGGTGGGGGTCAAACTGGGGTCAAAGGCCGGATCTATCAGGTTCCAGAGCCATGCTTCAAGTACTACATTCTACTCTACTGGCTCCTATGTGCCAATACTTGCAACATCCGGACCACTGACCTTTGAAAAAGCCTACGGAGGCACTGGACTGCCCCAGTGGGATTGAAACTGAAGGGAAGTCAAAGGAGAGATGAACTTTGGTTTGCATTTATCCTCCCAGGCCTTGGCCTTGGGGACATCACCCATTAGCACCTCACATTTAGCATCTCACCCATTAGCACTTTGCCCATTAGCACCTCAACTCAACCCTCCTGAGAAGGTGAAAGTTTATATAGAGTTTAAGAAAACTCCTTAGATTTTCTCCTAAATGAGATTAAAAAGAGCCTTTCTGTTTTAACTCACCTAACTTTTTTTTTTTTTTTTTTCCTATTTCTAGTTCATCAGAATGAAAGAAGCTTGGATATCAGAACCATGTGAATGTCTTTATCTAGTGGCACTGGAAGCTGTTTGCACTTAGAGATGGAGGCCAAGGAGCCTTAAACTCAGAGCCAACTGGGTAATGGATAGGGACCTCCCCTTAACCTTCCTTAGGGAGGCCCAGGAGGCAGGGGACTTACGCAGGAGATACTCAGCCGTGTCCTGTTCGTAGTCTGCATCTTCTGGGAAGTGATCGATTTTCTTGCACACGCCTCGGAAAGCCCCTGTGGAAAGAAATATGGTCCTGAGCCCAGGGAAGAAGGCAGTGGCCCTGAGGCCTAGCCTGGGTCTTCAACCCCATGATTTTGGAGGAGCTGTGCTTGGGTAGGTCCAGCAGCATCTTTATTTAGGAACCCCTAAAAAGAGATTAGTTGCTATAGTTTGGATCTTGAATGTCCTCAAAAGACTCATCTTAATTCCCATTCACTGGTGCCATTGGGAGGTGGTGGAAACTTTAGGAGGTGGGGTTTAGTAGGAAGAAGTTCACTGGAAGTGTGCCCTTGAAGGGAACCCTGGGTGCTTTCTATCCACACCATGCTACCTATCATAATATTCTGCCTCGTTGAGGCAAGCTAGAGGTAAGAAAGTTTGGAGCTCATGTAGGTTGCCCAGGGATGGCCCAGACCATCCGCACATGGACGGCAGCCACCCAACCCCACTCCCCACTCATTGATTATTGGACGGCAATCTCCTGGGTCTGCCCTCCCCAGGGGTTAGTGTAGGTTTGAAAAGCACCTGAAAAAGAAAAGCATGCTTTCTCTGTCGGCAGACTCCACCTGCACCCATCACGCTCCCTTTGTATTTCCATTTCCCTAACATTTAATAAACCCTATTCACACCTACACGTTCTGCTTGGGTTCTTCCATGACAGAAAGCAAAACCAAGACCTTTTGGAAATGCTGCTTGCCGTTAACATCATCACAGCCCCCAAAACAATGGAGTTAACTGACCTTGGACTGAAACCTTTTAAAAAGACCTCCAAATAAAATTTTTCCTCATTAAAAAGTTGATTTATCTCAGATATTTTGTCACAGTGACACACACTAGCACATCAATAGAAGCAAATAAATAAGTAAGTAAATAGTAGAAGACCAAGATATTCTGCTCCTTAGATATTACACACTGCAGGTGTCCATTTGGAAGGGAAAGAGCTAGCAAGCATAAGCACTCCCAAGGACTGTCTTGTCCAATTCCCTCTTCCCCCATTAGTGAAGGGAGGGAGGATTTAAGGAAATTCACTTATCTTTCCATTTTACAGAGGAAGAAAGAAGAATTTTGCTTGAAATCACTCAGTTAAGTAGCAGAGCCAGAATTCCAATCAAGATCTGCATCCAGTCATGCTGAAATAGTCTGCTTTCTCCAGTAGCACTCATGCCAGAGGACCTGTCCTTTTTCTCTCTCCCCTCACCAAGGATCATGGTTCTCTGTCCCCTGCTGTGTGGCTCATCCCTTCTGGAGCCACAGAATTGCCAAGAACAAATCCCAGACAAACTGTCAGCATTTTACTTCCTTTCCTTTCTCCCAGCATAAACTTGACCTAACTCACTGTGTGTGTTTGATAATCACTGTAGGTGTTTATTAACTAGCCAATTAACCAATCTCTGGGGCAGTTAATGGCCCTTGTCAGTTCTTATAAATGACAAACAATATTTAGAACTCCCACCACAATACAATAGGAAATTATGCATTCTTGTCCTGGCCCCTGTCTGCAAAGATTGCTGGGAGGCAGTGTATGTGAGCAAAGCATAGAAGGTGGAGGAGCAGACAGAGCTGGGCTTGTTTTTCAGAGCAGTCATTGTAAGAATGAGAAAAGGCCATCCACAAGCATGAGATAATGTTTTTGCAAAGTGGTAGACACATCAGAATAATAGCCACCAGACAGGGCTTCCAGTGGGCCAGGCAATGGATAAAACCTTATATTCCTTATCTCACTTACTCTTAGCCCATGACCCAGGGAGGTAGAGCCATTAATATTGACATTAATGATGAAGCAATGAGGATCACAAAGAGGACGAAGGTGTCACCACTGTGGCTGTGGAGTGGCAGAATCGATTTTGAGTCCAGGCTTGAAAGCCTGTGGTTTCACCATTCCACTCTGAACAGCTATTATTATTATGTCTACTAATTATTATCTTATAATGATAAGAGTAATATCTACTTAACCCCTACTGTAGTAAGTGCTAAGCCAGAGACATTTCACAATAATTGCCATAAGATGTGTAGGACATCTCTTTTGTTCTGATTCTCTGCCCACTAGGCCAAGAATAGACTTGGAAACAAGAACAGGATCCAGGTGAAAAGATCAAGAAAGTGATTGAAGGGCTGGCAGAGTGCCTCAAGTGGTAGAGTGCCTGCCGAGCCCTAAGTTCAAACCCCACGGCTGGGATGTAGCTCGGTGGTACAGCGCTTGTCTAGCATGCGTGAGGCCCTGGGTTCGATCCCAGCACCAAAAAAAGAAAAGACATACACACACAAAAAAACCTCTCCCCTAAGTTCAAACCCCAATACTACCAAAAAAAAGAACAGAAAAAGAAAATGGTTGACAGTAAGACAAACCCATAACAATGTCCCTTATATTGAAAGGGACCTTAATTTTACTTGACCAGTTTCATTTACTATTTCTGTTTGCTTTTTTAAGTCCCATTGCCATTGGGTTGTGATATGGTTTGAATCTGAAATATCCCCAAAGACTTATGTTTGAAGGCTTGATCACCAAGTGTTCAGAGGTGACTGGGTCATTCAGGCTCTGACTTGATCCATGGATTAATCCATTGATCATAGTTGAATGGACTATTGGGAGGTGGTGGAGACAATTGGAAGTGAGACCTATTTGAAGGAAGTGGACCCTTAGAGGCATGCCTTTGGGGCTGTATCTTGTACCTAGCTCAGCCACCTTCGAATCTCTTTTCCTTTCTTTATCTCTTTCTCTCTCTCCTTCCTGATGCTATAAGGCAAGCTGCCTTCTCTACCACACTCTCCTGGTGCCTTGATGCTCTGCCTCACCTCAGGCCCACAAGCAATAGAGCCATCCACCCATGGACTGAAACCATGAGCCAAAATAAATATGTCCTTTGAGTTTTTTATCTCAGGTATTTTTCACAGTGATAAAAAGCTAAAACAAGTTAATTGGACAGTAAGTCACAATAAATAGCACATTCACTATATACCATGTGCTAGTCCAAGTGTTTTACTTGTTTTATCCTCTTTAGCTCTTGAACACCTGGTGCTACAATCCCTAATTTACAGAGGAAGACGCGAAGGTTAGAGTTCCTGAGTTCTGTTCTGGCTTACAAATTTACAGGTGTAAGCGAAGTCCTTTGCTAAGTGGCTAATCATAGTTTTGTGGTCCATTTCCTGCAGTGGGCTGTGGGCTAGACCAGTGGTTTTCCCATCAACTGTGTTTTTTCTAGCGGACCCTGGGCAGGGCAATGGGGTTGGTAGCAGCCATACCTCATTGTCAGCTGTTGACATTTTCCAGGAAAGATTTCATAGGAGGAAAGGCTCAGGGGGAGGCAGAATATGAACTCTCCTAAAACAGACTTATCAGAATCACCATGAAGATTAGGAACCTCAGCCATTCCTGAATCTGTTTGTGGAATGGGCTTGCTCAAGTTGTCTTAAGACACTTTGATATAAGGACTTAGAGCCAGAAGCACAGGTAGGTCCTGGAGACCTACTTGCCAGCTTTTAATAGTTGAAAGAGGTCCAACTTCCACAGCTCTTGAGCTAAGAATGGTGTTTTCATATTTAGATGACTGGGGAGGGGGAACAAAAGAAGATTGTCACTATGACATGCAAAAAAATGTAAAATTCAAATTTTAGCACCTGTAAATAAAGTTTTATTGAAATACAACCATTTGTTCACAAGGCTTCAGTGGTGGTTTTCATGCAACTATGGCAGAGTTGAGTATCTGTGGCAGAGAAGGAGAGCTGGAAATATTTACTCTTTGGCTTTTTAAGAAACAATTTGTTGGGCATGTCATAGTGTTAGAGCACTTGCCCAGTGAGCCTGGGACCCTGAGTTCAAACCCCAGTCTCACTAAAGAGTTTGGGCCATCCTAGGACTGAGGACATAATCCAGGCTGGTCCTTCTAAAGCAGATAATGGTGGGCTTTTTGGAAAACTGGATTGTGAACTATTTTGTGATTTTTTTTTTACTTATTTTATTACATATTTTGCTCTATTTTAAAAAATCAAATATGTTGCTGCCATTTAAAATTCAGAATATTTCACATGAAAACACTACCTGTGGTTTCTCTCTAAAAATTAGGAGCCCTACAGCTATATAGGAAACAGATAGGAAAGTTGAGGTTTGAGGCTCACCTAGGCAAAAATGTTGGCAAAACCCTATATTAAAACAAAAAACCAAAATAAAAACCAACTCAGACATGGTGGCAGATGCCTGTGATCCAGCTACTTAGGAGGCAGAGGTAGGAGAATTGAGGTCCAAGGCTAGCCTTGGGCAAAAGCACAAGACCCTATCTGAAAAAATAACTACAGCACAAAGGGCTGAGGTCATGACTCAGGTGGTAGGGCACTTGAGGCCCCAAATTCAAACCTCAGCAACACCAAAAAAAAAAAAAATGTTCCTTATGTCCATGTGATAACAAGTGCTTGTAACTGGACAGCAACAGCCCTCTTTAGCCTGGGAATGAGTTCTCCAGTTGGCTAACATCTACCCATGCAAATTTGAGTTTGAGTTTGCTACCCTTGAACCAAAATGTGTTTGGTCTTTCAAGTCACACTTTGCAATAATCCTGACTCAGCCACTCACTAGCTATGGAACCTATAGCCAATTACCTCTCCCAACTTACTTTCTCCTAAGATGATAATATCAACTTCACGCTGTTGTGAGGATGAATGGAGGCAATAATAGAAGTTGTGGTACCAGTTATTGTTCAGCACTTTACACATAAATCTTTAAATCAGCAACTACTTAAGTACAGTTCCTGGTACATAGCAAGAACTCAATAAATTATATTTATTACTACCATTAGTTTGGGTAGATATTTCAGAAATAGAAGAGACACATTGGAGTCATGGTGAGATTTAAAAAGCAATATAAAAGGAAGGGACTCAAGAATCCCCTTCCCCACCAAGGAAGACTCCTCACTGAAAAGAAAGCTGCTGGCACCCCAAGACATACACTTCTCTTAAGGTGAACTTGGCCATTCATATCAGTAGCATATTGCTAGCTCCTAGAAATAACTACTATTTAGCATTTTTATATTTCCTTCCAGGCTTTTTCCCCCCTGTGCTTTCACACAAAAATGACTTAACAAGATTAGGATCATGCTGTTCTTCTCAATTACATTTTCTTAGGAGTATTTTCCCCTATTGGTCAATCTAAGAAAATAGAATGGGGTTGGACTTGTGTCCAAAGATTGCCAAGGATGAAACCAAGAGTGATGCTGAAACCCAACAAATTGAAAGGACCATATCAGGAAACAGTGTGCAACACTGTCCTAGCACAGCTTCAAGCTAAGGCCCTGGGGCAGAGAGAAGCAGAAACTAAGGCAGAAGCCAACCAGGAAGTGGACCAAGAGTTGTTTGATCTGGAGACAGAACTAGTGGTGATAAGTGAGAGGAGATGGAGACCCAGTGCCAGGGCAGGTGGGAGAACAGGGCTGTGAGACCCAATAGATTGCAGGCCCCTGGGAAGAGCTTTGGAATGGATGGTAGAACCAGAAGTGATTTCCTGAGCTGTTGAGATATAATTACAGAGACTGACTTCATGATGACAATGGCTTCATCCTGGGTAAACAAGATTATCCCAATAGATCATCTCTGGCTCAGACAATAAAAGAACAGTTTATCCATAAGAGGAAGGGGGTGCCATTAAAGCAACACTCTTTCTTAAAGGTCAAACCTTTGAAATAGTCTTATTAAAATCAAGAATGAGATAAGAGTGCCCATCATTATCTCTGTTATTTACTGCAAGTTCTACTTAGCACAGAATTGTGTTATAAGTAATAGAAAAAGAATGGAATGAAGTCACCATTTTTCCAGGTGATCAAATTAGTCTGTTTGGGAAACTGAAAGCAATTTGGTAGGAAAAAAATATCAGAATAGATACAAAGGCTCAGTAAGGTGGTTTCTTTCAGGATATTAAGCCACACAGAAAAGCTCTAATAATGAAGTCATTGTGCTACTGGCATTTAAGAGTAACATTTATTAGAATTATTTTTCAACACAGACAAATATAAAGAAAACAACAAGCAGTATATTATCCCATATTTAGCTAATCTCTGTTAAATTAAAAGAATATATATGTGCATATATCTGTATGTTTAGAAAATTTGAAGTGTAGAAAGATTCAAAGCACAAGCACTTCCCCACCATCAAAAAAATCTCTCACCTGATAACTCAGTAGAATGATTTTTTTGTTAAGTGAATGCTGAGTGAAGTCATGGCTAAGCTGAGACTTGCAGGTTAATTAGAAGTCAACCAGAGGAAGGAAGATGAGCTTTTCCCAGCAGAGGGAACAATATAGTATGTGGGAAGAGAAGGGAGAGGCGAGCAGGGCAAAAACTCACTTGGGATTTCAGAGCAGTTCTGTGGTGGCTGCTCTGTGGGTGAGACCCAGTGGGGATGGGTGAGAGGGGATAGGGTGAGAACTGGGCTGTGAAGACCAATTTTCTGTCCTAGGGATCCCCTGGTGGTTCACACAGAGAAGATTCTGATCTTTGAAGGTTATATTCTCATTAAGGAGGTCCTAGACCAGTAAATGAATGAACAAGATGACTGTGCTTTGAAGGAAATTAAACAGGATGGTGTGACGGTGACTGAGAGCAGGTGGTGGGCAACTCTGGTTGGGGGTGGGGACTTAAGCTCAGACCTGAAACCAGAGGAGTTGGTTATCTGAAGAGCCTGGAAAAATGCTTTCCAGCAAAGGGGACTGCAAGTTCAAAGACTGGGAGGCAGGAGTGAGCTCTGTTGGTTTGAAGAGCAGAAGAGAGGCTAACAGAAAGAAAGGGATTATTGTGGCAGTGTCACTGGGCCCACCCTTCTCACTGCCCCCCAGCACTGAGCTCTGGAATATGTGAAATTTGGGTTGTGCATGGACTGAGATCAGCCCCAGCTCTTCCTCAGGATTGGAAACAGACAGATTTGGAGCAACCTAAAGGACCTGCCTGGCTCAGAGTGGTCTCCAAACATGCAAGAGTAGAGAAGGACTCTGGAAAGTGGGGTATTTGTATTTTAAACCCTTAAAGCTCTTGTGCATTCTCTCTAGGGAAAGTGGCACTTCCAAGTTACTGGATACGGATGTGGGGCTCTGAGTATTTTCTTCCATATTCCAGCAGTGTTGCCCCAGCCCGCTCCTGGGAAAAGGTTATGAAAAGAGGACAAGGCTGCTTGGTTGTGACTTTGTACAAACAAGTCAGATTCATGCAACCTGAGGGTAAACATGGCTGCCCCTTCTTCAGCAGGTACAGAAGTGACCTCTAGAGAGGAAGTGTGGTATCAGAGTGGTGTTGGAACCTCAGGCTTGGGTTTGAATCTCTGTTCTACCATATACCAACTTACTAGTTGGATGATCTTGTGCAATGGACAAACTCCTGTGTTGAAATCCTAACCTCCAGTGTGATGTGATGAGAAGATGGGGCCTTTGGGAGGTGATTAGGATGGAGCCCACACAAATGTAATTAGTGCCCTCCTTATATAAAAGATCCCAGAGAGCTCTCTCACCCTCCCACTGTGAAAAGCAATGAGAAGGCAGCAATGGTCAACATGGAGCAGGGTCCTCACCAGAACCTGATCTTGTTTCAGTTTTCTCACCTTCAGAACTATGGGAAATCAAATTCTCTTGCCACCCAGCCTAAGGTGTTTTGTTATAGCATCCTAAACTGATCAAGATCCCTTAGGCAAGTTATTTATTCACCTGAGCCTTTATCTCATCATTTAAAAAGTGTTGGCAATCTCCTAATGGCTGGGAGTTTTGAAATAAATCATTACATTGCTCACTGTTTGCTTGCTCCCTCAGGTGGAAGACTCTTTGGGTATTCCTCACAACCCAAGTGGTTCATAGGGTGGGAGAAGAATGGATTCTGGGGCCAGGATGACTGGGTTTTAATCCTGCATTTTCAAGTTATTTAGCTTACACGTGGGTAAGTTTCCTCCTCTATGATCTGAGAATAGTAGTAGTACTACCTCTTCTGGGCTTAGGAAGAGCACAGGAGTCAATATTTGTCAACAGCTTTAGAGTATGTGTGAGAGCATGGTAAGTATTAAGTGTATGTCAATTCCACAAACACATCTGGAAGTCAGGCACTGGTGGCTCACATCTGTAATCCTAGCTACTCAGGAAGCTGAGATCAGGAGGACCATGGGTCCAGATTAGCCTGCGCAAATCATGTTCACTAGACCCCATCTTGATCAATAGCTGCAGTGGGTGCAGTGGTTCATGCCTGTCATCTCTGTGACATCAGGAAGCATAAATAAGAGAATCATGGTCCAGGCCAATCTGGGCAAAAAAAAACCCAAGACTTTATCTCCAAAATAGCTAGCTTGCCTAGCAAGCATGAAGCCCTGAGTTCAAACCTCAGTATTCCCAAAAAATAAAATAAAATAAAAATAAATGCACCTAGAGATGGGGAAACCGAGGCATAAAACTGAAGTCCTTCTAACCCCAGAACATGAACTCAGCAAAATCCTCTTAAAAGTCCTGACACTAGGCTGGGTACCTAGATGAGGTCAGAGGGGACAGCCACAATGCCATAACCTCTGTTGGACCTGGAGTGAGAGGAAAGCCAGTGGGAATCTGGAGAGTGTGGCCTCTCTTCCATCCTCTAGAGTTGCATGTGTGCAGTCCATGTGCAGGGCATGTTTGTGTTTGTACCCATGTATGGCTAATTCAGGCAGGGAGCCCTGGACACTGTCACCCTCTGGAGGGACTGGACCCAGAACATCTGTCCTGTTGTGTTTGGCCAGTGACCAGGTAGAGTTTTTTAAAAACAGCTGTGCACCTAGTGCTTTTAGCCTCAAGTCAAGAAAGGCCTGGGGAAGTGAAACTGTCATCCAAGCCCAAGTTTCCTAAGTTTGTAATCCTGAAGGTAGATCCTGAATGGGCGTAGAGCATATAAGTCAGCTTTCCTTTACTGTGATAAACTACCTGAGGAAATCAACTTAAAAGAGGAAAGGTTTATTTTGCCTCATGGTTTCAGAGGTTCCAGTCTGTGGTCACTTGGTCCCATTGGTTTTGGGCCATGGTGAGACATGGTGGCAGCTGAGAAGCAGAGAGAAGGGGCCTGGGACAAGGGCATGTTCCCAAGGATCCAACTCCTACAGTCTCCCCCACCCCCACCCCCAATAATCCATTCACCTATGAAGCCATCAATGGATTAATCCACTGGTGAAGTCAGAACCCTCATGACCCAATCACCTCTGAGTTCTGCATTGGAGACCAAGTCTTCAACACATGAGTCTTTGGGGGGACTTCATATCTAAATCGTGATCGAAGAACAGTTCTCCCAGCATGTTCCTCCTCCAAGTGAAGGAGCACCCATCAAGAGGGCGCCTCATTAGCCTTCCAGAAGGGAACATCCACACCCATCTCCAATGGACTGTGAGCAGCCAGCATTGATGGTCCTGGGGCAGGTTCACCCAACCTAACACAGAGACATTGTCTCTGAGCAAACTCTGGACAGTCACCCTGTGCTCAGAAGCAGCAACCCCTAACCAGCCCACCCAGCCCAGCTACCATTTCCAGAACCTTGTCGGCTCAGAAACAGGGCAACAGTGCCTAGACCTTAGTACCCACCTCAGCCATGAATCCAGCCAAGTTCCAGACCCCAAATCCCAGCTCAGAGCTCAAAATGAAGAACTTGGAGAAACCAGGGCTATGAGTCCAGTAATACAAGTCTTTTGTTAGGTCCCCAAAGTGATGGATTTGCCTTGAGACATCAGAAAGAAGAGCAAATATCAAGTTTGTTTATGCATCCTGAGTACTAAGGTTAAGGAAGCAACAGTAACCCCTTGACTGTCGGGATGTTTGGGTTGCTACCATTACAGCACATCTTTATTATCTGAGGACAAGGAAGCTCTGCAACAGTGATGCTCAACCATGGCACGCATTGGACTCACCTTGAGGAGCGAGAGAAGCTAGAAAATGACAGTCGCAGGTTCTATCCCTGGAGATTCTTGATGAATTTGGGGCATAAGGAATTTTCAAAACTCCCTGGATGATTCTAACTGTGCCTCAGAGGTTGTGAACCATGGTCTTTAGGGGAGTCCACTTAAAAACAGACACTTATTTCATAGTAAACAATGAAGTTCAAATATGTGCTTCCAATGTGAACTTGAACATGAAATTTTAATTTGTGAAAATGCTTGTTTTGTTTGGTCTTTTCTAAGTATGTATCAGGGTGAACAAAAAAGTAAGTCTTGCTGAATTTTTTAAGGGGGAGGGGTCATTATTTTCTAATAAAGTCGCACTGTGGTCTAATAGGAAATCTTTTGTGGTGAGATTGTAAAGTTTGATTCTTACATCAGGATCATAAAGTATTTGAGCATATCATTTTTTTGTGAAAATTATTTGAGCATATCATCAGTTTTCCTCTGGGCTTCTGTGAGTCCTTTGATAGTCAAATCATTAGATGTCTATCATGCTATCATCCTTGTCAATTTTCCCTTTGTCCATTGTTAGCTTGTGTCCATTCCGTGGCAGGCTCTTGTTTGCCCATGGTGGGTGCATCTTGTTTGACCTCCGATTTGCTTTGTATTGTCACAGTTGACAAGAGCTGGAAATCAGAGGAAAGATGCCAGACAAAGACTGGAAGTCACACAGTGTTAAATGGAGAGTGCATATGTGAGGGGATGTGGCTTAGGGTGAGACAGTGTTTGAGCAGAGAGTTTGTAAGTGGGCAGGTCATTAATGAACAGATTCATATTAAGATAGAGTTTGTTTGCCTATTCATGCAATCCTGGCATGCTCAGGTATTTGGTTAATGAACTCATGGATAATGGAGACCTGGAACTAGGTCTCTGAGCAAGATGAAGCACTTGGAGTACAGCAATTATGAATTATTGCCTCTAATAAGAGAACCAAAAGAGTGAGGGAGCTCATAAAGGGCAAACATCTTCTTCTGATGGAACAGAGCTGCTGTGGGTGAACTTCCTGATTCCTGATTTTGTTCCTCAGAATTCTTCGGAAGCACCCATGTTCCATGAAGCATGATTCTGAATGCTTGGAATTCATCAATGAACATCGGACTGGACTCTCATCTCATGGCTTGTGATACTCTACTGTGGAGAGCCCCAGAGTAAACGTGTAAATCAATGAAACAGATGGATCAGTAAGATGGAAAAGATCATTTCAAACAGTGGAAAGTCCTATGGAAATAATAAACCCTGCAGGGGGTGGGGAGAGAGAGAGATTAAGGTGGGTATGTGGATGGTGGAGAACATCATGAGATTGGGTGGACAGGGAAGGGCTCTCTGAGAAGGTAACTTGAAGGACAAGAGGAAGCCATCATGGGAGAATTTCAGAGAAGAGCCTCTGGGCAGAGGGAACCACCAGTGCAAAACCTCACAAAAGGGTAACACTCATTGTGTTTCCAGAAGCAAGACAAGGTAGCTGGGAAGAGGAAATTGGAGGGGAAGGCAGAGCAAGGCCAGGCCCACAATGGAGCCATCACAGAACACTTTACAGGCAAGAGGTGCAAATTAGGAAGGAGCCTGGTCCATGCTTTTAGCATATGAGAAAGAAAATCTGATTTATAGTTTTAAAGGATCTCCTTGGATGCTCGGGCTTTCGGGATGCAGGAATGAGTGTGCAGCTCTGAGGACTCATTGAGAGTGACCTTGAGCTCTCTGAAAGAACAACTGAGGCTGGATGCAGTGGCTCAAGCCTGTAATCCTAGCTGTTCAAGAGGCAGAAATAAGGAGAACCAACAGGTTAAAAGACAGTCTGGGGGGAAAGTTAGTGAGACCCCACCTCAACCAATAAAAAGCTGGGTATGGTGGCATGTACCCGTCATTCCAGCTACATGGGAAGTATTAATAGGAGGATTACAGTCCAGGCTGGCCTGGTAATAAATGTGAGGCCCTATTCAAACAACCAAAATCACAAAGGGGTGATAGTGTGGCTCAAGTGGTAGATTGCCTGACCAGCAAGCTCAAGGCCCTGAGTTCAATCTCCAGTACTGCCAAAAAAACCCAAAAAAACAAAAAGCAACTGATAGTGGGAATGGAACAGCAGCCCAACTGGAGTCCAGCCACATCTACCCAGAAACAGATGCCCTGCTTCCAGAGCATTCCACCTGAGACCCAGGTACAGGGAATTTGGTGAGTAGGAGTGGACGGATGGAGCCATCTTGTTTCTGAGGAGCCTGGTGTTGAGTGCTCTGCTTGGTTATCTATGTGGTTGACTAAGGGTCCAACTGAAACTGGGCCCAGAGCCCAGGTCTGGTCACTCCCAGGGCACAGAACCCAGAGCCCAGCCCTCCTCGTCTAGCTCCAGTTCTAGTTCATCTTTGCAGGTGAACAACCAACACAGGTCCTGAACTCCATGAACACTGATGTGGAATGAAATGATGAGGCAGAATCACAAGCTTGGGGCACTATCCAGCAGGGTAGAGAAATTGAGAGAGAGCGAGAGAGAGAGAGAGGAAAGCTGGGAATTATTTGATGTTTGACATTCACCAAAAAGCATTAAGATACCCTGGGGAAAACCCAAAGTGCGCTGGTCTTCCCTACATGGTAGCTTAGTATTGTTAATTTTAACATTGGCTACTCAATGGCTTACAGTCCCAACGGCTTCCTAACACTACCCAGTTGGCATTAAAAGGAGTGGGGAGCTCTTTCCCTTTGCAGACCAAAGGGGCTGTGTGGCTGTGGTGGGGGTGGGGGACAGGACCATGGCTCCTTTGTCTCAGCTGCTGTATATGGTGACATCTCTTCTCTAGAGGAGAGTGGAAAAGTTAGGCGCACCTATGTGAGATTTAGCTGGGCTTTGTTTGTTTGTTTGTTTTTGGTGATACTGGGGTTTAAACTCAGGGCTTTGCACCTTTTTGGCAGGCAAGTGCTCCATTGTTTGAGACATACTCTAGCCCTTTTTGCTATGGTTATTTTTGAGATAGTCTCACTCACAATCCTCCAATTTTATACTTCTCCTGTAACTGGGATGACAGGTGCCACATCTAGCTTTTTTCCCTTGTGGTGGGGTTGACCTAGAACCACCATCTTCCCAAGCTCAGCCTCCTGCATAGTTTTCGATGACAGACACATGCCACTGTGCCCAGATATTGAGATGGGGGGTCTTACCAACTATTTGCCTGGGCTGGCCTTGAACCACCATTCTCCCAGTCTCAGTTCTCTTAAGTAGCTAGGATTATAGCTGTGGACCACTGGCACCTGGCTTTTTTTTAAAGTGCATTCTTGGCCTCCCTTCAGTTATCCTTTGAGAACTTGTGCTTTGTAACAGACACCTGCAGGGTTCTGCTATGCATCAGTTTGCTCAGACCGCATGAAGGTCCTCCAACCTAGGTGGCCAATGGACTTACTGGGGCATCACCCACCACAAGGACAGGGCCTCTAGAGAGGAATGTCCAGACGTTAGCTGGCTGGAGGATGTGCATAGTGGGTTTGGATGTTGGAGGGTTTGTGAGGACTGTTATTCTCTCTTACAAGATTTGGGGTGGGGCTGGTGGAATGGCTTAAGTGGTAGAGCGTACATAGCAAGTGTGAGGCCTGGAGTTCAAAAGAAAAAAGAAAAAAAAAAGATTTGGGGTGGAAGCCATTCAAGACTCCTGCTAAAGTTTGAATGCATCCTCTGAAGTTCATGTGGTAGTAACTTAGTCCCCAATGCAGCAGTGTTGAGAGGTGGCACCTTTAAGAGGTGACCAGGTCATGTAGCTCTGCTCTTACCAATGGATCTAATGCTGCTATCATGGAAGTGGGTTAGTTATGATGGGAACAGGTTAGTTATGTTAAGAGTGGGTTAGTTATGATGGAAGTGAGTGAATTATAATTTGGCTGGGTTAGTTATGATGGGAGTGGGTTAGTTATATTGGGAGTAGGTTGGTTATGATAGGAGTGGGTTAGTTATAATGGAGTGGGCTCCTGATAAACGGAAGAGTTGGGTATCTGTCTGTCTGTATGTCTCTCTTTCTCTCACCCTTTTGTCTTCTGCCATAGGATAACACAGTATGAAGGCTCTCACCAGATATGGCCTCTTGACCTTGGACCGCCCAGCCTCCAGAACTATAAGAAATGAATGTTCACTCTCAGGTGACCTAGTCTCAGGTGTTCTGTAAGAGCAGCATAACATGGATTAAGACAACTTGTTTGAGGTCATTAGCCAAGTAGACATCACAGCCAGGTAGAGTCCTGGACAACCCTAGGTGAGTGCAGAGCTGGCCTGTCCCATGTACTTGGCCTTCATTTTTACAAGCTCCAAAAGACTCTGACGTCATTCCCCAGCAAGGGTCAGGACATTCCTCCCCTGGAGGGGTCATCGCTGTGCAGGTTTTAACCTTGTCGTATCAGACCCTCCCCTTTGGTTTCTGTCTCCTGCAGGTAGCCTGTAAATACCACAATGACAAGACAGCATGTGGACGTACAGAGTTCAAAATAGTTTTAAATATTAGTTTGGCACTTTCTTAATTAAAAACCTAATCCAGAAGAGTTTTTTTTTTATTTTAAAGTTCTATCTTTTAATTCCTAAGAGACCTGTGCTTAGATTTCTGCTCTCTGTAAATTCTATGAAAATGTGCAGAATCAAACCTACAAAACTGAGCCAATTGTCAACTGTGTGTAGAAAGAATCACACTTTCGGACATTTCATGCCATTCTGAATGTGCCAAACTGAGAACGGGAACAGAAGCTCCTAGACTGGTCTCCAGCTCCTGGGACTGCTCATCCAGCCTATGCTGGTCAGCTGTGCCCAGCACTAGCAAATTAGCTCACAAGCACATCCATCGGGGCCCTGACATTTATCCTGAGTCTTTTACTCCCTTCTATTCATTATGTATGGGCGGTTGCCACAGCAACCATTAACTGCACCTGACATCCAGGAATAGTTCTGGCGTTTTGAGCAAACATGACACTAGGGTTTAGTTCTGCCAGGGTAAAGACCTGGTTGCACCCCCTAATCGGCCCGGATGTCCTGGTGGTCTCCTTGAGTCTGAGCTGCTCTCTACACCTCTTGGCTGGACTCAGAGGGTGGGGTCCCTCCCTCCAGATGCCCCCTCTCAGAGTCTTTGCAAGTTGTGATAAGGTGGGGCTATGACAGGACTGTCTCTGAGAGGGTATGTCCAAGGAGGGGACATGTGTGTGACAAGGTGAGGACAAAGGTGGAGGGGGCATCTGGAGTTACCAGAAGTGGGTGTGAATGTGCTTGGGGAACACAGAGAATGTAACGGCCACGTGGTCCTCATCTGGGCCTGAGACTGTATGTTGGTAAGCCACATCTCATGGCTTCTAGGCCTTTGAGTCACACTGTCTCCACCTGGACCCCTCTCTCCTGACATTTTATAGAGCGTCAGGTCCTGGTCTCCCTTAAACATGTTCGGTCATGGGCTGGAGGAGTGGCTCTAGTGGTAGAGCACCTGCTTCAAAAGCATGAAGCCCTGAGTTCAAACCCCAATACTGCCAAAAAAAACCTACAGAAAAATAAAAACCACATGAGGTCACTTCCTCTGTAAATGCTGTTTTGCCTGTGAGTGTGCTATCTCATTTATCTTCACTAGAATACAAACTCCACGGTGTCCTGGTGCTTTATAAGTATCTACTGATGTCTGTCTCCCACGTGTGCACACCAGAGGGAGCCTTAGACAAGGTACCCCTTTATGGATAAAGACAAAAATTCTCAACCTGGCCTATGAGGTCATTTGTGATCTGGCTCTTGCCTAATCTCCAGACCTTTCTCACCAAACTCCCCTGCACAGGTTTTGCTGCTTTCCACAGCCTCAGGGCCTTTGCACATGCCCTCTCTTCCTTGAGCATCCCTCCCTGTCCATCCTCCATTTGATTGATTTCAACAGGTACTTACACTCTTGCCATAAATATGTTCTCAGACTAATGCTACCTGATTATTTGCTCCCATGGCACACTGCTTCTCTTTCAGGGGTATATTATAAATAATCAACTATGGATTTAAATTGTGTCTGTTTATTCCACTCTAGTTCCAAGACAGCAGCTCTGAATTGTTCACTACTTGACACATTGTAGGTTGTTAAAAAAGCAAGTGGACACATGCTTGAATTGGATGAGTACTGAGTACTTTCCTCCTAGTCTAGATTCTTCTTTGAGTTTCATTTTTTGGCATCTCTTTGCTGCCTGAGACTCTCCTTTCATTCCAGAGCCTCCCTAAGCCCCATCCTCAGTTTACCTCTTGGCCTCTGCCCTCCCCTTGGAGATTCTGAGACTTCATCTCTTCCCATGAGGAGGTTGTCCAGGCTTGCAGCACTCCACCACCACTTTGCTCAGCTGCTAGTGCACTTGCCGGCTGCCTTGAGCCCTGGGGTGGGCATGGCCAGCCTCCATTTGTACCCCAAGCCTGGAGCTACAAAAAATGTCATTAGCTGGGCTGATTCAGGGTCAGTTGGCAACGGAGAAATCATGGCTTGTCTCTCTGTGATAGAGTCTGAGGTGGCTAGAGAGGACATCAGGTCTAGCTGTCCCTGGCTTCAGTGTCTGTGTGTACAGGGTGACCCCACTGTCAGTTTCAGTGGTGGGCAAGTGGTTTTTGACCAATCAGCATTCCAAATTTGCCTGGCTATTATGCTTGGCTAATGGACAGGCACATGACTTAGATCTGACCAATCAGCACATTCTACCACCCTGCCCAGCTGTTGATTGGCTCAGAAATGGGCAAGTGACCAAGATGGTCTAGTGAAGATGGTCCTGACTAGAATTGTTGAGAAAGAAAAATGTTCTTTTCTATTGGGTTGCTAAGCTAGTGAGCTTGGGCTGCAGCTGCCAAAGCCACCCCTTGGAATGGACAAGCTTAAAGATGAGATCAAGACAGAGAACAGAGCTGAAAGGGGTTGTTGGTCTAAATCTTGAGAACATCATTTGAGCCCCTGGACCCAGCCATACCTGAAGTAAGTGACCTTTAGGTTTTCAGTTCCATAAGTCAATAGTCCCTTGTGACTGCTTCTGCTTACTTGAAGTAGGTTTCTATCATTTGTAACCAAGCGTCCTCCCGAACATAGGCTCACAGCAGCACCTACAGTTTTTTAAGCTCTAACATGTTATTGACCCTCAGTCTTAGCTTGGACTCAAGCCCATCTGCAAACCTGGGCTACTCCCATCATTATTCCTGGTTTTGGTTTCCACGTTTGTGAAGCAAAGCTCATCACCTCTACCTGTCCTACCTCTTAGGTTTGCTGTGAGCATCAGACAAGGTGTAAGGCAGCTCACAAACTGAATCACTGACCCATGACATAGAACGGTCCTGATCATCTTCCCCCCGGCACCAGACCTTTCTGAGACTTGTGCTCAGTGACATGTTCCCGCACACCTCATCCCAGCTCTGGGGTCTGCTTCCTCGGCAGGGGGGAGTGGCAGTTGTGGGTATCAGGTCCTGGGTATGTGGGAGAACACAGCAAGATGGAGATGACTGGATGGTTATTCTGCTGTGTGAACTGATGTCCCTCAGCCCCTATTCCATGGACCTCATGGTCCTTCTTTTGCCCCCAGAGAGAATTTCTCAGCAGATGCCAGCATGGAGAAAAGATGATCACAATCAGATGTACCCGCCCCTCCTGTTCTTCAGAATTTAGATACCCCACCAGAGAAGGAATTAGCCCAGATTAAAGAACTGGCTGGACAAATTCCCTGCTTCCTCACCCAATGACACAGAGCTCCTAACAGATATATATTCATTTGCTTCCCACAGAAAATAGCTGTAAAAGCCACCTACTGTCACTCCTCTGTGTGAGGGCTCCTTTGCATAACACAGAGCACCCCAGATCCACAGGGGAGGATGGGGAGCAATTAAACAGATGATTCCAAATAAGGAGCAGAGGTCAGAAGAATTTAAAGCAGGATTAGGGACTGGGAGTGACTGAAAGGGTGACAGTGGAGGATGGTGTCTCTGAGGGGGACCCATGATGGGAGAGATGAATGCGAAAGAGCCTGCTCTGTTGCAAATCTGGGGCAAGCACTCCTGGCAGAGGGGAGCGGGCAAGCTGGGCCTGTGGGGAAAATGACTGGTGTGCGGGGGAACGGAAAGGACCTGGAGGGAATGGGAGCCTGGAGGGCAAGGAGATGAAGGCTGAGATGAGACCAGAAGTCATGCACCTCAGAACAAATGGAATGACACACAGGTCTTGCTCCAAGGATGATAGGGCTTGGGGTTAAGCAGGAGGGTGATGTGACCCAGTAGGCATTTTGTAAAATGCTGCTCAGGCTGTGGGGGAGAGAAGGGCCTGGGCTGTGGAAGGGAGGGGAAGGAGACAAGTGTGAAGCAAGCCAGGCCACAGAGTCCCCAGGGGGAGGCCATGGGCAATACAGCTTGGGCTAAATGGGCAGCTCTGGGCGGGGGAGAAGCATTCTGTTTTGCTAAGGTGGCACAGCAGGTCTTCATATCTGTGGTTCTGCACCTGTGGGTTCAACCAACTGTGGGTTGAAAATATTAGAAAAAATTGTGTCCATACTGAACATGTAGAGGTTTTTTTTTTTTTAACCTTGTCACTGTTCCCTAAACACTGCGGTGTAACAATTGCATAGCATTTGCATTATATTAATCATCTAGAGATGAGATCTGTACCTATAAGAAATACAAGCAAAGAAGATGTGGGTTTGAATCCCAGCTCCATCACTTCTTCTGTGACTTTGGGACATTTTCCTTTCTGGAACTTGAGCTTTCTATAAACAAGGATATATTGTTCCCCACACTGACCTATGCTGCAGGTGCAGCAGTGAGTGAAAGGAAACTCTTATCTTGTCCCTGCTGCTCCTTGGAATGAATGCACAAGATTGCAAAGCTATGCTTACACCAGACCACCTCCAGAAAAGCTGAAGAAATCAGGACTTCCCGCAGAGCAGATTTGTTTACACCAGCATTGTCCCAAACACCTGTGGTGCCAACAGGCACAGACTTAGCACAGAGACCAAAGATAGCCAAGAGATAGTGCAGTGAGTACAACCACAATAACAGGATCTCCCAGCCATAATGACTTGCTCTGCTATGGGGACTTTCCAACCAATGAACCTGTCACAGATACCCCACAAGTTGACCAGCATGGCCCTGCCACTAGCCCCAGGTGCATCTTGGAATCTTGCTACATACCTAAGTGACTGCTCATGGGGAGGTCAGCAAACCCAGAGCACAGCACTGCACACTGACTTGGGAATCATGTGGGATGACAGAAGAACAACCTGGGAGTTAATGGGTCCTGGGAGACTTGGAGGATACTACTGGTCAAGTGTGGAGTGAAACCAGAGTCTGAGAGGTTAGGATCCTGGCCAATGAGAGCCAGCAAAGGAGCTTGCAAACAGAATTTTAAGTCCACTTTCCTGTACTGGGGCCTGGATCAGAGATTTACTGCTATGTGTCTGACTCTGGGCTAAATCTCCAAACCAGTTAGCCCCTACTGGCCTAACCAGTTCAGACTTAAAAAAACAAAACAAAAAAACTGCTATGGGGAGGGAAGTTTGCAACTCTTCTCCCCAAAAACAAAGAAAATATTGAATGTTTTTATCTTTATCTTTTTTGTTTTTTGTTTGTTTGGTTTAGGTTTTTTGTTCTCTCTTATTTTACTTTGGACTTCTTTTTTCCCCTGTCATTATATATGAGCCACAACACCCACCATTTAATATTCAGTTTTTTGCCATCTCTCATTTCTCCCTCTCATATCTCCTTTCTCCATTTCTGTTTTCAATCTGTCCACAATTAGATTTGTTATTTTATTTTTTTTTTGCTCCCTGTTCCTCCATTCAGTTTTTCTTTGTTGTCATTATTTTTGACTGTGAGGTAGCTGTTTTTCTCTTTCTCCTTTCTTTCTCACTGTGCCTTTAGCTGGATCTTTTCTATTACCTGCTTCTTTCTCATTTATCTTTCTCTATTTCTTTGTCCATCTCTCTTTACACCACACATTGTACTATTCATTAGTATTATTCCTCTTATCTTCTTTCCATTACTATCCTTGTTTACTAATGTCTTTCTAATACTTCAAGTATTATATTTGTGCCTATATTCCTCTAACAGTACTGGAGCAGTGGCAGTGATTATTCTTAATTAGGGATTACTGCATTCTCATAGTAGTGTGTCCATCAACTGTGGTTGCCTCTGCATTAGTCTTCTCCCAGAGTGGAGAAGTGTCTTGAGCACAGTAGACAAATGTTAGACTACTGAGCCACACCCCCAGTCCAATGGCAAGAAAATACACAACTAGGCCACTACCCACTCTTGTGTAAACATTGTGAATATGCCAATTAAAAGGACACAGGATATTAAAACTAACCAAAACCTGGGCCTCAGATGTGTAAATCCCAATGTAGAAACATAAGTAATAGGAAAAATCAAGGCAACATGTCTCCTCCAAAAGTCAGCAATTTCATAATAAAGAATTTTTGAATGATAGTAAAGTAGATGAATCTCAAACAATGAACTCAAAAAAAGATGATAAAAATGATCAACAAAATTAAAGAGGGCATATATAAACACCTGAGTGATTTCAAAGGGAATCCAAATAAACAGCCAAATGAAAGAAGGGAGACAATGTAGAATATGAAAGAGAAATTCAATAAAAGAATAGAAGTCCTGAAAAAAATCAAATTGAAATTCTAGAAATGATAATCTCAATAACTCAAATAAATAAGTCAGTCAAAAGCCTTGATAATAGAGTGGAACAGGTGAAGATAGACTATCATGGCTTGAAGATAAAGTAGAGGAATTAGAACACTCAAATAAAGACAAAGAAAAAATACTATAAAAGTATGAAAGGTACATTCAAGATCTCTAAAGCACCACTAAAGATAAAACCTATGAATCATGGATATAAAAGCTAAAGGCATAGGTAACATATTCAATAAAATTACAGCAGAAAATTTTCTGTCTTGAGAGTTATCCAGGAGCTTTTTAGGGCACCAAATAGAGAAGAACAGAGAAGAACCTCCAAAGGCATGTTATAGTTAAAACATTAAGTATATGTAAAAACGAGAAGAGTGTTGAAAGTTGAAAAAGGGAAGCAACAAGTCACATATAAAAGCAAAAAGTAGAATTCTCAACAGAAACTCTAAAGGCAAGGAGGGCATGGAATGATATATTCCAATTCCCAAAAGAAAATAACTGTCAAACTAGACTAGTGTATCTTGCAAAACTGTCCTTCATAATTGAAGGAGAAATAAAAGCTTTCAGTAATAACAAAAACAAAAGGAATTAATGACCACCAAACAAGCACTACAGAAGATACTTAAAGGACTCCTATACATAGAAGAGAAAGATAAATACAACCAGGAAAATATGAGAAAGAATAAATCCCACTAGACAAGTAGATAAGCAAATGAGGATTAGGGAAAGAAGTAAATATCACAAAACAACAAAATAACAGGAATTACTACATACTTTTCAATAATAATGCTGAACATTAATGATCCTAACTCTTCAATCGAAAGATACAGACTAGCAAGTTGCATTAAAAAAATAAGACCTACCATTTATTGCCTACAAGAAATACACCTCACTGGCAAAGACAGACACAGACTTGAGTGAAAGGATTAAAAAAAATATTCTACACAAATGGAGCCTGAAAGAAAGTAGAAGTAGCTATGCTCATATCTGACAAAACAAACTTCAAATTAAACTAATCATAAGAGACAAAGGTCACTTCGTTTGGACAAAGGAAACAACCCATTAAGAGGAAACAAGTTGACACACCCAGCTTGTGTGCCAACAAACATTACTGGACATAAAAACACAGATTGATCTCAACACAATAATAGTGGGAGACCTCAATACCCCAATCTCATGAATAGGTACATCATCCAGAGAAAAAAAACAATCAACAGAAACTTCAAAATTAAATGACACCAAGACCAAATGGACTTAACAGATATCTACAGAATATTTCATTCAACAGCTGCACAATGGAGAAATTTTTCTTAGCAGTCTATGGAACTTTCTCACAAATAGATCATATTTTAGGACATAAAGCAAGTTTTAACAAATACAAGAAAAGTGAAATAACTTCCTGTATTTTATCAAACCACATTGAAATAAAACTAAAAATCAACAGCAAATGGGGAGGGTGATAAAAAATATCTAGAATGAAATTAAGATGAAAACTGAAGTTACCAGAACTTTTGGAATACAGCAGAGGCAATACTAAGAGGCATGTCTACAGCTATGAGTACCTACATTAAAAAAATCAGAGAGATTGCAAATAAATAATTTAATGATGCATCTCAGGCTCTTAGAAAAACAAGACCAAGCCAACTCCCAAATTAGTAGCTGTAAAGAAATAATAAAGATTAGGGCAGAAATGAATTAAATGGAGACCATAAAACCAATACAAAGAATCAATGAAATGAAAAGTTGGTTCTTTGAAAAGGTAAACAAGATCGATAAATTAGCCAAACTAATCAAAAGAAAGAGGGAGAGGACTCAAATTAATAAAATTAGAGATAGAGGTGGGCATGGTGGCTGACACCTGCAATCCTAGCTACTTGGGAAGTGGATATTAAGATTGTTTTTTGAGGCCAGCCCAGGAAAAAAATTCACAAGAATCCATCTCAATAAATAAAAGCTAAGTGTGGTGGTGCACACCTGCCACCCCAGTGACATGGGGCTTCCCATAGGAAGATTATCATTCAGACCAGCCTGGACACAAACAAAAGACTCCATTTGAAAAATGCCTTCAACCAAAAGGTATGGGGTATGGTTTAAATGGTAGAGTACCTGCCTAGCAAGCATCAGGCCCTGAGTTCCAATCCCAGTATCATCAAAAATAAAATAAAATTAGAGATGAAAAAGGGGATATCACAACAAATACCAATGAAATTCAGAAGATCATTAAGGAATACTTCAAAAGTTTGTATTCTAATAAACTTGGAAATCTAGAAGAAATGGATAAATTTCTAGATGCATGTGACCTACCAAAATTGAATCAAGAGGATATAAACCACACAAATAGATACATAATAAGCAATGAGATTGAAGCAGCAATAAAGAGTGTCTCAACAAAGAAGAGTCCAGGATCAGATGGAGTCACTGCCAAGTTCTAACCCAGTCCTTAAAGAACTAACACTAATTTTCCTCAAACTAATCCATAAAATATGAAAGGAAGGAACACTTATTCTATGAAGTCAGCATTACTCTCATAACAAAACTGGACAAGGACAATCAAAAAAGGAAAAGCATGGACCAAGCTTCCTGATGAAATACTTGCAAATCAAATTCAGCAATACATGAAAAAGATCATACACCATGATCAAGTTGGTTTCCTTGCAGGGATGCAAGGATGGTTCAACATACATAAATCAATAACTATAATGCAGAATCAAGGACAAAAATCACATGATTATCTCAACAGATGCAGAAAGAACCTCTGACAAAATTCAACATTCTTTCATGATAAAAGTTCTGAAGGAACTAGGAATAGAAGGAATATACCTCTATTATAAAAGGAATATACCTCTATTATAAAAGCTATATATGACAAACCTATAGCCAACAATCATACTATATGGGGAAAAACTGAAACCATTCCTCTAAAGTCAGGAATAAGACAAAGTGTCTACTCACCCCACTCTTATTCAGTATAGTACTGGAATTCCTAGCCAGAGCAATAAGCAAGAGAACAAAATAAAATAAAAGGGATACAAATAAGAACAAAGGAGTCAAATTATTCCTGTTTGCTGGTGATATGACCCTATGCTAAAAAGTTCCTAAAGACTTCACCAAAAAAAAAAATAAATAAAAAACTCTTAAATCTGATAAACACTCTTGGCAAAGTTAGCAAGATACAAAATTAACATAAAAATATCAGTAGCTTTTCTATAAACTAACAACAAAACAGGCTGAGAGAGAAATCAGCAAAATAATCCCAGTCACAATAGCCTAAAAAATATCTAGGAATAATTTAATTAAGGAGGTAAAAGACCTCTACAATGAAAACTGTAAAACTGGAAAAAGACATTAAAGACACCAGAAGATGGAAAGACATCCCATGTTCATAGAAAGGCAGAATTAATGGTGTGAAAATGGCTAGCCTCCCAAAAGCAATTTACAGATTCAATACAATTCCCATCAAAATCGCAATGTCATTCTTCACAGACATAGAAAAATCAATCCTAAAATTCACATAGAAACATAAAAGACCTTGAATAGCAAAAAGAGCAATGCTGGACATATCATAGCACCTTACTTCAAATTGTACTACAGAGCCATAGTAACAAAACCAGCGTAGTACCAGCCCCAAAACAGGCACAAAAACCAATGGAACAGAATACAGATCCAGAAATAAAGCCACACAGAAACCACCTGATTTTTAATAAAACAGTCAAAAACAGACATTGGAAAAAAGACAGCCTCTTTAACAATGGTGCTGGGAAAGTGGACATCTGCATGAGGAACACTGAAATTAGACTCCTAATCTCTCATCCTGTACAAAAATCAATTTGAAATGGATCAAAGACCTTAATGTAAGACCTACCATAGGAAAGCATAGGGAAAACCTTTGAAGATACAGACAGAAGCAATTATTTTCTGAACAGTACTCCAGTTGCCCAGGAAATAAGAGCAAGAATTGAAAAATGGAATTGTATCAAAAAGCTTCTGCACATCAAAGGAAATAATTATCAGAATGAAGATAACAGCCTGCAAAATGGGAGAAAATCTTTGCCAGCTATTCATCAGATAAAGAATTAATATTCAGAATATCTAAAGAGCTCCAAAATGATATACCAAAAGAATAAAAAAATTCAATTAATAAGTGAGTGAGTTAATTGAACAAGCAGTTCTCAGGAATACAAATGTCCAATAAATACATGGAGAAGTGTTTAATGTCCTAAGCCAGAAAGGAAATGCAAATTAAAACACTGAGATTCCATCTTACCCCAGTCAGAATGTCCATCATTAAGAAACAAACAACACATGCTGGTGAGGATGTGGGAAAGGGAACCCTTACACACTGTTGGTGGGAATGTAAATTAGTGCGACCACTATGGAAATCAGTATGGAAGTATGGAGGTCCCTCAAAAAACTAAAAATAAAACTACCATGTGATCCTGCTATGCCACTCTTGGGCACATATCCAAAGGAATGTAAGTTAGCACACAATAGACATTCCTGCACACCTGTGTTTATCACAGCTCTATTCACAGTAGCCAAGATATAGAATGGCCTAGGAACCAATGAATGGCTATACATATACACAATGGAGTATTATTCAGCCATAAAGAAGAGTGAAATTATATAGTTTGCAGGAAAATGGAACCGGGAATCATGTTGATTGAGCTGGGCTAAGCACAAAAAGCCAAATATCACATGTGTTTGTTCATATGTGTAATCCAGGCTAACAATAGTAATAATAATAATAATAACAATAACGGGACTGTCTGCAGGGCAAACCAGTGGGAAGGGTGCTGGGGCAAACATGATCTAAGTACTCTATGTATATGTAGGAGGACAGCATGATAAAACCCACTAAATACCGGTTGACAAAGGGGATAAGAGAAATTAAGACAGTACAAGGTTGGGGTGAATTTGACCAGAGTACATTGCATGCATGTCTGAAAATAATCACAATGAAACCCCTTTGTATAACTAGTTTACACTAATAAAAACAACACAGGCACTATCTTACAGTTTTCATTGTTGTCATTTGTTTCTTTAAGAAATCGATAAGAACGTATAGAAAGCACCTGTGAAGGGGTTGGCACGTACTAGGTGCTGAAGGAAATCAGTTTTTCTCTTCCTCTCCGTGTTCTTCCTGGAGCAGGCCGTGCACAAATCAACGTTTATTAAAAACAACCTGTGCGCTCAGTGATGGCGTGTTTGGACACACAACCTCCTGGGTTCCATCCCCAGCCCTGCTCCCCAATATATCAATGAGAGTTGCTGAGACCCACCCTCATTACCAGATGTTTTACATAAACTCAAGGTCGGGCCCACCCGGGGCTGCGTCCTGGCCCTACCCCCATCAGCTGTGCATCTTTGAGGCAGTTATACCACCTCTCTGAGCGTCTGTTTCCTTGGATGAAAATGCAGATGGCTGTTATAACTATTAAAAGGACAGTGTAAGAATGAAGAAGCCTGGAGACATCCTGGATGACCCTCATTAGGTGAAGGGTTGAATTCATTGAGGTACACACATACCAGACAGTGTGGAGGGGGAGCTGGACTATCTGACAGTCATCACAGAGAAAAAGGATGCTCTGACCATACAAGTGAGCAGAAGTGTTCACTATGGATATAGTTCTTAAAAGGTGTAATTCTATACCAAAAGCCTCATCTCACTTTTGTCAGGCAAAGAAAAAGAAAGTGTGAGTGGATGATAAGGCAGTTTATGTGAATGGTGGGTCAGGAGTTGAGCAGTGCATCACCTGAGCAGCTATATATTTTGTGGACTGATAGCTAATAGGTACATATTGGTTTAGGTACAGTCATAGCAATCATCCATACAGGTCTGGACAGAGCTATGTCTTCATATGCACAGGAAAAGATGAGGGTTACTTTCAATGGTGGCTACCTCTGTCACCTAAGAGGCAGAATGGGTGACAACTTTGGCTACTAGTACTGTATTTTTTTTAAATGCATTATAAGTGAATTTTACCTTTGGGACTTCATTGTCTTATATTTTTCAAGTTTAAGGTACTGTATATGAAAATATTTAACTGAGAAGTGTCTGGCACAGGGGTTGTGTATTTAACAAAACAGCAGCTACCAGGGACGGTGACACTCTTTGAGTCATGAATCACAGCCACGGAGCGGCTCCTGTCATGTACCAGGGGTGACCAGGGATCCTGTGTGGTTCATAGGTGCTGGCTGGGCGGTGACTTAGTGGACCTGGAGACAGTGTTACCTAAGGAGGGAATGATGCTGACGTGAGATCTCCAGCCCACGTAGGAGAGGGCGTCGACTCACGGTACAGCGTGGAGGGGCGGCTGGGCCCGAATTCCAGGCCATTCATTGTTCTCTATCTTATTTGGCTTCCAATTCAAGCTTCACTGTGGCACCAGCCATGAACCCTTGGCAAGAGACCCCTTGCTTGGGGCCTCGTTTTCCTCATCTGTAAGATGGGTATAACCCTAGTACTTAACTCTTAGGGCTGGCATGAGGTCAAAGAGATGAAGCATGCACTTGGTGACATACTTATTAATACTCAGCTAAGACTAGTTCATTAGTATTTGCTTTGTTTCTAAGATCCATGCTCCCTTATCCAAAATTCGGAAAAAGATAAAAGTTCCCTGTAATTTATTTGCCAGCACAACGTGACTTGAGAAGCTATTCGTGGTCTTTATCACATTGGTTGAGACAGTTTCTAAGTCTTTCTGCAGAGCCATGAGTGCATAAGCACGCAGAGTGTGGCCACAGAGGTGTTAAATTGTCCATGGTAAAAACATGGGATTCCTGAAAGGCCAACTCCAGGACTATGGGGCAGGGCTGAATTTCCCTCTTGTTCTTTCTCCATAGAGTTCTGCTACAGATTTTAGCGTTTATTTTACTAAGTCAAGTCAGTTTCTTTTTCAATTTAAATTTATTTTCAATGGAAATTTTATAACTCAACTGTAAATGGAAAACCAGTACCTCTGGCCATAAATAGAAGGCTACTGTAAAAATAAACAGAATGAAAACAAAACGATGTTATTAAATTCTAGCCAGATGCCAAGAATTAAAAGGAAATCTCTCTCTCTCTCTCTGTCTCTCTGGTCAGATGTTATTTAATGCCATGCCTGGGTGCCACAATTCAGCCAAGGTAACTGCCACCTGTGGCCAGGGCATCTCCTACGGGCAGAGGTGTGGGGAGGGCAGGGATTTTCCCATGCCCCTACAGTGGCAGCATAGGTGCCCTCCATGTGACTGCAGCAGCCTGAGTGTGTCTGAAGCCATATGACCTACTTGTAACAGGGACTTCCCTCCTGAGCTCTAGGACCCTGGGCAGTGCCAACGGGAGACTTAGCCTTTTTTTTTTTTCTTTTTCATTTTTCTTTTATTATTCATCTGTGCATACAAGGCTTGGTTCATTTCTCCCCCCTGCCCCCACCCCCTCCCTTACCACCCACTCCATCCCTCCCGATCCCCCCCCTCAATACCCAGCAGAAACTATTTTGCCCTTATCTCTAATTTTGTTGTAGAGAGAGTATAAGCAATAGTAGGAAGGAACAAGGGGTTTTGCTGGTTGAGATAAGGATAGCTATACAGGGAGTTGACTCACATTGATTTCTGTGCGTGGGTGTTACCTTCTAGGTTAATTCTTTTTGATCTAACCTTTTCTCTAGTTCCTGGTCCCCTTTTCCTATTGGCCTCAGTTGCCTTAAGGTATCTGCTTTAGTTTCTCTGCGTTAAGGGCAACAAATGCTAGCTAGTTTTTTAGGTGTCTTAGCTATCCTCACCCCTCCCTTGTGTGCTCTCGCTTTTATCATGTGCTCATAGTCCAATCCCCTTGTTGTGTTTGCCCTTGATCTAATGTCCACATATGAGGGAGAACATATGATTTTTGGTCTTTTGGGCCAGGCTAACCTCACTCAGAATGATGTTCTCCAATTCCATCCATTTACCAGCAAATGATAACATTTCGTTCTTCTTCATGGCTGCATAAAATTCCATTGTGTATAGATACCACATTTTCTTAATCCATTCGTCAGTGGTGGGGCATCTTGGCTGTTTCCATAACTTGGCTATTGTGAATAGTGCCGCAATAAACATGGATGTGCAGGTGCCTCTGGAGTAACAGTCTTTTGGGTATATCCCCAAGAGTGGTATTGCTGGATCAAATGGTAGATCGATGTCCAGCTTTTTAAGTAGCCTCCAAATTTTTTTCCAGAGTGGTTGTACTAGTCTACATTCCCACCAACAGTGTAAGAGGGTTCCTTTTTCCCCGCATCCTCGCCAACACCTGTTGTTGGTGGTGTTGCTGATGATGGCTATTCTAACAGGGGTGAGGTGGAATCTTAGTGTGGTTTTAATTTGCATTTCCTTTATTGCTAGAGATGGTGAGCATTTTTTCATGTGTTTTCTGGCCATTTGAATTTCTTCTTTTGAGAAAGTTCTGTTTAGTTCACATGCCCATTTCTTTATTGGTTCATTAGTTTTGGGAGAATTTCGTTTTTTAAGTTCCCTATATATTCTGGTTATCAGTCCTTTGTCTGATGTATAATTGGCAAATATTTTCTCCCACTCTGTGGGTGTTCTCTTCAGTTTAGAGACCATTTCTTTTGATGTACAGAAGCTTTTTAGTTTTATGAGGTCCCATTTATCTATGCTATCTCTTACTTGCTGTGCTGCTGGGGTTTCATTGAGAAAGTTCTTACCTATACCTACTAACTCCAGAGTATTTCCTACTCTTTCTTGTATCAACTTAAGAGTTTGGGGTCTGATATTAAGATCCTTGATCCATTTTGAGTTAATCTTGGTATAGGGTGATATACATGGATCTAGTTTCAGTTTTTTGCAGACTGCTAACCAGTTTTCCCAGCAGTTTTTGTTGAAGAGGCTGCTATTTCTCCATCGTATATTTTTAGAGCCTTTGTCAAAGATAAGTTGCTCATAGTTGTGTGGCTTCATATCTGGATCCTCTATTCTGTTCCACTGGTCTTCATGTCTGTTTTTGTGCCAGTACCATGCTGTTTTTATTGTTATTGCTTTGTAATATAGTTTGAAGTCAGGTATTGTGATACCTCCTGCATTGTTCTTTTGACTGAGTATTGCCTTGGCTATTCGTGGCCTCTTGTGTTTCCATATAAATTTCACAGTAGATTTTTCAATCTCTTTAATGAATGTCATTGGAATTTTGATGGGAATTGCATTAAACATGTAGATTACTTTGGGGAGTATGGACATTTTTACTATGTTGATTCTACCAATCCATGAGCATGGGAGATCTCTCCACTTTCTATAGTCTTCCTCAATCTCTTTCTTCAGAAGTGTATAGTTTTCCTTGTAGAGGTCTTTCACATCTTTTGTTAGGTTTACACCTAGGTATTTGATTTTGTTTGAGGCTATTGTAAATGGAATTGTTTTCATACATTCTTTTTCCGTTTGCTCATTGTTAGTGTATAGAAATGCTAATGATTTTTCTATGTTGATTTTATATCCTGCTACCTTGCTATAGCTATTGATGATGTCTAGAAGCTTCTGAGTAGAGTTTTTTGGGTCTTTAAGGTATAGGATCATGTCGTCTGCAAATAGGGATATTTTGACAGTTTCTTTACCTATTTGTATTCCTTTTATTCCTTCTTCTTGCCTAATTGCTCTGGCTAGGAATTCCAGTACTATGTTGAATAGGAGTGGAGATAGTGGGCATCCTTGTCTGGTTCCTGATTTTAGAGGGAATGGTTTTAATTTTTCTCCGTTAAGTATAATGCTGGCTGTAGGTTTGTCATATATAGCTTTTATAATGTTGAGGAACTTTCCTTCTATTCCTAGTTTTCTTAGAGCTTTTATCATGAAATGATGTTGGATCTTATCAAAGGCATTTTCTGCATCTATTGAGATGATCAAGTGGTTTTTGTCTTTGCTTCTGTTAATGTGGTTTATTACGTTTATTGATTTTCGTATGTTGAACCACCCCTGCATCCCTGGGATGAAGCCTACCTGGTCGTGGTGAATAATCTTTTTGATGTGTTGCTGAATTCGATTTGCCATTATTTTGTTGAGGATTTTTGCATCAATGTTCATTAAGGAGATTGGCCTATAGTTCTCCTTTTTGGAGGTGTCTTTGCCTGGTTTTGGGATAAGTGTAATACTGGCTTCATAAAATGTGTTTGGCAGTTTTCCTTCCCTTTCTATTTCATGGAACAGTTTAAGGAGGGTTGGTATCAGTTCTTCTTTAAAGGTCTGATAGAATTCAGCAGAGAATCCATCAGGTCCTGGACTTTTCTTTTTGGGGAGACTCTTGATTGCTGCTTCAATTTCATTTTGTGTTATAGGTCTATTCAGGTGATTAATTTCCTCTTGGTTCAGTTTTGGATGATCATAAGTATCTAGAAATCTGTCCATTTCTTTTAGATTTTCAAATTTATTTGAATATAGGTTCTCAAAGTAGTCTCTGATGATTTCCTGGACTTCCATGGTGTTTGTTGTTATCTCCCCTTTTGCATTCCTGATTCTACTAATTTGGGTTTTTTCTCTCCTCATTTTAGTCAGGTTTGCCAGGGGTCTATCGATCTTGTTTATTTTTTCAAAGAACCAACTTTTTGTTTCATTAATTCTTTGTATGGTTTTTTTGGTTTCTATTTCGTTGATTTCAGCTCTTATTTTTATTATTTCTCTCCTTCTATTTGTTTTGGAATTTGCTTGTTCTTGTTTTTCTAGGAGTTTGAGATGTATCATTAGGTCATTGATTTGGGATCTTTCAATCTTTTTAATATATGCACTCATGGCTATAAACTTTCCTCTCAAGACTGCCTTAGCTGTGTCCCATAGGTTCCAGTAGGTTGTGTTTTCATTTTCATTGACTTCTAGGAACTTTTTAATTTCCTCTTTTATTGCATCGATGATCCATTCTTCATTAAGTAATGAGTTATTTAGTTTCCAGCTGTTTGCATGTTTTTTGTCTTTACTTTTGTTGTTGAGTTCTGCTTTTACTGCATTGTGGTCAGATAGTATGCATGGTATTATTTCTATTTTCTTATATTTGCTGAGGCTTGCTTTGTGCCCTAGGATATGATCTATTTTGGAGAAGGTTCCATGGGCTGCTGAGAAGAATGTATATTGTGTAGAGGTTGGATGAAATGTTCTGTAGACATCTACTAGGTCCACTTGATCTATTGCATATTTTAGATCTTGGATTTCTTTATTGAGTTTTTGTTTGGATGACCTATCTATTGATGATAATGGAGTGTTAAAGTCTCCCACAACCACTGTGTTGGCGTTTATATATGCTTTTAGGTCTTTCAGGGTATGTTTGATGAAATTGGGTGCGTTGACATTGGGTGCGTACAGATTGATGATTATTATTTCCTTTTGGTCTATTTCCCCTTTTATTAGTATGGAATGTCCTTCTTTATCTCGTTTGATCAATGTAGGTTTGAAGTCTACTTTGTCAGAGATAAGTATTGCTACTCCTGCTTGTTTTCGGGGGCCATTGGCTTGGTAAATCTTCTGAGACTTAGCCTTAAAGATGCCATAGTAGCTTGGTAGCTGGTTTCAGCAGGAGGTAGAGCCTCAGAGGCTGGGTACTGGTGTTTGTCCATTCATTCATCCATTCAGAAGGGAGCACTAAGAACTTAGTACTTACTATGTACTGAGCAATGTGCCCACCTCTAGGGGTGTCTGTGGACACAAGAGAAAAAGACACAGAACAAACACCATTACTACCTGGAGCAGGTGTTGTTAAGGAAGTCAACCGGGACCAAGATGGCAGTGACAGGAGGTGAAGGATGTCTTGCAGAGGAAGGGAAGCTGAACTGAGACCAGGTGCTGAACTTGTGTGGCACAAACATGTGCAAAGTCCCCGAGGCTGCAACTTTCAGGACCCTGCCTGGAGGGTGGAGCTGCTCAGACTTCAGGAGGTACAGAATCACCTCAAAGGCTACATATCCAAAGATTCCCGTTCAATAGTCTGGAGGGGCCAGAGGGTCTGCATTTCTAATAAGCTCCCAGCAGGTGTTCAGGCCCAGGGCCTTTTAAGTCCGCACCCTACCACACCCTACTTACAATGTGGCAGTCTCCTGAGTGAGGCTCCCACCTTCTGCTATGCTTTGGAACAAGTGGCATATGTCACGTGCTGACTGGATCCATCCATCCACGGAAGGACCCATCAAGTGATGGCCTCCAGTGTGGCTAGGCGAGAAGTGGTACAAACTCAAAGAGCCTGGTGGAAGGTGACTGAGTCACTAGTGAGTCTGCCCTGGTAAGGGATTAATGCTTGTCTCAAGGAGTGGTTAGTTCTCACCAGTGTGGGTTGTTATAAAGTGAGCCCCTCCCCCACATTCCACTATGCACTTGGCCTTTTCTGTAGACGTCTACTTCTCCATCATGTCACAATGCAACCAGAAGGCCTCACCAAAATCAGTTCAGATTGGGCCATCTGAACTTGAACTTTCAGCCTTCCAAATGGTGAGCTAAGTCAACTATGTTACTTTAGTAGCCAGCTTCAGGTTTTTTGTTATAGCAACAGAAAATGGCCTAATAAGATGCCATGTACAGCATAGACATCACCACACAGGCAGGGGGTGGTGCCATCTCTCTAGACTTCTAAACCTGCCAACACTCAAGGGATCAGAGTGAGGCCATGCTGTGACTTCACTGTGCCAGAGCTATCCCATGGCCTCATTCTTTGTGGCCCTGAAGTCCAAGGCTGCCCTACCTGGATGCCATGTCTCACTTGTCCCTTGTGGACAGTGACTCCACACTCCTTCTGTGGTCCCTGGAGCAGACTGAGGATTTATTGCCTCCTCTCTCCCCACCTCACCTCCCATGGTTCAACTCCTCTACAATGCACTGCTGCTGCCCATAGCCTTGGAGCATGCAGCCTGGCTGGATGGCCCAGTGGTTAAGAGCATAGGCTTGGGAGGCAGTCACCCTCAAGTCCAAATGTGTCCTCTTACCTGTGTAACCTGCTTTGAATTTGAGTTTCCTTGGCTAGAAAATTGGGATGACCAAATAAATGAGATCCTATAAATAAAGCATCCCTAAGACATGGGCACACGTTGGAAATAATGGTGGTGGTAATGGGCAGACTGGTGCCTCACCTGGGGGACACTTTCGTTCACAGGGTTCCCTAGGTTTAGTCTAGAGTCTGGTGTCATGGTGTCACTGTTCTGGACCTTTCCCTGTTTTGCTTCTCCCTGTGTATTTGATCTATACTTCACTAGCAAGACACACACTGCTCTTGGCAGTGAACTCGTCTGCAGGTGACCCAGCCAAGTAGCCGGGCTGGAATTTGGACCAAGCACTGTTTGAAATTTGCTCTTCCTTTGGAATCTGAACCGGGTCTGTTTGCTTCCATCCCACACGGGGCCAGCATATCAGGGCCTGGTGGATGCCAGCAAACAGAGCAGAGCCATGCTGCTCACTCAGGAGCCAAGGGCAGACAAGGCACAGCCTGGATGGAGGGTGAGGGGGTGGAGACTTTGGGAGGTGGAGTGGAAATTTGGGGTGTCCCAGCTGGGGCTGCTGTGAGGAGGTCTGGAAAGGTGTCCAGAGCACAGGGCAGCCACAGAAGGACCAATCAGGTCCCGCCCCAGTAAGCAACATGGTGTTTATGCCATCCACGGTGGCTCTGTGGGCGAACCAGAGAAGCAGGCCATGACCTTCCCTCGGGAACTGTGTCTCACTGGGTGGGAGAGCACAGACAGACAAAGGGAAATGTCTGTCTCCTGTGTGCCAGACATTTTGGAGCTGAGCCTGGGCAGTTTCAGGGATTGGTGTAGCCTAGGCCAGTAGGGAAGGCTCTTGGCAGGAACTGGAAAAGAAGGAGAGGAAGGAAGGCTGCACGTGGTCTTGATGTTCTACAGGATAGATAAGGCCCAGAGGGTCTGAAGACTTCAAGGTCATTGCTATGGCTGTGTGACCTTAGGCAAGTTACTTATTCTGTGAACCTTAGTCTCCTTCCTTTGTCAGACAGAGAGAATAGCACAACCTCCCTCCGTTTGCTGGACTAAGGGAGACATTGATTGTGAGGCATATGTGTGGGCTGCCTCAGCCCTCAGGGAATAGATATATATATGTCCCGTGTCCGCACGGACTCCCCAGCAGACAGGTGGCTGCTTCATTCTGAAATCTGGCCAATTCCCCAGGACTCTCGCCTCCTCTTCCTCTTCCTCCTCCTCCTCCTCTACCCCCACCCACTCTCCCTCATTTCTGTGCCTTTCAAGAGTCGCACAAAATCAGGCAGGGGGAGGTGGACCATAGGAGTTGTGGGCTCTGAATACCATGGTGATCCAAGAAGCAGGCATGTAGCAGGTGGTCAGTAAGTGCTGTTAATTAAGATGAAGATGATGCTGAGCGTGGTGAGCAGGACAGGAAGACGGGAGGTGTCAACCATGGTGATTACTGATGAAGTGCACCTGAGAAGCCCAACGCCACTTCTTTGGGTTTGAAGGTCCTTCCCCCAAATGTCTGGGTGAGCATCAGGAGTGTGCAAATCTTGGAGAAAAAAGAGAGCAAGGCAGCAACATGACAATGTGGCCTGGCCCCTGTAAGCACTCAGTGAATATTTGTTCAGTTAATAGATTTCAAAAAAAAAAAAAAAAAGCCTCGGAGTGGCGTTGAGAAGGGGTTGGGGAGGCTGGTTCAAAGGAAGCAGAGGGTCCTGCCAGTGGACTGGAGCTGGAAGCTGCCTGTCAAGGCCCACTCCTTTGGGCTGTCAGGAGGGTAAGTCTGATCTCATGTTCCAGAGGCTTCCCTGGGAACTCAGTGGACAGCACTCAGGAGGCAGAGGCTGGAGGATCAGGAGTTCCAGACCAGCCAGACCCTGCCTCCAAACAACAGAAGAACTGAGATGGAGAATAAAAGCGTGGTGTGTGAACCGCAGCTTCCTGGCTCAGTGGCACCAGGGACTCAAGACCTTGCAAACCTGGGACTCTGGTTTTCCAGTCCCCCTGGATGCTCAGAGCCCAGTTTCTGTTTTCCACCTTCCCACTGTCATCTACCTGGATTTCCTGATTGCGTGGGCTTCTGGGAAGGCATGGAAATGAGGGAAGGTGGGTAGGGGGTGGAAGAGGAAGGGGAGGAGGAGGCAAGTCCTCAGGGAGTTTGTCAGGTTTACGAATGAAGCTGCCACATGTCTGCTGGGGAGTTGCTGGGAACACCGGGACATATATATACCATGAGGGCTGTGGCAGCCCACACACACACAGCATTTTGATGGCTAATAAATTCCAGCTATGCTGGGGACTGAAGAAGAGACTGTGGTCCAGGCTCATCCCTGAGGACAGGGCTTCCTCCCTTTTCCCATCATGGTGCCTTGGGACACGGGTCAAGGTCAGTGGGTCACAGCCCTGGGGCAGCAGGCCTGGAGCACCAGTCAGCCCATGCCTCTGGGCTGCCCCAGGGAGAAGGGGAGCCATACTTTGCTTGGAGACCAGCTTCATGGGCGCAGACCAGAGCACACACATGGGGCCCCACGCTAATAAGCGCGTGTGCTTCATTTAGTGCTTATTTCTTACTTGAAATTCTGAATTTTTTTTTTGAACAAGGGCCTCTTCATTTTCATGCTGCACTGGACCCCATAAGTATGGTTGTCCCTTAGGGATACATAGCGTTCAGCTCCAGAAACCTGTTGATACCAAAGTGCCTGGACGCTCAAGTCCCTTATATAAAATTGTGCAATATTGACACAGGACCCCCCACACCCTCCCACTTGCTTTAAACTCACTCTAAATGACTTACAACTCCTAATTCAATGTAAATCCTATGTAAATGGTGGTTATATTATATTTATAACAGTTTAATAATGGCAAGAAAAAATATCTGCACGTTTAGTACAAAATTTGTTCAGTGCTGGGCTTGAGTGTACAGATGTGGAGCCCACAGATAAGGAAGTGCCGTATATAGAGTGAGGGCTGGGGAAGGGGGACAAGGAGTCTGAAGGTGACAACTTCTCAGGAAGTTGTGAGCATGACTTAGAGAACCCACATTGAACATCTGGTGTGTGGTGGGAGAAGTGCTCCAGGCAGATGGGACAGTTCACTTGGAGGCCAATATGGCTGGAGGACCCCAGACCAAGACCTCCAGCCACAACTTTAGGGAAACTGAGTCTTGGGGCATCAGAGACATGCCACATGCATGTTTTTTGTTTAATTTCATTTGCTTATTGATGCTGTGTAGAAAAATACTGGTTTTAAAAACATTAACATGCTAAAAACAACCTCAAGCGAGCTTACTGCCTCGACTCTGGAGCCAGAGGGCTTGAGATCAGATCCTAACCTTGCTACTTCACGCTGTGTGACCTGGGGCAAGCTACTATGCCTTTCTGAGTCTCATTTCCTTCTGTAGGTTGGAGATAATGGAATTTATCTCCAAGGGTTGCTGTGAGAAGTGAAGGTGTGCCTGTACAGAAAGTTTCTAGAACAATGAATGTGACAGCAGCGCATATGTTTTAGCTATGCCATTTAAAAAATACGGGATGTTTACTCATTGCTTGCTGGATGACAGACGTATGCTTTCATTTAATCCTCATAATAGAACCATATGAGATTCAATACTACCCCAATTTTTTTTCCAGCTGCAAGAACAGAACAGAGAGGGTAAGTAACTTGTGTAAAAAAGCACAGCTAATTGAATAGCAGAGATGGACTTGGAACCCAAGGAGTCTGGCTTTGGACTCTGGACTCAGCACTGTATTCTCTGTTATGCAACTCATGCAGTCTGGGAAAGGATTGGAGATCGTCCCTGGGGAGTGAAGGGATGGCTGAAGTAGGGACAGGTGGAGCTGGAAAGGCTCTTCGGATATCCAAATGGAGACATCCAGTGGGCTGGGTTCACACTCAGTTCCATATAGGACCTGCAGCCTCCTAACCAGAGCCTTAGGTGACAGTACAAACTCCACTTCTGCCCTGCCTGCTCCAGCCCCAGCCCCATATTTGGTTCCATCACTCCTTCTTGTCTGATTTCCTAGTGAGAGGAGTGATAAGGCTGACTTTCACATTTTTCCAAATGAAGTCCTAAATAGGTCAGACCCAAGGACAAGCATGATGACTGTCCAAGGTCACAGCTTCCAGTACTGTCCAAGCTTGGAGAAGCATCACCTTGCCCTGTGTCCTCCCTGTCATGGTTTTATTTCCTTATCACACACTTAAAAAACACTGTGGTTGTACCTGGCACTTTCCATAGAGTATCTCAGAAGAATCGCATGGGGTGCTAACATTGTCCTCATTTTGTAGGTGGGAAGATTGATGTGCAGAGTCCTAACTTTTGCCATGGACGGTGACTGAAAGAAGTGACCCCTGGCTGGCTTCCCCTTCTAACACTGAGAAGCAAACATGGTGATCATGCTATAGGATCTGGCTCCTTCTGCCCAGGAAGCAGGAGCCAGTGGGGTCACAGCTTTGTTCCCTGCAGTGACACTGTCTAGAGTGTCTGGGAGACACTGCCTTCAGCTGATCTCCAGCATCATCAGGAGAGAGGCGCCACGGGCTGATCTGTGCATCCTGACCAGGACTCGGGCTCAGGGCAGGAGGCAGGAATGCGGTAGACAGCCTTGTTCCTTGGTAAGCATTCCCCTTTGGGGAGGAGATTAGGGGTGAGAGTCCTGTGCAGATATTCTGGAGCCTGACTGCACAGGTTCAAGTCCCAGCATCACTACCTACTAGCTGTGTGACCTTCGGGAACTAACTTAATTTCCTTGTGCCTTAGTTTCCCCCATCTGTAAAAGGGGACTAAGAATGAAACCTCTCTCCTAGGATTTTGTGAAGATTGAAGGAGACGTGGTAAGAGATTAAAAAGTGCCAGCCACATAGCAAACAGCTCAATAAGAGCTGCTTTCATTGTTAGGTCTCCAGTTCAGAAAAGTTGCCTTATTTTTTTTTTATTTAAATTTTTATTTTTGAGTCAGGGTCTTGTTATGTAGCACAGGCTAGCCTCAAATTCATGATCTCCTGCCTCAGCCTCCCAAGAGCTGGGATAACAGACAGGCATGCACCACCAGACCCAGCTAGATTTGGCTTCTTGATGTCTTTCATTTAGGCCTCAAACATGCAATTTGTGAAGAGTTTCTGTCAATCCAATCTGCAAAAACACCTCTCCTGAGGACATTCTCTCCCTCTCACCTGCTCAAGCTCCCAACTTCTCTTTTCTGGATGGTCCCATCCACCTTTGTGATTTCCTTGCTCCAACCTTGCTTATTTCTTTCCTGTGGTGACATTTTTCAAAGAAAATCACTTCGTGTGACTCCCTGTTTTAAAGCCCTATGATGCCTTCTTGTCATACTTACAGTTGGATCTGATGTCCCCACCAGGAACCATGACGTCCTCCACACTCTGTTCTACCTGCCTTCCAGCCCTCACCTCCTATCATCTACCCCTTCATCGCTACACCAAACACACCAAGATCTTGGCTGCCCCTGGCCCTTAGCACGTGCCAGTCCTCTGCTAGGACTGCCACTTCTCCATACTCTCACATGGGGTCCTTGCCTTTCTACTCAAGCCTTGGCTTACTTTCGATCTCCTCACAGAGGCCCTCCCTGCTGCCCCATGGCAGGATATGATCTGATTTAGTCTTCAAGAAGACGACCCTTACAGCTTGGTGGAGAAATCATTACTTCCACAGCAGGTTCTTACACTGTTTTCACCATGTCCCACCAGGCACCAGGTTACTTGCGTGAACACACGTGCATTGCAATTCATCTGCTTCTCCACAGGCCTTGTGCTTCGTGCACAAAACCAAGACAAATGTGGCAGCCCGCCAGGAGGTCACAACCCGAGCACAAAGCTTTTTGTGATTTTCTCATGCTAAAAGCCTTTCATGGACCACAGCTTTCTATAAACAGTGAGGTTTATCCAATTCTGGATTTGAGTTCTATCTCTGATACTGGCTGTGAAGACCTTGGGTAAGTTATTTAACCTCTTTGAGCCTCTTTTATCTCCTAGCCCAGCTGTTAGGAGTACCTGTTAGGCCGTAAATATCATTTGCTTTCCACCCTTGTGAGTCCTTTTATCCTTGTTCAAATGCTTTATCATTGTGCATTTTGGAGAGACATGAAGCAGTGATTTACGTGCAGAGCCAGACTCCTTTGTTTTATTAGCTGTGTGATCTCAGGAGGTTGCTTAACATGTCTGTGCCTGGTTTCCACATCTACAAAACAAGAATACCACCTTAGGGGTTGTGGAGGTTAAATGAGCTAACTCAGAGGCTGGATATGATAGTACACTCCTTCAATCCCAGCTATGTAGGAGGAGACATGGGTAGGAGAATCACAGTATGAGGCTGACCCTGAGCAAAAAGAAGGACACCCTTTCTGAAAAACAACCAAAGCCTAAAGGGCTGGGGGACGTGGCTCAAGTGGTAGCCCTCCTTCCTCGCAAGTATGAGGCCCTGAGTTCAAAATCTCAGTACAGCCAAAAAAATTAAAATTTAAAAAGCTACTTCAGGATATGTAGTTAGGCCCGTAGCACATAATAAATGCTTAAAAACTATTAGCTTTCTCTATCAATAATTTTAATCAATTGCAGGCTTATGATGGGCCCAGGCCTGGACAGGAAGATGTGGGAATACAGCTTCAGGGAAGTCATGACCCAGCTGTAACCTGTAGACACCAGTAAAATTACACAGGGTGCACAGGCTCTCGAGGACAGAAGAGATGGGGCACCTGCCCTCCCCCCGGCTGGCTGGGCTTGCTGGAAGGGCCTGGCCTCCTCATGAGGCCACGGGGACTGGGTGGGTCTCTTCATTCAGGCAGTTTTCTGGGTGTCCATGAAGCCAAAAGCCCTGTCCCAGGCCCAGGAGCTGCAGGTGCAAACGTAAGCTTTGGCTCACTGCAGTTCAGGGTGGAGTGACGGGAGACTGTGGCATGAAGCCAAAAGCCCTGTCCCAGGCCCAGGAGCTGCAGGTGCAAACGTAAGCTTTGGCTCACTGCAGTTCAGGGTGGAGTGACGGGAGACTGTGGTTTCCACGTGACCTGTCCTCAGAGGATCACGTGCTGGAAATTTAGTCCCCAGTGTTGTGATGTTAAGAAGTGGTGGGGTCTTTAAGAGGTGGGGCCTAGTGGGAGGTGATTGGGGGTGCTGCCCTTGGAGGAAGTGGGGGTAGTTCTTATGACACCCTGCTTAGGTCTTTATCTGTGATGCTGAACCTCACACATGCCAGGTGAGTGCTTTACCACTGAGTGACCCCCCCAGACCACCTAGTTAGTTCTTAAGAAAGAGTTTTATTTTGCTGTTTGGGGTTTGAACTCAGGGCCTCATGTTTACTAGGCACACACTCTTACTACTTGAGCCACTTCACCAGCCCTTTTTTTGTGATTTTTTTTTTTTTCCAGATAGGGTCTTGCAAACTACTTGCCTGGGCTGTCTTTGAACCACGATCTTCCTGGTTTCGCCCCCTGAGTAGCTAGGATTGCAGTTGTGAGCCAGCAGCATTCGGCTAAGAGAGTTTTTATGAAAGAACAAGACTGGCTTCTCCCTGCTGTCTGGCTTCTGGTCAAATCTCCTTCTCACATGTGTGCCTGTCGTGTTGTTACCTGCTATGATGGGATGCAACCAAGGAGGATCTTTCCAGAGCCTGTGCCCTGTTGTTTGGACTTTGAACCTCCAAACCTGTGAGTTGAATAAACCTCTTTTCTTTCTAACACACCTAGCCTTGGGCATTTCATTATATAATGGAAACTGGACTGATCTAGAAGTATCATTAGTGCACCCTCTGCTCCCTTAGATACAGATGAAGGAACAGAGATCTTGTGTCTTTGAACCCAAGCAAGGGAGATTCTTCAGTTGCAGGCCCAGGGCTGCTGACAATGGCTTCTCACACCACCCCATCTTGGAGATGATACCAATCCCAAGACGTAGAGCCATGAGTTAGAAATGCAAAGGATGCAACAACGTCAGGATTTCCTTCTAGCTGCATGTCCCTGCATCATCTTCTTGTATGTGGGAACCTCCAGCTCTGTGCCGCCAGCATTTGTGGGGTACCATGATGGAGAGGACTGAGGGTACAGTGCACAGCACAGCACAGATGCTCAGCATGTGATCAAGTGTTGTCTTCAGCTGTGTTTCCTGGGACACACGTGACAGATTTACATGGTGGAAGTTTACTGGAAAGGGCCCTTGGGAACAACCCCATGGTAGGCAAGGGGGCAGGACTGGGCAGAGGGAGGAGTGGGATGCAATGTGGTTGTGACAGGGGACTCAGCCAGTCTCATGGTGACCATGCACCTGAGGTGGCACTTGGAGATGTCTTGAATGATGGCAAGGGGATTGGGCCTGGCCATTGTGTGGGGGCTCTGGGAAGTTGTTGGGACCTAAGCTGAGCTGATTCTCTTGTGCCAAGGGCAACTCCCAGCTGTGTTAGCAGCACAGTTCCATCAGGATGAGGATAGTGGTACCCCAGCACCTGCCACCATGCCAAGCATGCTGAGGGACCCGTCTTTGCTCTGCCTCTTACTAGCTGAGAAAGCTTGGGGAAATCGGCCTCCTGGAGCCTCAGTTTCCCCATCTGTAAAATGGAAATAAGGCAAAGAAGGGCTTCACAGGATAAGGGCCAAATGAGGGCAATGATGGAGGCTGTAGCTGGGGGCTTGGCAGAGCTACGACATGTGATTTTTATTGTACCTGTGATAGTGCAGAGAATCACATGGAATGCAAACTGCAGTGTGTGTGTGTGTGTGTGTGTGTGTGTGTTTGTTGGGAGTGGGGAGCTAGGGGTTGGAAGGATGAGTCTGGGAAGGCTTCTCACAGTTGCAGATAGGTGAGCTTTGAGGAAACCGTATTTATTACCTGGCTGCACAGGCTAAGGATGGGCTAAGGATGGACAGAGTGCACAGGAGGTGTCACTAGCAGCCCAGGGCTTACAGAATGCTAGGCAGCTCTTGTGTTTTTGGGTCATGGCAGAAGACCCTCCTCCCTCTCACATCCTCCTTCTGCCCAGAAGCCTGTGCCCTGGAAGCTTTCTGCTTTTCAAACTGCCTCCAGTTCCTCACTTTGCTCACACCATGTTTCACCTGCTGGAATGCAGGAACCAAAGCCCCTGGAAGGAAAAACAAGACCCCCAGCCACCATGGGGCAAACAAACCTGGCTAGACCCAGAGTGTCCCAAGGGCAGCAACAACACAGAAAGCCTGCAGGGTGACGAGTCCCACTGAGGCACAAAGAGCTGGGCAGGTGAATGACACCAGGGACAAGCACCCAGGAAAGCTTGCCTAGTTGCTTCTTCCAAAAGGGCCTGCCAACCCCATGGTGAGGGGGTCACCAGTTGGCATGGGGGAGGGGAGCTTGAGGTCATCTCTGAGCCCTTTGCTTTTATTTTGAAAAAACACTTTATATTTTAAAGCAGTTTTAGGTCATGGCAAAACCAAGCAGAAGATACAGAGATGTCCCATTAGACTCCAGTCCCCTTCCCCACTCCCACAGCCTCTCGACATAGTGGTACATTGGTCATAATTGATGACCAATTCAGATCACCAATTCATCATGATCTGCTGGAGTCCATCACTTTTTTGTTCAAGTTTGACAGTTCAGCCTTTGAGAGCTCTGTCGTGCCCTGGATTCCCCAGAAAGGACATGCATGGGGATTATGAGAGGAAAGTGATTCATTTGCTAACCAATTGGTTTATTTGACAAACACTGATTGAGCATCTTGTACTTGTTAGGTGTGGCCCTAGTCACTGGCTCATAGAGTGACAGTGTTGGAATGAAACATTAAAAACCCCAGCATATGCTGTTAGAAGTCAGGTTCATGCACTCTGGGGACTGGTAGAGACCACAGAAGTATGACAGGGGCTTCCTGGGGAGTATCAGATGCCCTATCTTCCTCTGGGTGCTGGTTACCCAGGTGTGTTCTGTTGGTGGAATTTCACTGAGTTGTATGCCTATGGTGTGTATTTCTCTCTATATAGCTGCATTTTCAAATAAGGTTAATTTTTTTTGGGGGGGCGGGTGGATTGGGGTTTGAAGTCAGGGCTTCACGCCTTGTAAAGCAGGTGCTCTACCGCTTGAGCCACACCTCCAGCCCATTTTGCTCTGGCTATTTTGGAGATGGGGTCTCAAGAACTATTTACCCGGGATGGTAAATAGCCCAAGTAGCTAGGATTGCACGTGTGAGCCACCAGCACCTGGCTCAAATAAGTTTAAAAAATTTCAAAGCTCTAGCTACTAAGAATGTGGTACTGTCCTTTCTCATGCTTAATTAAAAACACATACACACGCTACTCTGGCTGTGTGGTGATTCGTGCCTATAATCCCAGCTACTAGGAGGTGGAGATTGAAAAATAGTTTGGAGCCAGCCTGGGCAAAAAGTTAGTGAGATTCCCATCTTAACAAGTAAACTGGCATGGTGGCCCAGAACCCATAATCTGAGCTACCAGGGAGGCCTTAGGTAGAGTGCCCTGCCAGGCAAAAGCATGACACCCTATCTGAAAAACAACTAAAGCAAAAGAGGCTGGAAGTATGGTTCAGGGAGTAGAGTGCCTGCCTAGCAAGCATGAGGGTCATAGTTCTAAACCCTAGTGCTGCTTGCTAGAGAGAGAGAGGGAAAGAGAGAGAATAAGAAAGTTCAAGGAATTTGCATTTCTGTCATGATTGACTACTTTGATAAGTTTTTGAAATCTCATTTTCAAAAGCCTTTTTTCTCTCTGTACTCCCTGCTGCATGTTCTTGTCCAAAGCATGTGCTTAGTCTGGGCTCTGAATCCAATCTTGCTGGTCAATAAACCCCAGTCTTTATGGAACTGAAATTGTAAGGAAGGAAAACAGCCATCAGCAAGCAAGCACCCAGAAACAAGGGCACAGCAGACAGCAGCGCACACCAGGGACAGGATAAATGGGGCAGTGGAACACAGAGCTGGTGTGTGTGTAGTGGGGGGTGGATAGGAAGGGACGGTTCCCCAGGGAAGTGACATTTACAGAGTCCTAAGTGGTGAGAAGAAGCGACCTAGGAAAAGAGCTTTGTAGACTGCAGGCATGCAAGGGTTAGGGACTGAAGGGTTTCCTAGAGTAAAAAGAAAAGGTTGGGGCAGCTGGAGTTCAAGAGGGGTGGGTAGAGGTGGAAACAAAGCTGGAGAAGTGAGTGAGGGACAGATCGGGCACAGCAGTTGTTTTCACACAGTTGCATCTTACAACCACCTGGAGCTTCTGCAAAACCCCAGTGCCCAGAACCCAGCACGACAGGATGGAGCCCAGACATGAGCTTGTGTTAAAACCCCAGGGAATTAAATGTGCCCTCAGCAGGGAGAACCTAGAGTTCCTTAAGATTTATGTGCATCCAAATTCCTGGCGGAGCTCGTGATGATGCAGATTCTGATCCGGTGGATGGCCTTCATTGGTGGCTGTGCCTCTGACAGGCTCCCAGGGGAGGCTGATGTTCCTGGTCCAAGGACCACACTTTGAGTAACAAGGTTTTAGGCTGCGATAAGGAGGCTTATTTTTTACAGGCCCATGGGCAGCCTCTGGAGAATATTAAACAGAAGGATAGCACGACCTTAAGGATGTTTTCATAAGATTACTTAGGCTACAATGTAGAAAATGGATTGTAGAGAGAAAAGAGTAGACATCAGAAGATAAATGGTGAGAAATAAAAAAGGAAGACAGAGCCACTTCCCCACTTTCCCTGTTGCCTGCAGCCCTAGGGATTCTGGGTATCAGGCAGGAGGGGAGATTAGAACAGCACAGTGTATAAAGCCTTGATCTAGAACCCTGCCCGTGCCATCCCTCTGGATGCTCAGAGCCTGCCATGAAGAAGAGCTCAACCAGGGAAGGGTTCTCAAGCCCACGTCAATCTCTCAGCCACAGCCATCCTTGAGGTCACAAAGGAGGTGCGGATAAGGAGACTGTAGCCCCCCAGAAGAATATGCAGTTGTTAACTGTGAGAAAATGATCATTAACTTCCCAGCGCTTTGTTGCTAGCTAATAGTGCTCTCTTGGGTGAGAGGATCCAGGCTGCGTGCCAAGACGAATGAATGAAGTATGGTTTTCATTTGGAGGCCAGGTACTGCCAGATGGCTAATTCCCCCAGCCCTTGGGTAGTGCCTTCAAACCAATCCCCATAGCCTTGAGACAAAAAGTCATGAGTCAGAGAAGCAAAGCAAACTGTGAAGTCTTCAAGGAATGAGGGAGGGACCCTGGCTGGGTGGGTTGAGGCCCCACCCTGCCTGTACATTCTCAGCAACCCATTGGGGCTGGTGGATAGCACCTTCCTCCCAGCACTGCACAGAGAAATGGATGCCTTTGGGGTTTCCTCATCTGTTCCTCCACTGGTTTGCTAAGCTCCAGTGTTAATTACTCAACCTTTGAAGAATCTACATTTTAAGTTGACTGGGAATTCATTGGTCCAGGAGAGAGAGAGGAGAAAGGGAGAGAGAGAGGAAGGAACAGGGAGGGGGAGGGAGGGACAGGAAGAGGAAGGAAGGAGGGAGGGAGAAGGAGATGGAGGGAGGGAGAGGGAAAGAGGGAGGAAGAGACAGAGAAAAAGGAAGAAAAGAAAAAGAAGAAGAAGGAGGAGGAGGAAGGGAGAGGGAGTAAGGAAGGAAGGGAGGAGGAAATTTTTACAAGATAAAATGACCCAGAGTCACCCAAATTCTTGAGTCTTTAAAACCCCATTTGAATATGATCCCCACATAAGTGAGTTGTTCTTCTTTGTCTATCAATGAGAGAGTAAAGGTTCCAAGATCCCAAATGGCTGGTCCTTGTGGAGAACATGGTTTCATTGTCTCTTGCAACATTTAGGGGAGATGGATAATCATAGCTAACATCTAACAACTGTAACAGTTTGTGCAAAAATAGGGACTTTGGTTTCTCCCAAAAAGTCAGAAGACCTGGCAGCAATGGGCCTCTTTCCTATAATAGACCATGTAACTTCCTCTTTGCCATAGCCCCTATCCAGTCCCTTCTCTCCTATGCACCCCTCCTGGTGTCTCTGGGCACCTGAGGTTATGATCCACTGTTTGCCCATGAGGTCCATGGTTCACAAGTTGGGAACAAAAGACAAGCTCTTTATCTGAGATGTAAAAAGGCAGTTTGGAAGCAGTTCAGATCAAAAGGCCTGAGTCATAGCTCAAAAGAAGAATCTACAAAGTGAGAAATAAGCATAGAAATAGCCCCAGCTTTCCATCTGGAGTTCTTTGATATTAATGGTCTCCGGTTCTCAGAGTGGGTGAGTTGCATACTTTCAGGTTTTGATCTCTTGAAGCAAAAGAACTCCAAGTCCCCTGAGAAATGTTATCCAAGGAGAGATACACCATTTTATCCTCTGTGTGTGCGCGCGCGGGTGCAACTCTCTCCCCATGTCTCCAAAAGCTCATGAAAAGCAATGTGGCAATATAAATCAAAGGCCTTTAAAATATGGCTGTCTTCAAGGAGGGGCGAGGCTAGAATGAACCATGTGATACTGCTTTCAAAATGGAGATATCAGTTGAAGGCATGTTGTGCTTAAGCTAAACACGGTTGGGTAAATGTAGAACTAATTATTAATATGTCCCTATGAACAGGTTAGTATGTGCACATCTATTCTTAAACTGTGTCCCAACAGTAGCCAGGTGGCAATGAGCACACCCAACACCCAGATCTTGGTGTCTAACACCCTTCTCCAGCTGAAGGAACCAGGATCCTTGGAGAAATGACTGCTAGGACCTATGCAGAGAATAGACAAGGTGAGCCTGGAGTGTCTCGCAGTGTCAGAAAGGTAGGAAGTGTTTAAAACACAAACAGATGGAGGTACATCACAGTGACCTGGGAGCCAACTGAAAGAGCTCCCAACACCAAATTCGCCCAATTTGATACAACAGAGTAAGTAGCATAGTAACAGACTATAACCCAAAGTATAAAAGAACTATGCAGCCATGCTCATATAAATAAGTAAGTGGAGGACAAGAGACAAATGTGTAGAATTCCCAGTAATTTTTGTCAGTACAGCTGCCTCAAGGAGGCAGCCTAATTCCAGACTACAGTGTGGGCTGGGCATAATGACTACCTTCCAAAGAGCGCAGTGGGAAAGGGAGAGAAAAGAGAGTAACTCCACAGTGAGTAACCTCACAGGTGGTGGTCAAGGTTAACACCATCAGTGATGATGTCATGTCGAAATGATGTCATCACTCAAAATGATGAGGACATTTCGCCATTGTGGTCATCCCCTTCTAATCCCGAAACTCCTTGTGTACGCACAAGAAAGTGCAGCTAAAGACACATTGAGTGACAGTCTACAGAATCACTGTTCAGTACTTCTCAAAAATGTCAAGGTCATCATCATAAACAAGGAACATCTGAGAAACTGTCACAGCCTAGAGGAGCCTAAACAAAACATGGAATTCTGGACCAGAAAGAGATGTCAGGTAAACAGTAAGCACATCAGAAAAAAGGGCCCACTTTCCTCCATACTGATTGTCCCTGCTAGGTCATTATTAGAACAGATGTGTCATATTAATATGAGATCTTAACAACAGGAAATGATGGGGACAGGTACTCTCTGTATCATCTTTGCAGGTTTTTCTGTAAATCTAAACCTATTATTTAAAGATGTAATTTTTTGACTCAGTCATTTCAGTTCTAGAAGTTTGATCATAAGGAAATTATTATGAATGCATGCAAGAATTTAATTACAATGACATATACTTGTGTATCTATTGTTTTTAATTGGAAGCAGATTAAGCACTCAGTAACTAGGGTTAGCTAAATAAATAAATTATGGTATGTCATACAATGAAATGCTATCATTAAAAAGTGAAGCGAAATATTTCTTGATGTAGAAAGGATGATCATCATGTTTTAGTAAGTGAAAAAGTAAATTACCAAAAATGTATAGTCTAACTCCATTTAGTTAAAAATAAGGGATAACTACATAAAGTAGAAAATGTAAATATACCTGATAGGGGTTATTTTTGAACTAAGAGAATATAAGGATACGTATTACTGGTTACTGAAAACTTTCTTATTTTCTAAGCTTTCTATAATGAAGAATGATTGCTTCTGTAGTAACAAAGAATATACATAGATGGATAGATAGATCCATCTATCACCTGTGACTCAAAGAGGCACCAAGAAGATCCTTTGAAAGTGTTTTGAGAATCTCAATTTTATAACAGGACATTAGTTACTCAGACACAGTAGTAGTGTCATAAGCAAAGGGAGAAGAAGGGTTAATTCTTGAATATCTTCACTTAAGAGGAGAGAGAAAGAAAGAAAAGCTATTTCAGAGAGCCTGGAGACCTTGAACTATCCCTAGGATGAGCACACATCCCAGCAAGCCTGGCCTTTCCTTTCCAGAGAATGGCTCAGGAGTGTCTTCAGCGATAACAGCAGCAGCCACAGACCTCTGAGCTGCTTCTTTGCAGCTCTTATCACAACTGTAATTGATTAATTTTTTTGTGCACAGTTGGGAGTCTGGTGAGGAAGAGGTTTAATTTTGTTTTCTGCAAGACAGATGGTTGATATGCAGGTCTGGAAGAACTGTGAGTGCAGAAGACAAATTTACAGAAAGAAACCAAGATGTAAACTCATGCAAAGCCATCAAGGAAAACTGCTCTAATGGTGTGAGGGAGAGTGATACAGAACCCTAAAAGGAGTCACACAGAGGTTAGAAGGAGACAAGGCCAGGAGCAGGATCGCTGAGAGGGAACCGGCAATTGTGGAGTGGTAGATACTGGGGGACTTCTGACCTTGCTGCCTGGGGGAAGACTTGAACCTGAATCTAAAGATGTCTGTTTTAGTTTGAGCTGATGCACCTCATGCAAAATTTTTTTCCTCCTTCGAAGCGGTAGGGCATGGTAGTTAAAGGTGATGGCCCTGACTCAAATCTTGGCTCCCCCAATTAATTCCTGACTGTAACCCAGAAGGGTTGCTTAACCTCTCTCAGCATCAGTTCCCATTTGTCCCATTTGTAAGGTGGAGATCCTAATGCTTGCTTCTTAGAGTTGTGTTAGGATTCAGTGAGTTAACGTGTGAAAAATCTAGACTATTCTTCCCTCACATGCATGCGGGGAAGAGAGGTGTACCATTGCAGTCTTTAACGAGGTAGGCTTTCTCAGCTACATAGCTAGTCTATAAATCATAAAATCACTCAGAAACGTCCATTGTTTTTATCACTCACACCTGACAGAATCAGCAGCCTGGGTGGAAATTGCTTCATCTCTGGCAGCTGGGACCCCTCAGCGTCAGGAGTTACGGGTTAGGAATCCATTTGGAGTTTCTGCCAGTCCCAGCAGGCACAATGGGGCCCTTGGCAGAGTGAAGGCTCATTTTGAATCTAACATCGAGTGTGACATTTCCTCTCCTCTGGGGAGCACTTCTGGGCTCCTGTTCAGGCTACAAGTCTGACTGGACTCACTTGAAAGCTGGACTATTTGGACTCCAGGCAGAGACCTAGAGACTCAGGAAGAAATCTGACCTTCTGCTGAACTGGCAGATGGATGAGGTCTAAAATTTGTCCTCTGAGAAGCCACAACTCTGCTGCAAACCACTAGGGCACACCCTGCATGCACATGTGCATATCAGAGACCATGCCTGCCTAGCAACACCTTATCTTCAGTGCTTGGCATTCAGTAGGTTGAATGAATGGATGGCTGAATGAATGAGTGAAGTCTAAGTCTTTAAAGGCCTTTTGCACCTAGCATCATATTTAATTATTATACTAGTTCTATGACACATGGAGGGCAAGAATCATTTTCCCAGCTGGGTGCAGGTGGCTCATGCCTGTAATCCTTAGCTAATCAGGAAGCAGAGATCAGGAGGATCCTGGTTTGAAGCCAGCTGGGGCAAAAAGTTTGGGGAAAAAAATCCCATCACAAAAATGGGCTGGTGGAGTAGCTCAAGGTGTAGGCCCTGAGTTCAAGCACCCATACCACACACACACACACACACACACACACACACACATACACACAAGAATCATTTTTCTAATGTTGCCAGATGAATTGTCACTGTGTTCTCATAACTGCCAAGATCCCCGGTCTCACTCCTTCCAGACCCCCCATTGTTCTGTCTACCATAGCATGCTGCTTCCAAAATATTCTTTGTTTGTTTAGCCAGGAGTTAAGGACAATATGGTTTCCTCATTATCTCTTCTGCTTACACTTTTTGGAGTGTGTAAGCTACTTGACCCCCTTGCCAAGAGTCCTCTGGCTAGAAAGACAATTATCTCCTCCAGTGCCCTGGAACTCGGACCTTCTGCCTGATGGAGCAGACACACTTTTCCCTTGGCCTGTGGGCAGCATTAATGAACTGCACTGGGAGCCCCCGGGCTTTGGCACAGGCGGCTCTGTGGCCAGCAGGGCCAGTGTCTGTGTCCCTTCCTGCTGACTGATCCGGGGATTTCTCATTCCCAAGCCAAGGAGAGGCTGGCCCGGCTGCCTAGAGGGGAGGCTTTCTGCTGCCTTCTGCTAAGATAAGAGTTTGCAGATAAGCAAAAGGAAGCCTGCACCAGGTTTGTGGGAAGAAGCCATCTTTTCAGAAGCAGCAAATGTTCTCAGAAGGGAGATAAGGCAAGAGGAAAACAGTTTTCTATGAAAACACATTCTGAAGAGGCTGGAGGAAGAAGATGAATGGGAACCTGGGGCACAAGGATTGGGAAGAGAAAACAGCTGCTGTGTTGGTTTGGAAGAATCAAAGTTTTTTATTTTGGTTGTTTGTTCTTGTTTTTCCCTGCCCATGATCTTTCCAGTATGGACTCCAGAGCCAGATGCAGAGCGTTGGAGAGCTGTCTTCCCCTGACTAACTCTCCCTGGCACTTTCTGTGAGCACTAAAACACATCTGCTGGCTGATGCTGGGCAGAGAGTTTTGCCTCTTTGGTCCTCAGCTTTCTCAAGCTGAAACTGACATGGAACTGGATCAGAGCAACAATCCCACCTCCACTGCAGAGGATTTCCCTGTCAGCTGTAGAGAGCATCACAGCATCGTATTACTCATATCAGGTGGAGGTGTGCAAGTGATGTACTTTTTGTTGTTGGTGTTTGAGACAGGGTCTCGCCAAGTAGCCCAGGCTGGCCTGGAACTCACAGTCCCCCTGCCCAGTTCAGCTTCCTGGTGCTGGAATCATCGACATGGGCCACTAGGCCTGGCCAAAGGTGATACACTTCTTATCTTTATTAATGAGCCTTCGCTATTCTATTCTTCTTCGCTTCTATTCTCACTCAGTTGTATTCTGATACACTTGCCTGAACGGGAGGGAAAGTTATTGTTATGCATTTTACAGAGGAGGAAGCAAAGAACCCTGAGAGTTCAGTCAGTAGTTTGTTCAAAGACTCACAGCCGCCAGGCACAGAGGCAATATTCAAATGCAGGTGGTGTGGCTCCAAAGTCCATGCTTTTACCTGGCTGTCAGGTACAGCTGCTTAAGAGAGCCAAAGGCTGGGCATTAGAGGTGGAGGACCCTTAGTGGTATAGTCTAGTCCTATCATTTGATAAAGAAACGGAGCCCCCCCAAAGGACATGATTATTTCAGGGCTCAGAGTAAGACAGGGGCAGAGCTGAGATTATAGCCAAGATTCTAGCTCTTCCAAAAGAAAAGGTATAAAATACATCCTTTACAGGCCCACGATTTTTAAATCCAAGGAACAAGGACTGCTTGACTTAGGAGAGGACCATATCCAAGTGGGCAAGGTCTGAATGACCACGTCTACACAAGCAATCATCCAAATGTTCCAAGAACATCTGGTGTTTGGTGTGGCATGGGCTCAGCATCCAAACAACTGAGTCAACACCATGGACTTGGCTCTCAGGTCTTTGTATCAAGCCCTTGGTTGGTTTCCTTTTGAGCCTGCAAGTCTTTGTGTCTTCTCTTTCCTGTTCCCTGTTCTACCTGGACCGAATTTAGGCTCTTTTTCCTAATTCATTTCAGTTTTTTTTCATGATTATTTTTCAGTTCATTCCGCCTTAGATTTTACTCAAATTTCTTAGGACTGATTCAAAGGAAAAAGCATTTTGTTAAAATAGCTGCGTTGCTTTTAAACAATTTGTCCTCCTACTCACTTTTTCTTTTTGGAAGACAGAAACTGAATATAGATTTGTGGGAGAGATAAAGAGGGAACCGGAGAAGAGCAATATAGAAGGGAGAAGGGGAGAGGAGAGAGAGGCTGGGGAGGAGGAGTGGGAAGGGAGGGAGGGCAGGACTGAAGGGAATTTGAGCTCCAGGGATGATGGAGGCAAAGGACCAGAAGAACCTCCCATTTCTGGTTGTCTACAGGCTGTGACAGAAGACCAGGCTGTCTTAATGTCAAAAAAGAATCAATACCTGAGTCCCTGCTGATCCACTGTTCCTAATCACATAGTTTAATTTAACAAAGGGAAAATAAGCTCCTTTCTGGCTCCCTAAAAGGAGCCTAGGAAGTTAGTAGCCTGTTCCAGAAGGATTGGGCACAGACTACACTCAACACAGGGATTCCTGATGATGACTGTTTCTGGTCCTTGACTCCCCAAGGGAAGGGAAACAACTGGAAAACGGAGCTGTTTGGCACAACGGGACAGAACATGCATATTCAAAGACTTCCCTTCCAGCTAAACTTAGCTGCCACCTTGCTCATCCTGAATGCCTTCCTCTGCCTCGTGGGCTGGTTATCTGTTCCACCTGTGCCCAGAAGCCCATCTCCTCTGTCGCCCCCATGTCCTTACGTTGTCAGTAATTCCCCCTTATTTGCCTCAGTCTTTCTCTTCACTGGCTCATCCTAAAACAAGTTTGTTTCATTCTGCGTCCTTTCAAAGTCACATCCTCCTTAGCCCTTCCCCCACCCCCACACCGCCTTCTCCCCTTCCATTCACTCCATTCACTCCCGGATATTGACAGCTAACAGTAGGCTGGCTTTACCATTGCCTTGTAGAATACACTTCACATGGACCGATCCATTTCAGCTTTATCTCAATCACATGAAGTTGTACTTTCATTGTCGCTCTCTTTTTCTAGCAGATGAAGAAACTGAGGCACAGAGGCATTAAGTAACTTTTTTCAAGTCACACGGTCAGTAGGTGATGGAAGCAGGCCATTAACCCAGGACAGTTTGATGACTTATACTATACTCCTAACCGTCAAGTCATAATAACTCAATTCCATCATCTGCCTTTTGCCAACACAATTTTTCTAAGGAGGATGCTGAAATGACCTTTCATTGAGGCCCAGGTTCTTCTACTGCCTCCTGCTTTCTTCCCCCAAAGGATATTTTCTCCACTTTCGATTTGTAGACTTAAGTCTGCGGTTGGGTATTCAAGTCAACCAACAGCAGATCAAAAACATTCAGAAAAAACTGTGTCTGTACTGAACATGTGCAGACATTTTTCTTGTCACCATTCTCCAAACAATACATTAAACAACTATTTCCATAGCATTTCCATTATATTAGGTATTGTAAGTAATCTTGAAATGATTTAAGATATATGGGCAGATTGCATAGGTTACGTGAAAATACTATACATTTTATATGACGGACTTGTATTAGTACATTTTGGTATTGCAAGGGGTCCTGGAACAAATCCCCCATGGGTCCCAGGAGTGACTGCATATGAGTTGTACGCAAATGACAAGACAAAATAATGTCACTCGAACATTTTCTGAAGTATGTGGTCTACAAGTGCATTGTAACATGGCAGTTTCCAGAAGTATGGTTGAGATGTAGGCAAGGGGCACAGGATGTACAGACCTCCCACTCACCCAGGTATTCTGGATCAACACATCACACAACAACAACAACACAGCTATTGAGTGCTAACTGCATGTCAAAACAGTTAGGAACCCTCCATGAGGTATATGTAACCTCATTTCATGTCCACAGTAGCCTTATAAGGGAGGGACAATTGTTTCCTCTACTTGTGGATAAAGGAGTACCAGGAAAGTCTCATGCTCCTGAGTGGTAAAACTAGGACTCAATCCATACTTCTGTCTTGCTCCTGAGTCTGCCCACCACTACTTTGGGGATTTTCCCATCAGCCCCCATTTGAGATGCCATATTTTATTATATAACATGTCATTCTCTTAGGAAGGGAGATATTGGCGTCTGATCTTGGTATCAAGGGAAGTTGCACATCTTTCTAAATTCTAAATTCTATTTATTTTAGTTGCTATTTATTGAATGCTTGGTAAGTGCTGGGTTGTGATAAATATTCTGCCTGTATTATTTCATTTTACTTTCAAAATAACCCCATGAATATCATTATTATCCCCATTGCAGGTGAAGAAACTCAAAACTCCAAGACATTAAGTAACCCATTTTACAGAGAAGGAAACTGAGCACAGAGAAATTAAGTAGTTGAATAAGGGCCTACGGTTTACATGTAATGGAATCAGACAGTCTGCAAGTCCAGGTGTGCCAGCTCCATAGCCTGAGTCCCTGTGCTAGGAGCATCATGGAGCAGCCTGTGTTGACTCACACCAAGTGACTCCCAGAGCGAGCTGTGTTGATAGCTGCAAGGGAGACAGAGACCCAGGTGTGAAGGGCTCCCTGCAAGTGCACACCCTCCCCCATTGTGTCAGAGGCTCCAGCCCAGGTTCACCAGACCCCTTGGAACTGCCGGCTCCTCTCTTGTCAAATGGAACCAGCTTTGCAGATTTCAGTTTCCACCCTGCCAACTTGAAAGTTTTAGCATTTCAGCTGTTTCAGAATTATAAAAGCCTACAAAATGCTAAGGTGCTTTTTTTAGAGTTTAAAAAAAATGTGTCTTTTCCCCACCATCACATAACAATCTGAAGGGATTTTTTTGCAGATTCCTGCCAAATGTGTATTTTTAAAGATTGCATTTGGCCAAAGACCAGAAGTGGAAAATCTGAGAGGAACACTGAGGAAGTTCTAAGGTGCATTCACAGAGGAGGAGAGGGGAGGCTCTTCCTGTAGAGCTGGGTTGGCTGTAGTGGGGGAACTGTGTATTTAAGGCTTCCTCACTACATTTGTGGACAAAGTATTTCCTGAAGACTTCAACACTTCATCTGGTTAGGTGGCCACCCAGCTGGTGGGCTCTATGAAGACCACCATCACTGCATGAAAAGCTCCCAGCTGGGCAACTATGACCAAGAGCCAACCAGCCCTTGGTGGACAAAGTCACCAAAGGCATGGATCAAGTGCCAGAGACCAGTTCTCACTAATTGTGTGTGTGTGTGTGTGTGTGTGTGTCACAGACTCTCCTCCAGCGTGAATCAGCTCAATCATCATTTTGTGGTGTTTCGGCTTCAGATTGCAAACATCCACCAACAAATAAGAGCCTTGCTTTCTAACGAGCTGGGGATGTGTGGAAAATAGAATCACTCACAGAAGTAGTGAGCCACAGATGTTCCAGGGAGCACAGGCAGTATGTGTGGTCATGAGACAGGATGCAGAATCTTGCTGTGGAAGTGTTTGCCTAGGGAGCCCAGAAGATAAAGTGATGACCATAGCTGGGACAGAGTCTGGTTTCTTTGCCCAAAGACCTGGCCTTCTGGATAGTTGCATGACACTTCATTTGAGAAGTGGTCCAGGACACTGTGTTTAACTTTGAATAAGGGCCATGAAATTCTTCTCTTCCAAAGCAAGGTGAAAGAGATGCTTCTAAGGAATCAGAAAGACCTGGGTTCAAATCTAAGCTCCAACACTTACTGAGTGCCATTGACATGTCACTTAACTTGGGACAATAATAGGACTCACTTGTTGGGTTGCCATGAGGATTAAAAGAAACAGTACACAAAAAAAAGCTGTCTGCATAATGCATTCCTAGAAAATGTTCAAATAATAGCCACTGTCATCATTGTTAGCATCACCACCACCATTCTAGCCCTGTAGTCACAGCAAAGTTATGCCAGCTCTACTAAATTGCATTTTTCTCTTTCTGTAATGGGAATAATTATGCCTACCTCACAGAGTTGAGATCCTACTTCTTAAGGTCTGGGGCCTAACACATGGTAAGCCCTCAAAAGCTGTGAATTCATTTCCCCTCTCCCCTTATAAGCCCTCAACCTCCTTGAAAACGCTGCTGAATTTAACTATCAGGAAGAAATGTTTGCAGTGTTATGCAGATTTCCTGAGGCCCTGTAAACCAAGAGGCACAATGACCTGTTCCCAAGGAGATGATGCTGTGGTAGGGAGGAAGACAAGGTACTGTTGTGGTGCCATAGGGACCATGAAGCTTGGAGCATCTCAGAACCATTACTTAAGGTTAAAAAGTTGGTTTCCAACCCAGGTCATTTTGATTCCAGAGTCTACACTTCTAACCATGACTGTTTCCTGTCATGAGAATCAGAGTCAAACCAAGTTTCCAGTTTCTCTTTTCAGTTTTCTGTTGAAAGACGGAGAGAGAGAGTGAGAGAGAGAGAGAATGAGAGGAGAGAAAGCTGGCCTTTGAACTGTGTGCAGGGGCAAGCAAACATGGCAGCCATGTTGTCCTGGGGAGCTCGAGAGCTCACTCAATTCTTCCTGGACAAGAAAGAGCCTACCTGGAGATGGGGCTCCCTGTGAGGACCTTATACAGAAGTACACCTCCTTTAGAACAAGAAGCAAGGCTTGCCCTGGCCATTGTTCAATGTGAATATCAGCATTCCTGTCACATTGGGACTCTCAGCCATGGCATCCTTGGAAGGAACCCCACACAGTGGTGAAGAACAGAGGTCTTAGAGCCAGGAAGCACTGAAAAAAATCCAAGCTATGTCCCCTACCTGAGGTGATCTTGAACAAGTGATTTAATGTTTCTGGGCCTCAGTTTCTACTTCTTTAGAATGAAGGCAGTAATAGTATCAATCTCTTACATAAATGCAAGAGTGAAATGGGACATGGGCTTAAGGTTCTAGCTCGATTCCCGGGAAGTACTCAGCAAATGGCACTGCTATTGTTTTTATCATTCCCAGAACAAGGCCCAGTGCAAGGCTTGTAGCAAGAGGCATTGTTCAAGGTGAATGTCACAGTTCGTGTCATGGTGGTGGCCACAGAGGATGCTAAGGCTAACTGAAACTTAGGGCTCATCTTTCCATTTCCAACCTAAAATGGGGGATCGCCGTTCAAAGCAAAAATCTTTGATTTTTGTATGTGTGTGTCCTTTGTTTTAATAATTAAGACATTTGCCTGATAATCTCCCATAAACTACAACTTTTAGGATAATAATCTGTCAGTGTCTATTAACATTATACACTCACATCCTAATTGATCATAAATCTCATTTCTGGTAGTCTAGCCAGAAAAAAGCACCACTATACAAGCACACATGTATAAAAAAGAAATCAACAATAATAACAACACAGTAACTAGAAATTAAGTGAATCCCAGTGGCAAGGAAATGATGGAATGAGTTGAAGGGACTCCATTCAGTACAGCAGTATATAACACTACTGCAAAGACTAAATTGGATCTGTAGTTATCTATTGACCTGGAAGGATATCCATGATGTATTAAGAGAGAAAAGCAAGTAGCACACTACTATAATATCTACAGTGCGATTCAATTTTTAAGAGCAAAAAATACTGCTTGCATGTATTTGCATGCGTGTTTTAAGGTGACAAACACCTAACAGAAACAAGTTAATGGAGGAAAGGTATATTTAAACTTATAGTTGCAAAAGTCTCAATCTATGACAGCTCCATTGCTTTGGGCCTGAGGTGAGGCAGAGCAGCTTGAGAACAGAAACATGGAGCAGAGGAGGCTGCTCACTTCACAGTGACCAAGAAGTAGTGAGAACAGAGAGTGAGTGTGCTGGCAGGCTCTTCCTTCTGCTTTTTGTTCCTCCTGAATCCTCAGCCTATGGGATGGATCCTTCCCCTGCATTTGATGCTCCATGTGCCAATCATCTTTGGAAACACCAGCAAAGACACCTAGAAGTGTGCTTTGTTGATCTCCTAGGTGTCTCCCAATCCAGTCAAGTTGACAACCAAGATTAACCAATACATGAGGGTACCAGGATTGTGGGGGAAGCACATCTTACAAGTGATCACTTTGGAGTGGGGGATGAGGGTGAAGCATGGCGGGAATAGAGAAGGGTATATTATTACTTTTTTTTCTATTGTTGGATAGTTTCAATGGTTACTCTTACAGTCTTTGAACAGGGGACTTAAAAACAGTTGGTGTTTGTGAATCTAAAAAATAACTGCAGTTCTTTGTTACCTCCGGCCCTGAGGCGAGCGACTTCCTTGGCCACCCAACGTAATGTGCCGCCTCACCCAAGTCCAAAAGCAATGGTCTAACCAATGGCTGACTAAAACATCCAAAATGTGCTGGAGACTGAACGCAGGGACTTACACATGCTAGGTGAGGATCTCAGAACTTTTAAAATATGGATTTAATGTCATTATAAGTAAAAGACTGAGCAGTGAGAGAAAGATGCCAGACACCAGAAATAAAAAAGTCTTTGAAAATATTATTTAGTTCATCTATCTACTGACCACACTATCATTTGCTTCCATAACAAAGCATTCATTGCCTTTTTCCAGACAGTGTCTAATGTATATCTCACTCTACCCTAGTTTCTTGAAGAAATTATTTTGGTAGATAACACAAGCAAATTTGATCATTTAAAAGGAAAACTAGACTATCACCTGAAAATTTTGGGAGGAAGATTAAGTTAATAAGAAATTTTTAAAAAGGGAAAGAAGCTGATTTGAGAAGGCTGGTTGAAGCACCTCATGCTTCAGGGGACATTTTGGTATTCCTAGATAGCCTCTTGAAGTGAACAGAGTCTTGCTGGAGCCCTTTAATATGCTATTACCAAGGACACCAAGAAGGCAGTGTGTCCTGTGATGGATGTCATTGATGATATGACCTGGAATATAAACCTGCTCCTGTTGTAAGGGTAGCTATTTACTGTAACCTGCCATTTAAATGGGATAATATTTTCTCTTATGAGATGGATGGACCAGAAGTAAACCAATCCCATCACCTTTATGGCAGGAGGAATTTTTGCCACCCAGAAGCATTATTTTAACAAAATTGTACAGCAAGATAAGGGCATGAATCTTTGAGGAGGAGAAAATGTGGAACTTTCACTAAGGATCTGTATTGTGGTGGCCAACTGTTTATAACTCCTTGCTCTCAAGTCAGACATACCAGTAAAAAACACACCAAAAATAATCTTGAAATCAGGAAAGCTGTGACACATGACTATCTGAGATTGGTGTACACTTGGATGGAGGAATGCAAGGAAAAGTTTTTTCTTCTGAATCCTTTGAAATTCATGACCTATGGAAACATTAAAATTAAGGAAACAATTGGGTTTCAATTTATTTCAGTGGGATTTATAGACTATCTTTCCAGAGTTGGAAACAGCTATAGATAGCCAACAAAACAAAACAAAAGCATCTTCATTAATACAAAGGGGGAAAGTCCCTTATTCCTTCCACAAAGTAGCATCAGAGGACAAGTTTGGGATGTCATGGAATTCTGGGAAATGGAATGAGAATACAACCAGAGTGGCCTGTCAATCACAAGAAAAGTAATTGCATATGTAACTTTGTGACACAGGTGATCACATAACTAAGAAAAGATTTTCTTCCTAGTCTGAGGACAAAGGCCACATCTTTTCAGCCTTGCATGCCCGAGATCACATGGTGTCTAAGCCAGAGAAAACTTTGCTGAGTGTGGAAAACAGGAATGAACAACACTGACCCCACCAGTGGGTTCAGTGAACCTGAAGTGAGCTCACACTCAGGAGTGTCTCCCATGGTGCAGGTGCTCAGCTCACTTTACTGCAGAGCTACATCCTTGAACTTTTCCAGTTCAATGACTTCAATGACTTGTTGAGTACGGACATGGCCAGCTATTCAATCACATAGGCAGGTAACACGTACCTGAGAGGGCAACGATATAAATTGGAATCCCCAAAAGAACATCTTCATATTAAAACATGCCAACCTCCACATGACAAAAATTTAAATCTGGGTTAAAAAATCCCAGGAGCAAAAATTTATTGCTCAAAATGGCATTTGGCTAGCTGCCTTCAAACAGTAATTCGCAGTTCCTTAAAAATACATTAAAAAATCTCAGAAAGAGATTACAAACCTAAAGCCTGAAAATTGAAGACTGAAAGACAACTTAATGGCACAATCTTGGAAGAAATGACACCAATTACAAATGCAGTTGGAGACAAAATGAGAAAATAGAGAAGAAAAAATGACAGAATTGGAAGAAAATAAATGATAAACAATCACACTGTTTGACTCTACACTAAAACATTTATACATTTCTATGAAGTGAATGATCTCCTAGGAAACAAACATGACTCCAGAAAAAGGTCTGATATTGGCGTAAGATACCAAAGAGGTATCAAAGAACTCCTTTCAAAAAGGCCCCAGGCCCAGAGAGTTTATATGAAAATTTACTTGTATTTAATCTATTCAGAGCATAGAAAATCATTTAATCAAATTACTACAACTCTGGTTTCAAAACTAAAACACACACATAAGACACACCATCAGCAAAGTTCATCAATAAATACATAGAAAAATCCTAAATTGTATGTTATAAAATCCATTTCTGCATTATATAATCAAAAGTAAAACATGTCCCCAAAGGATTTATATAAGAATAAAAGGTAGTTTATTAATATGAATGGTGTTAATACAAATTATCCTATTACTAAGCAAGAGTGGGAGAAAACCTTATAATTTCAAAAGAAATAAAAAAATGTAAACATCCATTCCTGAATTAAAATTCTCAGATAGCTAGACATTTAATAGAAACTTTGATAGCACAAGAAAAAAGATCTAGATAAATCTTCAAACACCCCAATTCTTGATAAAACCCTGGAGGACTTATTCACTGTAGCGGGCAGGAATTGCTTTAGGCGTTAGCTAAAAAGCAGACCATGGGGCTTGTATAAATTCTAGGATATGTACTCGGATCTAGGTACTAGGCCCTGTGACCACCCTTTGGCAAGTACTGTTCACAAGCATTTATTACAGTTAGGAACAAGGCAAGGCGGTCTTTGGACACTGCCATTATTTAAGATTATTCTCTGAACCTCTGTCTGAAAAGAAAGATGGCAGAGGGAGGGGAAGCTCTATTATTTGTAGGTGATATGGTCCTGCAACTGGAAACCAAGTAACAGTAATTACAACACAATCAGCACCAGTAAGACTGTTCATGCGGATTCCCAATAGATAACTACAGGTCAGTAATAGCCTCCTCCTGTGCCAGTAATACTTAGAAATACTCTGGAAGGTACCACCCATTAACAAGAGTTACCAAAAATTCAAGTCTGCCTAAAAATAATGTCCCCAATAAATACACAGGTTTGAATGAAGAAAATGTTAAAATTTCTCTGCAATTCATAAAATAGAACATGAATAATGAAAGATATGTTTTTAAACGTGAAATCTGAAAGTGTTAAAGAAGAACCCAATAAACTCTACTAATTAAATTTTTGTTAACATTCTAGTGTTTCTGGCAATTGGACAGAATAGTAGGAAAATGTGCAGGGAAAAATCAAGTTATAAGAACTAAGAAAGCAGACCCTTCTAGTAATTAAGAGTCTTTGAAGCTACATTAAATCAAACAGCGATATGACCAAATCTCAAAATTAGGAATGTAGTTAAAACCCACAAAGTTCTGGAAAATAGATCTGTTCATATGTATATATATGTATGTGTGAATTTAATAAAAGATAAATTTGATACGGATACATTGATTTACAAATAGCTTAATTTACAGTTTTACATCTCAGAGTACATTTTTAATTTTTTTTCTTTTTTTGCCCAGGTTCTTGGGAGTCTCAGCACCATCCAGAACAAGCACAGAAAGCAAGAAGGAGTCATCGTGGTAGGTAAATTCAGGCTAAGACTGTGAGAAGTTCAATAAGAATCTCCAGGCCTGTACTTCCTAAAAATTTACTAAGCTCTTAGGCTGCATTACTGCAGGGTCAGAAAGGATGGGTATAGGATTCTAGTCTTTTCTTCCACTGATTGCTTGAAGTTGGACCTCAGTGAAATGAGTCGCCTTGGGAAATTTACTTAATTGCACTGTATTTTTTTTTCTCATGATTAAGAAGGTAGTAGTTACCTGAAAAAACTGTCATGAGAAGAAAATTAAAAAAAAAAAAAAGAATGCATAATGCTTAGAACAGTGCTGGAAATGTGACTGACCAATACTGGTTCCTATTTATCCTCAGAGTTATCTCTGGGGAGCTATGGTTCTCCAACTCCAAGACTGGAACACAGAACTCATGCCTTGACCAATCAAGTCCTTGCAACCCCTTGTCTGCAGTGTTCAGTAATAAGCATGTCAGTTAAGGGAAGCCAATGAATTGCTTGCTGGGAGCAAAACTCATACTCATGCTGGGTTCAAGAACAGAAGAAGCCCTGAGAGCCAATGTTAGCCATCTTGTATCTCTGGGTCTCCCATCCATTGCTCCAAATTGGGGTGCACAGATAGGAAGTAGAGGAAACAATGGGGAGAGGAGAAATGGTGGAACTTGTTAATTTATCCCTGCATTCAACCATACCACTACTATTCCGGTGTGTGAGCCAACACAGCACTCTCTCTGACTCTGCTTCCTTTTGTCTCTCTCTCTCTGTCTCTCCCTGTCTGTCTCCATTCTTAAGTCCATTAGAATTTGGGTTTTTGTCACTTATAACTCAGTGAATTCTAGGTAAAACAACAGTATTATTTAGACAAAATACTCCCAAATTCTCCAGAACAGACTGTGTCTGGCCTTGTGTTAACATAATCTTATTACCTTCTCATCCTTAGCGTGTGGTCACACAATTATGAATGGCGATCCTTCACCCGAATGATGGGCATGTTAAAGATGATAACAACACTGCCCTTTTCCAAATTAGAGTCAAGAGCACGGGGCCAGAGACAAGTCAAGAGCTTCAAGCTCATGACCTTCATTGCAGGCCCCAGAGCTGGAATGAAAATTAGCCAGAGCCATCATTTCAAATGTCAAAAGGTCACTATTTATGAAAGGGTTCCTTAATATTCACTCAAACCCAGAAAGTCAGAAATAGAAGGAGAGGGGGCTGAAATGATGGATCTGCACAACTGCCTTTCCACGACCTAGTAAACTCTACCTGTGCTCAATTAGGCTGCAGTGACCTTCCGAGGCTGCATTCAGACTTTTAACATCAGTTAATCTGTCACACAGAATGTCATCTAGTGGCCTTTCATCCAGTTGTCTCCATTACAGTTAGCAGAGGTTGGACTGTACTTGTCTGTCTCTTTGCTGATCAAAAGTACAGCTGTATCGGTGAAGTTAATTGACAAGACATCCCTATGGGTTCTGCAGCAGTGTATATCAGAACTTCCCACCTAACTTGAAGCTTAGCTAGGATGCTGCAAAGTCAACATGTTCAAAGCCTAACTCCCCTTCCCCCACTCTCCATCACTAAATTTCCCATCTCTAACAGGCATCACCATCCATCCAAAGACTAATGCCAGAAAATCAGGAGTCCTTGGTCTCATTCTCTCTTACCCTTCACATGCAGCAATCAGGAAATTCTGTTGGTTCCAGCTTTTAAGTATCTCCCAGAGTGATGGTCAATGTCTCCGTCACTACTGCCACCTCCCTAATCCCTCATTGTTACTGGATTATTGCATTAAGGTCTTTCAACCAGTCTTCAAGTAATCCACTTCCCTTCCCCAGCCTGTTTTCCACATTCCAAGCAGAATGGGCCTCAATGTCAGATTTTACACTTTAATTTTAAACTTGCTAAAGAATTCCTGTGGTCCCCAGGATAAAGTCTAGCTAGAAGTACCTCTTAAGGACCAGCAGGGCATGGCCCCATCAATTTCTCCAGTCTTACCCTCCAGCACTCACCCAACCCATGAATTTACACTGTGCTACAGCCATTACAGAATGTTCTGGATTCTTTCTCATACAACACTCCATCTAGCCTGAGGACTTTGTACATGCTGTTCCCTCTTCCTAGAACACTACTCCTTTCATCTCTCTAACCCTCCTGTATCCTTCAACTTTTATGAGAGTTGTGATTTTTCTTCTGAAAGGTTCTTCTCAATCCAGGAAAGCAGTTAAGTAGTCACAGGGGCAGGTCATGGAGTTCAAGTTCTGTCTGGGGAGATACCTGTGTGTGAGAGGATGATTAATCTCTCTGTGCCTAAACTTTCTTATCTGTAACAGGGGATTAAAAGGGTTAAACGAGTCAAATGTGTATTGATTACACATAAACTCTCAAATGATAATAGATAGCATTATTAGTGTCACCTGCTGTCTGTGGATGTCCTAAAGACTCTGTCTTTGGACCTATACTCTTATTTTTCACAGCCTTATAGGAGGTTCTCATCCACACCCAAAGCTCTGCCCTTTTCCACTGACAATTTCCAAATGTATATTTCCAGATCATACCACCTTCAAATTCTAATCTTCTCTTACTAGGGTCATTGCAATAGGCACCTGGTTTATCTCCCTGCTCCACCCTGATCTGTTTCCCCATGGTACCCAACTCTGCTCTACAAACATCAATTGAGATCACTTGTCCTCTGCTTAAACCCTTCAACGGCTTCCCATTACCGTATGATCAGGGTTCTCAACCTTGGTATCCTTAACATTTGGGACCCCATAGTTGTTTGCTTGGAGGGGAGATGCTGTCCTACACACTGCAGGATGTTTAATAATGTCCCTGGTCTCACCAACTAACTTCAGTAGTGCTCCCCCAAATTGTGACAATCAAAAATGCCTACAGACATTGTCAGTATTCATGTTGAGAATCACATGGCTTATGATGATCTTCAAGGTCTTTCCAAGGTCACTTGCTCATCCTGAGAGCCAGTCTGGGGTCAGTGCTAACCAAACCACATGGATTGATGAAAAGATGGAACTTCTGGTACTGGCCAGACAACAAGCAAACAGAAAGACATTGCAGCAGACCCAGACTCCTTCTTACCTCTTTGTTTCCCAGAGAGCTATGCACTGGGACTGGCCAAAAGAATGTTTGCTTAGTGACCATTCAATAGTCCCATCCATCCCATACAGGCACTATCCTTGAACACCAGTGGCTTTAATTAATCTTAGGCTTCGAAGGTGAGCAGTTTGCAAATGTAAATCCCCATTCACGAAACACTTGAGGAACCTCAGTTCATTCCTCTTGTTCATTGCTTCATCCCTCTTGTGAGTTGTAACTCTGCTCTTTGTTAGTCATGGTTGAGCTTGTTAAGTGTTTGTGAACAAAGACACAAGATGCAACAAATCCTCCAGACCCTGTCAAACTTTCTATCAGCAGGGTTGCATTTTAATCAAAGGCACCTCTTCTAGGGCGTGTTGGAACCTCCAACACCATATATCCTGGTGATATATGCTATCATATATTCTGGTGATGGCAAAACAATGGCTTAGCGTAGCTAAAGAGAACGCAAAAACACAGATGTCAGAGCCCACAAAAGAACTGTGTTTCATCTCCCACTGGAGAAGAAAAGGCAGAACTAGAAGAAAACCTGACAACAGTATTTTTCTTCTTTTTCTCTTTAACCATTTCAAGTTTGTTCACAGGATTAAAATGCAGCTGTGGCAGAGGCTCTAAAATTTTGGCCTCAAGATTCCTTTACACTTACAGAAACTATTGAGTTCATGTTTGTGTGGATTATATTTATTTGATATTTCTTATACTAGAAAGAAACTCAATTCTTAAAAAATACTTATTTGAAAATGATGACAAATCTGGTTGCATGTTAACATATATTTATGTGAGAAAATCTATTTTCCAGAACAAAAAAATGAGAAGAGTGGCATTTGGTTTTTTTCCAGAACAAAAAAATGAGAAGAGTGGCATTTTTTAGAAAATCGGTTTAATATCCAGCTTAATAGGAGACATATTCTCATATCTGCTACTGTATTTGGTCAGCTGCCAGATGTTTGGGTTGAAGTATGTGAGGAAATCTAACCTCACACAAACATGTGATTTGCCAACAGAAGAGTATTTTGAATAACCTTTGAAAATAATTAGGGATATTCTTCTTTGATACTACACCAAAACCCAACAAGTGGTAGACTCCTAAAGGCTGTTTACAATGTACATTATGAAGCCATATTAACCAACTTCTCATGTTCTAGCACTTGAAAATTCATTTTCTAATCCTGCATCTTTACTGAGTCTTTTACTCAGGCATAATTTTGTTAACATTGTGCATTTAAGAAATCTTTTTTTTTGTGGAACTGAGGTTTGAACTCAGGGCCTACACCTTGAGCCACTCCACCTGCCCTTTTTTGTGATGGGTATTTTTGAGATAGGGTCTCGCGAATTATTCTCCCGGGCTGGCTTCAAACCTCAGTCCTCCTGATTTCTGCCTCCTGAGTAGCTAGGCTTACAAGTGTGACCCATGGTGCCTGGCTTAAAAAATCTTGATTCATTGAGTTATGCACATCTTTTAAATTAGGCACAAATCATTACATAGTATTTAAAAGGAGGAGGAGAAGGAGAAAGAGAGGAAGAGGAAGAAAAAGAAGGCAGTTCAAGGGGCCCGATACAAGTTTTCCAAAACTGTAATTTTCACTTGAAACCTTGAATTTTATCCTTGGCAACAAATACTGTCAATTGCTTTCTTTGAAGTGACAGGCTCCCTTAGCTCATTTTTGAGAAAATGTCTGCCAGATACCCCAACCTAAATAACCATAATTTTCCTGTCAGTCATTCTTTCAAGTAAATATGGTATTCCATGGGAAAAAGTAGCTAGTTCAGCTCGCAACTCAGGGCCTTTGCTTAGACCCCCCCACCCAGCCAGTTTTGCAGCTGATATGCTCACAGGTATTTACCATTTTGTGACACAGAATATTAAAATTTAGTACTCGACACCTGATATTTAATAAAATTAACATTTTTTAACTGTTTCATTAGGGACATTTTAAAGCACAACTAGCATTTTCTTTCACTGTGCATGAGAGGTGGTGACACACAGTGACTACTGAGCCACCACCTGGATTTGTGCTCAAATTCTGGCAGTTTTACCCACAACAGTTGTGTTATGTCATCATTGCAAATGGCAACATGGTGCAAAAGGCAAGTCATATCTTCTTACTTCTCTCAAACGGTGTCAGTTTGCTGACCTCCTGGAAGGACCTTGGGCAGTGTCCCTCACCCTAGGGGTTAGCAGTCCATACTTTGAGAACTGTATAATACTCCACAGGGCTCTTTAGAGGACTTAAGAAAGATGAACAGAAGCACTCAGTATGCATTTGCTGTGGTTATTTATTAAGTGCTAATGGCTTCCTAGTGTGGCTTACCTGGGAATATTCTAGAACATAGATTTCCTAAGGTTTGGTCGCCCTTACCAACCAGTAGGAAAAGAGGCCCAAGACTTGTCACCAAAGACCATGAATCCAGTTCCCTGGCAGGGTCTCCATCAACTGTATCATTGGCTTCATTTCATTCTCCTCTGAGACTTATGAAGACTCTTGGGGACTAAAAGCAATGGCAATTATGGCCCAGATGATTTCCTGATGTCAGCAGAACAGTGCAGATAGGTACATTCTGTCCACTGTATTAATCCTGGGAAAATGGTAAAAACCAATGCCAACTTAGCATGTGTGTCAGGCACTGTTGTAAGTGCTTACATATCAGATCCCTGTTGTGTAACCCTATGAGTAAGTACAATGAGAATTCCCCTTTTATAGACCAGGAAACTGAAATTCAGAGGGGAGTCACATGCCATGTGTGGTTGACCTGGGTTTTGAGCTCAAGCAAACTAATGGTAGAAGTTGAATTCTTAACCAGTAGATTCTACCAAGGAAACAAGAAAAAAGGAGGAGTAATTTTTCCAGGAAACTCCTCCCTGACTAACACAGGGGTTAAATTTTTAAAAGTCTCATACTGTTTTGAAATGACCAATTCTAAAGCCCTTTGGATCAATCAGAAACTCCAAGAAAGATGAAAATTGTACCAAAAAATCCAAATATGATGTAAACATATATAGGACATGATTTTGAGCAACTGAGCAAGTAGTAGCAGACTTCACTTGGACATTTTTCTCTGGGTGACTCAGAGATTTTGACATTGAAACCACAAAGAGGAAATTATAACCCCAGAAAACTACTCAGCTTTGCATTGAACACTTTCTCCAAAATCATAATTGTGTTCACTGGTTTTCAAACTTCAGAATCAATCTATCACCCACCACAGAGGCAATGGTATCATTGTCACAGAGTGGAAAGACCATGAAAAGGTGAAAATCCAAATAACAGCCATGGGCAGGTGGAAATGGGGAAGGTGAACCTCTTAGCTCTGTACAGTGGGAAGCAAAAACATCCTACCCAAGGCAGAAAGAAAAAGAAATGAAGAGTTATGTTGTTTTTAAAAATTAGAAAGCTAATCAATACAGAGGGTGGGGTGAGGTAGCTAAACCCTCACCTTTCATGGCAGGAAGTCAATAGCTTATAAATCAAGAAAGAGAAGGAGAACATATTATTTAGAGCTATGGATGTAACAACTAGAAGAACCGAGCCAGAAACGGTTAAGACAACCCATGCTCTGGGGAAGAGGTCTGGGAGAGAGAAAGACAGTGGCCTCGAGGTGGATGATTATCACTGAAAACCTCTTCTATGTGATTTGATTTCTTAAAATGGTGTGAGTGATTAAGTATCTTAATAAATTATTATATAAAATTTAAAAAGCATTTGAGTAAATTATAAAGAATTTGAACTTGGTAGAGCAGAAAAATAGGAAAATCGTACTCATTAGCTATTCATCACACTGGAAGTAGCATGCACTTTGGGGAAGGGAGGTTGAGCTGAGATCAAGCGAGGGTACAATGTCGGGAGAGTGTTTTTGCATTACTTTCCTATCTTAAAAGTGTTCAAATGAAGAAAATGCAAGAGCTGGGGGTGTAGCTTGGAGGTAGAGGGATGCACAGGTCCTGGGTTCTTCGCACTGCAAAGCAAAACGAAACAAAGAAACAAAATACAATAGGGAAGAGGTCACTCGCAGAGTATAATAATAAATACGCAGGATTTTTTTGTTAAGCTCAAAAATAAAAAAAAAAGAAAAGTAAAAAGTAAAATCAGTCCCCAGGCCTCCCCATGGACTGGGGCTCCCCTAGGAGCTCCCCTACCTTGCTCGGCTAAAGGGTGAGACACCAGGAACGCCAACGTCCTGTGTGCTCTGCCCTCAGCATTAGGACAGGTAAGTGTGTGCATGTTCTACACGAGCCTTTCGCTGTGCTTGGCAAACGTGTTTCTGAGTACCTATTGAGGGCCAGGCACTACGAGGACTCACCATCCTAACAAGGGAACATTTCCATGACAACCCCGGCACTGACTAATCCAGGCCCTCCTACTCTAAGCTGCAGGAGCTTCATGCGCTGCTCACCTGGGTACCCCCTCCTGTCAGCATCTTCCCCACACAACTATCAGCAATACAGGAACGGTGACAGCCTCATTCTCTGCCAGATCCTCAGGACCTAGCATGGTGCCTAGCACCGCGTGACTGCATGGTAAGCACTTACAGCACAGAGAACCCAGGCCCCAGGGCCTCCACATGCAAATCACTCATCCCTGATTGGATCTCCAGGCTGAGTAGGCGGTCCTTCAGGGGATCAGATGCCAGCGAGAGCAGGGAAGTCTGAAGGTTAGGAAGGGGCTGCCCAGCAGGAAGGATGGTTCTAAGAGCATTGCAGGATTCAGGGAGCATTAGAAGTTTCCACAGTGATGCAGATTTTTGCCCCATTTCCCCACGATGAGAACCAAAACACTGAAAATAATAAGGGACCAGGAGCTTATCTTCTGGGGAAGATGGAAGACAAGGTATCCTAGAGAAGGCCAAGGGCAGGGTAGAGGAAAAAGTTTTAAGGACTAAAGTTAAAGTTCTTTTATTATTATTATTATTATTGTTTTATTATTCATATGTGCATACAAGGCTTGGGTCATTTCTCCTCCATGCCCCAAGTTAAAGTTCTTATGGGGGGCAGGGGGTAGGTACTGGAGTTTGAACTCAGGGCCTTGTGCTTGCTAGGCAGGCACCCTACCACTTCAGCCAAAACCCTAGCCTTCTATGCTTTAGTTATTTTTCAGGTAGGGTTTGTTTGCCCCAGGGCGTACCTCAGACTTTGATCCTCTTACCCATACCTCTCACCTAGCTGGAATTACAGGAGTGAACCTCCGTGCTCATGCTAAGTCTGAGGGAAGCAAGGGAGGTACCAGGGAAACCTGGAGCCCATGATGGAGCCAAGATGAAGACTCAAGTGTGGCAGACTTAAAACATGTCATCCCTGGGCTTAAAGTTCTCCACAGTTTGTTCGAAGTCATTACAACTCTCTCAAGACCCCGACATGATCTAACCTTCAAGATCCTCAGCTGATCTGCTTCTCTCTTCCCTGCTGCCTCTCTTCCACTGCATTGCTTACTTGAACATCAGGGACAGCCCACCTTCAGGCCTTTGCACTCACTGTTCCTTCTGCTTAGAATGCTACATAGCCACCTGGCTTGGTTCCTCACCACCTTCATATTTTGATTTACATGTCACCTTCTCAAGAGTGCCTGTTTTGACCACATTATGTACAATTCACTCCCTCACCTCACTGCAGCCCACCTTTCCTGCTTCAGGGTAATTTGGAAGAAATCTATAGTTCCAAACTAGAAGTCCCTATTTCTTTTCTTTCTGACTTTATTTTGTGGTACTAGGGTTCAAACTCAGGGCCTCAGTCTTGCTAGGCAAGCACTCTATCACTCGAGCACACCTGTAGCCCTTTTTGCTTTAGTTTATTTTTGATAGGGTCTCACGCTTTTGGCTGGGGCCACCCTTTGACCGAGGTCCTCCAACCTGTACCTCCCATACACCTTGACACACGCCACCATGTCCCACCTGTTGATTGACGTGGGTCGGGGGGATCTCCCTGACTTTTTGCCCGTGTTGGAATTCTCAAGCCAACGAGATGTCCCCACATCTGAGCCCAGGGACTCTAAGTGGAAAAATCACCTTCAGGGTGGGGGTGGTTAGGCCGGAGTTCCTCGCTTCAGATCTGATTATCTCTTAGAGTGTAACCTCTGCCATCTCCCCACTGCTCGGGAGCAAAGTCATCAGTCATCGGAGTGCAAAAGCAGAAAAGGGCAATTACGCTGCAAGCAGAACTTTGACTCAGATTAACACCTTTGCCTGTTGATTTGATCTTTTTATTTCCCTCTAAACACCTAGAGCGCTTTGGTTGCATGCCAGATTCATCGTTGGTTTAAAAAAGTAGTATCTTAAAAATCAGAATTTACTTGGTAATACATATTTTTAAGGCATTTTCAGTCAATAAATAGCTAATTGGATTGGCTGTCCTGTAATTTGCAAGGGGTCGAAATGATTTGTTGTAAATATACACCTATATTAGCTACTGTATGCCAAAACCAGTTTCCACAGGGGACAGTAGAATTTTGTAATGGATGAGGTGATGGAAGGTACCTCATAGTTTACTGTGAGCTCTTTGAATCACTTTAATTTAGCAAGCAGATATTATTGTTTTCCAAGGCAGTAAAGCCTCATGTTGAACAGCATATGCTACAGAGAATACAGCATGGTGGAAATTGCATCTCGTAAACGTGCAGGTAACCAAATATATATATAGACAGAGACACTCTTGGGCAGAAGGTAGAGAAACAGTGTCTGCTGGATTTATACACAACATGTGCTTACAACATGCATTTTCTTTTTTATTCCCCCAAGTTTGCACCCAGGGTATTGAAGGAATTTAGGATGAGACTGTTGAACTACTATGGATAATCTTTCAGGACAAAATAGAAAATAGCAGATGGCAAATAACATGGAGATTTTCAAGACTAGAAAGCCAGACTTCCCCCAAACTATAGGCTGCTGAATTATAAACAATCATAGCTGGGATTATAAGAGATATTATTAAAAGGGTGGTTTGTAAGCACTTAGAAGCTGAGCAGTGATTGTTAAGAATTAGCACACTCTAGGAGAAGCTTAAGGTAACTAAATGACCTCTCCCAGCAACAAAGTCATTATAGAGCATCTTGTACATGACAGGTGCTAGGGCAAATCTGATGGACTGAGCTTTTGGATGGCAACAATATATTTGATTTTTTTTTTTTTTTTGCATGGTGCAGGTTAAAAGGTAGATGGATGATGTTAGGACTTGCCTACCCTCAATGTTATTCCAGCTACCCATTTCTGGTCTACATAAGCCCAAGGTCAGTAAGAATCAGGCCTCATTGGTCTATTGTCTATCTGGTACTCTTCAAAGATAGTTTTGGTGCTGTGAGTGCTGAATAAGAATCCGGGTGCAAATCGCCTAGGTAGCAGAGTTGTGCCAGCCAGAAACTGAGAGGTGGATGAGGATAGAATCTTTGCCCTCTGCCCGACCCGGAGTTTAAAGCTCAAAGAAGTCAAATCAATAATATTCCCAAGTTTAATCCTCAGGAGGTCGGACAGCCATGACTCTGTTGGCATTCCCAAGATGGGGGCCCTCACAGTGTGTTCTCGTGCATCTGGTTAAACTGCTGGTTTTGCTCATTTACCTTGGGTCTCAGCGGTGGTGTTTCTTCACAGCCTTGTGCTATGATGTCTACCTCACATTGGCCTTACCATTTCTTTTCCATGACCTTACTTTCTGGATTTGGAATCAAAACGAAAAATGGTTGGGTGATTATTTTTCAAACTATTTCCTGTTGTGGAATTGGTTCAGAGCCAGTGACGAACACCAAGACTTCCTTGACATGGGAGTGAAAAGAGCCGCACCCCGCGCCCCCCCCGCGCCCCCCCCCCCCGCATGGGCATGTAAATTAGAGTAGTGCAGGGTGGTGGTTAGGATGAGACTGTGGGTCATATGCCAGGCCTGCTACCTCCCAGCAGCATGACTTTATGCAAGCTCCTTTGCCTCTCTGAGCCTCAGTTTCCTCACTGGTGGAACAGAACAGGTAGCAATAGGCAGGGCTATCATGAAAATCAGTTGTGCCTGTTTACACCATGTTTATCTAAGTACCAGACATCCAGTTAATGAGACCCAAGACAGGAGAATTGGGACCCCAGTTCTGACTTAGTCGCTGCAATTCTTTGTAAAGTGAGGATTAGAGTAGTCTCCATTTTCTGAGGAAGTCATGAGGATCAAGCCAGGTTTGCAAAAAGTGCTTACTTAGAGAAGCACCTAAGTAAGCACATGTAGTGTGTGTGTGTGTGTGTGTGTGTGTGTGTGTGTGTGTGTGTGTGTGCAATAAATAAATAAATGCTTGGGGGCTGGTCTAGAAATGAATGCTCAGTCTGCCACAGTAACATAACTTTCCACATAGAAAGTGCTCATTAAGTGTTAGCTGTTTATTATTTTTATTATTTTTCTTCACAACTCTTTCTGGGATTATCACGGTCCATCCTCTTCTTCTACACCTTCCTGGGAAGCAAGTCCCAAGACACATATAGCAGCTCACCTTCTTCCCAGGAAGAAAGAGCAGATGTGCCCCAGAGGGAGACAGCCTCAGTAGATCTTTAAAATGTTGGTCAAATCCTGAATGCTCCTTCATGGCTGCCATTGCGCCCATCTTTGGGAGGTAGTGCAGTTCTGTGTTTACCAGTGGTAGCAATCTTACTTCCCTAAAGACCCATCCCCAGAGCAGTAAGAAAGAAAGGACCCATATGTCACTTTGCTTAGTTGAATGAGGTTGCAAAACTTTCTTATTTGCTGTTACTGCATCTCCAGCTAACACCAAAGGCTGGGGTGTCTGAGTGGAGGAGACCTGCCTGTTGACCCTCTTATGGAGTCAAACTTATGGGAAGGCCTAGGTGCTTCACCACTACAGCATCTCTCCCTCATATGAAATATCTGGCACTGAGTAGGGCTTTCCCAATCCACTTTGGCTCCTACCACTGACAACTCAGGTCCAGGTTGCTAGGACTTCACTTGGCCCATACAGTACCCTGTAATTTTTTTTAAAGGCTCTCCTCTCATTGGATAGTCTCAGCTCTGGAATAAGGTACATATTTGGTGAGCAGCACATGGGGCTGACTTTTAGCCCCTGCTGGACCTCCAGGCCAGGAAGACTGGGGTAGGGCAGTATCTTCACAAACATCATGCAGATCTAGTTAAGGGTTTCTTGGCCAAAAAAAAAAAAAAAAAAAAAAAAAAAAAAAAAAAATATATATATATATATATATATATATATATATATATATAAAAGGGTTTCTTGGCTAACAACAGGGATACTGACCCAATGTCAAGCTCAGTCATCCTTCAGCTGTCCACCACCAGGTCTAGTCTACTCATAGAACCTCACCATTCATGTACATGCCCTCTCTTAACTATTATTTCCCTCCAACTCTCTTGCTGAGATTGACAGATGGGCAGCTGCCTAAGAAAGTGTCCAACAGAAATGAGACCCTATTCTCCCTTTTCCTGGGCACCTTCATTCACTAGGAATAATTCTTGGTGCTACAGGTAACTCATTGAGAAACCAAAAGTATTGGGAGAAAGGGGCATGCTGGTGTAAGAAAGCTAAACTACCATTTGTCTTAGCAAATAGATATTGTCTAAAACGAATAAGCCAAGATTTAAAAAAAAAAAGGAACCACAAGAACTAATAAAGAAACAGTTGAAAGCACTTACTACATTTGTTTCCCCATTGGATGGGTAAGAGAGGCAATACTCAGAGGATAAGCCACTTACAAGGTCTCACAGTCTGTAGATGGCAGGAGCCAAATAAGACTCCAGGTCCGCCTGGCCTCCAGGCCCCTGCTGTTGTTCCATAGTCTCTTATAATACTTTATTTTTTATTTATTTTGGAAGTTCTGAGGATTGAACTCAGGCCCATGTGCTTGCTAGGCCAAGCATTCTGCCACTTGAGTCACGGCCCCGGCACTTTTGCTTTGTCTGTTTATTTTTTAGGTGGGGTCTTGAACTTTTGCCTGTGCTGGCCTAGGATCATAATTGTGCTACCTCTGCCTCCCAAGTTACTGGGATTATAGATGTTAAACGCCATACCCAGCATGGCATTGAGATAGGGCCTTGCTGGGGTTTTGCCCAGGCTAGCTTTGAACTGCAATCTTTCTATCTTTGCCTCCCAAGTAGCTGGGTTTACAGTCAGGCTCTCTCATAAATCATTAAAGGTGCATTTGCTCCTACATTGGAAAAGTGAATCCTGGCAGGGTCACAGAGACGGAGAAAAGAAAGACAACCTTGAAATTATCTAGGCTTTTCTTTAACCTCAGAAACACTGTTTTCATTGGGGTGCTTCTATATGTCAAAGTATAATTTTCAAATTGTTAAAAACATAATTCTCCTAAAATACATAGTGAGCTCATGTCAAATTTTATACAACTCAACAGTAAAGGGAACCAGCAAATGGCAAAACTCTCTCAATGGGAAATGTACATTTTTTTCAGTGAAAAAATCCTGGAATAAGATTTCTAAGTTAGATATAAAACTGATTCATGTCCTAGGGAGCAGGTTTGCTTCTAATAAGCAAACCTCTACGGAACAAAAATATTGATGTGCACTTCCCAAGGTTTCTACAAGTAAACCAATAGCAATTGGACCCAAATCTATTTTTTTAAATGAAGCAAACAAAGCTATGCCCTCCAGAGAATCAGTTGGCTTCTGTGTAAGTTCACTGTGAAAACTAAATGACCTTGACACCATTTGCCTCATTTCTTGTTTTATTATTTTTTTTGGTGTACACAAGCTACTTGTACAAATAGGCCACACTGGACTTTGCTCTAATCCAATCTCAAGTGATGAATCAAACCAAAATATTTCCAGGCATCTGCTTCCTGAAATGGTTACAGTTGTAGAGTGGGAAGGTAGAGGGTTGGGAGCGAGGAAGAAAGAAGAGGATCAGGTCCTTTCTACCAACGGTGACACTCTGAGAGTAGGGTTCCAAATTCTGAACACTTGGTAGGGCACAAGATCAGCCAAGAGGAATGGATGGCTCCCAGGGTTGAAGCTGGGTCGTGATGGCACCTACAAGAAAGGTCTTAACCCTTTACTTGGTGGATCTTAGGGAATTCTGGGAGTCTCAGGAAGGGATAGGCTGACTACAGCAGTGGTGGGGGGGGTATGGATGTCATTTGCTAACAGGGGAAAGTATGTCAACATTTTAACAACCACACCTCTATCACCTGCCCAGTACTGACTCAAGCTACAAACACAGTCATGGTCACTTGCTCCCATCCTGTCTTAAGACTACAGTCCTCTTCCCTCTCACATTTGTCTCTTGGGCTCTGTAAGCAAGGAGGGAGAGTACAGGGAAAGGAACAGGGAGAAGGCCAGGAGTAGGGAAGAGAGCTCCAGCACATTCTGCACCATGGCTAAGGAAAGGTCCCAAATTAAATCTAGGGCTGGAGGAGCAGAACATATGTGACTCCTTAGTACTGTTTCTAAGCTCTAGGGACATATAACTGTCCTCAGCAGACAAGACCTCTGTACTTATGGACTTTATATTCTACTGGGGGAGAAACAAGACATGAAAGTGTTAGGTAACAAATCTGACAGCAGTCAGCACAGGGCTTGGCACACAGGAATATTCATGAAAGCTATGTCTCTCTCCCCTTCTTCCTCAATCACATCTTCACAGCCTCCTCGAAGGATTCTGAACACATAAATAAAGCTGGAACCCCATCTGGATGAAAAAAGTCGGCCATCTGGAGATTTGGAAATATGGGGGAACTTCTAATGACTGGCTAATTTTTTTTTTTGGTTTTTCAGGCAGATGTTTGGTGTCAGTCAGGCCCATCTGGAGCAGAAATAGCAGTTTACTGAGCCTTTTCCCCCTAACTTTAAGCTCTCTGTTCTAAAATTCTAAGTGGGTTTTCTTTTATTTGTAGCCATTTTTAATGAGTTGAAAAATTGATTATTGACTTAGAAAGAGTAATTCAGGAATCAAGAAGGAAAATATCAGAAATTTGGATCAAAAGAACATTTAGGTAATTTTCAGGGCCCAAAAATGGTACCCTATGGGCAAAATTCAGCTACAATGTAAATGTGATTTGGCTGGTACCATGTCAAATTAGTTGGCTACATTTTAGAATTCAAGAGTTTACCCCTGGCTTTTCTTTTATCAGAATATCAAGTCACATTTGGTGCACATCTCCCCAGGATAGAAATCAATTGAAGTCAAGTAACTGTTGTTTTTTTAGATTGCGTTTGTGAACTCCAGTTGGCCAAAGTCCCCACCACTCCCTATTGCCCCCACACTGAGACCAAATTTCAGTTGTCTTAAATTTGAGTTGTACTGTTACCCTTTCCCATAGAACTGAGTTAAGAGAATTGTGAACTGCTTGCTTCATACTTTACATTACCTGCCTAGGCCATGTGGGCAATTGGACTCACTATTCCCTAGTCTTATCTGAAGTTCTTATCTTAGAACTAGGTAAACTGAGGTCCAAAGCAGGAAAATAACATGCACAATTCCCATGACTGTGGGTGGCAGAAAAGTAATTAGCACCCAGGGTTCTTGACTACTCTACTAGCAGTCTTTCCACCTTCTGAAGACATTGCTGTGATTGGATCTAAAACTTCAGAGTCTCTCATAATGAGCGAGGAACATATCGAACACATTCTCATTCAGGTTCATGGAAAACACTGCCATTGAAAGCATGCAGCAGGCCAGGGCCCTGTGAATGCTGTACATGCTTTCCAGATAATGAGTCAGGCGATCGTTCGGTTTCTCACTATGGGAATCTCTACATAGGTTGATAGCTTTCTTATTCAAATTGTGTCCTTTGCTGCCTCTGAGCTAGTCTGGTGGCTAGCTCAGGCACGCCCTGTGTGCCCAGACTTGGGACTTCTGAATGGAGAAACCCATGTGTCTGGTCATTCTCATGAGCTTTTGTTGTACGGCTGGCAGACCATCCACCAGAATGTGAATAAAACATTCTGTAGCAAATGCTGGGAATAGCAGGGTGGGCTGAGCTGGGGTGTGTGATCTTAGGCAAGTTATGCAACTGCTCCAGGCCTCAGTTTCCTCATCTGCAAAATGAGGGTGGTAACAGTACCTGCATTGTCTAGTTCCTCAGATGACGAAGGAACTAAGTTTTCAAAAATTATTAGAAACGATGAGTGCTAGTGCCAAGTAAGTGCTGAGTGTAAAGGGCATACTGCCCGGCGAGAGAAACAAAAACTGGAAATACCCTTCTTTTACTTGAGTGATGTGACCTCACAAACACACATAGTCATCCCCAGGCCACTGCAGATATTCAATACATGTTAGCTTCAATATCATAATTGCTCAGAAGAAATACAGGAAATTCAGCTTCCAGGGATCCATCACAGACCTAGGGAAGCAGAGAATCTAGTTGCACAGCCTGATAATCTATTAAAACAAAACAAAGCAACAAAAACATCTTCACGGGAGTCTGATGACAAGCCGAGTTTGGGAACAACTGATGTTTTCTTAATCTTGACTATCTTTGATGTTAGGACCTCTTGAAGCTTCCCATCCCACCTTGGATAGTTGCTTACATTTAGGTAAAAGCTGTTTTCCTCTAGCTCCTACTTCTCCCCTTGGAGGCCACAGAGAATTTCCAATCTCTCTTCTAAATGACAGCCCTTCAGGTATCTGGGGAATGCTGTCAAGTCCCTCCTGAGCCTTCTCTTCTTTTGGACAAATAGCCACATTGTCTCATAGCTCTAAAAAAAATATGGAAGAACTGTCTGCTCTAATTTCATCTGTAAGAAAATGGGGTTACAAGACCCTTGCAGTTATTCTTTGATACTTAAAGTACCAGGAAAATTATGATGTTGAGGTTGTGGGGTAGACAGGAGATACTGAATCAGCAATACTGTACATCTTCACAGTACAGAAGATGGAAATGCTTAGGACAGATGCTGTCTACTGCAGGTGTCTTACCATGCAGAAGTCAGAGGCTCTTGCAAATTCTTTGAACACTTGATGTATTCAGGACATCAAGAAAAACCTTGGCTCCAAATTTTAGCCAAGCCCATCTAATGTTAATTATATATTCATGAGGGTTTGTGCAACTTATTGCATATAACACTCCACAAAATGTAGAAAGAATTATCTAGGACAAATTGTGTGATGACTGCAACAAATTTTCTCAAAAGAATTCCCCTGCTCAAGAACACATCCAATTCCTTCTTGATTCCATTTCTTACTTCTAATACTCGCCCTACAGAATGCCTAGATGGGATTCTGATTCCTTGTACAAACTGGAGGTATAGAGTATGGTGTTGGAGAAAGAAGACACCATCAGTTGGGAAACTCTGAGCAATGGCTCAGCAATGTTAGGTCCTACTTCTCTGATAGAGTTTTTGTTTTTTCATAGAATATAATAAGGAGAATCAAAACTGGTGTTTAACTGTGCATTTCCAGGTCTGGTTCCAAGACACAGAAGAATTGTAAATGACTAAAACATGATACACCTATGAGCCAGTTTTGGCTAGGGAGGAGTCATATTTTTTAATGCCATCTCCAGAACTAGGTAGGCATCCACAAAATCACATTGTTGCAGATGAGTGAATTCTTTACTGTCAAGATAGGAGAGGGAATTAGGGGATTTCCCTAAGGTAAATAACTTTACCATACCTGATTGTAAATGATCACAAATATTAGATTTTTGTCAAGGTTCAGGAAAGCATTACTTCACAATTTCTGCCAGTACCCTGGGTGCAGTATTATCATTGGATGGTGCCAACTGAAGACCACTAATTCGAAACCAATTATTTCCAAGATTACACACAGAGTTGGGAAGAATAAACATCTAAATCAAGATCACACAGAGAGTTTTCAGCATTTTTCAGATCTTCAGACTTCACATGATCCTGCTTGCATGTAAAGGAGCCCTTTCCTATCTGGCTTTCCCACCAGTTGCAAATCTGTGTTGGAAGCAGAACGAATCGTAGTAGCACTACAGTCAGAGAGCAGGCGTTCAGAGCACCAGGACATGGGAAGGAGGCCAGGGAATGATGCAATATTACACTAGCAAGTGATGTCATAGCATGATTTCCTAAGTCATTTACAGAAATGCAACTTCTCAAGCATCCCTGACAAATGCAAGCCACTGGGAATGCAGGTGTGGAGAACCAATGGCAAGCAGGAGGAGGAGAGCACACGGAAAACCCATTTTCTTACCTATCCCTGTGAGCAGCTTCACAGGTTCCTTGGAAGCCCAAAAACTCCCCCTGCCCCTCTAATCCAGTGCCTTCCCTCTGATAGGTGGTCCACAGAGTTTTGATTTGCTTCTTTATCTTTCTGTTCACTCCCCACGACATCCAGGCATTGCCCAATGATGTTGAGAGTGACTCCCGATGAGGAGAAAGCAAGTTTAATAGTGACATGGTCTACCCAAAGGCGTTCTATCCCTCCTCATTATAGCTTACAACAAATCCTTTAATTTCTTAGAATTAGAAGTGATGAGCTGTAATTCCTGGAGAATCAAGCTTGTGTAAATGTCACAGAATTATATTCACTGGATTTGGGGATGATTTAGAGAAATGAAGTCAGTTTTGTTTTGATCCAAAATAATGAAGCATATATTAATAAGGAAGTTTTCCTTAAATGTGTTGGGGAGATGGGGTGGGGGTTCACATATGGTACCCTGAATCGCTTGGCAATGGAAATTCATGACCATATCTATTTAGATTAAACTCAGAAGAAACTGAAAAGAATATGTTGAGAAATAAGGAAACAGCTCAGAATGCACCAGGTCAGATCATGCTCCCCATTGCCTCACTACCTTCCTGCCTTCCCTTCCTCCTTTCCTCAGCACTCCCTCCCCCACTAACATGCAATTTAGGCAAATCTAAATATCTCTTTTCTAACCAGTTCACCATATGCTTACGGATTTTTGGATCTGAAGATTTCTCAACTGCAGAAGCTGCTTAGAGTGTTACAAAATCTCATCACATGAAGCTTATACCAAAAACAATCAGTGAGACCCAAGCCTTTCATCCCACCCAGCATCAGTATTCCTGGGAGCAGAGTCTGGACACCTGCACATTCTCAGAAATATTCAGAACTATTCTTCTTTCCCAATCACTGCCTCCCTCTCCCCGAACGCCACCACAAGTCGGATTATTCAGAACCATTGAGAGGAATTTGTAAATACCTTCTAAGCAGCAGGTCCTCCATAGCCCCGAATGGGTCATTACTTCTTCATTCTTCCTGCTGGTCTCATTATCACTTGTAGACTTAGTCCTGCACACACCTCTGGAATATAACCAGTAGTCCGTGCCCACTGCAATGGTCATTAAACTAAAAGCTGCGAAGGCTCCTACAGTGGTGATCAACATCTGAATACCTCGGTCACACATCCTCATACTTCTTCATGGTACTCTGGACAGCTGGGGGTTGGAGGGGGAGATTCAGTGCCAGAGGGGAAATCACTCTGCAGCTGGGCAACCTAAGAAAGGCGCTTCCAAAAATCCAAATCTCCTTTTGCCAGCATCCAAGGGGACTTTGGGAAAGCTGGGATTTCCTGTCTTGAGCGCTCTCCAGTTCCCTGGGTCGTCTATGGCCCTCGGGAGGGTGCGGGTTCCAGGGGGTTGGTCCACATCACCGCTGCCTTCGGAGGGTCCCTGAGTTCCTTTCATTCCTCAGGAGCTTGGTAAGGACGAGGGTTCGTGCAGGGCATGGCTTCGGAGCCCAGAGCAGTCAGCTCGGTTTGAGATGCGCCCCGGCTCCTCACAGCCTCGGGAGACTCAAGGCAAAGAAATCCAGAGAGATCTGGTGTGTGTGCGCGCGCGCGCGTGTGTGCGCGCGTGTGTGTGCGTGCGAGCGTGTGTGTGCGGGCGCGTGTGCTGGGGGGTGAGGGCGGATGGCAAAAAATAGCACTGCTGGGAGGCGAGTCGCTGAGAAGAGTGTTCGCTGCTTCCCCAGCCTCCCAGGAAAGCTCTCCGCCTGCTCCCTACACCCCCGCGCAAACTGGAGAAAAGGCAGCGTCCTGGGCGGGGGCCGGGCGCTTTCACGCAGGGCAGAGGTCCGTGGTGCTGAACGGACAGCTCCCCGCCTGTTGCCAGCCCCCGTCTTCCTGCCGCCCGGGAGCTGGGGCGGGGGGGGGGGGGGGAGGGTCCGTGGTGCTGAACGGACAGCTCCCCTGCGGCTGCACCCGCCTTCTCAGCGCCGGGGACCTGGGGCTCTAGGATCGCTCCAGCTGCAGCTTCCCTGTCCCTTCCCAGCCCTTCCCTGGCTCGGCTCCGCCTGGTCAAGCCCACGCTCCGCGCAAAGTTTCGGGAGCCCAGGGCGGTCAGCGCCGCGGCTCCTGGGCGCTGCAGCACGCTCGCTCCTCGCTCGCTCGGGGCCCGCCGCTCCGGGAAGGGTTAAGGAAAGGCGAAGAGGGAAGAAGCCGCAGCGCACTCCTGCGCGCTCTCAGCGCCCACCAGGCGCAGATCCTCCAACCACCCCTCTCTACCCCTGGGGCCCGCAGCCAGGCAAGTTTGCCTTTTGCTGCGGGAACCCGGGGGAGCCCACTGGGGAGGCACAAGACCCGAAAGACCGAGTCTTCTTAAAGGGACCCGAGACTCTGGGTGACGCTTCTGTGGCTCACTTGGGTGAGCAAAAAGTGTTGTCACGAACACATCTGTGTATCGTCTGCCTCAGTTTGGTTCCCCAGAAAACAAACCAATATGTCTACCCTCCTTTCTCTGGAGCTCTGATGTTTACACGGGAGACGCGTTCAGATCAGGCATGCACATCTGTACTGGCACACAGCTGGAACTATTCATATACATATGTACACAGATTCCTAAAAGGCTGAGAGAGCTACGTGTATATAGACTCCCTGGTTCACATATCAAGGACCTTGGGCACAGGGATGTAAGGGATGAATCTCCGAATACATCTCTGAGATACTTGAACACATTTACATTTGAGGGGGTGATGAATTCAAGGTGCGAGTGCCAGTGATATTTGGGATTCTTTCTAAAGGTTCTTGTGAGGTTCATTCATTAACACAGACCATAAAGCAGGTGGAGTAAGGCCTACTTCCCTTATTAGTCCAAAGTGCACCCGGAAGCTCTGTCTTCTGGAGAGAGCTGGTGTTGCAAAGGGTCACAGTGTGCATTCTAGCATAGACATGAGCACACGCTGCCTTGACCAAAGGCATTCCACAGAATTGGAATCACTTTTTTTCTTGTGGCATGATAGGACTGATACTCAGAGGTTGACTCTTTGGAACTGAGGATGCTCGGTTTGCTTCTGCAGTCCCTGAGATGTGCCCATGACCAACTGTTGTGTCTGAGTGTTAATTTAACTGGACAAACATATAATGGGAGATAATTGTAGACACAACATGCTCCCATGGTGCCATCTCTGGCTGTCTGAGAGCTTCTGTTCAAACAACTGGTAGCAGCAAAGTATTGAAGAGTTCTCAAATGCAACTCACAATCTCTCAGTGAGTTTGTTACTTTTATTTTGGTGTTAAGGTCATTTGTTATGACTTCTGAATATGGGTGAATTTGGTGTAGAAGTAAAGCAGATACACAAGTAACTGCAAGTAGAGGTAGCAAGTATGTATACACTTGCAGGCAGCGTTGTAGGTCACATGAATGTTTGCTATGAATATACAGCGGTGTGCCCATACAGATGTGCAGGCCTGTAGGTAGAGTGTAGGTTTGAATATGCAGGTTTGCACACCTATATGCATTTAGTTGCAAATGTATGTCGTGGTTTCCTGAAATTTTGCCACATAACCAAGATAGAACACATAAGCTGGGACCAGGACCACAGCTAACCAAATCCCAAAAGAATGACAAAAGATAGTGGGGAAAGGCATGCAAAGCCTTACTTTAATTTTCACTTTAATATTTAATATTGTTTTTTCCTGTGAAGAAATTCATTTCTCAAATTATTACTTTTTTTAAGAAAAAAATAATTTTCTCAATTATCATTACTTTTTAATTGATTTTATTACTATTGATTATTATTACTGCCTTGACTAATTACTTTTTTAAGAAAAAGACATGTGTAACACGAAGGTGAAGTCAGTCTTTCCTTGGAGGTTTTATAAAATGAACAAAAATTTCCTTCCTTACCTTCAGAAGCTAAAATAATATGAAAGAATTACTAGTGACCAAACCCGCCATTCCAAGATATGTGTTATTCTTTTCTCATTCCATTTGGTACCAGAAAAGTATTCTCCCAAAGTAGGGCAGTGTTGATGACACTGGATCATCCTTTGTAAGTCTGGTGACACTGGATCATCCTTTGTAAGTCCAGTCAGTGCAAAGCTGAGCTCAGGGTAGGAAGTTCTGAATCTGTACATGGAGCAAGTTGGAACACCTGACTGCATGGGAGTCAGGCAGGGAGTCCGCCAGTTAGTTCCTGATAATGCCTCCCATGTACTGGGGGTGACCTCACCTTTACATTCAATAGAAAGTGTGGGTGTGTACCATCCTCATCTCAGCATAGATAAAATTGCTCATTTTCACCACTAGAGGGCTCTTCCACCAGATTGATCCGACCCAACAGATTCAAAGCACTATCTTGCCCTGAAGTGATGCAGCCAGATTCTTCCTCTGTGTTTGCTGATGATCCTTTTTGATTCTGCTCATCTGGCAGGATACTAAGAAGTATTCAGACAGCTTGTCATTCTCTTATTAAGACTATTTTCTTCTGTTGGACTCTGAGCTCCTGAGTAGCTGACAACACGTACCTATTTGTGCTGTGTCCTGTTTACCTGTTCATACATCAGTTACCTCAACTCTGGAGGAGTGAGTGCCCTGTGTCATTTAGGAGGCAGTAGTTACCACTGACTCAATTCAGTAATTGTTTCTTGACCACCTACTATGAGCAAGGCCGTCTGCTCAGCACTTTAGACAAAAGACAAGGTTCACACTCGATGGTGCAGTGGGGGATATGTATCATTGAGCACATCTTGTCTGCAAACTGCAGAAACTCACTGGAGCTGGCTTAAGAAAATGGGTGATTTGGTGTAAAGATATGGAGATATTTTAAAGAATCATAAGGCAAAGATACAATTAGGCCTCGGCAAGGAACTGGCAGTAGGAAATACAAGCCATCAGGAAGCTTGACAATCACTGTGGCAAAACATCTGACATAAACAACTTAAGGGAAGCCTTGTAGTTTCAGGGGTTTTTGTCCATCATGGTAGGGAGAGTGTGGGGTATGGGTATGGTGAGGCAGAGCCGCTCACATCATGGTGCTAGGAAGGAGAGAGAGAGAGAGAGAGAGAGAGAGAGAGAGAGAGAGAGAGAGAGAGAGAGAGAGAGAGCCTGAGCTAGCAGGTCTTCTCCTTCTTCTTTTTTTTATTTCATCCAGGCCCCCACCCCATGGGATGGTGCCATCCACATTCTGGGCAGGTCTCCCCACATCAGTGAATCCTCTGTAGAAACACCCTCTTAGACTCACCTGGAGCTGTGCTTTACTAATCTCCTTTTGCTTCTCATTCCAATCAAGTTGACAATCAAGATAAACCATCATGACTTCTCTATTCTTTCATCATCAAGGTGGGAGCTAGATTTTTGAGTTTTTATGTTATTTTCATTCCAGAAACCCACCTAGGGCTGGAGGTATGGCTCAAGTGGTGGAACACCTGCCTATCAAGCACAAAGCCCTGAATTCAAACCCAAGAACCACCAAAAAGAGAGAGAGAGAGAGAGAGAGAGAGAGAGAGAGAGAAAGGAAGGAAGGAAGGAAGGAACCTACCTAGGTTAACATGAGATGTTTTTGTTCCAATTCAGCATTTCCAAAAGAGACAACTCGACTGGCCTAGCTTGCATTGTGTACCACTTCCAATCAGCTGTGTTCAGAAGATATATGGCACAAACCTTGCCAAGAGGATCAGCTATTGTATACTGGAGTAGGGAGGGAGAATTCAGTATCCTGAAATTACAAAGAGCCAAGATATGTGTCCAACACTGGTGAAAGAAGATCTAGAGTTTGAGTATGTTGCTGAAAATTACAAAGATAACCAATAGAAGAATTTAAAATATTCTACAACTATATTTGGAGAAGAGGAAAGGAGAGATTGGAGTGAGGCAAGCTAAATCAAGACAGTAATGGTGACTGATTGCCCTTGGGGAGAGGGACCAGGTGGGGACCAGGACAGCTGCTTTTCATTACAGCCTTTTCTATCCTATTTGATTTTTAATCTTTCGTGTGTATGCTTTGATAAATGTTTAAAGTTAATTTTTAAAATAAATGAAAGCAGGCAGCAGCATGACACCTGTCCATCTCTTCCCTCCACCTCCTGACAGAAGTGTCAGGTATTTCCTGTGACTCATCCATTTATTCCCTTTTCCTGGAATGCTCTTCCCTGAGATAGCCCTTTTTTTTTTTTTAAAGAGTTTTATTTTGGAATAATTTTAAATTTACATTAAATTGCTGCTGCCTTCAAATATCCCATGGTTCAATCCCTCACTTCATTTATACCTCATCCCAAATGTCACCTTCTCAGAGATTCCTTCTGTAACTGCTCTGTCTAAAATATCACCTCCTGTTTCTCTCCATCTTCCACTCTGGGTTGTTTTCCCCCATAGCATTTATCACTATCTGACATTATACTTGTAGATGTATACCTATACAAAGATGTACGTATACACATTTTTGTGTTTGTCATTTCCCTGATGAGGATGGGTACTTTGTCTTGCTCACCAGACCTTAGAACAGTGCCCAGTAGGTAATCAATTAGCATTTGTTTAATCAATTGATTGCATAAATAATGATTAAGTTTCACACCGGCAACAGGCACAGTGAGTCAACAGTAAATAAGAAACACATTCTTCTTGGTCACCTGAAACACTCAGTCTGATGAAGAAGGCAGCAATAACTAGATAAAAAGAGGCAACAGTGGGAGAGGCTGTCAGTTCACTGCTCCTTAGATGCCCTTCAGTGGGTTGATGCATTTATATCTTCACCCCAGCACTGACCTTCCTAGTCCACAGCTATCTCTCCTTGGGAGAACTGCACTCAGCTTATGGAGCTGCCTGCCCAAGGAATGACGAACCCTTCCCCACCAGGGGCAGCCTGCAGTCAGTGAGTGGCAGACACAGGGATGCAGAAGGCCACCATCTCGCCAGAGGCAAGGACAGCTCCAAGATGCAGAGTATGCTCCAGAGTCCTTTGTAGATCACATTAAGACTAGACTTGGCACCATGTTCTTGTATGACTTTATTTTCTTCCCTGTGGCTCTTAAATCATAGTGTGCATTAGAATCACCTAAAAGGCTTGTTAAAAGATTACTGGATTCCGCCCCTAGTGTTTCTAAGACAGTGATGCTTAACAATGTTCATTTCTAGCAAGTTCTCAGGGGTACTAATGCTGCTCTTCAATGGGAGAATCAAGGGTCCTTTCTTCCCTTAGGGTGTTTCCTAAAGATCACACACTCAAGAAGTCAGGGTGCATCAGAACCCCCGCTTCAGGCCCCAATTCCAGGGGATTCTACCCAAGACAGAAGGAAGGTTAGTAAGTGCTCTGATAGAGGAAGGGCAGGTCAAGGTCAAGTAATATCAGGGAGGTTCATTGAAGAAGGCTTCCACTGCACAGAACCCTGAAGGATGACTAGCCAAGTGGGGAGGAGCAGGGGAAGCCATGCAGACAGTTGGAGCTGCAGGTTGATGGCACTGGTCCATGATGGGTTTAGTGTGGCTGGAGAGTAGTGTTGAGTTAATGTGGCAGAGCCTTCATACAATGTTTGGCCATGAATATTTTTACCAGAAAATATGTGGAGCTTATTAGCTTTTGAAAGGAACTATTTTGCCCAATAATTCTCAATCTTCCTGTGTAACAATCTGCTGTGGCTAAATCCCTAAGCATTGAAGCCCCTAAAAGATCTTTGGACCCAATAGGAAGTGCACCCTCTCCAATTCCATGCCTGATGAGCCCAAGGAGACAGACAAAGAAGAACCTTCCAGAGAGCAGACATGGATAAGGGATTGACTTGGTGAGAAGAGAACATGCTCTTTAGCCAGAATGTTCCCTCTATCCTCAGGATCTCTCCTGAGGATGAAGTCTGTTTTTGTGACTTCTATACACCTGTGACTGTGGTGTGTGTCAGTCTCTGCTTTTTTGAAAGAAGTTCTCAATATCTGGTTTTCTCTCACACTATTGAATGATGGGTGTGCTGGTAGTGAGTAGGCTGTCTTCTAGTTTAGACCATGAGAAGACACACCAAACCAGCTAAAGGGGGCTACACATTGCTTGGAAACCCCATCTTTTGAAGTGCCATCCTAGGGAAAAGGTAAACAAATCTATGTGTAGAGTGACATTTGCCATCAAAAGAGTGGATCATTGCAGAAACATGGAATTGCTTACCCAACAGTTTTTTTTCATTTCTTTGTTGTAACAAAACTCTAATTATGGTTTTGAGGACATTTTTGGTACAGTTGAATGCAAATTACATTTTTCAGTCTTCCTTGAAGAGAAAGGTAGACCTGTGACAAAATTCTGACCAATAAAATGTAATTAAAAGTTGCTGTATGGACAGTAACCAATGTGTGGGACAACCCAAATGGTCATCAACAGATGAATGGATAACTGTAATATGGTATATCATAGAATATTGTTCAGCCATAAGAAGGTGTAAGATTAGCATACATGCAACAACTGGATTAACCCTGAAGACATTGTTATGCTAAATGACTTAAGCCAGGCCCACCTACATGAGGTTGCTAAAAAAGGCAAATACATGAAGACAGACAGTAGATTAGTAGAGAAGAGAATCACGGGAGGCTGCTGCTTCATTGTTACAGAATTTTTGTTAGGTTTGTGAAATTTTTTTTAAAAAGTTGTAAAGAGTACACTACGTCGTGAATACGATTAATGCCACCAAATCACATACTGAAAATGGTTAAAATGTTAAATTTTACATTATATATATTTCACCACAATAAAAAAGCAGGAAAAGGTTGCTTTGTGGGTTTTCTTCGAGGGGGTTGGTGACCTGGCTTTACCAGCACCTGTGTGATGCCTTTTGCCTTTCACTTTCTTCTTGCCTGGAGTTAGGACTCAGTGCTGGAACTTGATCAGCCACCTTGTTACCATGAGGCAGGAAGCTCATGTTTAAGACAGCTGAAAATAAAAGAAGCTGAATCCTTGATACTACAATGGAGCCACCATCCCAGGCCAAGAGTAATTGTCTCCAAAACTCTTATTACAGAATAAAAATAGACTCTAGCTTATTTTTCTCACTTTCAAATTTATCATGTGAACATAATTCCTGGTTTATACAAATGAGGAAAAGTGAAATTAGAGAAGTATTCTAGTCCATAAGACCTCTATTCTAGTATTCTATTCTAGTCCATGAGACTTCTGGTCACAGTTGTTAGAAACTCGACTCAAAGTATGTAAAATACGTAACAGTAAATCAATCATAAGAGGACAAGGTAAGATGTTCCAGCATGACCGAATTAGGACCTTAAACAAGGCTACCAGGATCTGCCTCCCTCCATCTTAGCCCTGACTTCATCCTTAGAGGCTCCATGCTCAGCCAGACTTTTCTCATGGACCCAGAGCTTCTGGTTTTCATCTTATCAGTAACCCTAGAAGAAAGAGGACATCTCTTCACCAACAGCGACAGCAAATTGACTTGGAGCTAGTTTTTCATTAGTCAATTTAGTTCACACTCACCTGAGCACAGTTGTGGTAGGTATGAAATGGACTTCACTGGATTTTACACTGGGCTATCTTTCCATCCCTAGGCACATAGGGAGGGAGATTAGACTCATCCTAATCCATGTGGACTGAGAGTGGTAAAGGGATGATTCTTTAGTGGAAATTAAGGGTGCTGGTACCAGAAGAAGGAAGGATGGGGGCAGAAAGTAAAAAGTAACAGATATTCACTACTTATTGCAGAAATGTAGATACCCTATCATGTAGGGCCTTTTGGCTATGTTAGATCATTCAGTGAATTAAAATCTACTTATTTGCCAATCACTGTTATACATTCTACAGTGGGGAGCAAGACAAACAGATTTCCTACCTTTAAAAAACTTACATATTAGGTGAGACAGCCAGGAATTGTGTTTCCAGCCAAACAAAAAGATGTGGTATGTTATTCAGCTTTCTGTAACTATAACAAAATATGTGAGGCAATAAGGTTATAAAGAGAAAAAGAGGTTTTTTTGGCTCAGTTTTGGAGATTCTAGTCTATGATTGGTTGGCCTCATTGCTTTGAGCCTATGAAAAGGCAGCTGTAGCACATGCAGAACAAAACTGCTCACTTCATGGAGATTAGGTCATGCCTCTAATGACCTCAGGACTTCCCGCTAGATTTCACCCACTAAGGGTTTCATAATCTCCCAAAAGCACCACCCTGGGTACCAAGCCCTTAACACATGGACCTTTGGGTAACATTTAAGATTCCAGCCATGGCAATGCAGGTAGTAAGAAATGCTGTGAAGAAAATGAACTGTGACATATGACCAGTGTTAGCAGGAGGATGGCTTCAGGTCACATGGGCCAGAGGGACATTCTAGGGAGATAACTTGAGTTTGGAAAATTCACTGGTGGAGAAGTCAGCCCCTCTGAGGCTCTAAAGAGAATTTCGCTAGCAGAAAAGTCACCAACATGCTTTATTGAAGGACAGAAAAGACAGTGTTGTGGGACTCTCATGCCCAAGAAGAAAAATGGTAGGAGACGAGGTCGGGGAGGTGGCCTAGGACCACATCATAGGCAGACAGAGCACTGGGGCTTATCCTTCTGCAGTGTGAAACCATTGCTCGATTAAACGCCATAGAGGAACGTGATGTGATATGTTGTTTGGAAATTTCACTCCTCCATGGAGTGGGAAAGACTCTACATGGCAAGAGTAGAGGCCAGGAGGGCCAGGGTAGTCTGTGAGGTTTTAAGCAAGCAGTGATAGGATCGGGTTTACATTTTCCAGCTGTACATCTGTGCCTTGGCTCTGTTCCCTGGAACAGAAATTAGAGCAGAGAATTACAAGACATAAGAAAATAGCAGAGCCCTTTGGCCCCAGGGCCTTAAACTTCCCCAGCTGCGCGTCCTACCTTCTGGGTTGGTGTATAGAGGGGGTCAGGGACTTGCAACTGACCTTTCTCTCAGACCTGACTATGGAAACTGGACTCAGGTTAGACACTTCCAAAGAGTATCCTAGATAAACTTCACCAGAAGAACCACAAGAAAGAAACTTTGTTCATTTGTGGTCCAAAACAGGTTTGGAAAATCTTAAGTCGATGAAATTACCCAAGAAACACTATACTTGGTGCATGGCAGACAGCAATCTAGAGTAGGAAGTTGGAAATAGCGAAACTCAAGTTCAAGCCCTAACTGCATTACTGCTCTGTGTGTGACCTTGAGAAACTTACTTCACCTTTCTGTACCACTCTTTTTCCAACAATAAAATAAGGACCATAATAGGACCTACTTCTTTGGTCATAGGACTTCCTTATTATATAAAGAGGGTTACACAGGATAATACGTGTAAGTGCTTAACACAATGACTGGCTCGTATTAAGTGTTCAATAAATGTCAGCTGCAGCTATAAATAAAAAGTATGATGCCAAAGACACTGGCTTTCTTAATGAAATTTGTTTTAATCTGCCACCTTTAGAATAACAAACATCTGGCTATGACGTGGTTAATAAGTTTCCTTGAGACTTAGGAGCTAAGAAGACAAAATGACCCAAGAGATGGTTAGTAATTCCAAGGTGACTATTGAGAGGTGAGAAAAAGACCTTAATGGGTAACTCAGAGGCTTCAAACCACTTCGGAATCCATCCCCAAATGGTTGGAGCAGCATGTGACTTTGGGCTTTCCTCTTCACTTGGATTGTTGGCCAAATCCTCAAACATGAAAAGAAGCAGCATGGAATATTCTCACACCAGAGTCAAAAGCTGTCAAATGCCTTCCAGAGTTTATGGTGTGATGGCCAAACGGGTCCTGCTACCTTCATTCCAAGGACTCCAGCTGTGCGGACCATGCAGAATGCACTGAAGACTGTAGTTCTATGAGGTGGGGAAGAGTGAGTTGTAGGCAAGGGGCTTTGACCTTTCTTGGCCCATCTCCATGGTGAGGGAGGGAGTAGCCCTTCCCCATTACCCCAAGTGAGAGAAGATCCCCTCAGCAACCTGGAGGAATGGGGAGCTTTCAAGAGGGGACTTTGATATCTGGCCAGTGCTAGGGAGTTGGGGAGACTCCAAGTTGGCACCTAGAACCAAGCAGCAGGTCAGAGCACAGCCCCCTGAGGAGCCCTAGGGAGATATTAACAAGGACTGTCTTGATCTTGTCATGTAAATACTTGAACATGGAGACTGGTGTGTGTACTGGCCTGGGGAACTATGATGACAAGAGGCGGCTATAGCAGCCTCCTTACAGGGCAAGGAGAAAGGGCACAGGAAGGGACTGGTGCAGCAAAGGGTACCACGTGGATGCTGGGAAAAGTAACCAAGCTGTCTCCTTGCAACTATGCCCATGAGCAAATAGCACGTGGATGGATGCCAGCTACATGGAGAGCAGCAGCTGCCAAAATAGAGCCATGGATGGAGCCATCTAAGAAAGATGTTCACCTGTCACATCCACCACCCATAAACTCCATGAAGAACCAGGAACAGGAGAAAGAGGGGAAGGAGAGAACACTCCAGCCTCATCCCTGGGCGAGGTCCTCCACTCATGGTCAGGCTAGGACTGGACAGAGGAAAAGGTCTTGAATTGAATGTGAGCTTGTAGTTTTGATATGTTGACTGAATTGGACTTTTGGAACCTATAACATACTTATAATAGCTTTCACACATACACAAGGGAGGGTGGAGAAGCGCAGTGAATGAATGGCCTGTGTCCATCAGCAGCCACACTTCTGCAGCCAGTCTTTCTGTCTCTCTACCTCTCTACCTGGTGCCTCTTGCAGGATAGCTCTGAAGCAAGTTCCAGATGTCCCGTTGTTTCCAGTTGGGCTCTGAGTGCCTGCAAACGAGGTGTAATGACAAAAATATGATTCTTAACATTGAAACTGACCACAAGACCCCGGGTTCTCCCTATTGTTCATTTTTGCAGTGTCTGGAACATAAACTTCCATGAAGGCAGAGAATTTTTCTACTTTATTCACATGGGACATAACTCTAACACATAGTGGGTGCTTAGTATTTATTGAATGAAGGAACAAATGAATGAATGATTTGTTCAGAATAGTCCTACAGCTTTCCTTTACTGTAACCTAGAGGTGCTCAGACTGAGGTGAGGGAGAACATATTTATTTTCTGTTACTCAGTATAGGTTTGCCCCAGTGCTGACCCAAAGTTATCAAGCAAAACATCCTACCTGGAGGGACTATGACACTTTCAAAAGTGATCCTGGATAGTTCTTCCGCATTCTGAGCATCTTCAGGAGACTTGAAAACTTATAGCTTGCAAGTTCTTTACTGTGTGTTGGTTCATCCACCTGGTTTTACACTGGCACTGAACTGAACCCACTGTGGCCCCACATTCTGCCACCAGTTGGTCAGAGGAATGCAGCATCTGCCCTTTCCACAGGCATACCAGGGGCAGGTTGCTGCAGTCCCCAGTCCTATGTCATCTGCCTGGCTCCCATGGGACCCTGCTGTCTCACAGTTGAGCCATCACACAGATGGCTCAGATCCCACCAGCTCCCCTCAGTTTGTCCAAACAATGTGTGATCTCATCTGTGAAGTCACTGGGCCTGCTGCCATCCTTGGACTAACTTTTCACTTTTCCCCATGGTTTTGTATCTTAAAATTTTAAATTCTTCTACCAGAATCAATCTTTTTGGCCATGTATGTTCTCTTAGAATCTATTTCATTGAACATTTTCTAATTTCTCAATATGAAGTTATGCATATTTTCTTGTATCTTAATTACTTCTCCTTACCTACAATTCTGAACCCACTCTTATCTGTAATCGTGCCTTTTCCTACTTGATTACATTAACTGAAGATTTTTTCTTTGTTGTTGAACTCCCCCCAATACCTACCAAGACCCATTTTGAATTTTATCTCATTCATATCATAATGAGCATAAATATTTTAAACTTTCAAATAGACTGATGGCAGCTTTCCATAGCTTCCAGCATAGACACAGCTTTACCCTGTCTGTCTGTCTGTCTGTCTGTCTCTCTCTCTCTCTCTCTCTCTCTCTCTCTCTCTCTATATATATATATATATATATTCTCTCTATATATATATTTTCAGTATCTCCTCCTTTTCCATAGCAATACTTCCCAAGACCCCGTGGATAGTACCAAGCTCTATACATATCTATGATAAATTTTAATTCATAAATTAGGTACAGTAAGAGATTAACAACAGCAATGAAATAGAACAATTATGACAATGTGCTATAATAAAAAGTTATGCAAATGTGTTCTTGCTCTCAAAATACCTTCTTCTTATTTATTTATTTATTTTGTGGTGCTCACACATGATAGGCAAATGCTCTACTATTCAGTTACTCTCCACCTCCTTAAAATATCTTACTGCAATATACTCACCCTTCTTCTTGTGATGATGTGAAGTGATAAGATGCCACAGGTGACTGTAGGTAACTGAAAGCACAGAAAACAAAACCATGGATACGGGGGCGGACTGCCTGTGTGTGTGTGTGTGTGTGTACGCACACATGCATGTGCATTCCATATACATGTATCCTTGTTTATAAAACACATAAATATGTATTGAAACAAGGGAATCTGGGAGCAGAGAGGGGCTGTCGATGCTTGGTACCTGTGGTCCAATAATAAAGTTGTCAGAACTTTGTCAAAATTGTTTATTAGTTTTAATGAACTTTTAAATTACTTTATACTCTTTAATCAATCTGGAATTTGCATTGATGTATAACACTGAGACGAAGACTTAGTTTTGTTTTATGTATTCTTTCAAATATTAATCAATATCTCAGGGTCATTTATTGAATATTTCTTCTTTCTCCATAGACTTATATGGTCACTTTTATTATCAAATAAAGTCAGGCACATGAAAGATTGTCTTGGAGCTATCTGTTTAATTCCATCGACTGTGTTACAATTATTGTGACATAAATCGTATTGATCTATGTTATAATATTTATGTACTCTGCTGTTTTAATCTTTGAAACATTATTGTCTACTTTAAGATCTATATTCAGAGCGTTCCGTAATTATTCTTCAACATCAAATAGTTCTTGTCTAGATTGTTCATTCAATCTTCTAGGTGAATTTGAAAGTCACTGTGTCAAATTCTTCCCCTTCCAATCAAAGAAAAAACAAATAAAATTAATCGTATGGGGGATTTTTACTAGAATTGCATCAAACCTATGTGTTTATTTAGAAAGCAATGACTTTATTAAATAATCATTCTTTAACTCTACTTCTTTGATCTTATTTTACGTCCCTTTGATGATCTTTCATTATTTCTCCATATGTGGTCTACACATTTCTTGTCACATTTATATCCAGGCAGGGACTGTTTTTTACCATTTTGGAAATGAAGCTGAGCATTGCTCAGTTTTATGCAGCTAGGAAGCGGTGGAGATCAGACTTGAGTCCACATCCATCTGATGGTACAGCCTGCTCGTTTCACGGTGACACTAGCTCATTTGCGATATGAATTTTGGCAACTATTTTATAAAAACCATCAGTTTCATCGTCTTCTCCAGTTTGCTAGAATGGAGTTGCATGCTGAATTTTTACTTCCTTTTGTAACTTCTTGAGTTTTATGCTTGTTTTATTTAATTCCCTTCTTTCTCTTTTAATGAATGGAAATCAGGATGGCTGCTTTCTCCCTTCCATAACTCCTGCTTCTCCCTTCCTCAATGCAGGACCTTGTTCTTCTGGCTCTGTGCACGATGTCATGTCCACCTCCTACTGTTGGAGCAGAAAGATGATCAATGTGCATCAGAAGTGGTCAGACAGAGCAATTCAGATTCTGGGTTCTGGGAGGGCGGTTCTCAGGTGAGTTCAGGAGTTACAGAGGTCAGCTCTCTATTCCTCCCTTGTCCTTGAGTGGAGTCTCCTGGTCCACCCATCTCTCCACTTCGGTTTGATCCATGAAACACTTAGAAATGACACTTTGTAAAAGTTGACAAGATCATGCCATTACCCTATTTTTTAAAATTCCAAATTTCCCATTTTTCTTAGAATAAACCACATTCTTTACCTTACCCAGTACTATAATTTGGACCTTTAGTGTCCCCAAAGGTTCATGTGTGGAAGGCTTGATAATCAGCCTCTGGTGCTATTGGGAGGTAGAACTTTTCTCACCTGAGTGGGAGGAAGTTAGGTCTTTGGGGGGTGTGTGCCCTTGAAGGAGCTATTAGGACCCAGGCCCCTTCCTGTCTTTTTTATTGTGCCACGAGGTGCACAGGTTTCCTCCACCCATGCTTCCACCATGTTATTCTACCTCTGCCCAGACCCAAAAGTAATGGGGTCAACCAACCATTGACTGAAACCTCTGAGACTGTAGCCAAAACAAGTTCTCCATTTAAGTTGATTTAACTCAGGAAATTGTCACAGTAGTGGAAAGCTGACTAGCCCAGCCAACAAGACTCTGTGTGGTCTGGCTACAGCCTTCCTCTTTGTCCTCATCTTATTCCTTTTTCCTGGTATACTACTCCATTAACCTCCTCCACAGCTCTTGCTTTCTTCTTGGTGCTTTCTGCCACAAAAGGTGCTTTTTCTCCAGGATTTACATGACAGCATGGATCTCAAGTCACATCCCTCAAAATCCATTTCTTCAGGGAAGCCATGGCTGGTTTTGGGATTGAAGGCAGCTTCTTAATTACCATTGAATGCAATCTCTAGTTTACTCACAGCAATGACCACACTCAACAATGTTGTTTATTGCTATGGGCTGGATATTTGTGTTCACCCCAAATGCATATATTGAAGCCTAATCCCAAATAAGATGGAGGTGAGTTTATACGAGGTCATGAGGGTGGGGGCCCCATGATCGGATTAGTGGTTTTATAAGAAGAGGAAGAGAAACAAGAATTCTCTCCCTCTTTCTCTCTCTCTTACTTCTCTCTCCCTCCTTCTCTCTGCCTCTCTCTATCTGTCAGATATGGTGAGAAAGTGGCTATCTGCAATCTAGAAAGAGAGCCCTCACTGGGGAACCAAATTAACTAGCACCATTGATCTTGGACTTCCAGCCTCCAGAACTGTGAGGAAATAAAATTCTATGGTTAAGCCACATGGTATTTTATTACAGCAACCTGAGTACACTAAGGCATTTATTCATTTAATTGTTAGTTTTCTTTTTTTAAAGATTTATTGAAAGCTTTCCCAACCAAGCTTTTGGGGAGGCAGGAGGTATGTAGCATGACCCTGTGCCAAATAAGGAATAAGATCAACAGGGGTAGAGGGAAAAGATCAAATTGCCTAAGATGTACTGACTCGACCTACAGGTGTTCCTGTAACTATGAATGCAGGATAGAGCTCAGTGGATACATTGACACCAGCAAGAAAACCTGTTGCTATGGAAAGGTTTGACTGAAATCTCATTCTTCCAGCTTTTCAGAGCTCTACTGGGGGGAGGGTATAAGTGTTACTCCTAAAAGATCAGCCATTTTCAAATGTACATCAAAGCAATGGCTGAGTTTTTTTAGCCTCAATATATTAACTAACAGTTCCTCTGTCCATCCCGTCCCCCACCCTCCCGCCACCTACTTCAGAAGTGGCTGGTATGGAAACCAGGAGACCTAAGGTCTGTTAGAAACCTGGAATTTCCTCTTCAATTATTCATGTCCTCAGGAAATGGGGACATTCCTTTCCACCCAGATGGCCTATCTTCTAGGAGACAGAACACCTGCCCCAGCACACAGCTCCTCTCTCTTCTCATTCCAGAGTATGCCAGCTTGATTAATAAGTAGGTTGGGAAACAGGGTGGATATGAAAATCTAGAAAGCTGATGTCATGAGTGAATGGGGACTTCACACCCTTGCAGAATCATAGCTGGTGCCTCTGGATGAGTGAACTCATCCAAGCTCATGTTCTGTGACCATCCTCAAAAACTCTGTCAGAAAGGTAGGTAGAGAGTTGCCCAGGCATGGCTTTGTAGGAATGGAGTCTATTCAGTTTGAAGTCAAATCATACAAGTTAAGCAGCTCTTTTTTAATTTTTGGTTTTTGGTGCCAGAATCCAAAGATTGATCATTTGTTATAGGAACTGATATATACTAAATGTTCCTAATGGCCTTCATTTATTATTATTTCTCTCAGTTCTGGGAATTGAGTGAAATATGCTATGTGGTTCTTGTTTTGTGTTCCTCTCTGGTTTTTAGTTAATGGCTGTGGCATGAGTGAGCTCAAATTCTCTCCACTCAGAGTCTTGTGGTTGATGCTGGCTGTTTGGGGGGACTTCAGCAAGGACTCTCAGAGGACACACTCACCTATGGCTTCTGTGTGGCCCAGGCTTCCTCCTATCATTGTCCCTGCTGAACCAAGATTGGGCAAGACATGGTGCCAGGTAGAAGCTCTATAGCTTTTTCTCACCTAGCCTTGAGCTCACAGGCATTTCTTCTGCCTTATTAAGCTAGAATCCAGCCCATGTTCAAGGGGCAGGAGAGTTGGCCCCTACCTCTTAACAATCCAAGAATGTGTGGACACATTTCAAAATTGCCATACTAATAAATTGAGAGAAAAATTGATGAATGAATCAAATGATTCTTCAATAACTGGTGATGATAAATACAATTAAATCTTCAGATCATCAGTGCATTCTTTGTCTCCTGATGGACATTGTAGATGGTGATTAAGTTGGAGTTCTGGATTTATACTGAGCTATAAAAATGCTGGCTCTGCTACCTGTGACTCTAGATCAGTTTTGACCTCTCTGAGCTTTCTTTTCTGTAGAGTAGATGTGAAAATAGTATAACGCCAGCAGCATTGAAAAGATAGTGGTGACTATTGTGAGCCCCAGTGCCTCCCCCAGGTTCTTTACTGACATGGGTACAAACACGAGGCACGTTCATTTCAAAAGAGCCAGCAAACACGGAGAGCACCTTCTTCCACATGGGTCACCCGTGGGACTTCCACTTTCCTCATAGTGCTTATTGCTCCTAAGTGGCCCCCCAAGGCTGCTTTCCCGGCTGCTGGGGTGGGCATGGCAACAGCCCCACTGCAGCAGGCACAGGGCCAGAGACGCAGATCTGCCGGTGTGGGCGCAAACACTCTCTCCCCAGAAAAGCTTCTCGAAGGCATAGACAAGGGAAGAGAAGATTAAAAATAGTGGTCATGTTCACTTTTGAAATGAAAGGAGAACCATGGACTCAGAGGCCCTCAGTTCTCTTGCTTTGAGAGGGGGAGGGCATCAAATGTGACAAGTGGGTTTGGGGACATTGTGTGGCTTCCTTTCCCTAGAACTCCGATTCATGGGAACACTTCATGCTTACTGGGTCTGTTCCTCAGAGGGACTGGGATTTTAAAGTTGGGATTGGCATTTGCTCTCCAGCTATTGTCACTCCCTGTTGTCCCTGTTCAGCCTGCCTTCGCCATCCACATCACTTCCATGGCTCCCACAGATATTCAAGGTCGGTTTGTGTCCTATGTGCTTTGTGCTTTTCTTGTTCTCACCACACCAGTAAAGTTTACATGTGTGGAGCACACACCATGTCAGCATTGATCAGTTGTCTGCTCCTCTACCTTCCTAAACCTCCTACAATGGAGATGCCTCAGCTCCACAGAGAGGCAACCGAGGCATGCTGGAGCAAATGGACTTGACCCAGAATCATGTGGTTTGCAAAAATGGCAGAGCTACTTTTTTAATCCAGGCATTTTCCAGTGGGAAATGATAGAAAATGCATGTCATGTGAGGTGAATGGCTTCTAGTATCTCTCAGTCAACAACCTACTCTCTCACCAACCCCAATCAAAAAGAGAAAGCTTTTCTTTTCCAATAATTTGTATTACTTTATTTATGTTAATATTGAAGGCATTATAACTCTGGCAAGACCCAAGTCACATAGTCATCTCAGAACCATTCATTATAGCTAGAAGATGGCTTAGGTCACAGCTTCATTCTTGACACTTTCAGTAGAGTTAGCCTCACCTGAACCACGGTGACTGACAGTGAGTAGGAAGAGTATCACAAAGACATGTTGGTGTGCTCTTCCCAGAGGAGAAATGTCCACTGCGGATGCCAGTAAAGAAATGAATTGCTTTCTATGGTTTGAATATGTCTCCTACCTGTTCATGTGTTGGAAACCTAATCTCCAAATTTACATGATAATGGTATTCGGCGCGGCCTTTGGGTGATAATTAGGATTACATGAAGTCATGAAGGTGGCCCCATGATGACATCAGCAGATTTCTATGAAGAAGGAAGCGGAGGAGGAGGAGGAGAACACAGGACACAGATAGCGTGCTTGCTTGTCTCACCATGGGGTTCTCTCCACCATGGTGTGGTGCAGCACCAGCCCCTCTCCAGATGCCCAGCAGACACTGGTGCTGTGCTCTTGAACTTCCAAGTCTCCAGAGCCATGAGGCAAATAAGCTTCTACTCTTTATAATTTGTCTGATCTCAGGTATTTTGTTATAGTAACAGCAAATGGACTATAATATTGGCTTTTCTATAGGCACCAGAAGTCTTGAGTATCTTCCATCAATTGTGAATAGGTAAACACACCAGAGGCTAAATGGAGATGTCCCTAAAATCTTATCATCCAGAGAAAGTTGACTCTATGTGCTGATCTTCCCAGATCCCATTCATCCTTCTTCTTTTAAGTAAACCATTTTCCTTTGGAAAACTAACCATACCCCATGGGGTTCACAGTGATCATCTCCTACTTCTAACCTGTTCCAAGGATGAGTCCATGACTCAAGCTTGGTCACAATCAGATATTATGATCTGGCCAAGGTAATTTTGTTATAGAGGGATGGTCAAGCTGAGACATTGAAATTCAATCCTAGAATGTTTCTTAGAAGTATTGGAAAAAATTCTTCTCCTGATAGTATTGCTAAACCTTGAGGATAGTGGGGACCACTGAGAAAATGAAGCCATGGAGAAAAATGGATGAATGTGGAGAGGGACAGCTTTTGGATATTGTGTTAATCCCTGGATCTATCTGTACCTGAAGCTGAACAACCCAAGGCCTTTTAAATTACCCCCCCAAAAAATGACATTTTTTTCTTTCAAATACCCCAATTTGAGATAGGCTTGGTTACCTATAAACCCTAAGAAAGCCCAACTTTCAAGTTTAATATCAAAGCAGATGTGAGTTCCAGGAGGGACCAGGGCAGAAGAATACATCTTGCATTTAGCCAAGGAGGGGGAGGGTACATGATCCTCTTATTTCAAGGCACAGTGTGTTTGAGGGCTGGATCCTGTGGGGTGTCAGAAAGACACCCTTCGTGGGGCTCTGTCCTCATGACTCAGGCACTGCCCAGTAATGAGGACTTCTCTTTGGACTCCATCTAGAAGATCACTCAGTGTTTGATCAAATGATATCGCTGATGACATTAATTCCAACTCTTTTAGGAGAAGCCATTCTGAAGAAACCAGCTCCAGAACAATTTAATGTAAGACATAATCCAGGGTCTGCTAGACCTGCATTCAAGTCTTGGCTTGGCCATGACCATGGTGTGACCTCTGGGTCTCGTCTTCTTCATCTGTAAAATGGGGAAACTCCTAGAGTTTACCTGAGGCTAAAATGATGAACTGAACATTGATGGGGACTCAATAAAAAGTTGTTGGTAGGAACTCATCATAGAACAAGCAGCATTTCTCTCAAAATGCTCAGTTTTGTCTAACTTAATTCAAAATCTCTCCCTTTGTTGTTATCTCTTGTTCATGAGCATTTCTGTGGTTGATTAGCATCCAGTAACTGATGGTCTCCATTGATTTATGAACAAAGCATGGTAGTAAAAGTGTAGACTTGGCACTGGTCTGCTTGGGTTCAGACTGCCCTGTTAGTGGCTGTGTGAACTTGGACAAATGGCTCTACCTCTCTGTGGTTGTTTCTACACTAAGCAGGGATGATAGAAGTAGAGTCTGTCTTACAGAGTTAAGTAAATGAATATCTACAAAGTGTTTGGGATAGTGAATGGCTCCTAAGAAGAGTTATCATCACCTAAGAGTTTCAAACATTGTCCGTCAACCTCCTACATGTTCAGTGACCACATACTGACTTCTGGTGGATATGTGCCTCCGTGTGTGTGGCAAGGCTTTGCTATGTTGTGGTAACTTGGGGTTTGCCATGGACCTGTTAATCCCAGCAACACTCAGCAATGTGCAACCTTTTGAATATACAGCTCTGGCTATGCCAAAATTTTGTGTGTGTTGAACATTGACTAATAATTTTTTTGAAGGCAGCTTGCAATCAAAGTCTGACTTTACCATCTGCTGTTTTATCTTGGCAAGTTACTTAATCTCCTTGAACTTCAGCAAAATGACAAAAGGAACAGTACCTACCTCAGGAGTTGCAGTGAGGACTGAGCTATTACAGCAAAACCCTGAGTGCTAAATCATTCTCTTATCAGCAATAATGTCCAGTGAATGTATCCTACAGGTGGAATATCCCCCAAATACCCTTAGAATTTCCTCAAAAGAGCCAAAAGTGCATGTGTATTGATCTTGTACATAACATGTCAAGTCTGTAGCCTACCTGACAGATATGTCCAATGAAGACATTTTATTTGCTCAGCCTAGAGTTTCAAAAATTAGAATGAATGGCCTATATTTTAAAATCAGGACATTTCACATAAAAGTCAGGCTTCCCAGCTTCTCTTGAGGGTGGAAAGGGTAGTGGTGTTGCCTTCAGTCTCTGCAGGCTGCCTCTGGGAGGTGAAAGCATGATAAAACAAGACAAGCCCTTTCCCAGCATTTTTCCCCTCCTGGAATGCTGTACGCATTTATTTGCCTCACCTGCCCAGCTTGTCAAAGAAAATAATGGCTGACATATCCACAAACCTTTCTACACGTCAACAACCTCCACAGCAGTCCACAGAGGTATCATTATTCCTGCTGTAGGAATGAGAACACAGGAAGGGCCAAGGGACGGCCCAAGGTCAGGCAGTTTGTGTGGAAGAGCTGAGCATGGCCCGCACTGGCTCGCGTCTGGACTGTCACCTCTGCGCTATGCTCCAGAGGAACCCTTTATTCCTGCCTGGGTGAAGCTCGTGCCGGGGTCCATGTCCTGTTCTTGTAGTCATGTTTGGCCAAGGGGCTTGAGCTGTGTTCAAGCCTAAATCACAATTTAGAGAATGAGCTACCTAATTTCTCACTCTCCCCAGCCTCATTTCTGAGTCACAAAGATAGTCCTGCCACATCCGAAGTTCCTGTGGGAAGCCACTGAACTCAGAACGAGAGCCTCCCACTCAGCCCCTGAGCCCCTGGGACAGAACCCATCCCCAGAAGTGGGTGCAGCCCCTGCATCCCTTCTTGACAAACATAAAAATCTCATTATGGCTAGGAGGGTCTAACAAGCCCCAGAACCTTGATGAAGAAAATTTCCTGAGGAAGAAATTCCTCCATTTTCTCCACAGCCCTTCTGTCAAACTTTCCTTCCCGAAGTCTGTATTATAGAAACAAGTCATCTTATTTTCCTTTTCCAGTTATAAAATTATACGGTAATATTTGAAGATGTTGTTTCAAAATACAACTCACCCCCTATTCCAAACCGTGTAAAATCAAGAACGATTCTCTTGGATTTTTAAGAGAACGTCTTTACCCAAATGGTGAGGCTTTGAGATGATGCCTGACGACTGCTATCAAATGCTTAACATTTGAAAATAAATTCACAAAACACAGAAGAGGAACAGATGGCCTGCGAGTTTTGTCCATCCTCTGTAGCTTTCCACCACTCTGCAGCATCAGACAAAAAGGAGTTTGAGCCAACCCCAGGTGGGTGTACTGCACGGGGGAGGCAAGCTGTCCCCAAGCCTGAACCACATAAAGCAACAGCTGTCTTCAGGGGCCCCACAGGAAGGCTGCACCCACAGAGATGGGGTCCTGGCTCTTTATTCCGGCTGGTGGGGACAGCACCAAAGGGCTTAGGAGCACAAGCTCCTCTGGCTGTCAGAGTGGGACAATTTGGAGTGAGGTCTCCACCCTGGACTCCACTTTCTGGGTGGCACCCTGGATGGGGTGGAGGGGCCCTGGAATCCCAGGTTGGTCTATTTAATAGTAATTGTGTTAGACTGTAGGCAGTGGGCTGACACTCACCAGGTACGTTAGGCACTTGTAACAAATAACCACCAACTGGGTAGATGTAGACCAAAGAAATGGAAGCCAAAAGTCTGAAATGGAGGTGTCAGTAAAGCCATGCCCTCTCTGGAGGCTCTTTCCTTGCCTCTATGGCTTCTGGCAGCTGTCATATTCTTTGGTTTGTGGCCAGTCTCTCTCTGTTTCATCTTGTCGTCACCTTCTCTTCTGGTATCTGTGTTATCTGACATCTGTGCTATCTGCCTTTCCCTTATAAAGATACTTGTGATGGTATTGAGGGCCCTTCCTGATAATCCAGGTAAATTCTTCATCTCAAGACCCTCAATTCAGTTAACTTCTGAGAAGCCTCTTCTCACAAAGAAGGTAACAGTTACAAATTCCATGGTTAGGATCTGGTATCTGCTATGGTTTGAATGAGTCCCCTAAAGGTCCATGTGCTAAAGGACTTGGTCCCCTGAGTGGTGATGGAACCTTTGGGAGGTGGGGCCTGGTGGGAAGTCATTAGGTCATTGGTGGCATGTCATTTGAGAGGGGTCTGGGACCTGGGCCCATTCAGTTCATTTCCTCTTTTTTGTTTCGTGGCTCATGATGCAAGCAGTTTTGCTCTGTCACATTTTCCTTGCCGTTTTCCTTGCCGTTACCATCAATGGAATTGCTCCCTCCTGGACTTTTCTCATGGAAGTTAAGCACCTCAGCTATTTTGTTATAGTGGTGAAAATCTGACCAGGACAGTATCTTTGGATAACCATTATTCAACCTACTATGCGAAGTTTTCCTCACTGCTGAAGCCCTAACCTTATCCTGATTTACCTCTGTTTCGGTCCTGGTCTTTTCCCTTCAGAAAAACCACACTGAGGTTGATGGTCTCTAGGGAGACCAAAGCTGGAGGGTTGAAAGAGCACTTATCTGGGAATCAGTAGCACCATGGGATGGATTAGTCCAAATCTCACCTTCCATCTCTGTGGTCTTTTCCCTCCCTGCAAGCATAGCAGTGGTCAAGGAAAACCATGCCCAGTGGCCTCTGTTGATCTTCATGCTTTTATCCCTACAATCCACGTCCTCCAACGTAAATCAGAACGTGACTATCTGTCATGGTTATTCTGATTATTCACTTGTTTGTACTGAGAGATGCCTAGAATATTAATACAGCGTATCTCCAGGTGTGTTTTGGAGGGCATTTCCAGAGATGATTGACATGTGAGTCAGTGAACTGAGGTGGCACCATCCAACAGGCTGGGGGCCTGGATGGAATAAAAAGCAGAAGGAGGAGGAAGCCCAGATGTGTACGAGCTCTAGTCTTCTTGAACAAGTGCATTTTTTGTAGCTGCCATCACCCAGGGTCATCAGACTCTAGCTTCTTCAGCCCTCGAACAGCGACTCACCATGGGGCTTTCCAGCCTTTAGCCTCAGCCTGGGACTGCGTCACTGGTCTTGCTGGCTCTGAGGCTCCAGCTTTCTGGATTGAGCAGCTATTGGTTTCCCAGCTCTCCAGCCTGCAGACAGCCATTGTGGGAATATCCAGCCTCTGGTTATGTGAGCCAATGTAACAAATCACCTCTTGTAATTATATACATATTCTATTGGCTCTGTTCCTCTAGAGAGCCCTAATACAGCATTCTTTGCTTAAAGTCTCTGTGAGGAGACCGAATAATGACCCTCCCAAGGTGTCCATGTCCTAGCTCATGGCAAAAGGGATTTCACAGACATCTCAGATCACAGACCTGAGATGGGGAGAGTTTTGTGGACTACCTGGGTGGGTCCAATATAATGATATGGAAGTGTCACAGATAGAAGAGGAGCTGTGACAACATAGACAGTGGGTGCAGTGATGCTTTTTGAAGATGAAAGGGGGCTATGAGCCAAGGAATGCCTCTGGAAGGCAGAAAAGGCATGAATCAGACCGAAGGAACCAACTCTATGATATCTTGACTTTGATCCAGTAAGACTGCTTTTGGAATTTTGACTTCCAGACCCAAGACAATACATTTATATTCTTTTGAGTTGTGCCGTTTGTGGTCACTTGTTAAAGTAACAACAGGAAACTAATACAGTTTCCAAGAGATAAAGTGAAACTTCTCACCAGGGTCACACATGTGCACAGGACCAGGCCCCTGCCCTCTCCTCTGGCCTCATCACCCATCACTTCACCAGTGCTTACCACTTTTTAGTCCCATGGGCTCACTTTCCGTATAGCGTACAGAAAAAGTGACTTACTGCCACCTCTGTGATTAAGTTACAGAAGATACACTCCCATCTTACTGATCTTTTCATTATGTCACTTTCTTAGCTTATACACTTTGATGAGGTAAGTTGCCTGCTATGGTTTGAATGTATTCTCCAAAACCTCACATGTTGGAACTACAATTCCCAAATTCATATGTTAATGGTATTCAGAAGTAGGGCTTTTGAGAAACAATTAGAATTAGATGAGGTCATGAGGGTGGGACCCTCATGATGGCGTTAGTGGCTTTAAAAGAAGGGACCCAAGCAATCTCTTACTGTGTGATGTCCTCTGCCATGATATGAAACAGCAAGAAGGCCCTCCCCACCAAATACTGGCACAATGCTATTGTACTTCACAGCCTCCCAAACTGTGAGCTCAATAAACTGCTATTCTTCATGAATTACCCACTCTAAAACACTAGGATACTGCTTTTGGAAAGGCCCATATGGCAAGCAACTGAGGGAAACCTCCTGCTAAGAGCCAATGAGGAAGTGGGCCCTCAAATCAACAGCTTGCAAGGAACTAAATCCTGACGGCAACCATGAGAGCAGTTTAGAAGTGGGCTCTTCCCTACTTGAACCTTTGGATGAGACCACAGCCCCAGTGACTTGTGGCCGCATTGATTATGGCTTATGAGAAACTCTAAAGCAGAAGACCTAGCCAAGTTCTGCCCAGACTCTTGACCCACTGAAACTGAGATAATCAATGTTTTAAAAAGCTAAGTGTTGGGGGTAATTTGTTAACAGCCATAGATTACTACTACAAACCACTAGTTCATTATGAAATCCATCCCACCACAGGGCTAGGATCCCATGTTTGGATAAGCAGTCAACCCTTCAAGTCATAATAAACTTTATTTGCTAAGCACTGTCCTCTGTTCATTCATTTTTCCTTCTTGAACCTTGTAAGGAGGAGTCACAGGTATGTCCTTTTCTTTCTTGTCCAAATATCATTTTAATTTCATCTTGATATGTGTCAGGTAGGCTAGCATTTACAGACTAAGCATCCCTGGTGGATAGGGTGTGGGTCACTATGGGCAAGGCCTCCAGGGCTCAAACCTTTGCTGTTTTGGAAATCAGAATTCACTTTTGGAGGCAGTAATGCTTTCTAGGAAGTGATGACCAGCAGAATTCCATGTGGGTCACACCATTCTCACATCAATAAGAGGAGAAATGTAGGATCTGAGATATTTGGCTTTTGAGATTTATAGCCAGATATTGATAGGTGATACTGATTGTTTTGCATTCCTTCCTGATTTCACCAGCATCTCAGCTTGCATGTGGGGTTAGAAAATGAAAACCATGCAGCAGTAAGATCTGAGGATGTAAGAAGTTTTCCATTAAACTTCTTTGAAAAGCTTATACCATCAGCACTCAAGTTGGCTCTAGTTATCTGACAGGCCTACGTTTTGGTAGTGTATCTTTGTGGAGGTTTAAGAGTCTGACCATGGGGTTGCCCAGGACACTCCTAACAGTATCTTTGCTGTCTTACTTCTGAGATTCTCCCTAGGCTCATGAATGATTCCATGGATGAACTATGCAGTCAACAGAAAATTATAACAAATATTCTCATCTACGTGTTCATTTCCCTGCCTAGCTTTCTGGAACATCAGAGAGAACATGGGGAAAAAAAAAAAAAAACTATCCCACTGAGCTTCCCCTAGGCCAACAGTCTGCCAGTCACTATCCATGCAGATGGGGACATCCAAGGCATTGTCGTCACCTACCTTTCTGACTACCTAAAGACACACAGGCAAGTCCACCAGAGATAAACTTGGGCAACCAGACCAGAAAAACCACCATTGTGGGCCAAATAACTGGTTGGCTTTTAAAATCCACTAAGAATTGAGGTAGTTTGTTACTAGATAACTGATAGGTTTATATCTATGTGTATCTGCTGACTCATCTTCCTAGTGGGTTTTGAGTCCCTGAAGACAAAGGGATAGAACTCCGCAGAAGGGGGCATTCAGGCCCTTGTCTTTGGTAGTGAGCTTGGCTCTGAAACAGGAAACTCCATGGGCCAGCTTGATGTCAGGTGAGCTGCTCCTTTAACTGCCCTTCAGAGTTGGCTTGTAAGAACAGGCTTCAGTTTTTATTCAGAGAGCGATCCCCTGCCTAGTCCCCTGCCTAGTCCTGTGCTTGGGTGGCACCCTACATGCTGTACGACACAGGACGCCTCTAAGATGGCCCCCAGGGGACACCACCACCACCTTCTCCCAACGTCTCACCTTGCATAATCCCTCCTCTTGAGTCTCAGCTGGCCTTCCGGACTTGCTTTTAAAGAATAGAAAATAGCAATAAGATAGGAAGCCACTTCTGAGATTGGGTTACAGAAAGACTCTAGTTTCCACATTGGGCACTCTCACTTGACTCATTCACCCTGAGGGAAGCCAGCTCTGTGACCAGAGGCATCCCTGTAAAGAGGGTGGTGACATGGTGAGGAAGTGAAGTGGCCAAGAATTATGTGAGGAAGCTTGGAAGTGATCGCAGATCTCCAGGTTGAACCTTCATCTGTGACTGCAACCCTGGCCAACATCTTGCCTGCAACCTCGGAAGAGGCTGTAAACCAGTTATCCACACCCAGACTCCTAACCTACGGACACTGAGAGGCAACAAACATTTGTTGTTTTAAAGTTTGGGGGTAGCTTGTTACACAGCAATGTAACTAATAAGAATATAACAGGTTCAGCCAATCAAAGCACCTCACCTGCCGCCCCTCTTCACCTAGACACAGTACTTGGTTCAGAAATATTCACATGACCAGGCTGAGTGAATCTAAGTAAACCACAGGACTTTCACAGCAGCTCCCACACTTTTTTTTATGAGACGTGATCTTAGGAAGCCGAGAGGCTGGGGCTTCTGCAGCCATGTTGTCCTTAGGAGTGGAAAATCCTGGACTACCTTCTTGGTCTCTATAACCTCAGCATCTAGGACAATTTCTAGCTCAGAGAAAGAGCTCAATATTTGACAAGTGAAAGATGGGTTTCTAACAGATGGAGAAAGTGGGAGGAGCTGGCATGGGATGGTAACCTCTTCTACCACCGTCTTAAATGAGCCAGGTTGCCAAACACTATAGAAGCCCCTGTATTTTTGTTTTCTAAATGTGCTATGTGGAGTGCAGTTTCTCCTTTAAGTCTGCTTCAGCCAGTTTTAACTGGCAGTTTCTGAAACTCTCTAAAGATGAACTCACCAGGTAGGATCAATGGACTCACTGAATCTGCCCAATTGCTCCATTTACTGGGACTCCTCCAAGGAGCTGAATAAACCCTGTAGAGTCATAATGTGCCTAGCATGACAGGTTTGCTCTTCTCTGCTACCCACTAGTCTTAACAGCTACAAGGCACGTGCTGCAGACTGTATTACTATATCTTTGCAAAAGAAAACAGAAGCATGACTTCATTCAGAGAAGACAGTATCGGGCTGACACCCAGTGACTCAGTGCTGTGCCACTCTGTTCTGTGAGTGGGAATCCTTATCACACTGTAGCATTTAGAAGCAATCGCCCTTATTTTTCCATGTTCTCTTGGGCCTCCCTGGGCAAGTACAGCTGCTGTTGAGAAAAGGCCATAGACTTTTCTTCCTTTGCAGATGTTGAGCTAAATTAGGACAGCATAGTAAAAGATAAGTATATGTGTTTTACAAATAGTAACTAACATGCCTATAGACCACAGGGGAGTGTCCTCTGTACCTACACCAGCCTCCTTGCTGATTTTTGTAGTGGCTGGGATGAATTTTGAGATATACGTTGTGCTTATGAGTGAACATGAGCCACAGAGACTTGACAGATTGCAGATACTCCAATTATGGGCACAGGAAAATACTGAGGTCATCAAGCCTGTGGCTTACAAATGGCAGAAGTCTCAACTTCAACTGGCTACAGCAGCCAGGGAAATGGATGGACAGTCTAATACAATAGGGAGTGGTGGAGACTGTGGTAAAATGGTAACACATGCTGCTTTTAAAGGAGACAGTCATTTCTCAGTTCTGTCAAAATATTTTCACATGGAAACATAGGCTCAGTGCTGCCATTCTTCTGACTTTTTTCTCAAAAGAATCTGAAAGCCCAACATTCATATAAGATGCCCTATTTTTAAAAATGTGGACAGCAATTTCAATGAAATAAAATTCTGTGTGAGTTACGGGAATGCATTTAAAAGAAGGCATGTAAACAAGAGAGTTTGCATATATTAAGTCAGTTTAATCATAACAATTCTTAAACAAAAAAATTTCCTCCAAGAGACAATAGTTCACAGTAACTGCAAAGCTTACTCACAACTTTTAAAAATACCAGTCATGCTTAGTTAGCATTCAAAGAAGGTATTAGAGAATAACTGTAAAAACTTTGACCAGGAACATCAGCTCTGACTTTAAAAATTACAAATACTGAAGCAGATTGGTCTTAGACACAGTAGTTTTGACATCATCTGTTCGTCTGATGAGTTTCTGAAGTTTGGAAAATTGTACCTCTATAATTGGATAATGCGCTTATTCTAAACTAAACATTTTCAAATGTAGAAAACAACTAGCAAGCTACACATACAAAGAAAAGCCCTCTAAGACAAGCTCTCCACGTGCTGGGTACCAGCACATGCACCATGAATCCTGGAAGACTAGAATTGATACATACACTTGGCCTGGAATCTGACCCAGGCTCAACAATGGAGTGTGCATTCACCTACACATTAATGACAAACTCTGGGTTAGTGTAAGAGAAGCCAGCAAATTCATTTTGATCCAAGTTCATGATGAAGAGTTTATCAGTGGGAGTCAGCTCCACAGGCTGTCTGGTGAACTCTTTGTCGAAGTTGGAGGTGTCTCGCTTGTCTCTCTGCCAAATGGAAAGCAAACAGATTAACACAGCATAAGGAGAAGGAAAGATGTGACCAAGACATTGTAGTTATTGGAAGGCTGATGACATTTTACAAGCAGAGTCAAAAAGAGCCCTGGGATGACAAATTTTAGCAGCTGCATTGAACGCATTAGCTTCATTTAACATTGAATGTTGGCTTCAGGACAGAAAACTTGGTGGACATTTTCTAAGGAATGAAATTCATTGAATTTCTTTTAAGGATGGCCATAAAGTAGTGTGGTGTGTGTGTGTGTGTGTGTGTGTGTGTGTGTGTGTGTGTGTGTGTGTGTGTGTGTGTGTGTGTGTGTGTGGTGTTATGTTTTGACTCTGATATTAATTGCATTGGTAACTTACTCCTAATGTCACAGTATTAGTTGTTGGACAGAGTGTCCTTGAGAAAAACAGCAACCTCTGTGGCCAGGAGGCCTCCTTTTTTGAAATGAGGAACTGTTGAACAGACCCTGCTCCCAGAAGGCAAAATAGCCACATAAGGAAATCAGCTCAGTGCTCAATAAAAGGAACTGACTGCTGTCCACTCCACATTCACAAGTGCATTCTAGGCTTTGAAGGGCTGTTCACAAGCCCAGCCACAAACTACAGTTTGGGTCTTGGCCAGAGATTCTCTCCAAAGATGACTATGTATCAGGTCAACGCATTGTAAGGAAGAAAACCCAAAGTTTAAAGTAAGGTCTGTAAGGGCAGTCTTAAAAAGTGAACATCTCAATTCTTCTGTTCAGTCTTGCCTTCTTTCTTTCTTTCTTTCTTTCTTTCCTTCCTTCCTTCCTTCCTTCCATGCATTAACTCTAGTTTACTAGCTGTAGTTTGGGGTAAGTTTTACCAGGGAACATGAGTATGGGCTGACCATGAGGTCTATGTGATACTCTGGCCTCTCTGGGGTCCTTCTCAGCCTCTTCCCATCCACAACTCACCTGCCTAGAGAGCAGGTAGATCTGGAGAACCCACCTCCCCATTGTTAGATGAGAAAACTGAGGCACAGTTAGGTAAAGTGACTTGCCCAAGACTGCACAGTGGGTGGGTGAGTTTTACCTGACCACATCACTGCTAAGTTTGCCTCACCACAGTCCCTCAGGCTGGAGGAATAGACTGAGGGCTGTTTAACTGCACAACAACCAAGGATGATGCCTGAGATTCACTGGCACCAGAGCAGTTGTCTGGCTGAAGCCAGACTTGTGCTGGAGGACAGAGGGGAGAGTCACAAGGATTGGCTGGCTCAGAATTTGGCCAAGCTCGTGGAGTTTACTAAACCCCTGCTGAGGTTTTGCTCCTAACAGGTAGGTACTGGTTGATAAGGATTTCTCATTGCTGGGCTCAGAACTGTTTCCTTTTGGCTGCTTTCCTGAGACAGGCAAAATTTCTCTATGGAGTTCCCTACTTCCTATTGGGGTGTCTGAGTGATAGGTGGGATAGATGTAAAGACAGGGACAAAGCTGCCATCAGTAGTACGCTCGGGTAAGCATGGCCAGAGATGCTGATGAAGCTGTTTTCAGGATGCTAGGCCATGTCCTACCCACACTTTGCTGTAGGAGGTCCCATGCTTAGGCACTCCATGTGCTACTTTTATGTCCAAGGGGAAACTTGAATGTGTCCTCTTCCTTTAATATCATCTGTGTATTCCTCTCCTGGTTCCACAGGTCATACATAAGCATCTTTTTAGTTGTCTTCATTGTGCTTATTGCTTTGGCAAATTTTTATTTAGTGTTTCTCTCCACAAGGGCGGGTCCTTGTCTGTCAAGAAGCGTACCTCACACATAGTAGACTTCATAATCATTTGTTGAATAATGAATGAATCCATGAATGAAGACTTGACTAAGGGAGAGTGTCTTTATTTTTTCCAACTTACAGTCACCCCTGAGCCAGGGACTTCACTCTGAAGCAAAATAATGGGATATATTTCCGCTGGTCTTAAGGGCAAATGGGCACTGTCCACTTTCAGCCCTAGTATAAAGTGAACTGTACGAGGGTCCTTCAAGGTCTGGGAGCTCTAGGTTATGTGTGGGCTAGGAGGCAGGTGTCGCTGGGGCCAGAGAGGCAGTTTTCTGCTTTTCCTACTTCTGGGTCTCCTCTGGCATGATCGGCACTAGCTGGCCTTCCCCTCCCCTTCGCCCAAGGGCTTGCTGCAGAAGTTTCCTTCCCACTAACTCCCTACTTGGGAAGCCCTTTCCTATTTGCTATATTGCAGGCTTTAGGCAGCCACATGACCCAAATAGGATTTGCCTCTATGGACTTTGTCCTGTGAGCCCAAAAATGTTCCAGAATGTCATCTAGAAGTTGGGAGAGAATGGTCCCCTCTGTTAGGACAATTGCTTTTGGGTTGACACCACCTGAAGCCACATGAGAACAGCAGCACTCATGCAAGGAGGATGATTAATTCCACTGCCCTTTATTCACCCCCCAAGGAAGCTGTGTGATCATGGTCTTCCTTTCTCAGGTCAGTGGGAAGTCTAAGAAATTAAAAGAGGGATTCTTGGATCCAGGCAGATAATTAGTCATGGCTACCAAGGACTTTGTGTACATTTCTTTGGATTTTCTTATTTAGTTTCTTTTTTTCAATTCTCTCCTAATTTAAATTATTTTGGAAAATTTCAGCCTGTCTCTGATGGGGTAGAAGAACCAGGCTCTGTCAAGATAGGGGCAGAGAGTTGGGAGGGCAGTGGTGTCTCCCTGAGGCTCAGAGAGGGTGCTCCCTACAGAACCCTGAATGATGGACCCAGAGGGTGATGCTCAGCACACAGAATCAAGCTGCAGAACCACTTCCTTCTCCATATGGAAACAGCATGGCTCTTTGTCGATATTCTGTGGTCTGTTAGAGCATGGAGATAGTCTTCAGCTTTCTAGCAAGCCCCATCCCATCTTCCATCCTACTTATCTCCTTGCCCACCCATCACACTGTATGATTGGCCCAGAAATTCAGGCCAAGAGGTTGTTGCTGTACCTTTTCCTTATACCTCAAACTGTGGTCTCCAGAGACAAAGAGGAGCCTCACAGACAATGAATTTTTCTTTTTTGAAAGAAGCTCTTCCTGACTAGCCTGGAGACTAATTTTTGCCAGACCACATCATGCTTTGAAGAACATGTTTAATGACTACCTTCCCACCAGATGCTATGGAGAGGGGAAAGAGGGATGGATCGCATCTTATTTCCCACTGTGATCCTGACACCCAACCTGGCACCTGGTTGGTGCTCAATAAATGCTAGCTGAATGAATGGAGGGGGAACAAATGGATGATCATAAAAATAAATTTCTTTTCCCGAAGACTTATCATTTGCAGAGTATTCTCCAGAGATTATGTAGGATGTAAACTCTGTTTCTCAGGTTCCTCTGAACTGGAATGTTGGTGGAAAAGAAACAGTGGGAAGTCTGACTAATGATTCCTTACTTCCACAGAAGGCTTCTCTGACCAGCCTTCAGCAAGGTATGTGAGGGAAGCAAGACTTTGGGTTCAGTACCTATTTCTGAAAACCATGGAACTTGAAAAATAATGGCAAGAATTTGAGTCGAGTCATATATATATGTGTGTATATGTATACACACACACACACACACACACACATATATATATATATATATATATACACATAATTTATCTATCTATCTAATTTATTCATCCACCCATCCATCCTTCTTACATTGCTTTTGGAGGCTGTCTTAGATTATTTGTCAATGACCCAATGTTTCTCCATGGTTTTTATCCTGAGAGCATGTTCAAGACCCAATAACTAGACAAAGGACCTCAAACTACTTGCTTGGTGGTAGGCATGGCTCAGAGATACTTGTGTTATTACAGATCAGACAGATCCCTATGCCAGGGGTCAGGGCACCTGGATTTTTACCCCACCTAAGAAACTTGGGCAAGTTATTTTCTCTCTCCAGTGCCAGATTCCCCAGCTAGAGTCTTCGCTCCTTCTCTAATGTCCTATGCTTGTCAGCTAGGACTTCAAGTTTCCTTCACATTAGGTCCAGACTGCTTGCACAATGGCAATGGGAGAGATGGTCCCCAAGCCTGGAGCAGAAAAGAAAGAACTGTGAGTAACTCAGTCTAAGCAGAAACACAAGACTTGGTTTTCTTAAAGATGAGAAGTCTCACTTCAAGGAATTTGTCAAACTTTAAAGGTCCCTTGCTGATCTCTCAGAAGCCCTGGATCTTCTAGGATTCCCTTTAGGGCTGTCTGAGGATAGCAGAGAACAGTAGGTAAGAATGAGGAATCAACTGCTGTCCTAACCTGCTCAGACAGAAATGAAATCTCTCCCACCCAATGTTTCCTTGGGCTTCTGGGAGATCACAAAGTTGCTAGTTAAAAAGAATATTGTGTCCAAACTGAGAGGAGTAGAGATTTTGATGAGAGGATCAAGAGCCTTGGCGATGTTCCTAGCTGGCCTGTAAACTTGACTTTGGTGGGAATGTGGGCTTTGAGCTGTGACAGTGTCGGAGGCTCCGGCCAGGTCATCCCACCCCATTTCAGGCCACCAGGGGTCCCTGAATGGTCCTCAGCTCCTGCTCTCTGACTGAGGGAACAGTGAGGCTCTGTTTAAGATTTGGATTTAGTTTCTTTCTCTTGAATTCCTTCCTCGGGCCCTACTTTGTAGTTTAGCTCCACACTTTTCAAAGAGAGTAGCTTTCCTTGAAATGGCATTTCTTCTTTTCTTTCTTTTTTTTTTTATTGTATCTTGATGCTAGAAGAAAAATGGCACATAACAGATATCCAGATACAAATGAACATTTTCACAAACATCTTGCAAAACAACATCAAAGTGAAGAACACAACCATCTTTGCTTCAAGAAGAGGCGTCTGCCTCTGAGTATTTAATTAGCTTTCCAAAGTCAGCAACAAACCTAGGCAAATCCCTCCCCACAGGCAGGAGCCTGCCCAGCTCCATCTTCGTGGTGAAATCAAAGCAGGTCATTGTGGTTAATAACATTTGGACATAGATTTGAAAGCATGTGTAACAAAGTGAGTCACTTTCTCTCTCTCTCTCTTATGCACTTAAACAACAGAAAACCCCAAAGCAAATAAAGTTTGAAATGCAATGTAAAACCATGTCCCTTTGGGACCTTACTAGAGTGACCATGTTGTTTCAGGGAATTGTGCCAAATGCCCTTTGGAGTAGTTTGGGGATGGGGAGTGGGGGGGTGGTCAGGGACATACAGCAGCAGAAAGGACAGTGTGGAGGCAGCACCCAAGCTGGTTGCCTTTTGACCCCTGGAAGTGCTTTTAGATTGAAACTGTCTAAAAGCACACTCATGAAATTTTAGAAGGACTTAGATAATCTTCTTAGCTTTGAGTTAAAAAAAGTAAAAATAAAATTTTATTTTTAGCATATTCTTTTCAAAGGTCTACTGCCTCCAGAACAGGCAGTGTGGAGGGGTTCCCTCTAGGGCAAAGCAACCATGGACTTGGACACAAGCCAGGAAGGACTCCCCGCCAGGAAGGGAGCGAATACTGCCAGCATCCAATTCATTTACCCATTTTGTAGGAATGAACTAGATTGGATGGCTGGGGTAAAAATGGCAGTGCACAAAATGAGGGAGAGAAAGCAAGCATTTTTCTCTTCCCACTGGACTTATGGAACCGACATGCTGGGGACATACATTGAAAGAGGACTTTGACAATGTCCCAATTATGCAGCAACATTTTCTGTATGCCACCTGCATAATTCCATCTCGTAGAGATGCTCCAAGCTACCTGAGGACTTTTGGGTTCTGCAACATGGTCACTCTAGTTTTATCAGAAAACAAAACATGGATGCAACTCGGCAATGAAAAGGAAATGTCACCACAATAGCCGTTGAGCTCGAATGACAGAAATGAAGGACGGAGATCTACACAGCTACTTAGCTCTTGACTTCAGGTTTTAAAAATTCAGAGTTAACAAAGGAAAATCCTTCGAATTCTGATTGGTCAATATTCCTGATGACTTCCTGGTCAGGAGGTGTTAGGACTGGTGGATGGCGGGTGAAAAATCGGTCGAAGTTTTCAGCATTTCGCCCACACTATGAGAGGGGAAGAAAAGAACTTGTGGTGGGTGGGAAAAACAAAAACAAAAGCCAAAACAAAACAGAACCAAACAAAACCGGGTGAGGTTTTCTCAGATCCCTTCCCTTCAGAAACTCAGAGAGGTTGTTTCAATGATCGGAAATGACAGCAACATAAATAATGCAACCTTCTCGTGACCTTTGGTACATGACCTTGGGCTCCCGAACTTCAGTTGCTAGAGCTCATGAGTCACCCCTGGTTTTCCTTCTGGGCAGTCCAGAGATGCATGGCAAAGCATGAGATGGTGGGACTAGTGGCATGTGGCATGTTCCCCCACCCAAGCCCAAGGAGTCAGCCAAGCTCACTTTCGGAAAGGACAGAACTGAGGTACCTGAGATGCTTCATGTGGTGCAAGATGCAAACTAATGATCCATTTATACATCACCTGGGAGGTCTCAACAATTATAGCAGCAGATTCCTGAAAGCGCCGTCCCATAATTCTTGATCAGGAACAATAGATGCATCCAGTTCAACAGAATACAGATCCCAAGCACAAGAGACGGGGGTGGCATCTGCAATGCCCCGTGCTGAGCCCGATCCTCACTGACCCTTAGTTATAAGGAGCCAGGAGGGAAGCTCAGTTGCCTTTTCTCCAAATAAGAAGCCATATAGAAGGAAACACAAACCAGTGCTTGGTGAGGCCGGCAGGCTCTCAAGAGGAAACCCTCTGCCAATTCTCACCCATCCTGCAGGTCCTTGTCTATGAAAAGGCTGGTCAGAAGGCAGTTATATCATGTGTGTACATGTGTGCATGTGACACACATGCTACATTCCCACGTAACAAGAGACAAGCCACCAACTCAGGGGTTCCTTGTTCTTTGTTCCTCACCAGCCAAACCTGCTTGCATAAAAACTGAGTATTTCAGTGTCTATGGGAGGTAACTTCAGTCTAATAATGAAATAGAAGTCATCATGATGGCGGCTAGCATTTATTGTGCATTTGCTATATCCAGGTACCCTGGAAAACTCTTTATTTACATTATGTTATTTAAACCTCCCAATGGTACTAGGAGTATTTATTATTATCTCCATTTTATCAATGAGGAAACTGAAGTAAAGTTCACCACCACACCACTAATGAACAGCAAAGTCACAGCAGGAGTTGGATCCATCTGACATCAGAGCCCAGGTTCTGGGCTCCGTTCTTACAAGGAAGCTCAATGGGCTTGTGACAGAGTGAATACTGGAGTGGAATGGAGGTGGGAGGGACACCAGGGAAGGGGATGAGGTCTTAGCTCTGAATGACAGAAAATGTGATTGTATCAACTAGTGGGATGGAGAAAGTAGGAGAACTCAGAAAGATGATGATTTCTGCTTTGGACATGATAGCTTTGAGAGGCCAGAAGAGAATCTAGGTGAGGACCAGAGGGAGTCAGAAGTGCAGCTTCTGGGCAGGGTGTGGTAGCTCGCACCTGTAATCCTAGCTACACAGCAGGTGGAGATAGGACAATTGCAGTTTGAGGACGGCCCTAGGCAAAAGTGAGAGACCCTACCTGAAAAAGTAAAGTAAAAAAGGCTGGAACTCCAACTGGTAGAGCACCTGCCTAGCAGCATGAGGCCCTGAGTTCAAACCCACCCCAGTACTGCCCCAAAAAAGTACAAATTGATCTGGAGTTCCAAAGAGAGATCTTGAAAAAAATTCAAAAAACAAAATAAGAATGGTGGGGACAGATACAAATAACAATAAGGGCCCTTGAGCACTCTCCATGCAACATTTGCTAAGTGTTTGGCACACATTGCCTTTTTAATTCATGCAACAATCCAGTGAGGGAAGTAGTTTATTCTCATTTGCCAAAGGTAAAGCTTCCCCTAAAACTGGGTTACAGCAGTAGGAGGACCAGGAGAGAGCAGACAAGCTAAGTCATGGAAGAATCCAAGGACAGAGGAATTGTCATAAGTGAAGTTGAGTAGGAAAGTCATTGAAAGTGGTCACTGCACTTGGCAACTGGGAGGGCCTTGATGGGACACTGATGACTGCCCCTTGGGCTCCAGTGGCTCAGAGAGTGAGGGGCCACTGAGATAGTCAAGGAGAGTAAGTTCAGCAGGTGCTTGTGGCTCATGCCTGTAATCCTAGCTACTTAGGAGGCAGAGATCAGGAAGATCATGGTTCAAAGCCAGCCCCGGGCAAATAGTTCTCGAGACCCTATCTCCAAAATACCTAACACAAAAAGGGCTGGTGAAGTGGTTCAAGGTGTAGGCCCTGAGTTCAAACCCCAGTATAGCAAAAAAAAAAAAAAAAAGAGCAAATTCCTATTTAAAACCTAGAGTAAGAGGAAGCAGACTGATTTGATATGTGTGCAAGGGGTGTCATGCTCAAAGAGCCTCAGCCTCCTGCTTGCTTTTCTTTGATAGAAAGGAGCCTGTAGACAAGAATTCTAATCCTGGCATTTTTCTACCCATTCGCTGTGTGAACTGGCACATTTCCTAAAGTCTCTGGTTCCTCTTTTATAAAACAGGGACAGTTCCAGTTCCGAATATATGGGGTTATGACACAGACAAGATAAGACAACGCATGTGTTGGGCACAGGGCCTGGCACCATGTAGGTGACCAACGTATCATAGCTGTAGCTTCTGGTTCCCACTTTCTACTGTGAATCCCTATGGGCAGCAAATGCTTCCTGTGATAGGGTATTTTCACAGTGTTTAAGTCTGAAATACCAAGGAAACAGCCTCGAATTTTTAAAAGATTCTTGTTAGACTTAAAGTAACATTTGTTATTAGGACACACACACACACACACACACACACGTGCTAGAGACTGAACCCAGAACCTCACATTTGCTACACAAGAGCTCTTCCACTTGAGCTATGCCCCCAATCCTTTTGTTTTTATTTTGCTTTTGAGATAAGTTCTCTCTACTTTGCCTCTCTCTCTCTTGCCTCTGCCTCCCAAGTAGCTGGGGTTTATAGGTATATGCACCTGGAATATATTGCATATTGATTTTGCTATGGAAATGTAAAAACGCAAACTTGATGAAAAGCAATTCTAGATGAAGCAAAGACATGAACGCAAGAAAGTTCTAGAAAAAAAGCCTGAATAAATGTATGTATATTCTAACAGTGGAAAAATATTTCAAAAGGACATAAACCAAGAAGCAACAACAAAACAACTGATATGTCTGACTACATAAAAATTAAGTTTAGTAGAGCACCTGCCTAGCAAGTGTGAAGCCCTGACTTCAAGCCCTAATTCTGCCAAAAATAAATAAACAAATAAATGAATAAATAAAAAATTATATATGGTTAAAAAAACAAATAAAGTCTAAAGGTCAACAAACTAGCAAAACATGTTTGTAATACTTACTAAAGAAAAAAGGCTCTTTCTTTAATTTACAAAACACTCATGTATTCAGAAGAAAACAATGATCCAAAGGAAAATTGAGAAAAAAGAGAGAAAACTATTTTTAAAAAGTCAAACTATATGAAAATATGCTCAAATCTCATTCATAAATAAGAAAACACATACAAGCAATGAGGAAATGATGTCTTAAGCAAGGGGAGGCGATGTGATGAGGATGTCTTGAAGAAAGCACTCCAGGCAGAAGAACATGTGCAAAGGCCCTGAGATGGGAACTTGCTTAGTATTATCATCTGCAAAGCCAGTGTGACCACAGTAGAGTGACCAAGGGGCAGGGGACAGGAGAGATCTCAGAGGGGACCAGAACATTGTCCTCTGGCCATACCAGGAAATCAGATTTTCATCTCAGCTCCATGAGAAATCACTGGAAAGTTCTGAGCTCTAGGTGACATAAATCCATGTTTAAACAGGACCCCTGTGTACAAAACAGACTGAAGGGGTAAGGTGACAGTGGAGTCAGATGAGAGAGGATTAGGGCTTGGCAGAAGAGCATAGGAAAGAAGGAAAGACACATCTGGATTTGGGTTACGTTTTCTACTTAGAGTTTGACAAGATTTGCTGATAGACCAGCTGTGAAGACTGAGAAGAAGGGAGGAACTGGTGGTGCCCCAAGACTTTCCACTCGAGCTACTTGGTGAGAGAGGCCACTGGGGTTACCGCATGGTAGTGGTGATGGTGGGGGGATTGAATGTTGATTCCATTTGTGGTCAGTTTGGGACTCCGGTAGAGATGCCAGGGACTCACCTGGGCATGAGGTGTGACTGTGGTGGGGAATGGAGAGGAACAGGGCACTGAAGTGCACCAGGAGCTCAGGTAGGAGACTGCTGAAGCCCTGCAGCCAGAGACAGGGGACAGGGTTGAGGGAAAGCAGGGATCAGAGAGGATGATACTGAGAGGAAAGAGGAGGTGCTGGTGGCAGGGATCTGGGATGAAGGCTTCTGTCCTTTGTCCACACCAGCCAGGCTAGGAAGTATGTTAGCTGAGACACTGGGGTCCTCGGGGGGCCACTTTTTTCCTTTAAAAACCCTCCGTTTCCAACCACACCAGAGGGCTGCTGATTTGCCTGGGCTCCCCAGAGGCTGTGACAGGAGCGTGAAGCAACTGGCAGCTCCACAGTTTCCTCCCCAATCCTCCCCTCACTGCCTGGAGAACAATGAAATCTTTATGTGAGATAGCACAGTGGAGAGGCAAGAGCAGGGGTTAACCAAGGTGGCACGAGCATGGTTTTCCTGCTAATAAGCAGCTTAGGGGGCTGACAGATCACAGGCTCCGTGTTAAGTGTTTCTGTGTTTCAAATGGAGCTGTCACTGTCCGTTAGTTTCAGGAGCACTCCCTAAATGGAGACGTCAGCCCTTGGGAGGCACAGCCTGAGCCAGCCCTACAACTGCAAGCTGTGTCCTTGGAGGATGGGCAGCTTGGTGGCAGGGACCTAATTACAAACACTGTGTGAACCGCACCTGCCTCTGTGACCATCTGGGGTGGGTGTTTCAGGCTCATTTAGCTACTGAAAGAAAATTCAATCCCTTTGTCATGGGGTTTACCAATAGGGCTGCTGGAACAGGGATGGGGCCAGAAGCCAACGAGATTATTTAAACTGCAGGCAGCTCTTCCAGGGTTGGAGAGGGCAGTAAGAATTTTCACTTGTGGAATTGTGCTTCGGAATTTAAGAACCTAGCGAGAAAAGCTGACCTGGGAGTGCTTATATGGGAGCTCTTCTTCTTCTTCTTCTTCTTCTTTTTTTCTCCCCCTCTTCCTTCTAATTTGTGTCTTTGTGTTACTAACAGCTTTGGGTCTAGCTATTGAATGCAGGGCTGGGGTGTAGCTAAGCAATGGAACAGGTGCTTAGAGCTAGTGAGAGGCCCCAAGTTCCATTCTCAGCACCTCAAAAACAAATAAACAAACGTGGAGCTCAGTTATACCAGCCATATGGATCTTTCAAAACTGTCAACCTCAGTAGTATCCTTTATCCTGAGGACATGCGTTCTAAGCCCCTCATTGGGTGTCTGAAACTGTGGATGACACTAAGCTCTATATATACCATGCTCATTCCTATATATACATACTTATGGTAATGTTTAATTTATCAATTAGGCACAGCAAGAGATTAACAATAACTAATAATAAAATACAGTACTTATAAAATACACTATATTAACAGTAATTTAAAAGTTTTAAGTTGCTTCTTTCTGGAATTTTCCATTTAATATATTTGGACTCATGTTGACAACAGGTAACCAACACTAGGGAAAGGGATGCCATAGACAAGGGGGCACAAGTTTCCCTGCTCCAATGGATCCCAACTGCCCAATGCCCACATTCCTCAGAATGTCTTATGGGGCCCATCAGGACTTGACCCTTGTCACCTGGTCCATACACCCCTCACTGCTCACATCTACCAGCCCCTGACACCATATTGAAACATTTCTGGTTCCTAGGACACACATGCATGTCGCAGGCTATCTTCTCTGCCAGGAACATGCGTTTCCCACCTGTCCCATCCCCCCCAATCCTGCTATCTCCTGCTATCCTGTATCCTTTCTTCCTCCAGGAGGTTTTCCTGGGTCCCCCTCCACACACACACACACACACACACACACACACACACACACACACACACTCACACACACACACTCCTGAGTGAGCTCCATCAGGATTCAGGATGCTCATCAGAGAACCAGCAGAAAAAAAATTTTTGGAAGCAATTGTCAACCAATAGGGAAAACAGTTAAATAAGTAATGATACATCTATTTGATGTATTACCAGGCAAAACACTCTGAAAAATTAAAAGAAGATATAGAAGAATATTAAATTACATAGTTATCTATCATTACTAATAAAGTATATAATATGTTCCTATTCTATAAATGACATACATAAATGGACATGTGATATTTGTATGCCTATCATACGTGCTCACAGAGGCTAGAGGTGAGGATTAAGGATTGTTTTTTTCCCTTTATCTATTACGTTTGATTATATCTTTGGAAATTGAAAAATCAGGAGTTATTTTATAATTATAAAATAATCTACAAAATCTATTTTAAATGAGAAATCTATCACAACAGAAAAAACAGAAATCAAGAGACTGGGAATACTGGGAACTTGTGGAGGCTGGCCTTGTGGAGGCTGGCCTCTCAGTCAACTGCCCTAAGCAAGGTCTCCCAAGTGGCTGCCCTATGTTGGCTTTGGTGCTAAGGGTGATGAGGAGGGCTCTGCATAGCTGCATCTGGACACTGAAACAAGAGGGCCCTTGTACTTGTTCTCAGAGAGCTTTCAGGCTAGGAGAGGAGATGGATGCACACACAGGCCACTGCATGGAATCCTGTGACAGGCAGTGCCCTTGAGCACAGGGGTGACGTCTAAGATGAGTGGGACATGAAGGAGAGATTGCTTCTTTGGAGAAGATATGGAGAGAGCCAGGGGGTGTGCCCGAGGGGGGAGACCTAGCAGGGAAAGAAGGCAGAGACAGAGAGAACTGCTAGGGAGAGCACAGAGGCCCATTCTAGGGTGTTCGTTGCTTAACCTGACTTTGAAAACACAAGGTCTCCATCAGGACCCTGAGCCTCCTCAAGAGAACAAGACTGGAGGGTCTCAGTCAAAAGACATTCAAGCCATATAGCCTAGGCAAAAATAAATAAATAAATAAATAAAGGAGTCTTTTAAAGATAACGTGTGCACATTCAAGGAAATTCAGGGTTGTTTCTATGCCTTAAGCACAGGACGGCTCCACCCAGAGACAGCAGCCAGCTAAACGTGGAGCTGCACACACATTTGATCATTTTTTAAAAGTCACTTTGTGGAGTACGGCTTTTCTCTTAAGCAAAGAGTCAGCTGACATTTGGCATAGTTGGCCTTTGGCAGAAAAAAAGAAAGATGAAAGCCTCCCTTTTTCTGCTAATAATGAAGGCCCCCACACTGGTGGTAGTTTGTCTCTTATGTCTATTTAAGAGGAAGTCAGCAAGAGAGAGGTCTTTTGTGTTTCACAGTAAGTTTGTTTGGTTTCCTTCATTTTCATTTTAGAAGATCATGCTATGCCTTGTTTTCTTCCAGATCTCTGTTCAGATGTCCCCTCCACAGAGAAGCTGTCCTGAATCTCCTTCAAATAAGGTGGAGTCCTCACTCTCCTCTCCTGTTACTCTACCAGAGTGTTCTGCTCATTGCTGTCATAGAAACATCGAACATCTCTCAACCGATCATTGCACATTCATTTTTTTGCTTATCTGCTTTCTGTGTCTATTCCCTTCTAGACTATCAGCTCCATGAGGGAAAAGTCACTTTTTCCCCCTCCATCACTGCATTTCCAAAACCCAGTATAGGCAATCGACGTCATCAAATGGACAAACGATGAGTGTGTTAAGTGCCTATGACGAGCCAGGTGCTTTGCTAAGTGCTTTACAAACATCGTCTCTGTTGACACCCTCCCCCCAACAGCTCTATGAAGTCCTTGCTGTATAAGGAAGGTTTGAAGTGATTAAGGGTCTGACTATGATTTGATCCCAGCTGTGACCAGAGACCCAGCCTCTTCTGTCAGCCTTCTCCATTTATTGCAGAAATAAGCAAGCTGTTGAAAAGCACCAAGAAAAATAAACAAAATTTCTTGCAATTCTACCACCCCAAGCTCTTTATTGGGTTAACATTTTGGTCTGTTTTCTGGATGGCTAGAAGAAGAGATGAATGGATGATTTTTTAATTCTTCAAACAGATGTGGAATCGCTACTTGATTCTTTATCTGCTTTTAAAAAGCAACTAGATGAAGAACACTGTAAACATTTTTCCATATCGACAAAGACCCATTTTTTCTTATCTATTCTTCACCATTCATCCTAAACCTTCACTGCTGGCTTTAAATAAACTCACTCTCAAATAGCAATTATCTTCTCTATTTGCCTGTGTTTTTAATGATTTGATTCCCACAAATCTGGAAGATGAGCAGGAGAAAGGTTATCTCCACTCAACAAATAACTTGAAAAGTTAACAACTTATTCCAGGCCATCTGATGTAAAGTCAGAGAGCTAGTCAGTTTTATTCCAAAACCCCTGGGCTTTCTACTATGCACACCTCACTGTATCTGATCGTGTAGCATAGACTTTCAAGAAAGATGACCTGGGTACTAATGCCAACTCCATCCATTCAAGCAAGTTACCTCGATTCCCTAAGCTCCAGTTTCCTGTCCCCGTTGGATGGACTTACTTTGCAGGGGGCGGTGATGGAAGAATGTTCCAGATTCTGAACTCAGGACTTCATTTTCAGTGATATTACTGTGTTATAACTATTAACCAAATTTCCAGTATGTGTACACTACACATTCAGGTCAGCCCTGAATATGTTCCTGAGTTTTTTGTTTTGTTTTGTTTTGTTTTTTAGCCAAGCTTAAAACCAAACTTTGTATTTGAAAAATTATACCAAGCTTAGATAAAGATGGTGGTTGTATGTTACTTCATTTAAAAACATGCAAGCATCCATTTTGTTTTGAAGCTAGGTAGTAAACTGAAATCAGTACACCTCTGAGAATGAGGTGCTTGAGTCCTGCCCTTATAGTCCTTTATTGTTTAATTCTTTTGAAGCTTAGTAATTGCTTCTTTTTTAAATCCTGAGAGATGAAACTGCTGGCTTGTTAAGAAAAGTGAAACTGTAACCAAAATTTTTTGAAGTTTCACAAATTTAGAACATGTGCCTCTAATACTCAGCATGGTAGCAGGTGGCTGCCACTGAGCTCTGCCCGACTCAGTCTTGGGTTATAGAAGTCAGAATTCTCCATTCCAGTTACAAACATACTGAAGATCTGCCACTTAAACATGGAATGAAAACCAGCCCACCAAGGCTGGGGCAATGTAGGAGTTACAAGGTGGAACTGGGCTCTGGGCATCCCAGGGAGCTGTCAGGAGGAAAAGACACACACCCCGGGACAAGAGTGGGTCCACCCCACAAGCCTCACTGTGGAAAGACATTTCAAGCAGAGGCACACACCAAGTTGCTGGGTTTCTTTGTGGTTCTTTTTAAGAAACTGCATTTACAAATTAACAAAAAACAAGCCTTATTCTTTTCCTTCTGGGTCATGAGAAAGTCTCAACTCTGTAAGTTCTACTGTCATTGAAAGTTATTCTGGAGTCAGAATTTTTACTGAGTGGTTGTGGAGATAAGGTGATTGTGGAGATAGGAGGCACAGTGTCATGAAAACAGGGAGAAAAAGATTTCAAAAGGACAGAGGACTGGGCACCAGTGGCTCACACCTGTAATCTTAGTTATTTGGGAGACAGAGATCAGGAGGATTGAGGTTCGAAGCCAGCTCAGGCAAATAGTTCATGAGACCCCATCTCAAAAATACCCAACATAAAAACAGGGCTGGCAGAGTGGCTCAAGTGGTAGATTGCCTGCTTAGCAAGTGTGAGGCCCTGAGCTCAAACCCCAGTGCTGCCATAAAAAAGGAGAGGATTCTGAACATAGCCTACAGATAAACTGTTGTCCTTTGATGTCCATGGTGGGCTGGTTCCCAATATCTTTTGACTCCTCAAATACCAAAATCCTTGGATTCTCGGGTCCCCTATATAAAGCGGCATACTATCTGCATATAACCTATGCTTATCCTTCTGTATAAATCGTCTTTAGGTGACTTATAATACCTCATACAATGAAAATGCTGTGTACATAGTTGTTATAGTGTATTGTTTAGGGAATAATGTCAAGAAAAAAGATTGTGTATATGTTCAATGCAGATGCAATCTATTTTTTTAAAAAATATTTTCTACCCATGATTGGTTAGTAGAACCCAGGGATATAAAAGGCTGATGGTACTCACAAATAAAAGAAGTTATTAAAAGAATGAAGTAGAGTGAGATGTGCAGATAAGTGTCATTTCCAAGACAGGCAGAAAGGAGTGAAGCAAGGCGCAGAAATCACACCCAGCACCCTCCTTGCATATGATGTGGACTACTTCTTAGTCTGCACACATCCTCTTACAAAGTCATTCAAGAATCTGTTCATAGTGGGTGACTCTGGGAAGGCGAACCAAGGAGCCTAGCTAGGGGTCAAGGAAGGGGGGAAGACTTAATTTCATTGCTTAGTTTTTGATACTGCTTGAATATTTATTTTTCAGATTTGTTTTTAAAGGAGGGGAGATCAAAGGAAAAAATAAGATGGAGAGGTCAAGAAAGATAAGACAAGTGTATGAGAGGGAGGCAATTTTCAGGTCACTGATGACTCAAAGAGAGATGTGTCATGGAATGGTGGGAGCAGATAGCAGCAGAACGAAAGAAAGAATGAATTATTATTGAGTGGAAATAACAAGGTCCAGCAGCTCTTTCAAAAGTCTGTCCGCAAAGTAACATGCAGCAGTAGGCTCAACAGTAGGAAGGTGCAATCTAGGGTTTGAGGAAAATAATTTTAAGATGGAAAAGCCCTGGCTTGCTTTGATGCTAAGAGGAAGGCCAGGAGAGTGGATGGCTGCTGTCTGTGTCTCCCCAGCAGGCATTCCCCTCTCTTAGTGCTAGAAGGACTCTCTCCTTCTCCTCTTTCAAGATGCCTGGTATACATAGGAAGGGAACAAGTCTCTTGGTTTAGTGGGACAAATGACATAGGCCCAACCAGTCAGAACAGTTCATTCTTCTGGATATGGAATTAAAGGTAAGTATATGACCCAGTATTTTCCAATAAGATAGAGTCTCAGTCTTCTGGGAATGTTAGGAAAAGGACACTCTCTTTTGGTGAAAGTTTCTGAGATAATAAGATATAAGTTATTTGCTGCTATGAAACTGTGATGGTTAATTTTGACTGTCAACTTGATTGGACTGAGGGACACCTAGGAGACTGATAAAATACACCAGAGGTGATTAGATCATGAGGGTTCTGACCTAATCAATGCTTTAACCCAGTGATGCATTCAAAATTTGAATGGACTATTGGGAGGTAGTAGAACTGTGGAAGAAGTGGGTCACAAAGGACATGCCTTTGAAAGATATGCCATGTCCTCAGCTCCTTCCTAACTCTCTCTATTTCCCAACCACCATGAGGTGAGCATTTCTGCTCCACAATGCCCTCTGCCATGATGCTCTGCCTTACCACAGGCTCAGAAGTAATGAAGCCAGCTGACCATGAGCCAACATAAATCTCTCTTTCCTTCAATAGTTTTTCTCAGATGTTTGTCATAGCAATGAAATCTGTCTAACAGTATCCAAAAAAACCTTCTGAGAGTAACGAATGAAGTGGATGCAAAGGAGATCAGTCCCAAAGAATACCGAGAAATGCATTCCTGATGGCATTGTTTGAGACCATGGATCGAGTCATGCCTGAACACTCCCTTTTTTTTTTTTTTCTTAGAAGTCAGTTTGAATTGGGTTCCTATTTATAACCACAGGAGCTTCAGTGAATACAGAGAGTCGCTGCAGACACAGCAGACAGAGGAGACGTGCATGGGGAGATGGGAGAATGGGGTCAGGAGCGTAAGTCTTGCATGAGAGGGTAGAAGGTCAAGATGACTAGTCAGCAGTACAGCACTTGCTTTGCAAGCACAAAGCCCTGAGTTCAAACCCCAGTCCCACCAGAAAAAAAAAAGATGACTAATCAGGGAGGGGATAGGAAATGGAACGCCACCCACCCATGGGCATCTCCAGGCCTCAACTTTCCCAGTCACTTAGAAGATGGGCTATGAGCTGAGACCAAGGGGACTAGGACTTTAGTACAAAGAACCTGAGAAGAAAGGTTTGGGGAGACTAACTGGGAAGGCAAAGAGCTCACCAGGGTAACAAAACCCCTGTGGAGGCCCAAAGGGGCCCCACTGCTTCATTGTTACTCAGTTGCTAAGCAGCACAGCTAATGTTGAGTCCTGGGTCCATTTGACTCTCAGTGCACATTCCTTCTGTGTGACCCAGTCCCCCTGGGTAGAGTTAGACTTCATGAGTATCTGTCAACGAGCCAAGAAAGTATTTAAACTCAAGCTTAGACCAAAAGTAATTAAAATCCCCCATCTGTGTACCTGATTTCAGCTGATGAGAGAAGAAGCATTACACTGCCTAAGAGTGGGCTTTGAGGTGAGGAGAGAGGACCTTCAATTAAATTAGCACTTGGACTTACTAGGTGTGTGACATGGTCAAGTTACTTGGCTTCTCTGAGCCTGCTTCTTTATAAGTACAGGGGAAGTAATAATAGCACCTATTTCATGGGGTTCTTGTGAGGATGAAATGAGATCCATGAAGTAGATAGGGCGCTACTCTCCAGTAAAAGTAAACAGTTTGGTAGAACACCCTGACTCATTTTAATGTTAGAGTTGTGTTACTAATAAAATCCAGCGTCATTACATGGAAGGCCAAGAGAGACAAATCTCTGTGCCTCTTTTTCTCATCTATAAATGGAGGAGTTGAACTCCACTTCTAAGGCGATCTTATAATTCTTGACTTGTATTGTATCTCTGCAGCGACTGCCAGACACGTCTCTTAATAGTTTCACGCTCCCTCCCAGTGTGCAGCCACAGCAATTCACACTGTAGGCTTCTCTTCCAGGGGACGGCTCAAAGTCATGCACTTGGCAAGTGATTTAGGAACTTCACCTCACCCAGGCACCTGCCAGTTCCACCCATCTAAAAGGAACTCTATCGGCTTAAATGGATTCTCCAATGGGACTGGACAGACAGATAGACAAGCAGATAAAGAGCTTCCAGGCTTCATATCCTAAATGACTCTGGGTTATTTGTTACTCAGCATTTGAGTGCAGCCCAATGTTTTTATTAAGATCTGCAAACATCACACTCTAGATACCCCAAAGAACCACCAGAACTGAGAGCAGAAGTAGCTTCTCTCTACTGAGCTCCACTTCAGTGCTCCTCTTCCATGCACCCCGTTCCCACTCTAGAGGTGAGTGGATTCCTGCTGTCTTAATCAGCTTCCAAATTCCAGCCTTTGGGAGCAACTGAGAGTTACATCTTTTCAAAGCCTGCCAGGGAACTGTAAAAGGTGTGAATACACCACTTGTTTGTAGCAATATTTTAAAATAAATTTCAAATCATTTGAATTGCGAGAATACTAAGTCCTTCCCTATTTTGTAATAAACAGCAGGACATGGTGTTATCATTTCCCTCTCCCCTAGCACAATCCCAGGCTTTCCCGGGTCTCCAAGTTCATGTAATAGTCTTTCTAAGGATTTTAGGTGTACAGAGATCAGGGTTCAAGTCCAGGCTCTGCCACCTTCTAGCTGCTCAACCAGGAGCAAATGCCTTAACTTCTCCAAGCTCTATCCCCTCATCCGAAACATGCCACGGTACACCTGAGAATCAAATGAGGAAATGCTTGGAAGCCCTTAGAACAGGGCCCAACACAGACAGGAACACAATAGTTTTTTCCAGACAAGAATGCATACAGGTTTTATTAGAGTTATTTTTAAGTCATGATTTTTCAGACAGGTACTGTTCTCTTGAGTATTTGGTACTTTGGGTGGGGTTAAATTTGATGCTTTAATAAATACTGAGTAAAAGCTAGATCCTTTTGTTAAGCCTGGAATCCGGAGTCTGAAGAGCAAAGCTACAAAGGTTACACTTTGTGGCTTCAACTCAGAAATGTCAGCACATCAAGCACATACCTTCAGATGCACACAGACACTTACACAGTGTAAAGGGAGCTTGGGTTTGAAGACAATGTCGCATGCACAGTGTTGCAGCTCGTTAAAGTGTGGCTTGCAGCTTCTGACCTCAGCTACATAGACAATGCTTTCAGGTGACAGAATTGCCAAGAAACCAAGTCCCACGAGTGTGAATTACCTTTAGAAGTGGCTGAGCATGTAGACTCTCAGAGGGTGTGGACAACCGTACATGACCGGATAACCTATGCTGTGCTGTGAAAATGACGCCAAAGTAGGACAGAACAAAGGCTTTGTGATTTTATCTTGCAAGATTCCCAGGCTTTTCCTGATACGCAGATGCCTTGAAATTAGGAGACTTTATACAAAGCAAAGTTAAGAATAGGCCCTAAAAGCAGAAAGGATGGGAATGGGTTGTTGTACAGGTGTGGGGCTTGACACAGGCTGGGATGGAGGAAGGGCAACTGCACTGGCCTGGCCTTGATGGGCCTGGATGGCTGCTCCAGAGGCAGTGGAAGGAGGTAGCTTATCGTAACAGCTACTTTTGGGAGACAGCTGACATCAGATTGATCACATTTCAGGAGAACAGAGCTTGTTCAGCAGTGGGAAAACCACTGTCTACATAATCCAGCACTCAAGACACCACAGTCTGCAGTGAAACAGGATGTCCTTATGGCCTCTGCACCTTTCCCTCCCTCTTCAACTCACTGCTTCTTTGCTGCTAGCTGGGTAAACTGATCCCACGGTTGCCTCCAAAGGGCAGCTGGAGCCCTGGGCACCAGGCACATGACCCCACCTAGCTCTCACAGTGAGCCCTGCATTAGGACACTGCCGGGAACCGAGTGACGGGACTTTACTAAGGCGATTCATAATGATATAGGAACGCCATGAAAATCTCACTCAGGCATTGCAATTTCAACGAAGTATGCTGGCACACTTTGTGCTGCGACATAAAAGCCATGTTCTACAAATTTTGCAATAAAACCTACAAAATGCACACACAAAATGCTATAGACTTGATGCACCACAGTTACCTACTACATCAGTGCTGCATGCCACAGAACAGCAAAATTCAGAGCTGGATTCCTTCCTTCCTTCCTGCTTCCCTCCTTCCCTTCTGCCTTTCTCCCTCTTTCTTCCCTTCCTCCCTCCTCCCTCTTCCTTCCTTCTTCCCTTCCTCCCTCCCTCCCTTCCTTTTTTCCTTCCTTCCTTCCTTCTTATTATAATGGGGTTTGAACTTAGGGCCTCACATTTGCTAAGCAGGCACCCCTAGCCTGAGACAAAAGGGAACTGTCTAGTCTCAGCCCTCAGCACCCAGGGCCTCCTTGCTCACCAAGTCCTTCACATTGGCTGGCGGAAGTGCAAGGCAAGACCTGGTCACAGCTTGTTTGATGCATGTGAGTCAGTGCTCTGGGCCACAGAGCTTCCCTGATAACCCGTGTCACAAGTTCCTCCTTCTCCTGCCAGGACCAGGACACTCTGGGCTGCCATGTTCTTAACTGAGGAGTGACTATGTGTCTGATGGGACTTGGGCTCACCCATCTCTTTACATCCCAAGGGACATTTTCTGAGTGTCTATGAGGTGGCAGGAGCTGGGGAGGGGCTGAGGATGTTAAGATGAGTACCCTGGAGGCTCTCAAACAACTCAAGGTCCAAGTTCCCACCACTTCCTGCCTGAATTACAGCCAGCACCTCATAGGTGCTCTGCCTGACCTCCCTCTTGGCCCTTCTGCAGCCAGAGTCATCCTTTTAAAGCCTAGTGTCAGGCTGCTCACTCTTTGCTCACAGACTGGAGTAAGGGTCAAAGACCTCACAGTGCTCTGTGTCACCTGGACCCCTCCCCATGGCCTGTTTGGTCTCTACTCACCCAGTCAGCTCTGCCACCTAAACTCTGTTCTCCTTTGAACAGGCCAGACAAGCTCCTGCTTCCCGGCCTTTGCACCTGTTACCACCTCTGAATCACTGTCTCCAGATACATACACGGTTCCTTCTTCCCCACCCCCTCCTGTATTCGCTGAAATGTCACTTTCAGCAGAAAGTTTTTCCCCAATCTTATTTAAACCTGGCCTCTCCCACCCTGGCCTTCCCAAACTCCTTCCCTGCTTTTGTTTTCTCCATAATTGTTGATGACTGCTAACACAACACATAGTATATTTGCTTTTTTATTATTGCCTGCTCTCTAGAAAATAAGCTCCAGATGGGCAGGAATTTGTGTTAGGTTTATTTCTGTGTCCCCAGTGAATAGCACAGAACCTAACCTCATCACCATGGAATGGCTGACTCAGTGCCTGACATGGACACTGGAGGCCAAAACAGCATGAGTCCCTCCTCCCCCCACATCCAAGGTGGCAGTTCACAAGCTGCCACCGCCCTCCCACTACATATAGACCCACAGCAGCTTGCCATGTGTTGGAGCTGCACTGCACTGGAACATTCTGTGCTCAACTGTATGCACCCTTCACTACAGCCTCCTCAATGCCAGGCTGCCAACATGAGAGTCTGCCATCCAATCCACTGCCTGCTGCACCTATAGTGTTGTGCTCTGGTCCTTGCTACACAAAGTTGAGACCGTGCTGCAGCGACTGCCTATCACCTGGGAGTCTGTGAGAAATGCAGAGCCTCAGGCCTCACGCCACTCCATCAGAATCAGTCTGCATTTAAACAGGTGTGCATGTTCAAGTGTAAGAAGCCCTGCTAAGCTGTGTCACGGTGCTCATAGCACTGAGCCAGCCTGTGCAGGGACAGACTATGGGAACTTGCAGCTCTCTCCACGCCATGTCCAACGACTCAGTGTGCTGCATTTCAGACCTTTCACCAGCTCAACCCACTGAGCACTACACAGCCACAGGACACCAGGACAGTTTGAAAAACAGCAGCCAAATTACAGCCCTTCATAAATAGGGCAGTAACTTACACACCATCCAATTTATTTGAGACTCCCTGCTGTCCATAAGAAAATACCCTGCACTCTAATATATTTCCCCAGAGTCCTTTCTGGCCCAAAGCTCCATCTATTACAGCATCCTGTTTTACAGCTATGCATTTTATTCCTGCATTCATTGGGTACAAGTTCTTGAGCACCTCCTACGTGCTGAACCTTACACCAGACACTGGAATTTAACAGTGAAAAAACTACAATCATAAAGTCTTGCCAGAAAGATGGGCATTACGCTGAACACACAATTGCAACAATGTGCAATGAGTTTGTCAATGGGAAGGGGGTAGTTTCCTGCTCCAAAATCAAGAAGAGTATCCCTAAAGGGGTGACATCTTCTGGATGAGGGGAGTAGCAAGCCACTTGGACGGAAAGATGAGGGACAGGAAAGGGCTCAGGCATCCCAGACACAGGCCTCTTCATGGCAAGGGGAGAGGGCTGCACATCAGGAAGTAAAGAAGCTCAGGTGTGCAGTTTCTTGGAGTCAGGAGCCAAGGCTGGGGAGGGGACAGAGGTCTGGCCTTGGAAGACCCACAAGCCACGTATGCCAAGGATCAGTGGATATTTTCCTGGGGTATCACAAAGCCAACAGTGGGCTTTAAAGCAAGAAACTAACATGACCAGATGCACATTTTTTTAAGAAAAAGTTTACTTTCCCTACAAGAATATGCTAACGCTAGTATCTTTCAGTACAGTTTCAAACAATACTCTGACACCAGCTCCTTCCCACAGTAAAAGATGGCACCTAGAACAACTTCAAAACTCATTTAAAGTAATAGTACCCTTCACTGATGTTCAACACAACTTTCTCTTACTGCCCCTTGTTTTCTCTCCCTGTACTCCACTTAATAGTGTCCATGAATGAGGGACATTGATAGCCTTTTAATATTCCACAAAGCAAGTGGAACTGTGTACACACTCACCACAGGCCTTTTGGAAGGGGCAGACAGGTAATAAGGAGGGGGACCTGGGCATAGTGGTACATGTCTATATTCTTGGCTACTCAGGAAGCAGAGATCAGGAGGTTTGCAGATAAGGCCATCCTGGACAAAAAAGTCAGAAACCCAATCTCAACAAACAAATTAGGTGTGGTGGTACATGCCTGTGAATTCCACCTACTCAGGAGTCAAAGGTATATGGTCCAAGGCTGGCTCTGGGCAAAAACACATCTGAAAAATAATTAAAGCCAAAAGTGTTGCAGGGTGCATGTGTGGGGAGGAGTTGTCATGGCTCAAGTGACAGAGTACTTGCCTAACAAGCACAGGCCCTGAACTCAAATCCAGTACCTCCAAAAAGAAAAAAAAAAAGAAAGAAAGTGTGGGGAAGGGGCTATGTGAATCCTGGGGAGGGGTGGAACTGAGTCCCACATTTGCAATGTTTGAGAGGCATGTAACCCGATCATATCAGTGGGTGGTATAACCCTTATTATCATAGTTAGTCATCTCTGTTCACAAGTTCACATCCACAGACTCAGCCAACTGTGGATCAAAAATGATTTTTAGAACCAAGCGTGGTGGCACATGCCTGTAATTTCAGATTTGGAAGGTGGAGGCAGGAGGATCTCCAGTTTGAGGCTAGCCTTGGCTACATAGCAAGACTCTGTCTCAAAAAACTAAATAAAAAAATTGTGTCTGTGACAAACACATATCAAAGTTATTTTCTTGTCATTATTCCTTGAACAATACAGTACAACTATTTACATAGCATTTGTATTTATTAGGCAGTATAAGTGATCTAGTGATTTAAAGCATACAGAAGGATGTGCATAGGTTCTATGCATATGCTACACATTTATCTAAGGGGACTGAGAATCCACGGATTTTGCCAGTCTCCCATGGGCACCAAGGGATGACTATATCCTATTTCAGTCTAAGGAGACAAGAGCAGTGCCGCTTCCCCTTAGGCTGAGAGCAGAACACCTCCAAGAATGGTCTAGTTACAGTATTTTGAAGGTCATTGTTAAACCCACAGGAGGGAATTCAGGACATGGGTCAGCTGGAAATAATACCAAATCAGACCAGTTGAAGGATCCTGTTGATAGTCACTAGTTACTATAATCTTTTAATATTGTCACTGATAACTGTAGCTACCTGTTCCCCGGTGCCTCCCATGAGCCAGGCCCTGGCCAGACCTATGTTCTTTGTCCCTTAGCAGGCATATTTATGACAGTTCCCTAGTTAGAATGTCATTAACCAGTACTGAGGGGACCCTCAGTATGTCACCCTGACTTGGGCCACTGCCATCCCAGAGATTACAAACTGACAGTCGACAGTCGCAGGTGGGCCATGAATGCATTTTTATTTGCCCTGAGTGTGTTTAACTTTCAAACACTCATTGTGAACATATCAAGAAATAGTGGGGTTTCACTCAAAAATCCTCACTTGCAGTTTCTCATGAAAGCACGAAGATGGAGCCCTGCTGAGCCTGCATCCAGCCAGCAGTCACCCCCTCCCCAAGATGACCCAGAGGGGCCTTTTAGCTACCCGCTGTCCAGCATGCCCTGGACCACACTGCCTTTCCTAACTCCCAGGCCATCCTCCTTTCTTCCTAGTACCTGCTGCAGTACTATGGGGACCGGGGCCTGTGGCCTATCCTGGAAACCACCACTCCATCCCCAGAATGGAAGGAGAACAAGTTCTTCCCTTGGCTTCCATCACCTTCCTCGACCTCTGCCTGGCTTCCCCAACTGCACTGTCAATGCTGAGCTCCACAGCAGTGCCTCCCAACATGGGGCGTGCACGGCATCACCCGGAGCACTTGTTAACTCAGGAGATGGGCCCCATACTCAGAGATTCTGATCTGGGAGGTCTAGGGTGGGATCCTGATATTCATTCCTAATGTTCGTTCTAGATGCTGTCAATCCAGCTGGTGCAGGGAACACACTTTGAGAGCCACCAGTGTACAACTCCAGAAAGAGCCCACATGTTGCTAGGTTCAATGCTGGTGAGGATGGGCACATTTGCATCTTTCCCCTGGCCAAGTTGGGGAAGGAGGGTGTCCATATTTTGAAACCCCATAAACAGCTCTGCAAAACCAAATGGGTCACTGAACCACCTCTGCATTACAGGTGTCCTAAGCAAAGAGCCCACCCATTTCCTCCAAGTCACCATCTGATCTCTTTCCAAATGGCACAGTAAAAGCAGTACCTTCCAATCCCAAGTGTTCATCGACATATGCTCAGGACTCAACATTGAATTGTCCCTCAAGGACCCTGCATCCAAGACCTTAATTATTGCACGACACTGCTCACAGTACCAGCCAACCTCCTGGAGCGCCTGTTATGACAGACATGTCCTAAGCACTTTGCACACCATAAGGCTCCTCTGATATGGAAATTATTATCCTCTCTGGAGTACAGACTGTAAAACTGTGACCAGAGGGCAACTGACTCATCCAAGTTCACCAGCTCTACGATAATCATGGGACTGACTCATTCTTTTCACCAAGGATTAGGCACGATTAGGAATGTAGAGCCCAGATGGTTGATGACTTAGAGACCCACAGGCACCTAGAAATTACGTCCCATGGGACATGCTCACAGGAGGGGGTGGGATTCAGCCCAGACACTGCAGGAGTCAAGAGTTGAGCCAACACTGCACAAGTCTGAGGACGCTCTATAGAGAAAGAGAGTGGTGGCAGTTCTGGGAGCTGCCTTGGTGTCGGGCAAGTAAACTTGTAAGTTTACAACAATTAGAAAAGCCACAAAATGGAACTGGCTGTCTTCAGTGGACCTGACTTCCCAACAACCAGAGGCATCCACAGAGCATGGGACCCACTGAGGATGCTGTAGAACTGCCACCCTCACCACATGGACCAAGGGAAGGGACAGCACTGGGGGAGGTGAGAAACACCTGGGAGACTTTACTAAACCTCCGCCTTTTGCCTCCGGGGGAGGGGGGGGTGGCATTCTGGTAGATGGCCAAATGGTCAATGAACTCATTGTCAGTCTCCAACACACTGGCTGGGTGACCTTGGTCAGAGCACCTAACCTCTGTGTTTCCTCTTTCATACCCAGGAATATTAACAGCTGCCTTAGTGTGCTGTTGTGAGGATTTAATAGCTGCTGCATGTGAAGTGCTTAACATGATGCCTCACACATAATAAGTGCTCAAGAAATTAACAATTATCATATCAAAATAACTATCATTATTACCTTCATCTTAACACCAAGACCCTTACAACTTTGGTTTCAATGACAATGTTTGTGTTCACTTTTCAGCCTCAGTAGAGAGTTTTACAACCTATAATGAAGTCACCAGGTCTGCACTGTATTTAATTTAACACAGAAATACCCACCCAGCAGAATCACAGTTGTGATTAATTCAGGTGTCAGCTCTTCTTCCCTGAGCTGACAAGAATTCCCAGCTGGGTCTTTGGAGATGGAAAACCCTCCCAAGAGCTCCTGACTATGGGAAATTGTGAAGCCTTTATTCTTGCATTATAAAAGTTATCTTATACCCAACCTCCAGGAGGTCTGTGGTCTAGAAGCATGTCAGCTTCCACTACATTCTGTTTCCCCCTGGGAAGGGCTGGTGGTGCTCCGCTCTTATTTACTGACTCAGACATAGTAGTGTATGCTTCAGAATTAAATTTAAATACTGTTGAAATAAACAACATGACCTTTTCAATATCAGTATGAAGGGAAAACGACATGCTTGAACCAAGGAAAGAAAGAGGGCAAAATTAAATTTTTTGGACTGTGATAGTCCAAAACGGATCTAAACTGTGCTCACCAAAGAACCACCCCTAAAGTTGTCAGCTAAGACAGTTATGATAATTGAATCCATGCAACAAAAACTCAATAGCAATTGTCTTTCACTTATTTACAGAAGTCAGACTGTGTGAATGGTAATCTCCATGCTTGTATTTAAGTAGGTGCATTGACGTCTACCCCTCAGAGGGCATTCAGGGCACACACAGTGGGCAAGAGAAAGAGCCTGAGGACCCCACAGCCAGAGAGAACAGCTTACTTACAGCTTTTGGTTTATATGGAGGCTGAATCTCTTTGCGTTCAAGTTTCTCCCAATCAATATACCGGAAAAATGCGTGTTCCTTGATGTCACGTTCCCCTTCAGGTCCACAACCCAGGCGTTTGCCTGGATGCTTGGTCATCAGCTTCAAGAGAAAGAAAAACATTGAGTTGAATGAATTTCAGATGAGGAAGTGTGAGGCAGTCAGAAATTATTCTTCCAATGACTTAGGAAAGAAAGCACCATGAAGAATCCCAACTAATTCCTATTGTTTGTGCTCATAATTCCCCAGCCAGGTCTTTGTAGGTGAGGAGCTTACACTGGTACCCATGGCTACTCACCCCAAAGCAAGACCCCTCAGGGTGAACCAAACTAAAGCTGGGAAGTGGCCCTGAACATCAGGTTAGAATGTCACAGGACCCAATGGGTTCAAGAACGAGTTTTACGGAATTATTGGTGCATCTGATGAGAACAGTTGTGTTATCTTCAAACTCCCCTCCCCTTCCATGAGAAAACTGACATTCAACCAAGGCAAAGGATAAGTTTATTCAGATACTATTTGCACTTCTCAGTGAAGCACTGACAAAAATGACAAAACAGAAGGAAAAATATTAGTCAAATGGACCCAAGTTTCAAGTAATTACTTTTAGAAAGCTCATTAAATAGTCAAAACCTAGCTGAGCTCATTTTCCTGTATCACACATTGTACTCAACTCTGCAGAGGTTTCTTTGGTGTTCTGTTTAAATTTCTTAATTATCAAAACTCTCCATCTTTGGGTCTCTGAGCCAGAGCTAAATAACAAGATGAGTAGATGCTGTGAGATAAAGCCAGACAGGCCTCCTCCTATAAAAGAAAATATCTCTGATCTTAGCTCTCCAGCAAGTGAACAGAGGAAAGATGGAGAAATTGATGATTAAAAAAAAACAGAAGACTGACAAGAAGGCATGAAAAGAGGGGGAGAAGTGATTGGAACATCCGAGCCCAGGAAACTTCTCTGAGTTGACCTGACACCAAGCATCCCATGGTTTTGCCCAGGCCTGGCTGATTATGGGACTCAGAAATTCACACCTACACCATTGCACAGCCTGCCTATGTACAAGATTCATGGGAACACACTTTCCATACATGCTTTGTTTCCAAGGTGGAAAATCATTGGGTACCTAGTGTTCTAAGCTACTTCTTCCTGTGTTGCGTCTGTTCTTAATGTTCTAAGTATGGCTTCACCCGATTGTCACAATAACCCGATGAGGTGGCTCTTTACTTGTCCCAATTGGAATGACAAGGTGATTGACATGGAGAACTTAAGAAACTACAAGGACTCACAGAGATAATAAGTGACAGAGCTGGGATTGGACCCCACTTCTACCTAGCTTCAAAACTTGGGTTTTGAAGAGAAATGGGAAAATGAAGGGCAGGAAGATAAAACAGGTCCTGTGGGGGTTGATACCAGTGGGAGGGGGAGGACACAAGAAAAGGGTGAAGGAAGGCAAATACGGTGGAAATAGTATGTACTCATGTTTGAAAATAGAAAAATGAGACTGTTTAAACTATTCTAAGAAGAGGTAGGGCATAAAGGGGTGACTCTAACTAAGATACACTGTAAGCACTTTTGTAAATGTCACAATGTACCCCCAATACAACAGTAATATACTAATTTTAAAAAAGAGAGAAATGGGACACGGTTCTGTGAGTGGTTTCCCTGAAGATAGTTGTGGTCTGGCTTGTCAGGAAAGTTCACTGGAAGGCCAGTAAATAGCCAAGCCTTGACATTTATGTAGGATTAGCATGGGAGGGAAGAAAGGTGAGGAGGTCTTGGTTAGAACTGATAATAATAATATTACTAATATTATAATAATATAATATTAATAGTGATATAATAATAATAATATCAGTAATGTTTGTGAGTATTTAGCACATTATATGTGACCAGCATCTATCTTAAAGGCTTCCTGGACATCATGCATGACTTTTTAACCTTTACAATAACACTCTGAGGCTTCAGCAACAACTATTTTTCCAGATGAAGAATCTGGTCCAGAGAAGTAAAGCCACCTACATAAGGCCACACAGCCAAAAAGCAGAGCCAGGCTTTGAACAGAGCTGCCCAACGTAGAGCTCTTTCTGCAATTCAGTCTCTGTTTCTTTCCACTCTAACATGAAGCCAGTCTGGACCTGTTTCCAGCTTGTTCAAAATGGGCCTGGCGAACTGAGCGATGTTTTGCTGACATTTTAATGGTAGAAAAAAGGACTTTTAATGAGATAGACATAGGAAGAATATCGCTTCAATTGGGAAGGCGACTGTTAGCAAAAGCCTCACTTAATTTCCATGTAAGCAGGGAAATAGCAAGCAAAGAAATGCCACTGGAGAAACATGCCTCACTAATTTGGAGTCTCTGCCCAGTTCCCACACTCTGTTCTGATGTGCCTGAAGCCATGTAGACAGCTGGATGTAATCACTGTTCCGATCTCTGATCACCTCCCAACGCATCCCCTGGGGCCCGGTGGCTGCTCAGGAGGACAGGAGGAAGCATTTGGCTGCTGGCTTGAGCATCACCCCTTATTCTGAGTATCACCCTTGAAGACAGAGCCCACAGTGGACTCAGCCCAATCAGCTCAGAAAGACTCCCAAATCCAAAAGAGAGTCACGCCAGTTAATCCTGAAGGGTACAGGTCCTGAATTAATACAAAACTCCTCCATCAGGGAAACTGCTAATTGGAGCTGAAGCTGAACGCAGCTGACCTGGAAAATTCTCTTTCCTCCATGACCCACTTAGAACCCCCAGCTGCCTGGACAGGGCTGGCGTGGGAAGGGGAAGACCCCACGCATGCACTGAACACCTACTGTGTGCTGGCACCATGCAAGGGGGCACCCTCTTTGGTTACATCATTTAACACTCTTGGAAACTCTGTTCCATGAGTACTTTAATTCTGTTTTTAGAGGTAAAGAAGCAGAAGCCCAGACATGCCGAGGAAATCGCTTAAGACCATGCACCTAGAAATGGGAGGGTCTCTCCGACTCCCCAATCCCCCACTTTTAAAATTCCTATTGCAGGGGAGGCAAACTCAAGTGACTGACACATAATGCAGTCATGCCCATATCACTGAGAATGACCCAAGGTTCTGAACCAGAGTGCCAGCTCTGGTTTGAGTGATTTATAGGTATTAACTCTTTCAATCATCCAAGACCCTACAGGTAGTATTATTGTTGCCTTCAATTTACAGAGCAGGTCCAACAACTTCCCCACGATTATGGGGCTAATACTGCCTGCACCTACATTTGAACCCAGAGGTACTCTGGGTACTCTCCCGGTACTCTGTAGGAATGGCAAGACCTGATTTTTCCTGAGGAGCTGGAAAGCTAGCTGAATGTTTACGGGAAATCTTCTGATCTTGAAATGCATGACCTCCACCAACTACTTCCCCAATCCCATGTCCACAGGGGTCTCCCCCTCACACACCTGATCTTACTCTGGGCCCTCTTTTGTCTGTGGGCTTTGCTGATGCTCCTAACGAACCCCTGGGCCTCCTGTTTTTCTCTCCCTGCTTCACACCCTCTAAGAAAATATTCTCAACCAATTCCCCTGAAGAAGCAGGGAACTGAGGGTAATTCACATGTACCTTCCCCAGAGATATCCGCCTCTTAACCTGTGTGGCTGACATACAAAGCTTAGGTAATTCACCGAGGGGGAATTTAGGCTGTATGACTAGGTACTTTGGGGCTAGAAGGTTGGGCCCAGCTATTGTAATCTAGGCCACACCTCAGGCTGGACTGCTTGATGGTTCTAGCATCCTTCACCAGCACCAGCACAGATGGTATCACAGGACTGGGTCGGTCCCAAGTGTTCAAGGACTCCAAAAATCCAGGCCCGCTTTATTCCAGCACACAGTGGAAACTCAGTGTTAAGGCACAGCCAGGTTGTAACTGTGAGAACTCACCTGCACTGCTGGTTGATAGGAACGTTTTATAAAGGCATCAGCCTTGGACTGACTCCTCTGAGAGTCTCGTAGCACTGCTTTTACACTTCCATCAGAGTTGAAAAGTTACATCCTTTGGACAACATTGCAAAGAAAGTGGTTTGCAGGCCACTTGGGAACTTTTTCAAAATCCTTCTGTCTACTCTGATCTCTAGGAGGAGGCTGAGGCCTGTACATTCTGAAAAGGCACTTCAGATCATCTGTGGCTTCAAAGTGGGGCTCAGAATTTCTAAGTCTCACACAGGTCACCATGACCATATCTGTACCCAACACAAGATGCATCACAAACAACCCTTCCTGTAAACATGTGCTCTGCTTTCTTCACACATGCATGCGATCTGCATACATGACAGGCATACAACTCTGCAAGCCCTTTCAGCCACTGTGCGTGTACTGGGAGATGGGGAGGTCTACAGGTTTGGGAACACTGGATTTTGGCCAGCTTGTTTGGAGAATCTCTTAAAGTCAATACTGCCTGATATTTTCTTAGAAAAAAAAAGGTCTACACTCCTAGTGTCAACTAAATACACATACAGCAGAACAAGGCAAGGCAGAACAAGTTGTACCCCTTCCCACAAGTCTCAGCTCTTCAGCAGACTCTGCTTGCTAGCTTCCTCCTTCCTTAAGGATTCCCTTGTGTAGGGCTGAGTGCTGGAGTCCACCCAGACACAAGATGCCACAGCACGCATTCCTCCACGGTGCTTCTGTGCTAATTGCAAGACAGATCTCCATGCTGTGGGAGGTATCAGCTCCAAACCAGTCCTCTTATATTGGCAAGTGGAGTAAGAAGCGGCATTCCGTCTCTGTACTCTATGTGTGGCAGTCCTGACCACCACGAGTTTTAAGGGGTTTACTTACTCCTTTGCAGATGGCCACAGCCTCCTTGGACATGGACTTGGGATAAGCCACGTTGTGTTCCATGATGGATTGGAAGAGTTCATCCTCATCTTCCCCTTCGAAAGGTGCCTGTTGGACAGAAGGGAGGGTGAGACAAGGATTCCTGCTTGTACCTTCTCCCCAGCTGTCCCTAACTGCAGGTCCTAGGGGCCAAGGTGAGGCCACACTCCAGAGCTTTCAAGAAGAAGAGAAAAAAATGCCCAGCAAACTTGGATAGCCACAAGGCTGAGAGAGTCACAGAGGTTCAGATTCATGAGCTGTTACCAAGCTGTTACTTTCCCCAAAGAAACCATGTAGATAGGGTGGAGGACTTTCCTTATGGACCACTTAAAATTCAATTACCTGCCCAGCCAACATTTCGTACAGCAGGACTCCGAATGCCCACCAATCCACGGACTTCCCATAGGGCTGATAAGCAATGATCTGGAAAACACAAGGCATCCTGTCAGGCAGGCCCATAGTTCACGCAGTTGGAAACTGAGCTCACACTGCTTTTGCAGTAAGAGTGCACTTGCATGGGGAGGGGAGAAGAGGGAGAGTTCTAAGACATGTGCCCCGCCTACTGTGAAAGGCTACAGTAGCTGTCTCCATCCCAGAGCAGGCCAGCGGCTCAAAGAGCAGACAGGAAGGCCAGTGAGCACCTGAGCGTCTCAGGGGGTGATGGACACATTACAGAGGTACACTCTGCTCGGCAAAGGTGCTAGGCAAGCACCTGTGCATGTCACGTTGCCTTTTTAAGCACTGAGTATGGTATGTTGTTTTTAAATTTTGGGATAGTGCACATGGAATTTTAAAGAGGAGAGGCTATTTTTATTTCTCATTGTAAAAGAAATAACATTTACACAGAAATGTGAATGCACTTAACACTGCTGAACTGTATACTTAGAAATGGTTCAGATGGTAAATTTTATCACATGGCTACTTTAACCACAATTGAAAATAAAAAAGTTTTCAAAATAATAACACTTGTTACTATTTTACTACTTATTTAGAAAATATAGATAAGCTAAAAGAATAAAACAAAAATCACCCATAATCCTTTGTCAAGAGAAAAAAATCATGACTAACGTTCTGTTCCTTTTCAGACTCTTTTCTATGAATGCACATTAGCTGGTGTGTACATTTTAGGTAAGTATAAACATTTTAGTAAATGGTCTTTAATAACGTCTGCTTTTGCGGGGAGGCAGTACTGGGGTTTGCACTAACACTTGCTAGGCAAGCGCTCTGTCACTTGAGCTATACCTCCAGACTTTTTGTATTAGTTTATTCTTCATATAGCGTCTCATGCTTTTTCCAGGTTGGCCTTGAACTGCGATCTTCTTACTTCTGCCTCCCTCATAGCTGGGATTATGGCCATGAGCCACCACACCCAGTCCTTCAGCAGGCTATTCACGTAAGTTTTTCTTGCTAATATTTGTTCATTGGCGTCACCAGTTTTTACCCTGCATAGCATTCTATTGAGTGGCTATGTCCAAATCTACTCATCAATTCCCAATTGATTAGGTCCCTTCTGATGCTGCAATACATAATTCTTGAAATTAGACATTTGGATATCTGTCCAACTGTTTCTGTAAGAGAAATTCTTAGGAGTAGAATTAGTAGATCAAATGGCATATGCAGTTGTAAGTGTTTTTGTTTTTTTTTTTTTTAGTACTGGGGCTTGAACTCAGGTCCTATATCTAAGCTATTCCACCAGCCCTTTTCGGGTCAGGTTTTTTTCGAGATAGGGTCCCTCACGAACTATTTGCCCAGGGTTAGATTTGAACCGTGACCCTCCTGATCTCTGCCTCCTGAGTAGCTAGGATTACAGGGTGAGCCATCAGCGTCTGGCAGTTGTAAGCATTTTGATGACCAAGTCTAGATCAGTTTTTCATCTTCTAGTATGTAGAGGTGAAGAACAGCTGTGTCTAAGAAGTGACAGGTGATTCAGCAAAGGTCAAGGACTGAGGTTTATGGGCTAGACTGCTACTTACCAGGGGACAGACTTAATTTCTTGGAAGCTCAGCTTCCTCTTCTATAAAATGGATTTACTATAAGGCCATGTCCTGGGGTTTTGTGAGAACAAATGAGATACCAGGTGCCTTCACACCTTATGTCCTCACTATGTTGGCTTTTGGTTCAATGTTCTCTAATTCAGCTGTTGCTTGGTTTACTCAATAAAGGTTTTGGAGCAAGCCTGGTTGGCTATAAAGTAAATGTCTGTCTCTCAAACTCCATCTCCCACCTAAGCTTCCACAATAATATCAGAAATTGCAGAGTTGTTGGTCAAAGGATACAAAATTTCAGTTAGGAGGAATAATTTCAAGCTCAATATACAGCATGGTGACGATAGTGAATAAAGAATTGTACGAGTGATAATTGCAGTTTTTAAGTGTTCTCTCCACAAGAGAAGGTAAGTGTATGTAAAGTTGCGTCTATGCTAATTAATTCAAGTTAGCCCTGCCTCAGTGTACCCATATTTCAAAAAATGTGGTCATCATAAATTTTTGTCAATTAAAAATGTATAAATAAGAAAGCGATGCACTAAGAGAAGTAACTGTAAGACTGGAAAGCCACAGGCGAGAACACTTCTCAGTGAGAGTGTTTTCACACTTTTAAGGTGCTTCGTGTCTTATTTCATCCTTGTGACAACTCAACAAGTATCTTTTAACAAGGGAAAATGGAGCCTGGGGAGGGGAGAGAAGTTTCCAGAGGTGATGTGGTGAGTGACTAGCAAAATGGACCTGCAGGCTGAAGGACCCCCCCAAACACACACTGCCAGCGCCTCAGGGCTTCCCTGTTGACTGGCACTGAGCTGGGACCAACTGGGAACTACCCAGAAACACGGATCCTCCATTCCATCCCCCAGGGATTCTAATTCCGTGGATCTAGGGTGACACCTGGGCATCCTACACTTCAGAGCTCTCCCCATGACTCTAAGTACAACTGTTGATAATCAGAGATCATCAGTCATGACACATTTAGGGAGTCATGCTCTAGAGTGTGTCTGATACCCCAATTAATTAACCAAAGGATAATGCACTAAAGGATGTCACATGGGGAAAATTCTGCTGGACCCTAATGAATTACTTTTTTAAAAAGATTATCTTATTATTAATCAATAACACACAAACTTAAACAGGAGACAGATGGAGCACAATGTCCCTCTACCACACACTTATCCTCAGAGGTCAACAATTTTATAAAATCGCTCCTGATCGCCCAGACTGTCTGTGCTTTTACATACATATTTACACAGGCGTAGAAAGCCTCTGCAGTATTTTGTGTGTTACCATTATTGTCCAGAAATGGTATGCATCAGCTCGTATTTTCCCTTCTATACCTGATTTTTTTTCTTCTTCACAGAATGTCTTGAAGGTATTCCTGCATATACACATGTACCTAACTCACTCTTTTGTATTGCTGCCTCACAGTATTTTCTACTATAAATAAATCAGTGTCTTGCCCTCACCCCTGTAGAGGGCTGTGGATTCAAGTTAGTCCACACAGATGTACTCTGATCTAAGACAGTGGGAATACTCTAATATGGAATGGAGTGTATTTTAGCTAGTCATTTCTTAGAGAGTCACTGAGGCTGTCTCCAATTTTTCATTATTAAAAGACAATACTAGGATGGAAGAAGAGCTGTGAACACTTCCTTCTCCTGTAGTGTGGGTACACATGCATGTACATGTGTGTGCACACACACATGTATGTGCATTAGCTAGGTTCCTGGAAAGGGAATTGCTTTGACACAAGAGTATGCCAAGCTATTTAATTCCATGGGGACTCCCATCACCATTGTTATATATCAACCAACTGACAGTCAAGAAAAAGAGCAATTCCATCATGTCTTTCCAAGACTCTGCCATCTAACTGGTTCCCTTCCTAAAACATCCAGCAATGGATTGCAGCTTGCCATGTTTCCAGATACCAATTCAGAGCAAGTGGGCACCTGGCCTATCTATTGTGCTATGTCATATTGGGAAACCCACTTGCTGGTTATTCTGTTAGAAGGAGAAGGAGCACCACAAATGGATGCCTACTCTTTCACTTCTGTCTTTACCACAAGAACAGAAATTCAGAGTCATCACAGCTACTGTGCACACTGCACACAGCCTCTGTGTCATATGTCAGCCCTGGGAATGTATTCCCTCTCAGTCTCTCTCAACAAACACTTCAATGTCATAATTAGGAGGTATCATATGGCTGTGAGCCATAGCAGCTTGACAAAGAATTTTACTGATGTGTGTTGGATGGTTCTTTTGAATTTTATTTAATTTTTTTTCCAAACCTTGATGTATTTTGAGCCTGAGCTTCTGGATGTGAGCTCTGTGAATTTGCATGTGTGAACTCAGAGGAACAACTCAGACTGTAGGATAAGGACCAGCCAAGGTTGCCAGGTATCATCCTCAACCCTTCCCAGCCCTCATGACTGCCTGGGAGCAGGAAGGATAGTCAGGATTGTCCCAGGGTGGATGTGTGCAAGGCTGCGTCAGCTCTCACCTCTGGGGCGATGTAGTCTGGGGTCCCACAGAATGTCTTGGTTGTCACCCCGTCCCAGATATTCTCCTTACACATGCCAAAGTCAGCAATCTTGATGTGCCCCTCAGAGTCCAGCATCACGTTGTCAAGTTTGAGGTCACTGTAGCACACAGGAGAGTTTGGGGATTTAGCAAAATGCTATATATTTCAAATCAAAAAACATTACTCATTTCATACACCCTACACACCTGCGCTAGGTGTCATGGGGACACAAAGGTAACTGGAAACAAGCCTTTGTTCTCTGGCAGCTTATGATATGGAAGGGACATTCAAAGGTGTGTGTGGGAGCATAAATATCTGTGCTTTTCTTTCTGTTTTAGTCTTTCAGGTAGAGTCTCACACTTTTGCTCAGGCCAGGCTCAGGCTGTGATCCTCTTACTTCTAGGGTGATAGGTGTGAGCCACCACACCCAGCATCGTGTTCTCCTTTTTCTAGAGTTAACTGTGCCAAGTGTCTCAAGAGGACACAATAAGGCAGCAGTGCTGAGAAGAGGGAGAACCACAGGAAGCTAAACAAAGGCTTCGTGTATCCAAGAGAATTCTAAGAGTTGACCTTTGCAATCCCAGGCCTCTTATGTTTTGTAGGAAGATACAGTTTTCATAAAATTATTATTTTTAAATATCGCTGAAGATCATGGAGGAAAAAACTGGTTGAGAGAAACATTTAACTCCAAGTGCTCCAAGCTCTCCTAGGCCATTTTTTAGGAGATGACCCAGGAATTTGGTTCTTTGGTTCAATCAAAGAATACTGTCACACACCTACTATGCAACAGTGCTATTCCTGCAGTGAGAATTATCAGCCATGAACAAGACAAATAAGAACATTGCTCCTATTCTGATTAAATTCTATTATAGGAGAAAAAGATAATTAAAAAGCATATTCAAATCTATAAGCATGGTAATGATAGATTCTGATAGGAGGGTGACAAAAACAAAGGGGACAATGGATAGCAATGGGGAGGAGGGGAGCAGTCCCTATAAGAAGGGTATCAGTCACTATAAGAAGGACCTCCCCATGGCAGTGACACTGGAGCTTCACCCTAAGGCATATGTGCCAAATTCTCATTCTGTTAGCTCCATCTGGATGAGTAGAGCTTGGTATTTTGAGAATGCCTTGCAGAGCTCCAGCATGTAAGATTGCACCAATGTCAACACACTTTCTTTCTAAATACCTACTCTAATGTCACTATTTCATGTTTCATCACCAGGGAATAGGGGTGATCCCTGCATCAGACTGTCTCAGTCCTAATAGAAGATGGGGAAGTCCAGTTTCCTAGAGGTAAGGGGACCCACTGCTCAATTCTAAATCATCTTGATAGGGTTGTGGATGTCTGTGCTTTCTGGCTTGACTAGTATATTGTGATGAATCCATCCTCATATTTCTTTGAAAATCACCCTTTACTGATTCTTGAGCCATGTCATGTGGGTGGTGTTGACCCTAACTTACGGACCCAGGAGTGGTCCTAAGGGTCTGTCCTGGCCAGTGGAAATATTTCATCCTGTTGGTCACCGTGACTGGCTTTGGAGTGAGCACATGACCCAAACTGCAATCATCAAGATGCTGGCACTTTTGTGGGTACCATTCACAGAGATGAGCTCTTTTTACACTGGGATTGCTAAGGCAGGGGCTGCCAGCTTAGAGGCTCCAAGGGTCACCTGGTAGAGACAATAAAGCTAGCAGGGATAAAGCAGGGCCTAGAGGGAAGGTGATAAAGGAATCCTCACCGTATCACTTGAGCCTCTGCATCCAACCAGGTCTAAAGCCAGATCTATCCCTGGACTTTTCAGCCACGACAGCTAACAAATACCTCTTTTAACCAAGTTAGATTGAATTGAGTTGCTGTCACCACTTCCAACTAAAAGGACACAACCTGGAACTATTATCCCGGCATCTCCTTCCTATGTCTGTGAGGTCTCTGCATCCATGAGAGAGTCCACTTGCATCCGCTGTTTGTCAACCTCAATATTCCTGTACCACTTATCTTTGGTGCTGTCCACAGTAACCATTCATAGGCAGCCATCATGGTCTCTGAATTCCTGTTGGAACTTAGAAATGCTGGACTATACAGTAGCTTGCTGTAAACATACTAGACCTCTGTGTGATTTCATTAGCGGTAACACATGGTATCCCCTCAGCACGACCGCATGTCCAGAAACAGGCAGGTGGGCCAACTAGAGAAGTAGAGAAATCTTCATCTAATATAGAAAAGGCATTTCAGGTGCCAAGAGTCAGCAGGTCTTGGGGCGGGAAGACCCCAGTCATCTTTATTGCCACTTAGTTTGCTTTGATACTGTCCTATATTATTTTGTTCCATGTAATAAATTGCCATTGCTGCAAAATGGGGCTGGAACAATTGTTTTCATTTTCAGAAATCCACTGACAGCAGAATCAACATACCTTCTAGGATAGTGATCACTAAGTCAGACACTATGTATGACAGGAAGGGTCTTTTGTCCTACCCCCAACACATCCAGCCATGTTCCTCAGTGCTGAGAAGTCTAACCTAAGTTCCTCATCCTCTTTCCTTAAGAACTGTCCAGTTAAGTAGAAATCCAAATGAAGGAGGGAGTGATTTGTAAGATTTTTAAAGACTTTACCACCGTGAAGGCATTCTCTATGAAATTATAAAATCTTTTGTTACATATATTTTTTCTACAGATTTTGTTTGATTGATGATTTCAAGAACTCTGTCTCAATCAAGTTTCTTGATGGTGAGCAACAAAAATCAATCTGGTGATTTTTTAATCTGAAACGAAGCCTCTAAAAGTTATTGGGAGCTCTTAGAATCTCTGTGGAAGCTGGAGAAGTAGGTTAGAACAATGCCTAGCTATAATGTAGAACTGGCCTGGGGAAGCTGGAGAAGTAGGTTAGAACAATGCCTACCTATAATGTAGAACTGGTCTTGATGTCTGTGCAATGCTAACACCATGCACAGACATCACCTCTTGTTCCATGAAACCCTAATGCTGGACTCTACATGTTGCTGCCAAGATCTGCTTCTCCTTTGGCCTCTGAAAACCAGCAATAGCTGATGACTATGACCACTCTCAGTTCTGTGGTCATGGCTCCTTGGTCACCAGTTTCTGATTCAAGGTCTCAGGTGAGCACAACTGAGTGCCTGGGTCTGTGCCATGGGCTTGCCCTTGCTATAAGAAGGCCATGAGTAGGAGCTTGTGGTATCTCCGATCTTTACAGTAGGAAATGGACTCCATTCTCACACACAAAAGAAAGGGCTAAAATGCTGCCTTGCTTACAATATTGATAAAATATTGATTTAAAACAATACTCGTAATGGAAGATGAAAGAGGGAATTTGTGGATGGGTTAGGAGAAAGCTTTGGAGTAGGTATGGTGTAAGCATATGAAATGCTAATCTTTGGTGTTTTAGGACCTGATTTACCAATGGCCTGAAGTCATGGATCCAAGATCCCAATCCACTTCCTTGCTAGACTGGAAACTAACCCTGAATCCCCAACTCGGTTGACAAGAACTGTTAATTGTTTCCTCTCTGGGTTCCTACCCAGGGGCTAGATTTCCTTCTAACACATTTTGTGGTTCTAAAAACCATGCAGAGTAAAAGACTATTCATGATCATTGTTGTTTTGGTTGAGAGGCAACTAAAGCCATGGGCTTGAATGTAAGATCATGTCTCATGGGAGACAATGTGTGCCTCTGGAGACCAGAGTTACTCTCACTCTGGAGAGGGAAACCAGGGAAGGGAGGACTCATGAGTTCCATCTCTTGCTCCCATGTGATATATGTCATGAGGGCATGCATGGGCAGAATCACCACACTATTTATATTTTAAATTCTTCTTTCTGTTTCTGCCCTCACTGGACTACCCATAAGGCAGGCAAAGCAACTGCCCTTCCTGACCTTCATCCCTCCCTCCATTATTAGGAGAAAGCAGGGAGGGTGGGAGCTCTGTGCTCAGGATAGTAACTTCCCTTCCCCTCTGGATTTCATGTTACCACTTCTAGGAGTGACAAAAAGTCTCAGGACTTCTATATCTTTGCAGCGCCCCTGCCTTCCTGCATCCCATCCCTCTACCACCCACAGCCTCACATTCATTATCTACTTTGAATTCACTGGGGCAGATCTCTTCATCCTTTTGATTCCACGCCCTTCAGTGCAATCAAGCAGCAAGAGGCCTAAGGCTCGCGGGTCACCCTGTAACCCTCCAGTCCCCACTCCCTACAGAATATCAGGTGGCCCCTCTACTCCCAGCACCAGCGGCCGTTCTCCTGCTTGGTTTTCTCCACAGCACTTGGCGCTCCTCAACAGATTGCATTTTTATGATTTCTGTACCTGTTTCCCACCACTAGAATCTTAAGCTTCACATTTTTTTCCTCAGCTGCATTTCCCTCTACCCAGAGTAGTGCCTAGCATGTCATAGGCTCTTACTAAATATTTGTCAAACAAATGAATGACATGGGGTTTTATGGTTTTTTGTGATCTTTAGACCTTCCCCCATGTCAAGGGCCATTTGGAAGCTCCATGCCCCTCCTAGACTCTCTTGTACAAGAAATCAGCCAAAGCCCCCACACTTGTGCCATTTGCATCCATATAGTTCAAGGAGAACTGTGTGCCCTGAACTCACAGATAATAGCAGCCTCCAGCTCAACAGTGTGCTGTGCGTGAAAGATAAAATGGTACGACTCATACAGCTATGATCATACACTTGCTCCTCCAATAACTGGCAAATGTCAATTTCTGAACTTAATCCTGTCTTTCAGGGCAAGCTACTCAGAGATCCAAATTGTAGTTACACGCAAAAAATTGTTTTATAATAATATGATCCACAATATTCTGCCTGCCAAGATTCTTTACTTGCTCCTCAAATGTGGGGTTAACAGGCAAGAGAAAGAAGTACTGGGACTCTCTTGATGAGCCTCCTCCTCTCAGAGCCTCAGTGGTTTCCTATTTGAGGTCTCAAACCACCATTGGTGACACAGTGCATCAAGATTTTTTTCTATCACCATATAGAGCGGCCCAAAGTTTGCCAGGGCAGTGGGCGATGCTGCCTGGCAGAACACATGTCCAAGTTAGTACTGGAGGATTCCTCCCCCAGCATGGATTCTAATTTTAAAAGCAGTTGAAGAAAGAGGCAGGGAAGGGAGGAGATGGGGGAGATGGGAAGATGGAAAGAACAGCCCTGTTCACTTACCGGTAAATAATGCCCTTGCTCTGTAAGAAGAACAGACCTATGGCAATTTCTGCAGCATAAAATCTGAAATTAAAAAAAAAGTGATAGAGAAATTCAAGGACATGCAATACTTGGCAACTTTCAGAATTTAACACAATATTGAACTGGGTGCAGGGTATTAACATTTCACCATGGATGGTCAGTTACACATCTCATACAGTGCTGAAGATATGGGAAGGTAGACAGGGTGGTTCAGACAGCAGTGAAGCCACCCTGGGGTCACACTGGGGATGGGCAGGGTTCAGTAATCGCATAGTGGGGAGAGCGCCATGGAAGGATGGAGTAGATGGGGAGGGATAATTTTAGATCATTGCAAGCTGAAAGACCTTAAACAGCTAACATCTGTTGAAGGCTTACCATCTACCTAGCATTTTAGGTAGCATTTACCTAGCATTTTATCTGATTTGATCCTAGTCCTAATCTCATGATGTAGGTCCCACTAAGATGTCTTACTTTTCAAATGAGGAAATTGAGGCTTAGGAAGATGAACTCTAGGAAGAGTATGATCTTGTGAAAATGAATGGCACAGTCAGGACTGGAAACAGCACGCATCTGTAGTGCAACCTCTCAAGAAAGGGTCACAAAGAAAGAAAGGTTTGAGAAAACTAGAAAACCCAGGTAAACAAGGGTTAGGCTGGGCTTTGGGGAACTATGTTAGATCCTGATAATATGTCTCATGTGATAATGGAAGCAAACTTGTGATCAACTGGATGTCAAAAATTCATTAGAATTGTACCAAAGGACACCAATGGCTTGACTTAGCACAAGAATATGCAGACCCTCCCAGAACACAGTGCTCACCACCTCGGTAGGTGGAGGAGAGGATGCAGGCTGACCAGAATAGGAGCCAACAAGTGTCTGGAATGTTGGGGTGAAGTCCCAGACAAGCCTGCATGCTTTCTGGAGGGCCATAAAGATCTTAGCAAACTCCTCGGGCAAGGGTGCTGATGCTCACTCCCATGGCTGGCTGTGCTTCTGTCCACCACCGGGATTCTAAACAAGGGAGTAAACATGCCGAGATTTCTGTTTCGAAAAGAAGAGATGCTGGCCGGATTATGGGCTAATGGGGACAAAATAGGTTTAGGTTTCCAAAAACCTGGAACCAATTTCCCATTGCCACTAGTGAAAGCATTTGAGAGGGAGAGTGGTGTAGGAAAAGAACATGAGCAAAAACACAGGGCTGAGTTCCAGATGAGTCTTGTGCTAGCTCTGAGATCCCAAGCAAGCTTCCAGACTCCTTTTGGGGCTCAGTTCCTTGTTTATAAAGAAAGGTAATAATACCTACCTCTCAGTATTGCTCTTAGGATTCAGTGTCACCCCGTTTGTTGAGCACACAGGGCTGGCACGTAGTAATCCCTCAATAAGTTTTAGCAAATGAACAGACAAAACCCACAACAGAATTCCCCAAAGAAACTATAAAGCCTTCATCAGGACCCAAGACAAGAATTACAGACAAAAAGCTGTGGGGTTAGTTCTTCATGTTTTCGGTTGGTATCTCTAAAAACCAAGAAACATCTCTAAATCTTTCTCCTCGTGGCCAAAGACTTCTCCCAAAGAAGAAGCTCAAAATATTTAAAAATCCCGATTTGGCTAACATCCCAAAAGAACCAACAATCCACCCAGGTGCCCCGACACAAAAACACAGCACAAGTTCTCCCTTACACAGCATGGGGCTCCTTGAACCGGCCAACTTGCTGGATGTGGTACATGAGGTCACCCCCATTCACATACTCCATCACAAAGTACAGGCGGTCCTGCAGACAGAGAAAAGGGCAAAAATCAGCATTCCATGTTATCTCAGGACCCAGACAGAGAGCAGGGAATGGCCAGGATCTATGATCAAAACCACCTGGACTCTGACCTGTTGCCTACAGGCCTGGCCCAGTGTTCAAGTGCAAGTGATGTACACAAGCAAGTATGGGAGGAATGCAAATAATTTCTTCAAGTTGAAATTCATTTGGCTAGAAATTATAGTTATCCCATTCGTCTTATAGCTTAATTGGTATTATTGTTTAGAACCAGGTTCACTGTAACAAAAAAGTGGAAAATATTGAGGAAATAATATTACAGATTATAGGGAGTGACTCCGAAAACCATGTTGGGTCTCTTGGTATTTGCGTCCTGTGTACACCTTTCCCATAATGAACTGACTGACTTGACTTTGGGGATAAGGTTATAGGGGAAGCCAGCCACCATGCTGTGAAGACACTTAAGCAGCACTTACAGAGGATGTATTTGGCAAGGAAACATGGTCTCCTGCTGCTGGCTGCCAGCACTCGCTCCCCAGCCACATGAGTGAGCCACCCTGGAAACAGACCCTCTGCTAGGTCGAGCCTTCCGAGATGGCAGTCCCAGCTGGCAACCTGACTGCAGCTTCATTTGAGACCCAAAGTCAAAATCTTCAGAGGATAACCCTCCTCCAAATTCCTGATCCATGGAAACCAAGATAATAAATATTTACAGTTGCTTTTAAGCCACTGAGTTCTGAGGTACTCAGCAACAGATAACTAGTCTATTAGCTTTAAATAAACAGACAAACAAAAAAAACATCAATTGTCAAAGAGCTTTGCTCTGCCACCTATTCCCTGCCATGATGTGCTGCCTCACCACAGGCCCACAGCCATGGGGCCAAATGACCATGGACTGAAACCTGTAAAACCATGAAACAAAATAAACCTTTCCTCCTTTTAAGTCATTGTCTTCAGGCATTCTGTCACAGTGACAGAAAGCTGACTAACACAAGGACATATCCAGAAGTAAAGGCATTGAGACCAGAAAAAGAACTCTGTATCCAACTCAGGGAATTTTTTGAACATGTCTTTTAAGGTATATTGTGAATACAGGGGCTGTATTCCCCTCGGCTGTGTCAGCCTGTTCCTGTCACCAAGACTAGCATGTAGTCTTTTTACCTTGGGGGCAAAAAAAGCACAGGCTCTGCCCAATAGACTTTATTTGGAAACCCAGCTGTGCCTCCTGATAGCTGGGGCTATCTAGAGAAGTCACTTAGCATCAGGAAAGTGGAGGACCAGAGTGATGTTATGGAGATGAGATGAGACAGAATGCCATAGTCCTTAGGAAGCATCTACCTGCGATGTGCCTTCTGCCCTTCCATCAAAGAGTGTTTACTAATGATTGAATAACTTCAGCTTTCCTAGGAGACTCCTTCTCACTGCTTTCCCTCGCTGTGGCAGCAGGGTCTGCACAAACTGTTGTAGAAGCTGAAATCCCCGTTGTGTTCACAGCTTAAAAACCACTTCCTTTAACCCACCCAATCTAAATTAGGTCTGCTTGCTAAATTCCTTCATGAACCTCTGTGGGCTTTTTCCTCTGATCATCTCATAATTTGCAATCATATATTTAACTGAAAGACAGTTTATTTCATCTTTTTATTCATTCATTAAATAAATAAAAATATTTATAGAACCCTAGTAGGCATCAGGTGATAGGTACTAGGGATAAGGCAATGAACAAAACCAACAAAAATCCCCTGCCTTTGTCTTTCATTCTAGTAGGGTAATACAAATGAATTATATTGAGTGTTAAAAGGTAATAAGTGCTATAGAAAAAACAGCAGATTAAGAGGGACTGGAGTGCCAGCAGGATGAAATAGGAGAATTCCCTTACAATTTCAATAATGTCTTCAGGATAAACCTTGAGAAGATGCTTTGGCCATGGATGGAAGGAGGTGATGGCGGGAACTATGTGGATACCCACAGCAACAGCTTACCTAGCAGGTACAGGAAACAGCCTGTGCAAAGACCCTGAGACTAGGGCACACCTGATGTGCTTCAGGATCCAGAGGAACCAGTGAGATTGGAGAAGGGAGAAAGCAGACAGGGTAGGAAAGGACACCAGAGAAGTCCTGATAAGGACTCAGAAACTTCACGGAATAATACATGACCTTTGGTTTTTACTCTGCAAGAGACTGTCTGACACTACACATGACTGAAAGTTCCACAAAGTCAGGGACCATGTCAGATTTGTCTGCCACTGCGTGCCAAGAATCCAGCACCACACCTGGCCGAAGCAAGGCACTGATATACACTAACTGAGAGAATGAATGAGTGATCCCAGAGGCAGCAGGCATTTGTGGGTGTCCAAAATCCCACTTAAGAGACAGAAGGTAGAATGGAAACCCTGACCCCACTGTGTCCAGCTTGGGAAGATCACACTCTATCCCTCAGCCTTGTGTCTTCATTTATAAGCCAAGGATAACATAACCAGCCATCTGTAACAGAGAGGGTGAAAGGCTCAGGTAAAACGTGCCCAGTGCTGCAAACTGTAAATGTGAAGAAATGAGATGCCCATTGACATTGCTCAATTATTTAAACCAGACCACTGCTTTGCAAACTCACATGGTATTTTGCTGTAACTGATGATCAAGTCTACTTGGTGGATCATGGAAATTAATAAAGAGAACGGAATAGAGATTATCAGAGTCCCTCACACAGAGTACCATTAAGTATGATTTTGTGTAATGTGATTTGGGCAATATTTTTGTGTTGGTATGGATGTGTGGCAGTGAAAGAGCAGGTTGGGTACAAAAGTTGTGAAGGGGCTGTAAAATCAAAAAAACAGGTGCTGGGGAAAAGAAGTGGAGGGCAAAGATTCCACCTCAAATCAGTAGTCTCATTCCACTACTTCTGGCTGTGCAGCACTGAACAGTTTGGGACTTCTCTGGTCTCCAGCTTTCTCCTCACCTATAACATGGCCATTCCTCACCTTCCCTGTGGTGTAATAAACAAGATGACACAGTAAGTGTGCAACATGAGGTTGTCCATAGAACAAATGTACAAGCCACCATATTTAAGAAATCTTCCTACAACACACAGAACTTTTCTACATATATCAGACATATGTGCATTTGCCCAATCTGTATGGAGTGCCTAAATAATTCCGATAACTACAATAACGAAATGAAGCTACAATCTTTGAGGCACGTCATACTTATCTCTCAAAACAACCCAACATGAAAGTACTGTTTTCATTCTCCTGTTTTAAGTCATGGAAATTCAAGTTCACAAAGGGTAACTTCCCAGGGGATATTCGGCAGATAAGCCACCCGGCCAGGATTTGAACCCAGGCAGACTGGTTTCAGAGTCTACACTGGCAACCTCTTCATTGAGCACATTGGGCTCCGAACCTGGACGTGGAGATGCATCCTCCCTTCAAAGAATTTCCAGTCCAGAAGGGAAAGAAGGAACACAGACACCTCTGCATTGATCAAGGAGAGCTGGAGATACACGGAAGGAGCACAAACTAACCTGTTAGTTTTGAAATGTTCTTTTGTTTTTAGCCCAATACTACTTCATACTCTCAATATCCTTGATGAGAAATAGAGAGAAGTGGAGTGATTGTGTCTGTTCTCAGAATCCAAGGCATATGAAATTTGCAAAAAGGTCACATACATAGTGGTGGCAGAGTGTAGACAGTAAGTCAGAACTGCCGACACTCAGCCCCTGGTTCTTTAGGGGGTGGAGGGGGGTTGATAGAAAACAAGCTTAAAAATAGCATCTGTCTTTGCTGCACATTGAATAGAACCAAAACACTTGCTTTTAAAAATTATTTTTAAAACTAGCAGATGGCATCGGCCACAGAGAGAAAAGTGAGGGAGAGATTTAACTTGCTTCATTTCTGCTTAGATTAACTTAACTTGCCCCCCAAACTCATCAGCCTCCAGAACCCCAGCATTGAGGTGGTGCCAGTGTGGATAATGTTTTGTGGTCCATTTCTGCCACCAGCCATATGTGAGGAAACCCTGAGAACCATTATCTTTAAACTGTACTGAGGCTGGCTTTGGCCTGCCAGCGGCTCAGCCATTAAATATTATGGCTGACATTTCACTTTCCTTGTGTTTGTGATCACTTAATGGTGCCCGCTTTTTGCTGGGGCATACTCCATTGCCAGAAATGGGGCTGGCGTTTCTGGTGCCCAGTGGTAAGGATTCCTCAGGCAAGTGGGGAATACCAGATATGTTTCCCAAAATGGGAGAGGAGATAATTTTAGGCAGTTTATGGGTACATATGTGTTTACCTTTACAATTCGTTTCAATGCGTAGTGTGAAAAACGTAAGTATGTTAAACCCCTGATTTCATGATTGCAGAAGAGAGAGAGGAAGATGCACGGAGACACGTATAAGACTGGGTGAGACTAGATTAGGTCAGAATACAAGAAAGAGGGGAGAAAAAGAAATTTCATTTGTCTCCTAACTGGCTTCAAGTTCTCTACTCAGTTTGTCTGCTTCTGCTACTAACATGTATTTATTTAAAAAGTATTTTCAGAAATTCATTTTTAACTTAAACACAACAATTTACAACTTCATACCAAAGTCATAAATGGAAATTCATTGTCTCCATAAAAAAAATAAACTCATATCTGCAATCTATCATCTCTATGCCATACCCACCCTTATTTTTAAAACAAATGCTATTCATCCATGACCAAAAGCTTATCTCCCACTTCATAGTAAAGGACATCAAAGTTAGAAGATACTGCCAGAGGGGCTCTGATAGAGAAGTGAGTTCTAGAACTTTCATTGACACTTATTTTTACAAGTCATATGCATTAGTATTAGGCATTAAAGGGCCTCAAATGATGAATAAGATACAGGACTTGCCCTCTGAGAATTCAGAACCTTGGGTAAAACAAACATACAACTAATTCAAACCACAACCTAAAATAGAGCATGATAAAAGAAACTGCGTAAGAGGCACAAGGAGTGGACTATGGGGGCTTCAGCTAACTCAGTGGCCACCCCACCTCTAACTCTTACATAATTATCATCTCCACAGCATCCTGGAACTTGGCTTTCTCCCCACTCTTCTTGTAAAATAACCACAGGCCTCAAATGATCTTTCTTATCATCATACCCAGTGAGTTTTAATTAGGGCTTATTGTTGGACTTTACCTTATAAAAATCAAAAAGTATTTACTGCATATCAACTCAAGGTCCAGCTTGGCTCTCTCCCACTTGCTTGGTTTTTTTTTTTTTTTTTTTTTTTTTTTTTTAAGACTTGTCACAGCTTGGAGCTTCAACTCTCATCTCTTGGGACTGATGAATCTTGACTTATATTTCTAGACTCTCCCTCTCTCCTGAGCTCCAGTCAGCTCCAGCTGGCTCCAGGACGTTTCTATGTGGGTGTTCCACTGTCATCTCCAATTAAAAGCTCAGAGGCAAACTTACCATCTTTTTCTTCAAACTAGCCAGCCTGTTCAGCCGTTAAGTGCCTCCTCAAAATGGTGATACACCACCATTACCCCATTCTCTAAGCTTAAAGCAACTTTAGCATATTTTAGTTCCCTTTTCTCTTTTATCTCTCATATTTAACAATAAATTAATACAATTAAATAGCTGTCTGTCACCTCATCCCGCACCATCGCTGGAGAGACTTTCCCAAATTTGGAGCATGAGGGTGAGGACAGTTTGATTTAAAATGCTGATTGGGTAGCATATGCAGAATTCACTGGATGGCCCCCCAGATGGGACAAGAGATTCAAAGAGACAATCAGCTGTGAGTAGAGTGTGACATGATGCGTGTGAGACTGTCAGAGGGACACCTGCCACTTTTAATTAAATACTATGAAGAGAGAAAGACAACCATGTGGGCAGCTCTTGTACCAGGCTCTAAGATGAACGGCAACTAAAATTTGTCTATTTCATGATCTTTCATGATTTTCAAAGCTGGCTACTGAATTCATCCTAGCTGGTGTTGCTCCCTTTATTGCAAAAAGCCATCTGCTTCTCTCTGTGTGGGGCTGTGGTCAAGAGCCCTGGCTTTGGCATCTGCTAGTTCTGGGTTCAAGTCCTAGGACACTTGCTCTGAGACCATGGGTTGGTTACTCAAACTCTTTCTGCCTTCCTAAAGGGGTTAGGTAATAACAGCATCTCCTCCACATGGGGCGTTTTCAAGCTAGAGCAGATGATGCATGTCAAGGCTGGGCAATCTCACAGAGCTTCACTGACGTAAATGTGTGGTCAAGGACAGGCGTTCACACTCAACTTTCCTTTCCATGTTTTTCATAGTCTTAGAATCATTGTCAGAATCAAAACACTAATGCCCTTCAAGTTTTATGTTTCAGCTTTCAAAGCCTTGACCAAAGTTCTCAGGGGATACAACACCTCCCTTCCTTGGCCTTCCACACACCTTTGGTAACTGAATGATGCAAAGATCACCATCAAGAAAGCAGAGAGAGAACCAAGCTGTGTCTATTCCTACCTGCCCAGCTCTGTATGCCCAGGTTGTGTTCTTACAACAATCATCTCTAACCAAGACATGTGCTAGAGGCTTCAGCAGCCATGCTGATGTCTGAAGCCCAGAGATATTCTTGGACGATACTGCCAATCCAGAGCTGACCTGAGTCACTAGGACCCCTCTGATACTCTGAGGGCTCAATAACCATGCCATCAGGGGGTCAAGCCTGCAAGTGAGAATCATCCTCAAACCCCTCCCTGTCCTCTCTTGCATTCTGGGTTGATGCTTCTCCCAGCATGCCTTGCAACTGAGTTATTGCTGGGCCATGGCAGCAAATTTGGGGAGGAAGTAACTTCTGTCCTTCAATGACTCATAAAATCTAATTCTATTTAAGATAAAAAGAGGTGCATATGTTCAATTGAAAAGAAAACAGTTAAAATAGATGTTTTGCTGAAGAAACTTAACTGCCTGTGCCCACTGGCAGTTGGGAAATTGCTTGAATGTGCCGGGCTGACAATTGTCTCTGAGAAAAATGGCAAAAAAGACTGGAGGCAACAGAACTCTTTTCTGCCTATGCAGCAAGGCACCCCCAGACCCACTGTAACAATGGAGACAACTTCCATGCAATGTTTTTTCTAGTGTACCCACCATATCTCTTAATCTTCACTTATTATGCTCACTTTAAAGATGATGAAACTGATATTCAAATTGTCAAATGGTTTTCTGCAAGTCCTATAGCCAGTAATCATAGATCAGAGTCACCTGACTGAGTGGTAGATGCTCAGCTTAGTCCTGACTGTTTCCACGACAATTGTTCACCTAATAAGCACTTCTCTAAAAACTCACTCCTTTCCAAAGCATTTTCATGTATTTGGTATTAACTTTGCCATTTTGTGGCACATTAAATTTTTTTCAACTGCTTTATAACAGATACTTCTTAAATAATATAATTTCAAAGAGAAGAAAATTACCCACAGACACCTCCCTAAGTCAATCAATATTTTGATTTGTCCACGCCCTCTTTTGATTCTTTTCTTCTGATTTTTTTCTTTCCTTTTGATTCTTTTCTGTATTCAACTTGAACACACTTAGAACAACAAATATTAGAATTTACCATCCTACATTTTCTGTCAACATTGTGCCATGCATACTTTTGAAAGATTTTTTTTAAATCCAATATAAAGATATTTACCATATGACTTTGCTTTTCTAAATAACTTTTTAAAAATTTTAATTTGCAACATTTTAAGAAAGACAAAGATTGTTTTTATGATGCTAGATGTCTGTTTTGTTTGTCCCTATTTTGAACACTTTAAGGATTTAAAAAAATTCTATGAAGGACCTTCAATCTTTAAAATTCTAAGTCTCTAGAAAAAAAATTTTTTTAATGTCTAATTTGCAGCACGTTACACAAGAGTTGTCATTCTTTTAAAGACAGATGATTCAGAAAGGAATTCTGGGTCATGAAATACAAAATGACAATTCACTCAGGCTACACTGGCCTTCCCGCTGTCCCTCACACAGAAGAGCAAGCTCCTACCCCAGGCGTTCACACGCTCTTCCTGCCATCTGCATTGCTTGGCCCACAAAAAGCCCTACTCTCGTGGCCTCTGCTCACATGTCATTCTTACCAGAGAGGCCCTGCTTGATGGGCCTATCAAAAATAGCATCTCGCAGCCAGTCTATCCATCTTTATCTCCTTTACTTTTTATTTCGCATACTTCTGTCTGTCTATCTTCCCCATTAGAACAGAAACTCCATGGGGACGGTGACTTCATCGCTTTTGCTCAGTGATGAGTGCCTAATGGTGATGGAGCTGGGACCAGACACATGTAGTTCAACAAATAAATGTGTTGCAATAATCCATAGGCATCTGTACCCTCTGCATCCAGCAGTGATGTTCTGACTTTTAGGGATGCTCATGGTTCCAGGCCCATTGTCCCTTGGAAGAACTGCTCTGGAGGTCAAGGGCATACGATGCCAATGAAGGTGAACATGAGCTAGATGAACACCTCCATAAGCCTTTCCAGGAAGGGAGTGTGGCTTTCCTACTCATCTCAGCCATGACAACAATGGCTTGCCTCCCATGTATGGTGTTCCTTAAACTTCATAATCTCTCATATGGGAAAATTTTACCTAATTCTTGCAATATCCATGTAGGATAGAAGGTTACTCTTTCACAGTAGAAAGAATAGCCAAAAGGCCACTTGGAAACAAGTCCCCGAGACCCCCATTTGTCAATTATGTACCTTGAGTCATGTCTTCTTTCTGGGGGGTCAGTTTCCCTTGGGTAGAAATGTTGACAGTTATATTCCCTTGCATGTTCTGGTGAAAATCCAATGTAATTATGAAAGTGAAAATCTTTTCTAAACCAGTCAATAGCAATATGAAATTAAACCATAGGAAACACAGCAACGGCTTCCAAGTTTGGTGGTTTGGAGTCTTACAGAACAAATCCCAACTCTATGAGTGACCAACTATGTGACATTGCACAAGTTACTTAACTTCTCTGAATGTCAGCCTTCTTCTCTGTAGGGTTAGCAATAGGTCCTCTCACAAAGCGGTGTTGGGAGAGGATGAGGAGATAACACAGAGGTTTGTTCTTGTTCATAACATTGACACTGCCAAGTTCATCTTGGTGTGACTCAGCATGATATGCTAACAAAAGCATGGGCTCTAAGTTCAATGGGCCAGTAACCCAGTGCTGTGTCCAGGAGGACTGTGCCCTGCATATCTGATCCTCAGCCACCTGACCCCTGATCCTCAATCCTGTCACCTTCAAAGGAGAATGACGACTAACCTCTTCGGTGAAGAGTTTTGTGTGCCTGGTATGAAACATTTCTGGAGACTCACATATGATAGACACTCACATGAAAAGCCATTACCCCGGAAATAGGAAAACCAAGGGATGGTGACACAGAGTGACTTTTCTGAGCAGGTAAGAGGTAAGCAAGGCTGGGTTAGAGCTCAGGCCCCTGGTCGGACCCTGGTTGTTAAGGATTACACTCCATAGGTGTGAGGTGGAGTGGCAACCAGGTGATCCACACTCAAAAGACCTGCTAGGGTGGCACCTGAGTACAAGGCCCCTTAGAGCCAGACTACCTGGGTTCAAATCCTGGTCCTGACACGTACTATAACTGTGTGGACTCAGTTCCCTTACGTATGAAGTGGGGTAATGGTAGGAGCATCTAAGACGTGTCGTGAAGCTGAAAATCGTTAGTCTGTGCCTCATATAGACACACGCAGACATTATTACAAGTCTTTGAAAATAAATCTAATTTATGCACAATTAAAATACATGTGCATAGCCAAAAAGAAAGTGAGAAAAAATAATTTAAATTGGGGCATTTCACTCAATGAGCATATGTGCAGAATGCAGACGAGATGGCCCTGGGTATCTGCTCTTCCCTCAGCCAGCCTAACACAGCCCCCCAGGGCTTTCTGCTTGGAGTGAGTGCAGCTCCCCAAGCACTTCCCTTCCCAAGCAGCACAGCCCCTAGTGACAGGTTAACTATCTCATCCTCGACCAATGAGGAAGCAACCTGCTTGTCCCTGCCCTTGCGGGATTGGGACATTGTGCATGGGACTCCAACATGGGGCTTTCACCCTCAGGCAGGACCTGACTCCACTGGCTCTCCCACGCTAGACTCACATGTCTCTTAATCTCTCCTCCCCTGGCGTGTGACAACTCCTTGAGGGGGAACCAGAGCTTTCCACAATTTTCATTAAACCCAGTCCCCTGCTACCTAATGCCAGGAACCATACCGAAATATGGGTGAGTGAGGTGGCTCATTATTAAAAGAACAGTCTCAAATCCACCATACATTACTGTTTTCAAACTAGTCAATTACCAACAAAGATGCTATCCTTTAATGAATATTATTCACAAATGACTAATTTCTACCAATCAGCATATCCAACTGAAACTGAAAACCGCTGCTCAATTCACTCAGCCTTATCCCTGAGAAAAAGGTCTCCTCTGTATTCATTCACCAGGCAAAAACTATTCTTTATCCCATGACACCCAGGAGTCAATTTGGGCACCACCTATGGAAAAGGGAAAGGGCAGGCAGTGGGCAAGTCTAAGGTTTAAACCCTAAAGGTTTAAGGCCTGACTCTGTTACCACCTGAACATCTGCAGGTGTTAATTCCCCCAAAGTAAAGCAAGAGATTTCTTGCCTGGTCTTTGCCAAGACCCTGTGTGATGGAAATTATCACTTAATATTTTTCTTTACTCTTCTTTTACTCAAAAAATTTATTTTAAAAGCAAAGTGTAATTTAGTTGGAGCACAATAGTGAACCAATTCATTACCTTGAAAACCGTTAAAGAGAAAGAATCAAGCATTTATTTTGTGTTTCCTATATGAACCGGACCACCAGGGAGTCATAACGGGAAGCCTCTCTTTATAAACACATTCCAACCAGCAAGTGGAAAAGAAATGACAGTTAAGATGTCACCATCCCCAGTGAAGGAACGGATCTAAGTACTGAGCTAGCATCAACTTCTGCCAATGTTACTAAGAGAGACCCCAGGGGATTATGTGTCTTTGGATGAAAAAAACACACCCACCATCTAGGGTCTTGCCAGAAATATCAAAGTTGAGTCTGACCAAGCCTCTAGACCCACCAGTCAATTTTCAGGAAATACAGAAGACAGAAAAGCATGTTGAGGTGCCCCAAAACTATAGTCAGCAAAACCCAGACTGAGAAAACACTACAGATCAAACAGCCAGCATTTTTAGCAGAAGAAAGAACAGATAAAAGAAAAGGATGGGAGCATTGGGGTATCACTAGATTAAAGACTTAAAAGACAAATAAAATCAGATGCAAAACATCCCATCTCACATAGAAGGTGAGCTCCAAAATCAGCATGTAGATGAGAACTGGAGAGAGTCCAAATTAATCTTGAAGATTTCCTAGACCAGTAGACTTTGGAAACTACAACTGCAAGGATTAACTTTGTAGCTTTTTGCATTTGGGCCCTGGCCTCTTCTTCCTCGGTTGTGGAGGCCAAGGTCTAATGAGAACAGAGAGAGGGTAAGGATTCCTGAAAGGGATCTCTCTTGCTCTCTGAGTGGACATCATAGTCAACAGCAGAGTATATGTGAATGCTCCCTTCCCAGGATGGCTTCCAGCCATGGCTCTGAGCTCACTGGTCCCAGTCTAGGACCCTGTGTCCAGGCTCAGTCTCAGGGCTGTGCTCTAAGGAAATCCCCTCTTTGAGAACTCTGCAAAGGCTTTGGGCATGTGCATTTATCTACAGGGCTGACTGTAACCATCTAAAGGCACAGTCTGTGGACCTTTTCACTGAGTTCCTGTCCCCAAGTCACCCTCTGCTGTTAGAGAAAGGCCCTGCTCTGCTGGTTACAAAACCAATTGCCTGACTTCCTTAGTCTGAGTTGGGGCAGCATCTGCCCGGGAGACAAAGGTTCCTCACTGCAGCCACAGGAATTCTCAGTCAGTTTGCCTGGGCCTAGTATCTCTGTTTCTAGAATGCCAACGTCCCTCACTGGGGCAGGTGCTGTTGAGACAGCTTTGGTTAAAGCCTGGGAAAACCCTGGAAGTGGCTTCCCAGGGCCACTGGAAAAGTTACCATAGTCTGGAAACAGGAGTGGAGCTGGGTCAGGAACGGTGGCTTCCCAGGCAAGGCCAGCACCCGCTTCTCCACCATTGTGCACTCCACATCATCATCTTGAATCACCACATCCTTCTTCAGGATCTTCACAGCATAGAGCTCATCTGTGCCCTTCCGTTCTGACAGCATGACCTGGGAATGAGAACAGGTACATTGGGCAGTGAGAAGAAGCCGGGGAGAGGGTGGACAGCTGGTGATCATTCACACCCATTCCCAGTTTTGCCAGGTGCCCCTGTCAACTCTGAGACAACAGGAGATACTTTCCATAAACCTCGCACTTCAAGAGGCTCAACCCAATCAACACAGAGGGTTCCTGGAGAGATGACCAAGTACAGATCCTTTCAGAATATGTATCACCATCCTGCCCACATGGCTTGAATAAATGGCCCCAGGAAAGCATCTTTGCCAGTTTTATTCACTAGTGTGACCTAAGAGCCCACAATAGTGCCTGCCTGGCACATAACAGACGTTCAATAAATATTTATGGAATGAGCGAGTAAGTGAATGCTTGGTAAAACCAAGTTTGGAATACTTGTTCCTTTATTCATTCAATGATGGAGAGTTCTTCAGGGGCCTGCTAAGAATGGGAAACACAGTGAGAAACAAACCAGCACATTCTCTGACCTGCTCCAAAGAGGAAAAAAGATTGTGGACAATTAACTACAGAGATGGTTAACATAATATTTTAACAGCCTTTCCTGTTTTCTTGGGGTTTCCTTTTATGAGCTGCAGTCACAATCATGGCCAATGCATTAGCCATGAACACAGCGTTATCTTCCTTGGCTCTGACCATGCCGGGGGGACAGTGACACATGTACTATTCTCAAGAAGGATCTTGGGAGGCACAGGGTAGGACCACATTGCAGAGAGACCTGACCTGTGCTGGTAGGGCTTCCAGGAGAAACAGCCAATCAGATTAGCATATTTACTTCATGCACTGCTATATTATATGGTTTGCATATCAATCATCACCTTTTTTGTGATACTGGGGTTTAAACTCAGGGCTTTGCATTTGCTAGGCAGGTGCCCTGCTGCTTGAGCCACACCTCCAGCCTTTTTGCTTGGGTCATTTTTGAGGTAGGGTCTTGCCTTTTTCCCAGGCTTGTCAGGATTAGGATCCTCCTATTTCAGGCTTCCTGCTGTAGCTGGGATGACAGGCAAACACATGACCCTCAGCCATTGGTTGAGATAAGCTCTCGTGAACTTTTTGCTCAGGCTGGCCTCAAACAGCAATCCTCCTTACCTCCATCTCCCAAGTAGCTAGAATGACAGACATGAGCCATTGGCACCCAGACCACCATAATATTTTTAAGCACATATCGGTAAACCAAGCAATTACTAGTATTCACTTGTTAGTTCTCATTTACCATGCATAAGAGTCTAAGAAGTAGGTAGCACTGCGAATCCCATTTTACAGGAAACTGAGGCACAAGAAGGTAAGTAAACTGCCACTCCACAATATAGCTAAGCCAAGGCCAGGATTTGAACTCAGGTCTACCTGACGAAGGTTTCTGCCTTTAAACACTCCACTTGAGCTTCAGGAGAGACCTCAAAGAGTTTAGGCAGCTAGGAAAAATAATGCTCACACCTGACTCAGGTGGAGGATAAGAGGATGTACCAGAATCTGTGGCAGAGGCAAAGGGAGACATGTACACGTACACACACACACACACACACACACACACACACACACACACACACACGGAAGGAGCTTAGAGCACACCCCACTCAACTCTTGTCCTAACTGTAAAAGGTCCAGCTAGACTTGTTCCAGGAAGCTTCTGGACTCCTGCATCCACAGTGGAACCCCTAGGTTGAGCTCACAGAGTCCCTGTCTCTGGCTTCTGACGTCTTCTCTCTCACCACAGTCAGCAGTGGTCATGTGCAAAGCAGACACTGGGGTTTAGAGAACTTGAGGAAGATTTCAGGCATACACTTCCGCAGCAAGAGTGCTTCTCTCAGCTTCTGTCTCCCACAGTGCCACAGTGAAAGAGCTGCCCATCTCATGGATCCTACCTGCTAGGTATCAAGTCAATCCTCAAAACAGAGCCACCAGCTTTGGTGGCCAGGCAGGGCTCACAGCAGTTGGATGCTGTCTTCAGTGAATTCCCCACCTCCCTGTGTTGTCTCCCTGGTGCCTGAGGGCTGGTTTTCCTTCCTTAGCCCTCATCAAGGCAGAGACAATGACCACAGGAAGTCACTGTCTGAAGATGTAAAGACTCAGAAAGAGACAGAGGATTTTCTGCTTTCTGATTAAAGAGAAAGCTGGGCTAGAATAAGTCCCAGGAGGAGGCAAGAAGGTGACATATCCATATCCAGAATGCAAGATCGCCAAGGGACTCAAAGTGGGAGGAGGAAGAGCCTCCAGTTGGAAGTGCCATAGAGTCTGGTGGGAGGGGCTCAGCAGAGCACTGTCCTGAGTGTTCATACTCCTCGACCTGTCACCCCTGGTCAGTCATCCACCAATCCTGAATGCCTATGACTCTTGCTCCTCCACCAACAGCAGGGGCTAGGGGTCCTGGAGACCATGAGTGACGATGCAGGCACGACAGGACATCTTAGCCTACTTGCATGCAAGAGACACAGGACAGAGGCCAGAGACCAGCGTGAACATCCTACCTCTGTTTCCCTAAGGATATTTTACAAGTGAACAAATTGAGGCTCTGAGAGATTACCCTACTTGACCTAACGATTATTCTAAAAATGCAGACTGGACCATGCTACTTGAATGCCTAAAGTCCTCAACGGCTCCCAAACGACCATGTCCTGTTCTTTCTCTCCTTTTGGATATTCTACACTTGTTTGCAGTGTCTTTCCACACCTTTCTAGTGCCTACAGAAGCTATGACTGAGCTCACGTGATGCCTCCTTCTATAACCTGAATGATTCACTTAAACCAAGGTGGCTCCCTTTCCTCTGGGCACCAGGACTGCCTAGTATCTATGTCACTTACTTCTCTTCAGGGTTTTCCAAACATTAGTCATTCACCGGCCTTTTTTCACATTTTCCTACCACCTAAACCATTATTTGCTTAGTATTTTGAAAATCTGGTCATGTACCTGGCATATCCTAAGTACTTAATTAATATTTACATGGGAGAGGGGGGAAAAAGCCATAGCACTAGCAAAGGCAATAGCCTCATTCTAAAACGTTCCTTTAAGTGGAAAGGATCTTTTATTAATTGTCCCAAGCAGTCCCCAGAGCTTCCAGAAACTTTAATATCAACATAGAGGGCGTGGGATGTTTGTTCAGCTGTCCCTCCAGCTCCAGGGTGAGCACTCCAAACAGATTGAAAGGATGTGTTGAAGTGGCATTCTTATCAAATTCCAAGCCACATCTGTTACCCAGAGCCTTCTGGGAGAGATGTGATAAACAGCAGAACTCCAGCGACAGCAAATAAAACAGAGGAAAGTAGCCCAGGGATTCCTGGCTGGAAAGTTTGTTGTGATGAACTTTACCGACGAATCTCAAGGGTGGTGTGTGCCTGGAATCCTGGCCTCTGCCTGTGGGGTGGGTAGCTCTCTGCAGTGAATAGTACCTCGACTTGGGAATTAGAAGACCACATACTAGCTGTGCGACCTTGAGAAATTCACTTAACTTTTCTGAGCCTCAGTTTTCTCATCTGTAACACAGGGCTGCTAGCAGCACTGGGCTGTTCGTGGTGCTGAGGTAACTTTGTGGGATGGAGTGTACAAAATGCACACCTTATTCAGGACTGAGTTTGGCAAATGATGAGTGCTTACTAGTCTTCCAGGGCGCTCATAACAAGGAACCAGAAATTGGGTGGCTTCACACAACAGCAGCGCATCCTCTCAGAGACCAGAGGTCAGAAGTCCAAGGTCAAGATGTTGGCAGGGTTGCTTCCTTCTGAAGACTCTGAGGGAGGCTCTGTCCCATGCCCTTTCCCAGCTCTGGTGGCTGCCAGCAGTCCTTGGCATTCCTTGGCTTCTAGATACATTGCTCCAATTTCTGCCTCTGTCTTCACATGGTGTTCTTCCCCGTGTGTTCTGTGTCTGTGTCCAAATGCCCCTCTTCTCATAAGGGCACCAGTCATTGGATTAAGGCCCACTCTAGTTCAGTATGACCTCATCTTAACTCGATTACATCTTCAAAGACCTCATGACAGAGGAAGGTCCCAGTAGTCAGAACACAAATACACATTTTTCAGGGACACAATTCCACCCTCCTCAGTGGTTATCCTCCACGGCATCTTTCAGAGAAAGACCAAGGGGACTGCCAGTGACCCTTGAATATGGTCCCTAGTTCTAGTTTTCAGCTGAAGGAGGAGCTTTGCCTCAAGGGAACTGTGCACCATTTGTTCTCTAATGTGACAAGGCAGAAATATCAAGCAATGAAGACCCTGCCTCCCCCCCCACCACTTCCACAGACATTTGCCCAAAATCCAAAGGCCTTTTGTTACCCACAATTCATTGCTCTCCACCTCTCATGCAATGCATCCATAAATGTAGGACTGGTCATATATTTATTCTCCTTACTGACTAAGGCCACCACGATGCTCTCCTGTGATGGCCTCCTGACCAACTCTCTGCTTCTACTTGCTTGCTCTCAAGCTCCACCATGCACTCCACTCTCCACACACCAAACAATGCTCTGAATACTCATCAGTCATGTCACTCACCTTCCTAAAGCCACCTCTGCCTTTCCTACTGCACCTAGGACAAAAATCCATCTCTCAACATTCCTGCCCTCCTTCACACACACTTAATCATTTATTCCCTCACCGTGTTTGGTCACAATCCAAGGTGACTAACAAGGACCTCCCTGCCCACCTACCTTAAACATGGCCCCCTACCCCGTGTTACTCCCACTCCCATACTGGACCTGGCACTACGTTAACATCTGTTTGCTTATTTTTCTCCCCTACTGAAATGTAAGCTGTGTGAGGGCAGATATTTTGTCTGACTTGCCGGAGTCATACTCCCAACATCTAGCACATTGTCAACATTTGATGCCTGTTTGTTTGCTAAATGCTTCATGCATTTAGAGCTGATTGAGGAAGTAGTTCCCCCACCTTGGTCTATCTAGGTCACCAGGTCTAGTCACTTAGAGCTTCCATTACTTAGCTCTCAGCATTATTCCACTTATATGTGGATAAATCTAACCCATATTTCACTAACAACTTGAGGTAGGTAGTATTCAAGATTATGGATCATAAACTAGTGAATTTGATGACACGTAAATTACGGTATATAAACACAAGTGGTTAAAATGATTATATAGTATACAGTAAATACCTGTGTGTGTGCATATTAATAACCATATACATATATACTCTTTCACTAATATGCATACATATTCTCCCCCCTTCCTAGTTCCCAAAAGCCAATACAACAGACATACATGAAACATAATAAAATTCATATTTTTTATAGGGAGAATCATTTTCTGAGGAGAAAAGCAGGCTTTTCCTAGAACCTAGGTCTAAAAGCAATGTCTTACCCAGGTCTTTGCACATGCAGTGCTGTAGCAATGGTGTTCATAACAATATCACTACAAGGTCAAAAGGAGGAGGAGAGAAGGGAGGAGAGACCCACTAGCATTGTCAGGGTCTGCAAGCTTGCCTAACAAACAGAGATGGAAAAAGATTCTAACCTGAACACTTTGGATGGTATATTAAAAATGGAGACAATTTGGGGGTCATAGGGCCCCTGAATACTAACTTAGGAAAAGGGCATGGGTAAGGCATAGGGAGCAGAGGTCAGTGTGACAAGCAAACTAAGAGGAACAGACAAGGCCGATAGTGTAGGCCTCCAGCAGGACTGTGGGACTCCTGCTCCCCTCCTCTCCCATGCCGGGCATGCTAGGGAGCCACCTCTTTTAAGAGTTCACCTCTCTAAGGAACCCATGGCTCTCTGGGGCTGCCTCTTGCCTGGGACCCCCCGCCCAGCCCCACAAAAGACCTGCAGAGGGTGCTCTACCAGCTCTGCTCTAAATTATAAGGCAAATGTGGCATCGATCCTTTCCCCATGCTCTCTCCTTGGGTTTGCCTCTCCTGCTTGCAATGAGCTGGTGTCTCTCCACACTGCACATTAGAATTCCCTGCAGAGCTTTTAGAAGCTGGTGCTTGGGCCACACTCCAGACCAATTAAATCAGAATCTTCTAAATATTTGGGTCCTTCCTGTGCCAGTCTGGCCAGCACTGGGGGAGGACTGGGAGGTGAGCTGGCCAGAGACCATCAGGATGCGTTATAATCAGGAGCTGGAACATGGCCACACACTGGCCACTTGCTCTCCCAAGGGCACTCACCCACTCACGAGTGGGAGTTTGAGAGAAAGTCGAATGCAGCTGGTTCCAGCACAAAGGTTAATTTCAGCATCCTCATCTTCCAAACACGGTCAGTGTCTTGACAACTTCTGCCATGTAAGAGTGAAATTATGGCACCAAACAAGCCTGATGATCTGGAAGCTCATAACTAATAAGAAGTATAAAATCACAGCGTGTACAGTTTCAGGAATTCAGTTCAAATCCCAACTCCAGGTTGTGCTGTGCTCTGTGTTCTTGGATAAGGTAGCTCTCACCTTTCTGAGTATCTGTTTCTCTATCCAAGAAAGAGGCAAAATGATCGTCTCTCCCTGACCAGGTCATGGTGAGATGAACTGACATGACACAGGCAAAACTCAGTACCTGGCACCCACAGGACATAGTTACTGAAGTGAAGGCACGCTTGCAGAGAGTAAGAAGATACTCCGATTTCTTCTGTGGGTATAAGAGATTCTTTTCCATTTTCTCCATATATAAGAAAAGGAAAGACAGAAAGTGAATTGCAGAAGTGATCAATATTTCGCAAAATCTGTGTATTAGGAGGTTCAGGAGACGGACTGGGCTTAGGTTGTATACAATCTGGTGTCCAGGCCCTTCCAAACTCATCTTGCATGACATGCAGATTGGCCAAAGTCCTCCTTAGACTAGACCAAGGATGGACAGTTGAGGGGCTTAAGCAACCTCACCCTTGATAAGTAGAGCCCTGGAGTAAGAGGGAAAGCTAGTCCAACCAGGAGACCTTCTAGCAAAACATAGCAAGAGCCCAAGGATTCACAGCACCATGACGATGACTCAATAGTATAAGATATTCAACAGCTTCACATGTAGCAAGAACTCAGTACCTTGTGTTCACTGTGGGTGTTTGTGTATTCTTAACTTCTGAAGTTCTCTACCTTTTAACTTGCACTAGACATAAGATGTTCTAAGCTACGCCACGTTACCTTGGAGGCTCTAATTCTGATCTTCCAAAGCATATTCCTATGACTGAAGCTCTGGATTAAATTTTATAAGTGAACGTATCCATGCATGCATATGTTCAGATTTTATATCTGATGGTGGCCACATGAGTATAATATGAGGTCATATAATGCATCTGCCTCTAGCAGTAAGGAGGAAGTTAGCAGTCTAGAAATGATTTTCAGCTTCTAATAGCTTGTTTTGGAGAAGAAAGCAATAGCTTTTGCTTACTGAAGATACATTTCAGGAAAAATTGAGAAGTGCTGTATTGGGGAAATGATGTCCACTGGGAGTTCATAGTGTCGATGTGTGTGGCGCTGATGCCAGTCTCCATGTTGGCGCATCAGAAGGAAGAGCAGTGGTGTCCAGCCTGCAGATCAACTTGGATGGCCCAGTTCGGCTGCTTCATGATTCATTATGTAATGTCCTCTAGAGCTACGAATCTCTTTCTCTGCAGGCCTGTAATCCAGAACTCAGGAGGCTGAGGCAGAAGGACTGAGAGTTCAAGGCCAGCCTGGGTTACATACTGAGACCCTGTGTCTACATAAAAACATGAACATCTCTTTAAAGATGATAACAGCACGGCTCTCTGTGAGAGATGTCCTGGGTTTTCATCTCAGAGGTCAGGGCAGCAGGTGCATTCAGAGCTAAACCTCACACCTGAGATTTAATCAAGTTGAATCTCTGCCCACTACAGAAAAAGCCATGGAAGTGTGAAAGGAAGCTTAGAATAGAGGTGCATTTAGCCTGGTCACCCCAGGCTCCTGCAGACTTGCCATTGTTAAGCAAATGTCACTACTGGATGGAAGGGTTGACTCATAGAGACTGCTGGAAAGGGGGTGGAGAGGGAACAGGTCTTTTAAACCTGCCATGCCCACCCCTGTGTTCTAAAGGAAGATGTGAGTATTTAATTGGGTTGTAATAAGAAATGCAGAAGCATTACTGTTTCAGCACTCTGGGCTGTATCAAATCAATTATCGTATTATCAATTACTGACAATATTAGAATTGATATGTATCAATTCTAGTTACTGAAAGGTTCTTTTTGAGTTTAAAATAAACATTGATGAACTTGGAGGACTTTATGCTAAGTGAAATAAGCCAGACAAAGAAAGACAAATACTGCAGACTCTTACTTCTATGCAGACTTTAAAATAGTCATGATAGGTAGCAGTTAGACATGGGCAATGTGGATATGCAAAGGGAACCCCAAGATGGGGAAACCTTGGTTCAGTGTTTACATGCCCATGCCCCATATTCTCATTCTCTCTCTCTCTGCTTGCTTGCTTACAGGATGCAAGCTAAACCTGTTTACACCTAGGCTACTGGCTCCACACTCTTGGAAAACACCTGTGAACGTGACCTAGGGAGGAGGCCCAGTGAGAGCTGATCAGAAGAAAGACTGGTCTGGCCAGATCCTCCACAAGATTAGCTTTGCTTTAAAACGTCTACACATCATTTATGGCCTCCGCAACTGGTTCCAAGCGAAGAAACAAACTCTGACCTAATCTGACTGGGAGCTGCCTTCTGCTCATTACCACGTCATTATAATCCCATTATACTTTACATTTTTCTAACCCTCCCCACCCCCACCCCATGGGTTTTTCTTGAAGTGGTCATGGGTAATTGCACTTGCAGAGTGATTCTTGAGACATGTCAGAATTCTTTCACAGCTCTTATGTCAATCACTCCCTGTAGGCTAGTCCTGGGGGTGGACTTGACCCTCAAGGCCTCTTAAACTTCAATTGTGCCAGAGTCCATGTGGTTGACCCCTCTTTCTGAGAGTGCCTCTGAAAGCACATTTTCTATTCTAATAAACTATACTTTTTATTATCATGCTTTACTTTTTGCCTGAAATCTTCTCCCTCCTGCAGAAGAATGGAGATAGCAGCATTAACCTTCCTGTAACAGTGAACTGAAGAAGAACAGAGAGTGGATGATTTTGCCAAGGGCTAAGGGAAAGGTGGGTGATGCTGGCCAAAGAAAGGACTCAAAGTTTCCATTATAAGATGAGTAAGTACTAGCAGTTTAATGTATGCCATGGTAACTGCAGTTAAAAACACTGTTTTGTCTACTCGAAATTTGCCAAGGGAGATCTTAAGTGTCTCACTAAAGAACTGAAATGCCTAAAAAAATAAATAAAATAAACTTTGTTGACATGGATGGCTTAGTCAAATATCTTTGAGTCATATGCTATGTTTGACAAACTAGATGGTTAAAATAGAAGCAGATTTAATTTGACTGTTTTTTAACATGATTCCTGGGAAAACAAGCCAGTAATTGATGCCTTTTACCAAAAGACAATGAAATGAAACCCTAAGGGTCTGTCATTCATTTCAACAATTAGGTTACACAAAGAAAGCCTGTTTCTCAGTGAGCACAAGACTGAATTTGTTGTTGATGGTACAGCACTGCTAACAGAGCGTGGGGCTGTTCCGTGGCAGGGTTGGATCCCGCTGGACGCTGAGGAGACTGGTACCTCTGTTGCTGCAAGTGTCTCATCTCTCCTTGCCTCTGTTCCTTCATCTGTAAAGTGGGGGTAATAACATCACCTACCTCCTAAGACCTTTATGAAAATTAAATGAGCAATGCATACAATACTCAGATGAGCAGTCCATGCTCAAAAGGTACTATCTACTGTCAGCCTCTGTAGCGGTATTCAATGAGGTCAGTACTTGATGCAACCCTGGGGGGGGAGGCAGAGGGAAGCCTGAAACTAACTATAACACCTCTTATCCTATGAACCATCCATATTTGTATATCCAAAATATTTGCCATAGGTGTTGGGTGATTACAACCTACAAGCTTCTGCTATCATGTCTGTTGTAGGAAACAATTACAGATGAGCTATGCTGTTAGCAATCAAGAGCTCCACTTAACAGAGTTGTGAATTTCTGAGACAGCACAGAGATGTGGCTGGGATGCACAATAATTGCACCTGAGACAGAGTTTCCATATCCTGCAATAAAAGGACTTGATTTAACATCATGATATTTTCTCCAAAGAACAGACTCAAAGGAAACTCCTCCTTTGGCCTAAGAATCACACAGGCCAGTCATTTCCATCCTTCTCTTTCCATAGTATGTTACTATGTTACTGTCATCCTTCTTGACATACGGCTGTCCCCTCCTCCTGAGCACAGCTAATTAAATCCCTGAAGCCACATCAGTTTCTCCTTCCAGAGATTTTAGATTTCTAGGATATTCTAGAATTAGATGTGAAGACTTGACAAGGGACAAGAAGGCTGAGGGAGGGGTGCTGACACATGTCCATGGAGAAAAACAATGGTGAGAAGTAGACTGGGGGCCCTGAGATGGGGGACACATAACTGTAAGGCTCCTGGAAGCCATCTTGCTCAGGCTGCACATCCCGCCTTTGGGAATTGTGAGATAACAGCAATAGGCCACATTTTCCCAATACCCTGACAATTGGCCTGACAATCTACTTGAAGCAGATGAAGCTTTATAAAGCTTAAACTCCTGATATTTAAATTTCCTTCATACAATTAATTCTGTTGAGGAAAATGGACCTTATCTTGTTGTGCAATTTGCTATCTCCAGAGGAGTGAAGGTTGAAATGCAGGCAGTGAGTTGCTTCATTGAGTGGAGATCTGGGAAGTTAGGAAGAGATTTGGGAAGATGAGCTGCTATTGGAGCTGCATATGAAAGTTTGGGGGCCGAGGGGAAGGCACTGTAATTGGGATGGAACCAAAGAGAAGGCAGGAATCCCAGATCAGACAGCAAATGTCTCTCTGGAAGAGGATTAAGGGAGCAGGTAGCAGAGACACTCAGCTCTCTGTCAACCATGTGATAAAGGAATTCACCATATGGTGCAGGAAGATAGCGATGAAGCAAAGGGAAGGAAATGCCTTTGTCTATAGGGTTACACAGCCGAGTCTAATGTATGTGTGTATGGGTATGTGTGAAGACTTGGCACTAATGAGATTAAAATTAGGATCAACTCCCACAACTGGGCTCAAAGACTTAGAGAAAGCCTTAATTACTGGTCTGTGCTACACTGCCTTTTAATCTCCTCTGGACATTTCTTCCTGTCGGACTCAGGGCTGTGCTTGGCTCCAGCAGAAGGTGCGGTGGTCTGGAGCTCAGTGCTCTGGTTCATTTTCTCCTGGTGTCAAAACCCAGGATGATGTCATCATCTGACACACTGGGCACGGGGCTCAGGGCCCACCATCCTCGTGGGGGGTTGTGAAAGCATTTTAATTTCTTTTAAAATCCCAAGTTAAAAAAAAAAAATAAAGTTTAAAGTTGAAGAAAACATTTAGTTGAAGAAGACATGCATTTGTCTTTCTGCCAATACACTCATAGATATAATTTTTAACTTTTTCAAGGAGGAAGGAGGAGTCCATAAATGTCATAATGCACCAGGTTAGGAGATGCTGCTTCAAAGATGAAAGGGAGGGAGAAGGTGGGAAGGGAGGGAGGAAGGAGAGAGGCAGAGAGAGAGAAAGGAAAGACTGGTGGTTTGGGGAAATGCGTGGACCCCAAAGTGAAGAATTCTGTTAGAGACAGGAAGATGAAGTAGCATCACAAAGTCAGCTTTGAAGTCCTGTCCCGCCTCCACCCAGCTGTGTGATCTTGGAGAAGTCATTCAACCTCCCTTTCTTTGGGGGGTAGTGGAGCTGGGATGGAACACAGGGCCTTAAGCATGCTAGGTAAGCACTCTACCACTGAGCTAACACTCCAGCCCCTCCCTCAACCCTTCTGACTTACAACTTCCATACAGATATGCTAGGGCTGTTATCAGTAACTACCTTGCAGAATTGTGGTGAGCATTAATACGACATCATTCATGCAGGTTCGTAACATGGTCCCTGGCAATTAGTACTCGTTCAATAAGTGCTCGAGGCAGCAAGGAGGCTGTGAGCGGAACTGGAGTGGTGGGGCTGGTGGGACAGTTGGTGAGGAAACATGGAGGCCACAAGTTGCAATGGTGCCATCTAAGGAGTAACTGCACACACTAGAGAGGCTACCAGGACTGAGCACTCCACAGGTGAAGCCTGTGACATAGGGCAGAGGACAGTATCTGGAGGAGTGGAAACCATGCCCTCACAGGAATCCCTAAGGTGACCCACAGATCCAACAAGCACCTGCCCATGGGTAGTGACCAACAAGCACAGGGTGCTGAAGGAAGAACAGAAGATCTGCAACCTTCCAGCACTATGGCATGCAGTTTGTCTAAGAGCAGCAACTTACAGTAAAAATAAGGCATGTAGATGCTGCATAGCACTTAGTGGGCAAAATGAGAAAATAAGAGGGGGAAAATGTATTTATGACACAGTAGGTGCTCACTGTTCAGACTAGGAACACATGTGTTAAATACCAAGCAATCAAGAACCCTGATAAAACATCTCTAAATCTAACCCAATCTACTAAATAACATTTACAGCCTAACTGCCACAAGTTATTTCAGCTTTCTGAATCGATCTTCTCACCTGTACCATGAGACAACAGACGTTACATTACAGAGTAAGTGTGCACTCACCCACAACACTCATGACAGAGCCTGACACACAGTAAGGACTCAAAACTCCGGTAATACCATCATGTACCAGTAGAATGTAAGTCTGCAGACGCTGAGGAAGAGTGTCTGTTATACACTAAATATTAGTAAGTACTTCTTGAATGAATGAATCATTAATTGTGACTGTCAGTGGGCACTTATCATGAAGGTAATAGCTTCTCACCAGTATGGCCTGTGGGTTCCAACCTCAGTCTTTTCCTCCCATGCCTGCCCTCTGCTCTTACAAGCAAGGCCACCAAGCTTCTCCCTCAGATCTGGAGAGTGACAGGGTTAGGAAATGACTGACAACCAGAGACACTGAAAATTGCTGAAGGGTAAGGAAGGAGTAGATGTGGAAGAATGGAGGCGGCTAATCTGTAAAGAGCAGTTTGAGTCTCTGGATCCATTCAGAGGATCCAAAGACGGAGTGGGGAGGTCAAGATTTTTAAGGAAACAGGAAATGTGGAGCACACTCCTCATCTAAAGAAAATGCTACGCACATCACAGCAAAAGACTTCATGCTCTGAAATACAGCGGTAATTGCGGTGCCGACAGCTCATGTAAGCATAAGATTTTAAGTCCGTTTTTCACAAAATGTGGTGCTATCAGCCACATGAGGACAAAACTACCTTTCTTTAATAAGCTCTCCTAAAACAGGTTAAAATCAATATATAATTGGTGTTTCAAACCTGTGATTCTACATATATGATTGCTGGACCCATGCTAAGAAGAAGAAAAGGAAGTCAATTTATAGAACAGTATTTCCTCGGGAGGAAGCATGTAGATGACAAAAGAAAATCAGGGACACAAATGACCACTACTGGGACCTTGACCATGGCTGTCATTAGCACTGAAGTCTGAATTTTGAGACGAAGTTAGCACCAGTACCTTGAAGAAGCACAACCAAGTACTAACTCTCTGAAGTACCTGAGTAGAAGAAGCCACAATGGCCTCCTTGGTGACAGTCAGGCACTCATCACCCTCCTAGGTGGTATTCCAGGGAACTCAAACTCTAGAACAGGAAGCTTAATGGTTTTTTCTCTCACTTCTCTGCTTTTGGTTTTAAGCCATCTCAGAGGTACACCCATCCACAGACTGGGATGAAGTTTTTTAAAGCAGTAAATGTAATACCTGGGCACCCAGTTTCTAAGGACCTTTTACTTCTTCCTTTTCATTTCATAAGCTGCTGGCTTCTTCCTACTTGATTTATTCCTGGCTCTGCCAGGCTCAGGAAAGGCAGCACTAACACCTGGCATGTTCCATGACTTAAACACAAGGAAATGTCACAGAGAAGAGGCGCTTCAAGTTTTTGTTTGTGGGGTATAATAAATTGAGGGTTCTAAAGGGAAAGTCAGGAGGCCCTTGGTGTCAACTGTGAAAAATTCCAACCAGATATGAAAGGCAAGCAGTATGGCTGAGACCACTTGCTATCCACCAGAACTGCGCTGAGGTGCAGCGTGGGGCTGAGTTCTCTAATAGTCTACAGGCAAAACTGATGGCTACCAGGTCCAGAACAAAGACTTTTACGTAGCAACTTGTGCCTCCCTCTTCCTTTTGCTCCCCCTCCACCCTCTAAATGTAGACATAAATGAGCCCTAGGGATTAATGGAGCCATCTAAGAGGGAAGGAAGTCCATCCTTTAATCGCAATATGGAGGAGAGTGGGTAAGGCCAGGACCACCCATCCTAGACTGTTAGGGGAATGAAAATGAATCCTCCCTTGCTTCTAAGCCAGTATGAGTTTGGGGGCCTATTTGTTACAGCAGTATAACCCACCCAATAAAAGAAGCTTAGGTGCCCTGACTGTTTATTTGGGAGCTGGGAGTTGGGAAGAAGAAGACAGTCTTCGATTTTCATTTCCTTTCTCTCCTCTTTGCAGTTGACAAAACTCAGCCTTTGCATGGAGCTGGAGTCACTTTCTTACAACAACCAGTCACTTCAAATCCTGTCCCTGCATGATGGTGCACTCTGCATTTATATCTGCTAGTGTCATTTTCTTCTTTAATGTTTATACTCCCATGTTCTAAAGTATGTGTTTTTCAAAACTCAGAATGGTACAATATGTGGATTTCATTGTATGTAAATTTTACCTTAAAAGCAATCATAAAAATATTGTGTCCTGGTCTGGAGGCATGGCTCAAATGGTAAGAGTGTCTGCCTGGCAAGTTTGAAGTTCTGGGATATCTATCTATCCATCTCTCTCTCTCTCTAGATATATATCTATCTATATATATCTATATATCTAGAGAGAGAGAGAGAGAGAAAGGAGAGTTTAGTGTAAATTCAAGGTCTACAACTGGCTTTGAAATGCATTAAAAAGTGGGTTGATGGAGGGATAGATGGATAGACAGAAATGTGACAAAGCAAATAGAGTCAAATATTAATTGCAGAATCTAGATGCTGGATATTGCAGATGTTCAATGTACAATTCTTTACTTTTTTTGTATTTAAAAATTTTTTCAAGATAAAATGTTGGAAGAAAAACTTCAGTGAGAGTAGGACCCGTGAGCACATTACATAAAGTCAATCTGTCTATATTCAGAGTATTTTGTATTACTATCACGATGGCCAGTGATATGCCCATGTTTTTGCTTGACTTTGTGTCATGGAAATTGTTCCATTATGACACATAGTCAGAGAAAGACAGACAGATGTGTGTGCCCGTGCATGTGTGAGAGAGAGAGAGAGAGAGAGGCCAACTCCATTCTTTGGAATGTTATCTTGGATACTCCATTATCTACGTAAGCTTCTCACTGGTGGGCATATGCAGCCTTGCTGCAGTCAATACCATCTTACATAGACTTGTGCCACTGGCTTCAGCTTCTTCGTGTCTGTGCATCTATGCCCACCACCACATACCAGCTGCTTCCCCCAGCTCTGCTCCCCGACACCCACACACTAGCACAGCACCTTCCACAGGCAGAAGCCACAGATGTATCAGTAAGAAAGCCTTCATCCAAACTTCCAGCATAACTTTTTAAAAGACTCGGATCAAATTAAACATAAGCACGAGAGCGCATATGAAATGTTGGAAGGCAAGCAATATTAGCATTAATGAAATGCTTAATGGATGTTTCCTACGGCCACCCATTAGGACGAGCGGCCCAGAGCCTAGCAGGTCAAGAGCTGTGTGTGTGCGCACTTACGGGAAACTGCCATGATGTTTACCGGGATGATTCAGCCAAGCGGTAATATCTGGAGCATAACTCGACTCCAGCAACCTCGACAAGCACAGAGTTAGATTCCTGGGAGGTGTGGGGCACGGCCAAGCGGAAGCTCAACGTTCAAAGAGACCTAAGACAAGAAGTCTGAGGGTAAAACTATGAAAAGAAACATTAAGTGATAAAGGAGTAATGTGTTTCCATGCTCCATCAGGAAAGCTCTAGAAAGCATTCATCTCCAAGAGAGCCAGGCATGCCAAAAAGCCGTGTTTGGGTGAGATGACCCTTTGTGGCAAATACCCTCACCTGTTGGGGAGAGGGACCGCTACAAAGGGTTCTTCTCGTGCAGGTGTTTGAAACAGGGCCAACACATTTGTATGCTGTGGACTTCACACTTGCTTTCTTCCTTGTTTCATTTTCACAGGTTTTAGCAAAACGCTGTGTTGTTCTCAGTGCTTTGCAAATTATTACAGTGCTTAAAAGCGGGTTTTTCTGGGCCAGATCTGCTACAGTGGACCTGGGGGAGGGGAGGTGCAAACCCCAAAGGCTTCATCTTCAGAAGGCAGAGAGCAAACCACGCCGCGGTGTTCTTCTGTTTGAGGGGACCGCTCTCTCTACCTAACCTGACTGTGCAAAACGTTCAAAGATGCATTTCAATGCAAAAGCGTATTAATTAAAACCACAGCTGGCAGAACCAGAGCTGCAAAAGATTACAAGGTGGTTCAAAGTACCACACAGGTGTTTGTTATTCTATTTGCTTCTGTGACATGGCTGTTGTTTTCAGCTGTGATTTATCGGATGCTACATCCCAGTCTGGAAGAGAACACCCAATTATTGTATCAGTTCCCATGGAAACATGATCTATTCTCTTATTCCCTCACTGAGTTCCCCATGATCCATTATCCCCACAGCCCTTCACCCCCACACAGATTCTTTCCAGAAGGCTCTGTGCAAGTTTTGTTCTGCCATCAAAAACTCTCCAGCCTGTATTATTAAGTGGTCGATGACACGTGCAGGGCATACTAACTTCTGAGTTAATAAGTACAGAATAAGAATGTTAAATTAGCACAGAGGGCCTGAAAGATGCAAATTAAACCAAGCAAAGTTCACCTGTGCAGCATGACGGGCCTCAGCATTAGGTGAACTTGGATGAGAGCAAGATTTCTCAATGCTTATCCTTTTAATGTAATCCTAACTATGAGCCACGTGAACACGGGCTTGTTAAAATTTTAAGTGGGGGGAGGAGAAAGTTGAAGACTGACTGATAGTAATGATGCAGTTTCTTTCTTGGATGATTGTATGGATAGCTGAAGACCTCTGTGACAAGTTGAAAACCACTGAATTGTACTGTTGGCATGGGTGGACTGCATGCTATGTGTATTAGGTCTTAATAAAACTGTTTATATATATAAAACACTGTCCAGCAAGTGATTCTCCCACCTCATAGCTGGGACTACAGGTGTGAACTACGGTGCCAGGCTTGCAATGTAATGGTTCAAACTCCCTGGTGGACCTGAGCTATTAGAACCTCTTCTTTATTTCAGCCACTTTCTTCCTCGTCCTCTGAGGTTGGATATGCCTCGTTCTTCCTAACAGTTTAAACATCTTGATTCATTCCCTTGTGCTGCATCCCCAGGCATTCAGACCCCTTCTCCCCCACCCAGGTGATGGCCCTCTGCCTGCTGGCTTTTGGTCCCAACCCAGTCTAGACACCATTTTGGCTCATTTACTTACTACACTCTTACTGAGTACCTTTGCATGCCTCGCTCTGCAGATCTGCAAGGGCTTCTCTTCCCAGAATCCCCAGCTCCCTCAAAATCTTCTGCTTAGCTGACTCTGCTATGCCTCACTCCTACCTTCAGCTCACAGCTTCTTCTCCAGAAGCTCGGAGCTGCTGGAAAAACAAGTGAACAAGGTTGCTGTGGACCACCATCAACTGCCTAGTCTCTAACCCACGGCCCTCGGGACTGCTTGGCATTCCCAATGCATGTCTGGCCTTAATTTCACTTATCCCATGCCAAGGCTTTTCAAAGTCTGGCCATTACCTCAGATCCTTTATTTAATCTCCCCAGATGACCCTGACACCCACAGGCACAACAAATGCCTGTGTTCAATGTAGACACAAAATGAATTCAAGCCACAGGCCCCGGCAGTGCAATGGTGTACACAACAGAGAACAGGGAAGAATCCTGCTCTTGGGGAGCTGAGATCTTAGAAAGGGCAAAAGGACAAACCAATAAAGAAATAAGAGGGCCAGGCATGGTGGCTCATCCCTGTAATCCCAGCCACTCCAGAGGTGGAGATGGGGAAGATTGCAGTCTAAGGCGAGTCCAGAAAAAAAGTCAGTGAGATGCCCATGTCAACAACAAGTGGGGCATTGTGGTGTGTGCCTGCAACCCCAGCTGCGCAGGAGGCATAGGTGGGAAGACTGTGATCCAAGACCAGCCCTGGGCATAAACATGAGACACACTCAAGAAGTAACTAAAGCCAAAACGGCTGGGGTGTGGCTCAAGCAGTAGGTTGTCCACCTAGCAAACTTGAGGCCCTGAATTCAAACCCACAACCACAAAAAAAAGTAAGAAAAGCATCACCCAGTGGTGATTCCATGAGAGGATTAAAACTAAGAGTGATGAAAAATGACATTATGATATTTTTCCTTGTTTAAGATAGCTACACGGGGAGTTTCCTTGTGGTACTTCCATATTTATATGATTTGGTTCATCTCCTCTTCTTTCTACCTTAGTCCCTTTTGTATGGTGGTTTCAATCAACTTACAAATTCTATACTCATTTTTGTATAGTGAGTATATCACCCATATTTTTTTAGTTAAAAATTTTTTAGTTAAAAATTTTTTTTTTATTCATATGTGCATACAAGGCTTGGGTCATTTCTCCCCCTTGCCCCCACCCCCTCCCTTACCACCCACTCCGCCCCCTCCCTCTCCCCCCCACCCCCTCAATACCCAGCAGAAACTATTTTGCCCTTATTTCTAATTTTGTTGTAGAGAGAGTATAAGCAATAATAGGAAGGAACAAGGGTTTTTGCTGGTTGAGATAAGGATAGCTATACAGGGCATTGACTCACATTAATTTCCTGTGTGTGGGTGTTACCTTCTAGGTTAATTCTTTTTGATCTAACCTTTTCTCTAGTTCCTGGTCCCCTTTTCCTATTGGCCTCAGTTGCTTTTAAGGTATCTGTTTTAGTTTCTCTGCGTTAAGGGCAACAAATGCTAGCTAGTTTTTTAGGTGTCTTACCTATCCTCACCCCTCCCTTGTGTGCTCTCGCTTTTATCATGTGCTCAAAGTCCAATCCCATTGTTGTGTTTGCCCTTGATCTAATGTCCACATATGAGGGAGAACACACGATTTTTGGTCTTTTGGGCCAGGCTAACCTCACTCAGAATGATGTTCTCCAATTCCATCCATTTACCAGCTAATGATAACATTTCGTTCTTCTTCATGGCTGCATAAAATCCCATTGTGTATAGATACCACATTTTCTTAATCCATTCATTAGTGGTGGGGCATCTTGGCTGTTTCCATAACTTGGCTATTGTGAATAGTGCTGCAATGAACATGGGTGTACAGGTGCCTCTGGAGTAACCTGTGTCACAGTCTTTTGGGTATATCCCCAAGAGCATATTCACCTTCTTAACTTCCTTCTTTTATCCTCCCTCTCTCATATGTGACCTCCCTTAGTGAGACCTGTTTTTTTATAATATTGCTGCATTTTTATTGGTCTTATTTTTCACATATGAGTGGGAACATGAGGCTTTTAGTTTTCTGAATCTGGCTAACTTCACTTAACATGATGTTCTCCAGTTCCATCCATTTAGCTGCGAACAGTGGGAGGGGAGAAGGTGGGGAAAGGGTTTGGGAGGGTGAGTCTGGTGCAAATACTGTGTACACAGGTATGTAAATGGAAAAAAATGAGACCTGCTGAAAATGCCAGGAATGAGGGGAGGAGGGATAAAGGACAATGATGGAGGGGGTGAATTCAAGTATGATATAGTTCATACAGTGTAAGAACTTTTTCACTGCCACAATGTCCCCCACACAGCACAACAATAAAAACAAAAAACAATTTAACAGTGGAAGAGGAATGAGTGGCCACTTTGGTGGTCAGAAGTGATGTCAAAGTGCAGATGTGAATTACAGGAAGGAGCCAGTTTTGCAAAGAGTAAAACTCCAAGGGAAAGAGGAGCTATGTGTTCAGGAGCCCAAGAGCCACCATTGTGGCCAGAACTCACTGGATGATGGGGGGAAGAAAAAGACAGAAAGGAGTCAAGCAAGGAACAAGGGCAGGTCACAGGTATGTTGGAAGGATGTACTAAAGAACATACTGGAATTGCCATGTTGGTTGTGTGTGTGCCTTGACCAATGTAAGTTTTTTAAAGTGACTGTGGTTGGCTGCCACATGGACAATGTGCTGATCATGGGTCCCAGGACCAGGAGTGGCACCAGTAGGAAGCTCCTGCAGGGGTCTCGGTGACATTGGCATTGTTTGGGTGGGGGCCGTATTAGTGAAGACAGAGCCAAGTTGGTGAGTGCGTGATACACTTTTGAGGACCCAGCAGGACTAGCCAGGAGCTTGTACCAGGCATGGCGGGGAAGGGGGTGGCAGCAGGACAAGGATGAAGGAAGTAAGGAAATTCAAGGATAACTGGATTTCTGGCTAATGTTTCAGCGATAGAGAAGAAATTTATGTTTTTTGCACACCTGAGTTTGTGGTAGAGATTTATACTAGACATCTTTGTGGCACACAAAGGGATTAAAAGATTCCAAACAACACTAAACAAGTCAGGAATACTTATAACACAATCTCAACTTTGGTAAAACGGCATCTCACAGTATCCAGAGTCACTCCACACGAGTCCCAGGGCGATCCTTCAACCACACTGCTGTGTGAAAGGAACTGTTTCCATTCTCAGCTGCCACAGTGATCTTTTCCAAGAGGCAGATCACGTCGTGCCATGTCTCTGCTTAAAAACCTTCAATGGCTCCCCACTGCACCACAAATAAAACCAAAACTCTTCTTTGTAGCTTGTCATGCTTGGGGCCCTGCTTCCTCTGCAACTTCACATCTGGCTACCTCCTCCTGCTTGTGGCATTTTGGTCCCAACACTTTCTGATGGCACCTAGAATGCACCAAGTCCTTCCCCCACCTCAGGGCCTTTGCTGTTCTCTCTGCTGGGAACATTCTTTCTAGCTCTTTGGATGCATGACTGGTTCATTCTCACCCTTCAGGCTTCAGCCTACCTGTCATCTCCTGAGATAATCCTGAGTGGGATTTGTTTATGACACAGAACTCTTTGTTTAATTCAGAATATTTCCTACAAACAGCAGTGTGGACCTATTTAATTTTCCCTCCACTCAAATGCAAGCCCCACATGAGCAACCGTCCCTTCTGGAGTGGCACCAAGTCACACTGTACCTTGCCAAAGCTGCCCTTCCCCAGCACCATCAGGAAGTTAAAGTCGGTCAGTTTCACCCGGTCCCTGTTACCACTGTTGTCAAACTTGGAAATAGTGTTGGTTGTCTTCTCTTCTGGGGTCTTGGTCCCCTGCCCAACCTTGGCCCTCTGGAGGAGGAAGCAAATGGGAAACACAATTAGGGTTGAGGACACACTTTGGAAAGACATATGCACACTGGATGGACGCCGCCTTCCGGGAGCTCACGTGCTCACCTATGGGAAGTGTGACCACACGCACCCAGCCCTGGAGCCGTCCTGGGCACCTCCAGCTCTCCTTGCCCCTTGTGTCTCATCTGTCACCGGAATTGTCATTTTCCCCTCCTCTCTGTCTCTACAATTTAGCTCCTTCTGTCCCTCTTACCAATACCCCCTGCTTGCACCTGTCACCAGCATTTGTTCTCTCTACCTACAGCCAGAAAGCAGCTTCCACCCATCTGAGTTACCTCCTGCCTCAATAGCGTCCCATCAATTTTAGGATAAAGGTCAAGGTTCTTTCACTGGCTTGTGAGATCAGACTTACCTGGCACAGTGGTTTGGATAAGTGTCCCCCAAGGTCCCTGTGCTAAAGGCTTGGTCCTCAAGGTGGCACTACTGGGAGGTGGTGGACCTTTAAAAGGTGGGGCCTAATGGGAGGAAGTGAGGTCACTGGGGGTGTGTCCTTGAAGGGACTGTAGGACCCCCTGGCCTTTCCTCTTCCTCTTTTGCTTCCTGGCCATGAGCTGAGTGGTTTGCTCCATCACCACCTGGCTCTCACCAGAGGCCAAAGCACCAGGTTTGCTGATCTTGGACTCTACAACTGTGAGCCAAAATAAACCTCCTTATAAATTAACTAGTCAGGTGTTTTGTTACAGTAGCAGAAAGCTGACTGACACGGCTGGCTGTGCAACCTCTCACTCCCGGTCTTCTTCCCGACAGCCCAGCCCTCTTCCCTTTTCACTCCCTTGAACCTCACAATCATTGGATCTGGAACATCCCCCAAAGGCTCGGTCCTGCTTGGTGCTGTTGAAAGATGGCAGAACTCTAAGAGGTGGGGTGTAGTGAGTTGTAAGGAATTGTGGGACACCACTCTCTTCCTTTCTTTTTGCTTCCCACCTAAACCATCAGTGAGCAGCTTCCTCTGCCAGGTGCTCCCACAGTGATGTAGACCCAAAAGCAATGGTGCAACTAACCATAACTGCGACTTCTGAAACCACAAGCCAAAATAAGCTCCTCCTCCTTTTAAGTTGGTTTGTCTCAGCTATTTTTACAGTAATGGAAAGCTGATGAATCCAAATGTCACAGGTCCTTCCTATCTCAGGACCTTTGCACCTGCTGTTGCTGCTGCATGGATGGCTATTGTCTTCCCTTCACCCATATTGTTACCTACTGCTTCCCACTTTTGCTTCCTCCAGGAGGCCTTCCTGGATTCTCACCATCAGAACTGGATTCCCCCTTCTACTTGCTCCCTTCATCCCTTTCCCTTCCCAGTAACACTGGAGGGTAATAGCCTGTGGCTTACTTCTAAGAAACGAGAAATTGCAGGGGCTAGGTGTTATTCTCCATGATTTTCCTGACAAGTAGTACCATCCCAGGCTAAGTCCATGTGGGCTACAGGGTGAGTGAGGCCCATGTTTGTCTGCTGTGAGTACAGAATGGAGGCTCACAATGGTAGCTAAGGCTTGGGAATGAGGAGAGAACAGGAGGCAGCAGCAGGAGACCTGAGGCCACCAGGACTTTGTCACAGGATTTGCTTCTTGAGGAGAGAAAATCATGAAGGTTAGAAACCTGACTCTGTGTGGCCCTGAACACATCAGTCAGCCCAGGCCACTCCTTTGCCTGAATACCCTCTGTGTTCCAGTTTCCCAGGGTCAAAGCCAAAGGCTGCAGGTGGTGCCTCTTTGCACCCCTCAGCTGTCAGTCTCTCCTTGTTAGTCCACATGACTTTTCTGAATGCACCAAACGTATTCTTGCCCCAGGGCCTTTGCACTGGCTGAGAGTACATTTTCCCCGGAGCTGCCTCACCTCTGGTAAGACGGCATTTCCCCGATCTCCGCACCTAAAATAGTTCTTAGCAATTTCCACCTTCCTTACCACTTTTCTCCACATCACTTGTAGCCATCTTGCAAACCAAGTATTTCCTCACCTGTTCCACATTCTCGTTCCCTTCACAGGGGAACACAATCTTCTTGATGATAAGGATTTTGGCTGTACTGTTTTCCAGCTTCCCTGGTAGCAGTGGCTGGCACACAGTGGGAGGTCCCTTGCACTTGGTGAATGACCCTTCCTGAACCTCAGTGTCCTTGCCAAGGGAATGGAAATAAGGACAGCCAGTGGTGACGGCTCACAGAGGGCTTTGCACCATCCCTGGAGAGTAGCCAGTGCTCAATGAGAGAATGCATTGCTGCATTCTCTGATGTCTTTTGAAGACAAAGAAGCAAGAAGAATCTTCCTAGGGCTCTGAATGTCAGGGAAGATGACTTGAACATTTATTGGGTGCCTGCTGCATGCCAGGGATGGCTGTAAGCGCTGAGGGCTGCAGGGGGAACAGATGGATACAGATGCTCAGTGGATGTGCATCCAAGCAAAGACGGGCCTTCCAAGCTGTGGCCAAGAGATATGGCAGAACTGTCCAGGGGAAGCAGTCAGAGTGGGCACCAGAGAGTGAGGCACATCTAAGGACCGGGCTGCCTGCACTTCTTTTCTTTTTGAAGGCCCCACCCAGCCCTGGGTTCTTTGTCACAGCAATAGAAAACAGACTCATTCAGCATGTTGGTTCAGTTTCTACAATCTACATGAGAAGTGTACAATGTCGGTCTATTCTGCCCAGCGTTTGCTGTTATTTTAATATTTAAACCAGTTGCCAATTGTTGAAAGAGAATTCTTACAAAAAAACCAGAATCCCAGCTTCTTCTGAAGTAGTTCTGGCACATTGGATGGGACCAATCTTTTCCCTCTTGTTATCCCCCTGGCTCCTGAAAGTATTTGGATTTGTCACCCTGACACGGTGGGCCCTTGGAGAACAAGAACCGGTCCCATGTCATGAAGGTGCCACGGTTCCACGAGCCTCCCGCCTTGCAGGCAGTGCATCAAAGAGGTAAGATCGTGGAACTGAAGCCCAAATTAAAAGTGTCCTTTCTTTTGCTGGGGACAAAGTGCTTCAGAAGCAGGACTCCAGTAATGGTTGCCTTTCATGTTTGCAGTTCAGAGCGCTAGAGCTCAGTGCTCAAAGACAAAGCAAATGGAAAAGAGGGCCGGCCACTGTGCGAACACTCTAAGGCTCCCGCTCTGGCTCAGATGAATTCCTGCCCTGGCTTACACTACAGACGCCCCTGCACTCCAGCCCTGCAGGGAGCTCCCTCAGGGGCACAGACCCCAGGAAGCTGGGGGTCCCTGAAGCATCCTCCTAACCTCCTCCCACAGTTTTTATTCAAGGGGCGGGCAGCTGGTCACACCAACAGAGCCAGCACTTGACATTTGAGTGCTGATGAGTGCAGGACACTGCTAAATGCTTTGGCTTCTTCCACCTGCATGTCCCTTGGTGGGTGAAAAGGGGGAGAACCCCCAGTCTACAGATGCAAGGCCAAAGCTCAGAGGTGATGAAACTCTCCTGCAGTCGCTCAGCCAGGAGCAGCAGAGTGGGGTTCAAACCCAGGCAGCCTGTGCAGAGCCACCAGGTCCCTATACAGATGCAGTCGCTGGTACCAGCCAAGACTTGAGCTCCTCCCCACAGGCTGTCAACACCTGTGCCTCCGCCTTGGGCTCCTCTTCTGGCTGCAGGGCCCAGCCTATAGCAGGACAGAAGCGCTGAGGTGAGAACTGCCTTGGGAGCAGCCCTCCGCTGGGGAGGACAGAACCTGAGCCTGCGTCCCTGGTCCCTGGGTGGAGAAAGTCAAGCCAGCATCCATGCAGTGCCCACAGTCCTGCACTGGGATTAAACTCTACTTGCCTGCCCTAGTGATGGTGACATGCTTGCTGGCACATCTGCCCCTGGGTATCAGCAGGTTCTGCCTGTGTGGTTCAACTGACCATGGATCCAAAGTGTTCAGAAGAACACTGTCTGTCCTGAACACGTACAGACATTTTTCTTGTCATTGTTCCCTCAGTGAGACAGTATAACAACCATTTGCAGAGCACGGATGCTGCATTAGGTATTATTGAGCTAAAGATGGCTGAAAGTATATACAGCTTATGTGCAAACACAGTGCCCTTTTAGGTAAGATAACTCAGTATCCCCAGATTGGGGTACCTACTGGGCAGAGAGTTGCAGGGACCAATGCCTTTGGCCACTAAGAGATGGCTAAACAGCCATTGTGGTTCCCTCTTCCTTCCTCACCTTGCTTCCCACTGCCCTGTGGGCTCCCAGGCATTCATTTCCAAATACACTACTTGTCCTTGAATCTTGAATGCTTTTTTTTTTTTTTTCTGAGAGAGAGTCTCACTACGTAGTCCATCCTAGCCTGGAACTGAATGTCCTCCTGGCTCAGCCTCCAGAGTTCTGGAATTACAGGTGGGCATCACCACACCCAGCTTTGAATGGGAGGAACTCAGACCCTGGTCAGTGACCAGCTCTGGGACATTGGAAAGTTACTTCCCTTCTCTGGACCTCAATTCCCTCATCTGCCAAAGAGAACTGGGAGTGACTGTAGTACCGACCAGTCAGAGCTGTTGTGAGTTAGTATTTGAAAAGCACCAAGACTAACAAGTAGTACACAATAAACAAATAAATAAACAAACAAATCCTAAAACTGTCAGAAAACATCATTTTCCTCTTCCAGGCTGCCTTGGAAGCCAGCACCCAAGTCGCAGCTCCTAATAGACCACGTGTGCTAAGTGTCCCCACGTTCACCCTCCCTGAGACACTGTCACTCTGACTCCAGAGCCTCCATTTTGCTATCACCCCGAATTCCTCCAGATAAGACACTGGAAAGTAATTTCAGAGCCATTCTGAGTGCTAATTGGTTACTGCACAGGGATTACATTTCTCACGTTCAAGGTCAACTGAAATTCCTCTGTGTTTCTGAGAACAATTTTCGGTCTGTTGGAAGCATTTTTTTAATCAACCACGGTGGTGGGGAGTGATGATAATTCAGGAGTAAACCAGCCTTTGCCGGTTCCTGCTATAACAGGGATGCATTTTGCTGCATGCAGATAAAACAGTCTTTACTTCAAGCCAATTACTGGCCCAGACAAATGCGCTACTTGTGTAGTCAATGTTTTTTTTCGGTGCTCTGAAATGTCACCCCAGCTGCCCCAGACAGAGAAATCATTTTGCAGAACCGAAGCTTCATTTTATACAAGAATATACCAGCCCTGGGTTTGCACCTGCAATTGTAGTTTCAATGCAGCAGTGAGCAAGATGCAGGGACTTCTCAGTGCCTTCCTGGCCTTTTCCCAAACATCCAGTTCTCAGCTCTACTTGGTGGGAATGTCCTTTATCTGCTCACATGATCTTGATTTCAAGGTCACTGGAGAATGGCTGGGGAGCTCAAGGCCAAAGTGTTTTTTTCTCCACTCGTTTCCAGACCCCCACTGGGTCAGAACGACCCCCTGGTTGTGTGGAGGACACAGGTTCCACAAGGAACCTAGGAATATTCAAGAGCTATTTCTGTCTAGTTGGGGAAACTAACAGGAGCCTTGGAATAAATGCCAAAATCCTTGCCAAGGCCAATACAGCCCTGTTACTCTGACCCACCCACTTCCCTGGCTTTACCTTGGCCTCAGCCTCTTGGCGCTCTCTGCTCTGTTCACACTGACCTTCTTCCAATCTCAAGTAGCTGCTATGAACCACAGGGCCTTTGCACGCCATTCTCTCTGCATGGAATGCTCTTTATCCTCTTCACATGGTTCAATTCCAAAGCCATTTCCTTCATGAGCTCCTCCTCATCTTCCCAGACAATGTTACCTTCCTTTTATCAGGTGTTCTCAAAACACCTGATTTCTTGTTCACAGAACTTTATATGGTCATAAATTCCCAATTTTCTTGCATGATCATTTAATGAATAACAATAGTAATATGCCTCATTTTAGCTCAGCCATTGTATCCATTTTCCATCATTGTTTATGTAGAATTGATAAACGTGACTTTCCTTCTAGACTCCATACATTAAATTTGTGTGAATACAATGTTTTTTCCCATACGAAACTATTTCAAAATTACTCAATACACAAATATAACATACACAGTCAAGACTGTCTTCCTCAAAACATTTTCTTTGTAAAACTGGGACTTGTCCTGCCTACCCACTGCTCCTGGGTACCTGAAAATGGGGTTCACCAGTCCCCAGAGAGGGAAAGGGGCTTATCTGAGGTAGGAGTAGCACCTAAGGTCAGAGTCTATGGTGATCAGTTTGGTGGAATTATTCTCTGGGATGATCCACCCACAGGGTGTTCTATGGAGTCAGCAACGTGACCCATTCATTTGTTATAGTACAGCGCCTTCCTGCCAAGAGACCAAATCCAGACACATGCATCCAAGATATACGGAGCTCTGTTCGCTTCTTTCACTCTCATTATCACCATTCCAGCCCAAATCACTGCATGGGCACTTCTGAGGAAATACGTAAGTCTGAATGGGGACTGGCACACAGGAGTGATTCACAAGGCAAGAAACATTTCACCAGGGTCTTGAAGAATAAGTAGGAGTTTTCTTAGAGCTGGAACAGCATTGCAAAGGCTCAGAGTCGCAAAAAGTCTCCAGAGATACCGCACCACAAACAGGAAAGCAACACAGTGGTAGACTTATCTGTCTCCATGGATGGAAGGAAGGCAGGAAGGAAGGAAGGGGAGACCCTCACCTCAAATTTCTGCCGCAGCTCCTCATTGCCCTCGCTCCCTTCTGGTGGCACAGGCACATTGAAGTATTCGCCTTCCTCCTGGCTCAGTAACTTGAACCTAAAGGGAGACAGGAGCGGGAACAAAGTCCATGACTGCATTTCACAGACCTGTGTAGAGCAGGGTGTGGTGTGCAGGGGCCTGTAACAGCTCCACTTTGAAAACGTGATGGGGCGTTTTGTTTTGTTGGGGTTTGTGTTTTGGTTTGGGGTGTGTATGCATTCTCGTGCATCAGTAACCAAGTATACTATATATATTTTTAAACTCCAGGTTGTGCATCCCTAATCCAAAACTTCAAAATCCAAGATGCTCCAATGTTTTGATCTCTGACATGACGCCACAAATGGAAAATTCCACAACATGAAACTTTCATTTCACGCAAAACTTAGTTAAAATACTGTAAATTAAAATTCCTTTGCAGTATGTGTATAAGGTATTCAGAAATCATAAATGAATTTCATGTTTAGATTTGGTCTTCATACCCAGTTACCTCATTATGATTATGCAAATATCCCAAAAATCAAAAAATTCTGAAATCCCAACACTCTTGTCCCAAGCGCTTCCAATCAGAGATGCTTGACCTGCATTCCACCAACACCCGGGAAAGTGTGACACAGACACCCCCCAACACACAACCTTCCGCTGACGTCATTTGATTATGTTTCTACCTATTTTCTGTCTGTCAAGTGCTTTTCATTCTGAACCGTGCTGTAACGACCCTCCTTGTAAATGCACCCGTATAACGCTAGCCGTGACCTAGCGTTGACCGTGGATGACCGTGAACCTCGCCGTGTGGGTTTCAAAGCCCCTGGAGGCCGCTGCATCCCGCCTCATGAGCAAGGATGCCCTCAGTGCTCACACGCTTGCACGGGCCACAAAACACACCTGGTACGCACCTCAACCTGCTCGCGCCTCCTGGATGACCTTGGCTAGGTTAGACTCTCTCCCTAAGCCTCTGCTTTTCACATCGATCAACTGGAAGAAAAGTCCCTTTTGCATAAAATTGTGGTGACAATGAAATGTGGCTATGTGTGTAAAATAACAAGCAAGCAATGGGCATTCAGCAGGTGCTCATTAAATGACAACATCATTGTCGTTACGAATGTAGTATCATTAGTACTTAACACATTCTATAACAAACATGGCAGCTGCAGTGTCTCTTGACTAGTAGGGTGTTCCAGGTGCTCCTAGGATGAGAACAGGGAAGGAAAAGAGCACACATCTTCTTAGGCACCTATTCCCCCTCCAGTCTCCATCAAAATCACCCAAAGTCACACAAAAGCGGGAAGACATCTGCATCCTTGCTGGAAGTCAGAGGGGTTGCTACAATGGCAGGGACTGCCAGGGTCTCTACAAGGCAAAGCAGGAAGAAGAGAAGACAGAGAGGCACTTGGCCAGCTTTATCCATTCAAAGGCCACTGCTATGAGTTCTACCAAATCTGTATATATTTTGAGCTAATGCTTTTCACTATAATATGTTTTTTTTAACGATAGAAGGAAGGAAGGAAGTTAGGAAGGAAGGGGGAGCGAAGGAGGGAGAACTTTCTATCCTTTCCTTGAAAAGAAAGCCAGTATTATTTGTTGCAAGTAGAAAGTAACTGTTGAAAAAAAAAAAGAGAGAGAGAGAGAAATGCAAATCAGTGTTATTCAAGCCCAAGTACATGGTGCTTTCCAAAGCCCCTCAGCTCAAGGCTTGCCCCTCACCTATTTCAAATGGGAGATCAGCAAGGAGTGTGTGTTAGAGTCCAGGCCATACCAGGACCCTGAGCCTTTGCCCTCACAGAGCTGTGAAGATGCCAGGTGCATGGACAGAGGAAACAGACGTTCCCAAGGTGCAATTCAATATTACTTAGGCTCCAACCATGCACTCTCCAAAGTCATTTGAGGTCTCACACTCTAGAAAATACATCTGTCATTAGTAAATGCAACCCCCACAGCCCTGGTCAGACCGTCAGGGAGTGGGTGATGGTCCCAACTCACACTCCTATCCAGGGTGTCCGAGCAAGATGTCTGTGGCTGCGCGCCGGGAGGAAGAGCTGGTGCACTGAAATGGGTATAGCACAGAGTGAGTGAGGTCCTCCCTCACCCCAGAGGAAGTGTGGGCTGCTGCCTGCCAGTAAGGACACTTGGGCCCTTCCAAGAGAGGAACAGGGCCTCCTTCCAGTTTTGTAGTGCACAGAAGTAATGCAGGAAGAAGCCTCTCCATGGGCAGAAAGGCTTCGTGTTCTGCAGCTGCCCCCAGCTGTAATCCCCTCTCCAACAGCCCAGGGGAAAAGGACACCTGCTCTGACAATGGAATCCCATCCTGGCTCCCTTTACCTAGAGTTGAGCAACTAAGACAAGGATGCTCATCCTTCCATGAGGATGGACACACAGAGGAAGACAACAGGACTAAACACAAAGAAACCACGAAGAAGCAGTTCAGCTTCTTCCCTGAAATAGAACTGCTGATAAAATAAAGTTCTAGAAAATGTCTAATTCATGCTTTCAGTGAGATTCAAGAGACTGATGCATCCATGAAAAGGGAACAATCCAAAATTGGGAATGATTACTTTCAGAAGAAAAGTAATCATTTTAAATGATTACTTTAAATCCGTGAATTTAAAGATCCTGTGGAGACAATGAATCCAGGATGGATAATTCAGATTATAATTCAAACTTGAGGACGTTTTCTGCAGCTGGCTGGGTATTTATCATGTTAGGTTAGAGTCGGACTGAATGCTTTAAACTCCAGTAAGAAAATGCATATTGGCAAAATTAACATACAACATGAGTGGGAGAAATACTACAATATATTTGTTGGCAAAGACTTCTTAATATCCTTCTTATGTAAAAAGTTCTTACAAATCAATAAGAAATAGGCTAAAGACAGGACAGGGTCATTTACAAATATAAATTAATGACAAACTACAAATGATGACTGTGGTCAACATAATCATCAATATAAAATGTGTACAAGCTTTGCATCATGTATTTGAAAGTTACACCAGATGACTACAAGACTGAGTGAAATAAAGTCTCACACAACAGTGATCAGATGCAAATGTTATTTTAAATGTAGGGTATATTGACGAATGAAACATTCATCCTCAAAACTGTTAACTCCAGGCCAAGGGACTTTCTAGGGAATAATGAAAGCTATTTACACACAAAGGTTTCATGACAAGTTTGTCTACAGCAGAATTATTCTTAAAGATAAGCACTGCCCACTTTATATTAAGAATATGGTTAGATACTTGAGGCAGATCCACAAAATGGATCACGTGATACTATTTAAAATAATGGTTGACAGGGAAAAGGTTCATAATATACTGTGAGACAAAATGGAAAAGCAAAGGCTACAGTGTTGCCATAAGATTTCATTTTGTTTCAAAAGTTCTGGGTGATATTTTCCCTGTGCTTACTTATATTTTCCAATAATTATTCAATTAATAATAATGACTGACACTGAGCACTTAACTCTTTAGTAGACACTGGGCACCTCACGTGTATTAACTAATTCGATATCACAATTCTGTCCAGTTACCACTATTATCTCAAAATGAGGAGGGAAGACAGAGAGGGTCAGTAACTGAGATGCACAGCTCCGAAAGGGTCCCCCAGAAACGCTAACCAAGCAAGTCTGGTTCCAAAGTCTTATTCTCTAAATAAGACTAAAGTGTCAATATTTGTAACAACCAAAGAACTTTTAAAGAAACATAAATTTCAAGTAACAATAATTTAAGATAATGGCTATTTGTTCAGAAGAAGAGAAGAAAAGAAATAGGAAAAAAATAGAAATGGGGGGAGACAAACATCATAACAGAAACATAATTAAGACTTCAAATGAGCTTGATTAGTGGCTTACGCCTGTAATGCTAGTTACTCAGGAGGGAGAGATCAGGAGGATTGTGGTTCGAAGCCAGCCCAGACAAATAGTTCAGGAGACCCTATCTTGAAAAAAAACAACACAAAAAAGGGCTGGTGGAATGGCTCAAGTGGTAGAGCACCTGCTTAGCAAGCCCGAGACTGTGAGTTCAAAACCCCAGTACCACAGACTGTAAATGAGAAGACATTTCCCATGGGAAAGAAGACAGACTGCAAATTTAGGCTTTGTTTTCTCTTAAAAAAAAAAAAATCAAGCAGCATGGTTCTTGCATACAAGGTCAACAGACTAAGAAAGATTAGATGTGAAAGGGTATGCAAAGGTCTAAGCAAGAAGGATCTACTACTGCTCTGCCCCAAAGTGGGCACTTTTTAAAATTCATTTATTCATATGTGCATACACTGCTTGGGCCATTTCTCTTTATAAGGCAAAATAGGTCTCCTCGACTCCATCTCTGTCCACCGCACTCAGTAGGTGACAAAAGTCTCCCAGGATATGTGAAACCACTGTCCCCTGGACTAAATCCCTCACCTCTACCCTCCTTGCTGATCTGCCTAGGCTGCAGGAATCACTGCACTGCCCCTCAAACTCACCAGACACACAGGAGTGCACACAGGCCCCGACTCAGGGCCTTTGCACTGGCTGCTCTCTCCCTTCAGGCTTCTCTCTAGCTAGCTACATGGCCCACTCCCTCACTCCCTTCAGGTCTTTGGGAAATGTCACCTTACCAGTGAGTCCTTTCTGAGTGACCTATAAAATCTAATACCGCCCCAGCATGACCAAATCTTACTTGCTTTTCCATAGCATTTACCAGCCTCCAACATACTATGCTTCATTATTTATTTCTGCTCATTTAAAGATGTTGCTTCTTGTCCTTCAACTACAGAGAAAAATCTCATGCAGCTAAAGATTCTTGTCTGTTTGCTTAGTGCACCTGCATCTTCTCCACACAGTGGTTTCTGGTTATGGATTTTCAATGAATGCGTGAGTGAGTGAGTGATTGATTGAGTGACTGAGTGAGTAAATAGATGCCAGCAACAAGGCAAGGCAACAGGGAAAGGCCTTAAGCACACAAAGATAACTATGTCAATAAAGTAATTCTTGAGGATGGGTGTGGCCAAGAAGATAAGAAAAAAACCCAGAAATGAAAAAACTTTCAGGCAACTTTCCTGAGAGAACCAGAACAACTTCTGTACATTTTATCTCAAGCAAAGCAGATGGACGTCTGAAGGGCTAAGAGACCTGGGCACTGCTGTCAGGTGGGGCTGTAAGCCCCACAAGTGTAAATGCAACCTTTTGTTGAAGTGTGCACAGAACACTTAGCAACAATGACTGAACAGACACTAAGCTAAACTGCAAGAAAAGGCAAAAGGGAAGGAAGGAGAGAAGGAGGGAAGGCAGGGAGGGAGGAAAGAAAGGAATAAAGGAAAGAAAGGAGGGAGATAGGAAAGAAGAGAGAGGAAGGGACAGAGCGAAGGAAGGGAGAAAGAAGAGCATACAGGCCGTATTTGCTGACTATAAAACACTGAAACTGAGCATTAAAACAAGATTTAATGCAAAGCTAGCCGAGCTTAATGCCTGCCTATACACAGCATGTTAGGATAGATACTAAACCACAGTTACAGACTTTGAAAGGTAACCAAGGCCAACGGGATGCATCAGTGCCTGAGCAATTATCTATCGCTCCAATGTGTGTCCATTATTTTTAAGGAGCAGAGTAGGGTAAAGGAGAAAACCAAATGAGCAAAATATTCAATTAAAGTCAAAGACAAGCGCACAACAAACCTACAGGAAGGAGGAAACAGACACAGGATGGAGACGTGAATCCCAGACACAAATTAAAAAATAAACAAGTCAAACAAATGAAGCTTGGGTGTGGAGGGGAAGGAAGGAGACAGTGTGAACGGCCAGAGCGAGAATCAAGAAGAGGCTTAGACAGCAGGCTCTGGAGTCCTCACAGCTGCTTCTGCCACATGGTCTTAGGTGATAGCTGTGCATCACTTAAGAGCCAGGACAGGTCTGAGGAAGCCGTCTTCATCACTGTGTATGTCACACAGCATGTGCACACAGACCGGGGTGGCACAGCCCGTTTCAGCTCAGGCTCTGAGGTCTAGAGTCTGGGCTGTGGCAAGTTGCCATGAAAACCAGCAGCACCTGGAATGCAATGGGAATAGACAAGCAGAATTTTTTTAGCTCCATCATAAACTTATAGGGCCGTGGCCACTGACCCTACAGACCTTATGACTGTGTAGCACAACAGACTAGCTGGAGGAGCCCAACCCTTAGTAGATGGGGAAACTGAGTCTCAGTGTGGGCATACAACTCACCCAAGATCACATGATGTTTAAAAGAAACCTTAGTCAAAACCCAAATTCCAAGAATTTGGTTTATTTAGTGTCAAGGCAGTGTCGTAGATTTCTTGGCTCTTAACCTAAAGAGGACTTTGACCTCAAAATCTGGAAGAGGACTTGTATTTTGCAAAAGTTCCCACATGAATACTATTTCATCCATTTGACAGCCATCCTAAGTGAAGGAGGGAAAGCAGTGTAATAAATGAGATGAATGGCAAAAACACCTGCTTAGAAGGCTGTAGCACAGAGAGGTGAAGTGACTTGCCTGAGGTCACAAAGCATCCTTCCTGTTAGACAGCCAAAGTCAACCCCTAGTTGTGTACTCTTAGCCCTCAGCCTCCTGCCATCAGGAGACAAAAGAGAATCTGTATATGCTAAGTCTTGGGCATCACAGAGACCAGGTCCCAAACCTCAGAGCTGTCACCTAGGGGCTGTGTGTCCCCAACACATTGCTTAACTACTCTGAGTCTCAAGATTGATGCTCTGCCTAAAACTGTTGGGAGAGTTCAATGATGTTCTAAGTGTGACTGAGGTCATGATTTGGACTTACTCCTGACACATCGTCACTTGGTGTTAAGCCGTTTTTCCTCCCTGCTCCTTGCCATCACTGTTTATTAATTCCACCTTCTTAAAATGCCTGCATCTTTTCTGTCCTTGCATATTCTTTTTGACTGCTTGAGCTAAATGCACAGTGCTTGTTAAGGTTCTTCTAGAAAAACTGTTTAAGTTGGCAATGTTTTAAGTAAATAATCAGTTTTGTTAGTTTTGTTTGTTTGCTTTGGTTTTGGAGATAGGGTCTGGAGCCAGGCTAGCCTCGAACTTGCAATCCTCCTGCCTCAGCCTCCCTGACAGTGTGGGAGAGAAGGAACAGGAGATGGGGAGTGGTAAGCACATGGGTGGAGCCCTTGGCAGGGTCCCGCCTTGGTGGAAGACAAGGCCATCTCAGGAGCAGCAGCGGAAGAGGAAGGAGATGTGTGAGGCACAGCTCCTGGCTCCCCATGAAGGAGGCTCAGGAATGAGGAGTCCTAGAAGTGGTGAGGAAACCCAGAGGACTCAGTGGAGGAACCACACAGTGGGAAGCAACAGGCCAGAGAAAGGGGTGCCATCTTGACGCCAGCATGACGCCCAAAGCTCGGTGGGGCCAGTCCTGCTTCAGTGGGAGCCAGTTCAGCGACCAGGCAGAACAGCCACCCTGCAACAGAGAACATGGAAGAGGCCCTTCTCCCTGGCCACCCTGGTCACAAACCCGCATGAAGAAGTCTAAGAGCACTGTAGAAAACAACAAAGGTGTGTTTTTCTGCACATCTGATCAGCACTATGTAAATGTTCATAGCATCCAGGAAGAGTCAGTAAGTGGTAGCTGCGTTATTATAATTATTATTATTATGTTCTCCTCTGTCTTACTGCTGCCCCCTGTGGATCATGCATTCTTCCTCTTTCACCTTTTTAAACTTGACTTAGAGAGGAAGAAACACCCCATCTGTAAGTGAATGAAGGTAGGACTGTGCAAAGTCAAACCATCCATATGTCATGGAAAATAACCAAAACTTGGAGGGGAAATGATGATCACGTGACCTTTTAATGTCATTTTCTAGTTAGGTGTCTCCTCCCCCAAAGTAATAGTATTTTGACTAACATTCACAACCAAGTAGGGTCCAGATGGCCTCCCCAGTCTTCAGAGAGATGGTGACTTTTAGAAAACTGAGGTGAGATTTTGGGGGCGGACAGTATGGGGTTGATCTCAGGGTTCTGTGCTTGCTAGGAGATGCTCTGCCATTTGAGCCATGCCTTCACCCTTTTGCTCTGGTTATTTGGGAGATATGGTCCCACTTTTTGCCCAGGCTGGCCTGACTGTGATTCTCCTATTTTAAGCTTCCTGTCATCACTAGATGACAGATGGGAACCACAACGCCCAGCTTTTTTCCATCAAGATGGGGTCTTGCAAGCTTTTTTTCCCCAGACTGGCCTGGAAACACAGTCCTCCTGCTTGCAGCCTCTCATGTAGCCTGGGATGACAGTCAAGGCCACTGCACCCAGCTATAGGTGAGATGGGAGTCATGCAAACTTTTTGCTCATGCTGGCTTTAAACCACAGTCCTTCCAATCTTAGCCTCCCAAGTAGCTAGGATTACAGGTGTGAGCCACCAGCATCTGCGTGAGATTTTTTTTTTTTAACTTAGCCAAGTCATTTCATCCTTTTTTCTATGGATTATCTAGACTGGTAGGTAGGTAGATAGATAGATAAATAGATAGATGACGGGTGATAAATGGATGAATAGATAGACAGATCTTGGGGGAGAGGTACTGGGCTTTGACGTGAGGCCTTGCCCCCAGCTTCTATAAGTTTTCTAAGCATCAGTTCTCGAATCTTCTGTGGAAGCAGCCATTTTTCCTGCTGGATTCCTCATTAGTAAGCTGAAGAAAGGCTTGATGAATGCTTGTTACCTATTTTCTAAGAACTATGACTTGAGCATTTGTGGGCTGTGTTTATTTCACACACTTAGTCCTGTCTGATCACACCTCTCATGGAGTCGCCATAGAGCTGTGGCCTGAGCAATTTTCATGTTCAAGGTTTATCTCTGCCCATCCCCCGGTTTGAGCCACCTTCTGAAGGACATGTCTGCTTCTGCCTTGGTGGATCGCTAGTGACAAGTACCCAGCAGACAAAGCCTGTGATAAACACAGAGACGAGAAGTTGTAAGGTGTGGCAAGGATGGAAGTTGTAAAGTGTGGCAAGGATGGGTGGTCTGGAACACACATTCTCGTTCTTGCTAAATGAGATTTCTCTTTTCTTTCACTCAGAACTGACAGAACTCAGAAATGAGACTGTTTATCTCAAAGAAATAGGACCAGTCCCAATTCCCTCTTCTCCCATAGTGGCCATGCCAGATTGCACTATGGATTCTAATTCCTTCACTCAGGTAACTGTGGACCCCTCCCTCCCAGCTAGAGATATTGGAAGGTTTTTTTCTTTTTTCTTTTTTCATAAGAGAAGAAAGGAGACATCACATCTGAGGGTGGCCAGACTTGAGAGGCACCCTTCATAAAGACATTTCTCCTTGAGGAACCAAAATCTGACAGTGGATTGCTCGGGTCTTTGGGGTAAACTGCAAGAGCCACTTTGGTGTCAAGTGGGGCAGATGTGATGACATAGGGAATGGTAAGGTCTGTGGCAAACAGAAAACCATGTCCTGTCTAATGGGCATTAACTACTCAACTGTTCCCCATTGCTGTCTTGTACCTCCAGATTTGTAAAATACTGGCAACTAATTCTTCTTCCTCCTTCTTTCTTTTCTTCTTCTTCTTCCTCCTCCTCTTCCTTCTCCCTCTCCTTCTTTTGTTTTTTGAGACAGGGTCTCACTATGCATCTCAGGATGGCCTTGAACTCACAATACTCCTAAGTGCAGGGATTACAGACATGCACCACCACACCTGGCTTCTTTTTTTAAGTAAGCAGCAAATAAGGCATGTCTGTGAGGCAAATCCAATCTACCAGCCACACTTTAGTCCTCTGCTTTAATGTGTTGCTTTTAGGAGGAAAAAAGCAAAACATCCTTAGTCTCCTGTTCGATGGACTAAAACACATTGTAGTTTTCAAAGCAAGATCTTTCTTACCAGCCATCGACACCGGCTTTTTGCAGTTCAGAAATCCCAAATGACAATGAGCCCATGAAGTCATTCCTGCTGGTCAGATCCCAGTCCCAAATCTCCACAGAGAGCCTCCTGTCCTTGTCTGATTCTTTCAGCTGACTGTGCAGAGAAAAAAAAGAAAGAAGTCAGCAGAGGCTGCCGTGATCCCTCAAGGAGAGGAAATGTACAAGAGGACAAGCCCCAGAGGTGGAGATGTTTAAGTGCCACATTCTCCGTCCCATTCCCCCCGGGAGTGTGAGCTTTTCTCAGTTGACAGGCTGTGACTTAAAACAGGCAGAGGATGGGGCCGATTCCAACAGGACCTGTTTTACCTATGTCTGCTGTCTTTTGTCTTAATAGGGCTCAGAGTGTTCAGAAAATCCCGTCAACAGCCACTGTAAGAAATACGGATACCCATAATAATCAGTGCGTCTGTGCGTGCAGATGAGGCTGAGGACGTGTATGGAAGAAAGGATCTTGTTGGAGTCTCAGGGAACATTGTTCTGAGACATGCCTGGCCTTGCTTGATACTGAGGTGCTTCCTAGTTTTACCCTGAGAAAGGGAGGAGAAGATGGGGCTACCCCCATCCCCCAGGAACAGCAGTTAGCCTGTGGCTGGAAGCACAGCCTCTTCCCAAGGCCGAATCCCACCCCACCTCATTATTTGCTATGGGACTTAGGGCACATCCTCCAGCCTCTACAAGCCCCATCTGTAAGATGAGAAAGAGTGAATCAATGGAGTTATATATTTTAACTAGTGCTTGTTGCAATTAACACTCAGTGGTGGCCCAGATGCATGGAGAAAGGGATGGAAGATCTCCCAGCAGACTGTGGGCCCAACCTCATCCCTGAACTTAGCCCTACAGAGGTCATCACCATACCCTATAGGTCATGGCTCCACAATTTACCTTCACCTAGCAACACACCCTACCCACTCCCCCGTGCCACAGGCATTCTCAACTCTACTTAAACAACAGGTTCTCATTTTTACTTGAAATACAGATGGAAGAGAAGAAAGGGAGGGAGGAAGCACCTGAGAGAGGAGTGCCCAACATCTGGTGACCCACAACCCAACCACTGGGCCCAGGCCAAGCTCCAGGGTCTCAACTTACAACCGGAAGGTCTCGTTCCATTCAGGGTTGAGGGAACACTTGATGGTTTTGGTCTTCTGCTTGCTCTCGCTTTTGGGGTCAGGAATCAGTTTCAGTTTGACATAGGGGTCTGATAAGCCATTAGGGTCCATAGGTACAAGGTTTTTAGCATCTCTAACTGAAAAAGAAAAAGCAGTTTCAACATTAATGGTGCCCAAAATGTTTAAGAGGCAAACAGTGACATCTGTGGAACGTAAGCCAGGGTCTTGGGCATCACACTTGTTCAATGGAAATTCAAATTTTATGAACACCAGCAGATAGAAGCGCACAAAATGATGTAAGTTGATAGGCTGTTGATTCTGTCCTATATTGGCTAAACATTGATTTCTTGTTTGTTATCTTTTTATTAGCATATACAATTGTACAAAAGAATGGGTTTCATTGTGACATTTCACACAAGCACATAATGTTCTTTGATAATATTCACCCCCTTCTAAAAATTGATTTCTGACTTATGTTGCTTCCCCTCTACCACTTCCAAGATTCACAGTAAGTTTTCTAAACTTGTCTTCCACACAGACCACAAGAGAGACTGGCTTCTTTCATTTAGCACATTTTCAGGATTCAGTGTGGTATAGCATGTATCAATACTTTATTCGTTTTCAAGGCTCAGTAATATTCTTTTGTACAGACATACCACATTTTGTTTATCTATTCATTAGATGATCAACATTTGAGTTGTTTCTACTTTTTGACTATCAGGAATAGTGCTGCTATGAACATGTGTGTACCCAGACACAAAAGGTCACATATTGCATTATTTCACTTATATGGACTATCCCTGTGATGGTTAGTCTTGCCGACATGATTGGCTTGAGAAGCACCTGGGAGATTAGTAGAGCATGCCTCTGGGTGTGTCCATGAGGGATTTTCATGAAGGTTCTGACCTCATCAATGTATTAATCCATTGATGGCTTCAGAATGTGAACAGACTATTGGAAAGTGGTGAACTATGGACAAAGCAGGTCAATGGGACCTTGGTCTCTTCCTTCCTGTCCACCATTATGTGAGCTCCTTCCCCAAGCCCTGCCCACATACTGGCTGAAACCTCTGAACCTGTGAGCAAAATCAGTCCTTCCTCTCTTAGGTTGTTCTTTCCAGTGGTCGATCACAGCAGCAATAACAACAAAAGTCTGACTAATACACTCCCAAACCAAGTAAATTCACAGACATAGAGCGGACGGGAGGAAGAACGGGGAGTTACTACGTCATGACTGCAATCTTCTTTAGGGTGATGAAAAGGTACCGGAACTGGATCGAGATGATGGTTTGCCACTGAACTGTACACTTTAAAATAGTTAATGGTTAACTTTATGTGCAGTGAATTTTACCTCAATTCAAAAAAGCTAACAAATAATTAAAGAGTTGCCATCTAAACTAACATGCGCCTGTTATCCGTGTGTCAGAACCAGCACTCAGGCAGCTCAAAGAGAGCCGAAGGAAACAGCAGCAGCAGTACAGCTGGGCTCCCTCCTCACTTAAGCACACCCCAAGTGAAGGAGGAGATAGGAGCAGCCAGGGAAGTAAAGGAAGTGGAGGGTCGGCATCAAATGGCCTTAGAAAGAATAAGGTAGAATAAAGCACCAGCTCAGAGAAACAGGAAGAAATCAATCAGAGATCAATTCAAGAGCTAATAACATAGGTAGTCAAAGGGGACTAGAAAATAAGATTGTCCAGATCGTAAGGATGCGGTGTGAACTATCTCACTTGTGATAGAAAAATCCAGGGCAACATTCAGCCCCAAAATGAATTAAACAATCTGCTAGAAGTTGCATATATAATGCCTCCTACCAGAAATTCAAAGATGATTCAACCTTAGCAAATCTATTATTAATACGTTCATTTATAGGTGAAAGGAGGAAACCATAAGTCATTGTAGTTATCTGGAAATAGCAGGGAAATTGCTTAACAGGATGAAGGCTATCTGAAATGATATCACCTCAGTGCCTGAGAAACGCCATTCCATTCAAGTCAGAATAACACAGATACCCACTTCCACCACCGTTACTAACACCATTTCTAAATGCTCTACAAACGCAACAAGACAGTAAAAACAGGAGTTCTACACGTTCAAGTAGGGGTAAAGCACACCCTCACTTCCTGCGACTTTTCCTTCCACCAAGTCATAGTTATCTCTGCCCACAGCCCCACCCTGGAGCTCATCTTCCCAGAAATCACTCTACACCCCCACTGTGTCACACCACTCTTATTCTCTCCAGCTAACTAACCCTGTCACTCCACCGCAACAACTCTTCCTCACCCAGGAATCCACTGGATCCAACAGATACTTTCTACTCCTCAGCACCCCAGCTAAGATTTCAGGGTGCATTATAATTGCTCCCTTGAAAACACTCTCAATTCCCTTGGCCCTCTTTCTTTCTATTTTACTTATCTGACAAAGCCCCAGTCCTAGTTAAATTCAAATATCTGCCCTTTATTTTCCTATACCTAAGCACCTGGTTGTTGTTGACAAGAAAGAAAGGAGGAAGGGAGGGAGAGAAGAAGGGAGGAGAACTGACTTAGTAAATTCACACAACCAGTAGGGGTTAGGACGGAACAAATGAGATTAGAAAAGAGCTGGGAGGCTTATAACTTTTAATTTACTCCTCACTGACATTTTGTTGCATTCTAACATGATGGCGCTTCCTTCCATTAAGCCATAGGTTGAGGGTGAATTCACCCTGCATCTCTGCCTGCAAGTTGCACCTCATTCTTGCATACGACTTACTCATCTTTGGGTTTGACTGAGTTAAGTTCAACAAGCAGGTCCCTACGATGTGCTAAGCGTTCTTCTAGGCACCCAGGGGTGCAGGGGACAGCATAAGATGTTGACCTTGTCCACAAGGGCCAGAGAAAATCAAGTTTGTTTTTAAAAACAGCTATTTCAAATGATACAGTAGCCAGGATCCAAGGCAGTAAGATGCCAGGGCAGTAAGATCTTACCTAGAAGTTACTTCACATATTTAAACCTCAACTTTTGATCAATAAAATGGATTGTTATACGAGTAAAATTGGATAAAGAATATACATGTTTAGCTCAGACCCAGGACCTGGAAAATACTCAGTAAATGCTAGCCACATCACTGCCATTTCACTGCTATTACGACTCCTACCACGCCCTCCTTTCCTGTATTTGTCTATTTTTATTAGGAAGACAACCACTCCAAATGGATCAACAGCAAACAGAACTACCTGTGCTATTTCCTCTTGAGAACTATACACTTGATCTTCCCAACTGAACCCTTCCAGAAGAGCACTTCTTTTTTTTTTTTCATTTTTCTTTTATTATTCATATGTGCATACAAGGCTTGGGTCATTTCTCCCCCCTGCCCCCACCCCCTCCCTTACCACCCACTCCGCCCCCTCTCTCTCCCCCCCGCCTCAATACCCAGCAGAAACTATTTTGCCCTTATCTCTAATTTTGTTGTAGAGAGAGTATAAGCAATAATAGGAAGGAACAAGGGTTTTTGCTGGTTGAGATAAGGATAGCTATACAGGGCATTGACTCACATTGATTTCCTGTGCGTGGGTGTTACCTTCTAGGTTAATTCTTTTTGATCTAACCTTTTCTCTAGTACCTGTTCCCCTTTTCCTATTGGCCTCAGTTGCTTTAAGGTATCTGCTTTAGTTTCTCTGCGTTAAGGGCAACAAATGCTAGCTAGTTTTTTAGGTGTCTTACCTATCCTCACCCCTTCCTTGTGTGCTCTCGCTTTTATCATGTGCTCATAGTCCAATCCCCTTGTTGTGTTTGCCCTTGATCTAATGTCCACATATGAGGGAGAACATACGATTTTTGGTCTTTTGGGCCAGGCTAACCTCACTCAGAATGATGTTCTCCAATTCCATCCATTTACCAGCGAATGATAACATTTCGTTCTTCTTCATGGCTGCATAAAATTCCATTGTGTATAGATACCACATTTTCTTAATCCATTCGTCAGTGCTGGGGCATCTTGGCTGTTTCCATAACTTGGCTATTGTGAATAGTGCCGCAATAAACATGGATGTGCAGGTGCCTCTGGAGTAACAGTCAGAAGAGCACTTCTTAAACCTCAGGTGCATGAGGATCACTGAAGGGCGTGCGAGGCAGATTCCCGGGGCCCACCCTGCAGAGGGACGCCGATTGAGTAAGCCTGGAGTAGGATCTGTTCCTTTGCTTTTCTAACACGTTTCTGTGTGAGGTTATGCTGTTGGCCCACTGAGCACCACAGTTCTACAGAGTGATGTTTTCTTAAGATACCAGCGCGTTTTCTCTATACAGGATGATCCCCAACTGTTATTTTCTCTCATTTCTTGAGCCTTCCAAGGAAAATAGCATGTGCCAGTTTCTAGTCTGGGAATGACACTTCTATCACACAGTGAACTGCATAAAAACATGACTTGAGATGCAATGAAGGGCCAGAAACTTGTCTGTCTGCTTGATTGGCAACCAGTATGCAAGTGGAAACAGCTCATCTTCCTTCTCACAGGTAAGACCGTTTTCCCCCACTCCTCCCCGCTAACTCCTTTATGAACTGACACCACAAAGGCAAGCAACTACCCACCCTTATCAGCCTTCCTTCTATTTCTGTCCATGTGAGTCTATCCTCTACCAAAGGGCTAACAATTTCTGGGAAGGAATGGAGTAGAATTGATTCTGGAACTGTTGGCATTTGCAACTCCGAGAGCTCTGGCTACTAAAACTACTGTGTCATGAGCAGTTGACAGTAGCTGCAGGCTCAGATCCAAAGGCCTGGGCCTCCTGAAGCTTTTCAAAGACAAGTCTTATTTCCCAGCATCGAGAGAGTCATATACGTATCGAGGAAACAAATCTCTCTAGACCACACTTGGAGAGATCAACTTTGGTTTTTCTTGATAAATGTTTCTTTACTATCTTTGTTGAAATCCAGCCAGCCCAGATGGTACAAAATGCTTCATACAAAGCAGAAATAGCAACCTTCCCCCCTCACTCCCCCCGCCCGCCGGTGGAATTTTGCTACATACACAAGAGACAGCATCTGGGTCCAGGGACTATGGCTGGCTTTGGACGTGGAGCTGAGTGCAGGATAAAACCTGACTGTTTCCATCATTTCTGAACAAGTGAGAGCCTGCATTCTGATGAAAGTTATTGAAGACAACGCAGAATCCATAAGAAGGTAGAACTAATGCTGATGACTTTCCTAAGACCTGTCTTCGCCAAGAACTTTCCTAAGTTTTTTCTTTTCCCCAAAAGTCTTAGAAAAGTCTGAATAACTGTGGTGCTTTGATCACACATTATATGAGTGAGGAGTGTTTCTTTATTAAAATCTTTTTGAAGGGACTTTCCACAGCGTTATCAGTCCTCTTGAGTCTTCAGTTTATGTCCTGAAACTGTCATTCAAACTGCACCCACTAAAACGCAGTTTGAGGGTGTCTGCAGTAACAAAGGTAAGTGCTAATTTACGCACCCACAGCAATGGAAGCAGCCAACGCTCTAGGGCTGGGCTGACTACCAACCTCTGTGCACCTGGCCATTCATGCCCATTAGCGTTTTGAAAGTTTCTTTGTTTAAGAAAGGGGTCTGAGAGCTTCAACGAATGAAATGTCACCTAAATTATTAGATAATAGCATTGGGTCGATGTTACATTTTCTCATGTGGATAACTGCACTATGCATCTGCAAGAGATGTCCTTGTCCTTGGGAAAAACACACGGAAGTATTTGAGGGTTAACGGGAAACATGATCCCAACTTACTCTCAGTTCAGAAAAAATGCACATGAATAAAAATATGTAATAGAGAATAATGAGCTAAATGGGGTATAAAACAAACAATTGGTCGTGTAAAGTGTAAACACAAGCTCCTGGTACTGTTCTTGCCATCTTCTGTAATTTTGAGAGTATGCCAAAATAAAATTATTTTCAAAAGACCCTTTAAGTCTTCAAAAGAAAGACACAAAAAGGTCATATGTGAATGTAAATATGTAGGAAAGAATCTGGAAGGATATACCCAAAATAACATTTGAGTATGGAGTTTGAACTCATGGCCTCACACTCACTAGGCGGGCACTCTACCACTTGAGCCACTCCACCAGCCCTTTTTGGTGATGGGTTTTTTCAAGATAGAGTCTTGCAAATTATTTGCCAGGTCTGGCTTCCAACCTCAATATTCCTGATCTCTTGACTCCTGAGTAGATAGGATTATAGACATAATCCTAGCTGGCACCTGGCTGTGTTGGGTATTTTCGAGATAGGGTCTCTTGAACTATCTGCACAGGCTGGCCTCGAAGCATGATCCTCCTGATCTCTGCCTCCCAAGTAGCAAGGATTACTGGCATGAGCCACCAGCATTCAGCTTACCCAAAATAATTTTAAGTCATGGTTACATATGAGGAAGAGATAAAAGGGAGCACATTTGGGATTGTGAGCAAAAGGTCTTTAGTCTGTCTGTCACATGCTACGTTTCTTACAAAGAGAATGCATCCTTCCATTAGCTGTATTATTACAAATTGATAAAAATTCATTTGTGCATTTAGAGCTTTTAAAAATCCATTGTCCAGGCCTTTGAGGACTCACACTGTCCCTGTTCAGAGAGCAACTGGATCTGCAGAGCAAGGCTTCAAAATGTGTGGCTTGAATCACAGAGCCCAGAAAACAAGCTCCATGCTAAATAACACAGATACCCAGAATGTTCTCACTGACATCAGTGAGATGCCCTCAGCCCAGGCCCCAGGGCCAAACCAAGGCTGCAGAGAGAGGCTCTGAACAGGTGAACAGCACTCCATCTATGAAACTGTTCTCACTACACTGTCCTGCCCCTCTCCAACACCAGTGGCTTCCGGGGGGGGCTGGCAGGTTAGGCCCTTGCTTAAGCTGATGTAGCATTGAGTCAAGGTTACATTTCCTCATTTGGAGAACTGTACTATGCATGTGTGAGAAGATGTGTCCTGTCCTTGGGAAACAGACAATGGAGCTGTTTTGGGTTAGTGAGAACCTTGACCCCAACTTACTCACAGATGGTTCAGAGGCAATGCACATATAGAAAAATATTTAGTGGGGAGTGCGATAAACCCGCCCCATGGCTCTGCCATGCTTTGCACTGGAAGTCTCTTTAGCCCTTTTCTCTACAATCCAGGTTCTATTGATTCCTGTTCACTCATTAATTTTTTGGCATTTCTAACCCCAAGTTCCTCTGAGCTGCAGTTTCGTGAGCTCTAGAATCCCTGAGTACCTTCCTCCACCCCTTAACAGGTCGTCCCAGTTAGCCTCATCCGATAGGCTCTGATGACAAAGCCAGCAAAATGTGGGGACTTTAGGCAGCATCCACGTCATCCCGGGCACATCATGGCCCCACAGCTCCTAGCAGCAGCTTCCTATCACTGCTGGCAGAGGTGCAGTTGTCACACATCTAATTATCCATGTTGAGACAGACTTCCAGCTGGGCCCGTCATGGTGTCTGTGAAGAAGAGAGCCTGTCAAGGCTGGCAAGTGTGAGGGTGCGAGCAAGCGCGGATGAATCAGGAGTTGAATTAGCAATGGCTGGACGCTGACATCAGACCTACGTTTAAATCCTGTCTCCCTCGATGCTCATCAACTGGGTATTCTTAGTCCAAAGACTTCTCTGAGCCTCAGTTTCCCTGTCTCCAAAAATACTGACAACACTACAGCCAACTCAAATGGGCTACTGGATAACAGCAGAGGTGGGGTGGGGTACATCAGATTTGGCCAAGACAAGTTGCATTTCACGCCTGTTGTTCTTCCATTCTGAAAAGTCGAAGTCACAACAGCAAACTATATGAATGCCTGTGTTACTCAGTCTCCTATCACTGTGACAAAATACCTGAAAGAAATCAACTGAGAAGAGGAAAAGCTGATTTTGGCTCATGACTTCTGAGCTTTCAGCCCATGGTGGGCTGGTCCCATTGCATTTAGGCCTGGAGCAAGATAGAAACATCATGGAGGAAGGGCTTGGTGGAGGAAAGCTGCTCGCCTCATGACAGCTATGGAAGGAAGGAGAGAGCATCTAGGGACAAGATTCACCCTTCAAGGACACACCCCCAGTGACCTACTTCCTCCGACATTCCACACCCTAACAGCCATTCCCCTGTGAACTCATGTGTGGATTAATCCATTGATGAAGTTAGTCTCCTCATGATCCAACCACATCTCAGTAATAACACCACCAACTGGGGACCGAGCCTTCACACATGAGCCTGAGGGAGACATTTCATATCTGCACCATCAGGCCACCCTATATTATAGAGGAGAAAAATGGTGACGTAGAAGGTAAAACTCCTGGCAGAGGCCCACGAAGGCTGATTTCCTTTCTCCTTTTGAGAGAATTTGGACCAAATCATATCATCTAAGGCAAATGATCAAGATGAATTTCAGGGCTAAAAGAGTAACCCTTCACTGTGATTTTCATGCAAATGAACCTTGGAGGAGGCAGCATGACGGATGACCAGAGGCCGAATGCAATAAACCCACACACGTGGTTCCTTTCCATTCCAGTCTGCTCTCTTAGAGCTCCACCTGGAGTGGCATCTCCACTAAAAACTCTTTAAAAATTTTTGTTGATATAACAATTACACATCTTTATGGGGGACACTGAGATGTTTGGCATTTATACGTTATGTAATGATCATCGCAAACACTTATCACTTCTTTGTGATGAGAACACTCAACATTCTCTCTTCTAGCTATTTTGGATTATTCTATCCTTGTAATTCTCTTCTGTCTTTACACCAATTTTTTTAAACCTCATCCAACCCTCAGACCCATCAGTGCACAGCTGTGTCCCTTCATTGCTAGCCCTACCCACAGGGAGGGTCCTTCCAGTCACTTCTGGCCAGGAGGGTAAATGTTTCTAAATTCTTGTCCCCAACATCCTCTCTGCAAACCTCCAGCCATCCATGACAGCTGCCTTAGAGTGCGTCCCTCGAGAAAGGCTGCACGTGATGCACTCACAATCTGCACACAGCCTGGCCCTCCACGCTGCCTTCAATCCTACTGGGGGTCCCTGTTCCACTTCCTTTCCTGTTGCCGCCACAAGCAATTTTAAGATTTCCATTCTTAAGGCTCCATTGGATTCCTGATGGTAGAAGTTTTGTTGTTGTTGTTGTTGTTCACTATGCTGGGGTTTGAACTCAGGACCTTGCGCTTGTGAGGCGGGTGCTCTACCAGCTGAGCCACACCTGGGGCTCCTTTACATTCCTGGCTCCATCATCATCTCTGATAATCCTCTAAGTTATATGTTTTGCCATTAACTTTTAGTTATATAGGGTGAACAGTTTCTGGGAAAATTTGCTTGCAATAGCTAGCAAATATATCACCAAGTTTGTGGGAACAAGAAAAGAAGGGAATTCTCTTCCCTTCAGGGTTCAGGGCTCAAGACAGAGGTATTTGGTATTCATTTTAATTATATTGTTACCTATATTCATATTTTTATGTGGTACTGGGGCTTGAATTCAGGGCCTACACCTGGAGTCACTCCACCAGCCTTTTTTTATATTGGGTTTTTTTGAGATAGAGTCTCGAGAACTATTTGCCCAGGCTGGCTTCAAACCTCGATCCTCCTGATCTCTGCCTTCCGTGTCTCTAGGATTACAGGTGTGAGCCACTGGCACCCAACTATATTCATATTTAAACCTGCTTTACCTATCAAAGACTGACAGGGTATGCTTTTTAAAACACTCCTATTATGATATTTTGTACATTTATTTTACTTTTAATATTTTTTGCTTTGTGTATTTTGACCCTAAGTTCATGACTTCTTTTTATTCTAAGATTTTTACCTTTCATAATTGAAAGACCTTTTATACAATTTATTTCTTGTTATCTCAAACTCTACTCTGAATCTAGGTGCTTTTCCATTTGCTCTTGTATTTTTTCCTAGAGTATCTGATACCCACTTAACCAAGAATGAAGAAAACACCTTTGTTCTCAACAGCTTTCACTTTGTCATGATCAAACCATTTCTTTGTCCCTGCCCCTGTCATCTAGGAGTATTCCTTAAACTTGTTCCTATACTATTTACCACACTTTCCAAGGTAGACATTCCTCTAGTTACTGTATCCATGCATTCCCATTTATTGTTGTGTTTTTTTATTTGTGTTTGGTAGTACTGGGAAGGCCTTGTGCTTGCTAGGCAAGTGATATACCACTTGAGTCACACCCCTAGCCCTTTTTGCTTTAGTTATTCTTTGAATAGGGTCTCATGTTTTTGCCTGGGCTGCCTGGACCACTATACTCCTATCTACACTTGCTGCACAGCTGGGATAACAAGTATGAACCACCACGCTCAGCTTATTGATTGAGATGATGTGTCACAAACTTTTTTACTAACCCTGAACCACAATCCTCCTGATTCCTACCTCCTGAGTAGCTGGGATTACAGGCATGAGCCATCACACCTGACCTACTTTATTGTTTTAAATTACTTTTTTAGCATCACAACAAGACATTCTTCTTGCTTATCCCCTATGCCTTCCTCTTCGCTAGCTCCTTTTTCATCTCAGGCCATGTGTTTTTGTGTTATCTGTTTACTTTCTGCCTATAGAAATTATTTTATTTTATTTTTAATTAGCATGCAATAAAACTAATGTTTTTCTTTTAGCATGTAATCTGGTGACTTTTAACACGTGTAGATTTATGTAACTATCACAAAATCAGAAAAATTCCTCGTTCTCCTCCATAGTCACATCCCACCCCAACCCCAGCTCTGGGCAACCACTGATCTGTTTCTCATCACAATAGTTTTATCTTTTCAAGATTTATAAAATGAAAGTATACAGTATGAAACCTTTTGGGACTGGCTTCTCCCACTCAGTGTAAGGACTTTGAGAGTCAGCCAAGTTGTCATGTGTGTGAACAGCTAATTCCTTTTTATTAATGAGTAGTGTTCCAATGCATGGATATGCCAAATGTGTGTGTGTGTGTGTGTGTGTTCATCTGTTGAAGACATGTGAGTTGTCTCTAATTTTCAGTGATTACAAATACAGCTGCTGTAAGTAGTCATAGGTTTTGGTGTGAACATAAAGTTTCATTTCTCTAGGGTAAACAGACACGTAGGTGTGGGATCATTGCGTCATATGGTAAGCATATGTTTAATTGTAATATAAGACAACCAGAGTGACTGCGCCATTTCTCATTCCCACGAGATGAGTTCTGAATCCTCATCAACACGTCTCATCAGCAGTATTTACTGTTGTTCTCACCAACGCCATCATTGTGTTAGCCATCCTCCTAGGTGTTTGCTGGTGGCATCATTTTCCTGGTCTGTAAGATTGTTGATGAGCACCTTTTCATGAATTTGCCATCCTTGGTGAAGTGTCTTCCCAAGGGTTTAGCCCATGTTTCCAGTGGGAATGAGTCAGAGGGTTCCCTTTATCAGGAATATGATTTGCTAACATTCTCTTCCCATTTGGAATTTATATTTTCTTTCTATAACAGTGACTTTGGTAAAACAAAAGCTTTGAAGTCCAATTTATATATTTTTGTGAGTTATAATTGTAGTGTGATATCTATGAACTCTAACTCTAGGACATACATTTTTCCTAAAATTTCATACCTTACACTGACACGAGTTGTAAGGTGGAGACTGAGGTTCATTTTGTTTGGATGTAGATGTCCAATCTATATGGCTTGTTGAAAGACTGTTCTTTTCCAATTTCATTGCCATTGCAATGAAACACCAATAGGCCGTGTTGTGGGTGGCTCTACTTCTCACTCTGTTCTTCCTTGGTCGATATGCCTGTATGGCTGTCCTTTCACCAGCATCACTCTGCTTGCTTAGTGAAGCCTTGTATAGTCTTAAGACTGGATGTTGTGATTCCTCTAACTTTAGTCTTCATCTTAAAAATTGTTTTGGCCATTCTGGTTCCCTTGAATTTCCATATCAATTTTAGAATCATCATATAATCATCATATTCATAATCAACAAAATTTTCTGCTTTTTTTGTGGTACTGGGGCTTGAACTCAGGGCCTACATCTTGAGTCACTCCACCAGCCCTTTTTTTGTGATGGGTTTTTTTTGAGATAGGGTCTCACAGACTATTTGTCCTGGGCTGGCTTCGAACCACAATCCTCCTGATCTCCGCCTTCTGAATAGCTAGTATTATAGGTGTGAGCACCAGCACCTGGCCTCTGCTGGTGTTTTTATTGGAATTTGTAAATCAGTCTTTAAATGATGACATCTTGGGATGGCAATGTGGCTCAGGGGTAGAAAACTTGCTCTAATATGCTCAAAGTCATAGGTTTGATCTCTAGCACCCACCTCCACCCCCAAAAAGAATTGACATCTTTACTGCACTGAGTATTCCAATCCATGAACATGGTATGTCTCTGCATTTACTTAGGTATTTTTGGATTTCTTGACGTGAATTGTAATTTTCAGCATACCAATTCCAGACATGTATTGTTAAATTTATATCCAAGTATTCCATTTGTTTTGGAACTGTTATAAATGGCATTTTAAGTTTTTCCTTCTAATTGTTCATTGTTAATGTATAGAAATAAAATTTTGTGAGTGTTCACCTTGTATCCTGCAACATAGCTAAACTCTAGGAATTTTGGGGTAGATTCCTGTGGGTTTTCTACATAGACAATTGTGTTTTTTTGTGTACAAAGATGGTTTTTATCTTTTCTGATTTGTATGTCTTTTTGTTGTCTTATCACATTGGTCAGATATTTCACTATGGTGTTGGACAGGAGTGGAAGTGGACACCCTTGTGTTACTCCACAGCTTAGGAGGAAAACACGCAGTCTTCTATGTCATGTATGTTGTAGGTTTCTGATAGATGTCCTTTATTAGGTCAAGGAAGTTCCCTTCTATTTCTTCATCATGACTGGACTTTGCATTTTGTTCACATTGATTGACAGGTTCATTGTTTTCCCTTCTCTAGATTTAATATGGTGGATTACATTGATAAACTTTTATTATTGAACCAGCTTTGTACTCCCAGGGCAAAACTCTCTTGGTTGGGGTGTATTGTTCTTTTTATATATTGCTAAGTTTGATTTGCTAGTATTTTGCTGAAAATGTACTTATGTTCATAAGGGATATTTGTTTATAGTTTCCTTATACTGTTTTCATCTGGTTTTGGAATTAGAATAATGCTAGCTTCATAAAATTAGCTGGGAAGTGTTCCTTCCTCTTCTATTTTTTAGATGAATTGTTGTTATTTCTTCTTTAAATGTTTGGTAGAATTCACCAGTAAAAATTTCATTTTAAGCATTTCTTCATCTAGATTCCATAAAGTTTGATGTGTTGTATTTTCATTTTCTTTTAACTCCAGACATTTTCTGATTTCCCTTGAGACTTTCTCTTTGAATCAAACCATGGATGATTTAGAAGTTTGTTTTTTAATTTCTGTATTTCCCCAGGGGCTCTACTTCCATGATCTTAGCCTAAATACCGAAAACTCCCACCTGCACCTCTTTACTGAGCTTCCAAGCCATCCATAAAACAATCTATTGGCTGTCTCGCACTGGAGGTCCTGCAGGCACACCAAGCTCAACATGCCCAATGACTCGTCACCTCCCTGTTCTCTCACATCTCCTCCTGCTCTTGCAGTGCCAGTTTTCATGAGTGCTCAACCATCCACCCAACTGTCCAAATGAGGATCTACAAATTACGTTGGTTCCTTTCCCTTAGTGCAATCTATTACTCTGATACCAAAATCAGAAGGAAACAGTATAAGAAAACTATAAGCAAATATCCCTGTGAGCATAAATACAAAAAAAAATTCAGCAAAACACTAGCAACTCAAATCTAGCAATGCATCAAAAGAATAATACACCCCAACCAAGTGAGTTCTGCCCTGGGATTGCAAAAACTGGTTCAATAACAAAAAAATCAATCAATGTAATCCACCATATTAAAGCTAAAGAAAGAAAAACTAGTAAACATTACCAACACACATATTATTTGTTTGATTTCTTTATCATTTCATGTACCTGAGCCCTTCTCACTATCCATACTGCTACCACATCAACAATAATAATAGTGTCATAGGGTCATTGTGATTACTAAGTTATACGAAGACTGGTGGTGTGCTTGGCAGGTGATGAGTGATTTGTAAACAGCAGTTACTTCTATGGTTGTTGCTTTAGCACTCATTTTTCCTCTCCTAGTGAAATTAAGATCTTCTTAGTTGATTTCTTGCCTCCAGTTTGACTTTATCCAGCCCTTCCTCCACACCGCAACCTAAGTGATCCTTCAAAAACAAAGTCTGGGGCAGGGCATGATGATATACACCTCTAATCCCAGCTACTCAGGAGGTGGAGATGGGATAATTGAGGTCCGAGGTTGGCCTGGACAAAAGCTCAATATCCTATCTGGAAAACAGACTAATAGCAAAAGAACTGGGGGTATGGCTCAAGTGGCAGAGCTTGCCTAAGAAGATGAGGCCCTGAACTCAATCCTCAGTACCTCAAAAACAAAACAAAACAAAACCCCTCAAATCTGATCCCAATTTCTCTAAACAAAAGCATTTTATGGCCTTAGGAAAGTCTGTTAAGAACATTATTATTCATTGTAAAGCTAGGTCAAAGGACAAAAGATATAATTATCTCAAAACTGACAAAAAGTCAAAACTCAGTAACAATTTCCAATTTTAACACCCAGAAAAATAGGAATAGATGAATGCTTTCCTTGATGTAATAAATGTATTGATGGCTTTCATCATGCCTACTGGTAAAACCCCAAAAGCATACCTACTTAAGCCCACACTCAAATTAAGAAAATTAAGAATGCTCAGAATCACTGCTATAATTTACCATCCCTCTGCAGGTACCAACCAATACCACTACATGAAAGAAAAGCTGAAGAGGCTTAGCTGTTGGAAAAAAAGGATATAAAATTAGCTAGTATTGTCTGAGACCATCTTAGAGAAATCCCCAAAGGTCTTGGTATATGGTGGGTACCATTTTGCTAGTTTGTAGCCCTGGTCGATTTTTTCCCATTTTTAATCTCCATCATTTCAGTGGGAACTTGGAAGATATATATTAAGTATATAGTCTTAGTTGAGCATGAATTACTTTTTAAACAACAATAACGTTACTGAAAATCTAAGAAAAAGAAATCCCTGTGTAATGGGAGGCTGCTCTTGTGTGAATTATTCTTAACAAACTGGCATTGGATACAACCTGGATGACCCAAGACTCCATCCAGCTGATAACTCCAAGTTCTCAGCCTGTGTCACTGCAAACTCCTGCCACTTTTGTGTTCAGTAACAAGGCTCTCCTTGGAGCCAGAAATTTGGAAATCTGGTCAGTTTTGTAAGCCAATAAACCCAGTTTAGCTTCAACTATTTTCTACAGAGGTGTTCCTGGTCATTCAGGGTCCTGCAATTCCCAGGGCTTCTGAACACTACTCTGACCCCAACACCTCCATCCTAGAAGTCCAGAGGCCACTCCCCTCCAAGGGAGCATCTGGGTAAGTCCCCCTTAAGGTCTCACAAGTCTATTCCCTCAGTTACTGGCACTTCCCCAAGAACATAAGCAATGTCACCTCCAGGTCCCTCTGGGCATGCAACACTTGCCACTTTAGGCAGGACAGAGCTTTCAGGGCTTAATGCAAAGAAAGGAGAAACTCTCCAGATCAGCTCAGATAAACAAGTCCCTCCCATGAACATCTGTTCCCCTCCGGCTGGCCTGGAGGGTCTTTCCTTATGCCTAGGACAGATGGTTTGGGAGTTGGGCACCCAATAAGTCAGCTTTATTTCTTGTTTGGGGACCACCTCCCTCGTGCTTCAGTGCAAACAAGGACAAATGAGGCTTGCTGTGTCCTTGCATCCTCATTCCTCAGGGCAGGAACAAGGATGAGGTGCCCAGGAGGCCCCATCCTTGTCTGGATGCTGAGAAGCAGTAGTGAGAAGCATGGCAGGCAGTGTCCAACCCCTCTGATGTGGTGGTTGCTGACATGACTTTGGGCACTGCTTTGCAATGTGATTATTTCTAAAGATGTGACATAAATACTAACACAGGCTCCCTAGAGCTGCAGAGTCGCTACTTGGCAGCTTAATTTGGACATTCAATCAAAAGTGTCCAATGGCAGCTTTCACAGCTCAAGCAGCAAAAGCCAGAAGCCCCACAATCTGCTCGCTGCGATCGCTAAGTGATGGGTTTAATTTCCAAACGCTTGGGACAAAAGCCTTCCCAACGCGGAGGAAGGCAGGCACACCCTTTGTCTAGGGCAAGAGTACACATTTTCTCATTTCTTCAATGGGCTCCCTGCTTTGATAGGAGAGCCCTATCTACATTAACCACACTACTGAGTCATGGGACTCAAAGGGTTTTGAAAGGCCTGACAGCCACATTCTCACATCATGCTCCCCAGATAGACAGGGGAAAGGGCTGTCACTGGAAGATAAGTTTTCTGTTCCTTCTGCTGTTGTTCGGGAGTGATGAGGGAAGAAAACATCTGTTAGGAGTCCCAACAGAGGAATGTCTCCCCCTTATGTACTGGTAAACATCCTTCGTGGCACAGCACTAAAGGGGGAGATTTTTGTCACTGGACCCACGGATGGATGAAAGGAAGGTGGGTGGGTGGGTGGATGGATGGATGGATGGGTGGATGGATAGATGGGTGGATGGACAGACGGACAGAGTAATTGGATGACCAAAGTGATGGGTCTTAACTATCCTGAAGTAAACTGATATCCTTCCCACTGTCTTTTTATTGTAATTTTACCAAATTGTTCATATCTCATAGCCATTCATTGTGGCACCCATTGAATCTTCCCTACCTCCCTGCATTGTTCACCACTGTATACACACACACACACACACACACACACACACACACACACACACACACTCGCTATATTCAAAACACTTGCAAATGGCATAGCCCAGGCACCCGCAGACCAGTACTGATGCCACCTTCAGCATTGGAACAGAGACCTGGGGGAACCTCTGATGTGCCCAGCTTCAGTTGCTGGGCTGTGGGGAGATCCAGGGGATCCCATGAGAACAGGTGGGACCATGAGAAGAGCCACCTCAGGAGGGTCACATTTACTTGCTACAGGGGTATTGCTGGAGTGTTCTAGAACATGTACCTGCACTCAGACACCGGTGGCCACCTGATGCCCATCTATGAAAAGCATGCCCAGTCGAGGTAGGGGGAGTTCTAGCACAGCTCCTACCTTAAGCCTCTGCTTGATACCCATTCAGCTGGGAGGGAACAGAACATCCGGGGACCTTGCCCATCAGTGGATGACACAGTCTGGCTCACCATGAGCAAGCCCACGGATGTTTCTTCCTGCTGCTCTAATAGTGAGTTTAAGTCACACTGCAACAGAGTAACATGTTGAGGTTTTAAGCATCTGTTTCCCTACTTCCTGCTTCACTGAATTCTGTCACTTGTACCCTGAGGCCCTTCCCCCAGACCCTGCAGCTAGACATGCGTCATCCACTGCCTCAGGAAGAAAGTTATCAAGATATGACTGCAGAACAAAGGCAGCAAGTTCTTGACTTTGCAGTTCTAAAAGCTGCTGTCTCCACCTTCCTCTCCATCAGCCCTCAAAGGAGCTCCAGGATTACAGGCAGGCAGACAAAGAAGCAGGTCATCCATCCTTTGCCCCAGGATTTGTCCCTCTGCTGTCCCTTGCAACTTTTTCAGCCACAGAAGCCAAAACTCCTAAGTACAACCCCTCCCACCCAAAGCAGATCCCCAGGAGTGGCCATGGCCTGCCCGTCCTGGAAAGCAACTGAGTCCAAATCCCAAATGGGCTGAGCTGAGGCACACAACATGCACAAAATGACTCCCTTGTCTTTCACACTGTGGGCTGAGGAGTGGTTCTCAAAGACTGGTCCCCAGCCAACATCAGACTCACCTGAACACCTGTTAGAAATGCAAATTCCTAGACCCCATCAGATCTCCTGAATCAAAGATGGAGCCCAGCAACTTACATTTTAATAGACTTTCAGGCTATTCTGATGCACACTCAGGTATGACAACCACTACTTTTTCTTTTTCTTTCTTTCTTTCTTTCTTCCTACTTTTGGTGGTACTGGGGCTTGAACTCAGAAACTTTTTATTTTCTAAGTTTTCAATCATGAAAAATACTTGCTTCTGTAGTAACAAAGAAAAGCAACTATATACACACACTTTTTTTGGCGGTACTGGGGTTTGAACTCAGGGTCTCACATTTGCACAGTAGATGTTTTACCACTTGAGGCATGTCCCCAGTTCTTTTTTCTTTAGTTATTTTTCAAATAAGGTCTCACACTTTTGCCTGGGGCTGACCTTGGACTGTAATCCTCTTCTACTTACACCTCCCACGTAACTGGAGTGACAGGTGGATGCCACACCTGGCTTGTTGGTTGAGATGGGGGGCCTCACTAAGTTTGTTGCCCAGACTGTTCTTGAATAGCAATCTTCCTGAATAGCTATAACCTTGAGTAGCTGGGATTACAGGCCTGAGCTTACCACACCTGGCCCAAGAACCACTAATTTTAACCAGTGCTGTCTGATAGAACTGTCTGGAATAATGGAAATGTGTGGTCTCCAATACAGTAGCCTCTGAGCATATATGGTTGTTGAATACTTGAAAGATGTCTATTGTGTTGGAAAAACTGAGATTTTCAGATATAATTTTCATTAATTTAAATTTAAATGTTCAGACAGAGCAGCTTGGACCACTACGTCAGTCTTCTGACAGAGGCCCCTCCCTGCACCTCTCTCCCTTCCAGGTCAGCCTATGAGCAACAGACAAATCAATCTTCCCAAAGCAGAGATCTTATCATGTCGTTCCCACGTTCAAAACATCCTCTGTGATTCACCATTGCTTACTGAGTTTAAGTCCATGTTCTTTTTGGTTTTTTTTATAAAGTGAAAATGATTTAGCTCAACATGTGATAGAAAAGAACTAAATAATAATAGATGGCGATGGAAGAGCTCTGTGAGCCCAAAACTGTCCAAACCACTGCAAACATGTTGTCATTAAATCCTCACCAGAGCCTCATGGTATACATACAACTGCCTCCCCATTCTACTGACCTGGAAACTGAGAGCAGAAGAGATTGAATGACTGCCAAGGTAACACGGACATCCCACCACCTTAGAAAACTCATTGGGGTCACTTTTCCCACTGAGTGCACTTCTGATTGAACCCATAACTGTGGCTCTAGGTTCCACGGTAGCAGCATCTAGGGCCGCCTTAGTGCATCACTTGCTCCTTTGCAGTGAACAGCTGTCATCAGAGGCCTGGGACTCCTTCAGGAGAAGATCAACATATTTACCCTGGAACAGCATCTTCCCATCTTCAGATGGTCCATCTGGCACATCATTCATCAAGGTGGTAAGAAAGAAAAAAACCATGAAGGGGAGAAGTACTGAACTTTATACTAAGATTTTTAAGACACGGTAAAGGTGTTGAAGTAGGTGGGATCCCAACAGGTGAGCAAGGGGAGGCAGCCTTTAGACTACAAGAGGCAGCTAGAGGAATTCTACTCCCAACCTCCAGCCCAGGGCTGCAATCAGTGTTTATCAAGCAGCTGGCCCATCAGAATGCCCTAGAGGAGGTGTATGGGCTCCAACAGACAGGACATTGCCTCTTTATTACTGGGCCATGCCAGGGGTTGGAGACATAACTAAAAGGGAGGGGGAGGCACTTGGGGTCTTGATTATTTGCCAAATGATACAGAAAAGTTTTGGTATTTTGAAAATCGACTCTGATCAAGATGACCAAGCACTGCACAGAGACTTCTTTCAAGTATAAGACAAAGTGTTAAATAGTTTAATTTTCAAATAGTCTTCAAAAGAGAACAGAATGGTAACTGCCAGGGTCTGGGGAGGCAGGAGTGGGGAGTAACTGCACAGCGGGTATAAGGCTGAATTGGGGAGTGTGGGAAGGCTTGGAAGTCAGGTAGAGCTGGTGGCTGCACAACACTGTGACCGTACTAAGTGTCACCAAATTGTCCACTCTAAAATGGTCACTTTATAGTATGTGAATTTCACATCAATAAATAAAAAAACAGAGAAAGACAGACAGAGGCAGTTGGGGGGAAGGGGGAAGGAGGGTATGTATGTTAAACTCCACCCAGATTGCAATCAGCCCATAAGAGAGCAGTGAGCTGAACTGGATGTCCTCGTGATGATAATAAGACCCAGGCTGAGATTCTGCTTCAGGGCTCAGAAATACCTATGAACCCTCCAGAATGAAGCCACTGTTATCATTGGCCCCAGGAAGCCTTGGCCATGGTCACTGCCATTCAACACCCTTTCTGTCCCCCGCAGCTTGCATCCCTCCCTGCTGCCCTGGTGTCTGCAGGGGGACAGACAAGATCTACTTGCTGGACTGTTCAGCATGGACAAGTGAGGCAGATTTGCACTCTTTAGCATCCTAGGACCTTGGCCCCAGCTCACAAGCAGAACCACAGCCCTGCTGGGTTGGGTGAGGCCCGAGTTTCCAACTCTGCATACACAGTAGGATTGGTGGGCATGAGACAGTCTCTTTTTTGCTCCCTTCCCCGGAGTCCTGTGCGTTTTCATGGCAGAGAGAGGAGCGTGTCCCATGCAGGAACTAAGCCCACACTCCTCTCACCACACCTGCTATGGCAGTCCTCAGAGGTCAGAGGCAGAGTAAGAGGGAATATTTAAGGGAGTACCATGACCATAAAGTTGTTAAGCTCCTCCTTCATCTCTGAATGCCCCATCTCCCCTCCCCTCAAGCTGACAAGCCTGAACCAAGATCCAGGTCCTTAAGCCTGACCAGCATCCTCCCACCAGTTCTGGAGTACAGGAGCTTTGAGCTCCCCCTAGAGGTCAAAGTGCAACACTATCAATCCAGAGGATTCCCTCCATTGGTCCATGGCTCAAAGGCCACCTATCCTTCCTGTTAGATCTCTACTGCTGCCTCTCCCAAAAGGCTTTCCTGACCTTATCTGGCACCCCCTATACATGCACACCAGTCTATTCTGTTATCTTCAGCATCTCAGTGTACTTCAGGATACTTTTCCTTGCCTCGATTGTTCCATTATATTTCATAGACTGCCTGGAGGGAAAGGACTCCAACTTCCTAATATTTTGGCAGGAAGCCTGTAACTGTACAAGGAGCTCAGTGTCGAGATGAAATAGACTTTGGGTTGAGTCAAGGTGATACCACCTTCTAGCCGTGTGAGCTTGGAAAGTTACTTTCTCTGTGCCTCCGTTTTACCTATAATATGAGAATAGGGACAGTGCAACTTCATAGGGTTGTGAAGAGGGTTTAGGAGCTGTGGGGCATCCTATTACATGCATTATAGTGACTACAACCTATTACCCACTCACCAACTCCTAGCCATTCCATGCCTCTGTCCTATCAAGTCCCTAGCACAGACTATGCATTTTGTAGATACTCAGTAAATGAGTAGATTCCTTGATTTCTTGAAAGGTTCAAAGCTCCCTGAAAGCACGATGTTTCTATGGTGATCACATCTGTATTCCTAGCCCTAGCACTGCTATCTCACACTAGTAGGTGATGAATAAATGTCTGAGCAATGAATTAGTAAATGGATGAATGGCACACTCCCCTCTCTTCACGCCCTAAAACTGTGGCAGAGACTCAATACCTGCATGGGTTGCTGCCCCTCCTCAGCTTCCCCAGGATACCTGTACTTGTGTCTGGCACGGTGCTTACAACACTTTACAGCAAATGTCCATTTCCTTGTACAGTGTCACAATTGTGACTCCATCACCCAGCAAAGGATGAGAGGCACTGGCTGAGGGACAGAGTGGATGGCCATTGCCTTTGGGCTACCCTTTGGGAGGGACAAGAAGATCCCTAAGGGCCCAAGCCCACAGAGCATTTACAGGTTTTATGTTCTGGCCGCTGATGATAACGACAGAGAGAATACGTGCTGAACGTATTCCTGGGCCAGGAATACCAGGTGTGGTTCGTCCCCATGCCCTTGCCCTTCACGGCCACACTTTTCCACTAGGAGGTGGGAAGCCAGCCCGTTCAGAAAAGACAGCATCCCGACTGATTTGAAAACAGGCTGTTCTGAGACCATCTGCTACATTTGCCCCGGGACACCGGCACAGGCCTGAGCTGTCCTCTCCCACAGCACTGCCTACATTTCAAGTAGCCCCACCTGATCGAAAGCCTCTTTCCCTACCAGCTTAGCAAAGTGAGATAGTGAGGAGCCAAGGCATCAAAGCCAGAGTTCCTGGGTTTTCAAACTCAGAAGCTATGCTGTTCCGCAGCTGTGTGCCGGACATCACATACTTCTCAGTGACTCAGAATACATGGCCAAAACATAGGGTTCATGATAAGAATGTCTCAAAAGACATTGTAATAATTAAGTGAATTAATACGATATTGACATTCAGCAAACATTCTGGATGTTCTAGCTTGTTATTATTGGCTATTATTCTGCAATACCCCAAAATGTCTCAGAAGAATACTGTGACCTTAACCTCAATGTCTTCTCCCCACAGTTCTCCAGGTCCCCCAGCCAGGCCCTGATAGAAATGAGTATTTGTCCCTCTATACTGCAGCCTTACCACCCCTTTTTAAAACAAACAGAACACTTTTTAGCTTAACTGTAGATGTAACAGAATCCAAAGCAAGTATTTCCTTAGATCTAATCCCCAAGTTAAATAAATGCTTTAATTTGTACATTCACCTTCTGGTCTTTATCCCTATTAGCATTCAGTTCTTACATAATTATAAAACCGTAAGTCTATTTTATATTTTTGCTTAGCATCACACCACTTGGAGCGTCAATGAAGTAGACTGTATCAGCTCGACACTCCCAGTGAGCACAACCGTAAAAACCAGATAAGCAAACAAAACATCTTTTTCACCAGGAGTTGGAACTTTGAAGAAATCGGAATTAAGATGGACACAATATTCTCTCTGCCACTTTTTGCTCTGGGGCAGAAGCTTATTCTCCGCACAGTGTACAAGACACAGCGGCGAGGCAGAGGGAGCTGCTAAGAGGCAGAGAAACAGATAGAACATTAGGGACACTCCTGGGAGTAGGAAATCGAGCTTCCAGGGAAGCAGGATGGGAGGGGCCCCCACCCTGGAGAGCAGAGAAGTGAGCCCCACACTGGGCACTAGGTTTTCCCCAGGGGCTTTGCCAATTGCTTCAAAAGACGTCACACAAACACTGAGTAAACTAAAAGGAAAAAAAGTCCAAGATCATAATAGGAGACTTGAACACACCTCTTTTAGCAACAGACCAAACAAAAAGAATTAAAAAATCATGAAAGAAAATGTGAACAAACCAATTAACAACTTGACTGACTGACGCATAAGGAACGCTGCATCTGACAAACGTAGGATAGACTAATCTTTACAAGTGCATATGGAATACTTAGCAATGCTTTAAAGGAATGCAGTTATATATGTCCTCTGACCATGGCAGAAATAATCTAGAAAGTCAGTTAAAATAAAAAAAAAGATAACCAGAATATCCACAAATGTCTGAAAATTAAGTTGACATTTTTGAGTAAATCATCAGGGGAATAAAAAGGCCATTCAAAATTACTTAAGTCTTGGGAAAGTCAGCTAAAGCTGTGCTCAAAGGAAAATGTATAGCCTTAATTTGTACAGGCCAAAAACCAACAAGCTAAGTATCCATCTCAAAAGGTTAGAAAAAAAATCCAGCACATTGTACAAATGTGTATTGCCTCATTTTGCTATATCTTGTTTGTTTCAAGTTTCCCTTCCTCCATTCCTTTCCCCTCCTCCTTCACTCCTCCTCCTACACTCCCAGCTAAGGAGGTTGGTATGGAGTTTGCCCTTCCAGCTTTCTTTTGGCTGAGAAAACCACCCAGAAGCAAGTGTACAGAGAGGAATATTCTACAAAACACAGAATCACACGGTAGACACTATTCTGCAAAAATGCACACACACCTGCTCTGCCAACAACAAACACTTCGGTCTACTTCTCCACATCAGTCAGCTGGAAACTCACTCGTTCTTCTTAACTGCATCAGACCACCACGGAGACAGATCCCAACGTACACAGCCACTCACTCCTCTATCAATAGGCACCCAGGAAGTTATTAGCTTTGCCACCACAACAGTGATGCCATAAATATCCTCCCATGTCCTCCCCAGAGTCCTGAGAATTCCCTGCACTGAGCGGAGAAGGTTGGAAATCTCATGGTCTTGTGCTAACATTCTCAAACATTCTTCCTGCTACAACAGTGTTCCTGTGGGCTACACATTCCTTCCCCCCAGCATGCCCAGCGTGAAATTCCACTCCCCAACGTGCCTGCAGCCAACTCCATTCTGTCTCCCCTTGTAAGAAAACAGAACCTAATGAAAGCACATCAGGATAAACTCAAGCAGGAAACAGAATCCAATTCAGATCGTTCATCCACTGAGAACAGTGGCTGGAGAGACCCAGAGCTTGGCAGTTCTGTAATGTCATTGCCACTCTCAGGCCTGAAGAGGCAAAGAGAGGAAGTAATGTCACCAGAGCTCAAGGAACACTGGAGGTGTGGAGAAGGGGCCTCTGACACTGCCAGGAGACATGGCCCAGAGCAGGACTGGGCTAGAAATGCCCATCTCTCTCCTATGGTCCTCTATTTTTTTTCCAGTGCCTTGCTGCAGGCACTCAACCAGATGCTAAGCAACAGGAAAGTCCAGGTGACACAGTCCCATGCACCAGCCTCTTGAGCACAGAGGAGAGCACTGGGTAGATGAGGGAGGGTTAGGGGGGTGTGACCATTGAAAATTTAGCACAGCAGCAGTAAGTGTGAATAATACACGTGATAGGATTTGCTGGGCACGGTGGTGCACGCCTATAATTCCAACACTCCAAAAGTTAGGGCAAGAGGCTGGAGAGTTTGAGGCCAGTGGAGACCCTGCTTCAAGAAAAGGGAGAGTGGAGGAGAGGAGTAAGAATGGGGGAGGACATCATTGCAGGACTGAGGGACCAATGATGTTATTATATCCCACAGGGAGCTGTCCTCCTGGCTGAGTGGTGGAGGGAATGAGGAGAAGGAAGGTAGTCTGTGGCTGCACAGGGTGAATTTCACAACGGACTCTTGGCTTGCTATGTGACTTCAGGTACGTTGTTCAATCCCTCTGATTCTCAGTATTCTACTTGTTATCTTTCCCGCCTATGTACTTGCTCTGTATGGTGGAGAAAGTGACATGCCAATCAAAAGATAAAAAACAACGTCTGCTTCTCCACTCCCTGCACCTGGGTGTGGCCATGTGACTTGCTTTAGCTACTGTGACATTAGCAAACAGATTCTAAAAAGAGCTTAAGAACTGGGGCTTGAATGGACTTGCCCTCTCTTACTTCTCTGGGGAAAACCCATAACCAGATCCACGTGGACAAGCCTTCTGACTGGTGGGAAGCAATGGCTAAGTCGTCCCTCCCACTCCTCATTCAACTGAGCCAACCACCAGACATGACAGTGAGGACATTCTCCACCAGCCTGTCGCAGACAACCCAGCCCAGCTCACAAGAACCTTCCAGGAGACCTACAAAGCCCAAGGAAAGAATGTTTGCTATCTTAAGCCCACTACATTTGGGATGACTTGTTATGCAGCAAAAGCTTACTGATAAAATTAGTAACAAGATACTTGCACTCCATCTCCTCACAAAAATCAACAGAGCAGTGGGTTGGGATACCAGAGGGGAAAACCATGAGGCAATGCTTCAGAGGAGACAACCAGTGAACCTGTCCCAAGCAAGCTTTTGAGTGTTTTCAAAGTTTAATAAGTCTCAAAAAAGTTTTTTTTAAAAAAATAGCCAGGTGGAGTGGATCATGCCTACAATCTTAGCTACTCAGGAAGCAGAGAATGGGAGGATTGTGGTTAGAGGCCAACCTGGGGAAAAAGTAAGACTTATGTAACAGGGAGGAGGACCAGAAGAGAAACAGACAGGCTATGTTCTGATAATGAGACAGGAGGAAGGGATGGCAAAGCAGAGAGAGAAAACTTAAAGAATTGAAACATGAAGAAGGTCACATAACACTGGGAAAATGAAATAGCCAATGAAGTCACATGCAGCCACATGTGGGTTGAGCTTTGCTTTTTGCTTCTGTAACCTGCTTGCAAGGATATATAAGGTGAGACCCCTTTGTTCTCAGGGCTCAGCCTTTGGACATGAGTCCGCTGAGTCTGTGCCGGCACAATAAAACGTTGCTTCCTGCTAAATTGCCTCAGTGTCCCCTATCTCAGCTTGAGATTCCTGCAACAAGACCCCATCTTAACAAATTTGTATGTAGTGGCAAAGGCCTATGATCAGGCAATGTGGGAGGTTGAGGTAGGAGGATTGCGATCCGAAGGCCGGCCTGGGAAAAAGAGTTCCTACCTGAAAAATAACTAAAGTAAAAAGGGCATGGTTCACATGTTAGAGCGCCTGCCTAGCAAACACAAGGCCCTGAGTTCAAACCATCAAAAAGATGGGGAGAGGGAGAGAGAGAGAGAGAGAGAGAGAAGAGAGACAGAGGAGAGAGAGAGGGAGGGGGAGAAAGACAGAGAGAAAGAGAGAGGAGAGCTCACTCTAAATGTTTAGATTGCTTTGCCCCTCCAGGCTTTCTTTTCTTTACTTTTCTTTTTTAACAAATTGCCCAGTGTAAAGAGTTCTTTTCTATTTTCCCTCCCGGGAAGTTATTTATTTTTATGGGCTTCTTTTGGGAAATAAAAATCAATTTTGGAATGCAAGTGATACATTTTAGTCTCCCAATAATGAAAGCTAGAAAATTAAAGGCCCCAAGGAACAACCTCTGTATACTAAAATGATGTAGAATGCAGCCCAAGTGTTCTTGTGTGAACATTTTATAAATCGTGGCCACCATCTGCTGATGGTGCCCTGGAAATTGCTCCTGAAAGACACGGCCTTTTCCAGGGACAGCTTCATGCTGGATGGACTCAGGCAGGCCCCTTGCCCGCAGAAACACACTTGCAGATCACCTGTTTGTAATCCACAATTCTGAAACATTCTTTCTCTGTGTGTTCGTGTGTATAGGTGTATGTTTAGGACACCTGTTCATTCACTTATTCAACAAATAATTAGCACCTATTATGTGTCTTGACTTGATGGTATAAGAAAACAAACCTCAGTGACTTCCTAAAGCTCACAGTTTAAGGGAAAAAAAACAGATATTAAACAAGGTGTTTTAAGCTGAGTTCCCTGAAAATATGCCCTGATTTGGAGATCTGTGGCATAGGCTTTCACAGTGAGACTGTTGGGAATAACTCCCAAAGGAAGGGGGCGAACAGTGAAACTACAGAAGAAGCTGAAGTGCAATCAGTCACAACAGAGGCTCACTGACCCCCAACTGAGTTCTGCAGTTGGGGAGCCCTTCAGACTCATCTCCAGCTGAGGCAGGGAATGGGCCTCTGTGCCACCCACATCCCTTCCTAGGTGGCTTGGGAGGGGCATGACCTCACACAATGAGCTCCCTTCAGGGCAATTCCTAGGCAAGGACTAGGTTATGTGTGGTCAGCAGCTTGTGGCAGGAGTGGCTCTGTTCTGAAAAGGACGTTGGGTGGCACACTGCAGCATACACTACACAAAGAAACATGTCTGCCAGCTACATGTTTTTCTCCCCATCTGGCAGTTGAGAAAGCGAGACTCAGAGGGGTCAACTAGCCTGTCCAAAGCCCCACACCTAGATGTGGCAGAGCTGTGACCCTTGCTGCTTCCTTCCTGTTCCTTTTCCCATGCACAAGCCCGGCCTCCACCATGCTCTCTTCCATGCTTGAGCTCCTCCCATGAGCAACTTTCTCTGGAGCTGTCCTCAAGAAAAAGGGCTTTCTTCAACAGTCCAGATTCTCTTCGACAGCCTACACTTTTCCTTCCCTACAAGCCTCCTTAGCACCCAGCATCCTGGTTCTTAGCTCCCACCACACCAGTGAATCAGCACTGTCCAAATCTCTGAGCTAAATGACCAAGTCCCTCACAGTTCCTAGTTCCTAGTTCTCTACCATTTCCAGTTGGCAGCTTCTAACTTGCTGGTCATGTCTGTTTTCTTGAACTCTCTCTACTTGGCTACTCAGATCCTCTACTCTTCTGAGTCCCCTCCATCCACTAATGCAGCATGCTTTGTTCTCCTTCACCGGCTCCTCTTCACTGACCCCTAAAGTTGCTCCATGTCCGAGGGTCCAAACCACGCTGCTCTTCTAACTCTTCACTAATGCCCAACATGTGCCACAACTTCAACCTCCTCTGCTGTTCTGCTGACTTCAGAATCTACACTCTCAGCTCTACTTCCACAGCTGGGTCTCTGTACATAAAGATCCACCTACCTGCCAGACATAGCCACTGTGGATCCCTAAAACATCTCAGACTCAGCCTATGCCAAAGCAAGAGCATCTTGGACTTCTCGCTCTGATTGGTCATCACGTTCAGCACCCACACAACTTCCAGAACCAGAAATCTCAGTAGCCCTTCCCTCTCCAGCCCCTTCCTGATGGCACACATCAGTTTATTCTCACTTTCCATTTCCGTGGTCACTTCCTCAATTCCAGAGTGCTTTGTCTCATCCATCCCACTGGGATCAATAGCTCTCTGCTAGATCTCTACATCTCCTGTCCTTTGACTCTTCAACTCTTGTTAATTGTCACCAGTGGTGACAGTGGGATCTAGATCAGGCTGCCACCACTTCCGAGGATGCAGCAGCTACTGAATAACATCCCAAACCCCTAGAGTGTTTCAGCATCCTTGTCTGCAACCAATCTGCTAGTCAATCTTCCCAGCAACACTCTGCAGTCCAAACATACTGGGAACCCAATGCACCCTCATGCTGCAGGACCTTCACATATGGTCCACAGCCTGACGATCCGCCTGTCCCATCTACTGAATCATTTATTCAGCAAACACTTACTGTGGCCTTGCACCATAAAGTGCAGGGGTATAAAAATACAAGGTAGGCTCTTTTCCTACTCCAGCAGAGAAAAAACAAATAAGAACCAAATAAATAAGCAAGGTGATGACAGACTGTGACACATGCAAAGAAAACATTCAACAGCATAACAGTGTAGGGAGTGACTGGGAGGAGTTTCTTAGACTCAGTCGAGAATGTGACATTCAGTGGACAACTCAAGGGTTGTAAGAGGTGGGTGAGATGTGGAGCCCAAAGCCAAGCAATGGGACTGAAGGGAGACTGGGTAGAAGCTGGAAGGAGACATCCGATGGCTCAGAAGTGAGCTGACCAGAGCAAGAGAGCACCTGGTAAAAGCTAAGGTCAAGAGAGGCAGAGAAAACCAACATTTCAGACACCGAGACCAGAGGTGGAGGAGTTGGAGTTAGTGGAAAGCTTTGAGACGCCTTGGAGTTGGTTAAGTAGGGGAGGAACAGGGTCTGATTTACATTTTCAACAGATCCTTCTGGCTGGGTCTGAAGAGTGGACTTCAGAAAGCAAACGCCCATGAACGTTTTCCTTTACCTTTCAAAGTATAAAACAGACAAAGCCCTCAAAGAGGCCCAGCGAGAGGCAGATCTTCAGTCAGCATTAGCTTTCCTCGCCATCCAGAACTCAGCCGTTGCCTTTGACTCTGTGGGGCCTGTCCTGACCCTATCAGTTGGATTCATCTCTAATCCCTGGGCACTTCTCACAGCCCTTTGCATCTAGGTCTCTTATCGCTTTACCAATGTCCCCTTTTACAGTGTGTCCTCATTGTTCTCCTTCTCTTAGTCACCAAACAGGGTATAAAGGGTCACACTCCTACCTAGAGCCCTTCTTGTGGTGTCTGGCAAATGGCTCCCACACAGGAGAGTCAAAGAACAAGTCAGTGAGTGAATGAAGTCAGAAGAGAATGAGGTCAGCCTAGGTTGAGAACCAGTCACATCTGTCATTTAATTCAAGCTCACTGGTCCCCAGCTACAGGAACTTGGGTCACGTGAACTTGGGTACTGCATTTCCCTCTCCTATTAAACTGGGAAAACACTGGGTATGGGCTAGGAAGTATCTTACAGGGTCACCATGGGACTCTAAAGAGACTAAAGAAGCTCCAGGGTCTCACCCTACTCTGAAAAGTGTGCTGGCATGAGAAGGGCAGGGCTGGTACAGGGCTGGTACAACTCAACGCACAGACCTGGGACTGTGTAACATCATGGACAAGGTCCTATCTTCTTATTTTAAATTTAATTTTCACCGTAGACTCTAGTGTAATCATCATCCTCCACTTTTACCCACACAGGGAAGGACACACTTAATCTGCTGGTGGGACAGGGCTGGGTCTGGCCCCCAGCCAGTGCACTACAAGCCCAAGACTCACCAATAGCAAGGCTGTGGAAATGGGCCTTTGCATTAACTTTCAGACACGTGCCCCAAGTAACAGCCAATGTTGAAGAAGCCTGGAGATAAGACACATGAAACCCTGATCTGCCTACCTATCACCTTTTCAGGGAAACCTGTATAACCCAAAGTCCTCTTAACTTGTGTCTTGAGCTGGTGACAGGCAGAGGTAGTAATTAGCCTAGGTCAGTCTGATCTGAGGAGGCTGGGAAGCCATGGCCAGAAGAAGGACAGCCCCAGCTTTGAGGGGGAAGGAGAAGGTGTCGTGCATTTTCTGCAAGGCTGAAGGCAAGCCCACCCATCTCCAAGCTGAGATCGACACTTCAACTCCTGCACCTTGGTCTGGCACATGCATGGTCAAGGGCTTGGCCTTCGGATTCAACAGACCTGGGATTCAACTCCAGTTCTGCCCATGGACTGATTTGGAGAAATCAGTCCCCTCTCTGAGCTTCAGTGTCCCCATCTGAAAATAGAGATACGATGTGTTACGGTAAAGAGATCAACACTGTGCCTCTGCTTGCTTACTAGACTCCCGTCATGCATGCCCTTTACGTTGAGAGAGAGAGAGAGAGAGAGAGAGAGAGAGAGATGTGTGACTGTCAGGAAGACTGCACTCTACACACTTCTGCAGACGGAATAAGCAGAGGGCTGCGGCTGCGGCTTGGTGGCACAGCCCTCGGCCAGCATGCTCAAGACCCTGAGTTCTGTCCCCAGCACCACAAAAAGAAAGAAAGAAAAAAGCAAGAAGATGCCACGGGAATGTCCCTGTGGACTGCTGGCTCTTTGTGACTGCACCTACTTTGTCTTTTCCCCCCAAGCATTCCACAATTTCCTACAGACCACTTCACTTTTCTTGCCCCAATTTGAAAGGCCTCTCGAATTGAGGTGTCTCAAGCTACACGCAAAGACGATGGGTTAGGCTGAAAGAAGAAACAAAATCAAAGGATCATTGATCCTCAACCCAGGGAACAGGCTCTCCGCTCTCATTCCAAGTCCCCATGGAGACCCATTCTCAGAGATAAGGCAGGCCACCAGCGAGGGCCAAAGAAGGCGGCAGCGTGAAGCCCAAATCCAGCCATCCATGGCTGCCTCACGTAGCTCTTTTGGGGAGGAAGAGCAGACAATGGCAGTCAGTTACCAGGCAGCTCACTGCCTTCTCTGCACTTCTCAGAGCCCAGCAGGCAGCTGATGATAACTCAGCCGTGGCTGGCAGAACATCTAAAGCTTGCTGTCTCTCAGGCTCCAATCACCAGGTGTCTGAAGGGGTAATGCGCAAGTAGCCAGCTTCTGCCCTCATTAAGAGCCCTTTGGTGGGCAGAGAAGATGACTGTAAAAGGAACGGCAGGTTCATCAGCCATGTGGTAAGGAGAGGTACAGGAGCCCCCAGAGTTCTGACCTCCTGCCTCATGCCAAGGCAGGCCCCTCATTTGCATCTCATTTGCAATGCATACTTAATGGGACCCCAGCTTCCACTCAAAGAAATCATTGTCATGCATGGAAGAGAAGCTGCTATCCATCCATGTTTGCACAGTCTTGCCGGGGGAGATCCACAAAGCAGGTCTGTGTAGCCGTGTCCTGCCCTCCAGGAAAAAAGGACCTCAGTCAGACTACAGCGGCACAGACAGATGCAGACCACGCTACTCAGGGACAGATGACCAACTAAATAAAGTGCAGTTACGTCATGCTGTGGGCCAGACAGAGGGAAAATTCCAAAGGTTTTTTTTCTAAGAGACTGTGTGAGAACGATTCGGGCTAATTGCGTGCAAGTCTCGTATCGTGGATGTCAAAGTACAGCAGTGCCGCGTAAATGAGCTGTCAGCGACCAGATCCCACAGAGCACAGCCTTCCTCCCCTCCCAGAACAGCCCTGGGGTCGCTTGACTGACACATACGCAACCCCGCTCGGCAAAGGCTCTTTAATTTTACGGTCCAAAAGTCATGGAGTTTCCATCCCCCCACACCCTGTATCCTTAAAGAACTATAGCATTGTTTCTCTGTGTCATTAGGTACCAAGATCTCAATATTAAGACAAACATGGGTTCAAATTCCAGCTCCCACACCTACTAGCAATCTGACCTTGGCCAAGTCTCCTAACCTTTCTGAGTGTCTATTTTTCCCTCTATAAAAATAGGGGCAATATTAGTATCCATCTCTTAGGGTTAAACAGTATCATGCATGTCCAATGCCTGGTGCCTCGTACAGAATGAGAACTCAAGGGCTGTCAAAGGGGCTTAAGTGATAAAAATGCCTGCCCAGTGAGCATGAGGCCCTGAATTCAAACCCCAGTGCTGCCAAAAAGGGAAGCGAAGAGATACTGTATCGAGGAAATTAAAAATCGAGCTGTAAGCATGTAACTTAAAGGAACTACTGGAGTTACAATTAGGGAGTCCTATTGGACCGGGAGAAAACGGCCAATTCCTCAGCGTGGGTTACAAAGGCCTTCTGCAGGCTGCTACCTCTGACTTCACCTCCTGCTCTCCCCTGCTCCCGCTCTCACTCCAAGCAATCTAGCCTCCTGCTGTCTCAGGCATCCCAAGCACACTCATGCCACAGGGTTTCTGCACTAGCTGCTCCTCTGCCTGGAATGCTCTCCAGTGAGCTACAAGGCTTCCTCCTTCAAAAAGTCATTACTCAAATGTCTCTATCTCAGGGACTCTTTCTTCACTACCATATCTAGGTTTGCAAGACCTCCTCATCCTCCTTTTCTGCTTTACTTTTCTCCCTAGCACTTACAATCTGATGTCCCTCAGTATCTGTGGGGCAATAGACATTGAAATCCACAGATACTCAAGTCCCTTATACAAAATGGCACAGTATTTGCCTATAACCAAAGCACACCCTCCTGTACCCATTAATCATCTCTAGATTGTTTATAATAGCTAACACAAAGTAAACGCTACAGAAACATGGTTATACCGTATTGCTTGAGGGGCAATAACAACAAGCAATGTACAAACTCAGCAAAAACACAATTTTTCTCAAGTATTTTTGATTCAAGTTTGCTTAGACCTGTGGATGCTGAGCCCACAGGCACTTGAAGGTTGACTGCTCCTTGTCGTATATCTAATACACACCCACAGAAATCCTCAAACTACAGCCAAATCCAGCTTGCCACCTGTTTTTGTAAATAAAACCTTATCACAATAGAGCCACATCCATTCATTTGCATCCTGTCTATAGCCACCATGGCAGAGCTAAGTATTTGCAATAGTGACCGGAAGGGTCCCCAGCCTGTCTGGCCTTAACAGAAAAACATCATAAGGCACTGTACTAGGTTATAAGTTCCAGAGCAAGGCCTTGTCTGTCTTCTCTGACAAATCCCCAGTGCCTAAGCCAGTGCCTGACACATAGAAGAGGCATCATAACAACTTTTTGAATGAGTGAGCTAAAAATGTTCACGCACCTGTGCTGCAAATATCTGGGGGAGGAGAACCCCAAGGGTGGTGTCTGAGAACTGAGAAGAAAGGAAATGAAACAGAGACAGCATGCTGTTAAAACACACATCATTCAGTGTCAAAAGACTTACCGATGTGTCCTCCAAGATAGTGGTTCTCAGCACATGGACAGGACAAGGACACATCAGCACCTCCTGGGAACTGAGACCGTCAAGCTCCTAGATGCACCCTAGACCTATAAAATCAGAAACTCTCAGCTGGATGTTCTAGGGGACCCTGGCGCAAGTTCAAATTCTAGAAGGCAGCTCTAAAGAGTGCAAGTAGAGTTGGGGCAGGGGATAAGGCCTCGAATCACAAGAGCTTCAATGCATATTGTGTTTGGTTTTCAACTCTGTGTCTGTAGTAGTTTTATAAAGCAATTGAACTTAATCATGCCTTTTGGTGTCTCTGTTTCTGGTGCTCTGACATCTTGGGATCTCCCGACCATGGAAGGAATGCTCCTGCCGGGACTGACTAATTCCAAAGACAGGATGTGCTGGTCTGCCAAGGCAGCTCTCCTGTGCAAACCGGAGCACCACCAGAAGCCCGTGTCCCCAGCCATCTCCTGAGACAGCCAATCAGCTCTTGCCTCAGGCGCTCACACTCCACCTGTGATTCCCCTCCCCTGAGCACCCTATGGCCAGGTGTGAGGCAATTAGAGAGGCAGTGCCTACACCCCAGAGGCTGCAAAGATTATCATTTTTTTATTATCAAATAAGCAGACTGGCCAATGCTAAACCTCGCCCTGTCTCCCCTGCTCTCTTCGGCAGAACCCATCTGTTCCACCGCCATCCTCTGTTTCCTGGCAGGCTTAGGTGCTTCCCTTTGTGGGGTGGCAGCCCCCTCTTCTACATTTTAAAACCAAAAGATAAACAGGAAGCTGAGGGAGGGCAGGAAAAGTAGCACAGACCTAACCCAAAAAATGGTGCCAGGGACCTCGTGTCCACAAGACACTTGACCTAAGAACAGGAAAGCCCTTAATATGACCTGGCCATGGAGCAAATCCAACAGTATGGAGCACCCAATCTTGAGCCTGAAAAAATAGAGACTACCTGAGGATGTGAGCAATGTAGGCTCCAGGATGTGGTGTGGTGGGCACAAGCGGTTTAACTGACTGTAAACCCAAGACGGACCAACAATGGGATGTGGCTGAGCCCCTCCCCACTCCCCCCAAAAAAGAGAAACGCCAGTTTAGGAAACAGAAAGAGAACTGTGTTGTCAGAGAACTCTTTTTCCAGTGGTGGTAGTGATATCTTTGCCGGTAGTTTATGAAATCAATTTAGAGTCACCGTTGTCCTTAAAGGATTTCTTACAGGAAATAGAAGAGTGCAGACCTAGCACAGGTGGAGATATTAACTGACAAGTTCGGTTTCAGTTGTGAGTGTGCACTCGCCCGCACAGTGTGTGTGTGTGTGTGTGTGTGTGTGTGTGTGTGTGTGTTAATCTGTAAGACCTATTTTTGCATACTGGGCTGCAGTCTGAAAGGTTGAAAGCCACTGATCTCGAATGAGGAAGGTGACAATTCGGCCGTCCTCAGCACCACCTGGAACACTCTCGTGCATCCTAAGGGTGCTACTCTAACTGCAGCATTGTCTGGGAAGAGTCCTGAACCGGTGCTGTTGATGGGACACTTGACTATATTGGGGTGCTGGAGGCTGTGGGTTGTGGCTTACACAGTAAACAGCTGAAGGAGCTGGGGCAGGCTTGCTGGAGCATGTAGAAGGTTGTTACTACACCTGTGCCAGAGGCCCCAAGGGATGGGACTAGTAGAAATTCCATGAAATTAATTAATACCCACTTTGAAGCCCAATGTGCTTGGCTTTTTGGATTCTCTACCAGCTCCAACTTGCCCACCCGGGCTGCAGCTCTTCCTCTGAGTCTCCAACATATTCCTCCAGACCGGCCCAACCCAGTTGCTCCAAATTTGTGTAAGGTCCACTTCGACAGCAAACTCTCATCTCCTGAAACTCACAGTGGCTCTCGTCCTCTGAATATTCTGGGTCTTCCCAAGCTCAGCAGCCACAGTGCTGGATGGGAAGCTGGTTCTGCCGTGAAGACCTGCTTCCCCCTCTGCTCCAGCTTCTCCCTTGACACCCCCCACAGCATCTCTTTTATTTTAAGTGAGAACACTTTCTCAGGGTACTGCTGTGAACTTGATTCCATCCCTCTCCCTCTACCTTCTGGATACCCTCAATTCCACTAGCCTGGGATGCCCCAGAGCACTCCAGGGTCAGGACGGGGTAGCGGTTAAGGGCGAGGAACTTTAATCCAACAGCCCAGGACTTGAGTCTAGAGGCACCACTTAACAGCAGTGCGACTTTGAACAAGTTACTGAACCTGTCCAAATTGCAGCTTCTTTGCCTGCAAACAGGAGTACAAGTTTGAAGATTTGAGGTAAGAATTACATGAGATGGTCTCCTTAAAGCACCTGGTTCAGTAAACACGTTAACATGTTCAGTAAATGTTGGCTAAATATATAATCAGATCAGCATCTTACAGTGACAGGCTTAGAAACCAAGTCCCCTCAGCTTCACAGACACCATCTCTCGGGCCATTGGAGAGCAGGGTGGCCATGGAGGGCAAGCTGAATGCCTTGCTTCCTCATAAAAAGTTTGGCTTGGGTTTTGTAAGTTTTCCAACTTCTCTATACCGTGCCAAAGACAGCAGTGAAGAAATAAACAAGAGCTAACATTACTTGGGAGTGACCCTCTGCCTGTCCATTAAAGGCAGGGGCTCTGGGAATACGAACTTCCTGCCCTGGAAAACATGTGCAGAGATGGCCACTTTGGGAGGAAATAAAAAGATGACTAAACCCAAAAACAACTTTGTTATCAGGCAAAGTCAGCTGGGAAACTCAGAAAGGACTTGGTAAACCAAAATGATGGCAAATACAAATGGCACCCCTTGTGTATACCAGGTCATTTTCTAAACCCTGGCCATACACCACCCACAGAATTTCCTTGTGGACATTGTGGACACTATGAGGTGGGCTCTCTTACTCACTTTGTTCTCCTCGGTTTCCTAATCAGCCTTACCTTCCAGGCAGGGAAGGCTGCCAGCACCAACAGCACATCTCTGGCCCTACAGTGGGGTTTATAGAGGTTTTCTCCATCTGTCCTCTTCTCACAACCTAGGGATTTGGCCAGCCTTTTGGTCGGGTCTTGGCCAATGAAATCCATCTTGAGGCAGAAAGAAAGACTGAATGGAAGAAGAGGAATCAGTTTCACAGTCCTGCAAACACTGGCTTTGAATGAGTGTCCACACTCTGCTGTAGGAAGCAGCGGAGAAGGTGGAGCCCTGGAGAGCAAAGTCTCCACCAGTACAAGGCAGTGGGTCCTCAGCCTCAGTTTCCCTTCTGTAGAATGGGGAAAACTGCAGTAGCAGCAAGAGTTGTAGGGGGAATTAGAGAAGAAAGCACTGGTCAAGTTCCATAGCACAAGCTGGGCATACAGGAAGGGTTTTAGAAAAGGTAGCTACTATACTAATTCTATGACCCATGACCCCCCTCCAGTGTTTCTGGTAACTGGATACATGGGGTCAAGGGCATAATTACCTGGAACTAAACACTTAGCTTCAACTCCCAATTCTCCATCATCTTAGCTATATGACTGGGACAAATTATTTAGTATTTCTCCGTATCTCTCTCAGTCTCTGCCTCTCTCTCTCCAGTTCGTTTTCTCCCCACTTACCCACCCAGTTTCCTCATCTACACACCCCCACTTACCCACCCAGTTTCCTCATCTACACACCCCCACTTACCCACCCAGTTTCCTCATCTACAAAATGGGGTTGGTTTTTGTAACCATCTTGTAGGGCTCTTGACAGGATTGCACGAGGGGATGGTGCCTGATGTGTTCTCCCAGCGGTGCTGCCCCTGTTGCTGGAGGTGTGGAGTGGAAGAACCCCAACCAGACTGAGAGGCTGTTTCAGAGTTAGACCACATTTCGCACAGCTTTTCCTGCCCACAGTGCCCAGTGCAGCATCCAGGACATGGTGAGCACTGGGTAACCATTAGCCATCAGCCCTCCTCTCGTGCCTCATCCTCTATCTTGAACCCATCTTGCCTCCTCCAGGGAGTTTCCTGCAATGTCTCCAGTCCACTGTTCTCTCTTTTATCTACACTCCAATCACAAGGAAGCTTCTGTGCACAGCACCAAGGCCACGAGCCAAAGTCAAGCAGGTCTTCTCAGAATGAGGCTTCCCTCTCCACTACGAGACCCCACCACTCCCATCTTCCCTTAGTTCCTGTGACAGTTCTCCCTCCAGCCTTTGCCTCTGCTGTTCCTTCTGCCTGGTATGCTTTTCCCCAGAATTTGCAGCAAGCTGACTCTCTCCTGCTTGTCATTCAAGTCTCTGCCAAATGCCATCATCTCTGCTAATGACACACAGGTCTCCTCTGTTGCTCGCCTGCCTTTAGTTCATTTCCTTTCTAGCCTTCCTACTTTTCTGAAAGTATTTTGTTTGCTTCCCCGTTCATTAGGAAGAATGAAAGGACATGACAGCATGAGCCTTCTTTGACTTGCTTATGGGATACCTGTTTATCAGAAGGCACCTAGCAAATATTTGTTGAAGAGGTGACCGAGCCAGGATTTGAACCCAGGCCTGCTCCTAAAGTGCAGACCTAGCCTCTGGGATCACAAGCTGTAGAGGCAGCTAAGAGTATGGACTTGCAGCAAGTTTGTGAGAAAAAGCAGCTGGAAGCTTGTGACTGGACAGCTCTGGGGCAGGCTCTCCCTGTGAGGTGGGAGGCAAGGGCAAAGCAGGGAAGAAGGCCTCCCAGGGATTTGACACCAATGACTCAAGCCAGCAGCTCACACTGCAAGAGGCCCAGGCCGGGACACGCAGGCAGGTTCAGTCTGCCAACAAAAGGGGAATCTGGTCCCAGCAGCACTGACACCAAAGCTTTACAACTGATGAGATGCTGTGACTAAGGAGAGGCTGGATGGCATACTACCAAACAGCAAGGCCACCTGTGGCCGCTCACGCAGGGCAAAGCATGGGGAACTCCTGCCATCTAGTGGACAAGCTGTGCTCTTCGTGGTTCCTCGTGGTTATCCACAGCAGGGCTGGGATTTGAGGTACATGCAGATTGCCTGGAGGGTTAGTTAAAAATACAGCTTCTGATTCAGCAGGACAGGGGTGGAGCCTGGGATTCTGCATTTCCAACAGATTCTCAGGTAATGGGGCAGCAATACTCTCTGATGTGTGAACATCCCCAGCTGAAACTCTGAAACCTGGGAAGCCCTGCTATAGGAAACAGGGTGGAAGGTGCAGGGATGTGAAGGGACGCGGTAGGGATCAGGTGAGCCTATCATGCAAGATGCACAGACAGAAGGAGGTGGTTCCTAGGATGCAGATTGGGGGAAGGGATGTTAGAAGAATCTACATGAAGGCAGTTAAGGCAAACACCATGAAGTTCAGAGAATAGGTCCAGCCCACAAGACAGATACTGCACAGGAAGAGTGACAATGACAATGAAAGCTCAAAAATACCCAGACAGTGCCTGCCCCAGCTCTGCCTGTGCTGAGGACCACGCAGCAAGTCTCTGAAAAGTAATCAACACCCTGTCACAGGCCTTATCCACTCAGCTTTGGCTGCTGTTGTCATTGGGATCATTTATTTAAATTTGTCTTTCCTATTGCTGCTATTTTTTCAAAAATTAGAAAAATGAACCGAGAAACCCAAAGGCATACAAAGAAATGAGGCCATCCTCCGCCCTGCCCTCTTCCTTCCCTGCAATCCCAATGTAGACCACCTGGATTATATCCTTCCACACCTTTCTTGCTACCCTTATAAAATGTGCAAACATAATTTCACATACAAGAGGTGTGTGCTGCAGTTGCTTATTTTTTTCAAAATGAGATCATACTAAATCTATTCCTTTTTTTTTTTTTTTTTTTTTGGTGGTAGTACTAGAGTTTAAACTCAGGACCTCATGTTTGCTAGGCAGGTGCTCTACCACTTGAGCCACTTCACCAGCCCTGTTTTGTGTTAGGTATTTTCAAGATAGGGTCTCACAAACTATATCCCTGGGCTGGCTTCAAACGTCAATCCTCCCGATCTCAGCCTCCAGAGCAGCTAGGATTACAGGCATGAGCCACCGGTGCCCAGCTTCTAAATATATTCTTATGCAACCTAATCCTCTCACCACATCGTACACCACAGACATTCTGCCAGGTCAGAGGTTGGCAAACGTTTTCAGCAACAGCCATATTGTGAACAATGCTGGCCTCACTGCAACTACTCAATGAATTCTGCCACTGCATCTCAAAAGCAGCTATAGACAATATGTCTATGAATGGGTGTGACTGCGTTCCAATAAAACTTTATTCATAAAGACAGGCAGTGGGATAGATATGACCTACAGGCTACATAGTTTGCTAGCTCCTGCCCGAGGACAATAACTGTAGCTCTAACCCACTGGCATTTTGTTTTTATTATTTAGAATTTTTACCAATGTTTATAAGTTTGAAAAGCAATATAAAGTATAAAATATATGCAGAAGAGTGCACAAGTTGTAGTTATGCAGCTTGATGAATTTTCACAAAGCAGGTACACCTGTGCATCCAGTTCCCATCTAAAAAAGCAGAACTCTCTCCATTGAAGCCCACATGCTCATTTTAATTCACTGTTTCAACAACTGCATGATATCCCAGTAAATGGATATATCCTAATTAAGCTTATTCCAATTTTTACCACTGCAAAAAAAAAAAACCAATAAACATGTTTGTTCTGTATTTTATTTCTTTGCATGCTGGTGTTTTATTCCAATAGGATAGATTCCCAAAGGGGGAAATGGAAAGTCAAAATGTGCATATATATATACATATTTTAATAGATATCACTGGGCCATTCCCCAAAGATGGTGACAAGTCACAGCCTTGCAAGTGACTTGTCACCATCCTGGCAAGTCCTACCTCCTTCAATGCAGTTCTGCAGGCATTTAGGAACAATGGCTGAGTGCCCCACTCATCCACAGGTTGGAGGCCACCCCAACAGTGGCTTGACCTTCTTTACTCTTATGACAATGATCAGGGACTAAGAGGGGGACATTGAGTGACATCAGTTTCTCTGCATCTCCTCAAGTCCAGCATCCCAGGTTTCAATGTCCAAAACACCAGACTACAACTTCCTGAGCCAACAGGCTTCAAAGTAAGGATGGACAGAGAACCTTTGCCCTGGCCTCATGGGGTATACAAACATCTTAGGTTGAGAAAGACAGAAGTGCTGCACAGACAGATGCTTTAACTCAGCTCCTTCATTACGACACTGAAGAAAAGCAAAATACAGTGACATCTTGCTGAGTTTGTCTTAAAGGAATTTACTCTCCAAAGAATGCAAATGAAGAGTTTCCAACAAACACACTTTACTGCATTGTGATCTCTTTAAAGACTTAACCACTATTAAGTATGATGTAGTCTGAGGAATCTTAAGTACCATGGGCACTTCAGTTCCCCTGTGGGGTGTGTCTGTGTGTGGCGGCAGGCATGCTTACACACAAGGGCATTATTCCAAGGACAGTGATCACAGTTTGTATCAGGTCCAAAATGGCAGATGTGACATTTAAAAAGAACAAAAAGGGATTAACTTGACAGGGGTTAGGTGACAGAGTTATATGCACTTGTCAAAACTCAAGTTATTGTGTACTTCAGACATGCACATTCAATTGTATGCATATTTTATCTCAAAAATGTTTTGGAAAACCTTGCAAATAAATTTTTCACTTCTAGCTGATGGTGCACAAGCTGAAGTGTTAGGGGGAATTGAATTGAGATGTACGATTTACTTTGAAATGTGTCAAATATCAGACAGCTTGATGGATGAACAGCAAGAGGGATGGATATATGTGTGAGTAGACAAGTTCAGTAAACAGGAATGGTAGAATGTGGGTGGCAGATGAGTGGATGTTCACCATAAAGATCTTTTGACTTTTCTGTATACTGAAGGAAATTTTAAATCAGGATAGCTTGAGCACCCCTAATCTGAAAACCCAAACTCTAAAATGCTCCAAAACCCCACACTTTTACAGCACTGACATGATGTCACATCACGAAAATTGCACACATGAAACCTTGTTGAAAATACCATATAAATAGCCTTAAGGGTATGCGTAGAGGGCATATATGGGACAAAAATGAATTTCACGCTAGATTTGAATTTTAACCCGGTGGGAATATGGAGATTCTCCATGCCTAATGAAAGGAACAAAGGTCCCAGGGAATTGGCAAACCCTCTGGTTGTGACATCTATTCAGTCAAAGAGCCTGGACTTGTCCCCTGTTGTAACCAAAGGCTCTAGAATACGCTTGATAAATAGTAGAAACTCAATACATATTGTTGAATAAATTAATTAATGACTCAGAGATTAAGTGAGTAAATTCTAGAGGAGCTTATATCCCAGAACAAGGGTAACCAAATTAATTCCCCACATCCTTTTAACTCTGTGCCTCAGTTTCCTCACATGTGAAATGGGGGTTATCATAATAGTAACTATGACGGAGGATTTCAGTGGGGGTTAATGAGTTATCTCCATAAAGCACCTAGAATATACCAAGTGCTAAACATAACAGGCATTATGTTTCTCACTTACCTGGACACAAAGTTTATCCCGTCAAGATACCTCCTACACATCTTACAGTCTCATCTCAGCCAAGGTTCCTTCTGGAAGCTCCGACTCCCCCTCCGTGAGCTCCCATGGGGCTGTCACACTACTTACCACACTGCGATATAACTATCTATGTCTCTCTCTGGATAGGCTGTGAGCTCCCTGGGGGTAGAGACTAGATTTCATTCATCACTGGACCCAACCTGGTTCCCAGGCCCTTCCTGAATCAATGAGTAAGTGAATGAATGAATATCTGGTGAGCCTATCTCACCTTCCTACCTATAACACACTATCCTCCTCACATGGTAAGCACCAAATCATTCCCAACTACCCCCATCTCCCACCACACCTGTCAGGTGTACCATGTACCAAGGTCCACCTTCTGGTTTTCTGTTCCTGTCCCACCATATTGGCTTTAAAGGGAAATATCCAAGTGGAACCTCAGGCAGAGGATCTGTGTAGTTTTCTTTCCATCTTGCTAAGATCCTTATTATGGCAAATACCTGCTTTACCTCACACCAATGTTTTAAATATTAAGAGGTTCTTCTATGAGACTTCAATATCTATTTCCTTTTTCCCAAGAGTACTTTCAAAATCACTTTTGGAACCTGATGCACAGGCAGATGTGATTCCTGACTTCCTCCAGTAGCCTGTTAAGGGTTTCTGCAGGGTGTGGTGGCATACTCCTATAATCCCAGCTACTCAAGAGGTGAAGGAAGAAGAATATCGATTTCAAGGCAGCCCCAGGCAAAGTTGGTGAGACTCTATCTCAAAAAAAAAAGAAGAAGAAGAAGAAGAAGGAAGAGGAGGAGAATAATGGTGGGAGTTGGATTATCTACTGGCCTTCAAAGGCACTGATTTGGGGACCATCTGGGCAGAATCATCAAGGCATTCTCATTCACTGATTCCAAAACACATAGTGACACCTACCTTACTAGGCACTAGGAACACAGTCATGAACCAAAGCACACACAGTCCTGCCCTTGTGGAGCTAATGCCTTATGCAAAGGCAGACACTAATCAAACTCAGCACAAAACTGCAACTGTCCCACGATCAAGTTCAGGCTACATGAGCATCTACAACAGGGGACAGCCAGGGTTAAGAACGAGCTGAGATCTAGAGGAAGAGTGAAATAATGTAGGTGGAGAATAGTCTAAGAGGGATAGAATAGGATACTCGGATGGTCGTCGCCATGTGGAGAAGAGGCTTGGAGAGGCCTGAGGGTAGAAAATGAGACCACCGTGTCAGGTTTAGTCTGTTCCAAAGACAACAGAAAACCATAGATGGGTGTTTAAAAGAAGACAGATTTCCATTCTGATTGTGATCCAAAGAACCCCCAAGAGCAGATATACAGCCTGGGTTTCAGTAGTGAGGGAGGATAGAAAACCCTCTACCTTGGGAGATGTGGACCTTCCAAAGAGTGTGTGACATTCAGGTGTAAGGTTCATGGTCCAGGCTGGTGATGAGTGGAATGTCCTAACACTAGTCCTAAGGACTAAATAAAGTAGAACAAGTCACCAAAAGGTGCTTGAGGTCAAGGCCAGTTCTGACATGGAACTGCTGAGAGGGGCCCCGAGCCATCTTCAATTCTCTCTCCTCTGTCTGACCTGTATTGCCAAGGTCAAGGTCAAGATGAAGGAGCCTGGAGTCCAGGTGTCCTGGATGCCCATGGACTCCGCCCAGTTCCCCTCCATACCAGCCAGTGCATGCCTGGCTGCTGTGAGCATTGGTGTTAATGGCTCACAGTTGGCCCTGTGTCCAGATAACTGCCCTCAGACACTGGGAGTTTCCTCTACCTTCCCGCCCCCAATCCCAGCAGCCTAGGACGGTTTGAGTCACTTCAGCTGCGGTAATGAAATACCATATGTAGGGCGTTTAAATGACATGCATTTATTCTTCACAGTTCTGGAAACTGGGCGATCCAGAACCGAAAGTGGAGCAGCAACTCAGCTCCTAGTGAGTTCCCACTGCCTGGCCTACAGATAGCCACATTCACATTCTTGCAGTGTCCTACATAGTTCTCTCTCTCTCTCTCTCTCTCTGGTCACTAATCCTATGATGAGGGCCCCACCCTTATGACCTCATCTTACCATAATCACCTCCCTGATCTCCAAATGCCACCACACTGGGAATTCAACATACAGATTTTAGGAAGACACACTGCCTAACCTGCAGTGTGAAAGGACGGCCCCCTTGCCTCACAGTGGGACTTTCCCAGTGCACAGCCTAGTCCAGAATCCCTCTGTGGGACTAGCTCAAGGAGTCATGATGGAGACCATACTCTCCTGGAGCCTTTCCCCTGCCGTATACTATGCCTTCACTCCTCCACTCCCATGAGCAGCCCAGCAAGTCACCTGAGCAAAAAATCCCCATCTCAGCTCATTTTAGGGAACACAGCCAAAGCATCAGGGTTCTGGTATCATCCCTCCATCAACAAGTCCATGCAGAAAATGAACTGTGCCTGGTCTGAGGAAGGGCAGTACTGGGCACAGAGACATGGTGGCCCAGGTGTGCATCCCTGCTTTCTGGGTTTTAGCTTCCCCTGACCTGTGATGGAAACTCTGTCCCAGTGGGCAGCCCAATGTCACAGTACTTAGAAAAGCACAATGACCTAGTGAAACACTAGAGCCCCAGGTGTGCAGAAATCCTCCCCACCTAAGTTTAAGTGAGCCCCAACTTTATACCTTCCATTATGGGTTGAATTGTGGTCCCCAAAAAGATATGTTCAAGTCCTCATTCTGGTACTTGTGATGTAACCTCATTTGGACCTATGATCTTCATGGATGTGATCAAATGAAGAGGAGGTCATGCTGGAGCAGGGTGGGCCCTACTGCAGTGACTGGCGTCCTGATAAAGAGAAGTCTGAATACAGAGACACCTATCAAGGAGCCTGGGTGATGACACAGGAAGAGGCTGAACTGGTACATCTATAAACCAAGGGACCCCAAAGACTGTCAGCAGCCAGCAGAAGTGAGGAGAGGGGTACAGAGCAGAATTCCTCCTCCAGAAGGAATCAACCCTTGTTGGCACCTGGATGTCACACCTCTAGCCTCCAGAACAGAGAGAACAAACTTCTTATTGAAGCCACCTGGTTACTTAGCACCGGGAAATGAAAATACCTCTTGTTCACAGGCATATCCTGGGGTTGCCTGAGGTTGCCAATGATTCCCAGAAGCCAGGGGCTATTGATGATTAAAGGGAAGACAGACCTTGAACGAGAAAGGATTGGTACCCTCGCATCATAACAAAGACTCCCCCAGGAATGCCCGTAGAGCTGCTCTCCCTAAACCACAAAGGAAATAAACAAGGGGGAGGAAGAACAAAACTAAGCTTAAAAGTAATTAGTGCCACTGCAGTGGTTCACATCTTTAATCCCAGCTACTTGGGAGGCAGAGACAGAAGGATCAAGGTTTGAGGCCAGCCAGGGCAAAGTTATCAAGAGACCCTATCTGAAAAAGAAACTAAAAACAAAAGTACTGGGGAAATGGCTTGAGTCACAGAGAGCTTGGATGCCCCATGGTGTACTCGCCAAAAAAAAAGTAACTTAGTATACAGTACTTAAGAGCCAAACAGACCAAGGTAAGGAAGTATGTAACTCTCTGTCTGGTAGAATGATAAAAATACTATCTCCAACACAATGCCGGTGCTTTGCATAAATGTAACAATGCAAACCTCAAGAAACGTCAGCGATTCCATTATTATCACTAATGGTCGAGCTCTTGCAAGAACATCTCTGAGCCCAAGCAGCTTCATTCATAAAGAGAGGATAATGACTCTCTGGCAATGTCATGGTGGGTTAAAAGAGACAGCATGCAAGGTTTGGAGCACCATGGGTCCAATGGGTTCCACAGATGGGCTGCCCAGTGTGGAGGGTCTGCAAAGACTAAATATAGGCCTGCCATAGGATCCTGCTAAGCCACTCCTGGGCATATCTGAAGGACTGTGAGTCAGTCTACAAAAGAGACACCTGCACACCCATCTTTACAGTAGCACTATTCACAATAGCCGAGCTATAGAATCAATCTAGGTACCCATTAACTATGAATGCATGAAGAAAATTTGGTGATATGCACAATGGAGTATTACTCAGCCATAAAAAAGAATGAAATTATGTCATTTCCAGGTAAATGGATGGAACTGAAGATCACCACGTTGAGTGAAATAAGCCAGACTGGGAAGCAAGTGTCACATTTGCAGAATCTAGATCTAAAAAACTGAATAACATGAGTGAAAACAGGGACTGTTTGGGGTGGGAACCAGCAGGAGGGGGAAGTGAATGTGATCAAAGTACATTATATGCATGTATAAAAACAAAATAATGGAACCCATTAAAAACTGTTTAAAGGGGAAGAAAGCGGTAATAAAGAGGAATAGAGGGGTGAATTTGATCACAATATTCATGTGTGGAAATATCACCTCTGTGCAATTAATACATGCTAATTTTAAAAAGAAAAAAGGGGGCATCTGAAATAACTTTTGAGCCAGTGTAGTTTCTAGAGAGAGACATTAGAGGGCAGCAGAGACTCATTTTTGCTCCTAAGCCACCAAGGCTGTAGTTTTAAGACAGTGAATGAAAAAAAAGTACTTCCTGAACCTAGAGCTGTAGGATTCTTGCCCCCCACCCCCACCCAAACACTCCACTGGGAGGCGGGCAAGTAATGTGATGAAATATACATTCTATAAAAGCTCACTGGGCTTCACAAATTGCCATTTTTTAAAGAAGGAATTCTATTTTACAGGGATATTTTCCAGCTTTTATATAGTTTAGGTAAAGCCCCTCCCAAACCAGGTTTGGCACATCAGCACTACTGACTAACCATTTTTGCAAAACCAGTCCCTTCCATGATCAGTTCCCAAAACCTCGCTTATAAGACTTAAAGTCTGCAGATTTGAGTCACAGCCTTCAAGTGTGAATCCATTCCGTCCGGCTCAAGGCTAGTTTTACTGTGGCTCGTGGCTGAGTATCCACACAGTCAGATCCCAACTTTGCTCATACCAAGCACGTCCTGAATACGCACTAGGTGAAAGACATGCAGCACCCTCCTTCCCGCTCCTCGCTCTCTCACTGCACCGTCATGTGTATGTTCACAAAATACACAGATGAGCAGAACAGCAGCCAGCAGAGTCACCATCAGGTTAAAGAAAAATGACTCCACTATGTAGAAAGCCCTGGTACCGCCTGGATTCCACGCCCTTCCACGCTCCTCTCCAAGACATAAGCTTCTCCCAAATTTAGTGCTGTTGGCCAAGACTCCGTTTTTCCCACTGGGAAAGACCAGGGGAGAACCAAGTTTCCCTTCTCTGCTATCTGCAGAAGGAAAACAGAACTGGACACTGCAAAGATTCCCAGAGAAGGAATGGGAAAGGGGGGTGGAAGGGAGGGAGGGGAGAAGCTTATGAAAATGAGAAGTCCTATGAATGTCCCCAGCACAAGACAAGAAATGAGCAATGTTTGAGGGGACTGGATGTGTTAATTACCTTGACTGGATCTTTATGTATTATACATGTGTCAAAATATACAGTGCCCATGACTGTTATGTGCAATCATTAAATGTCAATTTCCATTCAAGTGGTCCAGGGGAGGGGGCTTGGGTGATCTCTCTCTGTGCTCAAGCCAGCCTAAGGTACAGAGAACTTTGAGGTCCGACAGTCATAAGGATGCCCACTGCAGGGAAGGCAGGAATGGCGAGCACTGCGGCATCAGGCCTCCTCTGGCTCCAGCACCTTCCATCCCTCTTCCACCTCCCGCTCCCCAGACACCTGGATCAGGCAAGGTCAGCAGGTGCTCCGGGAACACGTACCAACAACAATGAGGATGTCCCTGTCGATATGGGCCTGGATGTAAATGCGGCCTCGACGCTCCGTGTGGTCAGTGCCACAGAGGCTGGGGACGTTCATCACGCAGCGCTTGTGGACGTTCATCATGCAGGCTGTGAGGCAGAGAGAGGACACGGCTCAGTTTGGCCTCTGCCCTGCCTGGGCCAGCTGCAACCCTGCATTGCCCCCACCCCCCTTGCAAGCAGGTGAGACCCATGGGCCTGGTGGTCATCATGAACTTGTCTGTCCTCAAAAAGCCAAGGCCATCAGCCTGAGACAGGCACACTCCACACGTCCAGTGGCTCCAAAGCAACCACTCTGACTGCCCATGGGCGCTGTCACACAAACCAGACAAGATGTGGAACTGGCCAAGCAGAGGACAAAGCCACCCCTGTCCGGGTGAGCTGAGCAGGAGTGGCCTGAGGTTGTCAAAGTGCCCCATGTTTTAGATCAACTGGAGTTCGGATTCATGGGCAGCATCTCTAGATTTTAACATATCGACAGATAATAGGTGCTGTTCCCTGGAGAGTGAAAGAAGTAGGGATTGTGGTTTGGGGGAGAGCTCTGCAGAGGAGGGGCTGACCAGCCACCTGGTGTAACTGAAGCTGACCAGGGGAGCCTATTCAGAGTCATCCCACGCTGAGACCAGAGGGCTACACCTTTGCGTCAGTGGGAGGTCAGCACCCTGTGAGGGGTGCTACGTGAACCCAGCTGGAGGACAGATGGGCCCAAAGAGGAGGTCTATGCAGACCACAGTGTCCACAATAGAAAAACTGTAGACTGGGGCAGGAGGAATGAAATGCCTGTAAACTCCATCTGGCCCTTCGCTGTCTTGTGCATTGTAGGAACTTAAACGTCCCCTCGCACACCTTCAGGACGGATATGTCTGCTTCATGCCTGCTTTCCCCTAAGTTTTGCAACAATGACTGTTCTCTAGGGGATGTTCTCCAGGGGATGCTCGGTCCAGTTTGAGAAGCCCAGGGAGAGAAATGTCGCCCCTGGCTGACATTTCAGGAGACCTGAAGAAACTGGGGAAAGGATGTTGGGGGAGCCCCTTCTCAGCTGTCCCAAGCTCCAGGGGGCAGCAGACAGGTCACCAAAGTGGAAAACGAGAGGACAGCAGGAGAGGACGCAAGATCCCCAGCACCAAAGCACCAGCCCCAGCCCTGACCCACCTCCCCTTTCTTTGAGGAAAGAGCATCATCCCCATGTTCAGGGAGCCAGGCGTGGTAAGTGGAATGAGTGTCCTGCAGGCTGCAGGCACCAGCCTTGCTGTGTGTATGTCCAGCTGGAGGCCATGACCAGCTCGGGTACCCCTGTGCTCTCTTTCTCTCCATGTCATCTCTGTCTCTCTGCGCCTACATCGCGGTGTGACTCTCCCCTGACTCTGCTGCTCTGTTTCTGTGCGCTCCTCACTGCCTTGGCTGTATCTGGGGACAGGCCTGGTCCACTCTGCACTTGACTATGATCTCTGTCTCTCTTTCCACTTCCACTGCTCTCTCCACATGTGACCTCTGTCTCTGGCTTCTCTCCTTTGCTAGATCTCTGCATAAGCCTGTGTGAATGCACCTCTTACTGCCACTTCTTATAGTTTTGTCTGTCTGTCTGTCCCTCCTTTTGCCTGAGCTGCTCTCAGCTGAGCCCCACTTGCCTGGCTGCACATGTCCATCTGTCCCCTGCATCTGTCTCTGTCCATGTGTGAGTGTGTCTGTCTGTCTCTTCTGCTCTCTCCCATACCATCCACACTCATATCCCTCTCTCACTCTGTCCCTCTGAGTTTCTCCCTCTGTGACAGGGTCACAAGCCTCATGACTGCTCAGCTTGCTGCAGTCCAACAGGCCTGTGGGAGCCACCAGTATGCAGAGCCTCTCTGCCCCTTTGCAGCCCCAGAGGTTACTCAGGCCTTTGCCTCTGGGGCTTTTGTTCTCAAAGCCCCAGAGGTTACTCAGGCCTTTGCTTAATACAGAGCAGTCCTGCCTGCCTGCCTTTCCCCCATGCCAGCCCTGCCAGAGACTGTACTCTCTTTCCTCTCCTAACACAAACTGGGCACTGCTGGAAGGCCGGTCCTCTCTCCCCAAAGAATGTGTCAGCCCTCATTTCAGTGTTGAAAACAGCCATGGTACATGACTGCAGGAATTGCCCCATTTGTTCACAATGCCCTGAGCCCATGCCTCTGGATGTCCCTCCCACACTGACGATGTAACTTGTCACATGACTTGCCCTGAGCACCAGAACTGGAGCAAACACCCAGAGCAAAGACTCCAAGTGTGCTTGGCAATGGACTTGCCCTCCAAACACACTCAGGCCCCTGGGACTTCCAGGCACACAGGCCTAGCTAGACTTCTGAAGATGAAGACACATGACCTAGTGGTCCTCGTCAGTCAGAGGACACCAGCCAGCACCCTAGCTGACCCACTAACCCCTGCACAAATGCATGAGAAAGCCCAGCTGACATCAGGAGAGCCCTGTCCAGACCCAAAGCATGCCTTCCAGTGCCATGAGCTAAGTAAGCAGTTGTTATACTTCCAACCACTGCATGGTGGGATGGAAGGACCATTGCAGGGTAATGGGTAAGTGGGAGGTCAACCCTTCCCAGGGACTGGGAGAACATGCTGCAGACGTGGACCCCACACCATGAGGACAGAGTCCTCGCTGAGGGCGGAGGTTGCCTGCGAGAGCAGTACTCACTGTCACATTTCATCCCCTGGTGGATAAGTCCATAAAGCAGCGAGCCACAGTGGTCACAAAATGTGGGGCTGGAGTAGGTGTGGATCTTGAACTTGTGCTTGCTCCGGGGGTCCTAAGGTCAAGAGAGGCAAACAAGAGAGCCATTGTCAAGGTGGGAAGCCAATGATTCACACTGCTGAGTATCACTGGGGAACTGACCAAGAACTGAACTTGGCCAGTGATCATTATCCCTGCAGGACCATCGCTGGACTCGGTGCCCAGACCCAGGGCTGGACAAGTTGTGTTGAACAAATAAGTGACTAGGTCATCAAGTCATTCCCTCAATTCCAGCTCCAGCACACACTCACTCTGCCTACAGCTTTTCCACCTGGGCCACCTGAGTACTCCACCTACTGGCTCCTACCCAGAGCGAGGACCCTAGAGGTGGCAAACAGTGACAGGCCTCTTTGTTCCTATTCACTCAGCCCCCTTTCTCTTTATCCTCCACGTTTCTGGAGTGATCTAAAGTCCAAGCCTAGCCACGACACATTCCCACTGAGAGGCCTTTGCAGTTCCTCATCACTTTCAGAACAAAGTTCAAAGTTCAAAGAATGGTCTGTCAGTTATATCGGAGATTGCTAGGTTTCTACCAATACCCATCCTTCCCTTTAATCCTGGACCCTTGAGCTCTAGCAGAGTGCATGGTCATCCAAGTGGAAACCACATTTCCCAGCCTCCCTTGCAATTTGGTCATATGACTGGGTTCTAGCCAATGGGATATATGTGTTCCCAGGTCACTCCCTTAAAAGGGCTGTGTATGCACCTCCCCTACTCTTCCCCTTCCCCATTGCTTGGAACAGGATGAGAAATGAAAGTGACCACCTTGAACCCAAACCTGGAGCCATGTGCAGAAAGGACAAAGCCACCCTATCAGCATTGCTCCTTTGAGCTGACATCCAAGAGAAAACTTGACTTCTGTTTTGTTCGATTCACTTGACATTCCATTGAGGGGTGGTATTCATTTCTTACACAGTTCTATAACTACTAAATGTGCTCTTCTTAACCTGGCAGTGTGGTATAGAGAAAAAAGGGACAGATGGGAGTATAAGCCACCTAAATTCTTCTTGGTTGAATGGCTTTGGCAAGTTATTTAATCTTTTTCTGCTTCAGTTTCCTTGTCTATAAAGCAGAGATAATGACAGTGCTAAGACTGTCCTATGGTGCAGCCCTGTCGGGAAGAATAAATGGATTAGCCTATGTAGACATCGTAGAACCACCTGGTACACAGTGAGCAGTAAATGTAAGCTTTCACGTTGCTATTACTACTTCCCCAGTGTGACCTCCCTCTCCAGTATGTTCCCAGAACACAGAACTGGTTCATCCCCTAACCGTGTCATACCCTTCACAGCCCTCTAGCTCCACACGTCCTTTCCTCTTTGATAGGCAGGTGCTCTACCACTTGAGCCATGCCCCTCAGTGTCATTTCTTTTTGAGAACTGCTCTTCTCTCACTTCTCAAACTACAGAATTCCTTCTTCTCTTTCCCAACCCAGCACCAAGGCTGCTTTCTCTGGAAAGCAGTACACCACTGAAGTTAATACCGTGGGCACTACGTTCTAACCTCTCTGATCTGACATCCGAGCTTCTGCTACATGCTATCCCTCGTTCCCCATCCATCCATTCATTCACAAGTATCTACTGATGCAGGGCCAGGTGCCTTCTTGAAATGCATGTGCTGGTACCAGGGGTAGAAAATGAACAAGTAAGCAAATAAATTGACTTAATAAGTAGACACTGCTTTTATCGTGATGAGTGGTCCTCCCCAGGAGACTACTATTTCCAAATTTTAAAAATAATCCATCTTACCTCGCAAAATTACTAAAATTTTTAGGAATTTGAAATGGACAATATCAAGATATCAAATGTTGGTGAGAAAAGAACACAACTGGGATTTTCACACAATTGGTAGAGTGGAGGGTGCAAAATAGTAGAGTCACTTTGGAAAACAGTTTGGCAGTTTCTTATAAAGCTAGACCCTTCCCATCAATGACCCAGTAACCAAGTTTCAATGAAATGCAAACATATGTCTATCCAAAACCTGTTTTTGAAAGTACAGGATCACCCTACTCTTAGTAGCTCAAAACTGGAAACACCCCAAATATCCTTCAGTGGATGAACGGACAGAGTGTGATCTACCCAACAGAATAGTGCTCGTCAATGAGAAGGAAAGAGCTACTGACACATGGAACAACACTAATGGCTCTATTGTGTACCATTCCATTTAGATGTTGTTCTAGAAAAGGCAAGACTAAGGGGACAGAAAACAGATTAGTGGTTAAAAGAACAGGAGTGGAAAGGGAATTAAGGACAAAGGAGCAGTGTTTGGTAACTTTCATTAGTTACTAGAATGGCCTATGTATCAATAGTGTGAATTTTATGCTATGTGTTTAAAAAATGAATTTTGTTGTATGAAAAGTGGATCTCAGAAGCCTCACTAAAATACCCAGTTCTCTCATGGCATTCCAACTGACCATGCAGTGCTCAGGACCAGCAGAAGGATTCCAGCAACTACCTGCTGACCTCAAGGGCTGGGGTGCTACTCTAGTGACAACAGCAAGGTTTGGAAATCACCTAACAAAAACTAAAGGCTCCCGATTAGCTCCTTAACCAACCTTGTCTCCATCCCAGGGCAAAGAAGTTCCTAGAAAGAGTCCCCTGCTCTGTGCCATAGAACATTTCCCATGCTGCCCCTTGGGCATCCTCTTTAAACTCAGGAAATGAATGCTTCAAAAAGCACCCCCTGGACATGATTGATATTGGCCTGTAGTGGGGAGCTCTGGGTGTCTTTCGCTCCCCTACTCAATCTCTAAGGAGGCAGAGAGCTCGGCTGGTTGGCTAGATTCCAATATACTGTTTAGCCCAGTACCAGTGGGTGGGGCTTGCACAGGGTTTACAAGGCAGGTCTGCCATCTTTCTGCTGTTCGATATCCTTCACCTCTCCCAGGAGGCTGCTGAGTCCAGGTCCCATGGTTTGGCCCTGAAAAGGTTAGCATGAGAGGCCTAGGCCAGTTTCATCCAAGTTCTGGGTCAAGTTTCTCTCTCCTCTTGACTTCTGAGGTCCTCCTGGGTTTTTTTGTTTGTTTGTTGCTTGTTTTGGGTTTTTTTTTTTTTTTTGGTATGTTGAGATTGTAAAAGCCAAGGTGGGTTTCAGTTTGGGTTTGACTTCCCTTTGACCTACCTTGTATACAAAACAGGAGTCCTCAAGGGCTTCACAAGCACTACTTGAAGACTTAGGGCAAAATTTCAACCACTGTGCCTCTGTTGGCTCTGCACTTCTCTCCATGTAAATATCTACATGGGAGCTCTCGGGGAGAAGGATTCAAGCATTTCTCACCAGCCTGATCAAGAACCTTTTCTATCTCAACACCTCTTTAACAGTCGGAGGTATCAAGTGACACAAAGAATGGGAAAGGAAAAGAGAACATGTTTAGTGGAAGATGTGAGCATCAAAGGCACACTCTCCCATCCACACGACACACCATGTAGAAGGTGTTGTTCGTTACCATTTTAACAATGATAAACCAGACCCAGGCTGGAAAGTAACTCTCGGTCACCCAGCCATCCCCCTGCAGAGATGGGGTCCCACTGATGATTCTTCTTTCTCTCCTCACTCCCAACTCCACTTTATCAACACCTCATCTTTTAGATGAAGCTAAAAACAGCACTTCATCCACTCATTCCTTCTCCAGGGCTCTTCCTGTGAGGTGGAGATACAGCTGTGAACAAAGGGGACATGATGTCTCCTGCCATGGGACTTACATTCCAATCAGAGAGAGAAACAAAAGAGAAGTAAAAGAACGCCTTGCCCTCCCAAATCTTCCCCAGCCAGGCACTGAAACCATTGAGTTGAACTGCCGAGTTAATGCGCCTTTCACACAGTTAACTGCAAGCACCACGAAGGACCATCACCTTCCTCTCCCTGGGGCATGTATTGTACTCCATCTATAGAAGGTGGTCAGTAAATATTTAATGATGAAGAGTTAACATTTATTGAGCAGGATTCATGCCAGGAACTGTTTTAAGGGATCTCTTAGGCTTCAATTCATCTGACCCTCACAACATCACTAGAAATATGCACTACTCACTACTCACATTTTTCAGATGAGGAAGCCCAGGGCTAAGAGCTGACTGGCATTTCACACAACAGCTGACACACAGCAAGAGGGCTGCAGTCACTACTGTTAGCTACCACTGTCCCCGAGTCATGCATGTGTTGCTTTGGGAACCTGACTTTTAAGGGCTATGCGAGATGAGCTAGCCAGACAGGCAGACAGGACACAGGAAAGGCCAATGAGGCAAACTGCAGAAAAAGTTTGCTACTTTTTTTTTGTTTTTTTTTTGGGTGGGGGGGTAACGGGGTTTGAACCCAGGTCTTGCACTTGGTGGACAAAAAGTTTACTTCTTTATGGTTTCTTCAGAGACTGTTGGAGGCTCCTGTACCTCCTTCTCTTGGCTTGGCTTCCATCAGGTCTCACACTTGTAAGTACCAACTTTATTTATCCACCTTCCAGTCCCTCAGTCTGTTTAGACAGTTCTGACCCCTCCCTCCTGCCACCTGGGACAGCTTGAAATAAAGCCACACTCCCAGGCCTGGGGACCTCATGACTCCATGTTCGTATGGAGAATTCTTCAGGGTGTCTATCCAAGCCTGTGAGACCCAATGCCACCTCTGATATTGGAGGGTCCCCACAGCACTTTGAGATGTGCACACCCCCAGATGTAGGTGGTGGGAGAAGAAGTGGATACCTGGCTAATTATCAGGTTAGCTGAGTGGCTGGGATGCAAGTAGAGGCCAGGACACAGGCCACTCCAGCCTGAGTTTTAGAGTGGGCTTCAAGAAGCAGAAAGAAGCAAAGACAAAGGGGTCCACGACCCCAGGATGGGAGTTCCTAGTTCTTCAGAGGCCTGGCACCCTGCCTTCCTGCTCCATCTGCCTCCCTGTGACCTCTAAAAGTTCTTCTTTGTGCTCCAGCCAATTCCTTACCTGCAACCAGGATTGAGAATCAAGATTTACATTGGCTTTGAACAGGTCCACCACTGGCCAATCAGAACAGACTAGCTGCACCAATCAGAAGGGCCTGGCATGCTGGAGTTAACATTTTAGCCGCTGGTCCTGGAGAGGCCAACGGGAAGGAGCTGCAGGCAGGTGTGGATGTGTGGAAGGGAGAAGGATGTCACTCAGAGGGCCCAGGGGCTACTGACTAATTGGTATAAGGGCACTGCAATATCTTCACAACTGGTACAGGAGTGCTGGTGTATCCAGGTTAAACGTCAGCTCTACCTTGAACCAAAACTAGGCTCCCTTTCCAATCTCTGAGGCTGCAGCTCAATGGTGAGCATCAATCCCCAGTCCTGGGAATCCGGACAGCCTTTCAGTCATCACCCTCCTTAGGGTCTAGCTTTGATCCCATTCAAAGACAGAATGCCCCTCTGTCCAACTCCCTCCACAATCTTGTTTTACAGTCATGTCTCCCGATTGCAGGCCTCATTGGCTGGACCCCTGCAGACCACCTGGAGCCTGTCCCATCTTTGGTCTGCGTCCTCATGCCCAGAGGTCAAAATCTAGAGCCCACGGGCCATATAAAGCCTGCAAACAAGCCATGGTGGATCCAGGATTCCTTAAAAGTTAACTGTCTTGAAAGTCATGAAATGTCAGATAGAAATGCTCCCTTTGAAAAATCACAAGTTACTAAGACAGCGGACACATTCATACAGACTGAGCAGTGGCTGCTCCTTTGGATAAGAAGCTTTCTCCACAGTCCCCCACCACTCCCTACTGCCTTCTACCATGCCTGTTTCACTCTCTTCCCTCTCCCTGGACCCTGTAGGGTTTTTGACCTCTGCCAGACTCCCCAAACTCTTCCCTACAGTCCTTTGGGTAGGATCATCCTACATGGGAACAGAGCCCCTAAACTCCCAAATGAGTTCATTTGGGTCAGTGTCAAATGCTTTCACACACAGCTTCAAAACTTTGCATCCCCCTTGAGGTCTAGAATCCCATCATCTCTCCCACCCACAGGAATCAGGTTTCCACAGGGTCCTGGCGTGACTCCCTCCCCACTGTTTCTAGTCACTGAGGCTCTATCTCCATCTGCTTAGCACCAACAGCACTAACCTTGGATTTCCAAGTTCACTTTCACTTCTGATCCTGACTCAAGTTATGTGCTGAATAACAGGGGAAAAAAATGTGACTTTTACAGTGATGAGAATTGAGCACACACTACGGGCCATGCATTGGGTCATTCAATTCTCGTAATTGTCCTCTGGTAGAGGCATTCTGGCATCCTGGTAATCCAGGAAGGCAATGGCACCTAAGAGAGGTAACCTGTCCCAGGTCACAAAGCAAGTCAGTTGGGAGAGTCAGGCTTGGAATCCAAGTTTGTCACACTCCAGGGATGTAGCCAGCTGAGTAGGAGACCCTGACCACTTTAGTGCCACCTGGCTGTACTGCTGCTCTTCAGCCTTCCCTGAAGATCTGTCACCTGACTCTAGACTTGACAGCGAAGAAAGAAGGAAGCATAGATCAGAAACCAAAAATGCTTTAAACCTAAAATAGCTTTTCTCAGTCTGAATGGGTGGCTGTGTGGCTTCGTTTACAGGTGCTGCAACCTGGCTGGGCTGAGGCAGAGGAAGGAAGAAGCCAAAATGAAGCACAAAGGACAAGAATGCATACCTAACAAGGTCTGCTGGAGGAAGAAAACAGCAAGCAGCAAATCAGACAGTGTCATCCCTGGACATTCACAGGCCATGAAAGCCCTGGAGGGACAGTCCCTGGAGTAGGCAGGCAGAGCTAATCTAAACTGAAGTTCCCAGTATATAAATATCCTCCGAACAGAGGAAAATTAACACACACAGGCTCTGTGTTTGCTGTGTGATCACAAGCAAGTGCCTTGACCTCTCTGAGAGGCAATCATAACTGTACCCACTTCCTAGATTGGTCGCAATGACAAACCTCCCAATTTTATTATTCTAAAGAGGAAGAATAATCACAGCAACACTTCCCATGTGCATCATAATTTGCACATCTATGTACCACACAGGATATTATTTATTTAGCACTTTAATTCCCCTTGCCATTTTTACTTCAAGAGAAGTATTTCAAAATGAAACTCTTTAAGGATGCAGAAGGGTTTTCTTCTATTTATTTTAAAATGAAATAGAAAACTCTTAAAAGGAAGTTTTTAAATGTTCATCCCAATAGCTTCCATTGAGAGGCTATGGAAAAAGGTTGCATGTGTGTAACCTTCCTGTTGGGTGGACCAGTTGGTGTTGCACCATGGAGACGGTTTCAGGCTGCCTGTCAAAATTACAAATGCTTACAGAAATTATAAATGCTTGGGCCCTTTGACTCTTTGACTCTCACTTCCAGGAATATACCCTAAGATGAGCCTGAGTACATAAGAGGTACTGGGTAAACATAGTTATTTGTCTATAACGGCAAAAGCTTTCAAACACACCAAGTATCACCAGTAAAGAACTGCTTGAATAAATTATAGTGCATCCACACAATGGAAGATTCTTCAGGTATAAGGAAGAATAAAGGCTGGGCACCATGGCTTATGACTATAATTCCAGCTACTTGGAAGGCAGAGATCAAGAAGATCATGGTTCAAGGCGTGGGCAAAATGTTAGTGAGACCCCATTTCAACCAACAAGCCAGGCATGGTGGCATGCAGCTATCATCCCAGCTATGCAGGAGGCTGTAAATAAGAGGATCATGATCCAGACTGGCCCTAAGCAAAAACTGAGACCCTACCTGAAAAATAACCTAATGAAAAAAGTACTGGAGGTGTGGCTCAGGTAACTGAGTACCTGTCTAGCAAACAAGGCCTGGAGTTCAAACCCCAGCACCCTCCCCTCCCCCAAAAATAGAAACACCAGGAGGACATTCTCTGCACTGATATGGAAAAAAACCTCAAGATTAAAATAACTTTAACTTGTGCACAAAAGTTGGGCACATTCACGGGTGCCATACGATATTCTGATAGATACATACATTGTGTAATGAGCAAATCAGAGCAAATCAATGAGGAATAGTCTACATGATATTGCTGCTGGTGCTTGAACCAGGGCTTTGACCATACTAAGCGTGCACTTTACACAAAGTGACACCCCCGGCAGAGATGTATTTATATGTGAACTAAAAGAAAATTATTTTTAAAAAATGGTGCTGAAGTGTGTATGTTGCATGCTACCTTTTTAGTGAGAATGAGAGACAGGGTAAGAAAGTATATTCTTAGCCAGGTGTGGGGGTGCAAACCTATAATCCCAGTACTAGGGAGGCTGAAGCAGGAGGATCTCAACTTTGGAGCCAGTCTGGGTTACATAGTGAGACCCTGTCTAAATATGAATAATTTTAATTATTCACACCTACATGGAAAAGAAGATTGGAGGCACACACACAAGAAACCCTCATAAAAGTTATCATAGACTCTAAGAAGAGGCTGTAGGAGGGTGAATATGGTAGAAATATTGTGTACTCATGTATGAAAATGGAAAAATGAGACCTGTTGAAACTTTCCAGGAATGGTGGGAGGGGAAATAAAGGAGAATGACGGAGGGGTGAATTCAGCTATGATAAATTCCAAGAATTTTTGTAAATGTCACAATGTACCCCCAGTACAACAATAATAAAAATTTAAAAAAAGAAAACTAAATTCCTCAAGAATCAATGACCCAATAAAGAAAAAGAAGTAAAAACAGAGGCAGGAGAGAGCAAAGTGGACAGGGAGGGAGGCGTCTCAGAACACACCCTTGCACAGTTTTGATGAGAAGTGGAACATTTCGGGACTTCACTGAGTAGCAGAAAAATCTCAAGGCTCACATCCCCCACGTTCTGCCATGCCCCCAACCACAAACAAAAGGAAAAAAAAATGTAGGGAAACCTTCATTGCTACTGGAAGGACTGAGAGCCTGTGAACTCGAAATGTGCATACTGCTAAGCTCTGTAATTAAACACACATGCCATCGTGGAAAGGGAGACACTAATTTGATGAAGAGCTTGCGTTTTGTTTCCGCAGAAGAGAACAAATGGAACTCGCAATGGCACAGGAACATCGCTGGGCCTGGTGCTGGCTTGTGCAAGGTAAGTGACTTCAAACACCAGGCCTCCCTGCAGCCCCAAGCCTTTGCTGGTAAGCAGTCACTCCACTTCAAGGATGAGCTTCTCCTGGGCAGAGGCGGGAGAGTTTTAAAACTGACTTCGTGGGTTACGATCTGCACTGAAGTCAAAGTCAACGGTAGGGGTTAATTGATGACTGCATTCAGACTTCACTCCCAGCTCTGACAGTTGTTAGCTTTTTAACCCTGGGGCAAGTAACTTCCCCTTCCATAGAGTTTGGAGGATTGCATGAAAATGCCTGATAGTCACCAGTAAAAATAAATTAATAAATAAATAATCATTTCATCAAAGTTTGTTGCTATCATTATTTTTCTTTCATCATCTTTTGTCCTTTTTTTAATGGTGCTGGGGATGGAACCCAGGGCTTGCACCTGCAAAGCAAGTGATACACTGCTGAGCTGTAGCCCAGCTTCCTTTGCTCATTTGTAAATTCAAGTTCATATCTTTCTAATCATTTGTAACAAAGCTTCCTGTACATTAATCAAGGTTATCAACTATTCACCCATGACATATGCAGTAATGTTTTTCCAGATTTTCATTTGCTTTTTCATTTTGTGGATGATCTTTTTTTAATTCGGAATGTGTGTGTGTGTGCGTGCACATGTCTGTAAAGTAAATGCAAATTTTCTCCTTTTCCATTACGGTCTCTGTCTCTGCTGTCATATTTAGAAACGCATTCTCAATATTTTCTTCCACTCCTTTCATGGCTTCATTTTGCTACTTTGACATCATGATTTCCCTCGGAATTCATTTTAGAGTGTAAGTAGCTTATTTCTTTTCTTAAGGTTTAGCCAGTCGTAACAAGGAGTGTGTGCAATGTATCTTTTCCCTGCTGGTTTGCAATGCCTCTTTTATCACACCAGAATTTCTTATGTATCCTTTGTTCATTTTAAAATTTTCTCTTATGTTCCACTGACAGGTCTCTCTCCCTACTTTAATGTATTATAGGTTTGTGATATCATGGTTTCTAGAAACATGCATATTATACCATCCCCCTCCCCCAGCATTATTGAACGCCTTTACATTTTTCTTGGTTATTTTTTTCCTCTTTAAACCTGTTTTTTAATTTTGAATGAACACATAAGAATTCTAAATATTTATGGGGTATGGTTCAATATTTCAATAATACACACATGTATTCTTCCATGTTTATTGAAAATGCCAATGTTTGCCTGCCCTCCTTAGTGCCCCTTCTAGGAAAATCACAACCCAGAATGCAGGCTCAGGGGACAGTAAGGCACCTGACCCCCTACCTTTCTGTCCAGTGCCAAAGGGACCAAGGCATGGTCAGTGATATGCAACTTATGAAGGAAGACATGAGCAACCAGAAATGAGAGGAAAGAGCTAGGCAGAGCTGGGTGTTTCAGCTGAGCTTGGGGGGAGCGGGAGAGGTAGAACCAGGGCTGCAAGAGGAGAGGGGAGAGGGGATGAGGAGAACAAACACACGTACAATCTGAGCCTTTCTTTATGTCTCTCCAGAAAATTATTCCCCCTAATCTAAATTTAGTTGGGGCTTAATTTTGGATTCCTCTGTATCTTACTTGCTCAACTTACTTTATTTCTATTTCAGCTGGGATTTTCTGTCATTTTATTTACTGGTGACTGCTAACATGCACAAAAGTTATTTTATTTTAAAACCAATCAGTAGTTAAACTACCTGGGGAGGGTGCTCCCTTATTTCCATAGGTGCTCCCAGTAAACAGCAGTACTCTATGGTTTTCTCACTCCTGGATTTATAGCTGCTACATCAGCAAGTGACATCAACTCACTATCAAGGCCACCGCTTCTTCACCCAGTTACACCATGGTCTGTGGCACACATGGAAAGCTCTTCCAGGGCTGTATGTCAACTCCCACCATCACCTCCAAGGCCTCTGGGTGAGGCTCACAATGATGGTGAGCACGACTGTGATGAAGAACACTGAATCCTCAGAACACTGTTCAAGAGCTGGGACAGACTGGTGACATGGCGCCAGCTCTCCTGATGGCAGTCTAGGGCTGGAGCTGAGTTGTAGCCACGCCCTTCACCTGAGGCACATTGAGCATCCATAATCTGAAATCCAAAATCCAAAATGCTCCAGAAATTGAAACTTTTTGAGCACCAACATGATGGCATATGTGGAAAATTCCACATCTGACCTCAAAAGACAGGCTGAAGTCAAAACATGGGAGGCAGGCCAAGCATGGTGGCTCACTCCTGTAATCCCTGCTACTCAGGAGGCAGAGATCAGGAGGATCATGGTTCAAAGTCAGCCCACGCAAAAAATTAGTGTGATCCCCCCATCTTAACCAACTGCTGGGTTTGGTGGTGCACGCCTATCATGGTCCAGGCTGGCCCAGGCAAAAATGTGAGGCCCTATTCAAAAACTAACTAAACCATAAAGGGTTGGTGGTGTGACTCAAGCGACAAAATGCTTGCAAGCATAAGGCCCTGAGTTCAAATCCCAGTACCATAGGGGAGGGGAGTAGGTGTAGGGCTGGGAATGTAGCACACAGTAGGATGCTTGCCTAGTATACGCAAGGCTTTGAGTTTCATCACCACTAGCACAGCACTGTATAAAATTACCTTCAGGCTATGTACATGAGGTGTATAGTAAATACGAATGAATTTTGTGTTTAGACTTAGGTTCACCCCTAAGATACTTTATTATGTGTAGTCAAATATTCCACAGTCAGAAAGATCTGAAATCCCAAACACTTGTGGTCCCAGGTATCAGATAGGGATACCCGGCCTCAGCTCTGCAATTCCTCCTCGTCCCCACCCAGAGCCCTCGTTACTCCCTGGCCCCTGCATGCACTTGAATTTGGAACTCTTGCCCAGTCGTGACTCCTCCTAGTGCAACCAAGAGCATGCAGTTAATCACAGCTGCCTCCACTCACTGAGCCCAGAGCACAGTGGAGACCCACTCTCAGGGAAACTGGGGGTACACCTCCTCAGCACACATGAGCTGTCTCCCTTCTTCAGGAAGACCAAACAAGTCCAAGACAGCCCCAACCCTTGGTGGCTTCCAAGCACCAAGCATTGCACCTGAAGATACTATTCCCATTTTGAGCTGGGTTGGCAGGGATGAGAAGTCACCTCCTGTCCAGCAGGTGAGGCCTGAACTGCTCAGGCGACCTCCACCTGGCATAGGCTTCAGTACACCACAGAGAGATTTATTAAAGTGAGGATCCAGGCGGGATTATCTGCATCCACAAGCTGCTCCTCAGCATCCTTGCTGTGTTCTCTGGCCATGTTACTTGACCACTCTACACTTCAGTTTTCTAATCGTTAACTAGGAGCAACAATATTTATTTTGAGGAACTGTGAGGAGGGGAATAACTTACAACCTTTAAAACAGTTGCCTGAGCCAGGTATGGTGAAGTACAATTATAATCCCAGCACTTGGGAGGTGGAAGCAGGAAGATCTTGAGTTCCATATCAGCCTGGAATATATAGCAAGCGCCTGACTAAAAAAAAAAAAATCAAATCAAACCTGACACAACGCAGGCACTCAGCACAATACCAGCTGTTGTCATTATTATTACTAATTATCACTGCCAAGGGCTTCCCTATGGCTATTGTGCTGCAGCTTTTCCCAACAAACTCTGTATGTGTTCCCAATTCTTGGGCTTCTGTCTTGCTTCCCTGAGCCATCCCTCCACAAGAACTAAAAGCCATTCATTTGTCTATCCGTTCAGTCACTGAATATCTGTTGAGAATCTTGCATGATAGGTGAAATCAGATGCAGGGTCTGCCCTCAGGAGCTTCCAGTCCAGCTGGAGAGAGACAGGAACGTACACTCAGCAGCTGCAAAGAAGCCCGGGACTGTAGAGAGGTTATAACGAGGGTCGGGGCCATTCTGAGGACATGAAGTCTGAGCTGATACGTAAAAGGTGAGCAGATAAAGCCCAGGCATGGGCTCTGTTTCAACCCAGGCAGACCTGAATGACACAGTTCCACTGCCCCCTGCTTGGCTTCACGCTCCACCTCAGTCCCCATGCCCTGTCCCCAGGTTGGACCCCTCAGCCTGGTGACCCCAGGCCCCATGGGAAGGAAGTTCCATACAGACTGTGAATCAGACTCTAAAGCTAAAGAGTCAAAATTCACTCAGCTCTGTTACTTCCCAGTGTATGATCTGTGTGACCAGAGGTTCCCAAACCTCTGTGAGCTCCTGTGGCTTCGTCTGTAAAATGGCAATAACAAGAATAGCACCACATCCCCCTAGGACTCTGAGAGCGTAAGGGGTTCAGGTCTGGAAAGCACTCAGCACAGCACGTAGAGAGACACAACAGAGTGTCAAATATTGTGAGCAAATGTTCCCACTCTCGTTTCGTGAGAATTCGTGAAATCAGGATTACACTGTGCCTAGTGCAGTGACCGGCCTGGAGTCAACACTTGATCCACATTAGCTTAAAATAAACACGACATCTGTGATCTTGGGCAAGTCACTTCCAAGGTCTGGTCTCAGTTCCTCCTTCAGAAGACAAAGGGGTTAAGCTGGGTTTTCCCCAGAGTTCTGACAACCTCAAGGTCAAGGCTGTACACAGAGGGTGAGCACCCGCCTCTGCACTGCGCAGTTCCCGTCTAGAATGTAGAGTGGTGGTTTCAGGGAATAACTGAAGCAGATCACATTCTCACGTTATAAGTAAATCCTCCATCACCCTCCCCCCACCACCAGCGCCATACACCAGCTGAAGCACGTGGTCTGTGCACCCCTCTCTCCCTGCTAAGCAGTGATCACCCAAATGCAAGACCGTGACACAAGGTGACTCCACTTGCACAGATACTGTCAGCGTGATTTCTGGGTGAATGCAAGGTGCTAGCTTTCTGGTGGCACCCTCGACCCCAGGAGAACTTGGCACACCCAGGTCTGCATGTCGGGAGAGCTGGAAGAACCTTCATGCAGGAGGACACAGCAAGTGTGTGAATAAGAGAGGCGCCTCCTTGCTGCTGCTGAGGATGCTGCAGAAGCAAATGCCTGCCAGAGCCTTCTGTGCTTGGGACTGTGGACATGACAAGCCAGGCAGGCTGTAGATCCTCAGAACCCTAACCCAGAAACAAGGATCCCAAACCATTAGGTCCACAGAGGCAAGAGCCCTCACTGAGGATGATGAGCTCCAGGCACAATGACTCTACAGCTCTGCTCATTTTTGCAAGTCCTCATCCCGCTCTTCATTCTGTACGGAGAACATCACTAGGTACCACTCTCTTCAACTAATTTCTGTGCCCTTCCCTAGGTGAGCAGTGGTCAAACAGCAGACCCTGACCCCACCCACAGGCACTCACAGATTCCAGTGGCGGCAATAATTATTATTATTATAGTAACAGCTAACGCAATCACTCTCACCATATACCAAGCTCTGTTCTGAGGGCTTTACACAGTGTTAACTCATTCGATTCTCAGCAACCAGGAAAAACAGGCTTATTATTATTCTCATTTTACAGGGGAAAAAGCTGAGACACAGAGAAGTTATGTAACTTGCCCAAGGTCACCCAGTGAGTGATTTGAACTCAGAACTGAGCTCTTTGTCACCATGTAAAGACAATTGCTTCTTTGTATCCAAGGGGCTTGGTTGCAGGACCACCCCCCAATGGATACCAAAAATCCAAGGATGTTAAGGGCCCTTATGTAAAATGGGTTAGCATTTGCATAAAATATGCACACATCTTGCTGTATATTTAAAGTCATGTCTAGATTGTGTACAATACCAAGCACAATGTAAATGCTATGTACGTAACTACTATACTGTATTTTTATAGAATGAGGATAAAAAAAAAACTTGCACATGTTTAAGTCTGCACAGACACACTTTTTTCCCCAAATATTTTTAATCCACAGTTTTTTGAAACCACAAATGCAAAACCCTCCAACACAGAAGGCTAACTATAAACACAAAGTCATTCCTGTCATGAGTGACAGCCAGGAGACATGGGTGGTGCTCTGCCTACAATGCACTAGGAACTGACCTGGTCAGGGAGATCAGGGAAGGCTTCTCTGAGGAGGTGACTTGAGCTGTGGGCCCTCAGCCATGGTACACATTAAAATAAACTGAGGGCTCTGAATTGATTTGAGATTCTGATTTAGTTGTCCTGGGATGGGCCCAGGCACCAGGATTCTGTTTTAAAGCTCTGGAGGTGATTCTAACATACAACCAGGATTGAGACTCATGGAGCTCATGGGGAAGAGGAGAGAAAAGAAGACCCTGGCAAAAGGAATAGCATGTGCAAATGTCCAGTGGTGGACAGAAGAGACTGAAGGGTGCTCGGAGGGCAGGAAAGGAGGGGTCAAGCAGGGGCTGGAGGAACTCATGCGGCCACAGCACACGAGTTCTTGAGCAGACAAGCACATGGTACTTCTTCCAAAGGGGACTCTCATAAGGCAGGGGCACAAACCATGTAGGGCACCATGGAACAGAGAAAACCAAGTTAGCTTATGGGCAACCCTGGCAAAGAGGACGGCTACGTGATCACACTGCTGGTAAGCCACGTCAAAGAGCGTTGGCTTTGTCCCCAGAACAATGGGAAGCCACTAACATGTCTTCAGCAAGGACATGAATGATCACATCTGGTTCTCAAAAAAATGTGGAACTGACCAGCCAGTGAGATAGAGAGGAAGCCAGGCCCAAGGAGGGTCAGTGGGCCTCGCTGTGGAGATGGAGACCATGGGCAGCAGCCTACTGTGGTGGTTAAGAGTAGACTCTAAAGACAGACCAAGTTCAGATCTAGACTCCCTCTGGACTTCTTATCAGTTAACAGGTTAGTTAACTTCTCAGCGCCTCATTATCGCTTCTATAAAACAGGTATGCAAGAACATCAGTTAGCAGAGCATAGTGGCTGATGCATATAATCCCAGCAGCTCCTCAGGAGACAGCGATTGGGAGGATCACAGCCCAGGCAAAAAGTCAGCAAGACCCACATCTCACCAATATGCTGGACATGAACATAAATAGGATCATAGTCCAACGCCAGTCCTGGGCAAAAAGCATGAGACCCTACACGAAAAAGAGCTGAAAAAAAAAGGCTGTGGGGTCATGGCTAAAGTGGTAGAGCACCAGCCTAGCAAGCATGAGTGAGGTCCTGCATCCAAACCCCAAAACTGTAAAAGAAAGAAAAAGAAAATCAGACACATCAAGCACCCCTAATCCAAAAATCCAAAATGCTCCAAAACACAAAATATTTTGAGCACCAACATTTCAATACCAGTGGAAAATGCTATACTTGACCTCAGGTGCAGCTGGGCATCAGTGGCTCACGCCTGCAATCCTAGCTACTCAGGAGGCAGAGATCAGAAGGATTGCAGTTCAAAGCCAGTCTGGAAGAAGAACTCTTCGGATCCTATTTGGAAGAAACCATCATAAAATAGGGCTGGTAGAGTGGCTCAAGTGGTAGAGTGCCTGCCTATCAAGCATGACACCCTGAGTTCAAACCCCAGTACTGCAAAAAACAGTAACAACAAAAAAACAGGTGCACTAAAAATGTATGAAATATAAATGAATGTCATGTTTAGTCTCAGATCCCCTCCCCAGGAGATCTCATTATTTATATGCTAATATTCCAAAACCTGAAAAAATCTGAAATGTGAACTGGAGCTACAAGAGGACCTGACCATGGAGAGTGGGGGAGAGAGACAAGTCTAAGAACACACAGGAAAAGACACCAAGATGACGCCAGTGAGACTCAGGGATTCAAAGATAAGTGGCGAAAATGATCAGAGACAGGTTTCACAAGGAAGGAGTGGAACCAGGACCTCCAGGCCAAGGTTAACGGCAAAAACAAGGCTCAGGCAACCATTTATATGACATGCCAGGTACTGGCTTAAGCTCTCTGCCTTATAATACTCATGATATCCCTAAGACACGAAAATGTGTCTTAGGATCTCAGGATTGAGCCCACGGCCTTGTACATGCTAGGCAAGTGCTTTATCACCAGTCTAGTGAGCTACATCACCAGCCTATAAGCCTCATCTTCTCAATAAAGCAGGAACAGAGAGGGTGAGTGATTTATTCAAAGCACACAGCTGGAAAGTAAGGTTGCAGAGCCGAGATCTGAACCCAGGCAGGCTGGCTCCAGAGTCCATATGCTTAATTAACATGTGAGAGCACAGCCCTGGGCCTGCATATTGCATCCTTCCCTCATTACTGAAAGAACCAGAAACTATTGTTTAAAAATGGGAGAAAATCTATTTCAACAAGAATCGGGGAAAGGTGCCAAACAGATGCCAGAGACTCCTGAGCCACTTTTCGCTATGTAGAAATGATGAGTCTGGCACTGCAGTAAGGACAGCCTTCCCTGGTTCTCCTCACCCTGCCCCTGATTTAAAAAAATTAGAGGAGGAAAGTCTGATTGGACGGAGAGGTAACTGACCAAAGATAGGAGTGACGGTGAGTCGCAGCAGGTGCCTGTGCTGTCCTGCCAACAGCAGGCACTGGATAAATATTTGGATAGAAGAATGATGCCTCTCAGAGCCTCAGGAGAAATAAGGGCTCCCCGGGCCTGCCTGCTGATCCCTCTGGACACAAATGAGGGCTCTCACCACAGCAGGGGTCCCTGGTTGGATCCTTGCTGTGTGCCAGGGCTGGGGAAGTGGGGTCCCCTGTCAACTTGGATCTCATCAACCACCCTAAGAAAGAAAAAGACTTCTGCACACCTGCAACGTTCCCTGCTTCGGACTGCTGTTCCCTCTCCACCACCCAAAGAAAGCTAACTTGACTAAATTCATATTTTCCCTTTTCCCCACACCTGCCATGGTCAGCCTCCACTTGCAAATGCAGAGTTTGTAAACTGGAGGTCCACAGGATGGGCCCCATAGGAAAATACACCACAGTTGTAATTCTCAAGTTATTTGAGACCATCTAAATTGAGGGCATTTCAGACTTCTCGGGGAAAAAATGTAAAATCCAGAGCTTTGTTCTTTAAAGGGCAGGAATTAAAAAAAAATGGAGCTTCCAGACAGGGTGTGCATGGGTTAGCTGGACACTCCTGTTGTCACATTTACTACCTGTGTCGCCCCTACTGGTTGTGAAGCCAGATGTCCTGATTAGCTGGATGCTATATGTCCTTCTACAGTCCCAAGGTCACAGACGAAGCTATGAGAAAAGCAACCGATCCAAGAGAAGGCCTGCTGTTTGTAGTATTTGTGCAGAGGGAAACTGTCCTCCACAGTGGTGCACCACTTTGTATTCCCTCCAACAATGTGCCAGGGCTCCAGTTTCTTCACATCCTCACCATAGCCTGTGGTCCTTTGGGTATTTTGGAAAAATGGTATTTATCCTAATAGGTAGGAAGCAGTACCTCACAGATTTGCATTTCCCTGATGGTCATCGATGTTGGGCATCTCTGTTGTGTACCTGTTGGCCATTTGCACGTTTTCTTTGAAGAAATGTGTTATCAAGTTCTTAGCTCACAAAACACAAGGAGGTTCCATGAAACATTGGAAATGGAACTGCCACATAACCTAGTCAATTCCTTTCTGGGTATTATTTCCAAAAGAGTTGAAATTAGGATCTCAAAGAAACATCAGCACTTCCACGTTTATTGTACCATTAGCCTTCATAGCTCAGGTGCAGAAACAACATATATGTTTGTGTATATATGCATATATATATATATATATATATATATATATGTACACAAAATGAAATACTATTCAGCCTTAAAATAAGAAGGAAAAACCTGCAACATGGATGAACACTGAGGACTGTTATGCTAAGTGGAATAAGCTGGGTACAGAAAGACAAATACTGCATGTATGAAGTATCCAAAATAGTCAACTGCCTAAGATGCTGGTTGCTAGAGGCTGGAAGGAGGGAGAAACAGGTAGGTACTAACCAAGGGCAGGAAGCTGTGGCCAGGCACGCTGAGTAAGCACTAGAGACCTGGGTATAAGAGTGTGCTGCCGTCGATAATCATATCTTGCACAACTGAACATTTAGTAAGAGGGCAGGTTTCATGTGAAGTGTTCTTTTCGAAAAAAAATAAAATAGTTCCCCGGGGGAAAACAGGCAAAGGACTGGTGCCTGGGTAGCAGTTAATGATGGATGGGGTGAAAGGTGCAGGGGCCAGGAAGGGGCCTAAAGGCTTCTGGTTACAAAGGAAAGGTCATGGTGTGGGAACTCATCAAGCTGGATGCTTTTCATGTACAATAGTTTTCAAAAACAGTGTGATCAGCCCAGACTAAACCCAGCAGCTTTGATTGCAAATTTTAAATTCCTGGAGGACCAGCCCCGCTTGGGAAAAGCAACCACATGTACCTGGGCCACGAGGGCCTAAGGCTGTAGGGCGCAGAAATGGAAAGGCTACCTTCCTGCTAGTCGGCTTTGTCCAGGCATGCAGGGCTGAGGGTACCAGGCACTTTGTAGTACCAAGTAAGACACAGCACAAAGAGCCGGACTGTCTACATTTGAATGTGAGCTCACTCATGGTCATGTGATCTGGAGCAGGTCACTTGGGTCAGTCTGAGTGCCTCAGTTTCCTCATCTGTGAAATGGAGATAATAAGAACCTGCCTCACAGGGCAGAATGAAGAATAAAGAGTTTCTACATGTAATGTGCCTAGAACACAATTACATCTGTGAATGCTGACTCATAGACATTATTTTTTTAAGAAAGAAGACTTGGAAATCCCATAATCCCAGAGCACTGGAGGTGAGGTGGCCCCAGGAATAAGAAAGCTCAGAAGCAGAGAGAAGACTAGGAATGAGGTCTCCTGGGTCCAAAACCAGGACCTTGTCTGTCTCTCCAGGGCTGTCTGCCCTTTGATTGATCTGATTCTCCTCAAGGTCTGCAGGCCTGCTAGGGTCTTCTGGGAAATTGCCTTTTTCAGGCTATGAGGCTGGTCTACCCGCCCCAGCTAGGAAAAGCCAAAAGAATTCATGAGGCTGGATGCCTGGGCCTCATTCAGAGCTCAGCAGCTATCCTCCCTGTGTACAAGAGAGATGATTTTCCCTGTCTCTGCTCCAGCATCTCAGATTTGCTTCTTCCTCCCCAGCACAAAGCTCTGTGTCGCTGTGACACTGAGGGCAAATGACTTCTTAGAAGCAATTCCCTGTGACCTTTACAAGCTGCTCCATATTGCAGAAGTCACTGTTGGCCTGTGGCAAATGGGAGCAGAGGAATCGCGTGGAAATCACGTGACAGACAAAAGAATCACATTAATCAATCATCGTTATTTCATTAGCTCCTTCTCCCAGTGGCCCATCTCCATGGGAGATGGCTTTGTAGTTCCCTTTCATAGAAAGCAAGAAGGATGCATGCCACACCACAAAAGACTGTACTTTTGAAACTCACGATCTAAGACTCCAAAGAAGCACTGACAGAAATATTAACTACTGTGTACTATGTGCCAGGCGAGGTATTAAGCCATCTCCATGGAGTAACTCATTAGTCCTCAGCGGGGCCTATGAGATAGGTGCTATTTTATCCTTTTTTTTCAGATGAGGAAACTGAGTCAGAAAGTTTAGGTAACTAACCCAAGATTTTTTAGCTAGTTAACAGCAAATCTGGAATTCAAACCTAACCACGTTGGTTTCAGAACTGGTATATGATGTTCCCTTGGATTGGTTTCCACACCTGGCTACCCATCAGAATTACCTGACAACTTTTAAAAATACAGATTCTCAGGCTCTCGTCTGTACCTTTTCAGGTGACACCTGTTTTGGGCAGACTACTCAAGGAATCCATGGCACTAGGCCTGTTTGTAATCTGCAAAGTAGCATTTAGAATTGCACGTGTTGCTCCACTCAGCCCAACGTCAGCGCTTCCTTTTCCCATCAAACGGTCTCAGTTCTCCCTTGCAAAGCCCTCCTCTCCTCACTGCCTGTTTACACTTGGAGGGAATTTCTTACTTTCTCTTTCTTTTTTGTGGTACTAGAGTTTGAACTCAGGGCTTCATGCTTACTAGACAGATGCTCTACCTCTTGAGCCACACTTCCAGCCCTTCTTGCTCTGGTTAATTTTAAGAAAGGGTTTCACTTGTTGCCCAGGTGGGCCTGGACTATGATCATCCTATTTTACATTTCCCTCTATAGCTGGGATGACAGGTATGTGCCACCACCCTCAGCTTTTCCATTCAGATGGTGTCCAGTATACTTTTTGCCCCAGCTGGCCTCAACCTCAATCCTTCTGATCTTAGCCTCCCAAGTAGTTAGGATTACAGGTATGAGTCACCATACCTGGCTTGGAGGAACTTTTTTTTTTTCTTGGTACTGGGGTTTGAACTATTTGCCTTGTGCTTGGTAGGCAGGCACTCTGTCACTTGAGCCACACCACAATCCCTGGGAATTTCTTTCAGACACTAACAAGGGTGGGTTAGATAACTGGAACCTCACTAAATAATCTTTCTCCTTGTAGAAATTGAATTTAAGGCCAAAGTGACATACAAACCAAAATCAGATGGAGTTAGTCTGCTGTTCAAGTTTTCTTTCAGTTGTCCAAAGTACACCATATCCTTTCTAGTGAATTCCTTTCTAACTTAAGTCAACCAAAGGGGCTTTCTACTGCATGCAACTGAATACCACTAACTAGTGGAACCACCAATGTGGTAGAAATCCAAAACCTCCACAAACACCTCTTTCTGGCACACCTGATTTGATTGATCTTTGCTCTTGTGAGGAGTGAATGTCACCATACAGAAACCAGTAGGTCAGTTTGGGCTGTTTCTCTTTATCCTGCAGGAATGGTCCTCAGTTCTCGTTCTGTCCATTAGAGTTGCACAGAAAATCGCTATAGGACATGCCTTCACATATTTGATGACAACATAATCTTGGAGCCAGATAGGCCAACCCTCTAGGTACCTCCACCCCTCCCATCAAAGGCACCCTTTAGGCATTTGGTGGCACACACCTTGGTTACTGGGTACTGTGCTGTGAGCACAGAAGCCATAGAGTACAGTACTATGTAAACCGGACACAATTTAAACAAGCTGGCGCACTTTCAGATTAGATAGCTACTAGATCAATTAGGAAGAGAAGAGATGGTACTATTTATACTGAATTGCCCCTGTCAAGAGATGCAGATGGGTCCTCTGGTCCAGGTGATGGTGATGGCAAGAAGGATGCTCAGTCCTAACTGTTGCTTTGCTCCTAGACACAGCTGGACAGGCCTGGCAGTGAACTCCCACTCCATGTTCTGTTAGGCTGAATAGCCCTCGCTTTCAGGGAACTACAGATGGCTCTTATGTTGATTTCTTAAGTCAAGGAGTCGGGACAGTGCCATGCAGGAGGAGGTGAGCCTTTTCTCTGGTGGTAGAGATGGTTTGAGATGCTGAGGCAGGACGTGGATGAGGCCAAGACTGGCAGAGCCAGAAATGTCCCTCCTTCTCTGGGGCCACACGTGAACTGTGGTCACGATGGAGCAGGGGTTGGAATCTTATCAGGGCATCTGAAGATTCCCACTAGGGGACTAAGCTGACTCCCAGCTAATGGAGGACCTCAAGAGCCACCATACCTGGAAGCAACCATGAGCAATTCTGACACCTTTGTTGTGCCAGAGCCATCACTGTGTTTGGTCTTCATTGAATTAAGTGAATTAAGTGGGAAACTCAAGTCCATGCTAGAAGTGAAGTAGCAGCCAAAACAAAACTGGAGAAACCAGCCTCTGAGCATCCCAAAGTGACCTTCAGAGTCCTGCAGGCCACAGCTGAAATAAGATGGGGACCAGAATTAATGAGCCAGCACTAAACTGTGCTCACGAAATGTGGCCTTTGGTTTTTACATGTGTAGAATCATACACCTTACATGTTCAATATTAAATACTGCATGTGTAAAATATCTTCAAATATTATAAAGTATACTTTTAACTATTATAAAAATCCAATATTTTTTATATTCTTAATGTATCATTCCATACATGAAGTTTTGTTGTCTGCTTTTTTTAAAGCAACGTATAATGACAATATCCCAAGGCCAATATTTTAATCTCCATGGCTTTTATTAAGCTATATAGTTTGTTTGGTTTTTTTGGGTGGCACTTAAGTTTGAACTCGGGGTTTCATGCTTGCTAGGCAGGCACTCTACCATTTGAGCCACTGCACCAGCCTTTATTAAACTATAACTTGCATAAAATAATGTACAGATTTTAAGCATGCAGCCTAAGTCTGCAAAACATATGCACCTGAATAAGAACCATCTCAATTAAGATCTAGAGTATTTCCACTACCTCAGACACTGTATTTAATACTGCCCAGCACTCCATTATACACATATAATATATTTTTACTTACGTAAATACTAATGGGTTGTCACTTGGGTCATATCCAAATTTTGGTTCCTATAAATGCTAATGCAACAGATGTCACTCTAGCTAAACAGATCCACATATCTTTAAATACGTGGATCTTAGCCAAATATTAGCCAAAATTCTTTGAATTGTCACCCTTAGGTCAAAAAGGATTAGGCTTAGTAATTTTTAGCTCACAAATTACTTCTAAAACCATAAAATATTAAAGAAAGTATCTTTAGACAAACCAGTGAGAGAGTCCTTTTGCATCTCTGCCCTGCCTGGCACAGAGCCCCTGTTCAATAAGTTAGCCATTATTGGTACATATGATTCCCTGGGAAGTCAGAGAGTACCCTGCATCCATTCTTGAGCAGGAGAGACACCTCTAGATATTAATAATGATTTTAAAATATTTATTGAGTGCCTTCTTTGTGCCAGACACTGTTCTGTGTGTCATCTAAGCAGTCTCTCATTGAATACACTCAAAAACCCCTATGATTTAGCTATTATTTTCCATTTTAAAGCTATAAACTAAAGGTCACAGAAATCAAATTATTTCCCCAAGGTCACTGAAGCAATAAATGGCAGAGCTGGAATTTGACACCAAGGTTTTCTGGCTCCAAAGCCTGAAATTTCATTTCTTAGCCTTGCATCACAGAATTTGAGGATTTGTATAAAGCCCTGGAGTTGAAAACTAATTTCTTCATACAGGGCAAGCTCTGGGTGGACAAAGGTGAATTCTCAGGACATCTGGTTGAGGGAGGTAGGTGGATCAATGGAAATGCCCTTAGCTAAGGTATCAAGGGCTTGCTACATATTCCAAGGCCTTTGTTCAAGGGCCTTATAACCCTTTTGCTGTTGATCCATTTGTCTCTGTTAACTCTTTCATTTTAAATTAACACTATAAACCTATGTGATTGATGTTAATGACCTGAATTACATAAGCAAATTAAGGCATCAAGAAGTAAAACGACATGCCCAAATCGCCTTCATGAACCCCAAATTCAGGTACATCTGAATCCAGCATCTAAGCATTGACCATTGGCCTGATCAATGAACTACTGTAGGATTCATTTGTAGCTAGAGGTGGCAAGGGAATAAGGGAGGTGCATTCCTTAGATGAGGCCATCAGTGCCTCTTTGAACCACATTAAAGCCTGCAGATCTTTTATGAAGTCCATTGTTATGGTCTCCAGGGGTCCTGTTCTGTGGGGACCCCTTATGTGAACAGGACATGTAGCAGATTAACCATAGACTTTTCCTTTCCGTGAGACAGTGAAGTCTATTATCTACCACTTGAATCTGGACTTGGCCAGGAGACTAACATTGTCCAGTGGAACATTAACAAACATGGCGCAGGGTTTTAAAAGCTCTTATGCATTGGGGGATGCTCTCTTTGGTTTCTTGGAGCCCTGAAACCACCATGTGAACCAGCCAGAGCTAGCCAGCTGCATGGAGGCTGAGGCCACATGAAGGAGAATCAAGGCACCAGGCCAGCAACCTATTTACTGCCAGGCATGTGAGTGGGGCCATCCTCGATAATCTAGTCACCAAGCCAACTGGTTAGGTTACCACAGACAGTTAATAGGCCCTTAAACTCTGTGCCAAGGACAAATACCACACTTCATTTACCCTAGTCCTATCCCTCACAGACAATTCCTCCCCTTCTTATTCGGAGACTTCTTCGGGAGCTGGGTATGCGGTCCATGTTCTGAGATCTAGGTAACCTATTATTTCTATATGGCAGTTCTAGAAACCTGCTAAGAGGTCTAAGAGAGAGAAGAATGAAGATTTCCAACCTAGTTAGACCAAGAACAAGGAGAAAGCCTATGGAAGAGCAAAAGCATCATCCATAAGTGATGCCATGTTTTAAAGTCCTCCAATGGTGAGTGCCATGTGTATATTGTCTATTCTGATTGGCATTGAGTGGTTGTGTCAGTAGTTAGCTTCATGGGGACAGTTCTTGGTTCATAAACATATCACAACGTGGACCTATCTGTAGAATGATGTCAAGTGCAAAAGCTCTACCAACCCAGAAAATTTTGTGGCACAGATTGGACTTGGAGTAGCAGAAAATAGAGGGTGGAGTCCAGCACATTTCCTTTTCATGAACAGAGCTGTGCATTTCTTCTCTGGGAACTTGCTGCATACCAGCTCCTCCAAGGTCACAACAGAGAGGATATCCCTTTAGACCTGCATGAGCAACAGGAGCAGCCAAAAGTGAGCTTGGCCAGGTGGACAAGCAGGTGTGGCCAGGTCTTTAATCATATCTCCAACCATGAACAGAGAAAGGTCAATGAACTGAGTCAAGCCAGTTCAGGAGCCTGGACCAATTCATCATCTTTGGTGCCAACCGACCTTCTTGGAACAGCATCATTATAGGAATCATTACAAGTAGGCTGCCAAATCCTATGCATGCTGGCTGCAGGGAGCACTTCCTGCTCTCCCCACGCCTAAAGCAGTGAATGGCTGCATCCCTCCATTCATACAGACAGGGTCTCATACCACCTGTGGAGCCTGCACACTCCCAGGAAGGACTGCCAGATGGACGACAGAGAACCTATTCATTCTTCAGATTTTCCCAATCTGTCCTTGCTTCCTGCTCCACAGGCATCCACTGTTATTCTTATCACTGTCACCATCGCCGTGGTGTGTATATATAGCTCTCGCTATGTACCAGACACCGTCCTGAGTACTTTCACGGATATGTATGCACTTGACACTCATAACAATGCTATAAGGTAGGGACTATTATTTTACCCATTTTCAGCTGAAAAACTAAGACATAAAGAGATTTAAACAATTACCCCAAGATTATGCAGGTTTGGTCTAGGAATGCTGGCTCCATAGTCTGTGGTTTAACCTGTACACAGTATTCCTCCTCTAGTTTTCCTCTGAGGGACCAACTAGTCCCCACTCTCAAGCCCACTCTCAATGAGGGGTTGAGCAAACAGACCCTCATCTTCAGAAGTAGATACATGTATTTGTCAGGGTTCTCCAAAGTAAACAGAGCCTGCATGAAAGAAGCAGACACAGATGTAAATATATAGATTTATCATGCCAATTGGCTCGTGTGATTATGGATGCTGAGAGATCCTGTGATCTGTTATCTGCAATCTGGAGAACCCAGGCAGCCGGTAGTATAATTCAGTTCTTGCTCATTCCACGGGCCTGAGAAGCAGAGGAGCCGATGGCATATGTCCTGGTCCAAGTCTGAAGGCTTAAGAACTGAGGGCACTGATATCTGAGGGTGGGAAAAGATGGGGATCCCAGTTCAAGCAGAGAGAATAAATTCACCTTTCCTTTGCCTTTTTGTTCCATTTGAGCTAACAGACTAAATAATGCCTATCTATATTGGTGAAGGCAATCTTCTTTACTCAATCTACTGATTCAAACACTAATCTCTTCTGAAAACACCCTCACAGACACACCTAGAAAAAAATGTCTTATCAGCTATCTGGGCATCCCTTAACCCAAGCAAGCTGATGCATGAAAATAACCTTCACCTTTTTCCAACTTGGCACGCATACACATCTCTTTAAACTGTACTTAATTTCCAAGTAAAGAGCAACAAGGTCATAATTCCACTTGCCATGATACAACTAGACCTTGAACAACAGAAAACACATTGATCCCATCCCCTGAGAAAGATAAGGAAAGGTCTTAAGTAGGGATTACTCTTCTCCTGAACTCATAGAACATAGATAGTAAAATGAAAAATTAACATTACCTCAATACTGATATAAAGTCAATATATGTTACATGATAAAAGAGGAAAGAAGTGTATTTGCTTAATACATACCTATATACACAAAATGTATTCCTAACAAAATCAGGTGACAATATGTGTGACAGTCACAATATTCTTTTCTATAAGTGGTCACAAGGTCATAGCTGGTAGTCATAATTACTTTCTTCTCCTCCCCTTTCTTATCTCTTTGCCATCAGCAAGCACCTCAGTGGGTGATGGTTCTTGTCCTGGCAGGGGGGCTAAGCCTTCATTCCTGGAGGGTCTGGGCCATGAGTAGTCCTGCCTGGAATGGGTTGTTATAGTTCCTATTGACCTTAACCATGGGTTACAGTAATAGTAAGAGATGCTCTAAGGGATCCCTGTGCTCCAGATATCCTCTTCCTTTCTTCTGTAGTAGTGGCCCACCTTCCCCTTGTTAGTCCAGATCAGTCACCCCAGCCAACTCCATTACTTCTTGGTTTATTGGCTCAGAGGCATGAGGACCCCAAAGTGGCCTGGCGGCAGTCTCAACTTCCAGTTCAACAGAACTGTTATTTCTCCTGATGGAAGAATTTCTGCCTCTAGAATCAAGACCCCTAGGCCAGCAGAGTATAAAATCATGGAGAAAGGAAGCAAAACATTTGCAGGTGGGCCCCTAGGGGTCATAGCAAATGGTCCCACTGCCTTTGCCACATCTTGATTCCTGGACCCATCAACCTTGGCTATCAGAGAAACAGCACTTTATACCGATGCTGATTCAGAAGGTACATACAACCTTACCTGGATTTCAGAACCAAGTCAGAAAACTCATCCTTAAAATTCTGTTCTTCTAGAACCACTCTTGGTATCAAATTTTTCTTTCTTAGTCTTTTTGGGATACTATAATATAATACTCAAAACTGTGTGGTTTTTAAGTAACACAAATTTATTTCTCATGGTTCTGGAGGCTAGAAATTTAAGTATCAACAGACTGGCAGATTCGGTGTCTGATAGGATCCATTTCATCATACACAGCTGTTTTCTTGCTGTAACATAGTGGGAGTGGTAAGCTATCTTTCTGGGGTCCTTTTTCTTTTTTTTTTAATAAGGGTGCTAGCCCCATTCATGAGGACTCTTTATTTCAGGACCTGATCATATCCCAAAGGTCCCACTTCCTACCACCATCAACTTGCAGGCTAGGATTTCAACATAGGAACTTGGGGGAAGCAAAAAAATTCAATGAATATCACCCATTCTTCTGGCTACTGTGACCTGTGGTCCAGGGAGACCTTAGGTCTAGTCACAGGGCGGGCAGTGCTGATAAGATATAAGACTAAAGGTGCCACAGCCGTCATGTTCTTATCGGGGAAAAGCCTTCCTAAGCATGAAACCAACACAGAGGAAGGTTGAGCCAAATGTAGAGAAAGAAGGACTCATGAGGACCCTTGACTTACCATGCCCAAAGCCAGGTCTAACCTTGGGCCTTTCAATTTCAGGACCAAAAATGTCCCTTTTCATATAATCCAGTTTGAACTGAGTTTCTGTCTTAAGCAACAGAAAAATCTGAGACTGAAACAAACTGTGGGGAATACCATCCCCTGGACTGCATAAACATTCAGATGTAGGAGTCAGGAAATTCTCTCAAACTTCTCTTCCTATTTTCCTGGAGATGGGTGAAGAATTTGTAGCCAAAGGGCCAGAATGTAGATTCTGATATGGTCCCAACCTTCGCCTCAGCAAACAGACCTGCAAGGGCTTTGACTGTCCCATACTGCTTAGAGTTCTTCACCTCAAGTACCACATTTTCCAAGCAAAGTATTGGCAGCATAAGTTCTAGAGTGTTCCTGTTGCTATGACAACAGATGTCCGCCACCACCACCCCCCAGAAGTCTCCTGCAGTGAAACTGAAGATGACCACTTGTAGAAAGCCAGCAGGTGTCAAAGAAATTCAGAAACAGAAAGTAGTCACTACTCATTTGGGGTAAGCTGAAGTCAGCTGTGAATTCTAAGCAGATAACAGGACAGTAATGGAGACAAAGCCAATTTGGGAAAATTCTGGAAAATGAATCAAAGCAGAAACAAAGTAAGAGAATGAGGGGTAAGAAGACTACATGTGGTGTATGCTGGTGCAGTTCATTACTGGGCAATGGAGACCATACATGGCAAGTCCTATCAATTGGGACAGTTTTGGAAGCATGTAAAAGAATCCCCTAAACAGCGGGATTTTACCAAGAGGAGCTTCTTATCTCACCTCTCCAGTTTGGGGACAATAAGACTCAGAGGTGACTCAATGCCATCAAAGACCCAGGTTCCTTAAACTCTTCTATACAACTACTCTCTGAATGTCAGCTGTGCCTCCCTCCTTGACCCAAAAGGGCTGCCACAACTCTAAGCATTATATCCTCACACAAAAGTACCCAAGGAGACAAAGAAAGGGCTGGCTCTCTCTTATAAGAAAGGAAACTCTTTCCTATAACATCTCCCCCATCTTCCCTCCAACCCCGTTTGCAGGATCAGGGCACTTACTAGTGACAGGAGACCTGGAAAAGCAAGTCTCAGGCATTTTTTGACTTATGGCACAAGAGTGGGCCTCTGCCAGAAGGAATGAAGGTGAGGACTGTGAATGGCCGTTGTGTAGACAGTCAACAAATCTGCATCAAAACCTTTGCCACATCCTTCTATGTTCTATACTGTCCATGACTTAATATTTTCCTTGACTCACCTTGTCTTTTATTTAACCTAAATGCCTTTCCTTAGGAAGGAAATTTTATATCCTTGTCATAAATACAAAGCCATTTTTAATTGTTTTTCCAATCCATATTAAAATAAATTAATAGTAATTAAAACAAAAATTGTCTATTTGAACTATAAGCATCTCTTGTCCTACCATCAGTGGTCACATTTTGGGACACACAGTAGCAGGATCACCTCATTTCCTTCTAATTCTTGGGCCCTGATATTAATACCTCCCTTACAAAGGCCTACAAAATACATTGTAAACTGGGCATGGTGGTGCACACCTGTAATCACAGCTACTCAAGAGGAGGAGGTAGGAGGATCACTGTCCAAGGCCAGGCTGGCAAAACCACAAAACTTTAATGAAAACAAACTAAAAGTGTTAGGGTATAGCTCAAGCTATGGAGCACTTGCCAAGCAAGCACAAGACTATGAATTCAAACCCCAGTACTGACGGAAAAAAGAGAGCAGCAAACTGCCAACAAACTGACTCTTATATGGTAGCAGAAAGAAGCAGTAAGCCCTTCACTCTCCACCCCCCAAGGTAAAGATGAAGCCACTAGCAAAAGCATCCTAAAGAAACTTGCTGGCTTCCTATCAAACCACAATCTCCTCTCAAAATGTTTTGTTTTATCCACTAAAAGGAGAACCATCTCAGAGGCTGTAAGGGTACCCCATCCTTGGAATGAGACATCCCCACCTATCATCTAAGCGAGATCACTCGCTTACCCCAAAGGATGCACTGAGTATGGACTGAGATGAGTGACCATTGCCCATTACTTACATCAGAGGCTGGGCCCTTGTCAGCGCCAGGGCAGGAGAACGTGACAAATTCATGGCACCGCTTGTGCACAACAAAGCAGCAAACTGCAAAAGAGAAAATAAGGGTTGGAGGAAGGGAAGAAGGAAGGGGCAGGGGAGAGAAAAGGGAGGAAGAGATCGTTAGACCTGGACTTACCAACAAGTAAAAGCTGTGTGCCAAAATAAAAATAACTTCAGCTTCTGGGTCTGTCTTCTGTGAAAGACAAATGAGTACAGTGATGTCACATCTTGCACAGGTGTGACAGTTGGAGCATTAACTAGGGTTCACAAGCTTAAATATGGGGCTGGCGGAGTGGTCAAATAGTAAGAGCACCTGCCTAAGCAAGCATGAGGCCTTGAGTTCAAATCCCAGCGCTGCAAAAAAAGAAAAGAAAAGAAAAAGCTTACATATGCTCCAAATCACAGTCCTTGGAGATCCCGTAAAGGGCCTTGTCTTTCGTTGGTTGAAACAGAATGAAGTGTGTTTAGATGCCCAATGCATAGCAAATGCATACTTTAAACACTAGCTTCACACCTAGAGAGGTGCTCACATAGGAACAGAGTGAGCAAAAATGGCAGGTCACAGCACCACGAAGTGGAAGAGTAGAAGAGACAGGCTGCAACATTTACATTTCTATGTTAGTGAGCTGCAACCAAGTGCACCTGAATTCATGTGAGTTAAACGATTATTACATCTACCCGAGTAAGGAGCAGCCAGAGAACAGCTACAAAATAAAACTGGGTTTTCTGGTTCCATTTTTCATTTACAGTTTTGTTCTTCAAATCTTCTAATAAAAATTCCTAGAGGAGGGCACTGGGCTGATGGACCAGCTCAGAGCCTTTCTAAAGTTCATGTTCAATAAATGAAAATAGAGCAGGAAACCTCAAGGCTACTCCTGGAGGAATGAGAGATTCCATGCCTGCCTGGGGTGAAACTGCACACCCAGACCCGCCTGTGAAGTACTTTTGCCAGGTAACCAAGAATGAGTCAGTTCAAGTCTTTTGATGCAGCTGCAAATGGACAGAAACATGAGTGACAGGAGCATATTAAATGACATTAGAGAGGTCCCTGGAGTCCCCAGAATATGGGCAATTGTAAAAGCGACCAATATGGTTTCCTCAACAAATAAAAATGAGAAAGGAAAATAAAAACAGTAGGGAGAAAATAAGAGGAGAAACATATATTCAAAGAAATTTAAGAAACATATCAACCAAATGCAATCTGCAGGACTTGTTTGGATCCTAATTTGAATAAAGCAGTAATTTAAAAAATTATGAAGCAATCAGAGAAATGGATATAATCACTTAGTTTTTTATATTAGGGAAGTACTATTATCGATATTAAGGAATTAACATTTTTGGTGTGATGATGGTATTTGGTAAAATAATGCTGTTATTTCAATAGAATCTTTATCTTTGAGGATCCATCTTAAAACGCTTTATGGATAAAATAATTAAATTTGAAATAATTCGGTAGGCTTGCACAAGAATTCATTACACCAATCTGTCTACTTTTACATGTGTTTGATACTTTCCATAATATAAAATTGTAAAACAGAGACAGAGAAGGACACTGAGGGTCAGATAGCACCTGAGTATAAAAAGTGGGGGTAGGGCTGGAGGCACAGCTCAAGAGTAGAGCACCTGCCTAGCAAGCGTGAGGCCCTGAGTTCAAGCCCCAGTACCACCAAAAAATAAATTAAAAAACTAAAGCAAAAAGGGGTGGGGTGGGGTGGGGATCAAGTGATGAAGCACCTGCCTAGGAAGCTCAAAGCCCTGAGTTTAAACCCCAGTACCACACTCCTCTCAAAAAAAATAAAATAAATAAAATAAAAGAAAGAATAAAAATACTATTTAAACAACTTTAAGGAAAAACTAGACAAAGAAACTTTAATCCACCTACACTTCAAAAGGCCTTCCTCATTCCCCAAGGTCATATAAATATTATTCTGGGATTTTTTTCCTTTATACAACATCACTTCCACTTTGAACACTTTAATCCATCTGTAATTTCTTGGAATCTGACATGAAATGGGTATCTGATTTGCCTTCTTTTTTTTTCATGTAGATAATCAATGGTCCCAGGATCCTTTACTGAATAATTCAGCCCTTCCAGCGCCAACTTTATTATATGCTCAGTAATGACATGCACTGGAATGTGCTTTGGGGCCTTGGCCGGCTCCACTGACATGTCTCGAAGTGTTGGTACGACAGCCTTTAATTACAGCAGCCTTATGATGTGCACCACCCTGGTCGTCCCGGTCATTCCTCGTTATCTTTATTCTCAACATTTTCTTGGCCTACACCGCACACTTATTCTTCCAAGTGAACTTTCGAAGTGCTTTATCAAGATTTTCTAAATATCAGTGGAGTTTTTATGGGAATTATATTTAGTCAATCCCTTGCCCTCCAAAAAAGTAATTGGGTCTTTGAACTGGTCCTAAAATTCAGAAATTAAATTCAACATAATTGTCACTTTCACACCAAGTCATCTCATTTCTTTATCTGTTCCATGGTCTTTGATTTTCTCCAGATTATTTCTGCACATTTCTCACTCAGTACCATCGGAAAGATTCTTTTCATATGCTATTGTGAACTTGACTTTTCATTTTGTTTTTCAACTGGTCATTATTTGCAAATAAGAATGCAATTGAATTGCAGTACATGTATTTTGTGAGCATTTTTAAAGTCATGATAATTTTGTGGGTTTTCAGTTGCTTTGAGTTTTCTGGCTAGAGAATCATATTATTCCTCAAAATAATATTTTCCTTTTCTCCTTCTTCATAGATTTGACTCTTTTTTCCCCTTATCACATTTCTGCTTCTAGAGCTTTCAGAACAAACATGACCTTTCTACCCCTTCTCAAGCTCACTTTTGCAATTCATATTTTCCTTGGAAAAGGTCCACAGTGACCTTCCTGGTGTGTTTACATCACACCATCTTATCTGGGACACTTCCAAGCCTTCTTTTATTCCTTCTTTGTTTTGTATTGTTAATCTCTCTCTCTCTCTCTCTCTCTTACTTTATTATTGTATCATTTTAAAGAACCAGATAGTGGATATACTTATCAATTCTACTAGGTTTTATCCCACTTTATTAATTACAACCTCTGCCCCCACCCTGTAACTATACTTGCATTATTGTACTTGTACTTATTGGTAGGAACGTGACTTCTGAGTGCATCATGTGAAACTATAGTATTTGGTCACGTTGTTGTCTTATCTCCTCGAGCTTCTGTTTCCTCTGAAAGATGGCAGTGATGATAACAGTCCCCATATCCCAGTGTTGCCGTCAGAATGAAGTAAGTCAATCCACGCTCAGAATGGTTCCTACCGTATTTACCGTAAGTGTTCAACCACGATCTGGGGCTGTCGTGTACTGCTCCTTTTAAGGCTGCCTGAGTTGACTGCTCAGTTAATTTACCCCCATTCCATTTCATTAAAAATTTAAATATTTTAAGGCTAAAAACTTTTCTCTTAAGTACAGTTTTGGTTGCATCTTAAGTTTTATATTTAGTGTCGTTATTGTTTTAAGTTTCTAAATGGTCTATTATGGTTTAAATTTCTTCCTTGACCCAGAACAACTTAGGAAAGTTTGTTCCCTCATTTTCAAGGAGCTGCTTTCTTCCAGAACCTTTCTTCAAAACTTCCACAATACCAGTTGTGATCTTACTCATCCTGTCTGCTTGGGGGGCTCATCTCCAGTTTCCTAGCACCCACAATTTCCAACACATCCACAACACAAATTCTAACACAACTGATAGTAAGAAATTGTTCAGTGCAGGAGCTGGTAGATTGCCTCAAGTGGTAGAGCACCTGCCTGGCAAGGGTGAGGCCCTGAATTCAAATCCCAGTCCCTCAAAAAAAATAACTGTTCAGCGAATGAATGAACAAAAGAATGAATATCATCAGCCACAAAAAGAGAAGAAAACAGAGTCAGCCTCATGGAGATAAAGCACCTGGGGGTCTTCCCACAGTCCTTCACCACACAGTGACAGCAATCCACAATGGTAAGGTCGCCTTGAGCAGACCTTCCCATTGACCCAGAAACAAATAATCTATCCCCATGAGGAGGAATCCATGTACCAAGTGGCCAACTGCCCCTGGCACACTCTACAGAGCATCGGGGACACACTTGGCGAGCTGATGAGCCTGTGGAGCAGGTATTTCCTTACATGGCACATTCCTGAGAAGTTGTACATATCTATTTCCCCATTAACTAAAACACTTTTTTAAAAAGGAGTGGGGGGGGGGCTATTTTAAGAAACAAACTGAATCCTTTTGTGATACAAATAAACACCACCTCATTTCTGTTTGGCAAATCCAGGATAAGGCTGGCTTTTCTTAAAGAAGAGGCAACACTTCCTGAGCTGCTGAGAAATGTGCCAGGTCCAGTTTTCACACAGGTACCGGGTTGGAACCAAGTCCCAGGGGGACCACCTGGGCTAGACAATTCCTCTTTGCCCTCTAGGATTTGAAGCACTCTCCTCCAAGGTCAAAACCGACCGACAGGCCTGTTACTCAACTCTGAATAATAAAGTGGGGCTTCCCAAGTGCTTCTGGGAACCGTCTCCATGATCAAAGGTAGAAAGGCCTGCCGCCATTTCCTCTCACCACCTGGCCTCACCACCATTAAGTAGGGAGACTCACATGGCCAGGCCACTCGAGCTGGTGAAGAGCTTTCATATCATGTTTTACTCTGAACCCCGCAGTCCTGTGGGGAAAGTGTTTGGATCCTTATTCTATCAACAGGGATGCTGCTGCCCAGAGGGGTCATTTGCCCAAGGTCGCTCAGCTCATGAATGACCATGCTTTTATTGGAAACTAGGTTTGACTTCCTCTGGAGCCCACATTCCCCACTTGTATGTGCAGTTGTCATTTGCTGTCTTGTTCCAGAAGAAATCGCCCCCACTTTCCTCACCCCTGCCACTCAGACATTTGCTGAATCCCACTGAGTCTTCCTTCACAACCTCTTTCACACCACAGCCTCCTGCACACTCCCACTGACTCCACCTCGGCCACCCTCAGTACCTCAGAGATGGAGTTCCTGTAATAAAGGCCTCACCAGCCTCTCCAGAGATGGATCTGTCTGCCTTGATACCTCACCTCCGTGAGCCAAAGCTCCCATAACCATAAAGGAGATACGATGAGCAATGCTGCAGGACTGCTGAGATATCTAAATGAGATGTCATATACCAGTGCACAGCAGCAGGGACAGCACAAAGCTCTCAAAGATTCATTTACTTCCTTCCAGAATGGAGGGGTTCCAGCTTTGCAGCCAAACTGCCTGAACCAGGTGCCACTGTTTCTTGAATATTCTAATTGACCCTCATCTGTCTCGATTACCTAGCAAGTAAAATAGGGACATCAATAGTAACTGTTCTCATAGAGTTGTGAGGATTCATTGGGTTTGTCTTAGCTCAGTGTGTGGACACAGTAAGTGCCTAATAAATGCCACATCCTATTGATGTTATTCCTGCCTACTTCCTCCTACCTATGCACTCTTGGATAATTTGTCCTCTGAAGACCGAGCCTTGGCATCATTTTTCTTCTCCAACACCTTCACTGGCTGCTTGTGGTCTAATTCTGTGCCTTCCAACATGGCAGCTACTAGTCACATGGCTATGTAAATCTAAGTTAATTAAATAAAATTTAAAATTCACCTCCTTGTTCTTCCACGTGCTTAGTAGTCCCATGTGGCTAGGGGCTACCATGCTGGACGGTGTAGACACAAGACATTTCCATCCTCGTAACAGTCTTGCTGGGCAGAACTGGCCTACAATACAGCTCAAATACCTTATCCATCCATGGCAGCACCTCTAACTTCACCCCACCTCCTCTCACACCCTGCCACATCCTGCCAGGCTGATGGCCGGCTCTTATCCTGCCTTGTGCACATTTGTTCCACAAACATATCAATGTCAAGTGTCCGTGATGTGTCATCCACAGACGAGAAGCAGAGGAGCTCAGGTCTCCAGGCAGCAGACTGAAGGCTGGATTGAAAGAGAAATGCATATTGTCCTCCTCGTGAGACGGATGACAGGTCACTGATCTCACCTACCCAGTCGATTCAGGGACTGTAAACTAGAATGCCTATGAGGGCCAGGCCTTATGACCAAGAGAAGCACTGTGCGGGGCTGAAGTAAAGCACACAGGCCTTTTCAAGGGATACATGGCTCCAGCCAACAGTGGCTCTGGGCTCACAGGTACAGAGTTTCCGGATACTATTTTTTTAAAGCTCTGTGCAGGCCATCCAAACATATCTGTGTGCCACCAGTTTACAAACTCTGTCTCAGATGTTTGGACCTCAGTTACCTATACTGCTGTAGCTAATATAAATACAGTCCCCTACTATAGACTGGGAATGAGACCACCTCCTTCACAGGTGGCTGTGCAGATGAAATCAGATTCATGTGCCTGGCTCACATCAAATTCTTAATAAAATATGAATGGATGAATGAGCAATGAATGAATCAATGGATGTGCTCATTTGGTCACCCCCACACTTGGAAATCACACATCACAGCTGAGTCCACAGGAAGGCAGCTGAGCCCATGGGCAGTGGGATGATATGTGTGAATCTGTGAGCAGCTGCCCCATCCCAGCTAGGCTGTGTGAGATCAGAAGGTAACTCTTTGCCCTGCTTGACCAGTTTTCAGTATATAATGACAACTTCTTTTTAAAAGAGTGTGCAGTGCTTATGATTTTAAAATTCAAACATTACAAATGAGTCTAGAATTCAGAAGCACTGCTCTTCTCCATCACCAGAGGAAACCATTCTGTCCAGTTTCTTGTGTAATTCTTTTTTAAAAAAATCTATAGATTTTCTCCACATATTAGAGCACCTCTGAGAGTCTATATGTACACAGTTAACCCTCCGTACCAAGGGTTTCACACTTGAAGGATCCACCAGCCAAGGGCCGAAAATATTTAGAAAAAATTAAGACTCTGTAGTGACTATGTACAGATGTTTTTCCTTGTCATTATTCCCTAAACAACTATTTATGTAGCATCTCAATTTCACTAGTCAGTTACTTACATATGACTTGAAGCACATGGGAGGCTGAGTGTAGTTTACATGCATAATAATAAACCCATGAAAAGAAAGCTGGTCCCCTGCCACCTTCTGCTATAACAACCCTGGAGGAACCAGGTCCCTAAGCAGGACAGGGTAACACATGGAGACTATCTTGACCCCATGGCCTCTCCCTTTTGATCAGGCTCTAAAGACAGGGGAAGCAAGACAGAATGCTGTGGACTAAGATAGAATACCACCATCCCTTCACTCATCAGCCAGATGTAGACCAGAAGGCCTGGCTCCAAAGTGTAGTGGGCCGTTCTTGTTTCTGCTTGACCATCATCTGTGCTCTGGCTTCTCCTTCAGGGAAGCCCTCCTCTCTGACTCACAGCTCATGTACATAGACTAAGGCTGCCCTCCCCCTCTCCAAGGGTGGACATGGGACTTGATACACAATGTGGATCCAAGGATGGTGAAATAACTCAAGCCACCCCATGAAAATCAGCTTCAAGGTTTTGGCTGGAATTTAGGAAAAAGGACCATTTTATCATGAGAGCTGCTGAACTGCTAGCGAAGAAGTCTGCATCTGCTGTGTTTTCATCACAAAGAAAAAAGACTTTTTGAGAATGAAGCCAATACAGAGACAAGCAGGACCGAGAGGGTATCTGACAACCACATATGAACACCTAGATCCAACCAGACATGAAGAACCCCTTGACTCTTCTAAATAAGCTAATAAATTCCCCTTGTTCTAAACCAGCTTGCATTGGAATTTTGTACACTGTGCTCACAGGTGTCTGACTGATAGACCAAAAGTGAGAAACTGGAGGACAGACAGTCGAGACTCTATTTTCTCCTACACTTTGTGCATTCCTATAAATCAACTTCTTCTTTTTTATGTAAAGAGTCAGCATTAAGAGCACTCAATTGGATCAGTCCATGTTGGTAAACTGAGGAAAGCTGGGATACAGTGTTCCTTCCTTCCCTTAATTCCTCCAGATGTCGCAGCCTTCCCTGAAGACAACTGCACCTAGGAGTTTGCTCAGGGAGAGAAAGAGCCAGGCAGCGTGAGGTTTAACAGGTGCCCCGTGTCTATGGGGCCTGTGAGTGGGGCTTCTTTTCAGTAAACATCTTTAGCATGGGCACATTCAGCTCACAGCTAAACAGTGATTTCTGCCACCTGCCACCACCAGCATTCTGTCCTTGCTGGTGAAGCAAAGGCCATAGCCCCAAGTCCATGCCTTTTTTTGACAAGGACAATGAGTTGAATCCTCCAAATTTTGTCTCCTGAGCTAGGAGGTTTGAAGCTCAGAGATAAATTTGCATCAAACCCAGGTCCCCAACTCATTTTTAAAAAAGCAAATAGAAAAACCTTAAACTCCAGGCAAGTGAAACAGTAGCGACAACTACAGTGGGTGGCTAGGTAAATATACAGAGGAAATACTACAATGCAAACATCACCACACACAGCCACTGAATAAAGACAGGGCAAGGAGAGCACAAGGGACATCTGTTAGCCTGACCTGCTCCCATACACTCCTGGCGATTAGAAGGTAGGAGTTCCTGTGAGAAATGATCCCTTCCTCCCTGTACACAGTCCTGGGAGAACTGTCCATCAGCATGCCCAGCTTGCCCCTTGCACAGGAACCAGTACCCAACATCAGCAAGTCACACTCTTGCTCTCTCAGTAGAGAGACACAGGGATGGAAAACAGCTGAAACTGATTCATCCCAATAATGTCACCATGCAAACATCACCCATTACTTCCTGTGTTTTCTAGGGCCTGGTCCTGCATGTGTGTGCTGCCCCATATATTCCTAGGGTTTTTTTTTTTTTCTTTTAGACAACTACAGTCCACTTTTGTGGTTTACAAATGACCAAAGGGCCCTAACCAACCCAAAGACACCTGCTCTCCCTACCCCTACCCCGCCCCCACACTGATGCAAGTATCCTTTTCCATGACAACTGCAAGTGACAGTGACAAGGTTCACAGTTCAGAGCTTGGGACCCCTCTAACATTAGAGAGCTCTTCTGACTGCAGTCAACCTGTCCGGAAGGTCCCACCCCACCTTCTTGGTGGACCCTCCTCTTTGGCTGACTTTTCCTTCTGGCTCTCCCTCACCCCTCCCCGCGGGAATTCCTGAAGGTGCCATCCTAGGCACTGGTCTCTTCTGTCATCAGATCTCAGATTCCATACAGTTTAGCCTGCTTACTGTATGCTCCATTTGACCTATCCTCTCTAAGAGACTTTATTATTTCATTGTACAGTATGGACAAAATGAGTACCTACTCATAGAGTCACTGGGATTAAATGTGACGACATACTGAAAACACTACCAGGAAAAATAAATCTTAATAGACTAACAGGCATGTGGCAAGTTCACCATAAACGTTAGCTATTGTTATGGTTATCGTTACAGCTAACAATGCCCATAACAATCATCCCTTTCCTTCCCAGACTGTTACCTCCATCACAGCTGAAGAGCCATATGTCGTGTGGCTACTGTCTTCCTGGTACTGGGCAAAAGAAGAGCTCGCTAACATTAAACTGGCTGTTGAATGGCAAAGACTTTAAGGCAATGGTGATAAGGACATTACAAGCCATACCTCCCCACCACCACCCCAGTGTCTCTCCTTTACCAGAATATACATCCTCATCCTCCCCGTAGATTTTAGGTAGGGAAGACAAAACTTTCTCACCGTCATCCTAGATGCTCTCAAGAATAATAAAGTCATAGCATGATGGAGGCACTGCATTTGGTCTTTTTAGTTTACTTAATTTTTTTTAATTTAAATAAGCCAGTTGAAGAGGAAATGAAATAGAGAAAAAAGACTGGCAGGAAATCCATGGAATGTAGATGTGCCAGTTGTCTCTGGCTATGGCTTGGGTTTGCTTCTGTTTATAATTCTGAACTTCCCTACTATTAAATAATAAAGCAAACACACATGTTCCAATATCTCACCTTCGTGAGACACACTTTAATACATGGAAGAACACCCATGTAATCACCACGCCATCCAGCTACCAATGCTGGTATCACCCCCAATGGGCCCTTTGACAAGGAATCTCACCCCGGCCCTCAGCAACCTCCCAAGTGCCTTCTGTGGCTGCAGACTGATGGACTATTTTGCCTTCTTTTACTCAGAGTGATATTTCTGAGGCTCATCTTGTACTTCACCAAGGATCTCGGTAAGTAGCTCATTTTTATGCCTGAATAATATTCTGTTATGCGGTTATTTCAAAGCTCATTTATCCTTCATCTCTTCATAGCTGTGCTGGGTTTTTTTTCAGTTTCTGGTTATCATGAATAAAGCTACTGTGGACATTCATTTATAAGCCTTAAGAGGGCCTAGTGGGAAGCCTTCAGAGCCTTGGGGGGAGTGTGCCCTTGAAAGGGAAAGTGGGACCTTGACCCCTTCCTCTTCTTCTCTTGGGCTTCCTAGCCATGAGGCATGGAGTTTTGCTCCACCGGGAGCTCAGCTATGAAAGGACACCACAGGCCTAAAGTAAGCCTTTCCTCCTCGTGAATTGATTTATCCCAGGCATTTGTTTCCATATTGGAAAGCTGACTGACACCCAATGCTCTGTGTTGCCTCCCTCAGAGGAGAGCCAAAGGATGTAGGTTCCAGTCCACCTCCAGGACTCACCGCCTGCACAAGCCACACTGTGCCTCAGTCTTCTCGTGTGTGAAATGAAAAGTGCTACTGTTTATCTTCCCCTTGGGATTACAGTGAGAATTTAACACAGCAAAGCCATTCAGCAAACACCTTTCGAGCCCCCAGGGCCTGTAACAACCTGAACTCTAGGCCTCTCATCAACCCTGTAAAGGTGGAAGTGATTGCTTTCAAATAAGGCTCAAAAAGAAGCCAGCTGTTTGCAGGAGATTAGTGAGCTAGAAGGAGGCAGAGCAGGGAGTCGAACTCAGGTCTACCTGTCTCCAAAGTCATACTCTGCCCTTCAGGAAGACTAAGAAGGGTAAATAAATATACAAAAAGTGAGGGTTTGGTGCCTCCGCCCTAACATGCACATTGTCACAGATCCAGTCTGGCTCCAGTGTCTGACTGTGAAACCTCAATGCTCCCAGGCAGCTAGCACTGAAGCCTTCCCTCCACTCTCAGGTGCATTCTCACCTGCCTGCGGGCCCAGGTGTTGCCCTGGGCAACCACCTACCCACCTCCCTGCATCCTTTTCTGAGCTTCCAGGGTCCATGTACATTTGAGGGCAACAGGGCGTTACTCTCCTTCAATGCCCTCTAGGAGATGACATTAACCTTGGGCACCTCCACTGATTTCCCAAGGAACAGTGACATCTAAATACAAACACATGAGCTGCCTGCAGTGTCTAAACTCAGCATTCTTGTCACGCCTTAATACCCTGTCATCCCAGCAATGCTCATTCTCCATGCACTTTGAAATCTCTTTTGCTTTATACTCTGCCAAAAGATTCCAATTTCTCTGTGCTGGCATTGACATGATGTAGAAAGGAACATGTGAGCCGTGAGGGCTCAGAAATAGCCTGGAACTTTTCAAGGAAGGGGCCCACGGTGGGATGACAGGCAAGCTATTCTGCATAACAAAGCACTCTGTCCCCGGAGTCAGGCACAAGCCCACCCTTCCCCACGTACACACACTCACACCTATCAATCACTCCCTGAAATACCCTATCTGTGGGAGGATGGGAAGAAAATGGTATGATCAATGAAGCTCCCAGAGCGCTAGTGGGATGGACTCTGTCCAGTGGGGAGTGCTCTACTAACAACAGGTCAGATGTACTTGCAGCTGGACCATGGTGGTGGTGGTGGTGATGGTGGTAAGGAGTGCTCAACTGACAGGAGGTTGATGTGCTTGGAGCTGGACCAGAATGATGCTGATGGTGATGGTGATGACTATGGTAATGGTAATGGTGCTACCAATGACGGTGGCAAGGCAACAACAGAGAACATCTACCAATTACCCATGAGGTGCTACTCACTGTTCTCAGCTCTTTACAAAGATGTACTCATTTTAATTCTCACAGCCCAGGAGGTGAGTTCTAACATCCCTCTGTTTATAGACGGGGAAGCTGAGGCATGGGAAGCTAAGTAACTTGGTAGTGAGTGACCATCAGGATTAGAACCCAGGCTTTCTGATGCCCATGTCTTTGCTCTTGACCACTTCTTCTCCTCCTCAGCATCCTGTGACAGACAAATTTGTGCCAGGCCCCCTCTGTGGGGAGGGAGGAGAGGGATATCTCTGATACTAAAACTGCAGGGCGAGCAAAGTACAACCCTTTCCTCTGGACCCTTAGCTCCAGGAATGGTTTGGAACCCACACCAAGACTCAGCACTTACTGAGCACTTACTATCTACTGGGCCTTTCCCTGCATGAGCCCATTAATTCCCCCAATAATCTTTTAGGGTGCGCTGCCTTACTAGCCTCCACTTTCAAGGGCAGGAAACTGAGGCTCAGGGTGTGCTTGCTCTTCATGTCACCCTCTACATCCAGTCTTCGCCTGACTGCTGTCATCAAAGAGCTCCAGAAGACTGATCCCTGCAGAATTAATTGCCTGGCCTCCCCCCTGCCCCCAGCTTCTGTTTCTAGCTGGGCTCAGCCCATGGCCAAGACCAACAGGCAACAGGAGCGAAGCAGAGAAACCAGGGAATTTCTTCCTCCTCTTCTTCCCTCCAGGGCCACAGTTCTGCTAGCCTCCCTTCTTCCTCAGCTCCAGCTCTAAATGGCTCCACATTGTTCCCTCCTCTTGTTCCTTCCTCCTTAAATGTGGTAACAGCTTCTCATTGTCACAAGTCCTGAGAGGCCTCGACATTTATTATTTGCAGTCTGAACCTTGCCCACACCTCCATAAATAATCCCTTAATGAAACATTCTTCTTGCAACTGCCCAATGGTTTCTGTTTCCTGCAGAGTCCTGATAATCAGTCCTGAAGTAGAAATCCTTGTCCAAAGTCAAACAGTAGGGAAAGGTGGCTAGAGCAGGCAGTGGAACCTGCAGTCCATTGTTCCAGGTATCTATGACACACCATCCTTCAGAGGAGGGCCCTAACTCAAAGGCCCACAAAAGCCGGGAGCATAAATGAGCCAAGCAAGTGGGTAAAGCACTTAGGGGCTGGCGTAACTCAGAACACCTAACTTTCAGGTAACTGTATGTCAGAATAAGCAGACTTCCTCACATTTTCCCAGAATTCCACCCCCTCCTGCTAAGAGGCATTGTCCCTGGGCACCTGCTCTTAAATTTCACTTCCCATCAGTCCCAGGCCACTCCCTACCCACACAGGCTTTTAAACCACATCTCCACTTCTAAAAGATTCAAGCAGCAAAGATAATTAATTCTCTGGCTTCAAAGGCTGCTTCTCTAACCAGCTGTTTTTTCTCCACCTCACCACCACTGACCCTATCATCCCTCCTCCTCCTGGTGACTGACTGACTGACTGACTACAAGGAAGCAGCCCCCATCCTCTTGTCATCTGCTGTCTGGGGGCTGGGAACCCAGCCAAGGCTGCCATCCAAAAGGAAGGGTGAGAGAAGAAATATTCAAACACCCTGCCTGCAGTCTACAGCATGGCAGTAGCATCTGCTCTGTGGGCAGAAAAACTACAAGAACCTCCACGCGTATGTGGGAGGAGGTATCCTCCACGCCAATGACCTTGAAATCAGACCATCTGCCCTCTGGCAGAGCACAGACAGCCCTCCTCCCAGAGTTGCTGGGGGAGTGTCTTACAGCAGGGGCTGCAAACTAGTTCTGGGGTTCAGCCCACACTGTGCTTTAAAACAATGAAACTACTGCCAATACTTCCAGCAGGAGAGTTCGTGGTTTGTACAAATCCAGTCTTCTGGCTTTTCTTTCAAAAGATCAGAAGTTTTGTGGGGCCCAGGGGCTCATGCCTGTAATACTTGCTACTCGGGAGGTGGAGATCAGGAGGACAGTAGTTTGAGAGCAGTCCAGCAAAAAGTTCGTGAAAGCCCCACCTCAATCAATGATGGCATTCACCTATCATCCCAGCAACACAGGATGAGTAAATAGGAGAATCATGGTCCAAATCAGCCCAGGCAAAAATGTAAGACCCTATCTCAAAAATAACCAAAGCAAAAGAGGGCTGGGACCATGGCTCAAGTGGGAGAGCTCCTGTCTAGCAAGTGCAAGGCCCTGAGTTCAAATCTCAGCACTGCCAAAAGCAAAGCTCAGGCATTTCATCAGCAGTGAATCCATATTTTTGCATGGTGACAGAGAAAGTGAGTCCAGTAAGATGTGAACCCTGAGATGTGAACTCAGGGAATTTTGTCTGGTTCATTCCCAGCTGCATCCCATGTGCAGAATGTGGCACACAGTAGGTACTCAATATTAACACATGATGGGTGAATAATTGGTCCTTGTTCAGACGTCCATCTCACAGCAACGTCTGCCTGGTTCAACCCACTCAGCTCAGTTCCTTTCAAGTGCTGCAGATGGCTCAGTTTGGGACCCCCAACTTGATGATGATGTAAGGAAGGCAAGACAGTCCCTGCTCCTCAGAAATAAATTACAGGAGATCATATCAGATGGGAAAATAATAATAATAGTGCACATATAAGGCAGCTACTATGTGTTACACTGCTCTAATATTTTCCATGCATTGGCTCCTTTAATCCTCACCACACCCGTGTGGCAGGTCCTATTATCAGCCTTATTACAGCAAAGAGGAAACTGAGGCAAAGAGAAAGAGTGACATGCCTGAGACCACACACTACTGAGCGGGGAAGGCAGGATTCAAATCCAGGCAGTCTAGCTCCAGAACACATGAAAAAATAAACAACTGATGATGACAGAGGGAACTTGGCTCTTTCCTTAAAATCCCACAAATCACTCCCAGCGCAAGAGTCAGAATTCTGTGGCCGTCATTCCTAGGACGCTGCTCCAAGAGAAGCCAAATGAGAGGGCGCTTCAGGAGGACAGGTGCCCTCAGCCTCCAGCTTCACAGCTCAAGAGCCCCCAGTGTCCCCTTCATTTGCTGTAATGAATGCGGGAGAGCACAGACAGTCCCCAGTTGAACCTTGTAGGCTGAAGGGGTGGGGATGGAGAGTGTGTGCACACTTGGCTGACCTACTTGGACCCAAGTGGCTTGGGAGGGAACTTTATGTGACCCTAGCTGATGCTTCGTCCAAGAGTGCCGCAAAGCAGCTGGAGCTGGCAGCTGGAGAACAGGGGACACAGGAGCAATCCCAGAGGCTGCAGCTCTGCAATTCCATAGGTGCTAGAGAAGGCAGGGTGGTGGATGGAAGGCAGCCAGGGTCCCAGTTCTGCTCTTCCATGGCTAGGCTACCATCTAATGAAGTACCTCACCCAGGAAAGTCCTCCAGCTCTAAGAGGGTCCTGACCAAAACCACAGAGTGCCTTGCCCACTCCATGACCAACCAGCTGCAAGATTTTCCCAGAAGGCTTGAGCTTAAGCTGGGGCAGTGAACATGCCCAGGCTCTGATAAAGGTGTTAGGCTGTTGCCCAAAACCCTGAAAGAAACTGGCCTTGGTCCTGAGCCAAAATTCCTCAAGCCCTCATCTGAACTCCATCCTCTGATCCCTCCCTGAGGACATCACAAGGATATGTGGCAGCATTCTGTAAAGTCCCCAACAAAGTCTTTGACCTGCATAGGAGAGTGACTATGGGCAACAATTAGACACCACATAGTTTTAGAAGCTAGAAGAAAGGATTATGAATGTTTCCACCAGAAGAAATGGTAAACGTTTGAGGAGATAGATACGTTTAGCCTGAGTTAAACGCCACAGGATGTATTGATGTATCAAAGCATCACATTGGTACTTACCATTTTTTATGTTTTATGCATAAATATTAAAAAAAAACTGCTTTGGACTGGTTGCTCTGGTGTTTGGTGCTTCTTTCTTTGGGATCTCCTGCTGCATCTCAGGACATCTGGGGATGCTCTCTTGTAGGAAAATCCCCTGCTACTCCTTTTGGGGCAACCACAGCTACAGGCTTGGCGGGACAAAACAAGAAGGGCCTCTATTTCCTCACCTCTATGATGGAGTGAGCCAGGTTCTGACATTTGCTCAAACAGTTATGTATTCATTCACTTTCCTACTCATTGCTCAACAACCACGGGCTGGATGTCTGTGACATGCCAGGCATTGCTCCAGACAAAGAGCAAGTGAACAGCAAGACTGCTGAGACCTTCACCCTCCCAAAAGTTACAATAAAAAGCTCTAGTCCCATTTTCTCACCTCTAGGATGGAGGTATTAATACTTTGAAAGGTTATTAGAGAACTAAATGTGTGCTATTTTAATAAGTAAAAATGTAGCAAATATTTAACACTGCCAAATGCCATTCAATCTTGTAGATCACAGGATGGCAACTTTGTCTTCAGGGAGAAGAGTGAATACAGATGCTTTGTGACTTTACCAGAGAATTATGACCTGATTTGCCCCTGCTAGGTTGGAAATATCTTAAGTTAAGACATGGAAACTGACCTCCTGACATCACTGCTTAGCAACACAGTACTCTGTAGAGCATGGGGTGTGTCCCCCAGTATGGTAGGTGGCCCTGTGATTCACTGCCCCTGTCCAGAACTTCAAGAGAGCATCATACCACATATTGCCAGACCAAGAAAAAAATTGCAAAATTAAAAACTCTAAGTATGGTCTCTACTGAATATTGATCACTTTCACAGCATTTAAAGTAAAAAATAATCACAAGTTGCACCATTGTAAGTCAGGGATTTTCTGTATTGTACACTTTGTAGGCCACACAGTCTCTGTTGCAACTGTCCAACGATGTCCTCGAGCACAAAAGCAGCCATGCACACTACGTGAACAAAAAGGCATGGCTGCGCCCAATAAAATTCTGTTTACAAATCAGTTGGTGGATTCCCAAGCCATAGATCACCAACTCCAGTCCTAGACTAGTGCTGTCTGGCAGAAATGTTTGTTATCTTCACTATCCAACATGGCACAAGTAATGTGGCTACGGTGACTGAGAAAAGGAATTTTTTCTTTGTATTTAACTTTAATTCAGTACAATTTAAATTTAAGTAACTACATGTGGCTAGCGGCAAGAGTATTGCTCAGCATGGAAATAGGAGTCTTACACCTGATTTCCTCTTCACAGTAGCCCTAGAGTATGCAAAATGCCTCACACACTGTCCCTAGTAAACACCCAATAACCTGGAACAAATGCTGTTGCTGTCATTTGTAGGGATGATGACAGCAGTGCTCAAGCTAAGAACACCACCCAAGGATGGCCCATTCCCGGGGCCAGCAAGAGAGAACACCGTGTAGAGATCAATGACAACTAATTGAGACAAAGTGAGACAAGAGGACCACCTTATGTGGCAGCCCCAGGCAGCCCTTGGAACTCCTTAGAAACCAGCCCCTCACTAACCATAATGAGGCCTTTCCCCGGGAGGGGCAAGGCTGCCCCTTAGATCAAACAGGCACACAAGAGCAGGCAAGCTCCACCTTGGCACCCCAGTGACATCAGAGAGGACCACCTGGACCACAAGAGGGAAAGCATTCAGTCCCCCACTGAAAGTGCCCACCCCACCTCCCCGGTAGTAATGGTCACCCCTTCTAATTGATGTACAACAAAGAAAGCATCAAAGTCTATTTTTTTTCAATCTTTCAAGAAGGAAGTTTCCACTCTACAGTAAGTTCACTACATTTCTGTTCTACTATGGTTCCGTTCTAGGTCAACAGTCATCACCATGTGTTGTAGGGTTCTCACGTGTGAGGCACCGGATGAGCTCAAATAATACGAAGATAATAGTTGACACCAATTAAATGCCTACCGGATTCCAGGCACTGAGTTGTTGAGTACTATGTATATGTGACTGCTACTTACTCCCACAATGGTCCAGTGAGGAAGGACTGTCATTATCTCCATCGTAGAGATGATGAACCCAAGGCTTGGAGAGGTGAAAGAATTTGCCCACATCCTCACACCCCAAGAGAGGCAGAGCCTGGATTCAAACCAGGATTTGAATCAAAGTCCTAATCTGGATTGCTGAAGATGCAGGGCTGAAGAAGACAGATATGGCTCTTCTCTCATGAGGGTGACAGGCAGTGGAGCAGGTCATGAGAGTCGGGGTGTCCTAGTCTTTTCTGTTGCTATAACAAAACACCTGAAACCAAGTACTTTGTAAAGAGGTTCATTTGACTTATGAAACATGGTAGCATAACACCATCACCCCATAGCTGCATCACAATATGGTAGGGAAATAAAAAAGGAAATGGGCCATGTTCAGAAGAGTCGAGTGTGTGTGTGGGCCTTGTGTCATCACAAGCCACACTTACAAGTGCCAAGTCACAATGAGATCACATTATCATAAGCCCACCTTACTCTCAGATTTATTACACATGGTTTTGACTAAGTGTGGCCCAAAAACAAATACATAAAAAATAAAAAGAAATTTCAAAAAAAATTTTAAATTCCCATGTACACATTCAGCAGCTAAGTTGATAGGAGAAGCTCTCAGTCAGTCCACATTATCTTCAGCTATGCTTAAACCATTATGTGATCTGCTGAGTGTTTCCCTGCCCTTCATTTTTGGGAAATTCACCTCCCAAAAAGAAAATGGTGACCAAAAAGCAAGTTAAAAGTAAATGTGCTTAATTAAAGTGAAAAGTTGAGGTTTATTCAAAATCAGCATGTCTTTATGGGAGAAATGAATCAAGCATCCCCACTACAGCACTAAGCAGCATGCATCCTCCACAGCGTGGCCCCTTGCATCGACATACCCATAAATAGCAAGGGGCTGCTACAAGCCTCTCTGAAGGCAGAACCCCAATGCCCTAATCACTAGGACCCACCTCTCACAGGTTCCATCACCTCAACACTACCTCACCGGGGCCAGGCTCCTAGCACATACTGCATACCACATCCAAGCCAGTGGGATAACAACAGTGATAGGTGAGGTGGAGGCCTATGGGACATAGGGGAAGAGTCTCTAAGCCAGATTTGGCAGAGAGGGGTGGTCAGGTTAGGGTTCTCAGAAGAAGTGCCTTCAAATAGGGGTAGAGCTTCACCAACCAAAGGATGTGCTAAAGGCAGGAAAGGTGCATGTGAAGGCACATTCAGGACCCCCCAAAGGGCTGGAGGTGTGGCTCAAGTGGCAGAGTGTCAACCTAGGAAAGTGCAAAGTCTCAAAGCCCTGAGTTCAAATCCCAGTACCACCACCATCAAAAAAAAAAAGAGACCCCACAATGGATCTGGAAACTTGGTCTAGGGTAAGGAGGAGAGAGAGAGAGAAACTGAAGTGGTATCCTGACGCTAGGAAGGAGCCTGATAGGATGTGGCTAGGGCTCAGGCATGCTGGGTTTTAGGTCTGGGTGGCACAAGTAAATGGAAATACCTAACTGTAAAGCATGGGAAAACTGAGACTGCAACTTAGAAGTGAGGTCAAGACCAGAGGTAGGTCCATATATATGATATATATCTCAACCAAAGACAAGCAATATAAGTGATGCTCAAAAAAACTTGCACCCTTATTCCACTGGTATAGCTAAGACAGAAAATAATCTTGGACCTGCCTCGGCCTCTTCTTTTTTTTCTTTGTTCTTGGTACTGGGGTTTGAACTCAGGCTCTTGCACTTGCGAGGCAGGCACTCTACCACTTGAGACATGCCCTCAGCCCTTTTTGCTTTGGTTGTTTTTGAAATAGGATCTCACATTTTTAACTTAGCCAGTCTGGACTGTGATCCTCCTACCTCAGCCTTCCAAGTAGCTGAGATTACAGGCACATGCCACCATGCCAATCCTGCCATCACCTCTTTGAGGAAGTGCCTACCTGAGAATGAAGCAACATAGAGGCAAGTAGAGTGGTGATACAGAGAGAATCAGACTGCTCAACAGCATGATCTCACCTTCTGTGAAACCACTGGGCCCCAAGATTCCCAAGTATGTGATCCAGTAATTTATTTCGTTTTTACTTAAATCATTTAGAGTTGAGTTTTCTGTCACTGACTACTGGAGATGCCTAAAATTGATTGACTAAAGAAAAGAGGAGTTGTCATATGTAGAAAGTGAAGCCAAGTAGGTGTCACAGGAACTAGAAAGGGGACATTTTAAGAAGGGAGAACCACCGACAGTGTCAAACCATACCATGAAGGAGGATGCAGACATAAAAGGCTATGGAATTTGGCCAGGACCCTGGGCAATTGTCCCAGTTCCAGATATCCCAGAAGTGGATTCCAAGAAGTGACTGAAGTGCAGCAGATACTTAAGATGACCCCAGGAGCATCAGCAGGGAGTGGGGAAGTAAGACAGGAGGGAAGGAAAGGTATAAAGAAGGCACCTGGGGCTGGGTGCTGGCGGTTCATGCCTGTAATCCTAGCTGTTCAGGAGGCAGAGATCAGGTGGATCATGTTTCAAAGCTAGCACTGGGAAAATATTTAGGAGGCCCCTACCTCAAAAATACCCAACACCAAAAGGGCTGGCAGAACAGCTCAAGTGAGTGCCTGCCTAGCAAGCAAAAAGCCCTGAGTTCAAAACCCCAGTACTGCCCACACACAGACACACACACAAAAAGGCACTTGGGGGCCTTTGATAGCAGGTAACCACTTTGGGCAAGTGAGGCTTAATCCAACTCTAATAAACAGCACCTAAGGCAAGCTCCAGAGGTATTTATCTGCCAAGGCCATCGGTCAATAGCTGAGGCTTTCCTGGAGGAGTATTAACTACTCCCATCTCACACACACCCTCACCCTGCACTTCCACAGCCTGACAACATGCACAGGGACGGAGGGGAGCCATGGCCGAGAGCAAGCCCTCAGGCAGGCGCAGGTATGGCCAGCTGGAGTCAGGCCAGCAGGCAGTGAAACAGAGGGACACCCCCAGAGATACATTGTGCTGCATCTGTGCTCTGCACCTCCTTGTCCTCATCTATGGTCACCAGAACTCTGTGACGACTAAAGGAAGATAAATCCACACCAATCCTTTGCCAGGCACCTGGGACACAGCACTAAATAAACACGTGCTAATGTTCTTGCTTTTGGTGGCCTTTGGGAGAGAGATTTCTACACAGGGTTACAGAAAGCAGAACCAGGGAGGGTATGACAACCAGAACGCAGACTACTAATTTGTAGCAGCACCAAACCCAGGAGACCCCACTGGATAAATGATCACTGCTAATGTTCTATTTAAACAGCATGCAAGCTTGAGCCTATTTGTGTGCAAAAGTCTTCAATTTAACAAGAAGGCTTTCCTGGGAGGTGCTGCCTCTCCACCCATCCCTTTCTAAAACATCAGAAACAAAACAGCAACAGAGCATTTACCTGGTTCTTTGGTCCCACCCCAAAGTTGCATGAGCAAAAAATTTAGGAACAGCAAATCCAGAGTGAGAAAAAGAGTCAGAAATGGCCTCCACAGAGACCTCCCTAAAGAGTAGTCGGGGCTGCTCAACAAGCGAAAAGGAAAATTCAGAAGAATGATGAGGGATCATGTGAGGCCTGAGACAGGCTCACACTGCACAGCCTGTCCCAGGGTTCCAAGCCTACTGTTTCCTTTATCCTTGACATAATCTGAAGGGGGTAAGTGATGTATCTGAATGAGGTGGTTTGCTTTGTAATTTTAACACTTACGTAACACCTACAAAAAGCCAGGCTCTTTTTATCTATTTTACAAATATTAATTCATTTAATCTTCCTAACAACCATGTGAGGGAGGTGTTTTTAATAACAACATTTTACAAATGAAACTCAAGCACAAAGATGTTAGATAACTTGCCCAAGGTACATATGGGAGAAACGGCAAAACTAGGATTTGAAGGAAGGCAGACTGGGTTAGTCACCTGGCTCTGTACCACCACTCTGCCACCTGGAAAACAATGGATGAACGTGAGCTCCCCGGGTTCCCGCACTAGACAGTCTATTTCTGCAGCCATTGGTAAGAAGGCTCTTCAAACAATGAAGAAGAGGAGGAGGAAGAGAAGGGAGGAAGAGGACAATGAAGAGAAGGAAAAAAGGGAGGAGGAGGAGAAATGAGGAAGACGAAGAGGTGAAGGAGGAATAAGAGACAATAGCCATTAGCCAATAGCTCACATGTCTTGAGCAGTCCCTAAGAGGCAAGTGGTGTGCTAAGCACTAACAATCATATGACATTCCATCTTCCAAGCAATGCCAGGAAGTAGTGCTACTTAATCAGCATCTTACAGATGAAGGAATTGAACGTTAGCACCTCTGTGAGGTTATCCAGTCAGAAAGCAGGGAAGGTGAATTTGAAGCCAGATCTTTACTATTAAATTTCAAATCTGATCCCTGAAGGTGCAGAGTCACTGAGCTTTGAGCTCAGGAGGCTGAGGCTGCACCCTCCTTCTCGTCGTGGTGATAGCCAGATGATGGGGACAGCATGCAGGACAATCCTTGGGGTTCATTCAGAGGGAGGGGCAGAGTGGGAGGAAGAGCTTTGCTAAGATTCTCTGTGAACAGCCCCGAAAGGTGCACTTTAGGAGGCTAGGGAGGCGGGGATGCTTGGTTTGAGGTGAGGCATGGAGGCGAGAGGAGGGCTGTGCCACACTGAGCACTAGAACTTGGGGCTGAAGCTTCTGTTCTGATGGTATGCTTTTTAATTTCCTCTCCTGGGACACCTGAGGCTTTGGGTGGGTACTCAACTTTCTCAAAAAAGTAAAAAGTAAAGAAACAGAAAACATTTCCTTCCCCTTTCTTGCCTCTTCCTGGGTTTACAAGGGTTAGAGGCTGCATATTGACTAGTTTATCAATCAACTTCACTTAGAACATAAATGGCAGAATCTCAGTCTGTAAACAACAGCTCCTTGACATGGTATGTCCCAAAACTCTCTTCTCCTTACTAATTTCAACTTGATTCACATAGAAAACCATTGTACATTATCTGCTGGGTCTGTTTTTAATAGCATTGCTAATTACATAAGCAATTCTTGAATATGTTTTCTTTTTATGAGATTAAATTATTTTTACATTATCAAAATGTCTAATCCTTTCCTTATGGCTTCTGGGTTTCCCTCGCTCATAGGAACACACTCCCAAATTTTCCCCTAATGTTCTTTATTATTGTTAGTTTAAAACCTTTACCCTGTTTATAATTTACTCCATCTATGATTTAGTTTTGTATAAGATAGGAATCAAACCCAGTGTCCTTCTACCTGGCCAGCCAATTATGCCAGGGCCATTTAATAAATAAACGATTCTTTTCTCACTGATTCAAAATGTCACCTTTTAATACATTAAGCACCCATGCTTCCCATGGCCTTTCAGACCCCTTTGGGCTCTACCCTCTTATGCCACAGCTGGAAGAATTTCAGCAATTATTTGAAACGTGTTTCATGGCTTAACAATAGGTATTTTATCTTTTAACAGACATTTCTAAGAGGCACTCTCATGCACTGTTGGTGGGAGCACAAATTGGCAAAGCCTTTTGAAAAGCAGTTTAGTAATATCTATTACAACTGAAAGTGTTCCTACCCTTTGCTCTAAAAACCCCACTTCTAAGAATTATTCTACAGAAATCCTCACCAAAGTGTCCAAGAACTTTCACTGCTGCATTGCCCATTATAAGAAAAAATTGAAAATAATCTAAATGCCCAAGTAGAGTCAAATTTACATGTAAAATTTTCATAGCATAATACACCTAAGTGTTATGTCTTTGTCTTACAGCAGAGATTTTCAATCTATATTACACAGTGAGACATCATTGTCTTCTTTTACAATAAGTGTTTGGTAATTAAAAATACAAAAATAGGAACACAGGCACTAGCCCGTGACTCAAGACGCCTCGCATTCCTGTTGGATCAAGAGACACCCATGGCGTAAGTCAGGGGCAAAGCTCAAATCTGTCCGGTGGCAGGATCACTTAAGCAGCTACCGCAACGACGCGTGCCCGCTATTCAGCAGGAAGTGAGCCCATCTCCAACCCAATCCCAGCAGCTAAGCCCTGTTCCCCATGTTCCCCTCCATCAGAAGCCCATGGTCACTCATGGGCGGTTCAGCGCAGAGGTGACAAAGGGAGAGGTAAGGTGGCACTGCTAAGGTCTCAGCCATGGTTGTATCTCACCACGAGAGCATCCCAAGGCCAAATTCGGTACTTCTTACCCAGCGTGGGAGAGCTGGGGGCCTGCACCTTATCTCTTCCTGTGCTCTTCTATTATTAAGCACAATCTTAACCAGCAGAGGTGCAACTCCCCATAGAAAACCTCCTCCTTCTCCCCCATGAGCACCAATCCCCAAACACAGAACACACTGTTGGAGATGGGGGTGGGCAGAGCAATTGAAGGATCTGCCTAGGAACAGCAATGGATTGAAGTAGTCAGAAAAGAAAGATAAAAATCACAAATATGACATGAAGGGACACAGTTATAATCCATCAAAGAAAGAGCCGTTAGAAAATGAAGCCTCAGGCAAGACCAGCTGATCCCATCTAATAATCATAACCTTCATACCAGTGGCCAACTGAGGGAGCTACAAGTTCACTGCCATCAGACATAAAGGACTAGCCGTGGGTCTTGACTTTGGGGCCTTGCCCCCAGAGGGTCCTGAATGTCCAGGAAGTGTACACAGCCTGAGAGCCAATCACCCTCTTTTTCAGAAGCTCCTGTCATGTAAAACTAGCACAGATCCCAGGATCACAAAAGTCAGCCAGTCCAGTGGCCCTCCCCTGACACCACCCATATCTTGCTAAGCCTTAGTTATATGCACTCCCTTCTTTCTGCTTTATGGTCAGTGCATTTAATGTCTGACTTCCCTCTTTGACCATGTACTCCTTCACGGGGGAGACTGTGTCTGTCTTATTCATCGTGGTAACAAATGCTTCACAAACCTGCTGAATGAACAAATGAACAAATGCACTAATGTATTACATCTCCTGCTATAAACTTCCTTTCCTTCCATGATGATCTTCACTCAACCACCCATAAATCCCTTGAGACCACAGAAGGAGATCAAATGAATCTCAAAAGCTCTAACAGACAAATGAAAACAGCAGCTAAATTAAATGAGATTCCAAGAGAATGAGGTGCTCTCAACAGACAATTCTCAATTAAATCAAAGAGCCCCTGGGTGTGATGTCCAGTGCTTTCCCCTTTGCAACAGGGGATGCCCAGTGCCAACTGCAGAGGTGATGCCCCAGCTAAACTGGGCAATGGCTGGGGGGAGCAGCCACTGGGGAAGGGCAGCTCCTCAAGAGAACCAGATCATCACGTTCTCCAGGGAAGCTGGAAACAGTCTATAGTTCTTCAAAGCCAACAACAAAGTTAATATTGAAAACTAAAACCCTCTGGTCAGCTGGCTAGCTTATTCTTAAGTAATTCCTGGTGCTAGAGAAATGGTTCAAGCTCTGGAGAAGCACAGCCTCAGAGCTCTGCTATTCACGGGCTGTGTACCTTCGAGTGAGTCACTCAGACTCTCTGAGCCCCAGTAAAACAGAGGATAACAGCACTTGTAGGACTGCTGTGATGATTGAATGTAATAAAGTACACAGGATGCTCAGTACTGTACTGCATGTAGGAAGTGATCGATAAATGCCCTCCTGGCACAGGCTGACTGGGGACCAAGTTTCTCAGCCTCGCCCAATTGCACTGCAAGCCTAAACCCACAGTGCTGACTCCTAAACCTGCCAATTCAGGCGGCATCCGATCCAAACACTCCCCGAGCTCCTGAGCCAGCTTCCCTTCATCATCCAGACTCATGTACAGAGCATTGCCATGACGATAACCTGTTCTACAAAAGGTACAGTAAATATTTACTATTTTTTCACACATTCCACATTATTTGGGTTTAACAATCTAACTGGCACACTCTACTGCTTCAGAAAATGACAATAGAGAAGCAAGCCTCTGGGAACAAAGCAGATGTGCCTTCAGCAACAGGGACACCGACAGGCACATGAGCAGCCAAGAGTGTCATGTGGCTACAGATAGAGATTCCAGGGAGCTCAGCTCACAAGGGTGCCCCCCCAACCCCGAGGCTACTGAGCCTCCTCCAGTCTCCCCATCCTCCCAGCAGCAAGAGTGACGTGTGGCAGATTCCAAGCCCTCCATCACCTCTCTTCTCTCCCTCTATGCTCAGCCCCAACACCCACACACATACATGAGTCCTCCTGGAGACTTTTTTAAGGCTCGCTCACACATATCCAGAACATGATCCCACCCGGAGACTCCATGACGCCCCTCACAGGTAAATGAGCACACACATGTGCACACGCAGGCATGTGCGCACTCACACACAGAGTCTGATAGAAAACAGAGCCCTGCTGTGCCTGCTCAGACAGGAGGAAGCGCCCCCGGAATGAGGGGGGCTTCTCTGCCCTGTGTTTTGAAATGTCAGGGATGGAAGAACTTATGATTCACTCCCTGACTCATTCGCATCCCTGCTGCAGACCCTGTAGTCTCTGCAGGGAGTACAGGACACAGCTTTTTCATTCACTCCCTCATTCAGGCACAAAATCTGTTTTCACAAAAAAAAGGAAAAAAAAAATCAAAACTCATTCAGGCACACACTTTGTGCCCATCCTATATTCATCCCTGAAGAGACAGAAAAAAAGAAAATGCAGCCCACTCAACAGAAAATGCAGCCCAGTTCAACAGAGGGGAGCACGAACAGGCCACCACCAGTCAGCACAATAGGTGCTGTCAGAGAAGAGATGTGAACAAGAAACCTGAAGCAATCCGGAAGCCACCTGGAAATGATACAAATGACTGGAAAAATGGGAAATTTTTATAAGACAAAAACAAAAGGAAAGACCCACGACAGACCAAAGGGGCTTTATTTTCAGCATATGCAACAGATTTAAAATGTAAGTAGTTACTATCAATCAATGAGACAAAAAGACAGCCAACTAGAAAAGTAGACAAGAGAATTCAAAGAGAGAATTCACAGGGAAAAATACAAGTGGCCATAGCATATGAAGATATGCCCAGCCTCTAAATATCCAGGAAATGCAAATTAACAAGGTATTTTTTACCTTGGCAAAAACTGGGAAGTTAGACAATTCCAGTATTGGCAACCATGTGGGTAGAGTGAATGATGAATGAATGACAGTACAGAGCAGTGCCAAAGATGTAAGAGACAGGGCACTCTATTACTTTCAGTACTCATCTGTCTCCTCCTATGCATTTGTACATCATAGTCACTCAGCAACCCACTGTAGAATTCAGTCAAACAGGGGAAGTGCTGTACTGCACCTTTCTGAGCAGCAGAGGACTTTATAATTCAAACACCCTTCCCTATGGCTCTTCTGGGATACTAGAGAGGACTGCAAGTAGGCTAATAGGTCTGGGAGCAGGAGCCAGAGACAAGGCAAGAGAAGGGCTCATTGTCCAGGGACAGAGTGCTTCCCGATTCTGGTCCCCTATTCCTTCCAGAAGCAAATCAGGGATGCTCAGGCATTCTTCCTCCTTGCAGGCAGTAACAGGGACCAAGAAAAGGGAGGTTTATGTATGATTATTCACCACAGAGAATAGAAAGGAAGCAGATCAGGAGATGAGAGGCAACGCATAGAGCAAGGAGATGCTTTTGCTAAAATGAAACCGTAGAAACCGCCCGCAAAGGCTTAGAGAAGGGGGAACCTGGCCCGAGGTGTCCCTTCTGTTCTGCTCAGTAATGGAAAAAAAACAACGCGAATTGCAGTGTCAGAGCTGAGACTTGGAGAGGCCTCATCTCCACAGTCCTCTGCCTGCAGTACAAAGGAACTCAGAGAGGTCAGTAAACTTGTTTGAGGCTACCCAGCCTGTCGGCAGCAGCACTGGAATTTGAACTTAGGTCTGTCTCCCGACAGACTCCAGAACTCCCTATTCTTCACCATACTGCTTGGCTCCTAGCTAGCTCTTCAGGAAACTTTGCCTAACAAGAGGTTGGAATCGGAAGGAGATTAATCCTTACAGGAGGAATAGGAACATGAGTGGGGGTGGGGGACACTTCTCCGAAGGGAACACTGTTACATTCAGGGACACTGAGCTACTTCCGGGCTTAGGTAGGTAGGTGTGAGCCGGCCATGCTCCCCACCCACATCTATTTCCACTAGAGAGATCAACAGAAGAAAAAAAGAAAAGAACTTCCAATCATCTGGGCGTATGCTGCTGTTGGCAGAAGCAGCCAGGAAGTGGGCAGCTGGGGAGGCCACACCCGCCTCCCAGCGAGACTCCTTGGGCATCGTGGGTGGTGGCAGTGCTGAGGATACTGCAGAAGGCTGATCCCTGGGCCCAGGGGAGGAAGGAAAGATTGGTGCTGGGCCCCATCCCAAGATGAGGCCCAGTGCAGTTGGGTTTAATTAGCCCCACAGAGCTCTGACACTCATAGACCTCACTGGGCAATTGACTCAAGCTCTCTGGCATCAGTTTCCTCATCTGTGAAGTGGTGGTGAGTATGAAATATTTCTAAGGAGTAGGGTTAGAACTGGGGGCACAGATGGAAACACCACCGCTTAACCAACTTGTACCTGCCTGGCTTTGTGCCCACCATAACTCCCACTAATTGCAACTGAGAGATTGTCTGCTTAGCCTACTGCTGTATCTTCAGCGCCTAATGCAGCACACAGCTGACACTCAAGAATTGGTTCAATCAGTAAATGGTAGGTGCTTTGAACTATTTGTTGATGAAGGATGAATTAGAGGCAGCAAAGAATGAAAAGAGGAAAGAAGAGAGGGTGGAAGTTAGACCCCAGTAAGGCTCCCAGCCCATGAGAAGCAACTGAAGTTGACCAGTTGGCCAAACTACTTCCCCGAAATACTGCACCCAGGGTATTAACTGTTCTGTTGTAATTAATAGGATCAAGCACTATTCATGAGGAAGTAACTAGACTCACTTTCTGACCAGTCTCTGGGCTTGAGCCAACATCTCCCCTCTCTTCCTTGTCTAAGGAGGTCCCAGAGGACAGTTCTTTCTTTTCTCTTGTAAATCTCCATCTCACTCTTTCCCTGGCATCCACCCATAGACTCCAGAAGAGTGTAAACACTCTGGTGTTCATCTGTGGCCTCACACAGTACAACCTCTGAGCCAAAGCCAAGTGTTTCTGCCTGAACTACTGTTGCTAGAATACTCATCTCTGATTATCACTCCTCAGGAATATGTGTATTGCCACTCCTAAAAGGACTGCCCAGCCTAGGTACAGATCTAATGAAACCTTTGTACTACTGACAACTGATTTGCAAGGACCTCTCCACACCCACGGATCTCTTCCAGAAGATTGTGGTGGTTAAGGACATATGCCTTGGCAGTGGCTGTAGTTAATCATTTATTGTATGTTTCAAAATAACTAGAAGGGAGGATTTTGAGTGTTCCCAAACCAAAGAAATTATAAATATTGGAGATGATATTCCAATTATTCTGATTTGATCACTGCACATTACATACATGTGCTGAATTATTACACTGCACTCTGTAAAAATGTACAGTTCTTATGTGTCAACTAAAAAAGTGGTGGTCCACACTGTAATAATCCAGCTACTCAGAAGATGGAGGTAAGGAGGATTGTGGTTCAAGGACAGCCCAGGCAAAAAGTTAGTGAGACTTCAGCTCAAGAAACAAGCTGGGTGTGGTGGAACACCCCTGTCATTCCAGCTACACTGAAGGCATAGGTAGGAGTATCAAACTCTGAGGCTAACCCAGGCAAAAAGTCCAAGACTATTGAAAAATAACTGAAGCAAAAAAGGGGTGAGGGCTGGCTCAAGTGGTAGGTGCCTGTTCGAAGAACCAACACTAAGATCAAAGAGAGTCTAGCAAGCACAGTGCTATGAGTTCAAACTCCAGTGCTGCAAAAAAAAAAGCTTTGGGACCAGATGATCTAGACTCAAATAATTCTGGATCCTCCACTTACCAACCAGGTAGTCTTAAGCAAGTTAGTCCATCTGTTCCTGCCTCAGTTTCTTCAGTTGTAAGAGGAAGGTAATAATACCTACTTCATGGTAGGTATTATTCTTATTATGAAGCCACAGAAACCCTCCTAGCCAGCTCAAGCAGAAAAGGTATCCAGTCTTTGGAAAGCTGAAAGAACCAGACTGGAGGTGAAAGAGCCAGAAGAAACATGGAAACTGCAGCACAGAACTGGCCCAGGGAGGAGCTGCTGACACCATGCTGGTCCTGACAAGACAGTGTGTACCTCAGAGGCACCGAGTATTCAACATTCACATGGGACAGTACTGTGAATGGCCTTCCCACAGCTGACTGCCATTTGAGCATATCTCACACCTCCCTCTGCAGAATGCTTCACATGCCTATTTGTCACTAGCAACCAACCAAAGTCCAACATGGATGCATCTGATTGGTGGATTCTGAGTCATGCGCACTAGCTGCAAAGGAGGCTGGGAAAGAGCAATTCTGGATTCCTCTCATTCAGGCATGAGGCTATAAGGTGGAAAATTCCCAAACATAAAAGGGGGCTCAAGGGTATGTGGCCAGAAAGCATGACAAATGTCCCCAGTTAGATCTTGTTACAATGCCTAGCAAATATATGCCCAGTAAGTAGGAGCCATTCTCTGGAGATGTGCTTTAGGGTTCAAAGCGTGCACATTTCTGCGTCCCGATCATTCCTCTTCCTCTCTCTGAGCCACCTTGTCACCTCTGCAGTAGGTTTGAATTGAACCAAAGACTCCTCCTCCTCCACTCAGCCCTAACTCTATTCCTCTAAGCATCTTTGGAGATCCCATTAGAAATCTGGAGGCCAGATTTGAAGGCAGGTGCTCTTTGTGGCCTGTGGGGAGAAAGTCATCATAGATTTGTAATAGAACTTCAGAACCCCTATAGACAGTCACTTTGTCCTGATCTCTCATTTTGCAAATTAAGAAACTGAACCTAAAGAGAGGAAAATAAAGGTTGCACCACAAAGTCCTGGAAGAACCAAAACTAAGATCAAAGGGACAAAAAGGAGAGGAACCTGGTTACCAGATCCACCCTGCCCCCAGCAAATTAGCACACCACAACAGCAAGGTGCTCTTAGCCATCCTGAGCAGAAGGCAGCTCCAGGGGGAGCCAGGGCATGGAACAAAAGGGAGGCTTCTCAAGTAGAGCACTCTTGAAGTTCACGGTGAGAGACCACAGAGAGTTTTAGCAGCAGGACACTAAGATGCTCTGTGGGCATGCTCCAGGCTCTCACCACTTGAGTGAGATCCATGGACCAGCAGCATCAGAATGGTCTATGAGTTTGCTGGAAATGCAGAATTTCAGGCCCCTCCCCAGATCTACAGAACCCTGAATCCCAATCTGCAACTTAATAGACCCACAGGTGGCTCATATATACATTCACACTTGACCACCCACGCTGGCTGCCCAAGGCACGACTCAAATCTAGAGGAATTCAGAAAGAAAAGGTCTCCTGAGGATCAGCAGTTATCTGAGTCTATCTCATTTAATTCTCTTAACAAACCTACACACCTTTGGAAAGGATTCTTGAGGGTCCCATTTCACAGATGAGACACTGAGGTTTGAACAGGAGATGTAATCAACCCTTCACTGCTATACCCACCTGGTGAGCCACCACTACTGATTCTTCAGATGGCCTTTTAGGGCACCTTTCAAGCAAAGAAGTGTCTCTGCATGAAGCCTTCTCTGACACCATCCAGGCAGAATTAGCCGGCCATTGTCCGCCATTCAAAGGTGCCTTATGAAACCCAGCCATGAGCATTTGACAGCCTGGTAAAGGTGAGGTGAGTAGAGAGCGAAAGAGCCCTAGAACCCACTCTGCTGCTGACTCGCTGTCCAATAACAATGCATTATTAGCCTCGCTTCCCCTAGGTATAAGACAGGGAAACAAATCCTGGGGACAAAATAAAAGGATGAAAGCCATGCACATGAAGTCGCACTGAGGACAGAGGTGTGTGTTTTATTGTTCTTGTCCGCCTGCATTCTTCCCCAATGGTGCACTAGAGGCAGAATGTGATACAGTCTGCTCTCTTCTCTACTCCATGTGCCACGTGAAACTGACCATCACGGTGGAAACTGACCATCCACAGGGTTGGGTTTGCTTTTGTTTTTTACCAGAGAGTTAATTACTAAACATTTATCAGCATGTATGTACTGCTTCCTTCCTCCCTGCCTCGTCCACAGATCAGTAGGGCTTTCTGGCACGAAGATCCTACAGCTTCTGGTCTGTCACTTCCAGGAAGGCAAAAGGTCACCTCCACCCACCCCACACAAAGCCTGCAATCTCCACCAATACTTATTGCACATACAGCCTGCCATTCCACCACGAGCATTGCAGGTGCCCTGCCACCTGTCATCCACATCAGACAAGGCTTTCACAGATGGGATAAAAGAGGGGAGGAAATTAATAAGTCCTGGAAATGACCAGGAAGGGTCTTGCACTTCACTTCTGAGTCAGGATATTTTACCTCCTGGCAACAGGGCAACTGTCCCCTCCACTCTTCAAACTCATCACACACGGCAGGACTGGAGTGGCTAAAGACCAGCCTTTCATGTTCTCACTGCCAGAATTACAGGGATGCCGCTAGGGAGAATAGAAGAGTGAACGCTCAGAACTCTGGTCACTGAAATGGGGCTGCTACTGCCCCATGCTCCTCAGCCTCTCTGTGTCCCAGAACCCCTTCCCTGCCCCTCGATTCCTTCATACTTCTTATTCTCTTCTCCTTCCTCTCCTTCCCTTCAATACCCTCCATTCTGCCCTTTAGTCCTGACACTCTGCTCATCGGTCCCCTTAGTCCCCTCTCCTTCTCTCTCATTCTCTACTCTCACTGTTGCTCAGCCCAAAATAGCAAGATAGTGAGGATAACGACAAATCAGATGTTCTTTAGAATTCTGATATGAAACACATCAGTTCACATGAAATGTAGTGAACCGGATCTGGGAGGATTGACCTAGAGCTGCACTGTGCCCACCACAGAACCGTGAGAGAATGTGTGAGCAGGAGACAGAGGAAAAACCCAACTTTCAAACTTGGCCCAGCAAGACCTGTCTCTGACCCCCAAACACTGTACCCTTTGCACAGCCATCCGGTGACAGATGGCAGCAGGAGGGGGACCTGGCTTGAAGAAGGCATGCTCTCTGGGGCCCACCTGCAGGCCTCTGCTCTGCCAGAAGGAAACATTGCAAATCTGAGAGCCATTTGAGATCACTGTCCCCGTCAATGCACTGAGACTCCAGGATCCTGCAGAGCCTGCTTTCCCAGAGCGGCCAAAGTGCCCCAACATTTGACTCTGATGATTCAAGCATTTGTCATTCCAACTCCCCCTCAGCAGGATGAATAAAAATCTAAAGATTTAACTTAAAAAAAAGTTTAACAAGTTAATTTTCTAAATTTAAAATGTTTCAGAAAGAAACACAACCTACAGAAGGATAATTTTAAGCTATATTAAAGCTCGAAGATGACATCATGGAATTCTAATTATACAGACTTTGAGGCAATAGTCAAGCAGCCTTCCTGGGTACAGTTATAAATCTTCACACCATGCCTGTACTGTGTAAGTGTCCCACCTCATGGATGTACTAAATGTCCATCTCATAGATTACTTGGAAAAGTAAAAAGACACCCTTCTGAGACCAAGGTAATGTTGGAACTCTAGTTTCACTGTTGACTCTGAATTTTTTCTCTTAAGGTTCTTTCTAAGAGCATAGGTGAACTTAAGACTTGAGGAAACCGGATGTACCATGAGCTGATAAGTGCATACAGAAGCAAGCCCTGACCTCTAGTAAAAGTTCCAGAGATGATCTAGAGCAAACTTTGGGAACCCAGTGCCCTCCCCGTGTGATCTCTCTCCCTCCATGTTGTTAGAAGAAGAAAATTGGGTTGGAAATGGTGGTGTACATCTGTAATCCCAGGTATGCAAGAGGCAGAGATTGGGAGGATTGCAGTTCAAGGCCAAACATTATCGAGGCTCCAGCTCTATCAGCAGGCTGGGTATAGTGGTACATGCCTGTGATCCTAGCTACAAGGGGAGGCATAGCTAGGAGGATTGTGATCTGAAGCTAGCCTGGCAAAAATTCAAGAGAAATCCTACCTAAAAAATAACCAAAGTAAGGAGGGCTGGTGGAGTGGCTCAAGTGGTAGAGCTCCTGCCTAGCAAGCATGAGGCCCTGAGTACAAACCCCAGTGCCACCAAAAGTTAAAAAGAAAAGAAAACCTGAATTGATTTATTTAAAAGATTCTAGAATAGTGCCTAACACATGGTAAACCCACAGTGAATGTTAGGTTTGATGGTATTCTTGATGAGGAAGGAAGTGCAGGTAACACCTTGACACCTACGTCCATCAGATTTCCTCCTCACCATGACTCTCCACCTTCTGCAGCCTTTCTTTCCTATTTCCAGAATTGCCCTTGCTGCTCTGGGCAAAAAACAAGGTGGAGCAGACAGACACTTCCCTGGAGAAATGATCGTTGTGAATAATTAATTTTTCTCCTCTCCTGAAATGAGAGCAAAGCTGAGAAACAGGCAGCAGCTGAACCAAACTAGAAATGGAAGTTGAGATGCTCAAATGCCGGGATCCATGCCTGGCTTCCAAAAAGGAATTGATGTATTCAAAAGAGACAGATGAAATGGCCAACCTAGGAAGGCAGCAGAATCCTTCACTTCACTAACTTTTAATGAGCAGTTGTTGACATCTTTTTCTTTTACAAAAAAAGAATTATAATGAATGCTTCAAGATCCTGTGATGGGTGAGAGTATCCTCCATAGGTAAGCGAGGTGGCAGAGAAAGAGCGGTTGAGTAACTAGTTGAAGTATACAAAATTAGACAAGAAGACAAAAGTGGAATTTGAATTTAATGGCAGTCCATATTCTTTCCAGGGCTTCTCACTGCCCCATCAAACCACCACTCAATTTCCAGTGCTCCAAGCTGCACGGTCACATGCCCAAGGAAGGACCACACCAGTGGTGACTCACACACGGTGCCCACACCCCAGCAATCACTCTGCTATGCTCCGATGGTATTTGGAATCTGGCACCAAGTATGACTTTTTTAAAAATTAAATTACTTCCCATTAGACACACAGATGCCAACTATGGTTAATATTTGGGTTTCCCACACTTCCTTCTGTAGTAGAGTCTACAGCTCTCTTTCCTGGCTTCCTGCCAGGTATTCGGAGGAGGAAAATGGAGCTGGTGGGCAGAGAGGTGGCAGCTGTAGACCAAAGGGATTATTTTTCCATTATGTAACCCACTAGTGAGGTTGCTCTCTAAGAAAGTTGCTGATTTGGGTTGATGTGTTTTGTAACCAGCCCACTTACCTAATTCTCTTATTAGTACTAATAGTTTTTCAATTGATTCCTTCAGTTACTAAAGTAAATAACAGAACCTGTAAATAATGTCAATTTGGCATTCATTTTCCAATATATAATTACTACTTATATCTGTTTTTTTTTTCTTGTTTTATTACCTGGAACCTCCTCAACAATGACACAATAATGTCAACAGCAGTCATCCTTCACTTATTCCTAATGTCAATGGGAATGGCCCAAATATTACAACATTAAATCTATTTTCGACTACTGGCTGGCCAGGGCTGGTCCTTATCATGCTGAGAAGGTATCTTTTTCTTCTTAGCTCAGTTTTCACCAAGATAAATATTTGGAACTTTAACAAATGCAGTTTTGGCACCCATGAAGACTATCACATTATTTCTTTTGACATATTGATGGGATTTATTAACAGACTCCCTAATAATAAACCACGATGCATTTCTGGAATGAACCCTCCTTGATCATCATGCATTGTTTTCTTTTCTTTTCTTTTGTTTTAACAAAACAGAACTCAATTTGCCAAGATTTTTATTTAGGATTACTGTGCGTACGTTTCTGAGTGAGATTATAGGCTCTGGCTTTGTTTACTTATTTATTTATTGCCTTATCTTAGTTGAACTTTTATGGCTGTATAATGCTCAGTCAGAGGAAAGAATTGAGTCTCCTTCTTTCTCTGTGGTCTACTGAAATTTCTTTAAACACAAAAGATGCTTGCCCTGCAAGTGTTGCTGATATGTTTGAAAACTTTCCACATTTTCTTCTTTGCCATTGGTTTCAATCAGGAGCCAGTAAACTCCAGCCTGCAGACATTCCACCTCTTTTTATCAATAAAGTTTTACTGGAACAGAGGCAAACCCACTTCTCTAAAAACTGTCTATGGCTGCTTTCACGCATGGCAGAGTGTAACAGTTGCTTCTGGATGCCCCCCGAGCCTAAAATATTACTGTCTGCCCTAACTGATAAAGGTTCTGACTTCTCATCTAAATAGACGCATTTGTGGTAGGCAATTTTGGCATTTCAGTTTTTCTAGACTTTCAAAGTTAATATGATATGAATAATTGAAGAACAACATCTACCATCTGTGTTCTATGAGGTGCTGAACACCGGGATGTGTACTATTTCACGGAGATCCCACAAGACTGAATTATTATCCCCACTTTTCCGTGTAGGAGATTGAGGCTGAGGGAGTAAATAACTCATTTTCTGAAACAGTAGTGGAAAAGTTACAACGTAACTCTACTGTAGTATCATGTCTTATTGTCTTGTAACCTTTTTGGTGGTACCAGGGTTTGAATTCAGGGCCTTCACCTTGACCCACTCCACCACCTCTTTTTTGTGATGGGTATTTTTGAGATAGGGTCTTATGAACTACTTGCCTGGGCTGGTTTTGAACCATGATCCTCCTAATCTCTGCCTCCTGAGTATCTGGGATTACAGGATGAGCCACCAATGGCTGTCTCGTAACTTTTTTTTTATCTCTATATTTATTTGTCCTTTCTCATTCTTAATATGTGTATTTTGTGTGTGTGCATTTCTTCATTATACATATTCATTTTAAATACAGCTATATGATTAGTAAACATACTTTAGTGGCTTTTTGTTTGTTTGTTTTGCTTAGTGTTATCAACACAATGATTTTTATGCACCTGGATGCTACACTGCATCAGAATATAAGACATTATCATATATTCTACTGCTAGCTTCTATTTCTGCTTACCTTAGTTTTCTCTTGTACGTTTTTTCCCCCTCATCTCTTAATTTATATTTGGGGGGTTGGTTAACATTTTAAAAAGACTATAAATTTGAAAAACATAAAGTCGATAAATTTAAGATGCTGATTTGATACCATCTCATAAATTGTGGTCTCTGGTTAGCTATGCTAAGTAGCTGAAAATGAATTCGTGGGGTCTAAGCCACAAAGAGAGTTCTGAATGAAGATAATTACAGATTCACATCCAGTTATAAGAAATAATACAGAGACATTTCAGCTATCTTTTTCCCAGTGTTAACATCTCTCCTATGTCGCAATATCACAGCAAGCAGGATATTATCGCTGATACAGTTAGGAAACAGAATATTTCACAAGGATCCTTCATGGTATCCTTTTGCAGCTATGCCTACTTCTTCCTTCCCCATCACCTCCTCACTCCTGGCAATCACTAATTTGTTCTCCAATCCTATAACTATCAAAAACACTATCCAGCACATCACATTTGGGGACTGGTATTTTTTCAATCAGCATAACTATGGAGATTCACTAGGTTTCTGTGAGTATGGAGAGTGTGTTTCTTTTTATTGCTGAGTAGTATTGAATGGCATGGACAGTCCACAGCTTGCTTAGCCTTCTCACTGGAAGACATATGGGTTGTTTCCACTTTGAGGATATTAGGAATCAAGTTACTATAAATGTTTGTACACAGGGTTTTGTGGGAATATACTTATAGGCATTACTGGGATTTGAACTCAGGGCCTACATCTTGAGCCACTCACCAACCCTTTTTTGTGAAGGGTTTTTTCAAGATAGGGTCTCACAAACTATCTGCCTGGGTTGGCTTTGAACCTTGATCCTCCAGATCTCTGCCTCCTGAGTAGCTAGGATTACATGCATGAGCGACCAGAGCCTGGCTAATAATTTTTAATTTTCAGGCACAAATAGCCAAGAATGTAATTGCTGGGTGACACAGCAGTTGAATTTTTTTTCAAGTCAAATTTATTGGAGTATAATTGTCTTTTAGGGTACAATTCTGAGTTTTGACAAAAGCAAAGAATCATGTCACCACCATCTGAATTTTATTTCACAATCCCATCATTTCAAACAACTCCTTTGTGCCCCTTCTAGTAACCCCTAACCACAGCAGCAGCTGAATGTTTTGTTTTTTTTTTTTAAACTGCCAAACAGCTTTCCAGAGTGGCTGTTCCACTTGACCTCACCAGCAATGTATGAGGAGCCAGTTACTGCTCAGGCTTGCCAGCACTGGTGTTTCATCAATTTGTATTTTTTGCCATTCTGGTACGTGTGTGGTGATAGCTCGTTGTGCTTTTCCTTTAAAAATCTTTTTATTTGTCTTTTAATTGATACAAAAATCTTACACATTTATTAAGTGCTACATGATGTTTAAGGTACGTATACACTGTATAATGTCCAAATCAGGATAAATATTCTATCTTTAAAACATCTGTCATTTCTTTGTGGTTAAAACATTCAAAATCTGGACTGGAAGTATGGCTCAAGTGGTCGACCACCTGCCTAGCATAAGTGAAGCCCTGAGTTCCAATCCCAGTACTGCAATCAATCAGTGACACATTCAAAGTACTTTCTTCTAGCTTTTAAAAATTATACATATCTTATCATCATCTACAGTCGTGTGGCTTTACATCAGGTTTCCGTAACAGCTAATGAGGTTAGACAGCTTTCCGTGTGTTTATGGACCATCTGCTTCTCCTCTTTGGTGAAATATTCAAATCTTTTGCCTATTTTCTAACTGGATTGTTTGGTTTTTACTGTTGCATTGTGTGCATTCTTAACATACTCTAAACCATAGTCCTTTTGTTCGACTGTGGTTTTCAAATCTTTTTTTCTACTCTGACACATGCCTTTTATCTTCCTAACAGCATCACTCACAGAGTAAAAGTCTTAACTTTGATGAAGTTCAACTTACTGGTTTTCCCTGTATGGGTCATGCTTCTGCCTACATCCAAAGATTTTCTCCTCTGCATTTTTGTTGTTGTTTGGTTTGGTTTTTGCTTGGTTTTCTTGTTGTTTTGTTTTGATGGGTTTTGTTTGTTTGGTAGTACTGGGGTTTGAACTCAGGGCCTCATGGCTGGTCTGGGATCACAACCCTCCTAACTGTACCTCCCAGCACACTACCATGGCTGGTTAACTGGTTGAGATGGCGTCTCACTAACATTATGCCAGGGCTGGCCTTGAACTACAATCCTCCTGATCTCCACCTCCCAAGAAGCTGGGGTTATGGGATTTCACGCATGAGCCACAATACCCAGCCCCCATCATGTTTTCTTCTACTAAAGTTTTACGTTTTACATTTAAGTCCCTGAGTTGATTTTTCTATGATGTGACTTCGGTTGAGTTGTTTGTTGTTGTTTTCCAATTTCTCTGGAAATTGGAAAACATTCGCTTCCTCCACTGAGTTGCTCTTGTGCCTTTGTCAAAAACCCATTGGACTCTTTTTGTGGGTTCTCCAGGTTGTCCCATTGATTTTTTTTCTCCCCAAGATCACCCAATCTCCGTCACTGTCACTGTGCAATAAGACTAAATCCTCTCATTTGATTCTTCTTTTTCAACTTGTTTTAGTTATTCTAGTTCCTTTGCCTTTTCATATAAATTATGGAATAAGCTTTTCATATCCATAAAATACTCTCAGGGGCATTTTGACAGGGATGGCACTGAACCTGTAGATCAGTTTGGGGAAGCTGACATCTTTACTGCGTTGACTCTTTCAATTCAGTACGTCTCCATTTATTTAGAACTTCTTTGGTTTCTTTCATTAGAATTTTGTAGTTTTCATGATGTAAATCTGGTACTTGTTTTGTCAGATTTACTTCTAAGTATTTCTTTTTTTTTTTTCAACCAATTGTAAATGGTGAGGTGTTTTTGTTTTTTGTTTTTTTCAATTTCAGTCTCCCTATGCTCCCTGCTAGTACACAGAAATACCACTGATTTTGTTTGCTTACCCTATATCCTATAACCATGCGGAGCTCACTTGTTAGTTGTAGGAGGGTTTGATTTAGTTTTGGTTCATGTAGATTCCCTGGAATTTTCTGCATAGAAGATCACACGATTGTCTTACATGTCTTAAAGGGACAGTAGTTTTGTTTCTTTCTTGTTTGCATGTCTTTTATGTCCTTTTCTTGTCTTACTGCAATGGTGAGAAGTGGCTAGAACATCCAGCACTATGTTAAAAATGCCCCATGGTCATTAAGAAAAGTCTCTTAAGTCCTGAGCTTTATAACCTTTGTTGTTAACTTGTAGTTTTATTCCACTGGGATTGAGCAAGCTGACAGTATATTTTCTGACTAAGTCTTCCAAATAAAAGATGATAAACTAATTAAAATTTCCTTATCCTCACTCCCCTACTATCTACTTCTCAGTTTTCACTTAACATAAGCTGGATTTTAAACTCAAATACATTGTGAAGTTCTGCTTACACCATATATCCTCTCATTCACAAATAATTTTTGATTATTTGACACAATGGGATATTTATAACAATTATTTGAACTCAATAATAAGTTTAATTACTTGAAGTGTTTATTACAGTTCCTCTTCACCATTATTTCTACATTCTTAAATTCCTAATTTTGGATCTTCTCTCAATCTGAGTACATCTCTAAATAACTTCACTGGGGTATATCTACTGAGCCTTCTTATATCTGAAAACTGTCTTTCTGTTACTTTCACACGTAAATGACCATCTGAGTAAAAATCAAACATGTAAATGGTAAGATTTCCCTTCTAAACGCCCTCAGTACAGCCGCACTGTCTTAAGTGTTGTGTTTTCCACTGGGAATATATATCCAGGCCCCATGTTTGCCACAAGATGGGTTATGAAGCTTATCCTTGGCCCTGATCTACACCCATTTTGGAGCAGAGTAGTTCTCAAGCTAAGGGTGGGGGCAGAACAATCCCTCAGTACCCGTCACCAGGTTTCCATCAAGCCCTCATCCACTCAGCTCTCTTGTCCAACACAGACTCTTCCCTCATCTCCGGGGCCTGCTCCTCCGATCCCGGGAGGAGCTCAAGCCCCGCTGCCTCTGGTCTCTCTTATGCACATTCCTATGGACGCTTCGGTTCTGCACCAACAGCTCCCTACACAAACCAGTGCACAGTGCCTCCTTCCCCTTTCTGGCTTCTCTGAAGGAGTACAGGAAAATCAAGGCTTGTAACAGTCATTCTTGAGTAGAGGAGTGTGACTTTCCACTTTGCGCACACATGGATCTCTCAGTCTAAGAACACAACAGCAAAAGAGAGAGAAAGAACCTTCCCACCCTTGCCACTTATTTCTGGAGGTGATGCTTCAGGAAGGTGGCCCCAACCCAGCCCCATGTGCCTTACGGTGAGTGGAGATTTCCATGAGATTCCATCAAATGGTGACCTATCTTTGTTCAGTGTTGTTGACAATATTCCTCCTACTCTAGGATTTTGTAGGCATTTGAGGGCAAAGTTGAAAATGCTGCATTAGGGCACCAGAGCCAAATGTATTTTCACCTTTATGCCAGGATGATCTTGCTTTGTATCCCAGAGCTTGCCATATTCATGTCCCAAATAAACCACCGTGGCCCTACTGTGCTAACTGCACAGGAGGGTCTCCTCCAGGGCACCGTCTACAACAAATCCCTAGAACTTTAGGGTACAGAAATGTTAACAAAACCTGGTAAGTTTTTGTTAAAAACATATCACTTAGCAGGTTCCACCCCAAAGACTTGGATGGGGTCCAGGTTCTCATTTTTAACAAACCCTAGATGGTCCAAGCAGGCCCTCTAACAAGAGTCTGTGCAGACCTACAGCACCAGAAGCATCGCCTCGAAACCATCAGATGTAAATTTTCAGCTGCCCCATTTGAGTCGCACAAAGTCAAAGTTACAAGCGGGAAGAAGCAGATGTAATTCTGCACCTACCACCGCTGCAGAGTTGCCTGATGTGACCACAGTGGGTAAAGGAACATCTTTCCCAAAGTTCTCCTTGCTGGTTCAAGTGACTCCAGCAAGTGCCCTTTGATGGAGAAACAGCACTTATGGAAGTCCAGGAGATGGGTTGGGACACATTGTTCTTAATGACATTGTTTGCAATGGCTCCAAACTGGAAATAACATACGGTCCTTCACTAGAGGGCTTGCTTAGTAAATGCAATGGAAGACTTGGCACCTATTTTTTTTATTTTTTTTTTGAAAGTATACGGAAGATCTCGAAGATGCAGGGAGGTGGAAGAAGGGAGAAAAGAACTCAAGTGTTTAAAGACTGGTACTGAGTGAATCCCTGCTAATCCTCAAGGATGCCTTATCGGGCTCTTGTCCATCTCACTGGGGCTGACAAAACAAACACTAGCAGAAAGAGACAAGTGGAGAGTGAGGTGGACAGTATGCCACCTTTTGTGTGAGAGCAAAGTGGGTGGGGAAAGAAAAACCTCTGGGACAGCCAAAGGAAAGGTGGGAAGCAGATGGATGGAGAGCAGAAGAGAACAAGAGCCTTTAACACTCAGGACCATCTTGTATTTTCTGAATCATGTGAACATATTACAAATAAAACGCTGCATTTTAAAACACCCTAATTTTTTAATTTAAAAGATTTTTGAGGAGGAGGAGGGCCAGGTAAGCCAAGACTGGAGTGATTTCATTTTAACTGTTATGTTCCCCCAGGTCTCTATGGTTTGGTAGTTCTCAGACTGCACCCAATACCATTAGAAAGCTGTGTGTGGCGGTGCTGCAGGCAGGGTGAGCCTGCTTTGTCTGTACTGGTGACCCGCCATGTTCAAAAGGCTGGCTGCATCTGACTCCACAGAAAGTACAAATTGGCTCCCCAAGTGGCTCTCAGCCTGGGTGCCTCTGCCCTCACCTGCTGGGCCTGTGATAACCACTGCTGCTCCAGTCCCAGCCCTGAAAATTCTGCTTTAATTACTGTAAAGGAGGCTGGGCACTGGGAGGACAAAGCTCCCCAGGTCACAACTCCTGATTTGACAGGTGCAAGGTGAGCATCCCAATCCGTACCTATAACCATATTATCCAGGTGGCTGCTCGGCCAGGTCTGTGCCCAAGACCTACCCCTCTTCTTCGTGGGCCACCCCTAAACAGAGACTCAAGCCAAATCCAGAGATGAAAACCCAGATTTACTCACAAAGGAGGAACTCAGTCTCCTACATGAAATCAATTATGACTGCTGAGTGCAGATCAGATTCCTACTACACCAATGTCCTCCTCCGTCCTCCCACTCACAGCCTGAACAGCCCGAATTAACAATCACACTGATGCTGGGCAAAGTGGCTCATGCCTATAGTCCCAGATACTCAAGAGGTAGAGATTGGGGGGGTTGTGGTTCAAGGCCAGCCCAGCCAGATCAGATCTCAACAAATAAAAGCTGGGCGTGATGGTACACACCTGTTATTCTGCCACTAGGAAGTATAAATAGGATTGCCATCATAAACCTATTCAAAAAACAATGAAAGCAAAAGGGCCTGGGGGAGACTGGCTCAAGTGGTAAAGCACCTGCCTGGCAAGTGCAAGACCCTAAGTTCAAATTCCAGTGCCACAAAAAAAAGAAAAAATAAAACCAAGATGAGCACCAGCCTCAGTCCACAGGTGCTGTATCATCCATCACCATCACCCAGTAACACACAGCCCAAATGGCTGTTTTGTTCCTAACGAAATAGGTAACAGTCCAGATGCGTAAAAAATTTATACCCTGAAAATATTTTACGGGATTGTGTAACAGGGACAAATCCATCTACGAGGGAGAAAGCAATTCCTAGGAATCAAAAAATAGACTATTTCCCTATTAAAATAATAATTATCTCCAGAAGGAGACACTTCTAATGCCACAAGATCTCTCTGGAAGGCTAACCCTGACCCTTCTGACCCAAGAAAGCCAGGCCTGCCACTCTGGGTGCTTGACTATGTGGTGGAGACTCAGGAGTGAGACAAGGGGAAAGGAGAGCTTTTAATGTCCTGAACCACTTCCCCTCAATGCCTAAAAGTCAACACAGCTCTTAAAAATGCCAGGTGCTGTGGAAGGCGGGGTGTCCCTGGAGAGAGGCTGAGGCAGAATCCCTTTCATCCCTGGCTGGAGCTCACCCACTCGCGTCCCTCTACGTGTGACCTAATTGGAGAAAGAAAAACATTTACACCCAGATAACAACAGACAGACTCAAGCAAGCCCAGGGAGGAAGTCATGCATTGCTCAAAAGGAAAGCTCTATAGGAAGAAAGGCAGATGGGCAGATGGACAGACAGATGGACAAACATTGGTTCACACAACCCTCAAAGGGCTCCAGAACACCACAGCAGGAGTGACGTTCACCTTCTCCCCAGTGCACTCTTCCACTTCATCTCCCTCCCAGATCTCCAAATCATGAAGTGCCACAGTATCAACTAAGAGGCTTTGGGTATCAACTAACAGAACAGCCAACCACATGAATATTCAACAAAGGGGGCTTATCAGTAAATCTCATCAAAAAATAAAGTCTGGACAAAAGAGGCTTCTGAGGCTGTAGGGGTGATTCAAGGATGTCAGCTTTCTAGGTCAGTGTCAACACAAGTCTAGACGTGTTCATAGTCACAATGTAGCTGCCAAAGCTCCAACCATCACATCCTTACTTCTTCACACTCTCCAAGGCAGGAGAAAAGGGGTTGGGATGAAAGAAAGAGTTCTCTTCTCTTACACAACCAAAACTGTGTCCACCCCCACCTCAAGACTAATCACTAAAGTGGGAAAAGGAATTATAAAGATCACTCATATCCTGTGCCCTGAGCACACTGGTACCAAACAAAACCGAAAACGGAACGGGAACAATTGTTGAGTGGACAGCTAACAGCATCTGCTCCAGCATTTGTTCCCACTTCTAATCCTCATATACCTTCAAGATCCTCTGAAACAGAATTGTACCCTAATAATTCCTATTCTGTGCCACCAGAAAGAGCCCACTAATCCGGTCCCTTTATGGCCAAGTCACCCTCCTTCATCTCTTTAGCTTCTTAGGATATGCAAGTAGCAGAACTGCACTTAAAAGTAGCTCAAACAAAGAAAGGTTTTTGCTTTTTTAAGGAAACAAAGTTTTCTCACAGAAACCAGGGGCAGGCAACAGTCTGACTTCAAAGTAGGATCACTCAGGTGATCAAGGCAGCCATGTCCTCTCTGGTCCTCATGACCTCTGAACCGGCCGTCTGTCTCCCAGCAGATAAGCTTTCACTGCTTCTTAGAGTATGTCGTATAGTTCCTAAAACAGCTTGTCCTTCCAGTCTGGTGCTCATGCAGGTTAGCTGGAGTGTGAATGTTCAGTCCAAATCCCCAGAGAAAAAAATCAGGTGGACTAAACCTAGTCCAGTCAGTGATGGGCAGGAGAGTCCAGTCACATTGTTCAAACGTAGATGCCAGAGACCATCCCTTGGGACCTGTTTGCTGAACAGTAAGGAAAAGCACCATGAAAGGGTCTATGTGAGCCCCGTTTGCAGGAACATAACCCTTCTCCATGCATGTTAGCCTCCAAGGCCCAGCAGGTAGCAAGGCTGGCAGATCACAGCTGGACAGAGGGAAGAAGCCTATTGGTCCCAGCCTGCATCTCACCAGACAGCTCCCCTCTCTCCTCCAGCTCCTACCAGCCTCAGGTTGGCTCCTGCCCAGGGTCCCTCTCACACCCTCACACCAGCTGACTACACTCATCCCAGCATTCAAAGCTCCACTCTGGGTCCTCTTCGCCAAAATGCTTTCCCACACAGGGGTCCCTGTCTTCCAGCTCACTCCATGCACATGTCTACCTCTGAAGTGAGCTCGGTCTATTTTAAACTCCTGGATCTGTCTACCATCTGTCTTGTCTGGAGGCCTCATGGTCCCCTGAAAGGAGAATGGAACTGAATTTGGAAACACAGAAACCGAAGTCTGGTCCTGGTCCTACCATGAGTCCCACAGCCTTGGGACAAGCATGTCATCCCTCCTGAAGTTGACAGAGAAGTCTCCCCTTTGGCTGGTTCCTGGGGCGCTCAGGAACACCCATAGAGGTAAACGACCGCAGGGCTGCATGGCAAGGTCTCGGGAGGCGTCTTTGCTGGCCTTTCGCCACAGCTGGGCACTGTTCAGCATGAATGGCTTCCTCCATTGCTCTGATCAGATACTCCCAGAGTTCTGGGGGATAAGCCAATGCCAGACGAGGTCCATCTTCGAGGACTGATGCTTGAAAATGGTTACCATGGCAACCAGCTCCACTGCTGCTTTCTGAGTGATCCTAAGCAAGTCACCAGCCTCTGCATGCTTCAGATCTACATGTATGCTAATGACATCACTCAGAGGCACTTGCCACGCAGCAGTGTTCTGAGAACCAGAGGACTCAAGGCTGACCAATCATACCAATACCAGTAAATGTGATCTGGCATTGGATACCGCCCTAAGATTTTGTATGCATTAATTCACATTAAGGCATATTATGCCTGTAAGACTTCTAAAAGCAATTCAATTTGGAGACGTCAACAACAGTAAGTTAGAAGAACTCCAGAAAGACAGACATTGCAAACTGAATTTAACTTTTCTAGAATCTGCAGACAAGTCATTGAAATGCCCTTCAAAAGAGCAAGTCTCTAAATTCAGATGGGAGAAATCCAGTAGCTCACCCCGAGCACCTGCTCATCCATGCAAAGTATAGCTGCCTCGGGGCATTAGCGAGCCGGACCATCAGAGCCTCCGCCTGACGTCTCTTCCCAAGGCGCGAGCTACCCCCAGATGAAAGATTCACCCCCTCCAAAAGCCAGCTGGCTGGAAGACAGCTGTCTTTCCATGTAAGCAGAGTTATTAGGAGACTTAATAATCGCACGACTCTCTATAAATCCCATTTCCACCACAGCAGATGGTAAAGAGAAGTATTGTATATGCAAAACACTGCTCAAGATTTTAAGAGGGTCACATGGCCCGCTGCTGCTCTCTCCTGCCCCTCCTCATCCCTCTCCCACTCACAGTCTTCCTCCTGAGTGGTCTCAGGAGCCCCAAAAACCTTCTATTTTATAGAGCAGCCTATTTCTTCTCCATGAAATCCAGGCATCAGAAGAAAGGCAATTTTACTTTCTCCCTAAGGTTCTATCAAAGTATTTTTCCAGACCAAAAAAAAAAAAATCAAACTCTTTCAAAAAGGAACTGGTACAATTCATCTTTTACTCAAGAAGTATTTATCCATAATTCAGTGCATGCCACACACCAGCCTAGACGCTGAAGATACAAAAGTGAAGAGTTGGCCTGAAAGACGCCATGTTCTTCATCATGTTAGCATGTTCTAAGGCACTGCTGGATTCCAGACCCTGTGGAGGGCTTGGTGTGTCTCATTTAACTTCATTCTTCACAACCCCCAGTGAGGCATTTCATTCCCGTTTGACAGAGGAGAAAACTGAGGCTCAGAGAGGTACATAATCTGCCCAAGACCACACAGCTGGGAAGCAGAAAAATTCAACCTGGGTCTATCTGGCTCAGGTGTCCATGCTTTGGGCCAGTGTGCTTTGGAGGCCACACCAATGTCTAGTTTCCAACTGTCAGATAATTTCCTTGTGCCTCCATCTGGGACCCCAAATCCCACAGCATGGCAGGCAAAACCCTGCTACTATCTTCTACTATAGTCTCCTCTCTGTGTCCATTATGCCTCCTGGAAACATCCCTCACATGTTTGCTGCTCTCAGCCATTGCTTGGCAGTGCTCTCTCCAGCCCCCACAAGAAACTATTCCCTTATACTCTAGATAAAAAAGCCAACTTTTGGGCAGGCGTGTTGTCACACACCCATAATCCCAGCTATGCAGGAGGCATAGATAGGATAGTCACAGTCCAAGGCCAGCCCCAGGCAAAAATGCAAGAGCTTACCTGAAAAATAACTAAACCAAAAGCGATTGGGGGCTTGGCTAAAGTTGTACCTACCTAACAAGTGTGAGGCCCTGAGTTCAAACCCAAGTACCACACACACACACACACCCACACACACACAAGAAAAGCCAAGCCAACTTCTCCATGAAGTCCCCAGATCCCCTAAAAGAGGCATATGTTTTGGCCCATGTTGCCACTGCCCTCCTTTTTCTACCTAGCCCTGGCCCTGAGCCCAGTCTCTTTTACAATATGGGGACTCATGGACAAGCTTTTCTGCCCCCTCATTACAGTCACTCCTTACACAGTGTCTGAGCTCCACTCATCAGAGGCTCCCCCACATGTAGACACCACAGTGTATTTCTCAAACTCTTGCTCAAAAAACACTTCCTTAAATAACGCCATCCGTTCTTCATTTTCTACACATTTCAGCAACATTTCCAAACCACATGCCCAGCCTGGGACCCACCTCTCCTCACACCTGATCCATGTGATCTCTTAGGAAGACCTGAGCACATTCCATAGCTGATGGACAGCCAAGTCCTGCATCCCCGTCCTGAGCCCCAGATCCATTCCCAAGTCAGGTCTGGAGAGCCCTGTGCCATCTGCACATCAACTAGGCACCTAAAATGGGGACAAGTTCCTCTTCCCAAGGTTCCATCTCCATGAGAGGCACCACCAACCCATATCTCATATCTCTCTCTCTCTACTTCTCTCTCTCTCTCCACCAACCCACCCCACTACCCACAGCAAATCCAGCACCAAGTTCTCTCAGTAACTCCCCAAATGTCTCTCTAATCTTCCCTCTACCTCTCTCTTTCCTCACTGCCAATGAGGCATCTTCAACTTCTACCAAGATTATGATAGCCACCTCCTAACCCAATGCCTCCCTCCAGCTCCATCACCTTAGGATTCATTTCCAACTGTAGCCAGAGTGGTTTCTGAAAGGCAAATCTAATTGTGTGATGCTTTAAAAAAGGAAAGACTCTGTCCTCTCAGAATAAAGTCTCCACTCTCTAATGGGACAGATGAACCCTTTCGGACATTCTCACTTTCCATTCCTCTGCTCTCATCTCTAGCCACACCCCTACCCTGTACACACACAAGCACAGAGGTTCTATTGCAGCATGACAAATGAACTTTGGTTCTTCAGCCCTCCCATGTCTTTAGAGAGGTCACAGATAATGGATGGCACAAGGGTCTTCCTTTTGGTCCCAGCCTCAAACAGTTTTACCCAGGTCCAGCATGAAGCCATGTGAGGGGGGGGGGGGTCTCCTTATCAAATGACTAACATGCAACTGGGTGGATCTAAGGAGGCTTTGTGTGTGGGAAGGAGTTGCTATTGTTGCTGTTAACTCCCAGGAAAAACCTGTATCTACTGATGACATACAACATCGTGTTTAATATATGCATCCATTATGAAATGCCAAGTCAACCTAGTTCACATATGCATTACTTCACATGCTTGTTTGTTTGTGGTGAGATGAGAACATTTAAAAATCCATTCTCAGTCAGTTTTCAAGTCTGCAATATATTACTACAACGATGGTCACCATGATATAAATATGGAGCCTTTGAATTTTAGAATCAGGATCTAGAAATACCTTGGTTGATTAGGAAGTAAACTAAACAAAGATGAATATTTGAGGCTTGAGCTTGGTCTCAAAAATTAATTAAATGTGTCAATGGAGGAAACAGAAATGAACTAACAGGAAGAACATGACATACAGCAGCTCCATTGGGTGGTGGTCTTTAGGTGAACTATTCCCAAGTGTGTGGCATCACAGCTCCCGCCCATGGCTTTTGAAGGTAGGTCTGGACATGTGATTTGCTTTGACCAATGATAAGTGCTTAGCAGTCAGGACCCTACAGGAAAGGCTTCCAGGACCAGTTCAAGGCTTTCCAAGGTTCCTTTTCTTTCCTTGGTAGTAAAGGAAGCAGGCATCAGGGTGGCCAGTCAGGTCACTTTTGTGACAAATGAACAATCCTCTCCTATACTTTCACCTTTACCAAACCATGTTGACCACTGGGTCTAAAAACAATGTCTAGAACTATAGAGGTGCCAATATTTGCTCAGTCTTAGGAGAAACTGTCAGCTCCAGTAACTACCCAAGCATAGCACTGTGAGGACACTGCTGTAACTGAAGATTGCACATTCACAGTGGTCAGCCATGAATGAAATTCAGACTTAGATGGTACAGTGAGCATTCACGTAGCCTTCTTTTAATAACAATGCAAATATCCCGGAGAAGATCTGTCCCTTCCCACCTTTGGTCCATAAAATTCAGGTCGTGTTAAATTATGTATTGAACTCCAATGGTACGCCAGGCTAGCCAGGCAGAGCCCTGCTTTCTTGCTGGCTCTGGGAGCCACCCATTCAGACCCAGTGAGATACAATGAGAGGAAAGTACCCGCCCTCACGGACTCAAACCTAAGGAAATGTCAGTAGAGCTTCCACAGCTATCTTGCCATGGGGAGGGGAGGGTCTTCTAACCAAGAATGGAGCCAATTCAGGAGAAGGGATGGAATGAAAGATAGCATGTCCTGGTAACATAGGAGCCCCTGGATCAGACTGTACCTAAAGGGAGATACCCTTGGGCTCTTCAGTTACATGGAGCAATGGCTTGCCTTCTGAAAGCTCTTTGGATTTTCTGTCACTTGGAACCATGAGTTCTGCCTCACTCAAAGGCTAGCTGGAATAAATGAATTTTAAGGTTCCTTCCAAACCTAAGATTTTTAAGGTTCAAATGTCACCATTAACTAGTCATCTTTGGCATTAAAAGATGTAGGGAGACTACTTCAAAAATAGAGCAAAAAGGGCTGGAGGTATGGCTCAAGTGGTAGAGTACCTGCCTAGCAAGCGCAAGGCCCCGAGTTTAGCCCCAGATTCCTGACCTTTCTTGAAAAAGTAAAAGAGCTGGCAGTCCTACAATCACATGGTAACCATGCAGGAATTACCACTGGGTGACCCTCTAAGTAAGATATCCACTCTTTAGTTCAACATGGCTTGCTATCTCTTGCACTGTTTCATGCCCAGTCACAAGCTCACTTAGGTGTCCTGTCAGGCTCCTGAAGGACTGAATTTGAATCCCTTTTACATGGACATATTTGTCCACAAATAAATATTAGCATGTCATTTTAATTGGCTGATATCTCTTTGGACATTGAATTTCCACATTTTCATTATCTCTCAGTGACAGTCAATGCACCATCACACCAAACATCTCAGTCAACAATTAGCATGAACTTTCTGTCCCCCAGTCTTTGCCCTGCCCTTTGTCTAAGCCTTTCTTGGTCAGAACTCTGTGAGACTCACCTCTGATGCCTTCTTTCTGTGCAGACCAACTCCATGCCCACCCAAGAATCACGCTTAGGTATTAATGGTTCATTTCCTGGCATCCTCATAGCACGAAGGCATGGCACATATTCACCTTCTTTCTCCCCACTTTGTGTTACAGTCCTATAAGACCAAGCTGTCTTCAAATGAAGACACTTTCTTCAAGAATAAAGACTAAGTTCTCAGTTACCACACAGTAACTTACCCACAAGGTGCCCGAATGTCACCTACCTTTTCTTCAAACCCCACCATAACCTACTGTGATGGATCATATTAATATCTTCACTTGAGAGATGGGGAAACTGAGACCTGGAAAGACTCAGAGCCCTACAGTGGTTTTCTTAACCACCATGCTGCTGGGTGGGTACACAGATTCCATTACTCTGTACTTAGAAGGCAACAGAACACTTCTGCTAAGGAGCATCCATCAATAGCTACACTCTTCAAACCCTGCCTTTCGTCTCTTCCTCCCCCTTCCCTGGGCTGCCCTGGGTGGCCAGCAATGGGCAACTTCACTCACTCCTCCCCAGAGTTTGCAGAGAACACCTCTGCTCCCACACACACCTCCTGATGGAGGAACTCAGTACCCCGCCCTCCCCATAAGAGCCTTCACAGAGGCTCTCCTTCCCTCTGAAATTACATTAAATTGTTCCATTAGTGTCAAAAAAGGGAAGATGCGTGATACTTTTATGAATTTCCTTTTCTAAAGAAAATTATCTTCAGAACTGTACTCGTGCTACTGCTTCCAGCAAGGTGGAGGTTATGTGGGGGCAGAATTTATTTGCAGAAAGCCACAAAATTAGTGGAAATTACAAAATGTATCTCATTGGCTTGCTTCAATCAATACAGATGGAGATGGACCTGAATAAACATTTTCCAAATGGCCAATAAGTACGTGCAAAAATGGTTAACACTGTTCACCCTTAGAGAAACGCAAGTCCAAATCACAGGTACCACTCCACCACTAGACGGCTACCAACAAAACAAAAAATAAAACCAGAAAACAGTAAGTGTTGGTGAAGATGTGGAAAAACTGGGACCCTAGAACACCAAGATGCAAAATGGCGCAGCTGCCATGGAAAACAGTACGGTGGCTCCTCAAAGCATCAAAAATGCAACTACTGCAAGACCCAGCAGTTTCATATCCAGAAACGACTGGAAGCAGAGTCCTGAAGGGCTATCTGTATACTCAGCTTCGTAGCAGCAAACCATTTCCAACAGCCAAGAGGTGAAAGTGACCTAATGGTCCATTACAGATGAACAGATAAACAAAATGCAGCCACACACATGGGATGGAATATGGTTTATCCTGCTTTATTTGTTTAGCTTCCTTTTTAGAAAGGAAGTTCTAACACATGCTAAACTGCGGGAGAACCTTGAAGACATTACACCAAGTGAAATAAACCAATCACAAGAAGACACGTACTCTAAAACTCCACTTATATGAGGTGCCCGGAGTCGTCCAATTCATGGGGACAGAAAGTAGAACGGAGCTTGCGGGGCCAGACGATGGGGGGCTGAGACTGTTGTTTGATGGATATAGAGTTCATTTCGCAAGATAAACAAGTTCTGGATCTCTGTTGCGCAACAGTGAGAATATATTCAAAACTACAGTACTGTCCACTTAAAATAGTGAGGACAGTAAATTTTATGTTATTTGCATTTTATCACATTTTTTAAAATAATGGTAACATGCATCCTTTCTTTACGATAAAATGTTACAACCCATGGACCTTGGGTTGCCTGTGGAGCAGACGTGCTGGGGGAGTTGAGGCAAGGTTAAAGACAAAGTGTTGGGAGGGAATTGCTGCTCTGTCCCCAATACCAAAAATATGAAGTCAGAAATCTCACGAAAGCTCCAATAGCCCCCACATTGCACATGGTGGCGGCAGGATGGCAAACTGAGCAGAGGCCCAGCCAGGAAACATGATACCAGTCAGACTGGGGCTCACTGCTCCAGGTGCCTTTTGAGCTGCTGAGGCAGGGGGAGGGGAGGGCTGCTTACATTCCTTATGCCTGCAACACAGGACCAAATGCTTGGAGGTTCTGCAGCCACTCTGTCACCATGAGAGAGAAAATTACCTGCTAAGGCTGGTAGAGCAAGAAGGTTGAAAAATCTGAGTCCTTAATGATGCCATTTGGCTACCTACAAATTCTGCCCTATTTTCCTTTTGCTTGATGCTACTGTCTGGTTTCTGTGATGATGGTGTGTTGCTAATAAACTGTACTTCATTTTGAAACATAAAGATACTTGGTTATTGTAGCAGAGTTACTCAAGAAGTTTATTTTTGCAGACTCCAAGAAACTCTGGGGAGCTTTTTCAGATTCCCTCATGACTGTTCTCACATAAACCTCAGAATTCAAAGCATCTTAACCTTCTATCTTCCCAAACGTGCTTCATAAGGAGTTTTAGACACATCTTAGGAGACATTTCAAAAGTTATCGAGCTATAGTTACTTTGTTTCAGAAACAACTTTCTCTATCTAGCTCCTCCAAAATTTATAACCCTACACTACCCTGTGATGAAGGTTCAAAATCTATTTGATAGATAATAGTTATGTGTCTCCTCTTTTAAAAATACATATGAATTTAACAACAAAATGAATGTTTCACCTTCAAAACAGTCATCTTAGAAAGTTTAATAAAGAAAACTAGCTCTGAATGAAATTCCTAAATTGGATACCAGACATGTTTTTGAGCCATGACAGGTTTGTTAGAAGAGGAAAGTAGCTTAATTATGTTCAAAGCAAAACACCACACACCTTTAATAAGAAAAGTATTGAGGCTATGAACTTACCTTTAAGTGCAGCTTTGACTGCCCTCAGAAGTTTTTATATGGAGCACTCTATTTCTCTTCATTGACAAGTCTCTCTGAAATTGCAGTTTTGAGTCCAATTTGGCCCAATTGTTATAAGAAATTTTTAAATTACTTGATGGTTAGGTTTGGAAGGATATTCCTTTTACTTCATTCCTCATTAAAAACAGGCAACACTATAAACAAACAAGTCATTATTGTAGACCTGATACTAACCAGTAATGAAAACTTGGCCATGGTCAAACTGCAGAGGCAAGGTAAGTTGCTTTTAGCAGACCTCAGCTAATCCATCCAGAACAGATGATTGCTCCCTACATCTTCCCATAGACACCTTCTTAGCCTCTCCATCTCCACCATCCTAGTTCCACTTTTTTTCCCTGTTGGTGACCTCCCAATCCCTCCAAGTGTCAGAAAATCCCCACCCGCAAGCCAGCCTTCCCCTCTCTTTTAGAGATTCACAGCACTCATTTGCTTGTACATTACATCCTCACTTGGCTTTGAAAGGTCTTTTACTGTTCTTACTAATAAACCTCCATTTCATTAAGACCCCATATTTTCCCCTCATCCTACTAATTTGAGGTGTTCCCTCAATAGCCAGGCACTGTGGCTCAAGCGTGCAATCCTCACTACCTGAGAGGTGACAATCAAGAGGATCGTAGTTCACGATCAGCCCAGGCGAAAAGTTCACAAGACCTCATCTCAACAAATAAAAGCTGGGGGTGGCAGGCCAGGCCTGTCATCCCAGCAACCCAGGAAGCATAAATAAGAGGACCGTGGTCCAGGCCAGCCCAGGCATAAAGTGAGACCCTATCTCAGACATGAACGGAGCAAAAAGGGCTGGTGGTGTGGATCAAGTGGTGGAGTGCCTGCCTAGCAAGTGTTGGGCCCTTAATTCAAACTCCAGCACAGCAAAAAAATAAATAACAAATAAAGTTTTGCTCCACATATTCAAAACATACTGAGCTAGTGACTTAAGATCACCAAGAAAGACAGACATCAAGTGTGAAATGTTTTGATGACTCTGTCACGTGCCTTCAACCTGGAGGCACATGTACACAACCGAGGCAAAGGCAGAACCTTCCCTGACTCAGTCACTTAACCTCTGATGCCCTGATTCACCTTGCAGGAATCATAAGAAACATCTGATCCCCTGAAGGGCAGTGCCTCCGTTTCAAACGTGGTCATCTGGAGAATTCCAGAGAAGTCACAAATTGCCTTTTGCCAGGGACCACCACCTGCCAAGTGGCTCATGAGTTTTGTCTCTGTCACTGAGACCCATGGAAACCAATCCCATTCATAATCTGAAACTTAGTCTCTCCTGATCTCTGAATGAGTGGCCTTTCTCTCACCTCTCTCACTGCCCTTGACTATACCATACATAAGGAATAGTCAATACCTTCTGAGTCAATACCTCCCAATTTAGAAACACCAGACCATGGACCACGATGCATTCATAAAACAGAATAAGGGTGCTCTTTATTGACTAACATGGAACAAACAACAAGACAATGTTGGGTTTTGTTTCTGTTTGCTCATTTTTAATTGTTTATTTTTATTGTCGGGCTTTGTTTTGTTTTTGTTTGTTCTGAGACAGAATCTTGATATACATAGCCCAGAATAGCCTGGTACTTACAATCCTCCTGCCTCAGCATCCCTAGCACTGGGATTACAGGGGTGTACTACAATGCCTGCCCTAACATATATTAAGTGAAAAAATCAAGCTAATATTTGAATGTGTGTGTGTGTGTGTGTGTGTGTGTGTGTGTGTGTGCAAGAGAGAGAAAACAAATTGCATTTATATACTTACATGTGTATGACAGCCTATTTCCAAAAGTACACACAGGAAATTGGTCGTATTGATTGCCTATAAGAGGGGTAAACCAAATGGCTAAGGCCAAAGATAGGCAAGAGACCCTCCAAAGTAGACCCTTTTGAACCTTCTCAAGTTTGAGTCAGTGCGTGTTTATAACTATTCAAAGTTTAATGCAATTAAAGCCTTCCATAAATGAGAACAGAGATACAGCCATACAATAGGATACAATGCCACTTGGAAAAGGATACTTCAGGCCTATATTTATTAACTTGGAAAGATGTAACTGCAGGGAACAAAAAGCAGATGTCAGAATAATGTGTTTTAAGTCCAATTCCTCATTCTAATTTAAAATGCACATAGAGGGCACGTGGCAGACAGTTTGACTAGCAAGTACAAGGTCCTGGGTTCAATCCCTACTAGTGAAGAAAACAAAAGCATGCATAACCCCAGCATTTGGGAGGCTGATTTATGAGGATGGTGAGTTCGAGGCTAACCTGGGCTATATGGAGAGATCCTGTCTGGAAAATAAATGTAAATAAATAAATAAAATGCATATACATATTGATTAAAACCTGTATCTGTAAGAACAGATTTTAATGGTTGGGAGTTTTTTTTCTTACTGGAATTGTGGGTGATTTTTATTTTCTTCTCTTTGCATATCTTCATTTTCTAATTACCCTAGAATAAGCAAGAATTTGAGAATTTTTAAAAATGCATCTTTAGTTGAAGAAGAATCCATCTTTATGCTTTTGTTCTGCACAGTTTGCTTTGTCCCGGGCAAGGCAGTAGCTGGATGCTGCCAGAGGACTTCACCTTATATGGAGGGACAGAAGAAAGATCATGGCTAGAGGCTCAGTGAGGGAGACAGAACCGTTAAGCTCAGTATAAAACCAGCAGCCAGACTCTGGCTTCAGCCATGTAGACAGTAATGTGTATTCATTAAAACTCCATTAGTCTAAGGAGTCCCCAGAGATCAGGGCTCACAGGAGGGGGAAAGGGGAGGAGGAGAGGCTGCCAACCAATACCTGCTGTTTTTTACACAAGACAAACAGGCCAAAATCAGGTTTCTGGTGGCTGTGACAGGCAGAAAAGAGCCGACAAGGGTGTGACTGCTCTCATCATCCCTGTTAAAGGTAAAGTGAGCCTGAGAAAAGAGAAAGCCCTCAAGACTCCAACACCTATATGAGTTGGCTTGGCCACACCTGCCCTGTGACTGGCTCCCAAGGAAAATGTATGCTCAGAGTTGAGGCCTGGTGGGCCTCACCAGCATGATCCCTGAAGAGCTGAATGGGAACATGGAAAAGCCAGTACAGGTGGGCCCTGGTCTCCTTCCCCTAGAGCCCGGGCACCACCTCAATGAGCAAAATCTACCAGGTGGAAGAGTCACAGTCAACATGTGTTAAGGGCATTATCTTCAAAGCCTGTACACGCCTTGATGCGCTTAAACCTCCCAACAGCCTTGTGAGGTGGATATTATCAGCATTTCCATTTATGAGTAAGGAAAACAAGGTACTGAGGCACTGAACAATTTGCCCAAAATCACCCAACCAAGAGGTCATGTCTAGACTCAGAGCTAAGACGTGCCAGGGGCCACAATCTTGGTCACACTGCCATTCTGCCTCTCCCAAATCTTCCCAAACATCCAATTTAAACTGGAGTTTCAAGACACTGATCCTGTGCCAAGGATGTTCTGGGTCACTAATGAGAGTAGGAACCACAGTTGTTGAATCCACAAAAGCCAATGGTAGGCTGCACTGGCCCCATCGTACAGATTAAGTCACTCAGGCATAAAAACTTAAGAACATTTCCAAGGAACATTCTTGCCTCGATGGCAGGGATGGGGAGAATTCCTTTGCCCCAAGCAGCTGGCACAAAGGGGGCACATCTTAATTTAAGAAAACCCAACAAAGTGGCAACGGCCCCCAGAAGCAGGGCGCAGTTTCCCATTCCCACATATACCCGAACATGAATTCTGAGATGACCGACAAGGGGGAGACCCAGAAGGTCTCCAGAGACGCTCTAAACCTTCCCCCATCAAGCCAGAAAAGTAAGAAGAGCTCCCTTCCCCAGATATGGAGCAGAACAGCTGCCTCATGTGTAGTTTTCCTCTCAGAAGATATCACTGTGTAAAGCTTTCAAGGTTAGCAAGTCGGATGTTAACTGTTTTTGTCACATTGCTCTCTTTTCCCACGCTCACAAATGACTAACTTTTCTCCTCCCCTTCTACAGCCTTGGGAAGAAGGGAAACCCATGTTCACAGCTCAAAATCTGCCTCTTCATCCAACTGGACACCACTGAAGGGTTCAACTCCCAAGCATCACTCCTTCACAGTACTGGTACCACGTGACCCTGCCCCCAGCTCCGACTCATTGGTCATTACTCCTAAGCTGAGATAATCAGGCTCCTTCACAGACAAGAACGGGGGCAGGGATGGAAGGCAACTTCTGTACAATCTGTAGAATAAGAAACAAGGAAAGCAGGCCTTCCTAGAGACAAGAATAATGTGGATAAAGAGCAGATGAACAGTCCTTTAGTTCCCAGTTTTTCTCCCTCTCCTCTGCCAGGCTGACCTTCTTCCCTTTGGGGACAGGGCTATCCCTGCAGGCTTACACTAGTTTCCCCTTCTAGCAAATTTAAGTTGGTTTCTATTGCTTACAACCAAAAAAGCTTAGCTAACACATACCCCACGCTCACTCTCAGGACATGAAGACCTCTGACTAATACATCTCAACAGCTAGAAATAACTGAAGAGAAAACCACCAGCAAAAGTAACACAGAAGCCGGGTGCCTGTGGCTCATGCCTGCAATCCTAGTTACTTAGGAGGCTGAGATCAGGAGGCCCACAGTTCCATGCCAGACCCGGCAAAAAAGCTTGTGAGACTCCATTTCAATAGGAAAAAGCTGAGCATGGTGGTGTGCGCCTGTCATCCCAGCAGTGGTGGGAAGCTTAAAATAGGAGGACCACCGTCTAGGCCAACCTGGGCAAAATTGAGAACCTATCTCCAAAACAACCAGAGCAAAAGGGACTGGAGGCATGGCTCAAGCAGAAAAGTACCTGCCTAACAAGTGTGAAGGCCTGAGTTCAACCCCCAGCACTGCCAAAAAAATATATAAATAACACAGAAGAGGGAAAGAGGCAGGACACCCCTGGGCTGGCCCGAGGTGAGGGCACAGTTTCAAAGCAAGTTGATTCAGCAAGGGTCTATCAACCACATGCACATGAGGCTACGCTATGAGGAACAGTGGAGCACTGAAATAGAGATCCTGCCATCAAGACTTTGGAAATGCAATTAAGGCTTAAACCTTAGTCAAAAGGTGAGTTCTGAGAAGTCTAGCTTCCAGGAAGACAAGTGGAACACAGCATATGCCAGCATAAGGCACAAGATAGGATCTCTGAGACAGGCCAATGAAGAAGCCAGCTGGGCTGCATTGAGGCTCCAGGGAATGGAGCAACAGAAGGCTGGAGAGACAGGTAGGAAACAGTAGATAGGAGGATGTCCAGGGAAGGTTCCAGTCCTCCGTCACTACAAATGGCTTTCATGCTGTCTGCCATATTCATGTGCAATGCTATTAGTGCTTTTCTTTCAATTGAATTCATTTTCAATGTAAAGACTTTGGTTTGTTTTTTTTTTTTTAAGGAAATGATCTGAAAAACTTAAACAGAGAGCTATCATGTGACCCAGAAATTCCACTATTAGGAAGATACCCAAAACTCATACATGTATCTTCATGGCTATTTGTAAGTCGAGAGTGGAAGTAACCTAAATGCTCCAGTTAGGTGACTGGATAAGCCACATGTGGTTTATCCATGAGCAGAGAATTGTTCAGGCAGAAAAGAACAATTACTACTAGCACATTACTTAAAAGTAAAAGTAACCATAACTGCATGACTTCATCTATTTGAGATGTCCACTATAGGAAACTCCACTCAGCTGGACAGTAGATTGGGGGTTTCCGGAAGCTGAGGGGAAAGGAAAAATGGGTGACCCATAATGGGTCCAGAGTTTCTTTGGAGGATGACATGAATATTCTGGAACTAGATAGTGGGAATGTTTTCACAACATTGCAAATATATTAAAAACTACTAAATTGTTCATTTAAAAATGTCTAAAATGATGAATTTTTGTTTTGGTTTGTTTTGAGTTTTTTGAGACAGGGACTCACTATGTAGTCTAGGCTGGCCTGAAACTTGCTATATAGCCCCCCAGAACAGCCTTGAACTCATAAAATCCTGCCTCAGTCTCCTGAGTGCTGGGATTACAAGCATGAACTACCACATCTGGCTAAAATGGTAAATCTTATCTCAATAGATATGTTTTTTTAAAGGAATGGAATGAAAAACTCTAAACAGAATAGAAGCTTACCATAAAAACAAATACAACAGACACAAAATGGTGCTAGTTCATTCTGACCTGACATCATCCCTGCCTACAGCCTGGGCCTGGGCCTGCTGTCTTCGTTAGGATGGAGCTTGGTCATGTTAGAGAGTGTTACAGACGTGCTGGCACAGACCTGAGGCTTTCTCCTTAGCCAATCAGAAGGACTTGAAGAGAGCAGGGCAGGAAAGGGAGCACATCATGATCTAATGTTAATTAGTGCCAGGGCTTCATACCACCCTCACCTCTAAATCCCACCGGGCCCACCTGGCCCGTGGGGAACTTCACTCTAAAGGTTGAAACCAGTGTCCTCTGTGGTCAACTATATGCCAATCACTGTGCTTGACTCTGCTCAGTGACAGCACCTAGCTCTAAGCACAAGAGTCTGGGCTCAAGTCAGAGACAGTGGGAGAGGGCTAGGCGTGGCAGAGGAGCAGGTAGTGAGAAAGGTACCAGTGCCATCTCTTCAGGGTATGTGCTGGAGGAGAAAAACAAGGGGAGAGGCAAAAGATTCACCAATGCTCTTTGCCATGGCTGTGCTGCTACAGACTGAATGCTGTCATGCTGAAACATCCCCAGTGTAATGCTATTAGGAGGTGAGGCTGTGTAAGGTGAGTAGCTCATGATGGTGAGGCCCCCACAAATGGGATTAGTGCCCTTATAAGACAAGACACAAGAACCATGCCTTCCTTCCTCCATTTTCTGCTGTGTGAGGATTCAATGAGAAAGTTGCCATCCATGAAACACTCACCAAGACACCAGACTATGCCACACCCTGACCTCAAACTTCCAGACCCCAGAACTGGGAGGAACAAAGTTCTGTTGTTGAAGGCACCCAATCTATGGTATTCTGTTACAGAAGCCCAACAAACAAGGGCCCTCACAACAGAGAAGTGTGGAGAAAAGCCCATAAGCAGCAGGAGGAGCTTGGCTCAGTGGGAATATGGACCATTTATAGCTCAATCCTTTGCACCCCGGAAAAACCTGCACTGCAGAAAAGTATGCACTGAAGGGAAAGTGGACCACAAACTACAACACGAAAAGAGATTTCCACAGAGTTGTGGAGTGGCACCTGTGGGCCACTGTGGAGGAAGCAAAGCACACGGTCCCTTGGGAGTGAGATTCTGGTGGGTGCCAGGGGAGCACCCTGAGGATGCACAGGAGAGTGTGGAAGGTGTTTATGGGGTGCTCACTGCATGGGGGACAACTTGCTGGTCTTCCCGGTCTGTCTTGTGGCTTTTCTATACAAGGGGGAGGGGGTAAAGTAAGGGGAAAGGCCACACCTCAGCAAGGAATCAGCAAGGAACCCGAGGTGCTTCTGAGCTCTGGCCCTGCCTCCATCATAACCCAAATCCTGATCAGTGCCACACTCTGGTGAGGTTGGCCCACCTGCTTCTCTCTCTCTTCCCTCTCCCTTCCACACCCACCTATTTTAAATAGAGTGTCTCCCCCACCCACCCCCGCCAATCTCCTGCACACATCTACTTCCTGCTGCTGCCCAAGATAAGCTCGCAGACTTTTCCACTCCTGAAGGACTGTGCTGACATGCTACGAAGTCATAAAACATCTGCTGTCCCCCGTTCTCAGTCATTGCTCCAGCATCCATGGCCAAGTGAAGCCCCTTCCCCGGGTGGCATAGGGTGGTGAGGGGAGTCAGGCAGGAGTGTCCGTCCCTCCAGTAGCCAACTCCCATGGCGCCCACAATTCCTCCCACAGACCCTGCTCACAGCAAGCCCGGGGGGCTGGGCTCTGAGGTAGGAAGGCAGCTCCCTCCCTGGCTCCCAGATATCTAGAGCCCTGATATGACCACAGCAGAATCTCTGAACACACAGGGCCTCCTAAGCCTCTCATCAAAGGTCTGCCGAGTCCAGACCTGATAAAGCAGAGGTTCCCAGCTCAAGATGAGTTTGTCCTCCAGAGACATTCAGCTATGTCTGGAGACATTTTTGATTATCTCAACTCGGGGCTAGGACTGACAAGAGTATCTGCTAGGGAGAGGCCAAGAGTGCTGCTATCCATTCTACAATGCACAGGACGGCCCCTAATGGAGACTTAAACACCCTCAGTGTCCACAGTGCTGAGGCTGGAAGTCCTATTCCGACTCAGGCCCTCCCAGCACAGACCCTTCCCCTGAACACCCCCGCCACCCGCCCAGGAAATCCACTGATCCTGCCTGAGATTTCTTTCTGGCTGAATAACTGGTTCCCCTCCAGCTCAGGAGCTCTGCCTCAGGCCCCTGATGCTGGCTCTGAAACTCAGAAAATGAGTACAAAATCCCTCCTCCACTCCTCCACGATTTAATATATGATGAAGGCGGCATTTGAATTCTGTGGGAAGCAATGGATTATTCAATAAATGGTATTGGGACAACTGGCTGGCCATCTGGTAAAAAATAAAGCTAGATCCTCACCTCCCTCCTAAAATCAAAATAAATTCCAGATGGATTAAAGATTTAAATGCAAAAGGAAAAAAGTTAAAGTAGCAAAATATGGAGACTTGCTCTAAAAACTCATGGAGGAGGCCTTCTAAGCAAGACACAGAAGGCACAGTGTGACAGACTCCCATCTCTGACTATTAGGAAAATGTAACTGTCTTCAGAGGAAAAACTTCCAATCAACCAACTTTTTCCAAATGAAAACCAACTTTATATACTATTACATGCAAAACTTTCCAGGCGTTGAGATTTTTCTGGGTGTGGGCGGGTCCTGGGGTTTACAATCGGACAATCGGAGCTTTGCACTTGCAAGGCAGTTGCTCTACTGCTCAAGTCATGCCCCCAGCCCTCTTTTTTCTTTTTGAGAAAAGACCTTGCTATGTAGCCCAGGTTGGCCTGGAGTGTGCAATCTTCCTGCCTCAGCTTCCTGAGGACTGGAATTGCAGAAGAGGACCACCCATCCAGGAAGATATTCTTTAATTAAAAAAAAAAACTTTAAAAATCACTAAGAAAGGAAGAATAGACAATTCATAAACAAAGAAAGATGAATACATTCTCAAGGCAGAAGAAATGCAAACCAAGATGGCAGTAAGGAGCCAGGCTCCCACCACAGTTGGTAAGAGAAAAGTTGATTCATTTCTGGGTGGGAAGGGAGTGCAGACCCACTGTCTGGGAGAAGTGTGAGTGGATGAGCTCTGTGGAAAGCAATTCAGCAACATCTATCCACATCTTAGGCTATGCACTTTTTGTCCAAGCAATTCCAGCTCTGTGTCCCTCCGTGCACACATACCAACGCCCACAGATGGAAATATACACACACAGCAATGTTCACTACCGTATTGTTTGTAATAGCAAAAGACTGTCCATTGCCAATGCCCTTTGGCAGGAAACTGGTTAGACACATTACCATGCACTCGTAAGAGAGAGAGAATACAACAAACCCTTTAGAAATAAGCAAAGCAGTTCTATGTATCAATCTCCATGAGCTGTTACTAAAAGGAAAAGCTAAACATGAAATGATATTATACTATATTCCCAACTGAGTGAAGAAAAATGCGTGCATATATATTAATCATTCATTCAACCAACATTTGTTAAGCACCTGTCACATGCAGGTCCTAAGAGCCAAGGGTTCCACCAAAACTATCTGTCAAGGCATCCATGGGTTGCACATGTTTGGAATGTTACCAGAAGGAAATACAACGAAAGCCAGATATCTGCAATCCCAGAAACTCAGAAGTAGAGGAAGAAGAAGCAGAAGGATCAGAGCTCAAGAACAGCCCAGGCAAAGTGAACAAGATGCTGTCTCAAAAATAAAAATACAAGGGCCAGGCACATATGTCTATAATGCTAGCTACTTGGGATATGGAGACAGGGAGGATCAAGGTTTGAGGTCAGCCCAGGCAAAAAGTTCAGAAGGACCCCCCCCTCAACCAATAAAAACTGGACATGGTGGCGCACACCTGTCATTCCAGCTACTCAGGAAGCACAAACAGGAGCTCGCAGTCTGGACCCACTGAGCATAAATAAGAGAACCTATCTCAAAAATAACCAAAGCAAAAAGGGCTGGGGGCAGGGCTCCAGTGGTGGAGCACTTGCCTCATATGTATGGGGCCTCAGGTTCAATCGCCACTACCACAAAAACAGAAAATACAGACAAGGGGGCATAGGAAAGGCTCTGGGGTTGTCAGATTTTCAAATAAACCTACAGGTCTCCTAGTTAATTCTTAATTTCATATAAATGACATTTCTGTAAAAGTTTGTGCCATAAGTATGAGACCTACTTAGACGAAAGAACAATTCCTTGTTTATCCAAAACTCATGCTGTTAACTTATCAACTGAGTGGCAGGTGACGGGGATCAAAACGTCTAGCCTGGACAGATTTCCCTTTGAGCTACTGCAGGTAACAATGCATGGTGCTGTGCCCAGTGATTGCTGGAGCACAAGTTGCTTGCACTGTGTCTGAAACTGGCATGGCTGAGTAAGAAGGGAAGAAATTCCAGGGCCCAAGGGCCAGCACAAAGTGCATTCCTGGCCAGCTCGGTCCTTCATCCACATGTCAGCTAGCGGCCCTGCAGCTGCATTCCAGGGGCGGCCACTTCTCTAAATGGAAACGGTTGATCCCACACCCAACAGCAAGTTAGCAAGCAAGATTCCAAGCTGTTCTACTTTTTTAAAAAAGCAGGGCCAGAGCAAAGAAAGAAATGGAAGAAGCCAAGAAGAGAAGAAATGCTGGCATAGCTGACACTGGCCCTATAGAATCGACCAGAAAGGGAAGCCTGGTGCCCTGCTTAACCAGCCTGGTTTCAAGGGTCCACTGGGCCTCTCCATCACCTCCACCTGTCCTTGCCTCCCCCAAGGAGATTTGACCACTCAAAAAGGAAAAGTGTGATTTATGTAAAATCCTCCAATCTTTAGCCCCCCCCCAAAAAAAATATTTTTTTTGGAGACAGGTTCTTGCTATGTAGCCCAGGGTGACCTCAAGCTCTCAATCCTCCCGCCTCAGCTTCCTGAGTGCTGGGATTACAGGTATGCTCCACCACACTGGGGGCTCTCAAATATTTTTAAGCACTAAGAATTATTGACATTTGTGGTGTACTTATTATATGTTATGCTCTCTTCCAAGCATTTTAACCACTGCTAACTTTAGTTGTTTCAACGACTCCATGAAATGTTGCTATTATTATTCCTTTGGTGTATATGTGGAAACTGAGGCACAGAGCGGCTCAGCAACTAGAAAAAGATCACACAGTTGGTAAGGAGAAGACTTGAGATTTGAACCCAGGTGTTCTGACCCACACGCTAGCTCTGTCCTGGGCACCAGGTACTGACTAAGACGGGAGCTGATGGCTCGTGAGGAAATTTGGCCACCTATGATGACAAGTAGTGCTCAGTTCCAGGATAGACACAAATAAGAACTTGGCTAACTGTCATTCATTTATTCAACAAGCATTCAACAAGGTCCCATGTGTGTCCAGCACTGTCCCAGGCACCAAAGGACACCACAGTGAACAAAACAGAGACCCCCAATCTCACAAAGCTTATTGTAGGGGTAATATACAGAAAGAACGTTAGACAGGATGTCAGCAAAGGCCCGCCAAAGGGGGGACATTTAGGCTGAGACAAATCAAATAGTTTACCATATGAAGAGAAAAGGGAAAAACATTCCACACAGTGACCCCGCATGCTGCAAAGGCCCCAGCAGAAAATGAGCTGTAGTTTCTCCCGCCCAAAGATCCCTGCCATCACTGCACTGGCCCGACATTCTCCTCCTCCCCATCCAAGCCATCGGTTCAGAACTTGCTGTTACAGTGACCTCCCCAGCTCCTGCAGGATCCAGGGAGAAGCCTCTGGGCCTCTGCAGTTCCCAGGAACACCCTGGTGCTTAACTCAAGAATTATCTCTTTGACTCCACATCAAAGCGCTCCTGTCACTCATCTTCTGACCTCACCTTGACAATCCTTGCTGCTGTTGGGGGAAATGAGGCATTGAGACCAATGCCCAAAGGGACACAGCAGACCTATCCAAATACACTTGGAAGAAAAAAAAAAAAAACAGGAATAGGAAGGACGTCTCTCTCTCTTTCTCTCTCTCTCTCTCTCTCTCACACACACACACATACACACACACCAAAATGAGTGTGCTTTGCCATAACTCTGAGTTAGCGGAAAATAAAATAATACACGTAAAACTTTGAGTCTAGTTCTTGAACGTATGGTCATCAGGGATGACAGCTATGATTATTATTGGACAGAAACAATGGTGGGAGCTGAGCGTGGTGGCTCATGCCTGTAATCTCAGCTATGAAGGAGGCACAGGTAGGAGGATCATAGTCTGAGGCTGGCCCTAGGCAAAAAGTGTGACACACTATCGAAAAAATAACCTAAAGCAAACAGGACTGGGGCATGGCTCAAGCGGTAGAGCGCTTGCCCAGCAAACACAAGACCCTGAGTTCAAAACTCCAGTACTGCCAATTAAAAAAAGGAAGAAAGGCAGGAAGGGAATAGGAGGAGAGAGGAGGACAAGGGAGGGGAGAACAGGGGGATAGTGGGAATCTGGAGTGGGACAACTCAGATTTCAATACTAGCTAGACACCAGTTCTGTGGCCTAACTGCCTGAAGCATTCTGCCTCGACTTCCCCATCTGTAAAGTGGGGATTGTTATAACAGTATAGCTCACAGGATCCTGGAAGGGTCAAATAAGTTATTGCAGAAAAAAAGACAAATGACTAATAAATACAAGAGGAAATGTTCAACATCCTTAGTTATAAAGGAAATGTGAATCAAAACTACACTGAGATTCTATCTCACCCAGTCAGAATAGTGATCACCAAGAAAACAAAACAACAAATGCTGGTGAGGACACAGGGGAATGAACCCTGATACAATGTTAGTGGGAATGGAAACTAATGCAGCCACCATGGAAATCAGTGTGGAGGTTCCTCAAAAAACTCAAAATAGAACTACAGTATAGCCCTGCCATGTCACTCTTGGGCAAATATCTGAAGGAATGTAAATCAACATACAAGAGAGATACCTGCACACCACGGTTACGGCAGCGCTCTTCAAATAGTTACACTGTGGAGTCAGCTTGAGGGCCCAACAACCAATGGAGAGAGAAACTAGGCATATATTTATATATGTGTGTATAATATGGGCTGTTACTAAGTCATGAAGAGAAATGAGATATTATTTCCAGGAAAATGGATGGAACTGGAGATCACCATGTTGAGTGACACGACATAATCCAAGCTCAAAACTCCAAATACCACAGGCTCTCTCTCATTTGAAGGCCCTAGACATACAGTAATGATGGTGGTGGTGACGATGAGACATGAATGTAAAGGTGGTGGTCAACGGGATCAGTGGGGGAGGGGAAAGGATAGCAAAGGGTGACAAGGATGGAAGTACATTATATATATACCTATGCACATATGTATGCAGACAGCACAATGTAAGTAAGATGCTGGTGGCTTATGACTATAATCCTAGCTACTTGGGAGGCTGAAATTGGGAGGATCACAGTTCAAGGCCAGCCTGGGCAAATAGTTCCCAAGACACCATCTCCAAAATAATCAGAGCAAAATGGACTGGAGGTGTGGCTCAAGCATAGTAAACCTGCCTTGCAAACTCAAAACCCTGAATTCAAACCCCAGTCCAACCCCTCCTGCAAAAAACAGCATAATGAAACACACCAAACACTGCAAAAGGAAGAGGAGTAAGGAAGGGATGGGAATAAAATGCAAGGAGTGAACTTGTCCAAAGTTCAAAATACACTGCACACGTGTATGGAATTATCACAATGAAACTCCCTCATTATTAATGTATGCTAATTTATAAAATAAGTTTTTGAAAAAGACCTAGAGCAGTGCTTGCTGTAGAACAAGTGTTGTATTCATTGCTCACCTCAACACTGCTATTACTGCCATTTTGTTTTGTGATGACGGTGATGGTGATCTAAGTTGCAGTTACTGGTAAATTCTCCAAGGATTTGTAATTACTCTACAAGAGGTCAGGGGCAAATGAACCATGGTTCCGTAAGAAGCTAGTGTCAGGGGATTGAGAGGGGGAACTACAAAGGAACTCTCTGTATAAACTTCACAACTTTTCTGAAAGTCTAAAATTATTCCAAAATAAAAAGGTTCATTTTTTGTAAAGGCAGAAGCAAACAGTTTCTCCCTTCATCCGAGATGCCCAAGTTTCAGAGGTAAAGTGCTCCACTCTAACTCACATATGCTGATTTCTCCCAGGCAGCCCTCTCTCTGCTCTGTGAAGCTGTTTATTCACTGGCTGTGAGTTCAAATCAGGCCTCTCCCAGGGGGAAGAATTCCAACAGACAGAATTAGACCTACATCTGCCGTCAAGCTTTCTATCAGTGAATACTTATTGAGCGCGACTATGCACCAGGTGTCATCCCAGGTGCTGGGAACCACAATGAACAAGCCTCCCACACCCAGCCATGATATCTGTTTGCACCAGCTCTGAGAACTGAGGGATGCATTTTCTAAGTCGGAGTTACCTTTGTGGCCTCCGATGCTGGGTATCCTCTTGGCCACTCAAATTTTTGGGACCCCAGAAAAGCTGCCACCAGCCAATTTCTGCAAAAGGTTCCAGAGAGGAGACCCTCACAAGCTCACACAACCGTCTGCAGCTCCAGGAACCTGATGGCTCTGGCTGCTGACCAGGTCTGACAGAAGTGACCCAACTTCCCATCTCATTCCTACTTGGCATTCCAAAGACAGGGGCAGGAGAAACCTGCCATGTCTGTCTTTAAAAGAAGACATCTCTCCCACAGCTTCCTCCTCTGCTAATTCCCTCATCCATCTATCTACTCTCAACTCCTCTTCCGCTCTCAGAGCAGCTTCCTGCAGATAAAAACACCCCACAACTTCCAGTCTGCATGGTGAGATTGCGCCAGCAGGCTCGAAATGTCGACGCACTCCCAATCAAGCAGCAGGCGCCCCCATGGAGTTAGTGAATTTTTGGAAGCAGGAAAACCCATCCCTTCTACTTCCCCTCAGGAGAAAGCCCATTGGGAAAGAGGGCGGGTGCCATCTACCATGAAGGACCAGCTGCAGAGAGAGAGGTGCTTGCTGTCTTGCAGGAACCCCAAGCAATTTGGAAAGATTATACCCCAAATCTTCACATGCCCAGAGCCTCAGAATGACAGACACAATTACTACTTCCAAATCACTCTGGGGAATTGTGTTTTGATTAGGGAAGAAATTAATCTTGTAGATTAAAGAAAGCAATTGCAATGGAGAGAAGTAGAGGTGACTTTCAGTTCAGGTGACTCACATGGAGGGGAGAGTCAAGTAGGGCTAGAAACAGGGTACATGAAGAGAAGTAGCTGTGCTTCCTCTATTTCCTTCTCTCTCCAGACTTAACAATATACAAAGAGCTCTTCCAGGTAGATGATTACAAACGATGGCTTTCTGGACACTGAGAAGGCATGTCCACTGTTATGGTTTGATATGACGCATCTTCCAAAAGGCCCATGGTTGCCAGCTGACTAGCTTTTGGAAAGTGAGTGGAGCATGAGGGCACTGACCTAATCAATGGATTCATAAATAAATGGATTCATAATTGTATGGACTACAGGGAGCCGGTGAAAACTGAGGAAGGCGGGGCTCAGTGACTGGAGGAAGCAATCACTGGGACCATGTCTTTGCCCCTGGTCTCTTCCTCTGTCTGTCTCTCTATGAGGTGAGCAGTCTCTTCTATCACCTGCTGCCCGTCAAGATGCTCTGCCTCACCACAGCCCGGAAACAGTGGAACCAAGAGACCATGGCCTAAAATCTCTGAAACTGTGAGCCGAAATACACTTTTTCTCCTTTAAGTCGTTTTCTCTGAGGTATTTTGTCACCGTGATGAAAAAGTGACTTACTCATCCACCATTCTGGTTACTCCAGTGGGTTGTCATTTGGTATCTGTTCCAGGAAAAAGGCCCAGATTCTCCGCAGAAAGACATAGAGTAGATGTCTTCCCAACAGTCAAAGAATAGGAAATGTATTGTTCTTACCAAAACATAAGGAATGGGATACACTGTTTCCCCTAAACTGTCCTTTGGTAATTATAATCCTTGATTTTCCATGTCCTTGCAAAGGCCAGCAGCCCATCCCCCATGCTTCTGCTGTGCAAAGGCCAGTTGGGGGGGCGTCCCTACTCCCTCTTTCTGTGGAAGTGGATGAGGAGCAGCTGTTTGGATGACTGGCAGTACACGGTGGGTGGCCGACTTCCACTTCTGCAGAAACTCCAACTGACCACAGATTTCCAAAGAAATCATCAACAGAATCAAAGACATGCCCTGAGCCCCCAGAAGAATTCCTCTTCACCCAATACATCTTAAGAGTAATAGTAACAATTGTATCTTCTGGACACTTACTATGGTCCCAGCATAGAGCCAGGAACTACACAGACATTACTTTATTTGATCCTTAAAACCACCCAATGAAGCAAGTAAAATCATTATCATCCCATTTTCCAGACACCCAGACTAAGGTGCAAGGAGGTTAAATGACTTGGTCTAGATCACACTGTTAAGGATTGCACCATTACCAATAGACAGCAGGATCTTTTTAAGTAGTCACTGCTGCTGTTACTTATATTATCTTTTTACTGTTTCCAAATGCTTTTTTTGCCAAAGTGAACATTTTTTCCAGCTTTACTTATTGAGGTATAATCGACAAATAAAATTTACATATATTCAAAGTGTACAATGTGATGATTTGATATGTGTACACTTTGTGAAATGAATACCACAATCAAATTAACACATCCATCATCACAGTTACCATTTGTGTGTGCTGTGTTGTGTGTGTAGTGAGAATACTTAAGATCTACCCTCAGCAAAGGTCAAATATATGTACATTATTATTTTAATATGAAATGTTACTTTTTTTGGTATTACCATACTCCACCCTATCTCAGGGCCTTTGCAATGGTTGTACCCTCTTTCTGGAATGCTTTTCTGTCAATCTTCACCTAGTTTTTGCTTAAATTTCATTTTGTCAAGATTTCTCTGATCCTCAAATTCAAACAGATTACCTTGATAGACATTCTCACCCACACTATTCTTCTCATTATAGCACTTATCATAACTTTAATTATATTACTAACTTATTAACTATCTAACTATTTGCTGGTCTTTCTTCCATTAAATTCTATGAGGTAGTGACTGTGACTAATTTGCTGGTCACTGGGTGAGCCCCTAACACAGTACCAGGCACAGAGCAGGCACTCAAATATTGCATGAATACATGAATGTGAGGGTAGGTGGGTGTGTGGATGGATGGGTAGGTAGATGGATGGATGGGTAGGTGAGTGGATGGATGGATGGATGGGTGGATGGGTAGGTAGGTGAATGGATGAGTAGGTGGATGGATGGATGGGTAGGTGAGTGGATGGATGGATGGATGGGTGGATGGATCAATGGGTAGGTAGGTATGGATGAGTAGGTGAATGGATGGATGGATGGATGGATGGATGGGTAGGTAGGTGGATGGATGGGTAGGTGGATGGATAGATGGATGGGTAGGTAGATGGATGGATGGGTAGGTGAGTGGATGGATGGATGGATGGGTAGGTGGGTGGGTGGATAAGGGTGGAGAGAGAGAAAAGAAAGGAGAGCACATGAATAAATAAATAATTGAACTTTAAAGATACATTATGTCTTAAGAGGTCAATAAGTCATCTTCTCTTCAGTTCACAAATGAGGACAGGAAGGTTCCTGGAGATTGTGATCAAGTCAGACAGGATCCAGGATCAGAATCTGCCCAAGTGCAGGGAACTGGCTGCTTCCAGAAACTAGAGGGCATACACTGCCAGATGACAGTGAGATAAACCAGCAGCTTCTGCCCTGAAGAACTGCCAACAGGTGACAGCTGCATTTGGTGAGGGCTCCAGCCACTATCATGTTTGCTTTTATGTTCACCCCAAGTACCTTTTTCCAGGCTTATAACATTGGTCTGATTACCCCTTCACAAAGTCTGAAAAACCAAAAAAAAAGAAAAAGAAACAAAAAAAAAAAGCTATTTTTTTCTACAGGTCACTGAGCTCTATAGTCTTTAGATTCAAATGCCCTTGCAAACCCACAGGAAGCACTGTTCTTGTGTATCACATCACAGCATGAAGTCCCCACTTCCTTCAGGGGGTAAAAAAGAAGCCATCTGGCAGGAGTTGCTCTCAGCTCTTTCCCGCCACCCCCCTCCCTGCTCAGGGCTCTGCAGAGTGCTTCACACGTGCCTCCTCCACTCCCCAGTGCATCCCACTCCATCGGAAGCAAGGAGCTTTATCCTCATGGGCCCTTCAGCCTGTTTACACAGCTAGGCTCTACACCCTGGGAGGTGCTTTCAGTGTTTACATGATCAACTCCTGATGGAGGATCTGGCACACAGTAGGCACTCCACAAATGTTAACAGGATGTATGGATGAGTAGGTGATAGACTGATGGTGGACAGGTGGGTGGGTGGGTCTGTAGATGGACGGATGGATGGATGGGATAGATGAGTAGGTGGTAGATGCATTGTGGATGGGTGGGTGGGTGGATGGATGGATAAGAAGCCCCGAATTGACCTTCAGAAATATTTTCCAACCCTCCATTTGATTTAGCCTATAAGAGATTCACTGTACTTGATGTATTCCTTTAATTCAAAGCTAATTATTGAGAATAAAAAAAGAATGTAAATGGAAACTAGAATATGGCTCTTTCCTTTCTCAGGACCTTTGTACATGCTGCTCCTTCTGCCTGGAATGCCCTTCCTCCTCTTTTCACACAGCTAATGCCATGTCCTCCTTAAGGTGACAGCATAAATGTCACCTTCACTGGAAGCCCCCCCATTAAACTTTCTAAATAGATACTCTAAACATGGTCATTATTCTTTTGTTGAGACCCTCATCTGTTTACTTTATATTTGTTTTAACTTGCAGCCTATGTTCACTTCAATTTTGTCTCATCTTCTAAATGTAGGTTTAAGGATGAAATGAAGCAAGTCTAGATCATATACTTTTCCCCCACCACCTAGCATAGTACCTGTATATAGTATGTGTTCAATGAATATTTATTGCCTGAACTTATCAATTAATCCAATAAAAAGGAAATGGGTCCACAAGAAAAGAGAATAGTGAAATAAGAAAACTTTAGGAGTTGCAGCTCAGAGTCTTCAATTTTATGAAATAATGCATATGCCAATAACAAATCATGTGAAATGAAATATATTTAATTTTTCATAAATTCTGGTTCTAAAATCTTCAAAGTCAGGAGAATAAATTGGGAGAGAGGTGAAGTAAAAGTTGCCAAATGCAGTACCTTGCAAAAAATGTGAATGGATTGAATTATCCCATTAAAAGACAAAGATTCATGATTTGGAGAAATAATCAGATTTCAAATATATATTGTTCATAACAGGCTCACTGAGGATAAAATGACCCAAAATGAAAATGAAGAAATGAGAAAGAAACACTGCCATGGGTGGAAATATCAATATCAGACAATGTTTAACACGTACAGATATTCAGGATAAAGGCGAGTATTTTGTATTTAAAAGGTACACCAATAACAAAACCACTAGCATGCCCAGCATTATGTATTATTGGTTACGTCACCTCCTTTTAGATATTTGAATACCCATTATTATGATCACCAAGCCCTTAGGAAAAGCCAAAAGTGATCATCACTTGGTGAGCAGCAGAGGAGAATTTGAGCTCAGATATGTCTGACCTAACAATGAAGACTGGAAAATCATGAAGCTTATAACATAAAAGTACAATCAAAATATATAAAGCAAACTTTGTTTAAAAAAAATACAAAGATAAGCTGGGTGCTGGAAACTCACACCTGCAATCCTAGCTACTTGGGAAGCAGAGATCAGGCAATAAAGTTTGTGAGACCCCCATGTCAACCAATAGCTGGGCATGTTGGGGCATGCCCAAGAACAGCAAGAAGTATGAAATAGGAGGATCATGGTCCAAACTGGCCTGGGCAAAAAGTGAGACCCTATCTCCAAAATAACCACAGCAAAAAGGGCTGGAGGTGTGGGCTCAGTGATACAGTGCCTGTCTTGCAAGCACAAAGCCCTGAATTTAAACCCCCCACCAAAAAAAAGTTATTCAAAAAATTCACTATCTAGTAGAAAAGCAGTGTACTCTCTAGTCTTTGACAAATCAGCAGGTGAAAGCTACTTTCAGCAGATGAAATCAGCTGATGAAAGGACTGAGATCAAGAAAATAGGAAGAGGTAACAAAATGAAGAAAGAATGCAAAAAAGTGTAAGTTAATATATCAAGAAGCAGGAGAACAGAACTGGAGGATACATTTAAGAAGTGGTTGAGGGGGAAATGAAACGGTAACACTCTGGCAAAGCTCATCAGGAAATTTTTCGAAAAAATAAAAATAGGAACTTCTCACTAAGAATGAGAAAAATGACAGCTGCAGATGGCAAAACCAATGTTTCCAATTGCTTCAGGATAATATATATATAGTCCTATGCTAATAAACTGAATATTCAACGATTATTCTCAGGAAAGTATAACACACTGGAAAATATATCAATAGAGTTCATGGAATACATTGGGCAATTGTCAAATAACTATTCCAAGAAAAGATACTGAGCAAGGGCTGGTGGAGTGGCTCAAGAGGCAGAACACCTGCCTAGCAAGTGCTGAGGCCCTGAGTTCAAACCTTAGTACCACTAAAAACAACAAGACACCAGACAAAAAAGGCACCAGGTCCTAAAAGTTGTTTTATGTGGGGGGGGTGTGAAAAATTCATTCAAACTTCTTTAAAAAATTATAAATTATAACTCCTTTCCCATTTAGACTAAGCATTAAAAACAAAACTAAAAAAGATGCAATACTTTCCAGATGTTTCGATGAAAATAGCAAAAATTTGTTAGAGACAGCAGATCAAAAAAAGTAAACTACAAACAAATTTCACAAATATATACAAACTCAAGGATAATATAAATAAATCTAACATTTAAAAAGGCTGAGGGGGAGTAGCCACTGGGGAGTATATGCTTAGTATGCACAAGGCCCTGAGTTCAATCCCCAGCACCAAAATAATAATGACAATGACGACGTCAAAATGAATTGAGCACTGAGGAAGACGTTAATGATAACGGTCATACATCGTTTCAGTTTTTTATAATAGGTGTTTTCTCTTTTTCTTTTCTTTTTTGAAGAGAAACTACTTTTCCTCATAGCTCTGTAGTGGCTGAGTTCAGCAGGTGGCTCTTCTGTTGTGTGTGCACTTGCAGGTGCCTTCTCCTGGGACTGGAACGTGCAAGGTGGCTCCCTTCATAAAGTATGTATCTTTCAAAAAGCAACAGCATTACTTGGGAGGGGGGAGGTATTAAAGCAATGATTATAACCAGTGACCAAGAGAACTGAGCAGTGCGTGTACTGAAGCTGAGTGTGTAAACCATTTCCATCTTCACAGGCAAACAATCTGACAACTAAAGCCCTTAACAGTGGCTACGCTCTTTGACCCACAAATTCCAATTTTAGGAACTGTAATGAGCTGACTACACTAATGGTCCAAGTATGTCCACACCTCCAGCAGCCATGCCTTTTGGTGATGTCCTCTCACACTGATTTGGTGTTTGGGTGTGTCATGTGCTTTAGTCTAGGGATTACAGCAAACAATGCAAGCTAAAACCTGAAGAAAGCTCATGGCTCGCCTTCTGGCTGCTCTTCAACTCTGTGACTGCTATGGAACGAAGCCTGACCTGCTGGAACACGAGATACCACAATCAACCTGAGCAAATCACCAGCAAATGCATGGGCAGGCTTCACCTACATCCACCAAACCCAGCCCAGACAGGAAGAACTGCCTCGCCCAAAATGCAGACCTGCAGAGCTAAGTAAAGAGTTATTTGACACTACTAACTTGTGGATTGGTTTGTTACACAGCAAAAGCTAACTAATGCATGAACTTATCCTTAGGAAATATTCAGAAATAACTATCCAAAAAGATAAATGCAAATGTGTTATTTATAAAAATAGCTAAATAATGTTGAATAATTGGAGTTGCTCAGCTAAATTTTAATACAGCCATTCAAGGAAAATCTATGTAGCAATTTAAAATCTTGACAAAGATTTGATGTGGAAAAATGTTTACAATGTATCACTTAGAACAAAAAGAAGGCCATAAAAACAATATGTTCCAGACACAGATGTAATCCTAGCTTCTCAGGAGACAGAGATCAGGAGGATCATGGTTCGAAGCCAGCCTGGGCAAATAATTCATGAGACCCAATCTCAAAAAACCCTTCACAGATAAAGGCTGGTGGAGTACTCAATTTGTAGGCCCTGAGTTCAAACTCCAGTACCACAAAATATACACATATGGTATGAGATAATTTTGTTACAAAAAGAGAGAAGGTTTAGAAGTATAGCTCAGTGCTACAGCACTTGCGGGGGGAAGGGATAGAATATACATTTTTATGCACAGTAAAATATTGAGATGCCACAAAAATATTACAAGTGCCAGGTGATTTTTTTTCCATGCTTTTCATATTTTCTGCATCGATCATAAGTCATGGTTTACAGTCATTGCACTGACCAGGAAGCTGATCCTAGAACAGTCTGAGTCCACTGAAGGCCACTGTTAAGAAATCAGAGAAGGGTATCCAGGTATCTATGTTAGGAAATCCTCCTGGCATAATCACTGTTAAGCAGCCTGAGCACAGTGCTCGTCAGTACTGCTGGGTGAAGCAAAAAAGCTGGAACAGGCACCATATTGCCACAAAGGCCTCCAGGCCATGGCTGGTTTATGAACTCCAAGTTCAGCAAGCTTTCCTGATTTCTTCCTTCCACTCCTCCAATCTCACTCTGCTCCTCCAGCCTCTCCTCGTCATGTGTCCTTATTTCCCCTCATTTCCTTTTCATTTGGACAGTCTCAAAAGGAGAAGAGGATGGAGTCCAGTGGGGACAGAAGTGTCCGAAGACCTCAGCAAGGTCTCTTCTACCCTCCACCAGACCATCCCTGTGTTTCAAGAATAAGCACAACGGCCATCCCAAGTTCTCCCTACAGACTGAGTGACCAAAGAATGAGATTTCCAAGGCTGCTAAAATGATGCTGATTGATCCAGTTCCATGTTATTAAGCTGGTTCCACTCAAGTGTCATCGTGGAGACAGACCTGAGACAGGCGATCGGCTGTGATTGGAAGACTTAGACAGTAATCCAGTTCTGACGCTAACTCGATCTGAACTTCAAAGCTTGCTTCATCTCTCTGAACCACCATTTTCTCCTCCGTAAAAAGAGTCCAGTCCATCCCTGTAGGCCAGGTTAAGCTCTTACAAGAACTGATGTCTTTCTGTTTTAGGCAGTGCCAGCTGCCAACAGGCACTCAATAAATACATGTTGAACAAAGTAACGAGCCCCTCGGCTTCCTCACTTACACAGGATCTTGCACAAAGAACAGATAAATGAGGGAGCGCTGCTTGGAATTCATAAATCACATCACAAAGACAATGTATATTTCAAAGCTTTTGATTAGTATGAAGTAGAAATACTGCTGTCTTGGAAATAACACGCTTACCCTTGGGATAAAAGCGCTGAAGCTTTGCAAAGCAAGGTTTGAGAATCCCTGAAGGAAGAATTAAAACTCACGACCTCAAAACAATTTAATCCACTGCATCAGCGGACACCATGCCGGAAGCAGCAGAGCCTTTTTAACCGACCACGGTGTGGGTCCTTAAAGTCCAGAGCAAAAGACACGGAGGGCACAAAGGATGCCACTTCACAACATTCTTACTGAATAAACGGGGAAAAAAATTGTAAGCGTTCCCCACGCACCTGTCTACCACCAATTAAAATGAGTGTTACAGTCTTCGCCAAAGATCTCCTCCCAAGGGCTCCAGTAACGGGTACATCTTTATAACTGAGACCAGGGGAATCATGTCACTATTAGCAGGCATTTGTTTCAGCAAATGTCACAGGGAGATACAGGAGGCAGCCGTCTCCCACTTTGCACACACTTCAGAGCTGTTGATGTTACAGCCCTGGGAGGGCGTGGGTAGGGGACCTATGGTTTTTCACACATTACACTGGGAAGGCTTCTAACTGCACAAGAAGGCAGGTGTGGGGCGCCAGCCAAGCTAAACACTGGCAAACTCCCTTCTGGTCAGAGCCTGCAAACTTTCGGCTCTGTCTTCGGGGAAAGCCCCACTGCTGGGTCAATGTGATGTGCAGACATGTGCCATCCTCTTTCACAGATGGCTTTGTGAAAATGCTCAGGAACCCAGCCAGGACTTCCAGGGTAACACAACCCCGTCAAAAGCAGGCATTGGATTTAGAGCTGAAATCACAACTGACTGGTTCTTCTCATGAAAAACTCATGTCTTGTCCTTTGTTGAACTAGGGATTATTAACAACAACAATAATAATAATAACCTCTGGCAGATCCTTACACCTCTTTCAGATATGCCCAACACAGGAAGCTGGGCAAAGTACTTTGGGAAACGCCCCCAAAAGAGCCCTTGTCCCTGGTTTATGTATTTTGTTATTTCAAAAAATAATATTAACACATGCTCATGAGGAAAAAAACTGGAGAAAATAGAAACATTGTAATAGTATTATAGACTGTATTGTCACTTTCAACATCAACCTCACTTCACAGCTGAGACAAGGAGAGATTTACAAACAACCTATATTACATAGGTGGAGAGCGGAAGAGCTGAAATTTAAACCTAGGCAGGATAACTCCAAATCTATGCTTTTAATCACTGTACTGTGTTCGGTGTGGATGAAGGGTGCTTGAGTGAATGAATGGGTGCATGGATGGATGGATGGATGCACGGATGCATGGATGGATGCCTGGGGTGGATGGATGGTTAGCCAGTCATGTTGAATAGTAATGATGACATTGATTAGGAAAACAAGAGAACTTGATTCATACTGTCCCAATAGAAGAGGACATACATACTTGAAAGTTTCATAGGTACCCCACCAATCGTGGTCATCCACCTATGCCACCACTTACATTCTCAACAGCTCCAGCTGTGGAAAAGCTATCACAGAGTTCTAAGCACAAGACTAGATAGAGTCTGCATCAGACATAGTATGTACTTGCTAGGAAGACACTCCCACCAGTCATCTAATAAGCTCAAACCTGTTACCCAGGCCCCACACAGAAGCCCCTTCTTACCAGCTGAGGAACTTGTAACTCCTCACAAACACAATCAAACCCAGGCCCAGGATGGTCCAGAAAGGTTGTGATTGAGAAAAAGCAGACATGGGGAGGGTAGTGGAGGATGGAAGGCAAGCTGGTGGTTATGGTGCCTGAGTCAGAAGCAGTGGGTTTTGAGGAATGCCACTTCCCTGGCACCAGTACATACCTACAATGGCAAATGGTTACCAAGCACCACTTGGCAGTAACAGCATTCAGCTTCCTGGGTAGAAAGAACCCAGAGAGGCAGCAAGAAAGACAGCCCTGAATGGTCTACTCTGCAGCAGCCTGCTCCTGTTTCCTACCTCTGCTACAGCTCATGGGAACCCATTATCTCCCAGAAGAAGGCCTGCCTTCCAACTCATCAGGCCACTCAAGAAGTCTTCATGGAGCTTCCTTCAGCAGAGCCAGGCCATGCCTTACACTACTCATACAAGTACCTCTGTAACTCAACATCCTCCAAAGTCACTGGAACCTATGGTCTGTCCTGGGAGGCGGGTGAATCTAGAGAGAGCATTAGTTTAGCTGAGGACCCAGTAGCCCACTGAAGAGAAGGATTTGCCCAAAGGCCTCCTCTAGCTAGGCTTTGCCATGAACAGGCATGGGAAGATGAAGAAGCAGAGCCTGGCACCTACAGGAGAAGGGAGAAACGAGTGAAAAGCAAGTCAGATTCTTATAGTTAACTGTCGGATCCAGATGTGCTCAGGAAGAAAGCTAGACCTGGGAAGGTATGTGGATTACATTAGAGAGAAGAAAAAAATCAAGGCCACAAGGGCCAGTCTGAGGGCCTGGCACCCAAGGTAATCAAGGTGCTCCCTGGCAGCTGTGTAGAAAGGCTGTGCAGCAACTGGGGATCTGGAGATTCGTTCCAGAGCCAGCTGGAAAGGGAATAGGGGAGAAGGATGTCTATGGCTTCCAGGACCCCAAGATAGAGACAGAACTTCCTTTCCTGAAGTCCAAGCTATCAGATAGAAAACTGAGTCGGTCTGCAGTTAGGAAGTGGGAAGGCGGGGCATGCACCAAAGGAAGTCTTTGTGGGGTGCTCTACTCAGAGAAGGGGAAGGACAGGACATGAGGTATAAAAGGCAATAAATGGTGCTGATGACAGTGATGATCCTTTACCGAGCACTGACTGGGTCCAAGAACTCTGCTCAGTTCTTCACACACAACACAGTATGCCAACCCTGTTTAAGAGGTAACGATGTGGGGGCTGGAGGCATGGCTAAAGCAGTAGAGCACCTGCTTTGTAAGCACAAAGTCCTGAGTTCAAACCCCAGTCCCACCAAAAATAAAAAACAACAGTAAAGAGGTAAAGATAAGGTTAGAAGTCTTGTCCAAAGTCACACTGGTTGAACCTGAATCTGTTACACTCCAGAGCTAAGTTCCTAAGGAAACAGCAAGGAAGGCGTCCAGGGAAGAAAAGGCCTTGATCCATCTACAAGTCAAGGGCAACTACCTCAGCAGAGCCAGTCTAATGCCAACACACAGCAAAACATGGTGGTGAAGAACACTGTTCAGTATAAAACTTAGTTTCAAATCTCACTCTTGTGATCTTAAGCAAATCTATCAACCTCCTTGAACCTCAGTTTCCACACTCATAATAAAATAACTACAGCGCACTTGTCTCAAAGGGTTGGTTTGAAGGTTGAAAAAGAAAGTAGGTGCAATTTTATTAACACAGCTCCCACGCACAGCAATCGGTCAGTGAAAGCCAGCTACTGTTAAAGTTATTAGAACCAGGCTCCACAGACCTGCTGGGGCCCGGTATAGAATAGAAAAGAAATAGACCAAGACCAAGGCCACCTTACACAAGGTCAAGCTGGTGGTAGCTCCTAAGATTTCAAGAGTCCTAGAAAGATATTCAAAAATTATTTCCCACACCACATTTCTCAGCACACAATGGCTTATGTTCTTTTATCTCCCATTTAAAAACCCATCCAATGAGGACGCAGTTTCATGCAAGCGGAAGGTGGGGGCAGTATGGGAACTGTGAGTCAGGAGGACCACAGAAGGAAGCAAAGAGGATAAAAACGTCTGTTAAGCCTCAGGATCTCCCATCTGCATAAGCAACAGAGTTGACTGTGTTAGTGATGATAATAATGACTAGTAAATTTCACTCTTAAAGAAATAATGAGAACTGCACCTGTAATCCCAGCAATCAGGAAGCTGAGCCAGGAGGATTGTGAGTTCAAAGCTAGCTTTGGCTACATAATAAGACTCTGTCAGGGAGGAGAAAAGGAGGGGTGGAGGGAGGAAGAGAGAGGGAGGAAGGGAAAAGAAAAGAAGCAATGAGAGTAAAGGGAGGAAAGGATAACACCATTGGGCCAGTGCCTGGCACACGGCAGGGTCCAGTGAACATCAATTACTATTACTATTATTATTATTATTGACTTCCATGCATAGATCAGCTCACATAATCTTCATAATAACACTTAAAAGATAAGTATTGTTATAATCTTTAGTTCATTGATAAAGAAACCAAAGTCCAGAGGAATTAAATAATTGGCCCAAGATCATCTACCTAGTAGACCTGAGACTCCAATCCCAAAGACCCTGCACCTAATCTTTACTCTATTACATCCCTTATCAATATTTTCTCTACAAATGAATGTCCCCCCAAAGGTAAAAGGACTGCTAGAACGCCTCAAATGACCATGAGATGCCAAGCTCCCGGGGTCCCCAAATGTGGCAGTCAAATAGGAAGCTTGAAAGGGAAGACAAAGAGAATGTTCGGCTTTTATAATGAAGTGACTGATGTTCACAACGGGGGAGGGGGGAGGCAAAGGGGAGGAACTCTGCTTTGGAAACAAAAAGTGTAAATACATGAAAGAGCAGGTTCTGTGTTCACACGGCTCTAATGTGGGGAATCTATGGAACTTCCCGTGAGCTTCACTTACATCAAGATGACCTTAGCCACAGGAGGCAGACACAGTGCCTTGAGCACAATCTTGAGTTCCAGAGTCAAGTTAGGGCTCAAATCCCAATTCCGTAACTTTGCATAAATACCCTACACCTCTGTGAGCCTCTAAGTCCTCATCCATGGCGCGGCCAGCAATGTGGTAGCCACTAGCTACTTTGAATGCTGACTGTTTGAGCTGAGATATGCTGGAAGTATGAACACATACCCAGTTTAGAAGACTCAGCACGGGAAAAAGTAAAATATCTCACTAATAATTTGACAGTGATTACACATTGATTGGATAATATTTAGAATAGACAGAGTTAAACATACTATCAAAATTAGTTTCCCTTGTTTCTTTTGACTTTTTAATGTACTTAGAAGATTTTAAATTACACACAAGCTCACAGTTACAGCTCATGTCGCATTTCTGGTGAACAACACTGATATACAAAATATTGTTAGAGGGAAGATATGAAGTTCAAAGACACAGGTAAAGCATTCTAGGCATCCAGTTATGTGTCAACTTCCTTCCTCCAATTTACATCCCATCAGCCTTTTAACTCTCAAATCTTCCCAAGTCAGTCCATCCTCACTGCCTGCACTGCAGAGACAGCGCCACCATCTCTTGCCTGCATAGCTACAGTTGTCTCCTGACTCATCTTCCTACTTCCATTTCTGTTGCCCACAGTCCATTCTCCACTCAGGGCCAATGGAAGATGTTTTTAGTATGGCTCTCCTCCTTTCCATCCTCCCTACCTAATAGAATGAAAAACTGTAGTTAAATTAACTAAAAGGAACAAAATAGAAGCAACAGGAATCAGAAAGAACTAAGGACTTGATACAAGACTTCATTCACTACACCATCCATTCTCTGACCTTTGCCTTTGGAAGATGGACACAGAGACCCAGGAGCCGGGGACCCCTGAGCATTATAGAATAGTCAGGACGAAAGGCAAACATTTCTGTTTGTAGTACTGCTCTGAGGACATAATTAGGGACACAGGGAAAGGATGTTTATCAGTGCATTAGTCAGTTCTGAGTTACTATAATGAAACACCTGAGAAAATTAACTGATAAGGATAAAAGGCTTACTTTGGCTCAGTTTTGGAGGTTCCAGTCCATGATCAATTGGCCCTGTGGCTTTGGGCCTAGGGTAAGGCAGCACATCATGACAGGAACATATGGCCATGGAACCAAAAAAGAGAGAGGTGGCCAGGATTCCTCAATTCCCTTCCAGGATATGCTCCCAGTGACCTAAAGACCTCCCACTAGACCCCACCTTCCAAAACTTCTACACTATCCCAATAATCCCACAGTAGGCACCAAGCCTTTGACCCATGGTTCTCAGAGGACATCTGAGAAGCAGAATGCTGCTTGTAACAGTGAGTGGTGGAGAACACCCTCAGTGGTGTCCACAGTGGAGATAACAGTCGCGTGGAAGACAGTAAGGAAAGATTAACTGAAAACCAGGTAGCGGCAGATGTCATCATGCCCCTGTTTGTGTGTGAGACAGAAACAAGGACAAACAGTAGAATACTAACATTTCTGTGTGGAGTCATTACCTGCTTTCTCTGCATTTGGTAATGTTCCCTAACAAACATGCATTGCCCCTACAATGATTAAAAGAGAGAGAGAGAGAGAGAGAAAATATAGCAGGAAAAAAGTGTTTATAAGGAAACCCTAGGGGATCCCAAAGAAAATTCTAGTACCCCATTTCTTTGACTAAAAGTGAAAATTATAGCACAGAAACAACCCCCAGTAAGAAACAGAAAATACAAAACTTGGGTTATGTAATTCAGAAAGCCCTGCAGAGGCTGCCAGACACCCACAGAGACCCAAACAGACCTTCTGGAACTCAAACCAGGGCAGAGAAAACACACAAAAGAATAACCCATCAGGAGATTAAAGATTAAGCATGCAGAATCGCAGAGACAAAAGGCATGTAGGAAAGAGGGGAACAAGGCAGGAAGCGACGTTCATGCCTCTCTCTGGTGCCAGTGCAGACCTATGGCAGGGAAGGGGGAGTTCTCACAGCTAGCTCCCACCCCACCCATGCCCGGGAGCCCCTATAATTAAGCTAATACTAAGAGGAAGGAGGCCTCGATTTAGCTGATTTAGCTGTCATCTGCGTGGAGCACAAGAGGTGAGTCCAGCAAGGCCTCCGGCAGTATGGAAAAGACCCAGGAGCCTGCTGGCTGACCTGGCTTCCTTCATGACGCCTGAACTGGAGTGGGAGATACCCAGCCTGTGCCGCGTGACTCCCAGAGAATCCCTTCAAGCCTAGGGACAAGTGACAATAATAGTAACCACTTTTAGTGTGTGCCTCGGGTGCCAAGCACTTTTCTAGAAACTCTACAGCAGCCCAAGATTCCCCAGTGGATGGCCAAATTCATAGGTCTACCAAGCCCTAGACACAAGCACTGAGACAGCTGACCCAAAGGCCAAACCGGCTACATGACTACCAGGCAGATAGCGTATCTAGACAAAGGAGTGACTCGTGTCCTAGACACATGGCAAGAGAGCTCCATCACGCTGCTCAGAACAGCGCACGGTTTAAAATTCACGATTTACTTATTTCTAGAGTTTTCTATTTAATAGTTTTCAGTCCTCTGTTGACTGCGGGGAAATGAAATTGCAGAACGGGAGACCAGTGGTAATGGGACAATTTTATAAACACTCATTTGCTCTTCACAACTCGATGAGATAGGTATTTTTATTTTCCCCACTCCACAGATGAGAAAACTGAGGTGCAGAGAGGGTAAGTAACTTGCCCAAAGCTACAGAGCCAGGATTCGATCTCAGGCAGTGGTGGCTTTAAAGTCTCTACTCTGAACCCCTACACTGCTCCCTTGGAAATCCAAAAGAACACACGGCCCATGAGGGTTTTGCCTGGGTTAGTGTGACCTCTGTGTTGAGGAGATGCATGCCAAGGAGAAAGTGCAGGAAATTCTTGGGCTTGAATACTGTGCTCCTCTTCAGAGGCCATGAAAACAGCCCGAGCACACTCAGGCCAACCACTGTCCCACCCCATTTCCCCTGCTCCTGCAGGCTGTCGCCCTCCATCTTCTCTACTTCCTAGGTGCCCACAAAAACAGGAAAAGCAGCTCTCAGCAGGGCCACACTGTCCCCAACCACAGCACTCCCTACCTCTTAAGAGCACGAACTCTGCAGCCAGAAGGGCAGGGCACACTCTGCCCTGCGTGGCCCGGCTGCCTCACCTGCAGAAAGCCAGTGAACCTGTCCCCACGTCTCCCTCACCCATCTTAGGGCCAATCCTCATCACTCACAAGTCCTCATTTACAAATTCACCTGCTTGAGAACTTGTAACTCCCCATCAGTACTCTCCAGACTTTCACAACCATCCCAGACAAGTGCAGCACAGAGAAATGCCAGGATCGCCAAGCTATCCAGCCCAGCTGGGGCTGAACACAGCAGTGCTTGCCTTCTCGGTCGACTCTAGTGCTATAAAGAAGCATTCTTCCTGCAGCATGCAAACTTCTGCACCACGTTTTTCACACTTCTGTGTGTTCTGTTGTGGCTTTTCTGTAAAATGGACCCCAAGGGTAACACTGACGTGTTGTGTTGTGTTCCTAAGAGTAAGAAGGTGGTGATTCATCATACGTGTGTTAGAGATAAGTTTGCTCAGGCATGAGTGATAGGTGGCGTTGACTGTGAGCACCATGCTAATGAGTCAATAATGTGCATTAAATCGAGTGTCTCTGAACAGAAAGACAGAAAGCAAGACTGTGATAGATCTGCTGAGAGTGGTGTGATCAGAAACTCTCAGGAACCTAACTCAGTTCCCCGAGGAGCGATGGTTCAGAACTCACTAACTAGTGTTTGTGGTGGCTTTTTAGGACACTGTCTCTCTCTGAGAATGAGAACTGACTCACCAGTCTCGAGAGAGCTGACACCACTAAGCCACTGGATGGTGCTTTGACACATACTAGAAGCTCTGCAGGCCTTTCTCATTACATTTGTACAGACTCTTAGCTTGCAGGCTAAGATGAACTCACCCAGAACAATTCACTTTCTGGTTTGAGCAGGACATTGAGTGGCCCAGACAAATGTGTAGAAACAGACCTTGGGTGTTATGTCATACCACTGATAAGCCCAGAGTCACTAACTGCTGCAGGCTGGGGCAGACTCAGTGAAAATCCATGGGGTTTACCTGCCCAGGATCGACTCCCCTGGGTTTTCCTCCTTATCTTTCCTTGGAGAGCATCTCATGGGATCTTAGCAGGGGTCAGCAATTCAGGTCACGTGACTCAGGCTAGGCCAATCAGAAATTCCCTGCCTGGAATTTGCATCTTAAACAGTTATTTGCCCTGTCCACGGTGTCTTGAAGGAATGTGCCATTAGTTACTGCTCCCTAGATCCCCAGAACTTCTTCAGTTCCAGAACTTTCTGAAGCTTCCTCTTTTCCTCCACATCTCTGATTTCTCCCACAGTCCTCTAATAAATTCATGCTTGCTTAATTTAATCAGAGTTAAGTTATGATACTCGTCAGCAAAGACAGGAATCTTCAAGGGATAATGTTTTTTCCACCACCCTTCCCTGTCACTTGAAGCCTCAGAGAAAAAAAAGAAAAGAAAAGAAAGCGCAAATTGCAGTGCTAATCATTTTCCCCAGCCAAACGCTCTGCCTTCAGTACCTTGCGGGAAGAGAGCAGAGCAACACACCTATGAACCCAGGTGCCCTTCTTGAGTTCACTTCTGTGGCCCAGATGAATTTTATGTCAAGGTTCTCAGAGAGCTCACTAATGAGGTCACCAAACCACTGCCCAGGATCCCGGAAGACGCTGGAGAAAAGAGAAGTTCTCTGAGGCACACAAATGTCATTCTGATGTTCAAAAAGAGCAAGAAGTCAGTGGACTGCAGGCAAGAGAGCCAGCACACAGAGCAGCATTTCCAACTCACCCTGTTTCCCTATATGTGCATTTGGATTTGGTTTTGGACACTTGCTCGTGTGGGGACAGGGCAAGTGTGACATGGACTTTGTCTCTGGACTTTAACAAAACCTTCCTCAGTGTTGCTTGTGATAGTCTTTTGGGAATGATGCTGGCTTCTCTTCTATTTCAGTTTGATGAAATAGTAACAAGTGAAACTTCTAACCAGGCATGATGGTTCACACCTGTAATCCCAGCACTCAGGAGGCAGAGGCAGGAGAATCTTGAGTTCAAGGGCAGCCTGGGCTAGATAGTGAGACCCCGTCTCAACAAAACAAAACAAAACAGACGACAAAAATTCCTACTGCAAAATGGTTCTGATAACTCCAATTTGCCTTTGGGACACATATAAGTAAATGTATGTATTAATTGCTTTATATCTAACTTCCTCAATGGGTCGATGAGTGAAAGACTCTCGCCTTGTGTCACTCATATCTACCATTGTGACTAAAACAGAGATGAGGGCTCCAAAAATCTCCTGCATACATAATGAACCAGTCAGCAATTGTGTCAACCTGGTAAGAGACCTCTATGAGAGTCACAAACATAAATGCCTGCAGGGTTGACCAGATAAAATGAGACTGTCAGTCCAGAGGAGCCCTCTCTGCCCACCGGGGTAAGCTGCTGCTCCGTCTAACCCTAGTGCCATGAGGGGATGCGGCACCAGAGAAGCAAGTGTCGGCAATCTTTAAAAAGCTGCCTAGCTGGACACTGGTGGCTCATGCCTGTACTCCTATTTACTTGGGAGGCTGAGATTGAGAGGATCATTGTTCAAGGCCAGCCAGGGAAATAGTTCTAGAGACCCCATCTTCAAAATAACCAGAGCAAAATGGAATGGAGGTGTGGCATAAGTAGTAGAGTGCCTGCTTTGTGAAAGCTTGCTTTGCAAGCATGAAGCCCTGAGTTCAAACACCAGCCTCACCCCAAAAAAAGAAAAAAGATTCCTAAATACATACACTTTATTATGAATTCCCCAATTTTAAAATATAGGCTGCTTTTCTCTTTAACTATTTCAACCCTTTTTAATTGAAGCAAACATGTCTTAGAGATGTCCAATCCTTGGACACTCACCAGTAAGCTTGACTAAAGAGGGGTCCTGGGTCTTCGGCCTCACTCATATAGCACCAGGTGTTTTTTTATCATAAGACTTGGAGGAAAAGAACAAATGAGTCAGGTCAAAAACAACATATGGGACAGACATGGTGGCTCATACCTATAATCCCAACTACCTGGGAGGTGGAGATCAAAAGGATTGCAGCTCGAGGCAAATCCAGGCAAAAAGTTAGCAAGACCCCATCTCAACAAATAAGCTGGGCATGGCAGTATACATCTGTAATCCCAGCCATGTGGGAGGTACAAATAGGAGGATGACAGTCCAGGCTGGCTTAGGCAAAAATGAGAGACCACATCTGAAAAATACCTAAAGCAAAGAGCCAGGAGTGTGGCTCAAGTAGCAGAGTGCTTGCCTAGAAAGCACAAGGCCCTGAGTTCAAACCCCAGTACATCCATACACACACAGGCCTGGTGGTACATGCCTGTAATCCCAGTACTGAAGAGGCTCAAGTAAGAGGATCATGAGTTCAAAGCCAGCCAAGGCTACATATTGAGACCCTGTCCTGTCCTAAAAATATAATAATAATAACTCCAAGTAGATTTTAAACACAAGTAACAGCACAGGCTTGATGCAAGCATGTGTAAGGTCCAGAAGCTCCGCCTACAAATCCAGGCACGTCACTTGGATAAAGACATTTTCAGTTTAACTGTGACTTACTCAGGGATTTCATTAGGCAGAAAGCTCAGTGAGTCAGCAATTAAAGAGGACTGATAAAGAGCAGTTGATTTTAGATTAATTGGACTATTTTATTGACTTCAATGATGACAAACTGGTGGCCCACATTTTATTTGGACTGCAAGTTGCTTTTTAAATCAAAAAAATAAATTATCAACACTCTGAAGTTAGGAAATTTCCCATAAATATCCTGATTTCCAGCTCTCCTGAACAACAGAATGAAGAATCAACTGGCTGACTTGAATAGCAGTCCCATCCTCAGCTAGGGCTCGTGCTGGGGGCTTCACCACAGTCTCCACCCATCCCTGCTGCCTCCCCATCACCAAGACTGACTGTCAGCAGCCCTCTCACATCACACCTGCACTGGTATTTTCCCTACTGTGCACTTAAGAGAGCAAACTTTCTTTTGCACCTATATCCTTAGGAAAAAAGCAAAAGCTAAAGGCTATACTGAAAAAATATGTGCATTTAAAAATTACACATCTGCCTTTGTAGCAGTTAAAAAAAATTTAACATTTAATATACAAGTATTTCTTACATCTATTTAAGGCAGCTACCTAGGTGTGTAAGAGTTTGAATTTGTGACCCGAATTGAGAACGTGGGATGGGGGCTGACAGAATGGCTCTAGTGGTAGAGCACCTGCCTAGCAAGCACGAGGCCCTGAGTTTAAACCCCAGTACCACCAAAAAAAAGAAGAAGAAGAAGAAAGAGAGAGAGAGCAAGTGAGAGAGAGAGAGAACGTGGGGTGGGCCGGTTCTTCTCTGTTCCATGGCAGGCAGACTCTAGCTACATGGAATTCCAGCACTCATTCCTTCTAAGGTTCACAGACAAGGTGGAAAACTGAGAATGAGTTTTTCAAAAGTTTTAATTCATCCGCGGGATGGAACTCTATGCTGCCATCTCTTGAAAATGCTCTCACGGGGAAGAGAGACGTCACGGGTGACGTCGGGTTGCCGAGCCAATTCTGCTTTGGTAAATGCGTGAGTGTACGGGTGGAGGTGTGTATTTGTTACAAGCACAGAAGGGCAGTTCTCCTTCCAGCTTCAAAATTCAAAGGTTCTACAAAGTGTCCACATTCCTAACAGCCAAATATAAGATCGGAAAATGGCCAAGTGATTTACACAGGCAGCAGGCAGTGCTCTAGAGTAATTACAGGGAAGTAAGCTGGGGAGTACTTAAAAAATAATAATTTTGGTGCGACTGAGTGGGAGTATATGTTGGAGGGGCTTGAAGCAGACAGACTGGTAGCAGCCGCCTCTGGTGGCATCTCTTTAGGTTTCAGCCCATCCCTGGCAGACTTCCCTGAACCTGCCCTTCTCACCTACAGAGGACCGCAGCAAAAGCCTTGGCCATGGCTAACTGGCCCAAGGTGGCTTCTGACCCCAAGGAGGCCAATTAGATTATTCCAGAAATTTAGAATTAGCCTACAAGATGCCTCATGTAACGGAGGCTAGTAGAGGAGTGCGTATGTCAGGTGGCAAAAGATGGCCAGGACTTCATTCCGCCTCATGTCCACAGTCCCTGCAGTATGGCTGTGCACCTCTTCTCCTTAAGAGACGGACCTGCCCTCCACTTCTTGAACCTGGCATTGCCTGTGACTTGCCATTCTGCATGCCAGCAGACGGAATGCAGCAGAAGTCACCATTTCCCAGTTCTGAGGCTAGTCCTTGCACGGTTGCACTCTTGGACCTTGGAGCCTTGGCCGACATGTGCATTGTGACAAAGCCCAAGCAGTCTGCAAGGCAAGGAGACACACAGGGAGATGCACAGGGCCTGGTTTCCCTGAGTGCTGTGGCTAACATACAGCCAAGTGTAGGACACGTGAGGCCACCCCAGCCCCAGGTAACCTGCTAGCTGACCACAGACACATGAACAAGGCCACCAAGCCCTGAAGCACCACCCAGCTGACATGCAGGCGAGTGTGCTTGCAGGTTAGAGGCTGCTTGTCACAACAAGGAGCTAACTCATCTTCCTAGGGTGGGTGCCTAACAGAGAGAGGCCAGGGAAGTGGTAATACAGTCAGAAACAACATCCCCAGAGCCTGCTTGTGGCTGCACCTGATGCCCTGTAGAGTCCCAATGTACCCTACCTGCAGCAACCATCCTGCCACTACAAGGAAGAGAAGCAAGCTCTGGCTTCACTGGGACGGCCCAGCGAAGCTGCAGCATCAAACGGGCCAGCCTTTAAAACCCCAAGCCCATCCATAACCTCTCCAAACCTCTGTCTCATTACCTGATGTGGTATGAACGTATGCATTGTGTTCCTCAAAAATCCAAATATGAGAACTTAATCCCCAAGATAATGGTACCAGAGGTGGAGCCATCAGGAAGTGGTGATGGGCTGAGGGAGCGAGCTAGCCCCCTTTTCCCCTTTTGCCCCTTTTCTCTTTCCACCATTTGAGGACACAGCGTTCATCCCCTTCTGAAGACACAGCAACAAGGTGCCATCTTGGACAGAGAGAATGAGCTCTCACCAGGCACCAAGTCTGCCAGTGCCTTGATCTTGAACTTCCAGCCTCCAGAACTATAAGAAATAAATCTCTATTGTTTTTAAATTACCCAGCCTTGGTATTTTGTTACAGCATCCCAAGTGGACTGACACTCCAGATAATAAATTAGATGGGACAGTACCTGGCACACAGGACATGTTGATGCAAGTGTTTGTAACTATTACAAATGAACAAAACAGAGGGAAACTTCCGTGTGAGGGACGTATCTCTCACTCACAGAATGTAAAAGAATTTTAGGTAGAATGTAGACACGGTCTTCAATCACACCAAACAACATTAGGAAGAAATTGTTTCCTTTTTAAAAGCAAAAGTAAAAAAAAATCATTCTCTTGTTGAATCCTTTTCAATCCTTCTGATTTATCAAAGGACAAAGTCTCAGTTTTGTGCTGATATGTTTTGAACACCACTGCAATATTTGCTAAACCTCCTGTTTCAAACTCAGATCCTTGTAGCCAACAATACTAGCTAGCATTTCATGATATGGTTTTTTACTAATTATTCATGGTGATAGTGTTTTTCCATTCATATGGTGATAAAATTTCCTTTAAATGTGTTGGAATGAAATAAATTGAGATCATTTAAAAATATTTTTTAAAAGGCAAATAACCCACGGATCTAGCTGCTAGAAAGAGCAGAGTATTCAGGAAGGCTAAACTAAGGAAAAGGAAATGGACAGGATTTGGAGTTTCCCCTCATTTAATTCCAGGTTAGTCAAGTTAGCATCAGTCAGCTTCAGCTAGGTAAGGCCACAATAACAAGCAAGCCCAAGACTTTAACGTTTTGTGATGTCCAAAGTTTAGTTGTTGCTCATGCTACCTGTCATTGTGCTTGCCTGGGGCTCTGCTCCATGTGTCCATCCCAGGATACATGCTAAGGAATGGACCTCTCTTTATCTTACAACAAAGGGAAAAAGAACAATGGCTTAATCAAGCAATAGCTCTTAAATCTTCTATGTTCACAGAGAGCACGTCATATGTGCTCACATCCCATTGCAATGTACTCCCATGGTCACACTCCACGACGGGACAGGAAATTACATCCCTCTCAAAAGTGGACTCAGTAGGCTACACAGCAATGGGTGGGGAATGAATGATCCTCTTACTAGGAGGGGAGTAAATATTGAAACAATAATACAGTCCATCACAGTGACCTTGAGCAAATCATTTCACCTTTCTTTTTCCATCTGAGAAATGGGATACCCACCTCAAGTCAGGTTTAACAAACATGAATTCCCTTCCTCTTTCTCATTTTCTGAGTTTCACTTGTCATCTCAACCCAAATTTAGAAAGACCATAGGAGACCAATTATATTCCAAAGTCTGGCTGAAGATCCGTGTAATGGTTGATCTTTATTGTCAATTGGACTAAATTAAGAGATGCCCAGGGGATTATTACAGCACACACAGCTCTGCCTGTGATGTTCTCAGAGACAATGAGCTGATGAGGGTGCTGGCACAATGAATGGATTAGCCCTTTGATGGACAAAAGCACTCTTAGGAGGCAGTGAGAGGGGGAGGCCCTCATTGGAGGGGGTAAGATGCTAGGAGCGTGTCCTTGGGGACTACATCTGCCCTGGTCCCTTCCTGTATCCCCTTTTCTCTGCTTCTTGGCCACCCTGAAGTAAAGAAGCTACACACACACACACACACACACTCTTCCACTGCCATGATGTTCTGCCCAAGAACACAGAACCAAGTGACTATGAACTGAACCCTCTGAAACCATGAGCCAAAAACAATCCTTCTTGCTGTAAGTTGTTCTGTCAGTTATTTTGGTCACAATAGCAAAAAGTAACCAATACAATCAGTGACTAGCCAAAAAGAAACCTGTGGGCCTGACTCTTCATGTGAGATGGATACCCTCTCAAGCTGTCCTCCCTATGCCTTCCATGTCCCCACCTCATGAGAACCTCGTTAGAGCAGAACTTGTCAATACGGGAGAAAGGGCTCTATGAACTGACACTGTAGCATCAATGCAGTGACTAAAAGCAGGCATTATAAAATTTAATTCATGGCTCTACCACTTCTTCAGATATGACCTCAAGCAAGTTCAATAACTGGGTCTCAGATTATTTATCCATAAAATGTAGACAATAAACTGTTCAACCAACAGGATTCTGTGGAAATTAGGTGAGATAATTCATATGAATGGCTTATCTCTGTGGCTGGCCCAAATAAAAGCTCAATAATTAGAAACTCTTGATAATGCCAGAATGTCTATTCCCCGAGAAGTTCAAGTGTTTTCAATCAGTGTTTTATACCCAGTGTGGGAAAGTTCTGGCTTGTAACTGCTGTGTAAGTCTGAGCTTTAATTTTTGTTTTCCATTCTGTGATATGGGTTAGTGGGAATTCTCCGAGAATTCCACAGAGATGACCTGAGCTTACCTCTATCTACAGAAGCTTTTCCCTTTTTTTTTCTTTCTTTCCTTTTTTTTTTTTTTTTTTTTTGTGGAATTGGGGTTTGAACTCTGGGCATCACACTTGTAAAGCTGGTGCTCTATTGCTTGGGCCACATCTCCAGTCCAATTTGCTATGGTTATTTTGGAGATGGGAGCTCTTGAACTATTTGTCCAGGCTGGCCTCGAACTATGATCCTCCCAGTCTCAGTCTTCCAAGTAGCTGAGATTACAGGCATGAATCACTGGCACCCAACTTTTAATTCTTTTTTTTTTTAAGTAACTAAAGAAATATAACCTGTGGAGATCACTCCTGAACATGATAAGTGCATATTGGCTCCTCCACCCTTCTGTTCTCAAGACATTTGAGAAAAGACTGTTGTCAGGGTATAAGGAGACTTAGAAATCAGCCCCTAAGGGAGAGGGGGGGTCTCCATCTACCAGTGGAGATGATTTTAGCAATCAAATTTGTTCCATCTCCCAGCTGGAGGACTTGTTACCAATTACTTGGAAAAGAGATGAATAATTAAACAGACTTCTCTAGAGATACCAACTGCTAGTGTCTGTCTTATAGTGAAAGGTGAGCAGTAATAATCTCCCTGTGCCTCTAGCACTTGGAACTCCGTGCAGGCTTTCAAACCTTGCTATGATCCCACAAATTGTGATACTTAGTCCCTCTAAGCCTCAGTGTCCTCACCTTTAAAGTGGGAATGATGGATCGACACTTGTAAGGCTTCAGGAGCTAAGCGAATAGTAGGGGAGTCTATCGCTCCAGGTATTAGAGTGACACAGGGCCTGGGCCTTGATGAAAACAGACCAGGACATACACAAGTGCAAATAACCAGCAAAGTACTGGGGCCTAGTAGATCAAAGCAAAAACTCCTACAGACCAATAAGAAAGCACTGCTAAGGAAGGAAGGAAGAAAGGGAGGGCATTCATAGAATATGAAATACAACTGTCCAATAAATGTGCAAAATGATGCTCAATCTCTTCAGTAATCAAGAAAAGCTCATTTAGCAGGCACCAATAACTCACACCTGTAATCCTAGCTACCTGGAGGCTGAGATCAAGAGGATGGCGGTTCAAAGCCAGCCTGGGCAAATAGTTCTTGAGACCCCCCCCCCACCTCCCATCTCCAAAATAACCACAGCAATATGGACTGGAGGTGTGGCTCAAGTGGTAGAGCACCTGCTTTGCAAGCATGAAGCCCTGAGTTCAAAAATCAGTCCCACCAAAAAAGAAAAAGGAAGTGTTCATTTAGAGCTGGGTGTGATGGCAAATGTATGTAATCCCAGCTACTGGGGAGATGGATGCAAGAGTATCCCAAGTTTGAGGGCAGCCAAGACCTAGTTAGGGACCTATTTCAAAAACAAAGGGTGAGAGGTGTCGCTCAAGTGATAGTGCTTGCCTTAGGCAAACAGGAGGCACAGATTTCAACCCAAGTACAAAAAAGAAAAGGAAAAGGGCTGGGGGGAGGGAGGTGCATGGCTCAAGCAGTAGAGCTCCTGCCTTGCAAGCATAAAGTAATGAACTCAAACCCCAGTACCAGAGGAAAAAAAAATTAAAAACCATTTTTTCTCCCATCATCTTGGCAAAAGCTGTGAAAGCCTACTGCTGCCATATCTGGGAAAGATGCAGGAAGTGAGGCAGAAACACGGCTGGTGGTGGGAGTACACGGTGGTCCAACCACGTTGAAGAACATTTGGCAAAGCCTCTTACGCCTGAATCAGTACAGCCCCAGGCCCAGCCATACTACTTCCCACGAACTAGACAAACACTTGCCTATGCGTGAGACATGTGTGATTCCAAAAAAGAATCTGAATGCTCACCAGCAGGGTGGCCAATACACGGGAGGAAGCTCACGCTCCAGAATCCTATGAAGTTCTAGAGAAAGGCACCACATGCAAAGCACAGTGACTGGGGGGACGAGAGGGACCCCGCTGGGCTGTCAAAAAAGTCCAAAGAAAGTCCAACCTCAGCCGTGATGTATAATTGATCTTAATGAGCTTGGACTTACGCATTTTCTACGACCTTTTTTTTATAACACAGCAAGACCTCTCCACCTCATGCATGGAGGGTCACAAAATCTAGCTGAGTCCAGCTATGAACCAAGAAAAACAACAGAACATTACTTAGGGGATAAATATGGTCATAATCACTGCCATGTGACTGAGGTGTCACCCTCCCCTCCCCTGCCGCAGTCTCTTTCCTCTGAGAAACAGTCAAGCACAGCACACCTGGCCTTTTGCTGTTCTAATAGCCTAGAGAGGCTTCTTCCCTTCCCAGGGGCGATAATTAACATCTTTAATGCAGGCAATTTACAATCAATAGCATTAACGCTGCTCCTCTTCTCTGCTTCCACTTGGGTGTGAAAAGACAGGGGAAGCCTGAGGGATGGAGGGAGAGGGAGCCTGCGAGGGGCTGGCCAGGCATGGATTCAGGACTCAGAAAGAGAGATGGAGAATCCAATGTGTAAATAACGGCTGATTCTAGCAGGACATGCAGGGCCCCTCCTATTCTGGGCTTAATGGCTACCCCTCCAGAACCTTCACTCTGCTCCTTCTTGCCCTATGAGAAACAGGACTTTACCTTGCTTGCTCACTGCTGTATCCACAGTTATTTGGCATACAACAGATGCTCAATGAGGATTTTCTGTTTTGAATGTGGAAAGCGAGGCTGCTTCTAGCATTACAGCAGGAAGCCTATAACAGAGGACCTGGTGGTGAGGTAGCTCACTGAACAGAGAGGTAGCCGGGATCCTTCGCTGTGGCTCTGTGCACGGCTTAAGTTAGAACTTTCATGCCCTCGGCCCCACAATGGGGAGAGGCAGAATTTTGTCATTACATTTCAAAGCTGATTTTGCTAAGATTTTACTCCTTGCCCATTAGTGACATGCTAGTACAAAAATAAGAGCAGCAACTTCCTCTTCTATTAAAAAAAAAGAAGAAGGAAAAGAGAAAGGAAAAACAAAAACTTATTGAACTCTGAACATCCTCTCTGTTAACCACAACTTACTACTGACTTTTACTTTGGTAAAAACTTTGCCAAATAAATCATCCTCAGGCACTCCTTGATGCTGACTGGCGCTTTCTATCAACCCTGCCTACTGTTGCAACCTTGAATAAAGGAACCCTTAGTGGAAGGGAACAAAAGTGACTCAAGGCTGCCACAGAACTGCCCTGCCCAGTGTCCCATGCCAAAGTGAAACTGAGCCCACACTGGCAGAGATCCACAGCCAGAGCCCCTGGAGGGAGCTAGGGCAGTGGGTGCAGCAACCTGAGTTTAGCCCAGGCTCTGCCATTTACGAGCTGTGTGACGCTGGGGGAGTAACTTAAGCTCTCTGGGCATGTTCCCGAACGTTAGAGAGGAAGGAGGCATGTTTCTCATGTGGCCAAGTAAGCTTCAGTGGAACCCAATCTTCCTGCAGAAGACAAATGTAAACTTTGCATAAATTAACTGTTTCACCAAAAGGCACTGACAGTGAAAGGGGGTAGATTCTGAAAGGAGGTAGAAACCTGAGAGAGGGGAACAGCCCCTTTACAGCGTGTATCCTTAGAGTAGGCTGTGGCTGGCACTGATGGAGTTCTGACTCCAAATAAAACCTCAAGTCTTTCTGGGATGCAGAACAAGAGGACAGATTTCAGGTCATCCATAACTTCTGAAAAGTGAGGAGAGAATTCAAAAATAGGTAGCATCAAAAGAAGAGAGCCCCAAATAAAATATAAATCAAATATAAACCCTATTCAAGTGTCTAGTTGACTCTTGAGCCACACATGCATGAAGCAACCTCATGAATAAAACTCAAGGATAAAATTCAAAACAGAACTCACAGCCGGGCTGATAGTCAAGAGACAGTTTACTGTCCAGCCAAGTCACTGACCCACTGAAACAAAACCACAGACACTCTTTAGAGAAATACAACAGAATCCAGAGTCTCAACAAAATAACATCCCAATATCCACAATACCATCCAAAACTACTTGACATACGATAAACCAATTAGAGATGGCCCAATCTCAAGGGAAAAGCTATCAACCAAGAAAAAAAACAAGAGGAAAAAGCATTCCACATATGTTGCTATGTTGGGGTAATAATATAAAATTGTATGAGATACAATGCATCCAGCTCCAAATAACATAAAACTCGTCTTGAGATTTAAGCTGCAGGAAAATAGATTGATTATCCAACAAAACAGTTTTAAGAGACAGCACTAGATCAGGGGTAGTTAATTTGGTGGCTTACGACATCATGAAGGAGACAGTTTCTCTCCCTTTCCAGCATGCCACTCAGAATGCACCAGTCTTGCCCCTCGTGACAAAAGATGGCTACTCCAAGCATAACATTTATGTGTGACGTGAAGTACTTAAAGACAAATCCTTTGTTCCCCTTCCCCTTCCTCTCTGCTTTGTATGTTGTCCTATAGGGGACAATCAGAGATGTAACAGTCTTCTTAAAGATATCACAACTTTTTGCCTGGACTGGCCTCAAACCTCTCTCCTCCTGATCTCTATTTCTCAAGTAGCTGAGATTACAGATGTGAGCCACCACACCTTACCTTAACTCCCAAATCTTTATTTCCATCCCTGACTTGTCATTATTCCCAACAGCCTTTGGACACCTGTACGTGGATATACCATAGGTATCTCAAGTTCAAAATATCCAATCACCATCTTCTCCCACAAGCTTTCCCCTCTTCTTCAAGGTACAGCCTATGACCCCCCACTCATGAGTACCCAGGCCAGAACTCCCACCATGGTTGACGATATTCAGATCACTTTTCCTTGCTATGTGACAACCAAGGTGTCACTATACCTTAACACAGCATAGCCCTATTTGTTCCTGGACTTTGTGAAGCAGGTAGTTGACATTCACCCCCATTTAAAAATAAGGAAGCTGAGGGCAGGAAATTTGCATGGAGTCCCAGATTTGAATGCAGCTCTAAATTTCTCTTTTTTTTTTTCCTACTTCACAAAGAAAATCAAGAACCTCAGATGAGAATTTCTCAACTGGCCTCTAAACTTCTTGTATCAGCTGCACTTTTTCCCTTCATTTCTCATTTCCACGTGTGCTCCCCCCTTCCCTCCTCCTCACTGGTTCCTTCACTTGCCTCTCACCTGGCCTCAGAAGAGCTGTGCTCACTTTTTTTTTAATTCCTTTTTTTTGGGGGGTAGGGGACTGGGGGGTGTTGAACACAGGGCTTCACACTTGCAAAGCAGGCCGTCTACCACTTGAGCCACACTTCCAATCCATGTTTCTCTGGTTGTTTTGGAAATGTGGTCTCAAGAACTATGTGCCCAGGTTGACCTTGAATCACCATCCTCCTGGATCTCAGCCACAAAATGCCAAGTAGTTAGGATTACAGGCGTGAGCCACCGACACCCGACTTGTGCTTGCTCCTGAATCCTGGAGGTCTTTCCTACTTTTGGAGTTGCCCTGCCTTCTCTCTGCCCCTAGTCTTCTCTCTTCCAAGTCAGACTTCCCCAGATCTTCAACTCCTTCCTGTCATGTGTCTCCTCTCCCTTGCTTCTCTCCCGCCTGGCCTGGCAGACGTCTTCCTCTCTTTCGCAGCTTCCCCTTCCTCAACTACTTAGCTTCCCCAGAACCCTGGGCAGTGAGCTGCGCCCCTCACCTCTTCCCACCTCCCCCACCCCTACCCCCTGCAGCATGCTGGCTCCTATCACATAGTTCTTAGTGCCCGGTTTCTGGGTCTGCTCTACCAGACAGGGAGCCACCTGGGGAAAGAAGCATGCCTTATCTGCCTTTGTCCTCCCCCATCATAAGCAGGCGCGATATGCCAGCTGTACCTCCTTGTGCTGTTAATCCTTCTACAGTACTGAGTGGATTTTGGAAGACACGTGGGGATCTCAGGCTTTCCATATGGGATCCCACACCTCCTGTGCTCTGGCCAAGGACTGCTCAGGACTACAACAGAGTAGCTGAACCTGTGAGCCTCAGAAATAGATGGGCTGTGTTGGTCTCTCTCTTCAAATACAGACAGTTCCCAAGTTACAATGATTTTTCAACTTTATGATAGTGTGAAGGCAATACACAGGCGGTAGAAACAGTATTTCAGATTTTAAGTTTTGATCTTTTCCCAGGCTGGTGATCAATGGTACAATTCTTTCCCTCTCTCTCTTCCTCTTTGTACTAAGGATTGAATCCAGGGCCTCCCACAGCTAGACAAGTGCTCTACCTCTCAAGCCACACCACTAACCTTTTGTTTTTGAGACAGGATCTAGCTAACTTTGCCTAGGCTGGCTTCTAACTTGTGATCCTCCTGCCTCTGACTCCCAAGTAGCTGGGATTACAGATGTGCACCACCACACCCGGGCACAACACTTTGGATGCTTGGGAAATCCCCAGCGCTTACAGTGTACTATGTTGCTAAGCAGTGATGCTTGGTAGGTTAGGTGTAGATCTAGGAAATGCATTTATCATAATGTCAAAGGTGTCTGTTCTTCTTAGCTTTGAGACCTGGGGCTGGTCACTTACTATCCTTAAGTTTTATTTTTTGCTTTGTGATAGGGTCTTGTGAACTGTTTGCCCGGGCTGGCTTTGAACTACAATCCTCCTGATCTCTGCCTCCTGAGTAGCTAGGACTGCAGGCGTGAACCACCAGCACCCAGGCTGTCTCTAAGTCTTTCCATGGAGTCAGTGATGAGATTTAAATCCCAGGGTGCTGCAGACCTTCAACAAGACCAGGTGTGAGGCACTCAGCTCAGTGCCTGAGCACATCAGAACAGCTCTTCAGGGAAAGACGGCCATTCCCGAGAGGCACCTGCTTATGCAACCCCTTTCCTTCCCAATGACTCAATGACTGTCACGTTCTCAGTCCGTCCTCCCAGCCCACAACTTAGGCATGAAGAAATCAGCTGCCTGCGGTCACATAGCCACTGAAAGCCTCACATTAGAAATTCCTTTCTGAGTTCCCTATCCAGGACAAAAGCTAAAAATCTACAGATGTGCAAACTCTCTCACTGGAGGAAAAAAAAAAAAAAGGCTAATGGAAACATTTCTCCCACAGAGAGCTTCCACTTCCTGTCAGATGTAGCTGGTTCTTCCACTGACGGCAAGCACAGGCCTGTGGCCCTGCTAGAGGCACCATCTTACCACAAGCTTCACCAGAGCCTGCCTGATTGCACCCTGCCTCACTCGTCCAGGGCCATCCTGTAACTCAACCTCTGATTAAGATGAACCTGAATTCAATCTAAGCCCACAGCACTTCAGCAAGTTCTTTATCCTCTCTGAGTCATTTCCTGACCTTAGTGGACAGTGACGATTCCAAGGGACAGAGTCTCTGAAGGACCAGCTCATTTCAAGCCCTCATCCTCACTACCAATTCCAGAGCTCTGACTCTTACACAATCCTGAACTCAAATCCACATTTGGATCATAACTAAGTATAACACTCTCCATTCTTCGTGCCTTGATTTTCCAAGCATAACACAAGAACAGCTGTGACCTCACAGGGCTGCCTGAGGATTAAATGAGTTGATATGTGTAAAGTACTTAGAACGTGCCAGGCACATAGTGAGCACTCAGTAAATGTCAGCTTGAGTTAGCAGCATTGGGGATCTTACTTGAAGATGTCCAGGAAATGGAAAATTCCTTTGGCTTATCTACCCAACAAATAGAGGCCCTTCTAGGGACTGCAAAAGTGCTCTCTCTCTCTCTCTCTCTCTCTCTCTCTCTCTCTCTCTCTCTCTCTCTCATCTATCCCTCATTTATTTTTTTCTTGGACTTGACTTTTTGTCCCATCTGCAGTGCTCTGGCCCCCCCACGGCTCTTGGGCCCCAAATCAGAGAAGACCAGAAGGGAAATACAGTGAGACCAGCTGTCATTTGGGCTCCCACCTGTCCAGGGACACCAGAGAATGTAAACACACACTGAACCCCAGCCCTTGGAAGCCCCAGCTGGAGGCAACCCTCTTCAGAGTCCCACCATGGGAACCTACCCCACCTTCATGCTGGCCCATTCCCACACCTCCCGAGTCTCTGTGCAGTCCTACATACTTCCTCCTCCCTCCCTCTGTGCTGATTTTGCTCATAAGACACTTCTTTCTCAACCCACATTATCCCCTAGGATAAACAGCCCCTCTCCCTGCAGGAGAGGGGCAGCTTTCTGCCAGCCCTTGACACAACACTCTGACACTTCACCCAAGTGGCAGGTCAGGCTAGGCAGTTCCACCCAAACCAATAATCCCATTTTTTAAAAAACCATATTTAAAATTCTATTTAGAAAAACAACCTTTGTCTGTGATGTGTAAAATGGCAGGTCAGGCTAGGCAGTTCCACCCAAACCAATAATCCCATTTTTTAAAAAACCATATTTAAAATTCTATTTAGAAAAACAACCTTTGTCTGTGATGTGTAAGTGCTCAAGATGATATCAAAATAATCTTGGGAGATTGTGTTGGGATAAGAATAAAACTTTAATGATAAAGAATTCAAAACTATGCATCTGTATCATCCCTAAAAATAAACCAAGACTCGCCGTCTGCAGGCCAACCTCCTGAGTCTCCAGAGCCTCTTCTCTGTTCTCTTTGCAATGATTTTCAGACCATGTTGACCATCCCACAGCAAGGAACGCAATTTACATTTGGCCTAGTTCACACATACCCATGTGTGGATATATGAAATAAAAGATTCATGAAGTAATGCTTTCCCTTCCTGATGTTTTCTATTCTATTTTTTCATGGTGCTCATGACTTCCTAAATTGATTTCATGACCCTCTACTGAGTGGCAATCCAGTTTTAAAAACACATGTAGAGGAACTTAAGCGACTTCCTCCCAGAGTGGGGCTACAAATATGGTAAAGGGTCAACGGCTGCAGGCTTGGGAGTCATGGTGTGCAGGCTCAGGACACAGCCTGGACTCCTGGAACTCAGGATGGGGCAATGTAAGGGAAGGGATGAGGGATATAGCCCCCTGATTTGGATGTGAATCCCAGATCTTGCAAGCCAGCTCATGTCCCTAGGTCCCATTGGAAGAGGATTCTCTGTAAATGGCATCCCAGTTCTGGTAAGATGCAGACTGGGAATCTGATGACACTATGTCACCTCTGCAAAAGGACCAGTGAGGAAGCTGGGGAGGTAAAGCTTGCACTGAACCTCAAAGCATGTGGAGGGCCCCACTGTGCATCTTCCAGACCTACAAGGCCAAAGCACTCGCTCCCCAGAAGCAGGCAGTGAAGACACCCAAGGGTTCACAGCTGTACCCTGAGACTCCTCCTTCAATGAAGACAGCTGCCTTGTCCAAGGTAACTCCACCTTCCCAAGAGCATCCTACAGTCAACACTCTCTTCACGCAGGTCCTCACTGCCCCAGTTTTGAAGAGACATTCCAGCCCCGGCCATAGAAGCAGCTTTGGCCTCCATGACAACATTGCACCAACCCTCAACTTCCTCTCCCTGCTTACCTCAATGCCTTGGAGGTACTGTTCCCAAGAACTGCCCACCCACTAAACTGCCTGCATGCAACCCTTCATCTCCTAAAACACAGCAGCAATAGTGTCAGCCAAAGTCACCAAAGAACTAAGGGGGAGTGGTGCTAAGGGGGAGGGCACTTTTGAGAACTTTAGCAATGAGCAATCAAATGTTCTTTGTATGCCCCTGTCTCCTTTAATCCAGTGACACTCAAGAGGAAAGCTCTGTCAGTATCTTCATTTCCCAGACAAGGAAACTAAAACGACCCTAAGAAAAGTAGCCAAGACCCTCCCTGCACATGAACAGTGGAGGAGCTGAGGTCTGACCAGAATGTCACAAGCCCTCACCCACACCCATCACAGCTCTGGATCGGTGAAGTTCCACACACACATCCCTCTCCTTCCCGGATCTCCCCCTCCTCAAAAGCAGGGACCTTGGGTTCTCGTCTCTATCTCTCAGGCTCTCAATGTAGTGCCAAGGGGGCAGTAATGGCAGTGTTTGGTGTAGAATTCACTGTTTCACACACACTAGGTCCTGGGCTGGACCCTCCACATCAGAACCTTGTTTGGCCCCACCACTTCCCTAGGAAGGCAGTATTAGTATTACCAGGTGTGAGCAGTATGCATTACCCTGGGGCCTACCATGGATTCAAGTTCATTAGAAGACGCCCACAATACTGGAGAGTGCTTTAGAGAACGGAGCAATCCCAAGGGCACACTGAAATTGGTGTGGTAGGTTCCATAACTGTCATGAATTATTTCATGATATCTTCCCCCATCAAAAGAAGAAATCCAGGGCTAGGCCTGGTGCCTGTAATTCTAGCTATTCAGGAGACAGAGATCAGAAGGATCAAGATTGGAGTTGGAGGTCAGTCTGGGCAAAAGGTTAGCAAGACCTGATCTCAACCAACAAGTAGACATGGTGGTGTGTCCCTATAATCCCAGCTATGCTGAAACCATATATTAAAAGGAATGTGGTTGGAGGTTGGCCCCAGGCAAAAAGTGAGACCTATCTGTAAAAATAACATGAAAAAACAGCAAGGCCTGGGGGTGTGACTCAAGGGGTAGAGAACCTGCCTAGCAAGTGTGAGGCAGAATTCAAACCACAGTATCACCACCAAAAAAAAACAAAACAAAAAAAAAATAGAGACGAAATCTGTATATCCTTTACTTCTGGGTGAACCTGAAATTTGTTTTACTAACAGACTACAGAAGAAGCAACACTGCCATTTCTAAAACTGAGCCTCAGGTAGCCTACAGCATCTGCTCATACACCTGGTCACCACCATGTGACCAAGCCTGGGCCGACCCTGCAGAAGATGAGCGGCTGCCTGGAGAAAGGCCTGAAGTCCCAGGCATCCCAGCTGAGCCCAGCAAGCAAGTAAGGTCGGCCAAGGGCACACAGGCTGCCCAGCTGAGCCCAGCCCAAGTTACTGACCCACAGAGAATAGTACTAAATGAAATCCTTTTTGTTTTAAGCCAATAAGCTTTGAGATTGTTTGTTATATAACAAGAGATAATTGATTTGTCAAGTATGCAGTCAAATATCTGAAAGAATTCTTCTACATGAGAGACGACAGGTGAGCAAAAGAGCACCAACAGGTGACTCTGCCTACCCCTGACCCAGATAGCACTGTTTAGGGTGCTCCCAAGGAACCAGAAGGAGCAAGGATTCTGGTTGCTTGAAAACCGAGAAATTCCAACAAGAACCAGATTATTCTAACAGCTAAAAACAAGAAGGGTGCTACTTTATTTCACTCTCAGTAATACACACAGAATTTGCTCTCCCCGAAATGTTCCCTAGTATGTTTGATAAGAGAAAAATGTCTAGCTGGGCACAGTGGCTCATGCCTGTAATCCTAGCTACTCAAGAGGTGGAGATCAGGAGGACCAATGTTCGAGGCCAGCCTAGGCAAATTTTGCACAAGACCTCATCTCAATCAGTAAAAGCTGGACACAGGGGCACACACCTGTCATCCTGGCTACTTGGGAAGTAAAAGTAGGAGGACTGCAGTCCAAGCCAGCCCTGGCATGAACACGAGACCCTATGTCAAAAATGACCAATGCAAAAATGACCAATGCTCAGGTCGTGGAGGACCTGCCTAGCCAGCATGAGGCCTTGACTTCAAACCCCAGTACCACCAAAAAAAGAAAATATCTAGAGTTTCATATCTCAGTTTTGTTGACAGGTGAGAGATAAAATTGGAAACAGCATCCCAAGAAAGTGAAAGTAAGCCACAGCTTTGGGGACTGGGGTGGGGTTTGCTTTCCTTTCTCCTGGACACAGAACTAGCTATCATATCCCAGCCCATCCTGGGGTGGCTTGGACCCATGCTCAAGTTCTGACCAACAGAATGATAAAAGAAATGACAGACGTTCCTTCCAGGACAGAGTGGTTGCGAAATGGCCGTGCTTTCTCCTGTCCCTCGACCCCATCCACTTGCCCAGCGAGAGGACCCTGCGGTATGCAGCACTGCCTGACCAGGCCCACCTGAGTTGGTCTGTGATGCAAATAAGACATGAATCTCCTGTCAGCCTCAGAGACTTATCTGCTCCCACAGCCTTAAGACAGTCTTACTAAAACCTTAACTAACACCGAATTTTTAAAAAAAAATTAAGTCTAAAAATAGCTTGTGAGCTCCAGTTTTCCTGGTATTAACAGAACAAAATTATTGTGTAGGAACAAGGGATGCCCTGGCTCCCTTGTTACACAGTTTGCAACCGATGGGCAACATCGAAACGAATAGCAGATGTGCCCCCAAGAAGGCAAGAAGCACCATTCCTCGATGGGTGACTCCAGAAGGTGCCAGTATCCCAGAAGGATCTCACTCTGCATGCAAAACCGAAGCACCCAGCTCACATTTCACCTAAATCTCTGCCCTTTAGCCAGGTGTGGTGGAGCGTGCCTCTAATCCCAACTACTCAGGAGCCTGAAGCAGGAGGATCGAGGGTTCCAGGCCAGCCTAGGTTGCATAGCCAGATCCCAGCTCAAAAATAAATAAATAAAACTCTGTGCCCTTTAATTTTTTATTGATATGTAATATACGTAATAGAAAAGTAGGCATGTGGGAACGGAATCACGCAGACATGAAGTGTACATTCTGTATGATTCAGCTTGCTTGTAGCTCAGAAACAGATAAAGGCAACCACAAGTGACAGGGGGAGGATCATCATTACTCTTTGGGGCTCAGTAAAGAGAGGCTGCTGCAGGTGATGGCCATGTCTGTTTCCTGACCTGAGTGCTTGTTCTGTGGAGTGTTCAGATTGTGAATGTTCATTAAGCTAAATAATTCTGCCCCAATCAAGTGCTCATCCATTGCTCCCCTATGCCACCCACTCATCGAGTAAGTTTCTGTTGCACACATTCTATGTGCCAAGAATGGAGGTCCCTACTCTCATTCAACTCATACTCTGGTGAGGAAGTCGTCTCCAAATGAATCAAACACTCAAATAAGCATATCATCAGCCTGGGCTACCTATTAAGACCCTGTCTCAAAAAAACAAAAATGAAAGAAAGGGAGGAGAGAGAAGGGAAGGAAAGGAGGAAGGGAGGAGGGAGGGAGCGAGGAAAGAAGGAAGGAAGGAGGGAAGGAAGGAGGGAAGGAAAGAAGGAAGGAAGAGGGACACTTTTGCTGGATTCTAATAGCTGAGTAGGAGGTGGGCAAGAGAGAGGAGAGAGAGCAAGCCCAGCTGAAGAGAGCATGAACAAAAGCATAGTCAGTGAGGGTGTCAAGACTGGGGGGGCCAGCCGAATCCTCAACGGGAGAGAAAAAAGTGACTGGAAGGGGGTCAAGATGGGACTTAGGAGGACACAGATGGGACCAAGACTTGTGAGCATGTAAAGGATTCTGTACTCAGACCTGGAAAGTGTAGGATGCCAGCCACCAAAAGATGGACATCCAACGGAAATAAAGAGAGATCCCTCACCCTTCCCTCAGCACCTTCTCTGGCCTGGATAGAATTGTCAAACTGACCCTGTCCCCGCCAGTCATAAATTTTGCCAATTTATCCAGAAAACCATTTTTAAAACTATCCACAGAAAAATCTACATAACTGTCAACATTCTCACTCGCAACATTGCCGAAGTTCCAAAGAAGGCTCTCCTCCACTACAGAGGATTCCGTGAGAATTGCCATCCTGACAGTCACAAGACATAGTCTTGCAGTTCTCACCCTCCACCTTCACCCATGCTATTAGCAAGCTCCCTCAGCCCCAAGGAGCAGAAAGCAATACACTCAAAGGGTGAAGGAACCAAAATTGCAAAGGTGAAATGGTCAGAAATCTGTTGAAAGTTGGCATGCTATGAATACATTTTCAAAATGAGGTCAGCAGATGGGGTGATCAGAGATTTCAATTGAACTTTCTGAGGTTTCCTATAAATTAAAGCACAGTCAGGCAGGAAAGAGGTCCTTAGAGAGCCTGAGGTTCACTCAGCTCGAATCACTCCTCGGGTCCGCATTTCTCTCTCGGATCCATCACAGGCCAGAGCCGATGCTACTGACCACAGCATGGTGAGCACATGTATTCTTTGTCCCAATTCAAGAGCGTCTCTCTGGCTTCCCCAATGAGATTATGAACTCACAAAGGGCAAGGGCAAATATCTTCCATTTATGGAGTGCTTACGGTATGTCAGCCAAGACGCTAAGGAAGCATTTGGGCCCTAACGACTAGGTCCCTTCACCTAGGAAGAAACAAAAGCTTGGAGACATCAAATCTTTTGCTCCAGGTCCATAGTGAGAAGGCAAGACTGGAACCAAAGTCTTTCTGCTTCCCTGCACAGACTCATCGCCACAGTACAGCATGTGCTCAGGAAGCCACTGGGTAAGTGACAGCAGTGGAGAGGGAGAAGGAGTGGGAGGATTCCTTTCAGAGAAAAAATGATTTCTCTGGTCCTCTGCGCCTAAGGCTGCGATGAAGAGAGATATCCCTATTGTTAGAACCATAAAAATAACCTAGTAACCACCCCCCAAAATAGAACAATCAGCCATATGACTGACATGAGATTCCAAATGTCTCCAGGATGTGAAGAATTAGCAATGCCCCTAGATGCTCAATACTGTCCCTCACTGCTCCTCGATGGCCACGTCAGTTTCTCCTAGATGACCTCCAACCCTGCAAGCGTGGAGTTTCAGGATCTGAGGGGAAGGATTGTTTCAAAATGCATCTCATGCCCTCAACATGGGGCAACTTCCCTCCCTTAGTCCCTCCTGCAATGAAAGCAACCACTTCCTCGTGGCCACACTGTCTTCCTCAGGTCCAGACCCTGCAATGTGACAATGGGACCTTCATCTCCCACCAGTTCCTCTATCACACACCCTTCTTCCTTCTCCCTGTGGATGCCCTGTTCTCTCTCCTCCGTTTCTCCATGTATGCTATCCTCTGCCCCACCCCCTTGTCACTCTGGGAACTCTTCCTCCTACTGCAAGGCTGTTCCCAAATGTCATCTCCTCTGTGGAATCTTCTCCACCCCTCCCACAGAAGTAGGGATGCCATCCAAAGTGTTTTTACACTGTTAGTGGAGCGCTTTTCATTATGGATCAGACCATCGGCAGCATCTGTTCTTCCTTTAAAAGACCAGGAGAATCTTCAAGGCCAGGCACACTGCCTTATTTCCCTTCCAAGCCCCTAGTGCAACACCAGACCTGTTAGGAGATCCAGACAACTACACACCAGCCAACCCCCTAAACACACCACCACATATTAAACCAGAGTGATATTTCCTATTCGCGTACGCAATCCTACGATCCATCCCCAACAATCTCGGCGGAGTTGTAGCCCTAGTATTGTCAATCCTAATCTTAGCAGCCTAAGATTATACCATGAATTTGTCCTATACTTTATTCACTGTTCTTCTCCTTCTACTAGAATGTTCATTCCATGAAGACAGGAACTCTGTTTTGTCTACTGCTCTGGTTCCAGTGCCTAGAATGTTACCTAATACATGGTAGACACTCAAATGTTTACTGAATGAATGGAAAATGGACAGATGGATGGGTGAATGGGTGAATGGAACAATGGCTGGGTAGATATGTGAATGACAGAAGGACAAGTGGGTAGATAAAGGCAGGTCACAGAATCACAGAGAGAGTTAAGATTTTCAATCAGGTCTGATTTTTTAACCTGAACTCTCAAGTGCAATTTTATAGTGCTCTCTAGAAACCCCAATTTTGGTATCTCAGAAGACCAAAATGAAAGCAAAAAATATGCTAGAAATCCTCCTGGAATGTGGTGATTGTTAAAGTATTGATGGTGCATATCTTGAACCAGTTCATTTCCATCTACTTAGCAAAATGCCAAGATTCAAAGGAGAGGACACAGCCTTTGGCCAGAAGTCCCCTTTCAGATACACTAAGACAACTCTTGTGAGTGTGCCAGGCCAAGGGACAAGGAAATACTCAAGAGACTCAAACAGGCAGGACAGAGGACATAAAAGGTAACAGGGAGAATAATGACTAGAAGATCGACACTTGTGAACAAAGTCACTGTCTCTACCAGACCTTGCCCTTGCTGTGCCTTTCAAACACCTGGAACACTGAGTTTCCCTCCAACACAAACATTTCCAGGAGAAACACCAAAACTCTCCTTCTCTAGTCACAAGGGGGAACAGCTAGTACAGAATCAAATGCAGAGGTAGAATAGGATCTGGTGCAACATTAGGAAAAAGTGGAAAATAAGGTAAATAAATAAATAAATAAACTTGGTTAACAGGTAGAAACTAAAATATCTTTATTCTCTCATAATCTTCTCTTAATTCATAATAAAAAATAAAGAAAACTCTGTGGCTATTTATTGAGTGTCCAGGTTTGTTAAGGAGGTGTTAAAGACTTTCTCCCTAATAAAATTGCAAAGATAGAAAATTGACAAAGAATCTTTCTTCATAAGTGAGTCAATGCTGTCTATTGTGAAACTACTTTAAAATTATCTTCTAAAATAAGACAAAGCACTATTTAAAGTAAAGGATGATATAAAGAAAAACGAATAACATATTAGATGGGGAGCCAGGATGAGGAAGTATTTGAGCTTCTATGCCAGGAATCCTCTACCCCTGAAAACTGGCTTTGGGCTCACAAATGCCTCTCTCTGAAATGTTTTGCTTTCTTTTAATTTACTTTCAATTTATTGTCAGACTTGCTCTTCCATCCAACATTACCTGATTCTCCTGCTTTAAAATAGTCACCTCCAACAGCAACCAATGAACACAAAGGAAGTCAGCTCATTATCTGAGTTATTAACTAAGAGCAGATGAAGTCTCCTGTCTGTCACCCTGAGAGACAAGTCATCCTAAGGCAGCAGGCTAGTGCTGCCCCTCAAGCCATGGCACAAGATCCAGGACTTCTCCATAGAACACTACAAACAGAAGCCTCTTGCAAATGTTTATCAGGATGCCAGCGGTTTCCAAGATACAGTTTTTACTCTTGATCCTTGGCAGATCAAACTCTATCCAGCTACCTCAAAAAGTGGAAAGTTGGAATTTGGTTGGTTTTTTTTTTTGTTTTTTGTTTTTTTCTTTTATTTCCAGGCCAAAGATTTCCTGACTCCACCTCCAATCATTATATAGATAAGTTGCCTGTTACACATTTACATAGCACCTGGTACACTTCCGTCAAAGTGCTTAAGAAAAGTGAAATGAGGGGTGGCAGAGTGGCTCAGGCTGTAAGAGTGTCTACCTAACAAGCATGAAGCCCTGAGTTCAAACCTCACTACTGTCAAAAAAAAAAAAAGTGAAAGGAAATCCTGGCACCATGATATACAGAAAGTCTTATCTATGTTATATAGTAAGCTCTGTGACAATAGGGACATTCTTAATGGCATTCACTATTGCACTCCTGCCACCTAAAATTGTTTCTAACACATAGAACTTAACCAGTGAATACTTTTTGGAAGGATGGATGCATGAATGGCTACGTGGATGGATGAACGGATGATGCATGGATAGACAGATAGAAGGAAGGATAGGGGCTGAAGGCATGGCTCAAGCGGTAGAGTACCTGCCTAGCAAGCACAAAGCCCTGAGTTCAAACCCCAGCACCATCAAAAAATAAATAAATTTTTAAAAAGGGAAGGCTGCATGAGTGGGAAAGTGGATGGATGTGGTTAAAAAGGCACAAATTTGTAAGCAGCCGTCACACCTCCAAATGCCATACAAAAGCACTGTGAATGTATTCTCTATAAAAAGGCCAACATTCTATCTATGGCATACCACAGTTTCAGTGGAGAGACTGTATGAATGAAGTCACAAAATCCATATTATATCAGATGCCAAAATTATAAGGGTTTAAACCTCTGGAGGCTTCGTCCCAGCATGCTGAACTTTCCAGCTGATCCTTCTGCCCACCTGAGAAGTAACTGGATTGCAGAATCGAAAGACCAGACCATGGGTTTTAAATCATACTCAAGTTATTTAACTATCTGTAGCTGAAAAGTATCAAAAGGAGATGCATATCCTCAAAATTATGACATACCAATCTACTTACACGTGTGTATACACATAAGTGTGTGTGGAGAGAGAGACAGAGAGAGGAGACTACAGCAAAAGTGTGTATAAATTGCCAAATCCTTAGTTCATCTCCTGACCAATTACTTTCCCTTATATTGTTTTCTTTATTGACCTTAGATATCCCATAGGCATAACGCATCTGCATCCAGGCAGTACCTGGAAAATTACTAGTATTGGAAATAATGTGTGTGTGTGTGTGTGTGTGTGTGTGTGTGTGTGTGTGTGTGTGTGTGTGTGTGTGTGTGTGTGTGTGAGCTAGCTACTTTCCAGGAGCCTGTATATCATATCAACTAGATTTCCAAAGGTCACATTTTCCATATTTACTTAGAAAGACATTCTGTTGCTCCGTGACAAACCTTCAGACTTCCCTGGAGGGCTTTACTGCTCAAAATGAATTTGCTATTGCCTCTCCAACAAATCAGCCCTCCTTTTTAAATCCAACATTATCCCACTCAAAGATTCTTATTTCAGTTGGGACACTGAGCCTGAAACCCCACTTCAGGTGGAAGAAAGAAAAGAGCCAACCAAAAAACACAAAGTTATAAAGGCCTCTCTGCCTTTCCCACACACTGAAACTCCCAAGACACACTCAGAACAAGCCACAGGGGAAACGGAGTTTGGCCTACAGGCCTCTGGGATCTGCTTCCGGGAAGGGAGGAAGTGGAGCAATGCCAGCAACCTCTACCTACTTACTTGCAGCCTGGCTTGGTGATTTTTTTTTTAATGGCCCTCTTTATTTCACTGAGGATGTTCAACCTGAACAGCATAGTGTCATATCATAAGTTCATAGGGAAAACTATGCCCACAATAAAATTAACCTTTGACTCATTTTTTTCTTTCTGTCTGTCTTCTTTCCTTCTCTCTCTCTCTCTCTCTCTCTCTCTCTCTCTCTCTCTCTCTCTCTCTCTCTCTCTCTCTCTCTCTCTCCCTCCCTCTCTTTCTCTCTGTGTGTGTATGTGTTTGGAGGGTTTTGTTTTGTTGTTTGGGTGTTTGTTTGTTTGATTTTTGCAGGGCTAGGATCAAACCCAAGGCCTTGTACATGCTAACCAAACATACCACTGACCACACCCCCAGCCCTGATTCACTTATTTGTTGTAAAAGTAAAAACGTATATTCTAATCTCCATGTGTTAACTACACACCAAAATAAACTTATATCCTATAGGGTCAGTAATGAACAGTGCATGCAATGCTTTGAAAGAGGGGTTAATAATCTCAATTAGAAGGCTAAAAAAAAAACATGTTTTTGAGTCTACACAGGAAGGGGAAGGGCTGATCACTCATTATAATCAATTCTAGCTCTTGATAGTCAGAAATTTAGTGCCCTGGGGTTTTTCTAGAGGGTCCGTGTAGAGTTCAGATCTTTCTCACAAAGAGATGAGGCTAACGAAGACTGGCTGTCTGGGTCCAGACACTGAACTGTGTACTCCCTGGTGTAACCCAAAGTCTATGAAGAAACATATCTAAACCCATGTAAGCATGTGAAACAGGCATAGTCATTTAATGAGTTCCAGAATTCACTCTGTCCCACTTTCACACATTTTCCTACAGCTAATCAAGCAATAATGATTGGTTCACTTAGGGCCACTGATACTTGCTGTAGATGTTACTCTTCCCCATAACCCCATAAAGTAGATACTGTTATCCTTGTTTTACACATGAGGGGACCACAGCTACGACACAGGGAGGATGTGCCCAAGGTCAGAGACTAGAGCTTAGTTCTGTCTGACACCAACCCCATGCTGCCAGTTCTGAATCTCCATATTTTACTGTTTCTCTGTTTCTACTGAAGTGACTTCCTTTTTAAAAAGAAAAAAAAAAAGTTTTCTCTTTGCCAAACTGTACAGTCTTCTTACAGTAATTGTTGAATTTCACCCAATGGTTTGTCTCAATTACAATTAAAGTACAAATTCAGGTCTGGGGTTCTCTAAAGAATGCCATGGAGATCGAGAGGGCTCTGCCTTGCTTGTGTAATGGGTCCCACTTCTGAACCAGAATTTAGGCAATTTCACAGTGGGGATCCTCAGCCCCTGTTCCCTGTCACCAGCGGCATTCTTAAACCATCTCACATAAAGCAATTTTATTTAAAAAAATAGAGAGAGAGTAGAAACAAGAAGGGAGAAATTATGTAGCAGTCAACCTACGGTTTTGTCCTCTAGCAGTACAAAAGCAAGAAAATCTATTCTTAAGCTCTCTGAGCACATGCAAATCCATGCTTTATGGACTTTCCTCACCCAACCCATACCAACATCCCCAATTTCTGTGACAGCATAATTGAGCATGGGGACAGCTCTCAGTGGTTTCCTGGCCAGGTGATTACCCTACACACCTCCAACCCAAGGGTGGCAGAGACTTTCTCCTTCTCTGCTTCCACTTTTGAAATGGAAACAGCCCTCCCCAGCTCTTAGCTGGATACATGGCTCCTGAAATAAATATTACATTTCCACATGTTCCCTATAGCCCTGTCTGCATGTGTGGTTAAGTTCTAGCTAACAGGACGTAGGCAAAGATAGAAGCTAATAGGAGAAGTGACACGGAGCGTGTGCTCTTTGTCCTTCTTTACCCTTTCCTGCTGGCTGAGAAGAATGTGGTGAGTGGAGAATCCAGCATCTTCTTGGATCATGAGATACTGTTGCTCCCTAGAGGTGTTAGGGCAGAAAGCTGAAAGAAATGGAAGAACCTAGGCTCTGGACTATTGACTTAGGTGTCCAAATAAACTGTCATGTATTTCCTATTAAAATGTTGGTTCCATTTTAAGTAGATTCATTTTAAGAGGAAATATCAGGTCCCCAAAATAACCAGATACAAAGCTCCTCTACTGTTCCAGAATTAATGCTGGAGAATTAATGGTGAGTATCAACTTTCCTCCTTCCTGGACGGACCCCATCCTAAGCATCACAATTTCAGAGACTGCCATCTGTCCCACCCCCTCTGCTCTTCTCCCACTCCAACCCAGTGACATAGGGCAACAAGATGTTCACAGCTGCTAAGGAAATACCAAGAGGGGGTAATTCTAAAAATTAGACACACCTATCTTTAAAGTGGCCATATTTCATTACAAACTTTCATTCTGATTATTTTCTCATTACATCAGAAAATGCTATCATTTTCCAGAGGTTTTTTTGTTTTATTTTGTTTTCTGCAGTATTGGGGTTTGAACTCAGGGCTTACATACACCTTGAGTCACTCCACCAGCCCTTTTTTTTTGTATTGGGTATTTCTGAGATAGAGTCTCTCGTTCACTATTTGCCCAGGGTTGACTTAGAACTACAATCCTCCTGCTCTCTGCCTCCTGAGTAACTAGGATTATAGGCATGAGCCACTGGCACCCAGCATTTTTCAGGTTTTGAATAAAAGAATCTCTGCATCAAATGTACCATGGATATACTCTCCAAAGTGACTTTCCCAGCCATCAGTTACAGCAGAGCAAGTGGCACAGGACAGCAGCAGAAAAAAAAAAATGTTTAAAAATCACTTCTGACCTCAGTAAGAGACAAAGACAGAAACGAATTCATGGAAGTGAAAGGCAACCTCAAAGGAGAAATTACCCGTTCCAGCACCAAGACGCCAATGGTACTTTGAGGGGTCAAAGTTCTAGAAAATAATACAATCTGTTTGAGCAGGGCCTAAGTTGTTGCTACCTAAAGGGATTTGGGATGTCCTCTGACATCCTGTGTCACAGAGAACACAGGCCACACTAGGGGCCAGCAGGGATCTCCGTCCCTTTTCCCTGGAGAGTGATGCCATCAGCGAGTGTTAAATCACATCTCAGACTCTTCAGTGCTCAAATGCTTTCTTCACCAGACTTAAACCCAGTGCCTCTAAGACATACCACAGAAATGTGCCATTACCAAACTCAAGGGCACCTGGTCTACACACACACACACACACACACACACACACACACACACACACACACTTTCCAGGCTACATATTGCAAATCCAAATGCTTCCAGAGGCCAGAAGTGGGTGAAGCCCACTGGGGGGTAGGATGTACTGAGAGAAAATGTTGAATGTGTACCCTGTCTACAAGAAAACAGCCCCCTTCCCATTCCAAACCTGAGAGTGGACCATTTCTCAGCAAAGCTGAAGTTGGAAATTTAAGGGTGTGTGTGTGTGTGTGTATGTGTGTGTGTGTGTGTGTGTGTGTATGTGTGTGTGTGTGTGTGTGTGTGTGTGTGTGTGTGTGTGTGAAATCTCCCAGTCCTAAAACATTGACATCCAATACTTAAGACATCCTAAGGGTTAAACAAATCTTCAGGTGAATTGGCTTTTGAAAGCCAATTTGCAACCCATTTTTTAGATATTAGCCCCAGAGATGGCTGAAGCCACCAAGCATCCCTGGTTAGAGTCAAGGGTCTCAAGCCAGATGCAAGGACGCAGACCACCAGTCTCTTGGAGTCCTTCCTCTATCTACCCAGAAGATAGAAAGGGCAATTTAATGCAGGATCTGAGAGGTGCCCCATCTGGAACCATTTCTTTCAGAAGGGGAGGAGGCCCAAGGGAAACCACAGTTGTTTTTCTAGGGGATGTGCCATCTGCAGAAGAGGGAGCCACCTGCCGAGACCTCCATGCAGCAAGAAGAGGCAAAACCCCACTGCGTGAGATGAGGAAGCTCTCCCTTGGTGAGCAGGGAAGGGGGCTGGAAATAAGGCCCAAAGGGTTCTCCCAGCAAAGGTCCCTGAAGACACTTCCTCCTGAAGCAGGACTGGTCATCCCAGGAGAGGTTCAGGAGGCCTGTTTGAGCTCTGCCAGGCCTGGAAGGGGAGAGGAGCAATTGCACTTCCTTGACATTTAGGGCCTCCCAGCTCCACCCATCTTTCCTGGATGGAGCATCACTGCCCCACACACATGCCCCTACAAGGACCCTTCTGTGATAAAGGATTCCTAGCCTGGCAGGTCACTCAGACCAACACTACCTAACTCCACCTAACTCGGTCACTTCTACAAAGTCTTTTTCACCCATTCTTCCCACCTGGCATCCCCTGAGCCTACCTTGACACTGGAATCCCTGCTTCCCGAAGCCCCTGCAAAAGAAAAGGCTTGTGAGCCAGAGGGGCCCAGCCACAGGGAATCACCCCTCTGCCTCAGGTGCAGCTTAGAGCTATAACCCCCACCTCTCATCGCCCCGCCCCGGCAGAGGGGGAACAGACTGCGACCACCAGGTGGCGGGATGGGGGGGTGGGCTTTCCATCCGGGTGGGGATGGAAGGCAGGCAGGAGATCTGCCCATAGAGACAACCCGAGTATCCTCAGGACTAGATAACAGGACGCATTCAGAGGACGGATGAGAGGGACCCCGCGGCGGCGGTGTCCCCTGGGAGACTGGGAAGGGGGAAAGGATGCCCCACGCCTGGAGTGCAGGAGGGGGGTTGGAAGGGGTCCCGCACTGGTGTGAGAGCGAGGACTGAGAAATGGAAAGGAGACCCAGGCCCTTGGGAAGGAGCAGTAAGAGATAACACAGGGTGCTGCTCCGGGGCACTGGGGAGGAAAGGATGCCCCATGCCCGTAGGGAAAAAGACCAGAGGACACCCAGGGAACTGCTCCCCCTCACCCCCGCCCCGGAAAGACGAGGGCGCCCCGAGCCCGGAAGAAGGCAGAGATATCTTGAAGCCCGGGCGAGAAGACGCCCCAGGCGCTGCCCTGCCGAGGACGGACAAGCACCCCGCGCTCCCAGCCAGGTGGCGAAACGGCGCCCAAGGCGCGCTCTGAGGGCGACAGGATGCCAAGAGGGCAGGAGGCGCCCTGCGGCGGACCGTCTGGGAGCCGGGGGACAGGGCACCTGGCGGGACTGTCCGCCGGGGAGCGGGGCGCGGCGGGGCGGAGAGGGGTCCGCGCGCGCCGCTGCCCTCGGGGCCGGGCAGGTGCCCTGCAGGCGCGGCGCGCTCTCTCACCAGATGAAGTCGGTGCAGTGGCTGCAGAAGGTGGGCTGCTTGAAGAAGCGGGCGGTGAATTTGTGGTTCTTCACCTCGTGCACGTTCTTCTGCCGGAGGGCGCCTTTGCGGGCGAAGCGCACGGTGCTCTCCTCGCCCTCGCTCGGCGACGGCCCCGAAGCCGGGTCAGCCATCTTGCGCGAGGGGAGCGGGAGCCCGAGAGGTGCCGGCCCCGGGGCCGCGGGACCGCGGGGCTGCGGGCCCGGAAGGAGCGGGAAGAGCCGGCCGCTGCTGCCACCCGGGGCCGCGGGCGCTTCCCCTGCGCCGGCTCTGGCGGCCGCCGCGCGCGGAGCTGGGCTGTCACTCGCCCAGCTGCTGCCGCTGGTCCAGCTGCGCTTGGCACCGCTGGCCCCAGCTGCGGGGGAGGGAGGCGGAGCCCCGTGGAGGCCCCGCCTCCTTCATTTGCATCGCGTCCAGGCCCCGCCCAGCGCCGCCAGCTGCTTTACATATTGGCACCCCCTGCGGCCGCTTGCCTCGCGGCAAGTGTGCTCAGCCGCAGCGCTGCGGCGCGGGGACCGCAGCTTGCGTGTGGCAGACCCGAGCCTCGCCCCCCACCCCCACCCCCACCCGTCCTCGGACTGGGGGTGCGTTAAGGAGGTGAGCACCTCGGTCCACCCCTCGCGAGTTCCGAAAGCGGAAAGACCTACAGGGATTAGGGGGTGAAGGTGGCAGGGTGGGGCGCCGCCAATTCCACCCTGGCCTCTGCAGAGAGACTGGTACCCACCCGCCCCTGATCCATCCCATTGGTCATTCTGCACGCGTCTCCTGGAAGGATGGGCTTTCACTGTCACTCATCCGGAAAGGCCTGTGGCTCCACGCACTGAACCACACACACGTACACACGTTCTGCCGAGGTAGGGAGGCGCAGCCTTTATATATATCTATGTATAAACTCCACCACAAAGAAGATTCTTGGGTTTGCTGGTCAGAACATTTAGAAGAGAACTTCCTTCACAAAGAGACTCCGTTTCCTCCACGGTAAAATGGGATTAGTAAGGGAGGGAGAGAAATTTAATAGATCTGTAACAGTTTGGGATGTCTTCACAAATTCTAATCATATTTGTGCACCATTTTAAAATAAAAAAGTCAATCAGGTTTGAGCTGAATTTGAATAGCAAGAGGTGTCTACATTATTAAAAATCTTTCCCCCAGGTCTGCGGTCCCCCTCAGTGCATGAAATAAAGACTTTCTTTAATTTATTAAGAGATTAGCAAATGTTAGGTGTATAGTACACATTAATATCCAACTGGGACACTCTCCTTGATGCAATCTGAAGGGCGCGAAGGTAGCTACACGGAGGGGAATCTCAGTGTTATTTAAGGCCCACTCCATCACTCCTTGCACTCTGGGAATGCAGGCCTGATTCAGACCATGAACTCCTTCACCAGATCTAGGTGCCGTGACAGCAGAGAGCCGCTTACCATCCTACCACCAGGCATTAAGCTCAGTGCCTGCCCCCTGCCAACAGCCCAATAAATATTGGTTGAATAAGTGAGTGGTTGGACTGTGAATGGAGAAAGACCTAAGGGACAGCACCCTGTCACCTCTACCCATGCCCTGGAATCATTCAAAAATAATTAGCGTCAAGGGCTTCTTTTGTCTTACTTTATCCTAACAACAACAGTAAATTTCACTACAGCTTGGAGTGATTAAGACATACACCCACAGTTGCCCTGTTGTGGAATGGTGGTTGGACTGTCCTGACTACAAAGCACACTGATGACAAAGGGCTGAACCGCAGTAGTGGCAGAGATCGGGTCCCACTATGACAGTTTTGCCTGGAAGCTACTGAGTGGTAAGTCATTATTAGATAGCATGTGGAGAGTCACAGCCACGGTAATAGAATGTCCTTCCCCTGCACTGTAATTCAAAGGTAACAAGGAAAAAATAGCATTCACTTTTAAGGTTGACATGTTTGGGAAACTGGATGTGCCTGTCTATTCTTAGTCCTAGAAGAGGCCCCAGTATCTCCCCAGGGAGGCCTGGGGAAATATCCCAGGAGACATTGCTGCTGAAGTAGATTTCCTTTGAACCCATGAGCTGGAAGCACACAGCTAACATCCTGCCTTTTGAACGAAGTGCCCTGGATAACTTTGGTCTGTAACAACAAACAGTACCTCATGGCGCCTGGGCCTGGGGATGCAAGGGCTGATGGACTTAAAAAAACATTCGGATTCTGGAGGGTCTGTACCATCTGAGGATGGGGAACAAGGTTCCCATTGGACCCAGATCCCTGTAGGTCGGGGGTCTCAAACTATGGCATCTTCTGCTGCCTTTATTTTCATCAGTGCAGTAATTCTTTTTCTTTTTTTCTTTTTAATTCACACATTGTAGAATTTTACCTAAAATTCCAAATTCTAAATGCTCTAGGAAAAAAAATATGACTAAATGGGGCCTACATTCCTGAACTCACTCATTCATTTGCTCATTCATTCAACAAATATTCACTGCATGCCTACTATGTGCTCTTCCCAACACCAATGAGTAAACCAAACAAAAGTCCCTACCCTCGTGGAGTTTATAGTCTAATGGGGGAGATGATGAGCGATACCCTAATCAATCTGTGCCAGGCAGTATGGAGATTCCTTCTGTAAAGAAAATCAAATCATTGCAAAAAAACAAAGAGTAACAGTGCCTTCGGGGAACTTTCAGAATTAAAGACATCTGAGCAAAGGCCTGAATACAATGAATGGGTGAGCCTATCTGGGGACAGAATGTTCCAGACAGAAAATGGCCAATGCAAGGCACCTGAAGGAGGAACATGCTCACAGCGTTGGAGAAACAGCAAGGAAGCCTCTGCAAGGAGGCCTTTATACCTGGAAAGGACAGAGAGGTGACAGCAGTTAAGAGGACAGGAAGGCCTTGGAAATATGGTGAGGTCTTGGCTTCCAGTGCGTGGAAGCCATTGAAGTGGTGGAAGCAGAGAAGTGGCCTGACACAACTTATTTTTATTTGTTTGTTTGTTTATTTATTTATCTGGTGGTACTTTCTAGGCAGGTGCTCTACCATTTAAGCCACTCAACCAGGCTTTTTTTTTTTTTTAAGACAAAGGTAACCATAGGGGAAATAGGTTGTAAAAGAGAGAGCAGAGAGGAGGTCATTTGAGTACATGAGGTGAGGGATGAAGACAATACTGCATAGTGCCACACGAGGCTGAAGGTTAGCATCTCCCTAGAGATTTGCATAGACTCCAGGTCACCTATTCCACTATGTTCATGAAGGAACATACGCTCGCCATTTAAAATATTTAAGAAGCAGGCTAGAGTTGTGGTTCAAGTGGTAGAGTGCTTGCATAGCAAATGCAAGGCCCTGAGTTCAAACCCTAGTACCATCAAAATATTTCAAAGGCAATGAGGAGACAGGTAGCTCTGGATATAAATAGAGTCCAAGGTCTCGTCAGTCCAGACTACATGCTTGCTATCTATACTCATTTCCTGTGGCTGCCAAAAAAAAAAAATTATCACAGAGCAAAGTGACTACAAATAACAGAAAACTTGTTGCTTATAGTTCTGGAGGGTAAAAATTTTAAATCAAGGTGTCCCCAAGAACATTATTCTTTGATGGAGGAGAATCCTTCCTTGTTTCTTGTAGCCACCCTTCCCTGGCTACTTTGGCTTGTGTCTACATCACTTCTATCTTCTGTTGTCTTTATATCACCTTCTCAGTTGATCTATCTTCTCTTCTGTCTGATCTCCACTGGGAGATCACTGGTCATCAGACTTGGGACCCACCCCTTGATTTAAATGATCTCTTTATCTCAAGATCCCCAGCTCAGTTAATCTGCAAAGACCATTTTCCCAAATCAGATAATATTTATGTGTTCCAGGAATTATGACATGGGCATATCTTGTGTGGAGGGAGCATCATTCAAACCACTGTGTTGTATAACCATGGGCAAGTCACTTCCTCCCTCTGTATCTCTGTAAAATAGCACGGGGATGGAGTAATTTGCCTTCAGACCCTTTCATTCCCAGGTTGCACTTCAATGCAGAAGTCACAATGTGGAGCATTCGAAATGTGGTTAGTCTGAATTGATGGTAAGTAGAGCAATCCATGTAAACACATATGATTCCAAAAGTCATCACCCTAAATTTCAAGTACGTAATATGAAAACAAATGTAAAATATAAGTAATTTTCAGTCTTGATTGCAAGTTGAAATTATAATATTTTCAATAGATTGCTATAAATCAAGTTTCTCTATAAAATCATTTCACCCATTTATTTTTTGTACCATGGCTGCTAGGAAATGTAAAATTGCATAATGTGACTCATATTATATAATTAACAAAATGTCACAGTTCCTCTCTGATGTATGAGGAAACAGAGACTCGAGTCACTTAGAACTACTATAATTAAAATTAGAAACTAATATGAAGAAATAGAAAAGTGTAGCTCATTCAAAGAGAAAAAATAAACCAACACACACTGTTTCAGAGAATAACCATAGGGTGATTCCACTAAACAGTGACTTTAAAGCAGTAGCCTTAAAGGCCCTCAAGGAACTAAAGAGAGATGTGGAGAGAGTCAAGAAAACAACACATGAAAATGGAAATATAAATAAAGAGAAAGAAAACCTAAAAACAAGAACAAAAAGAAATTCTAGAGCCAAAGGTATAATAATGGAAATGAAAGACTCACTAAAGGGATTCAAAGGCAAATATGAGCAGGAAAAAGAAAGACCACAAATTTCAATATAGAACAACTAAAATTATTGAGTTTGAGAAACAGAAAGAAAATGATTGAAGAAAAGTAAACAGAGCCCATGGGATCTATGGGACACCATTGAGCAAATCAATGCAAAATACTATGAGTCTAAAGGAAAAAGAGGAAAGAAAGGGGAATATTTGAGAGATTGTATAAAGAAACAGTGGCCAGGAACTCCCCAAATTTGATGAAAGATATGACTATAAACATCCCAGAAGCTCAAAAAAGTCCAAGTAGGATTAACACAGAGAAATCCACACCAAGATACATCACAGTCAAACTATTGGAAGACAAAGAATCCTGAAAGCAGCAAAAGAGAAACAGCTCATCACATACAAGAGAACTTCAATGATATTATCCACAAATTTTCATTAGAAACCAGAGACCAGGGGTAGTGAGTGGGCTGCTATATGAAAGTGTAAAAGATAAGAATGATGTAGGGGGAGAATTCAAATATTATATATTGTAAGAACTTTTGTAAATGTCACAGTGTATCCTCAATACAACAATAATATGCTAATAAAAAAGTGTTCAAAGATAGATAATATTAGCCAAGAATCCTGTATCACTATCAAATAAAGGACAGAAATCAAGACCTTCCCAGATGAAAAAAAGCTGAGGAAGTTTGTCACCACAGATGTGCCCTGAAAGAAATACTAATGGCAGTTCAGGAGATTAAAATGAAAGGACATTGGACAGTAGCAATGTGAAGAAATAAGTCAGTACACATAAATCCATGAGAAATTAAAGCTAATGTTATCATAAGTGGTTTGTGACTCTGCTTTCTGTGGTCCACATGAGTTAAGAAACTACTGCATTGTAGAAAATAATTAAAACACAATTATAATGGGTTATGGATTGAGATTAAATCAGTCAATGAAAAGAAGATATTATGTGTGAATATAATTATAAAGAGATGTTTATATAACAGTCATTGATGAGTACAGAAGCCACAGGAATTTTGCCACTATTGTGGTTCAGTCTCCCCAAAATTCATATGTTGAATTCATAACCCCCAAAGTGATGATGTTAGGAGATGGAGCCTTTGAGAGGTAGTTAGGTCGTGAGGATGGAGCCTTCATGCATAGGATTAGTGCCCTCATAGAAGCCCTCCAGAAATCCCTTTCTCTGTATCGTGTGAGAACGCAGGAGAATTTTATCATTCTGCAACATGGAAGAGGGTTCTCACTACAACCCAACCATGCTGGCACCCTGATCTCAGACTTCCGGCCTCCACAACTGTGAGGAATAAAGTCCTGCTGTTTATAAGCTATCTAAGCTATGATAATTTGTTATAGCAGCTTGAACTAAGACAGCCACCAACCAAGCCTCTTTTCTTGTCCTTCTCCTGTGTATCAGGGAGTATGATACAATATACAGATACAAAAATAAAACAAAGCAAAACAAAAGAACCAAAAACCAAAGATTAAAAAAAAAAGAAACTAATGCATTGTAAGAAAATTATTGGTTTATGTTTTGAGACACACAGTGCGTGAAGATGTATTTTGTCACCTCAATAACTGAAAGATGTGAAGACATGGGTGTATAGGAGCAGAGTTTCTGTATATTATTGAAGTTATGTTGGAATAAATCCAAATGAAAATGTTTTGACTCCAAGATGTTAAATGTGATCCCCATGGCAACCACTAAGAAAGCAATTATAGAATATACACAAAAGAAAATGAGAAATTTCACTACCAAACGGAAAAATCAGCTAAATACAAAAGAAAACAGAAATGCAGAAAATGAGAAGGAAAAAGTATTATGCAAAAGAAAACAAGTAGCAAAATGACAAAGATGAGTCTTCCAATTATAGCAACTACTTTAAATGTAAATGGATTAAACTCTCCAATCAAAAGTCCACCAGAATGGATTTTTGAAAACATGATCCAACTAGTTACTACCTATAAGAGACTTGATTTAGATCCAAAACACATATAAGTTAGATGTGAACAGAGTCTGGAGGACATATTTGTACCAATGTCCACAGAAGCTACAATATGGAAACAGCCCACGTTGGATGGATAAGAACTATGGCGTATCCATGCAGTGCAGCTTCATTCAGTCTTTAAGGAAGAAAGTCTAACATGTGCTACAACACAGATTAACTTTTAAGACATTGTGAAAAGTGAAATAAACCAGTTTAAAAAGATAAATACTATATGGTTCCACTAATGTGAGGTGCCTAGATGGTCAAAATCATACAGATAAGAAAGAGGGGCACCTTCTCTTGGACCCCCCCCAATTCTGGGGACTCTATTCTCCTGCTTTACACTTTTCTATCTCAATAAACTCTTCCCCTTTACACTTAAAAAAAAGTAGAATAATGGTTCCTGGGGACTGGGAATTAAGAAGATGTAAGTTATTATTCAACAGGCAGAGTTTCAACTTTGCAAGATGAAGAGTTCTGAACATGGATGTACTTAATGTCACCAAATACATATCTGAAATGGTGAAGATGGTGAATTTTATGTATGTTTTACTACAATAAGAAGTGGGCAGAAAAAATTAATATTGACTGAACATTTAAAAAAACCTGATTCTATGCTGATATAGGATTCCTATATTACATGTAGATGAGGAAGCGAGTGCACAAAGAGCTTAAATAACTTTTCCAGTTATATAAATTGTACAGTACTAGGACTTGAACCCAGGTCCTCTGTCTCCATTACCACTCACAGCTACTTCTTGACATTCCCTGGGAAACACATTCATGTCTGGTAAGAATGGGACAGTTCTGCATAGAAAAACCCTCAGAAAAGACAAATAACTACTTTCCTTAAGAAAATCTTTTTTGTTGCAGTATAACATATATACAATAAGGTACACCAATTTTAAGCATACAACAGACTGTTTTTTACGTATGTATACATCTATGTAACTTCCACTGAGTCATGATACAGAAAAGTTCCACCTCACAAGAAACTCCTGGATGGCCTTTCCCACCATGAAAGGGAAACACTGTCTCACTTCCAACATCCTAAATCAGGAGGATTTTTAATAGCTGTTTCAAATTGTGACACAATTACATAACAGGAAATTTGCCATCTTAACCATTTCTTGGTTCAGTACTGTTACAGACATTCATATTGTTTTATCACCCATCTTCAGAATTCCTTTTGTTGCAAAACTGAAACTCTGCACACCTCTTCCCCCAGGAAGTAACTGTGAGTAAAACGCTTTGTAATAATGAACACAGCATAATTAAACACAGCATTCAGGTCAGGGAAAGTTCCTTTTTGACTGACTCAGTTCCAGAAAAGGAAACTGAAAAGATGAAGGCGTGAGAGCAGAAGCAAAGTGGCCAGACAGTCAGACTGAGGCAAGTTCCCATCATGGTTCTGTGGTCCATGTCACAGTACAGCAATGTGTGTTATTGTTTAGATCTGAAATGTTCCCAGAAGCTCATGTGTTAAAAAACTTGATTCCAGTGTTGGCAGCAGAGTTCAGAGATGGGGCTTTTGGAAAATGAGCTGGCCTCATCAATGGATTAATCCAATGATAGGCTCATAATTTAGTAGATTATTAAGATATTTTGGAAACTTTAGGAGATGGGGCCTAGTTGGAGAAGTAGGAAGTAGGTCATCCCAAGTGTGTAGAAGTGTGCCCTTGAAGTGTATTTCTCTCTCTCTCTCTCTCTCCCTTTCTCTCTCTCTCTCTCTCTCTCTCTCTCTCTCTCTCTCTCTCTCTCTCTCTCTCTCTCTCTCTCTCTCTCTTCCCCCATTCCTGGGGTGAGCAACTTTGCTCTACCACACATTCTCTACCATAGGCCTAAAGCAATAAAGCCAAGAAACCATAGGCCAAAATAAATCTTTCCTCCCTTGAAGTTGCTTACCCCAGGCATTTTGTCATAGCAAAGAGAAGTTGACCAACACATGGTGGTGGCTCAAACCCAAGAGTAGATTTGCTGTTGTAGAATTCCAGCTCCCTTACATACTCATCATTCAATGGACTAAAGTATGAAAGTCAGGCCTATTCACTAAGTTTTGGAGAGGTGTTAGAAAAACATTAGCACTCATCTCAGACTTTTTCCTTGAGGTTTTTGGAGTAACTTAAAGCAGGTTAAATAAGGAAGGAGTCTCCTTGTACAGTTCAGTAGGATTTGGTGTCATGGTCGAGCAAGACTGAAATCATTGCAGGGACCTTGTTTTTCTAAACAGGACTGCAAGGGACAGCCAAGTCTGACAGCCAAGCCTCTTGTTTTTCCTTCTGTGCTGCTCTCTGCCTGGGAGTCATAGGAATGCCTTCTGGAGGGAGCTGAGGTGAGGGCCACACAGCACTGCCTTCAACCAACCTCTTTTGGTGCTCCCCAAAGAGAGAATAGGCACTCACCTTGAATGCACAATTGAAGAAGTGCCAAGAAATCAGTAAGCAAGAAAAATAAGATTTCAAAACTACTGACAAAAAGAGAAAAAACATGATGAAGGAAACACCAACTTTTTAAGTAACGATAGGATGTGAGGGCCAGAACGAGAGTGGGGAAGTAAGGTTGAGTGATTTAGTGCAGAGCAGGATTAAGTTAAGAGTAGAGGGCTGGGTGCCTGAAGACTGACACCTGGAATCCTAGCTATTTGTGAAGCTAAGTTTGGGAGAGTCAAGGTTCCAGGCCATCCCAGGCAAAAGAGTTTGTGAGATCCCATCTCAACCAATAGCTGGGTGTGGTGGTACACTCCTGTCATCCCAGCGACAGTGGGAAGTGTAAAATAGGAGGGTCCAGGCTGGCCTGGGCAAAAAGTGAGACCCTATCTCCAAAAGAATCAGAGAGAAAAGGGCTGGAGGCATGGCTCAAGTAGTAGAATGTTTGCCTAGTAAGTACAGAGCCCTGAGTCCAAACCCCACTACCACCAAAAAAAATAATAATAATAAATAAAATTGGCAAATGAATATAATGGACTTAGAACAAGCCTCCTTGTATTTTAGTTATTGTTTCGAGAACCATCACTACTACTGCAATCTTGGTTCTAAAAGAGAGATGGTTAGAGTGGGGTCTGAGTCCCCAGTGCCTGCCTCTAAGAAGTTTTCCCTGATTCCTGGAGCTTCCATTAGAGGCTGCCTCTAGCATCCTTAACTGACCTATCATTGCATAGACATTGCATCGTGTTATCTCTATACTTGCCTGTTCTCTTAGACAGCTTGGGCTGCCATAACAAAAAATCATAGACTGGGTGGCTTAAACAAGAGACATTTATTTCTCACAGCTCTGGAAGCTGGGAAATCCAAGATCAAGGTGTCAGCAGCTCCAGTGGCTGGAGAAGGCTGACTTCCTTCATTGCAGATGGCTAACTTCTCACTGGATCCACTGGATGTGGTGGCTCACACCTGCAATTTCAGCTACTTGGGAGGCAGAGATGGGGAGGATAGGGAGGATCTAGGCTCAACACCAGCCCATGCAAAAAAAAAAGTTAGTGAGACCACATATCAACAAACAAGCCAGCATTATAACATACCTGTGACCTCAACCACACTGGCGGCATCAGTGGGAAGACAGAAGTCTGTGACTAGTTCAGGGCAAAAAGCACAAGACCCTATCTGAAAAATAACTAAAGCAAAATGGGCTGTGGCATGGTTCAAGTGGTAGAGCACCTGCTTAGCAAGCATGAATTCAAACCCCAGCACTGCAGAGAGAGAGAGAGAGAGAGAGAGAGAGTCTTAATTAGGGTCCATGCCCTCATGACCTCATCTAAATGTAATCACCTACCAAAGTAAACACCATCACACGAGGACTTCACATGGATCTGGGGGGGGGCACACATTCAGTTCATTCCATACATCTCCCCAGGCAGCCTAGGACTTCTATGAGGGCACAGGTGGTCCTATCCAGTCTGACTTCCTTGAGGGTCTAGCACAATGACTGACACATAAGAGCCCCTGGAGCCATATTTATTATTCTAGATCAGGCTGAGTCAGTATCCAGATATTGCTGCTCAATCCTTCAGCAGGATTGCACTAAATTAGTTAAGGAAAGAGAACGGAGGCAACCTTTTGTGCACCTGCCAGCTCTCCTATTTAGCCTAAAGTCATCTGATAATAAGAAATGGTCATTATTATTTCTTTAAGTGCTTTTCTATGTAGTGATCATTATTCTAAGCTTTATTCTATGCATAAGCTCATTTAATTCTCATAATAATTCAAAATAGCATTATGCCCTTTTCCAGATGAAGGAACTGAGCAACAGAGGAGTGAATGGGTGCCCAAGGTCACTTATTTACCAGAGTAGAAGAGGGTGCTCTGGCCCCTCAGTTGATTCTAGTTCCTGAGGATTGGACAAGCCCCGGCTCCCCTGGCTGACAGAGCCCTCTACCCACATTTGTAAAAGGTGCCAGCCAAACAGCTCCCACACAGAGCGATCTTTACTTAAGCAGGTTTAGAGCACAAGAAAGAGAAAATGGGTTTTGCCATTTCTCTAAGAGGCCACCTGCTCCCTGCAGGTTAAAAAGCAATCTTTAATATAATGTCTTTCTTTGTCCTGGAATTCTTTTACATGCTTGGCCAGTCTGCTTAATCTTTAGCTGGCCAGCCAAGCAAGATGTCTACCCATAAAACTCGACTTCTAGATGTGGTGTGGCCTGCAGAAGGGTGGCTTTAGAGACAACCACCGGCCAAGTGCCAAATCACAAAAAAAAGAAAAAAAAATTCGGTTAAGAGATGTTTAGTGCTTGCTTTCTCTGCTTCTGGATTTTTATCAGTATGTGCCAGGTTTGGGTGGGAATTTTGTTGTTTTTTTTTTTAATTTTATTATTCATATGTGCATACAAGGCTTGGGTCATTTCTCCCCCCTGCCCCCACCCCCTCCCTTACCACTCACTCCGCCCCTTCCCTCTCCCCCTAACCCCTCAATACCCAGCAGAAACTATTTTGCCCTTATTTCTAATTTTGTTGTAGAGAGAGTATAAGCAATAATAGGAAGGAACAAGGGTTTTTGCTGGTTGAGATAAGGATAGCAATACAGGGCATTGACTCACATTGATTTCTGTGCGTGGGTGTTACCTTCTAGGTTAATTCTTTTTGATCTAACCTTTTCTCTAGGTCCTGGTCCCCTTTTCCTATTGGCTTTTAAGGTATCTGCTTTAGTTTCTCTGCGTTAAGGGCAACAAATGCTAACTAATTTTTTAGGTGTCTTACCTATCCTCACCCCTCCCTTGTGTGCTCTCGCTTTTATCATGTGCTCATAGTCCAATCCCATTGTTGTGTTTGCCCTTGATCTAATGTCCACATATGAGGGAGAACATACGATTTTTGGTCTTTTGGGCCAGGCTAACCTCACTCAGAATGATGTTCTCCAATTCCATCCATTTACCAGCAAATGATAACATTTCGTTCTTCTTCATGGCTGCATAAAAGGGAATTTTGTTTTTAAAACAAGTGTCGTGTTATTAAAGGCATATTTTCTTTCCACAGCCCTGAATTCCTCAGAAAACTGTATGGAGTAGAATGAGATCATGTTTCAAATGAAATAATGACTTTTCACTTTTAGAACCCACTTTCAAAAGTCAAAAGGAAACCGGGTACCTGTGGCTCACACCTGTAATTCTACTTACTTGGGAGGCTGAGATGAGGAGGGTTGTGGTTCAAGGCCAGCCTGAGCAAATAGTTCTTGAGACCCGAATCTCTAAAATAACCAGAGCAAAATGGACTGGAGGTGTGGCTCAAGTGGTAGAGCTCCTGCTTTGTAAGCACAAAGCACTGAGCTCAAACCCCAGTCCCACAAAATGAAAAAAGAAAAAAGAGTAAAAAAATATAAAAAGGTTATCAATGAGAGTGTATCTCCTTTCCCAGCATTCTCTGCACCTCTAGAATAAATATGTTTCTTCGCTCATTAGTTTCTTTTCATCTTCCCGTACTGTCTTTATTAAACACTTATCTAAACATAAGATAATATGAATATATATTCATCTTCCCCTCCTTACACAAAGGTAGATTATGCATAGTATTCTGCACTGTTTTTTCCACATACTTTTCCTGGAGTTCCTTCCGTATTAGAACACTGAGCACTTCATTAACCGTGACAGCTCTGTCATATTCCATAGGTAGGCCACACCTAGTTAGCGGAACCAGTCGTTTGTGGGTGAACATTTCCACGACTACAAATGATGCTCCAACAAATGGCCTTGTGCACACATCCCTTCCTCCCCGTGGCAGTGCATCTGTAAAGTAAAATCCCAGAACTAGGGATTGCCAGATCAGACGGTAAGTGCATGTTCCAGGCTGATGGATGGGACCAGCTCGCCCGTCCTCCGCCCTCTGCGGGGACCTTCTGTACTCACACCAGTCATGATGTCAGCGCCTCCTTCCCCACAGCCTTGGCAACAAAGTTGCCAGACTTTTCTATTTTTGCCCACCTGATAAATGATAAATGGTAATCTCAGTGTAACTAATTTTCATTTATCTTATTATGAATGAGGTTGAGCATCCCCTCCTAAGAACGGTGTTTAAAACACTTATTGTGAGTGACAGAAGCTCATTAGTGCTAACTCAAACAAATGAAGGGGGAAATCACGGTGAGAATCACAGAGGCGTCTCATGAACCCAGAGCCAGAAAAATATGAACTAAATCTCTCTCTCTCTTTCTCCCCCTCCTCCTCCTTCTCTCTCTGTCTTTCTCTCTCTGTCGCTCTGTCTCTCTTTCTCTCTCTGTCTCTCTCTCTCTCACACACACGCACACACACACACACACACACATGAAAAAGTTCCTTTCTGAGTAAAAAGCACAGGCCTCTCTTGCATCCTCCAACATACCTGACATGGTCACCATCCATACATGCTGTCACATACTCTGAATTCCAAATATGAAGACAGAAACTGGTTAGCCATTCTTACTTCCACAGTGCAGCATCCCTAGTCCAATTGGTCACAACTGGAGGCAGGGAGACAGAAGACAATCAGAGAGCGCAATTGCTGGGGGCCACCAAAGTAGATGCTACTTATATACCTAGAACCCACTGCCCCTTGTAGGATGGAATTCCTCCTCCAAGTGGAGTTCTGCCAAAAACCCTTCTATTTTGTCAGCAGAGCTCCACTTTGGGGAAAGTCTAGTCTTCTCTGCAGGGTCCCAGTGCTTTTCCATGCCAATGACAGTAATTCTATTTCCTTTGCTGGTTCCTGGTTTAGGAACAGACATGTAACTCAGTTCTAACTGATGATACATAAGGAAACATTCCTTGCTAACATAGAAACAGTGTCAAGATGGCTGCTTTCCTGCTACTTTGTGCTGTTGTGTGTGTATGTGATTCTACCCATTAGCTTTTGCTGCTTCACAAACCAGCCTCAAATTTAGTGACTAATACAGAATCAGTTATGATTTCTCATGATTGTGTGGGTTGACTGCATGGTTCTTCTGATCCCAGCTAGCTCAGTTGGGGCTGCATGGTCTTGGATGGCCTCACTCACTTACCTGACAATTAAAAAAGTGGGTTAGTCTGGAGGGGGTCAGCAGAGCATGACTCACCTCTGTCCCACCAGCATGCTACACTTTTGTCACGGTGGGGGCTTCAGGGTTCCAAAGTGCAGCAAGAAAATAAACCATCTCCAATGTACAAATATGTTCAATGTCTTCACGTATCACAATTGCTATTGTCCCATTGACCAAAGCAAGTCATATAACTAAGCTTGATTGGATAGAGAAACAGATTACACCTTTATGGAAGGAGCTAAAAATAGTACAGTGATTTTGTAGTCTGTCATGGCATGGTCATGCCAAGAAGTCTAATGTCTTAAGACCATAAGGGGTACTGGCCATCTTGGCAGGATGAGAAGACAGGACAGATTCTCTATGATAACTCTGAGTTACTGAATGAGTGAGACTCACTGAGTCACTCTCTAAGTGGCAACCCTAGAGAGGTGCCACATTGGAAGTTGTTATGTGAGATAATGAATTTTCATTTCTGTTTTAGACAACAGAGGTGGTATTACATTGCTTTTGCATATTGGTAGAGGTGTTGTAGGAGAAGTCAGTGCCCAAACTATTGAAGATGTCTCACTCAGCTGGGCACCAGTGGCTCACACCTGTAATCCTAACTATTTGGGAAGCTGAGATTGGGAGGATCAAGGTTTGAGGCCAGTTGGGCAAATAGTTTGGAAGACCCCATCTCCAAAAACTAACTAGAACAAAATGGACTAGAGGTATGGCTCAAGTTGTCCTCAAGTGCCTTCTTTGCAAGCATGAAGCCCTGAGTTCAAACTCCAGTCCCACCAAAAAAAAAAAGAGGGTTTATTCACTACCAGATATCCCCAATTGGCTGGATATTTCTACGTAGAAACCATGGCTCATTGCATACCTAGTGTGACCAACTGTGAAAGGCAGTCACCCAAAAAATAAATGCAGACATTAGGAAGAAAGGATTTTATTTAATGTCAGATATAGCAAAGAGGGTAAGTACAGAAAGGGCTAACAGGAGGCCACAAAATGTCACTGGTCACCTGAGCAAGAGCAAGTTCAATGACATGACACAATGAAAAGTAGACTGATGAATTTAAGAAGAGAAAGGCGAATAATAAAGATACAATGGTGCATTACTGAGGACTCTCTTGATTACCCATCTCATAATCCCAGTTCAAACCAGTGTGGGTGAGAGGTGGGTTTATCACTCTTATCATTGAAATACCAAAGAGTGACTTGCTTCAGACATGCTGTATTCAAGGGTTCTAACTACCTAATGAAAACCTTGACTTTCTCTCCATTCTTAGTTCTGCTTGCCTTCTTAGAGAATCTCTCCCCTCATGGGGACATATGGAAATGCGTCCCAATGACTCTGGTAAAAGCCTCAGGGAGGAGGAGGAATGGTCCAGCCCTGGACGCAGCCATCCCTGAACCAATCACAGGAGCCCAGGAGGTGGAGTGTTCTGATTGGCTATGCCTTTGTTAGTTTCCATCTCACCTCAGACCACATGGATTAAATAAGATTTTTATGAACTAAAGGGAAGAAATACTGGGTAAAGGAGTAAGAATATATAACAGATGTAGTAGCATAACAGATATTATATTATGTATACAATGGGGCTCCTCAACTTAATGCCAAAAGTGAGGGAAATTTTTGTAAATTAGATATCATGGGTTTTTTAATTTTTCTCTGAAAGACCTTGTTAAGAGATGCAAAGACAAATTGCACATTATTTAAAAAAAAAAAACCACTGGCAAACTATATAGCCCAAAAGGACTCTCAAAACTAAACATTAAAAATTGCAACTCAATTAGCAAATGGACAGAAGACGTGAGCAGACATTTTGCAGATGTGCAGATGACAAGCCCACGTATTCCACAAGGTTAACTCTAAAGACATGCAAAATTAAAGCTTCAATGAGATAAGAGCTCACATATATCAGAATAGCTATGATAAAAATAATGATAACACCAAATGCTGGTAAGAAACAGAATCACTCATTGCTCGCTTGTCAGAATGTGAAATGGTACAGCCAACTGAAAAAGAGGATGACAGTTTTTTACAAAAGGAAATATGAGTGGGACTGCATCAAATTAAAAAATAAATTGTGCATCACAGAACTCAATCAATAAAGTGAAAAGGTAACCTTTCAGATGGGAGGGAAAAAGTTGTAAATTATATCTCTAACAAAGGCTAATATCCAGAATGAATATATATATATATACACACACATATATATGTATATATTCCAACTCAACAATGAAAAAGTCAAATAACCCAATTTAAAAATAGACAAAACACTTGAATAGAGATTTCTGCAAGGATGATGAAGAAATGTCTTACTAGACAGTTCATATGCTTACTAGCATATGAAAAGATACTTACATTGCTAATCATCACATAAACACAAATCAAACCCACTGTAAGGTATCACTTTATTCTCGTTTGGATAGCAACTATCAAAACCCAAGGAACAGAAAATAACACATGTTGAGGAGGACGTGGGGAAATTGGAAGTCTTGTACACTGTTGGTGGAATTATAAAATAGTGCGAGCACTGTGGAGAACAGGATGGAGTTTCCTCAAAAGTTAAAAATGGAACTACCATGTGATCCAGCAGCCCCACTTCTGGGTATAGAGTCAAAAGAATTGCAATCCGGGTCTTTTGGGGGCTGAGAGAGCAGGAAGTACTAGGGTTTGAACTCAGAGCCTTACACTTGCTAGGCAGGTGCTCTACCACTTGAGCAACCATCCCCAACCCTTTTTGGTTTGCTTATCTTTGAGATAAGGTCTCTTTTTTTTTTTTTTTTTTTTTTGCCTGGGCAGTCTGGACCCTGACCTTCCTACTTAGGCCTCCTGTGTAGCTGGGATGACAAGCACATAACACCAAATCCAAATTTTTTTTTTTTATTTGTTGTTGAGATGAGGATCTCAATAACTTCCCCTCCTTGACTGGCCTCTAACTTCAGTCCTTCAGATCTCTGCCTCTCGAGTAGCTTGGATTTCAGCCAAGAGCCAACATGCCTGGTTGAAAGCAGGGTCTTAGATGTTTGTACATTCACATTCATACCAGCGTTATTCACAGAAATCAAGAGGTAGAAACAACCCGAATGCCCGTCAGTGGTTAAATGAATAAGTAAAATGTGTCATCTACATGCAGAATCTTATTCTGTCTTACAAAGGAAGGGGATTCTGACACATGCTACAGCATGGATGAACCTTGAGGACGTTGTATAAAGGTAAATAAAAGGGTCACAGAAAAGCAAATACTGTACAGTTCCACTTATGTGAGTTATATAAGGTAGTGAAATCTGTAGAAACAGGAAGTGGAATCATGGTCACCAGGAGCTGGGGGGAGGTAGAAGAGGAGTGTTATTTAATGGAAGTGCATGGTGTAAACACACTGGAGATCCGTTTCACAACAAGGTATGTATGTTCAACACACTTCAAATAGTTAGGATGGTAAATTGTACGTTTTTGCCACGATCAATTAATCAATAAAATTAAATATATGCTTGCCATACTACAGATATATCATAGATAAATGAAATTTTATGTCTGCACAAAAACAAATTCTGTAACAACTTTGTAATAGTGCAAAACTAGAAATAACCCAAACGACCTTCAAAGGGGACAGGGATCAAACAAGCCACACTACACCCCTACAGTGCAACAGGATCGCTACTCAGAAGTAAAAAGTAATAAACTGCTGATACACAGGACAACATGAATGGATCACAAGAGAATTATTTTGGGTGAAAAAAAGTTAATGCCAAAGCTTTCATACTGTATGTTCCCATTTATATAACATGCTTGAAATGACAAAATTGTAGAAATGGAGACTGTATTAGCCATTGCCAGGGCATGGAGACAGAAGGGAGGTGACTGTGGCATGAAATGAGATATGTATAATGATAGAATTGTTCTTGATCTTGACTGCTGCTGATCACATTAATCTATACGTGATAAAATCTCATGGAACTAAACTTACACACACACACACACACACACACACACACACACACACATGCATGTAACACCGGTAGAACCTGAATAAGATCAGTTGATTAAATCAATGCCTATTTCCTGGTAGTTTTTTGTTTTGGTTTTTTATTTTGGAAGTATTGGGATTGAAACTTGGAGCCTCTACCACTTGGGCCACATCTCCAGCCCCTGCTGTTTCCTGGGTGTGATATTTCACTGTATTTGTGCACCATGTTTTCATTTTAGGAAACTAGGTGGAAGGTACATGGCTGTCTCTGTGTTATTTCTGCATAGGAATCTACAATTATCTCAAAACAAAAATGTTTTTGTTTGTTTATTTGTTTTTTTGTGGTACTGGGCTTTGAACCCTTTCTAGGCAGGAGCTCTACCACTTGAGCTGCTCCGCCAGTCCATAAAAATGTCCTTTAAATGTATACTACATGTATTTTTTCCAGAAACCTGAATGATTATGTAGGGAGTGATATGATCAAGATTTCAGGCCAAGGTAGGATGAAGAACAGAAGGTGCTGGATTTTTAGTTATTAGGTGATATGCATATCTGTAAGATGGAGAGAAACCAGGCAAGAGCAGGGAAAGAATGAAAGTCCAAAGAGGCAAGGTACAGTGGCTCATGCCTATAATCCAAGCTACTCCAAAGTCCAGCTGGGCAAGAAGTTCTCAGAGACTCCATCTCAACCAATAAAATCAGGGCATCGTAGTGCATCCCTGCCAGCCCAGCTATGAGGAAAGCATAAATAGAAGGTCCAGGCCAGGCATGAATGTGAGACTCTATCTGAAAAATACCTATTGCAAAAGACCTGGGGAGAGGCTCAAATAGTAAAGCACCTGCCGCAAGCACAAGGCCCTGAGACCCCAGTACAATGACAGAGCAAGAGAAAGTGAGCAAGAGAGAGAGAGAGAGAGAGAGAAGAGGAGGGGAAGGGAAGGTAAAGGAAGAGAAGGGAAGGGAAGGAAAAGGAAGGGAAAAGAAAGAAAATTCAAAGGATAGAGCTGGGCGTGGTAGTCCACACCTGTAATGCAAGCACTTGCCAGTGTGAGGCAGGAGAATCAACAGTTTGAGGACAGCCTGTGTTACATAGCAAGACCCCACTTCATAAAAATAAATAATAAAATAAAAAGGAAAGTTCAAAGGAAGGAAAACTGGAGCAAGGCTACTGGGCTGAAGGAGGCAATCTGATGAAGGAAGCAATGGAAGACTGGGTAAGTGGGCAGATGAGATGAAAGAAGTGGAAAGACAAAGTCACAGCAGCAGGTGGGAGGCCCCATGTTGGCCTTTTTCAAATAAAGATGCTCTGACTGATGACCAAGTCCAGGATGTGGACAGGAGGGAATAAAGGAGACTGCTATGAATCGAGATCACAGAACTGTCGCAGAATGTTGGGACAGGCATCTGTAAGGACACAAAATTGCTCAGGGAAGACTGCAGAGAGGAGACACGGCCTCCTCAGGGAGCCAGGTGCACACAAGGGAAGGTTCTGGAGTCAGCTCCCTGCGAAGAAGACTCCACAACCTCACCCCCACACAGACAGAGCCACACAACGTAAGTCCACCTGTCCTGCCGCCCAGATGCTTACAACCTTCCTGGTCCCTGATATCACAGATGGACCTCTCTTTTATTTGCTATTTTATGATGGAATATCTTTTTTCACAGTGATTAACCAGAGTTCATCGCTGTTGGCTAGAATCATAATATCCTGAGATAATGCACAAATGAAAAGATCCTTCCTGCCATGGTGTGGATGAGGCTGTAACAGACATGCCCGGTTCCACAAGCTTCACTCGAAGGACTGTGGCAAAAGAGAGGAACACCGGAGACTTCTTTTTACATAGATAGTCACAAAAGAGGTAAGCTACCATGAGGTTTTGCAAGTCTTTGTGAGGAAGGCGTTCCTGAGCAGCACTCGAGGGGAGGGTGTGAGTGGAAGGAGGACAGGACAGGGGCTAAGGCCCTTTGGTGTCATAACCTTGGCTCTTTGGAAGCCATGCCTGGTAACCTGGGCATCTGGATTCTCTGGCAGTCAAAGGCAGACTGCAGGACTCAGGACTCACGGTCAGCTCTCTCTAACCTGCACTGCTTCTTCTTTGCTCAGAGAATCTATCCCTTCTATCTTCCGCATAAAAATCTCTACACACCAGGAAAAATTCTCTTTATTCATTTCTGTGCTATGGTAGCAAATCCCAAAACACCTTAGCTGACCTGCTGTCTTAACTTGCTTCAGTCTTCTGTTCTTTTATTAATGCATCATGTCCAGAGCTGGACTCTAGCTCAGTGACAAGAGTACTTGCCTAGCATGTACAAAGCCCCGGGTTCCATCCTCAGCACCACAAGAAAAGAAAAGAAAAAAAAAAGTATCAAGTCCAGAATTCAGATGGAGTGTTCCAGCTGTGCCTGACTCACCAAGAAGAGTCACCTTTTTTGTTCTCAGAGCTATACCCTCAGCAATGTGTCCTAACTTTGCCACTTCTGTCCTCTCTGTGTGTCTCTTACTGGGTCCCAGTGGCCCCGATCTCATCCTGCTTTCTCCCTGCCCTGTCTGGGAACTTTCCCTGGCCCATCTTTTCCCCTTCTTGAACCAGCTTAGGGAACAGCAGCAGTATTGACTCAGGAACATAAAAACAGTCAGGAAAAAATAGAAATTTTGGTAAAAATCTTTACATCCATTGCCTTGGCCTGGGTTCCCCAGAAAGCAGAGCTGGAAATAAGGATTTGAGGCAGCCAGTTTAATCTGGAAGGTGATTCCTAGGAAACGAGGAGGAAGAAGAGTGAAAATTAGTAGAAGTGGCACTGGGCAGCTGGGCAGCCCAGCCGAGGGAGGAACCATGGCCAATGGTCTTCAAACAAGGGCTCCAGAGGAAGGCAACTTATCCAGGATCCCCTTCCTCATCTGTCTATGAATTGTCAGCTTCCTTCCTTTTCCAGATGTAGGAATGGGTCAGGATAGCTCATCCCTGCAGATTCCCTGTACCACTGTCTACAGGAGGCAGAAAAGGCCCAGGACAGTGAATAAGAGATGACAATGTAACCCAAGTTAAAGTTGTTTGCAGCGCTGACAGCTGGTGCCAGAGTACTGGCTGGAATGAGAGGAAGTGAGGAAAATCCAAGCTATTTGTCTCATTTATATGGTTTAATGTTGGGGTTTTATTATACCTGGATATAGTGCTTCATGACTAATTTTTTTTTTGTGGGACTAGGGTTTGAACTCAGGCCTTTGCACTTGCAAAGCTACTGCTTTGCTGCTTCCAGCACAATTCTAGTCCATTTTGCTCTGCTTATTTTGGAGATGGGACCTCTCAAACTATTTGCCAAGGCTGGCCTCGAATCTTGATCCTCCAATCTCAGTCTCCCAAGTAGTTAGGATTACAAGTGTGAGCCACCAGCACCTGGTGACTCTAATTATCTTAATCTAGTCACACAGAGGATCTAAAGAAAAATTATCCCTCCCACTCCTCATCCTGTTCCCTGCTCACCCTCCACCATGCTCTGGAACCCATTGCCCAACTCGTTGGGGACTTTGTTTAATAAATACTCCTTAATGCAGCCTGGGACTGTAGCTCAGTGATAGAGCACTTGCTTAGCATGTGTGAGGCTCTGGGTTGGATCCCCAACACTACAAAAGTAAAATAAAACAAAATAAATCTCTAGTGCCCAAGATCTTTGACTAGACTTGGTGCTATCCACCGCACTTTGGATCCCCTCTTTCTGTCATTCCTGTGACACAGCCCAAGGAGCCTTCCTCTCCCCTATCCCTGTGGGACAATGGCACCAGGGGCTTTTCTCAGGACCCTTGGCTATCTGCAGTGTCAGCTCTGAGAGTCCTTCAGCATCCCTGGCCCTTCTCTCAGGGATTCACACACTGTTTCTCCTGTAGTATTCCTTACTTCTTTTCCTCTTCCAGAAAAGCCCTGGAAAATCCAACCTCCTTGGACGAATCCTTCTGTGGTCAACCTGCTTCACTGGGGACCTCTCTTCTTCTTTGTTCTTATCTGAATGGCCACTTCCCAATTTCATGCTTCATTCATGAAATCCTGTCTAAATTTTTTCTGAATTGTCTGAAATGTAAGTAGTAATTAGAAATTTTTTTTTTCAGTAGGGCTGGAGTTTGAACTCAGGGCTTCATGCATCTAGGTTTGTTTTCTTTTTCAGTATTTTTATACTCACGTTAAGTAAAATATCTGAGGATGGATCTGTCAGTCTTCAAGCATGGTTTGATCCAGGTTCACCTGAGGAATCATATTCTTTCCATCTCTGGGTTCTGCTTTCCTGGGTTGGCTTTAGCCTCAGACAGGCTCTGCCATACAGTGGCCCTGGCCAGCTGTGAGCGTCATCCTACTGACTTAGTGACCCAAAGCGAAGAGAGCATTTCCTTACACTGTGGTTTCAACAGACATCCTGAACACAGATGGCTTAATGGTAAATCTCTTGGGACTGCCATAACGTGTTACCACAAATTGGGCGACCGAAAATATGAGAAATTTATTCTCTCACATTTCTGGGGGATCAGAAGGCTGAAATCAAGGTGTTGCAGAGCTGTGTTCCCTCTGGAGTCTGTAGTCAAAATTCCTTCATCGCTTCTTGGCCATCAGCATCCTTTCACTTGTGATCACATTGCTCCTATCTCCGACTTCTTCCTCACATTGCCTTCTGTGTGACTGTCTTATGGTTTGGATCTGAAATGTCCCCAAAGGCTCATGTGTTGAAGGCCTGGTCCCCATGTTCAGAGGTGGGGCTTTTGGAAATTGATTGCATCTTGAGGACTCTGGCCTCATCAGTGGATTAATCCAGTGATGGGGGTCATGATTTCATGGGATATTGGGAAGTGATGGAAAGGTGAGGAGATTGAGCTTAGTTGAGAAAGTAGGTCACTGGGCACATGACCTTTGTTCTCTCTCTCTCTCTCTCTTTCTCTCTCTCTCTCTTTCTCCTTCCTGGCCTCCATGAGGTAAACTACTTTGCCACACCACTTGCTCTCTGCCATGATACCTAGAAACAAATAACCAAGTGACTGGACTGAAACCTCTGAATCTTTGAGCCAAAACAGATCCTCCCTTGTTTATTAGTTGATTTTCTTGGGTATTTTGTCACAGCAATGGAAAGAGACTAACACAGTCTATTTCTTCCCTTCTGTTTGTCTAATCTTCTTTATATAGTTCTTAGAAGGATGCATGTTATCAGATCTCGGGTCCACCCTGATAATCCTGAATGGCCCCTTCATCTCAAGATCCTTAACCTGGTTAACTATGCAAAACCTCTTTTCCATTTGGAAAATAAGATTACATTCACAGTGGCCAAGAATGAGGATGTGGGCATGTCTTTTCAGGAGCCACCATTCAACACACTTGTGTAGTATCAAAGGACCCTGCTCTCAGAAGGGCTCCCAACTTAGTTTAATGTTCTGCTGTCCCCATCTTGAAATTCACAAATGTTGAACAAGGCACCCTGACATTTAATTTTGTATTGAGCCCCATAAATTATATAGCTAATCCTGGTCTTAAGGAAGACAGACAATGGGAAAGTTTTACTTGGGATATATCCCAGCCTCTTTCCACACCATCAGCTCCTCAGAATTTGAGCAACTTCTGACTATTTAGGAAGTCAGAGGTCCTATGTGATATCTTGCTTAGGCACTAGCAAAGGCTTCATATTGGAGGTAAGGCTTGAACTGAGACAGGAAAAATGAAGAATTAGCCGGGGGTGGGGGGAAGAGAGAGAGAGAGAGAGAAGGGCATGTTTGGGGAACTTCTTTGCCCAACTTCCTGTTGCTAGAGGCATTGCCAAGCTGTCATGGACACTGACCACAGACGATGGTCCAAACTTGGCTGGATGGAGCTGGGGGGTTAACCATAGTATAAGAAGCAGCAAATGTATCTAGAATTACAGTCACTTTCTACCAAGGTTCTTGTCACTTCTCCTTACCAGCTTGTTCCGCCTGGTTGGCCAGAATTTAGCTTAAAGCAACAGTTCCTCTAGATACTTCCTCTACCTTCTGAAAGACAAAAATGTCAGCAAGAAAAAGAAGAACTGGCCAGGAACACAGAGTTTAGTTGCCAAAGACATTCTGCTGGTAGCCATACCATTGGCACCTGTATAACAAAAGACAGGCATTTCAAATAATTATAAAGAAGACTGATTGACTGACTAATAATTTTAGGAGACCTAGGTAGCTCTTCAGACTAAACAAACAAAAACTGCCAGATGTGCTGACGTGCACTTGCCATCCCAGCACTCTGCAGGTTTAGGCAGGGAAGATCACAAGTTTGATGCCAGCCTGGGCTTCATACTGAGACCCTCTCCCTCAAGAAAACAAATAACAACAGCAACTTCACTCCTTATGTCAAAATAAATCCTAGGTATAGAAAACATGTTAAGGTTAAAAAAAAAGCTATGAAATTACTACAAAATGTGAAATGTTTATAATCTTGGAAAAAGAGGTCTGTCTAAGAAAGACACAAATCTAATGAATGAGATTGATAAATTAATTTCAATAGGAAAAAAATGTGAATGTCCCTGGGGCAAAAAAAAGATAGTACACAAAATCAAAGGATAAACTAAAAATTAGAAAAACAAAACATGTTCACAACATCCTAACAAACCCTGGGCTAATTTTCCTAATAATAAAAAGACATTTCCAGAATTTAGAAGAGGAAGACCAGCATTGGTAGAGCAACACAAAACTGGCAGAGAAAAAGAACAGGTCATTCACAGGAAAAGAAATTCGAGTAGTTTATAAACACATGGAGAGATACCTAACTTCACCATTGATCAAAGAAATGCAGCAACATGCCAGAGTTCACCTATCAAAGATTGTGAAAGCTTGACATGAGGCTAGGTTAAACAGGAAATAGCAAAACGAACACCTTCACACCTTGTTGGTGTGAGCATACATTGGTTCAACTCTTTGGAAGAAAATTATGAAATAGCTTTCAGAAATTAGAAATGAGGAAGAAAAAAAACTTTGACCCAGGAACAATAGTTTCGAGAGTTTATCCTTGACATGCCTTCAAGTTTGAGAAGATGTTTGCTTAAGGTTATTTCTTTTGGCATTGTTTATAGTAACAAAAAATGAGAAATAATCTTTCTTGGTCAACAGGGAAATAATGTGTATAATAGTATAGCGCTTACAGATATGAATGTTATATAGCCTTTTCTTAATGAGGTAGACTTTATTTGCTTTGACATTAAACAATGTGCAAGATATATTATTGGAACTAAAAGGTCTGTCTGTGGTACACCCACGTGGGTAGAAAGGGTGGAAGAGGAGGTGCAGAAGTAGAGACATAGAGTCACCAGAGACTACATGAAGAAAATGTCCAAAAATGTAATCAAGAGAGCAGTCATTGAACTGAATGTTCAGTAGTAGATCTTTGTCTAGCACATACAAGGCACTGGATTCATCCCCAGTACTGAGAGACACACAGAGAAAGAAAGAGAGAGAGAGAGAGAGAGAGAGAGAGAGAGAGAGGGAGACATTCATTGGAATTGCTTCTGGGGATGTGGATAAGAATAAAACCTCATTTTCGTTTTGTTACTCTGTATTTTACCATTTTATTTTTCCATATAATAGTAAATAAATAAATAATGTTAAAATAGAATGTCCAACACATAATCCTAACTTAAAATATACAGCCCTCAGTATACAGGGCTGAGGCTGAAGCTCAGTGGTACAGCATTTACCTAGCATGTGTGAGGCCCTGGGCTCCAACCCCAGTTCCACAAATAAATAAATAAATAAATAATACAAAGTAAGAAATAAAATCTCCTCCCTCAAATTCTCACAGAATTCTTCCTGTGTTTATATTAATGTGGCTGAATAATTTTTCAGCTTTCACTTTTATTTTATTTATTTCATTTTATTTTAGACAGGGTCATGCTACTTAGTCCAGGCTGGCCTAGAAATCACAGTCCTCCTGCCTCCACCTCCAGAGTGCTGGGATTACAGGCATGGCCACCAGGCCTAGCTTCATTTAGGGATTTTCATTCACGTTTCCCCCATGTAAGGAAGTAGAAACTCTGCTTTGAAGTTTTGTGGCAGGACTGAAAAAATTAGACAATCTCCAAACTTCTTAGATTCCCCCCCGCAAAAAAATCTAAGCTCCTTGCAGAATTTAGAGGGTTTGCTGAAGAGCTAGAAAGGAGGGGGAGGAAGTTCGGAAGTAAAAGGCAAGACACGACAAATACCACCACCTTGCTTTTCTAACCGATACACAGTGTATTGCTCTCATGGCTGTCTCAAGCACTGCTACCCAGAGTCAATTTCAAGTGCGAGGTCATTAGGAGGCTTTTGCAAATTGAAGTTGGTAGAAAAGGAAGAAAAGGGCTGAGAAGGAGGAAGAAGAACTCAAGCAGGCCTAGTAAGCCAAAAATAAACTGTTGGGAGGAGCTGAATGATAATGCGATCAGATAAGAAAAAGAAAGCCTGGACAAGAGGAGGCACAATGTCCATTTAGTGTCAAGGACATAAAAAGGCAACTCACAAAAAAAGGAAGTACAAATGGCGCAGAGACGTTGGAGAAAACACTCACTCTGGGCTGAGGGGGTGACACAAGTGTAGAGTGGTTGCTTAACAAGCTGAGCTCCTAAGTTCAAACCCCAGGAGTGCAAAAAAAAAAAAAAAAAAAAACAGAAAAGAAACCCCTCCATCTCACACACATAATTAAAGGAATGCAAATTACACCAACAGTGAGGCATACCTCATTACTATATCTACTGGCAAAACTAGGTGGGTGCTGGCTAGTCTATGAACCACTCTGTGCAAATTAGGAAAATAGTATTTCCTTCTGGACAGATGAGCCTAACCAGTGACAGGCTGGGTTTGAAGTTCAGACCTGCTTGCCCTCCAGTTTGGGCCATTTGCAAACAGGCTGCTGTCTCTCTGCAAAGCATTCAAAAGATTGAGAAAGCATGCTGCTTAGAACATAGAAAAAGAGAGAACTCTGCCACTCCTCAAAAAATCTTTTCCTCAACCAGGAGCAGCAATGCATGCCTGTAATCCCAGCTATGCAGGAGACTTTGGTAAGAGGATTCCTGTCCAGGAAGCCAAGGCAAAAACACGAGACCCTACTTGAAAAATAACTAAAGCACAAAGGGCTGGGGCAAGGCTCAAGTGGTAGAATGCCTGCCTAGGAAGTGCACAGCCCTGAGTTCAAAGCCATTCCTTGTTTTAACTCTGATGATCACACTCTAATCCATCATCCTGTGATTGCACCTCTGTGCCTTGACTTAACAACTTGGAGCCATATTGTTTCTGCCGCCACGAAGAAGGTGGAATGCTACCCAGCCTCAATACCCCTGGCTCTCTGCTCTGCCCCAGTTTTGTCTGATATTATCGTCAGCTAATTTCTGCAGTCAGTCAATAAACATTTCCTGAGAACATGCACATGGTAAGCCTATTTGTAGGGGCTGGTTGTTCTTAGGACTTTATTATTTTTTCCTTTTTATTTGCCTCTGTGACTTCAGGTAGTATATACTTACTCCTTAATCATTTCTCTCTGCAGAAATTATTCTAATTCATTCTAATTCAGATTTTTTAAATTTTGTGCTTTTGCAAGAAATAGAACCTCAGTCTGACTAGCTTTAGGAGGTGAGGCAATGTAAACAGAAAAGTTATGGGATGACAGCATCCAGGAAGGGGTTAAGCAGCCAGGGTTAAGGCTGCTGCAGAAACCCCAGGGCTCAGATTCTCCTGCTGGTGCGACTTTCTCACCCCTGCTGTCAGCACCCCAAGCTGCATTTTGGGAGGGCACAGGGCCTTGTGGTACAGACATAGCTGCTGCTCAGTCAACCACACAGAAAAGAAGGGTAGTGTGGGCGGCCTGCCCAGAATTGCTCCTGTAACACAAATTGTGTTTTTTCCCATCAGAAAGTTACTGAATTGGGAATGGATTCAGGCTCTATTTGGAGGGAAAACACAGGACAAGGTCTCCATCTCATCCATGACAACTCTTCACCAAGCTACCCATGCCCCCAGGGGCTTGGTTCTCTCTCTTTCCCCCAGAAACAAAGAAGGTTCTTTGCACTCACTCACCCAGGCCTATCCTCACTTTTTTTTTGGTGTGGACTAAAGCTGCAGGCAGTTTGTGCGGAAGAAACCACTAATCAGCCTGCCTGGGCCTTTCCCTTCTGTTCTCCAAGGTCCATCTCTGCCCCCTGGTGGAAGCCACCAGCAACCTCACGCAGGGAAAGACTACTGAACCGCACAGGGGGCAAATGCCCACTTCAGGGAAATACGTGTGAACGGGAAGCTTAGCACAGGCTCAGCACCATGGAGCTGTTTGCTGGGGGGAAAATATCCTATTTCATTAAGAGCTCTGGCCTTAGGTCACACCTGACACCTGCCTGAGTTCAAGTTCTGGTTCTGTCATATTCTAGTTTTGAAGCCTTGGAGTGTGTACTCATTTCCTAGGGCTGTCATAATAAGTACCACAAACCGAGTGGCTTAAAAAAATCAGAAATATACTATCTCATGGGTGTGAAGGCTAGAAGTTGAAAGTCAAGCTGTTGACTGAGCCACGCTCCCTCTGGAATCTGCAGAGAAATCCTTTCTTGCCTCTTCCTGGTTTCTGGCAACTTCCAGAATCCTCCTTATTTGACATTGATCACTTCAATCTCTGTCTTCATCCAGTCTTTCCTCAATCTCTCCTCACATCACCATGCCTGGGTCTGTATCCACATGTCCCCTTTCTACAAGGACACATATTGGATTAGGGCCCACCCTGCTCCTTAAGACTTCATCTCAACTAATTACATCTTCTATAATCCAGTTTTCAAACAAGGTCAGATTCTGAGGTGCTGGAGGGTTAGGACAGAAACGCATCTTTTGGGAGGAACAACTATTGTTCATTGGCTAGGCCTGAATCTCTTCATGTGTAAAATGGAAAGAATCATAGCCTGCTCGTAGATTAATACATTCCAACAGAGACCTATACTTGAGCTACAACCCTCAGGCTAACAGAAAGTTCCAGAGTACAACACATGCCATAGTAGGACAAGGCCAAATGCATTCTGCAGTGTGCTTCGAGGCACACAGAATGTTTCTGAGAGGCGCAGAAGTGGGTAAGTGGTGTCTGAGGAATGGCCGTGGTGAGGTCACAGGGGAAGGAAGGAAGGGTTTGATCTTTCCCTTTAGCTTCCGTGGGTTGGCTCCACGTGAATTGCTTTTATGAAGACACATTTTATTTTCCTAATGTAATAATCAAACAGTAAAATATGCCACAATGTCATCTGCCTTGTTGGGTTGTTGAGAGGATCAAATAAATGTGGGGTATAAACCACTCAACTCGCTAAGTGCTCCATGCTGGGTGGCTTGGGTGTGCTTGCTGTGGGTTCCACTGAAGCATTCATTGTAACAGAGAAGACCTGGGAACAAGCTAATTGCCCAATTAACAGGAAATGTTTATTAGGAAGTTCGTTTACCTGCACCTGATATATATTATTAAGTTGCACTAAAAATTACATTGACAAAAGTCTGTAGTACAAGGACAAATGCTCAGGATGGAACACAGGAGAACTAGGAAAAGAAAGCAGGACACAAAGTCCAAGGATTGTAATATGGTTAAAATAATGTCAGCTGAATATAGGCAACATACAGAGTAGGCTTGCTCGTGCAGCACAATTAGGAGTGACTTTTCCTTTCTACTTATTCATAACATCCACATTTTCTTTAAGGAATATGCCCTACTTTTGCAACAGGAGGAAAAAATCTTATGGGAAGAAAAAAGAGAAAACATATGGCGTTGTTTCACCTTCAGTCAGATTTCCTACTGGGTGAAAAATGGCCCTCTCTCCTTACAGAAACCCTCATTTTTCAAACACACCTCCAAGATCACGGCTGAGAGACAAGATTTTCATTCAGGCAATGATGGTCCTTCAGACACTTTTCCGACATTTCCCTCTTCCCTCTGGTTCTGTCAGCTTTATTTTAAAATTTTTGTGGTTATTGTTTTTGAGACAAGGTGTCACTATGTAGCTCAGGCTGGTCTTGAACTCGTGATCCTCCTGCCTCAGCCTCTCGTGTGCTGGGATGACAGGTGTGCACCACCACACCTAGTTTATTTTAAACTTTTTTTTGGTAGGACTGGGATTTGAACTTATGGCTTCACACTTGCACAGCAGCACTCTACTGCTTGAGCAACACCTCCAGTCCATTTTGCTCTGGTTATTTTGGAGACAGATTCTCTCGAGCTATTTGCCCGGGCTGGTCTTGAACCACGGTCCTCCCAATCTCAGCCTCCCAAGTAGCTAGGATACAGATGTGGTGAGCCACTGGTGCCCAGTTTTTTTAAAAAAAACTTTTAATTCCCCTTTCTGACATGTCCCCAAGTGCCCCTTGTGTTTCTTGGACTCAGGAACACTAGGAGTAAGTGAGCATGAGGGTCAGAATCTATTTTCCAAGCTCGGTTTTCCACACTGATGAGGCAGCCTGTCTCAAGCTGTCTACTTGAGCTCTTATTATTTAACATCATAAATGTCCTTGTTAACTGATCCGTTCTTCCCTGGGTAGTTTACCTAATCCTGAAGACTTTTAGCCTTGCTTTGGTCCCTCATCACCTTTCTCTGTCTCTTTGGTGGCTGCCAAGAGACACAATAGTATCTCCTTATTGATGGATTCAATTTGCATGATTTTGGTTACCTGTAGTCAACAGAAAATTCTAGAAATAAAGAACTTAAAAGTTTTAAATTGTGCATTCCGAGTATCGTGGTGAAATCTCGCACTATCCAGCTCTATCCCACCGATGTTCAGTGTATCCCCGCTGTATCTATGCCTGACAATCAAATGGACTGTTGCGACATCACCATGCTGAGTTCAAATAGCCTTTGTTTTTCTTGATAATGGCCCCAAAGCAGAAGAGTGATTCAAAGAAGATCTGAGGACAAAACACAGAAGGACTGATTGACTGGTGCTGTGTGGCAACACCACAGGGAAACACATGCATCATAGCTCAGTACTATCCACGTTTCAGGCATCCACGGGGGCTTGGAGCATAGCCTGTGGATGAAGGGGACCACTGTAATTCTTCTCAGGGGTAGTTCTTCTTAGCCCTCTCAAACCCAAGCTTTCACTGGGGATAATTCTCAATTCTGTACCCTTAAAGCAAGAGAGAACACAACTGCCTTTTTTCACTCCAATCTCCCTTTCTACTCTGAATTCCTGGCTCACATCCATTATTATGAAAACATCGTTTATTAAGTGTTCATTATCCAAATCCTAGTTCCAGCGACCTCCCTTGTCCTCTAAAAGTCATCTTCCTTTGAAATATTTGAGAAACAGGAGCACATGTCACATGCACTCAAAGTATTTCACTGGTATTTCTTCTTTATACCATAAACCCATCCCTGCCTGAATCGGTTAAGAAATGTCTGAATCCCAGCTATGTAAGATGCAGAGGTAGAAGGATCACAATCTGAGGCTGGTCCAGGCAAAAAGAGTGAGACCCTATCAGAAAAATAACTAAAGCCAAAAAATGCCTGGGGATGTGGCTCAAGTGGTAGAGCACCTGCCTACCAAGCACAAGGACCTGAGTTCAAACCCCAGGACCAGGGGGAAAAAATTGGCTATGAATAACAGAACGCCCACTAACAGAGGCTGGAACCATGAGGACACTTCTGGTTTTCTCAGAAAGAAAACAATACGTAGGCAGTGACCCCAATCAACAGCCTAGTGATGTCATCACTGAATCATTTACTTGGCCTTTCTCCCAGGCTGCTGTACTTCCAGCATTCATGCCCTCCCTTCTTTGTTCTTACAAAGAAAGAAGATGAAAATGCAAGTGTTTGTAGAAGGCTATGTTGTGTTCAAAACTGGTCACACAGCCACTCTTATGTGCAAGGAAGGCTGGGCAAGCGAGTAACTGGGCAGCAATGACTGGCCTGCCCGAAGTGTGATCCACTCACTACAGCTGGGCACATTGCTGTTCTCTACTGAATCGAGCAAACACTGTAGGGGAGTGATTGGCACTGTGTAGACAAACCAGCACGCACCACGCCACCACGCCACCATGCCACCACTACTGGCTCAAACAGTCCCTCCCTGCTTGTCTCTGCCTGCTATTCCCTGGAGGTGATGCTATTAATCTCTTTGTAGGTCTCAGCAGGGCAATCCAGCAGGAAAACACCCAGTTCCTTTCATTACCCCAAACACCATCATAGAGCCAAGTAAATGATCCAAATATCACCAAAGAATTGGTATAATAGAAAGAAATTACCCAATTCCTTCCTACTTCTGAGACCATGGAGCGGGTGTGCTGTCTCCTGTTCTTAGCACTAAGCACAAACAAAATCCTGGGATGTCACATAGACCAAACATCGGAAGACTGAAAGGTAAGGAGGAGGAGTACTGAGTTCCTGGGTTCTCTTTTCTTTTCTTTCTTTTTTTTTGTTTTTTGTTTTTTGGTTTTTGGTTTGAACTCAGGGCTTCGAAGTTGCTAGCCAGATGCTCTCCCACTTGAGCCACACCCTCAGCACTTTTTGCTCAGGTTAGTTTGAAGATAGGGTCTTACTTTTTGCCCAGAACAGCTGACCCACAATCCTGGTCCTATTTTACACTTCCTGTGGTAGCTGGGATGACAGGAAAGCACGACCATGCCCAGCTTTTTTCCATTGAGATGGGGGGTCTCATGAATTTATTTGCCCATGCTGGCCTGGAACTCCCTATCTCAGCCTCCCAAGTGGCTAGGATTGCAGCCACCGGCTCCTGACTTGGTTTTTGGGGGGGTTTTTTTGCCCAGTGTTACCCAGATTCACAGCTGGAGAAAGCCCAACAATGGTAGGGCACTCACAAGAGTTCCAGCAAAGCCTGTTCTATCACAGCAGATGGAAGATGGTAGCCTGGCAAGAAAAAACGCTTTTAAGCAATTTCTCCATGAAATACCAAAGAAAGAACTGTTGATGCCCTGACAAAAGCTGTGGGAAGAGTTTATGTCTCCCCCTCCCTAGACCATATGAGACATCCAGTCACAACACCAGAGTGTCAGAAAAAGTCAAGTAGGAGCTGGGACTTTGATCCCCAGCCGGTAATAAGGAGACCTGCCCTTCTCTGTTGGGTAGGGTCTTAAGTGGCCTGGGGGAAGTCAGGAGTTTGGCCACCTCCAGTGGTGATGTGGGTGAAGCAGTCAGGGCCGTTTCTGCTCTTCTCAGCTGGGAGGGTGTCCTGGAGGCCTAGTGAGAGCTGGAACTCCCCCTCTCTTGCCCAATAGTAGCCCAGACCTCACTTCAGGTGTCAATGAGGTAAGTAGGAAGTCTAAACTTCCAGCCCATCTGTCAATAACAAGGCAGCACCTTTCCCTCTGCAAAAGGGGGCAGGGAGCAGAAGGAGGAGGAGGAGCAGGAGAAAATTGCATAAGTTGGACTGACCTCATCATAATTTTTCCATTTTGCGTTACAAAGACTTTGTTAAGAGGATGAAAAGACAAAGTACAGACGAGGACTAAATATTTGCCCATGACATAGCCAACAAAGGACTAGTATCTCAAATACAAAAAGAACACTCAAAAACTCAATGGTTGAGTCTAATTAGAAAACAGGCAAAAGAGCAGAGGGCATAGCTCAGTGGCAGAGTACTCACTGGACACACTCAAGGCCCTGGATTCCATCTTTAGCATTGAGAGTTGCTTTCAATTTAGCCAGGTATGGTGGTGCACACTTGTGATTCCCGCGTCTCAGGAGGCAGAGACAGGAGGATCAAGAGTTCTAGGCCACCCAAAAGACCAAAAATCGTATGTTCTCCCTCATATGCGGACGTTAGATCAAGGGCAAACACAACAAGGGGATTGGACTTTGAGCACATGATAAAAGCGAGAGCACACAAGGGAGGGATGAGGATAGGTAAGACACCTAAAAAACTAGCTAGCATTTGTTGCCCTTAATGCAGAGAAACTAAAGCAGATACCTTAAAGCAACTGAGGCCAATAGGTAAAGGGGACCAGGAACTAGAGAAAAGGTTAGATCAAAAAGAATTAACCTAGAAGGTAACACACACTCACACACACACAGAAAATCAATGCGAGTCAACTCCCTGTATAGCTATCCTTATCTCAACCAGCAAAAACCCTTGTTCCTTCCTATTATTGCTTATACTCTCTCTACAACAAAATTAGAGATAAGGGCAAAACAGTTTCTGCTGGGTATTGGGGGGGTGGGGGGAAGAGAGAGGGAGCGGAGTGGGTGGTAAGGGAGGGGGTGGGGGCAGGGGGGAGAAATGACCCAAGCCTTGTATGCACATATGAATAATAAAAGAAAAAAAAAAAAGAGTTCCATGCCAACCAAGGCAAAAGTAGTGAGACCCTGTCTCAAGGCAAAATAAAAACAAAAGGGCTGGGGGCAGACCCCAAGTGGTAGAGCTCTTGCCTAGCATGCATGAGGCCCTGAGTTCAATCCCCAGGACTGGAGAGAAAGGAGGGAGGGAAGAACAAATAGGCAACAGAATGAAGAGGTTTTGCTGAAAGGATAGATGAAAGACAAAGAAGCATATGGGAAGATGTTCTGTGTCATTAGCCATGAGAGATATGCACATTAAATCCACATAAGGCATTGCTTCACATCAGAATGTCTAAAATTAAAAATAGCATCACCACCACATGTCAGCAAGGATATAAAGAAACACACATGGCTGGTGAGAATGTAAAATGACACAGCCACTCTGGAGAACTTAAACATGTGACTGCTGTGTGACCCAGCAATTGCACTCTTGGGCATTCATCCCAGAGAAATGAAAATTTACATTCACACAAAACCTTTACGTGCATGTTTATAGCAGCTTTACTCGTAATAGCTAAAAAAATGGAAATAACTCAAATGCCCCACACTGGGAAAATGTCTTACAAAAATATGAAAAAACACCTCTGTAGTATGTTCATCCTGTGGAATATTATTTAGTAATAGAAAAAACTGTTGAGAGGTGCAAAGGTCGGGGTGATTCTCTTGGGAATGATGCTGAATGAAAAAAGCCAGCTCTAAAGGTTACATCGTGTCTGCTTCACATATATACTTTTTGGGGGATTTTGGTGGGACTGGTGTTTGAACTCAGGACTTCACACTTGCAAAGCAGGCACTCTACTGCTTGAGCCACACCTCCAGTTCATTTTGCTCTGGGTATTTTGAAGATGGGCTCTCACAGACTATTTCTTGGGTTGGCCTCAAACCAAGATCCTCCTGATCTCAGCCTCCCAAATAGATAGGATTACAGACTGAGCCACTGGCACCTGGCTTAATCTTGAAATGACAAACTATAGAAATCGAGGATTGATTCGTGGCTGCCAGGAGTTAAAGAGGAATGGAGATGGAGGAAAGTGTGTGTAGCTATAGTGGGGTAGCAGGAGGCATTCTTGAGGGGATGGGAACACCCTTTGTTGACTGTATTGATGTAATATTGTGCCCTAGCATTGCAAGATGTTGCTGTGAATGGTTGTCAGAGCTTTCTAGAGGAATAGTCAATAGAACGAATACACAAGTATAAGAGGGAATTTGTTACACTGGCTCACACGACAGAGACTGAATAGTTCCACCATGGCCATCTGCAGGCTGGGGAGCAAACAGAACCCGGTAGCTGCTCAGTCCAGGAAGCTGGGAGCTGGGGAGGGGGTATACAGAGTTGGGGGACAGACAGACCAAGACCATAGCCCCAGGCTGAGGCTGAAGGCCTGGAAGCTCCCTGGAGAGTCACTGGTGTGATCAGCACTGAAGGACTGAAGAAACTGGGTGTCCACAGGTGAGAGCAGGAAAAAGCCGCAGCCACTCAGGAAGAACTGAGCCCCTCTTTTCCACTTTTGTTCCATCTGGGTCCCAGCCTATTGGATGGTGTTGCTCATGTACAGGGCTGGTGTTCCCCCCACCCCCAGCCCTCAGTTGCTGTCTCACTGTCAGTCATCTCTAGAAACTCCCTCTAGACACACCCAGAAGTGCACTAGCCTCCTAAACTCTCTCAATCCAACCAGGTTAACAACGAACCATCAGGAAGCCAGGTGTGGTGACACACACCTATAACCCCACCACTCCAGAGGCTGAGGCAGGAGCACCAAGAGTTTGAGGCCATGGGCTGGAGTCTTGGCTCAGGTGGTAGAGCACTTTCCTAGCAAGGACAAGGTTCTAGTTCAAACCACAGTACCACCATGCACAAAAGGAAAGAGTTCTAGGCTAGCCTGGGCTACACAGTAAGACGCAGTCTCAAAAAAAAAAGTCAGGTGTGGGGACACATGCCTGTAATCCCAGCTACTCAGGAGGCAGAGACAGGAGAATCTTGAGTTAGAGGCCAGCCCAGGAAAATTTAGCATTAGACCTTGTCTCAGCACACACACACACACACACACACACACACACACACACACACACACACACAAACTAAAGGGCTCAAGTGATGGAGTGCTTGCCTAGCAAGCGTTAGGCTCTGGGTTCAATTCCCAGTACTTCAAGAAAAAAAAGAAGAGGAAAAAAAAACAAAGTTGAATCATTAAGTAAATGTTTTTTTAAAGATTAGGGCTAGGAGCATGTATGGCTTGAGTAGTAGAGCACCTGCCTAGTAAGTGAGGGGTCCTGAGTTCAAACCCCAGTATTGCCAAAATAAATAAAAACAAACAAACAAACATCCCTCTCACAGAGGAACTGGGAGTGGGGGAGGTTAGCGATCACAATGACAAATGGATCTCTGTCTATTTTTATTACAACTACGAATGTATAATTATCTTCAAAATGTTTGATTTTTTTAATGCATATGAAGGGAAAACATAAGCTTTTGTACCTCGGTACTCACGTCATAGCCAGTGCTCGTGTGGCATCTACCTCAGTGGGTGCTACCCACAGGGATTTCCAGGTATGTCACACTACCTCTGTAAGCCCTGTGACATCAGCACCATCACGGTCCTGTTTCACTGACGAGGAAACAGACAGAAGAACCCTGCTCATGGTGACTTCGCTAGCAAGTGCAGAAGGTGGGTTTTGAATCAAGACCTCTGATTCTAGAGTCCTTGGTTCTTGGCAGCTGTGCTCTGCTAACAGACCACTCAAAGGGACTTTTCAATTCCCTGCCTGACTGCTCTCGCCTCCAAAGTATAAGTCTCCATCCCTGTCCTCAGGGACATTTTCAACAGCAAGAAACTAAGCCTACCAGTTACTTTCTTCAATTACATTTCACATAATAATATGTGGGAGCTTCAGAGTTGATTGAGTCAGCAGTAAAAGTTAGCTTCTGTGCACTTGTTGACTCCATTGTCTTTGACCTATCAGCCTCCTCATAGCCACAAAATGGCTGCCAAAGTTCTAACCTGCACTTTCTCAGAATATCCAGAGACAGGAAGATGGCTGCTTCTCTCTGTCTCCTTTCGATGGATAGGCAGCCCCAGTACACTCCCCATTCATGTCTCACTAACCAGAATTGCCTCAGTCTCCATGCTAAGCCATTCACTCAACTAAGCAAAGGGAATAGGAAAACAAGATTGGTTTAGGTCAGTTATGAATTGCTTCCTGGGGGACAGAGATCACATCCCCTAAAGAAGATGAGTACTTTACAGGAGAGCTGGGGTGGGGGAATGGAGGTTCTACTAGGAGAGAAGACAAAGCAACCAAGTTTTGCTACATCCTACCCACAGGAATGGCCCTTGCATTACAATTCTTCCTCCACAGGTACGATCTCCAGAGGACCCGTGTTAATTATCAGAATACCACATCTAGCTCAGCAAGCAATAACATTCAGAAAATCCTCCCAGGAGATTTCAAAGGCAAGATGAACTTGAGCCCAAGTCCATCTGTCCCAGCACCGGGCTTTTTACCACTGTGCTGTTGAAACAAGTGCAGACCTTCAGAGTCTCCCTGAGCACCTAGAGCAGATGTCGGCTTAAGAAGGTTCCCCTTACAGCCTCCCCTGTGACCTCACTTGTCCCCAAACACCATGTTATCTCATCAAGGTGGGGTCTCATTTTATATCTGCACTCTGTCCTCTGTCCAAGAAGACTCCATCCTCTCAGTGAAAGAAGGGAGCTTCTTGCAGTGCTCCTGATGACTTGTTTTGCGTTTCTATTCTCTTGGGGTCATTGTTTTCCCATCAGCAATGTCCTAATCTAGAAGTCTCTATCATCCTAGGAGCCCTTAACGTTCTGCAGTCTTGAAGGGGTGTGAGAGAGAAAGGAGGGGACAGGAGAAGGTGACAATCCCTGGGAACATTCCTTGCCCTGGGAGCAGCCAACAGTGTCACTCCCAAGCTCCCTTGCAGTAAGTGTTTGAATCTACAAAACTAAGGAGCGATTCCCAAAGTGCCCTAACACTGACTGACACCATATTCAAATGCAAATTTCAGTCTTTATTTCTTACAAATAACCCCTCCCCCCTTTCAAAGAAACAAATACTCTAGGGGGTGCTGAGAGTTTCAGCTTGGTTGCAAATCTAAAATGGAGTTTCCTTCAATTTCCACCCCACTCTACCTGTTCATCCCACTCTCCCAGAGTCATGAAAAATAAAAAGTTCTTTTGGAGATGACCTTAAATTTAAAATGGCAGGTGGACCCAGAATTAAACAAGAGTAGATTTTGACCACCTGGTTAGAGGGCGTGTGTCTACACCAGTGCTGGTAACGGAGCCCATGCTAGGTCCCCCTGCTCTATGAATCTTTCGACTCTAAATGTCTTTCATCTTGGTCTAACTAGCCCCACCTCATCAATGTCACCTTAACATGCATTGCTGAAGATCTGCCTCACACAGAAACTGTTAAATTCAGTCAAGACTTACAAAGTAATTTCCCATGGGGCAAAGCCAGGGCCCCATTTCTGCTGCCATGTTTTATCCCTTCCATCTATGACATGTGACCTGCAACAATTAGTCCAAAGTCACAGACTCCAAGGCAATGGCTGAATCACTACAGTCAGCTAAGCCCAGCTGGCTGGAGGCTGCCAGGCTCTGCCACAGAGTGGCCCCTGGTGCAGGGTGGTTAAGTGAGCTGTCGCATCTGCCTCATTCAATTCTGTGAGCTGGAGTCTGAGGAAGGAAGCACAGGACTTCATACAATACAGACTTCACTTAGACTTCCCCACCATATAGACTTCATATAGAACTAAATTTGAGGCTGGGTTCTGCCCACTAGCAACTGTGGCCAGGGCCAAGTTCATACCTTCTCTAATTATTATTCATCCTATCAGTAAAGCAAGGTGTCAGTTGTTTACAAAAGAATTACCACACTCTCCACCCATCCCAAATGCCTACCTTGGGCAGGATTTCTCAGTAGGTGAGCTGGTCTTGGTCATGTGCCTCGCTTTGCATCAGAGCCTTCCACCTGCACCCGGTCTTACTTCCAAAGGCATTCACACTCCAACTTTCCTTTGCAATCTGAAGACACACAACTTGCCACATCCTTTCTCTCTGGCTTTAGGGTGAGGTGCAGGAAGCTGAGCATGTCCCTGGTAAGCATGTCGGGGTTGACAATCAGGTGGCAACTCCCAGTGCTCCCAAAGCTTCCTGTCCTCATGGTGTCCGAGGAGATGTGGGCTCCACCCAGCCCTTCCCTCTAGCTGCACCCTTGCAACTCCTCTCGTTTCCCTAACAATCACAAAATCTCTCATCAAAACAGTCTTGGAGACAGTACTGTTTATAAAAACCAAGCATGGTAAACAACCCAGATGTTCTTCAATGGTAGAAGGTCTTGTTTTTTTTTTTAATTGTGCTTAATTTACATACTAGAATGGATTATCATAGAACAGTGGCAATGTACAAACACTTCATACAGCAACATGCAGGAATCTCACAAAGTTAAATGAAGGAAAATACAAAAATACTTTTTAAAAAGTGCAAAAACAGGCCAAGTCAAATGGCATGGCTGGGAATGTATTCTAAAGTGACGAAAATATGAAGAAAAGTGAAGAGCAAATACCAAAGATACAGGAGCATGGTTTCTTTGTGGGGTGAAGGAAAGGAAAGGCACACCCAGGGGCACCTGGGGTGCCAGCTCTGTCCCATTTCTTGACCTGGGTGGTGGTTACTTGCATAGGTGTTAGTTTTATAGCAATTCTTTATGCTGACTACTTATGTTTTATTTATTTTTCTAAATGTGTATGTTGTGGTTTGGTTATAAAATGTCCCCAAAAAAACTTGTGTTGGAGGCTTGGTCTCCAATGCAATGTTCAGAGATGGGGATTTGGGGAAGTGATTGGATCACAAGGGCTCTGACCTCATTGATGGATTCATAATTTGATAGTTACTGGGAGGGGGTGGAAATTAGGAGGGGGGCCTAGCTGGAGGAAGTAGATCACTGGAAGTGTTGTTCTTAAAGAATATTCTCTCTCTCTCTCTCTCTCTCTCTCTCTCTCTCTCTCTCTCATCTCTGTCTCTGTGTGTTCCTTTTTCTCTCTCTCCTACCTGATCATCTGGGAGGTGAGTGGCTTTACCTCACCATGAGCATTCTACCCTCAGCCTTGCCTCAGAGGCCCACACTGATGGTTCTGAGTGACCATGGACTGCAGCCTCTGAAACCATGAGCCCAAATAAATCTTCTCCGCTTTGAGTTGTTTTTATCAGGTATTTTATCACAGTGACAAAAAGCTGACTAACACAATGACTCCATCCCCATAAAACATAACAAAAAACCCCAGCTCTATGGTGCCTGTCTTGTGCACTCTGATGACAAGAGTGCAAATAGTCCCAAGGGGCCTGGCAGGTACCAGACACCATGCCTTCACTCATCACCGCACACTAGGCTTCCAGTGCCTCTGCCAGTGATACAATGATAGCCCCGAAGCTGCCGGTGGAGGGAGCACACATCAGTAATCATGGTGGACAAAGTCTAGACTCCACTTCAGCAGGAGCAACAGGAGAAATATTGGATATTGATCCTAGTTGCAACGAGGCTAGAATTTGCTTTGTCCTAGCTGAACGTCCAGTCACCTTTGATTTCCTCTCACCCTTAGCTCAGCATGCATTTCAATGGCAGATGTGAGTTTGCAACTCTGAAGAGGGTCTGATATATTCTATGCACCATCAACCAAGAGAGATGAAAGCAGAGCCCTGAAGATGCCAACCATTAGAGGAGGATAGGGACAGAAGACCTCAGAGGAGAGGAGAAAAGGCAGTCAGAGATTGGTGGCTGGGACAAGTCAACTTTCCAACGCAGTGTGCCCAATGTTTAAATGCTGCAAAGTCATATAAAGTACAGATGGAATCAGCCCAGTTCCCAGAGATATGATTCCCTTGGCCTACCATTTTCTATAAATTATGCACACGTGTACTAAAACTCCATTAGTCTAAATTGCATTTTGAAAAATAGTTCTGGAAGGATGAACACAAAGTCACTGACAGTGGTTGTCTCTGGGGACTGGGATGAGTTGAGTGAGAGAACACTATCGACTCTTTAAATACTGCATTTATATACTGCCTTGCTTTGGTGTTTACAAGGAGCACTAATGCATTTGAAAATTTTAATGAAAATAAAAGAGCTAAATCTTAGCTAATATTCGCATAATGCTATTGGGAGAAGGTACCAGTGCCTTTCGTCAGTCAAAGGGGAAAGAAAAAACAACTGGGGGTTACTGATAGCCCTCATGGACCCTGCAGGTGAGGGCTGGGAATGGGTTCGAGCATGGAGAGGCGAGTATGGTGGGAGGTGACTTGATCCAGTGGCTGGGAAGGTACATGGTCTTCACTCTAGGGAATACAGTAGCAGGAGCAGGTGTCTGTTAGGAGTTTTAGGAGGCTTCTCCAGCTACCAATAGCCATGTAAACATGGAAGAAGTATGTCAGCTAGGCATAGTGGTGCATGCCTATAATCTCAGCTATTCTGGAGGCAGAAGTAAGATTGCAGTCTGGGGCTGGCCCAGGCAAAAGCATAAGACCCTATCTGAAGAACAAACTAAAAGCAAAAAGGCTGGAGGCATGATTCAAGTGGTAGAGCAGCTGCCTAACAAGCGGGAGGCCCTGAGTTCAATCCCCAGCACTGTCCAAAAAAAGAAAGAAAGAAAAGAAAAGGAGTACAAATATAATGGAGGCAGTGAACTTGTTCAAAGTACACCGTGCATAACCCAGGTACTGCCAAAAAAGGTACACTGTGTACAGGTATGGAATTATCACAGTGAAATCCCCTCCTATTAGTAATGTATGCTAACTCAAAAATAAAATTAAAAAGTAAAAAAATGACAAAGCTACAGTTCTTTTCCAGGTCTTTGTCACTTTGGGCTTCTCACCATTGCCCTTCCTCCTGGAGGTGATGAGGTTGGAACTGAATGCTAATGATGCTTGAAGAAAGCTGTCTCCTGGCATCAATCTTAGCTTGACTTCTTTCTAAGAAAATTGCAACATATAAAGATCAGATTAAAAAAAAGACACATCACAAAAAGAAATACAAGGCAAAGTGAGAGAAAAATTCAGGTTCTTACCAGCCCCCAAGGCTGGGGAGGCATTTCACTCTCACCCCCACTCTTAGTTGTGTCAGTCACTTTTCATTACTGTAGCAAAGTAACTGAGCTAACAATATATGAGGGGAGAGGGTTTATTTTAGCTCACTGGTTTCAGAGGGTTCAGTCCATGGTCAGTTAGTCAGGTGCTTTGGGGACTGTGGCAAGGCATTATGGTGGAAGCCCATGGTAGAAAAGCTGTTCGCCTCATGGCAGCCAGGAAGCTAAAGAAAGACAAGAAGGGGCCGGGGTTCCAATAACCCCCTCAAGAACATGCTCTCCCAAACCACTTAACTTCCTTCCACTAGTCCTCACCTCTTAAAGATTCCATCACAGCAGTGCCCTAGTGGCTCACGCCTGTAATCCTAGCTACTCAGGAGGCAGAGATCAGGAGGATTGTGGATCAAAGCCAGCCTGGGCAAATTGTTTGCAAGACCTTGTCTCAAAAAAAACCAACAAAAATAAAGGGTGGTGGAGTGGCTCAAGGTGTAAGCCCTGAATTCAAAACAACACCAAAAAAGAAACCAAAAAGATTCCACCACCTCCCAATAAATAGCATTACCCTTGGGACCAAGCCTTTAGGACAAGGACCTTAGGGGTCACTTACCCAAACCAAGGCAGTGAGACATAATACTCCAGGACAGAAGACAGCCGTGTGGACATAACACTGTTACTGCATCCCAATTTACCCGGCGTGGGAATTGTGCCGAGTGCCCTTTGCACTTTTCATCACACCTTAACAAGCACTGATTGCACCTTTCATTTGGGGGCTTTTTGTTTGTGTATGTGGGACTTGTATTTTTTCTTTTTAGTCTTTATTAACTTGATTAGCATGGAGGACTTGATCTCAACATTCTATCTAAATGACTTATTCATCCAAATCTTTGAGATTGGCACAGTGATGTTCATCTTTGCTTTCCCAGTATGTATCTGACCTAGAATTAATGGATAAACATTCCATAGATCATTTTTTATTTTTATTAAAATATGATAAATAAAGAGTTAAACACTTTTAGGCAGAGAAAATAACCTTGGGACTATGCAGTCCACGAGAAAACAAATCCAGGTGAGATAATTGGCACTTGCCATCACCAAAGGTTCACCCATGTTAGTTTGTTGATGTCACAATATGCAACTCTGCATTTAATGCCCCTGGGCTGCTGTTGAGAAGTCATAGCACAGCAATGCCGGCACTTTCTAGTGAGACATGCTTCCACGAGAGGGCATCTCTAGACCTCTCAGAGGAGTCTAGTGGACATGAAAGGGAAGGCCAACTATCCTCATTAAGGCTTAGAACCTGTGGTCAGTGAGCCAAATCTACCTGCTGCTGTGTAAATAAAGTTTACACATCCATGTACATTCATGTACATTTTATCTATGGCAATTTTCATACTACAATTGCAGTGTTGAATTGTGATCACAGAGACATTATGGCCCTCAAAGCCTAACTTTTTTTATCCTTTACAGATAGAGCTTCCCCACCCCACCATGCTGGATGTCCCCCTTCCAGAAGTGGCCTATGACACAGGCCCATCTGAGAGGTATTTGCATAGATGGATCTTGGGGAGACCATCTGGGTGAGGAGTCCATGGGACAGGTGCTAGTATAACCTTCTTTCATGGTGTAGAAACTGAGGCACAGAGAGCATAGCAAATTTCCCAGGGTCACACAGCCTATAATTATTGGAGCTGAGATTTGATCCAATTATCCCAATTCAAGAGTCTGAACAGGTCTCCAGAGAGTGAGGAAAAAGGGAAGCACATAGCCACACACACACAGAATCACACTCCTCAAGAGCAACACAGGAAGCTAGAAGAAAACCAAGCAATACTGTCAACATTTGGGGAGAAGAAAATGTGCAAACGAAAATTCTCAAGTGTAACCACAGAATGAAGGCACTGTCAATCATGCAATTTCATAAATATTTCTCACTACTGCATTCTGTTTTAGTATGCTACTGGATGGTGTACACAAGCAAAATGAGAAATGAAAACTGTAAAGACCAGGATGTCAGCTGGGCAAAGTGGCTCAAGCCTGTAACCCTGGCTACTCAGGAGGCAGAGGTAAGGAGGATCAGAGTTCAAGGCCAGCCCAAACAAAAAGTTAACAAGACCTCACCTCAATCAATAAAAAGCTAAGGCATGAGAGATTCCAAGATGGCAACTAGAGGAAGGAAGCAGAAAACATGCTTCCTAAAATAAAATCTTGGAGAGATGCTGGAGATACACCTTACAGGAAAAACTACCAAGACGAGGCAAAACTCTGACCCCTCCACACCCTCAGCCTGTGCATAGCATCTCCACTTCACGTTAAATGGAGAAACCAGGAGGGCTTCCACGCCACCAGATGCTAGCACCCAGACCACTTGGGAAGACGTAGACCACCAGGTGAGCTAAGCGGCATGTGGTACTCCCACAGACAACCCTGGACAAGATCAGCATAGCCCCATGGACAGACCAACCCCTACCCAGGGAAAAAAGAGAAAAAAAACTGAATAATAAACAACGACAACAAAAAAGACATGTAGCAAACAGGGCAGAGTGCCCTGAGCACTGAAGCGGGGGAGGGGAAATCCCTCATGGAACTGTAAATAAACAAGCCAGCCGGAGAAGGCAGGAGCGACAGCACACACCCAGCAACCAGGAGAGGGAAAGCTTGTAAAAGTGGCGGTGGAAGGAAAACTCCACAGGAGAGGGGGGAAGACCGACTTCCCACTTGAACTGTAAATAAACACGCCGGCCAGAGAAAGCAGGTGCAGTGTCACCTCCCTCAGTGTGCTTGGAGAGGGGAAACCTTGTAATAGTGGCATCCAGGAGAACTCTAAATAAACAAAGCCTGTGGGGCTAGGTGAGTGTTAAGCTCACTCCTGAGATCTGCAATCAATAAAGCCTCCAGCAATAGCAGGCTGACAATAGCAGGCAGGTGAGCCGAGGCCTCAGATAGCCATTCACAAAGCTGTCTCCAGATGCTTTTTTTTTTTCTCTCTTCCTTTGATGAGACAACAACTGAACTACACCTGCATGCTGAAAAACTTACTGAAAATGTATTGCATTAGAACTCGGGACACTTTGTGGTGTTTTGGGTTTTTTTGGTTTTTTTCCCCTTTGATGAGACAAAGACAGAACTACTTCTGAGACACCATCTCCAGGATTGAAGACTGAGGGACTAACACCAAAATTATTAAGATTGAAACTTTATTGCATTTGAACTTGGAGATTGTTATACTTTTTTAATCCTCTCTCTGTATCTTTAATGACTGTTTAGCTTACTATTGATTAGTACACTATCTCTCCCTGTTTATAACTTTGACACTTTTTGTTTGTTTGTTTTACTTGTTTGTTTATTTGTTTTTCCCTTTTTCTTTACCTTCCTTGCTTTTCCTCTCCTCTCACCCTTCCATTCTAAATATCACCAGTGTTATTATTGCAAGCTAGAAAATACTTAATTACACTCAGTACAGGGACAATAACAACACCAAGGGCAATGACAGGAAGACAGAAAAAATAGGGAAACCAGTTTCACCACAGCAAAAAATTAGTACAGAAACCAGAGGGGAATGAAGAAAACAGATACTCAGATCCAGACTCCAACAAAATGAAGCTAAACTATGCCAAAGAACCCAATGAAGCCCACAAGAATAATTTAAAAGAAGACATACTACAGGTAATCGATGAGAATTTTATAGAGATGATACTGGATAGGGTCAACCAAAATGTACAGGAGACACTCAAGAAATTCCAAGAGAACAAAAATAGAGAATTTGAGAAAGCACAAGAAGAAATAAAAGAAACCATAGAAGCACTGTATAAACACCAAAGTGAAACAAAGAACACAATTAATAAAGAGATAAATGAACTCTGGACAAAAATAGACAACATTAAAGAGGAAGGGACTCAGGATATAGAAAACCTCAGAAAAAAGAACGAAAAACAGAATTGCAAAACAAAATGGAAGGCCAATCCAGCAGAATAGAACAAACAGAAGACAGAATCTCAGAACTTGAAGATGAAATGGTAATTAAAGGAAAAAACAAAAGAACTATTAGTTAAACAACTCAAGACCTATGAAAAGAAAATGCAAGAACTCACTGACTCCATCAAAAGACCAAACCTGAGAATCATGGGCATTGAAGAAGGAGAAGAGGTGCAAGCAAAGGGAATGCATAATATATTCAACAAAATAATAACAGAAAATTTCCCAAATCTAGAGAAATCTATTCCCATACGGATGCAAGAGGAATCCAGAACACCAAACAGAACAGATCAAAATAGAACTACCCCATGGCATATCATCATTAAAACAACAAATACAGATTCTTGAGAAAGAAGATTGAAGGTTGTAAGAGAGAAAAAACAAATAACATACAAAGGTAAACCCACCAAAATCACAGCAGACTTCTGAACAGAAACATTAAAAGCAAGAAGAGCTTGGGTGAGATCTTCTGGGCACTGAATGAAAATAACTTCAACCCCAGGATACTCTACCCAGCAAAACTATCATTCAAAATAGATGGAGCAATAAAAGTCTTCCATGATAAGCAGAAACTAAAACAATATGTGACCACAAAGCCACCACTACAAAAGATTCTGCAAGGGATTCTGCACACAGAAAGTGAAACCCAACATAACCATGAAAAGACAGGCAGCACCAAATTACAGGAAAAGAAAAAGCAAGAAAGCAGAGAGTAACCTCAACTTAGGTACACACAATCAAACCTTCAAACAACTAAGACAACTAAATGACAGGAATCACCACATACCTATCAGTACTAACACTTAATGTTAATGGACTTAATTCACCCATCAAAAGGCACCATTTGATGAAATGGATTAAAAAAGAAGATCCAACAATTTATTGCTTACAGGAGACCCATCTCACCAACAGAAATAAGCATAGGCTTAGGATGAAAGGCTGGAAGAAGATTTACCAAGCCAATGGCCCCCAATGTCAAGGCACTCAATTTCATCAAACATACCCTGAAGGACCTAAAAGCATATATTAACTCCAACACAGTGGTCGTGGGAGACTTTAACACCCCATTATCATCAATAGATAGGTCATCCAAACAAAAAAATCAATAAAGAAATCCTAGATCTAAAATATACCATAGATCAAATGGAACTAGTTGATGTATACAGAACATTTCATCCAACTTCTACACAATATACATTCTTCTCAGCAGCCCATGGAACCTTCTCCAAAATAGATCATATGCTAGGGCACAAAGCAAGCCTCAGCAAATATAAGAAGATAGAAGTTATACCATGCATTCTATCTGATCACAATGCAATAAAACTAGAACTCAACAACAAAAATAAAGACAAAAAACATGCAAACAACTGGAAACTGAATAACTCATTGCTTAATGAAAAATGGGTCATTGATGAAATAAAAGAGGAAATTAAAAAGTTCCTGGAAGTCAATGAAAATGAAAACACAACCTGCCGGAACCTATGGGACACAGCAAAGGCAGTCCTGACAGGAAAGTTTATAGCCATGAGTGCATATATTAAAAAGACTGACAATGCCCTGTATAGCTATCCTTATCTCAACCAGCAAAACCCCTTGTTCCTTCCTATTATTGCTTATACTCTCTCTACAACAAAATTAGAGATGAGGGCAAAATAGTTTCTGCTGGGTATTGAGGGGGGGAGCGGGAGGGGGTGGAGTGGGTGGTAAGGGAGGGGGTGGAGTGGGTGGTAAGGGAGGGGGTGGGGGCAGGGGGGAGAAATAAACCAAGCCTTGTATGCACATATGAATAATAAAAGAAAAATGAAAAAAAAAAAAATTAAAAAGACTGAAAGATCCCAAATCAATGACCTAATGATACATCTCAAACTCCTAGAAAAACAAGAACAAGCAAATCCCAAAACAAATAGAAGGAGAGAAATAATAAAAATAAGAGCTGAAATCAATGAAATAGAAACCAAAAAAACCATACAAAGAATTAATGAAACAAAAAGTTGGTTCTTTGAAAAAATAAACAAGATTGACAGACCCCTGACAAACCTGACTAAAATGAGGGGAGAAAAAACCCAAATTAGTAGAATCAGGAATGCAAAAGGGGAGATAACAACAAACACCATGGAAGTCCAGGAAATCATCAGAGACTACTTCGAGAACCTATATTCAAATAAATTTGAAAATCTTAAAGAAATGGACAGATTTCTAGATACATATGATCATCCAAAACTGAACCAAGAGGATGTTAACCACCTTAATAGATCTATAACACAAAATGAAATTGAAGCAGCAATCAACAGTCTCCCCAAAAAGAAAAGTCCAGGACCTGATGGACTCTCTGCTGAATTCTATCAGACCTTTAAAGAAGAACTGATACCAACCCTTCTTAAACTGTTCCATGAAATAGTAAGGTAAGGAAAACTGTCAAACACATTTTATGAAGCCAGTATTACACTTATCCCAAAACCAGGCAAAGACACCTCCAAAAAGGAGAACTATAGGCCAATCTCCTTAATGAACATTGATGCAAAAATCCTCAATAAAATAATGGCAAACTGAATTCAACAACACATCAAAAAGATTATTCACCATGACCAAGTAGTCTTCATCCCAGGAATGCGGGAGTTGTTCAACATATGAAAATCAATAAATGTAATAAACCACATTAACAGAAGCAAAGACAAAAACCACTTGATCATCTCAATAGATGCAGAAAAAGCCTTTGATAAGATCCAACACCATTTCATGATAAAAGCTCTAAGAAAACTAGGAATAGAAGGAAAGTACCTCAACATTATAAAAGCTATATATGACAAACCTACAGCCAGCATTATACTTACCAGAGAAAAACTGAAACCATTCCCTCTAAAATCAGAAATGAGACAAGGATGCCCACTATCTCCAATCCTATTCAACATAGTACTGGAATTTCTAGCCAGAGCAATTAGGCAAGAAGAAGGAATAAAAGGAGTACAAGTAGGTAAAGAAACTGTCAAAATATCCCTGTTTGCAGACGACATGATCCTATATCTCAAAGACCCAAAAAACTCTACTCAAAAGCTCCTAGACACCATCAATAGCTATAGCAAGGTAGCAGGGTATAAAATCAACATAGAAAAATCATTAGCATTTCTATACACTAATAATGAACAAACTGAGAAAGAATATATGAAAACAATTCCATTTACAATAGCCTCAAAAAAAATCAAATACCTAGGTGTAAACCTAACAAAAGATGTGAAAGACCTCTACAAGGAAAACTATACACTTCTGAAGAAAGAGATTGGGGAAGACTATAGAAAGTGGAGAGATCTCCCATGCTCATGGATTGGTAGAATCAACATAGTAAAAATGTCTATACTCCCAAAAGTAATCTACATGTTTAATGCAATTCCCATCAAAATCCCAATGGCATTCATCAAAGAGATTGAAAAATCTACCGTTAAATTTATATGGAAACACAAGAGGCCACGAATAGCCAAGGCAATACTCAGTCAAAAGAACAATGCTGTAGTTATCACGATACCCGACTTCAAACTATATTACAAAGCAATAACAATAAAAACAGCATGGTACTGACACAAAAACAGACATGAAGACCAGTGGAACAGAATAGAGGACCCAGATATGAAGCCACAAAACTATAACCAACTTGTCTTTGACAAAGGAGCTAAAAATATACGATGGAGAAATAGCAGCCTCTTCAACAAAAACTGCTGGGAAAACTGGTTAGCAGTCTGCAAAAAACTAAAACTAGATCCATGTATATCACCCTATACCAGTATTAACTCAAAATGGATCAAGGATCTTAATATCAGACCCCAAACTCTAAAGTTGATACAGGAAAGAGTAGGAAATACTCTGGAATTAGTAGGTTAGGTAAGAACTTTCTCAATGAAACCCCAGCAGCACAGCAACTAAGAGATAGCATAGATAAATAGGACTTCATAAAACTAAAAAGCTTCGGCTCAACAAAAGAAATGGTCTCTAAACTGAAGAGAACACCCACAGTGGGAGAAAATATTTGCCAGCTACACATCAGACAAACGACTGGTAACCAGAATATATAGAGAACTTAAAAAACAAAATTCTTCCAAAATTAATGAACCAATAAAGAAATGGGCAAGTAAACTAAACAGAAATTTCTCAAAAGAAGAAATTCAAATGGCCAAAAAACACATGAAAAAATGCTCACCATCTCTAGCAATAAAGGACATGCAAATTAAAACCACACTAAGATTCCACCTCACCCCTGTTAGAATAGCCATCATCAGCAACACCACCAACAACAGGTGTTGGCGAGGATGCGGGGAAAAAGGAACCCTCTTACACTGTTGGTGGGAATGTAGACTAGTACAACCACTCTGGAAAAAAATGTGGAGGCTACTTAAAAAGCTAAACATAGATCTACCATTTGATCCAGCAATACCACTCTTGGGGATATACCCAAAAGACTGTGACACAGGTTACTCCAGAGGCACCTGCACACCCATGTTTATTGTGGCACTATTCACAATAGCCAAGTTATGGAAACAGCCAAGATGCCCCAATACTGACGAATGGATTAAGAAAATGTGGTATTTACACACAATGGAATTTTATGCAGCCATGAAGAATAACGAAACGTTTTCATTGGCAGGTAAATGGATGGAATTGGAGAACATCATTCTGAGTGAGGTTAGCCTGGCCCAAAAGACCAAAAATCGTATGTTCTCCCTCATATGCGGATATTAGATCAAGGGCAAACACAACAAGGGGATTGGACTTTGAGCACATGATAAAGCAAGAGCACACAAGGGAGGGGTGAGGATAGGTAAGACACCTAAAAAATTAGCTAGCATTTGTTGCCCTTAACACAGAGAAACTAAAGCAGATACCTTAAAAGCAACTGAGGCCAATAGGAGAAAGGGACCAGGAACTAGAGAAAAGGTTAGATCAAAAAGAATTAACCTAGAAGGTAACACACACGCACAGGAAATCAATGTGAGTCAATGCGCTGTATAGCTATCCTTATCTCAACCAGCAAAAACCCTTGGTCCTTCCTATTATTGCTTATACTTTCTCTTCAATAAAATTAGTGATAAGGGCAGAATAGTTTATGCTTGGTAGCAAGGGGGTGGGGGGACAGGGAGGAGTCGGGAGAAAGGGAGGGGGTGGGGGAAAGGGGGAGAAATGACCCAAACATTGTATGCACATATGAATAAAAAAGAAAGAAATGGGCACATGAAGTAAACAGAAATTTCTCAAAAGAAGAAATTCAAATGGCCAAAAAACACATGAAAAAATGCTCACCATCTCTAGCAATAAAGGAAATGCAAATTAAAACCACGCTAAGATTCCACCTCACCCCTGTTAGAATAGCCATCATTAGCAACACCAACAACAACAGGTGTTGGCGAGGATGCGGGGAAAAAGGAACACTCTTACACTGTTGGTGGGAATGTAAACTAGTACAACCACTCTGGAAAAAAATGTGGAGGCTACTTAAAAAGCTAAACATTGATCTACCATATGGTCCAGCAATACCACTCTTGGGGATATACCCAAAAGACTGTGACACAGGTTACTCCAGAGGCACCTGCACACCCGTGTTTATTGCAGCGCTTTTCACAATAGCCAAGTTATGGAAACAGCCAAGATGCCCCACCACTGATGAATGGATTAAGAAAATGTGGTATTTATGCACAATGGAATTTTATGCAGCCATGAAGAAGAACGAAATGTTATCATTCGCTGGTAAATTAATAGAATTGGAGAACACCATTCTGAGTGAGGTTAGCCTGGCCCAAAAGACCAAAAATCATATGTTCTCCCTCATATGTGGACATTAGATCAAGGGTAAACACAACAATGGGATTGGACTTTGAGCACATGATAAAGCGAGAGCACACAAGGGAGGTGTGAGGATAGATAAGACATCTAAAAAACTAGATAGCATTTGTTGCCCTCAATGCAGGGAAACTAAAGCAGATACTTTAAAGCAACTGAGGCCAATAGGAGGAGGGGACCAGGAACTAGAGAAAAGTTTAGTCCAAGAAGAATTAACTTAGAAGATATGTGAGTCAACTTCCTGTATAGCTATCCTTATCTCAACCAGCAAAAACCCTTGGTCCTTCCTATTATTGTTTATACCCTCTCTTCAACAAAATTAGAGATAAGGGCAGAATAGTTTCTGCCAGGTAGCAAGGGGCAAGGGAGGGAGTGGTCAGGGAAGGTGGGGAGGGATAAGAGAGGGGGCAGGGGGAAGGGGGGAGAAATGACCGAAACATTGTATGCACATATGAATAAAATAAAAATTAAAAAAAAAAGCTAGGGCATGGTGGCATCTCAGCTATGCAGGAAGCATAGTGGTCCAGACCAACCTGGACATAAATGGTGAGACCCTATTCAAAAAAATAACTAAAGCAGAAAAAAGGGTTGAGGCTATGGCTCAGAGTGCCTGACTAGTAAGCACAAGGCCCTGAGTTCAAATCCAAGAAAGAAAAAGAAAGAAAGGGGAAGGAAGGGAAGGGAAGGGAAGGGAGAAAGAAAGAGACCAGGGAGTCCAGGAAGCAGTGGAAAAAAGTAAGAGAATTCCTAGGACAAGGGTGAAAGGTAATTCAAAATGTACAGCAAACCTAGGGAGTAGCCTGTTCAGACTGCAGCAAGACAATGGGAAACCTGGGTTGGAGATTGTATTAGTTATGACTGTGTAATAAATAATCCCCCAAAAGCAGCTCAGAAAAACATTTATTATCTCAGACAGCTTGTAAGGATCAAAAATCAGGAAACGGCTTCAGATTCCAGGTTTGATTTTTGTTTGTTTGGGGGGGCATCGCTTTTTTGTTTATTTATTTGCTTGGGGTTTTTTGTTTGTTTAGTTCTGGGGGATTTTTGATGCTGGGGATGGAACCTATGACCTTGTGATGCTAGACAAGTGCTCTACCACTGAGCTACACAACTGCCCTGGTTCTGGGTCTTTTTATGATGTCTGCAGTCACCTTACAGCTTGACAGGGGCTCAAAGGTCTGCTCCTTCCTGTGGTTACTCACAAGAGCCCTGGGCCTCTCCACAGAGCTGCTCCACCCAGGGAGCACACGACTTCCCCAGAATGAACAGACAATGGAGAGGGAAGACAGAGACCACAACAAAATCTGCCATGTCTCCTGAGTTCTAGACTTAGAACCAGCATGGCCTCATTTCTGTTGTATTACATCGGTCTCCAGCGACCATCCTGACACAGATCGGAGAGGACTTTACAGGATGTAGATCCCAGCATGCAGGGATCTTTGGGTACCAGAATGGAGGCTGCCTGCCACACAGGAGTCCCCGTTCCTATGACAGTATAACAAATTAGTGGTGAAAAGCAGCAACTCTACATACATGGATGGAAACATCGCAGTGAAACTCCTTTGTGCAATTAATACGTACTAATAAAAGAGAAAAAAGAGTAATACTTTGTTGTCAGTGTGGTACAGCTTTTGGAAAAAATCTAACCATGTCCAAACTAATTCAAGGCTTTCGGAAATCAAACTAGCTGGTCTGAACCAAGTTACTTAAGGTCTCTTCAATAAAGAGACTTAAAAAAAATCAGCTCTCCTGACTTTTATTCCCACTGCCTAGAAGTAACTACCATGAGCAGTTTCTTGTGTATTCTTTATAAAAGTATCTACAGTATTGCTTGTAACTTTTTAAATGGTCATTTGTAAAGTTTCAGAAAAACCATAATAGCTCACTGTCCAGTCCCTACCAGCCTCTAGACCCTGTGTGAAGGACTCTATCTAGAGAACCCAACGATGTTTCCATACGCACGGACACTGATGCTCTGAACTGTGGGGTGAAAACCACTGTCATTCTTAGCACCAGAGAACCGTTTCAATAAGGTCTGTTTCAGCTGTTTTTACATCAGCTAAAAGGAATGATGCTTAAAACATCCAAATTTAGAAGAATGCACAAAAACAGCACCCTAAAAATATGAGTGCTTGTTTTCTATTGCTGACATATGGTGGTTAGGGATAACCAGGCCAAAAGCCAGTTCAGAAAAAAATTTTAATGCACTGGATTTGCATAACATGAATAAATGATTTCTGTGAAGGCTGGGGTACAGCCAGTGCTTGCCTAATATGTGCCCTGAGTTTGATCCCCAGCATTGAAAAACAAAAAAATTCTTTTCTGGGCAATTTCCTCAATATTCTGCTTGGAGGAAGATGGTGAAAATTTAAGGAAATTATTTTTATTTCTAGAAGGAGCACAGTAACCAGTTACAATTATAATCAGTTACTAGTAACAGTGATCCAATTACCATGGATTAAACCATGTAGCTTTTAATCTCTGTTGCAAAAGGCCAAACTTGTGTTTGGTTCCACAGTTATTTGGGATTCTCTTCCTCTTAGCATATAAATTTCAAAACTCACAGTGCTCACATCCTCTGTCAGTCTGTGGAGCGCATGTTCTAAGCAGGCAAAGATGATTGAGGAAAAGGAAATCAAGAAAATGTTCACATGTAGCTAAGCAATTTGCCACTAAAATTTAGCTCTCCATTGTTGAAGACATGAGTGGGTGACCTATGGTAGGAGGTCTGCAATCTGCACCCTCCTCAAGAAAAGTATCATGCCGGGTGCCAATGCTCACACCTGTAATCCTAGCTACTCAGGAAGCAGAGATCAGGAGGATCCAGTTCAAACCCAGCCCAGGCAAATAGTTCCTGAGCCCCTACCTCAAAAAAATCCATCACAAAAAAGGGGCTGGCAGAGTGGTTCAAGGTATAGGGCTTGAGTTCAAGCCCCAGTACCAAAAAAAAAAAGAAGAAAAGAAAAGTATCATGTCGCTTAATAGACACAAAACTCGGGATTTCCGCCAAACTTCCTGCTCGCTAGAGTCCCCTTCACTCCATAAATGGCACCATCTTCCACCACATGTGAAGCCAAGAACCTACAAATCCTCTCTGGTTCTTCTTGGACCTTACACCACAGTCAAGCCATGGGTATGATCTGTGGCTCTGCCTCCAAAATATATCCCATACCTTGTAAAGCTAACCCTCGCCGCCCACCTGGTCCACGCCTCCTCCCTACCTGGACCACTTCCAGAGCATCCAGTGGCCTGTTTGAATGTGGGTCCTAGGAATCTCCAGGCCTGCAGGATTATAATCCCTAGGGAAGAGACCCAGGAGGCTGTGATTGTTTTAATTTTATTTTTAATTGGCATACATTGATAACAAGAGGGGGATTCGTTGTGATAATTCCACAGATGGGTATAGTATACAGTGAACAAATTCACCTCCTCCATATTCCTCCCTCCCTCCTCTTCACTCTTTCAGGTAGCCTTGGGTGGGTTTCATTGTGCTTTCTCCATATGTGTACATGTGCAGCGTCCTTCCATCTTCACCCCTCCGTATCTTTTTCTTCCCCTCCCCTCCCACTACCCCCCAGATTCCCCCCAAAACAGTCATGTCATGTTATTATCATCATCATTATTGTAGGTCTAGGTTCCACAAATAAGCAAGAACAGGTGATATTTGGCCTTTTGAGTTTGGCTTATCTCACTCAACATGATCCCCAGTTCCATCCATTTTCCTCAAAATGACATGATTTCATTTCTCTTTATGGCTGAGTAATATTCCATGATACACACAAACACACACACACCATGGAATATAATATATGATATATTGTAATTATATAATATGTAATTATATAATAATATATATACAATTTTCTTTATCCATCCATTGGTTGTTGGGCCCTCAGGCTGACTCCACAGTGTAACTATTTGAAGAGCGCTGCCGTAACCGTGGTGTGCAGGTATCTCTCTTGTATGTTGATTTACATTCCTTCAGATATTTGCCCAAGAGTGATATGGCAGGGCTATACTGCAGTTCCATTTTGAGTTTTTTGAGGAACCTCCACACTGATTTCCATGGTGGCTGCATTAGTTCCACCTGCATTTCCTTGATGGCTAAGAAAGGTGGCATTGCGTTGTGTATTTTTTGGCCATTTGTACTTCTTCTGAGGACCGTCTGTTCAGTTCATTTGCCCATTTATTAATTGGATTATTTGTTTGTGTTTAATTTCTGAGCTCTTTGTATATTCTGGATATTAATCCTTTATTCACTGAATCACTGCCTAAGATTTTTTCCCACTCTGTGGGCTGTCTCTTGATTCTGGTAATTATTTCCTTTAAGGTGAAGAAGCTTTTTAATTTGATACAATTCCATTTTTCCATTCTTGCTCTTATTTCCCAGGCAATTGGAGTCCTATTCAGAAAATCATTGCCTCTGCCTAGACCTTCAGTGTTTTCCCTATATTTTCCTCTAGTAGTTTTGGGGTTTCAGATCTTACATTACAACCTTTGACCCATTTTGGAGTTGATTTCTATACAGGGTGAGAGGTAGAGCTCTAGTTTCAGTCTCTAGGTGGATAGCCAGTTTTCCAAGCACCATTTGTTGAAGAGGCTTCTTTTTTCCAATGTGTGTGTTTGGCTCCTCTGTCAAGGATCAGATGGCTGATCAGAAGATCAGATGATCTTCTATTCCATTCCATTGGTCTACACTTCTGGTTTGTGCCAATACCATGCTGTTTTTGTTACTATGACTCTGCAGTATAATTCAGTCTGGTATTGTGATACCTCCAGAATTTCTTTTTTATTCTTGTTCTGGGTGGGGGTACATTGTGGCATTTACAAAGGTTCTCACGCTATGTCAAATACATCAAACTTGAATTCACCTCCTCTGCCATTTTCCTTTATCCCCCTCCTCCCCTCAGCATTGCTCTTTTTGCTCAGGATTGCTTTGGCTATTCAGGATCTTCCATGTTTCTACATGAATTTTAGGATAGAGTCTTCTCTTTCTGTGAGGAATGACACTGGGACATTGAATCCATAGATTGGTTTTGGTAGCATAGTCATTTTAACAATATTATTTCTGCCAATCCATGAACATGGGAGATCTTTCCATCTTCTGGTGTTTTCATCCATTTCTTTTTTTAACGTTCTATAGTTTTCATTTTACAGATCTTTAATCTCCTAGGTTAAGTTTCCTTAAGTTTATACCTAAGGTTTTTGGCGTTGTTTTTTTTGTGGTAGTACTGGGTTTTTAACTGACAGCTTCACACATGCTAGGCAGGAACTGTTCCTCTTGAGCCATACCTCCAGTCCTTTTCACTGTGGTTCTTTTAGAGCTGGGGAAGGGTCTCACATTTCGCCCAGGTTGGCCTGGACCAGAGTTCTCCTATGCTACACTTCCCACCATGGTTCAGATGGGGTCTCAGTGACCTTTTTGTCCAGGCTGGCCCAAGCTGTGATCCTCCTAATCTCAGCTTCCCAGGTACCTAGGAATATAGGTGTGAGCCAATGGCACCAGGCTACAGAGGTGTTTTGTTTGGGGGGGGGGTGTGCGTGTGTGTGTGCAGAATTGTTTTTCCTAATTTCTATAAAATTGCAATTTTACAATTTTAATAAGCTTCTGGACTCTTCTTCCTGTTCCTCTTCTTACTAATCTCCCTCTTCCTCTTTTTCTTCTTCCTTTTTTTTGTGGTACTAGGTTTTGTGCTTGCTAAGCAAGCATCTTTCTCTTCTTTTTCTCTTCTCCTTGCCTTTCCTTTTCCTCCTCCTTCTCCACCTTCTTTCCTTTCCCCTTCTCTCTCTCCCCTTCTCCTTTATTACAATGGTGGTGATAGTAATAATGTTGTCACATACACAGGACATAAAACTCACCATTTGAGCCATTCAGTAGCTGACAGCGTAGTGTCATTACAAGCGTCCATGCCATAGCTCAGCCACCCACGGTCTACTCCAGCACATTTTCATCACCACAGGATTAAGTAAGCAAGACCCACCCCCCACCCCAGCCACAAATCTGCCTTTTGCTGCTACTGACTTACTGAATTTTTAGACATTCCCTATAAATGGAATGACACTGTATGTGATTTTGCACAATGGGTCATGTTGCAGAGTGGCATTTCATTCTTTGACAGGTGAATAGTATTCCACTGTATGAATGTGCCAGCTTTTGTGTAACTGCTTGTCTGTGGTGACATTTGCATACCGTGAATGGTGCTACTGTGAACATTCTTGTACCAGCTTTGCCGAACCCCTGTTCAGTCTTTGGGGTGTGTACCTAGGAGCATTGCTGAGTCACCTGGCAAGTCTATATCCAGTTAGCCAGGGGCTGGTGGATCACACCTGTAATCCTAGCTACTTAGGAGGCAGAGATCAGGAGGATCTTTGTTCAAAGCCAGCCCAGGCAAATAGTTCATGAGAACCTATCTTGAAAAAAATACCCATCACAGAAAAGGGTTAGCAGAGTGGTTCAAGCAGTAAGAGTGCCTCCCTAGCAAGTGTAAAACCTTGAGTTCAAACCCTAGTGTCACAAATAAATAAATAAAAATAGCCAGGCTCAAACCTATAATCTCAGCTACTTGGGAAACAGAGATCTGGAGGATTGTGATTTGAGGCTTGCCCAGGCAAAAAGTTAGCAAAACTCCATCCCAACAAATAAGCCAGGTATGGTGGTACAAGCATGTGATCCCAGCTACACAGAAGACTTAAGTAGGAGGATTGGTTTCTAGGCTAGCCTGAGCAAAAAATGCAAGCCTTTACCTGAAAAATAACAAAAACAAAAAGGGCTGGAGGTATTGCTTGAGTGGGAGAACACCTACCCAACAAATGTGAGGCCCTGAGTTCAAACCTCAGTACTGCCAAAAAAATAATAATTCAAAATAGATCAGGTTATAAACTCTCCAATGGCTTCTTACTTCTGTTAGAATAAAATCCAAGCTACCTGCTCTGGTCTGTGTAGTATGGACCAACACTTTCTCTCAACTGTCTTTCCTTGCTTCTCAAGTACTTTCTGTGATCACCTCAGGACCTTTGCACTTGCTTTTTCCACTGGTGGAAGGGTCTTCCTCCTTTCCATGAAAGACCTGCTCTCAGCTTTCAGGCCCTACCCCAGTGTCATGTCCTTAGGGACAACTCAGCCCTGCCACCCCTATCCCCATCACCATCTATAGAATCACCCTTCTTTGAGTTCTACACAGCACAACCTTTATTTGAACTTGGTTTTTTATATATATATATATATATATATATATTCATTTAGAACAGACATCCTGTGGAGGAGTGGGGTTGTCCATCTTGCTTGTCTGGAATACTTGCTGTTAGCTCAATGCTTGGTATGCCAGAGTATTCCTAAATATTAATAATTAATTAATCGTTTCCTAAAAACTGAGTCTGAAAAATTGCTCAGAGTCAGGAAAGCGATTGGTAGCGCTTTCAGTGAGAAGATGATAGTCAGTATTAAGTTAAAGATCCACAGGCTCCATGATCACCACTCTGAGGAGCCGGGAGGGGACAGAGAACTGGGAACTGGGCCAAGATGGCTGAGCCCTGCCTCGGGGATGAGGGTGAATCTTGGAGCAGAGTGAGGAGCCCTGTGCAAAACCCCAAAAGAAGGAAAAGTAAAAGCCAGCATTCCATTCCTATGAGAATGGAATGGATGACCCCTCTGTCTTTCTCAAACCCAAGAACCAGAAAGCTTCTCCCTGGGAGGAGCCGGGAGGAGCAGGTGTGCAGAGCACCCAGCCAGCAGCACAGTGCTCCTCGGAAGAAGATATGTTTGCCCAAGGAGGAAACACCAATGATCCAGAAAAGATGGTAGACAGAAGCATCCCCAAGAAAAAGAGGAAGGAAGCCCAGGGGGCAGCCAGTCAGTAGTGACCCCAAAGAGGCTGCCAAGTAGCAAGCACAGGACCAAAATCCATCCCAGGAAGACCAGAGAGGACATTCGGGTGGGCGGTGGGGGGCGGGGGGAATGAGCATTTTATAAAGCTGGGTTAAGGCTCAGGGCAGAAGGAGAACCTCATGGTTTATTTGTAGGGCATGGTTTATTTAAAAAGGCTTTGTTGGAGGATCCCATTATGCCACTCTGGTAAACTAGGTATTTGGGGCTATCAGGGACATCCAGATTTATTGACGTCTTTTTCAAGAGCCCACACCTGTAATACTACTAGAAATACCTAACGGAGGGGACTTGGGAGGGTCCTGGCAAGGCCTGTGTTGTGGCCTTGTCTGTGTGGAGATGCTATTTGGATTTATATTTTGGGTATCTATGAAGCAAGCTGTTTCCCTTGGAGGGGACAATTTGTAGGTTTATAACAAGTATGGAGATGAGACCGCTTTTTTTGGTCAGGGCCTCCTGTGTTCTGACGGCCGCCTCAGGTTTGGCTCCTGTAGTTTGGAGCCCTGCTTTTGCTGGACCCATCTTGGCCGGGGTGGGGAGGGGAGCAGTGTGGCTACCTCGAGCTTCCTCCTGCACAGTGGCACGGCCTTTCCCATGATGCACACGCTGGCATTACTCTTTACTCCTGCCATCCCAGGAAGCCTTCCAGGTAGCCAGGGTTCTGGAACAGGGACAGATGACTGTGTGCAGCACCCTGGCACCTGGCAAGGGACTGGCATTTGTCATGCTGATAGTGCACAGCAGGAGGCTGGGTGGGCAGGGTTAGCCCCTAGGACAATAATAGATACCACAAGTGGTTTTGGGACCGTGGGAGCATGCCAAAACCTGCGTGGTGAGAAGGGTTTGTTTTGGTTTTGGTTTTGGTTTGGGGGGTACTGGGGTTTGAACTCAGGGCCTCACACTTGCTAGGCAGGTGCTCTACCACTTGAGTCATGCCTCCAGCCCTTTTTGCTTTAGTTACTTTTCAGATAGGTTCTTACATCTCCCATGTAGCTGGGATTACAGCCTGTGCCACCATGCCCAGCTTATTTTAGAGATGGGATCTTGCTAACTTTTTGCTCAGTCTGGCCTCAAACCTCAGTCCTCCCAATCTCCTCCTCCTGAGTAGCTAGGATTACAGGTGGCAGCCACCACACCCAGCTGGAGGGTTTTGGCTTTTTTGTAAGGCACTACCAGGAGTGACTATTGAGTTTACCTTGTAAGTCAACTTTAAAAATGTAGAATACATGGCTGCAAGAGTCTAAAAAGTACTGAAAAATTAGACTTGCATGTCCTCCACGAGTGTGTCAAATGAGCCTCCTCGGAAGAGGATGTTACCAGTGTAAAGCTCCTGAAGATGGATGACATCAACTGCTAAGACTTGTGAAGATGAAGCTTCTGAGGTCCCCCGTGGGTGACCTGGGGAAGGTTTGTATGGCCCTTCAAAGATGAAAGCAACCCACAGCTAAGAGGTTGTAGAAAATGCCCTGAACAGAATAGGTTAGAGCAAAATGCTGCCTAGTTGTTGGTTGAACAGAATCAGTCATTGTAGTACTGCTGGCAGGGGGCTTGATGTCCTCATGGGTGGGAAAGCAGCATTCAGGTAGCAGGGATGCATCAAAGATGACTTTTCATTTCCCAGATTTGAGAATAGGCACAATAGATCTGTCAAGTGGAGAAGTGGGTGGGTGAGTAACCATTCCTTTCTGCTAAAGTTTTATGTTATGTTTTAATTCTTTAATCCTTGAGGCTCTATTTCAGCTTAGACAGGGCCAATTGCCATTTTAACAGGAGGTTTATGGGGTTGCCTTTTATCAAGGCAATTCATAAGTGCCAGAGACCTACTTTAACTGTATTATTTATTACGTCTGCGTATCTTCACCCAATACTGAATATTTTACACTAATGGGTGCTATCACTCTGGAAAATTTAGGCAAGGCTACATTAAAGTGAAGTATTTCCACTTTTCTCTGTTTTATATTTGGTTACCTTTTTATCCCAGATGTAACTATAACTGGACCTCAGGATTCATTCAGTCAACTATAGTTTAGGCCAGAAATGTCCCCAGAAATGTCCCCCGAAGGTCCAGGTGCTAAAGGCTTGGTCACCAGGCTGTGGCACTGTAAGGAAGTGGTAGAACCTTTAAGAGGTGGGGCCTGGTGGGGTGGGAAGAAGTTGTATCACTGGGGCTATGCCCTTGGAGGCACTTGAGGTGAACAGATCTCTGACATGTGCTCCTACCACAACGTCCTATCTGCCACAGGCTCAAAACAATACAGCCACATGACGATGAACTGAAACCTCTCAAACCATGAGTCAAAATAAACCTTTTCTCTGTTTAAGTTGATTAGCTTAGGTATTTTGTCACAGTGGCAAAAACTGATTGACACAAACCCTAAGATGTTTTGTCAATGGATGCATGTTAGCAAGTATTTAAGTTAGAATACTTTGCTGTGCCCTTTTTATGATTCCGTTGTGTAAATTTGAGTGGTTGAAACAGGGTCTCACTATGTAGCCCCGTCTTGTGATCCTCCTGCTTCAGCCTCCCAAATGCTGGGATTACAGACATGTTACACCACATCCAGATATAAACTCCTTAGTATACAAATTAGCACATAAGTTCTGAGTTTCCAATTGGGTCAAATAATGGGTTGTTTGTTTTTCTTTTTTTTTAATTTTTATTTTTTTTTTCATTTTTCTTTTATTATTCATATGTGCATACAAGGCTTGGTTCATTTCTCCCCCCTGCCCCCACCCCCTCCCTTACCACCCACTCCGCCCCCTCCCTCTCCCCCCCCAATACCCAGCAGAAACTATTTTGCTCTTATTTCTAATTTTGTTGTAGAGAGAGTATAAGCAATAATAGGAAGGAACAAGGGTTTTTGCTGGTTGAGATAAGGATAGCTATACAGGGCATTGACTCACATTGATTTCCTGTGTGTGGGTGTCTGTTGTTCGTTTTTCATTTTGTTTTGTTTTAAACTTTCATCTGCCTGAAGGTGTGGCTTTTAGTTTCTGTTTAGCTTTTTCAGGAAAGGGGGAAGACCCAGGGACATAACCCCTTAGGTAGTATTTTATCTCTGGGGATAATCAAGTCCCTTCCCCAATTGTTTTTAAGTAAAATCTTCAATATGACTTGCATTTCAAACAGCTAAACATTTCTTTTTCCTTTCTCTTTGTTTACCTGCAAGTTCCTAGTGGCTCTGAGTGGCCCCTAGTGGCTCTGAGTAGGCAGCCACCACCCCCTCTAGGGTGTTGCAATTAAGGTCAGGGGAGGGAAAGCGACAGGAGCAAGGGAAGGCAGGGACACAAGGATCCACATCCCCCCATCATATCCCCAGTATGGGGGCCTGGTGAAGGGGAGTCTAGTGACCACCTTGGGCACTGCCACACAGAGGAGGTAAGCCCTCTATGCCTCTCATTACCAAACCACCCTGGCCAGGCAGAGCCCCCAGGACACAGTCACTATTCTGACTGGTGATCTCAGTTTAGAGGTGCCACAGCAGCCTTGCTTGTTGCCCTTGGGAGGCTGGTAATTGGTGGGTCCCAGGGAGCACTTAGACATTCTAGCAGCCACCCAATTTAGGGAGGGAGGTTTTGGTGGCCTTGACAAGGACAACAGGTAGCACCATGGATGGACACCAGACACAGGGAGCCCTCTGTGTGGTGTTGGCCAAGCCAGAAGCAGGCCAAGTCATGGCTGAAGGTGTTCTGTGGTGTCCTCAGATGACTTCCTCTATGGTCTTGAGCTGTCTCTCTGGACAGTGGCTATAAATTCCAGTCCTGCTCTGACAGAGCTCTGACAGAACATCTCATGGATGTTCACAGAGTACCTTTCATGGGACACTTCCTCTTGGAGGACCCCTTAACGTCTAAATGTCTGACCTATGTCCAGGAGCCACCATGTTGTGCTCCAGTGTGTGTTCGGCATTCCCATGCACCTTACAGCTGTTTGCTGGGTCCCCTGTGGGTATGGTGCATCCCCCAGGCCTAGGCTGCTCCTGATTCTTAGGGTCTCCTTTGGCTTCTACAAATCCTGAACCAGATACATGTGATGGGTGCTAGCTTCTTCTGCCTGTCACCCACAGCATCAAGGTTGGAAGTGGAGATAAACACAGGTTCCAGTCTGTTCTTGTGGGTTCCGTGTTGTCCCCATGGGCCCCACGTTGACCTCACAGGTTCCTGTTTATCCCTCTACTCCCCCCACTTCATGTACAGTTTTCCTTCCCAGCTGCTGGCCGTGCTGACCTTAGCCCTCCCGTCAGATTCAGAACAGCCATGTAGACATTACTCACTCCCACTGCTGCAAACAGTCCAGTCCCTTATTGCTCCAGTCCCTTATAGGCCAGGATTACATGTGCGTAACCCCATACTCTAGAGGCAGAGGCAGGAGATCTCAAGTTCCAGGACTACATAGCGAGAGCCATCTGAAACAAAAAATCCCTATTACATGTCAGTCATAGTGGTTCTGCATCCCTGATCAGCACAGTTGTGATGAATGTGATTTTAGGGTGTACCCCAAAGGCTCATGTGCTAGACTTTTGGTTGATGCGATAGAACTTTTAAGGGGGGGTAACCAGTGGGCGTGGGGGGCCATCTTTGAAGGGATTGATGTAGTTCTACGAGAGCAAGTGATTAAAAAGAGCAAGGCCCTTTCCTGGTATCTGGTTCCCTATCTCACTGGGTGACTGTGCTCTCTCTCCTCTTGCAACCAGTGCTCTTTCTGTTTCTCCCCGTGTTATGACACAGCCAGCCACCACATTTGTGAGCCAAGTAAATCTCTTTTTTTAAAATAAAGTACTCAGTCTCAGGTATTGTGTTAAAGCAACAAAAACCAGACCAATTCAAACTCCAACTGAACTCTGACATGTGGTGTTAGCTGGGTTCCACGGGACTGCTGCACCTCAAGACCAACTACTAGTCACATGCACACCTTTTCTAAGCGATTTGCTATTTCATTTCTGAGGTGATTTGGAGGCCTAATATGTAAAATATATAACAAAACTTATATTGTGTAAGACACTCAGTGTCAGGAGTACAGAGGTTTATTGGGAGTAACATCTGTAAAAATCAAATGATGAGCAGGCTTGCCTGGGAGAACCTCAGGTGGCAGTGTTTCAGCCACCCTAGTGGGAAGCTCTGCAGCAAAGATTCTCGCTAAAGAAACCCCACCATCTCTTGGCTTCTGACTTCCACCTGGGCCCCACCAGGCTTCCCTTTGTATGTCCCTTTCCTAACTTTTAATAAACTCCATTTACACCCACGTGTCCTGCCATGGATTCTTCCCAGCAGAATACAAAGAATTTGGAAGTCTGATCACAGACTATACCAGAGCCATTAACACTTTTGGTGAAGCCAGCCAAGGAGTTAAGAAAGAGACCCTTTGGAGAGACCATATGGTCACAGGGAATGCTGCCACCATGATGGAGCCACCATGTGTCCAGTGCCATCTTGCCACTCCCTAGGAATGGGAAACTCATGGGTGACACCATCTTGCCATCCTCTAGGAAAATTATAACTAACTTGTGATTAAAATTCTCTAGATTAATATAGTTTTTATACATGTTGGGGAAAAAAAAGAGTGAGCAAAATCATCAGGCCCAGGTTTACCTCAGTCCTGAGAAGAGTGTGATGTCAGTTCAAAAGAGGAGCAGATGCAAATCAAAACCACATTAAGATTCCACCTCACTCCTGTTGGAATGGCTACCAGCAAGAACACAAATATCAAATATTGCCAAGGATATAGGAAAAAAGAAACCCTCATACGCTGCTGGTGGGAATGTAAATTAGTAAAACCACTATGGAAAACAGAGGTTCCTCAAAAAATTAAAAATAGAACTGTCATATGATCCAGCAATAGCACTCCTAAGGATACACCCGAAGGAATATAAGTCAGATTACAACAAAGGCACCTGCACACCCATGTTTATTGCAGCGCTATTCCCAATAGCCAAGTTATGGAGACAACCAAGATGCCCCAGTATTGATGAATGGATTCAGAAAATGTGGTATCTATACACAATGGAATTTTACTCAGCACAAAGAAGAATAAAAGTTCGTTGTTTGCAGGTAAATGGATGGAACTGGAGAGCATCATCTTAAGTGAAGTTAGCCAGGTTCAAAAGGCCAAAAGTAGCATGTTTTCTGCCATATGTGTAATATAGTCTTAATACAAATACAGCAATATATGAAAAACAGTTCAGGCTAAGGGGAGGTCACACACGAGAGAAGGAGGGTAAAAGAAGGTGATTATGGGTGATATACTCTCTATACAACAATGAATATAAAATTCTTAAATCTGTTGAAATCACCGTAAGAAAGGGACTAAGGTAGAAAGAAGAAAAATAGAGGAGATGAACCAATTTGGGTTATAATACATACATACATGGAAATGTCACAAGGAAACTCCCTGTGTAGCTATCCCTGTCATTTTTCTTTCTTCTTTTACAAAATCAGAGCACAGGAGGGTGGAACAGGACCTTCCTTGGGAGGGTCAGTACCAATGGCAGGGGAAGGAGGGGAGAAAGGATGTAACAAGGGTGAACTTAGTGCAAAGACTGTGTATACATGTATGTAAATGGCAAAATGATACCTGTTGAAAACTATTAGAGGATTTGGGGGGAAATAAAGGAGAATGATGGAAGGGGTGAATTCAACTATGATATAGTTTATATATTATAAAAACTTTTGTAAATGCCACAATGTACCCCCATCTGGCACAACAATTTTTTTTTAATTAAGGAAAGGGAGGGGAAAAAAAAAAAGAGAGAGAAGCATATCCTGAAAGGACAACAGCTGGAATCTGCTAGCTACCAGTACTCTTCAAAGCTGAAGGGTGATGGAACCAAGGCACGGTTCAAGTGGCAGAGTGCCTGACTAACAAGGGAGAGACCCCGAGTTCAAACCCCAGTAATGGAAAAAAAAAAAAATGCTGAAGATGAAGTTCCTTCTTGAAGGAAGTTCTAAGTGGCTCAGCCCAGAGCCACCCAGCCCACACTGGCACACAGTCCGCTGGCTCCAGTGTCTGACTTTGCTATAAACACCACTATAGTGAACATTCCAGCAGGCAGTCATTCCGCGTGGGCCTTAACTAATTACTTAGGATAAACTCCTAGAGATGAATGTCTGAGATGGCGAGCAAGCCCATGTTTAGGGCTTTCGAGATTTATAAAACCAGGTTGATCCTCCAAGCAACCTGCTTCTAATTAGAACTTAATCAACATTGAGGTCAAACTTTATTTATTTTATTGTTGTGCTGGGGGTACATTTACAAAAGTTCTTACAATATATCAACTATATCATAGTTGAATTCACCCCCTCCATCATTCTCCTTTATCTTGCCCCCCCCCATTCCTGGGATAGTTTCAACAGGTCTCATTTTTCCATTTTCATACATGTGTACACAGTATTTACACTAAATTCACCCTCCCACACCCTGTCCCTACCTCCTCCCCTCTCCTACAGGTACCAACCCCTAGCCCCAGCCAGGACCTGTTCTGCCCTTTTGTTGTTTTATAAAATACAATTTAAAAAAAAGATATTGTTGTTTGTTTAAGATAGATACACAGGGAGTTTCCTTGTGACATCATTTCTATATATATATGTATTATAACCCAAATTGGTTCATCTCCTTTATTTTTCTTCTTTCTACCTTAGTCCCTTTCTTACGGTGATTTCAACAGATTTAAAAATTCTATATTCATTCGTGTATAGAGAGTACATCAACCATATTCACCTTCTTAACTTCCTTCTTTTACCCTCCCTCTCTCATTTGTGAGAGGACAAACGTTTTTATATGCTTTTGGACATTTGTATTTTTTTAAAATTTGTGTTCATATTTTTGCTATATGGTGTTCGTCTTTTTCTAAAGCTAATTACAGGTTAAAGATTGTGATCCTTTGTCTGACATGCATAGTGTAAATAATTTTCCAATTGTTCCTTTGCCTTAAAATTTTTAGTTTTTCTTCAGTGAACACTATTAATATTTTCCTTAAAGATTGTACTTAGAAATCCTCTGTACCTCAAAATTTCATTAACATTCACTTAGACCCTTTTTCTAAACCACTTGTTATTTCATTTTGTGAGATAATTTGCAGGTCTAATATGGAGATGTATAATATTTGCAAAATATATACATGTGTTTCCATACTTTCTTTTCTGTTCCATTGAAGCAATAGCCCAACAATTTTTATTAGTTGGACTTCACATGATAAATCTTGACTGGTAAAGTAAGGCCCAACATATTATTCAGTTCTTTAAGTGTCTTCTTCCCCTTCCCTGAAAGACTATACAACACCATCTGCAGCCATATATGGAATGAAAATGGAGTGACATACTCCATTTTCTGTTACCATAATGAAACATCTGAGGCTAGGAATGTTATAAGGAAAAGAGGTTTAATGAGCTCATAGACTTTTATTAATTAATCAAGGATTTATTTTTATTATCATATTGTTGTCATATTGGGAGTACGTTGTGACATTTACAAAAGTTCTTACAAAATATCATAGTTAAATTAGCCCTCACCATCTTTCTTCTTTATTTCTCTCCTCTCCCATTCCTGGAACAGTTTCACCAGGTCTCATTTTTCCATTTTCATACATGAGTACACAATATTTCCATCACAAAGCACCCATCCGGAACAAAGCACCACAAGTACCCCACTGAGATGGCCGCAGATGCTTCACTACTCCACAGCCAGAGTCGGAGTCCACACTCCTCCTCCGTGAGCTGTGTCTGCTGATGCCTTGTGGCGGAAGTCACAGGCCCAGGTGTGAAGTGACTGACCTCTTCCCCTTTCTGCAACTATGATCCTCTCTCTAGGAGCGCTCCACTGTCATGTATAAACTCTACAACCTCCTCACTGCTGTGCTGGAAATCTTGGACTTCAAATTATCCCTACCAACACTCCCGACTCAGTGTTTGTCAAGTTCCACCTGCAGGCGAGCCCACATAGCAGCTGAATCCCAGATGGACTCAGCAAATATCACATGGAGCAGAAGAATGCCCAACTAAGCCTGCCCAGGTCCTCACCCACAAAAAATCACCAGATTGGGCAAAATAGGGGTTGTTTAAGCTGCCAGGCTTTAGCCAATACTGTCCAAGTGGACACACTTTACATCAGCCCAAGAGGAAACAAACAGCTGTTGCTTTGTTCTTGCCGCTCTCTTGCTCTCTCCCTCTGCCTTGAGGATGGTGGCCCCTGATGGGCTACCCCTGAAACATCTCCATATGGAGCAGAGCCACAGCTGGCCTCAGGGACACCCTGGAGCCTAGGCAAGAAGAAAGCTTCCTGTTGTAAGCCATGTAGGTTTGAGCTTGCTCTCCACCACGACCACACTTAATAAAACCAGAATAATACAATACATAGCCACTCTCTCCCTCCCTTTGGTCATTTTTGGTAAAGCTCATCTGTCACGGTACTATCTGAAAAGAGCAGAGATACTCATGTCCCAAGCCCCTTTTGTAGTTTGAGGTACTGTAGGTTGTGTCTTTATGGAAGTCAGGTAAAGAGGAAAGATTTTCCTCAGTAATCAACAAAAGGGACATGACAGGACTTATCTTTAGCTGCCATGGTCATCTGCCTAGGCACATTGTTATGGTTTGAATCTAAAAATGTCCCTGAAGGACAAGTGCTCTGGCTTCGTGGATGGAGTAATCCATTGATGGAGTCATAGCAGAGAGGACATTAGGAGGTGGGGCTCAGTTGGAGGACGTACATCATGGGGGCATGCCCTTGGAGGGGACATCTTGGGCTCAGGCCCTGCTATCTCTCTGCATCCTGGCCGCCATGATACAGGCAGCTTTGTTCCACCACGCACTTCCTGCCACCATGCTGGCAGCCCCAACGCTCAGGACCATGTGGTCATGAACTGACACTTCTGAAACTGTCAGTCAAAATAAGTCTTTCCTCCTTAGGGTGATTTTCTCAGGCATTTTGTCACAGAGATGAAATACTAACACACACGTGCTCTACACACAGCTCTGTGATGGCTAGAGCAACAGAAGCCATCTTGTGACGACAAGTTAGTAAACCTGAGTATTAAAAGTCAACATGTTGAGAAATGGAAGGGTAAAAGATCTTAAATCCTTAAAAGATTAGATAGATAGATGATAGATAGATAGATAGATAGATGATAGATTTTTTTTTTGGTGGCACTGGGGTTTGAACTCTGGGCCTCACCCTTGCTAGGCAGGTGCTCTTACCACTTGAGCTGGGACACCAACCCTTTTTTGTGATGGGTTTTTGAGATAGGGTCTCGCAAACTATTTGCATGTTCTGGCTTCCAACCGAGATCGTCCTAATCTTTGCCTTCTTAGTAACTGGGATTATAGGCATGAGCCATAATCCCAACTAAAACATATTTTTGAGGGCTAGTGGCACGGCTCAAGTGATAGAGTGCCTGCCTAGCAAGCAAAAGGCCCTGAGTTCAAACTCCAGTATCACAATATATAATGTATTTTTTGAGACATTCAACAACTTTACAACTGCATATCACCAGAGGCGTTTGATAGCATGAGATAATTTTTTTTATTTCTTTAAGCCACTGTTAGTTGGAAACTCTTATTTGTAGCAAAAAAGCAAACTAACTAAATAGCTATCTGTTGATTTTGCCTGTCCAACATGGTAGCTTCTTCTGGTAACAGCACTCTGATATTACCGTAGGGAGTCAACACATACATTACATTTGGTTCAAGTAGGATTGGAAGCGATCTCCTTTCTAGGGAGAACATGTGACCCGGGCTGGCCAATCAAAGTGTTACCTTCACTTCACTGCAGTACCAGGCCAATAAAGTCCAGTTCTGGGACTTTCCATAAAGCTGTTGGGGAATAGCTCCATTCATTGGAGCTGATGAAGCCCACTCAGAGGCCCATGGAGCTGAGAAATGAAAAGACCAATTCCTGATGATGTCATCAAGCCTTCGGGATAGTTCTTTGCATGATCTACCTTTGGACTTTCAGTTACAGGGACCAATAAATTTCTATTGTTTCATAAGCCAGTTAACAACCAACTAAAGGAGTCCTGACTGATGCAGGCCAGAGTCCAGGCTTACAGATGGGACCAAGGGCCTCAGTTGAGATAAAGCAGGATGGGGAGAGGACAAGTACAATAGTTCTCCACTGTAGCAGAAGCAAAGGCATGCAGAGGTACAGTTAAATACCAAAGTTGTACAGCAGGTAATGATGAAGGCCTGGACTCAAAACCAGACCTAGTAGGACTCCAAAACTCAACTTATTTTTACTAAACTATGCTGATTCTCAGGGCAGGTCTTTTCCAGGAATCCAGCCTATATGTTGCCTCTTAAACATGAACAGAATTTTATTGGTGTTGGGTAGGTGGGGCTGAGAACAACCTACAGCTTCCTTGTATTTGAGAGTCAAGGTCAGAATTCCTGACTACTTTCCTGATCACTTAGAAAGAGGCAATGGGAGAAAAACCAGGTCCATGCAAGGTCACTACCCCTGTCCTTCTACTGCCTCTCTTCTCAGGTGCACACTGTGTTTCAGGCTCAGTCTTCTTGGCAAGGAAAGGACTTCTGGAACTCCCATGCCTTCTTCAGGATATGTAGATGGGTTCTAGAAAATTCCAGGAGAGTCATGGCTCCTCCTGGCAGTCCAAGTGGCACAGTTGGGACCATTCCAGGGCCCTCCCACTCCGGCTGCCCTCTAGATAATCCCTCTCAATTGATGCACCCAGAGAAAGTGGTGGCCAGCAACCTGAGTGGAAGCTGTATGAATGGGCCTTGGGCCTCTAGCATCATAATCACTTACTGAAGACGTGAATTTCCCTGGAGACTCAGGGACTCTCAAATAAGGCCAAAATTTTGGACTTTCCCATTAGATAAAAAGTAAGTTACTGTTGGGCCAGGCACCGGTGCCTCACTCCTGTAATCCTAGCTACTCAGGAAGCAGAGATCAGGAGGATCACAGTTGGAAGCCAGCCTCAGAAAAAAATACCCCATCACAACAAAGGACTGGTGGAGTGGCTCAAAGTGTAGGCCCTGAGTTCAAGCTCCATACCGAAAAAGAAAAAAAGTTACCATTGGGAAAATTTGAGAAACTATAACTCAATCTCTATCTCTCTCCTCCTCCCCTTCCCTCCCTCCTTTCTTCCCTCTCTATACCTTCCCTCTACTTCTCTCTATAGACAATTCTCCCCTCACAATGCCTGGAAAAAATGGCCAATGAGTGAGTTTTATTTCCCAATCTCCATGTTTACCTGGGGTCAAAGAGTAAACATATATCCCTCCAACAGAAAGTCCTTGTAGATGTGGCAATCCTCTAACAAAATCATTAAAAGGCCCTAAAAAAATCAAATATCCCCCTATCGCCTCCCCACCCCAGCTATGAGACTCATCTGTCAGACTCTTGCTGTGATCAAAGCCTAAAGGAGGAAATGGGTTAATACAGTGCCCCAGGTAATTCCAGGGTCCTGGGACCCCAGAGATGCAGTCTTTATGTGACCTCAAGATCCCTACAATTGGGAAATGCCAGGATCACACAAATCTTTCTTGCAGTGTTTCTTCACTGTCCTCGGGATCCCACAGTCACATGGAGCATGTGCTTGTGCTCTGAACATTTTAGGTTGAGTTTCACCAGAAGCAGCCCGAGGTGAGAATTTGAGGTGGTAACCCAGGAAGTGCTGAGGGAAGAGAAAAAGTGCTGAAGGAGAGCCAGAAAGGGGACATAATTGACACAGGGTGCACCAACCAGTAGGGGAACACTGTGGGCAACTGCAGCCGAACCTGCTGGAGATTTCTATGAGAACAGAAAGAATGTGCCTCTAAATTGTCACACTTGAAGGGTGAAGTTATTGGGCACACACCCACCAATTTCCATCTGTCATTGGTTTAGAGCTGTCCTAGGGTCATTAACTCCCTGACACTTCCGACTTGCCCATCACGCATGCCAGGTAGGGGACCAAGCCAGGCCAGGACCTCAGGCAGAGCAACACAGGTGTGTAGAGGAGGAAGCCATTGGCACATACAGGACTGGTGAATGCCCAGCAGGTGATAACTGCTGAAACAACAGATTCTCCTAGGGGAAGAGCCCAAGCCTGTGACATTTGCCAATGTCTGTGGTGTAAACAGTCCCACTCCAGCCAATTTCAAGCTATGACATCAGTCACTGAGAGCAGAGTTGAGAAGATAAGAGCACAAGACATCCTCAGAACACCCCTGGAAGGGAGTATGGGTGGGGCACTGATAACGTCTCCCACAGGGACAGCTACAGACACAGAACTCACGGTTCATATTCTGCAATATGTCAATGTTTAAACAACAGGATTCCTTGCCACATCTTTGAATAACTTCACAGTCAAGGAAGGCGTGTATTGTTTATTGCTCTTACATCATCTCCCCTCTGATCGTCAACCCCCATCACAATGTCATGTGTCCCTGGGATCAGTGAAAATCCATTTTAAGAGGCCAGATTTTAAGGGTCCCTCCCTTTGGTCAACCAAACAGTAATGCACATGTCTTGTTTTACTTGAGCAAAAATAATACACACACACACACACACACACACACACACTTCTTCTGATAGTAGTGTTTCATTTTCCTCAAAGTAACCACCTCTCACCCCATCCTGAGAACTCAGCCCTTACTACCTGGCTGTAGCAATTAGTCATGACACAGATCTAGTCAATTAAAATGCTCCAGTGCCCTGGAGATGGGGGAGAAGACCCCAGCTGGACCACTGATGCTCTCTGCTTGGAATTCTTCGAACAAGGAAATCTCTTCCCACAGGGTTACTGGGCTAGAAGATGTAAGCCTGAACCAGCTGGCAGCCATTCTCCACCAATAGGAAAGAACTCTGCAGAGAATGAGTCCAGCAGAGAAAAGAGCCGAGCTGAGAAAAGTCAGTCCTGATCACTTTAGGTGTGCCTTTGTATCCAGCTGTTCCTGAAGACAGGCAGACTACTTGACTATGTCAGTCCATAAAATCCCTTTTCTGACTTAAGGCACTTTGAGATGGATTTTCAGTCACTTGCCACCACAAGATGACAGGATCAAGTAAACTGAACTTTACCGCACACTCTTCCGGCTTTCTCTCCTTGGCCTAAATAGAGCTGCATTTAGAAGTCAGAATACAGTTCATGGTGGCCTGGTGGTGTGGCTCAAGCAGTAAGAGCACCTGCCTAGCAAGCACGAGGCCCTGAGTTCAAATCCCAGTGCAATAACAACAACAACAAAAAAGAATACAGTTCTTGGGGACCCTGCCTCCACGGGGCTAAGGACAAATCCCAAGCAGATCCAGCCTGCGTGAGCTGGGGGAGGAGGGGGGTGTCACTTGAGGATACGGATGCTCATTTTTTGTTCGATGTCCATCTTCTCCAAGGACTGGGGAGAGATAGACAAGGTCATGTCAGAAGGCTTGATTCCCAATCCTCTCTGCTTCCAACCTCCTCCCCCAAGGTCTGACCCACTCTCCAGGGTCCCACCCGTCCCTGGGAACCCCTATTTTTGTGTCCTTCTCCTTCAAACTTTACTCCCCATGCCCGTCTGTCCTAGGGACTCCTGATGTCAACTCCTTAGTGCCTGAGGGCATTCCAACCTTGGTGAACTCCAAGAAGGACACAGCCCCGTCCCCATCTTCATCGGCCTCCTGCACAGTGCGGTCTGTGATGCTCTCCAACTGCTCTTCTGTCACTTGCACCCCAACCATCAGCCGGAGAACCTGGGAGGAGAGAGAAGAGACAGCCATAGCTGGACATGGTGGCACGCAGCTATAATCCCAGCTACTCAAAAGCCAGACAGGAGAATTATGAGTTGGAGGCCAGTCTGGACAATGTTAGGGGCACCCTATCTCAAACACAAACAAGAGGTTTGTGTTAGGGTCTGGGGGTGTGGCTAGAGCAGCCCTGAATTTGCTTTCCATAAAAAAGGAAGAGACAGCCATAAAGAAGAGGTGCAAAGGCTACTGTCCTGCCCCCAAACCTTTCCCACCTCACCCCACCCCGTGCCCACAGCCCTGCTTTGTGTCACCCCACCTTTGTGGCAGCCCATCCTTCCCACCTGTAGCAGCTCCAGTCTGGAGATCATTCCGTCCCGATCCAGGTCATAGAGCTGGAATGCAACTGGGAAGAGAGTGGGGACAAAGGAAGGTGACTCTTCCCTGTTTCCTTCTCCCAGAAGGCCTCCCTGGAGGGGTGGAAAGTCACACAAAGGAGTGGGAGGTTGCCGGGCCTCTCCCTGGAGTGGGTAAATCCGGGCCTTACTTGGGCAGGTCCCCACAAACTCACAGCGCAGTTTGTTCATTCTGCTGTTGAGGGGTTCAGGTTGCTTGGGGTCTCGGTTTCCAATTTCTTCATCATCTACAGGTCGAAAATGAGCCAGGACCCTAACAAAGCCTGCGAAATCAACTCCCTGACTCCTAGGAGAAGGGACGGAGGGACAGTCCCTAGTGAGCCCCCTGCCTTGACTCCGGCCCACCCACCTCCAGACTCCACCTCCATCTCCCCATCTTCAGCAGGGCCTCACCCGTCCGGGAAGAAGCTGCCTATAATGCGGTCTCCCAGGGGGTTCACGGCCAGCGCCCCAATCTGCTGGAGGTCCATCCGACTGGAAAGACAAAGGGAGTGGGTAAAGGCGGCAGACGGGGCATGGAAGAAGGGACGGAGTCCGAGAGATTGAGGCAAGAGGTCATCAGGCCAGCTCCCCCCTCACCTCAAGTAGCCCTTCTTGTTCCTGTCCAGCGCTCGGAACCGGTGGTAGAGGCGGAGCAGACTGGCCTGCGAGACTACGGAAGGGAATGGGGAAGGGTGACCCATCCGAGGACGCACGGGACCGGGACAGGGACAGGGCTCGGCTGCTGAAGTCCCTCAGGGGACCTCCAACCCGCGGGCTGGGGCCAGAACTGAAGAGAGTTTAACAAGATCCAGGGAAGGGCCAGGTTCGAGACCGGGAGGCTCCCAACGCCCAGCAAACCCAGGAACCAAAGCCTACCCCCTCCGTGCGCGGCCAGCTCTGCCTTCAGCCTCGATCGGTGCCCGAGGACACCTGGTGCCTGGGCGAATCTGACCTCCAAGCCCGTGAACCCGGCCCTCCTCGAACTTGAACTCCAGGGCTTTGAGTTAACGCCCCGTGGCCCGGCGGTCCCGGACCCCTGCGCGGCCGCGTCCAGCTTCGGGGCGCAGATCACCCTCAACCACGCCTTCCTCGGGGTCCCCATGCCCTGGGTCGGTCCCCCGATCTCCTCCCCTCCGGGGAGCACTCACAGCCGGTCTCTCTCCGGATGGCGTCCAGGTCGGGGATGACCGCGGCGTGAGAGCCGCGCGAGCCCATGGCGCAGCTGCGGGCGGCCGGCGGCCCGGGGACCCAGGCGTTCTCTCTTCCCACCCCGAGGCGCGGCCGCCCTGTGGCCCCAGGGCCGAAGGCCACCCGCCTGGCGAGCAGCCAGACTCCAGAACCTCGGCGTTCCTCGCCTCCCACCTGCGAGTCGGCGAAGAGAAAACAATGCCCGGGATCGCGGGTCACAGCCGAGTGTGCACAACGGGTTGTTTCAGCCCAGGAACTTAGAGGCTGGGCCAGGCCGGTCCCCGCCTTTCTCGGCCTCCCTCGGGTCTGCGCTCTCCCCGTGCGCCCCACACATCCGCCCGCCTCCTCCTACGGGGCAGGCCCTCCAGTGTCCACGCTCTGGAAAAGACAGGGAGTTCAAGTACTGCCGGGAAGAGGTGGAGGCTTTCGACTCCATCCCTGATGGCCCCAGTCTGGTGGCAGGAGGAGGCGGCAGGGAGAGGCAGTGGGGGAGAGGGGTCCCGTTAAGTGAAAGGAACACTAACTACTAGGACTTAGACTGGAATCTCACAGAGCTGCTGCTGTTTTGTAACAGAAAAGGCATCAAATCCAGAATTATCCAAAATCCAGATTCCTGGTTTCTTCCAAGAACCAGGAGTTCTGGGATGAGGATGTAGCTCAGTGGTAGAGCCCTTGCCTACCGTGGGCAAGGTCCTGGGTTCTGGGCAGGATCTCCAGCACCAGGAAGAAGAAACACTTAGAAGTTTTGATATCACTAAAGTGAGGGACTGTCCATTTGCCACAGTTCCCACCCAGCCCAGTTCACCCCCCTTGTGTAACCCGGAGGCCCTGGTAGAACAACCTGGAAATGACTTAGACTTCTGCTCAGTCCTCCAACACCAAGAAATCTGAAGCCTGAGAGAGGGTTCCAGACGCCACTGTGACTGACTTGAAATACTAACAGCAATAACAAAGGCTTGTGTTCCTCCCACTCCATCCCCAAGCCCAGGCACTTTGCTGGGCATTTTATTTGCACTGGCTCACAGATTCCTCAGAGCCCCTGCTAGACTGCTTCTCACTTTTATGTGGTCTATAGAGGCTGCCAAGGGGATTGGTTGTGAACTATTGAAAAGCACCACAGACTGCGTAATTTATAGAATAAAGGTTTATTCTGCTCCCGGTTTTCAAGACTGGGAAGGTCAAGATGGGGCAGCTGTATCCAATGAGGTTCTTCTTGTTGGGGAGTCTCTGCAGAGTCCCAAGATGGCAAAGGATATCACATGGAAAGACTTGACAGAGCATTTCAGTTCAAGTCTCTTCTTATAAAGCCACAGATCCATTGGATTAGGGACCCACCCTTATGACTTCATTTAACCTTAATGACCTCCCAAAGATCCCATCTCCAACTACCATGGTTAGATTAAGTTTCTGCCCTTTTGGTACCTCACAAAGGACATTAAACTTCAGCAGTGAGAGTCATATCACCCCAAGGAGGCAACAAATCTTGTTTTCTTTCTATGTATGAAGCACAGTTTTACATACAGTACACAAATAAATGTACAGTATATCTGCTATATTAAAATCTTGTGAGGGAAGAATGATAAAGTTTTTTAAAAAAAAGTCTAAATAGACTCCAGGGAGGAAAAAATAGTGACGGAAAAAGAAAGTTAGTTGTAAAATAAAGAAGCCAGTTCATTGTTAGGGGTCCAGTTTTGAAACTATTTTCCCATTATAATCACATTGTAAGGGTTCAATTTCATATCCACCCTAGAGAGAAAAAAAGCTAGAGAAACAGTTTATTCTGCAGCCCAAGGCAGAGGCTTCCTTCAGATGAGCCTTGAAAATATTGATCTCAGAAGTGCTGGCTTCTCTTTCAGATACCCCAAGGACTAAACAAGCAGCATAGAAAATATTTGATTCCTTTCAGACACCCCCCAAGGACTACAGTGTGTGGGGAACCACGTGCTCCTAATGCAGCCCACTGTCACTGCAGTCCACCGCTGTGAATCAGGTTGGGCATGTGGCCTGGTTCAGTTTTGAACACAGGAGGCGTGAGAGCTCCTGGCAAGCCTCGATCATCACTTCAGGCCAGCTTGGGATGCTGACCTGGGAAAGGGCTCCTCCTGCCGTGATCTCTGAGTCAGTGCCATGCTGCAGGAAGTCGTGCCACCAAGAGCAATGAATTCTGCCTGTGCACACCACACATGAGCCTTCAGGAGAGGCCTGTGCTAGAACCCGTTCGTGCTTCATGTATGCAAGCCAAGTTTAAATCACTTTCACAGCTAGAAACATGCTCAATTGGTAGAGCCCCTGCCTAACAAGCACAAGGCCCAGAGTTCAACCACCAGTGTAGCCAGAAGAAAAAAGAGTTACCAGGGCTTAGGAGATGGCTCAAGTGGTAAAGTGCCTGCCTAGCAAGCTCAAGGCCCCGGGTCCCTACCCCAGTAGCACCAGTAATAATAATAATAATCACCCTCAGAATATCAGTGGCCACATCTTTTCAGGACACTTAAGGGAGAGATACTTTGAGGAATTTTTCTTTTCTGAAGAATCCAGTAGACTAGACTCAGGCTAGATATTTGGGGGTTTTTTGTCTTTAAGCTACATAACAGTTGCCAGTTGTCTTTGACAAAGCTTCAAATAGAAAAACAAATAGGCAAGAAGAGTCAGGATAATATAAAACCTTTTGGGGAGAGGATACGGTGGTTGAACTCAGGACCCTGCACTTGTTAGGCAGGTACTCTACCACTTGAGCCACTCTTTTACTCAATAATAAAAAGTTAAATGTGCTGGGTGCTGGTGGCTCACACCTATAATCCTTGCTACTCAGGAGGCAGCAATCAGGAGGATCGAGGTTCAAAGCCAGCCCCATCAAAGAGTTCATGTGACCCTAACTCGAAAAAAACCCTTCACAAAAATAGGGCTAGTGGAGTGGCTCAAAGTAAAGGCTCTTTATTCAAGGCCCAGTACCACAAAATAAATACATAAATTAATAAGCTAACTGTCCCAACTAAAAATGGGAAAAGGATTTGAATAGAAATTTCTTCAAAGAAGATATATTGGGGGAGTGGCTGGTGGCATGGCTAGATAGCTACTGATAACGAGCCTTCAAACAAAAACTTGTGTGTACGTGTTCACAGCTGTGCTGTCCATCACAGCCAGATGGTAAAACAGCCCGATGTCCAACATCTGATGAATGAATAAACGAAATGTGGCAAATCCTGCAAGTGGATATTATTTGATCATATAATGAGAAACTGATATATGCAATCTGGAAAATGTTATACTGAGTAAAATAGGCCAGTCACAAAAGCCACGTATTAAATGACTCAACTTCTATGAAAAGTCAGGAGTAGCCAATTTAAAGAAATGAAGATAAGGGGGGAATGGTGGATAGCTAAAGAGCATGGGGATTTTTTAATATGATGAAAATATTCTGAAACTGACTTTGTGATGGTTGCATATATCTGTGAATATATTAAAATCCATGACATCATACACTGAATGAGCAAATTGTGTGGTATGTAAGTTATATCTCAATAAAGCTTTTTCAGAAAAATAGCTAGGAAATCTGAAAGTCAAAGTCATAAAGATGCACTCTGACAGATTTTTCCATGTGTTATGAAGGTACAACGAGCTACGCTGGAGTGGTGCATGAATAGACAGACAGATAAGAAAGAGACAAGAAATCAGAAAAAGATCCAAATACATATGGGAATTTGTCACGTGATAACAGTAACATTTAAAATCCATGGGGGAATGTGAATTATTCAATAGTGTCATTTGGGACATCTGTGTTTTGTGGGGAAGAAAAAAGCTGTATCCCTAATTCCTTAAACCAGAATAAATTCCAGATAAAATATAAATTTAAAGACAGAATGAAACCATATAATAATAGACAAAATCTCGGGTATATGATCTTGAACAGGAGAAGGTCTTTCTAAACATGAACTGAAGTGCATACATCATGGAGAAAAGATTAACAAATTTGACTACATGAGAATTAAAATCTCTGAATATTATAAAATATGTATTATATACCAAAAAGAAAAACTGAGGGAAATATGCAGTCTCTGTAAGAGATGAAAGACAACCTGGAAAAAAATGAGATAACAGTGAAATAGAAATGTTTGATAAAGGGCTAGGGGCATAACTCAGGTGGTAGAGCACCTGCCTAGTGCGTGTGAGACCCTTAGTTCAAACTCCAGTGCCGCCAAAGAGAGAGAGAGAGAGAGAGAGAGAAATGGTTGATAAGCATAAAAAGACACTAAACCTCACAAAGTTCAAAAACACAAACTAAGGACTGGAGGCGTGGTCCAAGTGATAGAGCACCTGCCTAGCAAGCATGAAGTCCTAAGTTCAAACCTTAGAACTGCCAAAAAAAAAATATATAAACTAAAGCATGGGAGTATTTTTATCTTCGATGTATTCAAGACTGCAAAGACACAGATCAAGAACACCAAGTGAGCAAGAGTCATCTTGCAGAGTCTTATAGAACAAAAGTGTGAAAGGAAATAGTGGCAGGATTTTAAGTTAGAGGATGAGATAATTCAATATCTGCTTTAACTCTCCAGCTGCTGTATGTAGACTTAACTGGGGCAAGGGGGAATCTGGGAGAGAATGGCAATAATTCAAGTGAAAGATGGAGGTGACTTGGAGCAGGGTGATAGCAATGGAGGTGGTGAGAAGAAGTCCTATTTTGGAGGAAGAGCCCACAGATGTTATGATGTATTAGATGGAGGGTACAAGAGAAAGGAAAGATAAAGATATCGCCAAGATCTTGTTCCTAAACAACTAGAAGTTGGCGTTTGCTGGGATGGTGAAGACATCATAGGACACAGCTCAGAGAGCAATAAAAAAAAAAAAATCCTTGAGCTGCTTGCTGTATATTGTAAAGCTATCCAGCTATTAACTGGATATGGGAGAAGCTGGGACAAGAAGTATATATTTCGTATACTGGGTTTTCTTTTTGTTTTTCCCAAAGTATTTTCTAGCTTCCTTATGATTTGTTCTTTAACCTACTACTGGTTAGTTAAGAGTGTGTTGTTTGATTTTCCCATATTTGTAGATTTTATTGTTTGCCATCTCTTATTGATTCCTTATTTCATTCCACTGCAGAAAATATGGTTTATATTATTTCAATCTTTTTTAATTTATTGAGATTTATTTTGCAGCCCAGCATAACCTGGAGAATGTTCCAGGTGCACTTGAGAAGAATGTGTGCCCATCTACTGTTGGAGGAGTGTTCCATGCACATCTGTTGGGTCTACCTAGTTTATAGTGTTGTTCAAGTCTGGTCACATTGATTTTCTGTCTTGCTGTTCTAGCCAATATTGTAGAGTGATCTCTTTCTCCCTTCTATTTTGTCAATGTTTGCTTCACACATTTGGGAGCTCTATTGTTTGGTGCATATATTTCCAGTTGTCATATTTTCTTGATGAGTTGACAATAAAAATTGAAGTTATCAGTTGATAGATAAGCTGAACAAAATTATCTAGGATGTCAGTAAAGACAAAAAAGAAGCCCCAGGGATAAGTACTGAGGACTCCAACATCAAGAAGTTGAGAAGAAGAGGAGTTGGCACACAGGAGGAAAATCAAAGTGTGGTTTTCCAACTTAATAAAGGAAATGAGCCTAGTAGTAAGAATCAATACAATATCCACAAATTAGAGTTCTTAGATCAAGTGTGGATAGCCATGGTGTGTTAGTCAGATTTCCATCACTGTGTTGAAATACCTGAGCAAATAATCTTAAAAGGAGGGAGATTTATTTTAGTTCACAATTTCAGTCTTCAGACCATGGTCAGCTGGCTCCATTGCTTTTAGGCCTGTGGCAAGGCAGAACATCACAGTGGAAGTACATGGCAGAGAAGGCTTGTTCACCTCATGCCAGATGGAAGAGAAAAGAGAAAGGAAGGGCCCAGGGTCCCAGTGTCCCATTCAAGGATACGCTCCCAATGACCTAATTTCCTCCCAGTAGGACCTGCCTCCTAAGGTTCCACCACCTCCCAAGTAGTGCCACAAACTGGGGACCAAGCCTTTAATACATGAATCTTTGGGGGACACTTCTAAACTATAGTTCATGGAAATTTCTGGAGCCAAGTATGTTTCAAGAATGTGTTTCAAGATGAAGATTAAAAAATCCATCTCCCCTTTTGCTTACTAGTCCAAGCTGGGTGCCACAGGGCAGCAGATGGGGTTGGCTCAATTAAGGGTTAGCATTCTCTACAGGTCCATACCCAGTAAAAGACTAAAAATGCTTTCTCTCCAGAGTTCCCCAGGAAAGCTAGACTTTTGCATTGACCGGTATAACCCAGAGTCCAAGGGGCGCTCAAAGTCTAGTGGATGGCAATGGCCACAACTGGCTTTTCCCAACATATTGATCCAGCATTCTGATCAACCTTCAGGACAACTTAGTCCACCTGGGAAAGAGAGGATATCTGATTCACGGTCACACTGGTCTTTTAGAGAGCAGACTAGAAAACCAGGCTTGCACAGGGCATGACTGAGAACAGCTATGGAGAGTTTGCCAGAAGGAGTTTCCACAGGAGTAGGTAGGGATGCCAGGCATGACTCAGCAGTTCCTCTCCTAGAAACAGAGAAAGTGAAATCACAGTCACACAACAATGGGTACACGAATGCTTGTAGCTGCATTATTCATGATAACCAACCATGGAAACAACTTGTGGCTCCCTGAGACCTCTTTTATAAGGGCATTGTTGTTATGGTTTAGATCTTAAATGGCCCCCCAAAGCCATGTTTTCAGGGATTGGTCACCAACGTGGCATGCTATGGAGAGGACATGGGGCCTACTTGGAGGAGGTCAGGTCATTGGGGTGTGCACTTGGAAGATCCCAGCCTCTTCCTCTCTTTCTTTGCTTCCTGGTCACCCCAAAGTGAGCAGCTTTGCTCTACCATGTGCTCCTCACCATGATGCCCTGCCCTGCCACAGGCCCAAAAGCAACTCAGTCAACAGACCATGGGCTGAATCCTCTATAACCATGAACCAAAACTTTTCCTCCTTTAAGTTGTTTTATCTCAGGTATTTTATCACAGTGATAGACATCAAGCTAACACAGCTGGCCATAGTAGTACATTCCTAAAATTTCATCACTTTGAAAATGGAGGCAAGAGGATCACAAGTTCAAAGTCAGCTTTGGCTACTTAGCAAGACTGTGTCTCAAAAAAACAAGCGCTGGAGATAGAGCTCAGCGGTAGAGCACCTGCCTAGCATTAACAAGACCCTGAGATTGAACCTAGCATTGCAAAGATAAAAGAAAAAAAAAAAAAAAGACTAACACTGGCACTAATCCCTTCCATGAGGGTGTTATCTTCCCAAAGACCCTACCTCCTAATAATATCACATTTCCAGTTAGGCTTCAACATAGGAATTTCAGGGCAACACGTGCATCTGAACATGGTACATGCATGCCAAGTGAGATGCCTACTAGCCATCCATGTGGGCTTAACAACACCTCCTAATGTTTCTACCTCCTTCCTTCACTTGTGCCCTCTCCTCACCCCAGTCCATCTCCACAAGGCAGCCTGAGGGCCCTTTAAGAAAATGTCAATTAGTCACAGCCAGCGATTATTAGTTAGGAAAGGTTTGGTTTCCAGTGACAGAAAGCAATCTCAACTTAGATGAAGGCAAAAAGGGCACTGATTAGCTCAAGCCTCAGGGAAACCTAAGGGAACTTATCTCAGACAAGCTCAGATGCATCTCCATCATGTGTTAAAATGATCTTGTGGGGACACTGTAGTTTTCTCTCTTGTCTGTACTCCTCGTTCTCAGGCAGTCTCCTCATAGCTACCAAGATGGTGCCCATCATCTCTAGGCTAAACAGGTCCTTAAGACCCCTGACATCAGAGTGGAAAGTGTCTTGCTCTTCCAGTGATTTTGTCTGTTTTCTGATGCTGTGACAGAATGCCACAGGCTAGGTAATTTATAAACAACAGAAATTTGGTTCACAGTTCTGGAAGTTGGGAAGCCCAAGAGTATGGCTCCAGCTTCTAGTAAGGGCCTTCTTGCTTCATCATGCCATGGCAGAAGGACAGAGAGAGACAGACAGAAAGAGACACAAAGAGAGATAGACAGACAGACAGGCAGAGAGAGAGAGAGAGGCAGAGAGAGAGAGAGAGAGAGATGAAGTTGCTTTGAGGACAACCCTATTCTCATGATTGCTAACTCACTCCTGCAATAACAGGGCTATCCGCTCATGAGGACAGGGCACTGGTGACCCGATCACCTCCTCTCATTAGACTCCACCTCCCAACAAGGTTGCATTAGCAATGAAGTTTTTAATACATGAACTCTGGGGACACCTTCAAACCATAGCTCCCAAAGCCAAACGACCCTGAGAAAGAATCTCACACCCACCTCTAAACTGATCACTGAGGGGACAGGCTGGGGCCTGTCCCCCTCTGTGGCGGGAGAGGGGGCGATCATGTGATTAACAGGTCCACCACAGGGAGTGACAATTCCTAAAAGCAACTTTTTTCAGCCAAAAGGGAAAGTGTACCAGGCAGATTAAACAACTCATGTGTACCAGGGAGACCTGGGATAAAATAAGCTTATACTCATTGCGCACAATGTCCAAGCAGGGGAGGGGAGCGTGAAGAGAGGCAGAAGCTGTGAATCAGGTTATGCAAGAAACAAAAAGCAGGCAGCTTTGGAAGAACCCAGTGTGCCTCAAGGAGGCCTTTCGCTGAGGCCTTAGCATCTCCAAAGTCACTGCGTTTACAGCTTCAGTGAGCCACAGGCAGCCAGTGGGACTGGAGAGCTAGGAGAGGTTATGATATTGAAATACATTGTGTCTTGTGGGAAGATGACATGGCCAGGGCGCTGAAAGCTGTTGAATAATCAGGAGCAGGGGAAAGGGTGAGGGAGAGTGAGAGGGCTTAGTGTGACTAAAGTATGGTATATTTCCAGATGAAATGTACACTTAAAAGAAATGAAGGCTAGGAATGTCAAACAGGTCTTTTAAGGGTGAGTACTAGTGGGAGGGGTGGGGGAACGGAGGGGGAAGGACGGTGAATATGGTCAGTGTACTTGATATATTTGTATGAAAATAGAAGAATGAAACCTGGTGCAATCATTTTTAAGTAGAGGGGAGCGGAATGAGGGAGAATGGTGTAGGGGGTGGACCTAACCAAGCTACCCTGTAAGCACATGTGGAAATGTCACAAGGAAACCCCCTGCACAACTAATACATGCTAATAAAAATGTTAAAAGTAAATAAATAAGTAAATTGCTTAGAATAGTACAAGCAGTAACAGAGTGCATAGTGAAAGTCCCCAGCGCCATTCCTAGACAACCACTCTGTCCCTCTTTTCCTGTCGTTCTTCCAGGCTCGTGCACACACACACAAGAAAATACGTAGGAGTGCCCTCTAAGAGAAAAGGATCTTTCTTAAGTGTTGGTGGGGTTTGCTTGTTCGTTTGCTTTTTGTCAGCAACTCAAAAAGTTTGAACTCAGGGCCTCACGCTTGCTAGGCAAGTGCTTATCACTTGAGCCACCCCACCAGCCCTGAAAAGGATCTTTTCTAGACACTTCTCCAAACAGCTCCCTTAACATCTGTGTAACATTCTTGAGCAAAAACACATGAACAAGGAATGTGTGTGACATGAGAACCACCTGTTATTTTAAAAAATACTAATCACCAGACACCCAATTACATAAGAAGCTGAGTCAAAGGGCCCAGAGACAGTGACAACTGACAACAAAACTAAAACTAGGACTGGGTCAGCTCCTGCAGAAAAAAGAAGAAAAGATAAAGAAAGAAGTGGAACAAAGTGGAACGGGGGTGGGAGGAGGGGTGTAAGGGGGAGCAGAAGGAGTGTGGGGGCAGGGAGGAGAAGCAGCAAATGTGTCTCCATCTTTGAGTCCCTACCTCTGTTCCTCCCAGTTATTCATTTGAGAGCTGTATTTGGCACAGGCATGCGCTCGATAATGGGGTTAGAGATGAGAATGAAACAGACGTGGTCTCATGGAGCCCAGTCAGGAGCAGGCACTGGACACTGTATGTGGTCATGCATTCATTTATCTAGCAGAAATGTGCTGAACTCCTACTGTATGCCAGGTACTGTGTCAGGAGCTGCAGATGTAGCCATTAACAAATACACAGAACTGTCCCCTTTATGAAGTTTGCATTCCGAACAGGGGACACAGACAATGCACAAAAAGAATAGCAGACAGTGCATTAGACAGTGCTGAGAGGTGTGGAGGGACAAAGCTAAGCCAGCATAGAGAAGGGGGAAGACTTTCTATATTAATGGAGGAGTCAGGGCAGGGCCACAATGAGGTGGCATTGAGTAAAGACTCAGAAAGAAGTAAGGAAGCAAAACGTGCTGTTATCTGCGAGCATCCCAGGCAGAAAAAAACACTGCATGTGCAAAGGCCCTGAGGTGACCCCGCAAAGGTTTGCGAGGAAGTGGAAGATGGCTGGGACACAAGGAAAAGAGTGAATGAAGGGGAGTGTGCTACAAGATGAGCTCAGAGAGTCCCTAGTGGAGAGATGGGCTTTAGGGTCCCTGAGAGAACATTTGTTTTTCTTCAATATGAAGCATCCAAGTGAGATCTTACAGGACACTTGCTTCCTGCAGCTTTTGTAATGAATTGCCAACAATAACACAAATTTGTCATCTTGTTTGGTTCTCATGGCACTAAAATAAGGTGTCCACAGGGCTACGTTCCTTCTGGCAGAGCTGGAGGAAAATCTGCTCCTGGGTCTTTCCACCATCTCGAGGCTGCCCACATGCCTTGGCTTGTGCTCCTGCCTCCATCTTTACAGCCAACTACACAACCATTGTCACATTTCCTGTCTGACTCTGACCACCTTGCCTCCTTCTTTCACTTAGGAGGATTTGGTAAGAACACTGAGCCCACCTAGGGAGTCCTCAAAATGGGTCCACTCGATTATATCTGCAAAGTCCCTTTAGCCATGGGAGACACCATATTCTCAGGTTCCTGGAACTAAGGCATCTTTGAGGGGCATCTCCTGCCTAGCAGGTACAGCTGTAAGTTCTACAGATGGGGACAGAATGCTAGAAGAGGGTGAGTGGGAGAGCTGACCTGCCTGGGGAATCAAGGGTTGTCCAAGGAACATCTCCAAGGAAGTGACTGTCCCTCTCCAAGCCAAGCCCCATCTGATCATCTTAGTGAGCCTGTGAGCTCTCCACCCTGGAGAGTTCTCCCAGTCACTCTTGCCCACACCAGTCCACTCCAGCCCACAGGAAGCAGGGACGCAGTCTTCTCCCTCAACCACCCAAAGCCAGGCCAGGGCACAGAACAGAACTGTGCCTCAATGATACCAGAGGGTGAGCACCAAGAACGTCTGTCCTGACTGCCATAAAGGGAAGGGGGCCTTGGAGCACCCAGAACCCAGCACTGGCTCACTTCCGGGGTGCCCACAACCACCCTGTCATCCCCAGGCTTCAAGGATAAAAGAGTCCTTATTCCCTTAGTCCCAATCCCTGTATGTGAGTCCTCATGCCACCCCAACATGACTGAGAGTGGGAAACTCAGCCCCACCCCCAAAGCACTCCCAACAAGCCGGTTCCAAGTTAGAGTGCAGCTTCTCCAGGCTGGACCATTCCATCTGAACACACCATCCAGCCAACAACAGCACTCAGATCCTGAGTCAGACTTAGGAACACACGTTTCTCATTTCTGCTGAAGATAGTCAGTTTGCATTAGGAAACAAGAGTGCCTGTGAGCCGGGCCTGGTGGCACATGCCTGTAATCCCAACACGTGGGAGGCTAAGGCAGGAGGATTGTGAGTCCCAACCTACATTTTGAGATCCTATCTCACAAACACCAAAGATAAGCTGGGCGCCAGTGACTTATACCTGTAATCCTAGTGAATTGGGAGGCTGAGAAAGGGAGGATTCTGGTTCCAGCCCAGCCAGAGCAAGGAATTCAAGAAACCCCATCACAATGGAAAAAATCCTGGGCATGGTGGTACACACCTATCATTACAATGACAGCAAGAAGGATAAAATAGAAGATCAAGATCCAGATTAGCCTGGGCAAAAAGTGAGAACCCATCTCCAAAATAACCAGAGCAAAATGGACTAGAGATGTGGCTCAAACCATTTAGCAAGCACAAAGGCTTGAGTTCAAATACCAGTACCAATAAATAAATAACAGCCCACCAGAGAGAGAGAACCTGTCAACCTGCCTCAATATTGCAATGTTGTAGTAACTGCAGTTTTCATAGGTGGTGGACATTTGCTTATATTGGGGAAGGAATTTGTTATAAAAATCGTCAATGTCTCTAACCCTGGTACAACCACCACCACCACCGACAAATCAGTTACTTCAACAACCAAGAATACACATGCATTTAAACCTGAAATTCTGTTTCATTGAGGGTACTCTATCCGGTGTGAATCCCTTGGTGAAGACAGGCATGGACGAGCTTTGTCTGCGAGAGACACGCACTAGATCCCTTCAGCTCTGTGAGCCCCGAGCTCTGTGCTGGAGCTGCTCCTTTCTGCCATTGGAGGGTGACGGCAGCATGGACAATATGTAATAAAATGGGTGTTCCAACAAAACTAATTTTCCAAGGGAAATGGCCCTCTTTTCCAGGACAATGGGCTACGCTTAAGCAGGAAATTGAGTTCCTAAGTCAACATGTAATTTAAAAAAAAAAAAAAAACAAGTATTGTTAAATTTACCATTGCTATAAAATACATTTGAGCAAAGACCAGAGGTTTTCATGGGAACAAACCAATTTGGTTTTGTATCCACCATCTTGGATGGTAACCCATACATCTAACTGAATAGTCTATTTCATGAAGAAGGACTGCCCATGACACTTGTTGCTGGATCACAACACAACTTAAACTATTATTATTTGTCCTGTTTTCTAGGTTTAAAATTGGATTCAAGTAACTTAAATAAACACACATTTGATGCAACTCTAATGGGCCAGAATGTAGAGCCAGAACCTCCCTTCTCACGGAAAAGCAAGCCTCCTCCCCTGTGCATTTGGCTTGTGCCAATCTTGAGAGACTATGTGATGATTTATAAAGCCATCGCAATTACCAAGACACTTAGAAGCAAAGGACCCAATTGAACTTCAGTCTTATTAAGAGAAATGAAAATTAAAACTACACTGAGATACATTTTTCATTTTTGAGATTGGAAAAAATCCAGAAGTTGGGTAAGCATACTGTTGGTGACACTCTAGAGAGAGGGGCACTCATCCGCCAGGGTTGGTGTGCTAATAGGCATCACCGTTCGGGAGGCCACAGGGTGCTATCTAATTAAATCACAGATGTACAACAGGAGACCCAGGGATCCAGCTTCTAAGAATTTGTCCCTCTGATGTCCTTCCCCACCTGTGAAATGATACACACAAGGTTATTTGAGGCAGCACTGTTTTTTCCAGCAAAAAAAAAAAAACAAAAAACTGGAAACCACCCAAGTGTCGTCCTTCAGCCTAATGAAACACAATGAAGCTGTTAAAAAAAATAAGCTTTCTACCAATTTATATGGAAAGTTCCCTGAGAGATATCAAGTGAGAAAAGCTGGTCGTACATCTTTAGCCATCAGGGAAATAAAAATCAAAAGGACTGAGATCCCATCTCACCCTAGTCAGAAGGCCATCATCAAGAAGAAAAACAACAAATGCTGGTAAGGATTGGGGGGACACTTTTACACTGTTAGTGGGAAGGTAAATTAGTGCAGCCAGGATGTAATCAGAGTAGAGGTCCCTCAAAAATCCAAAAATAGAAGTCCCATGTGATCCTGCTATGCCATCCTGGGGACATATCCAAAAGAATGTAAGTCAACATACAATAGAGACATCTGCACACCCATGTTTACAGCAGCACCATTCACAACAGCCAAGCTGTGGAGTCAGCCTGGGACCCAACAACCAATGAATGGATAAAGGAAATGTGGTGTGTATACAGATGGAATTTTATTTAGCCATAAAGAAGAATGAGGACTGGGGTGTGGCTCAAAGTGGTAGAGCACCTACCTGGCAAGTGGAAGAGTGGAAGGCCCTGAATTCAAACATCAGGAAGAAGGAGGAAGAGGGGGAGAGGGAGAGGGAGGGAGAGGAGGGAGAGGGAGGGAGAGGAGGGAGATGGGGAGGGAGACAAGGCAGAGAAGAAGACTGAAGTTATGGTGTTTGCAGGAAAATGGGTGGAACTGGGGACCATCATGTTGTGACATAAGCCAGGCTCACAAAGACAAATACCATGTTTTCTCTTCTAGGCAGAATCTAAATTTTTAAAAAGACATCAAAGTAGGGGGGAACTATTTAGAAAAAGGAGGGGGACTGCAGGAAAGGGAAAGGGGACAGGAAAGAGAGGGTAATGGGGAAATATGAGCCGAGTATATTGTATTCAAGTATGAAAATGTCATAGTGGAATCCGTTATTTTGTACAGTAAAAACTTTTTAAAGTTAACTGCAGGACAGTGTTATCATTGCAAATGAATCTCCTTCCTTTTCTGAAAACACTGGGAGAACACGCAGAAAGCACACACATGTACATACTTGCATAGATAAATCCGAAGATAGCAAAGCCACTTATTACGAGGTGTGCACCTGCTATGTGGGAGCACGGTGCAGCTTAGGACAGCTCATGACAGCTGATAAGGAACCTTCTCCCTCATACCTTCTGATGTGGTTAGGTTTGACACCATGCGACCATATTACCTATTCAAAAGTTAAATATTAATTTAATTAATCAATTTAAAAGAAAAAAACTAACATTCGGAACATGAAGACAACCCTACAATCTGAGATCAAAAGTATTTTCTACCACTAACAAACACAAATGATAGCCTTTTTTTTTTGGTACTGGTGTTTGAACTCAGGGCCTCATGCTTGAGGCAGCCAATCTACCACGTGAGCCACTCCTCCAACCCTTTTCTGTGTTGGGTATTTTCTAGACAAAGTCTCACTAACTATTTGCCTGATCTCTGCCTCCCAAGTAGCTAGGATTACAGGTGTGAGCCCTGGGGCCTGGCAAGATATTCTCTTTTTTTTTTTCATTTCTCTCAATCTGTTTTTATTATTTCATTAAATAATATTTAACCATAGCATTTTACTGTATATATATTATTTCATTTAGTCACACACCATTATTATTTTTAAATCATTCAAATACTTATTGGATATTTTCCTTAGGGTTAGACTTTTATGTTGCTTTTAGTTTATTTTAAAATAAAAATCAATATTGAAATGAATAGCTCTATTCCAAGATGGCGGCTAGAGGTAGGAAGCAGAAAGCGACCCTCCTATAGTGAAATCTTGGAGAGACGCTGGAGACACACTTTGCAGGCATAATCACCGAGAAAAGGCATAACTTTGACTCCTCCACATCTCCAGCCGGCGCAGAGAATCTCCACTTCACGTTAAACGGAGAACCGAGGAGGCCCCCGGGCCGCCAGTGGCCAGCGCCCATACGGTTTGGGAAGACGCGGACCAGCTTACTGTCGATTAGTACACTAACACTCCCTGTTTATACCTTTGAAACTCTCTTGTCTGATACCTTCTTCTGCTTTCTCCCTCTTGTCTGTATATTTGTTTTCCCCTTTTCTTTAACTTCTTGCTTTCCATCTCAGCTCACTCTTCCATTCTCAATATTACCATTGTTATTATTACAAGCTAGAAAATACTTAATTGCACACAGTACAGGGACAGTAACAACACCAAGGACAATGACAGGAAGACAGAAAAAACAAGGAAACCAGTTTCCCCACAGCAAAAAATTAGTACAGGAACCAGAGGGGAATGAAGAGAACAGAAACTCAGATCCAGACTCCAACAAAATGAAGATAAACTATGCCAAAGGACCCAATGAAGCCTACAAGAATAATTTAAAAGAAGACATACTACAAGTACTCAATGAGAATTTTATAGAGATGATACTGGATAGGGTCAACCAAAATGTACAGGAGACACTCAAGAAATTCCAAGACAATAAAAATAGAGAATTTGAAAAAGCAAAAGAAGAAATAAAGGAAACCATAGAAGCACTGTATAAACACCAAAGTGAAAGAGAGAACACAATGAATAAATGGATAAATGAACTCAGGACAAAAATAGACAACAATAAAGAAGAAAACAGCCAGGATATGGAAAACCTCAGAAAAAAGAATGAAACAGAACTGCAAAACAAAACGGAAGGCCAATCCAGCAGAATAGAACAAACAGAAGACAGAATCTCAGAACTTGAAGATGAAATGGTAATTAAAGGAAAAACTGAAGAACTATTAATTAAACAACTCAAGACCTGTGAAAAGAAAATGCAAGAACTCACTGACTCCATCAAAAGACCAAACTTGAGAATCATGGGCATCGAAGAAGGAGAAGAGGTGCAAGCGAAGGGAATGCGTAATATATTCAACAAAATAATAACGGAAAATTTCCCAAATCTAGAGAAAGATATTCCCATACACATGCAAGAGGCCTCCAGGACACCAAACAGACCAGATCAAAATAGAACTACTCCACGACATATCATCATTAAAACAACAAGTTCAGAAACTAAGGAAAGAATATTGAAGGCTGTAAAAGAGAAAAAACAAGTAACATACAAAGGTAAACCCATCAAAATCACAGCAGACTTCTCAACAGAAACATTAAAAGCAAGAAGAGCGTGGGGTGAGATCTTCCGGGCACTGAATGAAAATAACTTCAACCCCAGGATACTCTACCCAGCAAAGCTATCATTCAAAATAGATGGAGCAATAAAAGTCTTCCATGATAAGCAGAAACTAAAACAATATGTGACCACAAAGCCACCATTACAAAAGATTCTGCAAGGGATCCTGCACACAGAAAGTGACACCCAACTTAACCATGAAAAGGCAGGCAGCACCAAACCACAGGATAAGAAAAAGCAAGACAGTAGAGAGTAACATCAAGTTAGGTACACACAATCAAACCTTCAAACAACTAAGATAACTAAATGGCAGGAATCACCACATACCTATCAGTACTAACACTTAATGTTAATGGACTTAATTCACCCATCAAAAGACACCGTTTGACAAAATGGATTAAAAAAGAAGATCCAACAATTTGTTGCTTACAGGAGACTCATCTCACCGACAGAAATAAGCATATGCTTAGGATGAAAGGCTGGAAGAAGATTTACCAAGCCAATGGCCCCCGAAAACAAGCAGGAGTAGCAATACTTATCTCTGACAAAGTAGACTTCAAACCTACATTGATCAAACGAGATAAAGAAGGACATTCCATACTAATAAAAGGGGAAATAGACCAAAAGGAAATAATAATCATCAATCTGTACGCACCCAATGTCAACGCACCCAATTTCATCAAACATACCCTGAAAGACCTAAAAGCATATATAAACGCCAACACAGTGGTTGTGGGAGACTTTAACACTCCATTATCATCAATAGATAGGTCATCCAAACAAAAACTCAATAAAGAAATCCAAGATCTAAAATATGCAATAGATCAAGTGGACCTAGTAGATGTCTACAGAACATTTCACCCAACCTCTACACAATATACATTCTTCTCAGCAGCCCATGGAACCTTCTCCAAAATAGATCATATCCTAGGGCACAAAGCAAGCCTCAGCAAATATAAGAAAATAGAAATAATACCATGCATACTATCTGACCACAATGCAGTAAAAGTAGAACTCAACAACAAAAGTAAAGACAAAAAACATGCAAACAGCTGGAAACTAAATAACTCATTACTTAATGAAGAATGGATCATCGATGCAATAAAAGAGGAAATTAAAATGTTCCTGGAAGTCAATGAAAATGAAAACACAACCTACCGGAACCTATGGGACACAGCTAAGGCAGTCTTGAGAGGAAAGTTTATAGCCATGAGTGCATATATTAAAAAGATTGAAAGATCCCAAATCAATGACCTAATGATACATCTCAAACTCCTAGAAAAACAAGAACAAGCAAATCCCAAAACAAATAGAAGGAGAGAAATAATAAAAATAAGAGCTGAAATCAACGAAATAGAAACCAAAAAAACCATACAAAGAATTAATGAAACAAAAAGTTGGTTCTTTGAAAAAATAAACAAGATCGATAGACCCCTGGCAAACCTGACTAAAATGAGGAGAGAAAAAACCCAAATTAGTAGAATCAGGAATGCAAAAGGGGAGATAACAACAAACACCATGGAAGTCCAGGAAATCATCAAAGACTACTTTGAGAACCTATATTCAAATAAATTTGAAAATCTAAAAGAAATGGACAGATTTCTAGACACATATGATCATCCAAAACTGAACCAAGAGGAAATTAATCACCTGAATAGACCTATAACACAGAATGAAATTGAAGTAGCAATCAAGAGTCTCCCCAAAAAGAAAAGTCCAGGACCTGATGGATTCTCTGCTGAATTCTATCAGACCTTTAAAGAAGAACTGATACCAACCCTCCTTAAACTGTTCCATGAAATAGAAAGGGAAGGAAAACTGCCAAACACATTTTATGAAGCCACTATTACACTTATCCCAAAACCAGGCAAAGACACCTCCAAAAAGGAGAACTATAGGCCAATCTCCCTAATGAACATTGATGCAAAAATCCTCAACAAAATAATGGCAAATCGAATTCAGCAACACATCAAAAAGATTATTCACCACGACCAGGTAGGCTTCATCCCAGGGATGCAGGGGTGGTTCAACATACGAAAATCAATAAACGTAATAAACCACATTAACAGAAGCAAAGACAAAAACCACTTGATCATCTCAATAGATGCAGAAAAAGCCTTTGATAAGATCCAACATCATTTCATGATAAAAGCTCTAAGAAAACTAGGAATAGAAGGAAAGTTCCTCAACATTATAAAAGCTATATATGACAAACCTACAGCCAGCATTATACTTAACGGAGAAAAATTAAAACCATTCCCTCTAAAATCAGGAACCAGACAAGGATGCCCACTATCTCCACTCCTATTCAACATAGTACTGGAATTCCTAGCCAGAGCAATTAGGCAAGAAGAAGGAATAAAAGGAATACAAATAGGTAAAGAAACTGTCAAAATATCCCTATTTGCAGACGACATGATCCTATACCTTAAAGACCCAAAAAACTCTACTCAGAAGCTTCTAGACATCATCAATAGCTATAGCAAGGTAGCAGGATATAAAATCAACATAGAAAAATCATTAGCATTTCTATACACTAACAATGAGCAAACGGAAAAAGAATGTATGAAAACAATTCCATTTACAATAGCCTCAAACAAAATCAAATACCTAGGTGTAAACCTAACAAAAGATGTGAAAGACCTCTACAAGGAAAACTATACACTTCTGAAGAAAGAGATTGAGGAAGACTATAGAAAGTGGAGAGATCTCCCATGCTCATGGATTGGTAGAATCAACATAGTAAAAATGTCGATACTCCCCAAAGTAATCTACATGTTTAATGCAATTCCCATCAAAATTCCAATGACATTCATTAAAGAGATTGAAAAATCTACTGTTAAATTTATATGGAAACACAAGAGGCCACGAATAGCCAAGGCAATACTCAGTCAAAAGAACAATGCAGGAGGTATCACAATACCTGACTTCAAACTATATTACAAAGCAATAACAATAAAAACAGCATGGTACTGGCACAAAAACAGACATGAAGACCAGTGGAACAGAATAGAGGATCCAGATAGGAAGCCACACAACTATGAGCAACTTATCTTTGACAAAGGAGCTAAAAATATACGATGGAGAAATAGCAGCCTCTTCAACAAAAACTGCTGGGAAAACTGGTTAGCAGTCTGCAAAAAACTGAAACTAGATCCATGTATATCACCCTATACCAAGATTAACTCAAAATGGATCAAGGATCTTAATATCAGACCCCAAACTCTTAAGTTGATACAAGAAAGAGTAGGAACTACTCTGGAGTTAGTAGGTATAGGTAAGAACTTTCTCAATGAAACCCCAGCAGCACAGCAAGTAAGAGATAGCATAGATAAATGGGACCTCATAAAACTAAAAAGCTTCTGTTCATCAAAAGAAATGGTCTCTAAACTGAAAAAAACCCCCTCAGAGTGGGAGAAAATATTTGCCAATTATACATCAGACAAAGGACTGATAACCAGAATATACAGGGAACTTAAAAAACTAAATTCTCCCAAAACTAATGAACCAATAAAGAAATGGGCAAGTGAACTAAACAGAACTTTCTCAAAAGAAGAAATTCAAATGGCCAGAAAACACATGAAAAAATGCTCACCATCTCTAGCAATAAAGGAAATGCAAATTAAAACCACGCTAAGATTCCACCTCACCCCTGTTAGAATAGCCATCATCAGCAACACCACCACCAACAGGTGTTGGCGAGGATGCGGGGAAAAAGGAACCCTCTTACACTGTTGGTGGGAATGTAAACTAGTACAACCACTCTGGAAAAAAATTTGGAGGCTACTTAAAAAGCTGGACATCGATCTACCATTTGATCCAGTAATACCACTCTTGGGGATATACCCAAAAGACTGTTACTCCAGAGGCACCTGCACATCCATGTTTATTGCGGCACTATTCACAATAGCCAAGTTATGGAAACAGCCAAGATGCCCCAGCACAGACGAATGGATTAAGAAAATGTGGTATCTATACATAATGGAATTCTATGCAGCCATGAAGAAGAACGAAATGTTATCATTCGCTGGTAAATGGATGGAACTGGAGAACATCATTCTGAGTGAGGTTAGCCTGGCCCAAAAGACCAAAAATCGTATGTTCTCCCTCATATGTGGACATTAGATCAAGGGCAAACACAACAAGTGGATTGGACTATGAGCACATGATAAAAGCGAGAGCACACAAGGGAGGGGTGAGGATAGGTAAGACACCTAAAAAACTAGCTAGCATTTGTTGCCCTTAATGCAGAGAAACTAAAGCAGATACCTTAAAAGCAACTGAGGCCAATAGGAAAAGGGGAACAGGTACTAGAGAAAAGGTTAGATCAAAAAGAATTAACCTAGAAGGTAACACCCACGCACAGGAAATCAATGTGAGTCAATGCCCTGTATAGCTATCCTTATCTCAACCAGCAAAAACCCTTGTTCCTTCCTATTAATGCTTATACTGTCTCTACAACAAAATTAGAGATAAGGGGAAAATAGTTTCTGCTGGGTATTGAGGGGGGGGAGCGGGAGGGGGTGGAGTGGGTGGTAAGGGAGGGGGTGGGGGCAGGGGGGAGAAATGAACCAAGCCTTGTATGCACATATGAATAATAAAAGAAAAAAAATAAAAATAAAAAAATAAATAAATAAATAAAGACATTTGGGAAATGAAAAAAAAAATATTGAAATGAATATTCTAATAGTTATGTATTTATGCACAACTTTTACATATACTAACATTTTAAAGTATAATTTTGAATTGTTGAAAATATAATAATATTCAAAAATATTAAAACTTTAGGTATCTTTTTTGTTATGTTCGAGTCACATATATTTGCAAAAGAAACAGAAGTAAGTTTTAACAAATTCCAATATTGTCTCCCCTCTGCTTTGTGAACACTTTGTGCTCAACACAGGGTGTTCCATTTCCCGTCTACGTCCCTGAACACTGACCACTATTTCATCATCCACCAAAAAAACAAGCGTGATTCATGAGGCGCACTGTAAACATCCCTTTGCACCTGTAATTTTTTTTTTGTCTACTCTCACTGTTTTCAGAATCATCCATTATTTGTAACTGCCATGGAATATTCTGCTTCATGACTGGCCTTTCATTTTCCATCCATAAAGACAGTTGCGTTGTCCATACGTGCTATTACCATGCCGCTTTACGTGTGCACACAGTGCATCTGTGTGTGCAGCCTCAGGTGGAGTGCAAAGGCTCTCGAGTGAGAAAAGAAGAGGTGATGAGGGCATGCTTATCAGCGACCGCTCTTCAACAAGCCCTTCCCTGAAATCTTAAGCCATTAACACTTCCAGTAAGCAATATGCAACGATTCCTGCTTCTCATTTTATTAAAATGTAACATTATCTAACGCTTTATCTTTTCCTTCTGTGTCCTTTGAACTCACGATGTATCTTTTATTCTTTTTTAAGTATATGTTATTCTTTTAAAGATTAATTGTATCATGATTTCACTCTTAGTTTCATCCATAATTATCTTAAAATTCAAAATAATTATTCTGAGCAAAAGAAGTCAGACCACATACACATTTAAAAAAGAGAATATGGGGCTAGCAGAGTGGTAAAGTGTCTGCCTAGGAAGCGTGAGGTCCTGAGTTCAAACCCCAGTACCACCAAAAGAAGGAAGGAAGGGAGGGAGGGAGTAAGGGAGGAGAAGAAAAGAAATAAAAAGAATCCATAGTGTATGGTCCAATGCATATAAAAACTCTACAAAGCCAGGTGCCTGTGGTTCATACCTGTAATCCTAGCTACTCAGGAGGCAGAGATCAGGAGATTGGTGGTTCAAAGCCAGATAGAGCAAAAAGTTCACAAGACCCTATCTAGGAAAACCCATCACAAAAAAGGGCTGGTGGAGTGGCTCAAAGTGTAGGCCCTGAGTTCAAACCCCAGTACTGTGAAAAAAAAAAAACCAAAAAACTACTCTACAAAAGGCAAGCTAATGTATAGTGACAGAACACAGATGGGTGGCTCTTGGGACTCGAGTTCAGGCAGGCGTGGGAAGGCACAATTGCAAAGGATGCTCTGGGTCTGACAGAGGCTCGCTATTTCTTTGCTCCTTTTTATAAGCGTTTATTAATTGAACAAAGGGGTTTCATTGTGATATTTCCATGTACCCCTTCTATTACTCTTTCTTACTCTCTTCCTACCCTGCTAAAACAATTTGTAATGGGTTTCACTATTCTATTTTCACACATGTGTGTCCACTATTTTGATTGCATGACGGGTTCATGGATGTCAGAACTTATCCAGGGCATTTTTAATATGTGCAGTTTATTGTCTGTTGCTTTTCAATAAAAAAAATTGAAAGTGAATTTCATCTTTCTCCCATTTTTAATTTCAGTATATTATGTTTTGTATTGTATACATATACAATATTAGAACAGGAAGTGTGTACACAATTTATAAATTATATATATGCATATTCAAAAAATTCTCATTGAAAGATGTGTGTAGTCACAAATGCATGGGAACCACAGAATGAAGATGGTTTCTTCTTCCCCTCCCCCATTTTTATTAGAATATATTCGTTATACGGGGGGGATTCATTATAACAATTCTGAATAGCCTTACATTGTACATTGGTTAGATCGCCGTCACTGTCTCCCCTCCTCGAACCCCTCCCCACCTCACACGAAGCAATTGCAAGAGGTTTTATCCTTCCATTTCATGTATGTATATGAAGCCCTACAACCATATTCCCTCACCTTCAACTCCGCCATTCACCCTCTCCTCTCCCACAAAAGTCCCCACACTGCATCTATTTTACATTATTAATTTCAAAGTCAAAGGGATTTCTCGAAGTATCCCAGCTGTGAGTTCACTTCCATCAGTTCAACCCAGGTTACAACAGCAAAGCCACACATTTAACTGCTACACTCGACTGCCCCCTGCTGTAAGTAAGTTTTGTCACACCCTTAAACTCCACCTGACTAAGAGGTCACAATTTTAATAAGAAAAGATGAATCCCAGGGTGAAGAAATTATTTTCCAAAGACCCACTATACACAGAGAGACCCAAGAGCAGTCCCTGATATTTCTACCAGGCCAGCCTCAAGGGATAAAATCTCATGTGGAAGAAAAACCAAAAATGAAACCAGCAGACCCAAGTCTGAAATTGGTTTCAGACCCAAATCTGAACTTGAAACCCTTCCCCAGCACCACCACTGCCCCACCAGGGAAGGCATGGGGGTAAAGGGTCTTCCCAGAGCCCACTCTTTCTCCATCCTTTCTCTAGGTAACTCAGAGACTAAAATCAAACCTCTTATCAGCCAGATTGCAAGAAAAGCTTCCTACAAGAACAATTCTGGCTGAAGTCCAAAGAGCTACTTAAACATGGGGCCCTTAGAGACCCATGGGCAGACTTTTAGGAACCTGACAAGTGTATCTGGACTGTCACTTCTAAGTACTTCTAAAATGAGCTCATTAGTTCAGTTTAGGACACACTATGTCTGACATATGACTGGGAACTCCCCTGCAATGGCCCTCCCATGTCAAATAATGCACCAGCCTGCAGGGGTACCAATGTGCCCAAGATAACTCCAGAACCTAAGTAAGACACTCCCATAACAACCCCAACTGCATCACATCCTCGGAGTGCTAGCACACAGACTTCAGTTTCCTGCTTCCACGGAAACAGAAAACTCGCAGCACTATTATTTAGTCCTATAAAAATGAAGGAACCAGACCATATCCCTTAGAGCCTTCTCTTCAAGATTAACAACTTAGATTTTAGAGTCAGATACTCCAAGGTTCCAACCCTGGCTCTTTAATTTTGCTTATAAATTTGTGCCTAGGCACACAACTAGGTTCAACTGCTTTGTGACTTTGTTTTGTCAACTATAACATGGGGAGAACAGCAGGGATTAGCTTGGGAGATGGTTGTGAGAAATGCACAAGACCATATGTGCAAGGCTTGCACGGGCCCCGGCACAGGCCAGACACTCGGGATCTTTGCAGTCAATATTATTATCTGCCTTTTTCTTCTCGTTCTTTCCAGCCCACTCTTGGTGAGTGGAAGGACTCCTTCATACGGGTGGGTTTCATCCTCTGTTCAGCTAGATCGTGTCAGTCCCTTGAATCTTCCAGAATCTGGTGAATTATTTCAGTTGGACTCTTTCTGTCTTACTTTTCCAAAGTTCTAGAAGTCAATAGGACCCATAACCGTGTCTCGGGACCAGCCTCGTGCCTCAAAATGTAAAAATACAAGCAACAGTATTCTGGTACATGACCAAAACATACTGAAATTCGAACCACAGATTCTTCTTTTTTTTTTTCACTTTTATAAATACATATTTGTTGTGACAATTCTGAATAGGCTTACATTGTACATTGGATAGATCACCTCCACCACCTCCCCACCACCACACTTAAAGCAACTGCAAAAGGTTTCATCGTTCTATTTCATGTGTCTGTATGAAGCCCATCAACCATATTCCCTCACCTTCAACTCCTCCATTCACCCACCCACTATCACAAGTGCTCCCCAATTCACTGCACCTTTTTTACAGTCCTGCCTTTCGTTATTAACTCCAAAGTCAGTGTTCGGAGGGGTTTCTTGACGTATCCCTGCTGTGAGCATTCTGCTTTGATCAGTTCAGCTCCTTCCATTACTCTCCCTTACCCCTCCCCCTCATTATTCAACAGCTTTCAATCATCTTTACATCCTCTACCTGCACAGATGTAATGGATTTTGATATGGTTGACTATGTTCTCTTTTCCTTTTCCTCCGACCAGAGTGCCAAAAAGTAGTTCCGCTATTACAACCATGTTCTCTGTCTGAGATTATATTTGATCATGCCTGGTTTTGTGTATAGGTTTATTTTTTAGATCTATCTTCCATATGAGAGAAAGCATGCACCCTTTGTATTTTTTATCTTGGTTTACTTCAATTAATATGATGTCCTTTAATTTACTTTCCAACCACATGGCATTATTCCTTATGGCTGAGTAAAACTCCATTGGGTATATATACCACATTGTCTTAACCCATTTATCAGTTATAGGGCATCTGGGTTGCTTCCATAGCTTGGCTACTGTGCACAGGAAACATGAATTCTTTCCTAAAGTAGACTTTCTAATCTAAAGACAAGATCTAAGAGAACGGGTAAGTGTTCAGCTTTGCTAAGATGATAGTTGTTTCCATTTCTCTATCTGTGTGCTTAAAATCCATGGGAGAAATTCTTCCTGCAGAAGTTAACCCCCTCATAATCTGGAGAAGATGGGGAAAGGTGTGTCTATCTGGGAGTTGCATCTCCTCTGAGAGCGGAGCATCCTAAAACACTTAGACTTCTGTCCTCAAACTCTGGGGTGCACCAGACCATCTGGGTGTTTGCTCAGATACAAATTGTGGTGCCACATTCTCAGGTCTTATTTGGTTTTGTATATAGGATCTCACTATTGTAGCCCAGGCTGGCCTCAAATTCAAAATCCTTCTGCCTCAACTTTCCAAGTGCTGGGATTACAGGCGTGCACCATGACACCAAAGCTCACAAAATCCCTGACAACGTATCAAGAGGCTCTCATGAGCAAGTTCCATCACACCACTGAACTACACACAAAACGTGCCTGTGCAACCAGCACCCACATCAAGAAACACAACATGGTGAGGACGCTGAGGCCTCCCTAGTGTCTCTGGGTCACTTCCCCCTCCTCCCTCCCTCCCCACTCGGGGATAACCTTACCCTGACATCCTTCCTTAGCCTCCTCCTGCTTGGTTCCAGTGGAATCAGAAACACACACACACACACACACACACCCTACAGAACTTCACCTCCTTTCCTGGCCTCAAGACACTGGGCTTTTCTTGGATCCAGGTGGGAGGATATTGAGAAATGTCTGGTCACTGGATCCCTTCATGGGGGCGTTCCTGAGGGAGGTTAAGGGCCACACGGCCCCCAGGGAGCTATGGGGAGCAAGGTTGGGCCAAGGAAACCCAGATGGGGCTCTGGCCCCAAACCCTACTGTGGTCCGCATATGAATCAGAATGATGAGACAGTGAGGGCTGCTGGGGCCACAATGGGCAACTACCCCAACCGCTCCTCTATTTGAGGTCTAAACCTTAATGTCGCCTCACTAGAACATTCCAGCCCGCCCTAGAGGGGATGAATCCATGGGAAAATTTATCAAGGGAGGAATAGGGGAACTAAAATGTAACACAGATCAAGTTCAAGGATTTAGGTAACCAGCAGAGCTAGTCTGAATCTCTGCCTCGTCCATATTAGCTTTGTAAACTTGGGCAGATTACTTGACTTCTCTGAAGCTTAACTTGCTCATCTGACAATACAATCTCCCCTGTGAGTTAGTTTGCAGGTTAAGTAAATCATGTAGAGGAAACAGGAAGAGGTTTCAGATCATTTTCAATGATCTGATTAATTATACAGAGGAGGAAAGGAAAGCTCTATTTCATTTCCAAAGGCATTCTGGAATTCACTATATGAAGAACTGGCAGATTATGGAAGCATGAACATATAAGTCAATTTCTCATTATTATAATGAAATATCTGAGGCAGGCTGGCTTTATAAAGAAAAGAGGTTTATTTACTTCACAGTTTTGGAGGCTGGAAGGCCAAATAGCATGGGGCAGGCTCTGGAGCAACCCCATGAGAGATAATGGGGTATGTCTAAGAGGAAGTCACATCTCAAATCAGAAAGCCGAAAGAGACTGGGAGTCCCACAGTTCTTCCCTGGGCTATTGTCCCAACTGGCTAAGGACCTCCCACTTGACCCCCACCTCCCAATACTACCATCCTGGGGACCGAGCCCCCCACACACGAACCACTGGGCGGACAGCATCCAAACCAGAGCATGGCCATTAAAACTGCCCTGCACAGTAACAGAAGCAGCTATTTCATTGGTCAGGAGTATATTTGAACATTCATGCACACAGGTGCCACATGTATACATCTAACTTCACAGCAGTGGGATAGGTGCATTCCTTACTATAAAACACCGTCTTTAGTCTGCCACAAGACCCTCGATAACAAGCCAGAGCATTACATTCTGAATTTTTCCACAAGCTCAGATAAAAAAACAATTTACATACATACATATGCATGGTTTTACAAAATAGATTTCTTTAATGTTGCTTTTTTCAACGTAACTCTCAGAAATCCTTCTATGTTAATGAATGTACTCGAATTTGTTACTTTTAGTTGCTGCATAATATTCCAAAGGGCGAGTACCCCATGATCCTGTCAGCTCTTTCTTGATGGCAGCATGCTTGTTTTGTTTCTACAATTTACTACAAAGAACAACATAGCCCTACATGGGCTTATGTCTCTATCATAATACACCTGATGCTTTCATTTTTATGGGGAAGACCCCCAAGACTGAGTTGTCCAAGACAAAGGGCTCTGTGGTTTTTGTTTTTGACAGTTGTCAATAGATCGTATTCAAATTCATCTGTAAGGATTTACATTTCCACCGGCCCTGGACGGATATGTGTTCTCCCCCAAGCCTGACGACAACAGGAGTGGTATTCTTTTTGCTGTTGTTCTGTGGAGTTTCTTCTTTATGGATATTTTGAAACATTTTAAAGGAGATGGAACAGCCCTGAACCCCCAAACGCTTACATCTCACCTTTGTAATTATCAGTAGTCTGCCATTCTTGCAGATGTCTTTTTAATTTCTGCTAATTTAAAGCAATATGCTTGTTGTGACTTTTTCAAATCTTGTTTTTATATCTCTCTGACTGCTAGTGATTTTAAGCTTGGAGCTGATCCTATGTAAGTGCCTATTCAGAGCCCTTGCGTATTGTTTGGTTGTCTTTTTCTTGTCAACTTACACTAGCAGTTTATGTATTATAGATGTTCGTCCTTGATCTACCCTCTATGTTACAAATATTTTTCTAATCTGGGGTTTGTCTATGACATCTTCTACCAAAAACAAAGTTTTTAATATTTCATGTACATGTGTTTTTCTTTGATCGCTTCTACATCTTCCCTACTGCATAAGAAATTCACCACACTAGCACACAATGTAAGCTATTATACAGCAGCCTGAGGTCTTCCAAAACTGGATGTACACATACCCTGCGACCAACCAACTGGGCTCCTAAGTATACACCCAGTAGAAATGCAGAGATAAGAGGCCGGGATGGTGGTTCATGCTTATAATCCCAGCACGTGAAAGGCTGAGGTAAGAAAAGGCTGGGCTGAATAGCAAGACCCTGTCTCAAAAATGAGAGAGAGAGAGAGAGACAGACAGACAGAAAGGAAGGAGAGAGGGAGGCAGGGAGGGAGGAGATATGTTAATCAAAAAAAACATATAGTAATGCACATAAGCCAGGTGGCAGTGGCTCACACCTGTAATCCTAGCTACTCAAGAGGCAGACATCAGGAGGATTGCAGTTCAAGCCAGCCCGGGCAAATAGTTCCAGGAGACCCCATCTCAAAAAACCCTATCACAAAAAATAGGGCTGGTGGAGTGGCTCAAGGTGAAGACCCTGAGTTCAAGCCCGTAACACAAAATAATAATAATAATAATATTCATAGCATTATTCATTAAAGCCAGAAACTGGTGGAGGAAAAAGAAAAACGCTAATGCCCTTCAGTGCTAGCACGGATAAACTGTAGACTGTTCATCCAATGCAGTGCTATACATCAATGGGATGAGCTGCAGCTGCATTTGATGATGTAGATAACTCACAAATACGAAAAAAGCCAGACTTAGAAGAATATAGCTCGCCAGGTGCCAGTGGCTCACTCCTGTAATCCTAGCTACTCAGGAGGCAGAGATCAGGAGGATTGCACCAACCAGAGGTGAATAGTTCTTAGAGACCCTATCTCTAAAAACCCCATCACAAAACAGGGCTGGTGGAATGGCTCAAGTGGTAGAATGTCTACCTAGCAAGTGTGAGGCCCTGAGTTCAAACCCCAGTACCAAAAAAGAAAGAAAGAAAGAAAAAAGAGCACAGATACCATTTGACTCCATTTATATAAAGATCAGAACCAGACCAGACAAAACTAATGGTGTTAAAAGGCAGGCTAGAAGTTACTCTAAAAATGGAGCCCAAAAGACCTTCAGAGGAGCTGGTCTCGCCCTGTTTCTTGATCTGTGCACAGGTTAAACAGGTGTGTTCTCCATGTGACCTCTGATTTGTAAAGCTTTCTGCAGAGGTGATAGTTCCTATATCCTAGTTCCTACATAGACCACAATACCGTGGATCATCCTCTGCGAATGTTATCGTCCTCTTGTCCACGCTGACCTGTTCTCTACCACAACGTGTTTTGTACACTGGCTTCTACAGTGGCCTCACTGATTCTCACCTGCTGGTATTTGGGACCTCGCGTGGCCCTCCCCACGAGTGGGAGCCGAAACTGACCTGCTTCTAACAAGTGCAATATGGCAGAGGTGATGGATGCCATGTCTTTTTGTAAATTTTCTCTAGGTTTTATTATAATTTCAAGATTTTATATTATGGCTGGTTTTTAAATTTTTTAAATATATTTTTGGATTAGCATACACTAATAATACGAGGGGATTTCATTGTGATAATTCCATACGTGAATACAGAGTACTTTCAACAAGTTCACCCCCCCATTATATTCCCATCCCCCCTTCCTCCTATTCCCCCCTCCGTTTTGAGGTGCCATTTCTGAGGTTAGGTTATAAAAGGTGAATTTCCCTCTTATTAGCATCTCTCTCTCTCTCTCTCTCTCTCTCTCTCCCTCTTTCTCCCCTCTCAACCATGTGGTAAACATCCACGCAGATCCTCCCCAACCCCTCTCTGTCCACACATATCTGCTCCCCCAAGCTCTCCCTGGGATGACAGGGCAGATCCCCTCACCTTGCTCCTCTTGGGTCCCCAAGCCTACCTAGGACCTGTCCTCAGGTGACAAGCCCTGGGCGTGACTTTCCCTGTCACAGCATCTTCTCTTTATTCCCTTTTTTCCTCCTCTCCAACTTGGGGGAGATCACTTGAGTCTCATCATTTTTTCTTTCAAATCTAGGTTCATTCCCTGAGTTCTTTGAGAACTCACAATCTAGAACACTTTCTCCTCCTGCTTTTTCATCCCTTCCCTCAGGCAGTAAATTCAGAGCAGGCTTTTGAATGAGAGAAGGCTGTGGGGGCAAGGAAACTCCAGAGGGGAAAACATGTTAGTATTTCAGCACAGGCCCTCACCAGACATAGAAGGGGAACAGCACAGGAGACATGCTGGGGTGTAAACATGGAAGCTCTGCCTCCAGGGATGGAACCATGAAGGGATTTTCTTTTTTTATTCACACTTTTCTAAATTTTTCAAAGTTTCTAGAATATGTATTACTTTTATCATCACACACACAGTCAAATTATTTATTCCAGTTTGTTTGGAGTTTTTATTCTACACAAGTCAAATTTACTGCATGATGAACCCAAACCCGTTTAGCAAACCCAATGTGCATCCCAGAACAAACGTCCAGCATAGAAAGTACAAAACAAAGAAGCTACTGCGTGAGAAGTTAGGAAGTTAGGGCTCCTATGAGGAACACTGGAACAGTTCAGCATGAGGGGACAACAAGTAAACACAAAGCTTCCTGCTGTATGTTTTCAATTTTCTTTTTTGTTGGTTTTTTTTTGGGGGGGTGAGGTCAGTCGGTACTAGAATTTGAACTCAGGACCTTGCACTTTCTAGGCAGGTGCTCTACCACTTGAGCCATGCCACCAGCCCTTTTTGCTTTAGTTATTTGTTCAAATAGGGTCTCACATTTATACCGGGTCAGCCTAGACTTTGATCTTCCCACATAGCTGGGTAACAGGAACACACCAGCATACCCAGCTTTTATTGGTTGAGATGGGGTCTCTCAAACTTTTTGTATGGGCAGGTCTCAAACCTCAATTCTCCCAATCACTGCCTCCCAAGTAGCTGGAATTGCAGGTGTGAGCCACCATGCCCAGTTTATTTTTTTCTTTTTAACTAACACATAATTGTAATGTTTATGGGTATGGTGCGATATTTCAATACATGTAAACAATGTGTTCTGATCAAATCAACACAGTATTTCCATCCCCTCCTCATGCTTTCTGTTTGGACCTTTGCAATCCTGTCTTACAGTTTTTCAAAAAATATGTAACAAGTTATTGTGAGCTACCATCACCCTGTTGACTTATGGAACCATGATGCATATATTTTGAAAGGAGGTTTTTGTGTCTTCAGAAAGTTGGACTTTTCACAATTGAGTTTAATGGAAAGGTGATTACGAGGTGTCTTGGATTGGATCTGAAAAAAGTGGAGTGTGGGACAGGGGTTCTGTTCCAGTGATGGGTGGGGATGAGCTCTCCAGGAATAAGGGGATTGAAGGGAGCAAGACAGGGCAGGGGAAGGAGCCAAGGAAAGAAATGAACCAAGTTGGTCCCACTTTGAGGCAAAGGATCCCATCTTTTGGACCCCTCTGTTACTTGGTCATGGGCACAGGATGACATGGTCCAGTCAGCCAAGGGCAATTCTATAAAGAAGCAGGCTCCTGTGAGCCCTTGGCAACCCACCCTTGGAGCAGCTGCGGCAAGGGGGAGCAGCTGGGGCAAGGGGCACCAGCCAGGTATGAGCCACTTACAGGGCTAGGGTGCACTTTGGCAATGGTGAGCTGATTGCAACCAGGATTCAAGGTGAGGGTCAAGGTCAGGGTGCAGGGGCAGTGTTAATAAAGTGGAGTAGGAGAATACAGTAAGGGTGGAATCAAGAGTACAGGTAGAGAGAAATGAAGAGAAGAATGAGAAAGGGTGGGGTAAGCCAGACACTGATAGCAAGTAGTTTGACCTCACCTCTTCCTTTTCTTTACAGCTACGCTTCTGAAAGCAACAGTACCTCTCACAAGCAATTCTCCATGATTTAAGACAGAACCAAGAATCTACTGAGATTAACCATAAATAATTTATTGTAAACATAAGTCAGAGTCATTGTTCACCTGCTCAACTTTTCCCTGGAGAACCATCCATCCCTCTTTAACCGTCAGTTCAGGTATTTCCAGTGGGACTGACCTCACCCTCAGGCATGTGGACACATGACCCAGGTCTGGCCAATCAGAGTGCCCTAGCCCATCAGCCTCATTGATTAGTTCAGGGATAGCCACATGTCCAAAACCAGACCAATCTGAACCATCCCAAGATTTTTGCTGGTGCTTTTTTATGTAGAGAACTCACTGGACTTTACCATGGTTCCACTGGCTGTGTACTCAGCCACGTGACCTTCTGGGCTCCTATAGGCGGTGACTATCCATGTTTACCTCATCTACAGCAAGGAACCCTTCAAGGAGAATTGGGATGAGTTGCCATGCTAGGTAACAGGAGAAGATTTTGCTTAGGCCCATGGGCTCTAGAATCAGGTCACCAGGGTTTGATTCTTCTCCTAGGGCATGTTGCTTAATCTCTCTGAGCCTCAGTTTCCTCCTTTGTTAAACAGGAGTCACATTAGTTCCCTTTATTCAGTGGTTCAGAGGATTATGAAGGGTAACTTGAAGATTACACTCATTTCGTGGTCTTATTGTTATTGGTATTAAGGTTATTATCCCAGAGGAAGCATGTGAAGAAACGGGGGCACATATCCCTTGAAGTTTTGAGAAAGGTGGTGAGGACAGATGTGGCTGGAGATGAACTCCTACCTAGAAGTGGGAGATGAAGGAGTTCATGTAAGGGATATCACATAGGATGGGCTCACCATGGCCAAAAATGGCCAGAAAACATAGAGGAGCATTGCTATGATTTTGGAAAGCCAGTCTCTGAAGGGTCTGGAGAGGAGCTGGCCAAGGAGGGCAAGGAAGTGACCACTGGGTGGATTGGCTGAGGTTTAAGACCCTGGGGTGAGAGCAAAAAAAGTAGTTGGTGGTATCTTTCCAGAATGGAGTTCCATTGGATAAGAAAAAAGAACAAGAGCACCCTTTATTATGAGTACTGTCGCCAGCTTGTGTGGATCACCTTCATGGTGGGCTGCCATCCACCAGAGGTTGAGAGAGTTAGCTGCTAAGGGCTCTCACTGACCCTTCTGCAGAAAATTCTCTCAACTGTCAAAAGTTGCTTTGCCTGAGAGATGGGGTAGCCAGTGGCTGACAGAGGAAAACAAAAGGCTGACCTCCTCTCTGTGGGATCAGCTGAGACCCCATCCTTCTTTGGTCCTTTCTCCTGTTCTGTCCTGCTTCTCTCATGTCCTCCTGATCCAGAGAGCCTTACTCCAATAAACTACTTTTACAACAATCCCCGCCAATGGCCTCTGCTTCTAGGCATACCAGCCCAAGACAGTGACCAGCTGAGAGGTCCGAGCTGAAAAAGGTCCAGGCAGGGGAGAGACCAGGGACTGAAGGTAGCACCATAGGACCAGAAACAGGCCTTGGGAGGATGAGCAGGCGAAACAGCTACAAGGATAGGAAGCTATAGTCAGAGAAAGGGTGTCAGAGACAATACAATACAATACAATTCAGAGTGTGACCGGGTCCAGGGTATAGCCATGGGATGGTAGTATAGAGGATAAGGTCTCTAGAGAGGCAAGTCACCAAAGTGAGAGGCTGTGATTCTGGTTGGGCTGTCCCTATGGCCACTGACAGTGTCAATGTCAAGACTGGATTGGGGTGGAAATAAAAGCTAGGTGCCAGCTACCAGGTCTTCTGTGACTGTGGAAACATGACTAAGAGGGGAATGAGTGACAAAAAGAAGAGAGAAAAGGTGGCTCTGAAGCAGCAGGGAGTTTGTATTTGGCAGTATTGAGGTTCGACCTCAGGGCCTCCTGCTTATTAGGCAAGCTCTGTATTACGTGAGCCACACCTCCAGCCCTTTTCACTTTAGCTATTTTTTGAAGAGTCTTGCCTTTATGCCTGGGCTGGCCTAGGCCGAGATCCTCCTATTTATGCTCCCACAGCTGGGATGGCAAGCACGCACCACCACACCCAGCTTTTTGGTTGAGATAGGCTCTCACTAACTTTGTCCTTGCTGGTGTTGAACATCTATGTTCCTAGTATCTACTTCTCTCTCTCTCTCTCTCTCTCTCTCTCTCTCTCTCTCTCTCTCTCTCTCTCCTCTCTCACTGTGTCTGGTGCAGGGATTTTTATATAAGAATGAAAGAAGCAAATGAGCCAAAATTTGGAAACCAAGCAGAGCCTACCTTCAGAGACTTAAGCAGGCCCTCCCTGAACCAAGATGGTGAGGTCTGACTGAAGCAAGGACGGTCACTGCCACAGCAAGCCGTCCTTCCACACAGGATTATCTGAATTACCTACAGCATAGGAATCTGTTCTCTCCACAAAGGCCAGGAGTTAGCTGGGTACTGGTGACTCACACCTGTAATCCTAGCTACTCAGGAGGCAGAGATCAAGAGGATCTCAGTTTGAAGCCAGTCTAGGCAAATAGTTTGCAAGACCCTATCTGGAAAAAAATCCTTCACAAAAAAGGGCTGGTGGAGTGGCTCAAAGTGTTGGCCCTGAGTTCAAACTCAAACCCCAGTACCACCAAAAAAAAAAAAAAAAAAGACAAGGACTTCTCTCTTCTTCACCAGGCTGCCACATAAATGGGTCATAATAAATACTGAAGGAATGACTGAAGCCACCAATTAATATACATTTCAGAAGAGCGCTAAGGAGGCCCCTGGTATAACAATAAAGAGCTACTCTTCGAGTCCAGACAGATGGACTTTCAGTTCCAGTCTGAGATCTGCCGTGGGTACTCCTATGACCATGACACTGAGGGAAGGAAAAAGCAGCAGGTGCTAGGCACGTGGTGACTTGTCCATAAACAGCCCCCAGGGGGGCTTAGAGGTACGGGGTGGGAGGGCCACGGTGAGGAGTGTGATGCGAAGGGAGGGGACTGGAGGCTGAGGTTGCGCCCAAGGCTAGGCGTCCCAACTGGCTCAGCCCCGGGCGGAGTCTCCTCCCAGCGGGGCGGGGTCGTGAGGTCCCCTGGAGGCACCGAGGGACCGGGACAACCGTGCGGCTGCCCACGACGCTATGGCGAGCACGGCCCGGGGGTGGCGGCCGTGGCCCTCGCTCGGGCTCCGGCTCCAGATCGCCGCGCTGCTCGGGACGCTCGGGCCACAGGTGAGAGCCGGGGGTGGGGACTTGGGGCGCTGGGGCACTGGGGTGCAGCCGGGCACTGGGAGCGCCTCTCCCTCCCTTCCTCGGCCCGGGTCACCCCAAGTCTGGCCCTGGCGAGCGGAAACCTCCTAAATTTGGGGAGCTGCCACCTGTCCCTGCTACCTTCTAGCTGGAGAGCGGTGCCAGCGTGGACAGGCGCAGCCGGGGAGGGAGGCGGGCGGAGCGCCCGGGGCAGCTGGTAGTAAAGCCAGGCCTCTGAAAACTTATGGGGGTCCCGACTTCCCTTAAAAAATATGATCAACTTAAGGGTCCTCTGCAGAGAAGTTGCGTACGCGAAGTGTGACAATTTCAGCGCTTCACGACCGCCCCCTTGCTCCATGCCAGGACCCCAGTCAGGAGCTCTGGGATAAATGAGCTTAAGGTGCAGAATGGGATCTAACCCTGCCTGGGGCCGAATAGTCCCGTCTTACAAAAAGATAGCCAGGTGACATTCGCGTCCTGGCCCAGAATCCACTTGTCTACCCTGGAGCCCCCAGAGCTCACAGAGCCAAAGGGATTGTGGTGGTAGATTAGGCGCCCCAACTCCTCCCAACACATGGTTGCAAGGAAAACTTGGGGCCCTGTTCAGCCAAATCTGGTGTTTCCAGAGAAATTAGAAATAAGAACAATTAGAAAATTCTGGATTTTTTTTCTTTTGGTGACACTGAGGTTTCATGCTTGCCAAGTAGGTGCTCTACCGCTTGAGCCAGGCCTCCAGTCCATTTTGCTCTGGTTATTTGGGAGATGAAGGAACTATTTCCCTGGGGCTGGCCTCAAACCTCCATCTTTCCAATCTCAGCCTCCCAAGTAGCTAGGATTACAGGTATGAGCCACTGGTGTCTGGCTGAAAAATCTGGACTTTTAAAAAGTGAAATCTTCCCATTAAAAAAATTGGCAGTGAATGAAAAACAAAATTTTGAACCTTGATGGACTAAACAAATTCAGCAGTGGGCAGCCAGGTGGCACTGGCCTGTCCTCCTTCTTACCATGCTGCAGATGGCAAAATTGAGGTCCAGAAAAGAGGGGCTGCTCCCTGACTCTCCACCAACACCCTGGGCCCAGCTCCAAACCCGAGGGTCCTGAAGCAGGATGTGGCACCCGGATGTTAGGGTTCCTGCTGTGAGCTCAGCCTCACCCTGTTTGCTAAAGGAGGGGCAGAGCTGGCGAGTTGGCTCAGCAGGGGCCAGATGTAAGGGGAGTCCCGGCCTCCCTTCCTTCTGCCCGCCCCCACCCCCAGCTGAGGTTCGCGGGCACCACTGGAGGCTGGCACCAAAAGCTGCTGGGCAAGTTTAGGGAGGAAGAGAGGGGCGAGGAAAAGAAGCAGACTAAGGAGAAAGAGACCAGGCACTGGAGTCAGAGGGTAGCTTAAGTCCCCGTTGTGCCTTTTATTCGTCATGTGACTTTGAGCCAACTTCCTAATCTTCCTGAGCCTCAGCCTCCCCGACCTGCGATGGGGACACTCATAGTTCCAACCTGGCAGGGAGGCTGTAAGGATCAGCGAGGTCCTTTGGTAAAAGCCTCAGTCTTCTTTGGAAAATCAGAACTTTCGGGAGGAGGGGAGGAAGTGGGAATTTAGACTCAGTGGGAGCCAAATCCCTCCAGCACCCTCAGCTTCCACCGTAACTCCCACAGGGTCACGGAGTTGGTGGCTGTGGCCACCCTTCCTCCTCTTCTCTGTCCCCTGGGAGGAGAAGAGTCCCTGTCAGCCCTGCCTGGGCAGGGCAAGGTGCCCCCCGACCAGGGCTGACATCACTTCCTACCACAGGTGCAGACCCTCAGGCCAGAGAGCCTCTTGCTCGTGTCTACCTTGGACGGAAGTCTCCACGCACTGAGTAAGCAGACAGGGGATTTGAAGTGGACGCTGAAGGATGGTGAGCAGGGGATGGCCATTTCTCCCTCCTTGGGCCCTGAGTATGATGGCAGAGGAGTCACCTTGACACAGCAGACAAGAACATGGGCACTAGAAACCAACAAGCCAGTATCTAAACAGCTTCACCACTTGCCTGCTGGGTGGCCTGGGGAAAATCACTGCACCTATCTGAGCCTCAATGGCCTCACCTATAAAATGTGGCAAAGGGTAATAATGACCCCACCTCACAGAATTCTTGGGAAGATTACATTGTATTCTTGTCACATGCTGGGCTTCAGGTCTGGCACACAGAAAACAATCGGTATGCCCCCGTGCTTTTTAATGAGAGTCTGGAGGGGACTCATGCTCTCTGTCCTATACCTACAGATCCCATCATGCAAGGACCAATGTACGTCACAGAGTAAGTGAACCTGGGGCCTTCTAAGGAAGGGAGAGCTGTGGTTGGCCAGAGTGTGTGGGTTTTTTTGGGGTGGGGGGAGGAGCGAGAGCATGTTGGAAGAAGAGAATTGGGACTGGAGGTGACATGGGAGAGAGTCTTGGTGCTCCAAGGTGTCTCACACAAGGACAGGCTCAGCTAGCTGAGAAGGTAATGGGATAGGGCCGTCATGAAACCAAGGAATGCACCCAGTCTCCTGTGTTTTCTGCCCCACAGAACAGCCTTTCTCTCAGACCCAGCCGATGGCAGCTTGTACATCATGGGGACCCAGAAACAACAGGGATTAATGGTACGTTTTCCACAGTAGTCAGGGGCAGGCAAGGGCCAGGCCTCCATCAGCCAGAGCATCTACCAGGGGAGGGAGGGGCAGTGTGGCCAGAATTCTGGATGTCCTGCAGAGGATGGGAGTCGGGGCATTGTGGGAATGCTGTCTTTCAAAAGGAGGGCAGGAGGAGTCTGACTGTGTCTGCAGAGCAGCTGGCTGTCCAGCCTTGGGGGTATAGTGGGGGCATCTCCAGGATTCTGGGGCGATAAGGGAAGACCTATACATCAGTTAGCTTTTGCTAAATAACAGGTTGCCCCCAAATTCAAAGGCTTAAAACCCAAACAACTCAAAATTTGGTGAGATGATGTTTTAGGCTGAGCTCAGCTGGGCAGTTCTTCTGCTGGTCTGGATGGATTGAGCTTGCATCTATGGTCAGCTCCTGGTCAGCTAGAGGGCTCTGTTTCTGAAAGTGGGGTGGTGTTTGACTGGCAACAGGGCTTACATATCCTGATCTCACCCAGTCCTCAGTATCCAAACCCAACAGAAAGCTCCCACTCACAGAATCCAGACAATTCTAACTCCAGGGAGAGAGCAAGGCAGAAAGGAATGGGGAGTGGATCTCCCTCAGAAAAGAGGAGGAGAGTCCCCTTTTCTTGGGGACAGATGAGTCTCAAGGTGATTGATGATTTTGAAGTCTCATGTGTGCTTTTGAGGTAGGGATCAAGTGAATTGGGTGGCATTTTAGCACTGGATGTAGAATTTTCTACAGTTCCTTGAGAGGCTATGTAGCAAAGTCGTGAAGTGTACTGGCTCTGAAGCCTGTCCTGAGTTCAAACCCTGGCTGTGCCACTTGCTAGCTGTGTGGTACCAGTTGAGTTACTGAACACCTCTGAGCTCCAGTTCTTCCCCAGCTGGGGAATGGAAATGATCATGAGAGCCTAATGGAAAGGTTGCTATGGACAACCCTTAGAAGAGTGCCTGCCACAGTGGGTGCTATGGGATTTTTGCTCTTACTCCTTTTTGAACCTGTTCTCTTTCCTTAGAAACTGCCGTTCACCATCCCGGAGCTGGTTCACGCCTCTCCCTGCCGCAGCTCTGACGGAGTCTTCTATACAGGTGAGCATCTCTCCAGCCTTTGGGGTCCAGGCCCAGTCAGCAGGGATGGGAACTTGGATCATGACAGGCCAGCTTGACACAGGTACAACAGGACACATGCCCTCTCCCACACCGTCTTGAGAGCTGGCCGTTTCCTCCTCTGCAGGCAGGAAGCAGGATGCCTGGTTTGTTGTGGACCCTGAGTCAGGGGAGACTCAGACGACACTGACCACAGAGGCTCTCTCTACCCCCCACCTCTACATTGGCCGAACACGTAAGTCAGGCAGAGCCCAGTGTTCCCCAAGCTTCTGGGAAGCCCCCTTTTTTTCTACCCAAGCCTGGAAATTGCTATCCAAGTTGAATCCAGGCTAGTCAATCTATCAGTCATCAACATATATTTTACTGAACACTGAACAAGGGGCTGAGGGTTTGGAAATTTAAACAAGGCAGGCCTGGTGTATGCTCTGTAGTGGTCATCATACCTTCAGGTTGGGTGCAGAGGGAGTCCCCACGCCTACAAGATGAACAGCCCTTGGGGTGGCAGGGGGGAGGCACTGCAGGGGTATTCCTGGCAACCCCGCTTCTGGTGATCCCCAGAATACACAGTCACCATGCACAACCCGAGGGCCCCGGCCCTGCGCTGGAACACCACCTACCGCCGCTATTCAGCACCCCCAATGGATGGCTCCCCTGGGAAATGTGAGCACCACCTTTCTCTGGCCCCATCTTGGAACAAGGTCCCCAGTCCAGAGAGCCCTGAGTGGCACCCATGACCAAGTCCCACCCCCATGCTGTCCCATCTGTTCCATCACGTGCCAAATGACACGCCCTACACAGCCCCCAAAACCAGGCTGACCCTCCTCTACCCTCAGAATGCCTCAGTGACCTAACTTGCCTGCACTCCAGATCACCCCAACCTAGCCTTAGGTGAGCCCCACATTCCAAGTGTCCCATGCAACTCCAGGGTGTCCTGAGCAACTTCCACAGGCCCTAACTGAGCCCTGGGTGCTGAGTGACCCTTGCAGGTGACTCTAAGTGACCATTTCCCAAGGAACCCGTCCACCCTCAATTTCCTGGAGGACCTCACAGGTGCATCTAGGGATCCTCTAAGATCCTGGCTCCAGCATTCTGCCTGAGCCCCACACAGGTAACCCAGGTGCATCACAGTGACTTGCAGTGGTACTTTCGCACTCCCAGGTACCCTCAGGCCTCCAGGCTTATGAAGACTGACTCACCCCAGTGACCATAAGTCTGGCAGGGACTGACTCCTCACAGCCTAAGTCCACTCTCTCAAGTGACACAGGTTGATCCCCACAGCTGAATTCCTGTGGATGACATGACTGGTCCCCTCACGTTTGGCCTCTGCACCCCCAAGGGACCATCCGTCCCAAATGCTTCCAGGAGCCTCTTGTGGCAGCTGTCTAACATCTCCCCAGCCATCTTTCTCGGCAGACATGAGTCACCTAACATCCTGTGGGATGGGCTTGCTGTTGACTGTGGACCCAGGCAGTGGAGCAGTGCTGTGGACACAGGACTTGGGTGTGCCTGTGATGGGCATCTATACCTGGTACCAGGACGGCCTGCGCCAGCTTCCACATCTCACACTAGCTCGGGACACCCTGCACTTCCTCGCCCTCCGCTGGGGCCACATCCGACTGCCTGTCTCGGCTCCCCAGGACACAGGCACTCACTTCTCTGCTTTGGACACCCACCTTCTGTAGGTGTCCACACCAGGGGCCCAGGGAGGGACCCTTTGGAGATGGTGTGGCCCAAAGCTAATGGCCAGAAGGGATATTCAGCCATGACCTGCAAGATGGCTGAACCAAGTGTCAAAATATTGTTTCCTCCTAGCCGGGCACTGGTGACTCACGCCTGTAATCTTAGTGACTCAGGAGGCAGAAAGCAGGAGGATCACAGTTCGAAGCCAGGCTGGGCAAACAGTTTGCAAGACCCTATCTTGAAAAAATCCACCACAAGGGAAAGAGCTGTGGAGTGGCTCAAGTGGTAGAGTGCCTTCCTAGCAAGCATGAGACCCTGAGTTCAAACCCTACTACTGAAAAATATGTATCTATAGTGTATATTATATATATATATATACATTATACATATATGTGTATTATATATTGTGTATAGTATTTATAAATATCATACACTATATATACATATATTGTGCCCTCCAAATGCCCCCAGGATTCCTGTAATCCCAGCACTCAGGGGTCTAAAATAAGAGGGTCACCAGCCTGGGCTACATAGCTAGACGCAGTCACAAAACAAAATAATTTTCCAGGACTAGAAATGGTCAGCTGGTGACTTGGTAGCACCAACAAGCTAGACTGGCTTCACCACTATCTCATAGTTGGTGGACTCTTTGCCCCAAGTGTTGTCAAATAGCACAGTTCATTTCTACTCCACCAGGTCTCTTATGCCTTTTGAGAACTGGACTCCTCACGTACTGGTATCAGGGCCTCAATGTAAAACACTTTTCAAGCCCTGCTTGCATCATATCTCCTATTGTCATTGGCTAGCGCAAGTCACATGGCCAAGCAGAGTCACCCTGGAAGGAGACTACATGGGGGCATGGGAACTGAAACCCCCCACCATCATTCATCCATCCTTCTCCTTTTCCTCTCCTCCTGTAGGATGACGCTGTATGTGGGTAAAGACGAAGCTGGTTTCTATGTCTCTAAGGCACTAGTGCACACAGGGGTGGCCTTAGTGGTGAGTGGGGGTCTGTGAGTGGGCTAGCAGAAGGGGTGGAGTGGGAGAGGAGCTCCCTTCACTCACGGCTCTTCATCCTCTACATAGCCTCGTGGACTGACCCTGGCCCCTGCAGATGGCCCCACCACAGATGAGGTGACACTCCAAGTCTCAGGAGAGCGAGAGGGCTCACCCAGCACTGCCGTCAGATACCCCTCAGGCAGCGTGGCCCTCCCTAGCCAGTGGCTGCTCATTGGTGAGGTCCCTGGCTCAAATTTGGAGTAGAGGAAGATTAATGACCTTTGAATGAAGTTTCTGAGTTGGAAGGCTGAAGTCATTGTCAACCCTCTGACTTTTGTCCCTGCCACTTAGGACACCATGAACCACCCCCAGTCCTGCATACCACCATGCTGAGGGTTCGCCCCACTCCAGGGAGTAGGACTGCCGAGACGAGACCCCCAGAAAGCAGCCATCCTCCGGCTCTCTTCTTGGAGGTCAGTGCTGGAAGGGCAGAGGGTACGGTGGGACCAAGCAGCCCTTGGGCCTTTTCCTTAGGCTGCTAGGTTCTGGGCCAGTTGATTTCACATCTGTTCCCAGAAGAGAAACATTTTACTGTTGCTATTGCCAGAAGTGTCAAAAAGATATTGGTGACCTAAATCATGAAGCCTCGTTCACAGTTTATTCTGTAATTCTTCTTCAATGTAAACATTGTAAAATATTCATCAAGTAAGAAATCAAAAACAGAAAAACTATAAAAGTATGCTCTCCTGGGAGAAGGTTGGCTAAGAAGCACTAGTAAGTAGTTCAAGGTCAGAAGGAAGAGCCATGCCTTGAAGCAATAATTCTTACATCTGATTACTCATGAGAACCACCTGGAAGCCCACTCCAGACCCACAAAATTCTGAATTTCTGGAGGTGGAGATCTGTGCTTTTAGTAACACCCCACAAAGGAGATGCTGTCCTCTGCTAGGTTTGGAAAACCACTCTCCCGGGCACCATGTCAGTACCATGGAGAACAACATGGTTCCCACCAAATGCAGACCACTCACTGCCCTTCAGCCAACCTGGACCCTGGACTGGGTGATGAGGAAGTGTTAGGAGTTCCATGATAGAGGGAGAACCAAGAGTGAAAGCTTCTTTGTCCCCAGCTCCTGAGCCTGAGCCGAGAGGAGTCTTGGGACCCAGAACCAAATCCTGAAGAGAAAGCCTCAGATTCTTACTCAGGGCTGGGATCCCAAGACATGCTGGCAGCTAGCTTCACAGCCATCCTCCTGGGAGGCTGGCTTCTCCTCCTGATGAGACAGGTAAGCCCACACCCTGACCTCAGGACTCTCTCAGGGTCTTCAAGAGGAAACTCTGCTCCTCCCTCCGATGCCACTCAGCAGCTCCCTCCCTCACCTGCTCCGACTGCCCCTTTGCCTTCTCCCCAGGAGCTCCCGCAGCTCCCACGCTTGTGCTCTGTACGTTCAGGCTGTGGTATACGTGGTATACGAGACCATCGCAGGCCCATCATGGTGCAGGCTTGGCTAGGACTGAGCTCTCTTAAGCCCTCATGTTGCAGCAGCAGCTGGCGGAGAAGCAGCCCCAAATGCCCTCGGCACCTGCAGGCCCTTCTGACATCACACAGGATGCCCAGGTCCAGCCCTTGGGGTCCATCCCACGGGGCCAGAAGAGCCTTCGAGACTTCTCAGAACAAATCCAGCCACCCTGTGACCCTGAAGGTGAGCTTGGGTGAACCATGCAGGTGGAGTCAGGGTCAGAGAAGAGGGAGGGGCAGATGTAACTTAATTTCAAAGTCACTTTATTAAAACCACGAAAGTGAGATTGTTAAGCCTAAATAAGATAACAAGAGGGTGGATTGTGAGGTTGAGCACTCTAGAAGTGTCTTTTGTCATGTTATCATCGTGGCTGTTTTTAAGGATTCTGGATGTACATCAAACTCCACTATCTATTAACTTTGATGAGGTGCTTAATTCCTCTGAGCCTCAGTTTTTCTCATCTGTCAAGTGGGAATAATCCCCACCTCCTTGTGAGAGCTTTCTATCATCCTTATTGTTAAATCATACCTAGCTAACATTGTTAATATTTTGTTAAAATAATATCATATTCAGTTATGATAATAGTAAGTTATCCAGGTATGATTGTTTTTAACATTCCTTTCATAGTTTCTCAATTTGATCATATCACAACCCTCTCAAGGACCCTCTGGCATCTGGGGGAGGCTCCCGGGTCTCTGCATTGCACTCATGGCTGAGTCCCGGCTCCTTCGCCTGCTGTGTTGGCTCTGGGCTGGACTGGTGCCTTAGGTCTCGGTGAGCTGGAACCACCTCATTGCTGCTCAACCCACTTCCTCATGCCTCAGCCCCCTACTGTCAGCTCACTTAGGCTGAAGTCAGCCGTGCACTTGGTTCAGCGCTCCAGAGCTGCCTTGTGTTTGCCTGTGAGTGCCTCTGCCACAGCCCTCTGCTAAGAGGGAAACAGCTTCTTCCTCGGGGTCAGCTTGGTTTTTCACTTCCTGATGCTGAGGATCAAACTCAGGGCCTAAGAAAGCAGGCATTCTGCCACTGAGCTACACCCCAGCCCAGGGTCAACTTGTGTAAAGACCCAGCAGAGATGCCTGAACCCTGAGGTGTTGCCTTTCTTGTCATTTTACCACTCAGATGGGAGCATTGCACCCCGAAACTCTCATCTGCAGGACTTTCTGGTTTTGGAGCAGGGTTGCTTGTCTTTCTGTACACAACCGCAATTCCAGCCTTTCCAGGGTGGTTCTTGGCAAAGGGCTTGCAGGTCCCCACTACCCCTGCTCGCTTGCCCCCCAGTCATTGATGCGATGGGAATTCCTTCCCCAGAAGTCAACTCAGTTCCCTCCTAAGTCAGTAGGTAGCATCAGTCGTCCTGAGACAGTAATGAAGGAGGAAAAAGGAGGACCTTGAATTCCAGGTCTGGCTCAGGCAAGACACCTTGTTATGTAAAATACCAAAAAGTCTTTATCCACAACAGGGAGAGTCAGAGTGATGGCAGTGCTTCAAGGACAAGAGCCCAAGAAAATAAGGCAGATCAGCCCAGAGAGAACCCTGTACCTTGTTCAATGGAAAAAAAATGAAACAAAATTCTATACACTGGATTCCAACCATGCACTGGTGGCTCACGCCTGTAATCCTAGCTACTGAGGAGGCAGAGATCAGGAAGATTGTGGTTCCAAGCCAGCCCTGGCAAACAGTTTACGAGATCCTATCTCAAAAAACCCAACACAAAAACAGGACTGGCAGAGTGGCTCAAGTAGTAGAGTGCCTGCCTAGTGTGAGGCCCCGAGTTTAAACACCAGTACCACCTATATATATATATATATATATATATATATATATATATATGATTTCTTCTGTCTTTTAAAGGAAACCTTTATATTTCTTTCACTTTGTTTAAAATGCTAGCAAACTTTTTGTTTGTTTGTTTGTTTTGGCATTACTGGGGTTTGAACTCTGGGCCTGACACTTGCTGGGCAGATGCTCTACCACTTGAGCCACTCCACCAGCCCTTTTCATCTCACATCTTTTGCCCAGGGCCAGCCTCAGACAGTGATCCTCCTACCTACACCTCCAGGTGGGATTATAGAAACATACCACCACACCTGCTTGTTCTTTAAAATACAGTCTTGTTAATTTTTTTTTTTTTTTGGCCTTGGGTAGCTCAAACTTCGATCCTCCCATCTTTGCCTCCCAAGTAGCTGGGATTACAGGTGTGAGCCACTGTGCCTGGTGTAAACTATTTACTAGGGCATTTTCATGGCCTCTACAGAAAACCAAGAGAGAACAAATACTGTGATTTAATAAAAATTCTTTATGATGTGTGGGCTCATGTGGAGAACCATGGGGACACAGAGAAGAGGCACATAGCCCAGATCTGGGAACACAGAAGGTGTAGTAGATATGATGTATAAGCCAAGAACTCAAGAAAATGAAGGAATGGCCCAAGTGAGGCGGGAAGAGTGGGGTGGGACCATTCCACATGGTGCACACAGCACAAACAAAAGTTTGGGGATGATTGGGGTTTGGCATGTGGCTCAAGTGGTAGAGCACCTGCCTAGCAAGCATGAGGCCCTGAGTTCAAACCCCAGTGCCACCACAAAAAAAAAAAAAAAAAAAGTTCGGAGATGAGAGCTGGGTACACCTTCCAGAAGCTGAAAGGAGGGCTGCAAACTCATGCCCATGGCTAGGCCAGGTGGACACAGAAAGCTAGCAAAGCAGCCATGTAGGTAAGCCAATAGGAAGTGGTAGACACTGCTGTCCTGTCTCACCTGCTCCTGCAACCCCTCAGTCCAGAGCAGGGCTCAGTGAGTACCTGTACAATCAGTGACTGACCCTGGCAACTGGAGATTCTAAAGCAGCTCTCCTCATAGAGAGTCAGGGAACAAATGCATGATAAGCAGGTGTGAGGAAAAGGCAGCATTACAGTTAGGTTGGGACCTGCTCATCTGATGTGGCAATGTTTGGAGTCCAGTGTATCAAAATCATCTGTGGCAAGCTGGGCATGGTGGCTCACATCTGTAATCCTAGCTACTCAGAAGGCTGAGATTGGGAGGATTGAGGTTTAAGGCCAGCCCAGGCAAAAAGTTTGTGAGATCTCATCTCAGTCAATAAAAAACTGAGCGTGGTGGTGTGTGCCTGTCATCCTAGCTATGCAGAAAGCATAAATAGAGGATCATGGTCCAGGCCAGCCTGGGCATAAACACAAGACCCTTTCTCAAAAATAACCAGAGCCAAAAGGACTGGAGGCATGGCTCAAGTGGTAGAGCAAGTCTGCTTGGCAAGTGCAAAGCCCCAGTACCACCAAAAAACAAACAAATAAATAAAATAATCACCTGTGGCAGCCTGTCCTAGTCTTAGGACATCTGTGTTCAGCTAAGGAACGCCCATGTTGGAAATCTGAGTCCTCCTGTCTTGGCGGGGGAGGGACAGTCCTCATGGACGTTACTGTGCTTTACAAAGTCTACCATGGAGTCACAGCCTACTCTCTATCTACACGGGCTTGGTTGGGCATCCTTCAGGATGGCTGACTGCATCATATATTCAATGGCAAGTGGATCCAACCAAACCTGAACCACAGCAAGCATTTAAATAGTGCTTACTGTATACCAGGCACTGCTCTAGATACTTTGCATGTAGGAACACATACAATAGTCACAACATTCCTATGAGGCAGACGCTGTTGTAATGCCTCTTGTATGGAAGAAGCAATGGCAGAAAGGCTTAGTGACACTTTTCTCCACCACCTAGGCAGCTCAGGGGTTCAAGGGCAGGTAAGCTGACTCTGGTGTTGTGCTCTTAAGACCAATAGGGATACTGTCCCTGTTTGAACACTAACAAACACCTGTGAAAAATGTGAGTAACTAAGGGGTTCTCTCACCTGTATAAATGAAACAGAAAAAAAATGCATCACGTGGTCTCAGGATTTCTGGGAGCCCTGGGGTTTGAACTCAGGGCCTCACGCTTGCTTGGCAGGTGATCTGCTGCTTGAACCATGCCTCCAGCCCTTGATCTTGGGATTTCTAATGTTAATTCTGCCTGTATGGCATTTTCCCCCAACCTGACTACTTTTGATTACTTTATAACTTATTGCTGTCTCTTCATCATAATGATGCAGAAGACTGGCAAATGCCTGGGTGTTCACACAGAGCCTCCTCCAACATTATTTCTGCATTAAAGGCCTTTGTGGCCTAAGGTTGGCCTCTATCCAGCATTGAGAGTTTGACCTTACACCTAACCCAACAAGTTCTTGCCAGTGACCACCAACACAAAGGCACTGAGAATGGAAAGACAGGTGCACAGGGAGTGGAATCCAGGCAGAACAGAGTGAGTGGTACAAGGAGGGCCCAGAAGCAAGAACCTCACCTAGAGTCAGGGCTTGTTAGGTTGTCAACCAACAGTGTCCCTGCTCTCAACTGCCAGAGAGATAGTGGGGGTGGAATGCTTGCAATACCATCTTGGACGTGCCACCATGCACTACTGAGTCCAGTGTAGACCCTGCACCCTCAATCAAGGTCAGAGTGAATGTTGAGACAAATACCACAGAGCACAACTGGATGCTTTTCTAGAGGACCCCTAATGTTGATTTCCATTTGCTTTACCTAGAGCTGGTGGTAGAGACTGAAGCCTGCAGCCCTTCCTAAGTAGAATGTGCTCGGGCTCTGTACTGCACAGCTCTAGGGGCGCCATATGCAGTTAGTTATCTGAACACTGCCCCTTGAAGCTGAACAGGGCACAGCCTGCCAATGGTGCTTGGGCCAGAAAGAGAAGTCTCTAGTGGGCTACTCAAAAGGAGGAGCAGTGACTGTCCAAACCTGCTGGCCTGAGCCAGTCCCACCCATCCAACAAGAAAGCCAGGCCTTTGGGGGCTCCTTGCCACCCTAGAACTAACTGGGGCAGTGTAGATTTCCAATGCCCACTGCTTCCCCCACCAGTTCAGTCTTGCTTTCATTTTTATCCTTTCTGAGACAAGATCTCACTATGTAGTGCAGGCTGTCCTTGAACTCCTGATCCTCCAAGCTCAGCCTCCCGAGTGCTGAGATTACTGGTGTGCATCAGCATGCCCAGTTGCCTAGTCTTTTCTACAACTTTGCTCACTGCCATCATGCTTCCTGCTGTCAAGTTTCCCTTCCTACTTAAAGCCAATCCAACCACAAAAGGATTCAGTTACAACTGGTGGAGGGAGGGGTGACAGAGGAAAGAAGGAAAGGACACCTGAATCGGAGATACCAAAAAACAGAATCAGCCAGGCTCACGTCTGTAATCCTAGCTATTCAGAAGGCAGAGATCAGGAGGATCTCGGTTCTAGTCCAGCCTAGGGAATTAGTTTGTGAGACCCTCTCTCAAAAAAGCCCAACACAAAACAGGGCTGGGGGAGTGGCTCCAGTGGTAGGGCAATTCTGCCTAGCAAGCACGAGGCCCTGAGTTCAAACCCTAGTACTGCTAAAAAACAAGATCATACAGCAAACATCACACCCACCCCTCTTTCCATCTAGTCATTTAATCCTCACATTAACATGATTCGGGATCATTAGCACAGATGGGAAAGCCAGGGTCACTGAGGTTCAGTGACTTGCCTGTGTACGCACGGTCAGAGCAGTACCAGGTATCGGACTCATTAGGCTGGGGCCTGGGCCCTCCCTCTCACCATGGAACTAGGTTAGGCATGGAAGGTTGGCAGTCTGGAAGAAGGTGAAGGTGGAGGGTGGGTCTGGACTAGGCCTAGATGTGACTGGCAGAGGTGGACCAAGGAGGGCGTCTGTGGGCACCAAGCATGAGACGCCACTGCCCTCCTCTCCCTAGCTGAGCAGCTCACAGTGGTGGGGAAGATCTCCTTCAACCATCAGGATGTGCTGGGTCGAGGTGCAGGTGGGACCTTCGTTTTCCGGTGAGTGCAGGCTGCAAACATGGCCCTTGCAGCCCTTTGGCCACTTCCCCTTGGAAAGCCATTCTTTCAGACTCCCCGAGGTGGGGACAGGTTGACCCCTCGCTATTTCCCATCCCTTCCTTTATCTGCTCTCTCTGAACCCTCCATCTTTGCCCCTTCCCAGGGGACAGTTTGAGGGGCGGGCAGTGGCTGTGAAGCGCCTCCTCCGGGAGTGCTTTGGCCTGGTTCGGCGGGAGGTCCAGCTGCTGCAAGAGTCTGACAGGCACCCCAACGTGCTCCGCTACTTCTGCACGGAGCGGAGCCCCCAGTTCCACTACATTGCCCTGGAGCTCTGCCGGGCCTCCTTGCAGGAGGTGAGTTGCCAACTCAGGGAGGGTGGGAGGCTCTGGACAGATAGCAACACGGTCCCTCCCTGCTGTTTAGTACGTGGAGAACCCCAGCTTGGAACACTGGGGCCTGGAGTCGAACATGGTGCTGCAGCAGATGATGTCTGGTCTGGCTCACCTGCATTCCCTGCACATAGGTACACACCACGTCCCGTTCCCATCCTCAGCTCCCAGTGTCCCCACACCTGCCACAGATCCCTCCCCGTTTCCCCCCACAGTGCACCGGGATCTGAAGCCCGGCAACATTCTCATCACTGGACCAGACAGCCAGGGCCAAGGCAGAGTTGTCCTCTCAGACTTCGGCCTCTGCAAGAAGCTACCTGCTGGCCACTGCAGCTTCAGCCTCCACTCGGGCATCCCTGGCACAGAAGGCTGGATGGCCCCTGAGCTCCTACAGCTCCTGCCCCTGGACAGCCCTGTGAGTCTGCCCACCACCCCAGTTCCCTCTGGATGAGGCTCCATAAACGTGGCTGGGAGCCACTCATCCAGGCCCATTTTTCATCTGCTGGGGGTGGGGAGGGAGGGATGACCTGTCACTTCTTACCTACAGCAGCAGTTCTCCATCAGGAGCTATTCTGCAGCCCAGGGGACACGAGACATTGTCAGAAGGCATTTTTAGTTGTCTTGACTTAGGACAGGAGTACTATTGGCATCTCCTGGTTGGAGCCAGGGATGCTGCTACAGTGAACGGGGCAGCTCCTCCTGCAGTACATTCATGTGGCTTAGAGGATGATTTCTAATGCCCACTGGTGCTTCACAAACTTAAAAAGAAAAAAAAAAATCAGGTGTGGAAATGCATGCCTGTAATCCTAGCACTCGGGAGGCTGCAGCAGGAAGATCACCAGTGTGAGGCCAGCCTGGGCTATATAGAAAGTCCCTGTCTTCCAAAACAAAAAAGCCCCACAAAAAACGGCAGGCCCTTCACAAGGTAGTCCTGACCTTCAGCTCCAGGTGATTTTAATGTGGAGCTAAGGTTGAAAACCTCAGCTGTGTGGGGCTCTAGGGAGAATCAGCTGAAATGAGGGGCATCGTTAAGCAGAGAGCAGCATGACCCCGTTGAGTGTGCGGCTGGAAGTTAAGGCTGTGGCCATAGGATGACCATCATAAGAGGACAGTCACTAGGCAGAGCTGCTCCCTCTCCTGACTGCAGGAGAAAGCTCCGAGGTGTGGCCTGCAGACCCAAGGACTAAATACAAGGAAGTCATGAGCCTGAATTTTTATTTTGACATTGGGGAAATTCCACATAAAAACCTGGATTTCCAGATGCATCAGCTCTGCCACCTGGCAGTACCCACTGGTGACAACTACCTAGAGCTAGGGACCAGCTGCCTGTGAAGTCCTCATCCCCATCTACTGCCTCACGCCCCCCACTCCCCCAGCTTCTCATTTTTGTGACGGCTATGAAACCTGACCAGAAGCACAACGCAGGGCAAAGGTGTGGGACGGCAACCATTGGCGCCTCCACCTGTGCAGAGGGGAGGGGTCCAGAGCCAAAAATGGCGCCCAGGAAGTGTCCTTAAGTTCTGGTCTGAATCACCCCCTAGCTCTGGCTGGTCCCAGGGGAATTTCCTCCTTCTCATGCCCATGACTCTCCCCATAGACCAGCGCCGTGGACATCTTCTCCGCGGGCTGCGTGTTCTATTACGTGCTTTCCAGCGGAAGCCACCCCTTTGGGGAGAGTCTTTATCGCCAGGCCAACATCCTGGAAGGTGCTCCCTGTCTGGCTCACCTGGAGGAAGAGGCCCATGGTGAGGGCCAGCTGGGCCAGCAGAGCAGGGAGGAAGGAAGGAGGGAGGGAGGCCAGCAGGCACGAACCATCTCTCCTCTACCTTCCAGACCAGGTCATGGCCAGGGACTTGGTGGAAGCCATGTTGAGCCCACTGCCGCAGGCCAGGCCCTCTGCACGCCAGGTGCTGGCCCACCCCCTCTTTTGGAGCCGAGCCAAGCAGCTCCAGTTCTTCCAGGTCAGAGGGAGATCTTGGGAATAGCCTCCCAAGTATCCCAAGTGCATGTCTTGTCAAAGCCAGAAGTCTGGATTCCTAGTCTCTGCCATCTTGGCACTCAGGGGTCAGTCATTTCCAGCTTTCCCAGCTCAGTTGCCCTTTGCACAGAAATACACCCCACACCTTGCCACCTGCATTGTCACCCACGCTGTACCCATTCCTACTCATTCCATTTGCATGACCTTGAGTAAGAGGCTGTGCTGAGGCTGTTTGCTTATCTGTAGAATGGAGGTAGTAGTGCTTCTTCCTGTGTGCTGAGTGTCACAGAGGCATGACACAGAGAAGCTGCTGTCCCCGAGAAGCAAGGGTCCTGTCACCCTAACCCAAGGGCCTTTTGCTGCTGCACACCCCTAAGCCACACAACACACTCCTGGCCTTGGGGCCTCTGGCACTGATCACAAGGCTCAGGAGCTGTGTGGGGCCCTAGGACGTCAGTGACTGGCTGGAGAAGGAATCTGAGCAGGGGCCACTGGTGGTGGCACTGGAGGCAGGAGGATACAAGGTGATCCGAGACAACTGGTACAAGCACATCTCCGTGCCACTGCAGACAGGTAGATGCTGTGCTCAAGATAGGCCTGGGTGTGGGGGACTGAAGGGACCCAGCGGGGGGATACCTCTGCAGCCCATTTCTACCCACAGATCTGAGAAGGTTCCGGTCGTACAAGGGGACATCCGTGCGAGACCTGCTCCGTGCCATAAGGAACAAGGTGTGTTCTAGGGCCCCTGGGGCATGGGTTCGAGGAGATCCTGCCCCAACTGAGCCAGGCTCCCTGCTCTGCCCTCCCTCAGAAGCACCACTACAGGGAGCTCCCGGCAGAGGTGCAGGAGGCCTTGGGCCAAGTCCCAGACAGCTTCATCCAGTACTTCACTCAGCGCTTCCCGCAGCTGCTTCTCCACACTCACCGCGCCATGAGGAGCTGTGCCCTCGAGAGCCTTTTCCTGCCCTACTACCCACAGGCCTCTGAGGCCAGGGAGCCCCAATAGGGGCCACAGGGAGCCAAGGTGGCCAGGACCACAGAGGCAGGCTCAAGAACCAGCAGTGGCCTGGCCACCTGTAGCTGCTGGAGCAGAACAAACCCAGAAGCCCAGGCCCTCAAGGAAATACTAAACAGGAAAAAAATTCATAAATCTTTAATATGTATAAAGCCAAGGAAGGGGACGTCCCGAATTCAATAGAAATACTCTGTACAATTCAAACAGTGTGCCAAGGGCCGGGGCAGAGGCTAGAAAAGCCACACCCGCACATGTACAAAATAACTTACAGCCGCCCCACCCATGGGGGCCCACTAGGGCCAGGGAGCAAAGGGGCACCAGTCCCGAGGCAGGGGCCTAGGAGGAGGCCTTGAGGCGGTTACAGGCAGAGCGGGAACTCAGCAGCTTGTCCACCATGGTGCGGGCATAGCGCAGCCGGCTGGCCAGCTCCTTGCAACAGCCATGTTCCTCCAGCAGGCTCAGGCGGTATGTGCGGAAGTCCCGCTTCTCATCGATGTAGGTCACGGCCGCCATCAGAGGACACAGGATGAGTTTTGTGTGGTCCTAGGAGAGAAGGAGGGAGATTAAGTTCCCACCCAGCTGCTAGTGTGTGGAAGACATCCCTGGAAAATGCCCACTTGGACAGGGACCCATGCATCTCACTCCCCCCAGCCCACCTGGAAAAAGTTGATCTGCACGGTGCCATTGCTGAGGTGCAGGATGATTGCGCTGCGTGTGCGGAACCAGGTTCGCAGGTAGGGAAGGCGGGCCAGCTCATCGCCCTCCCGGGGCGTGATGTTGGCACCCGCTTTCAGCAAGTGCTCGCTCATGTAGTTGCGGAAATACTTGAGGAGGGTGATCTGGTTGCAAAGTGGGGGAAGGAGAACCCCAGAATGAGGACCTGAGACCTGGCACAGCCCCATTCCCAGGACACTTGTGTCATGTGTCCCATCCCATCCCACCCCACCCCGCTGGGTGCCAGCATTCACCTTCTTTGTCAAGGAGCTGGGGTGGGAATTCACAGAGAGGTAGGACTCGGTACCATCCCGCTCTATGTACTGTAGACTTTCGCCATCATCGTAGAGAATGAGGCGGGTGGAGTCGTTGAAGAGCACCCCCACACTGTTGTCACACAGCTGATAGCCTAGGAGGTGGAGAGAGACTTCAGAAAGGGGAGGGAATAGGGGGCTGGAATTGGGGGCCCTGGATGGAGACCAGAGTGTTGAGAGAAGAGGACCTGGGAGCCACAGAATGCCAGCGTCTAGAACTTAGAAGGTCACTTGGCCACCCTGAAACCATCCCTCATTCTGGAAGGAACATACCAAGGCCATACTTGTCTGAATAGTCCACCCATTTGCTGACCCAGAAGATAGGGACGCAGGCAGGATCCTCGGCCTCCTCTGCAACAGAAAGAGAGATGATTGGGGGGGCCAGCCTCTCCCTCTGGTCCACCAGGGAAACACTGGGATCCTGGTAGGGCTCCCCAAGAAGCCTGGGGCCCAGAGAAGAGCACAGCAGAGGCTCTGTCACCAACCAGCCCAGACATCCAAATGGAAAGTCAAAGCACGGTGCACCAAGCACAGCTCACTTCTTCCTTTGCTTGACCTGTTTGGCCAAGACCTACTGTGCGCCAGGCACTGTCACAGGCACTTGAGCAAGAGACAAAATCCCTGGCTTTTGGAGCTTACACATGTATCATAGGGACAAAGATAAATCAGAATGCACGTGGACAAACCCTGCAAGTTGCTCCTATCATGGTAAGAGTCAGGGCTGAGAGATTATCCAGTGCTCCAGTTTGAAGGGATTAAGGAACTAGGAGCAGAGAGACAATTCCAAATACACCAAATCGCTCTACCCAGTGCGTGAACAATCCCTGATTGCATATGAGCCACCTAAAGGATGGAGTTCTCGTAGAGCAGAAGAGACAGTTGAGAAAGAAGGCCCACCCATGGAGGGCTGTGGAAGTCAGGCTAACACAATTGGACTTGGATCTACATGAAGTGGGGAAACCAAAGGCATGAAGGAGACAGGGGCCTGGACAAGCCACTAACACTTGTCTCAGACTGGCCCTGCCTTCTCCAGACACCCAGGCCCTGCCCTGCTCACCTTGCCTCACCAGGCCCCGCTCTGAGGGTTTGGAGGCATTGACGCTGTGCAACTGCTTCACCATGTCACCAAGGTGACACTCCACTGCCTCGCTTGTCTCTCGAACCACTACTTCCTCCTTTTCCCGGGGATGCTCAGGCATGGGGTTCTCTGTGCCTAAGGAGATGACATGGTCATTAGTTAGGCACAGAAATAGGCAAGGGGACACAGAACTGTCTGGCACAGCCGGCACTCTTGCCAGAGAACAGCTCTTAACTACCACTGCTTTGAGGAAACTGAGTCAGTGCCAGGTGATAATTGCAGCAGCTGCCATGCTCGTGTGTGATGTGCACCGTGAGGCCACAGAACTTCATGCACATAGGCCTCTGACCAACCTGTCACTGGAGGAGGCTGCCTGAAGGCACCAGCCACTTCAAGCAAAGGATTAATGGCATGTTCAGCCCCAGGAAGTTGGGAGGGCCAGGTGGATCACAGCTTGCCAGCAAGGTGATACCATACCCGTAGGCTTTAAATAAAAACCCAAGAGGTTTTTCTACCCAAAAGGTGCTTCAGAGTCTAAAAAGATAGCCAGTGAAATTTTTAACATATTGGGGCATTAGAATCATGGATGATCTTTTTTTTCTTTATGCTTAAATGTTTAATTTTTCCTCTACCAATATGCTAAGTTCTCCTTGTATAATATGAAATTTTTTCTTAAAATAGGTTTTCATGCCAGGCTCGGTAGAACCAGAACTCAGGACCGTGAGGCAGGAGGATCAAGTGAGACCCTGTCTCAAAAAAATCCTATGCCATAAGCATAGGAACTTAAGTGTGAAATAATAAACTATTTGAAATTTAACTTGAAAACCCTAGCAAAGCCAGGCATCAGTGGCTCACGCCTGTAATCATAGCTACTTGGGAGACTGAGACTGGGAGGACTATGGTATGAGCCCAGCCAGGCAAACAGTTCAAGAGACCCTATCTGCACAATAACCAGAGTAAAGTGAACTGGAGGCATGGCTCAGGCGGTAGAGCGCCTGCTGTGCAAGAGCAAAGCCTTGAGTTCAAACCCCAGTACCACCAAAATAAATACCCTAGCAAAACACAGTAGAGGTGAAATGCCTAAAAAGAAACCTGGCCAAATGCTGATAACTACTGAAAAGGGACAGGGTAGCAGGGGGGTCGCCATCCAGTTCTTTACTCTGCATAGGCTTGAAACATCCATAACAAGACTTTTTTTTTTTTTTTACTATTATATGTTCAGAATCAAAACCAAGAGAGTAAAAAGCAGTCCTTAAAATAGTATTATAACCCAAAGAATAAAATAAAAAACCATGAGCCCATGACTGACATGAATCGCCGACAAACAGGCTAGATAGAAGGAACGACTCTTCATCATGGAAGACTTTCAATTAATAAAATGTAGGAGGGAGGACAAGAGAAAAACCATCAATACCCCGGGCTTGTTCCCCAGCACCAAAATGCAAGCCTAAGACTAGTTGGTGACTGTTCGAGAAGAAACAGAACAGTCTCAATATACGTTGGTTACATAAGGGGAATAGTAACAGAGAAGTCCACCAAATGCCTCTTAACTGAGTCACCAAGGCTAACATCAGAGGTAACAGGAAAACTCAGCCACGCGCCAGATGACACACTAATAACAGCACATCGCTTCCGTGGCATTCTTGTCCAAAATGGCAGAACCTCAATGCAGCCATGAAGAAGCATCAAATCCAAATGGATGGGCATTGTAAGAAATAACTGCAGTACTCTTCACAAGTGCCAAAGTCACAAAAGACAAGGAAAAATGGACACTGTCACAGGCTGGAGGAGACTAAGAAGACAAGGTTAACTAAAGGCCATGTGGGGTCCTGAATCGGGTCCTGGCATAGAACAAGGGTGAAAGTGGAAAAAACTGATAGGTCCAGGTATAATATGTACATGTATGAAAATATCACAATGAAACCCCTTTGTATGATTAATATACATCAATAAGAAAAAAATCCTGAGGCCGATGCCTGTAATCCTAGCAACTCAGGAGTCAGAGATCAGAAGGATCATGGCCAGACCAGGTAAATAGTTCATGAGACCCTATCTCAAAAAAAGTCATCACAAAAATAGGACTGGTGGAGTGGCTCAAGGTGAAGCCCCTGAGTTCAAACCCCATACCGCAAAATAAAAAAAAGAAAAGAAAAACCTGAAAAAAAAGAATTAAAACATCAAAAGGAACAATAAGGAGTAAAGAAAATGAGTCAAAAATCTTGGTAACTGTTGAGTCTGGTGAGTCCACGGGAGGACCCAACTGCATTCTGTTCTGTGGTATGCTTGGAATTTTGCAATTTTTATTTCAATGAACCACACAAGAGCAAGGTTAGGGACTTTTTAAAGGAATCAAGAGAATTTTTCAGGCTTGCCATTCAGTTCATTTTCTCCTTGGACCCACTGGGTTGATCCAATCACACTAAGATCAATCCTTTGTGGCAGGGCGAGGGATAGGACTCAAGGATGAGTCCCACTCCACACCATTCTGCTCTGGGGACCAGGGACGAAACTGCATGTGCACTTCAAGCCTAGGCTGGGCTATCTTATTTAGTCATGTCTCCCAAGCCATGTCTTACCTTTATTGAGCACTGTGAGAGGCTTCCGGTTGCTGGGGTCCAGGCTGCTGGGAGCGATGGAAAACCTCGGAGGGATGGTGAGGCAAGTGATGGGGAGGCGGGCAGGGATGTAGCCAGAGGTAAAGAACTCATCGTCCAGCAGCTCCTGAATGGTGGGGCGGGCGGTGGGGTCTGTTTGTAGCATCCTCTGGATGAGGGAGGCAGCCACAGAGCCGATGTGCTGCAGCAGAGAGGGACAGCCTTAAGCAAAGTGAGATGGGGGACTCCAAGGGCAGCACTGCAGGTCAGCCAGGCTGCAGCCAGCCCTGCTCTCCAACATACCTTGGCTCAGTGGCCATCGGCAACACCAAGTCCTCCACAATCAGCTTTACCAGGTGAACAAGTGTCAACCTAAGTGGGGGAGTGGCCATTTTTTCTTCCTTTTGATATTCAAGCCTTTGCCCTTATACACCTGAAGCTGTGCACCACTAGGGGAGTACATGAGAACACAGGCCTCCAAGTCCCAAAATCTGTGTTTCCATCCTGGTTCTGTCCCTTACTGACAGATGACAAGTAACCTGGACTTTCTAGGCCTTTGTTTCTGCACCTGTCACACGAAGGTACGGTGCCAAGCTTGGGCCACTGGCAAGCTGCAGCATGAGCCAGATGAACTGTGCTTTAACTGTGCGCCAGGGATGTGTCTCAAGAACTTCCTGTAGGTTAGTGAGCTTGGCCCTCACAACATCTAGTGGGACTCCAACACCATCCCTCACCTACAGATGAGGAAACTGAGACACAGAGGTAAGTTCCTTGTCTAGGAACACACACCTAGTAAGTGGCAGAGCCAGTAATCAGTCACACCCAAGCAATCTAGTTGGTTGAAGCCATTCATTGATCTCTCTTGACAGTGAACTGACCCTTCAAGACACACTTACTTTATCTGTCCTTGTGGAGACAGGGCTCTTGGCGTCATACAAGTCAAAGACACTAAGCTAGAAAGTGTCCATATGCCTGGCTTCTACAGAAGTGGGTTATTCCTTTAAACGTGTTTATGCAGTGGTTATGAACATGGGTACCATTTTGCCAGGGGAAGCCCTTAGATTCACAGTGGCTCACAACTGTGTAAACGCTTACTGTATGCAAGGCCCTGGGTAAGACACTCCACAGGTGGTAGCTCTATTTTACAGACGGAGCCTTAGTTCAGAAGTGAGCTCATCTGCCCTCTGGATGCTACATAGCAGAGTGCATCTGGGTCAAGACGCCCATTTCCACAGCTTAAACTTTTCTGCGCTGCTTCCTCCCATTTCCCTCTGCTCTTTCCATATGGCTTGAAGCTACCTCAAAGAGTCTACAGACTCTCTCCTCCTAGAAAAATATTCTTACATAGGCATCCAGTTTTGTAGGCAGAATTAGACACAGACTCACAAGGCTCTGTGGCTGCCCTAGGGATAGGACAGTCCTGTTTGTCCCGATATAGCTGGGCTCGGTTAATAGCTTTAGGGGAAATTAAATTAAACAGTGTTGTTAGTCACCTTGGGAATACTGTACTCATTCTTCTTGATCCGGAGGTAGGTCTCTTTTAGGCAAGAGGTCTCAAAAGGTGGCTTGCCCACTAGCAAGGTATACCTGTAAACACACAGTGGGATCTGGTTCAAGGTTCCCAACCAAAACCCAGATGTAGGACTCACCTCGGGGCCAGAAGAAGGGCAGGCACCCTTTGGACACTCACTGACTTGGGGACCCCAGAAGACAATCTCCAAGTCTGGTTAGCTGGCCCAGGAAATCAATGGCTGAGATGAGCCCTCAGTAGAATGCAGGTGTCGAGACCTGGATTCCAGGGGGCCAGGGACTGTCCTGCAGAGGGAGCTCTATGTTTAGTAGTTCTTTACTTAAAAGCTTGTAGTTTTTATTGGGAAAAAAGTTCCATTGCAAAGAAGTGTGGAAATCATTGCTACAACTCATGTCTAACTCTTCAGTACCCATGCCAAGAACAGAAGTTAAAGCTGGAGAGCCCCAAGGCTCTGCCAACCACCCTAACCCTTTGCTGACCTGGATCCACAGGTCACACTAACCTCCCCCTGCTGGCCTAACTCCTTGCTGAGTTTCTCCCACCCAGTGCTCATAGGGTTCCCAAAACTTTACTGTGCAAAGGAAATCACTCAGGGAACTCGTTAAAAGTTCAGATTTAGATTCACTAAGAACTCTGGATCCTGAGTCCAGGATCTAGAAATGCAATCCTGTATTTCTAGAAAGTTCCCAGGTGATTAATGGGTCTGTAGCCCATGCTGTGTAGCAGGTAGTTACAGCATGGCTGGGGAGGCCTCCTGCTCCTTTCCCTGGACCACAGCCCAAATCCCACAGGCTGCACCAGAGTGACAAGGGAACACATGGAAATTAGGCTTTGTTTTGAGGCAACCCGTCCTCTGGAACAGCCTTTCCACAAGGCAGAATAATCTGCAGCATAAGGTCAGCTAGGTGAGGCTTCTCAAAGAGCGCCTGGTGAATCCCAGTGGGTCCTGAGACCCTAACTTACATGATACAGCCGATGGACCACACATCCACCTCGAAACTGTGCCCCTTCTTGCTCAGCACCTCGGGAGCTATGTAATTTGGAGTCCCACACAAAGTCTTCTTCCGTTCTCCATCATATTCCACTTTGGTTGCCAGTCCAAAATCCCCTGGGACAGAGGGAGAAAGAGGGGGTACTCAGATGGTAGCCTCTGCCACCTGTCACTGCCAACAGCTGGCTCAGGCTTGGCCACCCAGCACCGAGGCAGTCAGATCTTACAAGCCCCTGTTCCCACCTTCAGCAAGTCCTGCCCAGAAATCTCCCTCTACACTGTGCTGGCCAAGGGACAGCCTCCCACTGACCCTTCTCACCCTCCCCTGAAAAAGGAGGCCGTGCTTCTAAAAGGGAGTTACAGGGACAGCAGGACCCAAAGGTCTTCAGGAATTAGGAGTGGGGGAGGGATACATTCAAAATATGTAATATGCAAGTATGCAAATGTCATGGTGAAACCCAGTATTCTATAAAATTAACTTGAAAAAGAAAAAGACTGCTATTTCACAAGTTCACGAAGAAGTAACAGGGAGTAGTAAGAACTGTGGCAAACCAGAGGGAGACTAAAGAAGGGGACAGTGGCTAATTTCTTATTTTGGGGGGCACTGTACCAGGCCTTATATATGCACTCTGCCACTTGAGCCATACCACAAGCCCTTTTGTTTATTTTATTTTAATTCTTTTGAACTCAGGCGCTCTACCACTTAAGTCACACCCCCAGTCCCCCCTTTTGTTTATATTTTGCTTTTTAGATAGGATCTCACTAACTTTCCTCAGGCTAGCCTCAAACTCCTGACCCTCCTGCCTTGGCATCCCCGAGTGGTGGGGATTACAGACGTGCATTAACATGCCTGGTGAACAGCTGCTTTTCAGCTCAGCAAAAAGCCCCCTGAGGGAATGCTGCTGCTGTGCTGTGCAGTTTCCAGTAGTTTAAAGGGAGCTCCAAACACAAATGTGTATGTCAAGCTCCCAGTTTAAAAAATGGGAACTAACTGGGGATGTGGCTTAGCAGTAGGGTCTTCCCAGAATGCTCAGGGTAGTCCTCCCCCAACCCCAAATAAAAGTAAGCTAAAATCAAATTCTTTCAAAAAGTACTGTGTTGGGACAGAAAAATAGTACATCTGAATTCAAGACACTGGTTTGGGGCTCTTTGTTTTAAATTTCCTGGTAAAGGGACTTTACAGTGCAGACTTCCACTATCCTCTCCTCCCTCTATCCTTCCTATTTCCTTGCCCCCAGCCTCCCCGATGGTTTGGCAGAGCTGACAGGGAGGGGGTGCTCTCCCAACCTACCTATTGGCTCTGCCAGGTGTCTAAAGCTTAGAGTTTCTATTCTAGAAAGCAGAGAGGTTTAACAAGTGCTTGCTGGAGGGGATGCAGGCCAGTTCTGAAGCCAGAAATCCTGCAGGATCCCAATTCAGTTGGGGACAGGGCTCAGAATCCCCACGCTGGGTCTTGGTTTTCCAGGACATCCCATTTGCCTGTGGTCCCAAGTCCCTGTCAATAAAGCATTCTCTCCAGCTGATAGGGGTTTAACGTGGCTGAACAAGAGCTCAAGGTTTGCATTTTACACCATCTCCAGCCCCGATGTCAGGCATGGAAGGACCAGCATCTCACCTATTTTCACCTCCAGATCCTCATTCAGAAAGAGGTTGCCCAACTTCAGGTCCCTGTGAATGACACGGTTCCGGTGCAGGTACTGACAGCCCAGGATGATCTGCCGCAGGTAGTAGCGGGCCTCGGGCTCGGTCAGCGCTTTCCTCCTCTTGTGCAGCTCCAGAAGAGACTGCGTACAGGCGGGTGGGGAGGAGATTGAGGCCCAGGACGGGTGGTCAGATACAGACGGCCCAGGACCAGACCCTGGACCCTCGGGGGGAATGAAAGAGGGGGCTTGGCAGCTTTCTCTCCTTTCCTGCCATTTCTTCCTCTAGGACCTGCTCGGACACTGGCCCACTGGCCGCAATCATTCATAGCGTTCCCTATATTACTAGCCACCCCATCCTCATCAGCCTCATTCTGCCAGCTGGAAGTCCCCAGCGTTCCTCCCCGGCCTCCTCCCAGTAGCTCCCTCCCTTTCCCGGAAATTCGGGATCTGGCTCTAAGTATCCCTGGCGAACCCAGCCCCACCCCGGGCCTCCTTTGGCATCTCTTGGGCCTTCGCATCCATTACCTGCACCCGGCCACATCCACGTCGCCTCCAGGACCCTTCCCTAGTAGCAAAGTGACTGCGGCCCCACCAATCCGGAATCCCACCCTAGCAGCCCCGAGTGACAAGCACCCTTCACTAGAGTAGCTCGGGCTACCCAGCACCCCTTCCCTCGCAGCTCCATGGCCCGGGCTGCCCTTCCTAGGGAACTCCACCCCTGGTCCGAGCGCCCCAATCCGAGCCCCGAGCAGCTCCGGTGTGTCCAGCTCACCCTCCGGCGGCAGAGCTCCAGCACCACGAACACGAAGTCGCTGTCCTCAAAAAAGCCATGGAAGCCGACGACGTGCTGGTGGGCGAGGCTGCGGTGAATGGCAATCTCCATGGACATCTTCTCCTTCTGGTGCGGCTTGAGCAGCAGAGACTTGGGTACGATCTTGCCGGCGAACACCTCCTTGGTGTCGGCGTCCGAGATCTCGAAGCACTTGGCAAAGCCGCCTTTGCCCAGAAATCGGCCCCGCACATAACGCCGCCGGCTGCGTGGGTCCACCAGGACCTCTGGGATCTCTTTGGCCGGCGGGGCAGCCGCTGAGGCCCCAGAAGCTGCAACTCCAGGGACCCCGGCTTTTCCCGGCTCGGCCGGTGTCCGCGCCAGCTTCCCCGCAGTCGCCGCTGCATTCATGGTCCCAGAGTTGCTCGGCGCACCGGGAAGGGTCGCTGCAGAGGCTCCGCTCCGCTCCTCCCCGAATTCAAACGCCGCGCTGGGAACGTTACAAGAGCCTACGCGCCCCTGATTGGCCGCGGGGATTTAAAATCCAAACCAGCCAGCCGCGCGGCACCATGGGAGCGTTCTGCGCAGCCGCAGCCGCCTTTAAACGCCCATCAAGCAGCTCCGCAAGCTTGATTGACAAGGACCTGAGACCCGCAGGCACGTGGGATGTCCTGGGAGACTAGACCTTGTCCCAGCAGTACCCAGTTCCTGCGGGGGGGATTCTGGCTGCAGAGTTGGCCTCCGCCTCGTCCAGGAAGCTCTTGCTAAACCTCTCCGCCTTCTAGAACAGAAATTCTAAGCGTAGACACCAGGCAGCGCCAATCGGTAGCTTGGGAGAGTACCCGCCTGCTCAGTCATCTGCAAAGCCACCCTAAATAAACTAACATGTAAGCAAACACAGGATGCTTGCCAGACAAACGCACCTCCATAACAAGATCTCTAGCCCCTCAACAGCTGTTCCAGAGCTCCTCTAAATTACAGCACACCACTCAAGTGCGCCACCACCTGGAAGCTTGTTAGACCCTCCAAGGAACTTTTGGAGCCTGATCCCAGGTCTGGCTGGGCAGGATCTAACTTTAACCTAGAGTTCAGGTGATCACTGCGTGGAGTGAAGTTTGAAAAGCACCAGACCTCGCCCCGACCTTGCCAGAAAATTGCCTGCCTTGTGGTACCACCCCGTGCCTAAAATAGTAGCCAGTTTTTTTGGTCAGAGGGCGGGACGATGGTTGGAAGAATGCCTAGCAAACTGGCCGGTCATGTCGTGACATTTGTCCACCAAGAATGTTTTATTTTAAAATTTTGAATTAACTTACAGCATTTAAAAAGAGAATGCCCAACCAGGTGCCGGTGACTCACTACCTGTAATCCTAGCTATTTAGGAGGCTGAGATAGGAAGGACCTCGGTTGGAGGCCAACCAGGACAAATAGTTCACTGAGCACTCCATCTCCAAAATAACCAGACCAAAAATGGACTGGAGGTTGGAGGTGTAGTTTAAGCCGTAACCCTGAGTTCAAACTCCAGCACCACCACACACACACACAAAAGTTAGAAGCTTTTTTTTTTTAACTTCAGTACTGGGGATTGAACCAGGGCCTTGCACTTGGCAGGGACTCTACCACCTGAGCCAGGATCCCACACTAGAAGGTCTTTTTCTTTCCCTTTTAATACCTTATGAGGCAGAGCAAAAATTGACGGTAGAGAAAATATCTCTATCATTTCCCAGTTAGGCTGAGGGACAGTGATGACTATACTGCTGCTGTCTGTCCACCCACATCCCTCGGGCACCCATGTTACCAGTGCCTGTTAAAAAGGGGTACACTAGATGTTTGCTGAAAGATAAAAGGAAAGCTTGCTTTTTGTTGTTGTTTGTTTTTGGAAGAGAATGAATATTTATCACAGAGATCAAGCAAAAGCTCTGGTTTTATAAATAAATACTGACCAGAAAAATGCAGACTTACTCAAAGTGAAAGGATACTTCTAACCAGCCTGGACCATGAGAGAGGAAAAATAATTTTAGTAGCATTTCATAACACCACCTCACATCTCATTCCAAGAAAAGCTTACTTTTAAAAAAATTATTTTTAGCTGGGTGTCGGTGGCTCACACTATAACCCTAGTTATGCCAGAAGCAGAAATCAGGAAAATTGGGTTCGAAGCCAGCCCAGAAAAATAGTTCATGAGACCCTCATCTTTAAAAAACCCATCACGAAGGGCTGGTGGAGTGGCTCAAGTGGTAGAGTCCCTACCTGCCTAGTTGAGTGTGAGGCCCCTAAGTTCAAACCACCGAAATATATATATTATCCCCATGGTGTGTAATTTTTTATTTGAACTTTTTTTTTTCCAGGCAAGATTTCAAAAACAATATGACCTCCAACTCAAGATCCTTCTGCCTCAGCCTTCTAAGCATTGGGATTACAGGCATGTACCACCACACCTGACCTATTTGAACTTTTTATTGCAATTCAGTATATTTATAGAAAAAATGTTCTTGTCATAATTGTATAGCTCAGTGAATTTTCACAAATTGAACACACTGTATAAAAAGTATCCAGATGGAGAAAGAAGACACTATTGACACCCCAGAAGTACCTGGCACCCGGCAATGGGTCCCTTACCCCACCTCCCAGTTAGATGATTCACCAAGAGAGTCACAGGACTCAGCCAATAGTTGTGTGCACGGCTGTAATTTATTATAGTGAAAGACTATGAAGCAAAATCCACAAAGAAAAAGGCACGTGGGGAAAACTCCAGAGGAAGCCTGGTCCAATCTCCCCAGAGTCCTCTGGTAACTGCTGTTCTAGGCCAGAGCCCAACTCCAAGTGTTCCAACATGGGAGGAACCCTTCACCCCAACACACCAAATAAAGAGATGAGTAGTGGTGAAGGGCAGAGAAGGAAGATTTATTACACAGCACTGGCACGCAGTGGAAAAAGGCAAAGGAAGCACGATCTTTAGGTTTAAATAGGGGAAGAATTTGGGCAGGGGACATAATTAATCCTGGGCAAAGTGTGACTTGGTCGATCATTATCTCTGCTCTGTTTCTGTGAAGTTCAACTTTAGAGAGCTTGTTATCCTGTCATCACTTGAGCAATCTGGTCCCCATGAGGTGATTCCTCCTGCTCCAGGATGCAGCCTCATGATCACAGGTAACTGTCCCCATTGGGTTGGGGAGGGGGTCTGTCCTGGGAGGCTCTGATGTTCCTTGGGGGTGGCTTCAATCCCTTGCCATAAAGATGTTATCAATTAGTCCTGTCCTTCCTGGAACCCAAAGAGACAGCAGGAGAGACTCAGAGCAAAGAAGACAGAGGTAAGAAGAAAGCAGCTTTTCTCCTGCTTTTAGTTACCTTGTGTGCCCAAGTAAGGAGTCAGTGCTTTTTAGCAAAAGCAGTGAATAAGTACTTGTTATCCTCTCCCAGTAGCAGTGGAGTCACATGGACATAGCAATGAGCTGTGATGACCCAGGGAAGGTCATAGGGAGACTCAAAGCCTGGGGTTTTATTGGGAACTGATCCATCATGCCTAACATATACCAAAACTTCAGACTTCCAGGAGGAAAGCAGGTGTTCACATAAACCACATTGTTTGCCCAATGGTTTAGGCACAATGAGTCATTCATCACTTAGTGGACGCAAAGAAGCCACTCCTCCAAACCTGAGCTCCCAGGTGCCAGCTAAGGGCCAGCCCTGTAGACAGCCTTTCCAAGAACATAGTCATGGGCCTATTTATTGTCTCTTTTCTGAACAGCCTTATCCCTTGGCTGAGGCTCCAGGCAGCAAAATTGCTGTTGGTAGGACCCCTTGCAAAAACATGAGGATAATCTAGGATGGATATCTGTTAGGCAGTTAGGGCCTGGATTTAACCAGCTAGAACCAATCACCACGCACCATAAAAGTCTATTTTAGAAAGTTCCCATGTGAACTGTTTTACCTGCCCATGACCCCAGTTTGAGCACAGCACACACTGATAGGAAGTCTTCCAGGGCTAAGGTAGTCAGCGTCATGTACAGAAGTGTGATATCAGAGGGCACAGGGGTACCCCTGGAATCCAAGAATTTACATCAGGGAACCCCAAGCAGCATACTCAGTCAGGTAATCTAGGTTGACAAGGGCCCCCATGTGGCCTCCTACCATAGCCCCCCACCCCCACACCCTGGCATTTCCTGTCTGTCTGAAAAGCTCCTGGGGTCCTTGATTTCCAATGGGCTCCCCAAAGACAGTAAGTCCCATTTGTTTGTGGTATATAGTTATCCATCTCACAAATGAGGGTGACGTTTAAGTGTTCTCTGTGAAAAGTGCTTGAGCCAGGTCCCCCTCTGCTGTCCACAGTCTAAGCTCAAAGTAGACACAGAAAGACAGCCTTGGGAGTTTTCCTTCAGGAAGAGGGCAACACTTCCAGGAATAGTTATAAAGAACAAAGATCAAGCCTCCCAGTGCCAGGTTTTCTTTTTCTCTTATGTCACAGAACCAGTTGTCCCATTTAACCATCCTAACTTGACATTTTCCAATCAACTCTTAGGCTTTTTATCTGGAAGGACTATATGCAAAAGGCACAAAAACAATTTTGCAGATACACATTTGTATACAACAGAAGCAGAAAGATGCACTCAGGAATAGCAATGTGTTATGAGCTGAATTGTGTTCCCCCTAAAATACGCAGAAGCTCTAACCACTGGCACTTCAGAATATTCTTATATTTAGAGACAGGCCTTAAAGAGTTGACTAAGTTAAAATGGGGTTGTTAGGGTGGGCCCCCATCCAATATGACTGGTGTCCTTATAAAAAAATGAGGAGGGGCTGGGTGTCAATAGCTTATGCTTGTAATCCTGGCTACTCAGGAGGCAGAGATCAGGAGGATCATGGTTCGAAGCCAGCCTAGGAAATAGTTCAAGAGACCCTATCTCAAAAAAATCCATCACAAAAAAGGGTTGGTGGAGTGGCTCAAGGTATAGGCCCTCAGAAATCACATTCAAATCCTCAGAACGGCAAAAAAAAAAAAAATTAGGACTGGGGCATGCTCAAGTGGTAGAGTACTTGCCTAGCAAGCACGAGGCAGAGTTTGAGCCGCAGTACACCACCAATAATAAATAAATAAATACCCTAGCAAAACAGAGTAGAGGTCACATGTGCGGATACAGCAGAAAGGCAGCTAGCTCTCTACATATTCAGTGAACGAGAACTCAGGAGAGGTCTTGGACATCTCTGCTCCAGAACTACAAGAAAATTAAGTTCTGTTATGTAAGCCACCAGTTTATATTATTTTGTAATAGTAACTCAAACAAATTAATAAAAGATAAATTCTGAATTTTCAAAAGTTTCAAAATAGTTTTCCCTAACCTTCTATCTCTTTTGTCCTAATTATCTAGGGAGCAACCTGGAATAAACCAGTCCCTTTCTGGGCACAGCTGCATTTGCATCAGCAGCCTCCCTTTCTAAGGTGCTCTGGGTTGGCAGGACAGTGAGGAAGCAGGAGGTGGCCCATCATGCATGGCTGCACGCTACCCCCAAGTCAGAAAGCTGCATACAACGGATCAACGGCAGAGAGGCTACCTCGGAGAGGGGCCAGGGCTGCTCTGTGAAAAGCAGGTGGAGGGGTCACAGATTCTGAGATGTGCTTTTCCCCAGCTTGCCTCATTCCTCAGGGATCCCCAGTTAAGAATGCAGTGAGGTCTGTCTTGGAGATATAGTTGATACACAGCTTGAGTTTTGGTTGCCCCATCCAAGAACAGCCTGTTGCTGTGGGCATTTGTAGGAGTAAGACATCCAGCAGCACTCAGCATGCTTTCATGGTTGAGCCACAGGAAGGTCCCAATCCTAGGTCCCAGAGTCTGCATCCAGCTCACTGAGCTGCGCTGGGGCTGACCAGCTCATAGTAGACAGCAGCAGGCTTCAGCCTAGAGGCAGTCCAGGCAGTCAGGCCCCAGGAACTGGGGTTCCAGACAAGCAGTGCTTTTCTTGGGCTGTAGCATGCCTGCTGCTGTGGCCAGCTGCGCTCCAAGTCTAAGTGACAAGCAAGGCCTCCTGCCTATCTTGTCAGTCTTAAGACTGCAGATTGACCCACTCCAGATAGGCACACCAGACTAGAAAATGATCAGCCTCCAAGAGTCAGGCATTTGATTTCAACAGGGGCTCATTAGCAAGCTAACAACCTTTTCAAATTCCAAATGTGTATTTCCATCCAGAGATTGTCTCTCTTTTCCTGTCCCTCTCTCTCACTCCAGAGGCTCAAATAGACAATCATAATAATAACCATCAGCTAGGCCTGGTGTGGAGGCTGAGGGAGGAGGATTGTGAGTTTGAGGTTAGCCTGGGCTACATAGCGAGACCCTACGTAAAAAAAAAAAAAAAAGAAAAGACAACACTTAAGGAGACTTATCCAGGTTCTCATACCCAAAGAGTTTAAATTCCAAGCCACCACCAGTGCAAAATATGTATCTCGTCATACATTTTTTTTTCCCCAGTGCTGGGATTAAAACCCAGGGCCTTGGGCACACTAGAGAAGCACTCAACCAACAGCTTTTTAATTTCACTGTTTTTTGCAGCTTTTTTTGTTTGGGATGCTCCCTTAGCATTGATGAAATTATAAGCATACAGCATTTTAAATCAGCTTTATCATGTAGCCAGATGCAGTAGTCATAAAATACAAAGACATTTTTGTAAAAGTCTCTTTTTCTGATGGCAAATTTACTCCAGCATTATACAGTCAATGCTGCAATGTTATAGGTCACAGCCTGCACAGGCCATTTCTGCACAGGCTCCCTGCCAGTCTACATCCCAAGGTATGGGTTTTTGTTTTGGTTTGGTTTTGGCTTGTCTGTCTGTTTGTTTTGGCAGAACTGGGGTTTGAACTCAAGGCCTTTTGCTACACACACAAGCACTCAACCACTTGAGCCACTCCCCCGACCCTTTTGTTCTTAGGTTATTTTTCAGATAGGGTCTGGAATTTTTAGTCCAGGGCTGACCCTGTACCTCAATCCTCTTACTTATGTCTCTCCCATAGTTAGGATTACAGATATGTACCAACACACTCAGCTTGTTTGTTGAGATGGGTTCTCAATCACTTTGCCTGGGCTAGTCTTGAATCTTGATCCTCCAGATCTCTGCCTCCCAAGTAGCTGGGGTAACAGACATGAGCTACCACGGCTAGCTCCACAAGGAATGTTTTTTAGGCAGTGGAATCAACCAGTAAAATTGAGTTAGAGAGTTTTTCATTTGCACATTCAAAGGCCTGTAAGCACCCACTGAATGTGTGTTTCATTTATTCCATTTAGAAACACTTAGTGACAAATGATGAATCACCAAAGAAAATATCCCTAACTCCTGTGATAGCTACTTTTATATTTCCCTTTCCTGCAGGTCAACATGCAGTTTCAATGGTTTTTGTTTTGTTTTGAAATGGAGTCTTTGTTGCCCACGCTGGTCTTGGTTTCAATTTTATATGTTACAATTATGTCAACATATTGTTAATACAATGTGTTAATACTGTATTGTATTATATTGCATTGTTAATACAATCTATCTGCCCAGAGTCAGTAGTAATGATCCTAAGCAGTGACCCTTAGGAGCGCTTAATATGTGCCGGCACAGGCTGAGCCTGGCAGAGATGATCTCATGTAACCGCTCAACAATCCCAGAAGAAAATTATCACCCCCACTTTGTAGATGGGAAAAAGAGCACCTTTGGATTGGGTTCCTCGCCCGCGGTTATGTGGCCAGGAGGTGGGAGATCTGAAATCACCCACTCAACTCTGCTGATCTGAACACACACACCTGCACGTGACCTTCCAGGGCCTTCATTGTCTGTCTGCTCAGGTTCAGAATGAACCAGACTTACCTGATCACTAGCTCAAGTACTTACTCACTCCCACCCAAAATTAGTATGACCCAAACTCATGGACCAAGGAACCCTGGCTTCTAATGCCAAGCCCCTGCCTGATGGATGACCTGGGGCAAGTTACTTAGCCTCTCTGTGACTCAATTTTCCTGTCAATAAAATCCCCTAGGATTCCATGTAAGAAATGAAGTGTCTATGGCAGGTTCTTGTGAAGAAACTCAATGAGGACAGCACTCCAACAGTACCAGGCACAAGGCACATGGATACATCGGTTGTTATAGAAATTAAGACCTTATGCTCTTTCCCAGGGATCTCAGTCACTCGCAGGCCTCATCAGTTCCTTAAGCCTCACATACATCTTTATTCTCCCTGCTTCTCTGCTGACTGCTCCCCCAGGCTCTTGCTACCCTTATGGAAAGTCAGAAAGCAACCCCAGTCACCCAAGGTTAAGGTGAACGCAGCTGAAAAGAGGCAAGTAGGAAGGGCCAAGGAAAACCATGGGCCAGCGATCAGACCCAAAGTCTGAAAGCTTAGAGGTGTGGGTTTCATTTCTGTGTCTTGGCTGACTTTCATCTGTGTGAGCCCCTTTTCCCAAAGCCCTATGGATTTTGACATACAGAAAAGCCCACCTACTCTCTCCAGGGAAGCAAGCTGTCCTGTGCCAACCAACTTTTCTCGCTTTAGGGTCCAAGTCAGAGATAGGAATGAAAGCTGTGGGGCCAACCCAACAGCGGGAACTTTAGAAAAACAAAGAATTAGCAAACTCCAAACTTGGGACAGCAAGTGTGGTGCTCAAAGTCACATGAGTTGGATTTTTCCCCCCTGTGGTGCTGGGTGCCAAAGTTGGTGCCTCGCACATGCTAGGCAAGCACTGTACCGCTGAACTATATCCAGTGAACCAACTGCTTTGAAGCCCAAGATGAAGGAGGAGCAGAATAAAACATGGACTTTGCAGCCAAGCAGCAGTTGGCTTTAACTCCACTCAGTTATTTATTAGCTGTGTGGCAATGAGCAAACTTACTCAACCTCTCTGATTATCAGTTTCCTTTCTATAAAAATGTGGTGAAATCCCTACTTTATTGACAGATGAGAGGATTAAGTGTTTTCCAATAAGTGCCTGGTTCTCCACAGATGCAAAATAAGGAAGAGTGACTTCCTCCATCTCTTCTTTGTGATGGATTGGTTATAAAGACTACTGTTGTTGTTAGTTCTGGGATTTGAACTCAGGGCCTTGTTCTTGGTAGGCAGATGCTCTAGCAGTTAAGCCAGTACACTGGGACTTTTTGCCTTGGTTATTTTTGAGACAGGGTCTCCCTTTATGTCTGGCCCAGCTAGTACCACGATCCTCTTATTTGTGCTTCCCCATGTGTAGCTGAGATTACAGGCATGCTCCACTAGGCACAGCCGCTGATTGAGATGAGGGGTCTTGCAAACTTTTTCCCCACTGGGCTAGCCTCAAACTTCGATTCTCCCGATTGCCATCTCTCAAGGAGCTAGGATTTAAAGGTTTGAGCCAACACATCTGGCCAGAATTTTTTTTTTTTTTGAGACAGGGTCTCCCTATGTAGCTCATATTGGCCTCAAACTCACTGTCCTCCTGCCTTAGCCTTCTGAGTGCTGCAAAGATGTTCTTATTCTTATTTTAAATGTAAAACATATGTGAGAATGCTGTACCTTATACTATAAAGGATTTCACTTGAGGTGTATCACTTCCTAATGACAACAGTTCTAGCTACCATTTTTTGGGTGCTTACCTGAAGCTTAAGTCCTCAAAACAGCCCCATCCAAGATGAGACCACTAGGCTAGTAAATGGCAGGGTGGGAGCTGACACACCTGTCCACCCCACCTCCCCAGGCCTCCATCTGAGAACTCTGTTTTCTTGGCTTTCTCCCCACTGAGCTGTGAGGTCCCTATGGGCAGGGATTGGCTCCATCTTAATCCTCCTGTATCTTCAGGATCTAGGGCAGGGCTGGTACTTAGTGGGTCAGTAAGTATTGAAGTGACTGTGAGTGATGGGACTTCCCTTCTCTGTGTAGCATAGGATCAGGGGCCTGCCATCCTAGGCTAAAGGGCAACATGTTCTATGAAAATCACAATGCTGGGCTGCAGTGTGGTTCTGGTGGTACAGCACCTGCCTGTAAGTGTGAGGTCCTGAGTTCAAACCCTAATATAGCAAAACAACAACAACACGATGTCATTGCTGAGGGTCTGAAAGTGTCCCTGTGATAATGGACTTGTGGGGACTTGTCCAAAGTGGAAGGACATTTTGCTGAGACCAGTTCTGAAGGAGTCGGTCCCAACACACACTGCTAGTACCATGTCAAGGGCCTTGCAGGTTGCTCCACAGAAGCTGCCCCAGGAGGTCAGCCAGCTGATCTGATCACCCACAGCAACCATCAGCTGGTTAGATGCCACTGGGTCCTGGAGAATGGCAGAGCCAGCTAGAGCCTGGCTGGGGACACCCTCTGGGCTCTCAATGACCAGAGCAGGATACCAACAAAGCCCTCCCAGGCCACCAAAACCCCTTGTTTACAGTAGAGAAACTTCTGAGGATATGCTAAACAGGAACAGTATTTTGTCTGATTAATTCAAGTCAGATGGTCAGTGACTAAGAAACTGTGGCCTCAGGTCCTAAGTGAGTTGGTCGATGCAGAGTGACTAATTCAGAAGCACCACCCATCTCAAACAACCATAACGACTACATGCAGCCAAGTAAAACAGAATTGGTCAACAGGACCTCACAAGTCAGCCTTGTCTCCTGCCCCAGGGACCCTGAGATCTGATGCTGACCTGGGGCAGAAGAGGGGCTGGAAGGGAGGGGCTCCCAGTCAGGTGATCACGCACTGAATCCATGCTGGATAACCTACAGGCGCACACTTAACTCCTCAGAGATCACGTGGGCTCAGACAAGAACATGGCACAAACTAGACTTCTCCCTAGCCATGCCAAGGACCCCTCCATATGGGGACCACAAGGAAGCCCCCAGACAGATGATTATCCTCCAAAGGTTGAACACCCACTTTAGCTAAGCAATGGTCTCCCTCTGCTCCCTAATTTCTGACCCAGGTACCCCTTCAGGAGTACTCTCAGAAGGTACTTCCCAGGACCAAGAGGCATGAGACACTGGCAGGGGGTGAGGGTAGACAGGAGAGGGGAAAGCGAAAACATCCGGGGTAAAGGAAGTGATCTGCATGGGGCCCTGGTGATGTTTCCCACCCAGACCCATTCATCCCCTCTTCAGGTGATGTCACCACACCACGAACCCCAGGCACCAACTCTCAGCCCATGTGGTACACACTGAGACCAACTCTATTTCATCTTTCTGGCCGCAATGATGCCTTGAGATGGTATACTCCTCTATTTTGGCCAGTGAGAACCAAATCCAGGAGTATGTCAGCAAGAGAAGCCCTTTCCACCAATAACTGGACGTGTGTGGGGTGGGGCGGGTGTCACACTATGGAGCCTGAAAATAGGGTTTAACCAAAGGAAAGCAGAGGTGACTGAAGACACTGTTTTGAGTCCTGGGATGCAGCCTGGAGCCCAATCTAGCCCTGGTCTTCTCTGCTCTGTGAGCCAATAAATTCCCCTGTTCCCTAAGCCACTACGAAGAGCCCTGGTCAAGGTCTTTCCCATCTGTCTTCTCTTCTGGGAGTCCTCTAAGGACAAAGCGACTCTCTTTTCTGGGGTTGTAATTTCCTGGTGACAGACTGTCTCTGGGGTCAGAGCCACTATGGAGACAGAGTCCAGCTAGCCTTTCCTAGGTTACACACTCAACCGTTATCACACTTCCAAACACATCAGTACATAATTACAGACCCTACTGTTTGTAGCAGATTCTGGTTTTGACTTTCCAATCCCTTGTTTCAGTAATGAACTGATTTCCCCACCATGGGAGGTGGAGGAAGGGTCACGACTCAGATTGGGTTAATCATAGGGCCAAACATGCTGGTCACAGTGACCGATCAAGGAACTCACCACAAACCACTGAACACTTTCTTTGGGATTTGCCAGACTAAAACGAGAAACGTTCCTTTGGATGCACGTCAAGCTGTAAGCTGTCATGTCCCCACTGCACAGAGAAAGCCCACTTGCTATAGAAGGAGCCAAAACAAAGGTCTGCTCGAGTCTGCTGCCTCCCAAATCCCCCTCTCCTTTGAACTATCAGAACCTCCTTCCTCAGCTTGGCTGCCCAACCAGAGCAAATTTATAGCCTCTCTTTATCTAAATGTACCCATGTGACAATAGGAATCGGGGTGCCTGATGACATCATGGAGTCCAGCCACTGACCTGCTCTGACCCACCTGAAGTCTCTGCACTGTTAAGTGAGAGAAATGAACATCTGCTTTGCCTGGGGTACTGTATTTTGGTGGGCTCTTTGCTACAGTGGTCTAGTCTGTCCCTTTGCTAATGTGCAGATGGAAAGATGTTTTTTTAAAACAAAAACAAAACAAAAAATCACCCATGATGGGGTGGTGCATCCTGGGATACAGCTGTCCCTGCAATAATAAGTTACTACTTGTAGAGTGCTTTCTAAGCCCAAGAACTGTCCTTAATGCTCACACAGCCCTTCATTTAACCCTCTCCAACTTTCCAAGGTGCTGTTACTCCTGCTCTACAGTTTAGGAAACTGGGGCACAGAGAGATGAAGTTGCCCAAATTCACATAATACTGTGTTGCTCAAGCTGGTCTTGAACTCATGATCTTACCACCTGACTAGCTGGGATTGCAGGCACACATCACTGCACAGAACTAAAATCCCCCTTTTTGCCTTACTGGTTCAGGTGGATTTCTGTCACTTGCAACAAACCATTCTAACGGATTTCATATCTAGTTTCCACGTTCTTCTACAGACTGCCAACCACACGGCATGATTTTTTTTTTGGCACTGGGGTTTAAACTCAGGGCCTCACACATGGTACAAAATTTTAATACACCATTGAATGACTGTAAGAAATACAATTATCCCAGGAGAAACTGTCAGACCATAACAGTAGCTACAACACAACAGGATAAACTACAATGACACATCTCAGAGGGGACACTAGCCTTCCTGACTATGGCAGACATTGTTAGATAGTTCACCAAACCCCTTTTTCTTGTCTGCCTGAAAAAGCCAAGTACTCACTTTCTTGGCTTCCTGTGTAGCCAGGGATGGCCAAATACACAATCTGGGGCAATGAAAGGTATTTTAAGACAGAGGGATTCCAACACAATGGTTAAAAGCACAGACTCCAGAGCCCAAATACCTGGATTCACTGTCACTTCAGTTGTATAAATTTGGCAATTTACCTAACCCCTGGTTCCTTGGGGATCATAAATACCTATCTCATGGTTAATTGTGAAGGGGATTAAAGGAATTTTTAAATGTGACAAATTGCCAGGTGTGGTAAAACACACCTATAATCCCAGCACTCAGGAAGTAGAAGATTGTGAGTCTGAGGCCAGCCTGGGCCTTTTTTGAGAATTGTGTCAAAAAAGAAAAAGAACAAAAAATGAAGAACTCAGGAGAGTACCTGGTACATGGTAAACATTCTACAAATGTTAGTGACTGCTGTTTTTAAAATCACCCATCAGTGCCAATATGGAGCAATCTCTGATATAACAAGAGCAAGGCATAGAAAAGCTCGTGCAGTGTGTTCTCAGCATATGAATGAAGAGTCGGCATACACATCTATATCTGCTTGTGCAAGCACAGCTTCCCTCGTCACTCAGTACAAAAACTCCAGACAGGCTGGCTTCTGGACACAGATGAAATGGGATTCTGGACTGAGATCTACTTCACTGTATCTCTCTTCTATATTAACTGGGTTGGATTTTTTAAATATGCTTGAAATATTTAAAGATTTTTAAAATTATGTCCTAAAAGGCTCAAAAAATGTGCTTTTTAATTTCAGTTGTTTACCAAGCAAATGGACAGTCGGTTGCACCAGGTGGCAAGCTCCCTTTTAGAGATGCTCCAACCCAAGTTGGAAGGGAATCTCTCACACATGCCCTGGAAGATTTGTCATCAGCCAGAGGGCATCCAACTTTGCCAACTTCAAGATTCACCTCTCTGGTGGCACAAAAGGACAAAGGACCTGGGGAAAATGCCTGCATGACCACGAAAAACTGCAATCATCAAGACTGCTGGTACCAGACAGGACCCACAGAGGATGCACTCCAGGCTAAGCTTGTCCGGGCCGAGCTGAGGTGCACAGGCCATGCAGTTGAACAGATGTGGGACTTAGGTCAGCCTCTTCCTCATCATATGGATTGGACCAAGTTGTCACTGCCGTTTGAGGGTTTTTCTCATTGTAAAATGGAAGTAACACCCACTTTGCAGAGTTAATGTGAACAGAAAGCTGCAGCACAGAAGTGGGCATGCAGTGAGGTGCCTGAGAAACAGCAGCAGCCACCACCGGAGGTGACAAGAGATCACCTGCAAATGACAAGCTCCATGTGTTGATCTTTCAATGCACAAACAAGAAAGTGACAAAGCAGAGTTGCTTTAAATTGAATAGTGGAGATGGTTCCACACAGCTGCTTCTGCAAAGCTGGCACCTAGCTGAAAAGCCAAGATGGCTCCTGCTGGGTGTTCACCTTCATGGCTGAGTGGCTCTGCCCAGTTCACCTCCAGCTGACCAGAGCCCTGAGCAGGCCAAGCTCCTCAGACCCTCTTTCTAAATCTCCCTGTTGCACCCAGAGGTGGGAGCAAATCAGAAGGGCTGTGACATCAGCCAGGGGAGAAGGTAGGAATGATCCCAGCAATGTCACTTACTCTGTGGCTCTGTGTCATAAGATTTTAAGGATCCCTGGTACATAAATATGATTGGGTTCAAATACAGACATTCTGGTCTGTATTTTGGGGTTTTTTTGTGTGTGGTACTGGGGTTTGAACTCAGGGCCTACACCCTGAGCCACTCCACCAGCCCTATTTTTGTGATGGGATTTTTTCGGGATAGGGTCTCACAAACTATTTGCCTGGGCTGGCTTTGAATTGCGATCCTCCTGATCTCTGCCTCCTGAGTAGCTATGATTACAGGAGTGAGCCACCAGGGCCTGGTTTTTAACTGTAGGGTTTTGAGCAAAGATGGGGTGGGTTGAACAGTTCCAGGCCAGACAGCATGTATTTATAAGTGCTTTTGTATCTGATAAAATAAGACAAATAACTTGAGGTAAGAAGGGATTACCTTACAAATCCACCCACATGGGAGACTTGAACCTGGAACTTTCAAGTAAAATCTGGGATATGGAGATTTCCTGTTTTGGTGAAAGCCAGAGGCCCTAGTACAGAATTCTAGAATGTCTTTTATTAACCATTTGTGGCAGTTAAGGTCATTTTGGGAAGAAGAGAAACACTAATCATCCTGCCCTTTGATTTTTAATAGCCAATAGGAATATGAACTCTGAAGTCACACTCTTCCCTGGGATTAAGAGCAATTACAGCCACTGCCAAATGTATGAGCAGTAGAGAAGTGAGAGTGGTCTGTATAAGTGCGTGCAGCGGGTGTAGTGCATGGCTGTGAGCAGCACCCAGCCACGCGGCCTCTGTGCAGGAGTGCCGCTGTTTGGCAGGCCCATTTCAGCCAGGTTCAGCACCTGGGGGCCGCGGGGCTGGATGATTCTGTGTTCCACAGATAATGGTATGAAGTGGTCTCTGATAGATAAGGTGTGCACACAGTGTGAAGATGACTCCTCCAGATGTTCTCAGGGAACTCCTGCAGCACCAAGAGCCTTGAAGGAGTGAAAGTTCTAAATTAAAAACAAGGTGGGCAGAAGATGGCAAAGACACAAGAGTTCCTGTACATAATGACTGCTCACTTTGTTCCCAAGTTCATCTTCCAGCTCAAGTGAATTCAAGACACAAGGCAGAAGCACTAGACTTGTGTCAGTGGCAAAAACTTCTGATAGTAGCTCTTGGTGACGTCGATCATCAGCTCCTGAGTACACTCCGGGAGCTCCCCTGAGAAGAGCCCTGGGGAAAGAGAGACCTGGTCAACAGGGGCCCAGCAACGAACAGCTCTAGCTCCTGTTCACACCCAAGACCCTTTCCTCTCATGTCAGTGTCTAAATGCTAGGTTTCCCATCTTTAGGACTGACAGAATCTTCTGATCATGTCTTCTAGACAATGTGAATTTGTGTGTGGGAAACAACACTGTAATTCTCCACATTCCAGGTAGAAGAGATCAAGACATTACTGCAAGATCTGAAGAGTTAAGACCCCTCTGAATGCTTCAGAGGTTGTCCCAGACAAGAACCTGTCCACCCCAGGACCCTGTTCTGAGCCCCACTGTACCAGCCCTACCTCACCCTTGAGGTGAGACTATCTGCTGTACAATGAAACTAAACCAACTACTCTAGAGACAGATAAATCAGGGAGGGGAGGACAACAGAAGGGCTCCACAGAAGACAAACGATGGAGCAAGCGTAGTTATAATTAGGAAGGTCTGGGGAAAGAGGCACTCTCAGGCACTGTGTACACTCATACAACCGTTTTGAAGGGCACTTTAGAAATAAATGGCTTGCAAAACTTTCAAAGTTCATTCTCTGTGGTTGGATAATCCAAGATCTAAGAATGTATCCCAGAGATAATTGTCCTCCATCGTAAATACATGTACAAGAGTGTCAATGTAGCACAGGTTCTAATTAATAGCGAAAAACCAGATACAATTAATTTCTTTCCTTCTTTTCTGATACTGGGGTTTGAACTCATATGCCCTCATACTTGCTATGCAAGCACCCTATCGCTTGAGCTATACCCCTCAACCCTTTTTGCTTTTACTTATTTTTCACATGGGGTCTTGCACTTTTATTTGGAGCCTGACTAGTACTTTGCTCCTCCTACCTATGCCTTCCACATAGCTGGGATTACAGGCATGATCTACCATGCTTGGCTTGTTTGTTGAGATGGGGTCTGGCTAACTTTTTGCCTAGGCTAACCCTGAACTGTGATCCTCCCTATCTCTACCTCTTGAATAGCTAGGATTATAGGCATGATCCCTGGCACACCTGGGCACCAGGTAAAACTTCTAACAATCCATTATAGTAGGGAACTGGTTAAATATATCATTATACATCCATGCAGTGAAAAACCTGTAGCCCTTGAAAGGAATAAGATGGACTGGGGACGTGACTCAGGTGGTAGAGCACCTGCCTAGCAAGCATGAAGCTCTGAGTTGAAACCCCGGTACCACAATAAATAGTTTTACATATCTATATTATATATAAATAAATATACACATATATTCATATATATCTATACACAAACACATGCACTGTGAGAATATATAAATATATAAGACAACAGACAGGATAGAAAAATAGAGATTTACAAAATTCAAAATTCTGACAAGGCACCCTGAAATTATCAGGCAATGATAGACTTGCAAACATGTTTGATTGGTACAGTATTTAATCTTTTTTTTAAACTCCAAGATGAGATCTAAAAACTCCTATTTCAGCTCCTCATACAATGCTAGACAATCTCCTAACATCAGGTTGTGTAACAGCAGTGATAACAGTCTAGGCTTTCGGGCACTGTACAACCTGCCTGGCTCCTGCAGCCTCTCATCTCTTGGCTTCTAACCCACATTCTTCCTGCATGAGTTCCCCTTCCTTTTGTCCTATGTCTCAGTTTCATCCTGTGTAGCCCCCCAAAAAAGTGCCAGTTTCCTACACCCCTATGTCTCCGGATTGGAAGAAGGAGACTGCCAATAGTGCATTTATCTGTGAAGCCATATAAAAGAAACATGACCATGTTTCATGCTAATTTGTCAGTCTGTGGATTCCTGACCATCCTAGAAGTATAAATTCAAACCTGCCAGAGCCCAGGTTCTCTGTATTTCCCATTACTGCTTGTAGCTCTATTCTACATCAGTCTTCCCTGGAGGGAAAGTCCTTCAAGGGTGTGTGAGGGCCTCTCTGCCATGTGTAGATCCAAGGTTTAAGCTCCTGTCCCTCGTAAGTACTGTATCCTAAACCACTACTATGAAGTCAACGGCCTCGCAATCTCACAGCTTGGGTTAGTTTTCTCTGTTTTTGACCCTGGATAATTTCCTTATTTTCTTAAGAACCCAATTATGCATTTTAAAAAGAAGCTGGTCATATTTCAGATAGCTTTTTAGGTACTCTGTAACTAGAGAATTTTTAAGTTCACTAAATCAATGAATTATCAGAATCAGAAGTTACATGCAATATTTTTGTGATAGAAAATAAAACCGAGTTTTAAGGAGTTTAAAATAAAAAAAACAATACCACGGTTACCTGGGCAGCCTGAGAAGACAGTGAATGGTGGGACCACAGTTTCTGGAGGTAATACTGTGTTGTCAAGAATTTTGCAGCAGTCTTTCAACACACACCGGCGTCCCTGAAATTCAAATAGGAGAGACCAGGGCATGGAGTAAAAAGGTTGTCTAGTATACTGTGTGGAAGGCTGTATTTTATATTTTCTTCATTTGTGATATCATATAATAGCCAGGAAGAGTGACAAGAGGCTTGGTGGCAATTAACTACTTCAGGTGGAACTGACAAGGAGAAGAAGGCTAGGGGCATGGCTCAAATGATAAGAGTGGCTGCCTAGTAAGTGCAAGGCTAAGTTCAAACCCATAATCACACATGCACACAAAAAAAACAAAAAGAAAAAAAAAAAAAAAAAGGAGAAAGGGATATGCAAGAGTGTGTGTGTGTGTGTGTGTGTGTGTGTACGTACGTACGTTTCGGGACAGGGTTATATGCAAGGGACAGTATAAGTTACCTCAAGCATTCAAGACTATGCAAACTATGGTTTTCCAAGAAGTGGACATCTGTTGTTTTGCTCCCTTTCTTCCAGTAACAGAACCTCCACTGTCCTTGGGAACCAAGAGCATACCTACCTCAGTCCATGTGCAGGCCCCCACACAAACTTCAAGCCTGACCACAGTGATAGGTTTAGGGAACAGGCATAGGAACCAGCCCAGGTTTACTGAACCTCAACCTAGGCTTTTGTTGGAACGCCTGGAAAAGCAGCCCTTTCCCCTGGGGTTGGAGGATGCACAGAGCTTGGAGCTCTGCCCATGAAGGAAGAACCTGTCTGTCAGTGAGCCGCCCAGAGGAAAGAGGAAGGGAGGAAGAAGACTCGCCCCCAAGCACAGAATGAGGCTGTAATTCTGGATGCACTCCATTGCTCACCTATAAGTTTAAGGCTTATTTGCTCTTGTCAGTCCCCTGGATCATTCATGACAAGTTCATTTGAAGGTGTTAGTTCATTTGTTCTCCCGGGGAAAGCAACAGTTATGTGAATGTTTAGGCTGAACCTGACACTTGCCTCTCTCCACTTAGTTACTGTTTTCCAGTTCTACCACTGGTCCACAGCATCTTGAGGGCAAGAAGCCAGGTGTGGGAGACTCACCTAGCTAGTGGCTAAAGCAGAGGAGGCTTGGGTAGAAGCTGATGCTGCGCCTCAGACTGCTCACTGAGTGAAGAAAGTTTTGATCTTTACTAGCCATGCTTCTATCACCACAACCTGTAAGTCACCGGTGTTCTGGTAAAAATGTGATCAAATACACCTGACTGAGAATGCGGAAATTTTATTTTATTTATTTTCTTGTGGTACTGGAGATTGAACTCAGGGTTTATACCTTAAGCCACTCCACCAGCCCTTATTTTTATTTTTCAAGACACAGTCTCATGAACCATTTGCCTGGGCTGGGTTGGAACCGTGATCTACCTGATCTCTGCCTCCTGAGCAGCTAGGATCATACTGTGAGCCAAAAGCACCTGGCGAGAATGTGGAAATTTTAATACATACCAGGATAACCTAGCTTCAACTAAGATTCTATCAAAAACACGATACAACATACTTTGATGTGCTTGCATTCACATTATTAAATATCCAAATCATCTGTATTTCTAGGAGGAGAAAGATTAACAAATGAATTTTTAAAAGGCTTATACCTTCAAGGTCTGAGTTTCTTAAGGGGCTGACTACACTGTCTCTGGCTGAAGAGTAAGTGGCTGCGAACCACAGTCACACCACTGTGCTGAAGAAACAACTTCCTCCCTCCTCTGGAACTCTATTTTATTTCCATTTTTTTGGGCAGTATTGGGGTTTGAGCTCAGGTGTCACACTTGTGAGGCAGTCATATACCTCTTGAGCCACTTTGCCAGCCCATTTTTGTGTTGGGTATTTTCAAGACAGGGCTCACTTTCATTTGCCTAGGCTGGCTTTGAACCATGAACCTCCTGATCTCTGACTCCTGAGTAGCCAGGATTACAGGCATGACTTGGAACTGTGTTTTAGTACTCACCATATAACCTCTTTCTAGCCTCTCCTCTTTCCCTTCCTGCTCAGTAATAACCACTCTTCTTCTTTCTTCTACTCTGAGTTCAACTCTTTCTTTCCGCTTTCTTCAACATCAGGCTGAACCAGACTTTCTGTCTCTACACATACAAGGAACTCCTCTGGAGCAAGAATCACGGGCAGAACAACCACTTCCCTTAATTCTGAATAGAATGTCAGATTGGAATGTTTTCCCAGCCCCGATTCTCCATCGCTGCCCACCTGTGCTGTGCCCTTTGGTTTCTGGAACATGAACTGTGAACGCTATGGTTTCTGCAAGTTTGTTTTGATACTCTGGAGTCTGAATCTTATACAAGGCAAAGATCTGGCTCTGTATTCATGGGAATGGCCACTAAAGAAAGAGAATGGACTTTGCTTTTCCTGGAAGCTACTCTGAGGTACACATCTAAAATGTAGGAAACATCTTCCCTTAACACCTGGCATCAGCTCTGTTCATTAACATCTCACCCACTTGGTTCTTAGAAATCAAGCTTTCTGCCTATGAGACAAGAAACCCAAACCTTGGTTGGATGAAACAAATGGATTCTTACATTCCAATGACCTAGGTTCCTACAGGCATTGTGAGGGCCTATTGGTACCCTGTGCGCCTTGCAGTCCCTGTGACACTTTCACACACCAATCCCTTTTCTGAAGTACCCAAACTCCCCTCATCTACAGTGCCAGTGTCAACTTGCCCCTCAGATCCCCTCCAGCACTGGACTGTAATTAACAAGTGGTCCACAGCTGTGCAGCTGCTCATACTGCCTGTATTAAAATCTAGCTCTGCCACTTAACGAGTTTTGTCAAATGTCTCAATGTCTGTGGTCCTCAGCCCTCTTTATCTGCAAACAGGGATGACAACAGCACCTAATGCCATGGGTGGTTGTGAGGATTAAATGAAGCAAGTGAAAAAAAGGGTTTAGCATCATGTAGAAGATGTTCTAGAAAGGCTAGGTGTTACTATGAATACCTGGAAAACACTCCAAATCCAGTAAGAAAGTCCCAGCCTCAGAAGGACTAGAGACTACTCGGCCTGACTTGGTCACAGAACTGCTAAGAGCTGGGGGTGGGAGGGAAAGGGGAAATGAGGTGCTTAGTTGGCCAGCTCATCATACTCACAATCACACAGTTCTTGCCAACGTGGACATAAGACCCAATCTGAGCAGCATTGACCACACAATCTTCCTCAATAAAGACGTGGTCCCCAATATGCAAAGGAAAGAATGCAACACTAGAGAAAGAAGATGAACAAAGAAAGGTCAAGGTGATGTACTCTGGGTCAATGTTTATAGAACCATAGATCATCATCTCAACAACTTCATCTTGTCTTAGTGAGTCTATTCCAGGCAAGGAAAGAATTCCCAGGCCACAGAAATTCTATAATGTTGAAGGTGATGAATGAGATCACTAGCTCAAAATCAGAAATCTTGTTTGTTTTTTTGGAGGCAGTACCAGGCTTAAACTCAGGTCCTTGTGCTTGCCATGTCAGTGCTCTACTATTTGAGGCATACCTCCGGCCCTTTTTGCTTTAATTATTCTTCAGCTAGGGTTTTGTGCTTTTAACCTGGGCTGGCTTCAAACTGTGATCCTCCTCCTATGCTTCCTACAGAAAAGAAGGAACAGTACATCTGCAGATGCAGAGGGACAGACGGAATGGGTGTCTTAATTGTGGCTAGCTAACCAGTTGCAGGTTTTGTACTCTTGCTATGAAAGAGTTTTTGAACTCTTAGGTTCCATTAAATATGCCTCTGTGTGTTAAATGAGAACCCCTTTGCTCTTTCCAGCTTAGACAGATTCTGTTTCTGGCAACCAAGCACCAAACAGATTAAGATAACCACTACCAGAGCTGTGTTCCTTATGATGACCTCTGACTCAGTTTCCCCGATAGCAGGATGGACCTGCTCAGTACATAACTCAATACATGCACAATGCCACCAGTGGCAGCATCTTGCCCAGGATAGGAAAAGGTCATTAAATTACATACCCTTTGCTGAATTTCTTGAATGGTGGCCTTATGACACTACGACTTTTCACAACACAATGGCGTCCAACTCTTACATTTGCCAGATCTCCGCGGATAATACAGTCATTCATTATGATGGTCTATAAGACAAAGCATATGTTTTAAAATTACCAACACAGCCTACAACACAACAACGTAAAAGAATATATAACAGGGCATAGACTGAGAGTGATATTATGATCTGCTGCACCAATGTTTTGCCAAAAGGGACAACTTGTAGCTGAAGGAGACGTGCCCTCAACTCTTGCTAATGTGGTGGGGAGGGGGTCAAGGGGGAGAGATGGTGGAGGCGATCTAATCAACGTACAATGTAAGGTTATTTAGAATCGTTACAACAAATCCCCCCTGTACAATGAATATATGCTAATAAAAATGAAAAAAAAGTGACCTCAACATTGACAGCAGGCTGACCCCTGGATGTTACAAGCTTTGCCCGTTTTTTTTTTGGGGGGGGGTGGGGAGTGTTTGTTTTTGCAGAACTGGGGACTGAACCTAGTGCCTCAAGCCCTGGCCCAAATTCTGTCCATAATACTCCATGAAAAGGACTCAATGAATGAGTTCTTTATTTAGAATTCCTAGAGCAGACAGTTTATGTGTCTCTTTTCATTCACCCAGGTCTACCTGCCCAGGTGACTGTCCTGGCGGCTCCCATTTGTCCTTATCTCCTAATAGCACTATCTCCAATGTCATGCTCCCATAGGTGGGCCCATTTAAGCTCTCAAATCCTAACTTTGGGTCTCAGATTAAAAGTTACACTGCATGGGATAGGACCAGGTATCCCCAGAGATCACCTGGAAGGGCTGAGTAACATACTAGAAACTAGGGGAATAGGTGCTACACATTTGGCATTTTCAAAATGTTGACTGAATAAATGAATGGGATTTTTAAAAAGTGCATACGAGTGGATTTGCTGCTGCAAACATGAACAAGGGACCAGATCATGATGAAGTACATATGCCACAGAAACTTAAGACTTTTTTTCCTATAGGATAGAAGGAATTAATGAAATGGTTTTTTTCCATTTTTATTAGGATATATTTGTTGCATGGGAGGAAGGATTCATGGCGACAAATCCAAATAGGCTTACATTGTACATTGGTTAGATTGCCCCCACCATCTTCCCCAACGATCCCTTCCTTGCCCCATTTAAAGCAATTACAAGAGGTTTTATCATTCTGTTTCACATGTATATGAAGCCCATCAACCATATTCCCTCACCTTCATTTCTTCCATTCACCCGGCCCCTATAAGTATCTCCTCTCCCCCAGCCCCTCGCACTACACCTATTTTACAGTCCTGCCTTCCATTATTAATCCCAAATTCAATGTTCAAAGGGGTTTTTCCATGTATCCCTGTTATGAGTACACTTTACTTTGATCAATTCAACCCCTTCCATTACTCTTCCTTACCCCTTCCCTCCCACCTCCCATTATTCAACAGCTTTCAATGAAATATTTTAAACAGATGATTAGGAGAACTGCATTTTTACTTTTAGAAACACCACTCTGGAACCAGTCTGAAGTCTGGAGAATACAGGTGAGACTGGAGGGAAAGTAACCCTTGAGATGACGAGTGGTCAAGGTAAAAATAGGTTATGGATCTGATCTCAGGCAACAGCTATGCATATGAGAAGGAAAAACAAAGGAAGAAAACGATCAAGTTTCTACATCTCCCTACTGATTCAGAGGAAGGAGGAGAGATAAAGCCACATTAACAACTACACATAGCCATAATCAGCCAAACTCAGCAACTTGAAAATCTGACAGTACAGTGATCCAGTTTCTGTAACATATAAATCACATGGAAGAAAAGTGGAGGAGGAAAGAAAACTGCTACAGATTAAAACAGACAAGGAATATATCAACCAAATTTGACTCTGACTTGAACAAACCAGCTGTAAAAAGTCATCTTGAAATACTGAAGAGAAAAAAAGCAAAACAAACAAACAAACAAAAACATACTGAAGAGACTAAACATGGACTGAGGATTAGCTGACACAGGCTGAAGGGCTGGGTGAAACCCCAGCAACTCAGGAGGGGGAGATAAGAGGATCACATAACAGAATAAATTATTAAAGGAGGAATTTTTATTTGTTTATTTTATGCATGACTGAGAAAAATTCCAAGAAGAGTTTTAAATTAAAAAAGCAAGTAAAGACAGGGCAAGTGGCTCAAGCCAGTAATCCTATCTACTCAGGAGACTGAGATTGGGAGGATCAAGGTTTGAGGTCAGCCCAACCAAAAAGTTAGTGAGACCCCCATCTTAACCAATAAAAGCTGCATGTGGTGGTGCGTGCCTGTCATTCCAGCTACTGGGGAAGCGAAAATAAGCAAATCTAAGTCCAGGCTGGCCTGGGCATAAAGTGATAACCTATTTCGAAAATAACCAAACCAATAAGGGCTGGGGTGTAGCTCAAGTAGTAGAGCACCTGCATAGAAAGCCTGAGGCCTTGAATTCAACCCCAGCATCACCAAAAACAAACAAACAAAAGTTCCTAAGTGTTTTAGTTTTTGAAATATTTGCATAGATTTCACCAGCTAAGCATCTCTAAACTGAAAATCTGAAACTCAAGAAGTTTCAGATTTCAGAGTAATTTGGATTCTGGATTTTTGGATTAGGGAGGCTCAACCTCTAATAGGGCAGCACTGGGGGGTTAAAATATATATATATAATAATGACACTGTACTTATTTTTCAAGTCTTTAAATATTAGGAACACACAGTAAAGTGTTTATGGGTAAAATACTATAGTTTGTAATTTGCTTTAAAACACTACGGCTTCCTCTACCCCATCCTAGTCAAACTATGTCTGCTTTGATGGTGTAGAAATGAAATCGGAAAGCTGATGAATGAGTGCGTGAGAATTTATCATATAGTCTTCTTACTTTTGTACATGTCTTAAAAAGTACAATAAACTGGCCGCTGGTGGCTCACGCCTGTAATACTAGCTACTTGGGAGGCAGAGATCAGGAGGATCAAGGTTCAGAGCCAACCTGGGCAAATAGTTCACGAGACCCTATCTCAAAAAACCCAACACAACAACAACAACAAAAAAGAAAACAAACAAACAAAAAACCCAACACAAAAAAGGGCTGGTGGAGAGGCTCAAGCGGTAAGAGCGCCTGCCTAGCAAGCATGAGACCCTGAGTTCAAACCCCAGTACTGCCAAAATAATAAAAGTTCCATAATAAGATTGCACAGCTATAAAAAGGAATGAGCTAATAATCTACTAATATAAGCAACAAAATGGATAACCTCACACATGCTGAATGAAAGAAGCCTGACATAAAAGAATATGTGATTCTAATTATACGAAGCTATAGAAAATGCAAAACTAATCTACATTAGTTTTACAACAGTAGTTGCCTGTGGTCAAGTGTCGAGGGAAGGTTGTCTAGAAAAGGACACAAGGAAGGTAGGGAAATGGAAATATTTCATATCCATCAATAGCCCCTCTATCAGGAAAACACACAGTCCTACATGCTGTTGATGGCAGAGCATTACAGTTACTCTCAGTTCTCAAAAGCTCTTTTCTTAAAGACTAAATAGATGTCTATTTCTGGCACATACTTTCATCTGAGATCCTTAATTTACTTCAGTCATGGTTTCAGTTTTATGTTTCCATCTACAAAACAGAATTCCAAGAGTTCTGGGTATGTGATGGTTAATCCTGCATGTCATCCTGATTGGACTGAGAGATACCCAGATTAATAAAGAACACCTCTGGGTGTGTTTGTAAGAGCATTTCCAGGGACCATTAGTCATAGGCTTCTTCTTTTTCCGGCTTGCTTTTTGGTGGTAGTAGGGTTTGAACTCAGAGCTCTACCACTTGAGCCACAGCTCCAGTCTGTTCATAGGCTTGTGACCTAATGAGTGGTTTAATCCACTAATAGATTCGAAATTTGAATAAATTATTGGGAGGTGGTAGAATTGTGGAAAGTGAGACCCGCCTGGCGGAAGGAAGTCACTGGTATGTGTCCTTGGGGGCCAATCTTACCCTGGCCCCTTTCTGTTACTAGTCCCCTCTGCTTCCTGTTACTAACTACACCCCTCTGCTTCCTGGCTGCCATGATGTGAGCTTCTCTGCCATGTCCTCCCTGCCATGATAAACTGAAACCTCTAAAACCAGGGGTAAATTCTTCACCCTCTTAAGTTGTTTCTACCAGGTATTTGGTTACAGCAATGATAAAACTAACATGGTCTATGGGGTTTGTTTTGTTTTGTTGTTGTACTGAGGTTTGAACTTAGGGCTTGTGCTTACTAGGCAGGCCCTCTACCACTTGAGCCACACAAAGCAAAAACAAAGCCTTTTGGTTTTGGTTGTTTTTTAGATGGGGGTCATCATGTTTTCGCCCAGGCTGGTTGGGGCTGCAGTCCTCCTACTTACACTTCCCATGTTGCTGGGATAACTGGTATGTATTCTACACCTAGCTGTTTTTGTTGTTGAAATGAGGTCCCTCTAACTCTTTGCCTGGGCTGGCCACAAACCTGGATTCTCCTGATTTCTGCCTCCCAAATAGCTAGGATTACAGGTGTGAGCTACCACACATGGTAGAGTATTTGTTTTAAATAGATAAAACAATTTTAGTTTGGAAATAAAGACAATTCATTACAAATCCTTCAGTCAGCCTAAACTATACTGTAACTGAAGAAGCAAACACACAAAAAAGGTAAATAAATTATATCACCAGTGGTCAAAGAAATTCAGAGAGAGAGACTCAATTCCTGGCTCCTACTTTCATAAAGAATAGAGTAAGAACTAGAAACTAGGTTCAAAATGGAAGCAACACACTGAAGGTAGTGATGCACACCTGTAATCCTAGCACTTGGGAGCCTCAGACAAGAGGATCACAAGTTTGAGGCCAGCCCGGGTTACATACTGAGATCCTGTCACAAAACAATATAGAGGCAATAGGGTGTTCAAATGAGGGCCAGGCATCATGCCTTTAATTTTAGCTACTTGGGAGGTGGAGATAGAAGGATCATGGTTTGAGACCAGTCTGGACAAAAGAAAAGTTAACAAGACTCTATCTCAAAGAACAAGCTGGGTGTAGTAGTCCCTGTAATCCCAGCTATGAAGAAGGTGGAGGTAGGAGGATAGTGTTCCAAGGCTGCCTGGGCAAAAGCGAAACCCTTCCTGAAAAGTAAAGTAAAGCAACAAATGAAAAACAGGGTGTTCAAATGAAAGTAGGTAGCTACAAGGCCTACAGGGAAGAAAATAATACCAGAGCAAAAAGTTCATTATTCTAAACAAAGGGCAAGACAGAAGTGGCAAGCTCAAGGCTCAAGACTGTACCTGCAAACCTGTTTTGTTTGGTCCATGTAGCATTTTTAGAATATTGTTCATAATTTTTTTTTTTTGGTGGTCCTGGGGATTGAACCCAGGTCTTCTATTGAGCTACACCCCCTGCCCTTTTGTTTGTATTTTGTCTTTGAGATAACAAGGTCTCACTAACTTTGATCAGGTTGGCCTCAAACTTGCAAGCCACCTATCTTTCTCTGGAATAGCTGGGATTACAGGCATAGCCACCGTGCCTGGCGCAGATGTTATTATTTGAATGGTAGACATTTAACATTTTTAACAATCTAGGTTTCCAGGTTCCAGAAGCTAGAAATGCAAGCCTGTTTCTCCACATAGTCATGATCAGCCTGAGCTCAGTTTGGTCATGTACTCTCCAATTCACCAATTCTGCTCAGTCTGGCCTCTATTCATCTGGCCCTTCTCAATCCTTGAAGGTTCTGTGACATCTGATATAAAGGCCCAGGAAAACAGAAATAGCAAAGTTCAGAAAAGGAGAGGGGTTAGAAATAAAAATAGATGGTTCATGATCGTAAACACCCTGGAAACAAATTAAGTCTCCACTAGTAGGAGAGTGGATCAGTGGAATCACATAGAGGTGAGCATGCACACACCACAACGAATTGAGAGATGGAAGTTGAGCACCACTATACTTACGAAGTGCTTCTTACTGTTGCCCTTATATAATTGTGTATAAAGAAATTCGTCACAGAAAACCAAGTAAAGTTAAACGACATGTATTAATTAGGGATACATAAATATGTGGCAAGTCTCTTTAAAAATAATTAAAGAATTGCTAAGACACAAAATTCAGAAAGTAGTTTCCTCAAAGGAAAACAGAAAAAAAGGGTGGGAGGAACAAAATGTTAGTACTCAATGACTATGTGCCAGTTCTTCAGTTGGGTTCGTGGGCTTTGACTTAATTTTTATGTTTCAAAACAGATGAGTCACATACACAGTAAGCCACCTTATTCACGGATTTATTACACCTGGTTTTGAGTCAAAAGGTAATAATAAAGGCCAGGCACTGGGATAACACCTGTAATCCAGCTACACAGGAGACACAGAAGGAAGATCGTGGTTCAAAGCCAACCCGGGCAAACAGTTCATAAGACCCTATCTCAAAAATATCCAACACAAAACCAAAAAGGGCTGGTAGACTGGATCAAGTGGTAGAGTGCCTGCCTAGCAAGCCTAAGGCTCTGAGTTCAAACCCCAGTACCACAAACGAGGATGATGATGATGATTTGTGCTGTAGGTATGGCTCACATGGTAGAGCACCTGGCTAGCAAGAGTTCAAACCCCAGTATCACAAATAATAATAATAATAATAATTTTTTAGAATAAGAAATTTCAAAAACAAAAATTATTAATTCCCAGTTACATCATGCAGCTCAGTGGATGTGGAGAAGCTCTCAGTCAGCCTCGAGTTATCATCAGTTGTGTTGAAACTGATGAGTGTACTTAATTATATGATCTGCTGAGTGTACTTAATTTTGTGAAAATTTGCCTCTCAAAAAGTAGAAGGTTGATCTGGTGGTGTGGTGCAAGTGGTAGAATACCAGCTTATCAAGTGCAAGGCCCTGAGTTCAAACCCCAGTACAGCAATAAAAAAAAAAAAAAAAAAGAAGAAGAAAAAGCAAATGGTGCCCAAGATGCAAAGAAAAACTGAATGTGCTTAACTGAAATGATAAAGTGAAAATCAGAGATCTGTTGAAAGGCGGCATGTCTACCAGAAGTTGTGTGGTGTTGTGGAGGAAAATCAATGAAGCATCTGCAATACGGCACTGAATTCTGTGTGTCTTGAGTATTTGCAGTTTTTTCTCAACAGCAGTATCCTTGGAATCCTACACCTGTGGATACCAAAGGCTTACTGTACTCTTTTTGGACAGTAAGTGTTACCAAACAAAGTATCTTTTAAAAAAGACAGAAAGGGCCTTAAATAGCCAAAACAATCATTTAAAAGACCAAGGTTAGACTGCTCATATTTTCTCATTTAAACTTACTACAAAAAAAATTATTATAAGGCTACAGTAATCAAAACCATGTAGTACTAAGGATAACATACAGACTAACCAAACAGAATCAAGAGTTTAGAAACAAACTCATAAACCTATGACCAAATGATTTTCTACAAGAATGCAAGACCATTCAGTAATGAAAGAACAGTGTCTTCATCAAAGGGCTCTGAGACAGCTTTACCTCCACATCAGAAAGAATTAAGCTAGATCCGTCTCATACTATACAAAAAACTAATTCAAAACAGAATAAGTAGCTAGTGTGAGTGCTGGAACATAGCTCCAGGAAGAAAACAGTAGTAAGTCTAGTGACTTTACATTGCCCATGGGTTCTCAGACATGATGCCAAACACATGAGCAATGGGAAAAGACAGACTGGGCATCATCAAAGTTAAAACTTATGCACCAAAGGACATTGTAAAAGAGGAAAAAAAGACAATTCCAGAATTGTCTTTTGACTTGTGTTATGCTATGGCTAATGAGTTGAGTATGTTCTTATGGGCTTATTAGCCATTTGCATATCTCCTTTAGAGGAATGTCTTTCCAGCTCTTTGTCCATTTTTAAAATTGTGTTATCTTTTTGTTCAGTTGCGAGAATTCTCAACGTATTCTAGATACTAAATCCTTATTAGATCTGGGATTTGCAGTACTATGAAATGTGCAGAAATTGGAACACCATACATCACTGGTGGAAGTGTGAAATGGTGTGGCCATTGTGGAATGTAGTCTGGCAGTTCCTCAAAAGGTTAAAAACAAAATCACCACTTGAGACCCAGCCATTCCACTCCTAGGTTTATACTCCAAACAACTGAAGCCACAGGGTCCAACAGACATTTGTACACCAGTGTTCATCACAGTATAATTCACAACTACCAAAAGACAGAAATAACCCATGTGTCCATCAACAAATGAATGGATGAGCAAAATGTGGTACACACATAGTGGAATATTATTCAGCTATGAAAAGGAACGTGATACTACCTGGGTGAATTTTGGAAAACATGCTAGGTGCAATAAGCCAGACAAAAAGGACAAATATTTATGATTCCACTTACATGAAATATCTAGAATAAGTAAATTCATAGAGACAGAAAGTAGATTAGAGGCTGAGAGTGTAGCTCAGTGGTAGCACACATGCTTAGCATGTATGAGGCCCTAAATTCAGTTCCCAGAACCAAAAAAACAACAGGAAGAAGAAAGTAGAGTTAGGGAGATTGTGGCTATCGAGCACTGGGGGGAAGGAAGAATGGGGAATTATCGGTTATTATCATGGGTGATAAAGTTTTGAGAATAAATTGTGATTGTTGCACAACATTGTGAATGTAATTGATGGCATTTAATTCTATGCATAGTCATAGTTCATAATCCATTTGGAAGCACAAAAGACCCTGAATAGCTTAAGCAATCCTGAGCAAAAAGAGCAACACTGGAGGTATCAGAGTACCTGATTTCAAACTATACTACACACCCATAGTAACAAAAAAACAGCATGATACTTGCCCAAAAAGAGACACATAGACCAATGGAACAGAACAGAATAGAGGGCCAGAAATAAACTCACGTAGCTACAGCCATTTGATTCACAACAAAGTGCCAAGGAAAAACTGGATATCACCCACAAAAAACTGAAACTAGACCCTGCCAGATGCCTGTGGCTTACCCCTGTAATCCTAGCTATGGGAGAGGCTGAGATTGGGATGACCAAGGTTTGAGGCCAGCCTGGGTAAATACTTTGAGAGACCTCTTCTCCAAAATAACCAGAGCAAAATGTGTGTCTCAAGTGATAAAGCACCTGTTTTGCAAGCATGAAGCCCTGAGTTCAAACCCCAGTAATGAAAAAAATAAAAAACAAAAAACTAGACCCCTACTTCTCCCCTTGTACAAAAATTAATTTGGAATGGATCCAAGACCTTAATATAAGATCCAAAATGTTAGAACTACTAGGGGAAAATATTTCAAGACACAGACATAGACAGACTTTCTAAGTGGGACTCTAATAGCTCAGGAAATAAGAGCAAAAAATGGATAAACAGAATTGCATTAAATTAAAAAGCTTCTGTACATTAAAGTAAACACCAGAGTGAAGATAACAGCCTACAGAATGGAAGAAAAATCTTTGCCAGGCTTTCATCAGACAAGGGGTTACTATCTAGAACATATAAAGAGCTCCAAAAATTAAATAACAAAAGAATGAATAGTTCTGTCAATAAACAGGAAAATGAACACAGAGTTCTTTTTTTTTTCTTTTTGAACAGATAGTTCTCTAAAGAAGTACAAATGTCAAATAAATGAAAAAGTGTTGACCATCTTTGGCAATCAAGGAAATGCAAATCAAAACTACATTAGGATTCTAATCTTGCCCAGTAAGAATGGTTCTCATCAAGGAAACAAACTACAACAAATGCTGGCAAGGATATGGGAAAAAAGGAATGCTTAGTTCAGCCACTATGGAAATCAGTATAGAGGTTCCTCAAAAAACAAAAACAAAACAGAACTATGATTCTGCTAAACCACTACAGGCATAGGCCCAAAGGAATCAAAGTCAGTATATAGTAGACACTGACATACCATGTTTATTGCAGCACAATTCACAGTAGCCAAGTTACAGAATCAGCCTAGGTGCTCAGCAACAGATGAATGAATAAAGGTAATGTGGTATATATAGACAATGGAGTATTATTCAGCCATAAAGAAGAATGAGGCCAGGTGTAGTCGTGAGCCTACGGTTCACTCCTGTAATCCCAGATACTCAGGAGGTAGCCATCATGAGGATCATAGTTTGAGGCCAGCTGTGCAGAAAAAAGTTAGCAAGACTAAACTAATCTCAACCAACAAGCTGGATGTGGTGGTTGTATCTGTAATTCCAGCTATGCAAGAGGTATAAGTAGCAGGATCATGGTCTGAGGCCAGCCCCAGCCAAAAATGTGAGACCCTATGGAGGGTAGGGGTGGGTGGAATAAGTAAAAGCAAAAAAGGACTGGGGGAATGGCTCAAGCAATAGAGTGCCTACCTAGCAAGTGTAAAGCCCTGAGTTCAAACACCAGTACCGCCAGAAAGAAAGAAAGAGAAAAAGAGAGGAAGGAAGGGAGGGAGGTAAGAAGGGTGAGAGGGAGAAAGGAGGGAAGGGAGGGAGGGAAGAAAGGAAAGAAAACAAAAAGAAGGGAGGGAAGGAGGGAGGGAGGAAGGAAGGAAGAAAGGAAGGAGATGAAGGAAAATAGATGTAAATGGAAATCATGTTAAGTGACATAAGCCAGACTCAGAAAGACAAATACCATGTTTTCTCTCCTATGCAGAATCTAGACCTAAAAATAAAGAAACAAAAGACGTGAATATACAAAGGGCTTATTTGCTATTTGGGAGAGGAACACAACAGGGGGAGGGAAAGGGACCAAGAAAGGTGATGGGGGTAAGCAGAATTGAAGCACATTCTATACATGTGTGGAAATGTCATAATGAAACATTTTTCTTTCTTTTTTTGCAGTACTGAGGTTTGAACTCAAGACCTCATACTTGGTAGGCAGGCATACTACCATTTGAGCCACTCTCCAACCCCCATTATTTTGTAAGATCAAAAAAAAAATTCAGAGCCGACACCAGGGGCTCATGCCTGTAATCCTAGCTATTTGGAGGTAGAGAAAAGGAGGATTGAAGTTCGAAGCTACCCAGGACAAATAATTTGAGCGACCTTATCTCAAAAATATCCAACACACAAAAAAAGGGCTGGCAAGAGAGCTGAAGTGCCTGCCTAGCCAGCATGAGGCCCTGAGTTCAAACCCAAGTATTACTAAATAAATAAATCCAATTTGGAGGAAAAAAGAAAGAGAATTAGAAACATACAATGATAAATAGACATAGTTACATTCCATCCACCCTACTAATGTGATGACTAGTGAAAAACAAGCAAAGGTGAGCATTCTGGAGCTACTCTGTCCCTTACCTTGCCATTGAGAACAATGTTCTGGCTCCCGCACAACACTGACTGGCGACTAACTTTGTTACCAGATGCCTAAAAAAAAACAGAGAACTGGGGTGAGGAAGCTGAGTCAGCAACTGAGCTACAAGTTTCCATCAAGAAAGTTCATATTGTAAGCTGGGCATAGTGGCTTCTACCTGTAATCCTAGCTAGTCGGGAGACAAAGATAGGGAGGATCGAGGTTGGAGGCCAGCCTGGACAAACAATTCTTGAGACCTCTTCTTAACCAATAAAAGCTGGGGGAAGTGTAACACACCTGTCATGCCAGCTGTGGAAAGCATAAATCAGAGATGGTGATCCAGGCCTATTTGGGCATAAAGGAGAATCTACCTCAAAAATAATGAGTAAAAGGGGCGGGGGGTGTGGCTCAAGAGGTAGAGCACCTGTCTGGGAAGCACAAGGCCCTAAATTTCAAACATCAGTTCCCCCTCCCTTCTTTGCTTTTGCTCATATTGGACATAAAATAATATGAAATGGAGTGCAGTCTAAAATGGAGTAAGGGCTTGGGGAACAGCTCAGTGGTAGAGCACTTGCCTAGCATGCACAAGGCCCTGGGTTTGATCCCCAGCACCCCCACACACACGGAATGAACCCCAAATCTCAAAAAAAGCAAGGATGGATGAGGAAACTAAAGATTCAGGGACCAGATCCTGACTATAGCTTAGAGCCTCGGGCAGAGACATGGTTCAAAACCATTCCATACTTCAGTTATAAAGCCCTAAGATGAGGATGGTATCTTTACTACTGTGAAAGCTATAAGAATGCAAAGAAAAACCTTTACTGGGCACTTGGCCTGTTTTCACCATTTTACACACATAATATATGTTGACTATTTAAAAAATAGTATTTTTCACTACCTGTTAACATATTACAAAACGTTAAAAAATGTGAGTACTATAGAAACACATCATACATGCATATAAAAATAGCACAATGAAACCCACCAAAAACTGTTAAAAAGCATGGAGGAGGAAGGGTGGTTAAAAAAAAGAAATACTGATGGGATGAATTTGATCAAAGTACATTATATGCAAGTTGTAAACATCCCAATGAAACCACCTCGTACAATTAACTTATGCTAATAATTTTTAAGTTTAGCAGTTTAAAAAAATCGTTTAAAAGGGCCGGAAGCTTGAAGAATGGGATTTGTCCTGTCCTCCGCAAAGCACTTCATCCCTACGGAAAAATCAGGAATATAAACAAAAAGCCTAAACTAGCCGCGCACGGACTAAATGACAAAATCAAGACGATGCACGAAGCATCCCTAGGTTACCCTGAGCAACCGCGGCGGGGACGGGGTGGGTGGGGCAGGACAGGGTGGGGCCGCGCAGGGAGTAGGCTTGGAAAGCGCAGGGAAGAAGTCTGAACGCGCGTACCGTCTCGATGTACTCCGACTTGTTGTACAGCAGCTCGCTTAGCTCCATGGCCGCCGCCGCCGCCTCTGCGTTCCTCGGAATCCTGTCAAAGCGCGTCCGGCTGGGCCAAAATTCCGGCTACTTCCGGTTGCTGCTTCATTTCCGCTTCCTGGCGTGGGTCTCATCGACAGCTTGACTCTCCTCTAAGCGGCCCTGCCCCATAGCTCGGCGATCCCAGGCTGCGCATGCGCATGCCGAGGGCTGGCTTTAATTGGCCAGGGTTGACTGCGCGCGGGGCCCGCGTGGGCCGGCTGGTCGCGCGCTCAGGGCAATCCCGGATCATCCATTTCTTCCCGTGTGCACCTCGGTCTCCGACTCCACGGGCCCGGGGCTGACGACCGCTGCTTTTCTCGTTCGGCCTCCAGTCCGATGGAAGAGGCTCCCGGGAAGCCCCTGAGCTGTGCGGAGAAGGAAAAGGTGCCAGGGCCCTGGTGCGGGAAGGGCTGAGCCGGACTCTGACCGCGCTCGGCAGACGTGAGGCCTGGCTTTTCCCTTGACGGCTTAGGGCCGGGCACGGAAGAGAAAGCACAGGATTAGCGCGCTGCTCACGTGGTGGCGTTTAGAAACAAATTAGCAGTACATAGTCTACAGTAGCAATACAGAAGTGCACAATGTAAAAACTTTGCAGAAAAAGTGCCCCGACACCCTTCCGCCATCCCCACCTCTCACCCTGTTTCTCCATCTCACCCTTTTAACAGCCTGGCTCTTCCAGATCTTTCCCTGTTGGAGCGGGGGACCCATGACTTCCAGAAACTAATATGTGTTTATCGGAGAGAAGAACGTTCGTAAATGATTCTGCAACTTCCGTTTTCTTCGTGTTTAACGTCTATGTTAAGATATACGTCTGTTTACTTGTTTACTTTTGTGGTGCTGGGGTTTGAACCCCCGGCCTCGCGGTTGCTATGCAAAAGCTCTTTACCACTTGAGCTACGCATCCACCCTTATTTTGTGTTTTTGAGACAGGACGTCTGTATGTAGACCAAGCTGGCCTCCTACCGGGAACCCTGCCACTACCTCCCAAGGGCTGGCCATACTGGCCTGGGCCACCGCCTGGCTGTGTTTTATATATACATAAAGATCATTGTGTTCTACAGTTTTGAAGTGCCCTGACTTCTTTAGGGCTCTAGATATTCTACTAATAGACTTTTAGGTTTCCAGGTGCTTGTGCTGACTTGACTTGAAAGTGTCTCGTGTTTGCTATGCTAAATCTCACTAACGTTCCCTTCTCAGCCTTCCTAACGTAGCTCACCTAGGTGAGTTGAAAAGATGACCTACCAGTAAACAAAAAAACTCCCAGATTTTGATAAGGTTGGTGGGGGGAAGGCCAGCATAGAGATTAAAAGCACAGAACAGAGCTCTACTACTTGGCTTTGAATTGCACCATGTATAAACTGGGTGATTTTGGAAGGATGAGTGCTTCTAAATGGTTCATAGAATGCACACAAATCTAGGGTGGCTTGCAGTTGAGAGATTCATTTGAACCACAGGAACCAGAGAGAAATACAATCCAAACTTTCAGAAAATAGTAATTTTTACTATTTTTTATTTTGCAGTACTGGGAATTAAATCCAGTGCTTAGCAAGCACTCTTACCACTAGCCTACATCTCCAGCTCTAAACCCCAGTGCTTTGACTCAGCTCAGTTTACGTATTTAATAAATGTACTTAATGCTTACTATGTGCTTGGCTGGGAATTCAGCAGCAAAAGTTCCTATTTAACTGGCCTTCCATGTATCCCTCAAATACGCTTAGCCCATTTCACCATCTTTCACATGTGTGTTTCCTTCTGGCTGGATGAAATACCTATCCTGATTGTCCCAAAGCTACCTTCTTCCTTCAGGTCTAGAAAGACCTCCCTGACTATTCTACCTTCAGTAGGCCAGTCACTCATATCACCTTGGTGATCTAGGTATTTATTATCATGTGAAATCTTAACCTGTTATGTGTGTATGTGTGTGTCTTTTTCCGGTATATGTAAATGTAAATTGCCTTAACTATGGTTATCTCTAATTCCTTGAACAATAACAGACACACCTGGGTATCAGTTATTATTCCAGGTGCTAGTGGTATCTGCACATTAACAGACAATGAAGAGATTTATTGGTTGAAAAACCAAAGATGACAGAGGAGGGAGGGAATGTCTAACCTGGATTTGGAGAAGACTCTGTCCCAGGGAAGTAAATCTAAATAAAGTAAAACTCTAAGCTGAGGCTTAAGGAATCAATAGGAATTGACAAAGGAAGGAAATGCTCTAGGTGACAGGAACAGTTGATGTAACAGTCCTGAGATGAAAGCTAGTGCTTTGTGAGGACGGAATGTAGGTCTCTTTGTCAGTGCCTCTCCCTCCACCAAGTACTGCTGACCCTCAGGTCTGTATCCCCTCCAATTCCAGCTCTCCACTCATTGTTGGTGTTTTTCTTCTTCCAGCTGAAGGAAAAACTAGCATTCTTGAAAAGGGAATACAGCAAGACATTGGCCCGCCTTCAGGTAAGTGAATCATATTCTCTCAAATGAAGTGTTTGACAAATATATTTTAAAAATTCCTGACAATAATAAAGCTGTAAAGAAAATTCATAGAGTGGGGGTGTAGCTAAATGGTAGAGTGTTTGCCTAGCATGCACAAGCACGGCAAAAAATAAAAAAGAAAATAAATAAACCACTCGAGCCACTCTGCCAGCCCTATGTGTTTTTTCGAGATAGGGTCTCCTGGAACTATTTGTCTGGGCTGGCTTTGGATTTCAGTCCTCCTGATCTGTGTCTCCTGAATAGCTGGGATTACAGGCGTGAGCCACTGGCACCCTGCAAGAAAATTTATTTCTTGAGCTACTTTTGTTTTCTCTAGCGTGCCCAAAGAGCTGAGAAGGTTAAAAATTCTATTAAGAAAACAGTAGAACAAGATGACTTGCTGCAGCAAGAACTCTCACCACTACCAACCCACCCAGGTAAGACTAGCTCATTCACTTGTGCTTGTTTATTTTGCACTTCCCAGGTACTTGTGGCTGATGCTTTTTTTCCACAGTGAATAAAAAGCAATGAACTTTTAAATTAATGTAAAAACTATGCTTTTGGTTGACTTGTTTATTTAGTTGCTCTTTTTCTTACCTTTAGGAATTATATTTAATGTTTAAATATTAAATTCTTTCTTTTTTAATTAGGTTTTTGTTAGTTTGCTGTGCTAGGGATGAGCTCAGGGCCTTGTGCATACTAGGCAAACCTAAAACCACCCAGCCCAAATTTAAGTATCTTTATAAGTGTATAAATCAGTGGTTCTTTGTATATTCACAAGATGGTACAACTATCATCACTAATTAAAGAACATTTGTACCACCCCATTAGCCATCTTCCCTACCCCTGCCCACCCCCAACCACTAATCTACTTCTGTCTCTATGGATTTGCCTGTTGTCCTCATCTCATGTAAATGGAATAGTGCAATATGTGCCTGGCTTCTTTTACTTAGCAGTGTTTTCAATGTTCATCCATCCATCCATCCTTACATGTATGTATCAGTACTTCATTCCTTTTAGTAGCTGAATAATATTCCATTGTTTATCCATAGATTAGTTGGTGATCATTAGGTTATTGCCTTTTTTTTTTTTTTTTTTTTGAGACATGGTCTCTGTCTATAGCCCGAATTGGCCTCACTTGTGATCTTCATGCCTCACCTCCAGTGCTGGGATTACAGGTATGTACCACCACAACCAGCACCATTTTTTGACTTGTGAATAGTGATTCTGTGAACATCCATTTATAAGTTTCTGTGGGATATATGTTTTTTATTCTTTTTGGACTATATCTAGGAGTGGACTTAACTGAGTCATATGGTATTTCTGTTTGGAGACATTTTTTTACTGTGTAGCCCAGACTGGCCTCAAACTTGAGATCCTCTAGCTTTAACCAAGTACTAGGATTGTAGGTGTGCCACCAGCCTAGCCTGTTTAACTTTTTGAGAAGCTGTCAAACTGAAACATAGCGAGGTACCATTTTACATTCCCAGCAGAAATACACAAGTGTCCAGTTTCTCCATATCCTCACCAACACTTGTATTTTTCCCTTTTCTTTTTTTTTGTGGTACTGAGGTTTGAACTCAGCCTCATACTTGCTACACAGGTGCTCTACAACTTGAGCCACTCTGTGCCCCCCGCTTTTTTTTTTAAGATACAACCATCCTAGTGGATGTGAAGTGGTTTCTAATTATGGTTTTGATTTGTATTTCTTAGTTACTAGTGATGTTAAACATTTTTTCATATGTCATATGTATACCTTCTTTGGGAAAATGTCTATATTCGAGTCCTCCGACCTTTTTAATTAGTTGTGTTTTTATTGTTGAGTTGTAAGGATTTGTTATAAGTTCTAGATACTAGACCCTTATCAGATACATGATTTGTTAATACTTTCTCACATTCTATGAGCAAAAAACTAAACTTTCTGTTGAGTTGTTTATTTAGTTTTCTTTTTCTTTCTCAATGTTTAGAAATTATACTTAATGTTTAAATATTGGAAAAATGATTTTTAAAAAGATATGTATATGTGCAGAGAAGAAAAAGGGCTAGATAGAAAAATATTCTAGAGCTGGGATGTAGCTCAGTTGTAAGGCACTTACCTCACATGTGCAAGGCCTTGGCTCTGTTAACTTGGCATTAAAATTCAAGTGCTTTATAATAAAAAAAAATTGGGCTGTTGAAGTGAGGAAGTGGTTTTAAACTTACTTGAAGGTGAAAGAAAAAGGGTTGGGGTATAGCATTGTGCTAGAGCACTTGCCTAGTATGCTCCAGGCCCTGAGCTCAATACCTAGCAGCTCAGTGGTAAAGCACATGATTAGCACATGTGGAGAATGGCCGTGGGTTCATTCTCCAACACCAGATGAAATCAGGTAAAGTTAAAAAATTAAGGAGCCAGGCATGGTGGTGCTAAGGCAGGAGGATGTTGAGTCTAAGGCCAGCCTGGTGTACTAGTGAGTTCCTGTCTTTAAAAAATAAAAAAATGAGAGAGACAGAGAAGATGATCATGATAAAGAATAATCTTTCAGTTTTAAAAAACACTTTATTAGCCCAATTCTATTTGTTTGTATTTACTTAAAATTCTGTGGTTCATTAGAATTTTTAAAACTTGAATCTTATTCTTCCTGAATGAAATGCCATTGATCCTTTCTTAAATATTCAGTTGTATTTATATTTGTTTTTATGTATTTTTGTGGTGCTGGAAATTGAACCCAGGGCCTCAAGCATCCTAGGTAAGTGTTTATCAATAATCTACACCCCTAGCCTTATGTAATATTTTAAAATAAATACAGGATTTTTTGTTTCATTTAAAAAGGAAAATATTACTAGTGTGTTGTTTGTCTAAAGAATTTGGTGGAGGTAGCACAAGTGGTAGACAACTTGCCTAGCAAGCGTGAGGCCCTGAGTTCAAACCCCAGTACCACCCCCCCACCAAAAAACAAGAGTATAAAGATTTTTGTAATATGCTGAGTGATATAAGCCAAGTTCAAAACGCCATATATCGCATGTTCTCACTCATTTATGAGACCTAGCCTTAGCATGATAATGGTCATAATAATGACAGGACATGAATATTACTGTGGGACTGTGAAACAGTGTTTGGTGGGTTTCGTTATGCTGTCTTCCTATGTAAATATGCAGCATCCTTCTCCCTCTCTCCTGCCGCAGCTCCAAAAATAGTGTGTGGGGGGAGATGGGAGTATAATGTACGAACGTATGGAATTATCACAATAAAATCCCCTCATATTAATGTATCCTAATTTAAAAATAAGTTTTGTGTAAAATGCATAGGTATTTTGCATAAAATACTTTTTTCTTCTCTTTTTTTTGGTACTGGGGATCGAGAGTTACATGCATTTTTTTTTCTCCTCAGAGCCTGAAAATGAAGGATCTGCTTGCAACAGGTTCCAAATCAACACCCATCTTGTTGAGGAGACTGAAGAAAAAACATCTGTGACACTTGATGTTCATCCTGAATCCTTTAACCCTGAAGATGGCCCAGAAGAATTACATACACAAAGAGCAGATGACATCCAAGAACATTTTCCCAACAGGGTCAGTGGCCCTAATGGTGAGAAAAGGCAGAGTGAGCTACAAGGGAAGAGAAAGAAGCAGCCAAAGAAAATGTTTACTTCACAGGAAAGAGAATGTTTCTTTGATACCAATTCACTCATGCTCTCTGGAAAAAGATTCAAGAAACAAGAAGCAATCAGTAACAAAAACCCTAGGTCACCAGCAACTGAAATAAATTACCTTGCATATCCTGAGCCTGAAATTCCAGATTCTCCAGCACCAGTTATAGAAACTGAGGGAGAGAGTGTGTTGATTCCACCAACTGCTGCAAGAGATGCTGATTCACCCTTCGGAGAGAATCATTTCTCCAAGGAGACTGCAGTTCCTCTGCATACTACCTCAGACAACAGCAACAGTCAGCTGCTTACATATATGCCTCCTAAAGGTAACTGGGAACTTACCACTCCAGGGTTTAGAAATACCAGCCCTGCTTCACCTATAAACCTGGAGACACAAGACAGAAAAATGGCTGTCTGTACAGATAACCCCATAGTAAATAACACCATGAGTGTTAGTGACCAGGTATCCAGATACCCCAACTTAGAGGCGAATAATTCATGTTCTGTAAATGAAGTTACTTACAGTAACTTACAAGCAAATATAAGCCAAAACTTAAAAGAACCAAATCACACAGGAAAATCTTTAAAATGTCCTGTTAGAAATGAAAGTCTTCAGGAAAATGCAGATCTAAGTCAGTCTAAGAGTCTTAGCCTACAAGCAGACTCTCCTATGTCTACAGAAAATCAAATGCATTCTTGCACGATGCTTGAAGGCCTTCTGTTTCCTGCAGAGTACTATGTTAGAACGACACGTCGCATGTCAGATTGCCAGAGGAAAGCAGCCCTGGAAGCTGTAATTCAGAGTCATTTAGGTGTCCGGAAGAAAGGCTTTAAAAATAAAGATAAGGAAACAACAAAAGATTTAAGCCTTTGTACTGAAGAAAATGACCAAAGTGAGTTTAGCACACGGGACACATGCATAGGCCAACCAAGTTCAAGAAGTCCTTCTCAGGAACTTCTGTCAGTAGCTGAAGTCGGCTCTTCTACAGTGCCCACTGAAGGTGACTTTTGTAGGAAGGCTGTTACACAGCCAACTGCTAAAAGACACAGAGGAAAACGAAAATCAGCCTGCACCTTGGCACTGGATCACTGTGAACTGCTTTTGCCAATTTCCAGAGCCCTGGGGGTTAATTGGCTCAAGGAAGAGATCGTCTGGCACAAGCATCAGAGTGGAAAAGCAATTATTCATGGTAAGAAGAACAAGCTAGTCAGGTTGTGTTTGATGATGGTAATGATGACAGCTAATAATTACCATGTGCCTGGCACTTCTCCATGCTGTACAGATACTAACTCACTGCTTGATCACAGCAGTGCTATATGAGGTAGAATCTGTTTTTAATCTTCACTTTCAGGTGAGGAAAGTAAGGTACAGGGAGATTAAAATGACTTTACTGCATTATAATGACAGAGCCAAGATTGAAACCTGTCAGTATGGCACCAGAGCTCACTTACGTGCTTGGAAAATTCGGCACTGCCAAGGAAAAGATACTGGTTGCCTATCAAAATTAGTATCTATTCAGGTACAATGCAACCTTTTCTGTGGGTAGAATCTTTAATATAGGCAGTGTTTTGAGGTAAAATCAAATGTGTTTAAAATAAGAATATACTGATAATCTTGCTTAGATGTGATAAGATAAAAGGCCTGGGCAACATTTTAAATTTTAAAAAAATTTTTTATTTTTCGGCAGTATTGGGCTTTGAACTCTGGGCCTTGAACTTCTAGCCGGGTGCTCTGCTGCTTGAATCATGCCTCCAGCCCTTTTCACTTTAGTTATTTTTTGAATAAGTTCTTACGTTTAGGCTTCGGCCTGGACTAAGATGACAGGCAGATACCACCACACCCAGCTTTTTATTGGTTGAGTTGGGGTCTTGCTAACTTTTTGCCTTGGCCAGGCTCTCATGTTGGTCCTGTGATCTCCATCCCCAAGAATGGCTAAGATTGTACCATTGAACATAGACTTTGGCTGATGAGCTCTAATTCATTAAATTAATTTAAAGATAACAGTCATTGGGCATGGTAGCCTATAATCCCAACACTCAGGAGGCAGAGGCAGATAAGGATTATCAGTTGAAAACCAGCCTGGGCTACACAGCCAGACCCTGCCTTAAAAAACAAAAAGAAAAAAACAAGATATTAATCATGATTTTTTTCTTTATCTTTTATTAAGTTGATAAGATTACAAAGAAATAAAGTGTAAAATTCAGTAACAATCTAGAAACTTTGTTTTTTATGCTTTGAAATAGTCTATTGTGATTTTAGTAACCTGCAGCAACATGTAAAAACTTTTTCTGGCAGTCACACAACCTATAATTCACTGTTTTAAATTAAGTGAACAAATCAGTGGTATTTAAGATGTTAGGCAGCCACCTGTATCTAGATCCAGAACATTTTTGTCGCTCCAGGAGGAAAGCCCACAGCCATTAGGTAAGCAGCTGGTTTTTATTTTCTCTTTTCTTAACCCCAGCCCCAGGCATTGCCAATCTGCCTGCTGTGTCTATGGAAGAGGAAATATTCAGAATGTTTCATACAAATGTAATATAATGCATGACCCTTTGTGTCTGGCTGCTTTCACTTACATAGTATTTTAGAGGTCTACCCATGCAGCAGCACGTATCAGTGCTTTATTCCTTTTATGGCTGAATGGCATTCCATCATGCATGCGTGTTTGTCTATTCATCAGTTGGATGCGGCTGCATTTTGCACGGTATAGGATTTCAGCCATCGAAAGAAGAGCGAATTACTTTTTGTTTGAAGGGGGAAGTAATATTCTTTTGTGACAATGACAGAGGAGGGAAAATGAAATGACTTGACTCAGTTGCACAGCAAGTCAGTGATTTAAGTGGACTTGACCCTAGTCATCCTTCTACCAGTGAGTACTGACAGCACCATACTATTTTGGGCCCTGCAAAATAATGGTTGCTAGTTAACCACCAACCTGTGATGGTTTTCTAAGCCCTTCACAGGTTTCAAAGTCACTGATGGGAGAAATAATGAACATTTCTACTGTACTTGAGTATAGAAGCTCACTCTGGGTTATGCATTAATGGCTAGTGTTGGGCTTTTTTTACTATTGTCACTTACATTTCTATTGTAGGGAAGAGAGGGTTCTCAAAAAGAGACTTCCCTTTCTCCTAGTGATAATGCTTATTTAGCTTTGGATATTGGTGCTTTCAGTGCTCCACTTCGTAAGAACAAAATGCTAAATTTAAAGCACCTGTTGTCTTTTCTCAATATCCCAGACTTTCAGTTACCTGATGAAGATTTTGGGGCTCTTAAGCTTGAAAAACTGAAGTCCTCAGAAAAACTGATTAGGCCTCTTGAATCAAAAGTATCTAGAGAAAGTCATCTTCACAAGGGGAATTGTACTCTTCTGAGGGGACAGATTGCAGAAGCAGGGGCCTTAGAGGAGGAGCCTGCTGCTGTACCGGGAAAAGCACATCCTTACGTACCAAGCCTCAAGAGTCAGGATTCAAGCAAGGGTCTTTCTGCATCCATGCTACTTTTCACTCCTTTAAATACCACTGCCCCTGATGAAAGCAACAGACCTCCTGCAGACCTGTGTTCACCTGCTTTTCCCATCTTGGGCACCACTCCGGCTTTTGGTTCTCAAGTGTCCTATGAAAAGGTATCTGCTGAGGTTGTTGGACGAACCTGCTCTACACCCCAACTGTCTCATTTGGAAGACACAGTTGGTCTTATTAATGATAGTGAACAATTGGACAGTTCAACCGGCCCACCAAAACTGGATACCAGCCTGCACATGTCAGGTAGGCTAGGACAGTCTGCCTGTGACCGTGACTCTGGCCCCCAAGCAACACCTCTATCCATTGAGTCATTCAGAGAAAATCAGCTCTGTGGAAATGCATGCCTGGAGTTGCATGAACATTCCATTGGACAGGTACAATCGCTTCCTTGTGAAATTTTCTCTGAAAGAACAAAATGCCTTAGCGAGGATGGGCAGTGTGCCATTCTCACCACTGCCCCTCCGTGTTTGAGAATGTTTTACCATGGTTCTTTGAAACAACTTCATTGTAAGCATTAAGCTCATTCTGGGCAAGTTAAGGTTGGTGAAAATATGTACTTTTAAATAAGGTTCCTATTCTCCTTGTCGTCAGTGGAATGGGTGCACTTAGACCTTTGCTGCTGTTAGCAGAGGAAGTAACATCTGAGGTAGACATTTTGCTGAGTGATGCAGACACACACATAAAGTGCAGATTGACGGTGTGACTTTTATTTCCGCAGACTGAAATAGCAGATCCTGCTGGTGATAATTTAAACCCAGGCAGCCTACAATTGGTTTCAAAGTTGAAGGTCAGAAGATTGTTCTGTCATATTCGTCTTGTGTGTTACATGTGAAAGATTTAATGAACTGATAAGGAAACTAAAAAGTGCTCTGTCAGTTTCTTGTTCTTTATTTAATACTCTTAAAGATATTGGCAAACAGGCTCAGAAAACAGATTTGAATTCTTTTTCACAATACTTAACTTATATTTGTATTTTGAGCTCTCCTGTAATTTATACATCAAGTTATTACCAAGAACAACTTAAATGTCAACTTGCTGAGTACTAAATTTAAAAACAGGCATTTTGACAGAAAGAGATGGGAGTTACCTCTCTTACCCAAATGATGTAATGTTTTCAGGAGAATCACTTATGATCTATTAAAAAAAGTGGGGTGGCCAAGCACTGGTGGCTCACGCCTGTAATCCTAGTTACTCAGGAGGCAGAGATCAGGAGGATTGTGGTTCAAAGTCAGCTTGGGCAAACAGTTCATGAGACCCTATCTCGAAAAACCCTTCACAAAAAAAAAAAAAGAGAAGGGCTGGCAAAGTAGTTCATGGTGTAGTCCCTGAGTTCAAACCCCAGTACTACAAAAACAGAAAGAAAGAAAATAGTCTAGTTGTTGTGATACACTGCTGTAATTCCAGCACTCTGAAGATGGAGGTAGGAGGATCACAAGTTCAAGGCCGGACCAGGTTGCATCAAAAAAAAAAAAAAGTGAGAAAGAGAGAGAAGGTAGCAGTCATAGATTTTGAGTGAATTGTTCATCTTTGCAGTGTGATGACCACAAATCTCTCTCCCAGTTGAGCACTGGCATAGAGGAAAGAGCTTCCACCACACAGTGCTTCTGCCAGTCACTGGCAGATTAGCCTCTGAGCCCAGCTTCCTTGTCTGTAAAAGATACATGCTGTGTGCTCTGCTCCAAAGCTATTCTTAAGTCAATTTTAACAACTCTGTTTCTTAAGGAATTTATCGTTTTTTTTCATATTTTCAAATTTGTACATAGAGTTGTTCTCTTTACCTACTTCCCCATTACTGAAAGTGTTTTTTTTTCTTACATCAGACTTAGAAGATTTGTACATTCTCTTGGTTTTCAAACAAGAGAACCAAAAACTAGTTTTTGGTTGTATTAATTGAGGTTTGTTTTTCACTTTCTACTTCATTTATTTCTGTGTTTATTCATGATAGTTCCTTCTGTTTTTCCTTAATTTTGCTTGTTTGTTTGTTTATTTGTTTTTTGTGGTACTGGAATTGAACTCAGGGCCCATACCTTGAGCCACTCCACCAGCCCTTTTTTGTGATGGATTTTTTGCAGTAAGGTCTCACATGAACTATTTGCCTGGACTGGCTTCAAACTGCAATCCTCCTAGTCTCTGCCTCCTAAGTAGCTAGGATTACAGGCATGAGCAACCAGTGCCTGGCTGATTTTGTTTTTTATCTTGTTGTTTTGGTTTGGTTTTTGAAACAGATCACTCACAATCCTCCTGCCTCAGCCTCCCTGGTGCTGGGACTACAGATGTGTACCACTACACCTTCAATCATTTTGTTTTCTAATTCATGCCATTCTGACTGAATTTCTCTTGGAAATAATGCTTTGGCCATACTTTGCAGGTTTGGGAGGTTTTATGGTTTGTTTTTGTTTTTCTGGGGGGTTTTGTTTTGCTTTTGAGATGGGATTTACTATGCAGCCTGGCTGGTTTCAAATCTGAGATCCTCCAGTGTCAGTCTCCCAAGTACTGGCATTACAGGGTGTTGACACTCATCAGAAATGGCACATTGTATGTGGCATCATTCCCTTTAACCCATGAGTGGTTCACCAGGATATCTGACTTCCGAATGGATAAGTTCTTACGGCCCATCATTTCGTGATTAAAACAGAATGTGTCCCATTCTTATGTCTTCACCCCACTCTGGAGTTGGCACGTGTTACAATTTGTATGATGTAAATGTATGTAGGCAGTTCTTTTAGTCATGTAAGACCTTTATGGTGCTTTCTTGTGACTTGCGTGAAATTTCCTTTACCTGGAATTTAATCCTTGTAGTTCATCACTTTGCACGCTTATCTTTTCATAAAACAGACCTCAGTACCCCTCTAACATACCTGCTCTTGCCTTTCTGGGTCAGAATCCTTCCAGTTCCTGTTCTGTGGATGTGAGCACCCTGTGGTGGGAAAGAGCTGGATTTAAGGAGCCGTGTATCATAACTGCTTGTGAATATGTAGTTTCTCTTTGGAAACCTATGGATACTTGGCAATGGAAAAAAATTTATACCTGGCACTTTGCAGAGGTAAGTCCAAATCTTATAGCTCAAAGACATCTTTACAGCCATCTGGATGGACACCTTAGCAAATTTTGGATCTGTGCCTATGCCTGGCAGAACAGAGATACAGGTTTATTTCCCAACACTGTTTAATTGAAATTTTCAAACCTACAGAAAAGTACAGCAAGCACCCATGTACTACCATCTAGATGCTACCATTGGTATTGTGCTTTATTTGCTGAAGCGAATGTTTGTCCAGAGCTGGACTTTTACACCGTGCCTACTGGAAGAGTGTCTATTCTGACTTCTGAACTTAGTGACACCTGTATACCGTCTCCTTCACCAAAACATTATTTCTACTTACTTTTTTTTTTTGGTACTGGAGTTTGAACTCAGGGCCTATATCTACACCTTGAACCATTCCATTAACCCTTTTTTTGTGATGGGTATTTTTGAGATAGGGTCTTTTGAACTGTCTTCCTGCATTGGCTTCCTGATCTCTGCCTTCTGAGTAGCTAGGATTACAGGTATGAGCCACTGGTTCCCAACTTGATTTTATATATGTATTCTTTTTTTTTTTTTTTTTTGGCAACACTGGGGTTTGAACTCAGGGCCTCGTGCTTTCTAGGCAGGCGCTCTACCACTTGAGCCACTCCACCAGCCCTACATATGATTTTAAATGTCAGCATAACATTCTCCTTATTTATTCATTTCCTAGAATTTACTTAATTATTCCCATACTGTTAGAAGTATAAATTGCATTAGATAGTGCTAACTTTCTGGGCATGATGACACATGACTATAGTTCCCACTACTGGGGAGGCTGAGGCAAGAGGATCACAATTCAGTAGTTCAAAGCCAGAATGGGCAACACAGTGAGACCCTAGCCTAAAACAAATATGAGACAAATGCTAACTAAATACGAATTTTGCGTGTTTTGATTTATAGTTTATAAAAGAGTGTTTTCTGAACCTTCTTGCATTTGTTCAAATGTTGGAAATAATCCAACAGTAAGAATACAAAGAATATGAACATTCTGAAAAATTTAGATTAAAATGAAACAATCAAATATAATGTTGGTTGCTTTAATTTATTTAGGTTCCAGTATTACAAATAGTTCCAGTGCCTGATGTTTGCAATCTTGTGTGTGTAGCTTTGGGAAATTTGGAAATCAGAGAAATCAGGTAAGTCTCGGGGAGTGATTTTTTTATTTCCTTCACTGGGGTTTGAACTCAGGGCCCCACTCTTGCTAGGCTAGGCAGGTGGTCTACACTTGAGCCATGCTCTCAGCTAAGTGATTTCTTTCTTTGTTTTAGTTCTGTTTGTGTGTGTGTGTGTTTTCTTTGTCTCTGTCGGCTTGTTTGAGTACAGGTTATAGCCTGTGCTTGAGTCTTGAAAGAATCTGAATTTAGCTGGTGCCCATGGCTCACACCTGTAGTCCTAGCTACTCAGGAGGCAGAGATCAGGAGGATTTCGGTTCAGAGCCAGCCCAAACAAATAGTTTTCAAGGCCCTATCTTGAAAAACACCTTCACAAAAAAGGGCCAGTGGAGTGGCTCAAGGTGTAGACCATGAGTTCAAACCCCAGTACTGAAAAAAAAAAAAAAAATCTGAATTTAGATAAAAGGAGAGATTTGTTTTAAAAAAAAAAAAGTCTGCCAGGCACAGGCACTGGTGGTTTGGCCTGTAATCCTAGCTACACTGGAAGGCTGAGATTGGGAGGAATGTGATTTGAGGCCAGTCTGTACAAATAGTTTGCAAGATTCATCTCTAAAATAGCCAGAGCAAAATGGACTGGAGGTGTAGCTTAAGAGGTAGAATGCCTGCTTTGCAAGTGAGAAACCCCAAGTTCAAACCCCAGTCCCACCAAAACAAACAAACAAAAATAATAGAATGACATTTCTAATTGAAGTTTGTATTTAAGTTTTGCTCTTAGTCCTTTAATATTAAATCTTACCTTTGACTCACCTTCTTCTTTGCCTTTCCTTTAGGGCATTGCTTTGGTCCTCTGATGGTGAAAGTGAAAAGCAAGTGCTGCTGACATCTGGAAATATAAAAACTGCTCTTGGCCTGACCAAGAGAAGGCTAGTGAGTAGTAGTGGGGCCCTTTGTGATCAACAAGTGGAAGTTATGACACTTTCAGAAGATGGAGGGTAAGGAAAGTACAGGTTGATCTGTTAGGTAGAGAAGCGTTTTATCAAAGGTTTCCAGGGAGACGGGATTACCAGAGTCTTTGTTTTTCTGTTCTGTAGGCCTAGTAGAACAGGTACTGCCTCGGCAACTAGGTTCAGCCTATAAGCCAGGTATCAACAGAGTGGGGATGCTCAGCAAATGTAGTTGTTCCTTCTTCAGCCACCTTTGAATCTGTGTCTTGTATATGTTAGAAGCACCCCAAGGTCCTGGGGACCCCAAGGTCCAGCACCCTTTCCTGGGTTCACACACTTGGTATCCATTACTTCAGTGATATTTAGATGCTGGCTACTTGCAAACATGCTTTTTTTTCTTAGTCTCTCGACCTGTACAACCTACTTGTTAGCCATCTCGTGGGCACCTCAAATTCAACATGTAGAAAACTGAACTCAGAGCATCTTCTTGTACAATTTTTTTCTTTTTTGATGCGAGGATTGGTGACTCTACCACTGAGCTACACCCAGGCCTGTTAAACTTGATTGTTTATGTGCCTTTCTGGGTAACAGAGGACAAGGATCTTGGTTGTTTTTCTCTCTTTATTTATTTATTTATTTTGGTGGGGGACACTGGGGTTTGAACTCAGGGTGTCAACAGTTGCTAGGCAGGTGCTCTATCACTTGAGACACTCCTCTAGCCCTGGTTGTCTTGTTCATTCATGATTTGCTGCAGTAATCTAGGCAATATACCAGTAATTATTTGCTTAAATTAGGCAGCTGTTAGTGAAGATGAGAAGAAGCTGGCAGGTTCGTGGGAAATGAGACAGTAAAGTCACTGCTCATTACTAGACAGAGAGGAAGGAGACAAAGATAATGTCCAGATCTTAGAATCAGTGACCTGGGAAGGTAGTTGCCCATTGTTGAGATAAGAATGTAAAAGAAATGAGATTTAAGAAGAAAATTTGAGTTTAGTATTGTATATGGTGAATTTAAGGTGCTTGCAACATGTCTGTGATTTTTTTTTTTTTTTTTTTTTTTGGCAGTACTGGGGTTTGAACTCAGGGCCTCATGCTTGACAGGCAGGTGCTCTACCACTTGAGCCATTCCACCAGCCCGCTTGCAACATGTCCAAGTAGCTAATGTGAAAAAAAATGTGTTCATTGTAGGAAGTTTAGAGTACATATGTTTTCTGCGTTAAATTTTTTTCTAGTATTAGGTTAATATTTATCATGCATAGTTCAATAATATATAGAAGAACTACTTAGAAACTGCTAAGTACTGATTTCTAATACTGTTCTAAATGCAGAAGCAAAGAAAAACAGTTTTTGATGCCTCCTGAAGAGACTATACTGACTTTTGCTGAGGTACAAGAGATGCAGGAAGCTCTTCTTGGTACTACTGTTATGAACAACATTGTTATCTGGTAAGCTTTCTTTCAAGGTCCTCAGTTTCTCCATCTTTATATGAAAATGAACCTTTACAGAAATGTAAAGGTTATGGGTATGTTAGCACATGCATGTAATCCCAGCACCCAGAAGGCTATGGCAGGAAGATTGCAAGTTCAAGCCTAGCATGGGCTACATACCTTGTCTCAAAAAACTAAACAATAAAAAAAAGGGAGGGAAAGGTTATGTATAGCATGGTTATGTTTTGTTTGTCTACCAAGAATACATAGTAATGCAGACTTGATGAAAAAAGATCTGTCTGAGTAGACTTTTAAAATAAATAGAATTTTTTAAAATCACAAATGTACAGTTGTGAGCTGCATATGTAGCTCAGTGGTGCAGCACTTGCCTAGTGTGTGCAAGACTGGATTCCACTCACAGGACCACATAAACAGAAAAAGCCAGTGCACTTGTTTCTACTTCTGCTTCCACTTAATGGCTGAGTAGCTTCTATCAGATGCACTCTTACCTCAAGTAACAACAGACTCTGGACAAAATATAAAAAGTATCTCTCTGAATACACCAGAGAACAAGAAAAGAGGAAAGAGACAAGGGAAGAAGGAAATGGCAGTGAGAGGTTTCTGTTCCTGTGTCTTTAAGCTGGGGAGGCCTATCCATGCACAAGTGACTAAAAACCTGATGGAGAGCCTTCCACCCTACTGGAACCATACAGACCAAACGACAGAGCTTGGGGTGACCACACAGCTGGGAAGTGGGAGAAAAGCCTTAGAAAGAGCAGTCAAAGAAGGTGCCTAACTTCTGAGTCTCCTTGTTATCTGCATGTCTGGCCAACTCTTTTAACTCTGGGACAGACTCCATGCAACCGAGAAAGAGCTGAAGAGGGACTGTGGTGAGGAGTTTGAACTCAGCCAAGTTGACTATTTCCTTCAATAAGCAAATAAGTAACTTCAGTATTCTTCAGAGGAGCCTAACAGAATCTGGAGTTTTTGTAACATGTCGTTGTATCTAGGTACAATCCAGATTTACTAGATGAGGCCCTGAGTTCAAACCCCAGTACCTCAACAAAAAGAAGGGTCACAGGATCGTAATGATAATCCTATACATAGCGTGTGCCTAATTTCAATTCCAAGTAGAGTGAGTTATAGAAAACGTCTCGTGGAGTTTGGAGAGATTTATTCCTAGTGGCAGAGCAGATTTGCTCCAAGGCTAACTATCTAATTTAACTATTGGTAAAGTTAACCTGAGTGCTTCTCATAGCTAAATCATGACTGAAACAAATAGAGGTGCTATGTCCCTTAGTTTTTCCCGGAGTCACCTCCTAAGAGATGCTGTCACAAACACAATAACATATATGAAAGCCAGTTGCTGTAAGAATGTCATCCGCTTATTTGTTTTTGGTGTCTAAGGAATTTAAAAACTGGTCAACTCCTGAGAAAGATGCACATTGATGACTCTTGTCATGCTTCAGTCTGTCACAGAGCCTATTCTGAAAAGGTGAGTAATCTCTGGAGCACTTTGTGTACTTGGGTGTTGCCGCTCTGAGTAAGAGCAACAGCAGTAGTAACTAGTAGACCCTGCTGTTGCCTGGTTTTTCAAAATTGGATAACAATGTTTGTTTTCTTGAAGCTTATGAATGAAAAGTGTTGGTGCACTGTGATTGCTTATCAAATTTTCTGGTTGTATGACTTAAGAGCAAACATTTATTCCTAGCTATGAATTTGTACTAAGAAATATTAGGCCTGTTATCAGACTGGACTCCCAGCCACCTTGTATACACAATGTATGATGAATACTGTTGGAAAGGATGATTAAATGGTCCTAGACATGGTTTTCTCTTAGGTGTTGGTGCTCTCACATAGAAACAGTTACTTGGTCATTGTGTTAGTAGACCTGGCTTACAATCTAGTTACAACATCTGAGCAGGGTGAAAGTTGCTGTCCAGGTGTAGTGAGGAAGAACTGCATGAGTGTCCGTGGAAAAGCCATGAGCAGAGGCACCAGCTACAGGCTCGGTGCTTATGTAGGCCAGCTTGGCTAGCACCAGTGGTACCTGAGCACAATCAGCACAGAGGCTGAATACCTAGCCTAATAGGATCTGTGGAATTGAACACAAGATTGTGTGATCTTAGAAAAGCTGTCACATAATCTTACACGTACCTTTTTTCATTCTTTAAAAGTGAAGGCCAAATTTGTGGGCTGAGGATGTAGCTCAGTGATAGAGTTCTACCTAGCATGTGCAAGGACCCAGGTTCCATCCCTAGCATTGGGGGGAAAAAAGTTGAATTTGTAAAATTTACTTAGCATTTAAATAATTTTCTGTCTTTTGTGTTATAACATTAGTATTTACTTGATACTAAAACATTTAACACAGAGCTGGCCACCAGTGGCTCATACATGTAATCCTACCTACTTGGGAGGCTGAGATTAGAAGGATTGTGGTTCTAAGACAGACAGGCAAACACAACAACAAAAAACCTGGACATGGTGGTGCACACCTGTCATCCCAGCTACAGCAGGAAGCTGTATTTATTCCAAATAGAACCCAGAGCCTTGTGCATGCTAGGCAAGCTCTCTACCACTAAGCCATGTAATTCTTACTACAAAATTAAATCATTCTAGAAAGTGTAAAGTAGAAAATGAAGAATGTGGCAAATTCTAAAATTTTCCATGTCTTATAATGAGAACTGCTTTCAGTGTGTAATATGGCTATGTGTGATGTATGCACACATAAACACACAGAAACATTGAAACCTGTAATTTTAAAGCTGTGAGATCACATTTTTCTCACAGAAACAAGCATGGGTAGTGGTATTTTTTTTGTCACCCTTAATTCTTAATAGAGAGCAGCAGTGTCTGCTTTTAGATAAGACATTACAAGTTGGCCCAAGAATCCAATCTCCACTTACAAGATTGTTTTTATGGGAAAATGTGTTCTGAATTTATTTTCTTATCTTTTTTTGTTTTTTGTTTTGTTTTGTTTTTTAACAGCACTGGGGTTTGAGCTCAGGGCCTCATGCTTGTTAGGCAGGCATTCTTACTGCTTGAGCCACTCCACTCCAGCTGGTTTTTGGTTTTTTGGGTTTTTTTGGTTTTTTTCGTATGTGTGTGTTCTGAATTTTTAAAAACTAATTTACAAATGAGTATTTCTAATTTGAGGACTCCTGCACATGTTTATACACCTTATTTCCCTGGGCCAACATTTTCCCAAAGGATGGCATGAGATGCAGTATCTCGAGCAGAAGAAATCAATGAGTGAGCTAGATTCATGATTAGAAAACTGGGAGCCCCGCATTAGAGAAGCCAGAAATCCAGCCTGGTAATAACTCCCACAGTTCTTGTCTGCAGAGTAATAGGGCTGGAGGTGAGACCCAAGTGGTAGAGGTCTGCCTGGCAAGTGCAAGGCCCTTAGTTCAAACCCCAGTACTGCAAAAAAAGAATAATGAAGCCAGTGATTAAATCTTGGATATTGACATGCCTACTGATCATTCTTATTATTCCTTAGTTTTGTCTCTGCCAGATGTACTCTTTATGTCTGTTTGGTTATTTTTCTCCTAAATTAGGGACTCCTTTTTGTTGTTCTGAGTCATCCTTGTGCCAAAGAGAGTGAGTGGTTGGGAAGCCCTGTGTTTCAGCTGATGGTGATCAACCCTAAGACAACCCTGAATGTGGGCGTGCTGCTGTACTGCCTTCCCCAAGGACAGGCTGGGAGGCAAGTATGCAACTTCTGTTCAAGGGTGGGACATTCTGGGAGGCATGTGCAGACACAAAACGAGATATATATGATAAATAGAAAACATGAGATAGTACAGATGAAAAGAATGTAAGGAAGTAGGTTACAAGTTAGGTTGTTTCCGTAAGACCTAAATTAAGGAACTTTTAAATCTACTTTCGAAAGACATTTTCACTTTGAATATGACTGAGCCTTGATCTTTCAATCAGTCCATTATAAACATTTGTCTATTCATTGACTAATGCCAACGACACAGTTGTTGGCATCCCAGGAGTTTTCTGAGCTGTATAGAGTGTTGAAGTAGTGTTGATACTGTTAGATCAGCCAAATAACAGCTGAAAGTCTAAGTCCTAAAGGCTATCTGCATTAATGTTTGGAATTAGTAGCAAAGATTGAAAATAGCCAGACATAAGACACCAGGATCACAAGGTTTGGCTTTAACAACTCAAGGATAAGGAAACTTAATAGTGAGATGCATGCTTCTTTAGACCTTGTATGAAGCTTGCCTATTTTAAAAGACATTCTCTCCCTGTGCACTTAGCCAGCTGTGGCCCTCTGTAAATGTTCTTAGTAACGCTAACTTAGATCCATCACCTGCAGTCCTTACGTATAGAGCTCACCTCCTTGGCTGTGAGGAGAGAACCATTCTCATTGGCCTAGATACTGGTCATCAAGATAGCTACTTGCTCTAGCATGTCTTTTGTCCCTATTTTTTGTTGTTGTGTGTTTTGTCTTGTTTTTGGTGATAGTAGCATTTGGACTCAAGGCCTGGCACTCTGTCATTCGAGTCATACTCCCAGCCCCTCCTTTGTGACTTTTTTAGACCCATTTGTTCAGCAAATCTTGAAAGCCTGTAGGAAGCTTCACTTGTGCCATTTGAGTTGCTATAACAAAACTCCATAGACTAGGTAGTTTATAAAATGATAGAAGTTTGTTTCTGGAGTCTAGGAAGACCAAGATCAAGGTGCTGGAAGTAAGATCCAGTGTGTCGCGAGGTCCATTTCTTCATTCGTCATTGGCATCTTCACATGATAGAAGGGATGAGCCAGTTCTCTAAGGACCTCTTTTATAAGGGCATTAATTCACTCCTTTGGGTTCTGTCCTCAGACCTAATCACATCACGAAGGTCCTACTTCCAAATACCACCACACTGGTGATTAGATCTTAACAGAGTGACTTGGGGGACACAGACATTCAAATCATGGCGAAGCACCAATATTTCTAGTGACTGCTGTTCAGTGCACAAAATGCTCTGCATGAGTTTGCCTAGTTTGATAGCCTGGGGATGGAGGGGTACCAGGGGGCACCTTACACAGTGCAGGATTGGGGAGAAACTGTCAAGGAGAACCTTAATCACCTTCTAAAGAGCTGGGAGTTAGGTACAGAATTGAGTAGGAACAAGGGCTAAGAAGTGTCCATCAGAACTGGGGGCATGGCTCTAGTGGTAGAGTGCCTGCCTAGCAAGTGCAAGGTCCTGAATTCAAACCCCAGTGCCACCAAAAAAAGCAAAAAAAAAAGTATCATTCAATTCGTTCATAGAGTATTCGTTGAGGCTCTGCAAAATGCTGCTGGTATGACAGGGAGTGATAAAATAGCCAATTTTTAATGAGCACTTACCATGGGCCATGTATTGTGCTCAGCTTTTTATGTGAATCGTTTCATTCAACCTCACAATGCTGCTGTGAAGTAGGAGCTCTCGTTACCATCCCTGTTTTACTGATGAAGTTAACCTGCTCAGGGTCACACAACTTTATGTTGTAGACTTAGAATTCAGCCCAGTAGCTGACTGCAGAGCTCTTCACTTTAAAAGGCAACCTTATGTTTTTGTGGAGACCACTGAATATGGAAATAAGATAATCTCACATAGTGAAAAGTGCTGTGAAGATAAAAACAGACAATGTAACAGAGCGAGGTAGAGTATGTACGTGCACTGCTTTAGATAGCTGATTGGGTATGGACCTTCTGTGGCAGTTACAGAGCTGAATGATGACAAGAACCCACCCATACTATATCTGGCAATGGAGACCACTGGGAAAAGAGCAAGAGCAGAGCCACTGAGGGGAGACTGAGTTTGGCTAATTGTGAAGAGAGGCAGGAAGGTCACTGTGCACTAATGTACAAGTGGTGCAAGGTAACATCAGAGAATAGGTAGGGACAGGATTTGTGGCCATGTCCCAACCTGCCACACAGTAGCCAGCAGTCCCCACGGTTACAGGGAGTTTTGTTCTCCATTCGCGGTTACAGGGAGTTTTGTTCTGGGCAATGCTGTGGGAGCATGGTTTGGGCCATTTCTTAGGCAGACTTTTTGAGCATGGAGTGAGTTGTCTCTTCTCTGCTTTCTCTTCTCTGCTTGTATCAGGTTCCTGGAAGGAGATGTGAAAGATCATTTTGCAGCAGCAGTCTTGACTTCCGGAACAATCGCCATTTGGGACTTACTTCTAGGACATTGCACAGCTCTCCTTCCGCCCATCTCTGACCAGAATTGGTCTTTTGTTAAGTGGTCAGCTACAGATTCTCATTTGCTGGCCGGACAGAAAGATGGAAATATATTTATATACCGTTACTTATAAGTAAAGAGAAAAATAGTTTTCTAGGCATATTGGCCTCTTAATACTTTTTGGAGAACTAAGGAAAATACCCGAGTGACATTTAAACTAATTACTTCCTGCGTCCAGACAGGTGGATTCTTTATTCTGACGGTGGTGGCACTGCTGACTTGAGTATCTGTTTATACTCACTTTGGGGGTAAAGGATTTGGGGTGGTTTTTGTAATTCCCCACATTTGCACATTTGCTTTTAAAGGTGTACATAAGACTTCAAATGTTAATAAATATTTATTTTGATACATTTGGCTTGGCATATTCTTTTCCATTCTGTTCAGGTCATTTTCAAAACCAAGAACTAATGACTACAACTGGAGCATTTAGTCAGTGTGTTTGCACAGCAGGAGTGACTTAATTAACTTCATGTAGTAGTATCCAGTATGCTGCTTATGGTGCTTGCGTGGCTTACCTTCACGTGTATCTAACAGTGACACAAAATCCATTAAAATATCCTAATGTAGAAGTGCTGTTGCTTTTGTCATTCTCACATGGGTCCTTACTACCAGTGCTAGCTTCAGAGTGGCTCTCAATCAGTGATGCATTGGAGTTCGTCATCTTCATCTTTGCCTAAATAATTTGAGAGACAGAAATTTTGCTTTCTTTTGCTTGTTTTTTGAGACAAGGTTTCACATACAGCACAGGCTGGCCTCAGATTCATGATTCTGCCTCCATCTCCCAAATTCTGGGATTACAGGCATGCACCAGCACACCAAAACAGATGATGATGATGAGTGCTGTACTGGAGTTTGAACTCATGACTTTGTGCTTGCTTCTGTAAGTATTTTTCAAATAGGAACTCGTATTTATGCTTGGGCCCACGTGGACCTCGATCCTTCTCTTTATGCTTCCCTCCCAGCTGGGATGGCAAGTACATGCCACCTCTCCCAGCTTTTACTGATTGACATGAAATCTCACTTTTTGCCCAAGCTACTCTCAAGCCTTGATCCTTCCAATCTCCACTTCCCAAGTAGCTGGATTATAGACAGAAGCCACTGTGCCCAGCTCAGAAATTTTTATTGTACTAGTTTGTTAGGATTACTGGAAATTTTATCCCAAACAAGTATCTACTTGCCTAACATCGTTACAGTAAGATAACCATGTCCCTTCCCCAACTTTTTTTTTTTTTTGCAGTGCTGCGAATTGGGGCTTGAACTCAGGGCCTCATGCTTACTAGGCCAGTGCTCTGCCACTTGAGCCACCCCATCAGTCCTGGTTTGTATTGGGTTTTTTCGAGATAGGATCTCTCAAACTATTTGTCTCCGGCTGGCTTCAAAGTGTGGCCCTCCTGTTCTCTGCCTCCTGAGTAGCTAGGATTACAGATGCGAACCAGTGCCAGGTTTTGGCTTGTTTTTAAGATAGGATCTTGCTGATTTTTTTTTTGCCTGGGCTGGCCTCGAACCATGAACCTCCTGTCTCTACTTCCTGAGTAGTTAAGATCACAGTACAGGTGTGTGCCACCATGTCCGGCTGCCTTAGAATTTTTTTTTTTTTTTTTTGGCAGTACTGGGGATTGAACTCAGGGCCTTGCACTTGCTAGGCAGGTGCTCTACCACTCGAGCCATGCTCCCAGCCCTTTTGATTTAGTTTTCCAAATAAGGTCTCGAGTTTCTGCTGGGCTGGCCTGGACCACCATCCTGTTAGTGTGTCCCATGAAGCCAGGATGACAGTTACATGCAACTACAGACAGATTTTATTGATTGACACAGGGTCTCGAGAACTTTTATCTGGGCTTACCTCAAACGGATCCTCTGTCTCCACCTCCTAAGTAGCTAGGATTACAGACATGAGCCACTGTGCCCAACCTTAGAGTATATATTTTAAAGACACTTACATCTACTATGGTGGTTTTTGCTCACTTCATTCTTACCCTTGGATCCTTTTAAAAGAAAACTTTCCTGTGCTAATCCTGTACCTATTATCTCTAGCCTCAAATGCAGGGTACTGTCTTTGCTGTCACAGCACAGTTAACAGGTGTTCTTCATGAGACTTAATATACTAAAAACCCTGAGAAACAAAATTATCCTGGTTTAAGAGTTAAGAAAACTGGCTGGGCATCAGTGGCTCATGTCTGTAATCATAGCTACTCAGGAGGCAGAGATCAGGAGGATCGCAGTTCAAAGCCAGCCTGGGCAAATAGTTCAAGCGACCCTATCTCGAAAAACCCTTCCCAAAAATAGGGCTAGTGGAGTGGCTCAAGGTGAAGGTCCTGGGTTCAAGCCCCAGTACCACAAAAAAAAAATAGTTAAGAAAACTGAATTGAACTAGGCAGTAATTCCAGCTCAGTAACTACAGAACAGCACATACTTGTCACCATAGGTTTGGGTTTGGGAGGGGTTGTTTTGGTTGGTTGGTTTTGTTTTCATTTTTTGGCTGTACTGGGATTTGAACTCAGGGCTTCATGCTTGATAGACAGGCTCTCTACCAATTGAGCCACTCCCCCAGCCCCATAATAGATATGAAAAAGATTGTTGTGAGGCCCCTGCGCTGGAGGAGTACCAAGTGTCGTGGGTACTCAGAGAAGTAAGTACTGCTTTAAGTGTTCTGGGTTTGCTTGGGCACTGTTACAGAAACTCACGGACTGAACAGTTAGCATAACCAGGAAGAGCTTCAAGGGCAGTGGCAGTTTAGCAGGATATAGGTGAAGCAGAAGCAAAGGCAGAAAGGACAGCAAGGTGTGCACTGCAGACACTCAAGTGCTACTGAGAACGAAGGGAGGAAGCAGCAAAGGTGGCCTGGGGCGTGGGAGGCATGCTAACAAACCTGGGCTTGATTCTGCAGGTGAAGAGAGCCCTAGAGGGGCTGAGCAGTGAGGACTACCTAGCTAAAGAGTGAGCAATCAATCTGTGGAGGCCAAGAGTGGAGGCAGGAGACCCCTGTGATGGCTTGACCTGAGGCGGAGGCTGTGGGAATGAAATAGAACTGGAGAGAGATTCACGATGAAAAAGAAACACACACACACAAAGCCTTTGAAGTGACTCAATTACAAAAACTTGGAAAACTTGTGTGTTTAAAGGTTAAGAGTACAGCCAGGCAAGGTGCACACTCCTGTAATCCCTGCCTCTTGGGAAGCAGAAGCAGGAGATCTCAACTTGGAGGCCTAGATGAGCAAAGGTACTGAGTGAGATCCTGTCTCAAAAAACAGAAACAAACCAGCTGGCTGAGTGGCTCCAATGGTAGAGGACTGAAACAGAAGGAAAGTTTTAATCACTTTCCAAGCAAGGAAGGGGGCCGGATTCTAAGAGATATTGGCCCAGAATAAAGTTAGGTTGGGGTTTATAAGCATCTAAGATGTAGAGGGAATATATTCCTGACATCTTGGTTTTTTGTTTAGCTAGCTGTTCCAGGAAGCCCTGGGGTAGCCAGTTTTTGGGTGTTCTGCAAGGTGGTTGTATGTTAGCCTGTACAATCCTTTCTATCACACCATGTGATCAGACTATGTTGTCAACAGGATGCAAGTGGGGCTCCCCTTGAGTCCAGAAAAAGTTTCTGCAAAACAAAGTAGAACAGTCTTCCTGCCAGACAACATGGAGTCCTTTACAAAATGGAGTCAGTTAGGCTAATTTGAGTTGGGGCCTTACACATTTTGCTATGGTTGTTTTGGAGATGGGAAAGAAGGAGGAGGTCTCTCAAAGTATTTGCCCAGGTTGGCCTCGAATCTTGATTCTCCTAATCTCAATCTCTGAAATAGTTAGGATTACAGGTGTGAGCCCTGTGACACTAAGCCTCACAATGGAGTTTGGTTATTTACTCATGGTTGTCCCACAGAGTTGACACAGCTGCTCTTCCAATTGTTCAACAAGCAGGGCAGGGGTGGGAGGGACCACTGGCCCTGTAGGGAGACCCTGTTTAGCCTCCCCAGCAGCAGAGTGATTCTAGAGTTCTGCTTCCCCTCCCTGGACTCAGTGAGCACTCAGGCATCACCCCCCAACGGGTGGCCTTCAGAGGCCACACTTACTAAAAGAACACACTTCTGTCATCCTTCACTGGCCCTCCCTGCCTCATTCTTCACTGCACTGTCACTACTTCCTGGGGTTTTGGTGTTTTGTTTGGTATTACATGGTCATTTTTGTGTAAGTGCAAATATTTTTTAAATTTTTTCTTGTGTTTTTTTGGTGGTACTGGGGTTTGAACTCAGGGCTTCTTGCTTGCTAGAAGTAAGTGTTCTGACCACTTGCGCCACTCCACGAGGCCTTAAAATTATTTTTTAATTTTGAATGGACACACGACAATTTGTGGGTCCAGTGTGACTATTCAATCCATGTGTACAATGTGTCATCATCAGGACAGATTGCCTCTCTGGCTTGCTCATTGTGGTGGCCTCAACAGCTAGCTAACAACCGATACTGATTTTTTTTAGTGGATGCATAAATAGAAATAATTGTACAACGGCAGATCACTACATGCATTCTACTTTATTCATTTTTTTAAAAAATCCATTAGCATAAATTACCTGCACAAACGGGTTTCATTGTGATATTTATATACATGTATACAAACCTCTTTGGTCAAATTCAGCCTGTATTACTTTTTTTTCTGCGGTACTAGCGTTTGAACTCAGGGCCTACACCCTGAGGCACTTTGCCAGCCTTGTTTTGTGTTGGGTATTTCCAAGATATGGTGTCACAAACTATCTGCTGGGGGGCTGGCTTTGATCCTCCTGATCTCTGCCTCCTAAGTAGCTAGAATTACAGGCATGAGCCACCGGTACCCAGCTGTATATTACTTTCTTTACCTCCTCCTATTCATTCTAGTTTAATCAAAAGCCTTATTTTACTTGAATTTACTAAAAATAAAAGCAAGTAAAACTGAAGTCATTGGATTATTCATCTAGGGAGGGGTGGGAGTTTGGAATCTCTGTTCTGTTTGTTGCAATTTGAGCCAATGTCCTGCTGGGGGTGTGGCTCGGTGACAGAAGAGCTCTTGCCTAGCAAGCAGGAGGCCCTGGGTTCAGTCCCCAACACTGCTGCACACACACACTCAATATCCTTAGACTCCCTAAGGTTATGTGTGCAAACTAGTATACCTAACCCCCTGCTTGCCTGTTTGTGTTAGCTATATTGTTTATTCGTTGTGAAGTTTTACTTTTTCTCAAGTGCTGCAAGCACTGTACCACCTATGCATTGCAAGATTTTAAAATGTGTGCTGTTTTTAACCGGATTTTTTTTGGTGCTTTATGCTTGCTAAACAGGTTATCTACCTGTCTCAAGCCACGCCTCCAGCCCCCCTCCCCTTTTTTTTTCCACATTAGTCTTTATTTTACACATTTATTTATTCATTCACACATTCGTTCATCTGCTCATTCTGAGACAGGATCTCACTACATATAACCTAGGCAAGCCTCTAACTTAACGATCCTATTGCCTCAGCCTCCTGAGTGCTGGGATTACAGATGTGTACAACCACATCCGGATCATTTTACATGTATTTAAGTTTAATTTATTGCTCCTATATAGGGTCTTACTATGTTGCCCAGTTTGGTCTCAAATTCCTGCGCTCACACGATCTTCCTACCTCCGCCTCCTGAGAAGCTGGGACTTCAGGGGGGCGGATACTAGTCTTAGTTACGTATATAAATCATTACTTTTTCACATTCTGTGCACTGAATTTTCAACCTATTAAATTTTATTACCTAAGGAAGAGCCGGAGCATCGAAATTTTTAATCAAATGTATTTCAGAACTTTCCTAGAAGAAATGAAAACAACTTCCTAAATGACAGCATTTAGGAGTGGATTAAGGGCTCCTGTGAGGTTGGCACCAAAGTAGCCCTTCAGTTCCGAACCTGGATGGCTGGACCGCGCGGCCCTCGGGGCGCAGTGCCGCCAGGAGCCGCCAGGGGTCGCCACCGCCAGCGGTGCCCGATTGCGGCGCTCTGTGCGATTGCCTGCGCGCAGCGGGAGAGGAAACCTGGGCGGGAGGACGCTGCGCAGTGCATCTTGGGTCGGCGTAGCCATGGCGGCTCGTGTCCTTTCCGCCTGTGTCCGCCGCTTGCCCGCGGCCTTCGCGCCGCTGCCGCGGGTCCCCACGCTGGCCCTAGCCCGGCCGCTCAGCACTGCCTTGTGTCCCGTGGGCACTCGGAGGAGGGCCGGGGCGACACAGCCGGCCTCGCCGTTCGCACAGGTGACTTAACGGTGACTTTGCGGGGCTCGGCAGGGGTCAGGGATCGCGCGGTTCGGGGTGGGGGGACGGGCCGCGCCAGCTGCGGGCGGGGGACCCCGGCGTGTGGCAGGCCCCCCAGCGCTGCCGCTCGGTTGACCCCTGCCGTTTGGCGGGTGACCTGATGTTAGAGAAGAGCACAGAGCTGGATTCCAGTTTCTCCCCGTGGCCTGGCAGCGAGGCTTGCGTGAGAGGTGGAGCGGGAGGAGCAACTGTGCGGCACTTGGCACGCTCGGAGTTGCAGCGGTTACGCTAAATGCCCGGTCACTCTCATGGCGAAGACTAATGACAGGACGCGCAGAGCAAGCCACTCGCTGCAGCCTTCTCCACACTAGTTCTCACCGTGGATCTCCGACTTGGCTTTCCTTTGTGGCACAGGAAGGAAGGCTAGGAAACAAGCAGTATGTAGCTTATCAGATGAAACCTGTGTAAGGCAGCAATTTTCAACTCTGGCTGCACATTCAAATCATCTGAATGACTTACCCCTCCTCCCGCTCCCCTTCTGGTTTACCCCTCTGGGATGAGGCCTGGCATGGCGTTTTGTTTTTAAGTTCACCTTGTGACTCTGAAGTGCATCTAAGATTAAGAACTATTGCCTTAAGGTAGGTGAGACTCCCAAGGTCAAGCTGAGGAACCCCTTTTCATATTCACTGGCTTCCTGTAATAGTGGATTTGAGCGTGACTGGCTGTTAGAATAAAAAATAAGGATGCCCAGCCAAATCTATTAGAGCCTAAAATCATGTGATTCTTTTGTGGGACTAGTGTCAAGATTCACTGATGTTGTTATGGACTAATTGATAGGGCTTGTGATTTCAACATTAGGCTTATTGGTTGCCAGTGGCTCACACTGTAATCCTAGATACTCTGGAGGCAGAGATCAGGAGGATAGTTTGGGAGACCCTATCTTGAAAATACCCAACACAAAACCCAGTCACTCATCTGCCTGCAGAGTGAGCAGGCTGTTGAACGGCTCAAGTGGTAGACAGCTTGCCTAGCAAGCATGAGGCCATGAGTTCAAGCCCCAGTTCTGCCAAAACAACAAAACAAAAAATGTAAAGACTAAAATGTAAAGTAACTGACACTGTTCTTATAGCATTAATTCTCCAGCTTGGTTGCTCATGCAGATCACCAGGATTCAAATACAGAGTCTGATTCAGTAGGTCTGGGAAGGGGCCTGAAAGTTTTCAGTGGGCTCCTGGAAGATCCCACTTGGCCCCTGCTTGAATAGCATGATGCTTTAAGATGTTCCCCCACCTCTGCCTGGTTTACCTCTACAGCAGAGGAACCATTCTATTTAGTTACAAAATGATTTTGAGAGAGACAGTTATGTACCAGGCCTTATACTAACTGTTGTTCTCTTATTGAAGGAATAAATGAGACCGTTCCTCCCCAGGAGCCAGCCTAGGTGACTTATCAAACACAATTGTGAGCAAATGGGAAGCACACAGGTTGGCTCTGGGGTTCCTGGTGAGAGCCCCGGTGGTAGAGAGGCAAGCAAGAGTTTTAGAAATAAGTATGGGGTCTGAGATGCCTGGACTGGGATGCATGGGCAGAGCTGTGCAATGGTTGTAGAGATGGTCTTCAAAGCTGTTCCTACTGCCTCTGTATTTTGCATAGGCAGAGGTCCCCAGGGGATTCCAGTGGTCCAGAGGAGGGTTGCTGCCTCCCAACACTGCTGTCTCTGATGTCTGGTGGGGCAATTTGTGTCACATACAATTGTTAAGTTTAGGTCTTGAAGAAGAACAGATAATACGGACCACAACCCTTGTTGACTCTTGGGAAGGAGCTTGCTCATTTTTTATAATTTCTTATTTTAATGGTTGAGATCTGGCAGAAGGAATGACACTCCAAGAGGTCATAAATTCTCTGCCTCAGTTTTTCCATCTGTAAAAGGGGGTGACAGTGCCACACATCTCACATGGTCACTCTGATAGCGTAGGGTGGTGATGTGTGTAAGGAGCTTAGGGAAGTAAGTAACACAGCCTTATTTATTGGTAAGAAATCAGTGAAGAGACAGGATGTGGGGGGCACATGCCTAGCATACCAGTTACTCTGGAGGCTGAAGCTAGAGGATCATGAGTACGAGGCTGACCTGGGCAACTTAGACCTTGTCTCAAAATTAGGAAGGGGAGACACTAGGGTATGTCTCAGTGATACAGCACATGTGCAAGGCCCTAGGTTCAATCCCTAGTCCTTAAAGAGAATGAGTGGCAGATGTGGTGGTGCACAGCTATAATCCTGGCACTCAGGTGGCTGAAGCTAGAGGATAGAGAGGTCAGGACCAGCCCAGGCAACTTAGTGAGACCATCTCAAAGGAAAATTTCAAAAAGGGCTGGGGATATAGCTGGTGGAGCACTTGCACAAGTCCATGGGTTTCATCCCAGCACTGCTTTAAAAAAGGAGACCAGAGGAAGGAACAAAATGAAGTATTAGGGGGAGGAGGGGATACTATAGGTGAGGTGTTAAACTGGCCAGTTGTCATCACATTCCTACTAGATATCCCTAAATTACTGTGTCTGTGTGTGCCAGGCAGTGTTCAAGGTCTGTACTTCGTCTCCTTGATGCCTCACAACGCTCCTCTGAGCATGGTACTATGGTTTATCCTTGCTTTACAGCCAAAGAAACTGAGGCATACAAAAGATAGCTTGTCCAAGGCTAGATGGCAGTAAGAGCCAGTACCAGTGTGCCAGTGGCAGCAGGCAGCAGTCTAGTTCCGGAGCCTGGCCTCTTGCTGACTGCACTGCACCTAGCTACTCAGCTTGGCCTGTGGTCTCCACACAGAGAAGCCTCTGGCCCTCAGAAGTACTTGCCAGTGCCATTTGGGATGGTGCTGACACCTAGCAGGTCATGTGGGTAGCTGTGCAGGATGTTCTGCATCAGCTCTTTCCTTTCTTTACCACTGTGCCTGGTGCACTTGGCCGCCTTCTCCTTCTCTTCACCTCCTAGCATAAATTCTGCCTCACACCAGTCCTCTGTTATTTTTAGTCACATCTTCATTCCGTCTCTCAAAATGCACACAGGGCCTCTGTCGGATCCTTCTACCTCAACTTAAACTTTTCTGTCACTACCCCTGAACTTCAGAAATCCTTTCTGCTTCATCTGAGACTTGGAGATCTCTTCCAGGGGTTGATAAGTAGGCCTGGTGAGGTGTCCCTATCAGAGGTCTCCTAAATCCATGCTGTATGTAATAGCAAAGGAAAGGAAAGGAGGCCATGGATTTAGATGGAAAAGTGCCTGCCACTCTTGAAAGTGCATAGAAATATTTTAGAATATCCCTGAAACTCTTCAACAAATCTTTTTTGGGGGGGAGGGTTTTTAAAACAGAATCTTGTTATGTAGCCCAGATAGGCCTTCAACTCTAGATCCTACTGCCTTTACCTCACAAGTGCTGGGACTGCAGGTGTGCACCACCATGCCCTGGCTCAACTATAAAACCTGATTTCAATACCTACTTTTTATACAAAGTAAATGTTCTTTAACACAGAAGTATATACTGGTTCAGGTTTTTTTTTGTTTGTTTATTTGCTTGTTTTTGGCAGTACTGGGGTTTGAATTCAAGGATTCATGCTTGATAGGCAGGCACTTTACTACTTGAGCCATACCTGTAGCCATTTTTTCTCTGGTTATTTTTGAGATAGCATCTTTCTTTTTGTCCGGGGCTGCCTGGACCTCGATCCTCCTAATTTACACTTCCTTCCATAGCTGGGATGACATGAATGCACCACCACACTCAACTTTTTCCTATAGATATGAGGTCTCACTTTTTGCTCAGCATGGCCTGGAACTGTGATCCTCTCAATCTCAGACTTAAAACCAACATCAGAAGATAAGACAGTGTAGATTAGGGAATTCCATAGCATGTAAAACTGCCAGACACACGTTTGGTTTACCTTGCTCTGTATTGTCCCTTCCTTGGCATTAGCCCCGGCCCTGTGAGCTGGAGCACGTCCCACAATGGTGAATGAATTATAGGCAAGACCCTAGTGCCAAGCAAGCAGGCTAATGCCAGAAACACTTGACATGCTAATTTCTCTGTCATGGCAGAACTCAGAAAGGCTCGTGGTTTGGAAAGTGGCAGTAGAGCCAGGCTACCTGGTAGGGAAATAGATTGGAGTATGACGACTGGCTTGGATCAGTGTAATTACCTCAGAAGCCAAATTAGACCTTCCCAGTATACAGGCCTCAGTTTGAACTGCCTTTCAGTATCCCATGAGGGTTGTGTCCAGGCGGGTTACTCTGATTGCCATCAGCCTGTTACAGGTGGGAGAGTCTTGTGGAGGCCATAGAGGAGACTTTTCTGCAGACCTGGTACGATTATAGTGGCAGTAAACCTCACTCAACAGGATGACGTTCAAGCCTAGGGACAGGGTCAGAGGGGCCAGGCCTGGCTTTGAATGGAAAGGAGACTTATTTTGTTTTTGTTTGTGGAGACAGGGCCTCACTGTGTAGCCCAGGTCATTCTGGGACTCCTGGTGAGGGGGCCTACGTTGATGCCTCTGCACACTCAGTTTCTGAAACTTCCCAGATTGGGAGCCCTGTGGCCCAGTGATCTGGTTAGAATCCAGTGATGTGGGTTCTGCAGAGCCTTGTAAAGGGCATCAGTGGACTCACACGTTGACTCAGAGGCACGCATTTCTGGTTTGGTGATGTTTCCTTCCTGCCTTCCCTCTAGGTTCCAGGGAGTGTTACACAGTTGTGTCGTCAGTACAGTGACCTGCCCCCTTTGACATTAGAGGGAATCAAGGACCGAGTTCTGTACGTTTTGAAACTCTACGACAAGATTGACCCAGAAAAGGTAACTGATGTATCTGATTACATGGTATGAAAATCAAAGGCCCCAAAGAATACTGAGTAAAAAGTCTCCTGGACTTCTAGCCACCTTGTACCCCTGCTGGGAGAAGCCAGTGTTACCAGCTTCTCCTATCTTTCAGGGAGACTGCCTGCATATGTATTTATGTCTCTTTTTAAAAACACAGTGGGCTGAGGAAGGGGGGACTCGGTGGTAGAATGCATAGTCACTTAGCATGCAAGCAGCCCTGGGTTCAGTTCCCAGCATCAACACACACACACCCCCCCCCCCTTTAAAAAAAAAACAAAAGTACAAGTGGTATATTATAAACAACTCTTCTTGAACTTTTTCTTATCATTTAAGGAAAAAAAAACCTAGTCCTTTAATAATAGAATCTGTTGTGTACGTTGGAACAGTTTGAGTTTTCTTATTTTTGGTGGTACAGGGGGTTGAACTCAGGGCCTTATTAGGCAGGCACTCTACAACTTGAACCCACTCCACCAGTCTACAACAGTTTGTTTTTGGCATGGATTTTTGTTTGTTTGTTTGTTTTTAAAAGAACTCTTCCTGGGCTAGGGTGTGGCTTAAGTGGTAGCGCACCTGTTTAGCAAGTGGAAGGCCCTGAGTTCAAACCTCAGTGCTGCCAAAAAAGAAAACAAAAGTAACATAAAGTGTACCATGTACGTGCTAACATTGATTAACTGTGTCAAGTTTGTTAAGGCCTCTTTTTTTTTTTATTTTAAATCTGTATAATGATCTTGGGAAGCATAGGCTAAGACTTGTGTTGGTGTTCCTCTCTTGCAGCTCTCGGTAAATTCCCATTTTATGAAAGACCTGGGCTTAGACAGTTTGGACCAAGTGGAGATTATCATGGCCATGGAAGATGAATTTGGTAACATGCACAAGCTTAGCCTTGGATCTGCATATTGTAATTCTTCATTTAGCTGAAAGAATTGCTGGGGGACTGGATTTGAGCAAAATATTAATAGAAACAGTAGGGCACCTCCCCACACACTTTCCCATGCTTAGGTGAAGTAAATATTAGGGACAGTGTAGCCCAACAGAGATCCCAGGATGGGACTAAGTTGGCTAGCCAGAAAGGGCCCAGGAGAGCATGTAACTTAATAGTCCTAAAATAGGGTTTCAAGAAGAAAGAGGGAAAGTTCGTGTACAGAAGGGATGACACCTTGGGCCGCCCCCTCTCCCCCATGGTATGCTGACACATAACACACACACAACACAGCCTTCTGGCCTTGGTCTCCTACAGTGTCTTGAATGCACAGTCCAAGTTGCCTTTATTCAAGACGGTTTTATGAAGCTCAGGGCTCATTTCTGGGTGAGTTGCTTGAATGGAACGCAAAGGAACTTCCCCTGCCTGCCATCTTACAGAGCAAGGCGTAGTTAAAATTCTGTTCTGCTACTCACGCTTACAATCCTAGCTACCTGGGGGGCAGAGATCAGAAGGATCCTGGTTCAAAACCAGCCTGAGCAAATAGCTCAAGAAATTAAGGGGGGGATGGTGGGCAGGGACTACTGAGGGGCCTTGGTTTCTTTTCAGGGGAATTAGATTGATTAATTACATTAATTTTGAGGAGATTAGATCGTAGTGATGGTTGCACAGTCATAAATATACTAAAAGCTGTTGAGCTGTATCTACTTTAAAAGGAGTTTTCTATTATGCTAATTCTAAAAAATTATGTCCACATGATACACCTAAGAGTCTGAAACCTGCCATGCTCACAAACTAAATGGAATTCGGGTTGCTGGCAGTGTTGACCTTTGTGGGTGTTACTGAAGGGCAAAGAGCTTTCAGTTCCAGAGAGCTTCCTTCTTCTATACTTACATGTTGTTGCTATTTTTTTCATTTTAGGGTTTGAAATTCCTGATATAGATGCAGAAAAGTTAATGTGTCCACAAGAAATTGTAGATTACATTGCAGACAAGAAGGATGTATATGAATAAAATATCAGGTAAATAATCTGATAGACATGATGTTCTCCCATAAATTAATGTGTTTTCTTCACTAAAGCAAGACTTAAGGAGAAATGAAAGATGGAAATACTTGACAGAGATAAAATATGTAAAATGATGGCGGAGCTGGGCATGGTGGTGCACAGCTGCAATCCCAGCAGTTGAGAGGCTAGGCAGGAGGGCTGTGAGTTCGTGGCCAGGCTGGGCTGCATAGTGAGACTCTGTCTCAAAGCAAAAATGAAAAAGTGAAATGCAGGACACTTCTGTTTGTCCAGTACTTGAAGAGGGTGATCTTTATCCTCAAGCAGCTGAGAACAGTTATTTCTGGACTGGACTCCCTTGATTATCAGCCCTCCTCATAAAAGCAGGGTTTCGAGAAATACAACCTGCAGCAGACCTCTGTCTCCCTCTGCACTCACCCAGAGGAAGCTGAGGTGGCTTGGCTCTGCCTCAGGGGAGCACAGTTCCTGGATAAGGGGATGGGCTTGGGAGAGACCCAAGATTATTCTCAACTCTCTTCTGTGCTGTCAGCCTGGTGATGCTGGACAGGCTGCTTAATTCCTGTGAGTTTCCTCACGTACTGTGTGAATGATGGCAGGACCTACCTGGAGCTTTGTGGTGGTAAAACTGAATAATCTGTGTGCACCGGCGGGCCCCCCTCCCAGTAAATACTAGCTACTGTTACTTAGGCTCCAGAAATGGTAAATGGTGAGAGTTTTTCAATTAACAATTGTATGAGTGTTTATAATGCTTAGCTACACCGAAGAGAAGTCATTTAAGAGTCAGTGACTGCACACCGGAAAGAAATACTGATCCCACTTTGTCGTTGCTGGTCCCTTTCCTCACAGAGAGGACTCAGATGATAGCAGTGAGCATCTGCAAGGGAGAGTGTGCCCGGACGTGGGGAATTTGACAGCCACTCCGCTGGACTTGTATTTAAATAGTTTGTTTTGCCCTTTGAAAATAAATCTATAAAACCAGCTTTTGTCTCAGTGTCTACAAAGTGCCTTTATATATTGACATTAATATTTTTAAAGATTTGTGTGATACATCATTGATATTCATTAATATTAAAAATAAGACTTTGGTGGGCTGGAGGAGTGGCTCAAGTAGAGGGCCTGCCTAGCAAGTGTGAATCCTTGAATTCAAACCCCAGTACCACCAAAAAAAGAGGAAAAAAGAATTTGAGGCTAGCCTGGCCTACATAGTGAGACCCTGTATTTAAAACAACAACAAAAAAACTATACATATACACAGCCTAGGCATAATTATGCACACTTGTAGTTCCAGCACTTTGGAAGCAAAGGCAGCAAGATCACAAGTTTGAGGCCAGCTTGGACTACACAGAACCTGTGTCAAAAAGCCAAAAAAATAAAAATACGACTTTTCCAGCAGTGTACCTGAAACAAGTTTCAGAAGAAATTAATGTATTCATGAAGAAAGGACTTCCTGCTTTAAACATTTTTTTTCCTTCCATTAGCTAATGGATTATCAGATGCTATGGGTTGGTATTATTAGCATCTCTTAACCTCAGGCTCTCTTTTCAAAATAACAGTTACACGTTTTGGAGGATGGGCAACTCTTTCCTCCTGGAAGGTCAGTTTGGCATTGCTTTCCTTTGTCACACACATCAAGCACCCATTTTTTACTTATTTGGACACAGGGTCTCACTGTGTAGCCCAGAGGACCTCAAACCCTCGTTCCTCCTGCTTCAGCCTCCTGAGTGCTGGGATTCCAGGTGTGTGCCCCTACCCCCAGCTGCCTCTTCTGTTCCTGGCAGTGTTAGTTCCTTGGGGTTGACACAGGTAACATGTGAACTGCCTAAGTCTTAATGAGAGTTAGCATGAAGCTGGTGTCATAAATTAATTCCTCTATTTTGCAGGAGAGAAGGGGACCAAGGGCCAGCAGTAAGTAGTGTCAAGGCAGAACTGAACTGGGAGATACTTAGCTAGCAGAGACCCTCCTGGCTGAGAAATGAGGTGGTATAAGGACAGGAGTCAGCTGTAGGATTGGGGCCATCCTCACACCTGTTTTTCCTCTGAGGAGCCCAGAGTGGCCTGTTCTGTGTCGCTCTGGTTATCCAGCCATGTTAGTCAGATGTATTTATTCCCTTCTTTCCAGTAGCAGGAAGCATTCATTGTCACACACAGCTTTTTGCATGCTCTGCCCACTGAGCTATGCAGTTCCCTTCCACACCACCCCCTTTTTAGTAACAAGATACCTTGAAAAGCTGTCAACTTGGAGCACAAGGACCTTCCCTTTTTTTGGTGATAATGGAAGTTTGAACTTGGGGTTTCACAATTTGCCAGGTAGACACTACTGCTTGAGCCACTGCTCTAAGCCCTTACTCGTTTTGATGGTTCTGGGGTTTGAACTCAGGCCTCATGCTTGGTAGGCAAGCGCTCTACCACTTGAGCCACACCTCCAGCCCTTTTTTCTTTTTTACAAACCCATTTATTCCACAAGTAGCTTGTGTTCTATAATGCTGAAGATCAGTAGGGAGCCAAGCAGGCATTATGTTATGTGAACCCTTGACTGGAAAGTGTCTTTGTTAAACATTTGGGTATTTTGGTGATACTCCTCCAAGTTGTTTCTGGTACTTTAAATCTGTGGCAGCCTAGTATTCTGCCAAAAGAAAATGTGTGGGTGGTTTCTGCCAAAGATCAAGAATGGCAGTACTGCCACTAAGGTAAGACTGCTTTGCTAATGTCTTAACTGTACACCTACAGTGATGTGGCCCATTTATGTCACTCTGCAACTGTTCTAAGACAGCCAGAATGGGAAAAAATTTCACTAGACCAAACACATACAGATAATTCATTATAGGATCTGGGTGTTCAAGTAGTAGCAAGGGCCTTTCTGCTCTAATAATTCACTGGAATGTTCTTTGAGAAACCTCTGTACCACCACAGGAGGGCAGCAAATTGGCCAAATGTAACATTCCAAAGTGTGTGTGAATCAGAACAGAATAAATGCAATTGATGTATAGTTTTTAATAGCCTATCAGAAAATGCTCCCCCCCACTCACCAAAAAAAAAAAATCCCATGTGACAGGATCCACCAATAATACATCAGCCAGCCTGTGGTGTTCTTGATGGGATGCACCAAGAAGGACCTATCTCCCCTGAGATTTTCAGTTTTGAGACAGGGTCTCGATATGTAGCCCAGACCTGTAACTCAATCTCCCAAGAGCTGAGATTACAGGTGTGTACCACCATGCCCGGCTGACTCCTGAGATGTTCATTTTGGGATGGAACCCAGGGCCTCACATACTGGGCAAGTACTCTATCACTGAGCTACACCCTGGGGCAAGGTAAGATGCTCCTGCTAAAATCTTGTAACAAGAAACTGTTTGATCATGAGCAAACAAATCCAGAAGGTTGTGCAGTGCTGATCTTTTCAAAATGTCATGGGGAAAAAAAGGCATGGGAAAACAGCAGGATAACTGTTTTAAAAGACCAAAGAGATGACAACTGGGGAATGTGAAGCTGGAGAAGACTGAAGTGAAAGACATTTTTGGGACAACTGGACTGACTGTGTAGGTGGTAAGACAATGTTAAATTTCTTAGGTATAAAGGGTTATTCACAGTGGTTGGAATATAACCTTATTCTTTGGATACAAATAGGAGTGAAACAAGATGTCTACAGTTGACTTTTAGATGGTTCAGTAAAAGAAAAATGTTAAATGGTGACTGGTTAAAGTATACTGTGAATTCACTGGACTATTTCAACTGTAAAATTCTTCAAAAAAATTTGGGAAAGCCAGGTGCCGGTGGCTCATGCCTGTTACTCTAGCTACTCAGGAAGACTGAGGTTCAAAGCCAGTCCCAGGCAAGTAATTTGGGAGACCCTACCCTGCAAAAAAAAAAACAAAAAGGGCTGGTGGAATGGCTTGAGGTGTAGGCCCTGGGTTCAAACCCAAGTACTGCAAAAAAAAAAAAAAAATTCAGTATACAGGTAATAAGTAAACTGATGCTTCTGATTGGATATCTAACAATATGGGATTGGCTGAACAAACTATTTTGCAAGATACGGAAATATTGATGTTTCAAGTAAAAGCAGCATAATCCCATTTCTATAAAATACCAAAATGTTAACGATTATCAAGATATGAAATACATAGGGCTTGTTTTGTTAATCAGTATTTTCTAAATTGTAAGTAACATAATAAACAGAAAATGAAAATCTGAGTGTGTGAAAACCAGGCATAGCCAGCAGACGCTGAGGAGCTGAGCTGGGGGAAAGGCGCTGAAGGCTCAGCTGTGTAGCAGTTGGTCACAGGGGCAAGGCAGCGGCCTGTGCACTCTGGGAAACAGAGCATGGAGTAGGTTAGGTGTGGTTAAGAAAGTGGCCGTGGGTAGGCAGGCCACAAAGGACCTCCTCGTCCGGTTAAGGAACTTGTCAGTGGGCACCACTGTGGGGTTTTGTGCAGGGAGATGCCAAAGTGGATTTGAGCTCAGCCCCTGGTGGCTACACCAAGGAGGCACTGAAAGCGATGGACCCAATAGCTACTGCAAGAGCCTAGAGGCTGGGATAGAGAGAAATGGACTGCAAAGAGATTCTGGAAGAATTTTATCAGGTGAAGGAGAACATAAAGTCTAGCGTATCTCTAAGTTTATGGGTTGAGCCACTGGTATTACTAAGGTGCCATGTAAAACAGTGGGCGAGCACCTGCCTAGCACGCATTTGGTCTGGAGTTCAACCCAAATACCACCAAAATGGGTGGGTGAGTGGTAGAGATAAAATTTAAAGGGGGATGTGGTAAATTTGAGGTTTGTAGGATGTCCAAGCACAGCCTATCCCAAGCAGGACATAAGCAAAGGCACAAGGAAAACAGCAAGTGGAGCCATGCAGCCTGGAGTCTGTCTGCAAGGTGCTGCTGCCTCTGCTAGATGGACCTCATCTTAGGGATTAAGTTAGAACTGGGCTTGAGTGGGGGTAGGGAACTGAGAGACACAGACCTATTCCTTGAAATTTCTCTATTAAGAGTGCAGTGTGACTGCTTTAGTTTTTAAAATGGTAGCCAAAGCAGGGCACCAGTGGCTGACGCCTGTAATCTTGGCTACTCAGGAGACAGAGATCAGGAGGATCGCAGTTCCAAGCCAGCCTGGGCAAATAGTTTTGAGAGACCCTATCTTGAAAAAACCCATCACAAAAAAAAGGCTGGTGGAGTGGTTCAAGGTGTAGGTCCCGAGTTCAAATCCCAGCACCGCAAAAATAAAACGGTAGCCAATTAAACACTGAATGGGAGTGAGCCACACATTAAGCAACCTAACAGACTAACTGCACTATTGAAGTCCATCAGGCCGATTAAAAACTGCCAAGATTCAAAGTTTAAAGGAGAGCACACACACACACATTAGTGCCCCTCACAGCAAAATTGGAAAGAACTCACCTGCCTTAAGTTCTCGCCAGTCAGATGAGGAGTGTAGACCTCAGCAGTAGCTGAACCTGGGCTCTAGCCACAGCCTTGGCCACTGACAGGTAGGTGACGTTGACTGAGTCTCAACATCTCTAGCCTGATTCCTCTAATTGGCTGAAGTGGGGAGCAGGAGCCATGTGAAGTGGCGACAATAAACTCACATAGTCTGACAACCAATAAGGAGCTGGTGACTGGACGGAGCACTCAGAGTGAGACGCCCCTAGGCAGGATACCCAGAGGTGCCTGCTCTTCACCCCAAGGCTGGAACCCAGAGGAGGTTCTTTTCAAGCAGTATTTACCTGGCACACACCAGAGGTGCCTACCAGTGTGCTGAAGGCCCATGCTCACATGGGTGGCACAAAGCATGAGATTAGTCTGCCTGTGAAGGGCAGGAGAAACAGTACCTCATGTGGTACCTTACCAGAACTCAGGGTTCTGAGTCCAGACTCAGCAGTGTGGAACAATAGAGACCACTGGGACAGGACTCAGCACTTGGGGGCAGTTTCTGACATGCCTCCTCCAGGACCACAGTCCCCTAGCCAGGATAAACCTGTGACAAGAAGCAGTACAAGACTCACAACCAGATGGGAAGAAAAGGGGTCACAAATACAAAGCTTAACAATATGGGTGTGTGTGTAGCTCAGTGGCAGAGCACTTACCTAATTTGTGAGGCCAGGGCTTCATCCCCAGCACTACCCCCACCCCAACACACAGCAGGAAATTACTTTTAAGGTGAGAGAAAAAAGCCAAGACTGGTTAACAAAAGCTAAAAGAGTACATTAAAAATATAACACTAGGTAAGATTTTAAAACAGAAGGATCATTAATAGGGAAAAATCTCAAAGATATTTTGGCCTGTATATTAGATGACATTACTGAATTAATACTAAACTTAGGTGAGATGATAATGGAATTAAAGGAAGGCATTGGGGTTTTTGTTGTTGTTTTGAGACCAGGTCTCACTGTGTAGCTCAGGCTGGCCTTGAACTGTCAATCCTCCTGCCTCAGCCTCCTCAGTGCTGGGATCACAGGTGGTGTCACCACACCTGGCTGTTGCAAGGGTTTTGTTTAGACAGCACAGTGGCTCTAATTCAGGGTCCCATACTTGCTAGGCAGATGCTCTTACTGCTGAGTCACTCTGCCAGCCCTTTTTTGTGATAGGTTTTTTTGAGATGGGATCTCAAACTGTTTGCCCAGGGCTGGCTTTGAACCATGCTCCTCCTGATCTCTGCCTCCTGAATAGCTAGGATTACAGCCGTGAGCCACCAGTGCCCAGCCTACTGTAAGGTTTAAAATATCCTTATTTTTAGAAAATGTGTGAAGTGTCCACAGGGAAGTATTTCTCTATCTGCATGCCTGCCGAATGTTTCCACAAAGTGAGTGCTGTGTCTAGAGAAAAAGCAAGTGACTAATATTTTAGCAATTACTAAGCCTATGTGAAAAGTATAGGATGTTAAATTAACAGATTTCAAAGTTTTATAGGTTTGAAATTTTTCCAAATAAAAACGGAAAAAACAAAGGATTTACAAAAGCAAAAAGGGGTAAAAACAGAAGAAACTCGAAAATCAGGAGTTATAAAATGAGGTAAACAGTACGAAAAAGTTGGGGAAAAGCAAGGTTAACATGACTTCAGAACCAAACCAGGCTTGGTGAGGGACAAGTGCCAGCTGAGCAATCAGGAAAGTGGGCAGAGATCTCCCATTGGGAAGCTCCTCATTCCAACTGCCTGGCTGGCCTGAGCAAGAGTAGGGAAAAGTCGTGGCCTTAATATATCCACTTAATGGGTCCCTGATATGAAAAGGATTGTCAGCTACCAAAAAAGCTGGAGGAAATACCAGCCATCTCCCAACAGACACTCATGCTGGAATTGATCTCACTGTCCATCTGAGAAGAGGTGGTAACCCTGTTAGTTTTCTCAGAATTAGGATAAAATCCTACCCTCTGCACAAATAGAAGACTCTCTATGTGCGTGTCAGCTAACGTGCAGCCCGTAACACAGTGCATCCGTTCTCTCCCAGGTAACACTCAGAGCCTTCCACGGTATCAGGGAAGAGATCTCCCACCCACCCTCCAGGTAGTGAGACCAGGATGTTCAGGAACATTTATGGAACAGGGAAGAGGAGAAGGGGTCTAATGGGAGTGGAGCTGGGTCACTTCTAACAAATTGTCACTCTCTATTCTGAGGACTCTATTCTTGTTCCATTTTTTCCCTCCCTCTTCCTGGGTCTTTGTAGCAAGTGGCTAGAGCTGTGGTTCTATTCTCAGTGGGTTTCGTTTTGGTTTTAGGATTTTTGGTGGTACCCAGGGCCTCATGCTTGCTAGACAAACACTCTTACTACCTGAGCCAAGCTCCCAACTCTTTTGTGCACATTTTGTTTTTGAGATAGAGTCTTACTAAGTATGCCCAGGCTGACCCTGAACGCTCACCTCCCAAGCAGCTAGATTACAGGGATATGCCACCATGGCCAGCTTGTTCTCAGTATTTTGGGGTTTTTTAAAAACTTTTTTATTAGCATATATTAGCTGTGCAGGGGTCTCACTGTGACATTTCCATATACGCTTACAACATACCTTGGTTAGGTTCACCTCTCCATCATTCTCCCTCCTCCCCCCCCACTCCGTTATTTAAAACAATTTCAACAGGTTTCATTGTTCTGTTTTCATACATGTATATGGACTACATTGACCATACTCACCCTCCTTCACCCTCTCTCTCCCACCCACCCCACCATCAGGACCTGTTTTAATTCCTGTCCTTCATTATTTAGGTGTATGTTTGTTGTTCAAAAGGATGTTGCCATGGTATTTCACCTGTGAATATACTGTACTTTAATCAGATTAACCACCCCTCACTCTTTCCGACTATCACCCAACAACTTTCTTTTTTTTTTTTTTTTTTTTAAGTGTAGCCCAGGCTGGCCTCGAACTCGTCGTGATCCTCCTGCCTCAACCTCCTGGCCTCATTGATTACCGGTGTAAGCCACCACGACCAGCCCAGCAACTTTTGATGCATTTCATCACTGCATCTTCCTACACATATGTAACGTATTCTAGTATTATTCACTCTCTAGCCTTCTCTTTTCCTCCCCCGTTCTCAGTGGTTTTCGAGCATGTCCCTCAAGGCTGACTGGCCAGGGAAGTCCCAGGCCCCAGTGAGGAGGTGAGAGGCCAGGGAGACAGCTTCCCCAACATGCGGAAGCTGAGCAGAGGATGGCTGCCCCAACAGAAGGACCGACTGGCAAGTTGGTCACTTTGACTACTTAAAAGTAAACTGAATCTCTTTATCAACTGTTTCAGTAGAAAATAACCTTCTACTCAAAGCCAAATAAATAAGACAACAGCTGGCAAAAGATGGCTTTCAGCCCAGTTCCAAATGTTGGTCAGTCCCAAGTATGGATTAGGCGCATGAAGGATTGCAAGGAAAGAAACGCAATTAATTATCAAACTTTAATTGATAGACTAATCTTACAGATAAACAATAAGACAGCTAGTCAAGGTTACACTTTAAAAAAAAAAATCCAGCAGCGCAAATCTAGTAAGACTAAATACGTCCATCTCTTCCCAAACAGGCATTTGATTTAAAACCAACCAGAACAGCGCATACACCACAAAGAAACATGGTACTTACATATATTGCCAAATAACTACGCAGAACTCTTTTAAGAAAGAAAAAGAAAGGTTCTTAGACATAAAGAAAGCAGTAGAACCATCCAGCCTGGCAGGTAAATCTACCAGATGTTTTGCATGTCAGAGGGCTTCTGACCCCACGACCTCAGCAAAGAAGCAAACAGGGTCAATCCTAAAGGGAGGTGACTACTACAAAGCCTGAAGACAAGGGGACCATCCTTTTCCAAGACAACAGGCATGAACAGAGGCAAGGAGCGAGAGAACGTCATCTCCCTCAGCAAATGGTGGAAAGCAAGCTGCCCTTGCCCTTGCAAGGCCCTTGGCACACAGAATCTCTCCCCTTTCCTTTCTCCACCCCTGGCAAAGAAAGGGTGGGCCAACTTGCAAGAGTCCAGGACAGCTCTTCCAGGCACATGGTTAAAGAAAGAAGAAAACAAGTCCCTTCTGGGTGAAATATGGCAACATTTCTGAGGCTGGCAATGTAGCAGTTCATCTCTTTGGCCCTCCTGAGGGAACACAGCAACTAAGGCGCCTACTAAGGGCCTCTCTGGGCCCGCCCTACTATATCCACAGGCTGTAAGAAAGTGCACCTTAACTCAGTTCAATTTCATTTAAAGATTCAAATATTTCATACCACAGTCCCGCCACTCTGAGTCTGCTCAGGTGCTCTGATATGGCTGAAGCAGCAGGGATTATGTTGTCAGTGGCCTTGGGGAGGGAAGGGGGCATGATGTCTGTGAGGAAAGACCAGTGGGAGATGGTAGGTGGATGGAAAAGAGCCCACCCGCAGGCACGGCCTCCACCTCTGGCTTCAGGTGATGCCACCAAGCCCTCTCCAGAGCTTTAGCTCATGCCCCTGCCACAGGGACAGACAGTTCTAGGCTCCTCTCAGTGACAGGGAGGGAACTGTACAGAAATAATCTAAGGGAAAACACCAACACTGTGATGCCACAGATGGGGCTGAACAAGTCAATCTGCTCACGCAGATCTGGATGGTCTATCCAGATGGGAAGAAATACAGACTGCCATGGGAGCAAGTACCAAACCGTGAATACTGCTGGGACACAGAACCAGGTCCAAAACCCTCTCAGGGGCTCCTGGTGCTGCCTGCCTTTGCCCTCCCAAGTGCTTCCCAAAAGGCCTTCCAAGGACCCAGGCCCAGGACTCAGTTCAGGACTGTGCAGCAGATTCAATGAGCTCTGCAAAGCAATGCTCAGCGCCACACAGAAAGGTGTCATTTACATTATTATTTATATATAGTATCTCCAAGTAAGGAAAAAAGCACCATTTTACTGAAAATAAAAAGGCTCACACAGGCTTTGGTCCTCTTAAAATGACACCAGCCTGAGTGAGAAGCAGTTTCGCCCTTGGGCAGCAAGGAGACAAAGGCAGGCAGACAGGCAGGCGCACGCACTGGGAGAAGGGGCAGCAGAGAGTGCTGACAGCTTAAGGAGGGACCTCAGAGCCAATATGGGGAGAGAGACGCTGACTTTGAGAGACAAAAATGGGTGCATGGCACTGTCAAGTCCCAAGGACAAGGACGTTGGCAAAGGAAAAGGGCAAATGGAGATGAGGTTCTACTTGCTACCTAGTCACTTCCTCTGTAAACCCATCATCTGCAGAAGAGGCTAGCACAAGCAGCAAAGCACACTCTTCTCCCCAGGAACTGCAGGCCAAAAAGGACAGAAAAGCTCAAGGACTGCTCCTTTCTTACAGGGTAAAAACCAGGCAGCTTCTTGCATACTGCACTTCACACATGTGCTTATGCCCCCGAAAAAGCAAAGAGTAGATTTTCCTGCCCAGATACACAACTTGGCACTGACTACACCACGAAAAGCAAGAGTCTGTCTATGTGGGCTGGATTCCTGCACTAAGGCTCAGAAGGGAAGGGCGGGGATATTGTCACTCACTGGCTCACAAGGAATAGTCAACTGAGGTGAACACATGCTAATACACTTCACAGGACGAGGGGACAGCGTGGAGCCCAAAGCATAAAGTTAGGAAGATTTTTCGCCAAACCTTACAATGAGAACCTGCAGCCAGCAAGGGAAGAGCTGCAAAGACGGCAGCAGAGAAACAGCAAACGACACGAACAGTGTCATCCACCACAGACTCCCTCGCTCCACAGTCACTCACACCATCAGGAGACGACAGAAGTTCACATGCACAAAGAACGTCAAGGCTAAAACCAGAAGAGGGTGAGCTGATCATAAAATCAACTCATCCCATTTGTGTTGTTCAAACACCATCGGCCAACCCACAAACCCAGATGTCTTCTTACTGAGAAAGGCAGCATCTCTGAACCTGGGATAAAGGACACTTGAACTCAATGCATGAGCAGAAGAATCAAACGGAGAAGCGTAAGTGAAATAATCATTGGACTGCCCTCTACGGCTGTACACACTACCTTCTACCTGGCTCCTCAGTGGAGCCAGAGCTTTGGAGCAGCCTGGCCCAGGCACATGCAAGCCAGGCTGGGCCTTGACGACCACGAAACCAACAATGGAACTCCCCAGAAGTGGGGCCCTCAGGGCAAGACATGTAGACAGGAGTCACCTGTGTTCACTAACACCACAGCAAGGTGAGTGCTCTCTGGCCAGGGCTCCTGTTCTTCCTCCCCGTGCATTCCCAAGCAGCAGCAGCACGGTGGGAGGGAGCCCAGGAGAGAAGTGTGAATGAGGTACCAAAAGAGGAACTGACATCTTTGGGTTTTTAAAACAAAAACTCAAATCTAGGGAAGTGAGAAAATAAAAAGTGAAAGAATTAAATCTGAATCAATGGACAGAAAAATATGGCTTACTAACCCCCCCATTTTGCATACAATTTTATACCAAAGGAAAAAGAAAAAGAAAAACCCACCCAACTCATCACTATGCAGTCCAAATGTTTGCAACCAAAGATTTATGAAAATAGTTCATTTGAAATCACTTAAAAAAAAAAAAAAAAAAAAAAACCAGAAAGCTTTTGATCATTCCCTTCTCAGCAACATTGGTAGATCTACTCTCAAACAGACTTAAGAGTATTCCACACAACATGTTCGGAATTCAGATTTATTGATTTCCACCACACTGACTTTAAAAATGGTATGAAGCTGACTGCAAGAAAGGGAACCGGTGATTTTAAGTTAAAATTAAGCTAATGGTGAAAGTACATCACCTCTGGCTTCAGTCACCACATCACCTCAGATTGAATAGATTGTTTTTGTGAACAAAGTTCCAGAACTCTGAAATCCAGGGATGCTGCAGGCCTCTCCCGGCAATGTCCTTCACTTTGGGTCAGTCTCCTGGGCCAGAGGTGAAAGTGCTTTCAAAAATATTGCCATTTGCCCAGCACAGTGTCTTTGATTGCATCCACATATTGAGTTGGAACCCAGTACACCCAGTAGTAAGAGGCTTCCGTGGGGCCCAACTGAAACGCCTAGAAGGGAGAAAGGAAAACCAAGCTGTACTTCAGAGGTGGGCAACCAAGCAAGCAGAACAACAAACACAGGAGGAGGGGAAGTGAATTAATTAAAAGGGGATGATAAACAGAACAAAACGGTGCATTCTCCTAAGATGTTTTTAAAAAAAAAAAAAAAAATGGAGAGGGGAGTTTAGCACAGCCAACCCTAAGGCACTGGCTCTAACTTCAGAAGCACCTGGAAGGCTTGCAGAAGCACAGACTGCAGGCTCTACCACTTGGAGTCAGATGCCTGGGATGAGAAACTTCTAACAAGCTCCCAGGGAACACAACATTGCTAATCCAAAGGGCACGGATGGAGAACCACGGCCCTAGAAAGCTGTATACATGCACAGGACACAGGTGCAAGGTTCACAGCAGCACTGTCCCAAACAGTAAAATCCTGCTGACCGCCAGTAAGGGAGCACCCAATCCAAAGTGGCGTGATCTATCAGACATTCCAACACTGGAGAGGTTTACAAAGGTGTAAACTGGATCCTACAGATCGAGAGTTGATATGACAGAACACAACGTTGAACCACAAAAAGCAAGCTGCACAATGGTACATACCATGGTACCATCTACATAACTGAAAAATCATAAAACGATACACAGTCAAGCTCATGGACATAGGTATGTGGAAAAGCCTAGGTGGACAGGAAGAACACACGTGATGAATTGTGCTAACAGGAGTGGGGGAAAGGGAAGACAATGGGGACATCACTGCTGTTGGTAAACTTAATTTTTTTTATTTAAAAAAAAGACTTAAAGCAAGTTGGGAAATATTTATAATTGTTATTCTTGGTGATGGATATATGGGTTCCAGAATTCTGTCCTTTTCTGTATTTTTAAAACATATCTCTAAAAATGAAAGGAAACAGCCACATTTTTCTAAGTGTGACAATTAATCTAGGTAAAGAATGAAAAGAGGAAAGTGCAAACTTTCATTAAGACAAAGCCAAAGCACTACCTAACAGCATTTAGAAAGAAAAGGGGACTGCGGGAGCCGCCTTTAGTCAGCAACAACTCCAAAGAGAAGGAAAATTGAAAATAAATGCTGGACTCTTACACACACATCCTAATTCCTTAAGAGACATCCCACCACTCAACTTGTCTGCAGCCCTATCATCAGACTGCATGAAAATGGCAGTGCAAACCCCACTGGGTTATACTGTTCCCATAAATGTTTCAAAATGGAGTAAAGGACTCAGCTAAAAATATTAAAATCCAGAAAAATAATTGAGCAGGCAAAACAAATCTGTCTTACAAACTAGAGACTGCAAAGCAATCCTGACTTACAGACTAGAGATGAGGGTAGGAAGAGCTACTTGAGGGCCTGAAAGAAACCCAGGAACCTTCTCATCACTTCCAGGAAGACAGCCAAGGGAGCCACCTCCATAAGGCCAGCAATACTAATGGTGGCTCCTCAGTCCATCACATTTGGGGCCCTTCATAGTATTCCCTACAGCAACTGAGTGTTCTGGCACTCCCTATGCCATGGATGTTGCGACCCCAGTCTGGGTCAAACCACTAGCAGCTCCTTCTCCCTGGATGGTGGAATGGACGCTGTTAGACCTGCCTCTGGGGAAGGAGAATGGCAGAGGGGTACCGTCTCAGGTCTTGTTCCCGTGCAGCAACTCTGCAGTTTAGGTAAGCAACTTCGTTTTTAAAGCAGCCTCTCCAATCAGTGCTGGAAAGAGGGAGCTTTGCCTACACTTCTGGTTTTACAGGATCACGGGGTTCCTGGCTTTGCTCTGCAGACCCTCGAGGCATCTCCACAGCCTGCATTCTCTGCAGCAGAGCAGACCTTGTCATCCCCATAGGGTCCTCAGTCACTTGATGGGGCACAACCTGGGAAAAGCAGGGCCACTGCAGGATTGGGGGGGAGGGCCTGATATCCTCACAACCTCAGGGCTAGGGGAACATTCCCTTTTCATAAAAAAGACAAAACTTAAATGAAAACCCACAAGCCATTCCTCCTCTGTATGTTTATTTTCCTGGTCTAAAATATATTACAAATAAGAGAGGGTGCAAGAGACATTTCTAAAAAGGACAGAGAAAACCAACCCTTAAACTGCTGGTCGGGTGGGGGCCTAGGAACAGGGTCGTGGATCAAGTTGTGAGACGATGAAGAAAACATGAGGGCCTTGGACAAAGCCATTCTGAAGACCTTTTCTTTTGAGTCAGAAAAGCTCAGTTAAAAGCCCATTCCCTGTGAGATGAAGTAGAGCAGGCGCAGGCTGCACCGGCAGGGGCTGCATCGCACGGGGCCACTTACCATCATGTGGTAGTCTTCGTGCCCTTCGATAGGTTCACTGACCACGTTCTTAATGGAGCCCATAGGCAATTTCTCAGTCCGCTCTAGATGAGAGGGATGATAGCAGTTATTCGAAGGCCCACCTCTTCTAACTCCTCCACCACAGTGACCCCTCCCTCATCAGGCTGGTGGAGCTACAGTAAACTCGAGTGGGCACCATACCTGCTGGGAATAATGGCAAAAAATCTTTTGATTGGTGCCTCTAAAGCCCCACTTGCAAGCTGAGAACCCCTGAGGAGCCAACAGAGAACAGGATTTGGCAAAGGCACAGGTCCCTGAGGGCAGAAATGCTTTCCTACCTGAGTATGAAAGCCTAATAACAAACTCTTTTACACTCTCACAGTGGCTAAGGTCTCAGGCACCTGACAAGAGAGTGAAGAGGACCAAGAGTACAGAGGCGTCAGCATTCCCCTGGGGATGCTCAGGATTTCAGGCTACCTTCCATACCCTCTGCACTAACATACATCATCAAGTTCCCTCCAAACATTTTGATCTCATGGGACTGTGACTAACACTTAGAAATCCACCAAGCACATGGGGCAGAAGACATTTTGCAGCAAGTTTAAGGATGGCAGTTAAGACAAAGGAGACAGCGAGGGGTACCTGGAGAGAGATGAGGCTGTGGGATGTGACTGACTGCAGGACTGTATGAGAATGGGAAACAGGGGCACCTGCACCAAGGAAATGACCCCCAGAAGCTGCAGACACCTGAAGTGCAAGCAGGGTATGCTCACTGTTAAATCAAGGCAGAAAAGATTCATTCTAACCTTTGTAGAAAGAAAAATCTAGGAAGGTAGGTAGGATGTGAAAATCGGTAAGTTGCCAAACAGAGTAGGAATTCAGCAGCCTAGGTTCTGGCCTAGCTGGTGACTTTTTAAGACTTACTTCTGCTCTAGGGGTCTTGGTCTCTGAAAACTGGGAATGGGGAGAAATGACCTATTCCCTCAGGTTTAGCCTTTCTGTGATTTAAACTGTTACCACACAAAAGGATAAGACCAGCAGCTGTCTTTTAAGACTGACATTTCGTTTTTTGTGAGACTGGTTTTGAACTCAGGGCTTCGTGCTTACAAACCTGGCACTCTACCACCTGAGCCACACCCCCCAGTCCGTTTTGCTCTGGTGATTTTTGGAGATGGAGTCTTACAAACTATTTGCCCGGGCTGGCCTTGAATGGTGATTCTCCTGATCTCAGACTCCGAAGCAGCCAGGATTACAAGTGTGAGCCACCGGTGTCTAAGACTGACACTTGGTTTTTTGTGTGTTTTTTGGTAGTACTGGAGCTTGAACTCAGGTCCTCATGCTCAAAAAGTAAAAAATTTTAAAAAGGTAAAAAACAGCCGGGTGCCCATGACTTACACCTTGCTTTGCAAGTGTGAAAACCTGAGTTCAAACCCCAGTCCCACAAAATAAAAAGGTAAAAATAAACACTGAAAAAAAAAAAAAATTTCTGGTTTCTCTTGAAAACTCCAAAAGATTGGACAGTTGTAGGTCCTACTATGCAGTGACAGCACTCAGACGGATAAGAGACTACTCCCTAATAAGGGGAGCTGCCTGTTTTTCTTGCTCTGCTAGGCCAAGGCTTCTTGTATGCCACCTCCTACACCAGGAGCACAAAAGGAAGAGTGGCCTTGAGGGCCCCTTACTCAGCACAGTGCCCCACAAAGAGGCAACTAGCTGGTGGAACAGTGACTTGTGGCAACTTCTTGCTGGCATAAGCAAAGCCAGGAGCGAGCAGCCAACTCCCAGAACCAGCTGTGCTCCTCTGAGTACTTCTGACACCAGGACAGGTAACAGGACTAGAGATGTGGGAAGAGCACTTGCTCCCAGGGACACTGATAAAGGGGGATGGGTGGAAATGAAGTGCTTCAGCTTGGTCAACAGGAGTTCGTGGCTGGACTCCTCAGTAAAGCTGGTGGGGAAGGGGTCGCTCAACGGCCAGAAGCCCAACACAGGAAGGCAGCTGCTCCCACAGCTGAAACAAAAGCTGTAACTTAGGGACAAGTGCTCCTTGTTAGGCCAGTCCCTGGTTATGGAGTTCTTCCTCCACATCTTTACACCAGAAGTATTCTGAGAACCCAGTGAGTACCTAGGGACTCAGGCTCCACCCAGAACCCCCTCCTGGGCATCATGGCAACAACCCTTTACTGGGCTGCCCACAAGCAAAGGAGAAGTCAAGCAAAAGGTAGAAAGGCTATGCACTTTAGCAAGTGCACACACAATCACCTGCAAAGCCAACAGAGGCAGAGCAGCTGACTCTGACAAAGGTGATGACAGGGCAGGCTCTGCAAAAGGGAATGACCCAGTAAAGGGGTCAAAGATCCTCAGAAAAACTGGGGAAATGCTTCGAAATTTGCACAACTTGCTTGACCATGCAGTTAAGAGCTGAACACAAATCGCAAAAAATAGCAGTTATCTAAAATTGATAGAAAACTTGAGCACTTTTGGCATTTCAGTCTGTTCATTTTAAGAACCAATATGGGCTGAGGTAGTTATTTTTGTGTCCTAGCAATCTTACTCCCCACCCCCACCCCCGGTTTTATTTTCCGTAAACCTCTGGTCCCATTTCACGTGGAGTCCTACTAAATAAGTGGCCTGTCCCTGAAGCCAATTAGCTTCTCTTTAGCATTTACCTCGAACACTGAATACCTACAGTGCTGGCCAGAGACAGGTCAATTAGGCATGTTCGGGTCCCTCCAGGAATCTAACAGGGACAGACAAGTCAGAGAGTAATGAGTGCTCTGGAGATGGAGACGAGTGCTCTAGGAACAGAAGCAGCAGCAGTTCATGTGGGGGCTGGGGGAAGGCTTCATTAGGAGTAACATTTAAGTAGGGATGTGGAAGATTTTATTAATAACAAGGAATGGGAAAAAGGCATTCCAGGAAAGGGCACAGCCTGAGCAAAGACACGGAGCTGTGCAAAGCATGGTTCAGGAAGTTTCAGAGTGATAAGACTGAAGTACGTAGGGACGGGGGAGGGGGGAGGGGGGAGGGGCGGGGACGGGACAGAGCACGCCAAAAAACTTACACTGGGCCCTGGTGAAGAGAACACTGGACACTACGCTTAGGCACTTGAACTTGGCTGGCCTTGACAAGTCAACGGTTTTTGAGCCCAGGAACCAGTAACAAAAGCAGTACGGAAAATGGACAGGGCAAAAGACAACAGACACTTTAACAACTTTAAGGGTGCTAACAGCCCTGGCTGGCACACTGGGATGGCTATGAGAGAAACGGAGACAATGCTGGAGTGTAACCAGCAAGACTTTGTTACCATCCAGGGGAGGGGAGAGGGAGGAAGGTCAAAGACACTTCCCTGAAAAACCAACAAAGCTGACCCAGATCCTGTGCACGGGCTGAGAGGGTGCGGGAGGGGAGAGGAGAGTGCACGCAGAGGACAACCAGATAGGGAAGGCAGGGCAATTCTAAGGCAGTAGTCAGGAAAACTTCACCTAGTACAGGGTCAAACTGACCTATAGGGTCCAGGTGGGCGACAAATGAGTGAAGCTGGCTACAGATGAGATGGGACTGTGGGAACTACCGCACTGTCCAATGTAAACTACTACTTGTCTTAGCTCCTTGGTGCCATGTGAGAATGTAGGCCCTAAATGGCCAGATCTTTTCACCCCCACCCCAAGCAGATTAAGTGTACCTCCTGATTTTTGTGAACTATGTGTATACTCACAAAACATTTTCTAAGGACCAGACTGAACTCTCAGGCCACATGCTTGGGACCTCTGGTTTTGTGTGCAACTGAAGAGCCAATGTTTGATGGATTAGCCCTAGATCAGACTGAAAAGAATGAGAGAACGGGCCAAACAAGAGGCAAGCGCTGAAAGGTCAACTCAAAGGAAGCACACATAGCACAGCGAGGAGACAGTTCTGGAAGAGGAGCAGAATGGCACCCAGGCGTGGGTGCTGCTAGGTGCTGAAGCAGGCAGCAAGCCAGGAGGTCAAGAACAGCAGCCTACCTTTAGTGCCGATCCACAGCTGGTCTTGCTCTAGCTTAAAAGTGAGTCTCACTTTTCCTCCAGATTTATTGTACATGCCAGACAAGGGCACCGTCGGCAAGCGCTCCTGGAGGAACAGGAGCATGGTGAGAGAGGAAAGGACAGTCGGACAGTATTCAAGCTTGTGCTACAAGACTCTCAGACGTGGGACTGGCTCCTTTCAGAAGCTCACAAAGTGTTGGGCTTACCTGTGCACCCTTAACAGACGGCATCACATCTTCGGGTTTTCCTTTATCCAACACCTTCCTGTGTTGCTATAACATAAATCAGAAGAGATGGGTGAGAAAGTCGCCTACACTTGAGTCATGTTGCTATCTCTCTGGAAGACAAGACAAATAAAACCTTCATACTTGGGTTTGAAAGCCTTTGTTATCTACAGACTACAGGTCCTTTGACACCTCAGAGCAGAACTGTCCAGCAGTTTGTGGGGTGATGAAACGGCCCACAAGTGCATTAGCCACGTGTGACTACAAATCGCTTGAAATGTGGCTGTTAAGGTAAAAAACTGATTCTTAATCTCACTTTATCTTATCAGCTATTTGTAGCTACCATGTTAGGTATCAAAGTTCTAGAGCAAGTAGGAGTTCCAGATTGCTAAGTCAAATGTTTTCTTCCCTTCTCCCCAAAAGGTCACCACTGAAAGAATTAACATGAAGCTAAAGTCAACCACAGAGGATGCTGCTCTCTTGCCAGGTAGGAAAAGACAGCAAGACCTGCCAGCTTAGACTCCAAAGAAAACTCAAAGAGGCTGGTAACCAGCCTAACTGCTGAGAAGGGGCATTTCTTTAAACATGGAGAGCCGGTCCATGGCAGAAATCTTCCCTACTTCCCCACTCAACCCCAGCTACGCAGAAAACCTGAGGAGTCACATTTCCAAACAGAACCACTGACCACCCTGACATTAAGAAGCTTCCAACCTTGCTCTCACCCCTACCCTAAGGACTAAGAGGCAGCTCACAAGGGTTCCAAGTTCACGGCCCCCTAAAACAGCTTTCTTGCTTGGGTCAAATGCCTGAGACTCACATCGTCCCCATCTGTGGCCCTATAGATTGATTACTACTTGGTAAAGCTGGAACTATAGGACAAGAGGGTAAAAATTTAGACAAATTTAAGCCCCAGGAGACCATGCGCCAGTTCAAACCCTCAGTGGCATAGCAGAAGCCTCTGGTAGGAATGAACTCAACTCTTGTCAGACTGCTGCTAGCACGGTCCCCAATACATCAGCCCCAGATTCCTAAACAAGTCTACAAAAAGCTGAGGGCCTGGATCCCTCATTAGGCCATGCTGTGCCTCATAATAAGTGGCACCGCCAAAAACACCAGCACGGGCTGGAAGCATAATTTGAGTCATGCCTCACAAGTACCTTTTGAAGAATTTCCCCTGCATTGTGGAAAACAGTTCTAAGCCTGTTAAGCTACCATTAGGAATGCCAAACCTATATTTACGAGGAATGTTATGCTTTAAGGGTGTGACCAGTGAGAAAGCTCACATCTACTTCTTACATATGGCTATGGAGGACAGGAAAACAGAAACAAAAAGCCAACAGGTTATAAAACATTATGAACCGATATTGGAGGACAAAAAAATTATTCACATAAATACCTTTTAGATGTTAGTAAAGGTTTATAACTCCCTATCTAAAACCCTATGGACAGGTACTGGGGTGTTGTTCAGTAGTAGGGCATGTGCTTAGCATTGAGAGGGCCCTGGGTTCAATCTCAGTCATCAAAACATAAACAAAATGAAAAATCCTATGGAAAGATGATCTAGAGTAGAGTTTCAGGGATTTTGTGAAGATGATAATAGTTTTAAATTACATTCCATAATATTCTCTATCATGTCTAAGAAAAAAACTTGGCACCAAATACATTAATATTACTACAGAAAAATAAATTTACGTTAATTCTGGTCAGGTTTTGCTGGCAAATTAAAAGCCCTTTTGGGTTTTGAGAGCACACCTAAGGGATTATAGGTCTTTCTCCCACTGCTGGTTACGTATCTTGGGATTATTGTCATTAAAACTTATGTTGCTTCAAGTCGATCTATTCTGACCAGCATGTGGGTTTTTCTTTTTCTTTTTTTGGTCGAACTGGGGTTTGAACTCAAGAGTTCGTGCTTGCAAAGCAGGTGTTCTACTACTTGTGCCACATAGCCAGTCCATTTATTTTAGAGAAGGTGTCTAGTGAACTATTTGCCTGGGCTGGCCTCAAACCTTGATCTTTCTTAGCCTTGCAAGGAGCTAGATTACAGGCGTGAGCTACCAGTGCCAGGCTAGTACACAGGTTAGATTAACATTTGGGCTGGGCTACAGCTTAGAGGTAAGTGTTAAGGTCCTGGGTTCCATCCCTAGCATTGGGAGAAAATAAAAAACCAAAACACTTGTTTTCCTGGCAAGGAGGCTAATTCAGCAACAAGTGGAATTCACTGAGGGATGAAATCACAAGTGATAATTTTTCCAATGTGTTCCTTTTACAGTGAAATTATCTCACTTTTCCTAATTACAAAAAGAATTTTAATGGCTACAATGAACCCAAGACAAAGCTGGATCACTTCTATCCAAAATGAGCAACAATGAGAAATAATGTGAAGACCAGGCCCCCACTTCATGGATCAGAACAACAACAACAAAAAAGCCCAGGGTCCTTTATTTGGCTTCCTGAAATGGTCAGTTTTAGAGGAACCTCTGAAATGTGACTTCCATGCCTATCCAGAACTGGGTTTGGTGACTTAGGTGAAGCCAGAACCAAAATCAGATGTGAGGTCTAGGACAAAATGGGTCTTGTTTTTTTTAATACTGCCATTTTTCTTTGGCACTAAAGAACACAGAGAACCCACATTTGACTCTTTAATAAGTAGTCTAAAGTTTCCCTTTACTAAGGCCTTATCCTAAGGTAGGTAGACTTGAGACACACTGACCCGCCAGATGAGACAAAGCTGCAAATCTCAGGTAGTTGTCACCTCCACTCTGCCGCACCCAACTGCTGCCATAAATTTCCATCATGGGCCCTGTCCAAAAAGGAGCTTATTCTAGGAAGAATGTAACCCACCAAGGCTAGCGAGGACAAAGCCTCAAATTTCTCAGGACCAACAAGCACATGATAAACTCACTTTCTGCCTACAGAGAGGCTCCTTCTTGTTCTCTTCGGCCTTTGCATCCTGCTGGGCAGCATCTTTGGGCGTGTTCACTGCTAAAACATCATTTATAGTGGAGCCAACCACCATGATCTTGGCTCCACTGGTCACTTTTATTTCTCTCAATGTCTTATCTTCAGGGACAAGTCCCTTATACATGACCTTCTGCATGGCAGGAGGGAGACCTTGGGAAAAGGTAAAGAGAAGTGAAAGGAACAAGTGAAAAATATATGGATCATGGCCCCTTGGTAACAGAACAGGAAATGAACAATGGCTCCATTGCCAACTAGCTTTGTGAATCTGAGCAATTACATCATTTGAACCTCAATTTTCAGAACTGTATAATAGTGATGAGATAGAGCCTTCTGGTTACACTTATTTTAAGAATTAAGAGACAGGCCAGGTGCCAGTGGCTCACACTTGTAATCCTAGCTACTCAGGAGGCAGAGATCAGGAGGATTGGGGCTTGAAGCCAGCCCCAGGAAAATAATTCGAGAGACCCTATCTGGAAAGAAACCCAGCAGGAAAAAGGGCTGGTGGAGTGGCTCAAGGTGTAGGCTCCGAGTTCAAAGCCCAGTTCCGCAAAGGAAAAAAAAAAAAAAAGTTAAGAGACAGGTCAAACACAACATTTAGTACAGTTCCTGTGATTAATTCAGTAATTAATCACTGAATCCCAACTATCATTCTTTCCAAGTCGTTCTCAACCATCTAATCACTGGAGCATTAAGTGAGAATTCACAAGTGGCAGGGACGCAGAAACCAATAAGGTTACTGTTCTTATAGGTTATATGGAGAAACGTTTAAAAGAATCACTTTGAGTAGCAAAGCAGTATAAATTAACAAAAGCGAGCAACTATGAAAGGCCAGCATGGCAGTCAATACCAGTGTTTCCTAAATTTTCCTTAGAAATTACCTGATATTTGCAAAAAACAAAGAGGGGGGGAAGATCAACATCCAGGGGGAAGGGCCGCGGAGCTGTAAATTTAAAACGAGTCTCAGGTGATTTTTGTTAGCCATAGTTGAGCAGAACGGGCCTAAGAGTCGGAGCTGGGCTTGAAATCTCGGCCCGGCCCCCCTGCCAGCTCTAGGCTCGTGCTAATAAAGGGCCTCGAGTGCGGACGTGGAGGGCTGCAGGGAGGACCAGGGGGAGACGATCGGGGAGGGCGAGCGCGGCGTCCGCAGGTGGAGGGGGGCGCCGGCTGTCAACGCCGCCCTTACCTGTGATCGCGTGAATCTTCTGCTTGAGCTCCGAGCCGGTGCTGTCCAACGGGACCTTCACGTCGTGCTTGGTCTTGTTCCAGATGATCTTCAGGTCCACCAGCTCCCGGCCCGCGCCGCCGCCCGCGTCCTCGCCGTTGCTGACCGAGGCCTGGGCCGCGGGGTCCCCGGGGGGCTGGGCCGGCGCCGGCTGCAGGCTACCGCGCGCGTCGCAGGAGTCCTCGGCCGCCGCCCCCGCCGCGGCTTCGGCCTCCACACAGTTAAGGGGCCGCGCGGGCGCCTCGGCGGCCACGGTCTCGGCCTCCGTGTCCATGCCAGGCTCCTCCATGCCTGCAAAGGAGGTTTTAGGGGGTGGGCGCTTGCCGCGGTCTGAGCCTGGGACCAGACCCTGCCCAAGCACCGCCGCTCCCGCGCCACGCTCCTCCCTCCCGCGCCGGGTCGCCTCGCCTCCCCTCCCCCCAGCGGCGCCCGCAACCTCGGCCCCAGCCGGGCGCCCGCCTCCCCCTCCGCACTCACCATCCGGGGCTCCGGCCGCCGCCATGATGATTGTGTACAACACCCACCACTCCCGCACAGGCAGCTGGGAAGAAGCGAGCTGGCTGAGATTGGCCCCCGCAGCAGCCCCTAATCTGGCCCAGCCTAGCCGGAAACAGGTGGAGGTTTCTATGGAGACCCGCCTCCTCCGCTTCCCCAGCCCGGCCCTGCCACGCTTTAGCTTTCCCAAGTCTAGGGGGGCGGGTCCGGGAAAATGCCCGCTCGCTGGGCTCTGCCCTCTAGCGGCGGAATGCCGCCTCAGCCATACAGGGGGCGTGTGCATGTGAGCTAGGAGGCCTGCGACTTTAAGGGGCGGGGCTGCACTCGCTGTGGCGAAGGCGGATTGGCTGGCAGGAGTCTCCGGAAGTGTCGCAGGAGCAAGCCCACGTGTGCGAGTCCACCCCACATGGCGCCGCTCCTGAAGAGGCTGCTACGACCCGAGACAACCCTCGCGGCCTTTGGCCGCCGCGAGGGACGACGTGAGGCCAGCCAGGGCACTGATCCTGGGGCTGCGGTGCGAGTGCGGTTCGCCCCCAGCCCCACAGGTAACCTTGGTGGACATGACGCTGCCTGCCGGGGGCCTCTCCCTTCCCCCCTCCAGTCCCCGCCTCCCGAGCGTTCCTGAGCCAGTCCCTTCCGGTGGTTCGTGCGACCCCATTTTACAGATGTCGAAGTTGAGATCCAGGAGTGGAAATAATTCGCAATGTCACAAATTTTTTTTTAGTATTTTCAGCCTGTTCCTTTTTTTTGGTGGTGGTGGTAGGACTGGGGTTTAAACTCCGGGCTGCGCGCTTGCACAGGAGGCAATCTGCTGCTTGAGCCACACCTCCAATTCATTTTGCACTGATTATTTTGGACAGGGAGTCTCCTGCGCTATTTGCCCTGGCTGACCTCCCAGGTAGCTTGGATTACAGGTGTGAGCCACCACACCCAGCACTGATTTCATTTTTATTGTAGTGTAGCATGGCTTTTAAGTCTTTGTTCTCGGGTACGTTCAGTAAACACATATCGAGTGTGAACTGCCAGGTGCTGGCCCCTGTGATACAGCACTCATCGAAAAAATTAGGGCTCCCTACCTTCAAAAACCTACATTTTGATGGCCATGATAGATACCTATAAAAAGTTACTTTAGAGTCACATGTACCATGGGGGAAATGAACCAGAATGGGAGACTGGAGGTTAGATAGGATGCTGAGAAGATAACATTTGAGAACCAATGGTAAAAAAAAAGCATCTGTGTGAAGCCTACGATAGGAATCTGGGCAGAGGAAATGCAAGTACAAAGGCCCTATGGTTAGTGTTGAGAGCTTATGAAGCCAGCAGGTTAGCAGAGGACCAGTGTACAGTCTGTTAAGAGATCTTGTCAGCCTCACCGAACACCACTACCACACACCAGTTCCCAACATTCTTTTCTTACCCAAGTTGCCTTCTGCCCACTTAACACTGAGCGGATCTTCGTGGCAGAAGCTCTCTGGGCAGCCACTATTCTGTAGAGCTATGCTTCTCAAACCATGTGTGGTGGAAGCTCTGGTTTTTAATTTCCAGTTGCCAATCAGTATTTGTATAAGATCAACATAAATGAATTACTAGAAAAATGAAAATCTTGAGAATATACCATATAAGCCCATTTCTCTTTATTAGGTTCAATAGACATAAGATTACTCTGAAATTGTTATAAGTTGCTAACCCTTTACTCTGTGTGTATGTGTACAGGTCGTAAACTGAGAACAGTTTGCATAACAGCACAGGACTGCATACCTTGATTTGAAAAGCACTTCTTTACAGTGTTTCAAGGCCTGAGATGTCTGGATCATATTATGGTCTTTACCAACTCCTAGATGAGTAATTTGGTCAAATTACTTAACCTCTCTGGTCATCAGTTTTGCCATCTGTCAAGCAGTGCTAATAGTACCTGGCTCATGGGTTTGAGCCAGTGCAGCACAACCATTTAGCAAGATCTGTTTACAGAGAAAGCATTTCATAATCAGGAGCCTCTATTGTGATGATTGTAATTCTTGTTATCTTGCCAACTTGCAGGAAAAGCCCAAATAGGAAAGGCTGTTGACTGCAGATGTAAGAGAATTATCAAGCATCATAGAGTACTGTAAATAGTTAACATTAATTGAGGGTGTACTTTGGTCAGTATTCAGATACCACAACAAACCCACACTAAGTAGGTTCCCATTATTTTTGTTTTTAGTCCTCTAGCAGATGAGGAAATTGAAACCGATGAAAGTGAAGTAACCCATCTGAAAGATGGCAGCTAGAAAATGGTGGACACAATTTAAATCCAGGTTTCTGTCATGGAAGAGGCCTTGTCTTCTCCCTGGGGACTACTGGGAACCAGTGCTACTACTGGGCACCCCTGGTTTTATGGTGGCTTTGCAGTAACTAGCCAAAGGTCACACAGATAATCAGTGTTGAATCTGGGTCTGCTGAGCCCCAGAAGAGCTTCTCCTATCCTGGGCTGCCGGGGATACCTGGAAATGCAGATGAGCTCATTACAAATGCAGATAAGCTAGTTAGTAGAGACACCGAGATCCATGGGCTGGACCAAAGAAAGTAGAGGAAAGGGGTAATGACAGCCCTGGAAAAACTTAATTATAAACTTTCAGTCAGAAATGATGAAAAAGATCTTGAGTTTGAATGCCAATGAAGGAAAAGCTGGTGAAATTAAAGATTGGTGTGGTCTGGTTTTCTCTGAAGGTGAAAGTCTCAAGTAGGCAAGAGGCAAATTCTAGTGTAGGCATAGTGTGCAGGGTGTACATGCAAAATGTGATTTTACAGTGTTTTAAATTTGCTATTTGGCTGGGAGTGGGGCTCAAGTGGAGCGCCTGCCTAGAGGAGTACCCCCTCCCCCCAAAAAATTGTTATTCACTTGCAATTCACTTGGGGTTTTTTTTGTTTTTTTTTTTTTGCCTGAATTACATCATTAAATTGGTGTAAGTTAAGTGCCAGAGTGATATGACTTAAATGAATAATTTTCTGCTGCTTTTCTTTTGGGTGAAACTTGACCTTGAGACAAATATCAAGGTAAAGTGATGGGTGCATTTGGGAAGGTTGGCAATTTTTTTACACAAGGACATGTTCCAAAACCTGGGTGGCCTTCCATTTTGAGGATGAAGGACCAAAGGAGTGTGCCAGCCTTTCTTTAGCAACTGTCTGGCTATGTAGGTATTGGCCACAGAGATGGGACAGACACAGCTGCCTCTTGGTCTTTGAAATGCTTTGGAACACTGTCACATGCAGCATTTATTTGTCCCTCACTGAGGCCTGTGAGCCCATTGATCCTGTTTTGGCTTCGCTGTTCTCTTCCACCAGGCTTTTTGCACCTGGGCGGCCTCCGCACTGCCCTCTACAACTACATTTTTGCCAAGAAGCACCAGGGGAGCTTCGTCCTGAGGCTGGAGGATACGGATCAGACCCGCCTTGTGCTGGGAGCTGCAGAGAACATTGAGGATATGCTGGAGTGGGCAGGTGAGACTGGTGGGAAAGTCCCTTCTCCTGAGGAGAAGCAAGAAAGGGAGTCTGTAGCTCTCACAGCATCCAGGGTGGACACTGAAGGGCTCTTGGGAAAATGTTACATCTGTGCCCAAAACTGCCAAGGCTCTCTGAAGCTAAGCTTCGAGGCTATTTGGGGATTCCTGTTCTTATCTCACAATCTTAAGTCTGTTCCCTACAGGGGCCAGGCAGGAAACAGGTCACGTGGGAACTGGAAGACATGGGAGGACAGGAGCTCCAGCCATGCGCCAGGGGAATTCTGGCCCAGCTCACCTGGTCTTCTGGTTCTAAGAGGAGCCAGAAATCACATTTTTAAATGAATACTTCCCATTGTTAAATGGGGGCTTGGATTTTTTTTTTCTTTTAACCACATCATGTGAGCCAAACGAAATGCATGCAGCCTCTGAAGTGGACCTTCTGGTGGGAAGTTTAATCCTGACAGCTAGACCCAGGGAGAACAAAGAGAGGAATGTGTTTCCTGCATCAACACAAACCCCTAGGGTCCCAGTAGGTCAGATACCACTGAAGAAGGGTAACAGCCTCAAGGAAAAGTGCCAAGACTGTTTCAAGATGTGTGTTTTCCTCACAGGCTAATTACGCACTAGACCCTGAGTTCCTGAAGGGCTGGAACCCATTTTATTTCTAGCTTCTATCCTAGAAGGTTTTAGCTCAACCCTCTTTTGTCATTCATCAAATGAAGGAATTTATTCAATAAGATCATTTACCATGATCCAGGCTATGTTCCAGGGCTCAGTGAGAAGGCGAAGACAAATAAGCAGACTCATTTTTTTTTTTGTGTATGTGTGGTACTGGGGATTGAATCTAGGATCTCATGCATGCTAGGCAAATACTAAACCACTGAGCTATATCCTCAGCCCTTTTTTTATGTTTTTGAGACAAGTTTTCACCATATAGCCCAGACTGTCCTTGAACTTGTGATTCTCCTGCCTCAGCCTCCCAAGTACTAGTATTATAGGTATGTGTCACCACACCTACCTAGCTAGATTACTCCTTTTTTTTTTTTTTTCAGTCCTGGGGTTTGAATTCAGGGCTTTGCATTGCCAGACAGGTGCTCTACCACTTAAGCCATGCCCCAGCCTAACTAATTTATTCGTAACGTGGTATTAAGCGATGCTGAGTTGTGGAGAAGAGTTAATATGCTAACCGGAGTGAGGGGATGCTTTTCTATGCAGGGTGGTTGCCTCTGAGACAGAGGCTGGAATGAAGCAGGACTAGCCTTCTAACCTACAGGAAGAAGGTTCTGGCAGAGGGAATCACTGTGCAAAGGCCCTGTGGCAGGGAAGTACTGGATGCAGTACTGAAGCATGATAAGGAGACCAGTGTGACCCTAGGACAGGGAACAAAGGAAAGGAAAGTGCCTGGAGACATGAGGACAAAGGGTTGCCAGGACTCAAATCACGTAGTGCCACACAGGCCCAGTGAAAACTTCAGCCACGTGGAGAGCCTGCCACAGTCAGGTTCAGGGCCGGGCACAAGGATACAGTGTGAGCGAGGCGATAACCCTGCCCTCTGGGGCTCCCAGCCCAGCACTGTGGTGTAAATGAGGCCTCGGCCCTTCTCCTCTCCCAGTGTTTCGGCAGGACGGAGGGTGGGGGTCCAGGTCCTCCAGGGTGGCTGCCTTCCAGAGCTCCTCACTTTAGGAATCAACACTTTTTTAATAAAATTTACCATTTCAAGTTAATCCAATTCAATGGTTTATAGTATATTCACTATACTGAATAACCATCGCCACTAATTCCAGAACATTTCCATTACCCCGTAAAGAAACCCTGTACCTACTGGCAGTCTCTCCCCATTCGCCCACCCTCAGCCCCTGGCAACCATTCTTAACAGACATTTCATGTAAATGGCATTATACATATAAATGGCTTCCTCCACTCAGCACAGGTTGGTGTTATGGCCATACATAGGATTCCTTCCTTCCTTTTCATGAGCAATTGGTATCATTCATTCATATCCATGCACCTGTCTTCGTATCCGTCTACCAGTGGGTGGGCATGTGAATTCCCTCCATATTGTGGCTACTAGGAATAAAACTGCTGTGAACATCGGAGTGGTAGTTCTTGTATGAACAAGGTTTCACTCCTGGCGACTCCTAGTGGAGTCTTAAACTTTTGGGCATCCCAAGATACCACTTTAAAAAGACTTGTTTAAACTTCTGTCTGGAGCCAGGTATGGTGGTGCATATCTGTAATCCTGGCACTTGAGACTGAAGCCGAAGGAATGAAAATTCAGGCCAGACTGGGCTACATAGTGAGACTCTGTCTGAAAAAAATACAGAAAAGGGGGAGGGGAAAAAAAGGAGGGCAGAAGGGAGCAGAGTCCTGAAAAGACAAATAGGCCAGTACAAGGAGTGGTTAAGAATCTGGGTTTTGCCAGGTGCTGGTGGCTCACACTTATCATCTTAGCTACTTAGAAGGCAGCGATCAGGAGGATTATGGTTTGAAACCAGCCTGGGCAAGTAGTTTGTGAGACCCTATCTTGGGAAAAAACCCTTCACAAAAAGGGCTAGTGGTTTGGTTCAAGGTGTAGGCACTGAGTTCAAACCCCAGTACTGTTTAAAAAAACCTGGGTTTTGGGGCTGGTTGGCCTGGGTTTAAGGATGGTGGAGCTCCTTATACTTGGCCAGGTGGTGTAATGGATAACTGTGTGCCTCAGTTTCTCCTCCCAGGATAAGGTGGAATCAGCCCTACCCAGGAAGGAGACTTGAGGCTTCGGGAGGTCACACACCTCGAAAGCAGCCTGCAGGGCAAACACCCACATCATCACTCTTCTTGATTCTTGGGCACAGCTAGTGAGTGGCACAGAAGTCCAGCCAGGCCCAACAGGCTGGGTCTTGAGCCTCAAGCCTTTTTCTCAGTCTGCTGTTTCAGGCCTGGGTTGGTTTCTTCCTCACCAAGAAAATGACGCACGGGAGAGGATGTTCAGTGGAGAGCCTGTGCACCTCCCTTCACACCTCCCCCTCCACACTGTATGACCTTGAGCACTCAGCCTCTCTCTGTTTTCCCTTTTCATCTCCAAAGGGGAATTCTAGTAGCATTGATCTCATGAATTATTATGAGGTTTAGAAAGTTTAATATGAGCTTATGTTAAACTTATGTCTATAATTTCAGCTACTTGGGAGGATTGCTGATTTGGATAAAAACACGAGCTGGATGTGTAGCATGTGCATGTAATCCCAGGTACAGAGGGTTGTAGTCCCAGGCCAGCCCAAACAAAAGCAGGATATCCTATCTGAAAAAGGGCTGGGGATGTGGCTCAAGTGGTACCCTCCCCCCCACATTGAAAAGTAGATAGAAGTTTAATGTGTGTGGTGTGTGGAAAGCACCTAGAATAACACTTGAGACTGAGTGCTGTATGCATTTCAGGTATTAGTACGGGTAATGATTCCCTGTCTCTTAGGCATCCGTCCTGATGAAAGCCCCCGCAGGGGTGGTCCTGCTGGGCCCTACCAGCAATCTCAGCGGTTGGCACTGTATGCCCAGGCCACAGAAGCACTGCTGCAGTCGGGAGCTGCCTACCCCTGTTTCTGCTCGCCACAGCGGCTAGAACTTCTGAAGAAGGAGGCCCTGAGGAGCCACCAGACACCCCGGTGAGAGCCTTGTTGCAGATGCCTCCCCAAAGTGAGGGCATACTGTCCATTGCTGCATAACCAGTTACCCCAGACTTTTGTTGCCTCCCGTTTTCTGTGTGTCAGGGTCTAGGCAGGGCTTAGCTGGGTTCACTGGCTCAGGGTCTCTCTCTACAGAATAAGTCTTACCACGCTTCCAGTTAATGAAGGCTCAATTGAGGAGGAACTGCCTCCATCTCTTTTGCTAGGCTGTTGGTCGGCCTTAGATCCTTACTGGTTGTTGTCTGGAGCCACTGGATCCTTGCCATATGGGGGTCTCCAAAAGGAAACTCACAATTTGGCAGCTGGCTTTCAGAGAGCCAGCGACATAGAAGCTGGAGTTCACCTAATTGCAGAAGTGACATCTCATGATTTGTGTCTTGTACTGCTTATTAGAAGGAAGTCAGTAGGTCCAGCACACACTCAAGAGAGGACAGAGCACTCAGCTGTGTGACTCCCAGGAGGCAGGTCACAGGGGGCCATGTGAGAAGCTGCCAGTCACATTGGGTTTTGGGCAGTAACGTGTAAAGTCATCATAAGCACTTACTATTCTCAATAAGTAAAATTCTCTAGTGCTTAAGATTTAAAATGTCCAGAAAGATCCAGAATGCTCTCTCCTGCCCCATCTCTGGCCACTCACGTCCACTGCTAGAGAAAGCTGGTGTTGGATTATCTGACTCTTCCAGGGGCATTCAGTGTAAGCTGACGCTTGTTGGTAGTACACTGTGCTGTACACCCAGAGTACCTGCAGCTTGCCAGCACACTTCCGGTATGAGGGGCTGCTTCATCAGTCCACAGTTCTCTGTTATGCTTGCATGATAGTCCATTGTGTGGTTATACCATCCATTACTCAATCAGTTCCTTATTAACAAACTTTTGTGTCATTTGTCATCTGTTACAAGAAAGGAGACTTGTGACGAATAACATTGAGATACGTCATTGTGCACTGTGTGGTAATTGTTGGCAGCCTTCCCGGATCTGGAATTGCAGGGTCAGTTTATACTTTGATAGGTAGTGTCCTTTTACTAGCTTACACTTGTACCAGCATAACATCATAACATTCAAGTTCCACTTCCAGTAAACTATTGGGTAAGAGCTCAGGTGTTTGTATACGGTCCTGACACATCCCACCCCCTTTTGTTTTGTTTTGTTTTGTTTTGGAGATAGGGTCTCGCTATATAGCTCAGGCTGGCTTCCAATGGGCAGTTTTCCTGCCTCCGCCTCCCAGGTGCTGGGATTGCAGGCATGCACCACTACCCCTGGCATTGCTTTTTATTATAAGCAATGTACTAGTCTACTAATAGAAAAAATTGTTTTTACGTTATAGTTGGGCCCTATCATTGAATCTATGCAGCCATTTATTTATTTATTTTTGGAAAGCAGTACTGGGGTTTGAACTCAGGGCCTCATGCTTGCTAGGCAGGTGCTCTACCACTTGAGCCACTCTACCAGATCTGTTTTGTGTTGGGTATTTTCGAGAGGGTCTCTCAAACTGTTTGCTCAGCCTGGCTTAGAACCACAATCTTAATGATCTCTGCCTTCTGGGTATCTAGGATTACAGGCATGAGCCATTGGCACCTGGTTTGCAGTCATTTATTGATTGAGCACTTTGCTGTGGCAAGAACTGACTTTGCAAACTTTACATCTGTGTCTCAGGATGCAGGTGGGTGCAATAAAGGAATACCCTGTGACAAGTGACAGACCAAAGTACCCTGTACTTTCTTGCCTAGATGAATCCCCTGGGGATCTGGTCAACTTTCACATTCCAGTTCACCAGGTCTGAGTTTGGGCCTAAGAGTCTGCACTTCTGATAGGCTCCCAAGTGAAGCCGATGCCAGGAGTAAACGCACCTTGCTGAGCAAGGACATAAACCACACAGGCATTTAAACATCTTCCCATTCTGCAACAGTCTGAGGTGGATGAGTCCAGGATGAAATGAGCTGCTTAGAGACTTGAGAGCACATAGTGGCCTCTCTCCAGCCACCTTGCCTTGTCTCCCTTGTGTAAGCAGCCGTGGCAGCTCTGAGCACGTCCCCCTTAGAGGGCAGCATCTAAGAGGACTGAAGGGAGGAAGTGAGGATTGAGAAATGGCATTGTGGCTCTTCCTAAGTCTCATTTAAAAAGAAAAATCCTTCCCAGAACCTTACCCTTCCTCTCTAACAATGTGTGTTATCTCTGGTTCTCAGTGACTGGGATGGCCTCAATTCCCATTTGCATTGGTCCCTGGTACCAGGTGATGGGATTGCATGGCACTTTGCCATTTCCTCATCTCTAAGGGGAATGGGGAATGACTAGTGGGTAGGCAGACATAGTTGTCTGCACAATATATTATCTCAGTTATCCACACCCTAGCCTTATTACTGTCCCCATTCTAGAGGGAAGAAAGAACTTGAAGAGATTAATGACTCAAACTATGTATTTTATATATATATATATATATGTATGTATGTATAGTTCCCATAGACGATGATTGTTTTAGCCACTGTGCTTCTCTGCTTCTGAACAGATATGACAATCGGTGCCGGAACCTGAGCCGGGCACAGGTGGCCCAGAAGTTGGCCCAGGATCCCAAGCCTGCCATCCGCTTCCGCCTGGAGGAGGAGGCACCAGCCTTCCAGGACCTGGTGTATGGCTGGAGTCGGCATGAGGTGGCCAGCGTGGAGGGGGACCCAGTCATCCTGAAGAGTGACGGCTTCCCCACGTACCACTTGGCCTGTGTGGTGGATGACCACCACATGGGCATCAGCCATGTACTGCGGGGCTCTGAGTGGCTCGTGTCTACCTCCAAACACCTGCTCCTGTACAAAGCCTTGGGCTGGCAGCCACCTCACTTTGCCCACCTGCCCCTGCTCCTCAATAGAGATGGCAGCAAACTGTCCAAGAGGCAGGGGGACATTTTCCTGGAGCATTTTGTTGCTGCTGGCTTTCTACCTGATGCTTTGCTTGACATCATTACCAACTGCGGCTCAGGGTTTGCAGGTACCACTCACCCGAGCAGTCATGGCGGCATAGTGGGGCACTGCAGAGCTGGGGCTTCATCAGGCCCAGCTCTGCCGCCTAGCAACCTTGGGATCTTAGATAAGCTGACTTCTATTCAGTAATTATTTATTGAGCCTGATAGCATGTGAGTGCTGGGGCTGTAGCATAATAGGCAGAGTCGCTGCCCTGAGAGCGCTTAAAGCCTCCACTGCCTCATCCTTATGGTGGGGATAAGTGTCTCCCTCATGTTGTTAAAGTCAGGATTCACTGAGCTCAGGAATGTGAGGCACCGCTTGTTGCCTGCTGTACAATAAGCACAACTACGGATCCTGTGGTTACTGCAGTTATGCAGGTATCTAGCAGTATCACCAGTGATTCCAAGCATCTAGTTATTCTAAGCTGAGCCCTGAAACTTGGTCCAGGACTTAGAGCCCAAACCCTGATGATCAAGTACCACATAAGATGGCCTCTTAGGGGAAGGATTTCTGAAGTCATAGCAGTGATCATCTGCTTACTGTTGGTTCTGCTCTCGTTTTATTTAACTCTTAAACCCTTGAGGGTAGGTATTTGTTACCCCCACAGTTTGTAAGAAGGTGAGGCTCAAGAGGTCAAGTACCTTGCCATCACACAGCTGGTCAGGGAGATGGCACTTGGGGCCTGTGCCTGACCCTGATGGCTGCAGCTACACAGAAAGGGAGCTGCTGCTTGTAAGGAGCAGTTCTACCCTGGGGCTCTGCACTGTGGCTGTCCTTGAATCGATATGAAGCTCACGTGAGTGTGATGCCCAGGCCCAGTCAGAGCCAGTTGCACCACACTCTTTTGGATAGCCAGGCCTTTTAGAGTAGTGGGGATGGTCTTACCTAAAGATTGTTTTTATTTCCCTTAGTGACAGAACCCTTTCTGAAAATGAAGGCTCATTCGGGCTCTTGAAATATAAGTAGCTACAAGTCTGGTCCTTTTGGTGCAAGTAGAACAAGGAGCCCAGAGCTTACTTACTCAGCCTCCCCTGTGTTTGAAAATGGAAGGAGGGTGGGCCACAGTGGGGCACACCTGTAATCACAGTAACTTGGGAGCCTGAGGCAGGAGGATTACAATGTCTAGATCAGCCTAGGCAACATAGCAAGTAAAAATAAAAACGAAGAAAGAGAAAAACAGGAAGGAAAGAGAAGGAGAAGAAGCTGAACAGCTGGTGGCCTCACTTGCAGAGAACCAGATGGGCAGGACCCTGCCGGAGCTGGTAACCCAATTCGACCTGACCCGGATCACCTGCCACTCAGCTCTGCTGGACCTGGAGAAGCTCCCAGAATTCAACAGGTGAGTGGGGCATGGAGACCCCCTGTGGGAAAGGGCCTTACCCAGCAATGGAAGATATAGTGGACCTTGGAGTCACACGTGCCTTATTCTGACTTTGGGCCCAGCTGTATAATGTTCCATGACCACAGGTAAATCACATAACCTCTTTGGCCTCCACTTTCTCTTTTCTAACATGGGGCCAATGGTAGTGTCCATCTTGTGCGATTGCTGTAATAATTAACTATTTCGTGAAGGCATCTTGCTAGTGCTGCCACACAGAAAGTGCTTCACAAATGGTGGGGACTGGTTTTATCGTTACCATTATATTCCTGGCCACCTCTTGCATGGCTTTTGCTAATACCCACAGCCTGGAGAGAGGCATCTTCACTTAGAATCACTCCCTGTCCTACACCCAGCTGACACAGTGCTGTTTTATGGCATTAAGTTAATATTCCCAGTGCTTGGTATTTCAAGGAGTTCTTCACTTTGAAATCTCCAAATATGGTTACAGTTGAGATCATTGTTGATTGTGTCCTGAGGCAAAGGACATTAGTGGGAAGGACACTGACCAGGTTCACACCTGGGGACCAGGAACTCTTTGGTGCCTCTTTTGAGCACTGGTCTGGGGACAGGCTCTTCTCAGTACAGAGAATTCACATCAACTGCAGGGTATTTTGTTTGTTTGGGAGGGGAATTGGGGTTTGAACTTAGGGCTTCACACTTGCAAAGCAAGTAGTCTACCACTTGAGCCACACCCCTAGTCCATTTTGCTCTGGTAATTTTGCCCCAGCTGGCCTTGAACCATGATCCTCCAAATCTTAGCCTCCCAAGTAGCTAGGATTACAGGTGTGAGCCACTGGTGCCTGGCAACTGCAGTTTCCTTTACTTCTCCTGTCAGACCCGTGAGATGAGTTGTGTGGTTTTGCCCTGTGTTACCTATGAGGAGTCCATGGCAGAGAATTTAGATGGGCAGCTCAAGTCTGCACAGTAAACAGTGGATATCTCTTGTTTTGTGTGGAGTGTGTGATATGTAATGTGTATGTCTAGCTTTGTCATTATGGAGAAAGTGATATTTCAGAGAGAGATGGAATCAGGTCAGGGAGAGAACCCTGTGATCCTATCCACATCTCCCTGAAGCACAGAGGTGGATTTTGCAGAAGTGGTGGGTGGGGGGGGGAAACAGAGCATTAGGATTAATCCCACAGGCCTAATGCAGCCAGAGCTCTGCCTACAGACATTTCCGTAGTCGAGCCAGTGGTGTGATTATTTCAAAAGTAGTAGTAAATATAGTAATGGCAGTTGGAGCAGAGTAGTACTAGTGGTACTAGTAATTAAGTAGTATTAGTAATTAATATTTATTTAGCACTTAAGCTATAAACTGGGCCAGGCCCAGGGACCTTGCGTGTATTATTTCAGGCATGGCTATGAGGATCTGTTGATTTTTTTTTTTCTTCCTACTGTCCTATCTAGCCACCAAGAAGATTCTATAAACAGTTTCATTGCTTTTTTTTTTTTTTTTTTTTTTTTGGCAGTACTGGGGTTTGAACTCAGAGCATTTTCAAGATGGGGTCTTGAAACTATTTGCTGGCTTCAAAGTGTGATCCTCCTGATCTCTGCCTCCTGAGTAGCTAGGATTACATGCCTGAGCCACTGGCATTCGGCTCATTGCTATTTTCCTTGATGCTTAGGTTAGCCCCAAGCTTTTGGTCCTCCTGCCTGTGCCTACTGAGTGCTGGGATCACTGGCATGCACTGTTATCTGCACTGTGCTCCAGATCTCAGGAACCATGTTTTGACCTGTCCTTTCATGCCAAAGCCAGTCCAAGTTGAGGCTCGGAGGCAGACACTCCAGATTTTGCTGTGTGAACTTAAGTGCATTGAGGAAGGTGGCAAGCCAGTTGAGACCAGGGAGCAGAGGGGCAGGCCAACTGGGACGTCTCTGGGTGTCTAAACTGACAGCTTCCACCTGCCCTAGCCATTGAACACTGTGGAGGACAAGGGCCCTTTATGACCAGATTTGCTCATTTCCCTAGGGAAACCCGAACTCTTTTTAATGTAATCTCTTCCTAAAATAAATATCCACTACTGGGCTGGGGTGTACCTCTGGCCGGGTGGTTAGCACGTACAAGGCCCTGGATTCAATCTTCAGCACCACAGAAAGAAAGAAAAAAAAAAAAAAAAAGGTAGAGTGGGGAGTGCAGAAGGAAAATTCAACTATGTTAAAGTACTGAAAACAGCCTAAACTCTCAGGGTGTCTATTTCCAGCCTTGGTCAAATCTCTGTTTTTTTTTTTTTTTTTTTTTTTGTCTGTACTGGGGTTTGAACTCAGGGTTTTGTGCTTGCTAGGCAGGTGCTGTACCACTTCAGCCATGCTGCCAGTCCTTTTCTTTTATAAATGTAAAGAAAATTCTGATTCTAGCATTGGGACAGCTCACATGATATGTCAATCTTCAAGCTCCATTTGCTGCCCTGGGGGAATGGGTTTGGTGGAGCAGGGAAGCCAGTGCAGTGCAGCCCCTTGACTTCTTCTGCAGACTGCACCTCTGTCGGATGGTAAACAGTGAGACCCAGAGACGCCAGCTGGTGGGGAGGCTGCAGGCCCTTGTGGAGGAGGCATTTGGAAGCCAGCTGCAGGACAGGCATGTCCTGCACCCAGCATATTTGGAGAGGATCATCCTGCTGAGACAGGTGTGGGGCTAGAGATTCTGGGAGATTGAACCATTCATTCCCCTCCAAGTGTGTGTAGGGCCTGTCTCCAGTGCACACAGTGACTGCCTCTTTCCCCAGGGCCACATCTGCCGCCTGCAGGACTTGGTCTCCCCAGCGTATTCTTATCTGTGGACTCGCCCTGCTGTGGACCGAGCACAACTGGACGCCACCTCAGAGAAAGTGGATGTGATTGCCAAGCACGTGCTGGGGTGAGTGCCGCAGGTCCTGCTCAAGGTTCCATGCCCTCCCTAGCCCTTGGCTGGCCCCAGCAGAGACCCATGGCTCCAAAAAAAAATGCTCACTGGCTGGTCTCTTCAGCCAGGGACCCAGCTCTTCCTGGACCCAGTCAGTGGCTCAGTGGCTTGGACTGACCTTGGTTGTATCCCAGCTCTGCCTTCCACTTACTCACCAACGTTTTCTTCTTCCCCCAGTGATTTCACTTTGGCCAGGTGAAGCTCACCAAGCTAATATGAGGCAGAGATGATATAATGCTTAAGAGTATCGTAGTGCTTACGACAACGGTAGAAAATACAGCCAAGGCTGTTGTAAGCAAGAGGGGAACCATTGCTTGTGTGCTAACAGGCTAGGAGTGCCAGCCTAAAGCCCATCTTTTTTTCTTTTAATATTATTTGTTATTTATTTATTTTTGTGGTACTGGAGGTTGAACTTAGGGCTTCATACTTGCCAGGCAGGTGCTTTACCCCTTGAGCCATTCTTCAAGCCATTCCTCCAGCCCATCTTAGTGCAGAGGCCACGCTGTGTCTCCAAGACGTACTTCTCCTCACTGTGCCTTCGACTTCCTTTCCCTTTTCCTCCATGCTGGCCAGTCTTTCTTCAGAGGCTCTGTGTTTAGCAGGCAGAGGGTGGGGTTCTTTACCAGACGAAAGATGGAAGTACATTTCTCCCTGTGTCACAGTCTGCAGGAGGCAGTCTGGCACTGAAGAGCTTTTCTCCTTGTCTTACATTTTGTTCTGGTCTGGGCAGCCTGTGGTAGCTCATGGACTGTCCATGGTTCAGCAGAGGAGGAGGAGGAAATGGGAAGGGTTGGAGTGACCCTTCTCCTTAGCTGCACGTATTTCCCCCATGTTCTGCTGGCTAGAACTATGTTCTGTGGCCACACCAAGCTGCCAGGACATCTGGCAAATGACGTTTTTAAGTTCAGCAGCCATGTGCCTGGCTAAAACTTCTGTTGCTGCATAAGAAAGAGGGGAAACCAGGCAAGATGGTGCATGCCTGCAGTCCCAGTCACATGGGAGGCTGAGGCAGAAGGCTCTCAAAAATTCTGGTTTTTTCCTTCTGGTGGTACTGGAGTTTGAACTCAGGGCCTTATGCTTGCTGGGCAGATGCTCTGTCACTTGAGCCTTTCTGCAAGCCCCCTGAACACTCTTGAGCTCAGGAGCTCAAGTGGAGCCTGGCAGCATGGTAGCCTGTCTATAAAAATGAATGGAAAGGAAAGAAAGGGTACTGGGGCATCATTGCCCTCTCTCAGTCTCTCACGGTAGTCCTAAGACAGTCTCTTCATCTCTCCAACTCAGAAACTCAGCCTCAGACCCCACAGTTTTGAGATTACCTCCTTGTTTGGGATTAACTCTTACTGGCCTCATCTTCCTGTCTCTGAACCAGTCACCAAAGCCTGGGGAACTAGATGTGCCGACCAGCGCCCAGCTTTTGTTAGAATTATTACTTCTGCTATTTACTGTACTACCAATCTTGGAAAAGTTGAATTTAAAATCCCTACAATATGGACACAGAAAGAACTCTGGGAGGATGCCAATAAAACTTTCAATTTGTTGAATGAAATTATATTTTCACTATGGAGTGTAGAAGCTTCTATTCCATAGTTCCTCTTCACTGTAGTCAGAGTGCTAGACTGTTCCCTCAGAGGGATATATCCACTTAACTGTTAAACCAGATTTAGAAGTCATTCACTGAAGAAAGACTAAATGCTGTGCACTGTCTGATTCCTTTGTTAATGATCTCCCACCCCCAAAACAAAAACAAAACCATAATGCTGCAGTGAATAACCTTGCATGACTAGCATGTTTGCAAGTATATCTCCAGGATCAATCTCCAACAGTTATTATTAACACTCTTAACCTAGGATATTCCACAGTAGGAGCCTTTAGTTCTAATTCATTTAGACTCCATGTCTTAATTCCTCACCCTGCCATGAGATTAGGTTTCAGACACTGGGACTCCCAGTCAAGTCAAGAAAGTTGACACCCAACTATTCAAAAGCTGCCAGATGCTAGAAGTTCCTTTTGTGCCCATGCCAAGCTCTGGGCCAGCTCTAGCATGTCTTGAGTTGCCTTTACTAGCCACCTGGGGCCTGTCTTTCCTTGGCAGCCACTTTTCCATATTAATGTAATAACATGAGAGTGTTTTAATATTACAGTGTCCATTTCCTTTTCATACTGCCTTTTGTTTGTTTGTTTTGTTTTGTTTTTGTAGTACTGGGGTTTGGGGTTTGAACACTGCCTCACACTTGCTAGTCAGGTGCTGTATAAATTGAGCCATACCCCCTAGCCTCTTCCCACATGACATTTTATGTTTTTAGTGTTTGTCTCATCCCCTACATTTCATAAATAGCAGCAATCCTGTGGCCCAGTTAATGATTGTCTTTGTCCAATGTGGGTGTTGATAACAAATTACTATAGACTAGTGACTTAAAAACACATTTATTTCTCCCAGTCTAGAAGCTGGAAGTTCACAGTCAAGGTGCCAGCCCATTCAGTGTCTAGTAAGGACTAGTTTCCTAGGCCTTTTTCCCTTTTTTCTTTTCACTGTGTCCTCACATGGTGGAAGGGATAAGGGGTCTCTCTTATATAGGCACTAATATTATTCCCTCCCATAACCTAATACCATCACCTTATGAATTTTGACACTTAACCATAGTAATGAGGCAGTAAGAATGGTTACTTTTAGGATGGTGTGGTGGTACATGCCTATAATCCTGTGCATATGATCCCAGCTACTCAGGAGGCTGAGACAGGAAGGTTATAAATTCAAGACTAGACTGGGCAACGTAGATTCTATCTCAACAAAGAAAAGATAATCAGAATGATTACTTTTGCCTAAAATTCTGGCAGTTAGAAATCTGTGCACTAAAAGGCCGTTTCTTCAGATCACTTCTGAACCCAGTTCCTGAGCCAGTAGTACTCCCTACTAAACTGACCTTTGGAACACAGGTGTGTGGACCCAGTAACAAGCAAGTGTGTCAGAACTAGGTCATGGATCATCCATGACAGTGAATATCTGCAGCCTCAGTCCCTCTTCATTGTCTCCAATTTGGGGTCTCAGCTGATAGCGCAGGTAAACTTGGAAGTTGCTGTGGAATATACGCTCCCCACCCTACTCCCATCTCTTGCTCCAACTCGGAGTCAGGGCTGCGCCATGTGGTTTGCAAGTCCAACTCTAACCTAACTGAATGGGGGAACTCTTGAAACTCAGACATGCTGTGGGGAGAGGACCTCAGCTGCACTGCCAGGAGGGCAGGGATGGCTTAGAGCCTCAAACAGGCCAGTTTGTGGGAAATGCAAGGTTCAAGCAAGCTGCTGGCATCTCCTAATGTCTTTCTTTCTGCCCTTCTGTGCTACATCCTCAAAGATGTCTTCCCCCAGCTGTGTTTCAGGTAATTTCCAAGAAATTACCCATTGTTTCATTCTGTGTCTGACCCATTCCTGAGTTTCTTTTTAGATCCTCTTGCAATGTCTCTGAGTTCTTGGATGTAATAAATATTAACTAATTTTTTTTTTTTTTTTTTTTTTTTGGTGATGCTGGAGTTTGAACTCAGTGCCTCATGCTTGCTAGACAGGCACTCTACCAACTTAAGCCACTAGTCAGCCTAACTAATTTGAAGTTTTTATTGAAACTTTAATACTTCTGAGTACTTGCCATGTGTTCAGGCACTCACTATAGGCAGTGCTGTGCAGTATCAGCTGTCTATGACAGCCCTGTGCAGTGTTACACTGTTGTTATCCCTGAAGTACAGGTGAGAAAATTGACACACAGTGATTACATGACACTGAAGTGGCACTTAGTAAATCCTCTTATTATGGTGCTTTCTTAGTTCCCCGTATTATGCCCACTTTCCTGAATTGTCTATGTATGTGCTCCCTTCATTGATTTCCCTTTTCCAATGTGTGTGTGGCGGGGGGTGGCAGATATCCCCTCGTGCCCCCTGCCCTCAAAGAAAAAGAAACAGGCTTATATTTTAGATGATGAATATCTTGTGAAGTTCACCCTCCCACTTGCCACTGGCCCATGGAGGCCCCTAACAGACTGGCCCTCTTCTAGGCTTTTGGAAAGATCTGGTATGAGCTTAACTCAGGAGGTACTGAATGGAGAATTGAAGAAGCTGTCAGAAGGTCTGGAAGGCATCAAGCACAGTAACGTGATGAGACTCCTCCGAGTGGCCCTCAGTGGACAGCCAGTGAGTGGTGAGATGGGCTGGGCTGTTGCCTGGAGCCCCCCTTTCATCCCTTGCAGCTAACATTTCCTGGCAGACAATAAGCCCAGTTTGGGAGATACAAAGATGGCTGAAACATGATCTTTCCCTCAGTGAGTCATTCAAAAGATTATTGAGTATCTTCTGTGTACAAGCATTCTGCAAGGTACAATGGATACAGTGATGCACAGAACACACATGAGCCTCACCTTTGTGGAGTTTATAGTTCACTGAGGGAAGCAGACATACTAAGTTTACCTAATGCAGGAAAACAGACTCCAAGGGGGCAGGTGCTGGTGGCTCATGTCTGTAATCCTAGCTACTCAGGAGGCAGAGATCAGGAGGATCACGGTTCAAAGCCACCCATGCAGATAGTTTGTGAGACCCTATCTCGAAAAAAACCCATCACAAAAAAGGACTGGTGGAGTGGCTCAAGGCATAGGTCTTGAGTTCAAGCCCCAGTACCCCCCCAAAAAAAAAAGACCAATAAGGGCTGGGGCTGTAGCTCAGTGGTAGAGTTCTTGCCTCGCATGTGTGAGGTACTGGGTTTCTATCCCCAGCACCACTAAAAAAAACCCCACAAATCATGCCTCTTGTAGTGTATGTTGCAGGTTGGGGCTAGCTGGGGATGACTTCTGCAGACAGGCTGAGCAGTTCCAGACAATAAGGCAATGTTTTTTCTTTCCTTTCTTAGCAAGGACCCCCTGTGGCTGAGATGATGGTGTCCTTGGGACCACAGGAAGTTCGAGAACGAATCCAGAAGGCGCTTTCCAGCTAGGGAGAGGATGATCAGAACAGCAGGCCCTAGGAACCTATACCCTTGGAGACTGCTGTGGGAAGGAAGTGGCTTGGGGCCCAGGCTTGCAGAAGGGATCAGGAGTGGAAATGGAGACTCTGACTGCTCCCCAGCAGGCCCATCCTGACCAGGTGGCCAGGAAAGCCCAGCTCATTGCAGCTCCTTGATTCTGGGAAGGGTATCCTACTGCATGGCTTTCTATACCTCATTCCACAGCAGAGGTTCATAACTGGATCATAGAGAAGTTGGTTTCCCAAAACAGTTCAGAGGGCTCTGATACTAGTTGCTAGGGCTGCCATCACAAAAATACCACAGAACTAGGCAACTCAAACAATAGAAATGTATTTTCTCACAGTTCCAGAGGCTGAAAGTCCAAGATCAGGTGTCAGTGGGGTTTGTTTTTTCTTGGGGCCTTTCTTCCTGCCTTGCAGACAGCTGTCTGTGTCATCCCAGGATCTGTCATCTATGTCCGTACATCCCTGGCTTCTTTGTGTGTGTCCTAATTTCCTCTTTCAAAGATACCAGTCAGATTAGGGCCTGCCCGCCCTAACAGCCTCGTTTTACCTTAATACCTCTTTAAAGCCCCTGTAGCCAAATACAGTCCATATCCTGTGATACCGAGGGGTAGGGCTTCAACATGTATTTGATCTGGAGGACACAGTTCAGTCCATAACACCTTGGCAACAGTGTAGATTTATGGATCCTAGGACAATACAGATGATTGACAAGCTGGGCCAAACCAGACTTCAGGCTTTCTTTGGGGATTATAAAGGGAGAAGTTACTCATCTGCCACATGTGTTTGGTGTTACTCTTTTGACCCTGGGGCAGCAGCCTGTATCTCCTTTCCCTTAAGGTCAGCTGTTCTCTTCCCATTCCCCCAGACATGGTCCTTGAACTGGAGACCTTTGCCCTGCCTATTTTGTGTCTTTTTCTTCATATCTACCCCTTCTTTCCACCATTGGTGTGAGTCTGCAATGAGAGTCTGAGGTGACTGGAAATAGCTAAAGTGAAAGGAGGGTGAGGATAAGGCTTCTAGGCCTCCTGTGGTGGTCTCTGCCTCCCCGTGTTCACCCCCTGTGTGGCTCCTCACACATTGAATAGGGCTGACTTGTGTAACTAGGAAATGGTAGACCCTGATTGCTACTGCTTTTTTTTTTTTTTTTTTCCCATGCTTGCTAGCTCTACCATGCACTAGCTCTTCCATGACAGAGTCTGGAAGCCAGCTTCCAGATCATGAAGACACTCAAGCAGTCTTATGGAGGGATCCATGTGGCAAGAATGGAGGCCTCTTGCCAGCAGGCCTGAGGATGAGCCATGTTGGGAGGTGATCTTCCAGCCCAGCCAAGCACCCTGGTGACTGACCTCCCTGAGAGACCCAGAGCCAAAACCTCTGAGCGAAACGGCTCTGGAATTTCACACACAGATTAGGAGGTGGTAGATGTTTATTGTTTAAAGCCACTTGCTTCGGGATCATGTGTTACCCAGTAATAGATAAGTGCAGTCTCTCCTTGCCCAGAAAGAGTGGGGAAAGAGGATTGAAGAGTTTGTTGAGTTTTATAGAGTCCTAGTCTTTGCTTAAAACACCAAATAAAGTTCTTTTGTTGCAAGCAATATAAACCAATTAACTGAAGAAGTTTGTTAGAGATTATGAGAAAGTCAAAGAGTCTATGGACAAGCCAAAGAAACAGATCGTGGAGAAGACAGGGAGCCAGGCAGCAGGAGCTAGTGGCCAGTCTTGTCCAAGTCTGCAGGGGGACAAGTGAACTGCAGTCATTTTTGTCATCATTTATTTCTCTGTGTCTTCTCCTTCAGTTTTGGGTCACTGAGCTTAAGATTCAGTCTCTTGAGTCCTACTCTTGAGGCTAACTGATGTCATGTTGCCAGATTGGCCAAGTACAGATAGTACCCTGGGAAAAATATGCAAGGAAAACCCAAAGAGCTTTTTCCAGAAGGCAGGGGAATGAAAAAAACACCAGTCTATTGTGTACTTACTACATTAGCCTCGACCACTTGTGGGTTCAGATGATGCTAAGTGCTTTAGCCAATCCTGTTGAATCCTCACGACCTTGTGAGACAGGTGGTGCTAGTACTGTTTTTATTATAGATGGGGAAACAGGCTATGAAAAATTAAGTAGCATTTAAATTCAGGCCTATGGCAACTCTTAAGCTACCAAGTAGCATTAGAACTTCTTCTGAAGCATTAGGAATGATCATAGCCAGGCCTGGTGGTGTGCACCTATAATCCCAAGTGGAGGCATGAGGATTTTGAGTTTCAGGGCTGCCTAAGGTGACCCTGTCACAAACAAAAAAGTAGGTGAATATGGTCAAAGTACATTATATGCATGTATAGAAATAGTTAGAATGAAATTCCTTTGTACAATTAATATATTTTACTTAACAAAAACAAGAATAGTTTTTAAGAAAACTCATTGATACTTGCTCAAGGAATGTAAACATTTTAGCAAAGTAATCAAAATGCCAAGTTGATTGTGAAATCTGATCGTGGGTCATCCTTGAAGACTCTGTCAAGTGAAATGTTCGTCATAAAAAGACAAACACTCTATGATTCCACTTACGTAAAGCACTCAGAAGAGCCAAAATTACACCAACAGGAGCATGGTAGCTGTGAGGGTCTAGAGGCAGAGGAAGTAGGTGGTTACAACTTCATGGGTACAGTTTCAGGGTGGGTTATTTCCTTTTTGTTTGTGGAACTGTGGTTCTGAACTCAGTGCTTCTCACTCTACTCCTTGAGCCACACCTCCAGTCCATTTTGCCTTAAACCACGATCCTCCTGATATCAGCCTCAAACCTCAGCCTCTCAAGTAGCTAGGATTACAAGTGTGAGCTGGTATCCAGCTCAGAGTTTCAGTTTTAATAAATGTTAGTTGCTGTTGTCACCATCCTTACTGTTGTTTAATCCTTAGAAACAGTGATCTTGGTGGCAAGGCATAGAAACACTCAGTAACTGGATCCCCTGCAGAATTTATTGGAAACAACCCTCACACATCTAAAGGGCAGAACTTCCAAATGAACCTCATGAGATATGGGTATCTCTACCTGGAATCACTCCCTCTTCCCCATCCACAAGGTAACCAAGTTTCATCTTCCTGAGACCACACAGTTTCTGACATTTGTCCTGGTGTGTCTGCTCCCCTCATCTTCCTTCTGTATGCTGGCTTTCTCTGCATCTCTGCACTTGTCCCAGCCCTAAAGCTAAATCATGATGTCTGTTCTGCACAACCAGCTAAATACCCATTGTTGTACATCCAGACTTCCAGGAGAGAATCTAATTGGCTTTGCTGGGGTCAGCTGTGTACCCCTAGTCCATCAGCTGTGGTCAGTGGGACAGTCATGTAATATGACCATGGCTGCAGGAGACCCACTGTTCCTTTCCCTCAGCATATTTTCTCAGTGTTATCTAGAGATCACCCACCCCAGAAAGGTACATTTTACAGAAAATTCAGAATCTCATTCATACTATCTTTACTCTACTTTATTTTTTTCTCATAGTACTTAATATGATATGAAATTGCATATTTGTATGTTTATTGTCTCAAAAGACTAAGACATGCTGGGCGCTAGTGGCTCACATCTGTAATCCTGGCTACTTAGGAGATAGATCAGGAGGATCAGGGTTCGAAGCCAGCCTGGGCAAATAGTCCTTGAAAATAACACAGAAAGGCCTGGTGGAGTGGCTCAAGGTGTATGCCCTGAGTTCAAGCTCCAGTACCATTAAAACAAAAAAAAAAAAAGTGCAAAACGGCTGGTGGAGTGGCTCAAGTTGTAGAGCCCCTCTTAGCACGCATGAAGCTCAGTTCAAACTTCAATATTGCCAAATTAAAAAAAAACCTAAGGCAGACATCAGGAAGTCTGTTATTCTTGGTTATAACCACAGCACCTGGCACATTGCCTGATCCACAGTACAGAATCAAGTCAAAGTCACATGAAGAAAAAAAATGAGTGCTTCCTCAATCAGACAAGTTTCTTCAGAAGTGGCTGTCATCAGCTGGTCTAAGTGACAGCTGTCCCAGGTTCATGTGTACCCATTCCAGGAAATCCTACCTTTTTTGCATGACTTTCTGAATTAGGGGTGTAGTTCAGTGGTAGAGCATTTGCCTATCATGTGCAAGGCCCTAGGTACAATCCCAGCACAGTCCCCCCCCAAAAAATAAATGATTTGCTGTTGCAGCAGCCGGCTGGCCCACTGCCTATAATTTGCCTTGTCTCCAACTATTTGGAAAGACTACTTTTGTGAAAGACTGAAGTGAAGGAAAGACAAGTGGGGTGGTTCCATATAGAGGGGTGTATAGTTAATGGAGACTAAAATTAGAAGTTGCCTATTCAGTTTTTTGTTTTTCTTTTGCAGTACTGGGGTTTGAACTCGGCCTCACACTTGCTAGGCAAACACTCAACACTTCAGCCACTCCACCAGCCCTATTTTTGTATTTTTTTTTTCAAGGTAAGGTCCTGTGAACTATTGGCCTTGGGCTGGCTTCAAACCACCATATCCATTAGTTAATTTTTTTTGAGACAGTGTCTTAACTAAGCAAGACTGGCCTCAGACTCATGATCCTCCTGTCTCGGCCTCCCAGGTTCTAGGATTGCACTTACGCACCTCCACTCCACGCCTAGCATCAGTTAATGTTTTTGTCAAATGAAATCTTAGCTTCCAGGGACCAGGACAGTGAATACTGAGGAAAAGAAGACCTTTTCTGATAAAAGGTGATAAAGAGTCCAAAGAAGGAAACTTTTTATTGGATTTGGAGCTGTTGAGGAACTTTACAAATTAAGTGACCTTTGAATTGGGTTCTGAGGAATACGTAGGAATTTCCCAGTAGCTAGGGGCTGAAGGGTATTCTAAGCAGAGGAATGAGGAGAACTTCACAAGGTTGGAGATGGCTGGAAGCAAGGTAGGGATTGAGGGAAGGCAGAAGTGGCTGCTGAGAAACCAGGCAAGATGAGATCCAAATGGCCTTTGCCAGCTAAACTATGTCTGGGTATTGTCTGATCCAAATCCCCAAATCCAGGTTCTAAGCAGTTACCCACGTAACAGGAAGTTCCAGGGTGAGACAGGCTCCAGGGCTGGTTCACTTAATGGGATTTGCACCTCTGCTCTCCTGTACCACAGCCTGTGGTCGGTTCTGCTCACAGTTGGGTGGAGCAGTCAGGCAGAACTCCGCACTTCCTTCTCGAATCTGGCAGAGAGAGTGGCTCCCCAGGTGGTCTCTCCTCTCCTACCAGCAAAGAAACCCTTTTCTAAGTAACGGTCCCATACATACTGGACTTCCCCACTTTGGAGCTACTGGGGAATTCAGGGTCCTCAGAGATGATCAAACTCCGAACTGGGGCTGGAATCGGCTTGGCTGGTCAGGTGGTAGTCCCCTAAACAAAGTGGAGGTTTGGTTAGTGAGACTGAGGTTTGGTTAGTGAGATCTGAGCGGCCATGAGGGGGATGGGGAAAAGCCTTGACATGTTCTAAGCAGAGAAGTGACCTGATCAGATGTGTGACCTTTGGAAGGTCATTCTAGCAGCCTTCCAATCTGAAGACAGATTGGAGCAGGGCCATTCCAAGCAGGGAGCTCTGAGGGAGATGATTGGATAGTGAGGAGGACTGTTGTCATGAGCCATTTTTCCTCATGATGGCTTAAGACTTTTTTTTTGGTGGGACTGGGATTTGAATGCAGGACTTCACACTTGAACCATGCCTCCAGTCCATTTTACCCTGATTATTTTGTAGATGGGGATTTCATGACTATTTGGACTGGCCTCGAACCTCAGTTCTCCCAGTCTCAGCCTCCAAAGTAGCTAGGATTACAGGCGTGAGCCACTGACACCTACTATGTCCTGGAACTTTTTAGTCAAGGTTCTCCAGAGAAACAGAACCAATCGGACACACATCTAAGAAGGCTTTGGCTCACAGGGTTATAGGAGCTGAGAAGTCTGACCATCTGCTGTCCTGGAGGCCTGGGAAAGCCAGTGCTAGAGCCAGGAGTACCAATGTTCCAGCTCAAGCTGTGGAGCAGAGATAATTCAACCTCCTCCTGCTTTTTATTCTTTTCAGCCCCTCAACAAATTAGAAAAAGCTCACTCACACTGAGGACAGCTATCTGTTTTTCTCAGCCCCTCAGTTCCAGTACTCGTTTCCAGAAACACCCTCACAGATACACCCAGAAATGCTAACCAGCTGTCTGGGACTCCCATGGCCCAGTGAAGTTGGTAACACTGAACTCTATACTGCAAATGGTTAAGATGATAAATTTTACTTTATCTGTATTTTATAACAAAAACTGGAAAGGGTGTGAGGTCCCAATCCCTATCTGCCTTTCCAGCCACACCTCACTTTTCTCTGGCCTTCAGTAGCCTCCCTTAGGTCCTTGGCTACCTTATGTTCCTTCCTGTCCTTACATACAACAATCCACCCACTTTTCTTTCCTTTTGTTGATCCCCTTTTTCTTAGCACTCAAACTCCCTCTTAGCTCCTCTACCACCACCTCAGTGAAGCCCCTGACTTCTCAGAAGCCTCCTCCCTTTCGTCAGTCATCACCTGTTTTATTCCACAGCACACAATTGGAATTAATTGTGAAAATCATTGTATATGTAGTTAGTTCTACAGCTAGGTGTTAGTGTCAGATTGTAAAGACCATGAGTGCAGGAACTCATCTGTCTTGCCAGCGCTGTGTCACCAGTGCTGAGAGTGGCACCCATTTGAGCAGTAGTTGGCCAATGTTGAGAACCCAGACATACATCTGACTGGATGAGATGGAACGGTCAGGTGCACAGTCAAGTGCACAGCTGCTACTCTGCCAAAGTCTGTGGTTAGTAGAACACTGTTCTGCAGTATTCAGGAACTTCACATTTGTGGTTACTATTTCTGTTAGTAAGTCACATGATATGAATGTGAATATGGCAGTCTTAAATTTAGAAGGCAGAAGTTTGGCTTGGCTCTCATTAAGCTTGTTATGATACCCTGGGAATTTCCAACTTATTCAAATCTGGGCAAAGTGTTGGGGTCCCTGGCTACAGTAGTATAGCCCAAATAAGGGGTCTTTTCTGTCTAGAGAACCCATCCTGCTGGGGTCCATTCAATGTTATCTTCTTTTATAGCACACACCCTCACTGTGCATCAGGTCCTGTTAGACCTGGGGGTGTGCAAAAGAAAAAGAAAGGGCCTTGATTGTGGGAGCCCAGTCCACAGATGTTCGTTCCCCTTACCTACTGATTGATAGTTATTAATCTTTTAAAAATGAGAAAGCCAGGCATGATTGTGCATGTCTATAATCCCAGCACTGGGGAAGATGAGTTTGAAGCCACTCTGGGCTACACAGTACCAGGCTAGTCTGCACTACATAGTAAGACCCTGTTTCAAAACAACAGCAACAGAAAGGCCTCCACAAATGAACAAAAGATAACGCTCCTGCCTCAAAAAGATCACAGTCCTAAGGGACACTAATCATTGAAATAATACAAGTGTGTGGTGGGGGTGGGGCAGATAAAGTGAGTAGGGATATGGATATCTTTGGGAGGGGGATGCAAATGGGAGAACACTTTCTTGAGTCAGGCTGTTTTTATTTTTTTATATTTACTTGTTTACTTAATTTTGCTATACTGGGGTTTGAACTTGGGGCCCTTGGGCCATTCCATCAGCCCTTTGTTGTGATGGGTTTGAGATAGGGTCTCGCAAACTACTTGCCAGGGCTGGGTCTTGGCCAAAATCCTCCTGATCTCTGCTTCCTGAGTAGCTAGGATTACAGGTGTGAGCCACAGGCTCCCAGCAGGCTGTTGCTTTTTAAATCTTTAGCATAAGTATGTCTCAAATGTTGCTTGTCCATACTCATGCTAAAACATTATTCAGTGGTTACCTGAAATTCAGGTTTACCTGGAATTCTGGTCTGTACTCATTCTAAAACATTATTCAGTGGTTACCTGAAATTCAGGTTTACCTGGAATTCTGATAGATATCTATCAATCTATCTATCTATCTATCTATCTATATATATATTTTTTTTTTTTTTTTGGTAGCACTGGAATTTGAACTTGGCCTCACGCTTGCTAGGCAGGTGCTTTACCACTTGAGCCCCTCTACCAGTCCTTTTTTGTATTGAGTTTTTTCGAGATAGGGTCTCATGAACTATTTGCTCAGGCTGGCTTCAAACCATGATCCTCCTGATCTCTGCTTCCTAAATAGGTAGGATTACAGGCATGAGCCACCAGCACTGGGCTGGATTCTGATAGTTTTATTTGCTAAATTGGGCAGCCCAACCTTGGGGTAGTTTGGAGAACTACAGAGGGAGGATGTTCCAGGTGTAGGGAGCAGGACATGTCGAGGTATACAGTAGAGAAAGAAGAGCTTGAAATGCCATAAGCTTCTACTCATGCCTTGAGCCAGGTAGGAGATGCCAGGGTGTGGGGGTCCAGTTCCTCCATTATTATTTTGTGCCTATTAAGTACCATTCAGCAAGTTACACATGACCCTGCCTATGAAAGCTCATTGTTAGGCTGGGGTGTGCTAGCACATACAAGGCCTTGGGTTCCATCCCCATCACTGCAAGTACTGCAAGCCCATTGTCCTGGAAGGAGAGACAGATCTACACAACATATTCAAGGAAATGGCAGGTAGGGCTGCCTAAGCACACAGAGGAGCTAGGCAGTGCCAGGTGCTGGAGACAGATGTCATGAGGCTGCTTTGTCAGGTCTCCAAAGGACCCTGCTCTTCCCCATCACAGTACCTAGGCCTATGCTCTTCTCTCTGCCTGGTCCTCTTTCCCTCCTGCCCTCCCTCATCAGTTACTTCTCATCCTTTAGGTCACATCAGAATTCCCCGTGACCTCCTCACTAGGTCAGATCCCACTACTAAATCCATGTAGAGATCCTCCATCTACATGTGGGTCCCCCACTGGACAGGGAGCCCCTCTGGGCAGGGGCCATATCTATTTTTTCATCTCTTTTTCTTCCTTGTATTTATGGTGAGCACTTAATGCATCAAAAATGAATCTGAATATTTGTTAAATGAATGTGTGAATGAAGTTTGAGGCTAAGCAAGAGTGCTGCAGGAACCAGGCAGGTCACATAAACGAAATGAACAAAAGTGAATTGTGGTTGCCCTCTCTAGAAGGGGTATGGCCACTGAGCTACAGCAATGTAGACCTGGGGAAGAGGAGGTTTCATATTTAAAGTGCACTCTAGCCAGGCTGCTGGTGGCTCATGCCTGTAATCCTAGCTACTCAGGTGGCAGAGATCGGGAAGATTGCAGTTCAGGCCAGCATGGGCAAATAGTTTGAGAAACCCTCTCTTGAAAACCCATCACAAAAAGGCTGGTGGAGTGGCTCAAGGTGTAACACTTGAATTCAACCCCAGTACTGCAAAATAAATAAAGTGCAGTCTGTGGCTATACCACCTGGATTTAACATAGCAGGACCAGTTTCATTTGTCCTAAAATCTGAATTATTTTTTAGTAAACCTTATTTTATGTAATTTATTTTATTGCTGGATGTTCACATCTGTAGTCCTAACATTCAGAAGACTAAGGCAGGATGATTAGGAATTGAATTTCAGCAAAGCCTGGGTTGCATAGTGAGACCTTGTCTCAAAATGAAAATAAGTAAGTCCATGGGTGCGGGTGGCTCATCCCTGTAATCCCAGCTACTCAGGAGGCAGAGACCAGGAGGATACTGGTTCGAAGCCAGCCCAGGCAAATAGTTCATGAGACCCTATCTCAAAAAAAAAAAAAAAACAAAAAACAAAAACCCATCTCAAAAAAGGGCTGGTGGAGTGAATCAAGGTATAGGCCCTGAGTTCAAGCCCCACTACCACTAAATAAATAAAAAATTAGTAAATAAATAAATGACTTTTAGATTTACAAAGAAAAAAAAAGAGGAGATGGAACTGAGAATTCCTGCATAGCTCCTCTCAGCTTCCCCGTTATGATTATTTTATTGTATTTTTTGCAGTGCTGGAAATGGAGCCCAGCACTAGGCAAACTCTCTGCCCCCAACCTACATCCCCAGCCCAGTTTCCCTATTATTAACGTGTTAGTATGGCACTTTTATCACAAGTGACGAGCCAATATTTGTACGGTGCTGTTAGTGCCAGAGTCCCTTAGTTTTACCTAACATCTCTACCCATGCAGTATGCCACATGACATGGTCACAATGACTCCTTGGGCTTCTCTTGAGGTGTCGGTTTCTCAGACGCCCCCCCCCCACCTTTTATTTTGTTTTGTTTTTTGGCGGTACTGGGGTTTAAACTCAGGGCAGGCTCTCTACCACTTGAGCCACCCCTCCAGCCCTCTTCTGTGTGGAATATTTTTGAGATAGGGTCTCAAGAACTATTTGCTTAGGCTTCCAACTGTGATCTTCCTGATCTCTGCCTCCTAAATAGCTACGATTACAGGCATGAACCACCAGCGCCCAGCTCTTCCCTTCTTTCTTGACATCCTGGACGGTTTTGAGAAGTGAGGCCAGGCATTTCGTAGATTGCCCTTCTATTGAGATATGTCTAATGTTTTTCTCATGATCAGACTGGGCGATGGGCTATGGAAGGCCAGAGAGGTGCCATACTATTCCCATTGCCTCTATGAGGATGTACACCACCACCATGACTTGGCACCAGTGATGCTGACCCTGATCCCCAGAAGAAGAAATGTGTGCCAGTGTTACTGTCCTGCACTCCCTCTCCACACTGAACTCTTGGGAAGGAAGTTGCTGTGTACACACCCCCACTGAGGAGTAAGTAGTTTTGTTCCACCTCCTTGACAGGGGAGTGGCTTGGAATTCTTCTGCATGGGAAATCTGTCACTTCCCTCCCTCTGATTTATTTACTCTGTCATTTATGTCAGTATGGACTCATGTTACACTTTAGGTTATAATGCTGCTCAAATGGTGCCAGTCTTGACCATTGCGAGTTCTGTTACTCTTTTAGTTGGTTCCTATACCCCTTTCTCTCTCTCTCTCTCTTTCTCCCTTCTTTCTTTCCTTCCTTCCCCCTCCCCATTCATTCTTCTATCTTTCTAGAGACAGAGAATTGCTCTGTAGTCCAGGTTGGCCTTGAACTCGCATCCTGGGGATTGAACTCAGGGCCTGTACCTTGAGCCACTCCACCAGCCCTTTTTTGTGATGGGTTTCTTCAAGATAGGCTCTCACGGAACTATTTGCCTGGGCTGGCTTTGAACCACAATCCTTCTGATCTCTGCCGCCTGAGTAACTAGGATTACAGGTGTGAGCCATCTGCACCAACTCTGCCTCTGTTCTTGAGACCCCATCTCAACCAACAAAAAGCTGGGTGTGGTGGTATGTGCCTGTCATCTCAGCTACTGAAGGAAGCATAAGTAGGAGGATGTTGATTCAGGCTAGCCTGGAAATAAAAGCAAGACCCTGTTTGAAAAATACCCAAAACAGAAAGGGCTGGCAGCATGGCTCAAGTGGTAGAGCTGCCTGCCTAGCAAGCAGAAGGTCCTCGGTTCATACCCGAGTACTGCCAAAAAACTCAACCAAACAAAAAGATTGGGGGTTGAAAGATGGTTGTTGACAATTTGAAGCACTGGTGCCCACGCAGGCAGGGCAGGTCTTTGGTGGCTTCCAGGCTGCTGCCTGTGGACAGCGGTCTTTCCTTCTTCGTTACAAGAAGAAACGCCAGAGTCAATGTTGCCAATGATAAGACTTTTCAAGAGATGAATCTGTGTTGAGGAATTAGCTTATTTGGGGTTGGCAGAGTGGCGCAAGCGGTAAGAGAGCCTATCTGGCAAGTGTTCAACCTCCCTCCAAAAAAAACCCCCAAAACCAATTAGCATATTTGAAGCCAGGTATGGTAGCCCAGGCCTATAATCCCAGTACTCAAGAGAAAGAGGCAGAAGAATCATGGGTTCAAAACCAGCCTAGGTTTCATGTAAGACCCTGACTCAAAACAAAGAGACACAAATGTAAACCCCAAAACAAAAAAGAATTAACTCACTAATGAAGAAATTGAGATGTTAAAACTAGTTCCAAGGAGAATCCAAGGAATGGTTTTATAGATGCAGAATATTAAAATGAATATTCAAATGGAGGCAGAACTCTTTTTTTTTTGCAGTACTGGGGTTTGAACTCAAGGCCTCACACTTACTAGGTAGATACTCTACCACTTGAGCCATTCCACCAGCCCTGCAAATCTCCTTTTAAACATCAATGTGTATTTGGGGTAGCAATGGGTCTAAACTCCCTAGTTACCTCTTAATTCCTTTCGTACTTCACATGTCCATTCTACAAGACTTCCTGGTACTGGTGCACCAGGCACTATTCAGTGTGCTGGAGGCACAGAACTGTTCAAATTAAAGTCCCTGAAGATATTAATTGAGAGAAACAGGTAAAGGATTGTAGGAAGGAGGAGTGCTTCCACAGAAAATTGTGCTGTGTGTAGACTGCCCTACCAGGTTCTAGTCTTAAATTGCAGTAGTCCAACAATGCAATAGATGGCTGATAGCAATGTAAAATAATTCTGCCCACTGGTGGAAGCCAGTTTTGTGCTCACTTGCATATTTGTTTCAGTAGTCTCTCATACCATATAAATTTGCCCTTCTTTGATTTTCTGTGGGTAGATAACATCTGCCTGGTTCCCTATTTACTTAAAGAAAACGTTTAACATGTTCATTTTGTAGTGTGTGAGAGTCATGACCTGCTTTTTAGGGGATAGTATCCTTTCACAAAATAAACAAGCGTGTGAAAAGTCAATGGCCTACTGTGTTATGGAGAAAATAAAAGCAAGAAGCTGGACCACCCAGAAAGGGTGGTCTGGGTAGACCCTCCAGGACTAAAGATGCTAAAAGAATGATAATCTGAAATTCAAATTCAACCGGGCCTCCTGAATTTTATCTGGAATCTCTACTTGTGAAGGAAGAGGGGGAGGGGGTCGCAGGCCTTGCCGGGTTAACGTGATCGATGACCTTGCGAGTGCTCTAGGACGAGGAGACACAGAATCTTGAGCTCAGTTCCCCAGTCTGAGGCGTCACGGAGGCGGGGCCTGAGGGGGCGTGGCCACGCCGGGCCCTTGGAGCCGAAGTGGGCGGGACCACCACGGCCCCGCCCTCGTCACGTGCAGACTGGCGCCTGCCGCGTCGGCAACCCTGGAGCGCGCCAGGCGGCGGCGGTAGCTGCAGGACTTGACTGGCTGTGGCAGGAATAGAGGGGCTGGACGGATGGCGACGGCAGCTGTGGCGGCGGGGAGCGGGGCCGCGGCGGGGACCGAGTCGGCAGAGGGCCCCCCGGGACCGGCGGCGGCGCTGGAGCTGTGGCTCAGTGAGTAGCTTGGCCGCCCCTCGGCGCGGGGCCCCTCCACACGTGAGGCCCTTTCTTCTGCGGCGGGGAAGGCGGGCGGCGGGCATCGGGTCGGGCCCTGTCGGGGATCGTCACCCCGGGACCCGCGTGGGCTTCCCGGTCCCCACCAACCATCGCACTTCTCGGTGGCAGCTCCATTGCTAACGCTTGTTGAGCCCTTCTGTGCCCAGCACGGCGCAGAGCGCGTGTCAGCCATTGTTAGTCCTCTTTGCGACCCCAAGAGACCGCTGCAGTGGTGAACCCTGTCTGAGGGGCGGGGACACTGAGGCTGGAGGACACGGAGTCTGCAGGAGTCGTAGCCTCTAGTAGTCTGTCGGGGCCGAGATCTCTATCTGGTGCTGCCTTAAGGTGAAAACAACCTCTGTGCCTTTTGTGCCTGTTTACTCGGGCCGCACTGTTTGTGTACGTCGTCTCCTGTGAGCTTCGCTGTGGCCTTGCGGAGTGGCGTTCTTATTGTGCCCGTTTTACCCACGAGGCTCAAGGGGGATGAAGAATGCGTTCCTCCTAGCGAGCCCTGCTAGGTGCTGGGGCACTACATGCATAGCCCAGGGTCGTTGGTCCCAAAGACATTTTTATGGGGTACTGGCCGACCCTAACAGCGCCTGGTTCTCCGGAGCGGGGGGGAGGGGTGTTTGTTCTGCGCTGTTGGAGTTGGTTTGTTTACTTAGGGGTTGTCACTGCTGATAGCGGGTTTGAGCGGACCCTGGAGGCGACCACATTCCAGGCAGAGGAAACTGCGTGTGCAAAAGCTGAGGAGGACAGGAGAACATGCAGCATTCTGGGAACAAGTAGGCCAGTGGGCTGGAGTGCAAAGCCTAGAGGCAGAGCATCTGGAGAGCAGGCTGTGTGCTAATTGGGGTGTGATCCTCAAGAGTCACAGAAGGCTGCAGAAGGGAGTTTGTATTTTAACCAGTGGGAGGTGCAGTTGGGAGTTTTCAGTTGGAGAATCTGATCACATAAGTAAGTCTGGTACAGTCACCACCTGAGGCTTGGAAGCTGAATTGATCCTAGAGGGTGACTCTTTCGCCTAGGAGAACACATAAAGAACTCTTTTGATAGGCTTGGTGGCCACAGTGGGACAAGCAGAATAGAGGGAATAGTAGACACAGTCCACAGCCTGTGGCTCAGGAATGGAGGCAAGAGATAAGGAGGAATGCAGGGTGGATCCCAGGGTTCTGGGTTCAGGAATGCCTTCCCACCCTCCCCCAGTCTGTGAGGCACCTGTGAGGAGGCATTGAATCCTGCAGCTTGAAGTGCCTGCAGCACCATCAGAAAGCGGTGCACTCCAGGCATTTGGCTGCTTCCAGAAGGGAAGTGTGTTTGTGAGTAAGCTTGCCCAGAGAGGTTGTGCCTGTGAAGAAGAGTGGGGGTTTGGAGGTGCACCATGGGGATCCCCAACATTAAGAGAAGAGTAGCCTGGAGACTGAAGGTGCAAACAAAGCAGGCGTGGGGAAGGCAGGGGTGTGGTTGGTAGTTTTGCTGTTTAAAGATGGAGAATGTGGTAAAGGGGGGAATTTCGAATTTGGCATCTGAATAGTTATTGATAGATCTATCAGTTAAATGGTGGAGGGGGATCCAGAGGCTGTGTTTATGAGGCAGTGGAGATTAGACTGGAGTTTAAAAAAAAAAAAAATGGGGGCAGGGGGGAGAAATAAACCAAGCCTTGTATGCACATATGAATAATAAAAGAAAAATGAAAAAAAAAAAAAAGAAGTCTATCTTCCTCTCCACCCCACCCCCCCAAAAAAACTAGAAAAACAAGTAGCAGTTGACCTAGCAGAGATAAGAGAAGTGCCTTGAAGTGAGGCTGCCCACGGAGATGGCTCCTTCAGCTCCAGCTTTTGGGGGACAGTATATCCATCCCACAGTTGCTGGGTCGATCACATGGAACTAGGACTGAAACTCAGGGCCTCCTGCTCACTAGGCAGGTGCTCAACCACTGTGAGCCAGGCCCCCAGCCCTTTTGTTTTCAGTTTGTTTTTCAGATAAGGTCTCCAGCTGACTTTGTTGGCCTGTCTTCTAGTTTTTAAGGGAGGGCTAGAACCTTTTTTTTTTTTTTTAAATGTAAAATCTCTTGAGTTTTCAAAAGTTGGCAACTACTTTGAAACTTAATTTGCAAGTTTGTGTGATGGCGGTCAGGCAGAATAAATCTCTGGAGAGGGCTGGCACGTGTCTGTTACCATGCTTGCAGGTGAGGGGAAGGAGAGAGGGTAGCTAGTGGGAGTTTAGGAGGAAAGGGGAGGGGACACATGGACCCCATTTTGAGCTGGCGTTCCTTTGGGGAACCAACTTTCCTAAGTTACAGGTCTGCAGGATCTACTGAGGGGCCAGGGGAGAAGGTGCTCACAGCCAGAGCTGGGAGGATAATGGCTTGGCAGAGAGGAAGGGCAGCTTTTGTCTGAGTGTCTGGAGAAGGAGATAATGGTGATTGCACATGCAAACTAGTTTGTCATTCCATGCCAGGGAAGAGGGGACTTGCAGGACTTGTGGAAGATGGGGAAGTTCAGGAGTGGCTGGTAAGGGAAGCAAAAGGGAGCTCACCTGGACACTGAAGATCAGGGACTCCGCCTCTGTGCCGCTGATGTGCTGGGCCTGCTAACTCCCTTGTGGAGGCTGTCCTGTGCTTTGCATCCCTGGCCTCAACCCATAGATACCAATAGCGCCCCTGCCCTTCCCAGTCCCGACAAGCAAAAATGTCTCTAGACATTGCCAGATTTCCGGGGGCAGGGCAGGAGCATGTCTGCCTTTCTCCCCCCTGAAATAGGACTGTGAGTGTCAATTGGACTTCAGAAACCTGTGTTGCAGTCTTTGTGGTTGCTAGTGGTGGTCCCTTTTTCTTCTGTGAGTAGGAACAGAGAAGATGAGCTATAGCTTAAACCAGATTTGTCAAGGGTGGAGTGTGGTGGTACAATGGAGGGACAATGGGTGGGGGGGCTCATGGTATGGCCAGGGCAAGAGTATAGTCAAAGAGGGGTGCATCATGGCCCCAGATGGGATGGAGAAGTTGTCATTCTAATTGGGGGCTACACTGTATTTTCAAGATGGAGACTGCAGTAATACCTCCACCTTATGGTTGTTGAGGGGAAATCAAAGGTATTAATACATGTAAAATAGTGCCTTGTTATGGTGAATAGGAAGTGACCAATGAATTAGCTTACTAAAAAAAAGACCCAGAATTGGGGTAGGCTTAATCTAGGTGCTACATGCCATCACCAAGATTTATTTCTTGTATTTTCTCCACTTTGTCATCTGCTGTTCTCCCAGCAGAAAGAATTAATTTTTCCCATTGACACCTTATTTTTGTTGATGCAAAGCCTCATATGCCCATCCTTGTCGTATACTATAACTCATTTGATGCCCCCTGTTGGAGGAATCTTAGTTGTTGCCAGTTGGGTGCTATTTTTAAGAGACTTGGTCCCCTGGGCTTCTGAACCTGGGTTCTGGCTCTGACAGGCTGTATCCCAGTAAAAAGCAAGCATTACGTAAATCCTTCCTTCTGGACCCTCTCCCAGGTGCTGTATCCATCTTCCTTCCTCCTTGACCTTCTGCGAGGTGTGACACACCGTGTCTTCCTCTCACCCCCACTTTCATTCTTCCTTTGGGGCTCTGGAGCAGTCTAGATTGCGGTCTTATTTTCTGAGCTTCTGGAGGGCTGAGCCCTCTGTCAGCAGAGGATGTTCCGTGTTCTTGGTGGGTAAAGTTGAGTGACTGCTTGGCACCTCTGGGGAAGGACTCCCTGTGGTTGAGTTCTGTTCTTCAAGATGAGTGCTTCCCCCTGCCTCAAGGCTCCCCCTTACCAGCACCCACTGCAGCTGATGCCAGTGTCATGACCCTGGCACCCGGTGGGTGGCAGCTGGTGTAAGATGATTTGACTTCTGAATTAGTCACCCTTGGATGAGCCATTTCACTCACAGCCGGAGTCTCAGCTGTTTTCTTAGTACCTCTGACCCAAACAAGCTCAAAGTGAATCCTGCAAACATTGCTTTTATCAAGTAAACCTGTGGCACTAGTGTTGTTTCATGGCATCTGTTTACCTCATCCACGTGCCAGCTCAATAAACTACCCTTGATTCTGAGATAACAGTTCTCTGTGTCCCGGGGACTTAAATAGTCACAAAGGAGAGAGGGGTCTTTTGAGTTTCTCCCTGGCCATGTCCTTCTGGTCCCTGCCTCCTCCTCTGATCAGATTGGTGTCATACAGACCTGGGCAGTTGCTGTAGCCTGTCCAGACCCAGCTGCTGGTCCTCCGGGGGGTCATTTGCTCTGGGGCTGCCTGAGGCCTCTGAAATAGCTTGGGCAGGCTGAATTCTGTGTTCAGAATTCTGTGACCCAGCTTTTCAGAACTGAAATAGCTACCTCTTGGCCTTGGCTGGCCAAACATTACCTGGCTAAGGACAACTGCTCATTGGGTGCTGTACTCCACTGGAGCATGGGGGGCGGGTAGTGGGCGGCCCCCTTCCTGCCTCAAGAGAGTTTATAACTTTCGGAAGGAAAGGCACTCTCCCCATGGAGCCTTCAGAACTAGGAACCAGGCTGACCTGGGGCTAAATCTTTGTTTCTAGCATTTTCCTGCCTGTGGCCGGGCAGGTTTATTCTGTAAAGTGGTGAATCAGAGGACCCTTGTCACGGTGCCCAGCCCAGCAGCTAGAGAAAGAGAAAAAGAAAAAAGGCAACTAAAAAGAAACTACCCAGCTTTGGAATGGGATTTGACTTCGTAGAGCTTTTCTTCCTTTCTTTGTAAATGTCGGTGGTACCTCCCCTGATCTTCTGCAGCCTGCGGGAGGGAGGGAGGAGGCTGGGTCCTACCTGCCCTTTTCTCTATGTCTAGTTCCAGTCCATATTGGAGGTCAGAATTCCTTTGAGGTGTCAACCTTGACCTTGTTGTGAACTGAAACTGAAGCTTAAATGGTATAGAATTACTTTTAGGTGAATCAGATGCCGAATCTGAGAATCACTACTTTAAGTCATTTATTTGAATCGCTGCAGACAGTCCCTGACTTATGATGGCTCTGGCAGGTAACCCTTTCTTAAGTCACCTCATGGTAGGTGGAGGCACACCCGTATTTCCTACCTATGGGTAAGGCATTGTGCTAAGCACTGTGGGGAATACATGGCTCTGCTTTCAGGAGTTTCATTCCTTTTAGGTACAATAAGACCTGTTCACATCTTTTTGTAGGAAAATAAAGGAATATTTTACAGAGACGCTGTGTATACTCCATGTTACTTCTACAGTAGTAAACATGAGCTGTCTTTCTCCCCCACCCCCTCTTTGTTGCAGTGCTGGGGATTGAACCCATGGTCTTATGCATACTAGGCAGGTGCTCATCTACTTCACCTGCACCCCCAGCCCATGAGCTGTGATCCTTTATTGATTACTTACTCTCTTCTGCTGTGCTGGACACTTTAGACATTATCTGCTTTAAATCTTACGACAATCCACGAGGAACATTCTGTTTTCCTAAGAGTCCAAAAGCATTATGACTAATCAGGAGTGGAGCTAGAGATCCCCACCATAAAATGGAAGGGGGCAGGTAAAATAGCAGAGTTCTGGCTGTGCACAGTGGCACATGCCTGTGTGCCTGTAGCCCTAGCTACTTGGGAGGTTGAGGTGAGGTGATCACTTGAGCCCAGGAATTGGGGCCAGCCTGGGCAACACTGTGAGACCCTATCTTAAACAAAAACAAAAATCCTGAGGAAGAAAAGATAGCTTCTGTTTTGTGCAGTGGGACATAAAAAGATGGAGAAATGTTTATGGAAGCATGGGACTTGAGTTGGGACTTTAGCAGTAGGTGGGGTTTTGAGAGATGGAATGTAGGTTAAGAGTTTCAAGGGGGTGATCCTTCAATCTCCTTGTCTTTTAGAATTGAGTCACTGGTGTGTCCTTAGGCCACCATTGGCATGTGACTTCCACATGACCTGACTGTGACTGCAGTAGGAAAAGTTGACTTGGGTCGAAGATGGAGTCCAAGATTAGAAAGGAGGAGAACTAGGGACTGGAACAGAGGGAGATTTTCTGAACATGGGAATTCAGATAAGTCTTAAAGAATGGAGAATTTTGAGAGGACAGGATTGGGTCTTTGGGCGAGAAGAATATTAAGCCAGAGTTACCCTTATATTTCCAGAGCCTGAAAGAGCTGCTCTCAGGACCACCATGACAGTTCACTGGAGAGGCTGGTTGGGCCAGGATGGGTGGACAGTGAGCAGTTGGGGAAGTTGTAGGAAAGCCCAGGACCAAGACAGCTTTCCTGTGGCAGGTGTTCGTCTTCCTGTGATATAGCTAAGGTACCTATAGGCAGCCTCCCAGGGGCTAACTCACACTGGCTACCTGGCAGGGCTGGCCTCTGCACTGAATCAGAGTCATTTTCAGGACCTGCTTATGTTAATTTGCTCATTTCATGCATTCCACCATCTTTAGGAAGGGCGTGCCATGTGCCAGACGTGGTGCTTGACAGAGGTGAACACATAGGCCTGATCCCTAGAGGTGTGACATCACAGCCCTTGGCTCCCATGTTTATGTGGTGGGTATAAGTTTCTTTTTATTATGCTTTTAACTTCATTATTTATTTCCTTGACAGACAAAGCCACAGACCCCAGCATGTCAGAACAGGATTGGTCAGCTATCCAGAATTTCTGTGAGCAGGTGAACACTGACCCCAATGGGTAAGGTCCCTTCACAGACACACCTGACTCTGAGGACACCCAGGATGAGCACAGGCCTTTGTCTCTTGGGACTGTTCCACACTTGGAATTTCCTTCATTCTTTTCTTTCCTCCACAATGTGTTTTTATAAAGTTAGCAAATTCGTGTGACTTTTTAAAAAAAAAAAGTAGTTGTCTGCAACTGTTGCTATTTATTTGTGGTCCTGGGGATTGAACCTAGGGCCTCACACATGCTAAGCATCCACTCTACCACTCATTCACACCCCCAGCCCAGGAAAAGATTTTTTTTTTTTTTAAGTTTGTTTCCAGAGCTTGTCGATAAGAACAGATGAGTAGTCACTCACCCAGATGTTTGACTAGACTTTCTGTTATCCAGTTGTTCTGGAATGTGCCCAAAGCTTGGTTACACTTGCTGCTCACTGTTTACCCAGCAGTTATCTTGGGACAGATGGGGCCTGCACTGCTTTGACCTGGTTGCATGGGGTCTGGGCCCTGACTCCATGGCCTGGAGTTCTCTGGGTGGGTTGACCAAGAGGATGTTGATGTGGCCTGGGCAGGAGAGGACCTTGAGTGCTGTGGTGACAGCATGGGTAGGTAGGAGTCGGTCCTTGACAGCAGCTGTGCTTTGGCAAACTCCTGGAAAAGAGGCAACTTTACCTGCTTACACAGCCAGACCAATTAGGTTTTCCTTCCCACCCAGAGGTCTCTTTGTTTTTCCCTTAGGCCAACACACGCGCCCTGGCTACTGGCCCACAAGATCCAGTCTCCACAAGAGAAGGAAGCTCTTCATGCCTTGACAGTGAGTTTGGCTTGCCCCTTGGCCTCTTGGATGTCAGGGCAATCTGAAGGCTTCCCCTTCATAGGCCTTGGACAGCTGGCTAGAAAGAGCTCTGGGCCAGATCTGCTTCTAGAAAATAGCACTGAGAATGTTTTATTTCCACTTGTCCTTTGATCAGGGCCGGCAAGTAACAAGACAGGTAGCAGAAATGAGCAAAGCAGCCGGGTGGGGCAACGGGCCATGTCTGCAGAGGGCAGCTGCCATGTGGGACTTGCAGCCTGGAGACAGGCCTGACTTTGGGGCCCGGTGGTATTAGAACTTTTGGTTTTTTTCAAGGGAAGCCAGAAGTTCAGATTTTTACATGGATTCTCTGAGTATTTAAATGTTGGTGGGAGCAATTGTTCTATAAAATGAAATGTTGCTCAATTCTTTTTCTTTTTTGGCGGCAGTGGAGTTTGAACTCAGGACTTCATGCTTGCTACTCAGGCTGTTTACCATTTGCGCCGCTCTGCCAGCCCTGTTTTGTGATGGGTTCTTTCGAGATAGAGTCTTGTGAACTATTGGCCCAGCGCTAACTTTGAACCTCGATCCTCCTGATCTCTGCCTCCTGAGTAGCTAGGATTAGAGGTGTGAGCTCTGGTGCCCAGCAGTATTGCTCGGTTCTAGAATTAAGAATATCAAACCCCAGTAGAATTGAAAATAAAGCTAATTATGGACTGGAGGCTTGGCTCAAGTGGTAAAGCATTTGCCTAGCAAGTATGAGACCCTGAGTTCAAACCCCAGGACCAACAATAAAATAAGGTAAAGCCAATAAAGATCTTTGAACTAAAAAAGAAAGAAAAAAAGTTGGAAGCCAGATGTGATGATGCACACCTGAAATCCTAGCATTCAGGAGGCTAAGCAGGACAATTAAGAGTTTGAGGCCAGCCTGTCCTAAAACAAAAAATGAACTTAACTGTTGGAAAACCACTGTGAGCTGGAGGGGTTCATGTACAGGCTCAGCTTGCTTTCTGAGTGCTGAGGGTAACCTCTGGCGGAGTTCTTGGGAATTAACATACCAGATTTCTCCTCCAGGAGGGGGTGATTCTCAAGTGCCACCTGCTCAGAGAGTCATCTTAACAGTTGGGGTGCATGCACCCTCCACTAAGCTATTTCCTGGGTACAGACATGGCATTCCACTGACATTCCACTGGGTATCAGCAGGTGCTCCTCAGCTCGTGAGCCCTGGAGCCTCTGACTTTCCCTCATGGGGGGCATGTGTCTGCAGGTGCTGGAGATGTGTATGAACCACTGCGGGGAGAAGTTCCACAGTGAGGTGGCCAAGTTTCGCTTCCTGAATGAGCTCATCAAAGTGCTGTCCCCAAAGGTGAGCATCTGGACTTGGCCCTGCCCACTGGGCGGCACCTACCCCCAACCTTTGAACTCTTGTTGCCCCTGAGAATAGAGGCAGGCCCACAAGGGAAAGCTGTCTCTTTTCCAAGGCCTGGGAAGATAGTCCTGCATGTCAGTGACTCCTGCCCCTGCATTATTAGCATTTCCAAATTTCCCCTTGAAAATGGCATGATGTATTTTGGGACTGTGTGGCTGCAGGAGGTTAGGCACTCCAGCTGGGAGCCCAGGTTTCCTGGTAGAGGTGCTTAGAGCTGACCAGGTGTGATGAAGTTCCTCTTGCCTTTTGCCTTGTCCTCTGCACAGTTCCTTCTGACACCTGTCTTAGCCAAGCCGCTTTCAGCCTCCATCAAACCCTTTCTTGCTGTGAACCAGCAACAGTTCTGGGATACTTAACTGTGTGTTCTATAATTCAGATGATTTCTAACATTGCCTGGAGTTGCACCTTCCCCATACCCTATATGTAAAAGCCTGTCCTTCCTGGACTACCCATTTCAGGTGCCAGCCACAGCCTTGGTGTCCTCAAGTAAGCATTTCTGCATTGCCAACCACCAGTTGGGGATTTGCCCAACTGACCCCTCCTCCCAGGGTTCAGGATTCACCAGGGCCACATGCAGCACACAGGAAATCATTCTGCCTGCTACTACTAGTGCTTAATTAGAAAGGATGTGGCTGGAAGCAGCCCACACGCAGGGCTCGGTGTGGGGAAAGGACACTGCACCCTTGGCCTGGCTTGGGTCTGAGCCTGCTACTCTCCTGGCATGTTGGTGTGCTGACTGCCTAGCAAGTCTCTTGACTTCCTTGTTTTGGGTTTCTCTCAGATTGCGTTGTACCACTAGATGGGAATGTGGAAGTCACTGGCCGTGTGACTGAACTCTCTCCATTTCACTTCCCCACGTTCCCCCATCCCCTCCCAGAGGAGTATTCCATGGTCTTTCCAGAGTTGCCATTGCTCCCTTGAGACTGTTGAAGCCCCCACCATGAGTCAGTAATATAAACTCAGGTGTGGCCCAGTGGAGGTGCCTTTTCAATTTTTTGATTTTTTTTTGGGCGGGGGGGGGTCTTACTAGAGTTTGAACTCAGGGTCTTGAGTGGTAGGCAGGCACTCTACCACTTGAGCTACATCCCCAGCCTACGAGACACCTTTATCACTCAGGAAATTCCGTGGGTTTTTGAAACCGTGCTAGGAGGTGGGACAAAAATGAAAATAAATTTTTTATTCTATACTTGACTCAATCAAAAAATGAATATGCCATAGATGTCACAGGGCTTTATCCTAGTCCTGCACGTGGTTAGTTTTAATTTTAGTGGTTTGGGAGATTAATTCCTTGAAATCCAGAGAGAGCTCAAGGCCGGGTGCCAGGTAGCTTGGCCTCCAGGTGTGTCTCACTCTGAGTCAGCCTGGGGCAGCTCACGTATCACCTCCATAGCACCTGATTGGCCAGGCGGTCTCCTCAGGTCCTTTGCACTTGCTCACTCTTTGTCTTTACTTTCAGTATCTGGGTGCTTGGGCCACAGAGAAAGTGAAGGGAAGAGTCATTGAGGTCCTCTTCAGTTGGACCGTGTGGTTCCCAGAAGACATCAAGATCCGAGACGCCTATCAGATGCTGAAGAAACAAGGTTTGACTGCTCACAAATGTTGTCTGACTTTTCCCTGATGATGTGCTTTTGGCACTTTTCTGTTTGCCCTGCCATTTGTGGAAAGATGGCCATTTTGTGCTTTCTAGGCAGAAACAGAGGTGAATGGTCTGTGCCTGCAGGTGGACCAACCTCTTCTGACCGGCAGTAGATAAGCAGGGTTTGAGACGTGTTGCACTGGGTGTCATCGCTATTCAACCTCCTGATTGCTTCACTGACATCTGGGTTTAGGCTGGGGACTGATTTACTGCGGCTTTTCTCAGGATCTACCTGGAGAGGCCTTCTTCCCTTGCTCTTCCTCTAACAGTAGGCAGTAGCTGCCTTGATCAGGAGGCTCATGCTGATATGTAGGACAGTCTGTTTTGATTCAGCCTCTGTCGCCAGCAGGCACTGTGTCCCTGGATGCTGATGTGGTCTGTCTTCAATCCTTCTCCACTCAGAGGACATGGTTCCTGGCCTACACAAGGCACACTGTGGTGTTCCACACCTCCCCAGGCAGTGTTAGAGCTTCTGATTTTGAAGGGGCTTCCAGCCTTCCTGCTCTCTATAAGCCCCTGAGAAGGAGCTCACTTTTCTAGTTTTGCAACCCTTAAAAGTCCTGCATCCTCTTGGTAGCTCAAGAGAATTGGTCTGTGGGCAGTCTTTAAACAACTTTAGCTGAGTGTTTCTTTTTTGAGACAGGGTCTTGCTGTGAAGCCCAGGTTGGCTCCAAACTGACAGTCCTCCTGCATGCTTAACCGAGTTACTCTTATTGGTGTTGGTTTTGGCTGCTCTGGGAAAACACTGTTTTGTCCTAGATTTCAAGTTAGTTGGTTGTTGTCCAGTGATGTCAGCTCTCTTATGGATTCAAGGACAGTTGTTGAACTGTAGGTTGCTCTTTTGGTGTTTTTGTCAGGGTGAGAGTTCGTGTTCCCACCTTTCCTTACTGGAAGATGTGAGTCAGAGTTCCCCTCATGTTAGACTCTTAAGAAGAAGGAATTGTCTTGTGCGCTTATTCAGCATTTTTGGGACCTCCCTGGGGACCCTGCAGTGATTTCTGTGCCTCGGGAGATTAGGTAGTTGCGTAAAGAGATCATTGTACAGCCCAAGGCCCGCAGAACAGCTTCTGCTTTGAGGTCCTGGTTTTCGGTGGTTCCTTGGATTCTTCCTGAGAGGTGATGCAGAGTCCAGTCACGCCAGGGAGTATCTGTGTGTTTTACTACTAGATGTGTTGCGGGGGTAGATGCTGAGGATGGAGTCCAGGTCTTGCTCAGGCTTGGCAGTGCTGTCCCACTGGCTGCATCTCCAGCCCTGGGGGTGTCTTTCTAAGGCTATTGATGTTTTCCTAGTGGAGTATCAGGAACCGGAGTGGTCTGGATTCCACTGAAGACACAAGGCACTGTATTTGTATCGTAACTTTGTACATTGTACATTTCAGGCATCATAAAGCAAGACCCTAAACTGCCAGTGGATAAAATCTTACCCCCACCTTCTCCCTGGCCCAAGAGCTCTATCTTTGATGCCGATGAAGAAAAGTCAAAGGTAAGAAACTCTCCCTGACCTTGGTGACTTGACTCAGAATGTCCTCTGATCGCTGGTGTGGGGAGATAAGAGTACTCAGTTCCCTCCTGGACCAGACTCTTAGGCGTGAGGTAATGGCAGGTCTGTGTAGATAATAACGTCTTGCTTTGTGCCATCTCCCTTGCCTGTACATGTGTTCCTGGGGGAAGGAAGGCTCAGGAGCACAGCCCACAGGGAGTGTGAGGCTGATAGGGCTGGTTCAGTATGTGTGGGATTGGGTGGGAGCGGTGGAATGGAACAGGATGTATGTTGGTGCACATCATTTCTAGTGTTCATAAACCTGACCCCACACTGCCCTCTCAGGATGGTTGGTCCTCAGCCATCAGCAAGGGAAGAGGACGGTGGTTAAATCCTAGGCTAGGACCCTGGCAGAGCTCTCAAGGTTGTGGGTGGGAATGTGGGGTTGCCCTTCGCCAATAGCAGTGACAATGTTTTTTGTAAGTGCAGAATCAGGAAGGCTCTGTGTACAGACGTATCTCTGCTTGTTAGCTCTCCTTCCAGCTGCACTCTCTCAGCGGTGCCCCTTCCTTGGGTCTAAATACTGAGTGGCCCGCAAGCCTCTGCTGGCGGAATGAGCAAGGCTGGTCTAGGGTCTGGGCTACCTTTCTCCCTGGCTCCTCTGTTGCTGGTGCCTTAGGTTTGCAGAGCATGAGAGGAGCTAGGGAGAGAGTGCAGGATGACTTCAAAGAAAGGTGGAAGCTGAGGCAGTGCAGTTCACCTTCTAATCTTCCAGTTCGTATTGACGGGCCCTGTGTGCCGGGTGTCCCGTGAGGCCTTGGGATGCAGTGACAGATTGGTGGTCTGTCCCATCATAGAGCATTCGGTCCTCAGCACTCTTGGCCTTTTTTTCCCTCCAGTGCTGAGGATGGAAGTTGGAGTCTTGTACATGCTAGAGAGGCACTCTACTGCTGAAGTACATCCCCAGCCCACTCTTGGCCTTTTGAACCTCTGTTGTGAGGTTGTCCACCCACTGGCTGCCAAGAGTGCTTCCACTTCAGTTGTGGCATCTGAAAATGTCTCCAGACTTTGTCAGATATCCCCTAAGGGATACAGTGCAAATCCTACTGGTTTAAAACCAGTGTTCTGTGGGTGTGTCATAATACCCCTTTTGCATTGTTACTCTGGTGTTCTGGTAAGATAATGCATACTGAGTGTGTGCATTGCACTGGTGTTAAGTGTCCTGCAGCTGTGCTTCCTCTGGGGCGGGGGGATAGTTTCACACGCTCTTGTTCACGCTTTAGCTTCTGACGAGACTCCTGAAGAGTGACCACCCAGAAGATCTTCAGGCTGCCAACCGGCTCATCAAGAATCTGGTCAAGGAGGTATGCATTTAATTCCAGATGGTTCTGTAGAACCAGTATTGGAATTTGTGGGTGTTTGAGGGAGTTGAGGAACAGTGGGCTGGAAGAAGGGGTGGCCTCCTAGCCCTGAAGACCAGCATGTTAGCGACTAGAGCAGCGAGCAGCGAGACGCTGTGATTTCCAGCTCCTCATGTCCACGTGCTCAGAGCATCTTATACGCCGGTACTCTGTCCCTGTGATGTGTGTTGTTGTGGACAGAGTCCACGTTCAAGGATTGAGGCTGGCAGTAGAAAGATGAAAGTCATGAGGCCCCCACGTTGCATTGTTGCCCTCAGGAGTTCCAGGCTTTGAGTTTGTCTTCACCCACTCATTGAGCCCCTCATTCACTTAGAGTCTAGTGACTTACCTAAGCTCCAAACAGTGTAAGCACCCTTTCTCACCCCTTGTCAGGCATCATAAGGAGCTTCTACCTTCACTTTCATTCTCTTCTTTCTCCTAAAAGGAGCAAGAAAAATCAGAAAAAGTGTCCAAGAGAGTCAGTGCGGTGGAGGAGGTGCGGAGCCATGTGAAGGTGCTGCAGGAGATGCTGAGCACTTATCGCAGGCCGGGCCAGGCTCCACCAGATCAGGAGGCCCTGCAGGTAACTCACAGGGACTGGAGGCCATGCCTCTCAGTGAAGTGTGTGTGATGCAGTTGGGCCTGTGTGAATTCAGGAAGCGTCACAGTTAGGTAGTAAATGTGGCTCCTGCTCCCTGAATCTCCTCGTGGCCTTTCCTCTCCTCCCTGTCCTTCTACCCCTAAGCAGCTACTGACTAACTTTCTGTTCTTGTGTAAATGGAATAATACAGTGTGTCTTAATTTTTTTCTGACTTTTGTAACTTTGGCATTATTATTTGGGCTTTATTCACATTATTGTATGTGTCAATAGTTTTATTTCTTTTTCTTTTTTCTTTTTGGTGCAGTGCTGAGATTCGAAACCAGGGTCTTGCACATGTTAGGCAGACACTCTGCCTCTGAGCTATATCCCTGCCTAGTTTATTCTGTTTATTACTGAGAACTAGTCTGTCATGTGGGTGTACTGTACTCCATAATATGTATGTCTGTCATCTGTTGATGCATGTTTAAGTTGTTTTTTTGCTTTGGGTGATTATAAATTAAGCTGTAATAAGCAATTGTGTACAGAGCTGGAGGTGTGGCTCAAGCTGTAAAGCACCTACCTAGCAAGTGCAAAGCCCTGACTCCAAACCCCAGTACCGCCAAAAAAATAGAAAAAAAAGAAAAGCAGTAGTATACAGAATTTTTGTGAACATACTTCATTTCTCTTGGGAAAATGCCTAGGTATGAGATTCCTGGGTCATGTTCTCATCATAGAGTTAACTTTTTAAGACCCCAACAAACCATTTTCCTAAGAGCCTGCACCATATTACATTACTAACAGTGCTGTATAGCTTACATGTCCTGACATCAGTGTCCACTACTAGGGCTTGAACTCAGGGCCTTGCACTTGCTAGGTAGGCGCTTTAACACTTGAGCCATGCCCCAGCCCTTTTTGCTTTATTTTTCATGTAGGGGCTCTCCCTTTTTGCCTAGGGCCAGCCTTGAGCCATGCTCCTTCTACCTTCTCTTCCAGAGTAGCTAGGATCACAAATGGGCCACCATGCCCATCTTGTTTGTTGAGATGGGATCTCACTTAACTTTTTGCCCAAGTTGGCCTTTTAATTGCAGTCTTCCCAGTCTCTGCCTCCAGCAGAGATTATATGGGATTATATGCATGAGCCACCACAACCAGTGATAGCACCATTATTCAGATAATTAATGTATCATAAAAGTAGCCACCACCATTGTCTGATTTTTTTAACATTTTAATCACCAATAAATGCAACCTTACATTTGTACAACCTTTTGTATAACGTAAGTTTAATTCTCCTTGGTATGTACCTAGTAGTGGAATGGCTAGGTCATACAGTGACTCTATTTTAACGTTGGGAGGAACTGCCAAACTGTTTTCCAAAATAACTGCACCATTTTACAGTTCCACTAGCAGCTTGCAAAGGGTTCTAGTTCTCCACATCCTCCCAACATATATTACAATCTTTTTTTTAATTACAGCTATGCTAGGTGTAAAGTGTATCTCATTGTGGTTTTATGTTTCCCTGGTGGCTTATGTTGAGCAGCCTTCCATGTGTTTCTTGGCCACTTAGATATCTTCTTTGGAGAAATGTCCATTCAGATCTTTTGCCCATCTTTGAATCGGGTTGTCTTCACTTTTGAATTCTTTAGAAGGGTTCTTTGTATATTCTGAATACAAATTTTTACCCACCCTGAGTTGTCTTTCTACTAACTTCATAGCTTTTTTTTTTTTTTTTTTGCAGTATTGGGGCCTTACACTTGCTAGCATGTTTTTGAAGCACTAAGTATTTTAATTTTAATGAAGTTTATTTTTTTTTTTCTCGTGATGCTAGTGCCTTGTCCCAGAAACCAGCAGCTGGCACAATCAGGTGGTGGTAGGGCACTGAAGGTTTTATGAGGCTGCTGTACTCCTGGTCTCTCTTAAGCTCTGCAGCTCCCCCTGCAGATTAATCAGTGCGTTCCAGCTTTGGTTTCTCTGCACAGGAGAGAAGGCCTTCACCTAGCTCCTTTGTTTGGTTGTCCTTCCTTTTCACAAGATTGGCAGAAATGAAGTCTTTACTAATTCCAAATTTCCTGAGGGAAAAATCTGTGACCAGATTGGTTCACATATCTGTCCTGGCTCCATCAACCCTGACTGGGATTGGACAGAGTGAGGGAGAAACTTAACATGGACCTTCCTCTGGGTGGTGGGAACACGACCTGAAGTTTGCTGGGTTCCAGCCAGGCAGACACTCCAGGGCCCATGTCCTCCCATGGTAAGGGAGGACAGCTGTTGCCACCCAGCAGAGGAAGAGGAAGGAGGCCTGGCAGGTCAGGTTAGTTGGTGGAGCTCTTTTGAGGAAGGAAAGCATGAGCTGCACTTCCCCCGCAGCAGTAGGAAGAGGTGAAGCTGTGTGGAGCACTTTCCTGGCATGAGGAAGATGGGGCTTCCCAGGTGTCACTGAGTGGGGTGGGTTAGTGCAAGGAGTGTCTTGTAAAGGGACTGAGGCATCAGACATCAGTTGATGGGAAGTTCCCACATGAGTAGTAAAGCAGGAGAGTTCATCGCATTGTTAAAGCTGTTCTAGCCTAGGGCTGGAGAGAGGGGCCTAAGGAAGGGATGACACTATGCTCTGGAGATGATGGGGTCTTTTCCTGAAGACCCTTTGTCACCTTGTTTTATTTTAAAATATCATGCACACATAGCCCAAACCTTTTCTGAAACTGTCATGTTGCTTCAGACCTGTAGTCACAAATCTAGTGCAGTCCGAGGTGGCCTCATGTTGCTCCCTACTGCCGCATGCTTGAACAGAGGCACTGGCCCTTGTACTGGGGCCCAGGCGTGTATGGGAACCAAGCTTTGTCTTCCCAGGTCGTGTATGAAAGGTGCGAGAAGCTCCGGCCCACCCTGTTCCGGCTAGCAAGTGACACCACCGATGATGATGACGCACTCGGTAACAATGCTGTTTCCCCAAGTGCAGAATAGCTGTGGTCTTTCCTGCTTTGCCGCTGGAGGGCTAGGAACAAACAGTAGGGGTTTGGGTCTGTGGTGATTGGCCTAGGTTGAGTTAGAACTGACTTTCAGAAGAATCCGGGCTTGAGTAAGAAAGCAGCAGCAGATTCAAAATCCTAGAAAGTTGTGGACATCCCCTAGAGATGAGGTGTGAGGCCAGTTTCAGGTCTAAGAAACACTGCAAGCCACTCCACCCCATCTTTTTATTTTTTTCTTGCATGAAAACAAGGTCTCTGAATCTCAAGTTCTTTGAATCTCAGTTTGCTGTTTGTATCCTCCCACAGGGATGTTGAATGTTTTTCTGTTACTGGTGTTTCTTACCATTACCACTTAGGTCAGGGCTGTATCAGATTCAGCTAGAGTTGGGAGAATGAGAATACGTTGTAGTTGACATGGTGGCACAAACCTGTAACCCCAGCACTTGGGAGGCAGAGGCAAGAGGATCTTGAATTCGAGGCCAGCCTGGGCTGTATAGGAGTCTCTACCTCAAAAAAAAAAAAAAAGAACAACAAAGAAAAAATACCAAAACAAAAAGCCAGTGGCTCACGCATATAATCCTAACTACTCAGGAGGCAGAGATCAGGAGGATCACAGTTTGAAGCCAGCCTGGGCAAATAGTTCATGAGACTTTTATCTCGAAAAAACCCATAACAGGAAAGGGTTGGTGGAGTGGCTCAAGGTGTAGGCTCTGAGTTCAAATCCCAGTACTGGAAACAAAACAAAAACAAAAAACCCCAAACCCAGAATACCTGACAGATGGTACCAGGTTGTCTGTCTGTGATGTTGCTAGTGTTTAATCCATCATCTTCTTAGCAATTGCCGTGCGCTCAAAGGTACTCAAATCTTACGTTTGCAAACGAGATGCCACATCAGTTCATTTGCTGCTGAGCTCCACCCCAGCTGGCAGCTTGCTGTCTCCTCCTAGCCAGAATATTCAAGGGAAACAAGTAGCAGGCTGCTACCAAAAAATCTTCAGTGCTTTGGCATGTGGGTGTTGCTGATCCGGCTCCTCCAGGAGAGTTTGGTTTGCCCATCTCCTCCAGGAGAGTTTGGTTTGCAGGCACACCACACCATTAGATGCTCATGCCTTTGTGGAATCCAGTGTGTATTTTATACTTACCGCACATTTCAACTTTGATGCCAAGTTTCCTTGGAAATACTGGATCCGTACTTAAAATTTTATAAAATTTATAGACTGAAAAGCTGATTCATATACCAAGTTTTTCTCTTAATACTTAAAAGCTTTTCAATAACTGAATCCATTACTGAGAAATCTTTAAATTTTTAGATATTTGCATCCACTTTGACAAAATAGCTTTTTGCATTTTTTTTTTTTTTAAATCAGGGTCTCATGTAGTCTAGGCTGTCCTCGAACTCACGATCTTCCCATGTCAGCCTCCTGAGTGCTGCGATCAGGTTTTAATTTTAGACTAAGGTCAAAAGTTTTTGTTCCTCACTGAAAGAGCCCATATTCAAGTGCTCACTGTCACCATCATGGTGAACAGTGCAGACATGGTGAAGAATTTGTTTTGTCTGTTGGGACTTGAGAGTATTAGGGCTGCTGGTTGAGTGATGAGGTCTGATGGGGCCTGATCACATGATGGGGCTTGGATGTGCAGAACTTAGTGGAGTCATGTGAAGGCTGCTTGTGGAATGGCTGTGAAAGAACTGAGGTGGTTAATGGCTAAGCGGGTGGCTCTGATTTTTCTCCTTCTTCAGCGGAGATTCTCCAGGCAAATGACCTCCTCACCCAGGGAGTTCTGCTGTACAAACAGGTGATGGAAGGCCGTGTCACCTTTGGGAACACAGTGACCAGCTCAGTGGGAGATATTCCTGTCTCCAGAGGTATGTGCTTAGAGCCACTTCCTGCCTTCTGACTTGGGCAGCCTGCAAGTCCCAGAGAAGAAATGGTGGTGTGGGTTGTGGCACAGAAGTGAGACGTTGTCTCCTTTCTTGTGGATTGGGTTTCAAGTAACCGGTCTCTGTCTGTCTGCTGTGATGCACCTACTGCCTAGACCCCAGCGGTGGTTGCGCACTCAGGCAGGTGCTTGTGCTGTTCCTGGGTTTCAAATCCCCCATGAGTGCATACTTAACAGAAGCTGGGGACCAAAGAAAGAAAGAGTCTTTCTCAGTGCTTCAGCGCCAGAGTATTTCCCTAGCAGGTGCAAGGCCCTGGGTTCAATCCCCAGGATAAAAAAATAAATTAAATTGTATATTCTTTGGTCTCTGGCTTGGACTTTTGAACTTTCTGGGTCAAGACTGCTTGGACTCCTGTAATCCTAGCTTTGAGAGGTGGAGGTAAGAAGATTGCAGTCTGAGGCTGGTTCTGAGCAAAAGCACAAGACACTATCTGAAAAATAAGTAAAGGAAAAAAAGCTATGGGTGTGGTTCAAATGGTAGAGCACTTTCCTAGCAAGTGTAAGTCCCTGAGTTCAAATCCCAGTATTGCAAAAAGAAAAAGGGAAAAAAACTGCTTGGAGGTAGGCCTAGTATCTGTGTTTATGAAGCACTGTTGGTGATTCTGCTCAGGAGTGGTCAGAAACTTTTAAAAGCCTCTGAGCTGGAGAAGAGGCCTGAGTCCACTGTCCAGGCTGTAGGGCCTTGGGAGGAGGACTCTGATCCAGGTGGGCAGGTGGTCCTCTGGTCCAGACACCAGTTGAGGCTGTGTCAGAACACCCAGCTGAGGTGGAAAGTGGGGGTATAATGTCTTCTGATCAGGAGAAGGTGGAGGACACTGGTAGGATTGAAGCAAAGCCTTTGCTCTCACATCTGACTAGGTCTCCTAACCTCATCCATTTTCTAGTCTTTCAGAATCCCACGGGTTGCATGAAGAACTGTCCCCTGATTGACTTGGAGGTGAATGGTGGATCGGGGCAGCCTGGGCTTGTGGCACCATCTTTGCTTCATCAGGACTTGGCAGCCTTAGGTGAGGCGTTTAGGAGGAGCAGACACCAAATGGTCCTGAGTAGGGAGACAAGAGCTAGGCTCTTTTAAGTGACTGGTGTACCAGGCAGCTCAGAAAAGCACATTGTGTGTTAGTGTCAGATTTGCCAGGTTTTGCCAGGTGGAGGTGCATCTCTTTCTGTTCATTTCTTTCAGGGATCAGTGATGCTCCTGTTATGAGCAAGGTAAGGAGGCTCTTCCTAGGGGCAAGAGAAGAGGGAGGGTCTCTCAAACCTTCCTGCCTGGAGTGGGGGTGACTCTCAGATACCTTGGAATCCAGAGATCACCTGGTGGACTTGGAGGTCCAGAGCTCTTCCTCATCCATTTTAGCTGGCTCAGACCCCCAGAGGGCAGCATCTTTTTCCTCTCCCTGTCCTCATTGGACGAAACTTCTGCTTCCTGAAAATCTGCCCAGAGGTTCTCTGTTGTGCCCTTTCTGTCTCTGCTCCTGGACATGTCCTAACCCTGGGCCACAGCAGCGTTGGCTGGGTCAGGCAGGCAGAACCATGGTGCTCTCACAGCAAACGGGCCTTCACACCCCAGCCTTATTTTAGCATTTCTGCTTCACAGGTTGCCAGTCAGAATTGCTGTAATAAAAAGAATCACACTGCCGGTGCCCTGCCAAGTGGCAGCATTCACAGCCCTCCTGCAGACCGGAACCTGTTGGATTTCCTCTCCCCACAGCCATCCCCCAGGACCCTGTGAGTCTTCTGGGTTAGGGAAGCAGCAGAGCCCAGCTGTGCATGCTTGGCCAGGACATCCTAAAGGGCTTTTAAGGATTAGCAGACAGTAGACAGTGGTGATGGTTTTGATGCTTATCTGTTTAACCTGGTTGCCATGTAATTTGAAGTTTAGCAAGACTTGATCACTATAGAGCTCCTAAACACCACTCCCTAAAACAGTGCTGAATGTTCCTTCTCTGCTTTTTGTGTACATGTAGCAATGCATTATTGAGGTTTACTTTTATGCCAGTGAGGTCATGCTTTATGAACTGTACTCCAACATGACTTTTTTATGGCACATTCTGTCTTTGAGACATTGCCATATCGGTTTATATGTTTTTACCTCACTTTCTTTATTAGCTACATTATAATTCACTGTGGGTGTCTTGTGGGTATTGTGTAGTTGTGTGTGTGTATTTTTCCCTTCCTCATCTTGTTCTTCAGAAAGCTCAATCACACATTCCTGAAATTCTCTATAGCGTGTGCTAGTCTGATGTTTTTTGTTTCTTTGTAGGAATTATGTTCCTCAGAAAAGTATCCCCAAGGAAGTGCCACCAGGCACCAAGTCCTCTCCAGGCTGGTCTTGGGAGGCTGGCCCCCTGGCTCCTTCCCCAGCTTCACAGAACACTCCTCTGGCTCAAGTGTTTGTCCCTTTGGAGTCTGTGAAGCCAAGTAAGTGCAGCTGTATCGTTTCTTCTTTCTCCACTACACTCTGGCTTTCCCCCTCTACATATAGTAGGGGTGGCCCTTCAACATGGGAAGATGAGTGATGAGTTTGCCTGAGGGCAGAGGGTAAGAAGCGATTTTAATGTCTTCTAGCTAAAAGCCTCTGTGTCTTAGGATTGTCACTGTGAAAGACACTGGCAGGCAGAATTTAACGGGGGCTGAAGTCTACTTACGGACATGATGTCCATTTGGAATTCAAGTAGGAATGTTTCACCTGGCCTGCAGTCGCTGAGAAAACGTAGAATTCAAGAGAGAGGAAGGATTTGGCTAGTGATACTTCTTCCTAGGGATCCTCATTAAATTAGAGAAGTGGGTGTTCGCCTGTTACAGAGAGAAGGAAACAAAAGGCCCAGCCAGTTAAGGTGACAGTCTGTGGTCAGTGCAGCCGGAAACCGCCTCCTTACGTGGAGGTGGGTGTGGGGAAGTTAGTGTGCAGAGGATCCTGAAACCAGACAGGAGTGTAGACATAGTTCATAAGTAGCAGGTGCTCTTTACACATTTTTTTTTTTTTTTTTGGAGAGAGTAAAGATTTATTAGGATAGCATTAAAAGGCCCACACATTTGCTTGATTAAATTTTGATTGAAAAAATCATGCATGTTCAGGGCTGAAGGAGTGGCTCAAGTGGTAGAGCGCCTGCCTAGCAAAGAGTGAGACCCCAAAAAAAGGACTGGTGGAGTGGCTTGAGGTGTAGGCCTTGAGTTCAAGCCCCAGTACTGACAAAAAGAAAAAAAAAAAAATGCTTGTTCAAGGTTAATTACAGTTTTAGTTATTACACCAGTTGTATGAAATGTTTATATTTGGGAAAGGGGGTGATAGAAGTGTGGAAATTCTTTGTTAATTTTGTAACTTTTTTAAGCCTGAAATAATTATAAAGCAAAGTTTAAAACCAAAAGGTTACAAGCAAAAACATGTTCAATGTAGGGTTTTTTTCTTTCTTTCTTTCTTTCTTTTTTTTTTTTGTGGTACTGGGGCTTGAACTCAAGGCCTATACACCTTGAGCCACTCCACCAGCCCTTTTTTGTGATGGGTTTTTTCTAGATAGGGTCTCACGAACTATTTACCTGGGCTGGCTTCAAACCGCAGTCCTCCTGATCTCTGCTTCCTGGGTAGCTGGGATTACAGGAGTGAGCCACTGGACCCTGACCCGACTCAGCGTAGAGTTTTGTTCTTTTTTCTTCAAGGACTGGAGATTGAATCCAGGGCCTTGCACACTCTACACAGCTGTCCACCCCTTGAGCCACGCCCCAGCCTGGTCTTTACATTGTTTTAGATGTGGTTTTACTTAACCATTTTATGTGTATGTGTGCGGTACTGGGGCTTGAACTCTTCTTCACACTTGCTGGGAAGGCACACTACCACTTGAGTCTCTCTGCCAGTTCTTTGTTTTTGTTTTTTGAGCAGTCTTACTATGTAAGATCCTCCTGCCGCAGCCACCCAAGTGCTGGAATTATAGGTGTACACCATCATGCTCAGCTTAAAGACTTGGTTTTTAATCACTCATATATTATTAAATACTTGTGTCATGATTCATAGATTTAATCCTTTTCACAAGGATAATTTGTTTCTGTTTGTTTGCTGTTAAAAACAGTGACATAATCAACATCTTGGATACTCTTTATACTTTCCTGATTTTGAGGCTATTTTTTTTTTCCCTTTAGTTTAGGCTACATTGTTGGGGGTTTTGTTGTTGGTGGTTTTGCTTTTTTAGTGGTACTGGGGTTTGAACTTAGGGCCTCACACTTGCTAGGCAGACACGCTTGCATTTGAGCCATGGTTCTAGTAGGCTGTATTCTTAGAAGTAGTGAACTGCTGGGGTAGACATTTAAAATTTTGATCTGCATTTCCAATTTCCTCGGAAGGCTACCCTTTCCTGATACTCTCACCATACCTGATTGGTACTTCCAGTCTTTTAAATCCCTGGCACTTTCATAAACTGTACTTTTATAATGTGCTTTTTTTTTTTTTTTTTTTTTTTTTGGTGAGACTGAGGTTTGAACTCAGGGCTTCACACTTAACAAAGCAGGTGCTCTACTACTTAAGCCACATGTTAGTCCATTTTGCTCTGGTGGTCTTTGGAGATGGGGTCTCTCAAGCTGTTTGCCTGGGTTGGCTTCAAACTGAGATTAGCCTATCTCAGCTTCCTAGGTAACTAGGATTACAGGCATTAGCCACTGGTACCCGGCCACATAATTTTTTTAACTGATGTTTGGCAGAAGATCAGGATTTATAATTTTTTTTTTTGGTGGTGGTGGTACTGAAGTTTGACCTCGTGGCCTTTCATTCACTAGGCAGGTGCTCTACCACTTGAGATCTGCCCAACACCCTTTTTGCTTTAGTTATTTTTGAGATGTGGCCTTGCATTTTTGCCTGGACTGGCTCAAATAAAATAAACTTATTTGTACTGTTTATTTCTGGGTGGAATAAAGGATGTTGTTTAATTTCATTGTTTGAAATAAAATTCTTTCATATTCTGTGTTTTTTAGCGTTCATGCAATATTGTCACCATAATCCTAGCTTCCTCAAAAAAGCCTGGTAGTGCTAGGTGCTGGTGGCTCACACCTGTAATCCTAGCTACTCCAGAGGCAGAGATCAGGAGGATTGAGGTTCAAAGCCAGCCCAGACAACAAAAGCAAGACTTTATCTCAAAAATACCCAACACACACACACACTCACACATGTATACATACACACACACTCTCACATACACACATACAAACACACACACACACACACACACACACACACACACACACAGGACTGATGGAGTGGTTCAAGTGGTAGAGTGCCTGCCTAGCAAGTGTGAGGCCCTGAGTTCAAACCCCAGTACCACAAAAAATAAAATAAATAAAAGCCTGGTAGTGTGGGTAGGATGGTTTTTGGTGGGGAAGTCAGCTTAAGAGAGGTTCTTGGATAGCACTGGTGATAATGTCCACTTGGCACTCAAGCCTCACTCTCTTGGGAGTTTGTAGTCCTGCTAACCCTGTTGCTTGGGTCCTTCTCTGCCAGGTAGCCTGCCTCCTATTATCGTGTATGACCGGAATGGCTTCAGAATTCTGCTCCACTTCTCTCAGACGGGAGCCCCTGGCCACCCAGAGGTGCAGGTGCTACTCTTGACCATGATGAGCACTGCTGCCCAGCCTGTCTGGGACATTATGTTTCAAGTGGCTGTGCCAAAGGTGAGTCTTCTGCTACTGGCCAGCTTCTTTGAAGTTTTTAGTAATGGTGATCATTTCTGAGCACCAAAATTCTTTCCTGGGACATAATTTGCTAGGTGTAAGAGGCAGAATCTTTATTCAGACTAGTTGGATTTTGGGAGGTTATTGGGTCACTTAATTGGGGATTCTTGAATATCTGACTTCAGATATGAGTTAATCCAGGAGGTTTTTAAATGATTCCTTAAGAATCTCTTTCCATGTCTTGACTACACATTCCTCTTTGGGACTGTTCTCAGACAGTCTCTTTACAGAGCAGGGATCATATGGATTATATGATCCTTTACCTTTTTTAGTCACAGAAATTCAAAGCCAGACATGGTGGTACATGCCTATAGTCCCAGCTACTCAGAAGGCTGAAGCATGAGGATTGCCTGAACCCAAGAGTTCAGGGCCAGCCTGGGCAACAGTAGCAAGACCCCATCTCTTTAAAAAGTGAAACAGAAACTCACCTGGCATGAGCTGTGCATATAGACTACTAAGAAAGGGCTCTGATTGGTCTTGTTTATGCTGCTTGCTTACCGTAGGCCACTAACTTGTGTCTTAGGACACGCACTCCGGAGGGAGTTGGCCAATTTGGCTTAATGTGTTCAGCCTTTCAGAGGAAGCTGGGCCCTGCTGATGAGCAGCCAGACCACAGTCACGGGGAAGGGCAGATCCTGAAGGGCAAAGATCCAAGACAGAAGTAAAGACACGCATTCTGTAAGGCTCGTGGTAGTCTTGTGGAGTGTGTTATGGATGGTTTTCTAAAAACCAAAGGCTGGAAGATAGATATTTTGTCCAAGGTCACGTAACTAGTAAGAGACAGTGTGAGAATTCAGCCCAAGACAGGCCCTAGCTTTTTATGTGGCCTGTCAGATGCAAAGGTTGACCACATGTTGGGGTGTTGTGTGTGGGGGAGGAAAGGCCGTTTGGACTCCTTCATGTATTAGTGGGACTGTTTGCGAGGGCTCCCATGGGTGCACTGAGGTGTTCCGCCATCAGAGAAACCCGCTTCTTCTCTGAGGGGTGGTGTGGAGTCTTAACTTCTGTCAGCCTGTGCTCCCTCCAGAAGTGGGAGCTTGGTGGTGATGAGTTACATGTCGAGTTCCCTCTGGTAGTCAATGCGAGTGAAGCTGCAGCCTGCATCCAGCTCCAAGCTCCCTGCATTCAGCCCATTGGTACCTCCAGCTGTGATATCTCAGATGCTGCTGCTCGACAATCCACACAAAGTACGTCTCGTGTCTTTGGTAACAGGCAAGGGGACCCCTGTACTGTAGGGAGAAGAGAAACACATTGAGGCTTGGCTCTTAAGTTGATCTGGGATGAGGGTGGAACAGCTCTTGCTGGAATTTGTCTTTGGGGTGTGTTAGAAGGTGTGTGATGGCAGTAGCTGGGAACCAAGGGAGGGAAATATAAATGTCTGACTTCTGGAGTCCTCTAAAAGCAGCAGCCTGTCTTCCTGATGCAGCCATGTGGACAGCTCCTAGGACCTACACCTGGCTCCCCTAATGAGCATAGCCTCACAGAGGCGAGCTCAGCATGTCTCTGTCACACAGTAACTTGAAGCCCTCATAGGAGATTGGCAGAGGGCTGTTCATGGTAGACTCGTGGAGGTGAAGGCATGTACTCAACTGGCTCTGTGTGGTTCCCTCTAGTTTAACATCTTGTATCTCTTACATCGCAGGAGCCTATCCGGTTACGGTATAAACTGACGTTCAACCAAGGTGGACAGCCTTTCAGCGAAGTGGGAGAAGTGAAAGACTTTCCGGACCTGGCTGTCTTGGGGGCAGCCTAACTTCACAGACAGACCCTTTGAGTTCAATTTAGGCCAATGTTCCTTTCGCTGTTAGTCAGGACTAATCACAGTGATTTAGTGCAGAGTGCCAAGAGTTCTTCTGACGCTGGGCTCTCAATGCCAACCTCTACCTGTTCTGCAGATGCTGTGTGTGTCTGTGTGTGTGTGTGTTGTCGGGGGTGGGGGGGAGGGCAATGTGGGAGTGCCGAAGCATTTTTGATGACCATCTCTGCCACATCCTATCTGCCTCTGCACGTTGGTGGACACTGATGTCCCTGCCTCAGGTTGGAGGTTTTCTAAGCCAAAGTTTTTTTCATGTATTGTTATCTTTTCACTCATCCACTCTGTGCCTTGTCAGTCTTTGAAAGTCGTGTTTGCTCCCAGGCTGCTGTTCTCAGGGACCTTCCAAGGGACCTGGTTGGTCTTGGGGTAGAGAGGGTCCTCTGGGCACTCTCTTTCAAGGAAGACCTTGTCTCCATCTTCATGAGGGAATGCTACTTGCCTGTGTTCAGAAAGATGTGAATGGAACACTTGCTGCACTGTCCAGGCGAGGGGCTGCTGTGAGACCAGAAGACTACACTCAGCAGTGTCATGTCCTTCACCACGTGCCTTAGGATCACCCTTAGATGCCCCTCTGAGGAGAGGGAGAGCCGAGGCCAGCCTTGCGCGGGCCTCTGGCTTGTGGGTTGCGCAGCCTGTCCGGGCCCTTACTCAGGACTCCATGTCCATCCTCATCCTTTCTCTACAGGTGTCCCCTCTGTGCTCTTTGACTGTGACCCCATGGTAGTCATTGTAAATCTCAGCTGGCAATCAACCCTTGCCTGTTGACCTCACAATTAAAGATGGAGAGCTGTGGTGCGGATAGATAGGAAAAGCGCTTAGCAATGATTTAGGTGGGGACTAGATACAGGACATCATTGAATAAATACGGTGTAGCAAATCTGCTTTGTGTAGTGTTGAGTGAGTAGGAGATGCAGAGCCAATTGCATTTAGAGGTGACAGGCTGAGAGAAGCTGTCCTTTGTTGGAAGAGCAGAGCCCTGAAGATCTGAAGAAAGCTGTAGAGGAGAGCCAGGTATCTGTTACCTTATAATCTGAAGGGGAAACTCAGGTTTATAATTCGCTTATTCATAAGTGAGCACCTACTGCGTGCTGTGCATGCTAATGTACATGTGTTTAACAGGTCCTGCTCAGTGGTAGAAGGAAGCTGAGCCTGGCTGGGATGGGCTGGTGGAGGGCTGTGAGGTTCCAGCAGCCAGCTGTCTGGGTGGATTCTACCTCAAACTTGCAAGGCTGTTAGGAGCTCTTACTTGTGAGATCTGGCACTCTTTCATTCTGGTCTTCTGATTTGTACATGAAGTTGGAACTATGCCCGCATTAATTGGTGGGAATGGGAGCTGTAATGATTATCAAGGCATGCTAATTTGTAAGCAAGTGTGAAAATTCATAAAACAGATAAATAATGGGGTGACTTCTTCATTTTTCATTAATCCTGTAAGACTAACTTTAGCCCCAAGTTACTTTGATGCTTAAGTGTTCTGCATAGCTCTTTTGGGCTCTGTAGCTGTCCCATAAAGTCTTTAAGTGTTAGCCACCATAACAGTGCCTACCCAAGAAGATCTTCTGTGAAAATGCATGAGTGAGATGTACACATGAAGAGGTGGGCTTTTTAACCTGTATTGTAAGGTGAACTCCTGTACATGCTGGAATGTCATTGTTTTCCAAAAGAAATTAGTATTCTGCTACGTGGAGTTGGTCAGAATAAGGCTGAGAGGAGACAAGGAAGGTACGTGGCTGTCATGAAAGTGTCCCTGATTTTTGTCACAACTGCCTTCTGATCACCAAATTCAGAGACCACGTAGAGCCCAACCCTTATCCCTTCTTCCATAATAACCCTGAGCCAGGCACTGTTGTAGGTACTGCGGACATCGTCGTGATGAAAGCTCCTGCCTTCCTGGATCTTCTGGTCATCTGGAGAAATGAGATCATGATGTGTCAGCTAGAGACTTGGCACAGGAGGCCAGTGTTCTCCCCTGAACGCTCTGGGATTCTCTTCACCTTTGTTTTTTCTCCTCCTTCCAAGAGGTTTTGCTCTGTAGCCCAGGCTGGTCTTGAGCTCAAGATCCCCCCCTGCATCTGCCTCCTGAGTGCAGGGATTACAGGTGCTCACCACTATGCTTAGCTTGGCTTTACTGACCTATTTCTGTCCCTTAAATGTGCCCTGTTCCCTCCTGCCTAATTGTTACACTGAGCCTGGCAATCAAGCTGTCAAGCAGCTAGCTAGGTCCTGGCCTCCATCTCAAGCCTTGCCTCTTGCTGATGCCATATAGTTCAGGCACTTAGTGGGTGTCTTTTTCCGGAGGCTCCACTATTGCTTCAAACTCAGAATTCTTAGAAACTACCCCCCTTCCTTGTTTCCATACTTACTTGAAATCACCTGAGGTGTGGTGGATCCTCATTCCTGCTCCATCTAAATCCACTTAGAATTCTGCCTCATGTCTGTTGTCTTAAGTACCATCTTGTGTTGTCTCCACATTGACTTGACTTCTTCATGAGCTTGGGATTTTGGGGGGTGGCAGGGAGGGGGCAGTGCAGTAGCCTGCCTCCCAATTCTGATCTCTGCTTCACAACCAGAATTCTCTAGCCAATCTAAGCATTAGCTTCTAAAAAAATCTGGCTGGTTTCCAAAGCCTAAGTGGCTATGGGATTAGATTGAGATTGCTTGCATTGGCATTCAGTGTCCCTACTCATCTGGTGTCACCTGCTGAGGATGGAGCTTACTTTCTGGAGCCATGCTAAAGCCCTTTCAGGTTCTGGTAGTGCCATGTTTTTCCCTATTCTTTGACTACCTGTGCAGTTCATTCCTTTTCCTGTATGTCTTCACAACATGACATGACTAAAATCCCACATTAGGCTGGGGATGGATAGATGGAGTTCAGTGTTAGAACACTGAGATGCTAGTTCAGTCCCCAGAACTGAAAACAATAGCCAAAAAACCCACCTTCCCTGGGCCAGTGGCTCATGCCTGCAATCCTAGCTACTTGGGAGGCTGAGATCAGAAGGCTAGCCTGGGCAAATAGTTCATTTGTGAGACCCCTATCTCTAAAAAGTAACCACAGCAAAATGGATTGGAGGTGTGGCTCAAGTGATGGAGTGCCTGCTTTGTAAGAATGAAGCTCTGTGTTCAAACCCCAGCCTCATGGGAAAAAAAAAATTCAGAATGCTTGCTATGTACTTGTTTTTTTTTTTTTCCTTAAAAGTATAGCCTGTTGTTTTCACCTAGAGTGAGGTACAAACATGTAGGACACAGCAGGAAGTGTCCTCAGGTGAGCCAGGCTCTGAGGTATCTAAGGTTCATTAAAGTTTCATTTTAACTAATGAAAATTCAGGCTGCTTGTTCCCTTTCCCTAGTGCACTGTCAGTTATACCATGTTCATTCTGAGAAAGCTTGTGTTCTAGGAAGTAGGAATATTCTTTTATTCTTGAGAAGAATACGTGTCTCATTCCACTGACAACTTTACAAGTTGAGATAACAGTTAGGAAGGCTTCTAAATTTGGAGGCCAGAAGCCCTAGCAGTTGGAAATAACTGTCAATCCTTGGCTGTAATTTTGTTGTTCATTGCCTCTAGCTAGCCATGTGACCCAGATCAAGAATTTAATCTTTCAGAGTCCTGCATTGTAGCCTTTTTTTTTTTTTTTTTTTCAAGTACTGGGGCTTGAACTCAGGGCCTACACCCTTTTTTTTTTTGGTGATGGGTTTTTTTCGAGATAGGGTCTCACAAACTATTTGCCCAGGCTGACTTTGAACCACAATCCTTGTGCTCTTTGCCTCCCGGGTAGGTAAGATTACAGGTGTGAGCCACTGGCACCAGGCTCCATTGTAACCTTAAATAATAATTATCTTCCACTTCAGTTCTCAGGACTACCCCCTTCCCCCCCCAAAAAGGAATGTCTTCTAGAATTGTTTGGAAAATTGAGGGAGTTCATATTTATAAAGTGATCGCCACACCACATGGCACTTGTAAGGTATTTGCTATGCCTGTGCACCTAGCTTCCAGTACATGGACAGGCAAGACCCATACTATTGACAATCTACCTTGTAAAGTACTTTGAATTTTGGTCAGGTTCATATTAGTGCAAAGTGTAAATGTCAACAATAGAAAAGTAACAATTGCAGTAACTGGAAACTACTCCTAACTGTATTCATTACCAAATTCTAGCCATTTTGAATTTATGCTCTAGTCAAAAGTTGATAACCACAAAGAATGATTTAGAAAGAATAGACACATTCCTCTGCAAACATTTACCCAGCAGATTTTTACACAAAGATGACACATTCTGAAATGGGTAACCTGACACCAAAGGCCAAAACAGGTAGTACAAAGGTGATTTTTATACCTTTTGTTTGTTGACTGATTTATTTTTATTTTTTTTTTAGGCTGGGGCCTTGCTGTGGAGGCCAGGCTGGCCTTGAACTTCCATCATGTCCAATTTCTGTGCTTCCTTTTAAATGCGTAGGCAAAAGAGCAAAATGTAAAGCCTGACATTGAAGCCAACAGTATAGTGAAAGAACACCCAAACATTTTAATAGCTCAGAAATATTTGATCACCTTGGTAGATGTGGAAATAGCAACTTACCACATTTCTAATAAAGTTAGACACCCAGCACCATACTTAATAATGAAATAATACAGTGGCCTAAACACAATGGTCTGTATTGTGTGAAAGAAAGGTAGAATCAGTGTAGAACTATTACAAAGTCATCAGGGACCTAGGCTGCAGCCAGCCCTTCAGTCACCCAAAGACAGGCTCTTCACAGTCCTGTTTGAATATGGTGGCTTTAGCTCCAGACACTGGCACCTGCATTGTTAGTCACGGAAGAAAAGGTAGGGGGGAGGAGGAGAGGAAAGATGTCAGCATTCTTTTAAAAGCTTCCTGGAGTCCCATGTGACATTTACAGGCACATCTTGGCCTGTTATATGGCCACGCCTAGGTAAACAGGAGACCAAGAAAGTTACATTTGTACACAGTGCCATGCACGTAAGATTGGGGTTTGGTTTCTAAGGAAGGAAAGACATTACAGTAGTAAACTCCAACCTACCGTAAGACACAGCACCCACTAGGGAACAACGCTGTCCCTGAGCTGCTAGTAAATGAAAACAAAATTTATCCCCAGGTTTTGCTCAGACCCAGGACCTCACACATAGGGAGTGAGTGCTCTACCACTGAGCAACACCCAGCAGTGGTCATTGTTGGGTCATAGAATTCCACATTAGTTTCCTTTAAATTTATCTGCATTTTCTAAAACGTCTAGACTGAGCTGGGTGCTGGTGGTTCATGCCTGTAATCATAGCTACTCGGGAGGCAAAGGTTTGCAGTTCAAAGCCAGCCCAGGTAAACAATTCACAAGATCCTATCTCAAAAAAAAAAAAAATACCTTAAGTCACAAAAAATGGCTGCTGGAGTGGCTCAAGGTGTAGGCCCTGAGTTCAAGCCCCAGTATCAAAAAAAAATTTTTTTTTTCTAGACAAAACCTTAGCTTTTATGGATGGTGTCAATTTTTTTGGGGGGGGGTCCTGGGAATCAAACTCAGGGCCTTGCACAAGTGTGCTTCTACTAAATCCCAGCTCTTCAATTTTTTTTCTTTTTGGGAGGAGTGGTGATACTGGGTTTTGAACTCAGGGCTACACACTTGCTGGGCAGGAACTCTGCCCTTTGAGCCCCACCACCAGCTCTTTGCTCTGGTTGTTTTGGAGATAGGGGCTTGTTTTTGCCTTACTGAACCTGAACTGTGATCCTCCCTATTTATTCTTCTCTAGTTAGCTGGGATGACAGGTGTGTGCCACCACACCAAGTTTTTTCTGTTGGAACAGCCTTGCAAACTTTTTGCCCAAGCTGACTTTGAACTGTGATCCTCCTGTTTTGTGTTTCCTCATGCAACTGGAGTGACAAGTGCACCACAATGCCCAGCTTCTGGTTGAGATGGGGTTTCTCTAACTTTTTGCTTGGGCTGGCCTCAAACCACGACCCTCACGATCTCAATATCTTGAATAGCTAGGGTTACAGGTGTGAGCCACCAGTGTTCAGCTTCAGTGTTAGTTTCTTTTAAATAGAATTCTCTTTCCAGCGTCATGCTATGACTCAAGATGGGAAGTAGAGTCTCTGCCATTATGTCCTGATTCCAGTAGGGTTTGCGGGATCCCTAAAGTCCCATGGGAAAGTTCTTGTATCAAAATGGCCAGAATTGTAAAGTGGATGTACATAGACAACTTTACAGCATCTGTCTACCACACCTTGATGCTGTTCTGTCCTGCAATTTTCTGACACTGCTCCAGTTTTCTTTTTCTCTAGTTTCCCAAAGATTGAGATTTACCTGAAGGTTTTGTGTTGAGCATCTTCCCTACTCAATAACCTCCCCAACGTACCAGTATGGCCCTACTCGCTCTAATCAGAACCTTTGGTTATATCTACCGATCTTTTGGGTTAAACCAATTTCCTTAACGTTCAAGTTTCTGCACAGTAAAGCCTCATCCAAACTCAGCCACACCTAAGCCTGTTCCTAAGATAGAAATGAGCTGGTCTTAGTGGCACATGCCTGGAATTCTAGCCTGAGGCAGGAAGATCTCAAGTTTGAGGCCAGCCTAGGCTACTTAGAGCCTGTCTCTAAAATAAAATAGAAGCTGAGATTGTGCCTCAAGTGGTAAAGCAATTGCCTAGCAAATGTGAGGCCCTAAATTCAATCCCTAGTATCAAAGAAAAAAAGATGAATAGATAATACCTGTCTTAAAAGATTGTGAGGATTAAAAGGAAGTGAGAAATTCGGGAGTGTGGCTCAAGAGGTGGACCACCTGCCTAGTAAGTGTAAAACCCAAATTCAGTCCCCAGTACAGAACAACAACTCGGTATAAAACAAGTTTGCGCCGTAAGTGTCTGAACCATATAGTTTTCATTACTCACCCTCGTGGATGGATGGATTGTGTGCTGTAGCTAATATACACTCTTCACTGACCTGCGACTCAGCCTAGCAGAAGTGGACACGGCTTTGACACCCCTTAGGTCTGAGGAGGAAGCCCTGTCTCTTCTGCAAGCAAACCTGGTTTGTTCCAGTGATGCAGACAATCAGCTGCAACTTGATTCCAGACACTGAGCGTTTGCTCAGATCTGCATGTATTTTCAGCCATTTTCTTCTGAGTTCCTGAGCTCTGCTTTTGAGCCAGAATAAAAATTACACTCCCAGTGGGAGTGGCTGCTAGGGTCTATCCTATGCCGTGACATGCACACCTTTCTATGTGTGGAGTAGCAGGAATTAAGCCTAATTCAAGAGCCCCAGGGATGGCAGAACAAGTGCTGGGGCGACAGTCCTAGGTCTTTCATTGTCCCTTCCTGCCCCCAGAAGCCATCTTTATATGTTCATAAAAGAAGGCCAATGGGTAGATGTGGTTAAGTCAGGCTAGTCTGGGTGACCTGGACCAGGAAGCATGTCTCAAGAACTGGCAGAGGGGGCTTGGATGCAGGACTGCTGAAGAGACCGACACCCTGTCTCCAGAAAGCAGCTATAAATATGAATAATTTTGACAGTTGTTTCCGTAGTTGAAACTCCAAACAGGTAGATTACAATGTGAGCTTTGTGCTTGGGATAACTACTTTGGTTTGGATTTGAACATTTTCAGTCTCGTTTCCTGGGGTGTTCCCACGCTTTCCCTCACCCCAACTAAGTAGGACTGGCATCTTTCCTGTTGCGGCGTTAGTGGCAAGGACTGTTGAGTGACATGGGGCATGGAGGGGGGCGGTGTCCTTATGAGAGAAAGCATATCCCTGCCTGAGGGAGCATACAGGCCCATGACCAGAGGTCAGACTCACGATGAAGCTACATGCATGTTAAGAAAAGTGTGACTTGCATGGTGGAAGAAAGCACTGGGCGAGGCTGGAAAGTGATCTGAGTTTTGAATGTGCTTCCTACCCACCCAGATCCACTGAAAGAACAAGAGCCTTACTAGCTCAAAAATTTTAGCACAACTTTAGTTTCATCATTAGCTGCCATTAAGCTTTGTGGTTGTAGAATGCCACATTAAAAATAAAAATAGCTGGGTGCTGGTGGCTCACACCTATAATCCTAGCTACTTGGGAGGTGAGATCAGGAGGATCATGGTTCAAGGCCAGCCTGGGCAAACAGTTCACAAGACTCCCATCTCTCAAGATGACCAGAGCAAAATGGACTGGAGGTGTGTGGCTCAATTGGTAGAGCACCTGCTTTGCAAATGGGAAGCCCTGAGTTCAAGCCCCAGTCCCACCAATAAATTAAAGAATAAACAATCTGCATTAAAAAAAAATATATCAGTGGCCACAACGGGGGAGATGAGAGTTCAGGCAAGTTAATAAGCAGCAAACAAAACGGAGCAACTGCAGGAGGTTCAGAATCAGTTGAAGCAAGCCAGGCACCAGTGGCTCACGCTTGTAATCCTACCTACTCAGAAGGCAGAGATCTGGAGGCTCTCCATTCAAAGCCAGCCCCAGGCAAATAAGTTGAGACCCTATCTCAAAAAAACCCATCACAAAAAGGGCTGGCAGAGTGGCTCAAGGTGCAGGCCCTGTGTTCATACCAGTGCTGCAAAAAAACTTCAGCTAGAAAGGGGACATTACTGTCAATTCTACAGAAATTTAAAAGGTTAAGGAGACTATTATAAACAACTTTATGCCAAAATATTATACAACTTTGATGAAATGGGAACTTTCTTTTTCAGATGTACTGGGATTTGAACTCAGGACTTCCCACTTGTTAGGCAGGTGCTCTACCACCTGAGCCACTCCGCCAGCCCTTAAAATGGGAAAGTTTTTTTATTGTGGTCCAAACTGCCACTGATTGAAGAAACAGAAAATTTGGGTGTGGTGGTGCATGCCACTAATTCTAGCACTGGGAAAGCCGAGGCGAGAGGATCCAAGAGTTCAAGGCCAGCACCTGAGCTAGGCTACATAGTTCCAGGCCAGCATGGGCTATACAATAAAACCCTGTCTGAGAAATATTTAACAAGAAGTTAAGGTTGGGGATGTAGCTCAGTGGTAGAGCACTTGCCTACCAAGTCCAAGGCAGTAGGTTCGATACCCAGTGTCACTCATGCACACGCATACACACACATACAAACACACACACAGAGTTGGATTAGTAATTTAAGATCTTCCCATAAACAAGTGTCCAGGCCCAGATGGCTTAGCTTTGACATCTGATTTTTGTCAAATACTTAAGCAACACCACTCCTTCCCGAACTTGGAAAATAGAGAAAGAAGGATCACTTCCTAACTCATTCTGTTAGATCAGTATTTAACCTTTTTCCAAAGTGAGACAAACACACCATAAAACCAGAAAAACTGCAGAACAATACCCTCCAAGAACAAAATTCCTCAACAAAATATTAGCAAAACAAACTCAGAATAAGAAAATCATATACCATGCCAGGTACTGGTGGTCACACCTGTCATCCTAGCTACTCAGGAGTCAGAGATCAGGAGGATCGAAGTTAGAAGCCAGCCTGAGGCAAATAGTTCCTGAAACCCTATCGAAAAAAACCCATCACAAGAAAGGGCTGGTGGAGTGGCTCAAGGTGTAAACCCTGAATTCAAGCCCCAGTCCACCAAAAAAAAAAAAAAAATCACACCACGATGAGGTAGAATTTATCCTAGTAATGCGAAACTGTTTTGTAAACTTAAAAGCAATTACTATGACATCATATAGAATAAAAGACAAAACCTAGCAATTATTTCAGGCACAGAAAAAAAGCAATCACAAAATCTAACATCTCATTTCTTAAATTAGGAATAGAAATGTGTAAAAGGACATCTATGAAGAATCTACAGCTAGTGTCACACTTTTTTTTTTTTTTTGGCAGTACTGGGGTTTGAACTCAGGGCCTCACGCTTGGTAGGCAGGTGCTCACCACTCGGCCAGCCTGCTAGCATCACACTCAATGGTTGCAGACTGAATGCTAAAGACAAAGGCGCAATATTTGGGACAAAGCAAGGATGTCGGTTTTTGCTACCTCTCTTCAACAGTGTACTGAAGATTCTGCCTAGTACTGTTAGCAGAAAGAAGACAGGCATCTAAATGAAGAGAGAGGAAAAGAGGATCCTGTGTGTGTGATACATCCTGGGATACACACACAAACAAATACTAGATCCAACAAATTTAGAATGGTCAAAGGGTATAGGGTTAATAGACAAAAATATTTCCCTAACAAGAAATAATAATGGAAATTAAGACAATTACATTCACAACAGCATTAAAAGGCACGCAACATATGCACGACTTGCACAATGAAAACAAAATATTGCTAAGAAACTAAGGATATCAATCAGAGGTTCTCACCCAGGAACCATGGCAGCATATGCAGGTGTCTTTGGTTGTCCTATTTTGAAGGAGGGGTTGCTCCTGGCACTTAATGGGTAGAGGCTAGGGATACTGCTAAACATTTGCAATGCACGTGACAGCCCCACCACAAAAAGTCATCTACAGCCAGGTCTGGTAATTCCAGTACCCAGGAGGTTGAAGTGGAAGGATTGTAAAGCCAGTCTGGGCCAGCCTGGACTTAAAAGTGAGAACTTGTCTCAAGAAATAAAAACATAGCTGGGCCGGTGGCTCACATCTGTAATTCTAGCTACTCAGGAGGCTGAGATCAGGAGGATCATGGTTTGAAGCCAGCCTGGGCAAATAGTTTTCAAGACCGTATCTCAAAAAAACCCATCACAAAAAAGGGCTGGTGGAGTGGCTCAAGCTGTAATTGTGCCTGCCTAGCAAATGAGGCCCTAAGTTTAAACTCCAGTGCTGCCAAAGGGGGGAAAAAAAAATCCTGTGAAGGTTCATAGCCACATTATTCTCAATATCCCTAAACTCAAAGCAATAAAAATACCCATCAACTAATGAGTGAGTAAATCAAGTGTTACCAAGATGAGTTAACATACGGTGATCGGTAATATGTTAATATATTAACACGAAATAATATTTAGCAACATGAACAAATAATTGATAAATAGTACAACATGGATGGACCTCGAAAATTTATGCTAAGGGAAAGAAGCGGTATTTAAAAACAAAAAACACCCCACTGCATATTTGACCGTGTATCTGAAATGTCCAGAAAAGGTAAATTTATAAACACAGGAGGCACATTAACAGTTTTCTAGGACTGGGAGTGGGAGCAAACAGGCAGGAACTCTTTTAGCTGATAGAAATACTCTTGGAGATATCCCAACTTCCTGAATTTACTAAAAAATCATTGAATTGTCTAGTTAACAATGGACGAATATTATGCCCTGTAAATGATCAATAAAACTGTTTTTTGTTTTTTAATGTCAGCTTGCCCAGGAGGGGCATATTGTCGAGGCATCTGAGGCTTTATTATTGTTGTACTGGGGGCACATTGTGACATTTACCAAAGTTCTTACGTTGTATCATAGCATCTGAGGCTTCTTGACAAATCTGCCCACTCAAGGCTAGCATTCTAGCTTCCTAACTTGTGGATTTGGGCTCTTAGGTGTCTAGTCTTTAGGAATTATCGTGTGCATTCAGAGTATGCCTGGGGCGAGAATGGAAAAATAGCAGTCACTCATTCACATTTTGGTTCGGATAGTCTCGTTTTCGAGGTGTCATGGTTTAGTTTTAGGCTAGAAGAAACAGTAAGTGCAACGAGGTGGGTTAAGACCAAGCGATTCAGGAGCTAGAGCGACGAGAGAGCCAAGTGCAGGCCACGGAGGCGTCAGCCGCTCCCTTCAGGTGGCAAACTAAGAGTGCAGGCTCGGGAGGCCAGTCGGCCCGAGTTCAAATTCCACAGTGCCGCTTGTAGCTAGGACTGGACCAGTTGCGTAACTGCTTCGGTTCTTGTCCTACACAACGGAGGAATTACTGAACTCACGAGGACGGTGAAGACCAGATGCGCTGAAATACGCAACGACTTCGTAGTAAGCTACTTGGTTTACTTCTCAACCAATAGGAGCCAAGGTGGGACTGTCCTACCCTCGAGGAGCGCTCCTCCGGGGGCCTTCGCTTACACGCAGCCCATCTGCGCGTGCGCAGCGCCGGTGGTCGCTATAGTAACGGCCACTCACTTCCGGTAGAAATACGGCGCGCGGTGAGGGCCAATCAGCCTCTGCCTTAGGTTCAGACGGGCACCTCGGAGCTGGTTCCGCCTTCTCGCAGTGTTACGGGCTTCTGTATCCCGGTTGCCATCCGGATCCTGCTGTCGAGCTGAGGCCGTGTGCCATGGACTTCTCCAAGTTCTTGGCTGACGACTTCGACGTGAAGGAGTGGATCAATGCGGCCTTCAAGGCTGGCCCCAAAGAGGCGCCTGCGGGAAAGGCGGATGGCCACGCGGCCACGCTGGTGATGAAGCTGCAGCTGTTCATCCAGGAGGTGAACCACGCCGTGGAGGGTGAGCAGCCGGCCGGCTCGCGCCCGAGTGCGAGGCGGACTTCCGCCTCTGACCGTGCATGCAATGTCCCTTGAAAACAAGCTTAAGAAGCGCGATGGAGAGTATTGTGTAATGGCTGACCCGTGCGTTCGGCAAAATCATATCAAAGGTGTACGGCCATGGTACAAATCTGCCGAGGAAGATGGACTGGCAGGAGCCAGAGAGGTTAACCATTTTTTAAAGGATAGTTACAGGAAATAATACACACCAATAACCGTTTCTTAGAGATGTATTTGCTGTGTGTTCATTCAGTACATATGCACGCCAGCCCTTCAGCTAGGCTCTGTCAGGCTGCTTCCACTGGAAGCCAGTGGTCCAGGTGACACAACTGTTTAACAGATGTGCTTTTATTACAAGAGAGCAAGGGGCTTTATGTCAGTGCAGATTCTTTATTGTATTTCGCATCTTTTACTAATGGCGGAGTATCTACTATGCTTGTAAAAGATACAGATACCTGGGAGGAATGTTTACTTTTGTGCAGCTTTGCCACCTGCGGGGAAGATAGGTAAACAGCTAGCGTACAATAAAGGCTGGCTTCAGGAAGCCCTGAGAGCTGCCGGGAGGGTGCCCTTACTCCTCGTCTGGGAGAATCCTGAGGGCTTCGTCTGTGTTAGGTCTTGAAGGAGTCCTGCATAGGGAAGAGAGAGGACATTAAAAATGGTGCAATGACATGTGTGAGGGTGTCAGGCACTGTTCTAAGTGCTATATTTGTACTGAGCCTGTTGAAAACCTTTCTCCCCTCCTCTCTACCCCCATCTTTGGGAATATGTGGAAATAGGTTGGGGCCTTTTTAATTGTGGGGAATGTCACAGTGATGGACATTGAGTGGAAGGACCCAACAATGTTTAATGTCCTGCAGTGTTTGGGACAGTCCAGCACAGTGAAGAATTGTCCTAGGGGCTGGCAGAGTGACTCAAGTGGTAGAGCACCTGCCTAGCAAATGTGAAGTCTTGAGTTCAAACCCCAGCACCCCCCACCCAAAAAAAAAAGTTGTTCTGACTGAAATGTTAATAGTGCTCCATTTTCTTGGCATGATTATTTAAATAAAATAATAAAAATACTTTGAAGTAGGCACAATCGTTATTCCTACTTTTTCGTTGTAGAAACCGAGGCTGAGAGAAGCTAGGTAACTTGTCTTAGTATCATGCTGGTAATGAATGGGGGAGTCGGTATTTGAAGCCAGGCAGGTGGTTCCCCAGCCTGAGGTCTTAACCCTTAAAGGGAGAGGGAGCACAGGCAGACGTGTGTGGGTACAAAAAGGCCTAGCCCATTCAGGGGAAGGTGAGCATATTTAACAGCTGTGCGCATAGCATCAATGAATAAGCATTATCAACTCACTTTCATGGGGACAGTGCAGCTGCAGATAATGCAGAAAAGTAGATTGGTGGTGCACACCTCTAATACCAGCACTGGAGAGGCTGAGGCGGAAGGATCCCAAGTTCAAGGCCAGTCTGTACTACATAATGAGACCCTGCCTCAATGAAAAAAATAAAGTTTATTGGAATCTGACTGCAAAAGGCCTTTTTAGCCAGCTTAGGGAGTTTCGCTTCCATTTCTTAGACAGTGAATAGCCTTCAGAGGTTTAGAACTTTATTTTTATGGAAGGTGAGACAAGAACCAGTCTCAAGTGATGACATGTATTGCAGAGATTCAAGCAGAAGATGTTGAAGGCCCCAAATTGGAGGATTTATTTTTATTTTTTGGCCTCCAAAGTGCATGTCATGTTTCCTTCCTTTCTTCCTGTTCAAAGCATGTCTGTTCCTCAAAGCTCAGCCAAGGTGTTTTCCAGTCTTAGCAGCTTGCTCTCCTTCCCAAGCTCTGGTGACTGTTTTTGTCACCTGATACTTTACAAGGGCAGTCCTGGGCCACTACTCTCTGACATCTCCCCGCCAGCTCGTCTTCACACTCTGTGAAGGCAGGGACTGCAGTGTGTAGTGCTGGCGTAAAGCTGAGAACGCCACAGGAACTGGAAGGAAACAGAGTCACCACCATTATCCTCTTCTCGTGTTGTAGGTGGAGAAACTGAGGTCCAGAGGGACCCATCCAAGGGAGAGCTGGGGAAGTCCTGGGTACTGCACTAAAAGCAAAGATAATGGTGCTCGTTGTGGTAGTGGAACTTCAGTGTGATGAATCTGAGATGTCCTTAGACATCTAATTGTTTGCACTTGCAGAAACCAAATACGATTTTAGCTGTTGGAGGTATTGTGGTTAAAGAAATCACTTGCACAGCTTTCCTTAAAGTTGGCGGGTTGTCAGGATTCTTTGGTCGTGAGCCTCAGACTCTGACCCCAGGTAATTTAGCAGGAAGGAAGTTTCTGGAAAAGATGTGGGCTTGTTTGCAGAATGGAAGGAATAGTTGAACCCCTGGGTTTAGAAATGGTGCAGTTTTGGGGAGCCAGGGCGGAGGAGCCTGTCCACAGAGTTTCCACGGACCCAGGTTTGGTCAGCACCAACCTTCTTGTCCCTGCAATCAAGACAGAAAGTCCCAAGAGAGATAAGCCCACTTGAGTCATGAGCCACTTTGTGGCCACAGCTGGACCGGGCACTTGACTGACAATTCTGCCAGGATCACACAGGATCTAATCTAAAAGAAGTCAGTGTGCTATTACCAAAAGAGGGGAAGGGTGAGGAAAAGCCCTACACCTGCTTTCCCCAAACTTTAAATTGTTGGTTTGAGCAGGAATCAGTGCACTGCAGCCTGCTGCCTATTTCTGTAAATAAAGTTTTGTTGGAATGCTGCGTGCCCATTTGATTGTACATATTGTCTGGTTACTCTCACACTACAGTGGCAGTGTTGGAGGACAGACAGTACGATATGCTGTGCCACCTCCTTCCGTCCTTCATGGCCTGACCTTGAGCCAGGCTGTATTCAGTGTCCATCTCCTTACTTGTACAGTGCCTTTCTGGCTGACTTAATTTAGCTAGTTCTATAGTTAAGCTGATGCAAGTAGTTAAAAAACAGTCTTTACTTCATTAGAAAAGAAAGAAAATAACGTGTATCAGCGAGGATGCGGAGAAATTGGAACCCTTGTATATTGCGGGTGGGAACACACAATGATGCAGCCACTGTGGAAGACAGTGTGGTGGTGCTTCAAAAAGAATCAAACAGAAATTCCATATAACCCACCAATTCCACATCTGGCAGAGTCTCAGGAGAACTGGAGCAGGCTGTCAGAGATGTTTGTACACCTGAAATCGTAGCAGCAGTATTCAAAATGGCCAAAGGTGGAAGCAACCCAACTGTCTGCCGACAGATGAGTGGATGAGTAATATGGGCTATACATAGCCAATGGAGTGTTTTGGTTTTTGGTACCAGGGCTTGAACTTAGGGCGTTGCGCTTTGCTAGGCAGGAGTTCTACCACCTGAGCTACTATGCCAGCCCTTGGTTTTGTTTCTTTGAGACAGTGTCTTGCTTTGTAGCCCAGGCTGACCTTGAACTTGTGACCTTTCAGCTCTGTCCTCTGAATGCTGAGCTCCTTGCTGGCATTCTTATGGAAAACTCAAATAGCCACATCTCAAAATATTATTTTGTTGGGCTGGCCGAGTGGCTCAAGTGGTAAAGAGCGCCTGCCTAGCAAGTGACCCTGAGTTCAAACCCCAGTGCCACAAAAAAAAAAAATCAAAATGTTATTTTGCTCTGCCAGACATGAATATATCAAATGATATCAGAAATGAGGGCCAAACAAAAGAAATCACTATGTCCAAGAGGCACAGTACTTCTACAGGCTTCTCGTGGCAGTTTTAGCCCTGCTGGGTTCTTTCCTTCTCTTCCTCAAGGCGCCTGACAGAAAAGCCTGGCTGTGATCTTCGCTTATCCTTTCTCTGCATTGTGTGTAACAGCGGGACCTCCTCTGATGACAGTGCTTTAGAGCTACAAGCTCTCTTTTTTTCTTTTCTTTCTCTTTCTCTCTGGGTGGTACTGGGGTTTGAACTCAGGGCCTATACCTTGAGCCACTGCACCAGCCCTTTTGTGTTTTGGTGATTTTTGAGCTAGGGTCTTGCAAAGTATTTCCTGGGGCTAGTTTTTGAACCACGAACCTCCTGATCTCTGCCTCCTGGGTAGCTAGGATTACAGGTGTGAGCCACTGGTGGCCTGGCTTTCTTCTTTTAATATCATATATTAATTGTGCGAAATAATGGGTGTCATTGTAACATTTGCATATTTGTATGCAATGTACTTTGGTCATATTCACCCTCCCCCGCTCTGCTCTCGTCCCCTCTCTCCCTGGTCTCCTTCTTCCCAAATAGTCCCCTTTTTACTTTCATGGTTTCTTTTGTTTTTTTTTTAATTTAGATTCTGCATATGAGTGAAAACCTGAGAATCTGTCTTTCTGAGTTTGGCTTTTTCACTTACTATGATGGTCTCTTTATGGCGGAATAAAACTCCGTCGTGTCAGTACACCGCCTTGTCTTTATCCACTCGTGTTGACGGGCACCTAGGCTGATTCCATAACTTGGCTGTTGAGAATCACTATGGCTGGAAACATGGGTGAGCAGGTGTCTCTGCTATAACTGATTAGATTCCTTCAGGTATACCCTGAAGTACTGTAGCAGGATCATGGGGCAATTCTATTTAGTTTTTTGAGGAGCCTCCCTATTGGTTCCCACAGGGCTGCACTAATTTACATTCTCACCAACAGTGCATGAGGTGCCCACCCTTCTTTGTCAGCATTTGTTGTTGTTTTTGTTGTTGTGGTGCTAGGGTTTGAACTCGGGGCCTACACCCTGAGCCTCTCCACAAACCCTTTTTTGTGATGGGGTTTTTCAAGATAGGGTCTTTGCCCAGGAGTGGCTTCAAACCTCAATCTGGGGCCTCTTGCTTGCTGTGCAGGGCTCTCTCACTTGAGCCCCTCCCCCAGCCCATTTATTGATTAGAGTATTTGTTCTTTTGGTATTTAATTTTTTTGAGTTCTGTACATGTTCTGAATATTAATCCCCTGTTAGGTGAATAGTTGGTAAATATTTTCTCTCATTCTGCAAGCTGTCTCTTCACTCTGGTAATCGTTCTTTTGCTATGCAGAAGCTTTTTAATTTGGTGTAGTTTCACTTGCCAGTCCGTGTTCCTGTTCCTGAGCTGTTGGAGTCCTATTCAGAAGGTAGTTGCTGAAGGCCAGGCATGGTGGCTCACCTCTGTCATCCCAGCTACTCAGGAGGCAGACATGGGACGATCAGGAGGCTTGTGGTTCTGAGGCTTAAGGCCCTCTCGGCAAAAAGTTAGTGGGACCCCATCTCCACCAATAAAAGTTAAGTGTGGTACATCTCTGCCATCCAGCTACACAGCAAGCATATATAGGAGGATCATGGTTCAGGCTGGCCTGCGCATAGAAATGCAAGACCCGTTGGGAAATTACCTAAAGCAGAGGGGCTGGCAGCATGGCTCAAGTGACAGAGCCGCCTGCATGGCAGGTGCAGGCCCTAAGTTCAGACCCCAGCACTGACAAAAAAAAAAGAAAAAGTTATGCAAGATATGCCTATATCTTGAAGGTTTTTTTGGAGGCACTGGGGTTTGAACTCAGGACCTCACACTTGCTAGGCAGGTGCCCTTGAAGTATTTTTCTTACGTTTTCTACTAATAGTTTTGAAGTTTCGGGTCTTACATGAAGTTCTTTGACTCATCTTGTTTGATTTTTGTATAGGGTGAGAGAAGGGGATCTAGTTACAGTCTTCTACCTGTGGATATTCAGTTTTCCAGCACTTGTTAAAGAGGCTGGTGGAGTGGATCAAATGGTAGGGTGTCTGCCCAGCAAGCGTGAGGCCCTGAGTTCAAATTGCAGTACCATAAAAAAAGGAGGCTGTCTTAATTTAAAATTTTTAATTTGAACTAATATGTAATAATTGTACGTACTAATGAGGCATAGTGGGGTTGTATCTCAGTAGTTGAGGGCTTGTGTAGCATTCTTGAGGCCCTGGATTTGATTCCCAACACCACAGAAAAGAAAGAAAGAACCATGTGTATACTGTGTAATGACCAATTCAGGATATTTAACTTATCCATTTCTGATACACTTACCATTTCTTTGTGACAAGAACATTCAAAATCTTCTAGTTATTTTGAAACATAGCTGTAATCACCCTTCCATGTAAGAGTATAGGAGAACTTATTCCTTCTATCTAGTTGTGGCTTTGTACCACTTAACCAGTCCCCCACCCCCATCCTCTGGTAACCACTCTTTAGTTTCTACCCAGTGGGAGAAAGTACTGACACTTGTCTTACTTATTCCTGGCTTACTCCATTTTGCATGTCCTTTAGGCTTATCCATGTTGCTACAAATGGCAGGACATTCTTTTTTCTACGGACCACATCTTCTTCCATTCATCTGTGGATGACTCTTAGGTTGTTTTCACACCTTGGTTTTGTAAGTAGTAAACACTTACAAAGTAAGTGCAGTAAATACAGGCGTGCAGGTATCTCTTTGACGTGCTGATTTCATTTTCTTTGGGCAGATAAGTGGTAGTGTAATTGCTGAGTTGAATGATACTGTAGTTTTCATTTTTTTGAGGATATTGTTTTTCATAGGACTGTACTAATTTTCATATCCACAACAGTGTGCAAAGGTTCTCCCTTCTCCACATTGGAGGATTTGTTCCTCCATTCTATCGATAAATATTTTCCTTGGGCACAAACTGTTTTCTAGGTTCTGGAGATATTGTTTAACAAGAACCAGTCATAAGCCTGGTGTGGTGGTGCATATCTGTAATCCCAGCACTTGGGATGTGGAGGCAGGAAGACCATGAGTTCAAGACCAGCAACAGAAAGACCTGGTCTTAGGTTGGAGAGCTCAGCAGGGGCCAGATAATGCCTGGATTGTAACTTCACATAAAACAATTTGGGTTATATTTAAAGTGAAGGTGCTGAAGGATTTTTAAACAGGAAAGTGACATGGTACAATTTATGTCCCCATTCAGGAAGTTATTGCTGCAGTAGAAAGACTAGTGACTTCAGCTGGGGTGGTGGCAGTAAAGGTGGTGATAAGTGGGGGATAGCTTTAAGATACTAAGATATGTATTTATATATAATTTTTTTTGGCACCCTGGGGTTTGAACTCAGGACTTTGTGCTTGCTAGGCAGGTGCTGTACCACTTGAGCCACACTTGTAAGTGTCTTCAGAAAGTTATTTTTGGCTGGTCAGTTGCTCATGCCTGTAGTCCTAGCTACTCAGAAGGCAGAGATCAGGAGGATTGTGGCTCAAAGCCAGCCCAGGCAAATAGTTTGCAAGACCCTATCTTGTAAACACGCAACACAAAAAAGGGCTGGTGGAGCGGCTCAAGTGGTAGAGCATCTGCCTAGCAAGCGTGAGGCCCTGAGTTCAAACCCTAGTACCACCAGAAAAAAAAAAAAAAGAAGCCAGCTCTGGCACAGCACTGTGCAGAGTGCGAAATGGCTGTCTAAGGACTGAGGGGTACAGTTTGCCCTCTTCCACCCAGGTGGGGAAGCAGTGAAGAAACAGAATGGGACTCTCCACATGTGGTTGGGACCAGCATCTTCATCTGGAGATGTGTTAGAAATGCAGATCTTCTTTAAAAATTTTGTCAGAACTAGGGTTTGAACTGAGAGCCTCGCCCTTGCTAGGCTGGAGCTCTATGGCTTGAGCCACACCTCCAGCCCTTAGAAAGGGATCTTGGGTCCATTGCTACCCTCTACTAATTGAGAATCTGGATGATTCTGAAGTGTGCTCAGATTTGAGAGTCCCTGGGCTAATTGGAGACTTCCTTGGGTCTCTTTTCTCCAGCCTAGTTATCATGGCCTCCAGCTCAGTTGGGGCCACCTGTGGACACTTACACCCTCAGTCCCTCGAACTTGTAAAACACCTGGGCTCAGGGTGTGACTCACTGTTTTCAGGTTCTGTAGATAAAAATGATCCTTAGCCAGAAGTTACGGATGAATTAAGGGAAGGCCTGGGAGAGCCTGCTTTTCCTTATACCTCAGGCTGTCCCTTTCCTTGGCCCTACCTTCAAGGTTCTGTTTCAGTTAGGATATCCCAGAACCCCAGGAGAAAGAGGCCAGAGCTTTTGGCTTCTCATTTGGAAGGTGTCACTGGCAGATGAAATTTCAAAACAGAAGCCTTCCATTTGCAGCATCACCCACTAATTGCTCTGACTCAGAGCAATGACTTATTTTGGGTGGACACCTACTAAAAATTTCCTTAACTCAGCTTCATGGAAATAAGAAAAAAGTATTTTCAAAGTTCACTCAACAAATACATCTTTTTTTCTGCTCTACATTGGGTGGTCCTTTAAAGTAGCACTCCTCCTAGTAATAAAGAAATTGAGCATGTTCCTAAAAGGAAGTTAGCAGAAAAAGTCCCAACAAAATAAAAATACAGACACAATTAAAAAAGACCATAGAAAGTAGGCACATGTTCAGGTGAAGTCTTGAGCCTCAGGTTTTTTTTGTTGTTGTTGGGAAAATGGTGGTCAAACCCTGGGCTTGTTCATGGTTGGGAAGGACTCTACTACTGTTCTCTGTCCCCAGCCCTTGGTTTTTTGAGACAGAGTCTTGCTTTGTAGGCCAAGATGGCCTGGAACTCAAGCTCCTCCTCCTTTCACCTCTTGAGTGCTGGGATTACAGGTGTGAAGCACCATGTCTGGTAGGCCTCTGTTTTCTTATTAGTGAGAGACAGCTGCTAATGGTGGCCAGGAACATTACACAAAGTAACATAGGTGATGCCCTTGGTGCGTAGCTGGCATCTGCTCAGGGTAGAGGCCTCATCCTCATCTGCTCGTCCTCCCTTGCAAAGGGTTTTGAGAGAACTCAGTGCTGTTCAACAGCTGCTGTTGGGCCAGATTGATGCTTTATTCCTTGTTAGAGCACACACTCCTCCCTTATCGCCTGGGGAGGACATGGCCCTGGCCCAGGTCACCTCACACCCATCCCCTGTCCTGCCCCTCATTTCCTGCAGGCTCCAGAAACTGATGGGTAACTGTTTAGGAAAGGTTTCCTCTCTGCTGTCTCATTTGCATCACAGTTTTCACTGTGACATGTCCAATTTTCACTTTATTGCTCTTCACTTTTTGCTACAGAAACAAGTCACCAGGCTCTTCAGAACATGCCCAAAGTGCTCCGTGACGTGGAAGCCCTTAAACAGGAGGCATCTTTTCTGAAAGAACAGATGATTCTTGTCAAGGAGGACATTAAAAAATTTGAGCAGGACACATCGCAGTCCATGCAGGTATCATGGCTTCTGATCTAAGTGTTGAGCCTTGTTTCTGCCCTATGTTCACTCAAGGGGGTTCAGAACAGCACAGCCTCACGGGGGGCCCCACTGAACTCAGAATTCCCTTTTCTTGATTCTTTCAGCTTATTTGGCTCTTTTGTACCCGCAGAGTGAAATTGGCAAGTGGTTGTTCAGTTTCAGTAGCTCCGTGAAAACAGGCATGCCACGACCCTTACGTTTCAAGTCACTGGTGGAAGGGAGAGAAAAGGAAATGCCACTTCACTTTTTGCTCCCCATCACTCTTTCAGGTGTTGGTGGAAATTGACCAGGTGAAGTCCCGGATGCAGCTTGCTGCTGAGTCTCTTCAAGAAGCAGACAAGTGGAGCACGCTGAGCGCTGATATCGAGGAGACATTTAAGTCTCAAGTAGGTCTCCTGTGTAGAGGACATTGGGAGATTCAGTTAGGCAGGAACTTAAGGCCTGGCGGGATGTCCACATGTTGGGTGGGGAAGATCTGAAACTGCCCGGAGCACCTACCCTCTGTCGTTTGCACCCTCTGCTTGTCAGAAGCCTCTTAGTGACAGACAGTGGCTCAGGAAGACCTCAAAAAAAAAAAAAAAATGCACAGGTGGTGGTGAAGGTGGGGGAAACGGGAGCATGGAACGTGGGTAAGTGGACCTCATATACTGTGGACCCTTGGCAGGCTCAATGCTTCCGAGGCTGCCAGGTGCAGACAGTGCTAGTACCTTTAAACCTGGTTGCAAGGGTTTTATGAAAAACTCTTTTCAACTGTAAATCAAAATTAAGTTATAACCCTGGCCTGCAGTCCCCGAATTCTCTTCTTCAGACTTGAGCAGCTTTCTGTCTGTCCTTCCGGAGTTTTTCCCCAAACCACACAGTTCGAACACTGCTGTGCACCCTCTTTCTCCTCAGTGGTGTATTTGTTATTCCGCCAGTTATCATTATCTTTTAAGCATGGAGAGCCCCACTCCTCATTCCATTGCCAACCCATCAGGATGGTCACAGGTTTAATTGGTGCAGGCCTCTGAATGTAAGTTGCAAATTTTACCGCATTGCTGGCACATGTGTATGGGAGAAAATGAATTTAAATATTAAATATTGTCTGTTCTTTTTTTTTTTTTTTGAGACAGGATATCGTTACGTAGTTCAGGCTGTCCTGGAACTCACAATCCTCCTTCCTTTACCTCTTGGGATTATAGATGTACATTGTCCCCCTCAATGACTTTCATTTTAATAATTGTAAACTGATGTTTATTAGCTGCAAGTTCTAAATCTTGCTTTTCTTCCCTGTCCTATCCTGATACTCAGAACTAACTGCCTACAAGACCATATATATCCAGCTAGGCATCCCTGGGCCTTTGAAAACTGAATTCTTTATTTCTCTTCTAAGACATTTACTCTTTCCTGTGCCCTGCCCCCATCATAGGTAATGAGGTCAGCTTCCATCCAAGCATTTAGACTGGAAACCTCAGAAGTCATTCCCTGCTCCCTCTTCCACCACTCCAGTCGTGCTTCCCAGTCATTTGCTCCTGAATCTTCGGAGCAGAGCACCATCCATTGTTTTACTTGCCACCAGGTCCTCCACACTCCAGTTTGTTCTGCATATGTGACCATAGGACTCTGCTGAGAGCCAAATCAGCATATGCTATTTCCCCATTTCCCTGTCCTGGATTTTGACTTTTAGTGGCTCACCGTTTCCTACCGGATGAATTCTAGGCACACTTACAGGCAAGCCTCTCCTTTACCACAGCTGTGGCTGCCCTTTCAGCCTATTCTGAGCCCAGTCCCTCTTGGGCCTCCACCTTGTGCCTGCTCCAGACTATTAACAGGCAACTCCTTTTCTGCCTTCAGTTCTCTGCCTCAGCTGTGCTTCCTTGCCTTTTCTTTGCAGAGCGGGTACCTCCACTCATTCCTCAGGGTCCAGCCAAAGGCTCTCCCTGCTGGCGCCTTGCCTCTCATAGGCAAAGGTAACTGCTCCTATGACACTTGAGCCATTCTGAAATGTGTCATCTTTCCCAGTGCATTGTGGGCGCGTCTTTGTAAATGTGACCTTACTCATCTTTGAGTGTCATTATTTAATACAGTGTCATGATACTGAAATGAAGCATGGCTAGGTGTTACTCTGTTATTCTTTACTTTCCTAGTCACAAACAATGTATGGGTATCTCTAAAGAGTGGGGAAATTCAGAAATATACAAGGAAGAAAAAGTGTCCATATTTCTAGAGCCTAGTAATACACTTTTTAAGCTCAACAGATACTTTTATGTGTTTATACATACTTGAACTTTTGTATATATTACATCATATTTTGTATATATCACATATTTACATTGATATAATGTAATAATAAAACTGGGACTGGAACTGGGACTGGTATATAGATACTTTTTTTGGTGGGACTAGGGTTTGAACTGAGGGCATTGCACTCACAAAGCAGGTGCTTTACTGCTTGAGTCACGCCTCCAGTCCATTTTTCTCTGGTTATTTTGGAGATGGGTCTTGAGAACTATTTGCCCAGGTTGGGCAAACCATGCTTCTTCCAATCTCAGCCTCCCAAGTAGCTGGTATTACAGGCATAAGCTACAGCTATAGCACCTGGCCGTAGCTACTTTCTAAGTGTTTACTTAACTTAATAGTGTGTTGTAAGTATTTTGTTTTACTACTTTTTAAAACCATAAATTTTAACAGGTGCACAGTGTTCCACATACCATTATAAGTAAGCCATAATTTATATTTATTTGTTATGGAAAATTTAGGTTGCTTCCAGGTTTTTGTGATTTTAACACTAAAATCATTTTTTTTTTGAGACAGGGATTCATTACATAATCTAGGTTGACCTAGAACTCACTCTAGCCTAGGCTGTCCTGGAACTCACCATACTCCTGCCTCAGTCTCCCAAGGGCTGGGATTATAGGTACGCACCACCATGCTTAGCTAAAATCACATTAATCAATTAAAATACATTAATATCTTGATGTTTTTTGAATTTTTTTTTTAAGTAAAAGTAGCAGTAAAGTTTATTAGGAGAGGAGCAGTGGGGAGAAAAGAGAGAGAGAAGCATTTCCTGTTCCCTGTGAAGGAAATGGGAGCAAAGACTGAGTATTTCTTTAAGACAGATTTCTAGAAGAGAAAATACCAAGTTAAAGGATGTGAATTTTTTTTTTGGCAGTTCTGAGGTTTAGTAAGGTCCTTGTGCTTGCTAGGCAGATGCTTTACCACTTAAGCCATGCCCCAGGGATCCCCCCCGCCATTTTAAGGCTAAAATGCCTTCCAGTAAGACAGTATGCATCAGTGATGCCAGATGGATTATCTTTGTCCTTACCTTCACCAGTAATAGACATTATAATTTTTCAAAGGCTTTCTCGGTTTGTTAGAGAGAATGGCTTCTCTGTTTAAATTTGCATTTATTTCAGTACTAACATCGTTGAACATAATGTTTGTGGGCCTTTTATTTTATGAGTTGCCGTTTCTTGTATTTTTATCCATCCTAATTGAGGTAGCAGGGGTCTTGAAAATAAATACTGTCTCTTCTGGTCTTGTAGGACACAGCTGTGATCTCTGCCAAGCTAATCGGTATGCAGAACAGCTTAATGATGCTTGTTGACACTCCAGACTACTCGGAAAAATGTGTGTACTTGGAGGCTCTGAAGAACAGGCTGGAGGCCCTGGCCAGCCCCCAGATTGTGGCAGCCTTCACCTCTCAGTCTGTCGGTGAGTGTGTCATCTTTGTGCACGGCTCTTTGTAAAGATGAGGCTTTCTGAATCTTCAGAAAGTCTTGGTGTTGACTAGTTATGTAGATTGCAGATGATTCTGTAACTTCATGATGTTTGCATGTTTTCAACATTTTACATTAAATTTCTAATGTATGGAAAAGTAGGAACAGGTGCTGTGAACACCAGTCTCTCTTACACTTTCACATCTTATTGTTATTTTAGGTCTATTCCACATAGGAGTGAAAACGTGGGATTTATCTTTTTATTAGCATAAATTAATTGTACAAAGAGGTTTCATTGTGATCTTTACATACTTGCAAGCAAGGTACTTTGATCAATTTGCTCCCTGACTAGTCTTTTTTTTTTTTCTTTTTTTGGTGGTACTGGAATTTGAACTCAGGGCCTCACACTTGCCAGGCAGACACTACTGCTTGAGCACCAGTCCTTTTTTGCATTGGGTATTTTCGAAATAGGGTCTTGTGAATCATTTGTCTGGACTGATTTTGAACCATCATCCACCTGATCTTTGCCTCCTTGAGTAGCTAGGATTACAGGCGTGAGCCACTGATGGCAGCTTCTGACTAGTCTTTTTTGACTCCACCTTCATTTTCCCCTCCCCCTATATATATATATACATATATATATATATATAAAATATAGATTGATCACAGTCACCTCCCCTCTCTCTTTGGTTCTCTCCAAGCACTCCCCTTTTACAGTCATATCATATTCATAGTAGTAGTGCTATTTTTAGGTCTAGATTCTGCATATGAGTGAAAATGTGATATTTTTTTGAGCTTGGCTTATCTCAGTCAACTGGAGATATCTAGTTCCATCTATTTTCATGCAAATGATGTAATTTCACTCTTCTTTCTGACTGAATAATACTCCGTTGTGTATATAGAGCACATTTTCTTTATCCACTCGTCTGTTGGGCATCTAGGCTGATTGCATAGCGTAGCTGTTGTAATGGCTGCTCACGTGTCTCTCTTGTATGCTGACCTACACTTCTTCAGTGTCTTAAGAGTGGTATAGCAGGACTATGTAGTTCTGTCTTAGTTTCTTGAGGAACCTCCATACTGATTTCCACTATGGCTGGACATTCCCACAGTACTGTATTGTATATGGGGTCCCCTACACCCCTGCATTTGTTGTTTGTTTTCTGTTTTCTTGATGATGGCCATTCTCTCTGTGGTGAGCTGGAATCTCAGTGAAGTTTTGATTTGCATTTTCTGTATGACTGAGGATGTTGAACATTTCTTCATGTTTTTATTGTTCATTTGTACTTCTTTTGAGAACCATCTGTTCAATTTGCTCATTTATTAATGGGATTATTTGTTCCTTTGGTGTTTAATTTTTTCAAGCTTTTTATATATTTTGGATATTAATCTTCTGTCCAATGAATAGTTTGCAAAGATTTTTCTCTCACTCTGAGGGCTGCCTCTTCATCCAGGTAATTGTTTCCTTTGATATGCAGAAGCTTTTTAATTTGATGCACTCTCTTTTGTCAATTCTTGTGCTTATGTCCTGAGCTGTGATGTCCTGTTTAGAAAATCCTTGCCCGTGCCTGTATCTTTAGGTGTTTTCACTGCACTCAGAGTCAGGTGTTACATTAAGGTCTTTGATCCCTTTTGAATTGGCTTTTGTACATGGTGAGAGACTGGTCTAGCTTCAGTCTTCTACGTGTGGTTATCCAGTTTCCTAACTCCATTTGTTGAGGAGACTGTCTTTTCTCCAATGTTTGTTTTTTGTCAAAAATCAGATGGCTACTGTGTGGGTTTCTTTCTTTTTTTGTCAGTACTGGGGTTTGAACTGCGGCCTTGTGCTTGTTAGGTAGGTGCTCTACAGCTAACACCCCCAGCTCAATGCGTGAGTGTAGTTCTCAGTCTCCTGATCTGTTCCATTGGTCTGTGTTTCTGTTTTTACTGTGTGTCTGACTTCTAGTGTGGTGTTGGATAACCTCTAGCTTTGCTCAGGATTGCTTTGGCTATTTGGGATCTTTAATGCTCCCATGTGGACTTTAGGGTTGTGAATTGAGGTGGGGATCACATTGAGTGGCTAGTCTGCGTTCAATCCTGCAGTCCTCTTTACCATGCCTGGCTTAGAAAATGATTTTTTTTGGTGAGACCAGGGCTTGAACTCAGCCCTTGTGCTCGCTAGGCTTTACTATTTGAGCCATGTCCCTGCCTTCTAATTTTCTATTTTATGTCTGTATTTCCTTCCTAGTTTGTTTTTCTTAGCTCAGCCAGCTTCCCTTGCATGTCATTGTGATACCTTAGATCCTGTTAAATAAAGCATATGCTTTCTTTTTCTAAATTATATACTTTTATAATTTCCTTGAGAGTGTAAAGCAACTGCCTGAAATTTTCTGTTTCCCAGAGTAAATCTCTTGAAGGGTGTTTCTTTAATTTTTTTTTTTGCAGTACTGGGGTTTGAACTCTTTTCTTTTTTTTTTGGTGATGGGTGTTTTCAAGATAGGGTCTTGTGAACTATTTGCGTAGGCTGGCTTGGAATCTCAGTCCTCCTGATCTCTGTCACCTGAGTAGCTAGGATTACAGGGTGAGCCTCCAGTGCCCAGCTAAATTGTTTTTTAATATGGTAAAATATGTGTAACATAAAATTTACCATTTTTACTATTTTGTAAGTGATAGTTGAGGGGCATTAGTACGTGCATCACCACCATCCATCTACAGAACTTCTTCCTAAGCTGAAGCAATAACTACTCATCTTCCCACCCCCGACCCAGGTAACTGCTGTTCTGCTTTCTGTCTCTGTGGATTAGATAACTCTAGGGACATCAGTCGCAGCCCAGCCCCCTGTGTGTTGGGACAACAGGAAGAACTTCCTATTTGTGGAATCACGTAGTATTTGTCCTTTCAACTGGCTTATTTCACTTAGTGTGATGTCATGAGGGTGCACCCGTGTTGCAGCAGGTGTCAGAATTTTCTTCCCTGTAAGAAAGAATAATACTCCATTGTATGTGTGCATCACGTTTTCTTTCCCCAGTCATTCATTGATAGGTGCCTGGTTCTTCCACTTTTGGCTATCATGTGTAATGTGGCTATGATCTTGTGTGTACAGATATGGGTTTGAGTGCCAGCTTTCCATTCCTTTGGGTATATACCTAAAGTAGAGTTGCTGGATCATGTGTTGATTCTGTTTTTAATTATTTGGCTGTTTTTGGTGGTCTTAAGGTTGAACACAGGGCTTCATGCTTGCTAGGCAGGGGCTCTACCACTTGAGCCTTGCTCTTGGTTATTTTTGAGATAAGGTCTTTATGCCACAGGCAGGCCTGGACCACGATCCTCCTGTTTATGCTTTCTCACTAAGCTGGGATGACAGAACTATACCACCATACCCAGCCATGGTATGGAACACCATCTCAACATTTTGCCCGGTCTGGTCTCTACCTGTGATCCTCCCAATCTCTGCCTCCTGAGTAGGTATGATTATAGGTGTGAGCCACTGGCACCTGGCTGTATATGGTTTTATATAAGGGTTCACTTTCATCCTTTTGCATGTGGGTGTCATTTTCTGAGCACCATTTGTTGAAAATCACCAAATGATCTCGGTACTCTTGTTAAAATAGTTTGACCACATAGGCGAGTGTGTTTCTAGGCTCTATTCTGTTCCATTTTCTTCATGTTTATACTTATGACAGTACCACACTGTTCTCCTTGTTGTAATTTCATAGTAAATTTTGAAATCAGGAAGCATGAGACTTCCAGCTTGTTCTTTTTCAAGATTGTTTTGGCTGTGCAGGACCATTTGACACCCTGTATTAATTTGAGGAGAGATTTCTCTGTTTCTGCAAAGAACATTTTGGGCTCTGGGTAGGAAATTGCATCACTTTGTATATCCCTTTTCGTAGCATCAACATCTTAATGACATTAGTCTTTCATCCATGAACGTGTGTGCCCTTTATCGATCTGTGTTATCTTTAATTTCTTCCAGCAGTATTTGTAGTTTTTAGTGTATAAATCTTTTGGCTCTTTGGTTAGGTTTATCCTTAAGTATTTTGTTATTTTTGAAGTTGTTGTAAATAGAATTAATTTTTTAAAGATCATTTATTGTTGGTGCTTAGAAATGGCTGTTGACTTTGTATTCTGCAACTTTGCTAAGCTTATTAGTTTTAATAGTATTTTTGTGGAATCTTATGGTTTTCTACATATAAGATCTTGTCTGTAGAGATAATTTTAAAATTTAAAAAAAATTTTTGGTGGCACTGGGCCTCATGCTTGCTAGACAGCTGCTTTACCACTTGAGCCACTCTGCCAGCCCTTTTTTTTGTGGTGGGTGTTTTCAAGATAAGGTCTCATGAACTGTTTGCCCAGGCTGACATCAAACTGTGATCCTCCTGATCTCTGCCTCCTGAGTAGCTGGATTACAGGTGTGAGCCAGTGGCTCCTGGCCTGCAGACGTAATTTCACTTCTTTCTCCCCGTTTGAATACCTTTTATTTTCTGGTTGGGACTGTCGGCACTATGTTGAATGGGATTGGAGCACACAGCATCCTTGACTTGCCACTGATACTAGAGAAAGCCCACGGTCTTCACCACTGAGTATCTTCCTAGCTGTGGCTTTTTCAAAAGTGTATGGCCTTTGTTATATTAAGGCAGTTTCTTCCTCTCTCTAGTTTATTCAGTGTTTTTATTATTAAAAAAAAAAGTGTTGAGTTTTGTTAAATTCTTTTTCTTCCTCAGGTGAGATGGTCATTATTCTCTTCTTTATTTTTTTATGGTGCTGGGATTTGAACCCAGGGCCTTGTGAATGCTAGGCAAAGGCTCTGCCACTGAGCTACACCTTTTTTTTTTTTTTCATTTTTCTTTTATTATTCATATGTGCATACAAGGCTTGGTTCATTTCTCCCCCCTGTGAGCTACACCTTGTTATGTACTATATTACATTGATTGATTCTTGTACTATCCTTTCGTCTGGGGATAAATCTCACTTGGTCATGATGTGTGATACTTTCAGTGTGTTCTTGAATTTGGCTTGCTAGTTTTCTGTTGAGGATTTTCACATGAATATCCATCAGGGATATTGGTTTATAGTTTCCTTTTTTTTGTTGTGTCTTTGTCTAGCTTTGTTATTAAGGTAATGCTGGGATCATAGCATGAGTTAGGATATGTTCTTTCCTCTACAGTTTTTTTGGAAGACTTTGAGATGGATTAACATTAGTTCTTTAAATATCTAGTAGAATTCACCAGTTAAGCTGTTTGGTCCTGTTTTTTTCATTGTCAAGAAGGTTTTTTTTTTTTGGTTTGGGTTTTTTTTTTTTGACAGTTTGGGATTTGAACTCAGGGCCTCACGCTTGCTAGGCCGGTCGTGCTCTCCTACTTCAGCCATACCTCCAACCCCTCCTTGTTTTTTAAGACATAGAGTTAGGTGGTGTTGATGTTCTCTTCCTTTTCCTTCTCCTTTTCTTTCTCCTCCTCCTCTCTTCCTTTTCTTTCACAACATGGTTTCACTATGTATGCCTGGCCTGGAAATCACAGTCCTTGTGTCTCTGCCTCCCAGGTGCTGGGATTACTGGCATATGCCACCATGTCCTCTGAGTTGTTTTTAATGTAAGCACTTACCATGATAAATCATATCACTTGGCACTGTTGTTCTGTATCCAGTGAGTCTGGCTTGCTGTGTTTTCATTTTTGTTTGTCCCTAAGCATTTTAATGACGTTTTTATTTACTATTTTTTATTTTTTGGTGGTAGGGGGTTTGAATTTAGGGCCTCACACTTGCTAGGCAGGCCATTCCACCAGTCCCTCAGTTAGTTCTTTAAAAGTGTATTGCTTAGGTTAGGCTACCCATAATTATCACAAGGAATACCCCCTGTACAAAAAATATATGCTAATAGAATGAAAAGTACTGCCGACACCCCAAAAAAGTGCGTTGCCTGTTCTTCACATATTTGATCTTCCACTTGATTTTGCTGTTGGTTTCTGGTTTATTTTTATTGGGGCTGGAAAAGACACGGTATGATTTCTATGATTTCAGTCCCTAAAAGTTATTAGGACTTGTTTTATGGCCTAACATATGGTCTATGGGAACATGCACTTGAGAAAGTGTACCTTGTGCTGTTGTTGGGTGGAGTGTTCTGTGTCCGTCGAGTCTGTTGATCTGCTGTGGTTCCATTCTTCTTTCCTTGTGACCTCCTCTCTAGTTCTTCAGGTGCTTCCTTACTGTGCCTTCTGCATGCTCTGTTCGCTATATTGGCAAATTCTGCTTTATTATTCATTTGAGGAAATAAATTCTGCTCAGCTAGGTAGACATTTTAAACACGTGATTATAGGTTTAGACCAGGCATTGTGGCAGTTGCTTTCTGAAAACGTCTCTGAATGGAACCTAGTGTTAACTTGTCACAGAGCGTGGCTGTATTGTAGGCAGTTTTTCTTCTTTTCTTCTTATTCTGTTTCCTGTTTTCCCCACCATGAGCACACTGTGATTAAAGCTGGAAAACAGTGCTACTTAGATAATTGTTAATTTAATCCAGTTCTGGAGGGCCTACCTTGTGTTGTGCTCATTTCTGGGAACAGTGAAATAAGACAGGAAATGCCACAGCCCTCGCCGAGCTTCATTTCTATAGATGAGAAATGATAGCCAAGTAAGATAGGTAAAGGTTGTGATCAGCTCTATAAGGGAAGCTGTTCGGGGGATTAGCAGGGAAAACCTAATTTAGGTTGGCTGATTAGGAACAGATGGAGTACGTACAAAGGTCCTGTACTTACTTGCAATGAGCTTGATTTGCTCTCAGCACATGACAGTGGTCTGCTTGTCTCAATCATATAAATTTGGATGGAGTCAGGTGAAGCTGCTGTTTCTGTAGTCAGCACAGTTGAATTCCAGCAGTTTCGTGTGCTTCACCTTTCCTGTGGTTTCACAGTCCTGCCACCAACTGCAAGTTGGGGTGTGGTTTCCTCACTTGTAAAATGAGCTTGCAGGATTGATTTTAGGTACCTGTCACTGACAGTCGTACTCTATTGTTTTGTTTTAAGGGCTGGTGGAGTGGCTCAAGTGATAAGAGTGCCTACCTAGCAAGCATGAGGTCCTGAGTTCAAACTTCAATACTGTAAAAAAGAAAAAAAAAAAAAGGAAAGTTTTGTTTTGTTCTCAGAGGTTTATAGCCTCCTCCTGCTTCAGCCTCCCAGGTGCTGGGAGACTAACAGTTCATGATTTTAATCAGGGCCAGGCCTAGGTAAGGCAGGTGAGTGTGCCCTTGCACAACCTGAGAGGAAAGGCTTCTTAAATTTTACACCCAGGCTCGATCCCAGTCCCAGCCCTGATTGTAATTCACTGTACTGTCCTGTGCACAGATGCTGGTGTGTGGGCTTAGCCATACCGGTGGTACTTACCCATGCATGGTGTTAACCAGCCAGGACTTGTGAACACCTGTTCTGCTCTGTACTTATTTCTCATAGTTCCTATGGCTCAAGTCAATTCGTTATCTATGCGGGAACTTCTGAACTCTAGCTTCCCTATATCCACACTTACCTTCGTAAATTCTTTGTACCAGGAAGCCTAGCAACAGTATTTACATGTTTTGTGTTGTTCTTTAGATCAGTCCAAAATATTTGTGAAGGTCTTTTCTGAAATCGACCGGATGCCCCAGCTCCTGGCCTACTACTACAAGTGTCACAAGGTAAGAAGCCGTGACTGATGTGGTTATGGAACGCCACTAACAGGCTGCAAAATCCATTTCATACTCAAAGGTAAGACTGCCTCCTGGCCCTTTGGATGCTGTTATTTTAGGTAGCCAGTAGGGGGTGCTCTTGATCCAAACTGTGGATGCATTTAGTTTCTGTCTGGAAGAAGTATTCATCATCCTCTTTTATATCTATGGCTGCATTTATTTACAGACTTGAAACATTTTAATTCCCGTTTTTGTATTTTAAGGGCGATTCATGTCTAAAGCTTTAGCATTCCCTTCACAAAGCCGTAATCACTTTATGTTCTCTAGCAGTGGTGAAGTTAGGTTACACAAAGCCCGAAGCTTCCTGGGTGCACGTTCTTTATTTATTTATTTTTAAATTTTTTAATGGCTTTTTTTTTGTGGCTGTACTGGGGTTTGAGCTCAAGGCCTTACACTTTCTAGGCAGGTGCTCTACCACTTGAGCCACTCCACCAGCCCCTCCTGGGTGCACTTTAATTCCATCAGGGCAGCAGTCAGGGGAGGACAGGAAGCGTCAGCACATGCTGTTGAGAGGGGTAGTGTGCGGGTGCAAGCGCCCAGTGTGCTCTTCGGGCAGCCTGAAAGGACACGTGGAAGACTATGATAGAGCAGGCCTTTCTATTTGGTCTTCAGTGAGTGGGTGCAGTGGGTGCTTGGGTGCACAGGGTGGCAGGCAGCGGTGAGTTACTTGCCTTGGCAGGCGGCTTTTCTTGGTGGACTCGTAAGCCCCTTCATTCTACCCCTGCAGGTGCAGCTTCTAGCAGCCTGGCAAGAGCTGTGCCAGAGTGATCTTCCCCTGGACCGGCAGCTCACCGGCCTCTATGATGCCCTCCTTGGTGCTTGGCATACCCAAATCCAGTGGGCCACGCAGGTAACAGCTCACTCTGGTTCTAGGGAAAACAAAGCCTGTGGGAACACGGGAGGGGGATTGCCTGGGGGCAGCCACTCTCAATCACAGAGCAGCCCTAGAAGAACTTGCCGTCATCATCCACAGGGTTAAGAGATAGGTTTAGAGCCCACGTCACTAAGCTCTTCAGGTCACCATGAAAAACATCTTACCACACTTATCTGTTATCTTAGCCAGGATCTGTTGTGACAGTTGCCTGTTGTTCAGCAAGGGGGCCTTTGGAATTCCTGAGAGGCACTATTTTCAGATCTAAAAGCAGGAGGCCCCAGTCAGGTGGTGGTGGAGGGAGCGAGACTTTTAGCTTAACTTCAGGTCAGGTTTACAGGGCCTGCGGTTAGCTTCCCTTGTTCTCACACTACACCAAGAAGTGGAGAACAGGATAACTTGAAAGGCACCCTCTGACCAGGGATGAGGTGACACAGAAACTTGCCATCACTTCTCCCCTAAGTCTGCAGGCGCTTGAGCCATCAGGTGTGATCCATTGTTGCCTGCTCCCAGTGCCAGGGGCACAGCACATCCCCTTCTAGAAGGGAAAAGCCTGTCCTCCTAGGGAGTGATGACATACTAGGCCTGATGATGGCTTATTAATAATATTCACAATTAGTTGTGACTCACTCTTCAAATGTTTCCTGGAATGAGCTACACTACTCAGAATTCCTGTACAGGCTTATCCCATCCAATCTGATTAAAGCACACTTCTCCCAGCCTTCTTTCTTTTTCCTTGAACTAACCTAATTTAGACTTAGGTTTTAGTTTCCTGTAGAGCGTCACAGTTTCCTGTAATTACCAGCTCACTGAAAAGTGAGCTTGTCATCCATACTCACTTATGTGACCTTGCCTCTTCTGCTCCTCCTTGTGTCATGGGGATAAAGCAGCTCATGCCCTTCTTCATCTAAGTAAAGTGCCTTAGATTTCTCAGATAGAAGTCTAGTTCTCATGCTCAATTTTGTAAGGCTCATTTATACTTTTGGCCTGTGGCCCATTTGCTTTACAAGTGTAAACATGATAGGTAGACTTTTCCTGAAGCTCAGAATAGTACAAAGTAAAGCCAGAGGCACCAAGGTCAGTGTGTCTGCTTTGGTCTTTTTACCCCCAGTATTTAAAAGGCACCTTTTTCTTTTTTACATTTTGGTGATCAAGCCCAGGGCCTCTCATGCTAGGCAGGCACCCTATCATTGAGCTGTACCCTCAACCCTCCCCAGTGTTTTAATATGAACATTTCTACATATATAAAAGGCTGAGCTGGCCGAGTGGCTCAAATGGTAGAGCACCTGCCTACCAAGAGTGAGGCCCTGAGTTCCAACCTCAGTACTGCCAAAAAAAAAAAAAAAAAAAAAAAAAAGTTGCAAGAATTATACAGTGAATACCCAGGTAGCCCCACCTGGTTCTTGTAGCGTGTGCTTTATCGCAAATCTGTCCCTTTATCCATATCTCCATCTGCTCATTGAGCCTTCTGATTTTTTGATTCATTTCAAGGTAAGTTGCAAACATCATTCACTTTAGAACACACACATATTATTAACTAGACTTCAATATTTATTTATGGGTTCTTTTAGGTTACATTGTCAAGTACAATGACCTTAAGTATTCCATTTGATTAGTTTGAAAAAACACAAGTACCTGGGTAACCCAGTCCTGTTTCATGGCATGAAGCGTTACCATCACCCTAGAAAGTTCCCCTTAGCCTGCTCTGACTTTTTTCACATAAATAGTCTGGCCTTCTCTAGAATTTTCTGCGGATGGAAAGGCTTCTTTTGTTCGGGTATCCCTAGTTTATTCCTTTTTATTGTTGAATACTGTTACATGGTGTGAATATGTACCCTTTTGTTTACACGCTCTCTTTTTGATGGATCTTGGTCTCATTCCAGTTTGGGCCTATTATGGGCAAAGGTGCTCTGAACATTGTTCTGTAAGGTTTTTTGTAGACACATGGGTTCATATCTCTTGGGTAAATATCTAGGAGTGGAGTTATGGGGCCATAGGGCAGGTGTATGCCTTCTTCTGAAGAGGTTGTACTTTTTGCACTCTGACAGTAGTGTTGTGAGAGTTCTGATTGCTTCATGGCCTTGCTAATATTAGGTATTGTCTTTCTTTTAAGGTTAGCCTTTCTGGTGGGTGTATGGTACTGTCTCATTGTGCTTTTAATTTGCATTTCCTTTATGACTAAAGACATTGAACACCTACTCATATGCTTATTGGCCATTTGCATGTCATCCTTAGTGAAGTGCCTAAAGTCTTTTCCCTAATTAAAAAAATTTAACTGGGTTATTTGCCTTTTTATAATGGTTGTAGGAGATCTTTTTCTGTTCCAGATGCAATCCTCTGTCAGATATGTTTGATAGACATTTTCTTCCAGTCTGTAGCTTGAGCTGAGGTTTTTGTATGTCTGTTTTTGCAGTGCTGAGGATGGAACCCAGGACCTTTCTACACACTGGCAATCCTCTAGTGGTTCTGGTTCCGATGAAGCCTAGTTTATCAGATTTTTCTTTCATTGCTCTCCATATGCCAAGTTGCAAAGGCGTTCTTCTGTGTTTGTCAGCTTTTACAAATTCAGGTCCATCCTGAATTAGTCTTCGTACATAGTGATCTGGAATTAGATTAGTTAGGTTAAACTCTATAGCCCTTGTCCATAGGTTTGGTCTCGCACTGTCAGTACCCCCTGTGCTCTTTATCTCTTTATTTACATGACTTGAGGAGAAGGGCAGTGGATGAAATGGCTGTAATTCAGGGAGTTCTAATTGGTTATTCTACATACAGAGCCCTTTCCTAGATTTCCAGTGGTATTTTTCAAATGTGTGCTTCAGTGAAAGCACACTGGATTCCTTATGCTCAGTGACTGACAAGGCATTCTCTGGCCATTTGCCAAAGAACAACAAAGTTCACAGACAGTAAGACTTGGGGATTGGATTTAGGCATGGAAAATAGCAATCAGAAAAGAAAAAAGCTGATAAACTGGACTTCATCAACATCAAATCTTGACTCAAGCCACATACTGGAAGAGAATGTCAAGAATACATTTCTGATAAAGGACTTATATCTGGAATAGATAAAAGAGCTACATAGTAAAAGACAACCCAGTTTTTATCTTATTTTTAATACGGGCAAAAGACTTGAGTAGGCACTTTACAAAAGAAGATGCTCCAGTGGCCAACAAGCATATGAGCAGGTGCTCAGTACCCTCAGTCATCAGGGAAATGCAGATAAGCACAGTGACACACACACACACACACACAAATGCCCCAGAATGGCCAAAATTAAAAAAAGCAGTGACAATACTAAAATGTTAATACTTGGTGAATCTTGCTTTAAAATGTAAGTGAATGTTTGAATTAACATTTGGAAGTAATGAATTTGGTGATGGTACACAGGGTGAATTCATGAAAGGTAAGCAGCCTTTGCTAGGTACAAGATGGTAATGATAGTTCAAGTTCAAGTTCAAGAAGAATGAACAGTTGTTAGGACCTGTTCTAATGATGGTTGAAACAGTTGTTAGTAATTAGTAAAGGGATGAAAGAAAGGAAAGGAAATAGATGACAAGGGAGATTTTCATCCAGGCTGAGTGGAGATGCGGTCAGCAGAAATAGGGAAATTGAGGGAAACATGTTGGGGAGGCTGGTGGGAAAATGATAAATTCCTATTTTGGTTGCTTTTAAAATTCCAAGTAAGAGTGACTAACAGGGACAGAGTAGATGATTGGAAGACTTGCTCCAGAAATACAAGTTGGAGTGGATCAGAGGTTGAGCTGTTTTATTTATTAGGTTGGTTTTTTTTTTTTTTTTCCTTTCTTTCTTTTGGACTCCAGCAGAATAGCTCTAAACAGAGTCTAACAGAGGATTTATCAAACAAAACAAATATTCCTTTTTGGTCTTTTTCTAGTAGGACTGTGATTTTGAACTCAGGGCTTCATGCTTACATAGCAGGTACTCCACTGCTTGAGCTATACCTCCAGTCCAAAACAAATGTTCTTTGAAATTTTGTAAATTCTCTATGAGAATTAAAGAAAAAAATATAAGCATATTTTGGATCATGTGTATGGCCACCTTATAACCAGTTGCTAATAGTCTTTGATTCATTCTAAGTTAATTTTTGTATATGATATAAGATAAGGACCCTACTTTTTTCTTTTACAAATTGATACCCAGTTTTCTGAGCACCATTTGCTTTCAGGTTTCTCCTTCCCCTGTTAAATGGTCTTGGTACCCTTTTTACAATCAATTGGCTATAGCCAGGTTTGTTCTGGGCTCTATATTCTGTTTGCTTCAACTTTGTTCTTTTTCGAGGTTGTTTGATTATTTGGGTACCCTGAGATACCATATGAATTTTCAGATACAATTTTCTTTTTTTTTCTTCTTTTTTTGTGGTTATAAGGGGTTTGAACTCAGGGCCTACACCTTGAGCCATTCCACCAGCCTGTTTTTGTGATGGGTTTTTCTTTTTTTTTTTTTGAGATAGGGTCTCATAAACTATTTGCCAGTGCTGGCTTCAAACCTCGATCCTACTGATTTTTGCCTCCTGAATAGCTAGGATTATCGGGGTAAGCCACCAGTGCCTGACTGGATACAATTTTCTATTTTTCAAAAAAAAAAAAAAACACCATTGGGATTTTGATAGGAATTGCATTCAATCTGTAGATTACTGTGGGCAGTAATTGATATCTTAATAATATTAAGTCTTCCAGTCTACAAACAAGGGATGTTGTTCCATTAATTTGTGTCTTGTTTAGTTTCTTTCAGCTGTGTTTTGTAGTTTTCAGTATGCAGACTTTTTTTTTTAAGTACTGGGGTTTGAACTCAAGGCCTATACCTTGAGCCACTCCGCCAGCCCCCTTTTTTTGTGAAAGGTTTTTTCAAGATAGGGTCTAGGGAACTATTTGCTTCGGGCTGGCTTCAAAGCATGATCCTCCTGATCTCTGCCTCCTGAGTAGCTAGGATTGCAGGTATGAGCCACCGTCACCTGGCTTTCAGTATGCAAATCTTTCAATGCCTTGGTTTAGTTTATTTCTAAGTATTTTATTCCTTTTTCTTTTGGCAGTGTTGGGGATTGAACCCAGGGCCTTGTGCATCCTAGGCAAGTGCTCTACCACTGAACTACATTGCCAGCCTGTATATAGATACATGTGTGTGTATATACATATGCATATATATATATATACATATCTGTACCTATGTGTCTATATACACACATATAATTTTTATATATAAATGCTATTATAAATGAAATTGTTTTCTTAATTTCCTTTTTGAAAAAATTTATAACTCTTGCTATCAGTTTATTTTTCTATGTATTGAAGATATATGCATGGCTGTAGTTCAAGGTGGGTTTATTTAAAACAATGACATAAAAGGAAACAAGAGTATAACAGACAACAAAGTCCACTCAAGCCCACATGCACAGACATGGACACAGGCACACATACACAAACAAGACCTTTAAATTCATTGGTCCTAGTTCCCAGTCACCAACAGCTGAGCTGCCTTTGGATTTCCGAGGACTATTTTGCTCTGGTCATCTCCCTACAGGGTTTGTGTGCATGACACTAGGAGAATGCTAGACACCTGCTAATTGCAGCCACATGTAGGTTTTATTTTTTAGATGACAGGACATTGCCTTAAAATTGATCCACACACTGTCCAGGGTCTAACTCTTGACTTCGTTTCAGTCCATCCTCATCCTGAGACAGATTGCTGCTACCTATAGGCCCTCAGACACACTTGCCTAGGGTCAGAGGGCATGAAGTCAGTGTTGCCACATGTGTGTCTTTTTGCTGGCTCTGGCCTTGTCCTACTTTGTGCAGATTTCACGTCTGCAAAATTCAGATTATGCAGTATGGGATTCCTGTGTGTGACTGGGGAAGACTTGTGCCTGTGGGAGCTGTTCTAATGAAGGACCGCGCCAGGCACTGCTGCCTGACCAGTTGCTTTTCCCAGGAGATAGTCACACACAGGGTAATGTCTGGGAGCAGAGACATCTCAGTGTCTGGAAAAAGAGTTGTGTGTCTGGTTCTTTACAGAATGTGTGTATGGAAATGGGAAGCCTTAGGGTAGAATTTTCTGAATAAGAAATTTATTTTGTTTTCTTTATCTCTTCTCCCTTATTTTTCTTTTTGTTCATTGTTCTTCTACCATCTTTTTTTGTGCATGGACTTTTTAAAATTTACCTTTGACGCTTCTGATGTTTGCTTTCCTTCCATCTAATTATGCTAAATTTTGTTTTTATTTTTTAATTTTTGATTTACCATACATTAATAACACAAGGGGGTTTCATTGTGATAATTCCATCCCTGTGTACAGTGCACCTTGAACAAGTTCACCCCTCCATTATATTCTCTTCCCCCTCTTTCATGCAGTGTTTGGTGGGTTTCACGTTGCTCTTGTCATATGTACAAGTGTAATTCCATCCTCTCCACCCTCCGTACCCTTTCCTCCCCCTCCTGTTGACGGCCTTTCACATTCATATCCCATTGTCATCATTGTCATGCTAGGTCTGTGTTCCACAAATGAGCAAGAACGTGTGGTATTTGGCCTTTTGACCTTGACTTATCTTGCTCAGCATGATGATCTCCAGTTCCATCCATTTTCCTGCAAATGATGTGATTTCATTTTTCTTTATGGCTGAGTAGTATTCCATGATGTGTGTGTGTTAATGAACACTGGGGGTGTGTGAGAATCCCCTTCTGAATGAATACTGAACAGTATTGAAGTTGGCCCAGGAGATCCAAAGTACATAGCCTGGCGAAAAAGCTATGTAAATGGGTCAGGTCACTGTCACTGTTCCTGGTGATTCTAAAGAGAATTCATCAGGACTGCAGATCTGTGCCAAGGGGCCAGACTGTGATCTGCGTAAAGATCCTTCCTACTCTCTTCAGTGACTTACTCTTCGTTACATCTGTTGCTCATCAACTTCTCCAGGGTCATCTTCAGAGTCCTCTCCAGTCTGTTTCCAGTGACCATCTAACGCATGGGAGCATGCATAGATTTGAAAATAGTAGGCTCCTGGGAACCATGAAAGACGTGAAGTCGCTAGTTGTTGTGGACAAGCTACAGGTGCTTGCCATGAGGGACCCTGGACTTGCAGCTCCTGACTGGCTATCAAGGGGCATTCCTTTGAGCCACCTTCTTTCAAAGGTGTGAGCCTGCTGGGTTCCATGAGCTAATACAGATACCTCTCCCACTACAGGTTTTCAAGAACCCCCATGAGGTGGTGACGGTGCTGCTGATTCAGACCCTGGGGGCCTTGGTGCCCTCCCTGCCCATGTGCCTTAGCGCCAGCATGGAGCGGGTGGGACCTGAGCTGGAGCTCAGCAAGCTGCTGGAGTTCTACGACATCACTGCCCACTTCGCCAAGACGCTGGAGATGGCCCTGTTCGCCCATCCATGTACGCATTCCTCCTCCCCTTGCTCTCTAGTTTCTCTTTACTCGCTTTTACTCACTCTGAGTAAAAGGCTCTGGGGCCTAGGTTTGCCTTCTAAGGTGACTGTTGTACAGAAGTGGGAGGGGTCAGTGTTTTCCTTCTCCACATACATGAGAAACGTTGCCAATATGGAAATGGTGCTAATATACTCCCTAGTCACCATGCTGCCTAGGCGCTGGGCATACCCTGGGTCAGTGACGGACACGTCTGCTGCAGCTCAGAATGTGAAAGAGGCTTACTGAGGCGCGGCAGGAGGCATGGGTGGCAGAGAGCTAGCAGCAGCTTCCACCGGGAGGGTAGCTCCTCTTTCTCTCAAGTCATCAGACTTCAGACAGTTCAACCTAAAAAGCAAGTTTCAGAGAACACACAGGCCAAGGCTGTCTCTGCAGGGGCAGTGGCAGGCATTGCAGGACAGTGGAGCCAGGCTAGGGGAAGGGGCTTTCCCAGGGGCAGCTGGGAGCAAAGCCTTCCTCAGCCCCATCCGGGCAAACAATGCGTGGTATGTGCCTTTTCCCAGCTGTTTTCCATCTATGTTAAAAGCATCATAAACTTTTAAGTAACATGTACCTCGTGACGTATGCTGCTGTCAAATCAGGAAATTGCTTCAGGAAGGCCTTGTTCTGCCATGTGGCTGCTGTGTGTCACTGACTCCGTTTATTTAATAGTTATTCTCTTTAATTACATTGTGTTTAATTGCCTGGGCATTCCAGGGAGTGTGTTTATTGTTCAGGTTCCTGATGACTCATAGGTGTTTTTGGCACACTCACTGGTCAGGCCTCAGTGATGGGAGAGGCACAGCAGACGTGGGTAGCTTCCAGGGGACGGTGCTGCCCTGGTGGAAGTGCTAAAGAATGTTCAGCCTGTGCATCCTGCTGGGGCAGAGTGGGACAAAGGTAGGCAGGGAGCAGGTTGCTTCCTCCTGCTGGGGGTGGCCTTTCTTGAAGATGCAAGAGCCACCCCCTGAAGAATCAGGGAGGTGCTTTGCAGTGAGCCATGCAAGTTTGGATTTCTTATAATTCCTGTGGGGGTTTTCAAAGGAGTGGGGTTTTTAAATTTAAAAATACTTTGTAAACACATAAAAATCAAAAAGGGAATGAAACTGATCCATAGCTTCTACCACTCGGAGAGCCACTGGCAACATTCCGTTATATTTCTTCCGAGTAGCTCAAATGTAAATACATTTCACAAACACTAATATAACGTTTAACATGCACTACGTCACTGTCTCAAAATAACTATAGACTATATTTTATATCTAACGTAAATAATACATAAATATGTTATATGTAATATTAAATGTTTTTAAATATTGGTGACATTCAGTCTTTTTTTGCTCAAAATAATAAGTATTATGTCACTAAACGTTATCTAGAGACCAGGCTTTTAATGACTGCTTTATAGCATGACTTATAATTTTTTAACCCCGATAGGTAAAACATTATGGACTGTCTTCTAAGCTTTTTTTGTGTGGGGAGGGCCTGGGGTTTGAACTCAGGGCTTTATACTTTCAAAGCAGGCGTTCTACCAATTGAGCCACATCTCCAGTTCGTTTTTGCTCTGCTTATGTTGGAGATGGGGTCTTGCAAACCATTTGCCTGGGCTGGCTTTGCATGAACATCCTGTTGACCTCACTCTTTCAAGTAGCTGAATTACAGTGTGAGCCACTGGTGCCAGGCAGTGATGAACTATCTTACACATTTTTTTTTTTGCAGTATTGGGATTTGAACTCAGGGCCTCGAGCTTGCTAGGCAGGCACACTACCACTTGAGCCATGCCCCCAGTCCTTGAAAGTAAATTTTTTAAATTTTTAATTTTTTTTGGTGAAGCTGGGGTTGAACTCAGGACTTTGTGCTTGCAAAGCAGGTTCTCGTACCACTTGGGCCGCACCTCCTGTCTCTCAAAAGTAAATTAAAAAAAAATCTAGGTTGACTTTATAATCAAGAAATAATATGTATTTATTATAGAAAAATCCTGAAAGTACAAGAAAGGAAAAAGGCAGCCTCAACCTGCCATCCAGAACTCTCATTTTGGATTATATATGTACAGATGTTGTATGTGAGTGTGTGTATGTGTTTATACTTAAATATGTGGTTTTTTGAGACAGGGTCTCACTGTGAGGCTCAGGCTGGACTTGAACTCAAGATCCTCCTAACTCAGCTTCCCAAGTGCTGGGATTTGAATTTTTTTTTTTTTTTTTTTCCAGTGCTGAGGATGGAACCTAGAGCCTTATGCATGCTAGGCAAGTGCTCCACCTCTGAGGTACATCTCCAGTCCTTAGACATGTTTTTAATAAAATATTTTGTTACCATTATCATGCCCAAGAACTTAATACTGATCCCGTATTGTCATCTACTATACAGTCAGCATTCAGCTTTTCCCAGCTCTACAGATAAGATATCTTGAGTGCTCCCCACCTGTGTCTCCTTCTGGGGTCCAGTTAACATTCGTGCCTTGCATTTGGTTGTCCTGCCAAATACTAATCTCCTAATATAAGCAGTCATTTCATCTTCCTTTAGTCTTTCATGGCAGTGACGTCTGAGACGAAGACGGCAGTGTGTTTTTGCAGCATACCCCACATTCTCAAGTTGCCCATGCTTTCCTCATGACTAGATTTACAGCAGAGGTTTCTGGCAGAAATACCTCATTGATGCTGATGCACGCCTCCCCTTGCATCATATCAGGAGGCACGCACTGTCTACCTGTTGGCCATTGCGGTATTAATCACTCTCCATTGTCCTTACCTTTTCCTTTTGTAACCGTGAAGAAATCTGTGGGGTGACACTATGCACTCCCAGGAATGTACCACCCCCAAGCAACATTTCCAGGGCCTGCATCCATCACTACTCCTTGCCTGAACAAACTTACATTGCTCATTATAAAATGGTGATTTCTAATTCTATCATTTTGCCTACATTTATTTGCTAACATTCTTTTGTAAAGGAAAGATGTTCCTTTTTTCCTGTTTGTGTATTTATTTATTATTTATTAGGTTTTGAGACAGGATCTTGCTGTGTAGCTCAGGCTGACCTAGTACTTGAAATCCTCCCATCTCTACCTCCCAGGTGCTGGAATTATAGGCATGAGCCACCACACCCAGTGGGGTGTTTTTTTTTTTTTTTTGATTGAATGTGTTATGATCCATTATTATTATTCGTTATGATGTCCAAATTATTTCACATTTGGATTATGGTTGCTGCCTCTTAGGCCTTTAAAAAAATTATCACAGTGCTGGGGATTAAACCCAGGGCATTGTAGACAAGCACTGAACTGCATTTCCAGTCCCTCATATACCTTTTGACATGTCCCTGTCAGTCTTTTTGTTTGTTTGTTTATATGGAACAGCTCACGAATATGTGTGTCATCCTTTCAGTGTCCTTTTAGTATGTATGCTTCTAAAACAAACAACCCTATCAATCTTTGAGCACATCCTTACTTTTTGGTACAAAATACTCCAGGAACATCTTGTATCCCCACCTGCAGACCTAAAATCAGCCATTTTCCCAGGGAGTCTGGGTTCTTTTACTGGGAAATGGTGTATAGAGTCCAAGATCTGGCACCAGAGGTGGTCACTGTTGCTGAGGAACCATTACTTCTAAGCTTTTCAGGTGGGCAGTACTAGGAAATACATTTTTTTTTTGTCATGTTGGGGTTTGAACTTCAGTACCTACATCTTGAGCCACTCCACCAGCCCCTTTTTTGTGACAGTTTTTTTTTTAAAGATAGGGTCTCCCACACTATTTGCCCAGGTTGGCTTTGAACCGTGATCCTCCTGATCTCTGCCCCCTAAGTAGCTAGGATTGCAGGTGTGAGCCTGGCTTTTTTTTTTTTTTTTTTTTTGGCAGTATTGGGGTTTGAACTCAGGGCCTCATGTTTGCTAGCAGGCACTGTTACCACTTCAACCACTCCTCCAGCTTAGAGATACATATGTTTAAAAATTGCCAGATTAAACTGGGTGTGGTGGCTTCTACCTGTAATCCCAGGTGTAAGTATATATATATATGATACATACATATTATATGTAACGTACAATATAATATGCAATTATGTATTATTATTTATGCCATTTTTCATGACTGCCTTCTGGAGGGTTTTTTTTATTATTTTTATTTGGTAGTACTGGGGTTGGAACTCAGGGCTTGTGCTTAGCTAGGTAGACTCTCTACCACTTGAACCACACTCCTAGCTCCTCATGACTGCATTCTGAATAGGACAAAATATATTTAATTTATTCATTCAACTGCAAATGGAGTTGTTCTGGAGTTCTGGGTGCAGAGATTGCAATGTTGAACAAGATGAGGTCCCTGCTCTCATACAATGTGTATTTCAGTGGGATAATTGAATAATCGCACTAATGAATGTACAGTTACAAAGTGAGGGAAGTCCTTTGAAGACAAGCTAAGGGTTCTGAGCATATGCAAACAAAGATAGGTAATGGAGGCACAGAATTCCACTGAGTGTAGTATTGGAGAAAGAGAGGGAGGGCTGAGTTGGGTTGATGAAGAGGCTCTTCCAGAAAAGACTCGGCATGGGACCAGAAAGGAGCATGGTGTTTTTAGAACTGAGGCCAAGCTGGAGACTAGGGGAGGAGTGAAGAAGGATGAGGCTGCAGAAGTCCTGGTGAAAATAGCTAGTGCCTGTTGAGTGCTTACTATGGGCTAGACACGTGATTTTACCTGATCGCCACAGGAGCCTTGTACAACTGTTGCCTTTTCAGCCTTATCTTAGCGATTTGGAAAACCACATTAAAAAGTTTAGTCATTTTCTCACAGTCATGGTCTTCACTCTTTTTTTTTTTTTAATTTGGTAGCAGGGTTTTTTTTTATTGGTTATAAAACAAATTTATACACAAAATTAGGAACAGCTAAAAAATAAAAACAATGTGATCTTAAAACACTGTTTTGAAAGCTTAAAAGTACAGCAGTATACTTAGTTTCATATGAAATGGAAGGGTCACAACAAACTGAATCAAGCAAAAGCATCCTCGTGCCTGCAGTAGCTGATACCACTTAAAACACGAGCAGAAACAGGAGCCTTTTACAGGAGACATCCAAGTTCAAGGTCAAGTAAGTGTGGACAGTTCTGAGGATGCTAAACTGGAAGGGGCCATTCACACTATCAAGAAGATTTGGACGTTACGGGTTTCACAGAAAAGTTGCAAGTAGGGTATAATGTGGTCAGGTGTCCGTTGGGAGAGACTTACCTGGCTTCAGCGTGGAGGACAGATTGGAGGGGACCAGAGGAGGTGAGAGGGTCATCAGGCTGTTATCTTTACTGCTCCCCCTCAACCCGCGCCGCCCGTCACATATTTTCTAAAACTCTTGACCCTGGCAGGTTTGCATGTTATGTGCACACTCGACTGCTTAGGGGTAAGTCTTAGAAGTTGAAGTGCTGGCCATAGAATGGGCACATTGACATTTTGGATACAAACCTGTTTAAAATTTGTGTGTAACTGAATATAGGAAGTGTAGGGAGTGCCTGGTGATGGGCTGTCCTGTTTGTGTTAAGTCCTGTGCACACTTGAGGTGGAAGATGGGCTTCCTACAGACCTTTTTCTCTGTAGCAGCATCTCTCTCTCTCTCTCTCTCTCTTTCTTTTTTGTCATATTGGGGTTTGAACACAGGGCCTTGAGCTTGCTAGGCAGGTGCTCTACCACTTGAGCCAAACCTCTAGCCTTTCTTGCTTTAGGTTGTTTTTCAAATAGGGTCTTGTGTTTTTGCCTATACAGACCCACACTGTGATTCACCTATTTATGCCTCCTGTATAGCTCAGATGACAGGTGCACACCACTACGTCTGGCTTATTGGTTGAGATGAGGTCTCACTAACTTGGCTGGGCTGGCCTTGTATGTTGATCCTTCCAATCTCCACCTTCCAACTAGCTGGAATTATAGGTATATACCACTCTTCAACCTGACCCTGATAAGAATTTTCTTTCTTTCTTTTTACAGTACTGGGGCTTGAACTCAGGGCCTACACCTTGAGCGACTCCACCAGCCTGTTTTTGTGATGGATTTTTTTTCTTTTTTGAGATAGGGTCTTTGGAACTATTTGCCTCGGGCTGGCTTCAAAGCATGATTCTCCTGATCTCTGCCTCCTGAATAGCTAGGATTACAGGTGTGAGCCAGGCTCTGATAAGAATTTTCATTTGAAGGGATCTCAGCCGTCACGGGTGGGGGCTAAAGGAGTTGGAGTCTTCAATTAAGTGCTTTGAGTAGACAATGCAAAAAAGCCAAAATGTATGCAGATATTTGTGAAAGTGATGATCACAGATGCTCCCATGAGCCATAAAAATCCAGATTAACAAAAACTGTACTCACCTGAAGACTGAACGGAAGTTCTAGCAGAGTGCCTCTTGCCTGCTGCTTCCCAACACCTAGCTTCTAATTCGCTGTTCATCATTGTTTTTAGTTATTTATTTTCATCATTGTTTTTAACTCTGATGCCTTACAGATGAGCACAACCTAGTGAAAGTCACGGAGCTGGTGGATGCTGTGTATGGTCCTTACAAACCCTACCAACTGAAGTACGGCCACATGGAAGAGAGCAACCTCCTCATCCAGATCAGCTCCGTGCCTTTGGTAATGACTGCTGACCATTTAGGGGGCATTGTCTGTGTGCCAGGCTCTTGGCCACAATCTGGCGGGATAGTGGGACCAAGTGTGACAAAAAGGGGGGGTGCATTTAAATGCTTCGTGGGCTCTATCAATCCAAGTAAAACAAGATCCACAAATGTGGTACCAATCTTCCATTTAAAATCCCCACTAGACATCTAGCAAAATGAGAGGCATAACCTTTTGGGGGTAAGTTTTCTATCTGTCTGACTTAGTAATTTCTTACTAAGAAGGCCGTTAGTTTAGGGGAAATATGCAAAAGTACCCAGGAGCTTAGTGTCCATGGACAGTGCTGGGGGCAGTTTCACTGGGCAGCAGAGGGGCTGAGGCCATCTTCATTCTAGACCATTTAAGGTTGCCTAAGCATGAGGCGAGTTGCCATGTAAACTTTGATCTCACAATCGTTCAAGTCTGCTGCCTCTTGCCATTTTCCTATTTTCCAGGGACGTACCTAGAAAGTCTGTTCTGCTTCAGTTACGTTCTTGCCTGGAAGGAAGCGTTTTCCTTCTGCCACCTTCTGGTATGGGGAATTTGAATCCGTTTGAGAGCTGCAGGGAGAAGTACTATTGTAATAATCACAGAAAAAGAGGGAAGAAATGAAAAGCATGCACTTTGGCCATGCTTTTCTGAGGGGAGTTAGTTTCTGTTGTGTCACTGACCACATGGACTGTCCCTCCTCACTTCTGGTTCTAGAAGAGCTGTCAGTTGGGGACAATATTGTTGATGTCCCTCTTAGAGGTCTCCCCCATCTTAATGTCATTTGTCCCACGGTTCTGGAGTCTGACATGGCTTCCTGTTGCTGTCATCTGCTGCCCAGGAGCACGGGGAGGTGATTGACTGTGTGCAGGAGCTGAGCCACTCTGTGAACAAGCTCTTTGGCCTGGCGTCTGCAGCTGTGGACAGATGTGCCAGACTCACCAATGGCCTGGGGGCCTGTGGCCTGCTGACAGCCCTGAAATCCCTCTTTGCCAAGTAAGGCTGGGGAAGTGAGGACAGGGGTGGCTGTATTGGATGGCAGTGTCTTTCTCAGTTAAACACATGTGGTCTGTATTCCTGCTGTGCCCTGGAAAACCCCCTGCCCAGGAGCCCAAGGATGTTCCTAAAGATGTGCCTCTAGCATGACTATAGAGGGAAGCATTTGCAGCAATGTGAATGTCTGTGGATTAGCAATGGGAAACAAAATAGGGTATATTTATGTGAGGGAACCCCTGCACCTAGGCACAGGGATAGAGCTCAAAATCATCGAGTGAAAAAAGGCAAGTCTAATATATGTTGTAAAAAGAACCTACAAAAATCAGGTAGGTTTTCTAAAGCAAGATTCAGCAGACTTTCTGCAAAGAGGAAGACGACAGGTATTTTAGTCTTTGCGGCCCCACACTGTTGCAATAGGGACGTTTGTAACACTCTGCCTTTGTAACACAAAAGCAGTCATAGAGGATGCATAAGTGAATGGGTGTGGTTATGTTCCAGTAAAAGTTTATTTATAAAAAGTTAAATCCCAGGAAGGCCAAACCTGTCCTAGGTCCTTTTTTTCTGAGACAGGGTCTTGCTCTATAGTCCTGGCTGGCTGGCCTCAAACTTGTAATTCTGCCTCAACCTCCAGAGCACTGGTAGTATAGGTGTGCATCATTGCACTAGGCCTTTTTTTTTTTTTTTTTTTAAAGAATTACATATTCCTGTAGAGTAATAGTGGGTAAACTACAGCTCACAAGTGAAATGTCGACTGCCATCAGTTTTTTTATAAAGTTTTATTGGAACGCAGCCATACCTGTTCCCTTACCTGCGGCCTATGACTCCTTCCCACAAGGAAGGCAGACTTGTGACTCAGAAGTTCAAATATCCTTACTATATGGACCTTAACAGAAAGTTTGCTGAACCCCAGATAAGGCAGTGAAATCAAAGCAGTGGTTATCTCTTGGGATGTGGAGAAGGATAGGGACGGTGGTCCAGGGAGTTAGCTTTACTTGTTTTTATTTATTTCTTTTAAATCAATGAGCATAAATTAACATGTGGAAAATAAAATTTAAAAATGTAAAATAAAAAACAATGTAAACATCGTGTTGAGTAAAAGAAGCCAGTCACAAAAGACCACATGTTGTGTAATTCCATCTATATGAAATGTCCAGAGCAGGAAAATTTATAGAGAAATAAACCAGATTTGTGGTTGTTGAAGCTTGGGGAAATTAGAAGGGGGCGGGTAAGGGAGGGAACGGGGCGGGGGGAAGCGGGGAGAAATGACCCAAACATTGTATGCACATCTGAATAAAATAAAAAAAAAAAAAAAAAAAAAAGAAGAGAGGGGGATGGTAGTTTCCAAAGGGGTGGGGAGCAGCTCAGCTGTGGAGAGTGTGCTTAGCATGGTGAGGCCCTGGGTTGAAGCCCTAGTACTAAAGTCAAAACTAAAGTCTAGTCAGAGGACTAGAAAGAGGTGTAAGTAAGGCTGGGTCCTCTGACCTGTGTCATGAGGCATAGGGCCTCGGGATGTCAGGCTGCACTGGTGCCCCATGCCTGTGGTTCGCAGACAAATACATTCTTGTACCCTCTGGGGACCTCCCTTGGCAGTCTGTCCACAGTGGGGTTGCCCTTTGCTGAACCCAGTGCTGCTTTTCTGTAGGAAGTGTGGGGAGCTCTTGTCATTCCAGGCTTTTCCAGCTTGTCCTGGGAGCTTCCAAGGGATGTCCCAGATCTCCAGGTGGCCTTGGCACCCCCCCAGGCAGCTCTGAACCCAGATGTGTCCCATGGAAACAGCAGGAGCATGAGTTTCCCCTCTGCCACCAGCAGATTTTCTAGGTGGAAAGCAGTTTTGGGGGAGAGGTACTGGGGCTTGAACCCAAAGTCTTGCATATGTAGAGCCTGCGCTTTACCTCTGTAGTCCCAGGCTTAGCCCTTTCGTTTATGTTTTAGTTTTGAGATAGGATTGCTAACTCTGCCCCAGCTGGGCTCGAATTTGAGATCCTGCTGCCTCAATCTTCCAAGAAACTGGGATTACAGGTCAGCTCTTCCTTTTTTTTTTTGGTGGTACTGGGATTGTACCCAGGGCCTCACACATGCTAGACAAAGCCCTCTACCCTTGAACCACACCCCTAGCCCACACTTTTTTTTTTTTTTTTTTGAGAACTAAAATGTTTATTGTAAAATAGAAATAATGCTTTGAAAAGTAATCCCCTCCCCATATGAAAAGACGTGAAAATTTCCTCCTTCCTACCTACTTTTAATTCTCTCCTCAAAAGCATCTTGCTTTTAGCTTTCTCATTCTTCTCTTCAAATTTTAAGGAATACCTTTTCTTTATCAATTTGAAATATTTTCTCCCATCTCTGCAGATTGAAAGGTGAGGACTTGAGCTTGCTTGCTTTTTTCTTTTTTTCGGGCTGGGGATGGAATCCAGGGCCTCGTACATCCCGGCCAGTGGCCAGTGTACCGCTGAGCCCCACTCCCAGCAGGTCTTGAGTTTTCTTAAGGCTGTTCTTTTCGTCTTGCTTCTCTGAACTCTTGTTACTTAGACTTTTACTTTTAGTTCTTCTGTTCATCATTTCAATTACTTTGTTTTAAAACTAATATATCCATATTAAAAATTTAAACGGTGTACAAGGATGTGTGGTAGAATCAGGTGACTTTCTCTGGAAGGGAAGATTTGGAAATTACCAGAAGAGTTGGTAATACATAATATAGTTACTTGGGGAAGTTGTGTTGAAGCTGACCCTAGCAGACTCACCCTGCTCCAGCTGAGGAGTGCTTCACAAGGGCACTGAGGAAGGCAGGGCTGGGGAGGAGGAGCAGGTGGGCCTGACCTGAGCTCTGGGCAGCTGCAGACTACAGTAGCCACCAAGGCAGCGCAACAGTAAAGGGCTCCACAGCAGGGGCATGAGGGCTTTGGGCTTGGCCTAGCTAGGACTCAGGTACTGGCCCTTCCACCAACGAATAAGGATCTTGGCTGGTCACTGCTCCTGACAGTCCCCATGTCTTCTGAGTAAACTGATGACAGTTTTACCTCCTTTCCATGGTGGTTGTGTCTATTCAGCAAAAGCTTAGTGTAGCTAAAGTCCCTCACAGCAGATTCTCAGGTGGCAGACCCTTGGAAATGTGTATTGTGAGAGAGGGTCAGAGAGTTTGAAGACAAAATCTCTGTGGTAAAAGCTACACCTCTGCCCTCTGGATTGGAGGGTAATGAACTATCGCCTGCTCAGCCTCCCAGGGTCTGTCTCAGGGCTCTGCAGAGCTGGGCTTGGTAGTGGACAGATGTGTTTACACATGCTTGTCTTCATTCCAGGGTGGCAGAACAGTTGTTTAGCCTCCCACAGCTACAGCATAGCTGTGTTCCTAACACTCCTCTCCAGCTTGCTCCCCAACAAGTAAGAAAGCTGTTATCCCTCTGGGTGGGAAAGGAGGGCGCAATCTGGAATTTTGGTGTCACAGACTCTGCCTCAAAGCCCGAGGGACCCTGGAAAGAGAGCATGAGTGTCACTTTCAATTGTGGGTAGTGCCAAGGTCATGTCTTCTGCTGGATCCTTTGACTGCCTTTCTCTCTCCTACACAGACTTACTTGTCAGGTTTTTGGTTTAGGAAGGAGGGAGGTAAGTTTCTTGTGATGCAGAGGACGTGACTTCTTTCTTCCTCCTCCTCAGCGTGCCCTCCCGAGGACACGCACACACGTGTTCATGTTCCACAAAGCTTACGTCCTTAACCCACCCCCTCCAAATCAAATTTCATTTTCTGCTTTTCTGAGGACGTATTGTACTTCCTTTACGCAATTTTATCACCACAACACCTCTGTGATGTAAGAAGACATTAAATCCATTTCAAAGTTGAGAGGACTGAGATCCAAAGACACTGAGGCCCAAAGCTGTGCTGTAAATCTGGCATCCATTCGGGGACCGTTTCCTGTGTCTCCTTTATGCCCAGCACAGTATGCTCCAGACAAGCTCTTTGAGTCTAGTGTGGCAGGTGCGTGAGAGAAAATGTGTGTGCCTAGCAAGAGCAAGTGGCTCAGTCCGTGAGGGAGGGCCTTCCGGCTTCGAGCCCACTGTCAATGCTCCTGTGTAGATGAAGTTGGACCCTTGCCTGCTGTTGAGCTTTCATCTGTTTGCTGTGACTGTTTAATCTGGAGTCAGGGATTTGCTTGCAGAAGTGCCCTGGGTATCGGTAAACTGTCTCACATGTGTCTTGAAATAGTTCTTCAGACCTGCTTCCAAGGAAATGCATTGGTTGGGGGAGGGGAATGAGTCAGCCTAGTGTCTTCTCTCACCTGGTTAGTCACTTGGGGTCTACCAACTGGCTATCCCATTCCTCCTCTTCTTGAGTACTCCTTAAAGCTGCCCCACAGAAAAGAGCTTTTTGTGGTTAGAGGTTTATCCGTGATCTCGTTTGGGACGGGAGCCTCTAAAGACGTTCTAAAGGTCACTAGTGGTTTGTGGAAAGCTATGGAATCCAGAGTTGCATTCCCTTCCTGTAGGTACGTGTCTGATTTCACCAGTGCTCTCCAGTCCATACGGAAGAAGTGCAAGCTGGATGATATTCTTCCCAACTCCCTTTTCCAAGAGGACTGGACAGCATTTCAGAACTCGGTCAGGTAATGTGGGGATGCATTTTAAGCCTATGCCTAATGTAGTAAGCAGAATTGCACATAAGCTGGTGTGTAAAGACAGTAAGTGGGTTTATTAGGTATTCATTTTTCTCTTGACTGCCTTTTCAAAAAGCTAATACTCTAGATTGTAAAAGCAAGCCAATAAAAAACCAAACCAGCTACCATTACCACCAGCTCACCAAAAAGACTCCTGTACCTTCTGAAATATTTTTCTGAAAGTTCGTTATGAATGCCTCATCTCCTTTAATGACTTACATTTTTGGTGTGAAACCCCCCTCCCCAGCCTATAATTTTTATAGACCTAAAATTGAGAGCCTGTGTTGGAGACCGTGTGTCTGTTTGGACCCTGTCTCTGGGTCTGATCCCACTGTACTAAATGGTAAGGCAACGCTATTTGGCCTGAAAAGAGTCACATAGGACTTCAGTGAATGGCACTGAGTGACTCTCTTAAGTTGTCAACAACCAGATTCTGGGTCAGTCCTGTGACCTGTGGGCCATTAGGTAGTCACCTAAAGCCTAGTGGGAATGTGATCCGCAGTGGCCCAAGAAGGTTTGGCTCTTTGTGTGTCCAGCTAGAGTGGACAGGCTGCTGGCCCATGTCCAGGTCCAACCCACAGACTTTTTTTTTTTTTTTCAGTACAGGAGTTTGAACTTAGGGCCTCTCACAGTGTTCTAGGAACTCTACCACTTGAGCCATGCCCCCTCTCTTCCCCGCCCTGCCCCCAGCCCCAGGCATGTTTTTTGATCATACTGTTTAAAAACTTTTGAACTAGTTGTGAACATTTAAGAACCATATATAATACAATCCAGATTTTTAACATTGCCTTAAAAATTGGAAGCTCACCTAACTGACCCAGCACTGTCAACAGTTTATCAGAGTGGTCCCAGGCAGACTGGCACATTTCTCTGTTCTCTTTGTTCCTCTGCTCCCAGGTGGCCTAACAACTATACTATCCAACTGGGATAAAAGGAAATCTAGAAATTTCTTTTCTTCAGAGCCATGCTTCATGGGTATACATTCCAAAGAGATAAGCTGCTCTTCACCTAGCCTACTTCACGCATATTTTTTGCCTGACCCTGCCTTGGTGTCCATGTGTGTCATGTGCAGCTCAGTGTGGCAGCCAGACCCACTGAAGGCTGTCATGTGGGCCCAGGCCCATTTTGGATTATCTGTTCATGGACTCCATTCTGGACTTTTATTTTTTTATGAACTTAATGTTGTGGATGCTATCCCTTGTCACTGGCATTCTGGAAAATACTCTGCACAGGCTTCCTCTGTGGCCTGAGGCAAGTGGAATGTTTTACTTTTTCATAAACCTTTCTTATGATGGAATGCCTGGATACCTTGGTGATGACAGGTCCTTTTAGAGAGAGTTAAGTGTTAACTAAACCGAAGATATTTTTAATCCTGGATTTGTCCTGGCATTATGAGTTTAGTGTTGAAGGACTCAGGAGTTGGAGTTTGAGGCCTGGCATAAAATTACTGGAATATTAAATATGACGATCACTCAGGTTGACCTCCCTCTGCCTTTCATGTGATCACAAGGAGATAGGCACTTCCAGTATCAAGACCCTTTTCTATGCCTTGTAAATAGCAAGCATCTAACAAATAAGTAAATATATTTTGTCTTAAAAATTTAAGTACAAAAGGAGGTGTGGTTCAAGTGGTAGAGTGCCAAAAAAAAGTAATTCCAGCCCATTTTCTCAAAGGCAAAGCCCAGTATGTTGGAAATGTAAAATTATTTGAGGTGGCACTGGATAGAATTGTGATTCACAGAGAGTTACTAGTGACATGTCATAGAGGATATTAGCATTAATTACTAATTAATTAATCATTTTAGTAATGGAACATTTCAAGTAGGCAAGCAAATGGTTAACAACCTTTCCAGAACCCAGCACCAACAAAAGGAGTGAATAGTTAGAATTTTTATGAATGAGGCAGTGTTTGTCCTGTAAATGTTGGCATTCCAGGCTCTTGAACTTGAAGTGCTTTTTGTTTTGTTTAGGGTCATAGCCACCTGTGGAGAGCTCTTGAGGCAGTGTGGGGACTTTGAGCAGCAGCTTGCAAACAGGTAAGAGAGGGTATGTGGGGGGGGGGAGGGGGGCAAGGGGGAGGGGGTTCTTGGCTGAAAGGAACTTAGTGCTTTGCAAGGGCAACAATATGGTCAAATCTGAAAGCCACAGGGCAGGGCCGGAGAACTGTCTGTGCCTAGATACAAGGTGTCATTACTGTCATCATTAAACATTTATTGAGCACCTAAAAAGGGCAAGGCTCTGTCCTACTTGGCAGTGGTCACATAAATTTGGTTAGATATGGAGGTCCCAGCCTAAATGAGGAAACAGTACATACTGTTTCCAAATTATAGATGGGCTGGGTTCCTGCTGACTGTAAGTCAGTTATTGGTCTTCAAATAAATTTCCCCATAGAAACAGTGTTACAAGTGGTGATTAAGGCCCCCAGGCCAGCTCACAGAATCAGGATGAACCTAGACAGCTGCATTCCTGTCAGCAGAGAACTCCATGCTGCCAAGAGGGGTGTGTCCCAGGGGAAATCTGGGGTCTCTCTAGAAGTCTGTTTTGTCCCCCATCCTCTTATACTACCAGGGCCTTCATGTGGCCCCGAGATGCCTCACTCAGACCACTTTCCCTCAGATGGTTCCAGGTTCCCAAATTTGATTCTTTTTTGGTTTTTTGTTTGGTTATTTATTTATTTTTTTTTTACAGTATTGGGGCTTGAACTCAAGGCCTACACCTTGAGCTACTCCACCAGCCCTTTTTTGTGATGGGTTTTTTCAAGATAGGGTCTCTCGAACTATTTGCCCAGGCTGGCTTCAAACCGTGATCTTCTGATCTCTGCCTCCCGAGTAGCTAGGATTATAGGCATGAGCCACTGGGACCCGGCCCAAATTTGATTCTTCCTTTCAGCTAAATCACTCATTCCCTTGGTAAGGCTGATTTCTCTAGTCTTTAGGAGTCAAGGGGAAGAAAAAAAGTCTATGTAAAACAGACTTCTTTTTTTGAGACAAGGTCTTGCTATGTAGCCCAGGCCACCCTTAAATTCTTAATCCTGTCGCTTGAGCCTCCTGAATATTGGGCTAAAGGCATGTGCCACCACACTGGGCTTCTACCAGCTTCTTGTTTGAGGGACTAGCAGTAGTCCTTGACCCTCCTCAGGTGGCTCTTCTCTGTCCTAAAGTACTCTCTTGGAATTTGGGACCAGGTGAAATAAAAGCTGAGGCCCTATGGGAGCAGGATGGTCAGACTGGCCTTGGAGCCTGTACTCTGTTGCCTGTGACTTGTCACAACACTTTACCTTCCTTCATTTCTCAGCCCACCAACTGTCTTCAAGTGCAAAATTTTTCTTGGTGGCTCTTATTATGGCCCAAGTCTTACAGCAGGGTAGAATGGGGGCAGCTGTCACTGCCATGACTCCCCAGGAGCTGAGCACAGAAACAAGGTGACTTTTTCTTGTGACCAAAGCCAATGCAGCACAGACATACAGTGGAATGTGTATAAATAATATAGACTAAGCCAAGGGCGCTGCTGTTCCAGACACACACATGTGCACACTGAGAACATCTGGCCAAGGCAGGTAGGTCTGGGTTAGCCATGGAAGGTGCTTAAGAGGAGGTGAAGACTCAGCACTTCCAAAGTTAAAATAAATCATGGTGAGACCTTATCTCAAAAAAAAAAAAAAAAAGAAAAAGAAAAGGAAAGAAATGCGTGCACATTTTACGTTTTCTTAATCATGCTAGTTGTTCATCACACCAAATTGAACCAGTTCACAAGTACACAAAATAAAACCTGAAAATCTACTCACCTTAAGCATCCTTCTCCATGGAAAAAGCCTCGTTTACAGTCTCCTTCCCCAGCTCTGTAACATTTATTGAGCTCTGACATGAAGGACTGCACGTGAATTCAGGCATTAATCCCCCCAGTGGCTGGAGAGGTAGGTACTCTTTTATCCCATGGTTACTGATAATGGGCCACTGAGGTCATAGGTGATAGTCTTGTAGATAAAAAAGAGAAAAAAGAAAGAAGAGTTTACAGAGACAGCTGTGCCTAAGAGGCACTGACTTGAACCGTAGTGTCACTCGAGTTACCAGAGTGTAAGTTTTATCCCCCGTGCTGCCCTTTCTCACAGATGAGGCCTACCTTCAGACAGGCATTGCTCTGAGTGTCTTTATCAGACATCTTTCCTCATCGGGACACAGGTTTTCTATTGGGAAGGATCTGGCAGGAGGTTGAGTGGGGACAATGATGGTTGCGGGATGAGCCTCTCCAGCTGCACTTTGCAGTGAGAAACAGCAGCTTAGGTGTGCCCAAGGCAGCCTCAGAAAGAGGTGATGTCATCCTGGAAGCACTGAGCCTGGAAAGGGACAGTCACCACTGTGTTCCTCTCTGGGACACACACAGTGTGTGTGACAGCCACCTGTAAAGCTTATCTTATCTCTCCATCAATCTACCTGCAGAACCCAGACTTCTACCAGGACCACTCCCCACCCCCCTTGGGCAGGCGGTGGCTCAGAGCTGCAGACGGCTTCATGATAAGGCTGGCACTGGCTCTCGGGCTCTGCAGAAGGGGCAGTTTTGTGATTTACAGGCTGAGTAGAGCCAGCTGGGCTGGGTGTCACCTGAGAGATTTCTCTCGTGGGCAACTTGGGCGAGCTGCAGGGAAACTGCCTTGGCTTCTCAGGACTTTTCTGGTGCCCACCACCTACTTTTGGAGCGCTGGTACAAGTGGCCCCATGCTCTGATGGTCCTGCTTGTGATTTTCAGCTTGACGGTGGCAAAAAGGATACACACTCAGGAGAAAGCAACCGTACTTTGATCTTTGCTGGCTAGCAATTTCCATGCTACAATCCTCTTTATCCTGTTGCTGGGCCGTGGCAGCCAGCCACAGCTTCCGTCTGCCCCGACATTACCCAGGGAACAGCTGGTGCTTTACAGTGTGCTCTGTGGCTGAGCTGTGATGTCTAGTAGGTTGGATGTATCAAATGCATTTGAACTACAAATTTTCAGTTAGGAGAGGTTTATTGGTCTATAACCTCATTGTCAGTCTAAGAGCATCTCTATTTTCACCAGCAAAAGGTCTCTGTCGGACAGTTCAAGTGGAGAGTCTGGGTTTGGGAACCCAGTGTTAGAGTATGAGTTGCCATGGTTGTTATAAAGAAAGATGACCTGCAGGTAGAGAGGCATGTGACCAGCTGCTGTCCCCATTCTCCAGAGCCAACAGGCCTCCTGCCCTGCCTTGCGGTCTGCAGTGACTCACCCTGGCATCTGACGGTTTCACACCATGATGCTCATATAGCCAGAAATATCTGCCTAGAAAGCACACAGTGTCCCAGGTGGTAGTAGACTGAGAGCTGCCCTGGGGGAGGCTGTCTGCCTGTCACATTGGGAAGACATCATCTTCCAGAGACAGGGGTGTTATCTAGGATAAAAGGATACCTGATTTGTTGTGTACCTGGGGGACAGCTCCTAAAATGATGAGGAATGGCTTCATTTCCTTATAAACTGCCTAGTGAGGATCCCCTGTAATTTGGTAAGAAGAAACCCCATAAACAGCTTTGGGACGTAATAGCCATCACTTCCATTGCAGGATTTTGTCCACCGCCGGGAAGTATCTGTGTGACTCCTACAGCCCTCGGAGCCTGGCTGGCTTTCAGGATAGCATTCTGACAGATAAGAAGAGCTCTGCCAGGAACCCATGGCAGGAATATAATTACCTCCAGAAAGACAGCCCTGCCGAATATGCCAGTTTAATGGAAATACTTTATACCCTCAAGGTATGAGAACAGATGGATGCCATTCCTGTACACAAAAGCTTTTCTCTCCACTCACTCTCTCCAGTTTGCAGACTTTCTGGCCCTGTGTGGGCCTGGGCATGGCCTGCCACCACTTACTTTCTGTCTCATTTCTATTGGGGTTCTAGGGAGCTAATAAACTAAACTGGACTAAAACCCACTGAGAGTGGCTGTAGGAGTGGTTAGCTGGGTCTTTTTGTTTGTTTGAAAGAGGGTTTCACTGTGTAGCTAGCCTCAAACTTCTGATCCTGTTGCCTCAGCCTCCTGAGTTGCTGAGATTACAGGCCAGTAACACCATGTCTGGGTCGGGATTGGTGGTGTTTATTACTGATAAAAGCCAGGTTGGAGAATGTGACTTCAGACCTGTGGCTTCAGAGGTTTGTACTTCACTCCACAATTAAGCTTATCCACGGGATGGGTGGGGTTAGGAGTCCCTGGCCCCTATGCAGGGACAATGCCCTTTACTGGGTGCCAGACGGGACCAGATATGTACTGCCTGCAAGCAGGCAGAACCTGTAAGAGGACCCCTAAATCTGCAGTTGGAGAAGTTACTCCTCAGGACAAGGAGTTCCCTATAGTGCGAGCGCCTCCACAGGGAATGTGTGTCCCCGGGGGTCAAGTCCCCCTGATTTGTCTTGCAGCTTGGTTTGTCTTCTATAAAGCTGCCCTTGACTTTGAGCTTTGTGCCCTTCAGGTCCAGAAGCAGGAGAACTTCCCAACAACTGGAGTGAGTCACACAGCCCCCGGGCATGGCCCTCAGGGTGGAAAGAGGGCATCCATTGCAGAGCCCGTTCCCTCCTTCCTGGTTTGGTCTGACCCTTACTCTCTTGGAGATGCAACCTACAATTCTCCTGACTGTCCTCAAGCTCTGGGGATGAGCTGGACAGTGAGCCTGGCCACATCTGAGGCCCAGTGTGTCTTCTTAGGGTCTCCTGTCTCAACCTGGGCCCACCAACTGACTGTATTTAAGCTTGACAAACACACTTCTCGGAGCTGTTCTATAAACTCATTCATCCATGCTTCTGAGATTAAGTTAAAGCAACTGTTTTATCTTTATTGCTAATCTGCTTTATGTCTGTTGTAATCAGTTCATTTATATTAGCAAAACTAAGGTTACATTTTCCATCTCTGTATTTTCTCAGGCTGTTTGGGATGCCTTGGGACTCACATGGCTGTATGTACTCTGGTTTTCAGCCAAGGGTATTGACCTGACCTCCTGGGAGTCACTCTTGTCTATATGTGAGGCTTCTCAACTTTCTGGCTCCTCTGTTGCCAAGGGATGGTCACAGGTTGTTTTCCTAAACCACCAATCTGGAGCTCAGATTAGGTCAAATGCATCAGAAGCACCTGGGAAAGTGAATTTATAGATTCCGAGGCTCTAGCCCTTGTGGAGTCAGTGTTCTGGTTAGAGAGTGAGAGTCTGTCGTTCAGCCTGTTTGTCCGGGGGCCCAGGGTGCAGCCAGGCTTGGGAACCACTCTTCTATAGAGGGCCTTCCCCCCATTTTCCGCTCGGTGATTTTTCAACCCGTTTGATGAGCTGATAACCTTTGGTTGGGGCTAACAAAGTGCTTTGTGTTTTTCTTGTCTAAGGAGAAAGGGTGCAGTAATCACACCCTGCTGGCTCCGTCCAGGGCCGCCCTGACTCGCCTTAACCAGCAGGCCCAGCAGCTGGCCTTTGATTCCGTCTTCCTGCGCATCAAACAGCAGCTGCTGCTCGTTTCCAAGATGGATGTGAGTTTCCCACCAGCTGTAGTGATTTCCCCACAGGGCCTGCATACTCTTAGGCCTACCCCAGAATGGCTGTAACCTTCCCTACCCCTCAAGCTTCAGGAGGGTGCTCCCTTGGGCTTAGTGTGACTCTCTCATCATAGCTGTACTTCCTCCATGGCTTTATTTGCTGGCTGTGCCCTAGGGGTATTAATGCTGCTTGATTCACTTTCCCACCTGCAAAGCATCACCTGCCTTCTCAGGGAGGAGCAGGGGAGCTGAGAGAGGCCAGGTCAGGACAGCTTCCTGTCAGGGAGAATTGTTTGCATGCCACAGGACGCCTTTCTGGAAAATTAACTCTAAAGTCTTAGGAGAACACATATCAGGTGCCGTCCCATGTATTTGAGTGGGTTTTGGAGGGATCTGTTATTTATTTATTTCGGGACAGGACCTCACTATGTAGCCTAGACTGGCCTTGAACTCATGAGCCTCCTGAGTGCTATTTGCCCTGACTGGCTTTGAACTGCGATCCTGCTGATCTCTGCCTCCTGAGTAGCTAGGATTACAAGTGTGAGCCACTGGTGCCCTGCTATGTGATTCCCTTATTTTTTAAAAAAGAATTAAATTTTTTATAGTACCAGGGATTGAACTGAGGGCTCTGAACCAGCCAAGCATGCACATTTGAACCATGCCCCTACTCTGTTTGGTTTTGGTTTTGTCTTTTGGATAGGTCTCATGCTTTTGCAAGACTGGCCTTGAGCCATGATCTTCCTCCTGTCTCTGCCACTCTGTTATGCTACTCTCATTTTTTAAGAGAAACAACTCGGGGACTTAAGCCCTAAGTTTGTTTGCCCGTACAACCAAAAAAAGAAGTAAATAAAAAAAAGAAGAGAGAGAAATGACTTAGTTGATTTTTTTTAAAATAAGAAAATTCATTTTCAGAAACTCAAGCAATATGGAAAAGTATAAAGAAAAAAATGCAATAAGCCCCTCTCACCATCTAGAATAATCGGTGCGAACGTGTGTCCAGCCATCCCAGCTTCTCCCCGCGCCTGCTTATGCACACGTGAAGGCCTGAACAGGCATCTGTAGATACACCCTCAGGAAGACATGGAGTTGCACGACACATGCTATTTTTGTTTTGGTTTTTGGTTGTACTGGGATTTGAATTCAGGACCAAGTGCTTGCTAGCTAGGCAGGCACTGTATTCCTTGAGCCAGGCCCCCAGCCCTACACATGCTATTTTTCAAAGAGTAAAATGTGTAGAATATGAATTTTATTTGAATTTAACTAGGAACATAGAGAAATTCCACGAACCAATGGAGTTGTTGAACTTGGAATCATTGTTGCTTCCTCACAAAAGCTACTAGTGCCCAGAAGAGCTCTGTGAGGCCGAGAGGAGAGGGGTGTGGAGCTCTTCCAGATTGGGTTGGGCTGTTTGTGACTCTTGCTTCCATTTTGGACAGACACCAGTACTGATTCACCTGCTTTGAGAGGTTAGGGGATCAGCATTTTTTAATAATATGCTCATCCCTCTCCTCTCTCCAGTTTTGGTTGCTCTAATTACCTTTCTTTTGTTAAAGCTTAAGATATTGACCTTGTGTTTGAAAGCTGAATTCTCCCAGCAGGTTTAGTGCCCTCTCCTGTCCTCCCACCTCCACTTCTGCATTCCAGAGTTCATTATTATGATGCAGTCTGGGTTGCTGGGGTCCCACCTTCTTACTCGGGCTTTACTGCAGCACTGGGCCACACTGCCGGGAATGGACCTGGCGACTTTGGAGATTAGCAGGAATCCTCTGAGAGCCAGCGCACAGCACACAGTACAAAAGCAAACACTCAGGCCTGAAGGATTGGAAAATTAAACCCCGGTCACTAGATGTTTGTCTTCAGTGTTTGCTGGTAAATCATACTACCCTTTTGTATTATAAGACTATAAACCAACACTATTCAAATTCAGAATAGGTTATTGACACTTGCCTGTATCACCTGGTGACAGATGGATACAAAAGTCCATTTGAAGGACAGTTTAAATAAATCTTGAACAATTAAGAAATAGTCCACATCGTTTCCCTATTGCCCTATTCAAGTACACCTTTCCTGTCTGCTATTTTGAGGCCCCTCCCAATTCATGCCACTCTGTCTCACCCTTTTTCCAAACTTCTGTTCCCCTCCGCTCCTTCCCCCTCTCTTCAGTGCCCACCACAGTCTCACATGGCTCCCTGCCGCCTCAGAAGCCTTTCTCAGGCCACCATCTGCAGCTTGTCCCTTGGGTGGACCACCGTGACGCTGGTCCTGCCGGTCCTGCCACCCACATCAGTCCTTGCTGCTTTAGTGCTTCTCTCTTTGGGGCCATTGTTCCTCCCCCACTCTGCTCCCCTGCCTGTCAGCACCAGCTCCTTACTATGCCCTTCTTAAGCAGCGCCCCTCCAGGTGTTCCTGTCCCTTCCTTTTCTGTGTCTCCTGTTTGTTTTCACAGCCACTGCCTAGTGCAGATCCTCATCACCCCTGAATTGACTGCACTTTCTTCGTCTCCCCACCCCAGTCCTCAGAGCTGCTGTGTGCATCTTCACAAAGCATTGCTCTCATGGTGTTCCTCTCCATCCAAAGTCTTCCCCTGAGAGTCTTAAAAAGTTTTTTTATTATGGGTTGGGTATGATTCAAGTAGTAGCAAGCATGAGGCCTTGAGTTCAAACCCAGTACTGCAAAAAAAAATTGGCTAGGAACAAAGGCTCATATCTGTAATCCCAGCTACTTAGGAGGTGGAGATCGGGAAGACTGATAGTTGAGGCCAGCCCAGGCAAAACATTTGTGAGACCCCATCTCGACAAATAAGCTATGTGTGGTAGCACGTGCCTATGATCTCAGCTATGAGGGAGGCTGTAGGTAGGTGGGTGGCAGCCTAGGCCACCCCCAGGCAAAAACATGAGACCCTATCTGAAAAGTAACCTAAAAGCAGAAAGGACTGGAGGTTTGGCTCAAGGGGTGGAGTGCTTGCCTAGAAGTGTAAGATCTGGAGTTCAAACTCTAGTACCAAATAAAATAACAACCAAAAACCTTTTTATTGGAAATTTCACACTGTAGGAAAGTAGGAGAGTGTAAGGCACGCCAAACACTCATCGTCCTGCTACACTGATGGCCACCTTTGGCTCAACCTATTTCGTATATGCCCCTCAAAATAGAAACACTGAATTAATTTGTATCACAGTAGCGTAAGCACCCTGACGTTGTCCACCAGTGCTCAGATTTCCAGTGTCTTACATGTGTCGTAGTCTGTTTGAATCAGCACCCAGTACCCTGTACAGTGGGATTGGCTGCTGTGTCTTTTGTGTCTCTTCTGAGCGCTCCCTTCCCCCTCTCCCTTCCCCTCCCCCTTCCCTTTCTCCTTGCAGTTTATTGGCTGAAGGTGGTGCCCTTTCCTAGCCTCCTGTACAAAGCTGTGCATTTTCTTCCTGCCTCATTTCTGCCTCTGCACTGCTTGCAACCTGTGGCTGACCCTGTTTCTGATCACCCTGAGGTCTCGCTCCTCTGAACTCTCAGTGACTGACACAGAAGTCTCAGTGGCAGTTGCATGTGTGTGCGCAGCCATCGGGGAGGAGAGGAGGGCAGAGGACAGGCTGCGGGGTGGGGTGGACAGGTGGGAGTGTCTGGGAATCCTGCTTCCTCAGGACTAAGCCTTATATGTGTTTGTGTCCTCTTTACAAAGCCTAGCCTGAAACACTATGCTTCACGGGTACTAGTAAGCATAGGTAGATGGATTGTTCTTTCCCAGTGGATTGGGAGTTACCTAGGAGATAAAAGGGCATTTGAAATGAGATTCTCAAGCAAGAACAAGGAATCTAGAAAACTGAAGAGGTGAGGGTGAGGGTGGGAGGAAAAGAAGCCATCTCCAGTAAAGAAAATGCTACCAAGCCAAGTTGGCACTAGGACATGGGGAGGCCTGCTAAGGCTCAGCCTGAGCCCAGAGCCCGGGGGTGGATGTTGTCATTCCATTCCCGGAATGCTACTTAAAGGATCAAGCAACCAGATCAGGCATCAGGTGGCTGTGGAGAGCAGCTACAGTGTGACCTCAGGAGTCACTCCCAAAGGCCAGCCAGAAAGGGCCTTGTTTTCCAGGTTGGCCTCAGGGCTCAGGTTGGAATGGAGAAGCTAGATTTCCGTGTGAAGGTATACCAAGCTCAAGTCGGGAAGCACATGTGGCCTGATGCTGGCTTACGACCACCAGGTAAACCGTGTAGTGATGTCAGAGACCTCTCCACTTTAAGTGGCCAGAGCCATGTGCTTGTGTGGAGGCCTTCCCCTGACAGAGGGTCATACAGCAGACAGAGGGCAGCTGTGGGGGTGGAGACACTCACTCGCCTTCCTCTGGGCTCTGAGTCAGTTGAGAGATGGATCCAGAAGGCAGCTGAAAATAAAAGCAGCAGCTTTAACGGAGGCCAAGCAGCTTTGGTGAAGGGGGTTGGGCTGTTCCTGCAACAGAGGGGCTTTCTATGCCTTCCTACTATCTGAGGAGTGTGCATGTGGTGTCTGAGGAGGTTTGTGGGACAGGGGAGGGGGGGACTCCCATCTTCTTCATAGTGCTGAAGGCAAAGGTTAGTGGGACTGCCTGTATCCAGCAACCTTTTTGCACAGTGACCTCACCACATAGAGAAACTCAGACCAAAGGGTACGTGACTCTCATTTCACATCCCTTAGCAAGATGAACAAAAAGGATTGTTGTCCACCCAGTTAATGGGCTGAGAAGGTGGCCATTCCTGCTTTATAAGTCTGCAGGAATACAAAGAGAGACAGACAGACAGACAGAGTAGAGAAATGATTGTTGTCGCTATGGCAGGCTTTCATGGGATTTGAAGAAGAGAAGTCCTGCTGAGGAGTGGTCATCCCAGAGGCTGGCACTGACCACAGCTGATGCCTACAGGGATGGCCACAGTGTTCATGCACCTTCACGTGATGCCTTCTGGGGCTCCTAGTGGCTGTGTTATTGAACGTTTCCTGTTCTTCCTTCCTTTCCTAGAGGTGGAACACTGCCGGCATTGGAGAAACACTGACAGGTGATCTGCCCGCCTTCAGTCTCACCCCTCTTGAGTACATCAGCAATGTAAGAGCTTCTGGGTGCCTCTCCAGGGTGGTCCTCATATGTCATGCTTCGCCTTGTCTTTTGATTCTGGCCCTTTTAGGTAAAGTAGTAGTGTTAGTTACGTTTCATCACTGCCACCAAAATAACTGACATAAAAACATAAAAGGAGGAAAGCTTATTTTAACTCACAGTTTCAGAGGGTTCAGTCCATTGTCACTTGGTTCCATGCACCCGGGCAGAACAACATGGCAGCAGAAGTGTGTGGCGGATAAGAACTGTTCACCTCATGGCTGACAGGAAGCAGAGAGCAGGAGATAGGAAGGAGCTAGGGACAAAATACCCTAGGATCTGCCCCCCCCCCCCCCCGCCGTGACCTAATTCCTCCAGCTAAGTCCTACTTCCTAAACTTTCCAGAACCTGCCAAAATAATGCCACCAACTGGTGACCAAGTATTCAACCAGTGAACCTGTGGGGAGCATTTTGTATTCAAATCATAACGTTCCACCCCTCGCCTCCAAAGGCTTATGACCATTTCATAATGCAAAATACACTTGGTCTATCTTCAAGTCCCCAAAGTCTCAGCAGTTCCAACATTGTTCAGAAGTTCAAGTTGTGAAGCTAAAGACACACTTTAGCTGTGAGCTCCTGTAAAGTACAAAAGAAAATTACATGTTTCCAATGTACAGCGGTGGGACAGAGTACACACTGGCATTCCAAAAGGAAGGAATAGGAAAATAACAAGGAAGGGTCAGACATAAGCAAAACCGAAACCCAGCAGGTAAATACTAAATCCTGTAGCTCTATATCTGGCATTCAGGACACACAGTGTCATGGTCTGATCTCCAGTGGGCTTGGGCAGCCCTGCCACTGTGCCCTTGCCATTTGCAGTCATATGGCCTCTCTCGTAGGCTGGTTCCACTTGTTGCCTGTGACTTTCCTTGGCAGATGCTCCATGTTCCTGGCATCCCCAACATCCAGGATCTCCATTGCAGCTTAGCTTTGTTCTCACAACTTCATGCATCACCCAGCTACACATTGCCTAGTCTCCCAGGCTTTCCTTTGAAATCTCAGTGGACGCCTCCATGACTCCATTCTGCATGCCTGCAGAACCAGTCATGTGATGACACCAAGACCTGGTGCCAGCTTGAGTAGTGTCTGAGCCCCCTTGGACTGTGCTGCAGTGGCCTCTGGGGGGCCTAGGCAACTGAACCCGAGAAAATACTTCCGTAGATGGCCCTGTGTGAGCAACGTGCCCAGTGGCTCTGTCTTTTCTAGGGAAAGTCTTTGAAGTAAGTTTACAATTTTATACCTTGCAGCCTGTGACAGGTAGGGCCTGGCCACTTCCCGAGATGTCCTCGTGGTATCTTTCCTGTTGTCCTGATGCAAAACACTGGATTTCTTTTTAATAGTGCCAATCTCTTTAACAACCCATCCTTCTTGTCCACAGCTTCCCTTCTCTCCCAGTATGAGGTCGGCCAGCCTGTAGTGGCACTGGAGTTGAGAAATCAAGAAGCAGGTGCCCACATTCTTCTCTGTGACTTTTCAGAGGGAGCATATGTGGTTCTGAAGTCAGTGTCAGCAAATGTTTAGTGAGCATTTACTATGTGCCCTGCTATGAACTGAGTGCTTTTGCACTCAACTTCACAGCAACAAAGCTTTTAAGAATTGTAGTTATAGAGGTCTGATATTAAAACAGAGCAGAATGAACCTGCAAGGCACATGGAGTCCTCTCTCCCTCCCCAGTTACCCCTGGGAATTGGTAGTCACTCAGGTAGTCTGCACATGGCCTCTCCTCCCAGTCTGCCTGTAGGCAGCTCAGTTGCTCTTAAATGTCACGTGTACAGAAACACTGTATAGTAGTGGTGTATCCCAGACCACGCGGGCCTCCCACCAAGGGAGACAGCTAGGGTTCTCTAGGCGGCTTCTGCTGTATTGTATTCCCTTAGAAACCAATCCCCGTGTAAGTTATGACCATATCGTAAAAGATACTAAAGCATTTTAGAAGTTAATATTGAGCCGGGTGCCAGTGGCTCACTCCTGTAATTCTAGCTACTCAGGAAGCAGAGATCAGGGAATCACGATTCAAAGCCAGCCTGGACAGATAGTTTATAAGACCCTATCTTAAAAAACCCATCACAAAACAGAGCTGGTGGAGTGGCTCAAGTGGTAGAACGCCTGCCTAACAAGTGTGAGGCCCTGAGTTCAAACTTCAGTGCCACTAAAAAAAAAAAAAAGTTGTACAGTTAAGACGGCTATGTCCTACTCTCTGTTTATTGAGAGCAGTGGCTGGTCTGTGGTGGCAGGCATTGCCCTCTCTTTTCCAGGGCACTACCTGCTGTCCTGGACTGTGGACCAGTCTTACAACCAGAAGGAACAATCTTATTTTTTATAATTGAGATAATTTTGTCTTGATTTGAGTGGCAATCTAAATTGGTTCAGAAAGTGATGATCCTGGGATTGTGATCTGAAGGTCAAAGACACCGAAGAGGAGTGGAGCAAGGCAGGCTAGGGTGAAACTCTGGGTCAAGGTCTTTTCGCACCTATGTGGCCTCCTGAGTTGTAGGTGTCATCGTTGCTGGAGGCTGATGACCTGGACTCAGGACAGGTCTCCTGTATGTGAGGGAGTGCCGAGAGGTGGCGTGCAGTCTTGGTCTTGGTCATGTCTAGTGCTTTCACAGACATGGGGTCTCTTTCACAGACCCCAAAGCTCTGAAGAATGGAGAGCAACCAAGAAGCACCAGCCACTTCTCCACGGCCTCTCCGGTAGGCCCGGGGCACGTTGTGTGCACATGCACCATGTTCATTCCTCCCCCATGGCAGCCGTTTGCAGTAAGTGTAGGAATGGAACTGAGGCTACAACAGATTAATTTGCCCAGGGTCACACAGCGGCGGAGCCAAGTCCATCTGACCACAAATCTTCATTGTCCCCATGTGGAACTACCCAAACTGGGTATCAAGAATGATCTGCCGAGTATGGGAGAATAGTGATCTAAAGACAAGACTCCCAAGAGAGCCTGGAGCCAGGGAACCCACCTGGGAACCACTCAGTCCCCCAGTCTACGGGCAGTTGATGGAATGTTGGGGTGTGAGATCATTGAAGTTCAGTGCCTCAGTGACACTTCACTTGGGTGGTGACTTCCCCTCGCCACCCCACACACCAAGAACCATGTGAGGACATAAGGAGGTGGAAGATGAGAAAATGCTTTGAAAGTTAAAAGCAGCATTTGTGCCAGGTGTAGTGATGCTGCTGCTTTATTTCAAGTAAAACTGGCTCTATGGGTTCAACCAAAAGGTGTGGCTACCATGAAAGGAATATGCCTGGAGTCTTTGCACGGCACATAGTAGGTGCTCAGAAGGTGCTTGTGGAGTGGAATTCTAGTGGGGAAATTCCAACAACAGAAGGCTGTGAGGTTTCCTTTGAATTTGATGCCATTTTCAAGCTGAAATACATAGTGGTGGTGGTTTACAAGTGAAGTGCCCATTTGCTTACTTTCAAGGACTGTATTAAGTAAATGAAAGAAAAAAGCCATTCAATTTATTATACCTCTTTAGAGGGAGACCAAATTAATAACATTTCTTGGCTCTCTTGGCACTCTACATGCAGACTGGGTTAAATGTTTGAAACCCGTAGAGTTCTCCTGCATCCTCTGGGCTGGGTAGACTTGGGGTTTATAGTAACCGCTCTCTGGAAGAGACCTGTGATGGGTAGGTGTGCGTGAAGCCAGACTGGGAGGGTCTGATTTTGCAGTCTTCTCACTTGTAACTTGTGGGATTAAGTATCAGAGAAAAGAAGAACAACCGTTTCAAAGACCTTTTTCAAAAAATGTACCTTGTAACTGCAAATCAACCTTATGGAAATAAAACATATGTTTACCATAAAAATACAGAATGATCGAGCGTTCTAATCGAAATAGGTGCTTTAATATGTATCCATGATGTCATCACACCTACATGTGACCAGTGCGTAGCAAATATTGTCCCAAATGTCTTAAGCCTTGCCTTTTGTGATTCCCCACCAGCTGAGAAGTTTCTGTAAATCTTTATTTTCTAGTTTGCATTATTAAAAACAATGTAATTTTGTCTCCAAATTATTTGTAGTTATAAATGGCTGTTTTCAAGCAAAGCTACTTCCTTCTCCTAGTTAGATCATCTTGAAGGAAGACAACCCTGTCCAAATCCAGATGACAGGATTTGAATTCTTGCAGGGCCACACACTTTTTGATTTGGCATCTTACAGGCTTTTCGCCCACAGGCAATAGCACGAACTCATACTTACACAGCTTTCTGTGTCACAAAGCCCCTCGGTGCCCGTTACTGTATTAGAGGCAGATTGAGTTGTGTGCATTCCAGAATATGGGACCCGCTGCTGAGAAGGGCGAATCCATGATCTCACGCAAGCTGCCACTGTCGCCACGTGCTGGTGCTGACCAGGTCCCGCAGTGTTGTCTTCCTGTATGTCAGCATCCAGGCTGACAGTGTCCCTTTTGTTTCAGATTGGGCAGTACATCATGTCCCTGCCTCTGAATCTTGAGCCCTTTGTGACTCAGGAGGACTGTGCCTTAGAGCTGGCCTTACACGCTGGGAAGCTCCCGTTTCCTCCTGAGCAAGGTAAGAGGACCGGGGCGAGCACTTGCAGTCAGGGATATATGGGGGTGTTGTTAACTCCCCCACCCGTCAAAGCACACCTCTCCAAACTCCCACTGAAATAGGTGTCAGAAAGATTGGGGCCCACCTGAGGCACCATGGAGAAGCTTGGGTAGGGCAGGGGTCTGGCCAGGTGGACCGGGGAGAGCATCCTCCTTGTTTCACTGGGCGCAGACAGTGCTCTTGTGAAAGGCCGGGACCCCTGTGGTGAACACAGTGACCCCAGCAGGGAGGCAGTGGCAAGAGCATCGAGGGGCCCAGGCAGTAGGTGGTGGTGACAACGAGCTCCCAGGGCAAGGGTCCCACTGAGCACTACCTCTCTTTCTGTGCCCTCACATGGAGTCCTTAGGCCACATAAAGTGCCACCTCCTGAGAACAGCTTTGCTTGTTAGCAGTAACCAGCTTGTCCGCATAGGGCCACATATCCTTCCTGATATCTTTGCCTGTGGCTTGCATCTGATTCCCCATGGCTCCGGAATCCCTGAGCTGACAAGGCAGAAGTAAAAGAACTAAGAGCTGTCCTTTTTCTTGTTATTTGGGCCTGACAGGCTTAAACAGGGACCACATGCTTGCTGATCAGAAAGCATCTTATTTCCTAATGTTGGGCATTACAGGCCCCTCTGTAAGGCTGACAAAGAGAAAGTCACTTGGTACAGAAAAGACTCAGCAGCTTGCTGGGATGTAGCTTGGCGGTGAGGGCTTGGCTGTCATTCCCAGCACCATAGAACAACAACGCAAAGGTTCAGCAGCTCGTAAGGAGTACCACACAGAAGATAAAACTACCTCAAAAGGTTAAATGAAGGAACGCTGAAAGATGTCCTACGTAAATCAAGTAAAAAGAAAGTGGTGATTGCATCACTATTAAACAAAGTCAAATTCAAATCAAAAGATAGTAAATGGAACCAAAGTGATTCTTTTATGTTGGTAAAAGGTGGGTCCCACAGTGACCCTCTAGTAATATAGTCACATATTCTAGTAACACTGCACTGGAATAAACAAACCATCAGACATGTAATGAGAATTTGACAAAAACCACGTTACTGTGGAGAAAACCTTGCTCAGGTTTTGGCAACTGAAAAAGAAAAATGAATGATGAGGGAAGAATTGAACAGGACAACAGTGTGCTTGGTTCAGTGAACACGTCACACTTTTTTATCTCCCAGAGAGCACACCTGTCACATGTCCACAAATCATTTGTGAAAATGATACAAACAAAACTTCCCAAACAAAAAGCTTCCATAAGTTGCATAGGACCATAAACATGAAGGGTACTCATATTTTTTTTAAAAGGCTAATATTTACATTGCAGATTTAAGATGTGAAATATGCAGGAGGTGTGGCTCAAGCAGTAGAGCACCTGCCTAGCAAGTATAAAACCCTGAGTTCAAACTCCAGTACCACCAAAAAAAAAAAAAAAGGGCACAGGAGAGAGAGAAAACTGCTAAGCTGGAATATGGATGAATGTTAATTAATACAACCTCAGCGGTAGGTAAGAGAAGACCTCTTGAAATGAAAGATAGAAACTGAAAAGGAAATTGAAAGGTGGCCAGGCATGGTGGTGCACTGCTGTAATCCCAGCATCCAGGAGACTAAGGCAGGAGGATGGAGGGTTCAGGCCAGCCTGGGTTACACAGCAAAACCCTGTCTCATGCAAATAAACAAAAGAAAAGAAATTGATAAATGGAAGAGATAGCAATACATATGACTGATGATGGTTAAAACTCTTACTTTATTAAAGGTCCCAAAGGTCAGTAAGATAAAGATGAACATCGCACAGAAAAATAACAAATGACATTAAGTCATTCATATAACTTCAAAAACACATGAAGGCATATTTAACTTCACTGACCTTTGAATAACTGCAAATGAAAATAGATAGTGTGTGCTGTTTCTAACCGATCAAACTGCACATCATGGAGTCAGCCCTCTGCATATGCAGGTTACACACCTGTGATTCCTCCAAGCAGAGATCAGAAATACTTGGAAAAACCCATCGCATCTGTACTGAACTTGCAGCCTCTTTTCGTTGTCAGTAGTCCCTGAGCAATACGGATAGTGACGGTTAACCTTGCAGTTTCCTTAGCAATCCAGAGATGATGTCAAGGGTGTGGGAAGGAGTGTGTGCATTACGTGCAAGCACGTCATCTTACACGTGAGGTTTGGTGTCTGCAGGGGTCCTGGCACCAATTGCCCCCAGGTAACGAGAGATGCTGCATTTATATTAAAGTGATTGCATTTTATATTGGTCAAAATAAAGGAAGACAGTTTAAACGGTACAAACTGAATTTCTAGAGGGCTATTTGCCATAAGATCAAATGTGTTGAAGATATGCACACCTATTTGATCAGGAATTCTGCTAGATAATCACGCTAATAATCATGCAATTCATGATTACATCAAGTCAACATTGTTTATTAATGCAAAACATTGAAAAAAGGAGAAACCGTAGCTATAAATTTAAGATATTTAATGTATCTGTATAATAAGATGGTGTGTAGTCACTAAAGTATTATGAAAGAATAGTTAACTTAGATGTTCTCAGCATATTGAGTAGAAAAGACAATTATAAAATAGAAGATGCTGTGTGATTCTGTTTTCAAAACTGCTTTGAGTTGAAATGTGAGAAGAAATGACTAGAGAGCTCAGACCAGCCACTGTAACCTGGAATATTACTGTGGTAAAGTGACCATGTGCTCACCTTTTGGCCCATCAGGGTTTATTCTCCCATGTAGGTCCCAAAGCCTCTTCCACAAGTGCTCCATGTGGCCCTGTCAGGATCAGTGAAGGGCCACACGTGGAGCTGTGCAGTGGAGCTGTGCAGTGACGTAGTATGACTCTTAGGCGTGAATGAGCAGCTCCTGCACAGAACGGCACAGAGGGTTCCCGGTCACATTGTTAAGCAAAAGAAGTCACACAGCAGGCTGGGGGGAGGGGCAGGGGAGGAGCAGGGGAGGGCAGGGCGGGAGGGCTGCCTTGTGCACCTGCAGGGGCCCATGGGATCTTGGGCACTGCAGGGACCTTCTTCTTGCCCAGGCCAGGGAGACCCTGTTGATGGAGATGAATTGGTAAAGGCTGTTTGAGGGCTGTGTTTATCAGGAATCAAAGTAAAACTGTACTTTTGGACCCAGCAGCTCCTCTGGGAGTCCATTTAGAGAAATCCATACTGTGCGTTCACACAAGTGCATCTAAGGAGGTTTGTTGGAGAATCGCAGCAGTAATTTATAGCAGTTCATAACAGCAAAAAATTCAATACAACCCAAATAATTTGTTGCTAAGGGAATAGTTAAATATCTTGTGATGTTTTCATAATTTATAGGTTTTCTTTAGAGTTAAAACTCTGTACTTAATAGGCAAGATCTTCGAAAACATTGTTAAGAAAAAAAACAAGATGCAAAATAATAATTTGTTTTGGGGGTAAAACATCTCATGTGTTTCTTCAAGTAATATGCACATAAAAGCATAAAAACAGGTCTGGAAAAAAAAATGCATACCTGGTAAGGTGCAAGGGCCCCTCTGGGTGGGATGTTTACTTCTACACCTCCCCCCTCAGCACCCCCCCCCCCCCGCCCCGCGCCCCGGTCCCATACAGGACCTCCAGCTGGCTAGGCAAGCTCTCTGCCACTTTAGCCAGGCCCTCAACCTTTTGTTTTTGAGATGGGTCTCACTAACTTTGCCCAAGCTGGCCTCAAACTCGTGATTCTCCTGAGTGGCTGGGATTGCAGGTGTGGGATTACAGATGTGCTCTACCACGCCTGGCTACTTTTACTCACTATATTTCTGCATTGCTTGCATTTATTTTGCTAGAATAAATATATTTCTCCATTACATGTAAAACAAGCATACATGAGAATGCCGATAATTACTGTTGAAGGGCTGTGATGTTATTTATGTAGTGATTTTTATTTTCATCCATTTGCTTATGTACTTTATATATATTTAGTTAGTTAGTTTTATTTTTTGGTGTTGGGGATCAAACCGAGGTCCTTGCACACTCTTAAATACATGTCTCTCTCTGAGCTATACCCCTAGCCCCTGAATATCCTTTTTAAGTTAAAAAATTGTAAACTTTTTTTGTGGGACTGGGGTATGAACTCAGGGCCTCATGCTTGCTAGGTAGGTGCTCTACCACTTGAGTCACTTCACCAGCCCTTTTCTATGATGAGTTTTCTCCAAGATAGGGTCTCTTGAACTATTTGCCTAGGGCTGGCTTCCAACCATGATCCTCCTGATCTCTACCTCCCTAGTAGCTAGGATTACAGACGTGGGCCACTGATTGGTGCCTGGCAAAATGTGTAAACCTTTTTTGATAGGAATTTTGCACAGGCAAAATTTCTCTGCTCCTCACTCCCTTGTTAGTGTGTTTAAATCAGATGTCAGTCAGGTACCTCATGTCCCACTTGTGTGTTTCATCTCATGTCTTACTGATGAGGGTTACACGCTGCCTAGGTCCCTGGCCGGAATCTCAGGGTGTCTTATATATGTACTGTCTTACCTCACATCAGGGAGAATGCTGAGTGTCCTTATCCTGCTAAAGGCATGCGATGACAGTCAGCACCTCATTGTTTCCTGCATCCACTCTGCGCACACCTCATGCCATGCAGTCCTGGACTCAGCATTGTTAAGATGGCCCAGCAGTGGTGGAAAAGGCAACAGTGCCGGCAGTAGCCAGCCTGGCTGTTTTCCTCTCTCAGCATTTTATGAGAATGCAGAAAACTGAAAAGAATTCTATAGTAAAAAGCAAATACAAAGAAAGAGAATTATGTAGTGAACATTCACGTGTAATCTGGTGAGTTCTAGCATTTTAATACTGCAGATTTTAAGAAACAGTGAACAAGCCTATAGGAACTTCTCAGCTCACAACCTGCAGCAGAGGTTTAAACCCTTTGCAAGTCCTTTGCCCACGAGGATGTTGAACTTCAGAAAAGCACCAGTATCCTTGGGGGTGTGTGAGTCATTTGAAGGAAGCGTCTAAATGCATCCTTATCACCGTCCTCTTGAGTGGTGTCACCTAGTGCTGGCTGGGGTGTGATGTGGAAGCAGGAGTTGGAATCTGGAGTAAGGGCGTGGTACTGCTGGGTGGAGGCACTGGTGCTTGGTGCTGAGGGGCTCATGCCTCACTGTGGGCCTGGATTCTTTCTCTCAGTTGAACTCAGACTTGTTGCTTTGTTTAAATGTTGCCCTCACTTCCCTTCTTTCCACTCCTGCTGGCCTCCCACCTGGCCCTACCACAGCCTGACCAGCAGTCTTGTTTTGTCACAGCCTACACGGGGTCACAAGGTTCTCGGGTGCCCCCAGGTGAGCCTCCTGCTCACCTGAGTGTGTGCACTCTTTCCTCCCCATGATCTTTTCAGCACCCAGCTGCTTCAGGCCAAGCATTTTGTGGGGGTTAGGCCCAGGCCAAGGTCCTCCCATGTGGTTCCCACAGCCTCCCTGTGAAGCCAGGGCTCTTGTCACCTCCACGGTACTGATGACAAGCAGTCTTGGAGAGGTGGGGTGACACTCAGCTCCTTAGAGGCCAGGTTGCCTGGAGACCCAGTCTCAGTTTCAGTGTGACACCTATGTCTCCTCCATGGCCACTCTGCTTTCCTGTCCTTATCTCCCTCTCTTACTCCCTGCCCCTCTTTGTAGAAGTCCTGGCCTGCAGGTGGGATCAGTTCCCTGTCCTCACCCGATTGCTTCCTTTTCTGACTCCTTGGACTACTTAGGCCTATTGTAGGGGCCAGGAGGTCTCATTGCTCAGTTTCCAGTGTCTCCTTCCCACTGACCCATGGGCTCCCAGCATGTTTTGTGCACACAGCATCTTCTGTAGGCCAAGTTACTTGGGAGAGGTGATTTTTTTTCTTTTTCTTTTTCTGAGCCAGTCTGTGTTTCTTTAGTGACCTTCTCTCCCTTCCAGGGGATGAGCTGCCTGAGCTGGACAACATGGCTGACAACTGGCTGGGTTCGATTGCCAGAGCCACAATGCAGACCTACTGTGATGTGATCCTCCAGATCCCAGAGCTGACCCCACACTCCACCAAGCAGCTGGCTACTGACATCGGTGGGTGCCTAAGGCCAGGTTGTGGGGAACAGCTCTTGCACCTGTCATCCCCACCCTCCCACCCCCCCGTACCTCCAGGAATCTTATCCCAAGTCTCTAATTTCAAGTTGGATTTGGCCACGAAGCTAGTTAAAAGTGCAGATTCCTCAGGTCCTACCCAGAGAGTCTCATGCCTGGAACACGTGTGGGCAGTCTGATAGGCTGCAGTCAGGGAGCTTCAGTGAGTTGAGTTGGAGCGATCATGTTCCACTGACATAGTAATTACTAACTTTTATTAAGCTCTTACTGCGTACCAAGCATGCCAGGCACTGAACCAAGCACTGGCACCCATTATCTTATGCAATCCTGTGAGGTGGGTGCTCTTGCATAACAAGGTCACATAGCGAGGGCCCCTTCATGGTCCCTACCAGAGTGATGTCCTCCCCTGCGCTGAGCCCAGGGTGCAGGGGAGCTGCTGGCTGGGGATGCCCAGTCTACTGGCATCTTTCCATTACTTGCCTTTTCTGAGCCCAAGGCAGCTCTGGGTAGTCAGGTGACAAACAGCTCTCTGGGGATGCAGCCAGAGCTGTGACTGGATGGCTGTGGGGCTACAGAAGAACTGGAAGTGAGGGACTGGCCCTGGGTTTCCAGGGCAATTAGTGATGGCTGCTGCCTGAGTCCCCAGGCCAATCCATTCTAGCTGGCTCTCAACAGTGGCCAGAGGAGCAACCTCCCTCCCTGCTGATTCCACATTCACTTGTCCCCTCATTCTGCATTCATCGAGCACCTTCTGTGGGCCTGCCGTAATTCCAGAAGATGGAACATCACAAAGATGCACATGCTTGTTTGCTTTTGCTTGTTGAACTTCTGATGTGAGGGAGCAAGGTGCGGCTGCCAGGGTGGAAGGCGATAGAGGGTGGTGAGGTCTGTGGCCATGCCGGCCTATTTGGAAGACCTTGCAGTTAAGTAACACAGCAACAAGCATGGCTGGCCAAGCAAACATCATGGCGGACCATAGGCTCCCAGGTTACAGTGCCCATGTAAGTCGAGTGGCGCTCACAGTTTTTAGGGTCAGTTGATGGATGAGCAGGCGCCTGCCAGCCTATGCCCCTTCCCTGAAACAGCCAGTCCTGGATTGGGCAGAATCAGCCAGCCAGGATACAGCAGCCACCCTTGGAGGCCTGAGCTGGGCCTTGAAAAGGAGACACAAGGAAGATCCAGGTCCAGTCAGAGAGGAGACAGTCCCCAGGGTGAAGAGGGATTAGGGGTGTCCTGGGGGGCTCTGCTTCCCTGGAGTCTGGGTTGTACCCACCCAGGAAGGAGAGGAGAGCAAGGGCCTGTGCCAGGTGCTTTCATGCCCTTCCCCTGGTGGCACCGCCTGGAGGCAGTGCCCAACCTCCCCCACTCCTCATTTGTCCTCCCTCCCTCTTGTACCACCCGAGTTAGCCACTGCGCCCAGTGGTTAGAGTCACCAGTCTGCTTTTTGGAATAACAGAGCTTAGAATCCTCTCTTGATCCTTCTTGTGGACTTAATGTGGGGGTGGGCTCAGAAATCTGCATTAACTTGCACCTGAGGCCCACCAACCCACCACTGCAGGTGCTCCTTGCCTCAGTTGGACCGGAAGGCTTTGGTGGTTGCTCAAACCAGCCCATGAGTCTTCTGACCCTTTGGGTTCTCCACATGTTAAGGGGTAAGGTAGAGGATACCCTGGGGACAGAGCAGGAACTCAGGAGTCATGGCACAGAGGCCAGCTGTCTGCACTGTGCTGGGGGGGGGGGTGTGTGTGTGCGTGTGCGTGTGTGTGTGCGCGTGCGCGCGCGCTGGTGGGTGGGGAGATGGCGACATCAGCCAGTCCTTTATCAAGTTAGAATTCCTGGATTCAAGGCAAGTCCACTGACTGGTTTGACCCTGTTGGAAAAGCAGGTAAATCCTGCCCATACGTAGCCGAGTGGGGGCCCACACTTGGGGACTCAGGAGGCTTCTCCCTTTTCTATTTGGGAGAGGCCTTGGGGTCTCAGTGACACATGCTGCTGAGTCCTTCTCTTCCTGCCCTGCAGACTACCTGATCAACGTGATGGACGCTCTGGGCCTGCAGCCTTCCCGGACCCTTCAGAACATTGTGACGCTCCTGAAGGCTAAGCCCGAGGATTATAGACAGGTCAGCAAAGGCCTGCCGCGTCGGCTGGCCGCCACGGTGGCCACCATGCGAGCTGTGAACTACTGACCTCGTGCATCCTCTGAAGTGATAGGGCTGGTGTCTGTGGCCACAGTGACTCTCAGATCGAGTTCCCTCTCACATCCACCAGCAGTGGACAGAGTTTGCTCTAAAAAGACTTGGTTCTTTTATATGATCAAGAAAAGGTTATAAGCTGGTGTGGTGGCCCCGCCTGTAACCCCAGCACTCAGGAGGCCAAGGCGGGAGAATCTTGAGTTCCAGGTCAACAACCTGGGCTACATTGTAAAACCTTGTCTCCAAAAAAAAAAAAAAAGAAAAAGTTTTAAATGAGAGGTAAATATTTATTACTGAGCACTTTTCCGATAATGTTTTAAATGATCTCATCTTTAAAATGGAGTTACTAAATGCTGAAATGAAAGAGGCGGTTTCCTTCTCTCCCTTTCCAGTGAGGTTTTGGGTGCCTCCTGCACGCGGTGCGGTGCTGACCATGCTGGGGCTGTGCTTGGCTGTGTGGGAGGGAGATGTGATCAGCAGATAAACAGTGGAGTTTGTCAGGAGCAAGTGCTGGAGCAGGGTGGCGGTGCATATGGAGGGGAGCACTAGGGCTGTCCATAGTCAGCCAGGGAACTGCAGGAGGGAGCAACATGGAAGGCACAGGGAGTCAGGGTGAGGAAGCGGGTCGAGGTCATCTGGGCTTTTGCAGGCCATGTGAGGATCTGGGCCTTTACATTTTCCTTTTTTAAAACCTACGGGATGATTTGGGTTTCCTCCACCTTCTGTCAACAGCATCTGTCCCTGTTAAGATGGTAAGTGGCTTATAAGTAACAGAAAACATCATCTGTTAATTTTTGTCAGTGAGGAGAAGTCAGAGGGTGGGGTCTCCTGGTACTGACTTAGGACTGGATGGAGTCAGGAGCAGGCCCTGCTCTGTGATCATGACCTTGACCTAGTGTGTGTGGCCATGGCATCTGGCTCCTGTGTGACTCCTGCATGCAGGAAGACGAGTGTTAGGGGCAGATGCAAGAGCCCAGTGTTGCCCTACCGGTCCCTGCTGACTTCTGAGGCCACATTGGTTATTTCTTGGTCACAAGTGTACCCCAGCTGCAAAGGATGCTGGGAAAGTAGGGAACAAGCATTGCTCAGCCTGGCACTACTGCCATTATGGGTCAAATAGCTCTTTGTCTTAAGGCTGTCCCATGCTTGTAGGGCATTTAACGGGGAGACTGGCCACTGCCCACCACTAGGTGCTACTTGTAGCCCTAGCTGCAACAACCAAAAGTGTCTCCAGAAATTGTCAGGGGCAAATTCACTGCAAGCTGGGAACACTGACCAGTCAGGACTGATTTCCTGGACTGGAATGATTGCTGCCCTGAAAAAGATTTTTTTTGTTGAGTCACAGCCCAGACTGACCTGGAACTCATGGTCCTCCTGCATCTGTCTCCTGAGTGCTGGGATTATAGGTGTGTACGACCACACCCTGCTAAAATTGGCATTTTCTTGGCAAGGAATGGCAGTGGTGTCCCTCACAGGCCATTAATCAGCATTGAACTCCTCCAGGGGCCCAGCTGGATGCTCACAGCAGCTTTGCCACAGCCTTGGAAGGCAGAGGTTGCTCAACTACCATGTGGCAAGGACTGTGACATCTGCACTCCTGATCCAGTGCCAGAAAGCCTTCCTTGTGCATGGCCTGGAAGGCCTGTGGCAGGACCCTCATCCTGGGGGCAACTCATAATGGTGTCCAACTCTAGGATCATTTGTTTCCTTTTGCAGCACTGGGGTTTGAACTCAGAGACTATACCTTGAGCCACTCCACCAGCCTCCCCCCGCCCCCCGGGCCCCTTTTTTGAGATAGGCTTTTTCAAGATAAGGTCTTTGCTTCCAGGATCACTTGAAGAGCCATTGAGACACAATGGGAGGCAATGACATACATGAGTTCATGGTCAGTGGCCTCAGGGTCCTCCAACCTCTGTAACCTAGCTTCTCTTACGGAGTAGAGGTGGGAATTACAGAATGTCATTTTCTGGGCACTTTGGGCATAGATCAGGGAGAGGGATGCTGGCTGCCTGGCTCGGAGCCTGCCTGTAGTGACAGGGCCATTGTCCCACACCTAGCCCTCCGTGTTTCCCAAGAGCAAGGATGGCAAGATGGTGCCCACTGTCAGCCTCATCCCAGTCTCACACATCCATAGATGGCTCCAAAATGTCTCTGAACAGAGCCTCTTTCAGTCTATCAGGGACCATCTTCCACACACCCTCTCAGGGTTATCCTCAGTGTCCTCAGGACAAGGTGCAACCTGGTCAGATCCAAGTTGAGCCTCCCCCTGGGACATGGAAGGAAGATCCAGGAGAAGGTGAGCCGAAGAGCTGTTTGGAAAGGACAGTCCACGGAAGGGAGCATCAAACCCGAAACCCCAGCTCTGGGAGGCCCTCATGCTGGCTCTCTCAGGCTTCCTATGACTGAACAAACTCCCTCCTTAGCTTCAGAGAGCTCCCATGGAATGGAGTGTAGGTAGTGAGGTGCGATGCAGAGGACGTGTAAGCGCTGGACTCCTGGGAAGGTCTGGTGTGGTGACCTCTGGCACAGGAAGGTGAGGTCAGCCCTCAGCTTCCTCACTGTCTTAGTCCATTTTCTGCTGTAATGGAATGCCACGGTGTGTGCAGTTTATAAAGAACAGAGATTTATTTGGTTCAAGGCTCTGGAGCTGGAAGTCCAAGGTCGCCCGTGTCTGGTGAGCACTTTGCTGCTGTACTATTACATGGTCCGGGTATCACGCAGCAAGACACAGCAAGCGTGCTTACTCTTCCTATAAAGTCACTAATGCCATCGTGGGGACCCCACTCTGAGGACTTTATTCCCAGTTACCTCCCAGCAGCCATGGAGTTTGGGGATTAAGTTTGAACACGAGCCTCACGAGAGACATTCACACCATGGCAGTCGCTTACTAGAATAGTGACTTTGGGCACTGTAATTGGCTCCTCAGGCCTCAGTTTACATCAGTATAAAATGGGATGATAGTACTTTTCCTTGGTTATGAGAATGAAATGAAATGAGACGTATGAAGCAGTGGGCATTGTGCCGGCCTGTAGTAAGTGCATGAAACAATGTAGCCATCGCTTAACAATGACAAAGGGTAACAGTGAGTGTCACCCTGCTCATAATAAAGCGGAATTCCTAGTAGTAAGAGCGGTAACCGCCAAGTGTTGGTCCTTTTGCAGAGTAGCTGGGCCCGGAGCTGGGAGACCCCACCTGCCCACCTAAGCCTCTTGCCATGCTGCCCTGACCCGGTGGCAGCCCTTCCTCCACAGGTGCCACCTGGGCACCTGACGGAGGCCAGCTTGGTCCCGGCAGATCAAAGAGCCCAGCTGGTCTCCACCACCCGGGCTGGGCCCCTGGAGGCCAGGTGGGAAAGCCAGAGCACCTTTGGAACTGCAGGGCTCCACAGTTCTTCACACCAGCAGATCCCATTCTCTGAGAGCAGCTCTGGTGTCTCTCTGGGAGCTGTTAGGTTTGCTATTCTCAGCAATAAAAGTCTGGGACACTCATTTAAACTTGAATTTCAGAAAAGCAATGATTTATTAGTGGAATATGTCCTGAATATTTCATGGATGTACTTATACTACAAAATTAATTCATTGTCTATCTGAAATTCAAATTAAGTGAGTGACCTGAATTTTATCTGCAGCCATGGACCACCCGTCTTAGATTCTGCAGGGGACCAAAGTGGCTTTGGACTGGGCAGGTGACTTTGGGTCTAATATCAGCAGCCTATCCAGCTGGCTACAATGATTGTTTCAGAGACAGGCATGTGACCCAGTCATGGACCAATGAGTGTCAGCCTGGGGGGCAGGCCATGCAAAGGGAGTGGCCTTGGGGAGCAGAGAGACTGAGTCATTTGGATTGCTTGAGACCAGTTTGCTTAAGCCCACTTGAGTTTCTGTCTGCCCTTGCAACCCAAAGAAATACGTTGGGTGTCAATGTAAAAGACATCAGGTGCTGGGTGTGGTGGTGTACACCTGTAATCCCAGCTACTCGGGAGGCTGAGGTAACAAGGAAGGGAGAGGAAAAGGAAAGAAAAGCCAGGAACCTTTTGCTTTAGGACCAACTTGAGAGGAATTTCCAGGATCACAAGCGAGAGCTGCCCTTGACCTGTCTGGGGCCCTTTGCTCTCAAGCCAGTATGGCTTCCCTTTTAGTCCCTCTGGCTACACCACCCAGTGAGACAAGAACAAAGCTCCACTTGATTCCTCTCTTCTCCCCCTTCTCCTCTCCTCTTTGTTCCTCCTTTCCTCTCTTCCTCCCTCCCTTCCTTGACAGGGTCTCACTGTATACTTCAACTGGCCTAAAACTCTGTCCTCCTACCTCGGCCTCCTGAGTGCTGGGATTACAGGTGTGCACTACCACACCTGGCTTCTACTTTTATTTTCCAGAATGAAGAATGTGCCACCTGGCGGTACCCATGCCTAATGCTTCCCCTGTTCACCACCGCTGCCCTCCCCAAGTCTGTTCCCAGAGGCCAGCCAAGGCCATAGAAGAAGGCCTTTATTCTGGGAAGACAGCATGGCGCACACTCCAGTGCATCTCTGGGGCGCAGCACAGGGAGAGAAGTGGCTGGTCACAGGAAAGGGTATTCCGGGTCTCCTGAGCTAGAGGGACTATTGTAGGCCAAAGGTCAGGACAGGCAGGGGTGTGGGCAGGAACCAGGTGAGAACACAATTTCTCTACCACCATCTTTGTTTTTTTTTTTTTTTTTTTTTTAACAGCAATTGCAATGGATGTACCAGCATTTTGACCCCACAGAGTCCTGGGTCTGCACTGGCCAGTCACTGCTGGCCTCTGTGTTGGGAAGAGGACAGCCTCCAGTGAGGCACTGGGCAGTGTTGTGGCCTCTCAGCTTCAAGTTCACAAGCTGCCCAGGGTGGGCAGGCAGGGCTAGATGGCGTCACCCTCACCGTCGGACTCCACGGTGTCCTGTGGCTGCAGACGCAGGGAATCATAGTTGGGGGGCGGGGTGCCTGGGATGGGGTAGGCTGCCGTGTCGGGCTGGAAACCGAAGTTGGTGTGGGCCTCCACCAGCTCAGCCACGGTGGGCGGCGGGCCGGCGTAGGGGGACTGTGTTCGTGTTCGTCTCTGTCGCAGGCCTCTGATGAAGGCCACCAGGTTGATGATGCTGATCCACACGGAGTCAATGATGATCTCCCCGAATTCAATGAGGCACAGCACCGAGCCACCCATCCAGAAGCCAAACTGGCCACCCAGATTCGAGAGCAGCCAGACAATCTGTGGGAGGCAGGGAGCAGAGCATCTGCTTGGGGGTCAAGGCAGAAAGGGGAGCGGGTGACGCTCTCAGCCTGGGAATAATTCAGGACTGCTTTAGGGATCTTTCTGTTCCCCACCTCTGGGCGCAGGTGTTGAAGGGGGCAGAAGCCCCCAAAACTCACGTTGTTGGCTGGGGATTCTTCAATGGTTCTGTAGTTGAACTCTTGGAAGTAGATGTTGAGCTTGACGGCTCCCTTCCTGCAGGAGGCAGTGACTATGGCCTCCATCCCTGGGATGGGGACTTTGCCTGGACACACACGCACAGACACGCACACAGACACGCACAGACACACACAGATACACACAGACCCAAACAGACATAGGCACACACAGACGCATCCCGGAAGGGCAGCCGAGGTCTCCCGTGTCCACTCCCAGGAGCACTGAAGTCCAAAGCAGAACTGGAAGTGCTACCCTTCCCACCCACTCTGGGCCTCGGAGCAACAAAACGCACCTCTGCCAGGCACCCATCACGTGGACCTGTTTTTGAACCTCATGTCTGCCCTTTTCCTAAGTCCATCTTGGCCTGCAACGGCCCCAGAGATCAGCTCTGAGCCCACCTCTCCCGGGTCCAGGGCAGAGGCCCCATATCCAGTGCCATGTGGTCGTCAGGGACCCTGGGACAGAGTTGTGTCTTCTGCCTGGACATCTTTGCCTGTTCTCCTTTGTCAGAACAGGTCCTGCTTTTCCAATGTGACCTGCCACATAGACCTCTCTGTGTCTCAGGTGCACCGAAGCCCCTCCCTGCTATTCCTGAAGGTGGGGGCTCACGTACACCCACCCTCCAAAGCCCCTTTTGCATTTATGTCACACGCGCGCGAGCTTCCTGGCAGTATGGGCCTTGTGTCTTTCTTATGCTGAAAGGTGGGATGGATGGAAGGCTGGGGGGAGGCTGATGTATGGGCGACAGATGGAGCACTGTGCTTCTCCCTTAGGACCTGGAGGTCCCGGTGACTTTTACTCCCAGGAGTCCCTCCTCTGGTTTTGCACCTGGATCTGACCAGCCTGAGAGGATGTCTGGACAGACACTGGCTGTCCAAACCCCACGCCTTTGTCCTCATTCCTAGTCCTGCCCACATTCCTCACCTGCTTATGGTGAGGTTGGTGCTTTGGTCCAACTCCTGGGACAGGACGTGGAAAATCCAATCCTAGAACCCAAGGGAGGCAGCTGAGTGTACGAGGAAGGCACAGTGGGAGCCTGGTTGCTGTGAGGGGAAGAAGAGCCCAGGTCTCCAGCCTCTTTCGTTGCAGGCCCTGCCACTGTGTCCCCAGCTCCTTCCTGCCTTGGGCCCTGGCATTGACTGTCCCCTCTTCCCAGAATCCTCCCTGACTGCCCAGGGAGGGCCTCTGGGTTTCAGCTCAATTGCTACCTTTTTTTGTTTGTTTTTTGGTGGTACTGAGGTTTGATCTCAGGGCCTTGTGCTTGCTAGGCAGGGGCTCTACCACCTGATTCTCGCCCCCAATCCCTCAGAAGCCACGTTTTAAAGGAGGTCTTCTGACCTCCCCCCTGTGGAAAGTGGCTCCCCTGTTCCTCCCACAATCCCATCTTTCCTTCACAGAGGTGGCATTTCTTTGCATGCATTGCCTCTCTGACTGGGCTGTGAGTGCCATGGGGAAGGACTGTGCCTCTTAACCACTGTTGCATGCCTAGCATGGTGGGGAATGTTGGTGGAGACAGAGAAGGAAAGAAAGTAGGAAGGGAGGGAGGGAGGAATAAAATGAGGAAGAAGGGAAGGAAGGACACAGAAGGGGAGGGACAAAGGGAAAGGTGCTCTTTCCAAAGTCCCAGACCTGTCCTTAACCCAAAGGTGGGGGATCTCCACCGTCTCACCTCGGAGGCCTCTGAGGGCCAGTCAGCCATGGAGATGGTCATCTTATACTGGGTGTCACTGTAAAAGAGAGCTCTGTTGCTGTCCTAGCAGTAGGACAAGTGGCCCTGCCCCACTCTGCTCCACCCCCAAAGTGCCCTCTGTCCCCAGGCCACACTTACTTGCAGGACTCCTGGCACGTGCTGATGCACGTCTCTCTCTGAGCCACGCTCATCTGCAGGTCCAGGTAGCAGTAGGCTGGGCAGGGGAGGGAGGTGGTGAAGAGCCTGGGGGCGTGGGGACCCCTCTCCCCACGAGCCTCTGGCTGGCCCCGCCGTTCTCCTTGCCCTGGACCACCTCAGGGAGTCTCGGTCCAAGCTCTCCTGTTACGGGAATCACCTGCCCCCTTCCCCACCCCTACCTGCAGCCATTTTGCCCCAGCCCGGCCACGGTCGTGCCCCACAAGCTCCCTAGGCTGGGCACTGCAAGTCAGAGCTTTCTCTGTGATGCTGCCCCCATCCCTGCCCAATGGACAGGGTTCTGAGCTCAGGTACAAAGGGAGGAGAGAGGGGAGGAATGAAGTTTGCCCTTGGCTGTACATCATGGTGGTGACCACATCTGGGGACTCTAGTCACCAGGGCTCCCAGGCCTGGACTCCAGCTTGGTATGGACCAGTGACTTCAAGTTTCAAGCCCACAGAGGCCACCTTTTCTCCCAGTCCAGTACTCCGCAGTTAGGGACACACACACCGAAGATGGATCCATGTCCCTGTGGGTGCATGCACACGTGTACGTGTGTACCAGGCTGTGCACACGCTGATGCTGGAAGCAACGTGTGCCCGTGTGTAAACACACACTAGCTCGGCAGTCAGAGCTCTGTGCACCGAGACACAGACACACGCCTGACTTCCACATGTGCATTTGAGAACACGAGAGCATGTACACACATGTACACACCCACAGTCCAGGCACTTAAGTGACACATGGACACCTGTCCACCAGGACACTCACTCCCACACCATGTGTTTCAAGTGCACGCTTTGGGCCACCAGGAGGAACCAGGAGTTGGTATTCCCACAGTGGGGACCTGGGAGGGGTTGTCAGAGGGACTTGTGGCCTGAGGAGGGGGTGTCCTATGCATGTCTTGGGCAATTATCTCTCCCCTGCCCTGTGGTCAAAGCCTTGGCTGGCAGGGACCCCAGCTCATGGGACCCCTGCTCACCCCAGTCCGGGAAGTCCTGGTCATTGCAGTATTTCTTCCCGGGAGGCAGTGGGTACAAGTAGTGACCACAGCTGCAGTTCTGGATCATGTGGTCTTGGAAGCAAGAGTGGAGACAAGCCTGGGGGTGGGGAAGGGAACACAGACATGGCTGGTGATGTCCCCATGCCGGGGTCCAGAGGAAGAAGCCCAGAGAAGTTAAAAGTCCATGCTGGAGGACCTGGAGGAAGTGCCTGTCAGCTAAGAAGCCGTGGCCATAGACCCTGCTTTGGGCAGCTGTCCTTCTGAGTTGGACCTTATAACTGATTCTCGGGTCAGCCCCCAGCAGCTTCAGGTCCCCTCATCTGGAGCTGGGTCCCACAGATGGCAGTAGCTTTTTCCAAATAACGAAGCTGACACAGAGGCAGCTCCTATGGGCTGCCAACCAGCTCTCTCAGCTCTCTGCATACACAGAGCAGAAAGGGATGGCAGGTGGGCAAGCTGCCTTGGAGCTCCTTCCTCTCTGAGGGGATGGGGGAAAGCAGAGGATGACCTTTGACCTCTCAAAGCTGACATGAGCAGCTTGTTGGTCTACAGACTGTCCCCTGGAGGCAGGGAGAAGAGGAGGGGACACAGGGGTCCATCACTCTGGAGATTGGATGTGATGAGTCTCTACTTCCTAGGCCCCAGCATACTGGGTGTTCAGGTCACTCCTGCTTGGTTTCAGTCTACTCAGGGGCCAATTATATATCCTGGGGCAAGTTAGTAACCTCTGAGCCTCAGTTTACTCATGGTGAGATGGGTGATAAGCACACCCGCCTCCCCAGGTCGGAGGGGTGCAGTGCTGCACGGTGCCCAGTGAGCTGCTGATACAATCGGTTCCTCCCCTGTCCACTTCCCAGGTGCTGGCTCTGCTGCCGTGGGCTCCTGGCTTCCACCCCTACTGCTCCTCTTGGCCCTGCCTGTCCCTCCCAGAGGCTCCCTGAGCCCCTACTCCTCTCTCCAGGCTGCTGAGCCTGTCCTTCTCTTCTTCCCAAGGGGCCTGTTGGGTGCCTGGGTGCAGGAGGTTCAGTGACACAACCAAGAAGAGCCAGAGCTGGGACCAGAGGAGGTGGGGGGCGGTTAGAGGCTCCAACTTGGAGTAACTTGCACACTTCTGGACTGCATCATCCCGTCTGGAAGGCAGGGATGGTCCCCATCTCTGTGGCTGAGGCTGGAATGAGGGGAGAGGGGGCCCAGACTCTTCCTGGCTGGGGGTGGGGGTGGGTGGGCAGATGTCAGAGCTCTCATGGCAGAAAGAACCCACCAAGTCAAGAGGTGACCAAACCAGACTGAGTGTGGGTGGGGCAGCTGGGCAGGTGGCTGGAAAGGTCACTTTCCTGTGACTAAGGCAAAAAGGAGAGCCACTCCTAGCTCAGGGCTCCCACACATGGAGGCAGGAACAAAGCTGCTACTTTATTGCCTGTTTCCTTGTCTCCTAGTGCAGGGAGAAAAAGTATTATCATGTCATTTTTGTCATCCCTGCCAGGATTCAACCTGTCCTCTCCAGAGGACTGGTTTTGGGCACAAATGGTTCTGGGTCAACCCCAGAGATCAGGACAAGAGGAAAGCCCCCAGTTACAGCAAGGGAGGTTGAGGGCAGATACAAAGAAGAACTTCCCAGGTAAATAGATGAGGCATTCAGACTGGGGGCTGTAACTGTTTCCTCATTCCTGAACCAGGACTGATAATAGCGCGTGTGTCCTAAGTGTTGTGAGGACCAAGTGATGTCATCCATGCAAAACACAGAGTGCCCGCCCAGCAGTGGGAGCCTGCTGAGATTTCTGTGATCAGAGATGCTGCTGTTGTTAGGCTGCTGTGGCCTCATGGGAGTTGAAGGGATCTACTGATGACATAATGCATAAAAGCCCCTAGCACAGTGTCTCACACAGTGACAACTGATAATGGTCACTACTGGCTTTGTTTCCTTCTCAGGAGACCCCAGAATGAGATCCCTTATAATCCTGGGTATCCCCAGGGCACACCTGCCCAAGAGAGGATAAGAGGTGGCCAGCCCTGGGTGACAACTGAGAATTGGTTCTGCAGCCCCAGGATGCCCTGTGTCACATAAAAACACAGCCGGGCCAGCAGTGCATGGCACTAGCCCTCCCAGTAACCCCAGGGTCACCAGGCCTGCGCAGCCTCCCCACCTGGATGGAGTAGGTGGTGTTGTAGCTGCTGTAGAGGTTTTGGATGGCGACGTCAGAGCCGTTCATGGTGCACCGGCTGTAGGGCTCACCCTTGCGCTGTAGCTTGTCCTGTGTGGAGAGGCTGCCCATGGGGACACTTGGCCACCCCTGGGAGCCCCTCCGTACTTCCCTCCCATCCAGGGAACGGATGCCCAAAAGGGCTGCAGAACAGGGTCCAGTGTGCCAGAGCAAGGCCAGGTGAAGGGGGCTGGGAGGGAGGTCAACCCTGGACAGGCTTCCACTCTTGGCTCCCCGGGCTACCCTGGGAGCTGCCATACCACCAGCACCCCGATGGACGTCTCCGTGCCCGACATGGCATAGATGCCCTCCTCTCGGATAAAGGGGTACGTCCTCTGCTCGTGCAGCATCAGCCGCGCCCCAGCCGTGGATGCCAAGAAGGGGACATAGTCTTCCTGATTGATGTCCAAGATCAACTTCAGACCTGTGGGAAAGTGGGGCAAGGGCCACTGAACCCACTCCCTGAGGCCGAGGGGAGCCCCAGCACCCCCTTGTTCAAACTTCCTCCAGCCAAGGGGTCCCACGGGGCCTGCCAAGGAAGCTGACCCAAGCCAGACTCCAAACACTTCGCCTCCTCCAGAGCCCCGGTGCATAGTGTCCTTTCTATGGCTCATCCTACACAGCCCTGCAGGTGTCCTCTTTGTCGCCATTCAGTTTCTGTGCCCCTTCCTGCTGCTGGGCCACTGCAAATGCTGTGCCCTCACCCTGGCGTGTGGTCCTCACCCACACCCTTCACCTCCTCTCTTCCTCAGATCACAGCCCAAGTGTCACTTGCTCCAGAAGCTTCCTGACAGCAGACCTAGTCCAGGGCTTGCCTTGTACCCCTGGCTCTCTGGAACTTTCCTCCCAGGACCTGCCACACAGGCATTTCTTTTCTCATTGTCTTTTATGTATGTATTTTATTTTTAAATTTTTCTTGGCATATTATTGTTGTAGTGGAGGTACATTGTGACAATTAGGAAAGTTCTTACACTATATCATAGTCGAATTTGCCCCCTCCATCATTCTCCTTTATCCCCTCTCTCCTATTCCTGGAATAGTTTCAGCAGGTCTCATTTTTCCATTTTCATACATGAGTACATAATAGGCTCACCACATTCACCCTCCTACACCCTTTCCTTATATCCTCCCTCCCCCTACTGCCAGTCCCCAGACAGGACCTGTTCTCCATTTTTGTAAAGAAAAAAAAGAAAAAAGAAAGGAAAACATTTTTATTTTGTTTAAGATAGCTACTAGCTACACAGGGAGTTTCCTCGTGACATTTCCATGTGTGTATGTATTATAACCCAAGTTGATTCATCTCCTCTATTTTTCTCCTTTCTACCTTAGTCACCTTCTTAGGAGGATTTCAACAGGTTTAAAAATTCTGTATTTATTCTGGTATAGAAAGTACAGCAACCGTATTCACCCTCTTTACCTCCTTCTTTTGCTCTTCCTCTCCCGTTACCTCACTGTCTTCTTCCTTTCCCACTTAGCTGTTCCCTTCTCAAGGGCAGGGACCAGATCTGGTGTTCTGTGCATGTGCTCCTGAGCTGGGTGGGCACTGGAATTGAGTCTCTGCTTAGGACAATTGGGACCGATACTTACTGAGCACTCAGTGTGTGCCGAGTGCTGTGGTGAAGGTATTTTGTCAGGATCTCATCCTGTAGCCCAGGCTGGCCTCAAACTATCAATCCTCCTGCCTCTGTTTCCCAAGTGTTGGGATTACAGTCATGGACTGCCATGCCTGGCTTCTATAAACCCTTCTCAAAGGGACAGGCCAATGTGTCAGTCTCCAGGGAAGGGCATCTGCCATCAACCTCATCCTGCTGCCTCTCTGCTTTTCACTCCTTCACCCTCTGTCTCTGGGATTTTCTTTCTTCAAGAACTGCGTAGTGGGTCAGGCGTTATGGCTCACTCTACAGCCTAGCTTGGGAAGTAGAAACCAGGAGGACTGCAGTTAGAGGCCAGCCCAGACAAAAAGTTAAGGAGATCCCATTTCAACAAAAACAAGCCAGGCACATGCCTGTAGTCCTAGCTATGCAGGCGGCATAGCAAGGAGGAGGAGTGGGATCCGAGGCCTGTCTGGGCAAAGAGCAAGGTACCTTTTTTGAAAAATAACAAACAATAAAAGGGCTGGTGGAGTGGCTCAAGTGGTAGAGCCTGCCTGGCAAGCGTGAGGCCCTGAGTTCAAACCTCAGTATCACCCCCTCCCACCCCCAAAAAAGCGCTATATAGCAAGGTGGGCACGGTGGTGCACATTTGTAATCCTAGCATTCCAGAGGCTGAGGCAGGATTTCAAGTTCCAAGTCACCCTAAGCTACACAGCAAGATCCTGTCTCAAAATACAAAAAACAAAACAAAACAAAAAAGCACCCAAACCAAACCAAAAACAACTCTCCCCCTCCCTCACCAAACAAGCAAACCAAACCAAACCAAACTACAGAGCAGAAGAGCAGGGTAAGTGCCACATAGTAACTAGGTGATTTTCCAAAGGTTCTGAGACTTTGCAGCTTCTCTCCTTCCCTTGTGGTGGGCTATCACCTACTCCCTGACTCCCCACTCTCAAGGAGAGCTATACCCTGTGTCACACTGTGTCACCACGTGCTAGTCTCTGAAGGGGGAAACTGAGGCTTTGAGAATAAGCTCATGAGCTCAGGCTCATTGGAGAGTAATCTGGAGCTGGGATTGGCCAGGCACAGGCTTGAGCTCTTGATCTTGACTGTGTTGCTTCTCAATCCTCACTCTACTCATCAGCAAAATGGGAGCACAGTCATACCCTGGGGATCTGAGCATCGGGGAAGGGAATAGCTGGGAAAGCACCTGCCTGGTCTCTCCTGGCAAGTGACAGAGGCTCGATAATGGCCCCAGGCCCTTTGTGCTGAACTCAGTCTAACTCCCAACAGCAGACAGTCTTTCAGCCTCATGACTCTGGCCCCTGGGTCAATCCAGACTTACCAAACTCAGTCCCGGGGTTGGCAGAAGGAAGCGCCTTCTCTGTCATGCCCCAGTTGAAGATGTAGCAGTTGCCATAGTCAGGGTAGAAGATTGGGGTGAAGTTCCTAAAAAAGAAACCATCGGCTGGCCAGGCACGGTGGCTCATGCCTGTAATCCTAGCTACTACGAAGGCAGAGATCAAGAGAATCACAGTTTCAGATCAGTCTGGGCAAAAATTTGTGAGACCCCCCCCATCTCAACCAATGGCTGATTGAGGTGGCATCTGTCATCCCAGCTAGGCTAAGATAGAATTATGGTCCAGGCCACCTTAGGTGAAAAGTGAGGCCCCATCTCCAAAATAACCAGAGCAAAAAGGGCTGCAGGTGGGCTCAGATGATAGAGCGCCTGCCTTGCAAGTATGAAGCCCTGAGTTCAAACGCCAATAACCCTCCTCCCCCAAAAAAGAGTTTGAGACTGGGCGGTATAGTAAGACCTGTCACAAAACAAGACAAAGATGAGTTCCGGTTTGATCCAGGTAATAATTGAAGAGGAATGACACAATCCGTGAATTGAAGAAGGGGTGACCTTGTCCATAAAAAATCAGACCAAATGGAATGGGGCCTCTGTACCGTTAGGAATACTAGCATGCATTAAACGAAATCACAGAAGGTGAGCAAAATCCTGACTGTGGGGACCCCACAGCGTGAATAACCCAGTTTCTAAAAACTGGGAGAGGAAAGGCAGCAACTTGTAGGTTAACAGAAACTTAAAAGACTCAAGTTAGAATCTCAGCTTGTGAGAAAGGCAAAGGCTGTGAATCAGTCATATGCGAAAGCTGACATCACAGAAGCAGAGGGGGACAGTGGTCGCTGAGGACAGGAAGGGCAGAGGCAGGGAGGCCAGAGAGAGGCTGGATGACAGGTCCCAAACACCATTCCACAGGAAGAAGGCGTCCTAATGTTCTATAGCACAACAGGGTGGTGTGGCTCACAATTAATTATGTTTGTGAAAAAACCCCAAGAACTAGGAATGAGAAATTTGAAGCCTTCCAGGAAGAAGTGTAAATGTTTCTGAGGACATAGATGTTAATTGTCCTGACTGGATACTACACACGGCATCCACGAATGGAACTGTCACACCTTGTCCCCAGATACATACATCACGTGCTGGCTTTTATAAAAGGATTCAGGCTGGTGGAGTGACTCAAGTGGTAGAGCGCCTGCCTAGCAAGTGTGAGGCCACGAGTTCAAACCCCAGTGCCACCAAAAAATAAGAAGGGAAAAAAAAAAAAAAAAGGATTTGTTGGTAAGAAAAAAAAAAAAATCCCAGTGTGCGGGCTTTAACTAAATCTTTATTCTGACAAACAAAAAGTCTGGCATTTTTGCGTGTGAGCGCGCTAGGTAGCTGCTGTGGTTAGGGACGTATTGTGAATGTTTGGGTAGGGTCCTGGTTATGGTGATTATGTTTTCGTGTTTTTATTTTTGTTTTTTAGCGCCTTTGTCATTTGCAAAGTGTCCAGCACTCTGCACCTGCCGCTTTGTGCTGGAATGTTCCTAAGTGTCTCCTCAAATAGCTGCGTTGATCTGCTCTGAATTTCATCTGCTCTGAGACCTCTGTCACCACCCCGTGCAAACTGTGACATTCATTAGTAGATTTCCCTGCCCAGTTACCTGCTCATCTCTCTCTTTGTTCTGTCCAAATCTGAGGTCACCCTGCTGTATCTGCTTGTTTGTCCCCTGCCTCCTACTGAGGACAACACAGAGGTCAAGGGTATAGGCCTGCCTCAATTTGAACTCCGACTGAGCTGGTGAGCTTGGGGATGTCCCATAACCTCTCTGGGCCCCTCTTCCCCATCTGCTGCAGCCCCAGGATAACAGCAGCAGCTCCCCTGCAGGTTTGGGGTAAGGTCACATGCCTGGCGTGCTGTGACACTCCCAAGGTCCTGGCTGTTACTGTTCCTCTCGCTGGCCCACAGTACACAGACACTTGGTAAATATTTGTTGAGTTAACTATAATCTGTGATAAGGGTGGAGATAAGCCTAGAGGTGTGACACTGAGGTCCTGGGGAGTGGGAAGGGGTCAGGGGAGGTGTGTGGCCAGGCCTGAGCTGAGGCGTTAAGGATGGAGAAGAGGCAGTGAAGCCCAGAGGGTGGGTGGGAAGGGTGCATCAGGCAAAGGGCTGTGGGAAGGAGCTCAGGGCAGGCCCCTCGTGGACTGTGGGGTCAGGACTGTGGCCACCGGGAGAGGACAGAGCAGGGCAAACCAGCCACAGCCAGGTACTGCTCTGTGGGGAGAGGCCTCGCCCTGGGCTGTGGGGACACAGTGTTCCCAAGTCACTGTCTGGGACAGATGAACCCTGGGTGCAGCCCAGTCCCCTCCCCACAGGCCACAGGCTTGGCCTCAGCATCTGTGCCAACTATTCACTTGTTGGTGATGCCTGTTACCCAGAGGGGCTGTGCCCAGCACCGGCTGCCTCTGGTTCCAGAGCCATATTCTCCTTCCAAAGCCTCTCCCTGGGTCAGGGGCCAGGCATGCAGATAGAGGTAGGCCTCAGGCATGCAGTAGGCCTCCAGAAAAGATGGAAGATAACCAGGTGTGGTTGTGCCCACCTGTGTCCCAGCTTCTTGGGAGCCTGAGGCAGGAGGACAGCCTGAGCACAGGAATTTCAAGCCAGTCTGGACAACATAGCAAGATCCTGTCTCTTAAAAAAGTAAAAGAAAAGAGGGCATCCTAGCAGGAAGCGGTACAACAAAAGTTATACTGTGTGGCATGAATCAGGGAAGGCTTCCCAGAGCAGAAGCTAGTTGGTCAATCCTGAAGTAGTAGTAATAATAAATAATACATGCCCAGGGCTTGGCTTCTAGATACATCTCCAATAAAAGGACCAGGGCTCCTGGAAAAATGGTTGCTTTTAGGCTTGGGCACCTTGTAGTGCCAGGAAGTAAGGAAGTGCTCAAAGCAGTCTAAGAGGCAGATGGTGTCGGCTTGAATTAGAGCCCTAGTGCACCGCCGTGCTTACTGCTATCCAGAAAGGCTTGAAGAAAAATGGAGGAGAAAGACTGAATTTTCCTTACAGAAAAATTCCAAAGACTCGCTTTCCTCTGTCTAGATGGGGGCTTGCACCCCTCCCCCGCCCCCTGTCCCCCACAGTGCAGGCTGGACCTCACCACTCCATTCCGCAGTGCGGAGCACAAGCGGTCACCTTAATGCAGATGCAGGGCGAGAGCGATGTCCCCTGCCTGGATGCGTGAAGGACAGCAGCTCACCTCTGGGGCTTGCTTTCTTAAGCCCATCACCCACTTGGGGAAAACAGTCCATTTCAGAGCAAGGACTCTCTAGGAGGCACGGCCAGGAAGCCAAAGCCATGAAGGTCACCCAAAACGAGGCAGACTGAGAAACTGTCCCTGAGACAATGTGGCCTCACGGGTGTGACCCTGGGCTAGGGAGATGTGGCTGGGGAAGCAGGTAAGCCTGAGTACCTGCTTCCTGTCCCCTAGGCGTGCCAACGCTAAGCTCTTGTTTATTGCGGTGCTGGGATGGAGCCTGGTCCCCTGTGTGCAGGCCTCATTCTACCACCGAGCCACACCTCCAGTCCCCCTTTCTTAGGTCCCAAATGTCCGTGGTGAGGTAAGACGACGGAGGAAGCTGGTGGAGGATCTAAGGGGCCTCTACTGCCTTTGCATCTTCTCTGCAAATCTAAAAGAGCACACAACTTATTTCTGAACGTGCCCATGTACTGGGCACAGATCTAAGTACTTCCACATAGGTTGGCTCGTTTAATCCCCACTGGGGTACCAGGGGGTCATTTTACCAGCCTCAATATCCAGGTGAGGAAACCGAGGCCAGAGACACACTAGAACTGGCATTCACGTCCAAGTGGTCTGAGGTCAAGGTCAAATGTGGTCCCTGTCTTCCCAACACTGGCTGTCATCTCTTGAGCATTTACTTTGTCTGAGGGAAGAAGATGGAGTTCAGAGAGAGGCAGCATCAGGGAACATAGTTCAGAGCCCAGCAAGACCGGAGGTGGGAAGTGAGAAGATGCCATACTGTGCTGTCTGAGGCTGACTCAGGAACCTGTGACCGGCTGTGGGAGTCAGGGACTGTCCAAAGACAGGCTGGTTTCTGTGTCAAGGTGACTGGGCGGCGCCTTTCACTCAGACGCCTCCCTTGGGAAAGGTGGGCGAGGAGGGAAGATGACAGATGTCCTTTTCTAAACATTAGTACAGTAACATGAGGTGACAGGCTGCTGGCTCAGCAGCTCACAAGCTGTGTGACCTCAGAGATGTTACTTAACCTCTCTGGGCCTCACCTATAAAATGGAGAGGAAATAACACCAGTTTTCTCATTGGCTTACCGCCAGGGTTAAAGTAATTTTAGACACATGAAGCACTTAGAACAGGGCCTGGCATGTGCGAAGGCCCAATAAATACACAACTGTTGGCATCATTACTGAATTTGAATTCCTTGCTAAATGTGGGTTTAGTGAGAGGAATCACTAGTGCGAATCTAGTCTACAATCAGCTGGTCAATTGATAAGCAGCCAGCAAGTGAGTTCCCTCAGTGAGGTCCCTCAGTGTGGTTCCCTAAGTTGGGTTCTCCCTTCAACGGGGGCCACCTTTGGGGTGGCTGGCAGTACGGGCCCCCGGAGCTGCCTGCCCTGCTCCATGGGCTTGGAACTCCTTGACGTCAGCTGTAGAGTGCCTGCCCATGCGTCATCCCTGTCTTGTGCACTGAGGGACAAAGGGTGCATGGCACTCAGCAGATTCTCCACTGGGTGTTGGGAGAGCCAGGCGGAGGCCACAGTTCTGGGAGGGGACCGCCACACCCCAAGGCAGCGCAACTCAGCAAGGGGCCCAGCAACAAGCAGCGTAGGGTGGAGCTGGGCCAGGCTTCTGCCCAGGATCAGGTTGGCCAGTAGCTGGGCAGAGAGGGGCCCTGACTTCCCAGGGAGGGTGGCCTTGGTCCCGCAAGTCTCTCGGTGTGAAGGGCAGAAGAGTGTTCACAGCAACCACGTGCAGTCTGTGTCTACCCTTGTTCCCTTCACAGCAGTTATAGGAGGCAATAAAATGATTGTCCTTTTCCAGAGAAGGGAAACTGAGGCTGAGGACTACAAATGATGGTGCCTGGCCAGATCCACCACGAGGCAACTGCTCTGTCCCCCTCCTGTGAGGGACTGGGGGCTTAGGACCTGTAGCTGTCCCCTTGCCTGGGATCTTAGAAGACCTGCTTGTTCTTCGGGGCTGGCCAGCCAGTGTCTGGCTGATGGGGACATTACAAAAGGCCTGGCCCTTCTTTGAAGGGAAGACAGCTCTGGGGTGCAGTTTCTGTACCAGGTTATTCTGCCAGGCTAAGCCTGGACTTCACCTGTGCCTATCTTTTTCCTCCTTCCCCATCCGCCTTCCCTGCCCTTTCTTCCACGCAGGAACCTCCCTGATGAGCTGCCCCCTGCCCCCAGGCTATGGCACCCACCACCAAGCTCCAGCCGAGTCTCACCGGTAGCTGCAGGGCTCTGTCCCGAACAGGCAGGCCAGGACCATGCGCTTGGCCGGGTAGCCCATGGCTACCAGCTCTGGCCGTGGTACTCGCGAGAAGATGTTGGTGGCCTGCAGGATGTACCACTCGGTCACTGCCTGGGTGGCACTGGTGAAGTTTCGGAAGGTGCACACAGTCCCATTGAGGCTGCACTGTGGAGACCGAGAAGGGCTCCTGAGGGCACAGGGGCTGCTGCTGGGCCACCATCCTGCATTACCATCCAGGTACCCAGTAGGCAAGCCAGCTGCCCAGGGCACATCTTGACCACGGGAAACGTGGTCACATTCACGTTCATGCAGGCTCAGTGGCCACCACACAGCTGCCAGGCTGGTCACAGGACTGTCACACACACCCTCCAGCCCCACCCCCACAGGCACCACCCAGGGTTGTAAGTACAGATCGGAGCCTGCTCTGACATCCACGCCCCAGGATGTCAAGGTCACACACACATCCACACCAGCCCACAACCCCATGTACCTGGAGTCACACGAGTGGCTAACTCACTCATGCATGTGACCACACACCCTCCCACAGGCTCTGGGTGTGCGCACACAGAGGGCCACGACCCCTCGCCTCCTTTCCCAGCCACTTTTCCACAGCTGCGTGGACTCGAGGCTCTTCCGTGCTCCGGAAGGAGTGCAGGTCCACTGAGCCACTGTAGGCAGCCACCCTCAACCCCAGTCTGCCTGGACACAGGGCGACGCACTTGGCCTTGGCCTGGGCCAGTGGGTTTCTGTTGTCCTCCCTGTGGGCCTTCCTTGTGGGACAGGGTGGGAGAAGCTACTCCCTCCATTTCCAGACAGCTCTCCCCACGTGGCCAGCCCGGGCACAGGCCTTAGCCCAGGTCCCAGAGGCCTCCTTGTCATTCCTGGGGATGAGGTGACAATCCCAGGCCCTTGTTCTGTCCCACACTGTTCTCAGGGCTGCCCATGTAGGATCCCCTACCATGTGTGTGGCAAGCCTGTGAGGTAGACATCATTGTCACTGTCCTGTCACCAGCACAGCTCCTCCCCCACCCCAACAGACACACACAGGCACACAGAAACACACACAGACACTCAGACACACGGACACATACACAGGCACCTACAGACAGGCACACAGACACAGACACTCAGACACACAGATCTGGCCCTGAGAGCCAGTGCAGCTTCGGGCAATGGGGACAGCCTGGCTTTTCAGATGATGATGCTAGCTCTGTCTGGGTAGACGGTGTGTGGCTGGCATGAGCTCTGGAGCCCCAGGCCATGGTTGGGGAAATAGGGTTGGGTGGGGGATTGGATTTGGGATAGGGGACAGGGGGAGGGAGCAGGGGCAGTGGCTCCATCTTCTGGAGACTGCGGGGCCCCAGTCTGGTCCCCATCTTGAGGCTAATGGCTGAACCGCCAGGGAATGGTTGATAGTGCAGATTCCTGGCCTGCCCAATGCCATGGACTTTCCAAGACATCATAGCTGGACTCCGTGAGATCCCCAGACACCAAGAGGGGCCCTGCCTCCCACCTAGAGGCCCAAGAACTGATGGCCTCCCTGCCTCCCCGTGCAGTGACTTCGAAGCCCCTGACGGCACTGCCCTGCTGCTCCTCAGGGAACAGCCTCCCAGCTCCATCCTCCAGGTCTGACAGAGGCTGAGGTCATCCTCAGCTCGAGAGCCTGTGACACAGGACTGACCAATCACGGGAGCCTCCTCCAGCTCACAGCCACTGGTTCAAAGATGAGCCTGAGACCTGCCTATCAGGCCGAGGCCTTTTGTTGGGGATACTGAGAAAGAGCAGCGATTTGTGTGCAGCAGGGCCCTCCATGGAGAGAGAACAAGTCAATCACAAGAGGAAGGGAACCAAGATGGAAAAAGTTCTGAGGATTACGTTTGAGCACAGGGATCCCGCCAATAGCTGAACCCAACTGAACTCTCAGTTCAGTTGCTCCAGTGATTTCCCTGTATTGCATAAACTACGTTTGGACTAACATCCTAGCTATTTCTATTTTTGAAACGGCTTTGCAAACACACAGAACAGTCACTGTCTCCCCCCAGCCATCCCAGTCCCAAGTTATTAAAGAAAAGAAATTCCCACAGCCAGGTGGGGAAGGGTCGCATGCACGGCCCCTCACCAGTCTCATGGCCACCTTGCACTCATGGGCGGTGCAGGTGCTTCCTGGGGCCGAGCTGTGACTTGCTGGGTCAGTGTCGTTGTTCCCGAAGAGGTCGAGGACCACAGGGTGGCTGAGGTTCCGCTCATCGATGAGGACGAGGGGCGTGTGGTTCCAGATGGTGAGGTTCAGGGAACGGGTGGCATTGACGTGGCTTGGCTCGGGAGCCAGGATGCGCTCCAGGACAGCCTCCATCAGCTCGTCCAGGTCCTTCAGCAAGTGCTGGACCTTGGAGTACCTGGGGGAGCGGGGGTCTGGTCAGGAGGGGACTTGCCACCCGAGCACCCCCCCCCCCACCCACATGGCCACGCATGGCCACGCGGCCTCCACTGTGCATTCTTCACTGGGTGCGTGACGAGTGCCCACTGTGCGCCCAGTCCTGGCAGCAAAAAGACAGACTGGATCTCTTCCTCTGGAAATCCACCTTGGACAGGGGAAGATCCTAATGACTCCTGGCTACCACTCGGTCCCCAGGTGCCAGGCGCCACTGCTTCCTGCCACAATTGTCACCGCTCCCGCGGCAGAGGCCTGAGCTGCTGTGATCCCCAGGTTCAGCGCACTGAGAAGGGGCAGAGCCCAAATGGGACCCGGGTTCCTTGGGCTCCAGGGACTGGGCTCCACCCAGGGGTCTGACAGGGACAGGAAGTGGGGGGAGGGGTGGGTCTGGGACCCCAGGACTCCTCATTCTGCAGCCGGGATTCTGGGGACAGGAGAGGAGGAAAGTGGACAGGCCTGGGAGGCTGGCTCCAGGGTCTCTCTCAGCCCCAGGGCTCCTGTGTTGGAAATGTGACATTTCTGTCAGAGACGCTTTCATATCAGGGGTGTCCTGAGCAGGCTATATCCAATTTACATGAGACACTGTCACAGGGGTCACCATGTGTACCAGCCCTGGCTGGTGGCCGTCCTACAAGAGGTGTTAAACTCTGGACAAGGTCCACGGTTCTGGTTCAAGGATCCACAGCAGCCATGGCCAGCGTGGGCCTCAGACCCCCACGCTGCCTGTCTTCTGGTCACAAAGCCAAGCCACTTGTGGACACACAGCAGGAGGAGGGCTGGGAAGAGGGGTAGGAGTGTTACTGTAGCCACCGAGGTGACATTTGCTTGAACTGCACCTGGAACAGCGCTGGACAGAGCGCCATGGTCACTGTTGTTATTAGGGCTGTCTGGAGGACTCCAGGGCCCACTGAGCAGGCAGAGACCAATTAGAGAGAAGGGACTTCTGGTGACAAAGTGTAAATTCTATTCTAGAACTTTCTTTTGGAAAAGAAAGTTCTGCATGACTCAACTGCAGTGGCCTAGAATTCATCAAGTGCTGTCTATCATTTGGGACACGACCTCTGTCCTTCCAGGCTGACTTCTCCTCCCCTGGGACGTCTCTCTGATTGACCACCTACCTGTCCTCACCCTGAGTGGGCTGGGTCTCCTGTGTGTCCCCTTCCTGAGCCCTTGTCATTAAGTGGGGGGAGAGGCAATGTGGCAGAGGGGTTACAAAGTGGAGTCAGAGCCAGGCGTCAGTGGCTCACGCCTGTAATCCCACCTACTCAGGAATGATCAGGAGGATTGCAGTTCAAAGCCAGCCCAGGCAAAAAAAGTTTGTGAGACCCTATCTCAAAAAACCCTTCACAAAAAGGACTGATTTTTTGAGCCAAAGAGAAGGCCCTGAGTTCAAGCCCCAGTACCACCAAAAAAAAAAAAAAAGTGGAGTCAGACAAGGCCTGGGTTCAAATCCCAGCTGGGCTGGGAGGAGGGAGAAGAGCAGGTTCCCCGCCCGGGCCGGGTACCACGTACTGGAAGGGGCTGGAGTTGCAGATGGTGACGGCCGGGAAGTCCATGGTCTTGAACCCCATGGAAAGCGACACGCTGACCTCCCAGCTGAGGTAGGTGTTGATGAAGACGCCCCACTGCCAGCACACCAGGCTGGCGAAGAGCAGTGTGAGCAGGAACCACATGGCCTTCTTCTTGGGCCCCTCGCAGATGATGCGTTTGGGGCCATGCGTGTTGGTGTTGTTGCAGAACCACACCAGCAGCTCCTTCTGCGTGTAGCCGGGGCCCTTCTGCAGCCGGTGCAGGCCCTTCCGCAGGTACTTCATCACCGGCATTGTGCACCTGCAGGACACCGCGCCATGTCACGCGCCAGGCCCGGATACGGCCACACAGCGCAGCCTGCCCTACTTCCCCCTTCCCTTCCTCTTTCTTTCCCTCTTGCCATCCAGCATTTATCCATTCATCCATGGATCTGACCAACCCCAAAGCATTTATAGAATACCCACTGTGTGAATTGGTCCCTTTGGACCCGGTGATGACCAAAATGGACAAGGTTTCCTTCCCTCCGGAATTCTCACCCGAATGGAAGAGCTATTTCAATTCTCGCCTCCGTGTGTACAATGGGAGTGACAGGCACTTAATTCTCTCATGGTTTGTTTGTTTGTTCTTCTGGTGGGGATGCGGATGGAACCCAGGGCCTCACACACACCAGGCAAGCCTGTCCCAAGAGCTGCACCCCCACGCTCACCATCACTAGTTTACAGAATTACAGAGAGGGTGAAATTAGGGGTGGAACAGGAAGTGCTGAGCCCGGTGCCCAGCGCACAGCAAGCGCTCCCTGTGCCAGCGTGGCTGTGGCATGATAGACGCTGATGAAAGAATCCATACAGTGACTGACACACTGGGACCCTGGCCTGAGGGCCTGAGAGCTCACGGCAGTGGTAAAGGGTGAGGACTCGGCTGAAAGGGCTGGATCCATTCTCAGCGCTGCCACTTTTCGACTCTGAGTAGCCTCCCTCTCAGGGCTCTGGTTTCCTGTCTGTAGAGAGGGGTGGTGGCAGCCCCCGAAGGCTACGGTGAGCTGGGCCTGCCCAGGTCTGGGTGCTTGGCTGGTGACAGGGACAGAGGCAGGCAGAGGGGACAGTGTGCAGAGGGCTGCAGAGCTGAGGGGAGCCAGGCCACATGGGGAGAATGGTCACCTGGGGCTTCCATCCCAGCACCGAGAAAAGAACTGTCCACGCGAGAATTAGGTGCTCGCACGAGGACACGGGGGACCCTGAGGGTGGAGAATTGAGGGAACTCATCGTTAGGTGCCAATTCCAGGGCAGGACACCTTGGCCACTGCTGGTCCAGGGGCCAACGCTGCCCCAGTGCCCAGGCCACCAAGTCTGGGATTTTGGAGGGCTCTGCCTCCCACGGGGGAGCAGGGTTTGGGGATTACCAAGACTATTGTCACAGAGCCTGGCATGAGGCACCTGCACAGGAAATGCCTGTGTCCCCCGTCCTCCTATCCAGGCGCGGGGCAGACCCTCAGCCCAGCCCCTGGAGCAGCGGCCTTCTGCCTTCAAGGTCCAGACCAAAAGCCACCTCCTCCCTGAAGCCCCCCCCCTCTGGGTTGGAGTGACCCTCACATCCTGTGGTAGCCGCCATGCTGGGTGCTGTGGTGGTCAGCACTGTGCCTGCCGGTTCAGCATCCTCCCCGTCTTGCTCTGATGGTTTAGGGGGACTCTCCCCAGTCTTATTTGTCATGCTGAGCTCTGCGCCCAGCTCTGGCAGATGTGGACCACTGGGACACAATTCTGTCACTTTAAATGTTGGAATAACTGTAGACGAGACCTAGCCTTCAGCTAAGACTTCTAAGTGTGTGTTTGGCATACGCAGTGGAGGGCAGCCTGAGAACAAAACCAACCCAGAGGAAAGTGGAGCCACATGACGGAGAGAGAGATTTCTGCTGCTTGAACGCCTGGATGCAGCCATGCCTGAAGCCATTGATTCCTGGGATACATGTTCTTTCTTATGTGTGCTGATCCACAGTGGGCATTTGTCATTTGCAATTAGTAGAATGCTAACAGAAGAAATGCACCTTGTTTTACCCTGTGTTAGAGTCACTTGTGTCAGTGCCTCCTCCCATAAGATCACAAGCTCCCCCTCCCCAGTTTTTTTTTTTTTTTTGAGGGACTGGGGTTTGAACTCAGGGCTTTGCACTTGCTAGATAGGTGCTCTGACCACTTGAGCCACACCTCCAGCTCTCTACAATGACTCCAACAGCAACACCAAAGCCCTGAGAGGACACCACCGTCGGGCACTGTGCAAGGCGTCACCTGTCATTTCACCCTTAGATGTTATTTTCCACAACTGTGACCATGAAAAGAATAAGGCTTGTCTGCCTGGCATCGAGGAAGAAATCAAAGCTCCTCTCTCACCTGCCAACCTCTCCTCGTCTCCTCTGGTCCTCCTGGTTCAGTGGAGGACAAGGTCTGGCCTTGGCTCCTGCTAATCTCCAGTCTAACTTGGCCCCAGGCTCAGCGCCGTGACAAACAACAGTGTCTGGTTCGAATGGGCAGTCTTCCGTTCTCACTAGGCTAGGGTTGGTTTATTGGGGTTTTTTTTGAGGTACTGGGATTTGAACCTAGGCCTCATGCACACTAGGCAAACACTCTACCATTGAGCTACATCCTTAGCACGTTATAAAAGTTGTTACTGTTATTATTTATTTTGAGACAGGGTCTCACTATGTAGCCCAGGCTGGCCTGGAACTCCCAACTCTCCTGCCTCGGCCTCAGGAGTGGAGTAGCCAGGATTACAGGAGTGTAGCACAGGTCACTAAGTGTGCCTCTCTTTATGATTTTGACCAAAGACAAAGGAATGCCAGTCACAGGGCCAATTCTTCTCTCTTCTGACCAAGAGGCTGGGAATGGGTGGACCGCAGGCAGAGGCGTTCTGTGTGTTAGTCCCCTTTCACCCAGCGGGTTTGCTGACTGCAATAAACGCCATGTAACTCCGTGTGCAGTGGAGAATGGCGGCTTTCATCGCCTCGTGGAGCTGTTAAGCCAGCAGCATGGTCAATTTTAAAACACTCTTATGTCTCCCCAAAGAAACTGCCCACGGCCCGCAGGCGCTCTTCCTCCTCTGTGCCCTGCACACGGCGTGGAGTCACGCTCGGTGGGTCGCCTGTGACCTGCTCCTTTCATTACTTCTTCACTTCAAGGCCCAGCTGTGCTGCTGCCCCTTTCGGTCCCTCACCCCTTCTCTTTTGATTTGGGGTCCTCTGTGTCAAGTCTGTGCGATCTCAGTCAGCTATCTGCGACAGTCACCTTTTTCATTGCCAAACAGTAGTCCCTGTCACAGGCGTCCCTTGCTGCATTTACCCAGTGTCAGTCGATGGACATTTGCATCGCCTTTGGTTTTGGCTGCCATGACGACCAAGCAGGGACGAGCTCTGCGTGGACACTGGGGTGTCGTGACGGTCACTCACACCACGTGTGGCGGCTGTGCTTCTTTTTCCACATTGTCCCTGATGCTGGCTGTGGGGCAGGTGTTGAGGGGTGGTGACAGCCGTCTTTGTGGGGATGAGGCGTGATTTCTGGTGGCCACTCGTGCTGAGGCCTGCTTGCAGGCTCATTGTCCCCTTGTCCGCTGTGGCCTCTGCTTGGAGCCACTGCCCATGTTCCAATGGTGAGTTTGTCGTCTTATGGTCACGTTCTGCGGCTACACAGATCCATGCTCTGTGTCCAAGTCCATCCCCAGAAGCGGGCCCTCGAGACCCTCTGTGCGCTGTGCGTTTTCTGGACAGAGTCTCTTGAGTCACAAAAGCTTTTCGTTTTGCCGCACTCCATTTGCCTGTGTCACTTTGTCCCTGCTTGGCTGTCGCGTCTCTGGGAAGCCAGCGCTGGTGCAAGGTCATGGGGATCTCTTCCTGTTCTGCTCTGGGAGCATCGGAGCTCCTTCCGTTAGGGCCCGGTCCACCTGGGGTTCGTTCCTGCCTGTGACTTGTCCTTTCGCATGCGTGCCCCTGCCAAGAGCATTCGCACCCATTCAGTTGTCGCACGGCTAGATTGCCTTCACCTTGAGTCACTTGACCTGTCCTTTTTGTGACTTTTTTTTGAGAAAGGGTCTCCCAAACTATTTGGCCAGGCTGATCTGTGCCTCCGGAGTAGCTAGGATTACAGGCGTGAGCCACTGGCACCAGTTTTAGGTTTTCTTTTTCTTAGGACTGGGGCTTGAGGTCAAGGCCGCTCCCTGGCTAGGCAAGGGCTCTACCACTTGGGCTGCACCTCCAGCCCTTTTTGATTTTACTTTGTTTTCCAGACAGGGTCTTGAGCTAACTTGCCTGGGTTGGCCTTGAACCAGGATCCTCCTCCCTCTGCCTTCTGGAGTAGCTGAGATTGCAGGCATGTGTTACCACACCAGGCTTGTTTTTTTTCTTTTCTTGGTGGGACTGGGGTTTGACCTCAGGGCTTTGCCCTTGCAAGCAGGTGCTCTACTTGAGCCACATCTCCAATCCATTTTTCTCTGGCTATTTTAAAGATGGGGTCTTGAGAACTAGTTTTTCCCCCCGGGCTGTCCTCAAACCTTGATCCTCTCAATCTCAGCCTCCCAAGGAGCTAGGATCACAGGTGTGAGCCACAGGTGCCCGGTCCTAGCTTGTTTTTGAGAGAGTCTCACTAGCATTTGCCCAGGTTGACCTCCAATCATGAGGACATTACCTTGAGTGATACGTCAGGCACAGAAAGACGACTGTCACATGTTGTCTTCCACCTCAGAACCTGCACATGCGAACCCCATAGAAGTGGGGGTGGAGCGGTGCCTAGCACCCAGGGGGGGCCGGGGAGCAGGGCGGGGGCCTGTGCAGGAGGACCATTGACCACAGGAGTTAATTTCCAATGTCCTGCTGCACGGTGGGCTGACGACACCAGTTACTGATCTCAGAATAGCTACACACACACAATTTTGAATGTTCAAACAAAAAGAAATGATGGGGCAGCATGGTGTCTCACACCTGTAATCCCAGCACTTGGGCAGCAGAGAGAGGAAGATCACAAGTTCAAGGTCAGCCTGGGCTACTTAGTGAGACCCCGTGTTTGAAAACCAAGGACTGGGGATGGAGATCAGTGAAAGAGTCATTAACTTAGCATGTGCAAGGCTCTGGGTTTGATCCCCAGCACCACACACAAAAATGAGAGAAATGATAAAAAGTTGAGGTGATGGATATGCTAATTACCCTGATAATTACACATTTACACATTACTAAAGCGTTACATTATACCCCACAAGTATGTATCGATAAAACTTTTTAAACTATTATGCCAGGTGTAATAGTTCACACCTGTAATCCTAGTTACTCAGGAGTCAGAGATTGGGAAGACTGTGATTCAAGGCCAGCCCCAGCAAAAAGTCAGTGAGACCCCATCTCGATCGACAAGCTGAGTGTGGTCTCACAAGTCTGTCAGAATCCCAGCTATGTGGGAGGCGTAAATAGGAGGATCTTATCCGAGGCCAGCCCCAGGCAAAAACAGAAGACCCTATCTAAAAAGTAACTGAAGAAGAATGGGCCGGAGATGTGGCTTAAGTGCTAGGTTGCCTGCCTAGCAAGCCCCAGGCCCTGAGTTCAACCCCTATCGCTGCCAAAAATGTTTTAAAATATTAAAATGTTAATAAATTCATGACTATCAAGTTAATGCTGATAGCTATGACAACTAGTGCTACTTCCCCACTTCATTATTTGAATACAATAAAAGTCACCCTCCGAGCTCATCCTCGTTGATTATGCAACTGGAATAAAAATAAAGGCGTTCCCCAGAAAACGCTTTGCAAGAGGAGCTGTGTGCACGGCTGCCATGAGCGAGTGCAGCATCCACAGCGTCACTGGTGCTGGGAAAACAGGGCAAGTCCCGTGTGAGCTCCCTGCCGGCCGGGGACCGTCCCGGGCCGTGCTGGGAAGTGTCGGTCACGGGGAGAGGACCAGTCATCATCTCCTATCAGTCCCACCTGTGCAGGACAGCTGACGACCTCCACACACAGCAGCCTTACTCAGAACCATAGCCGGAGTCAGAGTCATAGCTCAAAATCATTTTCTGTATCAGAATAATCCACCGACACACGAATAAACAAATTGTGGCTTATCTATAAGGGAATACCATACAGCAACGAAAAGGGATCGATGCCACTGCGTGGCTGGATGTAAAAATCATTCCACTGAATAAAAGGAGCCAGGCACGAAAATAAACTGTACGATTCCTTTTGCAGGAAGCTCTGGAAAGATGAGCTCATGAGCAGAGGAAGAAGGTGGGTGGCGGTGACCTGGGACTCGCTGAGTGGCTGGTGACTGTGAGGCTGCACCAAGAGCGCTTAGGAGCCAGTGGCCGATTGCACATGTATATTTGTAAAAACTCATCAGACTTGATAGTGATGAAGGGAATATTTCATTGTCTGCAAATTACATCGAATCAAATTTAACCAAACACAAGCACATCCATTGCCATTTCACAATGGTGGCGTTTCACACTTTAGCTGTATGTTTTTGGTGGCACTGAGGTTTGGAACTCAGGACCTGGCACTTGCTAAGCAGGTGCTCTATCGCTTCAGCCATGCCTCCAGCGAGATTTCGCCTTTTAAAAAGATCTAGATTTTTTTTCATCTTTGCAAATTCAGCGATCTGACAATTGTCTCCAGGTGGCAGCCTCCTGCTAGGTGTGAAGAACAGCTGCCCCCCCTCGCAGACATGTGATCCCGATTTCTCCATCCCCCCACCCCCCAGTGGCTCACGTCCAGCCCCCTGCTCTCATTTTTTTAATGAGCTGCTTTTGCTTATGGGGACCTAGGACATCGTGACCTCTGAAAATTGTAGGGCAAGCACTTTCATTAAAATCCCCTATACTTATTTTTGTAGCAAAACCCCAATTATCCCAGGTCATCGGGCCATGAGTCCTGGGAATTAGGTTTCAGAGTTCACCGAGGGTTAACCTGTGCTGGATGGGCCTCTGCTGGGCGGCCACAGAACACCACTGCTTCTTGGCTCTCAAGCACCTAGCAGGGGTCAGAGCCATGGTGGGCTGAGAAGTTTCAGAGATGGAGTTTAAAGAGACGCCTGGCTGGCGCTCCAGGGCTCAAGGGATCCTCCTGCCTCTGCCTCTGAGTGGCTGGGACTACAGTTGTGAGCTGCTGTGCTAGCATGAAGAAGATGGGGGGTATTTTTGAGACTAGATCTTGCTGTATAGCCTCGGCTGGCTTTGAACTCCTGAATCCTCCTGCCTCTGCCTCCTGAATACTGGGATTACAGGCGTCCTCCACTGAACTGGCCTTGAAGAAAGTTGTCAGAATATTTTTGGGGCCAAAGTGTACTTCAGTCATGGTTCTTATTTATAAATTCAAATGTTGTGTGCCTCCCAGCACCCAGATTCTGGTCTCTAAATACATTGGTGATAAAAAGAACCAGGGCTTCTTTTGGCTGATACTTGCTTTTTGAGGGAAATGTAGAAGATGAAAGAAGAAGAAAGAAAAAGCTGGCACTGGTGGCTCACGCCTGTAATCCTAGCCACTCTGGAGACTGAGATCAGGAGGATCATGGTTCAAAGCCAGCTAGGCAAATAGTTCATGAGCCCCTACCTCAAAACTACCCAACCCAAAACAAGGTTGGAGGAGTGGCTCAAGTGATAGAGCGCCTGCCTAGCAAGCAGGAGGCCCTGAGTTCAAACCCCAGTGCTGCCAAAAAAAAGATTCTCAAAGACTCTTTGGGTTCAAAAGGACTCCATGGAAGCATTCTCACTTGAACTGTTTGAGCATCGTTTTAAAAAGGCTGAAGTGAATGAAAGATATTCAGTGTATTATAATTCTACACGTTCACAATGACAGGCAGAAATGGAAACAGTAAGTCAAACACTGATGTGTGAGTGAATAACAGTCACTCGTAAATGAACCCTTGAAATGTTTGGGGCACTAGCAGTAAACACCCTAACAGTGCGGGGGTCTGCACATTGCAGCTCCAACGGCGTTCATGGGCCGTATTTGTGCTGCCTGGGAGGTCACAGGTACAGGTGTGGCAACCATGTCTGTAGGCAGAAAACCCAGAAATCAGGCTTTACAGAAATCAGTTTGCCAACACCCAGCTTACTGGGTTTTATGTGTTTGAATCAAATAAAAAGAAACCTTTAAAATGGGGGTTTTCACATGAGTCTTTGTAAGTTTGATTTTATTCCCCCCCCCAAAAAATCTGCTAATTCAATGTTTCCCAAGTATCAATCACTTATACATCACTGTCAGAGGCTTCGCTAGGGCCCTGCTGTGCTGCTATAATTTTTTTTGTGGCGCTAGGATTTGAACTCAGGGCCTCACGCTTACCAGGCAGGCACTCTACCACTTGCGCCACTCCATCAGTTCTGTTCTGTGTTGGGTTTTTTGAGATGGGGCCTCATAAACTATTTGCCTGGGCTGGCCTCAAACCTCAATCCTCCTGATCTCTGCCTACTGAGTAGCTAGGATTACAGGTGTGCCACCAGCACCAAACAATTTCTTGTTTGATATATAATATATAACATCACGCCAACTCACTTTTTTGCTAAAATAATTTCAGCCTCATCCTAGGCAGTGTTACGAACGTTAAGCACTATTATACAGGTGAAGGAACAGATGCGCTAAGACTTTTCCTAACACTTATTAAAAATAACCGTCTTAACTAATCAAAAAAGGGCTCCTCGGTGAACCCTTTCTTTGGCAGTACTGGGGTTTGAACCCAGGTCCTCATGCCTGCTAGGTAGGCACTCTACCTCTTGAGCCACACCCCCAGACCTTTTTGCTCTAGTAATTTTTCAGATAGTGTCTTCAGATAGGGTCTCAAGTTTTCATCTGGACTGACTTGGACCACGGTCTTCCTCCTATGCCTCCCCTGTCCCGTGGGGTGACAGGTGTGTACCACCTTGCCCAGCTTATTAGTTAGGGGTCAGGAGAACTTTTTTTTCCCGGGGTGGCTTTGAATCAGGATCTTCCTACCTATACCTCCCAAATAGCTAGGATTACAGGAGTGAGCCACTGCAGCTGGCCCTCACAAAACCGTCTTGCTTACCGCCCTCTAGGAATTTCTCTGTCAGTCATTTCCCACCGGCTGGAGCACGTGCTGGTCCGGGGGCACACGGTGTGTTCTGGGACGTTCCCTCGTGTGTCTGGTTTCCTTTTAGGGATGCTGAGACAGGCGTGATTTGCCCATTTCACAGAGAAGGTAATGGAGAGCAGAGGGACTTGCCCATGGCCACAGTGAGTCAGAGGCAGCTCTAAAATAGAAACCAGGCTGCCTGGCTCCCAGCCACCCTCATCAGCATCTCCAAATGGACACCTGACCTCCCACGCCTGTTCTGTGGGTGTCGGGGAAGTCTGACGTACAGCAATGGGGCGGCCACCTCCTCTGTGTGCTCCTCTTATGCCTCAGTCACACAGGCTGCAGGTTACCGACATCCAGGGGTCCTCCCAGAAAGCCAGCGTCAGAGTGTCACCTGGAGGTAAAGTGGCAGCCTCCTCCACCTCCAGGAAGTCTTTGTGGAGCTGATCAAAGATGGAGAATGTTGCCGGTGCATACAATGAAGTGAGCAAAAGGACAGCACAGAACGGCATAGAAAGTTGACTGACCTTACATTAAAAAAAAAAAAAGATCTGTTCAAGGCTGGTGCAGTAACTCAGGTCTGTAATCCCAGCTACTTGGGAGGCTGATACAGGAGGATTGCAGTTTGAGGCCAGCCAGGGCAAATAGTTCTCGAGACCCCATCTCCAAAATAACCAGAGCAAAACGGACTGGAGATGTGGCCCAAGTGATAGAGCGTTCGTCAAGCAAGCGCGAGGCCCTGAATTCAGACCCCAGAACTGCAGGGGAAAGAAAACGAAAAGAAAAGAAAAAAGTCTACCCAGAAGCACGGAGGTCCTTTCCCTGCATCTCCGAGGTCACACAACAAAGTGGTAATCGGTTTTAACAAGGGAATGTGGCAGCTGGGGCTGGAGAGCAGGCAGGAGACTTTTCGGAAATCCTCAGCCCTTTTGCATCTTTTGCAGCTTGGACCAACATTTAATCTTTTCAGTCACTCAGCAACGACTTCACGGTTCTGTATGCAGAGTGTCCCTTAGTGAGCAAAACAGGAGAGGGACAACCCCTGCCGCCTGCAGCTCTCAGACCCACAGAGACAAAGACACGTTCGAAAGAGTGACAAAATCAGGAAATTGACGCTGACCAGGGAGATTAGAGTCAACAGCAAGCACTGGCCAAGCGTGGGAAAAGGACACTTTCCACGTCCATGGGGTTGATGTGACTCGATTTGACGTTCCTGTTACTATCACAGTGCAGCCCAGGACCCAGAGTGGCCCTCGGGCGTGCCGGGTACCCAGATTCAGGGCGTGGGGACAACACTGCCATACCGCACACTGGGGACAGCCTCACGCCCATAGGGGGTAGAAACAGCGGCACCCCGAGGCCCGTGGCAGCAAGGCGGGGGTGGGCAGAGAAAGGTCAGCGATGGCAACCCTGCAGGTGCTCCAGGTGCGTCAGGTGAGCTGGGGTGACAGCTGGGGTGACTGCTGGGCGGGGGCCATAGCGGTGCACCCTGGCTCCCACTGGCGTCCAGTGTCCCCAAGCCACCTGTGTCCTTACTGTAGTTTGCCACTCTGATGTGCTCATTCTCTGACATGACAGGACTGGGGAGAACCGGTTTAGATCCAGCTCTGAGATGCAAAGGATTTATGACAACGTCAAGCTGTCACCTCTGAGTTCTCTGTGGTGGGTCATGGATGGGTCACTCCCCTCTCTGGTGGTGGTGGAGTGGTGACCACCCTCATCACCATGTGGAGGTGTCCTTTGGGGTGATGCCTTGTGCCCCGTGGTTCATGTTGGTGTCCCACTGTCCCTCTCCAGCACAGGGTGATGGCAGGACAGTCACTCTCATTCTGCAGGGCAGGTAGCAGACTCCAAGGGCAACGAGGAATTCCTGCCCGCACATTGACCAGTGCATCCTGGATGCTGTGACTAACGGCCCCATGGGACCAGGCAGGGGTGCACTGCCTGTGAATCCAGTGCCCGGTTAGGGACAGTTCTGCTGTCTCCTTCAGCAAGAGCTCAATCCATGGCAAAAAAAGAGGTTTGCCCTCTGCTACGGTTTGGATCTTAAATGTGTCCCCAAAGTCTCCATGCTAAAGGCTTGGGCCCCAGCCATGGCTCCTGGGAAGTGGTGGAACCTGTAGGAGGTGGGGCCTAGTGGGAGGAGGTTAGGTCATTGAGGGCATGGCCTTGAAGATGCGTTTAGATCCTGGCTCCCTTCCTCCTGTTTTTTGCTTCCCAGCCATCATGAAGTGAGCAGGCCTCATCCACCACACACTTCCTCCATGATGTCCTGTGCCACCCCAGGCCCAAAGCAATAGGGTCAAGCAACCATGGACTGACTAACATAGTCTCAGGCTTAATTTTCTCATCTGTAAAATGGGAATAATAGTATCTGTGCCTTCTAAGTTGTTGTCGGGATTTGGAGAGCTGCTGTTTGGGGAGCACTTTTCAGTTTCTGTTAGGAGGGGGGTTGGTAAATGGTAGCTATTATCTTAGTATTATTATTGCCATTGTTGTAGACATTTGATGCATTTGTGATTCAAAATGACCCTGGGTGGTTACCCTGGTTGTGGAGAATGTCACTTTTGGGAAAAGGTAGCTGTACAAGAAGACCAGACACGCAGCTTATAGCACCTTGAACTTGGACTTTGCAGATGTCAGTCCTGGGAGGAAGATTCTGTGCTGTCTATGAGCTGCTTTGTATCTGGACAGGACAGCAGGGACAGCTGGGAAGGTGGTGGTGTGGGTCCTCATAAAGGGAGTGACAGACAGCTGAGGGCCAGGACCCACCCTGCATCCTCGCCTCCCTCACCCTCTTTAGGGCTGGGACATCCTGCAGATGACTCACAGACAGCACTTTCCCCTCGTCCCCAAGGGCCTGATGACACAGGCCTTTTGCCATCTGGGCCGTTAGACCAAAACTGCTGGCTGAGCCTGATCTGGTGGCTAAGAAAGAAGACAGCAACCCCGACAGCAGCCAGTATGGGGAGGGAGAAAGGCACCTGGGACCGAGACCTGCTATGCCTTCAGTGGGCCTGGCCACCTGCCATCACCACTGCCACCACAAAGCTGCCCTGCCAGCCGGTCTGGCTTGTCCTGGGATGAGCGAGGAGGAAGGGCGGTGTCTGCTGGAAGCTCAGAGCTGCCAGGTGGCGGTGAAGGACGCTGGCCACACCTTGCAGGGAGCAGCCACCAGGGTCCTGGGAAACCCTTGTCTGGCCTCCAATGTGAAGCCATCACTCAGGTCCCAAATTCCTGACCCCTACCCCTGAGGCCAGCTCAGAAGATGCCTTGATTGTCTTACAAGAGATCCTGGTCCTCAGAGCTCAGTGCCCCACTTCTACCTGTCCTCTAGCACCCCACAGAAAGCAGCATTGCGGGGAGTGCACCTTAGTGTCTCCTCTGGCCTCCTCCTCCCTCCTTCCAAGGCCATGCCTCTTTCTGCAAGGTTTCATCCACACTGCATGGTGCAGCGGGTGTGGTTTGCAAGCCTGCTACTTCCTATCCCTCAAGGGACCCCGAGTTTTCTGGAGATAATCACTCAGGACTCCCCTGATTGGGGGTAGGAGGGTGTCAGGAAGTGGGTCCTGTGAGTCCAGGTATGCTGTGCAACCTTGGGCAAGCTACACTGTGTCTCTGTGCCGTGCTTCCTCCCCTGCATCATGGGGACACACTATGCGCGGCCTTAGAACACAGCACAGCACCTCCCAGCTTTTATTCTGTCAAGGACCCAGGCAAGCGAAAAGCATCATTGCCTTCCAAATACGAAGAGGAAAGAGCAGCGCTTAAAGTGAGCAGTTCGCTACATACTGCTTGCCACCTTGCACCAGACCGTGCGACTCCGCTTGCCGGTGGCCCGTGATTGACATTTAATGTTGGGATGTCTGATAGGATGGTGACCTGGGGGCCCTAGGTGCCAGCGTCCAGCATCAGGGCTGGATCAAGGCACCAGCATGGGGTGGCCCTCTGTGGCTTGTCATTTGGTCCTTGCCAAGAGGTGGTGATGATACAGTTGTACCTTTTTTCTAACTTAAAAGTAAGGTGCAGTCTTTTATGAACTGTTCATCAGACGACTAGTTTGGGACTAAACTAATTCTGAGTTTGGGGAAATTAAAAAATTTTAGACATTTTTATTATAAACACTTTCCCAACATACACAAAAAATGCCTGCTATATTCGCTCTCCAAATGAACAGTTTGGGGCTCTGCCTTCATCTGTCCCCCTCCATTTCTTCCTACTTTCTTTTCTCTCTCCCTCTCCTCTCCCCTCTTTCAAAGCCACTTCCTGCCAGCTGGCTCTTTTCTCAGGCTGGCTGTGAAAGTCATTTCTTCCATAATTATGCGACCATTAGAGACTTAGCATTCATTATATGGGAACTCATTTTCTTAATAAGTGACGGTTATAAAATGACCACAAGATAAGGAACTTTCCTCAAACTTCAGGACAGCCTGGGGATACGGCAGACCCAGGAGTCCCCCATTCTGGGGACAACGTATCATCTGCTTTCTGAGTCACTTTTATCAACCTTGGTCAAGAGTTTAAAGTCAAAAGCTCAGAAGCAGGTATTAATTACTTATTTTTCCGGTATGGGATTTGAACTCAGGGCCTTCTTGTGCTTGTTAGGCAGGCACTCTACCACTTGAACCACGCCCCCCAGCCTCCCAGGGGCCTCAGCTCTACATGAACAAGATTTCCAACAATACAGTGGGAGGCCACGTGAACCGGTTCATAACCAACACGACAGTGACCCTCTAGAGAAAAGCTCAGATACACAGTCCCACTAAAAAGCCCACTTTGGAAATAAACATTCAAGCCACAGAGTGACTGGGGACCCTCTGTTCACAACTCAAAGGCTTTCACCATGAGTTGCAGGACAGGAGTTCAAATCCAACCAGACTATCTTCTGTTTTCAGGAACCCATACAACGCCTCTGTGTTGACCACCTATTTCCAGAATCTTCTGGGTTCTGGAGTCCAGCTCCCCAGAAGTGTCCATGAGCTCTGAGAAGTTGTCTTTGAAGACAGAGGCAGATCCAGGACCGGGACTACAAGACTGCTGCTGTCTTTCTGTCCTGCAACCAACTGCTTAACACATAAGGGCTGCCTTTGCACCCACCATTGTGATCCAGCCTGCCTGTGGGCACCAATTACACTGTCATTTACTTAGTATCTTTCTTTCAATTGACTCACTCTTGGTTTACTTAAATACCTACTTTATCTTTGTCCAGAGCAAGAATGTCCACAAAATCACAGGTTGAACATTACTAATTACATATGTTTTCTAACACACCTCAACCTAAGTAGATACTAATATGAGTCCAAACGATTGTCTGAGCCCTATCTGAAAATCATCGGCACATGCCTCTCTGCCCGGCAGACAGGGCAGCACAAATTCTTCCTGGACCAGAAACTCATCAGATTAGATAAGACACCTGTCACCTGTGACTCAGGGAGCCATCCTGCTGACCCTTAGCCTGCAGCCACCAGGCCTGGCTGACTCCTCACAGAACCTGTTCTCTAAGTTCCTTTCCCATAGGCCCAGGATTATATAGACCTCCTTCCAGAGGTGGCCTGACACATGTCCTGGAATCCAGACAGACGTCCCCAAACTCTGACACATCAGGTGACTATAGCTGCCAGAAAAACTAAAAATTTCCCTTTTTTCCTTCTGTGAATGGCTACTTTTTCCCCAGGACTCAGGATGGAAATTTGAACTGCACCCCCCAGTCCACAAATGACGTTTGTCATTTCCTCATTTACCTGGTGGCTCAGTACCACCATTGGGCTTGAAGGGTGACCACACCTGCAGCAGTTACAGCCTCTGCCTGGCCAAGGAGGCCCATGACAAAGAAACTTCAACACATAGCAGGAACACAAGGGTGGCACGATGTGTGCAAAGCAGGCACGCAACAGAACACCAGGAAGCCATCAGGAAGGATGATTACTTATTCTTGTTTAAAATGCCCTGTGAAGGGCTAGGAGTGTGGTTCAAGTGATAGAGTGTCTGCATAGCAGGCACAAGGCCCCAAGTTCAAACCCCAGTGCCACCAAAATAAATAAATGAGTAATCTGTGGAGCCAGGTGTTGTGGTGCACACATGTAATCCCAGACTCAGGAAGTTGAAGCAGGAGGATCAAGTTCGAGGCCTGCCTGGGCTACATAGTGAGACCCTGTCTCAAACACAAAACAACAACAAAAAATCATACCCAGCCAGGTGCCGGTGGCTCACGCCTGTAATCCTAGCTACTTGGGAGGCAGAGATCAGAAGGATCTCGGTTTGAAGCCAGCCTGGGGAAACAGTTCTCTAAAAAACCCTTCACAAAAAAGGACTAGTGGAATAGCTCAAGTGGTAGAGTGCCTGCCTGGCTAAGCGTGAAGCCCTGAGTTCAAATCCCAGGAATACCAATAAATAAATAAATAAATAAATAAATAAATAAATAAATAAATGCATCTGTACTGAACAGGTCAGAATTTTTTTTCCTGTCATCATTCCCCAGACATCACACTGTAACACCTGTCTGGTGACATTTATATCAGATTAGGCAAGTAGCCCAGAGCTGAGTTGGGGTACATGGGACGATGTGTTTATGCAAACACTAATGTATTATTTTATTTAACGGACTTGGTGTCCTTGTATTTTGGTTTTAGAATCAATCCTTCCCAGATACCAAACAGACAACTGGACATGGAAAAACTGATAGGAAATACAGACATTAAACAAAGGGTTTGGGGGTGACTCTTTGAGGGAGGGACCAGCAGGTGGGAGGGAGAATGGGAGGAATGTATGATTTTGAACTGTGTTCTGTGTGAATGTGCAAAGGTCACAGTGAAACCCATTTTAAAATTATGAGACAGTTGAAAAGGGGGAGTGGGGGCAGGCAGGGGTAAGAGAGTAACAGATGGGGTGAACGTGACCGAAGCACATTTTATGTGCATATGGAAATGTCGCAGTGGAACCCCCTCCCTTTGTACAATTAGCATACATTAATGGAAGTAATTTTAAAAAGTAAAAATCTTTTTTGGTGCTGAGGATGGAACCCAGGGCCTCACACATGCTAGGCGAGTGCTTTACCACTGAGCCGGCCCTCAGCGGTTTTTAATGCTTACCTTCCTAGAATTGAGGTGGTGCTGGGGGAGACACTGGGCCACCTGGAATTAAGTTTTTATGGTTTGGGTCACTGTGTGGCTTGGGGATGTGATTTGGGGTGTGCCTCGAGGATGTGGCACCTGTCACTGCGTGCCAGGCCCCGGGTTCATCCTCATCACCACAAAATAAAAATCGTTTCTATGATTTGGCTGAACGTGGTTTGGAAAAGAAGTAGAGACTGAGCCGGGCACCCTGATTCACCCACCAGGCCTCCTGCCAGAAGCCTCTTCTGCTCGTCCCCATGGAAGGATGTCTTGGCCTGATGTCGAGCCCCATGCAAGTGACCATGACCTGGGGTGGGTGGCCTGTGTCCCAGATGTGGCTGGTGTCATTTGCTCCCTGGAGATACCAGCTAAGCCATGGAAGACACCAGGGTGCAGGTTGGGGGGTGCAGGAGGGAGGCAGCTGTTCCACTAGGAATACAACGCAGTGGAATCAGGAAAATAAGGCCGCCTGCTCAGGTGGAGGCGCTTGGTGGCAGCCCTGCCTTTGTAGCCTGTCCCGTGTCCCGCTGGGCACGTGAGCTCTGGAGTCAGCCAGCCTGGCTGGTGATCTTGGCAAAATCCCATGGCCCCTGTGAGCCTTGGCAGGGTTTTCTGTGTGTGGACAGTGATGGTGGCCCTCCCTGCCACGTTTTGTGGAAACCAGGCTAGGCCCTGGCATTGCGTTGGGTAAATGTTGGATTAGAGGGGAAAAGGAGAACACATGGCCACTGAGTCTAGTCCTCATCTGCAAAGCTGAAGAGTCCTGGGGATGGATGAAAGGAAGACTTGGTTTCCAGACTCACTTCCCTGAGGCTTGACGTCCATGTGTCCTTTCTTCCCAGAAACTTTCAGTGGCTCCCCGTGTGTGCAGAATAAATCCAAACTGTCAGCTGCCTTTCAAATGCCTGGTTCCAACCCACATGTCTCCTTTCATTCCCCTCACTTCAAAATGGGGGAGAAGTTAAGAACTTGGGTTCAAATACTACCTCTGACACTGATTTGCTGTGTGACCTGGTGGAGCTTAGTTACTCTTTCTGTGCCCTGCTCCTTCTACCTGTAAAATGAAGGGGAAACGGTACCTCTTTCACTGAGTTGGTGTAAAGATTAAATCGTACTTATGAAGTGCCTAGCAATGGCATCTGGCTGAGAAAGAAAAGAGAGAGAGAGAGAAAGAGAGAAGAGAGAGACATCCATGCCTGTGAGTCACTTCTTTGAATCATCAACCCATGCCTCAGTGCTCTTCTCTTGCTGTTTCTCCTTCCTGCTGTGCCTCTCCCTCACAAATCCTCAACATTCACCCAGGCTGCCTAATCCAAGAAGCCCTCCGGGAATGAAGTCCTCTTCTCTCCATAGCACAAGGACCAATGAGGACCAATGTCTCCTGGTTACTTTCCCTGTTTGCCTCACAGTGTGGTGATTTATCTCCCTCTCTCATTGGATGGACGAATGCCTCCATTTTTGAGCTTGGATCTTTGCACACAGCAGGCGCTCAGTAAATACATCTAGACTTCAGGGTGTGTAGGAGCAGGGTTGGTACACAGGTGGTGCAGCCTGGGATGGTGGCAAGGGTGTTTTGGGTGGAGACCGTCCAGCTGTAGGGTGCCTATCCTCTAAACGTCCTGTGTGTCACCTTCTGGGGGCAGGGAGGAAAAGCAAATGTGTCCTCCTCCAGCCACCCACCACTCGCAGCTGTTTTATGGCTGAATTGAGTCGCTTCCCCCTCCCAATTCCTGTGTTGAGACCCTAACTCCCAAGGCCTCAGCGTGCCTTTGTTTGTTGACAGCCTTTAAAGGGTGATTGTTAAATGTGAGGCCTAGGGTAAACCTCACTCCCATCTGACTGCTGAGCTTGTAAGAGGAGGAGCCAGGCTGGAAGAAGGGACCCCAGGGAGACACTGACTCAGGGAGAAGACTGAGGGCACAGTGAACAGGCAGCCATCTGCAAGCCAAAGAGAGAGGCCCCTGAAGGAAGCCAGCCCTGTGCCTTTGACCTTGGACGTCAGCCTGAGACTGTGAGGAAAATAAAGGTCTGTATGTGACAGCCTCCTGGCCTGGCATTTTGTTACAGCAGCCTGAGCTGACTGGAAAGACAGAAAGGGAAGACATGACCATGGACTGGCGGAGTGGCTCAAGTGGTAGAGCTCCTGCCTAGCAAGCGTGAGACCGTGAGTTCAACACCCCCCACCCCAAAAAAGGAGGGACCAGTGGTTGGGGACAGAGGGGGCTGAGGGCTACCTCTTGAGGCGAGGGTTTGGGACAATCAGGGCACAAATCCAGAGAAATGACCTTGGTGTGACAGAGACAGATCTCTTCTTTTCTTCTCCCAGAGGAAAGGGCTCCACGACCTTCGAAGGAAACTAATATTTAGACGCCTGCTCTGCACGTCCTTCCTCATGTCCGACTTACAGATGGTATGTGACACTCTGATCTTCATATATATGTTTGTTGTTTTGTTCGAGACAGGGTCTCACTTTGTAACCCAGGCTGGCCTCAAACTCATGACCCTCCTGCTCAGCTGGGTTGTAAGTGTTGGGCCAACACTGCAGCTTTGATCATTTACTTATTTTCACTTAGGTAGACACAAGGTGCTTCTTTTTTTTGGTCTCAGATACATTTTATTATCCAAGAACAGAAGCTTTGAGTGACACAAAAAAACGTGCTTTTCTGAGCAGAGAAAACTTGTGCGTAGGACACATGGAAGGGAACGGGGAGAGGACCCTAATTCCTATCTGCTGTCACACTGTTGTCAACCACACGTCACTGAGCACCCAGCATGTGCCAGGAGCCGTCATGGCAGGTTGCAACATCAGTTTAATCAGTGCTTGAGTCAGTCCTGGGAGGAACCATTGCTTCACAGGATAGACGGCCACCCAAGGTCACCTTGCCATGCGTGGATAGTAGGTGCAGGGCTGTGCCCCCTTCCCAGGGTACCTGCCTGACAACCTCCCGCCTGCCTGAGGGACCCGAAGGCTCCATCGGAGATGGACAGTGAGCACCAGCCCTGCTAGCACCCCATTGACTGGGCTTTCTGCTCCCCGCCAGCCAAGGGAGCTCCTCCTGGCTTGCAGAGAGAGTGACAGCAGTGTCCCCCGCCCCCGCCCCAGGCGGCAGGGCCCACCTCCCAAGGGTCCAGCAAGAGAATTGGACAGCTCATAATCTCTGATCTCCTGAGGCTCAGCCATGCAGATCTGGTCAAGTTCAAGGGCTCTGGGGAGCTGGGCCTGGCCTGGGCAGTCATCTTGCTCAAGGCAGTTGTGGTGGGTGGCTGGGCCCAGCTTGCCCTGCAGCTGCAGAGGCCATAGCTCTCTGGGGGAGGGGACATGCTTCTTCCCTTCCCACCCCGGGGGCATCAGGCCTGAGCTGAGGGCTTGGTGGGCTCGGTGCCCTTGAGCAGGGCCCCCTGGGGTGCCTCACGTGAGACCCCCTCCTGGTATGCTGTGGTCCTGGATGGGGAAAGCGTTGGCAGGGAATAGATAGAATTACTGTCTTCTCTGTGCTCCAGTTATGTCTTTGTGTTGTGGGTTTGAACTTGAGGAAACCGCTCGGGGCCGGTCAGAAAAGTGGCTGGCTGGAGAAGTCAGCCAAGGCTGGGAGCTGGAGTCTGTCCTCAAAAGAACAAAAGTCTGTCTTCTGGGGCCATCAGAGACCCCACCAAAGGTCAGGGTCACTGAGTCGGACAGTGCATAGCAGAGGGTGACACTTCTGAATGTCTGGTCTCTGGACCAGGGCTGCAGCAGCCCTCTTGTTAGAAAGTCAGGTCCCCAGGACCGACCTGGCTCTCCAGCATCTGGTTGTGACAAACTGTTGAGTTCCACCTTGCAGGAACTCAAGGCCATGGACCTTGAGGGCCGACCGAGGCTTCTCTTTTTTGCTCAACTTGCTGACACTTGACCCACAGGCCAGTGTCCATCTTATGTTTCTGTAGTTTTGGGGATGGAGTCAGGGCCTTGCCCTCACTAGACATTGACTGTCCTCTGAGCTGTCCCCCAGCCAGGCCTGGGTCTTCCCCAGACTCCTGGTGACTTGTGTGTGCATTAAAGATTGAGTCCATTGCCTAGGGCTCCTTGGCACCAAGGCAGGATCTCACACTCACATGCTTTTGGGGACTAGGCGGGTGACATCACAAAATGAAGTCATGTCAGATTCCATCAACTTTTGGAAATGTGGGCTTTGGGGTGGGGCGGGGATGGTGCCTAGTGCTTCCTGTGTTTTGGGAGAATCTGAAATGTAGTCACTTAACCACCAAAGTGAAATTTGCTGATTTAAAAGTTGGGGCTGGTGGAATGGCCTAAGTGGTAGAGGGCCTGCCTAGCAAGCATGAGGTCCTGAGTTCAAACCCCAGCGCTGCTAAAAAAAATAATAATAAATAAATAAATTGAAACTCATCTATTAAAAAAAAGATCTAAAAGTTGCTAGGTTGGGCGTGTGGCTTTGGTAGAGCACGCACTTGAAGTCCTGGTCGCCATCCTCAGTGTCCTCTCCAGGGAAAAAATGCTGTGTGGGTTCCATAAAACTGGGCTCAAGGGGTGCAGCTTGGGACCTGCCCTCAGGCCTTGGGGCAGGAACAGTGCCTTAGCCGCAGGGCTGGCTTTGTGATGGTGGGAAGGGGCAGGCCTCACTGGCTGGGCAAGGGGCACACAGTAGGGACTCTAGAAGGGCAGGTTCAGGTTTCCAAACCCATCGCCTTGTGGAGCCTCTGCAGACGTGGAGAAGACAAGAGTGACTGCATGACCGTATGAACATCATGTTCTCTGTTACAAAGTCCTGCGGGAAGTTCGAACTTGCTGCAGAGTTTGGGGCCCACTGGGCTAAGGTTGGGGTGGCTAACTTTGAGTGAAAAGTCAGACATAATATTTTAGGTTCTGTGAGTCACGGAGTCTAGTGGTGGGTCCTCGATCCCGCCACGACAGTGTGACTTTGTTGGTTTTATTTTTTAATTTTTTTCAGTACTGGTGACTGAATTCAAAGCCTTGCACGTACCGTCCACTTGAGCTGTGCCCCTAACCCTTTTCTTTTTGTGTTTTTAAGATAGGGTCTCTCTATCCTCAGCCATCCTCATGCCTCAGCCTCCCAAGTGTGGGGATTATAGGCATACACCACCATGCCTGGCAGGAACACTGCATTTTGAATTTCCTATAATTTGACATGTCATGAAATACGACTTTTCTCTGAATGTTTTTCCAACATTTCTCTGAATGTTTTCCTGCAACCTTAGCTCACAGGCTGCAGGAAACAGGGCGGGTTGAAGGTGGCCCTGTGCCATCGATCAGTCACAGGGCCCCGGGCTGGGGGACTCAGGGAAGGCTGGAGGTCCAGGCTGCAGGCCGTGTCCTCCTTCCTGAATCTGGGGCGCAGTGGCCCCATGCCGCCTTTCAAGCCGTGGCTGTATTAAATGACGCCAAGGTCATGTTGGGAAGGTCAACCAAGCATTGACTGGGTCTGACTCTGCACCAGCCTGCAGCCTGGGTCTCCATTCCTCTGTGACAGTGGCAGGATTTCAGAGACTTGCCTTCTGACAGGCGACAGGCACCCCTGGTCTGTGGATTTCTCTGGGACTCGCCATGAAGCGACCGTGTATCATACAGCAGTCACTGTGCTTGGTGTTCGACCCACACAGGCTTGTTTCCTTTTCATGACCACTTTACAAGATGGGGACAGCCAGCATCCTTCCATGTGTGTTAGCATATACGCTGACCTTTTTAAGATGAAAAGGAGGCACAGAGAAGTCAAGTGATTTGCCCAAGTCACACAGTAAGAGTGGCAAGGCAGCACTGAGTCCACATCTGACTCTACAGCCTGCTCTTGTCATTTCTTTGATTTGCTGTCTCCCTGTCATCTTATTAAGGACAAACTGCCACCATTACCACAATGCCCAGTCACAACTTTCTCAACGTCAGCAACAATCCTGCTTGGTTCTCTTGGACAGCAAACCTGGGCTCTTTGGATCTTGATTGGCACCTCAGTGTCATTTAGACTTCCTCTGCCTTGAGCTGCAGCTTGAGCTGTGGCACCCAAGATTGTTCTCCAGCCTCTCCGGGAAGAAGGAGGCTGGAGAACTGCCCTGAAAGGCTGTGCAGGGTGTGCACTGCACAACTCTTGAGGCAGCGTTCATATGTAGCCTGTGCGAGTGACACTTGTGAAGTTTGCAGCACTGGGAGGCTGGAGGTAAGGAGCAACCTTGGCTGTCCATCTTTATTGCTGTGCAGAACAAAATCACCAGGACGGGAGAAGGGCCCAGAAAGAAATGCCCTACCACACATGGTGGGGCCTGGACTGGCAGCTTTGGGACAGGGTGGGAAGCAGTTGACTCTTCCTGGGATCTCCTTCATCCAGCCTGGACCAGGACCCAGCTCCTTGATCTCTCAGGTGACAACTGACAGCTCCAACTCAGAGCCTCAGCCCTGTGGCAGGCGGGGGTTCCTCTCCCTGACGTCCCCCTGGACTCACGGGAAGAAAGCGGTGGCCCTTGAGTGGTCTCTCCTGTGCTGCCTGTAGCCGCTTCACTCCCACACTGGGCAGCACCTGGTTTTTGAACCCCAGGGCTGCTGGGAGCCAACTTGAGCCAGACGCCCTGAGCTATGCCCTCCCCACTGCTCCCCCAGGCAGGATTTTCCTGTGTGTGTTTGTTTTGCTTTTATGATTCGAGCCAGGCCCTGCGCCAGTGCCAGCACTTTCCCTATGTTAGTTCAGTCACTGTCCCTTCCCGTAAGCCTCAGAGGCAGGAATTGTGGTTGTCTCCGGGTCATAGACCAGGCCTCTTTTGTTCAGAGAGGTTGGGTCAGTTGCCTGAGATCACACAGCTAGAAAGTGGCAGAGCTGGGGATGACATTGGGGTCTTTCGGACTATAGAGCCCAAATTCTTCCTCATCTTTCTAGGGGATGATACGTCATGGCCTGTCAGCCTGCCTCCCTGTCTGCAGGCTGGGCCTTGGGTCTGAGATGCCACATGGGTGCACGACATTGCAGGTGGGGATGGGATGAGGGTGGTAGTGAGGGTAATGGGGCCGCTATCTGTTAGGGTTTTGTGTGCACATTAAGCAGCCACCCAGACAGAACCCCCTCTCCCACCTGCCCTGCTGTTGCCCACCACTGTGCTGGGTCAGCGGGATTTGCAAGACAGCGCCCACTGCACTGGGCTTATTAAATGCCTTCGCCCTCCAACCCCAGGGGAAGGGGAAGGAAGGTGTCCTTTCCTCCCTCGAACCCTCTGCTTCCTTCTAGGTCTCTATTTCCTGCCAGCCTCTGAAATTCACCTTTGCTGGCTCAGGCTGCACACTGCCAATCTTGTGCCAGGACAGGTTGGCACAGTGTCGAGGTGGCCTCTGTGGGCTCCCAGTCCCCAAAGGCCACCAGGCTGGAGGAAACCATCCAGGGAGGTGTGGAGGCTGACGCTGCAGTGCCCCAAAGGAAAGTGGATGAGAATCACAGTCACTGGCTGTCCCCTTGGTGGGGAGAACGGGGTTTTCATGCACACAGTGATCCAGGCAACTCCTGGCAGATTGGAAAGCAAAACTTCACACCTGGCTGCAGGTGAACCAAAGACTTAGAGAGCTGTGTCTCAGGGAAAACCCTTCCACTCTTCCACGATCACTTCTCAGGTGACACCAGGAAGCCAAGGAAAGGCAGGTGGGGTGAACAGCAGACTGCATTCAAACTGCCTGACTGAATCCCAGCCTCACCATCTGCTGGCTTTGTGTGACTCTGGGCCAGTTGCTTAACCTCTCTGAGCCCGTGTGTAAATGGGGATGGTAATCGTACCTATGCCAATGGTTAGCAGCGTTCAGTAAAGCACGTACAACACGCCTGTGCTCATGTGCAGTGCATACGTGGAAAACACTGCCTGGGGGCCGGGGTGTGGCTCAGTAGTAGGGCACAGGCTTAGCGTGTGCAAGGTTCTGGGTTCCATCCCCAGCACCAAAATATGAAGAGGTAAAAATAACCCCCTTGCCCGTTGTCATCACTCAAAGGGAGAAACCATCAGCATTTACTTGGCGACCCACACCTTGCATTGAAAGAGAAATGAAGGCTAGCGAGTCCCCGCGTGTAAGGTCAATAACACAGTTCCCAGGCCAGGTGGCCATGGTCCCTGGATGAGCTGAGTGTTGCATTTTTAGCAGACTAGAGCCTCCGGTCCAACAAGAACACAGCCCTATTCTTTCAGGCCCTCATAGGGAGGGTGGGATTGGGCTCAGTGGGTGGGGTGAGGTGGCTTTTGGGAGCCACTATGTGCACACACCATCATTCATTCATTCAACAAACCTTCGCTGAGTATCTCCTGGGAGCTGGACTGCAGTGCGAAAAAATGAGTAGCCCTGGCCTCCAGTTTCGGTTCCTGGGAACACTGGGGAAGTACTGTGTTTGTTGGATGAATAAATTGCAGAGAAAGTGCTTTGCACTGACCAAGGAGGCATCTTTCTGCCCCAATGCCAGCAGATATGTCTGTAGCCCCTGTGTGTCCTCCCCTGAAGCTCCAGGATCCACCACCACTTCTGGCTGGGAGCCATCCTCTGTCCTCTGGGGCCTTCGGGTCAGGGCCGGGCAAGGTTCAACCAGGCTCCTGTTCTGGCAACTGACCATCTTCGTGCCCTTTAATTTCTTGGTCCCTCGGCCCCACACTGGTCTTTGACCTCTCCTGTAGGTCAAGGACCCAGCTGCCTTTCTGGACCAGAGCAGAGCGGTACCCAGATCAGGGCTGCGTGCTGAGCTAGGTCTGCAGTGCTCTTGGCTGGTACCATCTGCCTGTGATCCTGTCCGCAGGTGACAGGTGCCTGAGGGTGCCAAGCCCCGATCCGCCCCGGCGCCGCCTGGACTCCTCCATCACACAAACTTACACAAATGGCCTGTCTGAGGCAGAACTAAGGACCTGGGAGATATGAACACCTGAACCCTGGCCTTGTCACTGGAGGACAGGAATGGCTGCCCAGGCAGCCCGGGGCAAGGCAGGTCCCCTGTTGCTCCTACGCGCAAGGTATGAAATTTCACATTTCTCCTCTCTGGAAAACAATCCTTCCAATGCCACCTTCAAGTCCACAGCCTTGGACCCGACAGGTCCCCGTGGACTCTCACTAACCAAATGGCCCCAGAGTTCGCACCAGCCCCTCCCACTGGTGCAAGCCATCGAGAAGGGCAGAGGGGACCCTCCAGTGACGTGGGGAGAGGGAGCACAAGTGGTGTCTTCCAGCTGTGATTCAGAGCCTTAAGGGACATCAAGGAACCCACAAACTGCACAGGCAAGCCCAAAAATTTCTCATCTGGTTTACAGATGAGCAAACTGAAACACAGAAATGTTAAAGTAGCTGGCCCAAGTCACACAGCTAATAAACACCATGGCGTGGATCAAATCCACGTAGGTAAGGGTAAGAGTTGCCACATCTCAAAAAGCAAACCTATTACAGCTTAGGCTAGTGGAATGGCTCAGGCAGTGAGAGCGCCTGCCTAGCAAGCCTGAGGCCCCGAGGTCAAATCCCAGTGCTGCCAAAAAAAAAAAAAAAAAAAATCAAATCCTGTATGTCTTCTCACAGCCAAGAAGATTTTGCCAGCCTCAACTTTTTGTAATTTGCATTTGGAAACACTGATTTGATTTGATGCTGTTACAAGTCCGTAGGCATGCACCTCCCTGGAACCTGTGTGTTTTGGCATGTGGACCAGCTGCGATGCCCTGGGCACTCACAGAGAGCACACTGTGTGTGTGGGTAAAGCAGTTGTGTCCTTGCGGGTGGCTGTGAGGCTGGCACTCTTTGACAGTCCCCTTTTCAGGTTGGAAGACTGAGGCTTAGAGAGGTAAAGTGGCTTGGTCAGATCATCAGGCCGAGAAGAGGCAGAACGAAGGACTGGAAGCCAGGAAACCTGACACCAAAGTCCTTCTTCTTTTGCTGTTGCACATTTTATTTTATTTCTTGCAGTGTGGGGATGAGCCCAGGGCTTTGAGCATGCCAGGCAAGCCCTCTGTGGCTGATACAGTCCTAACCCCCTAACTTTTATTTTTTGAAATGGGGTCTTGTTATGTTGCCCAGGTTGGCCTCAAACTCACAATCCTTTGAGGCCAGTGCAATTCATTACTCTTGTTTTACACACAAAGAAATAGTCACAAAAAGACTACACAAGTAGCTGAGAGCATACAACTAATCAGTGTCACAGCTGGGAGCTCTGCTGTTGGCTTTTATATTATGCTGCTTCTTATGAGCCGGGATGGCGGCCGTGGTGTCCTGGAGGTGCCTGCCCTTGCCCTGCCCAGGGACAGCTGAATGCTGGGTCTGGTGGCTCCAGTTTTTCTGATTCTCAAGAGGATCAGGAAATTGGGAGTTTTATGCAACATCTCCCACTTTAAAAAAATCTTCAGACTAATCTAAAATCCTAAGAGGAATAAGTGATGCACAAAAGCTACCCACAGGCTCTCTTTGTGACTTCTGTGTCACCTGAGCTCACTTCATTTCTACGTCTTCACTCAGGGCCAGGCACACAGTAGGCCCTTTGCAAGTGCTGTGGCATGTGCAGACTGCACTGTGAGCTCAGGACTCTGAGCACTTGGGGCATGGCCAAGTTTCCCAGTGGTGACTCTGAGCATCACCTCCACCCCAGGGCCATCTCTGGGTCCCCCTGTCCAGGACAAGACTTCCTGTTTAGTGGAAGCATTTTATTTGCACCATCCCACTGATTATGCAACAGTGTGGGGAGACTGCCATTATCATTACACCCATCTGACAGATGAAAGCTGTGACACAGAGAGGGGGAGGAGACTGCTTGAGCTGGGAAGTTGGGAGGCTGAGATTATAGCAAGCATCTCTGATTGTAGCCCTCACTGTTAACAAGCACCCCAGAAAAGTTCTGATGGTCCTATCACTTGGTCCAGGCACCCTCCTTACACTATGGTCAGACCTGGAGAGTTTGTGACCCTCTAACAGGGCCCTGAGCACTCTGCTCTGTCAGTCCATGTTTCTTAGCCCCTTGAAGGTGGGGATGGCATTGGGGCAGGCCTTGGTCATGGGGCTTGATGGAGTCTCTGCCCATGGGGCCTGTGGCCTGATTCAGTCCCAGTCTTTGGGCTCTGCAGAAACTGCAGGCATAGGGGTTTGGGGCTTGTCCTTGACCTCGGAGAGAAAAGAGGTGCTCATGCCTGTGCATGTGTGTTTTACTGTGTCTTATGCATGTGTGCTTGTGCACACATAGGTATGTGCATACACGGGTCTCTGTATGTGCCAGGGAAAAGAAGAGCTCTCATTCCCCCTTTCAGATCCCTGAAGTTAGTTTACAACAAAGAACAGGAAATTAAACTTAACCTAGAGAAGAATCTGAAATAAAAAGCAGCCCAAAATTTTAGGGAGATGTCCATCAAGGAAAGTGTGGTGGAAACCCTGCAGTCTAAATAAATGAGCTCTGTGTGCACACAACAATGTGGACGGCTGTCCAAGAATTAGCTGAGACGCCAACTTGCAGGTGGTAGGATAGATTACACCTTCTCGTTTTTCTCCTGAGACAGGATCTTGCTATGTAGCCCAGGCTGGTCTTAAACTCCTGATCCTCCTGCCTCAGCCTCCCCAGTGCTGGGATTACAGGTGTGGGCACCGGCCTGGCTAGACCTTTTAACAATTATTATTATTTTTCAGTGCCGGTATTTTCCATATGTCCATGGGCCATCCATATGACTGTGCAGGTGTTGGAAAAAGTCTAGAAGAGATACCCCAGATACAAAGATGGCTTAAACTTTGGGCAGTGGGAGGTGGGGCCTGGAAGGCTTTAGAGGCAGCAGGGATGCATGGATCCCAGGATTCCTCTTGGATCCCGCTTAGAAAGAAATAGCTGAGCAGGTGGTCGGGTCACTCGAGGTGGTCTGGGCCACAGGACAACAGGCAGGTCCTCGGGGATTCGGAGCCCCACTGCAGGGACAATGCCAGAGCCAGCATTGCCTTCCACCCCCTGCCCTCTGCCTTTCTGTGGGTGCGGAAAGCTCTGCTGCTTCCTCCCCAAGCTCCGCGCCCCCGGCGTCTGTCCCGTCTACGACAGGACACTCTGGGGACAGCATCTCGGTGGAACGGGGCCGAGCGTCCCACACCGCCCACAGCGGACCCCTGGAGGCCACATCCCTGTCCCCGCCTCCCGTCGGCACCAGCGACTTGTCACCGGGATTTCGAGGCCGTCCTCGCTCTCTGAGCCTCAGTTTCCCCGTTTAAACGCGAACTAGGAGAGAGTCCACGTCGTGGGGACACTGCCAGCGGCGCCCAGCACATCGTTGTCACCTCATGGACAGCAGCTGACCCCGCTCACTGCGAGGAGGGCACTGCCGCCTCCCCCGCGGTCCCCGAGCTCCTGTCACCCTCGGTCCCCAGCCGTCTCGGCCCAGGCCAGGTCCCGGCATCGCGCGGGGAACCGCAGACCGGTGCCCAAACGCCCTCCCGGAGAAACTGAGGCTGGGGCGCGTGGCCGCGCCCAGGGGTCGCTGTCCTACCTGCTCCGGCGGCGTCTCGATGCGCGCGGACGGCGGCGGCGGCTGAGTGACGGTGGCGCTGTGACACCGAGGAGCGCGGACCTGCGGAGGCGGAGGGCGGGGAGGTCGCGGGCGGAGCTTACCTGTCACCGCCTGCCCCGCCACCTGCATCGTACCTGCAGCCCGGGCCGGGCAGGGACAAGCTCCAGTCCTGCGCCCTCGCTCGTCCCTTCGCGCCACGTCCGGGACACTCCTCACGTCCCCTCCGAGCATCACGACACTCCATACTCACTCAAATATGCGCATAGAGACCCCCAAATATATGCACACGGACCCCCGAACGTTCCAAATAAATGCACAGAGGCCTCCTCTACCGTCCCCGCACACACGCACTCTGCACCACGCGCCTGCGCCACAAGCGTGGACACTCCGTGCTGCCCCTCTCTGTACTTGTCCTGACGCTCTTTATCCCAACATCACACCCACCTGGACCGCAGCACCCCCACGTCCGCATCCCCGCAGGTGCCAGGGGTCATCGGGCAAGCTGGGGAAGTAGGATCTCTGAATTCCTCCCCTCTGTGACCTTCCCTCCACTGCAGCCACCCTCGCCAAGGTCACTCCCCGTGGAGGTCATGCCCTAAGGCTTGACCTCTGCCTTGGAAATTCCCTCAGCCCACCGGAGGTGTGTGCCTCTGGCTCCCTCCTGGTGAGCTCCCTACACCTGCCGTCCTGGTCCTGGTGTGGGTAACCCCGGACCCCTGAACTGTGGCGTCAGTTTGGTTCCTCCTTCCTGAAGCTCAGGGGGAAATTAATCTCTATTTTTGAGGTGCTGAGAGGTGGGACAGGGGGATAGGCTCTGCTTCAGGAGTGAGTTAGTCCCCTCATCCCATTGGGGCGGTTAGCTCATAGTGGTCCCCCATAAAAGCCCGTTTGCTTTGGTCTCTCAGGAACTCCTCCACTGTCCATGCCATGCCAAACACTGCTTTGGGACTTTACCAGCAAGAAGGCCCTCTCCAGATGGGAGCTCTTGACCTTGGAGAACTGGGAAGACAGAGAAGCTGTGGTATTGAGCTCTTAGCGACAGGAATCAGACTCAGACACCGGGTTTCCTCCATCTTCCCTTCATCCTGCTCTCTCTTCCCATCACGCCAAGAAAACAGGTGCCATCCTTATCCCCACTCTCTGTCCAGCCATAAGGCTTCACGTCCATTTGTCCACAGACACAGGAGTTGTCTAAGCCTTTGGTCTCAGGAATCCTTTGCACTTAAAAGAAACTACTGAACACACACAAAACTCTGAGTTCAAACCCCAGTACCACCAGATAAACAAACAAAAACCTGAATATGTAAAAAACCCAGAAAATAAAAACCACTAAAGACCCCAGAGAGGTTTTCTTTATGTAGGTTTTATCTATTGCTATTTTCTTTTCTTTTTTTTTGTAGTATTGGGGTTTGAACTCAGGGCCTATACCTTGAGCCACTCCGCCAGCTTCCTCCTTTTTTTTTTGAAATAGGATCTGGCAAACTGCCAGGGGCTGGCTTCAAACCAGATCCTTCTGATCTCTGCCTCCTGAGTAGCTAGGATTACAGGCGTGAGCTTGGCTGCTACTTTCCATATAAGAAATTAAAACACAGCTGGACATATTAGTTCATGCCTGTAATCCCAGTATTAAAGAGGCTGAGGCAGGAGTTCAAGGTCACCTTGGGCTAGGAGACATTGTCTTTAAAACAAAAAATTTAACATTAATAATTTAAAAATATTTCTGAATTCAACACACAATAATAAGGAACCCATTACATGGTGACCTAAGTAAAACGCTTATATGAAAACTATTTTCCAGAGCAACAACAAAAATAGTGTGAAGAGGGCGCTATTTAGCATTTTTTGCACATCTGTTTAATGCCAGGCTTAATAAAAGGCAGCTGGTTTTCTGCTGCCCATCTGTCACAATGTGTTATTTGAGTGGAATCCGTCGACAGACTCCCAGGTCTCTGTAACTTGACTCACTGCTCTGGGTTGGGGTTTTTCCCCTCTGAAACTCACATTAAAGTTTAATCTTCATTGTGGGGTATTATTGTGGGAGGTGAAGGGATCAGATAAAGTCATCAGGGTGGGGCCCCCACAATTGAATACTGGTGGCCTTGTAAGAAGAAAAAAACAGGAATATACTCATATACACAGGTTTCCCGTCTTGATAGTGAGGCCCTGTGTCACGTTGGGATTTTGCCAGCAGGAAGGTGACCTTAGTCATGAACAGTGTGCACAAATAAAACTTTTATTTGTAATGAACCCAACCTGTGGTGCTGTGTTACAGCAACGGAAAAGTATGAGGACACACCCCCTTGCTTTTATACTCTCAATGCAAACGTGGACTTGGTGAAAAAGGCAGCGAAGACCTCAGCATGGTTGTGGAACTCACTTGGACTTCCTGTTCCTCTTGAGAGGGTCTTTGGGCCCTTCCAGCAACCTGGGACCACACTTAGAAAACTGCTACCTTAGCACACTCGGATGGGAGCGTATGGAATTGCTGCAAGCGTGGCACTTCCCACGCTGCTTTGTGATGTTCCTTTTGGGTCTCACTGTGTTTTCCTGGCCAGGCCCTCTTGAGGGGCACGGTCAGAATGAGTCTCTTGTGGGACTGTCCTGCTCTGTACTATGGACACTCTGCTTTTAGGACATGTTTTCCATTGGGGGGGTTGGAGTTTTAGGGTGTCCGGAAACTCCAGGCTGGTGGATGTGAGGCTAATTTTAAGGCATTCGTTTTAAGCAATTGTGAAAACACATCGATGGTTCTCATAGATGGTGTGGCTTCCTGAAGAGCGGACCTTCTCCCCCTTTTAGGGAGGGTACCAGGGTTTGAACTCAGGGCCTTGTGCTTGTTAGGCAGAGGCTCTACCACTCGAGCCACATCCCACCAGCCCTTTCGGTTTTACGTGTTTTTCTTATAGGGTCTCTTGTTTATGCCTGAGCCAGCCTGGGCCTTGATTCTCCTGTTTAGGATTCCTGTGTAGCTGGGATTGTGCCACCACACCCTCAAGGACTTTCTGCCCAGGCTGGCCTTGAATCAAAATCCTCCCAATCTCTGCCTCCTGAGTAGCTAGGATTACAGGTGTGCTCCACCATGCTTGGCCTCCATTTGCAGGCATCAGGAAATCCATGTGGATTTTAGTCAATGTTTTGTAGATGAAGATATTCGAATTGAATTATGGCAGAGTCAGGTGAGTTCACTTCTGGATGGATTCATCTGTGGTTTTGGGGGGATTCCTCTAAGTGCTAAAAAATGTTCAATCAAATATTTAATACAGTTGAGGAGAACACCCTCCTGCTTTCTTTAACAGTGGTAGATGTTGAAGCCGTATTTCCCTTCATAGCCACAATGTAAACAATACTTTAAGCTGGTGCAGTGGCTCAAGCCTGGAATCCTCTTGAGTGGAGTCTGAGATGAGGAGGATCAAGGTTTGAGGCCAGCCTGGACAAAAAGTTCATGAGACCCTATCTCAAAAATAACCAATACAAAAATGGCTGGAGGCATGGTTCAAGTGGTAGAGCACCTGATTAGTAAGCTCCAGGCCCTGAGTTCAAATCCCAGTACTGCCCAAAACAAAACAACCCTCCCAATACTTTGCATAGAAGGCTTGGTGAATATTGTTTTTGGGTAGAGGCATCAAACACCTACTTATTCAACTTCTGGGAATGGCACCTGACTTAACTCTGGGGTCTCCACCCCTTTTCCACCTCCCATCTGTATTTTGAGCGTGGGGTGTCAGTTTCACTGTTCCTTTCCATTCAGGGCTGATATGGCCCAGGCCTAGCAATGAGCACACTGAATTTGGGGAAAGTGATTTGCTTGGGGGAGGGGACCCATCCAAGTCACATTAACCAGAGTTAATGGTACTCCATAGAATGGCCTTTTTTCAGAGGTTCTTGCCTAGAAGTGGAACTGTCGCCAGGAAGAGGCTGTGTAAGATGAATCCTAGGGCTGAGGATACAGCTCAGAGGGTACTTTCCCCAGCAAAGGAGGGGAAAAAAAGAAGGAAAAGAAAAGAGTACCAAGAAATGGCAAGAGAGCCGAGGCCCTGGTATGCCCTTTTGGCCACCTAGTGCACCCCTGCGTCAGCACTGCCCCCTGGCACTTCAGGTCCCCAAGCTACACATTTCCTTCCAGCTAAGCTGTCTCGGGGCTTCTGTTGCTTGCACCCAGAACACTCCTAGGTGATTCTGACGAAATCTTTATGCAAACTACAAAAGAAGGGACAGAAAGACATCTGCTCATGCAATAGTGACAGACTGGACGATCTGGCCCCAAACTAAGAAGGTAAACTGCACCAAGCACAAAAGTCAAGCCCCACGGTCAGGCTCAACTGGCCACAGCGTGGGTGAGTAGAGAGTGGGACACTGTCCTGGGTGATGTGCCACCTCTTGAGAGAGTTAAAGAGCACCTGGGATGCAGTGCCACCTGCAGGTCTGGAGGCTCCAGGTACCAGGTCTGGCTTGGTGGACGGAGTTCTCATCTCACATCACTGAGCAGAGGTTGGTCCCTGGGTCTTCTGGCTCTTTCTGCCACCAGGTCACAAATGTCCCTTTTGCTATTTTCCTTCTCTCCCCAACATTCCCCAGGGCCCTTCTCCCCCACTGCTACTACCAGGATTGAATTAGGGTACCGTTTGCTAAGTCTTCAATTCCCAGATAATCTTACACAGAGTTCCTTTTTTTGCTGTTGTTGGTACTGGGGTTTGAACTCAGGACTTTGATCTTGTGAGGCAGGCCCTCTATCACTCGAGTGACCCTCCAGCCCTCTTTGCTCTGGTTATTTTGGAGATAGGGCCAGCCTGGACTGCATACTCCTATTATATTTTACACAGTAGCTCAGGATGGCAGGTGTGTACCACCACACCCAGCTATTGATTGAGATGGGGTCTTGAGAAGTTTTACCATAAAACTGGTGGAATGGCTCAAGTGGTAGGGCACCTGCCTAGCAAGTATGAAGCCCTGAATTCCCAGTACCACTTAGAGAGAGAGAGAGAGAGAGAGAGAGAGAGAGAGAAGGTTGCCCTGGCTGGCCTGGAACTGTGACCTTCCAGTAGCACCCTCTAAAGTAGCTAGGATTATAGGCGTGAGCCACCATGCCCAGCTCTGTAGTTTCTATTTTCACTTCCATTGTTCGGATAAGGAAACAAACCAGGAGGGGGCAGGAACTTCCCCAGGCAGTGGCTAAGCCCAGAGAGCAGGCCTGAAGCCAGTAGAAGCGGCCGTGTGGGGACAGGAGGGATCCAGTGTCCCACACTTTCCCACATCACCTGCTGTTTTACACATTTTTGAGCCAATGTTTAAAAATCAGGAAATATAAAAAGCCAGTTTCCTGGTTCTGAGAAAGTAGGCAACGGGAAGGCTGGGCCACTTGGGGTCCCCTTCCTGCTGGGGCTGGGTGGCTTGGTGCTAGTGGCAGCTGGACTGGCCCTCAGGCCCTGTGGCCCACACTTGGTCTGAGCAGCGTCCTGTCCCCCAGCCTGTGTCCCTCGTCTGCCCCGTGGCCCTGTGATCAGTCAGTGCTTGAGTGTTGGGCCTCTGTCCCCAACACACCCAGGCCTCCCCCATCTGACTTCCCCACACCCAGCCAGTCAGCCACGGAGGCCACTGGCCCCTGCCAAGCTTGGCAGCCTTCCCTTGGTTCCCAGAAATCCAACCACAAGCCCGGATCACACGACACAGCCAGGCCGGCACCGTGCGCTCACCTGGCCGCTCTGAGCACACACCTGTCCATTTTTCTCTTCCACTGGCCTGGCTCCCAGGGCCTTGGCCCTGGGAACAAACTCAGCAGCGTTGCCCTGGGGGTCAGGTTGTGCCGTGGGGACTGGAAAACACTCTGATCCGGTTCTGTGGTGCAGAGACTCTAAGCACCTGTTTCCTCTGGTTCTCATACTTCAGATACCCTGCCACAGCTGCAGAGGATGAGACAGGACCAAAAAGGGACCAGAGGCAGTCAGCCATCGAGGTCATTCATGCCAGAAACATTACTGAACACCCTTTACGTGTACACAAGTAAGTAAGGAATCTTCTAGAAGGATAATAACTGCCAAGGAGAAAAACAAATGCAGGTCACAGCAGATTAAAGAGGGGGCTGAATTTTAAATAATGTGAAAGGAGACCCAGGAGCCAGGACTTAAAGGAAGGAAAGGAGTGGGACAAGAATGATCCGGCAGTGGGAGCAGCATGTGCAAAGGCCCTGTGGTGGAGGGGGCCTGGTAACTTTGAGGGACAGTGAGAGACCATGTGTCCAGAGAGGAGGGGAAGGAGAGGAGGTTAAGAGGGAGGGTCAGACAGGTAAGAGGGGGTAAGGAACATGGGGAGGGCCTCGGGCAGGTGAGGGACTTTAGTCTTGAGTCAGAGCAAAGTGGGGCTTGCAGGGGGTTTGCAGTGATGTAACCTGGCTGCAGAAATGTTTAGGTATTGTTTATTGCAGTCAAGGATATCTATAACATGAGATTTGCCATTTTAACGGTTTTAAGTGTTAGTTCAATGGCGTTGGGTACATTCGCATTGTCGTTGGGTACATTCGCATTGTCGTGTGCAGCCACCATCACCATCCTTTTCCAGAACTTTCTCATCTTCCCATGCTGAGGCTCGGCTCACCGAGCACTAACTTCCCGTGTGTCCTCCCTGCCAGCCCCGCCAGCCCTCCTCTACTTTCTTTCTCTTTTTTGGCAGTACTGAGGCTTGAACTCAGGGCTTCGTGCTCGCTAGCATGTGCTCTACCGCCTCAGCCACATCTCCAGCCCTTTTTGCTCCTGTTATTTTGGAGAGGGGGTCACGCCTTATGCCCAGGCCAACCAGGCGCGCGATCCTCCTACTTTACAGCTAGGATTATAGGAGTGAGCCGCCGCACCTGACTTCATTCTGCTTTCTGTCTCTATGAATTCATTATTTTATGAGTGTTGGATGAGTGAAATTGAACAGCATTTGCCATTTGAGTCCAGCTTCTTTCACTTACCATAATGTCTTCAGGGTTTGTCCCCCTTTTAGCATGTGTCAGAATTTTGTTCTTTTTTGAGACAAGATCTGGGATTACAGAAGTGCTCCATCACACTCAGCTATGTCCTTCTTTTTTCAGGGCTCAGTAATATTCTGGCATGGATGTACCACATTTGTTTATTGGCACAGGAAGTCCTTTCCACCTTTTGGCTGCTGTGAATATGGGCATAACAGGGGGGTCTCTGCTTTCAGTTCTTTTGGGGATGTCCCACTGAAAGCTCGAGACTCACTCTATAAGAGTTGCTGAGAGTACAGATCAGAGCAGAGGGGCTGGAGCGGAGCAGGGAGGTGCAGGACCGTGGTGAGGAGTGGGCGATGCGGGTACCGTGTTTAGGAACGGCTGACAGCATTTGCAAGGGTTGGTCTACGGGTTGAGTGCGTCCCCAAAACCCACGTGTGGGAAACTTGATCCTCAGTTTGGAATTGGTGGAACCTTGCTCACAATTTTTTTTGGCAGCACTGGGGATTGAAGTCAGGGCCTCGCACTTGCTAGGCAGGCGCTTTACCACCTGAGCCATTCTGCCAGCTGTGTGGAACCTTTAAGAGGCAGAGCCTAGTCGGAGATCAGTGGGATCCCTGACCTGAGATGGGGTTAAGCAGTTCTCTCCTGGGACCCTGAGTCAGTCGGCAACATCTGACATCGTTACAAAAAGAGCAAAGCTGGCACCTCCTCTCCCTCTGGCTTCTTGTCTTACCTGTGACCTCTTCCTCCATCAAGTGCCATCACCACTGCCTTTCCATTCCGCCGTGGAGTCCTGCTGAAGTCAGGGTCGTGCCCTCCAACGTCCAGAACTAAGAGCCAAATGAAGTTCTTCACTTTGTAAAGTTACCCAGCCTCAGGTATTTTATTACAGTAAGAGAAAACAACCGAATACGGAGCAACGTGGGACCCGAGAGGAGACACGAGGTGCAGAACAATGCCTGTAATGTGACATGATTTATAGAAAAAAAACTTACAAATCAACAGAATACATTTCGAGGGGTATATATGTCCATTTATATAAATGCAGAGACAAAGTCTAGTGGAATACAAATCAAATTAGTTACCTCTGGAGAGACAGGGAGAAGGGAGGGACAGGGATGGGGTGTGTGGTCAAGGAGAATTTTATCTTAGCTGTATGGCTTTTTATAAAGGGGTGTATTCAAAAATCTAATGACTCTACTAAATGGTGATTATGCTTTTAGAAAGAATGGGAGGGGCTGGATTTAATTTAGGCCAAGTCCTCCTGGACAATGGGGTGTTAAATGAGCCTGGCTCACCTTTGAAGCTACGTAATTGCTGAGTAAGTGACCTGAGAACACCGGCTGCTGCTGGAAGGAGAATCGTAAACCTTCCTCTGGCTTGGTCTGCTGAAAGATAATCTTTTTTTTTTTTTTTTAAAGATCTATGTACATAGCACTGTTTTTGAAAAACTGAGTATTTGAATTGTCATTTCTTTAATTTCACTTGAAAATTAAAGGTTTTCTTTTCTTGGTGGTGCTGGGATCAAATCCAGGGCCTCACAGAAGCCAGACAAGGTGTACCGCTGAGCCTCATCTCTAGTCCTGAAAGACAGAACTTTTCAGCCAGGAGCAGTGGCTCAAGCCTGTAATCCCAGCTGTTTGGAAGGCAGTGACAGGAGGGCTGATGTTCAAGGCCAGCCCTGACAAGAAAACATTAGTGAGACCTCCACTTCAGCCAAGAAGCTGGGCATGGTGGCGCCTCACTGCTGTCCCAGCTACTTGGGAGGTGTGACTAGGAGGGCCATGGTCCAAGGCCACCCACGCAAAGGCAGGAGACTCTGTAAAGCAAGCTGAAAAAACCCAAAAGGATTGGGGATTGGCTCAAGGGGTACGCTACCTGCCTAGCAAGTGCGAGGCCTGAGTTCAAATCCAATACCGCCCCCCCACCCCCGCAAAAAAAAAAAAAGAAGGAAAAATAAGATTGCATGCTTTGGGTCTTGTATGCTTTCATCGATCAGGCAAACACTGATGGCTGCTAATGTCAGTGGGGAAGGACAAGGGGACACTGTGCCCGCTGGTGGGGGTCCAGCAGCTGATATGGTGTATTCTTGTCCCCGCAAAACCAAAGCAAGCAAGACGTGAGCCTGAGTCTCGGCAGGTCCCTGGTAGAGCTGAACACAGGCTCAGGGATGGGGATGTCACCAGCAAATCCCATGACCCGGTTTTTTCATCAGAGAAACTGCAACACGGAGAGGGAGGAGAATCCTGGGGGCTCTGCAACGCAAAGTCTGTGGAGGTTCCTGATGAGGCAGCGGGCCGCTTGAACACCAAACAGACATTTTATGCCAATAAAGAGTTTGTTTGGTGGCACTGGGGTTTGAACTTGGGTCCTCGAGCTTGCCGAGCAGGTCTCTATCACTTGAGCCACGTCCTCAGCAGCCCTTCGGCTTTGGTTATTTTTCAGGCAGGGTCTCACATTTTATCTCAGTCTGTGATCTTCCTACACACGGCATCCCATGTAGCCGAGATTGCAGGCATGAAAAGCACACCTAGCTTGTGGGCCTGTTTTGTTGAGACGGGAGGCTTGCTAACTTATTCCCCGGATTGACCTTAAACCTGATCCTCCTGATGTCTGGCTCCTGAGTAGCTGGGATTACGGTGTGAAGCACCATACCCAGCTTTAGGTAAGGGTTTAGGTGTGGGAATGGTTTTGCTGTGAGTTTCTAAAAGGGTCCCTGTGTTTAGAGAAATATGGGGGAATATTTAGGCAGGGGATGGTGGGGTGCTTGGGTTTGCCTTAGAATAACCCACTAGTGTGTGGGACACGTGGAGGCAGTGAGGCTGGCTCTGGGTCACCATCCTGGGACCTGTGTGATGGCACTTGGGCGTCCATTATCCTGCTCTCTCGATGTTTGCATGTCTGGAAGTCTCCAATCATTGTTCACAAAAATGAAGTCTGTTCGTGTTCCTTCCTGTGTTGTTTTCCACTGTGCCAAGTAAGAAGTGTAATGGCTTTCAAATTCCCCATTGTCTCCATCCTCCCTCTCCACTCCCATTGGCAGCTCAGCCACCACCATCCCCCAATATTTCTGCGTGATCCTGAGGGACTCCTTGTTGCTTCCTGAGCATAACAAGTGTGCACCTGCCTCAGGGCCTTTGCACTTGCTATCCCCATATCCTAATGCTCGAATGTTCCTCCACCAGGTATCCCATGTCTCACATTCTAAAGTCTCTACTCAAATGTTACCTCTCCCCCCCAGAAAACTCTTACTCAGACATCCCAAGTAGAATAGCAACATCTGCCTCATAGGGACAATTCTTGTCCTTACTTTCTTGCTTTGATTTTTTCCGTGCTCTTGTTCCTCTGTGATACGTCAGCTTTCTGATTTGTTGATGTCCTCCTTTTCTAACTGGATGTAATTCCAGGAAGACAGAGCCTTTGTTGAAAAAAAATCCAATTGCCACAAACCAGTGCCAGGTCAGTGCCTGGCACACAGTAGGTACCCGTAAAGATTTGTGGGATAAGTGAGTGCTCATTTAGTCTGTACTGTTCTTTGTTCTTTTTTTTTTTCCTGGCAGCTCTGGGATTTGAACTTAGGGCTCCATGTTTGCTAGGCAGGCACGCTGGTACTTGGGCCGCTGCGCCCTTTATTCTTTATTATGAAGAATTTCAAACGTTCAGGAAGTGACAGTGAGTCCTGGAGCGGGTGCCCACACGTCACTCAGCAGTCACGATTCTGAGCTTTCAGTCAGAATGGCTTTATCCCCGTTTTTTTGGCTGAAGCATTTCATAGGATTTGCAGTCAATGTGACATTTCATCCCTAAGCAAGTCATGTGCACCTTAACAAAACGGGATGCTTCTTCATATGGTCACAGAGCTATTATGTCACCTAACAAAAACGAATTCCAAATCTTGATCGTTACCTAAGTCCTCCATACTCACACTTCCCAGTGCCCCCGGAACCGTGGAAGAGCCCCTTGCCTTTGAGCCTGTCTCCTAGGTCTCTTGAAGTTCCACGCAGCCTCTCCTCCCCTCCTTGCATCCCACTGGCTCGCTGAAGCAGCTAGGTCCTTGTCTTCATGGTGGAAACCCTGCGCTCTCCACCTCCCTGCGGCCTACACGTGTAGTGAACATGTCCCCGCGCCTGTCCTTCCTGTAAGCGAGGCACCAGTCCCTTGGCAGCCCAGGCCTGGCTGGACACAGCTCACACTTCTTCCCGGCCCTGCATTGCATCAATGGAGGCAGGACGTCAGGCTGGCCCACTGAGGCAGCGAGGGCGATCGCTGGGCCCCTCCATTGTGAAGACTTTTCTTCCTCTAGCACCATGGGCTGATGATTTGGCAACAGCGTTTCCTGAACCTTTTACCTTGTGGTGCACCAGCCATCGATGATCTTGGTCTGAATCAACAGTTTCAGTTCGAGTTGCAAAAATTCCAATGCTCTCCTTCCTCTCACCTCGATGAGCTGGCATTCTTCGGGAAAGAATGAGGCTGGAATGGATGCTTTCCCTCCAGCTGCTATGTCCGGAGTCATGGTGGCATATAATGGCTGGCTATGATGTAGATAAATGACTTTTTTTTTTTCTCTCTCTATTGTCACTATGAACTCAGTGATCTTTGGAAAGAGGTCAACGGTGCTTCATCATTTTGAAAATAACTTTTGATTTTGGAATAGTCTTAGTTGCCAAGATAACCGAGAAAGCCGGGCACGGGGGTGCATGCCTGCAATTCCAGCAATCACAGCCCTTGGGAGGTGGAGGAAGGAGTTTGAGGCCAGCCTGGGCTGCACAGCAAGCCCCTATCTCAATATATAGTTGAAGTTCATGCCTGCCTTTACCCAGTTACCCTAATGGTAATGTGTCCCTTGGCCGGGAGACCAGGTTACTACTAACTTCCTTTCTTTTTTTTTTGTGCAGTGCTGGGCATTGAACCTAGGGCCTTCACATGCTGGGCCCAAAATGGCCCAACTTGAGCATGTGAGCCCTGTCAGGCTAGCTCTGGGTCCTCTTGACTTGTTTGTGACCCCCAAATCACCTTTGATTAACTTCTTTGATTTGGCCCAACAAGATGGCCCACGCTCATCTGGGTTTGATTTCCAGATTTTTCAAGTTGAAGCTATAGCTTGGCCAACATTTAAAAAGTGGTCAATTTAACCCAACAATCAGGACTTCCCATCTCTCTCCAGAAGGCAGACCGCCTGGCATCCTTGAACTTGCATCCTGGTAGTGGGAAACTAGCTTCAGCATGGGTGGTTCCTCTGATGTGACACCTTTGACACTGGCCCTGTCCTGTAGCAACTGGTTGGCTCCAGGCCTTTGTGTATCCAGCCTGGATTCTTCCCAGAGGACTGGGTCGACACAGGGATGTCGGCGTCTGGCCTCTGCCTCTCCCTCCCGTCTTTCCTGTGTGACCTCTGATGAAGCCCACAATTCCTCTGCAAACTACATTTCCCAGACTCCACTGCCAGCCAATAGGCTTCCAGATAATGTGAGCCTGGCAGGAGATTGGCTGTTGGGGCAAAGGGTGGAGCTTCTTCTAGTAGGGCTGGGTCTGCTCTGTAGATTAGCTCCTGGCTGGCCAGCAGCCCTGCTCCTGGCTCCTTCTGCATGAGCCCAGCTCTGACGCACCATGTGACACACCACCTCCTCCCTGGTCCCTCCAGCCCCACTGCCAAGCCCAGGCAGCTCCACCAGCTCTTGCGTGGCTTCTCAAGCTGATGTAGCATTTGTGCAATCAACTTCTTGTATCAAATTCCTTCTATTGAAATACCTAGAATGGTTTTAGTTTTCGGATACAACAGGTGTGGCCCTGGCGTTCATGGAGCTTATCTTGGTTCCTGTCCTTCATCTGTATTTACTTCTTGGTGACTAAATCAATCTCCTGGCCTCAGTCTTCTCACCAGGAGAACAGGTAACAGTGGCACCTATCTCATTGTCAGGGTCAAATGCAGTAGTGTGGTAGGCACCTAGCTCACAATGGCGTGTGCCTGTCCACCAGGAACAGCCCGGGACTTTTTTCTCTGTGGCTCCATAGATACTCAGCTAATGTTTATACAGCACTTACTGTATACCACAGTCTTTACTTGTTACCTTGATAAACAGCCTTAAGGAACAGGTATTACTGTTCTCTAGTTTCCCAGATGAAACATCAAAGCAAGGTGGGGGAAGGGGGGAGAAATGACCCAAACATTGTATGCACATATGAATAGAAGAAAAAATAAGAAGTTAAAAAAAAAAAAAAGAAAGAAACATCAAAGCACAGAGAGGTGGAGTGACTTGCTTGAGGTCTCACAGCTCGTTGAGAGGAAAAGGTGGTGTGCCTCCAGTGTCTGTGTATTTCAACTTGTATTTCACACTTCCTAATATTGTTAGGGAGTGTAAGAGGAGGCCTGTCCTTCAACAGCTCCTATCTCTGCTGCAGACAAAGGCTCACCAGTGACTAAGCACAGTGCAATGTGCACATGCGTGTCCTTCCTTTGTGTGCTTATTCATTCACTCAATCGCTTATTCATTCAGCAAGCTTTAGGCACCAATTATGTGCCAATCCTTGTGCAAAGGGCTGATGAGGAGGCTTGTAGTCACTTGGAGAACCCAGATCACACCTCCTCTAGCCACTGAGTACCTAGCTGTTGAGAGGGGACGCTTCTGTTCATTTCCTCTTTTGAATTCCTCCAGAGTTTTGGATTGGGACATATCTGAGTTTACCTCCTGTTCCTTCATTTACTTGCTGTGTGACCTTTGGCAAATCACTGAACCTCTTTGTGTTTGCTTACACATGGAAAACTGGGGTTCTGTAACGATAATACCTACCTTACAGGCTTGCCATGAGGACAGAATGGGATGAGGAACGCAAAGCCCTTAGCAGCGTGCTCGGCCACAGGGAGGGCTTGAATCGAATCGTTAGCACTGTTGGTTGGGATGGCTTGTTAATTGTCCGTGACCACCAGCGGAAGGCTGTTGCAGTGCATGACACATTCCCTCGTTTGGCAAACCAGATGTGGCTCCCTCTGGCTTTTCAGCTGACAGGTCGCAGCAGACGGCAAACAATACTGAAGATGCATGGCAGACCAGTCGTGGTTAAAAGATGACAGGTTGGCTCTTGTTTCCTGGGGCTGCAGAGAAACACAGGCAAGAGCCCGCAGCCCGGCAGCCGTCCAGCCCGCCTGGCTGTCCCGACAGGACAGGCCTGGCCCTGCCCTGGCTCCAGGTCAGTCATGCCTGGATGGGTTTAAAGAGGTGAGCCATTTCTAATGCAGAAGGCGTGAATGTCAGCCCACAAACTTGGACGTGTAGCACTAAAGTCGTTTGCCTGTCTTTTACAGCACCATTTCTATGTGGTCATCTTCGTCCAGGAAGTAGAGACTTGATATCAGCCACTTCCCAATGTAAAGATGAGCTATATGCCGGGGACTCCCACATATCTCCAGTGTTTATCCTAAAATGACAACATGGCTCCGTCAACACGACCGTCTCACCTGGATGTTTGACTGGCACTGCCAAACTAAAGCTTCCCAAACTGAACACCAGGTAGTCAATGGTAACTCATTCTTCAGGTTTTCAGACCAGTGATATTGCCTTCGAAATTGAAGGGAAAGCCGGGTGTTGTAATCATGCCTGTAATCCCAGCGCTGGGGAGGCAGAGGTAGGAGGATTGTGAGTTTGAGGCCAGCCTGGGCTACATAGATTCCCTGCCTCTTAAGAAAGAAGTTGAAACAAAACTCACAGAAGATGAAACGAACCATTTACAGTGAACAATTTGGTGGACTTAAGTGTGGTCACAGTGCAACCACCACCTGTAATTCTGGAACATTTTCACCTCCCATGGGGGATCCCCCCCCCCGCCACCCAGGAGGCCTTCACTTCCCTCCCCCAACCCCCAGGGACCCCCCAGCTGTGCATTGTCTGCAGGACTTTAGCCATTCTGCACACCTCACACGAATGCAGTCAAGCAACGTGCAGCCTTCTGCGCTGGCTTCTTCCACCTAGCAGAGCTTTTCTGAGGCTGGAGCATGCTGGAGCACGCATGGTACCTCGCACCACTTCAGGTTGAGTCACTCTCCTCAGACAGGCCCCATCCTCTCCAAGGACCAGCCTAGCCAGCTGGCACGGCCTGCAAGGTTCTCCTACAATGGGTGCATGCCCACCCTGTCGCCCGGTCCAGAGGCAGGACAGGTCAGGGAAGCTGAGGCCTGGAAAACAGCAGCCAGGATTTCCAAGATGACACCATGTTGATGAATGGCTTCATTAAGAACACACAGGCACGATTTTCTTTGCTTTGAGCCTTACACCCTCAACAAGCTGCAGCATTTAGTACAAATCCAAAAGGGGAGCGGGAAAACAGCATCCCTCTCGCTCTGACCTGCTCGCCCGCATGATTCGAGGCTCAGAAATGAGTAAAGAGATCTTAGAGAAAGACACTTACCCTGGCGAAAAAGGGGACTCTGCTGGGTGCAAAAAGTGTTTACAAAGGAAAGTACTCATCACAAAGTTGGGCACCTGTCTTGAGGGCAGCATCCGGCAGGACCCATCCTTTGTTTCAAGGGATGCCCAAGCACCCGTGTCATTATGTCTCCACATTTAGCAAACAGGCCAAGCTTGAACACCTCTAGGTCCAATGGATATGACAGTGTGACAGCAAGAATGATGGGACATACGAGGTGTCAGAACAAAGGGGAGCCCTCATCCCAGGGAAGATTCCCATCAACCCCCCACTCCTTCCCCATAAATTCCCCTGACATCAGAGCGCCTGTGGCACCTGTCGTCAGCTGTGCCTGAGCCCATGTCTGGGCTGTACGATGTTTTCACCTTTCCTTTGCTTTATAATAGACTTTCTTGATCTCTACTCCATGTGCCCTAAAATCCTTCTTTTTTGTGACAACATCATGAACTCAGTACCCAAAGGACAGATGGAAGCCCTCTTCCTTTTGGAGATGTCCTTCCTGGGGCATCACCGACCCCAGTACCAGCTCCACCCCACTCCCTCTCACCTGGACTGCTGCAAGTCGTGCCTCTGTCTGTCACAGCCCACTCAGAGATCTCCTGCTGCAGTTCTGTCACACCGAATCCGGAGTCACAGCCATGTCCTCTGCTTGAATCTCTCCAGTGCCCCCAGTCTCACTCACAGTCAAAGATGGAGTCCTGATCAGGTCCCCTAAAGCCACATGTCTGGCCTCCTGTCCCTGCTTGGGCCTCATCTTTGCTGTTATCCTTCTCCTCCGTGTTGTCTGGCTGGTGTCTTTGCTCTTGATACACATGGCTGTTTATCCTCACTCAGATTCTTTGTTCTCATGCTCTTTCTGGAACATCCCTCCCCAGGCAGAGCTCAATGGTTTGCTTTGTTTCCTTCAGGTCTTTGTCCAAAAGTCCCCTTAGCAAGGACTTTCCCGGGGCAATTTATAAGATGCACCCGTCTCCGAGCCTGCTGCACCCCCCTTCTCTGACTGTAAACCAGCTGTCTCCCCTTTTAGAATGTGAGCTCATCACAGGCAAGGACTTGGGGGGCACTACTGTATTCCCATTTGTCTAAAATGCCTATTGCATAAGAAGTGTTTAATAAGTAATCATTAAGTTAGCAAATTTGGTATTCTCTGCTCTTTTCTCTGAATTTCAAAGTGCTTAGAAAGTGTCAAGATGTTGAGGAAAGATGTCTTTTATCTTAAAATGAAAACATTTCCAATGCCAGGTGTGGTAGTGCATGCCTGTAATCCCAGCACTTGGGAAGTGGAGGTAGGGGAGGTGGAGTTTGAGGCCAGCCTGGGCTGTATGTGGAGACCCTATCTCAAAAAGCGAAAACAACCCCCGCATACACTCACCTTCATTGCACACATTAAACCCTCTGCTGAACGGTCCTGAGTTTCTCCTGCTGTCACAGCCAAAATTCTCAACTCTGCTGTCCACCTTTTCTGCTTCCGCCTCCCCTCTTGTCCTCTTGTCCTCTTACCCACATCTCTGACTTCCTTGATGCCAAAATCATGGGCGGTTTGCACTCCTTTTCTTTGCCTCTCTGACAGTTTTCCACATTGATCTAGAAGAATGCTGTGGTTCAGTGTTTGTGCCTCAGAACTTCTCGGTTGGAAACTGGATGCCCAAAGTCACAGGTTGATGGAATTTGGAGGCGGGGCCTTTGGGAAGTGATTAAGGTCAGATAAAGTTGTGAGGGTGGGGCAGTGATGGCCTTGGTGGCTTCATGAGAAGAGGGAGGGAGGCTTGAGCTGGAACACTTGCTCTGTGTTGCTATGTGATACTCTACCATGTTAGAATGCAATAAGGCCATTGCCAGATGCTGGCACTGAGCTCTTGGACTCTTCAGACTTGAGAGCCCAGAGTCAAATAAACTTCTATTTTTTATAAATTACCTGGTCTCTAGAATTTTGTTATAGTAACAGAAAATGGATTAGACATGTGCTTCTGTGAAATTGTCTGCCTTTGGTTTTCATAATGTCACACCCTCATTCTCTCTCTTGTCCTTATGTACGGGGGACACTTTGTATCAGATGCCACTGTGAGTTCTACCTCTGCTGCTCACTCTCACATGTTGCTATTTCAAAGGGTTTTATTTAATTTTAATTGGGGGGGGCGGTATTGCAGTTTGAACTCGGGGCCTCACTCTTGCTAGGCAGGTCTTCTACTGCTTGAGCCATCCCACTAGCCAGGAGATTTTTTTTTAAAAAATACATCTTGGATCCTCAATTTCTAAACCTTCCTGGCTTCAGTTAGTCTTGGGGTAAATTCTTTAACCAGCTGATCATGCTCTGCCTCATGCAGCCCCCGTGGTCACGTTGTCACCCTGGTTTGCCTTTTGCCTCTAGATACACAGAGCTTTCTTCTCATCACACACGGCTCTTAGTGCTTTGTGTGGCTGCTGGCATTGATTCATCTGTCTGCACTCTGCCCTTCCTGTCCCGCCTCCCCTGCACCCTGATACCTCCAGCGTATGCTGGAGCTTAGACATCACTCCTAAAATGTTCCCCTTCTTCCCAGGCCCAGTGCTGCACACCCTACACCAAGTCCACCTCACCCTGGTTCTTTGGCTTCTTGAGTGCACAGCTGGACTACATTTCCCAGGCTCCTGTACAGGTGGGTATGATCATGTGACTGAGTTCTGGCCAATAGAAAGTGCGCAAAATGATAGGAGAGCCTGTTCAAAGCCTGGCCCCTCAGAATGGCTGTCAGCCTCCACGTTTTCTTTCTGCCAAGTGGACGCAGAGGATTGATAAACTCGGGGCCACACAGAAAAGCGTGGATCCTTGATGTCCACATGGAGCCGAGTCTCAGCTACCCTCTCCCAAGCCAGCATGAAATTTTATTTAGATTTTAACATGCATGAGAAATAAATCTGATTGCATAAGTCACTGAGATTTGGAGGGCATTACAGCAACTAACCTACCCTGATTAATATACTTGATCAATTGTTCTTCCCGCCCAGGGAATCCTTTCCTCCCCATCACAGCACCCACCGTGTTGAATGGCCACAGTCTCTCCCTGTCTCTGGGGCTGTGGGAGGACGTGACTCGTGCCTCTTATTCTAGTTGTAAGCCCGCATTCCGCTCACACCTGGCCTGTTGCAGCCACTAAGTAAATATTTGTGGAATTGTTTTTGTGGTTGTTGAACTCTCTGTTTCTGAGTGCCTGTTTTGGTAACTTGCCCAGGACTGAATTCCTCCTACCTCTCACCAGCCTCTCCTGACATCCCTGTCCTGCCTGTGAACCAGTTCAGTAGCTGTGAGCCTCCACTCACCTGTCTGGATCCCGACCCTGCTCAACTCTCTAGTGCCTGATGTCTGTCTTTTGGATGCTGCATCTCTACCTGCTGGGCTGAGCACCCCTGAAGTCCTGCGACCTCACTGTTTTCCTGGTTCAGAGCCTAAGCTCTGCCAATGTCAGTGGCAAGCAGACGAGAGAGGTTAGTAAGTGAAAAGAAGTCAGAACAGGAAACAGGGTATATAGTATGCAAGCATTTGAGGAAAAATTCCAAATTAAGTAGACATTGGAGTTTGCATAAAATATCTTTAGAGGGCTGAAGGTGCGGCTTAAGTGGTAGAGCACCTGCTTTGCAAGTGCGAAGCCCCAAGTTCAAACCCCAGTACCACCAGACAGACAAATAGGTTCTTTAGAAGAACCTATCAGAAACTAGAAATAATAAGAGTGGGAGAATTGTCTTGGGATGGTGTGTGGGGGGGGTCTCTGTCACTCATTTGCATTGGGTACAGGTTGAATAATGGCCCCCCAAAATGTGCATATCCCAGTTCCTAAAACGTGTAACTCTGTTACCGGACATGGCAAAAGGACTTTGCAGACGTGATGAAATGAAGAATCTTGGGATGGTGGGGTGGGAGTGGTGGGGGGGGGCTCCTGGATTATCTGTGGGATTCAGTGTAATCTCAAGGGTCCTTGTGAAGGAGGCAGCAGGATGAGGAGGACAGAAGTGGATGTGCTAGTGGAGCAGGGGGGTAAGGAGAGGTGGCAGCCTGTGTGGAAGATGGCTGAAGATGCTGGCTGTAATCTAAGGCGTGCAGGCAGCCCCTAGAAGCTAGAAGAGGCACGGAGACAGATTTTCCCACAGTGTGCAGAAAAAACATGGCCCTGCCCACACTTCAGTCTTAGGACTTCTGGTGTCCAGATGTGTAAGCTAACAAATGCGCTTGATAACTTTGTGGTGAGTTGTTACAGCGGTGATAGGGAATGAATACTTGGAAACTTACATCTGCATTTTTTCCAAGTTTATGTCTTCAAAGATGTTAATGAAAGCACCCATCCAAAGGTCTGCTCCTTAAACTCCATCCCATAGAAAGACAAGATCAGGACCCAAAATGCAGATTTTAATGAGTCCGAGAAATGTGCTGATCAAGCGACTGCCCCTCCATTCAGGACAGCAGTGTCACTGTGACACTTCCTCCCGTCATGGGCTGTTCCCCTGGCACACGATGAGAGTCAGTGTCGTGCCAGATAGCACAAAGCGGATGAGTGAGAAGGAAATGTGTGTATAAGGTGACTTACTGGGTGAGGGACGTGTGGCTCAGTGGTAAAGCATTTGCCTAGTATGTGCCAGGCCCTGGGTTTGATCCTACCACTGAAAAATAAAAGATAACCTTATTTTTGATTTTTTTTGTTGAAAAAGACAAAATTACCCAGAAAAACTTGTATATGTATGTGCAGTGTGTGTGTGTGTGTGTGTGTGTGTGTGTGTGTGTGATGGGTGGGTGGGTAGGTGTGTGTGTGATAGAGAAAAAGAGAGAGAGAGAGAGAGAGAGAGAGAGAGGTGTGTGCTGCTGTGTGGGTGTCTGGGGAGTGGAGTGGAGAAAGAATTGGATACATGTGAATGAAGAAAAACAGAAGATCACACAGTTGAATTTTGTAGGTTACCTGGGAGGGAGGTAACCCTCCCAGAGTAAGAGAGGCAGAGAGAGCCCCCCACCCCCTGCAAGTCTGCTGCCACACACCTTTGTGAATCTATGTAAAATTGTGCGTGGAAGTGTATATGCCGAGAAGAAAGTTCATATGCAGGAGAGCCTACCGAACAAAACAAGACCACGACATTCACCAAGTGTTTACCTTGGGTGGAGGAAAGGAAAAGTGCAAGTGACCACAATAATTTGAAAACCCAGGCTCCAGAAGACTGACTTAGATGATTATCTGGTTCTACCTCTTTCCCACTGTGGGACTCTGCACAAGTTTATCCTCTGTACTCAGGAGGCAGAGATCAGAAGGATCGTGGTTTGAAGCCAGCCATGGGAAATAGTTTGTGAGACCCTATCTTGAAAAAACCCATCACAAAACAGGGATTGTGGAGTGGCTGAAGTGGTAGAGCACCTGCCAAGCACGAGTGAGGTCCTGAGTTCAAATCCTAGTAACGCCAAAAAAAAAAAATAGGGGGCACAGTGCCCCAGCATGGTGGCAATTTCACCAGTGGACAGAGACCTGAAAGCATGGCTTTCCCTGTCCATGCTACGAGCTAGCATGAAGTCAATGAGCACGTGGGTCAGAAAGGTCCATGTGCCAACTACTGGTTCAGTGACAAAGCCCCAAAGGTCAGGGCAGGGCAGGTGGGGGGAGCGCTACTGGGAAGAGATGCTGATGGTGAGGGAGGCACGGTGGCCTGGCCTGGTGCTTCCTTGTGCCTGGGCTCTCTGGCTGGAAGTCCTGATTCTAAGTCAGTCTTCTCTCTGCTCAGATAATGGACCTGGGTTCACAGTTCAGGGTCTGCTCTGGGCAGCTCATACTTGACCGGGGGTCCAGCCCGGTGATCACACAGGAGAGACTAACCTAGGTCAGCATTTGGGGCTATCCCAGCAGACAGCGGGAGGCCTCCAAATGATTATTGGTTCAAATCTCTACAAAGGGGTCACCACCCATGTTGATCTCCTGTCCTGGCTTCTCAGAGCCAGGTGACCCCCAGCCTTCAGGGCCAGACCCACCCCCGCTCCTGAGCCAATCCTGGTGTCTACCTCTCCAGCTTTTGTGTGCTTAGCGCTTGTCTGATACTTCTGTAAAACTTTTGTATTCAACACTTCCTTCATTTAAAAAAGAGTACGTCTCTTACAAATACCATACAACTGGTTTCCTTTTTCAAGACAAAAGTTGAAGGTCTGGGAATGTTTGACTTTTTGTGAGGGAATTCAAATATACAGGAACCATCTGCAAGTGTCCTGATGTCCTTGTCATCATTTTATGTCTTCCATTTATCTTGAATATTTGTTTTTATCCCTTTTCTAATGTCTCCCTCTCTAGTGACTTGGAAGTGTCAAATCTTATTTTCATTTTATTTGTGATTAACCCTAAATATTTCACAACCAGCTCCCTACTTTTTTTTTTCCTGTGCTGGGAATTGAGCCCAGGCTTTGACAAGTGCTCCACCACTGAGCTGTGTCCCCAACCACTGACAAAGCTTTGGGTTGAGATTTTTTTGCGAAATTATTTACCACTTTGCATTGACTTTCTACAATGACCCAAGGACAAAGGTGATCTATTCTAGTACAGATGAGAAAACCAAAGATCAGAGGAATCAAAGGCATAGAGGAATGTCTGTCTGCAGCATGTATGCAGAAGCAGACATTGAATACGGGCAGCTCGGCTCTGGGCCTCACAGATGTCACCATTCGGGGATATCACCTGCATTTCCGACACAGTAATCTGTGCCTAGGTCTTGTATCAGCCAAAAGTATGGGACATAGTATATATATGTTCAGTCTTAAACATATGGTGCATTTTATGATTATAAATATATGTTTATTGTAGACACTAGAAGCACAGAGAACTATAAAGAAGAACATAAAAACCACACGCCCTCCCAGCTTCCAAAGAAAACTGCTAACATTTCGTGTATTTCCAGACTTTTCTTTTTACTCTCTACATAACTTTTCCTTACAAGGAGGCATTGATCATTTGTAATCCAAAATTGTAATAGCTGTATATTACAAGCATTTCTCATGTTAAAGTATTAGAAAACACAAGTTTTAATGATTTCTAATGTTTCCATCTACAGGACAGGCACTGTCCCTGTGACAGACAACTTAAAGGAGGAAGGGTTTATTTTCCCGTGGTCTCGGACCACGGTTGCTTGGCCCCATCCATGGCTTGGGCAGAACATCATGGCGGCCGGGGGGGTGTGGTGGGGGGTGTGGTAGGGGGGTGTGGCTCACATGACAGTGGACAGGAAGCAGAACCAGGGGCAAGGGCAAAGCTCGCCAAGGGCATGCCCCCTGGCTCACTTCCTCCAAGAAGGCCCCCTACTTTTTACTACCTCCCATGAACCTGTCAAGAGGTTAATGTACTGATTAGGTCAGAGGTCTGGGGACCTGATCACTCCCTAAGAGCCCCTAATATGAGTCCGGAGGTGGTGTGGGGGGTCTTTCATATGTAAACTGTAACAGGATAGCTACAAGGTGAGTTATTTGGATTTTATTTGTTGTTCCTATTCTTCGCTTAGAACAAATTTCTATAATGGATTTGTTAAATTATACCGTTTATTCCCAACTATAAGAACAATTTTAATAATGTAATTCTTAAATTATAGGAATTTTTGTACTTCCTATAGAAGAGTTGGGCCTGGAGGTGTGGCTCACATCTAGAGGGTCTGCTTTGGAAGTGTGAAGCCCTGAGTTCAAACCCTAGTCCCCCCCCCCCCCAAAAATAAAAGACTTCACAGGTAGCAGAATTGGTGGGTCAAAAGTGATGGAAAAAATTAAGACTTTTTGCAATTTTTTTCCAAACACTTTGTAGGAAAATGGTGCTAGTGTTCACTCTTATTAGTGTGTGCCAATTGTACACAGGGGTCTCACTGTGATTTTCCATAGCACACAGAGGTAGTTTGATCTTGCTTACCCTTTACTTTCTTATCCCCTTGCTTTTTTTTTTCTCACAATTTTAATAAGTTTCACTATTCTGTTTTCTTTCTTTCTGTTTTTTGGCATTGGGGTTTGAACTCAGGATCCCAGGCTTGCTAGGCAGGCGCTCTACCACCGGAGCCACTCAGCCAGCCCTCACCATTCTATTTTCATAATGCATATAATGTACTTCAATCACATTCAAACCCATCACCCCTCCTTTCACCCTCCCCCTTTCATGGTTTCCCCTAAACAGCCCCCCTTTTACATCACAACATTTTTTCCTTCTGTTTTTTGTCTAGAGTCTGCCTGCAAGGGAAAACATGATATTTGTCTTTCTGAGTCTGGCTTATTTTGCTTATCATCATGATCCATTTTTCTGTCATCAACATGATTTATTCTTTATGGCTGAGTAATACTCCATTGTGCATATCACCCCATTTTCTTTATGCATTCATAGTTGATGGGTACCTAGGCTGATTCCATAGCTCAGCTACTGTGAATAGTTCTGCTGTAATAATGGGTGTGCAGGTGTCTCTACTGAGGCTGACTCACATTCTTGCAGGCCCAGGAGTGGTCTAGCTAATGGTTCTGTTTTTGGAACAATGCCCACTCTTACCAGACATTTATGAGATTTCCTGCTCACAGTTAGTGTTCAGTAAACATTAGCTACTTTTATAAATTTGCTTTCCTGAAATTGTGTCAATATTTATCACTAAAATGAAAAATTCCAATATGAAAAGTGAAATAAAGTATTTCATTCTTATTTTAATTTGCATTTCTTCTGATTGTAAGTTTGACTTAACAGTCTTACCTCTGTTTAAGTTGCATGCCTGATTCTTCCTTTAATATATCTAGTAATGTTTTTCTTAGTGATCCCCTAAAACATCTATAGACTGGGGGTACAAAGCTTTCATTTTGTGTATATGACAAATATTTGCCATTTGTTTATGCATTCGTCTATTTTTTGTTGCTGTAACAGAGGATCTGAGGCTGGGTACTTTATAAAGAAAAGAGGTCTATTTAGCTCACAGTTCTGTAGGTCCGAGAGCATGGTGAGGGCCTCGTGATGGATAGTGTCACAGTGTGGAAGAGACCAAGCAGCAAGACAGGAAGGCAGAGAGATTCCTGAGTCAGCACCAGTCTTCTGTAACCCATCTAAGAGAACTCACACTAGGAGACCAGCATTAATCCTTTTCCAGGGCCTAACCCCAACAACCTGGTTACTTGCTCTAAGCCCCACCTCTTAATGGTCCTGCCATGTCTTAATTCCTCCAACCTGGGGACCAAGCTTCCAACCACAAATACCTGGGGACACAGTCCAGCCATATCCAAACCACCATGGCAGATAAGGTGCCTTTTTTGTGTGTGTTTTCTTTGCAGAATAGTGACATTTTTATGTAGGAAACGCATCAATCTTTCCTTTGCTGAAGTTCTTAGGGTTTCCCCAACAGAAGAGCAGGTATATATTTTCCTATATTTTTTAGAAACAATTTTTCCTTTTGGTGGGACTGGAGTTTGAACTCAGGGCTTCACACTTGCAAAGTGGGCGCTCTACCACTTGAGCCACTCCTCCAGCACCTGTTTGCTGATTTTATTTGTCATAGTTAATCAACTTGGGACTTACATGAAAAGAAGGAACAAGATAAGAATCTAACTTACTTTCCCACTAACCCAGTACTGTTGATGGAGCAATTCCTACTTTCCTCTGGTCCTTAATGACAGTATGGACACATGGTAAGTTCTTGGATCTCCTTGTGTCTTTCTGGACCACCTGCTCTGTTACTCTGACATTAATTGTGTTATGTGCATTTTTACTAAGGCTACATTATTTAATTATTACTTATAATACTGGGTTTTTGCATCTGGCAGACAAAAGCCCCTTTGACAATGTTTATTTTTCGAAGTTTTTTTAGTTTTCTTTGGATAACTTTGATGATCTCTTCACCCCATTGCTTCACAATTAATGACCTCTTTGGAGTTCTGCTTCTATTAAGTCTGTAGAGTATTGATATTTTAATAATTCTTACATTCCTGTTAAGGAAAATGGATTTTTCCTTGATTTAGTATTATTTAATCCCCCTCAATAAGTTTTTTAGTTTTTTTCAAAGAGAATTCCTGTGCAATTTTACTGGTACGCTATAAAAATTTGGGCATGGACAGAGATCTGTCTCAATAAAAATTCCGAACCTGCCCTGGCAGACAGCAACAGATCCCGATCAAATGGCTGTTGGAGCTCTGAGGAAAATACAGCAGAAGTGACAGAAAAGAGCCAATATTCTTTCATTATTCTTGGAGGAACTCTTACACGGGTATAATGGGGGAGTTATGAGAAGAGGTGGCTTCCCAGAGGAATAAAGGCAGGGAGGCAACACAAAACCCACCTCAAAAGAGTCAATGAGAAATGTTCTGTGTACAAAGTCAGCAGGGGTTTTAGGGAAAGATGTCAGCCGCCATCACTGTGTCGGGGAAACAAAAGCCACAGAAACCGGCAGGATTGCTCAAGCTTTCTGGGTGCCAGTTGGGCAAGATGGATTGAAAACCTCAAGCGTATTCATGCTCTAATAAAAGATATAATGGTAGATGTGTCTAAACGTTAATCTTGATGGATATTTATTTATAACAGCAGTGTACTGCAAACCACTTGTCGAATAGTAGGGCTTTGTGTAAGGAATCCTGATGCATTCATACACTGAAATATAATACCACCATTAAAAGATGCGGTGAGAATACTTTCACCTGGGACAATGTCGAGTGTGACGTTGACTCAGTGCCTTTCAATCTTGGCTGTAGGGGAGACTCACCTGAGGAACTTCTTTATTTATTTATTGTGGTTCTGGGGTTTGAACTGAGGGCCTACACCTGGAGCCACTCCACCAGCCCTTTTTTGTGATGGGTTTTTTTGAGCTAGGGTCTTGAGAACTATTTGCCCAGGGCTGATCTCAAACTGTGATCCTCCTGATCTCTGCCTCCTGAGTAGCTAGGATTACAGGCGGGAGTCACCGGTGTCCAGCACCGGAGGGGCTTTTTAAAAAATGCTGAATCCCAACACCCAAGGCCAGAGGTTCTAATTCAATTGGTCTAAGCTGGGACTGAGGTACTTGTATCTTTTTAAATGAAGTTGAAAGTTTAACTTGGAGACAATTACAGGTTCACATGCTATTGTAAGAAATAATAGAGGAAAAGCTCAGTTTCTCCCAATAGTGAAATCAGGCGAAACTATAGTGCAATGTCTCAAACAGGATTTTGACATTGATTCAGCCAAGATAAAGGACATTTCTATCAAAACAAGTCCCATGTGTTACCCATACAGCCACAGCTCTCTCCCTCCTTGACACATGTCCCCTCTCCTCTTAGTAACCCCTGGAAACCACTAAACTGTTCTCCATTTTATAAGTTTGTCATTTAAAGAACGTCACATAGCCAGGCACCAGTGGCTCAGGCCTGTAATCCTAGCTACTCAGGAGGCAGAGATCAGGAGGATCAGGGTTCAAAGTCAGCTCTGGGCAAATAGTTCTCCAGACCCTATCTCAAAAAAAAGCCATCACAAAGGCGGAGTGGTGAGTTCACACACCAGTATGGACAAAGGGAGAAAAAAAATGATCTCACAGATGGAATTACATGGTATGCAGCCTTTGGAAATTTAAAAACAATTATTATTTTTTTATGATACTGGGACTTGAACTCAGGGCCTGTGCTTGCTAGGCATGTGCTCCACTGCTAGAGCTGCTCCACCAGCCCTGGAGACTTTTTAAAATTCAGCACATTTCTCTGGAGATCCATGTAGATTTCTGTATGTGAACAATTCATTGGGTGACACTCACTCATGTCACAGATGTGGTAGTGCTTGCAGTCACTCACTTGTTGAACGGTGTTCGGGTTATTCCCAGGTTAGGGCTGCTACAATAAAGCCTTTATTAACTCATATTTTGGTTTCTGGGTGAACAGAAGTTTTCATTCTTTCAGGATGAATGTGCTTCAAATGTACTGTGCCACTTTTTTTTTTTTTGGTCTCCAGAGTTGTTTTTTTTTTCCTCCAAAGCTAAGGTGTCATTTTTCCCTACGGGTAAGAGGTCAGTTTCCCCCAGGGGTCATTGGTGTCAGTATTTTCCTGACTACCTTCAGTGTGCTTTCTTTATCTTCAATGTTCAGAATTTAATTAGAATATGTTTTGTCTTGAATTGCTTTGGGTTTTCCATGTTTGAGTATGAACAGCTTCTTGAATCTATAGGTTTATGTCTCTTCAAATCTGAGACTTTCTTATTTCTGAGTCCCTTCTCAGTCTCACCTGTCATCTCTCCTTCCAGAAGAGATGGAATTGAATCCCATAAACGTAGGGCCTCTTGTGACAGCCCCTGAAGCTCTGTTCAGTTTTCTCAGTGGATTTCCTGTTGTTCCGTTGGATGAATCCTACTGTCCTGTCCATTCAAGGACTCCCTCCTCCGCCTCTCCATCTGGCTGCTGAGCTCATCAAGCATGGGGCTCCTCATTTCAGTTATTGCACTGCATTTTTCTGTTCTAAAATGGAATTTAGATCTCTGTGTCTTCTATTCCTGGGAAGCTTTCTATTGTATTTCTTTGTTTCAAGCATGTTTGCAATTGCTTATTGAAATACTTTTTTAGTAGCTGCTTTAAAATCTTAGATAATTTTTTTTTTGGTGGTAGTGGGGGTTGAACTTGAGATCTTCTGCTTGCCGGGCAGGTATTTTACCACTTAAGCCACTCTGCTAGCCCTCTCCTTTGTTGCTGTGCTGTGTGGCATTTATAAAAGTTCTTAGAATACTTTAAATATGTCATACTTGGCTGTTTTTTTATGGTGGTACTGGGGTTTGAACTCAGGGCTTTGCACTTGCAAAGCTGGTATTCTACCCTGCTTGAACCACAGCTCCAGTCCCTTTTGCTGTGGTGATTTTGGGGATGAGGTCTCGAACTACTTGCCTGGGCTGACCTTGAGCCTTGATCCTCCTGATCTCAGCCTCTCAAATAGCTAGGGCTGCAGGTGTGAATCACCAGTGTCCAGCTTCTTCCAGCCCTTTTTGTGTTGTTTATTATTTATTTTTGCAAAACTGGGGTTTGAACTCAGTATTGGTTATTAATTTATTTTTGCATAACTAGAGTTTGAATTCAGGGCCTCACACTTGCTAGGCGGGTGCTCTATCACTTGAGCCACTCCATCTGCCCTTTTTTTGTGTTGGGTATTTTTTAGATACGGTCTCATGAACTATTTCCCATGGCTGGCTTTGAACCTTGATCCTCCTGATCTCTGCCTCCTGGGTAGTTAGGGTTACAGGCGTGAACCACCAGCACTCTGCTTGTATTGGTTATTTTTAAGATAAGGTCTCACTTTATGACCCAGCTGACCTGGATTGCAGTCTTCCTGTTTGTACTTCCCTGAGTAGCTGGGATGACAGGCACATACCATGGTGCCCTGCCATGGTTGAGATCAGGTCTCACAAACTTTTTCTCCAGACTGGCCTTGAACTGTCCTCCTGATTTCTGCCTCCCAAGTAGCTAGGATTATAGGACTGAGTCATCATACCTGATCTAAAATCTTAGACAATTGTAACATTTCTGACATTTCATCCATCAATCTATTGATTATCTATTTTTTTTTTTCAGATCTTCCTGGTTTTTGAAATAAAGGGTGATTTTCAAGACAGGGTCTCACTATGTTGCCTAGGCTGGCCTTGAACTTGTGATCCTCCAGCCTCAGCCTCCTGAATGCTGGGATTGCAGGCCTGTACTACCGTGCCTGGCTATATCTTACTTAAACCTTCTATTTTAGCTGCATTCTCTGACAGTGATCCAGCAGGGAAGGGGAGGGTAAGCACTGCCTCGTGCCAGGTGAGGGTAGAAGGGCCAGGCAGAAGAACCAACTCAGCCTCCATTGGTACTTGGGGAAGGAGTCCTTCTACTGCCGGGAGTGATGGGAGCTATGGGAGCTGTGAGCTGCCCATGTGGTCTCTGCTGACACCACACACACAGGGTAGTCTTGGCAGAAACCCTGACTTTCCAGTAGACCATGTCCTCTGACCCCACTCCAGGGGGGTCACGAAGGAAGTCCTTGCTCCCTGTGTGTTCTTTTCTATAGAGGGCTTGGGCTAGTCCACAGCTTTTCCCATGAAATAAATCAGTTATGGTACAGATATTTTTTGCCGCTAGGCTGCCACTTTCCTTCTCCTCTAGCTGGAGAGGGCAAGTTTCTCCTGGGGCTTTTTTGTCTGTGTCTGTTCACATTTTTAGGTTTCAGGTTCTTCAGCTCCAAGTCTGCTTAAATGAGGATAAAGGAAAGTCAGGGGACACAACGGTGTCAATCCCTGTGTCCTGATGTATACGGCCTGTCTGTCCCAAGATTGTAACTACACTCGGAGGAAGGAGTGAAAAGGACTTGTATTCCGTCTTTCTGGAAGTGAAAGTTAGCAGTATTTTTTAAAGGCATCCCAGCTGAGTTTAACGTGTAGCAGAGCTACACTGAGCAGGGGCGGGGGAGGGAGAAGAAGTGATGGCGAAGTAGTACACACAATAATTTACAAAACACCAAGAGTAGCGCAGAAAGAATCTGGGAGGAAAAAGTGACAGAATGTTCACAGTAGCTGTCTTTGAGGGGATGCATTTACAATACATTTTAGATTGTAACTTCTTATTGTGGAATAGTTTAAGACTCACAAGAAGTTGCAAACAGTACTGAGACCCCTCCTCCTTCGCCCAGCTTCCTGTAGTGATATCCTTGCCCCAGGACGGTACTGAACTGACTGCAACGTGTGCAGAGTTCGCCGGCTTTCCTGTCTCTCCTTGGCGTTGACTTACTTGATCCCCCTGGAATGGTGTCTGTGAATTCTCTTTTCTGCTTCCTGAGGTCTTATGAGCTTGTTGCCTGTGTTACACCCTCCTGGGAAGACAGGTATATGTATAGAACAGTTCTCAATTGTCCTGAAAATTCAGTAATTATATTTATATATCCATATATAATATACTATATTATATATACGTTTTTCAGCACTGGGGTTTGAACTCAGGATCCCACACTTGCTAGGTAGGCACTCTTACCACTTGAGCCACTCCACTAGCCCTTTCTTGTGTTGGGTATTTTCAAGGTAGGGTTTCATGAACTATTTGCCTGGGGTTGGCTTCAAACTACAATCCTCCTGATCTCTGCCTTCTGAGTAGCTAGGATTACAGGCGTGAGCCTTGGGCACAGGGTTCTATAAACACTTATTGCATGCCTTCTGTGGGCCGGGAATCCGTGAAGGGGAAGCCCTCATGCAGCATCAATATTGGTTATGCATTTTGCTTTCTGAGTACTGTGATGTTTTGACCTCTTAAAAACCTTTCTGGATTGGGGACCGAAATGCCATCCCAGGGGCCAGCTAATTCATTTCCCAGAGATAGCAAAGGGCACAGCTGGATGCCTTTGACTTGCAAACAAACTGATTCAGAGCCACACCCCTTCTCTCCCGCCTGGCCACCAGGATGCAAAATTCCTCAGCCTTAAGCATCCTGGGGCCAGGCACCTGGCAACCATAGTTTTGAGCTCAGTGAAATCATTCAACCCAGCCAATCCTCAACTACGTGTTGGTGACCCTGTGTGACATCTTCAAGAATCAGGAGAAGCGGCACAGGAGTGAGTTCTCCCAGAAGCAGGCCCCAAGCAGAGGATTGAGTGCAAGTAGTGTGTTTAGTAGGTGAACGTAGGGGTGTGGGGAAATGATACAGTTCTCTCATGTGAGAGAACTAGAACCCATAGTGGGTCCATGGCAGACTGCCTGGGTGACAGCAGTCACCTGTGGTCCCATAAAATTGCATCGCCTAACCATGTTGTGGCCTCTTAGTTTGTAAGGCATACTCCCTGATGTTCACACAACAACCGGTCGCCTCACGATGCATCCTCAGCGCGTATCCTGAGTGGCACATCTGTCATCTATCATCTTTTTATGTATCATCTATTCATATCTTTGTACAAACGAAAGCATCTATCATCTATCCCAAGGTGTAGGTAGATGGATATAGATATTTATTTATATCAAAGAGCTAGCTAGCATGACTGTGGGAACTGGCAAGTCCACAGTCTGTAGGAAAGATTAAAATTGGAAACTGAGGCAGAATCTCTTCTTATGGAGACCTCGGGTTCTGCCTTCAAAGGATCCATGCTCGTCCACATTACAGGAAGCAATCTCCTTTACTTAAGGTCAGTTGATCATGGACGTGGATGGCCTCTGCTGAATACCTCCACAGCCACACCCAGTTTAGTGCTGGGTTGAATAACGGTGCATTTGGTTTAGCAGAATGGGCACAGCTGTCCAGTCAGTGGTCACTGAGGGCGGCTGGGTTTTAATCCTGTAGGGAATACAGGTGGGAGACCTGGGGTGTTTACACCTCAGTCCTCGTTAGTCATTTTGGCACTAGGGGGTGGAAGGCAGGTTAGGCAAGCAGTTTTAGAGAACAGGCGGAGTTCCTGGATGAAATAAAGCAAGTGGTGGCAGTTGGAAGTTGGGTAGACATGCCCTGGAAGTGACTGGGATGGGGGAAGGGAGGGCGTTTGCTACAGGATGCCTCTATGAATGAAGCCAGAAGGCAGGGCAGAAAGGGCCCAGGCCATAAAGATGTCACAGACATGTGAAAGTTTATGTTTCTATTGACAATGGAAAGGTACCATGGTCACCCTCCAGTATCCCAAAATCTCCAGAATGCTCACATGCCTCCTGTAAATTGCTATAGTTTTGCAGAGAGCCTACAGATGTCCTTCTGAATCCTTTAAACCATCTCTGGGTTACTTATGATACCTACTACAATGTCAACGCCATGGAAACGATTGTTAACTTTATTGTTTAGGGAATAATGACAAGAGAACAAAGTCTGTGCATGTTCAAAAGAGATAATTATTTTTCCAAATATTTTCCATCCAAAGTTGGTTGACTCCACAGATGAGAACCTGAGGATACCGAGGGTCAATTATATATTGGGTGGGGGATGGGGAGGCAGAGCATAATGGCCAGCTTTGTGTGTCTAGGAGACCTTTGGGCTGAGGTGCAAAGAATGTACTGGAAAGGGGCAGACAGGATATGGAGCATTGGTTAGGGAGATGTCGCAAGAGTTCCAGTAGTAGGTGGTGGCAGCTGGGGGAGTGGAGACAAGGCAGTCACCAGGCACCTTCAGGGCCTAAAGCATGAATGGGTTTTGGCAGTGGGAAAGGGAGGGTAGCAAATCCTTTGATTTATTTGAAAATATTTTTCTTTGGATAGCTGGTGCCCCAGTGTGGACCAAACATCCCAGAGGGTTGTCTGCAACTAGTTTGACCATGACCATGACCTCCTGCTGACCTTGCCTCCTGCCTGATCTGTTTTCACATCCTAAGATGCAGATTGCATAACCAGAAACCTTCTGGTGAAAATACAGCTGGAAGATACAGTGTCAAGGGAGGGCAATGGCAGAAAGCATTGCTCTGCTCTCCAGCACAAGGGCACGTCTCATGACACCTTGAAATGGACACCCACAACCCTCATGATTTAGTTGTCCCAACATTGGATGTTCCTAGAGTCCCACCTGCTTTTTTGTGTTTTACTTTGTTTTGTCCACTGTGGAACAAAGGATGGATTCACTCACTCTATGGGGGAAGGGATGAGGAGGGACTGGGAAGCTGAATGTCACCTTAGTGCTTTCCCAGTTGTCCTTGGTTTTAAGAGGCAGGTGTAATGAGAAAGCCCCAGATGTCTGTGGTGGAGTTTTATGAAACCAGAGTTTCCCTATCCCTGTCCCCAGCACTCTGAGAATCTTCCTCTGGCCCAGGTAATGGACAAGAAGATGGGACAGATCAGTGTGGCCAGAGTATGCAAATGACTGGAAAATCAAAGTGAGCTTTCATTTCCATTGGTGTGTCTGAGCCCAGGCTGGAGAATCCCTCATCTCTTGTGACGCACGCTCTTCCCCGACCTCTAAGAGCTCAGGCTGGAAATCTAAGAGGAGTTGTGGATGTCCAGAAATGATCCACGCCTCCTGGAGTGCATGTCTTTGGGTGAGCGCCCTCCCCCCATCCCCCTCCCCCCACCGGGCCACAACTGACTTTCTTGAGAGGCAGAGCAATGACCCCCAAAGATGTGCACGTCCCAGTCTCTGGACCTGTGAGTATATTACATCACGGCAAGGGGGAATGAATGCTGTAGATGCAATTAATCAGTTGGCCTTGAGATGAGGAATTACCCTGGATTATCTGTGTGGGTCCAGTGTCATCATGTTGTTCTTAAATGAGGAAGAGATGGAAGGGTGAGAACCAGACATATGACACCAATAGAAAGCTCTACCAGGTCTGGCTTTAAAGATGGAAGGGGACCTGGAGCCAAAAAGTGCAGGCAATCTGTAGAAGCTGGGAAAGACAAGAAAATGGATTCTCCCTTACAAACTCCAGAGGAGATGCAGTCCTGCTGCCAGGATTCACTGACTTTAATCCAGTGAGATCCGTTTCTGGATTTCTGACCTCCGGAACTTTAAAAGAAGGTAGTGCTGTCCTGAACTACTATGTTGGTAGTAATTTGTTACAGCAGCAATAGGAAACTCATACAGAAGGAGCGTTCAGTAAATATTTGTGGTATTGAATGGATGGAAGATCTCAGTGCGCCACACTTCTCTGTTTGAATGACATCTTTCTCAAATGACAACTGGATTTCATCCTTTCCCAGTCGATGTGCCTTTCCTCATCTCCCTGAGGCTAGAGGATGCTTCAGCACTCATTCAAATCCCTTACGGCCTTCAGATCCCCATCCCAGCCTCACCTGTGCCTCCACTCATAGAAGAGTCCATTTGGACATCTTGCTTGCCCCCAACTTGGTCATGCTCTTCTAAACTTATGTCGTGGCCTCTTCCCAGATCCGTTTGCCCCTGCCTGGTGAATTCCTCCTCCCTTTTGGCTTAAATCTCACTTTTCAAATCGCTAGGACTTGGATCAAGATGAACACAGATGTGTTGACACTCATCAGTCCGTGCCACAGGAAACTTCCGCCTGTCCTCCCCCAGTACCACGGAGAGGAGTCTGGGAGCCACTCACATGGGGACTGGTGGCTTAGCTGCTCTTGCATGGACCTGGGATAAAGAATTTGGGGAGGGACCATCACTCTCAAAAATTTGGTCGAGGTGTCTGAGTGTGGTCTCCCTGGTACCTCCTTGGATCTTTTCTCTGGAGACATAATTGTCTGTGTCACCTTTTTTTTTAAAAAAGAGAAAATATAAATAACCTTTTCTTGATTCTAGGAACATGTCATCATTGTACAGTGTTTGGGGAACAAGATCTATACCGAAGAATGTCACCTCCCATCCAGGCATCCACCCAGTCCAGTAGCCTACCTTCCATTGAATTGGATCGCCAGCATTTCCTTAGTTCCTGTCACGTGCATTTGACTGGGGAGAGTCCATCATTCACCCCATTCACAGATGGAGAAACTGAGGCTCGGGGACATTCAGTAGGAGAGCCTGTTTATATAGTTGCTACTGTATAAACCTTTTAGGTCTAAGCCGGATGTCATTGACAGGCAGCCAGAGCACGATCATGGGTCCACGTGGCTTGTTTAACCTTGAAAAAAGCCAGTCACTCAAGGATGAGTGGTTACGGCAAAGAAAATGATCTATTTGAAAAACGAGCAAACCGAAGGAGATGGCAGCCATCTTATCTTGGGGCTGCAGGTGTGGGGATTCTGTAGGGAGTTGTGGGAGGCATACCGGATAGGTGGGCACCAAGTTGGGGACACATTTTGGGTGGGCTGCTTTTCTGATACTGTTATCTGTAGGTGTTTGGGTGTTCTGGACCCTGTAAATTAGAAAGTCTTACAGCTTTATCTTTTAAATTCCTTTTCCCAAGAATGGTTCATCCTGCAGCTAATAATAAGGATACAGAAGGCATCTTTTTCCCAGAGAATAAGTGTAGAGCGTGAAGGCCATTTTCCCAAAGGACACAGAGATCACATTTGCTGGAGAGCAATTTTTAGCTTGTTAGGTAACTCCAGTCAGAGGCATCATTTCCAGCAAAGCCAGTGGGAAGCATATTGCTCAGCTGTGTGCCCTCCAAACCGAGTGCCTTTTGCCTATTTTTCAGTGCTGGTGATGGAACCCAGGGCCCCATGCATGCCAGGCCAGCGCTCTTCCATTCAGCTGCACCCTGGATCCCATTAATGAGCTTCAAAATCTACTAAAAGCAAGGGACCAAGGGGGCTTCCCTATGACAGGGCACTGCTTGTCTATGTGCTACACCTGGGTTTTTTCATCCTTAATTATGAACTCTCTTATCCTTCAAATTAAAAATTTGGAAGGCAGAAATAAAGACTTGAAAGGAAGAGTCATAGCATGGGATGGTGGCTCAGGCCTCCAGGGGCCAGAAAAGTTCCCTAGTAGGTGAAAAGACTTGTGGGGCTTAGTGACAGATCCTGTCCCCTCACCCCAGTTCAGTTTTTACTTTATTTATTTATTTATTTTTATTGTTTTATTATTCATATGTGCATACAAGACTTGGGTCATTTCTCCCCTCTGCCCCCACCCCCTCCCTCTCTCCCCCACCCCCTCAATACCCAGCAGAAACTATTTTGCCCTTATTTCTAATTTTGTTGTAGAGAGAGTATAAGCAATAATAGGAAGGAACAAGGGTTTTTGCTGGTTGAGATAAGGATAGCTATACAGGGCATTGACTCACATTGATTTCCTGTGCGTGGGTGTTACCTTCTAGGTTAATTCTTTTTGATCTAACCTTTTCTCTAGTACCTGTTCCCCTTTTCCTATTGGCCTCAGTTGCTTTAAGGTATCTGCTTTAGTTTCTCTGCGTTAAGGGCAACAAATGCTAGCTAGTTTTTTAGGTGTCTTACCTATCCTCACCCCTCCCTTGTGTGCTCTCGCTTTTATCATGTGCTCAAAGTCCAATCCCATTGTTGTGTTTGCCCTTGATCTAATGTCCACATATAAGGGAGAACATACGATTTTTGGTCTTTTGGGCCAGGCTAACCTCACTCAGAATGATGTTCTCCAATTCCATCCATTTATCAGCGAATGATAACATTTCATTCTTCTTCATGGCTGCATAAAATTCCATTGTGTATAGATACCACATTTTCTTAATCCATTCGTCAGTAGTGGGGCATCTTGGTTGTTTCCATAACTTGGCTATTGTGAATAGTGCCGCAATAAACATGGGTGTGCAGGTGCCTCTGGAGTAACCTGTGTTACAGTCTTTTGGGTATATCCCCAAGAGTGGTATTGCTGGATCATATGGTAGATCAATGTCCAGCTTTTTAAGTAGCCTCCAAATTTTTTTCCGGAGTGGTTGTACTAGTTTACATTCCCACCAACAGTGTAAGAGGGTTCCTTTTTCCCCGCATCCTCGCCAACACTTGTTGTTGGTGGTGTTGCTGATGATGGCTATTCTAACAGGGGTGAGGTGGAATCTTAGTGTGGTTTTAATTTGTATTTCCTTTATTGCTAGACATGGTGAGCATTTTTTCATGTGTTTTCTGGCCATTTGAATTTCTTCTTTTGAGAAAGTTCTGTTTAGTTCACTTGCCTGTTTCTTTACTGGATCATTAATTTTGGGAGAATTTAGTTTTTTAAGTTTCCTATATATTCTGGTTATCAGTCCTTTGTCTGATGTGTAGCTGGCAAATATTTTCTCCCACTCTGTGGGTGTTCTCTTCAGTTTAGAGACCATTTCTTTTGATGAACAGAAGCTTTCTAGTTTTATGAGGTCCCATTTATCTATGCTATCTCTTAGTTGCTGTGCTGCTGGGGTTTCGTTGAGAAAGTTCTTACCTATACCTACTAACTCCAGAGTATTTCCTACTCTTTCCTGTATCAACTTTAGAGTTTGTGGTCTGATATTAAGATCCTTGATCCATTTTGAGTTAATCTTGGTATAGGGTGATACACATGGATCTAGTTTCAGTTTTTTGCAGACTGCTAACCAGTTTTCCTAGCAGTTTTTGTTGAACAGGCTGCTTTTTCTCCATTGTATATTTTTAGCTCCTCCGTCAAAAACAAGTTGATTATAGTTGTGTGGCTTCATATCTGGGTCCTCTATTCTGTTCCACTGGTCTTCATGTCTATTTTTGTGCCAGTACCATGCTGTTTTTATCATTATTGCTTTGTAATATAGTTTGAATACCTCCAGCATTGTTCTTTTGACTGAGTATTGCCTTGGCTATTCGTGGCCTCTTGTGTTTCCATATAAATTTCACAGTAGATTTTTCAATCTCTTTAATGAATGTTACTGGAATTTTGATGGGAATTGCATTAAACATGTAGATTACTTTGGGGAGTATAGACATTTTTACTATGTTGATTCTACCAATCCATGAGCATGGGAGATCTCTCCACTTTCTATAGTCTTCCTCAATCTCTTTCTTCAGAAGTTTATAGTTTTCCTTGTAGAGGTCTTTCACATCCTTTGTTAGGTTTACACCTAGGTATTTGATTTTTTTTGAGGCTATTGTAAATGGAATTGTTTTCATACATTCTTTTTCCGTTTGCTCATTGTTAGTGTATAGAAATGCTAATGATTTTTCTATGTTGATTTTATATCCTGCTACCTTGCTGTAGCTATTGATGATGTCTAGAAGCTTCTGAGTAGAGTTTTTTGGGTCTTTAAGGTATAGGATCATGTCATCTGCAAATAGGGATATTTTGACAGTTTCTTTACCTATTTGTATTCCTTTTATTCCTTCTTCTTGCCTAATTGCTCTGGCTAGGAATTCCAGTACTATGTTGAATAGGAGTGGAGATAGTGGGCATCCTTGTCTGGTTCCTGATTTTAGAGGGAATGGTTTCAGTTTTTCTCCATTAAGTATAATGCTGGCTGTAGGTTTGTCATATATAGTTTTTATAATGTTGAGGTACTTTCCTTCTATTCCTAGTTTTCTTAGAGCTTTTATCATGAAATGGTGTTGGATCTTATCAAAGGCTTTTTCTGCATCTATTGAGATGATCAAGTGGTTTTTGTCTTTGCTTCTGTTAATGTGGTTTATTACATTTATTGATTTTCGTATGTTGAACCTCCTTTGCATTCCTGGGATGAAGCCAACTTGGTCGTGGTGAATAATCTTTTTGATGTGTTGTTGAATTCGGTTTGCCATTATTTTGTTGAGGATTTTTGCATCAATGTTCATTAAGGAGATTGGCCTATAGTTCTCCTTTTTTTGAGGTGTCTTTGCCTGGTTTTGGGATAAGTGTAATACTGGCTTCATAAAATGTGTTTGGCAGTTTTCCTTCCCTTTCTATTTCGTGGAACATTTTAAGGAGGGTTGGTATCAGTTCTTCTTTAAAGGTCTGATAGAATTCATCAGAGAATCTATCCGGTCCTGGACTTTTCTTTTTGGGGAGACTCTTGATTGCTGCTTCAATTTCATTTTGTGTTATAGATCTATTCAAGTGATTAATTTCCTCTTGTTTCAGTTTTGGATAATCATATGTATCTAGAAATCTGTCCATTTCTTTAAGATTTTCAAATTTATTTGAATATAGGTTCTCAAAGTAGTCTCTGATGATTTCATGGACTTCCATGGTGTTTGTTGTTTTCTCCCCTTTTGCATTCCTGATTCTACTAGTTTGGGTTTTTTCTCTCCTCATTTTAGTCAGGTTTTCCAGGGGTCTATCGATCTTGTTTATTTTTTCAATTGTTTCATTAATTCTTTGTATGGCTTTTTTGGTTTCTATTTCGTTGATTTCAGCTTTTATTTATTTATTTATTTTTTCTGGATATTCATGAACTCTCTTTTTTTTTTCCATTTTTCTTTTATTATTCATATGTGCATACAAGGCTTGGTTCATTTCTCCCCCCTGCCCCCACCCCCTCCCTTACCACCCACTCCGCCCCCTCCCTCTCCCCCCCACCCCCTCAATACCCAGCAGAAACTATTTTGCCCTTATTTCTAATTTTGTTGTAGAGAGAGTATAAGCAATAATAGGAAGGAACAAGGGTTTTTGCTGGTTGAGATAAGGATAGCTATACAGGGCATTGACTCACATTGATTTCCTGTGCGTGGGTGTTACCTTCTAGGTTAATTCTTTTTGATCTAACCTTTTCTCTAGTACCTGTTCCCCTTTTCCTATTGGCCTCAGTTGCTTTAAGGTATCTGCTTTAGTTTCTCTGCGTTAAGGGCAACAAATGCTAGCTAGTTTTTTAGGTGTCTTACCTATCCTCACCCCTCCCTTGTGTGCTCTCGCTTTTATCATGTGCTCATAGTCCAATCCCCTTGTTGTGTTTGCCCTTGATCTAATGTCCACATATGAGGGAGAACATACGATTTTTGGTCTTTTGCGCCAGGCTAACCTCACTCAGAATGATGTTCTCCAATTCCATCCATTTACCAGCGAATGATAACATTTCATTCTTCTTCATGGCTGCATAAAATTCCATTGTGTATAGATACCACATTTTCTTAATCCATTCGTCAGTGGTGGGGCATCTTGGCTGTTTCCATAACTTGGCTATTGTGAATAGTGCCGCAATAAACATGGGTGTGCAGGTGCCTCTGGAGTCAGCGCTTATTTTTATTATTTCTCTCCTTCTATTTGTTTTGGGATTTGCTTGTTCTTGTTTTTCTAGGACTTTGAGATGTATCATTAGGTCATTGATTTGGGATCTTTCAGTCTTTTTAATATATGCACTCATGGCTATAAACTTTCCTCTCAGGACTGCCTTTGCTATGTCCCATAGGTTCCAGTAGGTTGTGTTTTCCTTTTCATTGACTTCCAGGAACTTTTTAATTTTCTCTTTTATTTCATTGATGATCCATTGTTCATTAAGTAATGAGTTATTTAATTTCCAGCAGTTTGCATGTTTTTTGTCTTTACTTTTGTTGTTGAGTTCTAGTTTTATTGCATTGCGATCAGATAGTATGCACGGTATAATTTCTATTTTCTTATATTTGCTGAGGCCTGCTTTGTGCCCTAGGATATGATCTATTTTGGAGAAGGTTCCATGGGCTGCTGAGAAGAATGTATATTGTGTAGAAGTCGGATGAAATGTTCTGTAGACATCAAGTAGGTCCATTTGATCTATTGTATATTTTAGATCTTGGATTTCTTTTTTGATTTTTTGTTTGGATGACCTATCTATTGATGATGATGGGGTGTTAAAGTCTCCCACAACCACTGTGTTGGCGTTAATATATGCTTTTAGGTCCTTCAGGGTATGTTTGATGAAATTGGGTGCGTTGACATTGGGTGCATACAGGTCGATGATTATTATTTCCTTTTGGTCTATTTCCTCTTTTATTAGTATGGAATGTCCTTCTTTATCTCGTTTGATCAATGTAGGTTTGAAGTCTACTTTGTCAGAGATAAGTATTGCTACTCCTGCCTGTTTTTAGGGGCCATTGGCTTGGTAAATCTTCTTCCAGCCTTTCATCCTAAGCCTATGCTTATTTCTGTCAGTGAGATGGGTCTCCTGTAAGCAACAAATTGTTGGATCTTCCTTTTCCCGGTTCAGTTTTTAATCGCTTCATTTATGACATATTTTTTGCAATCCTAAAGTTTGAACCATTTATTTATTTATTCTTGCAGTACCAGGAGTTAAATTCAGGGCCTTGTGCTTGCTAGGCAGGCACTCTACAACTTGAGCCACACCCCAGCACCTTTTGCTTTTTGGCTGTTTTTGAGACAATGCGTCACTTTATGCCTGGGATGGCCTGGATCATGATTCTCCTATTTCGTAGCTGAGATGACAGTCATGTGTCACATGTCCAGAGTATTAGTTGAGACAGGGTCTCTAGAACTTTTTGCCTGGGCTGGCTTCAAAACACAGTCCTCCCAATCTCTCCCTCATGAATAGCTAGGATTAGCCCAGCTAAATTTGAAATTTTATGTCATCAAATCTGTGCTCTTATCCTATAGCTTCTGGGTTTCCTGCAGGGCTTTGCAAAGCTTCTGAAAGTTACCTTCCTTAAGCTGGGCCCAGTGGCAGCCACCTAAAGTCCTAGCTACTCAGAAGGCTGAAGTGGGAGGATTGCTTGAGTCCAGGAGTTCAAGGCCTGCCTGGGCTACATAACCAGACCCTGTTTCCAAAAAAGGAAGGTTTACCTCCTTTAGTTCTTCTCTGCCCTTGTTCTTCCTGTATATAAATCTAGCCAGTCTTTAAAACTACTAGAGTGTAGAATCCTTTTTATTTTCCCTAAACAAAAAGTCAGGTGCCTTTATGCTTAACTTTGGTGGATACTGAGTGACTACTTTATCCACTCAATTTTCTGAGCCATAAAATTCAAAGCTCTCCCCAAAACAGATTTAGTGAAGACCATGTGAGATACTTCGGAAGAAACTGTTAAAGCCCCGGAAGAAAGTTCTTCATACACAAGATGTTTTCCTGGGAGGGAAGATTCCATGCTGAAATCTCTGTTCTCTTCACATTAATTGACACCTGGTGTAGAGTTAATTGATTTTAATTATTTTCATCTGTATTTTCAAATTAATGACATAAAGCCAATGATTTTTTTTTTTTTTGAGACAGGGTCTTGCTGCATAGCCCATGCTGGCCTCAGACTCCTGAGTGCAGGGATTACAGGCATGTACCACCATACCTGGCCCAGAAGGGGAGTTTAGTCATGCTGTTTCATCTTTCTTGTGTGGTTCATCATCACCGGAAGTGTCTGCCATGCCTCTCCTCTTGGCTGTCCTTCCAAGCCCAGCCTTCAATCTTGTTCCCTATGGCTTGTTATTCTCATCCTCATCTGTTCCTCCTTTTTCAACATTTCACTGTTGAATTGATTATAATAATTATAGTAACCATCACATTTCCATAATAGATAAAATGGGGAGGAGAAGGAACTAGATGGGAAATACACAAATATAGGATTCTTATAAATGGATTAGGAAGAGGAAGCTTGTGACCATAATACACACACACACACACACACACACACACACACACACACACACACTGTTGACATCTCCTTTCAAATAAACAGATCTTAATCTGATTTATTGATTCTGCCTTTTTCCCCTTTCCCTCCCTCAACTTTTGTTTGCAATTTTATACACTTTCCCCTTCTGCTTCCTTTTGATTTTATTTTATTTTCCCCCTTTTTTTCTTGAGTTGAATGCATAGCACACTTCTTTCAGAACTGCTTGTTTATTGACAAAAGCATTTAAGATTAGGTGTTTTCCTCTGAACACCACATTAGCCACATTCTCCAAAGCACTGCCGGCTTTATGGCACTTGGATGACAAAACCCTTAGAAAACCACCTGTGACACCCTAATCCCGGGGGACAGTTGAATCCTGGGCTTTGCAAGCTGAGTGGTGCCCTAAAGTCCTAGCATGCTGGGCTCCCCTGGAGGAGGTCTGGGGGGTCTGGGGGGCCTGGGGCAGCTGTGCTGACATATTATCTTCTACTCTGAACCTAGGTGATGGGCTTCGGTGGGGAACAGATATCAGATATCCTGCTTCTCTCCTGCCCGAAGCCTAGCTGGACTTCCAGCCCTTGCCAGGCAAGTGTGGGGAGGTGGCCAGGCCCTCAGGGTGGGGGGGTAATTTCATTTTATGTGGAGCTCAGAAATGCCACTTAAGTGTTGTGCTGGGCACTCTTCTTTAGTTTGGCCCAAGTTGTCTGACATTTTCCTGAGTTTTGTGTTATGATGTTGAGGCCTTTTCAAGTTCAACATCGATGTTGGGTTTTTCCACTCTATTCTGAAGTTCTTTTGGTTGTGTGTCCTGGAGGACTGTTTGTTTGTAGTTTGGTTTTGAAACACAGGTTCTGTATCTGTGGAGGACTCATTCACTGAATGGGACCAAAATCTGACTCAAAGTGGCTTTGAAAGGGGAGTTTATTGGAATTAATTGATATTTATATTCCCATAGAGAATCTTGATATCAGTGCCCTGAGGACCCTTTTCTTTCTCCACCTGAAGGCTCTTAGCTCTGTTTTGCTTTGGACCTCCCCTCCACCCAGGGCACAAATTTATCAAACTGCTTCCCTAGTAGTTCCAACTACAGCCCAGAAGCCACCTCCCTGGTCTGGCTTGGCCATATGCCTGTCCTGAGCCAGTGATCACGCTTGGAGGAGCAAAAGGTCTGGGTAGGGTCATGGATGCTGGGCTGTCAGAACACCTGGTGTCCAGCACACGGTTTATTTGGCCACCCTCTTCCTCTCTAGTCACGGCCAGACTCATCTTAAAGTGTCACGTCTCCTTGGCAGGGTGTGAAAGGCCCTTCCCCACCTCACCCCAGCCTCTCTTTACGACCTCACATCCTCTATCCCACACCCTGTGTTCTGGCCACGGCAAGTGACTCCCCATTTCCAAACAAACGTGTCCTTTTGCCTCTCTGCCTGTGGACATGCCGTTCTTTAGCTGGGAATTCCCTCTTTCCCTTACTCAGCCTTTAAGAGCTGATGTCACGCTCAGGAAGCCCTTGGGCAGAGCTGATCCACTTTCCTCTGGACTCTGCCCAGCTCTGCTCCCCGGGCTGCATCCTGGAAGGAATGTGACCGTGTGCAGTTGTGTCTTCTTCCAGACGTTAAGACTGGGTTTCTGAAAGCAAAGGCTGGTTCTCAAACAAGTTCCATAGGGCATCTATAGTACTGCAGGGATTCAGCTAATGTAGACTGTGACTCCCAAGTCTCTTAATTATTTCCCCCTTTTTGTTTGCTCTAGGGCTCTGTGTTTCCACCCCAACATTCAATGTCTCTGTGCTTTGTGGAAAGGCTGCCCTCGGGCTTCTAGGACCTGCTTTTCCAGCATTTTCTACATAATCAAAGCCACTTAAGCGGTCCCATGCCCCAAGGACAGCCTTTAAGCAGTGACTGACCCTGGTGAGGTAACTGAGGGACAACACTAAGGCATGATCTACACTGTCCCCAGTTAACTCTCTGTAACTCACACCATTACTTGATAATCTACCCTGGCTTTGCGTCCTTCCCTTCTCCACCCCACTTGTCAACTCTGACACCACCTTTTCTTGGGGGTCACTTCCTCAAATCACTTTCATGTAACAACTCCCATCTCAGATCCCCAGAACTGCCTCTGGTGGACGCAGCCTCAGACAGAGCTGATGGTTCCCCAAGCAGAAGGAAAAGGACAGTGAATTCAGACATCACTGAGTATTAGTCACCAGTTGCACGGGCAATTTGGGAGTCAAAGTCCTTACCATGGTGTAAGGCAGATTTGCCCAAACAGGAAAAGAAGCAATGCATGAAGTGAACTGTGATGAAGAACAAGCAAGGAAGGCTCAGAGAATGGCTTGGGAATGTCAGAGGCAGGTCGGAGGGTGCAGGTGACAGTGAGACTCGATCCAGGGTTTGAAGGAAGGGTGACGTGCTGCAGACAGACCCCGTGACTACCTCAGTGTGACCAGAGTGAAATGATGAGTTTAAGGCTGGGATGTGTACACTTGGACTGCATTCAAATGACCTTGGACTTCATCTCCTAAGGTGATTGGGGGATCAACACTAATTTATTCACTCAACAAACATTTAATAAGTGCCTGTAAGATGTGGCACACCCAGACAGGACACGGTGTACTCCACAAAGGGTGTTCCTGCTCTGACTTGGCCTGTGCTGGCCACCAGAATCTTGACTCTGTTTTTGATGGTTGGATCTGCCTAACATCCTCGGATAAATTTTTTTTCTTACATAGTTTTATCATGTGTGCATGCATTTTTCTGATCACAAGGTACAACTTTATCATCACAAAGATTTAAACATTAAGCTAGACACCATAGGGGAAAAATGTCTTCTACTCAAGACAGATCTGGAACTCTTGGATGGGGGCTGGGCTCTTGCTTATCCCATGGAGATCCACTGCAAGGTGGAAGATTCCTGGGGCTGGATTTGGGCAATTATCCCCCCCGTCACCCTCTGCAGGATTTCTGTTCAGGACTCAGCTGAGTTGTGTTCAGTACCTTCGCTATGCTTTGAAAGGTTAGATTTGAGCCAGTGTCTCTGATTAGGATGGTGTGGGGACCACGCAGATGACTCAAGACATACTGTGACATTCTGCGAGTGGCACCAGTTCAGAGGAAGGCGAGCTGGTGACACTGGCAAGGAATGTTGACTAAGATCTGGAGAGCCAGAGGACATGCAGGGCACTGCACTTCCTGCTATCTTCTGCGGGAAAGTTTAGGATTGTGACCATCATATTGTGAATATTTTAAAAATGAAACTTTAGCCAGGCACCGGTGACTCACGCCTGTAATCCTTAGCTACTCGGGAGGCAGAGATCAGGAGGATCACAGTTCAAAGCCAGCCCCGGCCAAATAGTTCATGAGACCCTATCTTGGAAATTCCCACCATCAAAAAGGGCTGCAGGAGTGGCTCAAGCAGTAAGAGTGCCTGGCTAGCAAGCCTGAGACCCTGAGTTCAAACCCCCAAAAATGAAATTTTAAGCTGGGCGTGGTGGCTCACTCCTGTCACTCAGCACTCAGGAGGCTGAGGCGGGAGAATCCCAAGCTTGAGGCTAAGACCTTTTTTCAAAAAAATACAAAAAACAAAACCTCCAGCAACTTTATTTATTAAGCACAGTCTGGGGATGTCTGGGAGGCTTCTTGTTACGTATATTATATATTTGAAGAGGACTGAGGAGCCCTCTGCAAAGCTTGTACCATTATAAAGCCACCAACAACCAAGAAGAGAGCCTTGCTCCTTTCAAACACCAGGTAGCACCAAATTTTACTTTTCACTAATCCAATAGATGGAATTTAACAAATACATATATGTCAGTTCAATATAAATATATGCATTTATTAAGAATATATTTGTTAATTTATTATATGTGTAGTATAAATATATCTGCATATATTTTGGCCTATATTTAATCATTAGTGAGGAGAGGGTGAGCATCTTTCAGTCAAGTGTATTTCTTCTGGAACTGACTGGTCATGACTTGACAGCTTTTATCTTCATTTGTTTATGCTGTCCCTTTGATTGGTAAGAGCTGCTTGTATATAAGCAATGTCATCTGTTTTGCTTGACATGTCCCACAAGCAATATTTCCAGTGGAATGTACTTAGGTAATCATCATGAAGATATTTCTTTCAGTATTTATGATCATGGCACCTTAGTTTTGCAGCTACAGTTATTAAACCCTTCCTTTCATTCTCTCTAGACTTAGTTTTGTGTTTGGAGCACAGTGCTCCTGATGAGCCCTGTCACTTGATTTTCTCTAGGCATTTGCCTTTGTCTTCCTGGTGGCTGCATTGGTCAGGTGCATTTTTTTCCAGAATGAACGATGGTGTTCTAGTAACTGAGTTCATCCATATTTGAGAATGTCTCTTGGTTCTCTGAGCTGAACAACAGTTCAGCTGGACACAGTTCCACAATCTGTTGACATTGCTCTTGGCATTCCAGCTGGAGAGGGAGAAGTGGGAGAGTGGAGGACAGAGGGAGAGAATTGTGAGAATCAGAAATGAGTGGAATTTCAAGTAGTTGGAAGAGAGGGTTTTGGATGTTCTTACAACAAAGAGAAGAGAAATGCTTAAGGGTTGACGGTTATAACCACCCTGCTTTGATCATTCCACAGTGTGTAAGTATATATTTCCTATTTCCTGTCTACACCAACATCACAGGTATACCTAAATACATATGATTGTCACATGTCAATACAAGTTTTTAAAAAATGAACAGAAGACAGAGTTGGAGACATAGACTGTGGTCAGGTTTTTGTGGCATTGCAAGCCAGGACAGAGAGTAGGGGTGACAGGATGAGAGGGAGAATGAGGACATAGTCAGGTCACCAGGTGAGGAGTAGCCTGGAAAGGTAAGGGGAAGAATTAGAGTAGAGGGCAAAGGACTTTGTTATGGTTAGGAATGGATTTGGTTACAGGCCACAGAGAGCTGTAAGTAGGAATTCATTCCTATCACAGAATAAGTCCAGAGATAACAGGAACTAGTGTTGGTATAGCTGTCTAGTGGCATTGGAACCTGTGTCATCTTGGTGCACTTGGCCTTTCCACCATGGTTGCAAAATGACTGCTGCAGCTGTGAGCATCCTACTTGCATCAAAGCATGAGCTAGAGGGAATAGCCACACCTCACTCACTTTGCTAGGAAAGGGAAAACTTCCCTGAAGGGCCCCTCCTCTCAGAGGCCAGAGCTGTGACATTTGGCCATCCTATCTGCACAGAGGCTGGAGGCCAGTTATTTAGCTGGGCACATATCAAAGGGAAAATGGGGAATGAATATTACAGAAAGTGTCCACTGGAATCCAAATAACACCACTACCACCACCACCACAACAAGACAACACAAAACACAAGGCAGATCGCACTACATGAAAACTAAGAACTTCTGCCTATTCACCAAATAGCGGCAGAGGATGGAAAGGCGATCAACCATGGGGGAGAAGAAGCTGGGTAAGGAATTGTATCTAGAACATGCACAGCTCACAAAATAATAAGAAAAAGAGAATACAGGTCAGTTGCAGCACAGGTAAATGACAGAGTCACTTTACGAAAGAGCATCCAAAAGCTCTCTAAACATTTCAAAGTGTACTCACTATGATCAGTTTTCAGGGAAATATATGTTAAAGCTCTATGAGTTAGTTATCATTCTACACTCCTCAGTGTGGCTAAAATGAAGGTGGAAGTTGCCAAGTGTTGGTGAGAACGTGGAGCCACCGAACTTTCATGCTCACTATGGAAAGCTGGCAGGGGCTACTACAGCTGGACTCTATGCCCTGCTACTCCACTTCCACGAGAAAGGGCTCAGCAAGGGAAAACACAGGGCTGGCGGAGTGACTCAATGGTAGAGCACCTGCCTAGCAAGCACGAGGCCCTGGGTGCAAACCCCAGTGTCGTCGTAAAGAGAAGGCATAGACATAGAACTGTGCGTGTGAGTTGAAGGGGTACGATAGGACTTTGTTCAGTCTGTTGCAACAGAGAGAAGACTGATTCATCAAGGAGACCTTGAAGGAGAAGAAGAATGGGGCTTCACCGACCAGGTGATCAGGGAGTCATGATGAAGAGCAGAGCTGGGTCCTCCCTGCAGACACAGACTGGTCCTTTGCAGTTCTCCAGCTCCTAGGACACAAAGCACAAAGCTATGGTTTGGATATTGTCTGTCTCCACTAAAATTTATGTCAAAACTTAATTGTCAGTGTGACAGTACTGAGAGGTGGTGGGGCCTGCAAGGGGTGTTTGGGTCATTGCGCTCCCCCCTTCATGAAGGGGTTAATTTAGCTCCTGCAAGAATGGGCTAGCTATCTCGAGAGTGGTTTGTTTTTGTCCTTGCGGTCTGTGTGTGTGTGTGTGTGTGTGTGTGTGTGTGTGTGTGTTACTGGAGTTTCATACTCAGGGCTTATGCCCAGCAGGTGCTCTACTGCTCGAAACATCCACCAGCTCCTTTTGCTCTAGTTATTTTGGAGATAGGTCTTGCTTTTTGCCAAGGATGGCATGAATGTGATCCTCCTTTTTAAGCTTCCCACAGTAGGTGGGATGACAGGTCCATGCCCACCTATTGGTTGAGATGGGGTCTTGCAAACTCTCTGCCTTGGTTGGCCTCCATCTGTGACCCTCCTGATTTCAGCCTCTCAGCTAACTAGGATTGCAGGCATGAGCTGGCTCTGGATCCCTACTGTCCTTGCATGTACTCACTTGCCCTTCCACTTTCTGCCATGGCTGTCACCATGTTCTTGGACTTCCCAGACTTCTGTTTTTTGCAAACTACCCAGTCCTGAGTATTCTGTTAAAGCAACAGAAAAAGAAAAAAAAAAAAAACCTGAAGTTGGTGGAGAATTTCTCAACCATCACTGCGTTTTAGGGGTATGGGGCTCAAATATGTTTATTCCCCTCCACCATCATTGTCAGTGGACAACTCAGAGTGGGGGATGCAGAGATAAGAGATGGAAAATCAGGCCCAGTGGGCTCTCTGTTTGAGGGTTGGAGTGGTCAGTCCTCTTAAAAGAGAGATATTCAAAATGCAAAGGGGGAAAAATTACCATAAAAGGTTGTCTCTGAGTAAAGAGCCAGGAGTTAAGCCCTGAGAGTGTCGCTTCCAGAAGGTTCTAGGTTGGTATGCCGCAATCCAACTCCCACTTTTTCCAAGTTCCAAGCTCCATGTCAGTGTTCTTGGTGATATTGTCAGTCTTGGTTCCTTTCATTTAAGGGCACATGTGACCCAAACCTTCTGCCCACTTTCCAGGGAGAAATCCAGCCGGCTCAGGATCCACCATGGTCCATCTGCAGCCTTTGGTGCCCCCAGAAAGGCCAGAGTGGATCTGGGTGGCCAAGCTTAGGGGGACAAATTGGAAATGTTCCTTCAGGCGGTGTGACCAAGTATAGGTTGAAATCATTTCCACTTAGGTGAAGGAACACTCTGGGCTTTCACAATACCAATAATTAGATGATAGCGATGTCCCAGAGATTGTCATAGGCATGTCTGAAGAGACTGGATGCCCTGGTTAGGCGAGCTGGACACGAGAGCCTGAGGGAACAGTGAGAGGTCCTGGGATGGAACCTCAGTCAGGCATAGGGGACACTCCTGGGTGAGAGACAGTTGTGTGTGTTTATTCAGTTAACAAAGGACATGTTCTAGAATATTCATAGCAGCATTATTCACCATAATCTCAACAGTAAGGTACCAAATGCCTACCAATGGGAGAATAGATGAATTAATGTGATGCATCATATTTGGAATCCTATGTGCCAGTGACAATGGACACACAGCATGCCAACAGTACCCATGACCCTGAACCTAATTCAAGGACCAGAAGCTGTACTGCTCATGCTGAGGGGTTGCATTTACATCAAATACAAAAATAAGAGAAAAAGTTCTTGCTGGGCGCCAGTGGCTCAAGCCTATAATCCTAGCTACTCAGGAGGCAGAGATCAGGAGGATCGTGGTTCAAAGCCAGCCTGGGCAAATAGTTTGCAAGATCCTATCTCAAAAAACCCTTCACAAAAATAGGACTGGTGGAGTGGCTCAAGGTGTAGGATCTGAGTTCAAGTCCCAGAACCACAAGAAAAGAAAAGAAAAGTTTCTACACTGCTGAACATTGGGATACTGGTGACCAATCACTGGTGGGGGGCATGCAGAGAGGGTTTATGGGAGTGCTAGGGCTGCAAGGGGGATCCAAGGATGATTCCTGGGGCTGGTTACGCAGCTGTGTTCAGTGTGTGACAGTTTGACGTGCTGCCTGTGCATAAGACACTTTTCTGTTTGTATGTTATACTTGAATGAGGAAAATTCAATATTTGAAAGTGACTGCCACACCAGGTGCCCACTGTACCTGTAGTTTCCAGGGCGCCCTCCTGGTGCACAGACACAGCGGTACCACCTGTCCCTGCCCACACTCTCCAAACTAGTTTCTAGAAACACGTGGTAGTCGCTCCATGCTTGTTTTTCATCACAGGGCTCCCAGCCAAATGCCTGAAGCAGCCAAGAGGGATCTGTATTTGGGCAGGGTGGCCGGTATCACAGTAAGAAACCTGTCATGGTGGTCAGTTGGCTCACAACGCCTGGGAGTGCCGTGCAGAAAAGCAGGTCGGTGAAGTCAGATTTTCCAAATGATAATGAAGATTGCTCCATGAAGCCTTTCAATTTTCAAATTTTGGCAATTCGTTCCAATGACCCTAGCCAATCAAAACATGCCTTTAGGCCAGATCTGGAGAACTTGCCTCCTTTTGCAACCTGTGGTGCAAAGGCTGAACGAATTATCCAGAAACTCTGTGAACAAGAGCTGTGATCATAACCGCAGCAGGGCTAGAGGTGTGGCTCAAGTGGTAGAGCACCTGCTTTGCAAGTGTGAAGTCCTGAGTTCAAATCTCATTCCCACCAAAACAGAACAAAACAACAGCAGCTGCTCATACCTGGGACTTTTACCTTACAGCACTCAGTTCTAAGATGCACCCATGACATTTATATAACAAGAGCTTTCCAGGAAGAGGAGAAAGGGAAAGCAAAGAAACTATCATAGTAAACATATTTACCTACTAAAGGCATGGCCAGATTTCAGAAACATTAAAATGCAAAACAAATGAAAACAAAGCAACACAAATGCATGCCCGAGAAGTGAATTAAATATCAGACACATTCTCATTTAGGTGTTATAAAAACAGTATGTGTAGAGGGCAGTTCAGCCATTTTAGTGTAAGGCTCAGTGAGGTGAACTGTCTTAGGCTCACACACCTGGCAAGAGGCAGGGCTGGGGCTTGAAAACAGGTCTGCTGTGCACTCAACCCTAATCTTCCTAACTGTGAAGTGGATAATACCTTTGAGAGCAGATGTTGTAGTTTTGGTGAGTACTATACCAGGCTAAGCAGCTGTAACAAAAAGGCCCAGATGTGTAACGACACAAATGAAGTATTTTCTCGTCCAGTTAGTAGTCCGAGGCTGTTCAGGGGTAGGGGCAGCTCTTGTCCATGCAGTCCATCAGCACAGTGAGTGACTCTACCTCTTCAACCTACAAGCTGTCACTAATTCAGTAAGCTTAAACCAGAAAGGCACCTGCCATTTTGTAGTCCTAGCTTAGAAGTAGCAACCACCAGGCGCTGGTGGTTCTAGTTACTCAAGACGCAGAGGTAAGGAGGATTGTGGTTCAAAGCCAGCCCAGGCAAAAGACCCTATCTCAAAAACAAAAAACAAAAAAAATCACACACCCCAAAAAAAGGCTGGCAGAGTGGCTCAAACAGTTAAGAGCACCTGCTTAGCACCATACAACAAACAAACAAACAAAAAAACCAAGGTAGCAACCACTCATATTCTATTTAGAACAACCCAGGCCACACTAAAACACAAGGATGGGCTGGAAAATGAAGTCCCAGTAGTGGGGCAGTCACTACTGTATTGTTATGGAAGGTGAGAATGAATTTTTGGGGAAAAGCTACTGATCCCTTTCATGAAGTAGCTGATAGCCATCAGACAATATGAAATCCTAAAGTCTCCATGTGGTGCTAAAAAGACCTGCAGCACTTCTTTCTTTTGACTAGCTTATATATTTTTAACAAAGGGAGTAGACGGGTGGTGGTGTTTAATCGAGCTGTTTACTTTTACCCTATCATACAGACTCCTTCTCTTATGGCAGCTGATGCTGGACAGAACTAAAAAATGTCCCTTTTACAAGTTAATGTGTTAAAAATTTAGAGCCAGTAGGTGTTTTAAAATATTGACTAACATGTGGCTAAGACAAAGTGTTTGGAGGGCGCTTTGCAAATGGCTTACCTTATAAACGATGTGGCAGACTGTGGACACAGGTCACCAGGTCCCTGGAGTTTTTCATCACTAAGTGCCTGATCAAATAAGCTTCAAGGAGGAAAGGTGGAAGCGCACGGGAGAGGAAGCTACTCACTCCATGACAGCCAGGAAGTGGATGGAGAGAAAGGGGCTGGGGACAAGACATACCCTTCAAGGACACGTCTCCAGTGACCTATTTCCTCCCACCAGGCCCGCCACCCAATAGTCCATTTGGACGTGATCCAGTCACCTCTGACCATTGCAGGACCATGCCTTCAGCACATGAGCCTGTGGGGACATCACATATCCAAGCACGACACCGGGGGAAGCAATCTTGGATGGATATAAGCTGGTGAGCCCCACTCAAGGGCCTGTAAGGGCAGCCAGGCTTGGAGGGAAGCCCAAAGCCAGACCCCTGCTCTGTGTCCCACTAGCCAGGCCCTCAGAGGATGAGCAAAGAACACTGGGTCCTTCCCTGTTCTTCAAGCTAGGCCTAAATGGCTCCTTCTTCCAGGTCCCCTTTGTCCCATTGGGCTGCCCTCCAGAGGGCTGAATTTTTGGACACTTTTTATGGAAGGCTGTATACTCTGGCTAAGCTGTGAGTTGGCTGGCTGTCACATTTCCTGCGGGCAAGGGAGGGGGTTGGAGCCAGTCTGGCCCTGGAACTCAGTGAGCCCAGACTGTGATCTGGAAGCCCCATCTTTCCTGGAAACGGCTGGTGACCTGGGCATTTCTAGGTATTCCATCTGGCTGGTGACAGAAAACCAAATTTGCCCAGGGGTTGAAGGCTCGTGGAAGATCCCATGGGAGATAAAAGTCGACTAGCTTTGGGAGTCAGGATGGCCTCATAACCTAGAGATACTCACTGGTTGTCAGGGAAATGCAAATTTTATGCTCTGAACTCTTCAGAGTGGCAAAAAGTGTAAAGATGTGACAAGATGACTGCTGTCAGGGTGTGAGGAAAATGCTCTCACACTTGGCTGGAGGGATACCTCCCGATGTTTACTTTGAGGAGCAAATTGGTACTATCCAGAAAAGTTACTAGTGCGTTCCCTTCAAATCTCTTACACGTGGGCAGAAGGAGGTGCGTGTGCACTGGGCATAGTTTGTAATGACAAAAAACAAAACAGATATGGACACAGCCTTGTTACCTACCACTAGGGGAGAAGATGGAGAGAATGTGGTCATGATAGCCACAGTAAATAAACTCATCTATGTGGACCAACAGGAGGCAGCTGTGAATGATGGAATGGAGTGAGAAAAGCATTAGTTACACACACCATATCACAGAGCACAACGTGGTGACTTCCAGCTGCAACAAAGGCTGACTTCAAGTCTCTGTGTATCGTGAAGTCCAAGTGGCTTAGCTGGGAGGCTCTGGCTCAGGGTTTCTGGTGAAGTGGCACTGGACTTGTCAGCTATTGCTGCAGGAAGGAACAATGATGAAGTTGGAGGGTCCACTTCTTATGTGGCTGTCAAGTTAGGGCTGATTATAGGAGGCCCGAGTTCCTTCTTGTGTGTGTCCTCAGGATTTGGTGGCTGACTACCCCCAGGGTGAGTGAGCCAGGAGAGAGTGTGGCAGACATGGCTATGTCTTTTATGACCTGGGCTCGGAGTCATATATCATTACTTTTGTCACATTCTGTCCAATAGGAACAGGTAGTAGGTTTAGTTCACGCTTATGGGAAGAGGACCTAGCCACTAGTTTTCAAAGGAAGGACCATCAAAGAATTGGTGGATGTATTTTAAAACTTACATGATTATGGTTTGACACCATTTATGTAGTTCAAATGATACATAGGCCTGGACAATCAGAGCTTCCTCCCACCCTGGCTATGGGGATGGCTTTAGGGATTGGGTGCTGGAGATTCTTTTTGCTAGAACTTCTGAGTTTTTAAGATATGAGTCTTGGCTTGCTTGAGGCCATTTTACCCATCAGAATAAAGAGAGCTTTTTGGAAGGGTTGCAAGAAAGATAACAGCCCTACTGAAACTGTTTGAGCCCCTGGATCAAGACCTACCTTACCACCCCACCATCCCCCTCCTGGGCATATAGCCAAAGGAGTATAAATCAACACACAGGACAGATACCCATGTACACATGTTTATAGCAGCTCTGTTCACAATAATCAAAGTGGAATAAAGAAAAATGAAATCAAGTCATTTGCAGGAAAGTATGGAACTGAAGATCATCGTGCTGAGTGAGATAGGCCAAGGTCAAAAGGCCAAATACCGCATGTTCTCACTCATTTGTGGAACCTGATCTAGCATGGTGATGAAGACAATGATGGGACATGAGTGTAAAAGGGGAACTGTCTGGAGGGATCCAGGAAGAGTGAGGAAGGGGAAAGTAAAGGATACTGAGGGGCAGAGAAGATGGCAGTGCTCTGAATGTGTTCATGGGAAGACAGCACAGTGAAACCCACCAAACACTTTTTGAAAAGGGAGAAGGAGATGGGGGATGGGGATATATTGGAGGGGTGAACTTGTTCAAGGTACACTGTAATATTAATGGAGGTTTTAAAAATAAAATGTTGAAAGAAGCAAGTTAAAGGAGAAAAAACCCCAGTAAATTCCCTTTTTAGCTTTATAGTGGGTTTCTGTCCCTTGTTGCCAAACAGTCGTCATGGATACAGTAGCTATGGTGCTGGTGTTGGGCTCCAGGCAAGAGTTAAGGTCAAGGATGGGGTCAGGTACAGAAGAGGTTTACGATGAAATTAACACTGAGTTTGGGTTTTGGTAATAAAATCTCACTCCCACTTGGAAATGGCTCTTGAATACATTACTGCCTCTCTATTTCTGCTGCCACCAATTTAATTCAGGCTCTGGTAAGATGTTGCTTGGATCATCGCAGTAGTCTAACATCCCCTGATGCTGCTCCATCCTTCATCCGCTCTCTGCCTCAAGGCTAACGGTCTAAGGCTGTGAAATGGATTTGACCACATTGCTCCCGTGTCAGAAACCTTCTATGACACCAGGGTCTGGAAAACCCAAGTCCAGATGCCTCAGTCTGGCATTCAAAGTCACTCATTAGTTTTCCTAGATTTTTCCACTGGGGTTAGGGTCAAGGCTAAGTTTGAATCTGTCATGATAAGCTTCCAAGGTGTCCCAATGATTCTTGCCTTCTGGTATTTATGCTGTGAGTAATTCTGCCTGTTGTGCCACAATAAACAGGGCCAATCCATAACCAGTAGGCTATGGTGAAAATTACAGAGGATGTGTGCTGGTTAATTTCGTATATCAACATGACTTGACCACAGGGTGCCCAGATATTTGGCAAAACATTATTTCTGGATGTGTCTGTAAGGGTGTGTCCTGATGAGATTAGCACTGAATTGGTGGGCTCAGGAGAGTGGTGACTGACTCTGACATTGGTAGGTGTCTTCTACCCCATGGAGGACCTGAACAAAAGAAAGATGGAGGAAGGGAGAATTAGGATTCTCTGACTGTGACTATTTGAGCTGGGATATTGGTCTTCTCCTGTCTTCTGACTGGAGCTTTCAGGATTGGTGCGCCTGGTTCTGAAGCCTTCAGATTTATACTGGAACTGAGATAATTCCTTCTTGGTGGAATGACGCCACAGCGCTGGCTTCTGTCCCTTCTCGGCCACCATAATCACATGAGCCAATTGGCTCCTCTTCTGTTCTTTCGGGGAGCCAGTTGTATGCTCACTTATTCCTTAACTTTCTCTTCCAGTCTCCTTATCTGTCCTCACCCCCATCTTTTCTCTCCAGATTTTGGAAAAACTTTAAAACCATTCTTTGGATCCGTGGACTTGATTTCATGCAGCAGTCTTCAGCTATCTCCCTTGATGCCTTTTTAGACTTAATATTTTTTTCCATCTTGAGACTATTTTTATGTTCTACAATTACTTTCTTATTAAGAATTGTTAGGGATTCAACAGGCTTAAATCTTGTGAAAATGGCAAATCTGCAATTTTTTTTCCCTTACATTTTTCTGTGTCAGAAAGAGTGACTGACCCAGAGACCTTGGCTCTTACTCCGCTATCATGTTCTCTGTCCTGGTTGATGATGGAATATATCCAGTCATCATTCACTATTTGCCCGTTTTCACAGAAAGAGACCTGTGTTTGTTCAACGCTGGGCGTTGAGACAGGTTAAACAGTCTGTTTAAATATTTTTGGCCCAGATAAAGAACAAGGGCCTACTAAGGAGTCAGCACCCTGTGGGGAGGGGAGGGAACTTCAAGTCAGGGCTTCTTTTGTTTTAAATTTTAGTATATTTTTGATTTACCATACATTAATAACACAAGGGGGTTTCATTGTGATAATTCCATCCCTGTGTACAGTGCACCTTGAACAAGTTCACCCCTCCATTATATTCTCTTCTCCCTCTTTCATGCAGTGTTTGGTGGGCTTCATGTTGCTGTTGTCATATGTACAAGTGTAATTCCATCCTCTCCACCCTCCGTACCCTTTCCTCCCCCTCCTGTTGATCCCCTTTCACATTCATATCCCACTGTCATCATCGTCATGCTAGGTCTGGGTTCCAAAAATGAGTGAGGACATGGGACATTTGGCCTTTGCTCTTGTTATCTCTCAGCATGATGATCTCCATTTTCCTGCACAATTTCATTTTTCTTTATAATCGCATAATGTTTTATCCAGTCATCTGTTACTGAAATGCACTGTTTTTATCCTCATGGCTGTGGTACGGGTCGGATATCACCACGACCATGACACCCTCTTTACCTAGCTGGGCTGGCCTTACTGGGGACACTACTTCGGGTGCCTGGGTAACATAGGTCCTGGCTTGAAGAGGCATTTGTGGTTACTGCAGGGACGTGAGCATTGCTTCCCCATAAGTGGCACCCCTGGTCTGCTACCCCCCTTGGGGCTGGTGGAGATCATGGGGGTGTTTTGGGCCCTTCTGTTTCTCTGGAATAAATACTGGCTGGGAAGCCCCTGCCCTGGAACTGTCAGAGCTCATGCTTCCCACAGAAACGCTTACTTATGTTTCTGGAAGCAGCCTTTCCCTGTTTTCCAGCTGGGTGGAGAGCTTTGTCTCATTTTCCTTCCCTTGTCTGTCCCAGCCGTGCCTCAGGTCTCAGATCAAGCCTGCTTCCTCCAGGAAGATTCCCTGGAGTAGAAGAGAAACTTTCACATTTTGCCTGCTTGACAGCGTCTCACCTTCAGTCCTAACGCTGTCTACTGACCTGTCCCCACCTGGGGACTGTGCCCTACCGAGCATGGCCAACACTCATTCAAAGTCCCTCTGGAGAGCCAGGTGGATGGGACACACAGTGATGACAGCTTTCTCCTCCTGCCCACTGCCTGTCACAGATGATCAACTGAAGAATTTATGACCAGCTTCAGGTACAGGCCTGTGACGCTGGCTGATGAGAAAAGAGTGTTGGGCCACCAACGTTGCTGCAGGCCTAGGGAGCAAGGTAAGTGGTGGCGTGCAGGAAACTAGTTCCCCGAGCTGGGCCGGTGCCCTGAACTTGACTGACAGTGGCCATTGGGAGTTTGCTGTGCAAGGCAAGTGTAAGGAGTGAGCCAGGGCTTGGAACGGCAGAGCCTCAGACATGCTAAGATATCTTAGCGACAAAGGGGAGCCAAGAGTCCGATGCCTCCATGGTGGAGCTTTGGCTGGAAAAGTGTTTAAGCCTTGGCCCATGCAGGTGGCCAGAGAGATTCAAAAGAGTTAGTGAAGCTATCCGAGCCTCAATTTCCTTTGCATTTTTCTTTTGGTGGCACTGGTGTTTGAATTCAAGGCCTCACGTTTGCTAGACAGGCACCCTAGCACTTGAGTCCCATCCCCAGCCCTTTTTCGCTTTAGTCATTTTTCAGGTGGGGCCTTGGATTTTTGTGCTGGGCAGCTTCAGCCCGAGATCCTCCTGCCCATGTTTTCCATGTAGCTGGGACCATAGGCATACAGCATCCCACCTCACTTATTGATTGAGATGGGGTAAAGGTTTAATAAATGTCAATGATTATTAATCTCTAGACTTGCTGGTACTTTTTCAGTGTGTCTGGAATTGGCAAGAAGAAAAGCTCGTCCACTTTGGGGATCCGTCTTTAGCTCTCTTAGAGCCCTGGCACGTGCCAGCAACACCACATGAAAGCCTTCTTTGTCCCTGGGCCGCAGCACAGAAAGCTGGATATTTTCCAACATACAGAGAGACCAAGACTGCTGACACCCACGCTAGGAGGGTGAATCTCAACACTGGCTAGTCATGCCTAATCACAACACAGCATCCCAAGGTAAAGGAGTTGACCAAGTGGATTTTTTAAAATAAAAAACTAGGTTTAGCCACAAGGGAGCTATCCTAGGGACCAAGTAGGGAGGAATAGAGACCAAAAGAGATTTGAAAGGGTCTCAGACAGGCTTCTTGAGACCTCTGTCCCAAAATCTGGGTATCTACTCATGGCTCTTGTCCAATCCATTTGACCAACTCTCTTTGAAGTCTGTCGGACATTTAGGGATTGGTAACTATATTAGTTTTCTGTTACTATAAAAAAATACCTGAGACAATAAACTTATAAAAAGAAAAGGTTTATTTTGGCTCACACTTTTGGATGTTCTAGTTCATAATCTGAAGGTCTCGTTGCTTTGGCCCTGTGGTGAGGCAGCACACAAAACCGCTCACCAGGTGATCAGGAGGCAAAAGAAAGAACAGGAAGGGAGTGGGGTCCTACAGTCCCCTTCAGGGAAATGACACCAATGACCTAAGGACCTCCCACAACACCCTACCTCCCAAAGTTTCCACCAACATCACCATCCTGGGCCCAAGCTTTTAGCACACAAGTTTTTGGGGATGTTAAGATGCAAACTATCACAGTGATTGGGCTGGGGTGAGGGCAGAGGGACTGCCAGGTGTGTAGCCTGACTGACTGGGAAGATGGAGGTGCCACTAGCTGACATTTAGACTCGGAGGAAGAGATAGCAAGCCCTGTTTTAAACCCAGGTACGTTTAAGGCACTTGAAGGGTGATGAGGTAGGGGTGTCTAGAAGGCAATTGACAAATGTTGATCTGAGGCTCCCCAAGAATTACATAAAGAGGCGGGATTAGAATTGTGAACCCAGAGGGGTCACGTGGGCGAGGACAAGGCACCTAGAGGGGCAGAGTGGAGTGAACAGGGGACTAAGAAGGATTGCCATTTGGAAAAGGAAATAGAGGAAGGGACATCAGAAAAAGATGGAGAAGGAAAATAATGAGAGATATAGGGCAAAGTTAGGAGTTAGTATGCTATTCCAGACATCCTGAGGAAAGCTCTAGTTCACCGGAAGGGAAATGCGACTGAATTTCAAATGCATGAAAGCATACTCGATCTCACTTGTAATGGAAGAAATGCATGATAGACCAACCAAGAGGTGACACTCAAAATGACTTTTTTTTTTGATGGTTCCAGGGTTTGAACCCAGGACCTTGCACTGCTAAGCTTAAGCCACTCCATCAGCCCTTTTATGTAATGGGATTTTTTGAGCTAGGTCTTGGGAACTATTTCCCCAGACTGGCTTTGATCCTCCTGCGATCCTCCTGATCTCTGCCTCCTAAGCAGCTAGGATTACAGGCCATCGGTGCCCTGTTAGAAATGATTTGATTTTTTTAGAGGAATTTTAGGCTCATAGCAGACTGAGTGCAGGGTCGGGATTTCTCACAGGTCTCCTGTCCACAAATGCATAGCCCTCGTTACATCTCTCACCACGGCAGGCCTTTGTTACAACTGATGACCCATCATGTCACACTGACCCATCATGTCACCCACAGCCCTTAGTAGCCATTAGGGTCAGTCTTGGTGACGTGCATTCTGTGCGTTTGGACAGATGTACAGTGGCTGTATCCACCATTACATGATTGTACCAAGTGCTGTCATGGTCAGGAATGTCCCCTGTGTTCTGTCTGCTCATCCTGCCTGCCCTGGCGGTTATCCTTAATCTTTTTGCTGTCAACACAGATTTGACTGTCCCAGAATGACAGAGAGTTGAAAAAATACAGTGTGTGGTTTTTACAGACTGGCTTCTTTCACTTGGTAATGCTCACATGTTTTCACACTTATACCTCATTTGTTTTTAGCACTGGACAATATTCTATCTTTCTGGAAATACCACAGTTAATTAACACATTCAACAACTGAAGGATATCTTGGTTGCCTCCAAGCTTTGACAATTATGAATGAAACTGTTATTAATACTTCTGTGTAGGGTTTTTTTTTTTTTGAGCAGAAGTGTGTTTTCAACATCTTTGGGTCATTACTTTTTTTAGAGATACCAAACTGGCAAGAATGGAAAAGTTTAACACCATGCTGGTGAGGATGTAGGGAAATTGGTGCTCAAGATAGTCAGGACACATGCCATGCAGCCCCGTAACTCCCCTTCTAGGACTCTATGGGGCAGGTTTGCACAGGATGCTAATGGCAGTGCTAGTTGTAAGCAGAGGGATGGAAACAGATGCCAACCAGTACGGTACTTGCAAAATAAATGCCGTCATTTCAGTGGGAGATATTGTTGGGGGGGGGGTTCAAAACAGATAAGGGAGAGAGATATCCATGTATTAATTAAGATATTTGAAGGGGGGGTGGCGGAGTGGCTCAAGTGGTAGAGCACCTCCTTAGCAAGTGTGAGGCCCTGAGTTCAAATCCCAGTATAGCCAACAAAAACAAAAAGAAAAGAAAGATATTTGAAGGGGTAAAGTCAATAGGATCAAACACAGGGCATCATCGTTTATGGAAAAAGGGGTGAGGGTGAGGCTGTAGAATCCACCTGCTCTCTGGTTATATCATCCCAGGAAAGTTACCTGTGCCTCAGTTTCCTCAAATGTCTCCCTCACGGGACTGTCAGAAATAGGAAGGAAATCTAGTTTTCCCTTTTGTACTTTTGGATTTTTTTTTTAAACCATAGGACTGCGTTACTCTAGTTTTTTTTTAATTAAAAAATTTTAACTGGAGGATATCCAAGTAGCAAACGGGCACGGGAAACAGGTGCTCAGCAGGTGACCATGTAGGAGATGCTGTCAGAACCACAGTGAGCTTATGAGCGTGGCTAAAATGATGAAGATGGAAGGGAAATAGCTGCGAATCCTGCGTGCTGTGTGCGGGGGTGGGGGGTGGGGGGAACAAGGTGGTCATTTCTGAGGACGTTAAGCACACTGGCACAGAGACCCGCAACCCCACACCTAGGAATCCACCCAGAGAAGGGAAATGAAAACTCACATACACAGCAAGCCTTGTGTCCAGTGTTCTTGACAGTTGTATTCAAAATAGCTCCAAACTGGAAACAACCCCGAAGCCCATCAAGCTGGGAATGGATGCAAAGGAACTACTGACCCTCGTCAACGACTCTTCAGGATATCACGAGAAGTGAAAGAATCCAGAAGTACAACGCCAGTGCTGCACGATTCCACTTGCTATAAAAGCTTTAGAAAGGGAAAAGTAAAAGTAGTAAAAACCCAATTGGGGGTTGTCAGGCACGAGAGGTGTGGGAAGGACTGACAGCAAAAGAGCCCCTGGGAACTTTGGGAGTGATGGCAGTAGTCTATATTATGATGGTGGTGGTAGTTACATGACTATGTGATTGTCACAGCTCTGATTGGATACATGAAATTGTCCATTCTACAAACAAAGCTAGATTGAACAGAAACGGGCTCAGTCTAACAACTGTAAATTTTTTTAAAAAGGCTGCCATGGTCCACAATATTCAGTTACAGACGTGACTTGGTCTACAATTTTCAGTAACTGGGAAATTAAGCAAGATGAGGGAGGAAAGGGCTTGATTGGATGCTTCTGTGCTGAGGTCTCTTAACAGGGGAGGGACGGTGTATGAGGAGTCAAAGAGTGGGGAGTGAGGAAAAGGAAGCAGTGATCTGAGGTAATTTTCCAAGAAATGTGCATGTAATAGATATGAAATAAACATGACTCAACCTCTCTGGTAACCAAAGAAATACAGATTAAAGCGATAACACCATGGTACATGTGCATGGTATAGTGTGATAACCTGGGCGGGACCAGGTGCAGGGAAGTGGTGTAATCTTTGCAGAAAGCAATTTGAAATCAAAAGTCCTATCACCTCCCAGGTGCAAACTCTTTCACCTGACCACTAGGAATTTATTCTAAGGAAATAATTGAACAACCAGACAAAGCAAGATGCATGAGGGGATTAAATCAATAAATCTGGTGTAATTCCATTACATTTAGACTTAAACCACTGGGCAGCCAGGGCCTTCCATAGCAATGCTTTATTTAGCCTAGAATTCGCTTTTGGCTTTTAACATTCTTTGACCCTCACAGTAGTGTGGGTGAGAAAAAATTAGGCAAGTGGGAAGTAGAGAGGAGTTTTGCTAAGTACCCCTTTCTACCTTTTGAACATTGAACCATGTGACTCTGTCAAAAAAAGTTAAAATAGAAATTTTAATAAAATGACTATTATGACCTGGAGCTACAGTTGCCAGCATAGAAGCCATTACAGTTTAGTATTTAATGGGAAAAGTAGATTGCAGGGAAGAGTGGACACATTTTTGTATAAATTCATATCTAGGCATAAATACATATGTATGTGTACACGCATGGTGGTGCACATCTATAATCCCAGCACTTGGGAGACAGAGGTCGGAGGACTATGAGTTCAAGGTCAGCCTGGTTTACATAATGAAACTGTCTCAAAAATCACAGATAGGGTGAAAGATGGAGGGGGTGAATCTAACTAAGATATATTGTAAACACTTTTGTAAATGTCATGATGTATCCTCGGTATAATTATACTACGCAAATAAAAAATAAAAAAGAAAGAAAACAAAGCATTGAAAAACAAAAAACTTCCATAGATAGATGAATGAATAGGCAGATATAAATAGATGATAGATAGACAGACAGACAGATGGATAGATAGATATGGTGATTTATATGCACACCAAAGTTTGAGAAACATTACGCTAAGTCCCTGCTATAGTCAGTCTATCTATCTATCTATCTATCATCTATCGTCTGTCTGCCTGTCTGTCTATCTATCATCTCTCTTTCTACCTATCTACCTGGATACTACATAATAAGACAAACAATAAATGTCAGCTGTAGTTAGATCTGGATGTAAGTTTGGGGCAACCGTGCTCTTTTTCTTTTTTAACGTTGAACTTTCTAACTTTGAAGGAATGATGAGTGTGGGCATTGTATAACTAACATATGTTTTGTGGGCATCAGTAAAAAACAGGTGAAACTGAATAGTCTGTGGTCCTGTGCCTAGTACCCAATCAATGCTAATTTCTTATCTTTGACAAACATCCATGGCTCCAGGAGACGACGAGAGAAGCTGGGTGAAGGGTACCTGAGAATTGTCATACTATTTTTTATAACTCATTTATAAATCTCAAACAATTGCAGAAGCAGTCTTTTTTTAAATAGTTTTGAACCTATGTTTGCAGCCATAGACATCTCACTTTTCAAATGTGGCAGTGGAGAGGTGACAAGGAAAGCACAAGCTTGGTGAAAGGACAGGACGAGGCCCAGAGAAGAGAGGCCCAAGAAGAGAGGGGTTTGTGCAGCCAGGGAAGGGCTAGGAGCATGGAGGTTGGAGGCTGGCAGACAAGGGCAGCTGCATGGAGCCATGGGGCCATGACAGGTGGGCAGGATGGACCGAAGTGGGAGGCACCTCATTCTTCAAGACTGAAGGAGGACAAAGAGAGGCTGTATGTAAAGTTTGCAGGCAGAGGCTTTGGTCATGCCAGCTCCCCAAGTTTCCTCTGTGAGGTAAGGGCCAGCTCGTGTGCTCAGGATTGGGGACCAGGCAAGGGTGGACTTTGTATACAACAGAGAGCTCTAGAAGCCAAAACAGTCATTCAAGCTAAATGGCATGGTTGAGAGGTATTTCCCAATCAACCCAAGGTAAGAGCTACTAGGAACTTGTTGAAATGATGTATCTTCTTGACTTCCTTTGCAGCACCCCAGTGTATCCGTCTAGAACTTGCCTGGAAAACACATGAACGTCTTTGTGTTTCATAGGTACCCGAGGGGGGCTGTTCTTGGGAACCGCCTGAGGACACTGAGCTGAAGGATTGCCAAGCCCTAACTGCTGTGAGTCCCGAGGACGGCAGCTTCCGTGTCACCTGAGAGCTGAGTAGGACCGTGGACCATCCTGCTGTGACCAATCAGACTTGAGCCCGAGGTGACTCACATGCACATCGGAATCTGAGAGAATTATGCTGAGTCACTGCCCTTACCATCCATGGGTAACCCGGTGAACTGGCACCATCGCACAACCGTCCCCAGAGTGCCTGGTGAGCACATTAGCAGGAGGAGAGGAGTCTTCATTGGGATGGATCCAGGGCCGGGAGGAGGTGTTAGGAGTAAGGTTTGAACAGGGGATCTAGGATAGAGAGAAGATAAGGAAGAGAGCCAATGGGTTGGGAGAAGGCTGAGGGGGTCTGGAGAATCAGTGAGTCAAGAACAAGGATGGAGGGAGACGGGATAGGGTTATTTCATGTCCCTGCAAGACTACTGGGAGTGGGTGGCTACTGAGAAATGCAGATGAGAGTTAGGGGAGCTGAGGGATTCCAGGAACCATAAGGTCTCCTGATTGACTTTTGAAGTTCAAGTACAGTTTACTCAAGATGAGTACCTATGTTTAGTCATTCATCACGATTCTTTGGGTAGCCATGCGACTTAGTTAGAACTCACCCATATCAAGGATAGCCATGTGACACAGACATGGTCAATTAGAACGCTCTATCCTCTAACCACTGTGATTGGTTCAGAGATGGGCATGTGACCAAGCAGGACCAATCAGAATTCCTAGTGAATTAGATCGACTGGGGGAAGAAGGAGCTCAATTTCTTTGATATTCATGAGCAATATAGACTGGGGGGGGGTATCTCCCACCCTATGGAAAGAGGTGGTCTGAGAATCAAGGTGAGATTAGGGAAATGGGGAGGGAGGTGGATGGCTGCCCATGGCTGACTGAACTCGGTGTCCCTTGTGCTCAAAGCTAGATACATCTGCACGTTTCACTGAAGTGAGTGGTTACATCCTCTCCCTGCTTCTTTCCCAATGCAGGTGGGAGCTTGGGGGGCGGGGCGGTGGGGGTCCACTTTCCTGGTTACAAGGAGAAACCAGGGCAGCAAGGGCTGAAGGCCTCAGTCGCCCAGGCCCCAGGATGGTGGTGGGTGAGGTAGGTGGGAGCAAATGGTCCTGGTGAGTCAGGTGCAGGAGCTTGGAGGAGGGAGAGGGAGATAGTATATGGAGGTGCTAGAGAGGGCCAGGAAGAATGTCAAGGCCACTTGGAGAAACACTTGCGGGCAAGGAATCAGCCTTTGCCCAAAGCTATCAGGACCAGACACCTGGCCACTGACTGGGTCTGGCCCTAATCAGGGTTGGGCTCTGATCCCGATAGGTCTGGGTGCTCCTCTGCCCACAGGCTGACCCTTGACTCAGGCCCCTGCCAAGCTCCCATCTCATCTTTTTTCTGTCCCTCCAGCCAGCCAGCGATGGCAACCATATATCCCCTGATTTCCTGGGCTGCATCCGTCTTTCTCGAAGGTCTGAGACATTATTCTAAGATCTCAAGCCATGGCCTAAAAAACCAAGTCTGATTTCCCTCCGGAGAACCAGCCAGTGACCTTTCTAACTGTCCTCTTTTCCCCAGCATCTCTGCTCCAGCAGAGGAGGTAAGAAGGACACTGCTTTGGCTCCCTAGGGAATCTGTGAGCCCATCAGTTTCCAAACACTGTCCCTCAAGGCTGGGCTGGCATTTGTCTGTTCCACTCCTTGGATGTGCTATGACATGAAGGTCCCTGGTGCTCAGGCTGGTGTCTTCACCAGCACTCAGTCTTAAGCCAGAAAGCTTAAATCCCAGGCTATGCCTTGACCTTCGGGAGCTGCAAAGCCTTTATTTTCATTTTTAATTAAAAATGCAGCAGCTCTTTTTAAATCAGGATATCCCACAGGATATCCTAAGAATGGTCCTAAGAGTTCTTGTAAGCCCTAGGGAGTAGAGAGAGAGAAAAAAAAAAATTGCTGTGGGTAGTGGCTTGTCCAACTAAGGCCCGTTCAGCTACCTGTAGGCGGTCGTGCTAATGTCTGACACATGGTAAACACCTAACCTTAGGAAAACAACAACAAAAACTTGACAGTAGAAAATTCTCCTGAGGATCTTTCATGAGCTCTGCCCTCACAAAGCACTCGGGATCCACCTTTTCTCATTTACTACTCAAAGTAATTTTAGGTAGTAAAAACTGAGTCACAGGTTGGTTAAGTAACGTAGCCAAAGTCACTCAGTTTGTACATGCTGGGGCTTGGATTCAAACCAGGTAATCTGGTTTTAGAGTTTACAAGATAATTATTAGATAGGTGGGTGGTTGGATGGATGGATGGATGGATGTGTGAATGGATGGATGGGTGGATGGATGGATGGATGGATGGATGGATGGGTGGATGGATGGATGGATGGGTGGATGGATAGACAGATATGTAGGTGGATGGATGGGTGGATGGATGGGTGGGTGGATGGATGAACACATTGGTGATATATTGGTGAGTGGTTGGAGGGAGAATTTCAAGGCCACCTCTGAACTATGCTCTGAGGTTGGCAGGGAACCACAGATGGCCACCTTACTCTGTCACCTCTGCTTTTCCTCTTTTTTATGTTTGTACTTAAGTCACTTTCATGTTGCTTGGGTTGGGAGATTTTCCAAGCTGGATCGATGGCCCAGGTGGCATATCAAGGAAGCCCTTTCTTTGTGATTTTCCAAAACCTTCTCGTTTCCTAGTGTCCTGCAGGCACCTTCTATCTGTGCTGAATGCTGGGGCTGCTATCCTACCTTTCTTACCCTACTCTCTCACGGTGGCTTTCAAGGGGAGGGGTGTGCTCCTCTAGCTCAGAAATAAACACATAAATCAGACCTGACCAACCAGTTTCATCCCTCGGCCACAGTATTCAGTTCAGGAAAAGGCCCATGGATTCAAGAAGCTTAAATTTGGGAATAATTTTCAGAGAGAATCTCCCTTTCCTTTGGGGTGCCAAAAGATAATGTCCGGGGTTTCTAACATCCATCCTGACACACAGTTGGCTGAATGTGTCTGAGGAAGGAGCTAACATGAAAGGAAGCACAGATGGGAGGCAGGCAGTGAGAGTTCTGGTCTCATCCAGTGAGAGTCCCTGGATCCAGTCATACCTGAAGCTAGAGACCCATGGGCTTTTCAATTACGTGAGCCCACAATTATGTGAGCACTTATTTTCTCTTAATGCACGTTGAATTAGGTTTTTATTGCTTACAGAGAGGATTCCTGGTATGATATTTATTATTTTTGTATAAGTACAAATGACATCTTTTTAATAATGTCATTAAAAAAGAACAAAAGACAGCTGTCATTTCCTGAGTCCACATGGTCAGTCAACAAACCAAGCTATAGGACTAAAGAGTTTGTCAAACAACACTTTCAGGTCTGGAAGATAGGAGCAGAGGAGACTGGGAAGATTCCCTGGGGAATGTTCCAGAAGGAGGGGAAGGAGCATTGTGACAATGGGTTGGTTTCGCCTGCTCTTCCTGCTCCTCCTGGCTTCCAGCTGTATACAATGAGGCGCCTTCAGCCTGCAATTACCATCTCAGGAATCCTGCTGATCCAGGCCACCTCCCTGCCCCAGGCCGGCCTGCCTTGGACAGAGGATACTAGAACAGTCCACAAGTTTGTTGGGAGGAAGCGATGGCTGTGTGATGTTCCCAGAGCACCAGCCTGGAAGATGCCTGTCCTGCCTTCTCAATGTGTCAGGAGACACATTGCTCCTTGGTCTGTCATTGAATGCTGCTTGCTTTTGGGGATCCACATTGTTTTGCACAATGCAAACATTACCCTTTCTTTTGGGGTGTTTAGAGATAGGACATATGTCTGAGACTTCTAACACCTATTTTTTTTTTTCCTGTGGTACTGGGATTTGGACCCAGGACACTGCACTTGCTAGGCAGGCGCTCTGCCACTTGAGCCACAGCCAGCCCTTGCACAACCATCTGACACATGGTAGGGCAAGCGTGTCTCAGAATGGGCGTAACATGAAGGAAAGCACATGTGAGTCCCTGGAGCCAGCCAGGAGCCAGCCATACCTGAAGCTGGATATGTGGATGGAAGGATGGATGTGTTCAATGATACTTAGGACTTTCTCAATTTAGTACCCACTCATCATTTTCATTCTTTCCTGAGATTTAAAAAATAGTTTGGGACATGGGTCACTCACTGAGGGGAGAATATGCACGGGGAGGAATAGGGAAAGGGAAGGAAATCTAAAACTTGAATGTGGTTGATGTGTCCACTGTACAGGAGCAAATATAGTAATCTTGAACTGACAGAGGCCACTATGGGAAGGTGAACCAGGAAGTAGTGAAGAGGTCTGGTAGAGATGAACCAATGTGTGTTGTAATACACTTGTGCATGGAAGCAATGCTAGGAATCTCTATGTATAGCTATTCTTATCTCAAACTAGCAAAAACACTATGTCTTTCTTATTATCTTCTATGTTTCTTTTCAACAAAATCAGAGAACAAGAGGGTGGAACAGGTTCTGCCCAGAAGCAGGGTTCAGGGAGGTGGCTCAAATAATGTATAAACATATGAGTAAATGTAAAAAATGATAAAAGAAAAAATTGCAAAATCATGCACTATAGAAGAGTGCACAGAAGATTTATGTGCTAAAAAAAAAACAGGAAAGCACACTGAGGCCACTGAAGATAAGAAGACCATGTCACCACCAGTTTCCCAAACGCCCCAGGTGTCACCTGTCATGGCTGCTTCGGATGCCCAAGCCCAGAAGTTCCCACCCCTGACTTCTATAACCACTGCTTCTGGCTCTTCTTTATAGTTACACTTATTGTTTACCTCTAAGTCACCTTGTCCATTTAATCTTTTTTTTTTTCCTTTTTTGGTGGTACTGGAGTTTGAACTCAGGGCCTCACGCTTGCTAGGCAGGCACTTTACCACTTGAGCCACTCTGCCATCCTTATTTTTTTTTGAGACAAGTTCTCACTAGGTGGCCCAGGCTGGCCTGGAACTCATGATCCCTCTGCATCAGTCTCCCAAGTTGCTGAGATTACAGATATGCACCACCATGCCCATGTGTAAATAATTGTTTTCAATTTTTTATTGGGGTAAAATGCATGTGACATAAAGGTAACCATTTCAAAGTTCACTGGTGTTCAGTATATACCTAATGATGGACGACCATCACCCGTGTCTAGTTCTAAGACATTTTCACCACCCCCAGATGGAAACCCCATGCCAATGAAGGAATTGGCACTCAATTCCTGAGTCCCAGCTATAAAAGCTGCTTTCTGTCTTTATGTAATTACTATTCTGAGACTTTCATATAAATGAGTCATACAGAATGTGACCTCTTGTGTTGCCTGGCTTTTTCATTTAGCGCAACGTTTGTGAGGTCCATCCATGAGTCAGTACTTCATTCCTTTTAATGGCTGAGTAAAATTTCGTTGGAAAATGTTTAGCTTTTCCCTCTACCCTGGATTCTTCTCCCAGATATGTGTGCAGGAATGGTTACCTCATTGGCTTGGATGTGGACTGCTCCCCACAGGCTCATGTGCTGAGGACTTGGTCTTCAGCTGGTGGCATATTTTGAGAGGTTCTGGAAACTTTAGGAGTTGGGGCCTAGCTAAGGAAGTAGGTCACTGGAGGTTGATTTCTTTCGTCCTCCCTTCTTTCCTTCTTTCTTTTTGGTAGTGCAGGGGTTTGATCTCAGGACCTTGTTCTCGCAAGGCAAGTGATCTACCACCTGTGCCACACCTCTAGTCCTAGAGGTGTGACTTCAAAGGGTATTTGTCCCTGGCCCCTTTCTGTGTCTCTTTTCGCGTTCTTCCTCATGAGGAGCACAGCTTCTGCCACACGCTCCCTCTGCCGTGATGCTCTGCCTCACCTCAGGCCCAAAGCAATGGATGCCGCAGACCTTGGCCTGACACCCCTGCAGCTGTGAGCCCCAATAAATCTTTCCTCTTCTTGAACCATTTCTCTTAGTAACTGGCTAACACACTCATGTTGCTCAGATCACAGCCTCTGCAGATGTCCCCTGACCAAATGTGCTGTGACCTGCCCCTCCGCCTGCCCACCTCTGTTCTCCATTTTCTTTTCCCACAGCACTTATCTTCTCTTGCTCCATAGCTGACTGTTTCTTATACTGATGCCTTTTGCGTCTGTCTCTTCAAGCTGAATAGCGTCTGGTTCCAGGAGAGCAAAAAATTGTCATCAGCTCAGCTTAAAGAGGCATCCCCACCCCCTACCCATGGTGAGCACCTGTCAGAGGCCAACTGCTACCCTTGGGCCCCTCAAAACTGTCTACCTCCTAACCCCTGGAACCTGTGAATATTACTTTCTGTGACACAAAAAGAGACTTGCAAGTGTGATTAAATTAAAGATCTTCTGGGCTGTGTGTGGAGGTTCTGTAATCCCAGCACTCAGGAGACTGAGACAGAAGGAGCAAGAGTTCGAGGCCAGCCTGAGCTACCTAAAGAGACCCTATCTAAACAACAATAAACACTAACAAAAACCTTCCAATGGGGAGAATATTCTGGATTATCTGAGCAGGTCCTTATAGAAAGGAGGCAGAGGGAGAGTAGCTGGCATCAGAAGTCCACCATAATGACTGAAGAGAGATGCTACTCTGCTGACTTGAAAGATAGAGGAAAGGAGCCCATGGCTGATGCCTGTAATCCTAGCTACTTAGGAAGCTGAGATCCAGAGGATCTCAGTTGGAGGCTAGCCTATGCAAAAGGTTCGTGAAACCCCATCTCAACCAACAGCTGTGTGTGGTGGCACACATCTGTCATCCCAGCTATGGTGGGAAACATAAATGAAGAGGATCATAGTCCAGGTCAGCCTGGGCAAAAAGCGAGAACTTGTCTCAAAAATAACCAGAGCAAAATGGGTTGGAGGTGTGGCCCGTGTGGTTCAGGGCCTGCCTAGCAAGTGTGAATCCTTGAATTCAAACCCTAGTACGATCGAAGAGAAGGAAGGAAAGAAGGAAGAAAAGAGGGAGGGAATGGAATGGCTGGCTTATTCTGTCAGTCATTGATACGTAATCCAACTTGCTGGGGAGATGGGAGCACCATGTAGAGATGGTGCCTTTTGTGCCTGGATGAAGGACTGAGTGGAGGATGGCATGAAGAGAGAGCGGGAGCAGTAGTTGACGTGTTAGTTAAGTCACCCGTAGGGTGAGTGAGTCCAGCAATGTAAGACACGTTGGTGATGAGGAAGGCAGGAAGTCTGAGGTCCGGTCTGTAATTCGGAGACACCCTCCTCATGTGGCCTGGAGTAGGGACAGGAAGGAGGAGGCCGGGACATAGGGAGGTTCAAGTGGGGGAGGGGAGCCTCATGTCTTCCATCCAGGCTTGTTCTCAAACTCAGCTGCTCCCTCAACGATGGGGTCCTGGTGTCCCCATTCTCTGCCTCTCTGCCTCTTGACCTGCCTTTTCTCCACGGTGACCTTGACTGGCACTACCTTCATGACGTGGGTCTTGGCCTCGCTCCCAAGTTTTCAACTCCAGGAAAAGTGGGAGTCTATTTCACAGCTCTCCTTGGAGTGAAGGTTCGCGAGGCCCATGCTGAGTTTGTGAGCCCGTGACTCATCAGGAGATGGTCTTTGGGTAGTGGGACATGAGCCTGGGACTCAGAGGACAAGAGGGGACGTCAGAGTTGCAGGGAGGCCAGTAGTTCGCACAGTTTGGGAAGGTCAAACGTTCCGTGTCTACAAGTGGAGTTAACCTTCTCACGCTCACTCTGTCCTGGGGTAAGGATGTCCTTGGACTGAGCAGGCCAGACCCGAAACCAGAGAGACCAAAGAAGACTTGCTGAAGTTCAGGTAGACATGCGCTGGAGAAAGGCACTTTGCATGGTGGCTCTGGCTACCATTCCGGACCCACTAGTTACTACTTAATAGCTACAAGTTACTAGTTACTAGCAGTGTGGTTAGGAGGAGACCTCTTTGTGCCTCAGGATTTTTTTTTCTTTCTTTTTTGTGGTACTGGGGTTTGAGCTCAGGGCCTCACGCTTGCTGGGCAGGTGCTCTACCACTCGAGCCTCTCTGCCAGCCCCTCAGTTTATTTGCAGGTGTACCTGTGCTGTCAGAATGACACAAGCTGATGTGTGTAAAGGGCTTGGCAGAATTCCTAGCAAATAACTCAATAAATACGCCAGTATTACCGTTATTGTCTTTATTAGCCCACAAGCTTTCCCTAAGTGCCAACGCTGTGTTCAGCCCTGTCCCTGTCCGGGGACAAGGAGTAAAGACACCATTCCTGCCCTCTCAGAGCTCACGATCTAATGAGAGACAAGCATTAAAACATTATACGAGGGGGTGACATTTTTACAGTGGTGGAAACTCAACTTCTTGGGGCAAGGGAAGGCCTCACAGAGTGACACTGCATTTGCTGGGGAGGGCGAGGCAGGGAAGGAGAAAGGGCAGCTTAGAAACCAGGCAGGAGTGGAAATGGATGTGCCCTGAGCTGGGGTAGCATGCCCAGCTAGGGGACAATTAAGCCAGAGGCTGGCCGGCCCTTGACATCCCCAGCCCCAGCCCCGACTCACTGGAAGTGTTCCTGCCTGTGACATCATGCCAAGGCTGGTCAATTGCACGAATGTGAGGACACGGCAGCCCCTTCTTGCCATGGGGGAGGAGGAGGAAGCTCCTGTCCAGGTAGAGCCCAGCTGAGCACCAGCTGCAAGTTCCCCTGTCAGCACCGGCTGCAGCCACACCAGCCCAGCCTGGATGAGAGCCAGGCTCAGCCCTCTGAAACCCGATGCTCCAGCACCAGGCCTTGTTCTGAGCCCACTCCTGGGGAGGGGTGGGGGCAGCAAACAACTTGGGGTCATCATGACCTCCTACTTGTTGACTGTACGCCTTCCATCAGTGCCCTGGCCCCAGGGGCCAGTTGAAATACCACAATGGAACAGAGATGGTGTTTCCAGTCACAGGCCTGGGCTCAGGTTGAATGGGTGTCCCTGGGCCTAGACAGAGTCCTACAGCCTTTCTCATTCACAAAGACTCTGAACTCCACTAGCAGCCTCCACTGCCCAAGGAGGAAGAAGCCCCTTCTGGCCCAGATCCAGGGTGTTGAGCCTCCCCCAATCTTCACCCTAACTGACCTCAGCCTCACCCTTACGGGATTGGATGCAAGATAATGGAGTGGTAAAATATACTTTAGCATACATTATAGGAGCTGTGAAATCAGACAGCCTTGGTTCACATCTCAGCCCTGCAACTTCCTGGCTGTGTTGCCTTGGACAAGTACCTTAACCTCTCTGTGCCTCTGTTTCTACATCCATAAGGTGGGATAGTCATACATCCTTAATGGTCTCATTCTGGAAACTTTTTCTGGAAAAGCTGGAGAGGAACTACTGTGCGCTTAGATGGCTTTATGGGTTTGTGTTTTAATCACTTGACTTGGCCAATCCAGTGTCCAGCAGTCATAAACAATATGTAAATGAGTGAGCGTGACTGTGTGCCAATACAACTTTATTTATAGACAATGAAATTTGAATCTTACATCATTTTCATGAGCCACAAAATATTCTTTTTATATATATGCATTTTTAGCTATTTAAAAGTAAAGTCTCTCTGTCTCTCACACACACACACACAGACACACACATACTTCAGTTTTACGGGCAAAACCAGGATTTGTTCAGCAGGACAATTTGCTGTCCCCCAGGCTGATTTATGTAAGTGATTAAAACAGTGCCCAGCAACCTGCTCTTGCACTGACCTTGAAGCAGAAGGTCATACTAAGTGGTCCCTCTGTGCTGGTGGCTTGTTGTGAGGGGCAGGCCATGGGTGGTGACCGTGGGAGGTCTGTCTTGGTCAGTAGGAAGAGCAGCTGAGGGGATTGTGGGGACACCATTTGGCCCGCATGTCCAGCAGTGCCCTTTTACTGCCCTTTTGGGTTTGGGAAGGGCCCAGGGCTCTGCCTTAGCTGCCCAGAGCACAGCCCAGAGTGGGTACCTCCTGCCACACCTCTCACCTCACTCCACTGTGCCCCTTCCCAGAGGCACTCCCCGGTCCTCTGCCTGCCGTCTGCCTGAGGGCACAGAGGACACCTGGGTAAGGTCAATGGCTGAGGACAGCTTCTTCACCACAGTACGGCACTGGGGCCGTGCCTTTGCTATCAGACAATGGCTGTCGGGATTCGCTAGCTAAGGTCACATCCTCAGCACCAACTCCTCCCCCGGACCGGGGAATGAGTGAACTTTGGAAGCTTGCTTCTCTCTCAGGACCCAGCCAAGAGCTCAGTGCTGGCCTCTGGCCCGGGGCTGGCCTGTTTCCTCATCCCTCGGTCTCTCTCATGCTGAGTTCGAACCACAGGGTCTTTGCTCATCCTGGTGAGTGCTGCTGGGCAGGACAGAGGGTCCCCCCTCCAACATGCCCAGGCCCTGTCTAGTTCACAGGAGCGCCCCCTGCATCTGGCGGACAGGGTCTAAGTGCGCAGACCGTGGCTGGTGAGGTTGACTGGACTGTGCTTCTCGGCTCAGCCTCAGGACTCAGTGGGTAGCTGGGTGTCTGTGAGCTGCTGGGAGAAGGTTCTCTCTAAGCGCAAGGTATTGTATCTGGGGGGTGGCGTGCCAGGCACCTGGGGCTCTGGGGCTGGAGGCAGGCGCATAGCGGAGGTGAACGTGGGCAAGTCGTCGTCTATACTGAGTGCAGGATTGTCCTGGCCCTGCTGGCTGGAGGAAGCCTCAGGGCAAGAGGGGTCCTGCTTCCGGGCCCACCACTCCTTGGCTTTCTGCCACTGGCGGCGGGCAATGATAGAGAAGAAGTCAATGAAGAAGACTTCAATGATCTCTATGACACAAACGACAGAGCAGCTCATCCAAAGGCCCAGCTGGCCCCCAAAGTTGGACAGAAGCATCTCGATCTGCAAGAGAGGCCATATTGCATCCTCAGAGGGAACCTCCCCCAACCAGCTTCATGCAGAGGCCCTGATCCCCAAGGGAGCCACAGGCAGGCCCTTTCCCCTCCCGCTCTACCTGGAACAGGTCCCAGAAGCACGCCACTTACACTGTTGGCCGGGCTCTCCACGATGGATCTCTGGTTCAGGTCTTTGTAGAATATCAAGAGTTTGGCCAGGTCAGTCCTACAGCAATTCCAACAGACAGGGCTCAGGTGGGTCAGGGGCCTTGGCTTCGTCCTCCCATGGCTGTACTCCTCCTGCCCAGCCCTCAGCATGGCCCAGGCTCTGAGCTCCCCCAGGGCATTACAACCCGGCCACTAGGCTCCTTCGACACTTAGACCATATCTCTAGCTTGACTCTGGTTCTCAGGCCATTAGTTACTCCAAAATTGTTTCTCAACCTCCAGACTAAGTCAGTCGACCCAGCAACACTCCCATGGCACCCGGTACTTCATTAAACTTTGACATTTGTAATTGTGTGATTGCAATCTCAGATACATACAGGAGACAAGCAGGTAATGCAAAGGAATGAGGAAGGCTGGGCATAAAGTAATAGAATAAGCAATGAGCATTAATTGGGCACTTCCTGTGTTGCCAAGCACTGTTGTAAAAACTTCATGTGAATTAACTTGATGCTCACATCGCTGTGAGGCAGGGAGAAGTGTTCTAATCTTCCTCCCATTTTACAGATGTGGAAATGGAGACACAGATTGGTTATGTAACCTGCTCAAGGCTGCACAGCTACCCATTGGCTGAGAGATCTGGTTCAAGTTCATGCTTGTGACTGCAGTTCTGAATGTCTCCTTCTAGGATGACAGCAAGCTGGAAGGCTCCTGCTTGTTCCAAAGGAGCAGCTATTATTTAGCTGTTTGGTGCAGTGCAAGAATGGAGGTTCATTTACTGCAGGAACTTTTGGTTTTTAGAAAAAACTGGATTGCTTCTGTAGACTAGATTTGGCCTAGGGGTCGTTGATTTGCAGCCCTGGTTTGGGGTTACTTAGGTAGGCCTAAGTCTACGTTTATCACTAGACTTCAAACCCTTTGTGGGCAGAGACCATGAGTGGTAGGTCATCTGGGTCCCCCAGAAACCCAATCAATGTCAGAGGTCACATTGGCTCCCACTGGGGCAGGCCTTGTGCTGGGCACTGGGATATGATCGTGACCGAGAGAAATGTGATTCCACATGACATGGCCTGAGTCACACACGTGAGCTCAAGCTCTCCCGCCCTTGTCCCTGAACTCTGGTCTGGATGATTTTTGCTAAAGTTCTCTTAGAAACAAATTTCTTTGTGGAAAAATCAACTGGGATTACAAACTGCCCAGCTCAAAGGAGTATTTTTCCAAGCTGGAATGCGTCAGTAAGTCCTGAAATACATTTACTGGACTATGACCAGTATCTCTTACAAAACTAAATGGTATAGGAAATATCGGAATGCATTCAAAAGAATATTCAAAATATTTACCAACTGGGGTAGCCTGGGTACAAATGAATCACATTAGTGTGCTGGACCACTTGGAATGGAAACACATTGGCCCTCCTCTGTATCTGTCAGTTCTGGGTCCATGGGTTCAAATGACCATGGATGGAAAATTTTTAGGAAAAAACTTGCATCTCTACCAAACATGTGCAGACCTTTTTCTTGTTATTATTCCCTAAACAATACGGTACAACTATTTCCATTGCATTAGGTATCATGAGTAATCTACAGATGACTTAACGTCAGGGAGGATTTGGCAGGTTCTATGCAAACACAACGCCACTTTACATAAGGGACAGGCGCATCTTGGGAGTCTGGTATCCGTGGCGGGAGGGGGGAGGGGTCCTGGAACCAATCCCCTGAGGATACTGAAAGACAACTGCAAACAACCGGTTTGGCCACACCAGTGTGCATCGCCTGAAAATCAGTCCCATGCTTCGTACGTCATAAACACGGTTGTGTGCTAGGGTTCAATCACATTCTTGATAGACCACAGTCTAAAAAGTATTTCAGTGGTGGAGCGTGGTCAAACAAAAGTCTGAGCAGGGCCTGGTTTGCGATAGGAGTTCAATTGATATTTGTTGACTGACTGAATGACTGACTGAACAGGAGAGGGCACAGCAGTGAGGAAGAAGGCAGAGAGGCTGGAGCCCTTGGCAGACGCCGGCAGAGGGAAGTGGGTGGCCGTGAACTTACTTGTTGAGCTTTTTGTTTATCTGTTGGCCTTGGTCCCAGGTGAGAACAGACAGCAACCATTTCTGTGATGGAGAAAGAAAGTGTGGTCCTGGGGATGCCATCTGCACTCCCTCCTCAGCCACTTCCCTGTCCATGACCTCGGCAAGACGGGGTCCTTCCCCAGACACCCCCCATCCCCGCCAAGAACAGGTGAGTACATCCGGGACTTGAGGGGAAAGAGTGGGCTGTAAAACTTACCTCCGAAACCTCAGATGGCCAGCGTGCCAGGCTGGTGGTCAGTGCCCATTCCTTAAAGCTTAGGGAAGAAGGCGGCAGAGTGAGTGTGGGTGGCCCAGCCTGGCACAGCCCTGCCTTCCCCAGCCCTGTAGCCCTACCCACCTGCATGTTTCCTTGCACACTGACTGGCAGCCCAGCTCTTCTTGGATAAAGGCCTGGTACAGCTGGTAGTAGCAGTACACTGAGGGATGTGACGGAAGGCAGTGTGAGCATTGGGGCCACGCGCCCTTCTTGGGGGTCCCTGGGTCACCCACGGAGTCCCCACAGCCTCATGTTAATTAATGATCTCTCCTTCCTCTCTCCAAACACTGACTCTCTGGTGTGTGATGCGGAGAGAGAATATTGGGGGATAGGGATGGACATCGGTTGGGAGTTAGGCAGCCCTTGGTTTGGGTTCAGCTCTGTTACTGCTGGCTGTGTGACCTTGGGCAAGTTGCTTAACTTTTCTGTCCCTCAGTTATTTGTTCTTTGGAAGAGTGCCTTCTGGTGTTGGCCGTGGTGGTCAAGCTGTGAGAGCAAGCTGGGTTGTAGCATTTGGTCTTTAATTGGGAGGTAGAACTAAAGCCAGTCTCCACAACAGAAGTGAAAGTCTAGTTAGCATCTCAAACCTCCCTCCAGTAAAACACAGAGGGGAGGGGCAGGGGCCCAGGCACATCTTAGGCCAGCCCAGAGCAGGGTTGAGCTGCTCCCTGTTTTGGGGTGTGCAAAGCTGGGGGTAGATGCACTCACTCCAGTTGGGGTGCTGTTGGTAATTGCAATAGTTGGCTGCTGGGGGTAGAGGCTGGCTGTACTGGGCACACCCACACTTCTCCACCATCTTCATCTGGAAGCACGAGTAAAGACATATCTGAAAGAGACGCAGAGATGTCCTTCTGCTCCGTGCTGCCTGCACACCCTCACCCAGGGGGCAGGGGGCCAGGCTCCCCTGCTGCAGCTCACTGCATCATTATGCCCCCCCATGCCAAGTTGCGTGGTGTATGGGGGTGCCTGACTCCAAAGGGGCCAGGCTAGAGAATGTACTGAGAATTTAGGTTGAGCTAGGGCTAGAGGGTCACTTCCATCATGTGAGGGCTGGGACCGGGAAACCGGAGCAGTTTCCAAGAGGCAGATAGAAACAAACACAGTTCAACATTCCCGTTCTAAGGTCCAAGGCCTCCACACTGAATCTCTGAGGACCACAAGCTACCACACAATAGCCAGGAAGCTAGTGGCAGGGGCTTTGAAGCCAGGCTATTCAGGTTCAAATCCCAGGTTTGCCACCTCCCTGCTCTGTGTCCTTAAGCAAGTCACTTAACCTCTCTGATTCTTTGCTTTCTTCATTTTTGAAATAAGCACAATAATACCTATTCCCTGAGACTGAGGTAAGCATGAAACAAACTCATCTTTGGAAGTTTGTCCACAGCAGTTTATCTCTAAATATCATTCAGGACGTCTTACCAATGAGCTTACTTTTGTGTGTGTGTCTTTTTTGTCCATTTGGTTTTGTTCTATTTTCTTATAAACTCCCTTCTTACTCATGGTCTCCACCACTTGTCAGCTCTGTTCTGGTGGGAGCTGGGGCACTCTGGTGGAGGGTGGCTGGTCCCCTGACTTTGCCAGGACAGTTTCCATGCCCTCTAGGTATCTGACAGCAGACTCCCAGAATATTCACTGAGCACTGCACTCAAGGGCTGGGAACTCCAGTGTCCACAGGGGCCAGTGACAAGTGTAATATGCTGGGGGGAGGTGAGAACTGTGGAGCCCAGATAATCCCAGGCTCATTTAATGGGACTGTTCCCTGCCCCTCACCCCTGTTCATTTGACAGGAGCAGCAAATCTGGATTTCCTTATAAGATTCCCTAATTTTCACACATCATTCAGGCTAAAACCAGGTTGTGGCCTGGAGGGACCCCAAGCTGTCAATGAGCAGCCTCTGATCTAATCAGATTGCCCCTGTGACTGTGGCGGGGGACACAATTTGCCCAAGTCGCCCGGTAGGGAAGGACCCAAGAAGGCCTGGAAGTCAAACTCCTTACCCCTCAGTCATTGTCTCTCCCAGGTGGCTTCCCTCTGTCCCTCACTTGCCACACGAGCCTGTCTCGGCTGTACACTGTGTTCCCCACAAACCTCAGTGAGTCAATTAAGCTCTGGTTACAGAGGACCAAAGAGGACTGGAACAAGCCGGTATCATCTGTTTGAACTTGAGGCCTTTGGACGAACCCCAGTGATCCTCACCCTAGTTCCTGGTCCCAGCCACACCCCAACCTAGATATAACTTGTCTCCTGGGTTCAAGCCACAACCCAGGGCTGGGCACCCCCACCATGCCGTACCTGGAGGGAGTAGGCAGCCTTGTAAATGTTATTCATTGGCACATCCCTCCCGTCCTCTGTGCACTGGCTGTAAGGCTCACTCAGCTTGAAGGACTCCGTCTGCAATCACAAAGGCTCACATTCATTGCTGCCCTCCCTGGAGACCAGCTGGGAGGGTCTCTGGAGTCCAGCAGCCATTTTGTCATTTTCTTAACAAACTATTCACAACCTACTAGGACCCCATGCCATGGTGGACGTAGTGGAGTCAACAGTGACCAAGGGTGATGAGTTCCCTGCTCTCATGGGCTTACATTCTAGAAGGGGAGATACCCAATAAGCAAATAAGTGATGTGATGATGGGTAGTGATGGATGAAGCTGGTGGAGGAGACTGGAAGGCTTGGGAGGATGAGGCAGTCAGTCCCATAGAGTGAGTGCAAAGGTGTCTCCAAAAAATGGACCATTGTCATTGTTACTGGATCAACATGAAATGGAAAGAAACAGCTGGCCTTGTGGAGAAATGGGGAAGGAGGACCAGGCAGAGGGAGCTGCAAAGATTGGAGGCGGGGATTCATGGGGGTGGAGAACATGGCAAAAGAGAGGAATCTTGGGAAATGACTTCAGAGAGGAAAGTGGAGGCTGAATTGCACCCTCCTGAGAAATCTTGATCTGGTTTTCTAAAAGGTGATGAGCCATTCGTGAACCCCTTGGAGGAGGGCAGGATTAGAAAGACATGTGGGGACTGTAAACTGCCTGGGATTTCTGCCCCATCCACGGACCCTTTGACTTCTGGTCCTCATGCTGACTTTTAAAAAGGACCAAGGAAAATCAAGCAGAGAAAAACATCCTGATATCAGAGGAGGTAAAATACCCTCACTCAAAGTTCCAAAACCTTATTCAATCGTATTTCCTTGAATTTGGATCTCACTTAATATTTGTCACTGTGAAAAAAAAACAACAATCCAGGCAAGGCAAACAAATGAGCAAAAACAGAAAAAACAAAACATGGCTGTGAGGGGATAATGACTCTGAAGATGGAGCAAACATTGAATGTAAATTGTGACTTTATAGGGAGGGGCCACGGGCTGTGTGTGCACCCACGTGCCCATTCACACGCATTGGGCTTTTTGTTTGGTTTTTTGAGAGGAGAGGGAGGGAGGAAGGGCTAAGGGGAAGGGGATGGCAGATTTATAGAGGGAGGAAAATTCTTTTCTCTTTGAAGAAAGACAAAGCAAGGAAGACATAGGTAGGAGCACAACACAGACAGACATGTGGAAGGGTGCCATCTTCTGCTGGGGTGCACTCCACCTGCTGACCCATTCATCTCCTTCAATTCACTCTGAGTTCTCAGAAACAAAGGGAAGAGCAGCCATGACCTCTCCCTCCCCCAGGTACCCACTCTGGCAATGCATTTCTGACAGACAGACAGACGCCCACACACTCACTTCACCCTGCAGTTTTCCCTCTCTCTGACAATAACGAGGGAGCTTCTTTCTGGCCAGTACAGAATAAATGGACTTTGCTGCTGGGTAGCAAGTCATCAGAGCTTGCTGAGAGGTACAGAGACACCAGCCAGTGGCTTCCCCTGGGTACCTCTTTTCCATGCCATCCTCTGGGCTGTTCCAAATAACGGGCTCCCTGGACAGATGTTCCTTGAAGGCCCAGGTCCTGTGGACCTGCTCACAGGGCTCAGAGAGTGCTATGTGCTCTGTCTGAGTCAGGGAAGGACATTGTCCTGGCAGGCAGGTAAGAGGGTCTGTCCCCTTGGGCAAGCCATGCCTAGCCAGCAAGGGCAGCTGGGATTTTGGGGCCATGAGAACTCAGACAGCACAGGAATCCTGGAAGCTAAGCGAGTTCTGAGGGCACAGGGGCCTTTTACTTTGCAAAGGCACTTATGGGACTCAGAGCTCTTGACGGGTTCACTTGTTTTCTGAAGCACTGGGGGGCTGGGGGTGAGGTTAGAACAAGTGGGGGAAAGAGGTCTTGGGCTGCTCAAAGACTCAGCTGGAAAGAGACATTTTGGCTTCTGTAGTGACCCCTAAGGGCACAAAAACAAGTGTGTGTGTGTGTGTGTGTGTGTGTGTGTGTGAATATGCACAAAGTAAGTGTGTAAATGTACAAGTATGCATGTGTGTCTGTGCATGCATTGTGTTGCACACAGGCACGTGGGGGTGAGCATATGTGCGCACACACACACGAGTATGCAGGTATCTGTGTGGGACATAGAACCCGTTATTTTCATACCAAGTTCTGTCTGCTTCCTTCTAGGAATCTGGGGAGGGGACAGGGACAGTGGCACAGGGACTCTTAGCTCTCCTCTTTAAAGGGAGAATGTGCGCCCAGAGGAAAGTCCAGTGGTCGCAGAGCCTGAGGGTCCAGGAGGCAGGGGGAAGTGATGAGGGTGGCCATTATCAAGCCTCCACAGCTTCTGGGATTGGAAGGCCAGCCCTTGGCTGCTTACAGCATGGAGGGCTTCCAACCAGCATGGTCACCCCTGGTCTGTGAGGTGCTCAGCTCAGCCAGGTTTTCCCCAGACAGGGGCTGTCCAACTGTTGTTTTTGCATTTCAGAGGTCACTACTGCCTCAGCCAGTAGCCCCAAAATCATGTTCTCAAAGTTAGCTTCACCATAGCTCAGATGGTCTGCAACTGCTCCATCTGCATCCTGGTTGAGGCCCGTCCTTGGAGATGGGCAGTAAGCCAGCAGGTCTCTTGGGCTCAGCCTGGGATCCTACAGTTCTCTGTCTTCACTTTGTACACTTCTGGGTAAGACTTCCTTTGAGTGACACCCTCCCCATGGCAAAAAGGACACCCCCACTGAATGTGGGACTGAGATATCAACAGGCCAAAATGGCACCCTGGGCTGGCAGCAGCAGCTGGAGCCCAAGGCCAAGCTCCTTTTTTCCCTGGATAGTCGTGCCCTGCCTTTGTTTCCCCAAATGGCCTGCTGCCTTTGTGGAGAGAGAATCTCAGTGACAGCAAGACGGGAATGGAATAGGTGAGGTTCCCTCCTGGACCTGTGTGGGCCTGGGAGGGACAGACTTCATGTCCAGACAGCTTTGGGTCTCCTGGTCACCATTCCTCCCCATGTCCCATTCTGATTGTCTTCTCTTGACATGTGCACAGGCGGCTGGATTCTAAGCTCCCCTAAGAGGCTCATTCTGGAAGAACCATGTTAAGGTTAAAGGTCAACTGCCCCTAAAAAAGCATGGCAGCAAGCAGGCCAGCAGAGGGGGCAGAGACATGGTGCTTGGGAGTCTAAATGAATCTGAATCCAGATTCCCACTGAGCTGCCCTTTTTTTTTTTTTGGTGGTACTGGGGTTTGAACTCAGGGCTTTGTGCTTGCAAAGCAGTAGCTCTTCCACTTGAGCCATACCTCTAGCCCCCACTGAGCTGCCTTTGATGGAATTACTTGATTGGCTTGAGCTTCAGTTTTTTTCAACAACTGTACTTTACCTTGACTTGTCAGGTGCTGTGGTAAGCATCTCACCTGTATCAGCTCATTTACTCTCACAACGGGCCAACTTTCCAGAAGAGGAGACTGAGACACAGATAAGCTAGCTGGCCCAATCCTCCCCTTCTCTGGAAGTAAAGCGTACCCTCCTTATAATGAAGGGGGTGGCTGGGGAGGAACCAACAAGCCCACCCCAACTTGGTGGCACATGGCATCACGCTACAGGTTCTAGAATTCTCATCTTCTAACCTAGAGAAAAGGGTGCTGTAAACAGGGAGTGAGCAAAAGGCTGGATCTGTAAATCTTTTGTCTGAATTTATTCCAATTATTACATGATGGATTTCTTAGCTGTCACAGAGTTTCTATCATTTTAAATTGATTTGTATTTTCTTTGGTGGTGCTGAGGTTTGAACTCAGGACTTTATGCTTGCTAGGCAAGTGCTCTACCGCTTGAGCCACACCTCCAGCCCTTGCATTTCGACTTGAATCACAGGCAGTGAGCAGTGGGGGACCAGATCTGTTACTCAGATGGGTGGGTGGTGGAGGATGGAGGGATACCAAGGAAGGGAAAGTGTAGGGTCAGCAGAGCTACAGCAGAGCTCCTCACCCAGGAGAGAGAGGACGAGACTCAAACCAGGCAGTGAGCAAGAATGATGAAGAACTAACTGATTCAAGAGATGACTGGATGGAATGAAGGAGAGAAGTTTTCTAGAATGATGCTTGGGTTTCTAGCTGGGACACTGGATAGGTTGTGGTGTCATTAGCTAATAGAAGACATACAGGAGACTGGGTAGGTTTTATGTGAGTGGAGGAGAGGCTGGATTCAGTTTTAGACACAATACCACTTAACTTTTGCTACTTATGAACCACCCCAAAACTGAGCAGCCTCAAACATCTGCCATGTGTCAGCTCCTCACCCATGGCCAGGCATGTGGCCGGGTTCAGCTGGGCAGCTTCTCTGATCTAGACCAGGCTCAGCTGTCCTCCACCAGCTCTCACTCACAGCAAGTGAGGCGCCTGAGTCTGCAGGGGGACCTTGATTCTCCACGGAGCCCTCTTCCTGAGCTGGCTGGCTTGGACTTGCTCACATGACAATCCCAGGGCTCTAAGCTCAGCAAGTTCCAATATGCAAGCAGTTTCAAGCATCTATTTGCACATCTTCTTAACACCCATTGGTCAACGCTTAAGTCACGTGACTGACCCAGATTTAAGAGGTGGAATATAGCCATTACCATTGTATGCAATGGCAGGATTTGGCTCCTTTTGCAAACTTCCAGAGTCATGCTATGATGAAGGGATTTGATGGGTCACCTACACAAAAACGACCAGTGGTCGCTTGAGTGTCAGCAGCAAGACCATGGCTAAAGATCGGGGATCAGGCATTTGTGCTGCTGTATTGGGAGTGGACGAGGTTCAGAATGGAAGGCATGCCTACTTTAACAATTAAAACTAAGCCAGGGGACTCACTCTGAGCCAGGCACTGTACAAGCAAGCTCCGGGCTCTAGGCTCAATGATTCCTCACAGTAGCGCTTAGAGGTGCAGAGTTAAGAGGAGGACTTCTGGGCTTGAGTCCCAGCTCTCCTTACCAGCCATGTTACCTTGAGCAAGTTATCTTTTTTTTTTTAATTTGTACTGGGATAATATTTATTTTTTCCGTGGCAAAAAGTCAAGTGCTACATTATTTATTTAGTTCATTTTTGGGTAGGACTGGGGTTGGAACTCAGGGAAGTGCCACATTTTTTAAACTGGGTGCTGGTGGCTCACGCCTATAATCCTAGCTACTTGGGAGGCTTAGATCAGGAGGATCATGGTTCCAGGCCAGCCTGTGAGGCCCCATCTCAAGAGAAAAAACGAGGCGTGGTGGTGTGTACCTGTCATCCCAGCTATGGTGGGAAGAGTAAATAGCAGGATCGTGGTCCAAGCTGGCCTGGGCAAAAGCGAGACCCTATCTCCAAAATAAGCACAGCAAAACAGGCTGGAGGTGTGGCTCAAGCGGTAGAGCACTTGCCTAGCAAGCATAAAGTCCTGAGTTCAAACTTCAGCACCACCAAAAAAGTACAAGTCAATTTAAAATGATAGAAACTCTGTGACAGCTAAGAAATCCATCATGTAATAATAGAAATAAATTCAGACAAAAGATTTACAGATCCAGCCTTTTGCTCACTCCCTGTTTATAGCACCCTCTTCTCTAGGTTAGAAACAAGAATTCTAGAACCTGTAGCATGATGCTATGTGCCACCAAGTTGGGGTGGACTTGTTGGTTCCTCCCCAGCCGCCCACCCTGCTCTACCCCAATGCTTGAGCCCAGACCTAAAAGTCCACCTCACTCTCCCTGGGTCTCCTTGCTAATAGCACTGTCAGCCCCTGCTGCTTCCACACAGTCATCTCTGAACCCACTCCCTCCCGCTCATCCCACGGCCAACGCTCCGGGAAGGTGCGTGTCATCCCTCTGTAATGTGTGTTGATTACACTCCAGACAAAGGGACTTCTCAAAAAGCTTCAACTCGTGGCCGAACAGCCTTCCCGTGATCTTTCTGGAATTGCTCCTGCCCTTGGTCTAAACTCATCTTTCCTGACATGATTTGCCTGACCTTGTCTTTCAGTAATTCATCACTCAAGCTTTCTCCAGCAGCTTCTACCTCGATGTCCATCCAATATTTATAGAGGATATACCATGGTCTAAGAACCAAGTCTGGGTGCAAAACAGACAAGGTCTTTGTTTCCACAGAGATGGAAATTGTATTACAAATTTGTGTTGATTTTTGTCTTTCCATCTTTCTTGTCCTTTTTTTTTTTTTTTTTGGCAGCACTGGGGTTTGAACTCAGAGCCTTGCACTTGCTAGGCAGATGCTCTACCACTTGGACCATGCCCCTAGCCCTTTTTGCTTCAGTTATTTTTTAGATAGGATCTTGCACTTTTTGCCTAGACCAGCCTGGACCACAGTCCTCCTACCTCTGCCTCTAGTGTAGCTAAGATTATAGCTGTGTAGCACCACACCTGGCTTGTTTTTTGAGATGAGGTCTTGCTAGCTTTTGAGGCCAGTTAGGGCTGGTCTCAAACGATGATCCTCCCATCTCAACCTCCTGTGTATTGTCTTCCCAACTTAAAGGTAAGAATCTTTAGAGCGAGGAGCGCTGATGTGTTCATCTTTGACTGTTCAGTGCTTTGAACACATAGTCCTTCAATGAAAGGCAGAAAGTTTGTTACACAATGACCTGACTATATCTGAACATACCTATTAAAACAAACAGATAAATGAATAATGTGAAAAATAAAAAAGGAAGGAAGTTTCGCTTGTTTGAACTTATTCTTAGTGACCCCTGGCTGACCTCTTAATAATCCCTGGGTTTTTGTTGTTCTAAATGTCATAAATCAGACCTAGACCTGACTGGCCCCACTCTGCGGCTTTGATTTTCTACATCTCCAATTAGGTGAGGCAGAAAATCCTCTGTTTCCCCACCATTGGTAAGGACGACATTTACTTGACAACATGGTGGCTAATTCCAAGCTCAGAGGACAAAATGTGGGGAGAGAATTCCTTCATTCTTGATCTTTGGCCAGCTCCACTAACTCTCAGCCCTTTGCAAATGTCATGAGAGACAGAGGCAGGGGGAGGGAGAAAGAGCAGGGAGGGATGTGCTGTAAAGTTCAGGTCCTTCTTCAGGCCATAGAGAAGCTGAATGGGAAATGCTTGACCACGTGGCCACTGTTGCCTTCTGGGAGTTTTGGGATCCCCAGTGAACAGAGGAATTAGTGGTCCACGCCTCTGGGGCATCTGCATTAGTAAACAACTACAGTGAGCTCCCCTGTCCAGGACTGTCCTTTGGATGGGGCGCTATGAAACCGCAGATATCTTCTGTCACACCACCATATCAATTTGTCATCTCTGCTGTCTAAGCTGAAGTAGTGCTGCCACCAAAGAGCATCCCTGGGATCTAGCACAGAGGAGTCACTCAGAAAATAATGGCTGAGTGGGTAAAGGATGGATGGGTATGCAAACTTCAGAAGTCCATCTTATCACTTCACAACCCAACTCAAAGCTACCTGCGGCTGCACTAAGTAGACTTTTTGTGTCACCAAGCTTCACTGTCAGTTGAGAAGACACAATGTGCTTCTCCTGTAATTCAGAATTGCTTGGATTTCTAGTAAGTTTTTTATTTATCTATTTATTTTCCCAGTGCTGGGATGGAACCCAGGGCCATGCACATGCTAGGCAATTGCTCTACCACAGAGCTACATCGTCACTAGAAGTGCCAACATTTCTAGAACCAGGTTTCCTGAGTGTGGTGCCTCTCGCAGTAATCACCGGAGTATGGGAACAAATTCTGACTGCATACAACAGAGGCTGACGGCAACCACTGCTTTACAGAGCGAGTGTGTGAGGGATGGAGGCTGGGGAGCTTCGGGTGGGACATTAAGTCTGGACATATAAAGCCATGAATTGACAGTCCCCAAAGGGATTGCTGCCTCCCATAAACTGGTGGACAATGCCACTAAGAAGGAAAGCAAAGTAAAACTACAGTAGATACTATATTTTCTTGACAGAGTAGCAATACGTCAAGAATGCAGTCAATCATGTTGGTGGATACTTGCAGCCCAGGAAGACTTCTAGTGAAAGGTTTGAGGGTTTCCAGCACCCAATGAGGCCACAGAAGGTCAAAGACTCAGAGGGAGCGGTGAAATGGACGGGAGTGTGCTGGGCTAATAGACCTTTGAGAGCCCACTGACTTTCTGTTAGGGTCTAAGTTGTTCACATCCTGCAAGACTGGGAGGCAACCTGGAAAGAAAGCTGTTCATCTGTCTGCTCGGTTTGTATGACTGACCGATGCCTTGCTTCCTTCTCAGGTTCCATAACTGCTGTTTCCTTTCTTTGGAAAAAGGGAGGTTCCTTAAATTCTTTCCCCAGATGGTATCCCATCCTTGTTCATCCATACAGAAGATAGGAAGACAACCTTGACTGTATCTCCTGGGATGATCACTGAATAAGTCAGCACTTAGAATGCTCCTCTGAAACAAGCATCCTTTTCCACAGGCTGCCCCCTCCACTGGTTATCCTTCAAAAAAAAAAAAAATCGCCCTCCTCTTGAAACCTAACAAATCAGAATGTTCTCTTACCAGGTGCATCCCTATGGAGGTGGACATGGCTGTCTCAATCTCTGTGCCCACGTCCTCAATGAACGGGTACTCATTCTGCCGGTGGACAAGCACCTTCGCCCCCGTGGACGACACCAGGAAGGGGTTGTACTCTTCTTCATTTACGTACAGGATGACTTGCAGCCCTGGGAAGACAAGGCAGCCTGCTGTGGTCAAAGGCTAGGTCGAATCCAGGAGCCGGGCAAAGTGAAAGGTTGATGACAGCTGCTCCTCAGGAAGGCAGGACTTGTAGCTGACTTATCCACTGCTGTGCCCCCATGGTTAGGCTCAAACAGGGGTTCAAACCCAGCCTCCTTGTCACAGTTCTTGCTAAGCATAAGGAAACTGCTCCTCTGCCTGAGACATGCAAATCTAGTGGTCCTTTGAGACAGGAAATTCTGGCTGCTGAAGCCCTCACAGAGAGAATCAGGGATGGGCTGAGTCACTCGGGGCTGATTCTTTCCTGCCCCTGTCCTTGCTGTCTGCAATCTATCCTATCCCCAACTGCCAGAGAGATCTTGGAAATTGGAAATCAGGTGTGGTCACTCGCTGGCCTGAAATCCATGAGGGGCAGCTCAGTGGACATAGGGGAGTGCCACAGAACCAACCCAGCTGTGGCTGGCTTGGATGACACAGCCCCTCTCCCTCCTCATTTTCTCTCACTGGCCTCCTCCCCCCCGTAAGTTCATTTCTGTTTCTAGAACATGCCAACTTCATTTTCCTCTCAGGTCCTTTGTATTTTCTGGCCCCTAGACTCCCTTGGTGGATCTTCTCATCCTTAAATAACCCTTTGGTGAGGTCTTTCTAAATCTCCAAATTCCACCTGGAATCCCATCCTGACCCCACCACTCTCTTTTCTGCCCCCTTGCTGCCTTCTTCTCCTCACCCCTCTCAGTAGGATGTGTAGCTAGACCCCAGCTGCAGATGTGTTTGCACATTTCTGAAGTGTCTCTCTCCACTGAGAGCAGGTTCCCTAAAAGTAGAAATGGCATCTGTCTTGCTTTTGTCACCACAGCACGCCTGGCACCTAGAAAATAGCCTGGCCTCCAGCAGGTTCTCAGTCCATGTCTGGCAAATGAATGTGCGAATGAACAGATACCTTAAAAGGTGTTCTGACCTCTTTAATTTGAAAACAAAGAAGCCCAGAGGAGGCCAGTGATTCTCTGGAGGTCACACAGCCCCCACACAGCAGAGCCAGAACTCTGCACCTTCCCGCTCTCAGTTACCAGACAATTCCTTCCTGCTGAAGAGTGCAGTCTGAATAATTGTTTCCACAGTCTTGGGAAGAACACAGACTACACAGCAATGAAGGCCAGAACATGGATTTTTCTGTGACCAAGCTGAGCCTTTCCTGGTGGAACATATTTATATGTCAGACAATGTTCAATTTGCAGAGGGTCATGCAAGAATTCTTTTGTGGGAAACCAGGCCAATTCACTGAGTCCCTATTGCCCTATAAAAGGGACAGCCACAGAAAAGTAGTGACTGCAGAACTGGAAGTAGTAGGTAGGTGGAGTGGTGGTGCCAGTGGTAGTAGCCCAGGAGAAATGCTGGCATGACTGTGGTAGTAATGGCAACAACTAAATTTGTTGTGTGCATAGTGTATAGTGTGTGTGTGTGTGGCTAAATTTTGTCCCCCTGAAATTCCTATGTTGATGCCCTAACCCCAATGTGATGGCATTTGGAGGGAGGACCTTCATCAAGGTTGAACGAGGTCATAAGGGTGTGGTTCTAATCTGATAGGACTGGTGTCCTTGGAAGAAGAGGAAGAGACATCACAGCATTCTCTCTCTCTCTCCATTTGCAACAGAAGTTAAGCCAGGTGAGGATGCAAGGAGAAGACAGGTGTCTGCAACCTAATGAGAGATGTCTTGCAGAAACCTGATTCGCGGGCTGGGATGTAGCTTGGTGGTACAGCGCTTGCCTAGCATGCATGAGGCCTTGAGTTCGATCCCAACACCAAAAAAGAAAAGACAAAAAAAAAAAAAAAAAGAAACCTGACTTGCCAGTGCCTCGATTGCCAGTTTCCCACCCTCTATGGTTGTGAGAAATGAATGTCTGTTGTTTAAGCCACCCAGCCTATGGTGTTTTGTTATGGTTGCCAAGTGTATTGTCAGGTCTTATTCTAAGTTCTCTGCATGTTGAAATCCTCTCAGTAATCTTCATGGAGACACTGTTGTTAGCCTTACTTTATACAGAAACTTGCACAAGGTCACACAGTGAGAAGCAGAGCTGGAGTTTGGCTCCAGAATCTGTCCGCTTAACCAAACTACAGGTGTGTCTACCTCCCTGCACACACACTAGGAGTCAGGTGTGCTGACTCCTAGTCAGCACATATGAGTTTAACTCCTCTTAGAAGCTGCCTGCCCAGCATGACTCACCAGCTACGAGCTTAAACCAGAGTGGTTTTCCAGAGGAAGGAAACCCAGTGATATCTCTGTGGTTGCCTCAAAGGGAAGAAGAGATATCAAAAAGGAAACGTGGTCTGGACGTGGTGGTAAGTGCCTATAATCCAGGAGGCGAGGCAGGATGAGCAAGGTTCAAGGCTGGCCTGGGCAAAAGCACGAGACCCTATTTAACAAATGCATGCAAAAAGGGCTGAGGGTATAGCTCAAGAACTACAGCATGAGGCTCTGAGTTCAAACTCCAACACTGGAGAAAAGAAAAAAGAAAGGAAGGAAGGAAGACTACTGAAGAAGGAACCAACATGGTTGCTGATGGAAACATTGAAAAGGGAAAGTTGGGCTCTGGCTGGGACCAGGTAGAGACCTGCATTTCAGGAAGCTCGATGACCCCAATTATCCTTTGGCCCACACTCTTCAGACCTCTATGTTGGTTTCCTTACCGTGCTCACTGCCTCCCATGGACGTGCTGAGGATGGTGGCGTTTTCCCTGTTGTTGAACGTGTAGCAATTCCCATACATGGGATGGTGGAAAAGTGTGAAGTTCCTAGGGAAGAAGAAACTGGGTAAGGAAGGGCCAGGCGGGAACCCCACTTACACACTGCAGCTGACGTCATGGCACCAGGGTTTTCCTGGGACAGTGGGTGGCAGCATGACTCACTTTCCCTGTTTTCCTCTGATGAGATGACAACGAGGGCCCCTCAGCCAGGCTGAGCGAGGATTAGACTAGGCTTTTTGTTCTCAGTCCTCTCTCTGGTTTCTCTGCTGACTTAATATTCCTTATGTCACGAATCTGCCTCCAATCCCTCCGCTCCTAATTTCTCAGCTAACACTTAACATTTTCCACTCAAATTCCCTGTCCTGGGAAATGATCTGCAGAGAAGGAATCCTGTATGTGACTGTACATCCAGCCCTTACGATGATGTCTTTCCAATCACTCAATTCTCATGAGGACATGTACAAAGGAGAGAAAGCCTTAGTATTTAAAAAGGACAGAGAACCCTTCAGACAAGTAGGACTTCCATAGGAAGCCCCACCCACCACCCAGCCACCCCCCCAGGGCTTTGAGCATGTCAAAAGGTGTGAAGGCTCACAGATGTGAATATAGGCTTCTGTCTCCCTCCTTTTCTTCCTTCCTTCCTCTGTAGAGTGGTGGTTCTCGCTCTTTACGTCATAGTAATACACACAGCTGCACACACGCTACCAACTACTGTGTCATGATGGGTGACCGGATGAGTCTCTACCAGGCCTGCCTTACTCACTGGCTCTAGAACCTGCACCTACATTTTCAAAGGAAGGCAGGAGAACAGCACCTTTGGCTCCCCACACCTACAGGTAAGCTGTAGGCGCACACAAAAGGCCCAAGGATCAGAACCTCCAGCTCACAGGAACTGAGAGCCACTTCCCCTCCTGACCTGGCGTCACAGGACATCCCATCGAAGAAGCAGGTGAGCAGCAGCTCCTCTGCAGAGTAGCTCATGTTGATTTTTTTCTCCAAAGGAACCTGCGCCATGATGTTCATGTAGTGCAGCTTGTACCACTCCTGGATAGCGTTTATCCCTGAGCTGAAGGTGTAGGTGGCACAATCGGAGGTGTCATTGGAACACTGTGAATAAGGGAAGACACCAAGCTGGACCCATCCATCCTACCATCACCCACCAGAAGGTCTGGAAGGATGAGTTATTGAGACTCCTGGCCAGATTCTAGGAACAGGAGGGAGAACCAGGGCACTGATGCTTTCCTCTTCTTTTGGGGGCTGGAAGAGGTCATCCTCCCAGCCCCAAGGACAAATAAGGAGCTATAAGAGAAAGGACACTAAGTCCCCCTCCTAGAACCCCTGTGTACCCTCCGCCACTAAGCAAGAAGCAAAACCAGCCTCTTTAGGGTCCACGGACATCCAGGGTTTGATAATGAATGCTACCAAGTTGCTCTACAACCCTCCCCTTTCTTACCATATAAACAGTCTAAAAATCTGGATTCTGGCCTTGACTCTGACACTTCTTGGCATGTGTCTCTGTTACGCCACTTATAGAATGTTGAGCGGAATACCATCCTACCAACCGCATGGTTGGGAAGACCATATTTGATCCACCTAACAATGAGGTCTTTATGGGAAGTTGCGGTACATTTCTGACATCCTTATTACCCAGGACTGGGAAGTCTCCTGAAAGAACTGACACCAAAGAATTGATTCCAATATCAAGGAGAATCTGTGACTGTCCAGGAAAGAAGCTGGGAGTCTTTGACATCTCAATGGCTTAGGGGCCATTTTTTAGGATTTGTGGATTGGAGTCATGAGTTCTCCCAATCAGCAATCAGAAGGTACAGAAGTAGCCTGTCCTCGAGGGAACTGTCGCATGGAGAGGTATGGTGGTGATGGAGTTTGCCCAGGACAGTCTGGAATTCATTTTTTGTGAATGCCTGCTTCCCAAGATGTAGTGATAAGAGGTCAGGCCACAGCACCTCAGGAAGGTGAGTTCTGTGGGAAATACTGATGCTTTTGCTATTTGTTATATATTCTTCCGTCTAGTGTCACACTCCTATTATGCTTTGGGGGAATTTTCTTTCTCCCTTTGGATACAGTCTGGAGAGACTCTCTACCAGGACAGGCCTCCATTAGCCATGGGGCGATCAAGTGCTCCAGCTTGGCCAGTCAGTCCCAAGATGGAATTTGAATTTTAAGTATTAACAAAAAAATCCTGAAAGTAACTCCTTTAATCCAGCAGCAGTATCTGGAATAACCCCATTTCTTGCCACCTGGATCTTCCCTAATTTCTGTCCTCTGAGAGGCCTCCATGAGCTACTGGTCACCTCCTAAGACATTTTCTCCATGCTTAAGACTGATTGCTTCAGTTGACCAGGCATGGTGTTTTATGCTTCTAATCTCAGCTACTCAGGAGGTGGAGACCAGAAAGATCTTCATTTGGTGCCAGTGTGGGCAAAAAGTTAGTGAGACCTCCCCCCATCTCAATACAAAAGCTGGAAATGTGGGGTGAGACTGCCATCCCAGCCACTCTGGGGACATATATAGAAGGATCAGGGAAAAATGTGAGACCCTACCTGAAAAATAACAAAAGCAAAATAGAGCTAGGGGCATGGCTAGCCTAGCAAGCACGAGGTCCTGAGTTCAAACTCCAGTACCACACACACACAAAGACTGCCTCGGTTTCACTGGCTTCCAGCCAAACCTCTCTAACTGGGTGTATTTCTTTTGGGGGGGTCTTGGGAGAACATGACCATGGAGAGACTCGGGCTCACTACTTCCACCAATCCATGGCCCTAGACTGTGAGGGAGCCAGTCTTACCAGCTGGAACCCCACCAGCTTGGACTCGTGGACGTGTATGACATTGGAAGCCTTGTGAATGATGTTCCCGCTGATTTTCCGCTTCCGGCCGGTGACGAAGTCTCTGGCCTGGTCCTTCTCGTTCTCACTGAAGACCAGCAGTGGGACCAGGTTGTGGAATTTAGGTGGGACATTTTCCCAGGTTGAGCTCCAGGACCCTGCCTCCCTGTGCTTGCGGGGCTTAACTTCTGAAAAGCCATACAGGGACATCAGGGTCCTTCTGGTCTCCTGCTCCAAGTCGGCCAGAAGGTCCCGCACAGCACTGTACCTGCCAAAAAGGGAAGGAAGTGTCAGGGAGAGGGAAGACCCCTCTGACAGAATGCTGTCATTGCTCTGCGTTGTCCATCACCAAGATGTGTCAGCCCTCGGTCCCTCTGCCCCCCTCCCTTGGCCAATGGATCAGGCCTTTCACTAGTTGCCCCATTCAAGGTGACCATTGGCTCCTACAACAGCTCCTGGGTGACCATGGTGTGACATTGTGTGACTTCACCTTTGCACCACCGTCTGCTTGCTCTTAGGGTGTGTTGATGAGTTTGACACAACCAGCATTTCTGGAGAGGTGACTGTCAGGCACTTCCCATAAACCAGCCACAGTGAGGCCAAGTAAGTAACTGCTAACCAAGAGTCTCCCCTAGAGGCAGGCTCCATCTCACCCAGTGCACTTGGCCTGTTCCCCCTGCTTGTCCTCCAATCAGTGCTGGGAGGCCAGAGGGTAGGACCGTCACCTTGACAACCCTGAAGAGCACTGATCAAGAGTTGGCATCATGACATCATTTCTAAAACCTTCCCTAGGCCAAATGGTCCCCATCTCCTTCTTAACTCTCCCTTTCTTCCTCTTGCTTGTTACACAGGCCAGATGTGACTGGGGTTATTAATTCCACAGCCAAATCACCTGTGCTAGAGTTCTCCTTCCTGGTACTGGCTATGTGACCTTGGACAAGCCACTTATACTTTTTGTGTCTCAGTTTCCCAGTTTGCTCATTTGTAAAGCAAGATTATTGGGACGGCTCAATGAGTGTATTACAAATATAAGAAATATATCTCTATATAATTAAATGGCCACTATTACTATTTACAGGAATGCAATTACTATAAATTTGTTAATGGTTCACTTCCCTCTACAATGTAAATTCCACTAGGCAAAAGCAGTGTTTGGGTTGTTCAGTTCTCTGTCCCAGAACCTAGCACCATGCATGGCAGGAGATGCTCCGTAAATGATTAGGGAACAAGCAATGGGTGGAAGGAAGGAAAGAAGAAGGGAGGAAGGGGGAACAGGAGGGAGGAAGGAAGAAAGAAAGAAAGACTTTTGAGGTAGAGAACGAGTCTTAGACCTAATTTTGAACTTTGTCACCAACTTGTTGATGACCCTGAACAGGCTAGTTTCCTTTGATAACCTTGACAATCTTCCTCCCCTGCTTCTCCCTTCTCCCTATCCTCCCTCCTGCTCTGACAAGGTCTGATGGATCTGACCTGTCCTGAAGATCAGTTTTCCATAATCCTGAGGACCAATGACCCATTTAGAATAGGCCCTTCAACCCACAACAGGGCAGCACCAAGGGCTGATCCAATCCAGACCTGGGTGATCTCATTTAGTGGGGCTGTTTCTCTCAGATGAGGGTTTGGGGCAGCTGAGATGCTCCTGGAAGTCACCGGGGTATCACTTCTGAGGCAGCCCACATTTGGGGAAAGTGGGAGTGACCTGGAAAGCTGGAGGAACAGCTAAGCTGAGCTTAGTGTGTGTTACTGGAGGGAGGGGACAGTGTGCCAGGCAAAACTGGTCCATGTTGGCTCCTGGGCCAGCCTTTCCTGAGCTGCCCATCCCTACAAGTACTGATGAACTGAAAACTCCGTGCAGATTTGGAACCTGCCAAAGGGCAGCTCACCATTGTTGGCTTCCAGTTTGTAAACAGCATGTCTGCAAGCTAGCTCAGATCCCTGGCAGCCAGCTTGGGGGAGGGGCTTGGCACTTACAGAACTCAGGACTCCCGTCCCCATTCCCTGCTCTGCTGCTTACTTGTAGGGGTTGATGTTGCAGATGGTGACAGCAGGAAAATCCAGCTTCTGGAAGTGGACTTTGATGGAGACAGAGACGGTGTAGAAGGAGAAAACAAGAAGTGCACACTGCCAGAGTATGAGGGCCACGGCTGTGAGCGTGAACCCGATCCAGAGGAGGCGCCGCAGGCGGCCACGCGACACCACGATGCGGCGACAGCCATGGGTGTTGGTGTTCATGCAGTACCAATGCATCAGGTCTTTGATGGTAGGAGCCTGAGGGCCTCGCACTGGCAGATTCTTCTTGATTTTGGCTTTGATCTTCTCTCCGGGAGCCATGGTGAGGATGGAACCTTACAGCAGACAGCGTGCTGGTGGCGCAGAGGAGAAAAGCAAGTGAACTCCCACATGCAGGTGGCCTGCAGGCATGTCCCCGGAGCCCATGTGTCCTTACAGGCCTCCAGCCTCTTTTACTCCATGGGCTGGATAGGCTGCATTCTGAGGAGGCTTGGCCCCTTCTCCAGGATATTTGTTTTTGGCCACCACAGCTGCCAAAAACACTGCCTCCTCCTCTTAGGGCCCCCAGGCCTAGCCCTGTGGGGCTGGGTGAGGTGGAACCTGTGGAGACTGGCTGGACTGGCTGAAGGACCTTTCCCTTGACTTGTCGGTGCAGTGCAGGAGCCCTCAGAGGGACCAGCCAGCGCCAATCTTCTCAAGCAGGGGCACTGACTTGTGACTTACCTGCTTCCCTTAGCCCGCCCTCCAGGAGGCCAGTGCTCTTATCTCACTATGCCCCCTGGTGCCTCACACAGTGTCTGGTTCAGAGCATGTGCTCAAAAGGTGTCACTGTCAGAGATAGTCTGCCAGGGGAACTTCCCAGCAGCTGTGGTAAGTCATGTTCCAGGCCGTGTTTTCCCTGCCCTCTACCCTGCTGCTTTCTTGCAAGTGAAATGATTTCCGTTTCATTGCTTCTCTCTACAGTCAGGCCCTGAGTGTTCCCAGAGCCCCTAATCTAACAGCCTACAACTGTTGGCCACTTAATATTCGCCAGACCATGGGCCATATTTCCTTGATCATAAGATACCATTGATTTGGAGAATGCATCTTGATTTAATAACAGCTTTCGGGGAGAGTATTGGAGAGCAAATGACCACATTCATCATCAATGTCTAGGATGCAGCTCAGTTACAGAAACTTTACAGTGTGAAAAACATATTAATTTTAGAATGAACTAGCATGCTATACAGTGCAGAGAGACTCATCTCGTGTTTTCATATATAGTCTCATTAAAATATGCAGTCTCTCTATAAATACACACAGTCTATATATACTTCACGTCATGTTTCACTAGTTCCACGAGGTAGGCATATTATTATTATCTCCATGTCACAGAGGAAGAAGATAAGCTCAGTGAGGTGGGGTGACTTGCGCAAGACCATTCAGCTGGTTAGTGCATGAGCAGATTGGAGCCTTGCAACTTCAACTGACAATGTAGATGTCTTTGAGGGGCCTGCTATTGTGCCAGAAACCTCCCTTCCACCACCAAAAAAAAAGTAGATAGTTCATTAACAGTACCTGGATGAAAGATGGGAGGAAGGAGAAGAAACACCAAATATGGCCATAAATCAAGACTTGTGAACAGTGGTATTGAGGGAGAGGTATATGCAAACCCTATCCCCTGTGTATTCCACAGTGACAAAAGTAAAATAGGACATTTTTCTGAACTGGAGTGCGCCCTTGAGGAGCTTGCATTGGGACAGGGATTTTGGCGTGTCCACCGGTTCTTCAGGAATATTAGACCATATTCCTTGGGGCAAGGCTGAGGGACTTTCAAGTTTATGATGTAGTGAGTTTGAGTTTTATAATGCAAAGAAAACAGAGTGAAGAGGCAGAGGTGAGATGCCCAGAGGCAGGAAAACCCTCCATAGACTTAAATGATTTTTCTAGGCTAAAAGCCATCTCTGACTATAATGTAATTTATTTTATATTATCATTTTAAATATTGCCCATCTGAACCAAAAAGTTGGTAAGAATTTTTATGTTTGTTATTAAAACCTAGGTTCCAGGTTCAGTTTCCTGTACTGCAACCTGCACACTGCTTTCTCCTCTGAAATGTTTCCCAGAAACTGGGATTTTGGAAGCCCCCATCCCCAGCTGTTGGGCTTTCTTGCTAAAGACCAACAGTCCCTCTGTCCATCAGTCCCTTCCTCAGGACTGAATCTGATCCAGCAGATCAGCCAGCAATGTCACAGGAGCAGCAAATGTCACAAAGCAGAGAATTGTTCGCACAGAAGCATTCAGCTTCACAGCAAAACAAGGTTCTGTTGGGTTACCCCACCTGGTTCAACAGGGCAATCAGCACACACAGCACTCACCCTTCTAAATACTTTCTAGGTTTCACCTTGGTAGTGCTCGCAATTAGAATTTCCCCCATTGTGCAAATGAAACTGAGACACTGAAAGTTAAGTAACTTGCCCAAGGTCACATTAGAAAGTGGTCAGACTGGGATTTGAACCCAGGGACTCATATTTTTATCTACTAGCTATGCTGGTCCTCAAATGACAGTGACATCAACTGTATCAACAGCAATAATGGCAGCTATCGTTTTTGTTTTTTTTTTTTTTGGTGCACCCGTTCCTGGAGGTATTGCAATACCAGGTCAATGCGTGGAGTGACGGAGCAAGCTTCTATTCCATCTCCTGTTTCCAAAAATCCTTTTAACATATTGTCCTCAGATAGAGGACGTATCAAATATTAAACTGATAAGAACAGATACTGCACTTGATCTTAGCCAAAAGGCTGAGAAGCGATGGCAGCTATCATTTATTGATCGCTTACTCTCTGCTCAGGCCTGCTACTCAGACCTTACACATTACCTAATTTAATCCTCACTACCAACCATGAGGATTAAATAACAATTATTATCATCTGCATGTCACAGAGGGAGAAACCGAGGGGCACAAAGGGTAGTAATTTGCCCAATTCCAGGGTCCTGGTTCATCCTGACACTGTGTTCTGGACGTCCTTTGCCTACCCCCAACCTTGCCTTACTCCCCCATACCACAGTGAGGGAGCTCACAGCCTGGGGAGGAAGGAATGAGAGATTTGCTCTAAATTTAGGATGGGGGTCCCCATAGCGGGGCAGGCAAGAGTCTGGGACAAGGGACGGTCCCCGATGCACCTCCCTGCTGTGCGGAGGTCGCTGGAGCGCGGACGGAGCTGCAGGCCCGTGCGCCCCGCGCGGAGCGACCTTGCCTGGTCCCCCTCCTGCGGCGGGAGCCACGTCTGCCCGGCGAAGCCTCCGCCCCAGAGAATCCGACCAGCTTCTCTGCAACCGCGGTCGCGCAAAGAGCATTCCAGAGCATGAAGGGACCGTCGCCGTCAAGTCCATGCGCTTCGCCAGGGCGGGGAAGGGAGCCTGGCAGGCGCCGGATGGAGAGAAGAATCGAAGGGCGGCCCGAGACCCCAGGCCCGGTTTCTTGGAAGTTCAGAAACGCCTGTGTCCCTGGCCGCCGCGGGAGCCGAGGACCAGAGAGCTGGAGCCGGATCGCCAGGGAAAGTGTCTCAGCATCCCAGCCACCCTCCGACCGCGCGATCTGCGTCGGGGAAGCCACCGCGCCCCGTGGCCGTTCTGGCGCCTGAAGCCCCGGAGCTGGCCCGACCCGACCCGGCTGAGCTCACCTCTCAGTTCCGAAGGATCCGGGCTCGCGTGTGCACGATCCGGCAGCGCTCCTCTTCTGCCCTGCTCACAACGCAAGCATCACCGGGCCGCGCGGCCCAAGCCTCTTGTGGCTCGGGCCCGGTTCCGCCCCCTTCTCCCCTGAAACTCCGCCCTCACCTGTCCAGGTGTTTCCCCGGCAGCCGCGGCCCCGCAGCGCCACCTGCCGTCACGAGGCAGCTGTGCGCCCAGCCGGGCCTGCGCTAGCCCCGCTGCGGAACTGCGCGTGACTACTGCCGTCCTGAGGCCATCCTGCACCCTGCATCTTCCCCGGGGCACCTCGCAGCGCCTCCTGCCACCTGACTGGTCCAGAGGACAGACGCCCTCTAGCCCCAGCACCAGCAGGAATCCCACGCGGCCTCTTGCCCCCAGTCCCCCGCAACTGCCAGTCCAGCTGTGGGCAAAAGGAACTTTTCAGGGAGTTGAAAAATGTCTTTTTTCAAAAACGGAAGACAGGAGGGTAAAACAGGTCTTGTCTGGAGGGTTGGTACCAATGGGAGGAGGGAGGGTGTAAAGAAAGGGTGTAGGACGGTGAATGTAGTGGAAATATTGTGTACTCATGTATGAAAATGGAAAAATGAGACCTGCTGAAACTATTCCAGGAATGGGGGGAGAGAGGATGAAGGAGAATGATGGAGGGGTGAATTTAATTAAGATAAATTGTAAGCACTTTCGTAAGTATCACAGTGTATCCCCAGTACAATAATAATAAAATGAAAAATTTTAAAAAGGGGTCTGTTCAGCCAGGCCACTCATCCTTTGGTCGTTTCAGCTGCATCTTTTTGTAGGGACTCACGGCAGATGACTACAAGAAATGAGTTTAGAAAACTGCAACCGAGAGGGCGGTAGATAGACACCTCCATAAAAGACCCTTTGAGTAGAGGAGAAACTGAGACCCAGAGTGTCTCAAACTTTTATGTGCTCAGAGTCACCCCACAGACCTTGCTGAGCATAGATTCTGCTTCGCTAGGGGTGTGTGTGTGTATGTGTGTGGGGTAGGGTGTCTTGAGAGTGAGTTTCTAACTTCCCAGCTCTCTGTTGCTGGTCCAGGATCACACTTTTTGTTTGTTTTCTGTTTAGTGAGACAGGGTCTTGCTATGTAGCTCAGGCTTGCCTGGAGCTCACAATGCTCCTGCCTCAGTTTCCCCAGGGCTGAAGTTACAGGTGTGCACCACTCTGGGCCTACGGACCACACTTTTGAGTAGCAAGAGCTACTTGTCCAGGTGGAGAAACAGGTCCAGCATTATCAGAGGACAATTTAAAGACAGTCCTCTTAAAAACTCCACTGTTTAGTTCTTTCAATACATGAGCATGGTGAAGAATTAAAATAATAAGCTAACCTACACACACTAAATAAGCACAGTTAATAGTAAAATTATCATTTAGTGTGTATATATGTATATTAGTTATATGCAGCATATATATGTATTATATGATGAGGGTTTTTTTTGTTTGTTTGTTTTGCGACACTGGGGTTTGAACCTAGGGCCCCACACTTGCTAGGCAGGCATTCTTAGCATTTGAGTCTCTACATCAGCCCTTTTTATTGATTTTTTTTTCAACAGAGCGTCTTGGGAACCATTTGCCCTAGGCTGGCTTTAAACCGCGATCCTCCTGATCTCCGCTTCCTGAGTAGCTAGGATTATAGGCATGAGCCACCAGCATCTGGAGATGAAATTTTTATATATACATTGTTCCTTAATTTCTTAAGTTTATTTTAATGACATTGCATAGTCATATTCTTATTGTAAAATAAAGCCAGGCTTTTCACCTCATGATATAGTGTGGGCAACTTTCTTTGCTGATATGTACATTTACCTAAGTATTACAATCACATAATTTATTTAATCAGTTTATCTATACATTTATTGCCTCCAAATTTTCACTAACATAAATTATTCTGTAGATTAAAATCTTCATGAAAATCCCTGATTATTTCCTTAGAGAAAAGAACAGGCTGCAAAATAGTATATAAGTCAGGTACAGTGGCTCATCCCTGTAATCCTAGCTACTTGGGAGGCTGAGATCAGAAAGATCATTGCCCGAGGCTAGCCAAGGTAAAAGTTTGTGAGACCCCATCTTAACCAATGACTAGGTGAGGTGGCATGCAGTTATCATCCCCAAGCTACAAGGGAGGCTAAGATTGGAAGGATTATGGTTTTAGGTCAACCCAGGCAAAAAAGTTCCTGAGGCCTGCCCCCCCATCTCAACAGAAAAAAGCTGAGTGAGGTAGTGAATACCTGTCACCCCAGCTTTAACCAGAAGCATAAATGGGAGGATCACTGTCTAGGCCAGCCTGGACAAAAAGCGAGACCCTGTCTCCAAAATAACCACAGCAAACAGGGCTGAAGGCGTGGCTCAAGTGGTAGAGCACCTAGTAAGCGTGAAACCCTGAGCTTAAACCCCTAGTACTGCCAAAAAGAAAGAAAGAAAAAATATACAGTATACAGATTGAATTAAAAATATAGCATACATATAAAACTATAGATGTAAAAATAAGTTAGCTCTTGGAGCAAGTTTGCAAGTGATTTTTACTGATCTGTGTTGTTTAGGGTTTTGTTTTATTGAAATATATGTGCTATACATAGTCAACAGGAATGTTTTTGAAAGGTGGTAAGCAGTTGAAGTCAGTAAGCAGACTTGAAATCAGATCTGTGTCACTATAAGATAGAGTGAATTTAGGCTACATTGGCTTCTTTTTAAAAATCAAATTAAAATTTACATACTGTGAGGCACCCAGACCTTAACTTGATGAGTTTTGACAAATGTGTACATTTGTCTGACCACCACCGTGAGCACATAGAGCACTTCTCTCACCCCTTTCCACCCGGTCCCCATGGAAGCAGTGCTGCTTTGACTCCTGGGTACAGAGTGATGTTGATATGCCACCTCCATCAACCCAAGACTTGTCAACTCGACATTTTACCAAGCATCACCTGAAAGACTCCACTTCTACTATGTATTTCTAATTCAAGCAGGACTGTGTTTATTGCAAGTATCAGACATAACCCTAAACTTGTTTAGGTTTAAGAATGGAACAAATTAATTATGAATAGGGCGGTTAGACCTTGGGCTCAGCTTACGCTGGAATTCAAAAGATGTCACCAGAACCAACCTAATTTCTCTATCCTTAAGATTTGGCTCTACTTCCCCAGTGTTTGTGCCAGTGTAGTCTGTCCAGTGTAGTCACAAGATGACTGCATCAGCTACATTCCATTCATGCAAGTAACTCTGAGTCTAGCATCACTGAGGGCTCAGCATAGACCATAGGATTAATTCTGAGCAATCCTTTGTGGGCCTTATGGTCTTGCTTAAGGCATGTTCCAACCATCAATTGGACATTATGACTAGAAATGCAGTGCTCTGATTGGTATCTTAGTCCACTTTGTGTTGCAAGAAAATGCCCCAGCCTGGGTAATTAATAGAGAAAAGAAGTTTCTCTCTCACATTCTGGAGGCTGGGAGGTCTGATATCAAGGTGACAGCATCTGGGGAGGGCCTTCTTGCTTCATCATCCCATGGCAGAGGGCAGAGAAAGAGCACAAGAGAGAAGAGATCAAACTCACTGCCACAAGCCCTTCATGTCAGCATTAATCCATCCACGTGAAGAGAGCCCTCATGGTTAAGTCCCCCCCCCCCACAAATACTCACCTCTTACCTTAGGGATTGGAGGCCATTATAAACAGAAAACTCACTAATGAAAGCACAAAAAAATGAGAAAATTGTGGTCCAATAGAGACTGCAGAAAAACACACTTGTCAATAGTTAAGTTTCCAACATATGTTTTTGGGGACACATTCAAATAGTAGCAATTGGGTCTAGGTTTGGATGACATGCTCCGCCTCTGAGTAGAATCAGCTTCACTTAAAACACATGGCTGAGATTGGGAAAGGGGAGGCACCCCAAAACACAATCAAAGTAAATTCTGAGTTGCAAAAAGCCTGGTCTTCATAGTTTCACTATTTTGCCTTCCTTGGCACTTACAAATGGTATTACCAGTGAAACACTCTGCTCTCTCCAAAGTTTATACTACTTGGAACTTTTTACAAGGCCTCTGTAGAGTTTCTTGGTTTTACAGGATCAGTATTGGGGTTCAGGATCTCAGGAGAACTTAAATATTTCTGAAAGAGAAGCGATGTCTAAAGCGGCTTAGAAGACATGGTTAAATCAAAACAGGGGCTTAGGCCTAAGCTTGGGAACCCAGAGCTCCTGAGTTTGGCTCTTTCTGGGATTCCTGCAGCTCTAGAATGTTGTCTCTCCATTCTTGTGAGTGTTGACTTGCTCTGCCATGGGTGGATCAGGATCCTCCTTCCAGCTCCTCGACTTAGTCTCTTTTTGGAAATGTGCTCTTTCATTACTGGGGACTAGGGAGCAGCGTCTTTAGAGTCACTTGTGTAAGATTCATGATCACTTTTCTGACTCTGCCTATCTTGCAGTGAACTGGCTTCAGACGATCAGCACCGCGGACAGCAACCACTGACGGTCCTGCTTTCTTTTTTATTGCAAGAGGTCTACAAAACACCATATGCAATTTGGGGGTGGGTTCGATAAAAAGGATCAAGGAGTGAAAGTGGCTTCCTCCAGCCGGTCTCTTCAGTCAGTAGGGATGAGAAAGATTACAGTCAGACTGCCTTAAACTGGACATGTAGTCATGTCTTGCTGTCAAGGTAGTTATGCTTTGCAAAGTTGCCACAGACATGAAATTAGTCAATACTGAACCATTCATCGCTCCTAGCTGAAGTGCAGTTATGTTCCCAAGAGCCTCTGGACACAACATTTCCTTTATCTGATCCATACATAACTGTGTTTTATGTGTGTTTCTGTTTAAAGTCACCTTATTTAACAGAGAGTTGGGCTGTTAACTTTGAACTCACAGCCAACAGTATTACAACTCATGCCGGAATAAAGTTTATCTAACACATACTTTCTTTTTAAAAATTTCTTTTATTATTCATATATGCATACAAGGCTTGGGTCATTTCTCCCCCTGCCCCCACCCCCTCCCTTACCACCCACTCCACCCCCTTCCTCTCCCCCCATCGATACCCAGCAGAAACTATTTTGCCCTTATCTCTAATTTTGTTGTAGAGAGAGTATAAGCAATAATAGGAAGGAACAAGGGATTTTGCTAGTTGAGATAAGGATAGCTATACAGGGAGTCGACTCACATTAATTTCCTGTGCGTGGGTGTTACCTTCTAGGTTAATTCTTCTTGATCTAATCTTTTTTTCTAGTTCCTGGTCCCCTTCTCCTATTGGCCTCAGTTGCTTTTAAGGTATCTGCTTTAGTTTCTCTGTGTTGAGGGCAACAAATGCTAGCTAGTTTTTTAGATGTCTTACCCTAACACATACTTTCTTAGTAAGAAAATATCATTGTCTTCTAGAAGCATTTCAGCATTATTCTTGGGGACCACTGTAGACAGCAAATTCCCTAACAAAAGAACAAAAATGGAAACTGTGACGCTAAAGTAGTAAAAAGGGACACTTGTTTACAGTCTGGAGCTGAAGCAAGAAGGTAGAGTTTATTTGACCTTAGCTGACCTCAGCTTATGACCTCATGTTTGTTGGAAAAATCAGATTTTTTTTCTACTCTGCGCATGTCTGTAAAGGCAAGTATTGAGTTTTAGGGTTATAAATAAATCTCTGTGATGAGATGAATTTGTGAAGGAGTGCTGGCTCTATCGTTCGTGTTTCTTTCAAACCAATTTGGGCTCATTCCTCATCTCTTGCAGTTTCCACAGATCTCTTAATTAAAAAGGTACTCAGAAGTTACAGGAGCCATGGCCCCTAAGGCCCTGTATGATTTCGTTTGCTCTTCTTTGTCATGTGTTTTGAGTTGACAATTTGATCATCCATTTGAGGCCATTCTCACTTTTGAAGTAGGTGTTTACAGCTGTAAGCTTCCCTCTGATAAGTCCTTGCCCTGTGCGCCATCATGTTGCTGTGTGGTGAGAGCATTTTCCCTCATGTCAAAGCATTTCCTAATTTCCCTTGTGCTTCCCTCTTTGACCCAGGGAACTTAGGAGGATCTTGTCAAATTCCCAAATTGGTTTCTGAGTTTCTCCAGGCTTTCTTTATGGCTGATTTCCAATTTCACTCTGTTGTGGTGGATTTGGATACTTTTCCCTAAAAGCCCATGTCTTAAAGGAATCTTTAAGAGGTGGAGCCTAGTGAGAGGTTTTAGGTCATTGGAGATGTGCCCTCTAAGAGGATCATGGGGCCCTCATGTCTTTTCTCTTTGCTCCCTGGCCACTAAGAGGTGGCAGCTTTACTCCACTATGCACGTCTGCCATGAGGTAATGCCTAGCCATAAAATCTAAAGGCAGCAGGGTCAATTGACCATGAACTAAAACTTCCAAAACTGTGAGCAAAAATGAACTTTTCATCCTCAGGCATTTTGTTAATAGAAAACAGACTAACATACATATGATTTAAAATTTATCTGGATTTGTTCTTTGCCTATCCTGGAGTTCTGACTTAGTGCCACTAAAATAGTCACACTGTAATGTCACACTCTGTTATCTGTCCCCTTGTCTGTTCTTCCACACTGGCCTCTGTGCTGTTTCTCAAAGCCTTTGCATTTGTGCTCCCCTCTGCCTGGAATGCTCTTCCTCCTCATTTTTGCCTACCTCCCTATTTCACTTCCTTCTGATCTTTGCTGTATAGTCACCTTCCCAGAAATCCTTCCACGACCAGACTATTTAACATTTAAATGTCCCATATTAATTTTCTGCCCACCTTTCCTACTTTATCTCCATAGCATCAATTTTCAACTAATGCACTGTATTAATGGCTTGTTTGTTGTATTTCTCCATTAGAATGTGAGCTCTCGAGAGCAGACTTTCTATCTATCTATCTATCTATCTATCTATCTATCTGTCTATCTATCTTTTGGTAGATTCTCCTCCCCCAGTGGAGATAGTGCCTGGCTCACAGTAAGGGCTCAATATAATGAAGGAGTGAACAATAAAGTGGGGCCAGATCTAATTTGAGGGATAGTTGATTCTGTTGGCTCTAGAAGGCCTTACTTGAAGAGAAAGGGGATGTCTCACAGCAAAGGCAAGCTGGAGAGTGGTCAATAAGAAACAGTTGTAATTTGTGTGTTCCATGGGGGTCATAACTTGCATATACGTGACACCCACAAGGCCAAGTTCATGGATCTGTGACAGGTGCAGGTACACAAGGCCCCATACTTAGAAGCTTTATGCTTGGCTAATGCTTTGCTGTCCCTGTCTTGAAATTCTTAGACATTTTTGCACACAAGCTCTGCCTTTCTATTAACTGGTTCCCTCAAGTAGTATGATCAGTGCCAGATCTGGACTTCTTGGATATGAGAACAGAGGTAGATGTGGGGAATCAATGCAATAACACTAAGAATTCAGAGGGTCAGAACTTTCCTAACAAGGAAGGATCAGAACAAGGGCAGGGGCCAGAAAGTTCAGGTTCTGGAGGAAAAAATGCAAGTTAACATTTGTTAAATATCAGGTGATGGCCCTGCTTGTACTTAGGGGAAATACAGTTAGCAATATGTGTATATAACATGTAAAATGTGTGTATGTGTGTACTCAGCTTTTTCATTACTGCCAGTTTCAGAGTTATCAGTCCTCGTTGCCTGGCCCCTTCACTGTGGGCCTGTGGTGAGGCAGAACATTACAGCACAGAGGGTATAGAGAGTGAGCTGCTCACCTCATGGTAATCAGGAAGGAGAGAGAGAGAGAGAGAGAGAGAGAGAACAAGCTATATCCTTCAAAACCATGCCCTGTGACCCATTTCCTCCAGCTAGAACCCCCTCCAAAAGTTTCTACCAACTCCCAATAATGACATCAAATCAGGAATCCCTTGATTCCTAATTTGTATCCCTTGATCTATCTGGGATGAATCCATTGATGAGGTCAGAACCCTCGTAATCCAGTCACTTCCTCAAAGACCCTCTCTGACCACTGCTGCCTTGGGAACCAACCCTTCAATACAGGAGTGTTTTGAAGCAGACCTCATATCCAACCATACCAATGTATATTCTACCTTATAATATTTTTCTAGAAATTTCCTGTCCTCCAATTCCCTTTCCACTGTTCTGAATCATTTCGGCAGTGTCACACGAACCATGGCGTCATATCCAAATGCCAAATGACAGGACTCTGAGTTTTTCTGTAGATTTGAGTCTTCTGTACTCCTCACCAAAGCCACAAGGCCCTGCACTAGCTGATACTTGACTCAGGTCCTCCATCTCCTCTCTGAACATCTTCTGCTTTGATTAATTCATGGCATCTACCCTGATCTGCCATCTGGCTCTTCCTGGAAGGTGCCAGACTCACGCCCAGCACAGGGTTTTTGTCATTCCTCTTGTCTCAGTCTGCTGTGGCTGTCCCCAGATTTCCACAGATGCTTGGGCCCTCCTTTTCCTCAGATCCCAGTTCAAATGTTCCTTCCAGAGAGGCCTCTTCAAGGCTCCATGTAGAATACTCTATCTTCTTACTTGGTTTTATTTTTCAAAGCAATTATCGGGGTTAAAATTATATTATATGTTTATTTGTTTGCTTATTTTCTGTTGCTTCCCACAAAACCAGAAAGCACTTGTGTGGTCATGGCTGCATCTGGTGCATCATGCGTACTTCGATATTTGCTGAATGTTTACACTAGAATGAATCTAATGATTCTCTTATTTTTGCAGGAAAAAGCTTAATGATTTTCTTTTTTTCTTCTCATGGCATCCTGGAACTCACTCCAGCACCTGGAACTCACTCAGGTCTTTGGGAGGCTGTGGAAGGACAGTTCCATTTTTCCTGACTCCTTCCCTCAGATAGCCTTTAGGCTCCCAGGAGGAGTCTGTCATCACCTTGTCACCAGGTAGCCCCTCTTTCCTGGCCTGCCTGACCTCTGAGACCTGGAGGCTGGTACCCCAAGGGGGTCCTTGTGCCACAAAGCACATGAGCAGCCTCTTAGGGTACCCAGGTGAGGTCCCTCCCTAGGGAATCTGTGCCTCTTCAGTATTCTCAGGTCAGCCTCACAACCTTAGCCCTGTGATTACTTATGTTGTAACCTACTCTGTCTTGTTTTACTTAAATGTATTTTTAATAACGTTTTTATGTTGAAGTAATTTTACGTTTACAGAAGCGTTGCAAAAATAGTGCAGTGTGTTCTTTCTCCAGCTTCCCCCAAAGTTAACATTTCATATGGCTGTGACAACAAGGTACATTTGTTAAAGTAAGAAATTAACATTGGTATAAGACTTACCTTGAGGGCAGGTGTGGTGCTCATGTCTGTAATCCCAGCTACTCAGAGGGCATAGATCTGGAGGATCATGGTTCCAAGTTAGCCTGGGGGAAAAGTTGGTAAGACCCCATCTCAGCCAACAAGCTGGGCATGGTGGTCCTGTCATCCTTGCTTAGGAGGGAGGCATAGGTTGGAGGATTGTGGTCCCTGGTCAGCCATGGGGTGAAAAAATCGGAGATCCTACTTGAAAAATAACTAAAATGAAAAGGACTAGGCTCAAGTGGTAGAGCACCTGCTTATCGAGCAAGCATGTGGCCCTGAATTCAAACACCAGTACTGCAAAAAACAAAGAAAGAAAGAAAGAAAACAGAAGACTTGTCCATTTTGTGCTGCAAGTACTGAAGTGAGATCTATTTAGCTCCCAATTCTGGTGACTGGGAAGTTAGACAGCAGGTGGCCCTCATTTGGTTCAGAAACAACATAGCAGTGAAGCAGAACAGACAACAGTCCTATATGGAAGGGCCAGGCTCGCAGTGTGGCCTTGCTTTGTAACAACTGCTCTTGGGAGAACCAAGCCAGTCCCATCAGACACAGACCCACTTGTGACCCCTAATGACCTTCCACTGTCCCATCTCTTGAAGGTTCCACACCTCAGCACCCCACACCTGGGACCCAGCTTCAGCATGAACCTCTGGGGGCGGGGTGGGGTGGGGTGGGGAGGAAGCTTATCCAAACTACTGTGACACTAATAGCTGAATGTCACATTTTATTTGTGTTTCCTTGGGTTTTCACTAAGATTCTTTTTCTGTTCCAGAATCCAGTCCTGGTAAGACTGAAACACATTCAGTCTTCTGGTTTGTGACATTTTTCAACCATTTTTCTTCCTGACTTCAACAGATATTTTGAAGAAAGTCCCTAAATTTAAGTTTATCTGATGTTTTTCCTCCAGATTAGCCTCAGTTTAGCCAAGAAAAAGTGCTACCTGCATCCCAACCTGTGATGAGGTACTTGACGTCAATGTGACTTAGAGCTATCAACGTTGACTTTGACCTCCTAGTTGAGATAGTGTCTGACAGGTCTTTCTACTCTAAACTTACCATTTTTTCCTTTCCATATTTTGTTCTTTGGAATCAAGTCACTAAGTCTAGCCCACATTCAAGGGGGTAAGTGTATTTGAGCTGGTGGAGTGGCCCAAGTCGTAGAGCACCTGCCTAGCAAGTGTGAGGCCCTGAGTTCAAACCCCAGTACTGCTGAGGGGTAAATGTATTTTTTAAAAAAAACTTCACATTGTTGCAGTAAGTGGAAAATCATATTGCTGTGAATGGAGGCAAATGTGGAAATGAATAGAGGAAAGCAGAACAAGGTGATTAAAATGCAATTAAAATCCGTGTAGATGTTTCTCCTAGTTATCCAATCCTAAGGAAAGTACCCCTGCACTTAAGGAGTTTAAACAGCACAGTAATCTACTTTGCCCACAAGCTTTCAACCCAGGCAACTTGGCAGAGAGGCCTGGCTTCTGTCCTACGCTGCAGCATTAGGGTAAGTGAAGGGAGGGCTGAGAACCCACTTCTAGGTTTGCTCGTTCACTGTTGCTACCTGTCAGCCAGAGCTCAGCCAGGGCGTGGGGTGTGTCTCCTCTTCACATGGGCCTCTCAGTGTGGTCTGGACTTCCTCACAGCATGGAGATCAGGTCCCAAGGATGAGCATCCCGAGTAGAGAAGGTCATATGGGGGTATGCATATGGCCTTTTGCAGTGTGGCCTCAGAAGTCACATAGTGTCTCCTCTGCTGAATACTATTTGGACAAAAGCTCACAAAGTTTCAAGAAAAGAGGGGGTTCACGGCTAGAGATGTGGCTCAAGTGGTAGAGTGCCTGCCTTGTAAGCACAATGTCCTGAGTTCAAACCCCAATACTGCCAAAGAAAAGTGGGTGGACAGATTCTATCTCTTGGTGGAGTGTGATAAGGTTCTCATAATACTGTTGCCTGCTGCAGGTTCTGAACTTGAGGTTTGCTCTATTTGCACTCAGAAAAGAGAGAAAGATGTTAGTAAGAATTGGAGCATTTAATATGGCAGTACTGGGGTTTGAACTCAGGGCCTCATGCTTGCTAGGCAGGTGCTTTACTACTTGAGCCACACCTCCAGCCCATTTATAAAACCTGAGAGAACAATGGAGAATTTTCCTTTTAAAAAGAAATGAGAGGACATAATTTCCATGTAATTCCAAGTCTGAGGAGCTACATTGAGCTAGTCCTCCACATACCAAGATTCTCCATGTCCCTGTGGTGGCCACACACGTGATTCTCTCTTCTTGAGGGATCCCCCTCCCTTAGAAAGTGCCTAGAAAGTTCATTTCACTCTCTATACTCAGTTCCATTCTCTGAGTCAAGAACTCAGACTGACTTATTCCCTGTGTCACAAGATTTCTGAGTTCTTTTTGGCTTCCCAAGTTCACTCACTACATTTTGAATTCCCAAGCACAGCAGCCTCATGTTATTTGTAATCACAAGCTTTCCTCATCTGATCTTTGCTTATAACACTCAGCCTGCATGCTACATTACCTAGCTGGGCAATTCCTATTCTTCCTTCAAAACCCAGACTGAAACCACATTAACAGAAGCAAAGACAAAAACCACTTGATCATCTCAATAGATGCAGAAAAAGCCTTTGATAAGATCCAACATCATTTCATGATAAAAGCTCTAAGAAAACTAGGAATAGAAGGAAAGTTCCTCAACATTATAAAAGCTATATATGACAAACCTACAGCCAGCATTATACTTAACGGAGAAAAATTAAAACCATTCCCTCTAAAATCAGGAACCAGACAAGGATGCCCACTATCTCCACTCCTATTCAACATAGTACTGGAATTCCTAGCCAGAGCAATTAGGCAAGAAGAAGGAATAAAAGGAATACAAATAGGTAAAGAAACTGTCAAAATATCCCTATTTGCAGACGACATGATCCTATACCTTAAAGACCCAAAAAACTCTACTCAGAAGCTTCTAGACATCATCAATAGCTATAGCAAGGTAGCAGGATATAAAATCAACATAGAAAAATCATTAGCATTTCTATACACTAACAATGAGCAAATGGAAAAAGAATGTATGAAAACAATTCCATTTACAATAGCCTCAAACAAAATCAAATACCTGGGTGTAAACCTAACAAAAGATGTGAAAGACCTCTACAAGGAAAACTATACACTTCTGAAGAAAGAGATTGAGGAAGACTATAGAAAGTGGAGAGATCTCCCATGCTCATGGATTGGTAGAATCAACATAGTAAAAATGTCTATACTCCCCAAAGTAATCTACATGTTTAATGCAATTCCCATCAAAATTCCAATGACATTCATTAAAGAGATTGAAAAATCTACTGTGAAATTTATATGGAAACACAAGAGGCCACGAATAGCCAAGGCAATACTCAGTCAAAAGAACAATGCAGGAGGTATCACAATACCTGACTTCAAACTATATTACAAAGCAATAACAATAAAAGCAGCATGGTACTGGCACAAAAACAGACATGAAGACCAGTGGAACAGAATAGAGGATCCAGATATGAAGCCACACAACTATGAGCAACTTGTCTTTGAAAAAGGAGCTAAAAATATACGATGGAGAAATAGCAGCCTCTTCAACAAAAACTGCTGGGAAAACTGGTTAGCAGTCTGCAAAAAACTGAAACTAGATCCATGTATATCACCCTATACCAAGATTAACTCAAAATGGATCAAGGATCTTAATATCAGACCCCAAACTCTTAAGTTGATACAAGAAAGAGTAGGAAATACTCTGGAGTTAGTAGGTATAGGTAAGAACTTTCTCAATGAAACCCCAGCAGCACAGCAACTAAGAGACAGCATAGATAAATGGGACCTCATAAAACTAAAAAGCTTCTGTACATCAAAAGAAATGGTCTCTAAACTGAAGAGAACACCCACAGAGTGGGAGAAAATATTTGCCAATTATACATCAGACAAAGGACTGATAACCAGAATATACAGGGAACTTAAAAAACTAAATTCTCCCAAAACTAATGAACTAATAAAGAAATGGGCATGTGAACTAAACAGAATTTTCTCAAAAGAAGAAATTCAAATGGCCAGAAAACACATGAAGAAATGCTCACCATCTCTAGCAATAAAGGAAATGCAAATTAAAACCACGCTAAGATTCCACCTCACCCCTGTTAGAATAGCCATCATCAGCAACACCAACAACAGGTGTTGGCGAGGATGCGGGGAAAAAGGAACCCTCTTACACTGTTGGTGGGAATGTAGACTAGTACAACCACTCTGGAAAAAAATTTGGAGGCTACTTAAAAAGCTGGACATCGATCTACCATTTGATCCAGCAATACCACTCTTGGGGATATACCCAAAAGACTGTTACTCCAGAGGCACCTGCACATCCATGTTTATTGCGGCACTATTCACAATAGCCAAGTTATGGAAACAGCCAAGATGCCCCAGCACTGACGAATGGATTAAGAAAATGTGGTATCTATACACAATGGAATTTTATGCAGCCATGAAGAAGAACGAAATGTTATCATTTGCTGGTAAATGGATGGAATTGGAGAACATCATTCTGAGTGAGGTTAGCCTGGCCTAAAAGACCAAAAATCGTATGTTCTCCCTCATATGTGGACATTAGTTCAAGGGCAAACACAACAAGGGGATTGGACTATGAGCACATGATAAAAGCGAGAGCACACAAGGGAGGGGTGAGGATAGGTAAGACACCTAAAAAACTAGCTAGCATTTGTTGCCCTTAATGCAGAGAAACTAAAGCAGATACCTTAAAGCAACTGAGGCCAATAGGAAAAGGGGAACAGGTACTAGAGAAAAGGTTAGATCAAAAAGAATTAACCTAGAAGGTAACACCCACGCACAGGAAATCAATGTGAGTCAATGCCCTGTATAGCTATCCTTATCTCAACCAGCAAAAACCCTTGTTCCTTCCTATTATTGCTTATACTCTCTCTACAACAAGATTAGAAATAAGGGCAAAATAGTTTCTGCTGGGTATCGAGGGGGGGAGAGGGAGGGGGTGGAGTGGGTAGTAAGGGAGGGGGTGGGGGCAGGGGGGAGAAATGAACCAAGCCTTGTATGCACATATGAATAATAAAAGAAAAATGAGAAAAAAAAAAGGATAGGGACTAAATTATCGTTGTCTTAGACTGGTTTCCTAGAACCGGACACTGAGATGAGAATTCTTGTGTAAGTCTTTTACTGAGGAAGAGCTCTCAGGCTGCTAAGGGGTGTGTGTATTGTCAGCTTTCCACTGTTGTAACAGAATACTTGAGGCAATCAACTTAAAAAGAGCAAAGGTTTATTTTGGCTCATAGTTCTGGAGGTTTCAGTCCATGGTTCTGTTGACCATGTTGCTTTTGGACTGGCAGCCTACAATTCCCTTCCAGGGAATGCCCCCAGCGACTTAAAACCTCCAATTATGCCTGACCTACTTTTCTACCTCTTCCCAATAGCACAGAGCTGAGGACCAAGCCATTAACACATGGGACATGTTGGAGATCCCACTAGAGCAGGTGAAAGGAAGCAGATTAAGGAGAGGAAGAAGCCAGGCAAGGATGGAATTGGGGTGAGGTCCTGGAAGGAGGACCCTCCACCAACCCTGCAGGAGCTTTTGAATGCAGGTTGTACTTCAGAGTTTGTCACGACAGGAGGCAAGAAAGTGGATTCCATACTCCTGCACCCAACAGTTGTCAGCTCAGGGCCACCCAGGAGAGAAGCCCAGGGTTCTTACAGTTCTCTGTGATGCCTTAGAAGTCACACAGAAAGCTGGCAGGCTGTCCTCAGAAGAGATAATAGGTCAACAACAACCTATTAATAATAATACTTAGGTTACAACCTAAGTAATAATAATTATTTGTAAGAGTTCATTAGTGGATTAGAAAAACTGGGTCATTCTCTAGAAAAATGAAAGGACTAAAATTTATCCATGAAGAGAATGAAAATCTAGGTAGAGCAATATTAGTGGATGAAAATTTAGAAACTTACAAAGAACTGACACCCCACCAGAGTGAGAGAACAAATTGGGTGACTTCATTGGGACTGGGGTTTGAACTCAGGGCTTCACTTGGGCCACACCTCCAGTCCATCTTGCTCTGGTTATTTTGGAGATGGCAGTCTTGAGAAGTATTCCCCTGGGCTGGTCTCAAACCGTGATCCTCTTGACTGCAGCTTCCAATGTAGCTGAGATTATAGACATGAGCCACTGGCAGCTGGTGGGTGACTTCTTACAACCTTCAAAAAACATCACTTGGATTATTCCAGAGCCTTAAGAATATAGGGTGCTTCACAGTTATTTTTTTTAAAAGCTGGTAAAACTGAAACCTGTGCAAGAGAATGTGCACACACACATACAAACACACACAACACACTAAACAAGTCTTTTTATATAGATATAAAATTCTGTATGACATATTACAAATGCATAAAGCACTACATTTAGTGCTTTCACTGCAATGCCCCACATGATGGTCATAGTGGACATTTGTCATTTTTGGTTGTCCAGCATTGAATTATCTTCCTTTTGGTGGGAACCTCGAGGTAGACGGAGGCACCTCTGTCTCCCACTCCGGCAGCTGGAGGGAGATCATGGTCCCTTCCCTACTTCTTAATGACTAGTGACTGGACCCAAAACCCATCCCAATCACATGGAAGCTTCCACCTTGAGCTAGCAGTGATCCCTTGTGACAGAGACAATCACAAACCACTCAATAATATTCACAGTGGCTATAGTACATCCAAGAGCCAAACAGTGTGGCTGTGCTGTCCAATGGAGGTGCCAACTTTGGCAGGAACAAGTGTCACTGTCATCAGCTTCAAAGTGCCAATAATGACTCCTTAAGCAACGTTTTCTGGAGCAGGTGCTGGCTGTGTGTTTTCTTCTTTCCCAAGTCAGATTCTGAAGCTTTGCTAACAGTGCTGTGAGTGGCTCAAGTTCCTCCTAGGGAAGGCTTTTCTATTCGAGTTACTAAAAGTAACTAAAGTTATTTGTGACCAAGAATCTGTGATGGCCACATAGGTCAAAGGAGGGAAGAGGGGGTGCTCATTTCTGTTGGTGCCCAGAGGGCATTTGATGAAATCCAAAATCCATTTCTGACAGTAACCCTATCTGAAGTAGGAGCAAATGAACACCACTTTAATGCAATGAATAATATATATCTCAAACCCAAAGCAAGCTCCATGCTTAATGGTAACTCACGGGGTGGGGGGAGGGGCGGGGAAAGGGTGTTGCTATTAATGGCAGAAACAACCCAGCTCTCCTGCACTCACTACTGGCACTGACAGAATCCTGCAAGGGCAATTAGATAAGAGAAAAAAAAAGATGAAGTACAAATTCTATCCAAGAGGAGGCAAGCTTATCATCTCGTGCATTGACATGGATTCCTGAAAAACCCAGGAGAATCACCTGAAAACTATGAGGAAGCACCCAACCTCATCAAGGCAGCTAAGTTACAAAAATTAACTTGTTGACTGGATGCAGTGGCTCACACCTATAATCCCAGTTAGTCAGGGGGCTGAAATCTGGAGGACTGTGCTCAAGGCCAGCATGGGAAAAAGGTTGGTAAGATCTCATCTCAACCAATAGTGGGGAAGCACAAATAGGAGGCTTGAGGTCCAGGCTAGTTAGGACATAAAGCAGGACTCTATCACAAAAATAACTCTTACAAAAAGGGTTGGGGGTGTGGCTCAAGTGGTAAAACACCTGCCCAGCAAGTGAGAGGTCCTGAGTTCAACCCCCAGTACTGCTCCCCAAAAACTGTGATATGACAATCAGAAGAAAATATAATGGTGTAAAAAATCCCATCCATGGCTGGGAGGTCACACCTGTAATCTTAGCAACTCAGTAGGCAGAGATCAGGAAGATGGCAGTTCAAAGCCTATCTGGAAAAAAACCCTTCACAAAAAAGGGCTGGTGGAGTGGCTCAAGGTGTAGGCCCTGAGTTCAAACCCCAGTACCGCCCCCTCCCAAATATATCCCATTCATGACAACTACAAATAAGAATAAACTTATTAGTATTGTTTGAGATGTATGGAAAGACACTACAGTCCTCTGAGGGACAGGAAAAGCCTTTGTATAATTTTGTTTTGGCAGTACTAGGGTTTGAACTCATTGCCTGGTGCTTCCTAGGCAGGCGTTTTACTACTTGAATCATGCTCCTAAGCTCTTTTCACTCTAATTATTTTTCAGATAAGCTCTCACTTTTATGCCCTGGCCAGACTAGACTGTGAACCTGCTATTTGTGCCTTCCTGTGTAGCTGAAAAGACAGGTGTGCACCACAACATCCAGCTACTGGTTGAGATGGAGTCTTGAGAACTTTTTGCCAGGGCTGGCCTCAAATTGTGACCCTCCTGATCTCTGCCTCCTGAGTAGCTGGGATTACAGGTGTGAGCTACCCTGTCTGGCTCCTCTTATGATTCTTATTTTTAATTTTTAAAAATTATTTTTATTTTCTCTTATGATTTTTTTAAAAAATACTTTATTTTCAGAAGAGGATGCATATCATGATGATATCAATTTTCCCTAAATTAATCTATGTAAATTGATTTGAGAGAATAAACAAACAGCTAATAAAATACTAGGAGACACCTATTGCCCTACTAAATATTTCAATATATCCTAACCTTTATTATTGTGGAATATAAAGATTTATGAATAGGCTAGAACAGTTTTTAATCCTAAATGTATATAAAGTTTACCAGGTGATAGAGTGGACTTTTTAAAGCAGTGGAGAAAAGTTACATTTTTTTTTAAATGGTGCTGAGACAACTGGCTGGCAACATAGTCTGGGAAAAGGCAAGGTCCTATCTTAGTCTGTTCTCTATTGCTATAACAAAATACCTGAGACTGTGTAACATGTAAAGAAAAAAGGTTTACTTTGACTGGCATTTCTGAAAGCTGGAAAGTCTGAGATCTGGTGGCAGCACCTGGCAAGGGCTTTGTGCTACTTCAGCTTGTGATGGGAGCAGAAGGGCAAGTGGGCCATGTGCAGCAGAAGCCCAAGAAAGCCCAGGAAGCCAAACTTACTTTATATCGACCTGTTCTTGTAGCTACTCCAGTCTGGGAGAGCAAGAACAAATTCACATGAGGAAAGCATTAATCCTTTCATGAGGGCTCTGCCCCATGATCCAAACTCCTCCCACTGGGTCTTGTCTCCCAACACTGCCAGCTGGCCAGACCTCAAGAGGAGTTTTGTGGGAACAAATGCAATTCCAACCTTAATAGATCCTTACCTGATTTCTCACACAAAAGTAAATTCCAGAGGGGGACAACATTAAAAGTAAGGAAAAAAAAATCTCCTAACAGAACTAAATGAAACATAGATTAGTATTCTTTACAACTGGGAGTGAGGGAAGGCTGTTTGTCTTAGCATGACAACCCCTCCTTCCTCCAGACACCTTTATGAAAAAGATTGATCCACTTGGCTATATAAAATAATGAAAGGGCTCTACATGATATGGAAACGCTGTAACCATGGTTGAAAGGAAGTTAAATGAAATGGCAATGACTAAGGAATAATTTAATTCATATATAAAGTACTTTTGTCAGCCAATATTTATAAAAAGGAGCACATGAAAAAGAAACATGGGTGAAGGACATGAGCAGAGGGAATTCACACCAGTAAAAAATACAAATTGCTAATAAAAAGGTATTGCTAGTCATTTTCCTGACTGCAAACAACAGAAGCTGACACCGGTTCGTTTTGGCAATAAAGGAATTTATAGGAAGCCTATCAGGCTAGTTCACAGAAGAAACAAGAGCTGGAGAGACAGGCTCGGGCAGAAACCCAGGGAGGCAGACACCGTGAGAACTTGCCACCGGAGCTGCCAGCTAGATGCGCGCTGCCACCATCAGGGACCGTAAGCGCACGCCACCACATCCTTCCTTAGAGCAGTCCACGCTCCTTGAGGGGGCTGATACGGACCTTGGCAGGGAATTAGGAAACCTGATGGCCGAGAACCACGGTTTGGTGGTTGATAGGGCGTCACATCCTAGACTGGTGATATTAACGGAACGACTTGTGACACACAGCAGGGTCTCGCTGACATCCACAGTTCCCACAGCCTGTAGGAAATGACAGCCAATCTGACCATCCAAGGCCAAGAACTTCCCCTGCTCGACATGTGGGAGAGCTGATGACTCGTAACTCAGTCTGTGGAACTTAATGATACATAACCTGGCCTTCCAGGACTGACCACCCCACGTCTACAGAGCCCCATAAAAGCCTGAGGTCTTGGGATCCCCAGTATGCACTCTTCTTGGCCAGCCCCTCTTCCCTCCTCCCCCATCTAGAGAGTGTGCTTTCACTCTGACTTCACTTTGCTTTGCATTAATAAACCTGCTCCTGCTAACTGTCCTCTGAGTCTGTCCTTGAATTCTTTCCTGGATGGGATCAGAACTTTCTGGTTCCTGGATTGAGAGATCTGAATCCAGTAACAGATTCACCAATTCTGCATTATCTCCTACTAACCCTGTGTCAACACTTCCAAAGTCCAGGAAGGTGCACCTGGTAGATCTCTCTCACTTCACCTTCCCAGGATCTAGCTAACAGAGGTAGGAAGGGGACACCTTCTCCCCTATCTCTCTGCCCCCTTTTCATAATGGGTTGCCTTTCCTAATTGGGTATCTCTTTCAGTGAGGAAGTTAGTTTAGCTGTGGGATAGCTGAAAGACCAGCATGTATTCAATCTCACTCATACAAATGAGAGCACATTCATATGACAGCAAGATCATCAAATGTTTTTCATGTTTAATAAAATATATTGCTGTCTGCCTGCTACTTATCAGCACAGTAGGAAGAACTTTAAAACGATACTAAATAATACCCACCAAAAGATGAAGAAACAGGCATTTATCCTTCTCACAGATGAAAAACAGATTCTCAAAGAAATAGACATTCTCCCCCCACCACCGCCCAAACTTCCAAGAATTAACTTATAGAAATCCATGTCTTACGAGCTCCCAGGGAGGACACAGACATCTGGGTTATTCCCATCAAAGTTGTCAGGGTGAGAAAGACAAGAAAACTCAAGACTGTATCGGAGGTGGGAACTGTGTACGCTCTATTCGTTGTTGGCCAGATAAAACCTTCCTGGAGGGAAGGCACGAGGGGTCAAATATGACCTGCATATTGTCCTCTAGCCAAAGTTCAGTCTAAGGCGAGAGCTGCAGGGCAAGGTGCAGGTCACGGTAGCACTCACCCTTTGTTGTTTCTAGTTTGGGTTTCCCTAGCTGAAGTGTCAGAGATGGCAGTGGAAGGCTTACAAAAAGAATGCTGTTGGGAGTGGGTCTTAAAGCAAGAACATTTAGCACTCCAACTAGGGACTCTTGCAAGCCTGCTCCAGCCAAGCCAGGGGTGGATGGCCTTGAGAGCCCTGGGGACCGATAAGCCTAAAATAGTAGGAGGGGCCAGACTGGGAAGGGAATCCTCAGGTGTCCCACCAGGAGTTGACACTGTTGTCAAGTAATTGATGTGCTGCACGATGCCACCTCCATCCAGTGATGAGTCAGATGGGTCCTTCTGGGTAGAAGCCTACTCTTTGGTGAAGGTAATAGATTGCAAGCTGAATTCCAAAATGGCCAAACCAGTGTCATGACTGAGAGGCACTGCAAGAGCCTGAAAGGATGCCTTCTGGAGGGTGTGACATCTTTGGGTGAGGAGAGGTTAGCAAGGCGAAGGAGTTCATGGAAAGATGTTCACAGGGGATTGGACAAAGGCTTGGAACAGCAAGCACACGTGTAAAGGTTGAGGGCCATTGTGTTCACCTTTAGTGTGAGTGGTCAGGTGACTTTCTTCCTGCTGTTCAGGAGTTCAAGGTGCAGTGAGTCTTTTGACTAGCAAGAAGAGGTGCCAGCGTTTTGGGCCAGGACAGAGCACCCCTGGGGTAGCACCATCGGACCCTGTTTACTATGGGATGGGAAGCCAGAGGCAAAGGACATTTGCTTTGAAATGGGTGAAAGGCGGCCTTCATGTTTTAAAAAGGTGAATGACTCTCTTTTTTTCCCTGATTTTTCCCTTCTGCAGTAACCAGGACTTGGTTAGCTCTGTTAGCAAAGAGAACATACAGAGAGAAGGTAAGGTTCAAACCAGTGCTTTGGGGGCTGGAGGCAGCTTTGCATTACCTTTTCTTTTGAAATTGAACCAACATTAAAAATACGGTTTCCACCTTTTCTTTAAAAATCAAATAATCTGGCAACACTGAGCCCTCATTCTCGCACGGGAGCAACAGACAAGAGCTGAGTGGTAGTTTCTCCTTTGACGAATGTTAACTTACAGTTCGCCCTCATTCCCATCATTCCTTACACGCCCTGGAGCACAGAGAGTGAAGTCCCCTGAAGTATTACCGGGTCAATGGAAGATTCTTCCCCAGGATTTCTCACTCATTGCTATGCCCCGTCTGCTCCTTGTGATACTTGTGGGTCTCTAATCCTTGGTTTAGAATTTAAATCAAGCCTGGGTTTGAATGTGGGGAAATCTGAAAGGCACTGAATTGAAGATTAAAGAAGATATTCCATGTTTGGCACAACGGAGGCTATCGTAGGCATCTACTAAAAGTGCAAGTTTTAGCAGGGCAGGCAGAAACCGTGTTAGTCTCATTCTTTTAGTACCCCCAGCGTCTGGCATGCAGCAGGCGCGCGGTAGCTGTTTGTTGAATGAATGAATGCAAGAATGAATGCATGATAGGAGAACCCAGTGGGGTTTTAAAGGCTGGACTTTTCAGGAAGGCCATTCTGATAACACTGTTTTCCTAGGACCCTAAGGTGCAGCTTGGAAGAAAAACGCGCCAGAATGTGCCAGGCTGTGTGCCTGGTGGGGTTCGGGTGGTACTCAGGTGTACCTGCAATGTCCCTCGGGAGCCAGGTAAGGCTGACTCGCCCAGGACCCACCAAAGCTATGTCTGATATTTGGTAAGGGGCAAGCAGCCCGACTTCTGCACGTTCCCTAGACCTCCGCCATCCGATTAGCACAGCCCCAGCTCCACCCCTGTCATCCGCCACCCAGCGTTCTCCTCCACGCCTGGACCATGCCCACACCAAACATGGCCTCCCTCCGGCTTCACGCCGCAGGACCGCGCCCGGAGCCGCGAGTTCCCGCGTGGGGTTGGAGGCGCAGCCGCGTTCCCACAGTCAACATGGCGGCCAAGTCGGCTTCAGCGCGGGGCGGGCGGCGGTCACGTGAGCGGCCCAGCTGGGCAGACCGCGCGCGCGCCCGCCCGCCCCGCCGGCTGCCGCTAGCTCGCTCGCTGGCTCGCTCGCAGGCTTGGCGGCGTCGGGAGCTGTGTGGGGCGTCGGGCCCCGGGCCCGGTGAAGCGCGGCGCGGCGGGATGCGGCGACGGCCGTGGCGGGGCCGCGGGCCGGCCGAACGGGCGCGGTGATGAGCGTCGGAGGCCGCCGCCATGTCCAAGGTAACGGCGCCCGGGCCCGGGCCGCCGGTGGCGGCGGCAGGCGGGAAGGAGAAGCGCTCCTTCAGCAAGCGGCTGTTCCGGAGCGGCCGCGCGGGCGGTGGCGCGGGGGGCCCGGGACCGGCCGCGCCCTCGTCGCCGTCCTCGGCGCGCTCTGTGGGCAGCTTCATGAGCCGTGTCCTCAAGACGCTGTCCACGCTCTCGCACCTTAGCTCCGAGGGCGCCGCCCCGGACCGCGGCGGCCTCCGCAGCTGCTTCCCGCCCGGCCCGGCCGCCGCGCCCACGCCGCCGCCGTGCCCGCCGCCGCCGCCGCCCGCCGCCGCCGCGCCCGCGCCACCCGCCTGCGCGGCCGAGCCAGTGCCCGGCGTGGCGGGGCTCCGCAACCACGGCAACACGTGCTTCATGAACGCCACGCTGCAGTGCCTCAGCAACACCGAGCTCTTCGCCGAGTACCTGGCGCTCGGCCAGTACCGCGCGGGCCGGCCCGACCCCGATCCCGACCCCGACCCCGAGCCCGAGCCCGAGCCGCCCGCCGGCCGCGGCGCGCAGGGCCAGGGCGAGGTCACCGAGCAGCTGGCGCACCTCGTGCGCGCCCTGTGGACGCTGGAGTACACGCCGCAGCACAGCCGCGACTTCAAGGTGAGCCCGGGAGCCCGCCGGCGAGGGCAGGTGTCGCGCGCCCGTGCCGCCAGCGTGCACTTTTTGAGCGCCCACTGCATCCATCCGCCGATGGGAGGAACCGAGCCGAGCCTGCACGGGAGTGTAGTTTCTGACGTCAGGTCCCCGTCCTGCCACGCAGTAGCCAGGTGTGATCCCGGGCAGGTACTGAGCCTCTCTGTGCCAGTTGGTCCATCAGGTGCTTACCTACCTCATAGCAAACAAGTTAGGTTAGGCTGGACGCAGACGGTATCCATTGCTGGCTGTCTTCTACTTACAGATGGGCACTTTTGAGTGTCATCTTCATGGGTACAGCACTGTAACTTGTGCCTGGCACCCTATGCGTTTACTGCTATTTTGATTTTTGATCGTAAGCACTTCAATAAACAGGCTAGGTAATATCATTACTGGTTTGAAGCAAGCGCTGGGGGCTGCTTGAACTTGACGAGTGGCTGGCAGGCCCTGGTTTGTGATCTGCTGGGCTGGGCGGAGTGGTGGCTGGGCCCAGGTGGGTAGGGAGGGTACTTAGGCTACAGCAAGGAGCAGAAGGGGAGATGACTGGAGATTAAGTAGGGGGCACTGTCTGGTGGGACCTGGATGTGGAATGAAGTCACAAGGTGAGAAGGGCACTTCCTTATCTGTTCTCTCTGTTCTGATCATGCTTGGGAGAGTCCCAGCTTGATGTTAGCTTGCTTTAAACCCCTCTTGCTCATCCCCACATCCCCCCTTTGTTTTGATTCTTGCTTATTTTTAAAGCAGAGAAATCAAGCTTCAAGTTTAGAAGCTAAATTTAATAAGGTTAACCCCATTTAAGTTTGTTTCTTCACTTCTATTTGTGGCAAGTGTACTGACTTCCGTTGGTGCTCTCAGGTGTCTTTCTGAAATACATTTATGTAAGAGAACGATTGGATTATGACATACAGGGCGATGTAGCAGGATCTGCACTTGCTTAGAGTCCTGCTTTTCTTTCTTTTTTTTTTGGTGACAGAACTGGGGTTAGAACTCAGAGCCTCATGCTTGCTAGGCAGGCGCTCTACCACTAGAGCCACTTTGTCAGCTCAGTGTCCTGCTTTTCTTCTGAAGAGCAAATTGTGGTCGTGTACCTCTCTGTTAGAATAGTTCTCACTTAATGTTTGATTTATGTTGCTCAAAACAGAAAAAAAAAAGTTTGCTGTTTGATCTTGAAAGTTTGAATGGAGATACTTGACTGAAGTAAGGACTGGTGAAAAATGAGGTCCATGTCAGCGATCTCAAAATAAAGTAGAGAACGGTGACGGGCTGCTGCTGTCAGTCTTTTTTTCTTTCTTTTCTTTGCTTATGGTCGTCTGTGAGGAGTCACAACGGCTGATGTGCTCTCAAGGCGGAGCCTGGTGGTAGGTTTGGTTTTCCACTCTTTCACAGTGGGAAAGGAAGTTTCTTCAGTATCTTAGCATGTGGATGTTTTCATTGCCTCTGATGAGATGGCGTTCATTTTTTTAAGCCATTAAACCATGAGCAGAAATGGGCTAATAGTTCTCGAAGGGCAAGGACTGATTGATAGGCATACTTTGGCAAAGTTGAATTGATTCTTAGAGGTCATTTCCATTGCTTTGTATGAGGTCATGTTCACTTTTTTTTTAATCCATTAGGCTATGAACAAAAATGGGTCAATACTTCTAGAAGTGCAGAGACTTCACATAAAGGCAGACTTTGGCAAAGTTGGACAAATTCTTAGAGGCCCTGTTTTTAAACAATACCATCTCTGAATCTTTAGGAGATTTCATTCACCCACCATTTACTAGAGGTTTACTCGATGGGTTAGGAAAGTGGTTGGTGCAAGGCAGGAAATGTCCTGCAAGTGCCTGAGCAGCACGTGGTATTAGCTCACAGCAGTGCTGGGAGGTAGCTGGTTCTGTGCTGGTGCAGTGGCTCGATGGGCCTAGTACCTGGGTTTCCACCCTGATGTCCTTAGCTATTATTGGCTTTTTGTTCTCATGTTTGTCACCTCGTGGTTGCCTGATGATGGCAACTGCAGCACCTTCCTTCCCCTGCTTCCCACCCATTCTGCACAGGAAGGCAGGAAGTCATTAGGGAAATAAGAGTTCTCCAGAGGCCTCTGGGCAGACTCTGCTGACATCTCATTGCCTGTCACCATGACAGTTAGCTGCTGGGAGCAGGAAGGGGGCTATTTAGGTTTCTTGCCTTAATAGAGGAGATGAGCAAAGGAGGGGCTTGCCTGCCATGTGCCAGGCACTTTGGTTTGGGGACATCATTGTGCTCGCTGTGAAGAGTGGAGTCTACTAGGACTTGGCAAGTGCCCTCAGGCTGCTTCTTGAACATCAGTGTGCATGTAATTCACATTCAGAATTCACGTGGGGCTATTGTTACAAAGCAGATTCGGATTTGGAAGAGCTGGGGTGGGACCTCAGTCTGCATCTTTCACAAGCTCCCAGGTGTGTGCTGCTGGTCCATGGACCATAGCTTGGAAAGCAGGCTCCAAGGAAGAAGTGAAAAAAACATCACAGAAAAGGGGACTTTTGAATAGTGTTCTGAAGGACCAATAGGAGTTTGCCAGGCAGGGAAGTGGAGGGAGGGGAAGGGAGTTGGTGTGAAAGGGCTTGTACTTTTGGGGAGACATTGAGAGAGACATTTAGTTGCTGTTTGCACCCTGGAGAGCTGTGTGGGCACGGAACATCTGGGGGAAATGTATGCTATAAAGGGATTGTGAAGGGTTGGTTTGGACTTTATCCCGTAGAAGCTGAGAATCCAGAGATGGTCTTTAAGTAGAGAGTGGTAGCATTTTCATTTTTCTTTCTTTTCTTCACCCAGTTAGTGCCTGGTGGCATTGTGGAGGATTGGTTACTTTTTTTTTTTCCCAAATGTTTTATTGCAGCTAAATTTGATGGCTATTATTTTGAGCATAAAGAAAATTGAAGATGGGCGCGAAGCTGCTTGGCCTGTTTGTGGCAGACTTGGGAATTTCATTCTCATACTTGTCAGATCCTACATTGTACATTCAGCTGCAGAATCCAGTTGGTGGAGTTGGCACAGGCAGAGGAGAAAGACCAATTTGCAGTCTTGAGATCGTTTGCTTTGAGATCTACAAAAGCACTCACTACAGTTTCAAATGTGCCTTTATCATGCTAAGCCTTTAAGTTACTGCTTCTTCTCTGCAAGTTTTGCAATTAGAACTCCTCCTTACTCTTAACACACTGATTGTTAGGGGCCCGCCATGTAGACTGTCTTTTGGAGTTGAATGGACTAGATGGTTGTTAAAGTGGGTTTTCATCTTCCAGAATGAGATGAGTTGCTTGGGCCAACCTTGGGATGCTTCAGAAGCTTCTCTAGTGCCACCTTTATCCTTTTCTCTTTTTACACAGATGCTTTTTCCTGTCCTGGTTCTCACCTGGGCACTTTTCCTCTCTATGCCTCTTCTACCCCCTGGGACATTTATCTGTCTGGAGACATAGTTGGTGAGGGGTGCTCTTGGCATCTGGTGGGTAGACTCCAGGGATGTCCTACAACGCCCAGGACAGTGAAGGGTTATTCAGCCCAAAATGTGACAAGTGTTTTGAGCCTCCTCAGCACAAGATTTTCATGCTTTCGCAGCTCTAGCATTGGTTACTTTGTTACTTTGCCCCTTCTCTGTATGTTTTGCAGGAGCATTTGGGTAAAACTTGGCCTTGATCCAGTCTCTTTCTCAGTAAAATGGTGAAAGTCAATAAATCATTTTGAAACCTGAATACTCATCATTCTTCTTAAAGGGGAAGTCATTCTTCCACTCTACTAGGAGTCTGGGTGCTTCAGATTCTTATAGGTACTTTTTGATTTCTAGTACTCAGTGTCCTTTTGCAGAAAGTAAAAAAAGATGAATGAGCATCTTTCAGGCAGGAAAGATGAGTTTCATAGCAGCAGTTTGCAAACCATGCTCCCACAGAACAGCTAGAATGGGATGATCCACTGGCAGACAGCTGGGGGGCTTCTTCCAAGTTTGCAATGAAACAAAAAGTAATTGATGAATAGAATTTTACCTCTTGTGTTTTCCCTTGAACTTCAGTGCCTGGCAGTGCTTATTTATTACTGAGATGGCCTCAGTAGAAAGGAGTTATGGCAAACTTCTGAACCATCAGAGGATTATATTTGCTTAGTTTCACCCAAGCTTTCCACGAACTCATCTGTGGAGTGCTGACATTACACTCTAGACTGTGACACTGATCGTCCTGATTGGTAGAGGCCTCTAGTGATTGGCACTTCATCATGCTTATCACAAAGTAGTCTGACCTCACAGTGTCCCCTGAATTAATTTGAAATGTAGGAAACAAAATGGATAGGCTGTAAAACAAAAGGTATCTCCTCCGATCAGCCCCCTTGTCTGTCCAGTGCTGCCTTGCATTTTAGTGAAGTTCTAAATCTCTGAAAGAGAAGGGAGGTGAGGGAATCACCTGAAAGGGTCCCAGCCCTTTCAGGTGACAGCAGAGCGTTGGTGGTATAGTGGTGAGCATAGCTGCCTTCCAGGTGACAGCAGAGGCTGTAGAGGTGAGGCCTCTACAGCTGAGGGCCCAGAACCAGAGTTGACGTCCACACTTCTGCCCTGCTGGAGTCCTGGCCTGGGTTGGCTTGGGCACGACCACTGGAAGGACAGGTCTCAGCATAACACTTAGAGTGGACGTGCGGAGACGCGCAGTGCTCTCCCTCTGAGATTGCACACTGATTCGTGGTGGAAATAAGGCCATGCAGCTGGCTTCCTGTGTGTGCCGTTGCTCTTCAGGCTCAGGCACTCTTAAATTTTTCCTTAAAACCCAGTCCTTCCAGACTGTGTCCATGCATGTGTGACACATGTGGCTTCTCATCAAGCTCAGTGAGGAGTCGTAGGAATTCAAGAGATTTCCCAAGAGGACTGTGTGAGGGATGAAAACACACAGGATGGTCTCAGGCTTCCATCTTTGCTCATGTTCTACTTCATTTTGTGCTGCTATAGCAAAATGCCTCAGACTGGGTCATTTATGAAGAAAAGAAACTTGTTTCTTACAGTTCTGGAGGCTGGGAAGTCTAAGGTTGAAGGTCCCACATCTGGTGAGGGCTTTCTTGTTTCATTATCCCATGGCAGAAGACGAAAAGACGAGAGAATGAAAGCATTCATTTTAGAGAGATTGGGCAGAAGCAGGAGGGTAAAAAATGGAAGGGGGCCAAACCCACTCCCACCATTAACTGACCCACTCCTGTGTGCACGTTCCTGACCTGCTCACGTCTTGATGGTCTCATCACTTGCTTTGGAAGTTAAGTTCCCAGCACATGAGCTCTGGGAACACAGTCAGTCACAGCAGCTGACTCTCACACACACTTACTACCTACTTACTGTGTGTAAAGGAGCTGGTTTAGGTGAGATGCAGGGTATAGAGGATAAAGTGAATGCCGAGAATGCTCCTGGACTGATGGAAAAAATTCATTGGCAGTTCAGAGGGCAAGATTGTCAGTTCAAGTGTGAGTAGAAGATCCTGTCATTCATTGTCAGCAATTAAATTTCTATAAATTTGAATTCCTGTCTCCATTCACCCTTAACACCTGCATCAATCATTGGGCAAAGTAATGGTTAAAAAAAGATAAAAGACAAAAGGCCATGTGGTCCCTTCATGGAAGCTGTGTTGTCATAGAGGAAGTAGATACTTGCCAATAAACACTGATGAATATGAAATTAAAATTATAAGAGCTAAGAAAGAAAAGATAAAGTTTAGGAGAGAGAATGATGGGTGTAACAGGGTGGGGGTAAGTGAATGGGAAAGACTTGTGTTGGAAAATATGGTGGGGTTGGATTTAAAATCTGACAGTCTTTGCAGCTTGGGAGTCAGGAGAGGAGGCAGATAGGACTGGAAAGGGGCCAGGTGCTATTGGCCCTGTAGGCCAAGTTCAGGGGTTTAGGTCTCATTCTAAGAGCAGAGTTCTGGTCTGATGGTGTTGGCCATTCAGGTTCTGCATAGTGAACAGCATGGATGCAGGGGCCTGGCAGGAGGTTTTGTGAAGGTCTGGTGAAAGCAGTGGGGTGGTGGCTGGATCCCATCTGAGTCTAGAGGGGACTCTGGCAGGGAGACACCAATAGGAGCATCCACAGTAACTCCTGGCTGGTATCCTGAGCAGTAGTGGGGCCAATGGTAAGCAAAAGTGACTAAGATGGAGGACAAAATAAGAAAGGAGGGAGAAGCCCATGATAGGCATGAAGTAAGGCACAGGAGGAAAAGGTGAATCCAAGAGACACTGTCACTGCTGGACGTGTGACATTAAGAAGACTCCAAGAGATGGAGTGGTAAAGGGAATTCTGACATTTTAGGCTGGATGATGGAGAGATAACAGGGCTGTCTGACAGAAATTGGGTAGTGGGAAGGGGAAGTGGTTTGTGGAGCACAGAGAGAAGAGAACACACATTGAATCTGAATACATGGGGAAGGGGTTATGGGATATGGACCCTGCCCCATTAAAAGGGAGTCTTGGGTGCCAGGGTTGTAGCTCAGTGGTAGAGCACTTGTCTAGCTTATATGAGGCCCTGGGTTCAGTCCCCAGCACTGGGAAAAAAGGAAGGAAAAAAAAAAAAAAAGGGAAAAGAGACTCCTAAAAGTTGAAAATGTGTGATTTATAATGAGTGGTGTAGACTCAGTGCATAGAGGTGACAGTTAAGTGTATAGAGAAGGTTAGAAGCCCAAGGTCAGGCTCTTGGGGAAAGCCACAATTGAGAGGACAAGGAACAGAGGGGATTCTGTTGAAGGGGTGCTCAGGAAGGCAGTCGTAGCACCTGGATTCCTTCACAGTTGGACTACCTGCTCTTACTCCCGAACACTGTGTAGAGCTGCAGAAATGTCATGTTGTACCTGCTAAGAATCAAACTCAGGTTGGTGTTTTCTAGATCCAATGTGAATTTAAGCTCTCAGACTCACTGAGCACATTTCCTGCACTGGTGTGGTATTTACAAGGCCCTGGGGATATGAAGGTGAGTGAGGTGGTTTGTGCCCTGAAGGAGTTCAGAGTCTTGAAGGTGAGACAGGTGAGTAAAATAAGTTCAGGCTGGGCATGTTGGCTCAAGCCTGTAATCTTGAGAGATAGAGATTTGAGGCCATGCCCAGACAAAAAGTGAGACCCCAGTCTCAGTCAACAAGTTGGGTGTGGCGCATGCACCTCTGGTCCTAGCTATGGGGAGGCATACTTTGGAGGATGGCTGAGGCTGGGCCTGGGAAAAATGTGAGATCCCCACCTAAAAAATAAGCATAAAAGGGCTGGAGGCGTGGCTCAAGTGGTAGGGTACATGCCTGGCAAATGTAAGACCTTGAGTTCAAACCCCAGTACTGCCAAAAAAATGAAAAAAGAAATAATTGCAATAGAGTAGGGCAAGTGCTGTGGCAGAGTTTTGTACAAAGGTGAAGGGCAAACTTGGGAGAGGCCACCTGATAGAGGAATGGGGGCAGAAGAGACAGTACCTGGACTGTGTCTGGAAGGATTTGGTAGGAATCCTTGGTGTCTGGTGGAAATGGGGAAGTCCTTTCCACAGCAGCAAAGTCAAATACAAAGACTTGGAACTTCAAACAGCATGGCTTACTCAGAAAATTTCAAGGTCTAGTGTGGTGGCAGCAAAAGGGCGGGGTGGAATGAGTAGGAGGAGGCTCATTGGATCTGGAAGTCTCTGAGTGGCAAGTCTAAAGACAGCCACCAAAGGATTTTAGACAGGCTTGTGTTGTGATTGTCTTTTCTCTTATTTATTAACAAAAAGATCACTCAAATGTCCCAAGACATTGAGCATGGTGGGATGATGCTGAGAGAGGAGCAGGCTCAGAACAGTCTGTGTCTTAGTCTCTTTGGCCCCATTTAGGAAACTGAAACAGCTTAGAACTTTTCAAACACGATACATTCTGCTTTAGACATGATGGATTTGAGATCTCATTGTTATTCATGAAGGGAAATATTTGGTAGTTTAGGAATTTGTAACTCCACCCCCCTACCCCCGCCAAGCTTGACCACATCGTGGCATCCTGTCCTTTCCAACCAGCAACGTAGATTTGCACTAAATCTGTTACTCTGAATTGGAAAGATAGAGCTTTATCTAGAACTCAGGGCAAGGTCCTAGTAATATTTGTGCTCTTACTCTACTGAACCATGTTCCCCTGAGGGCCAGCAATTGATATGTTTCTTCTTTTACATTGTCATTTTGGATCATGATTTTAATGCAATTTATAAATGTTTATTTATGTTTCTAAGTAGCATTCATAATACTGTTTAATGGTTTATCTGGTATTATCACATTACTAAATGATCATTTACTCATCTGGTCCACTTTCATTGGGCATTTTCACCCCTACTCTTTCCTATAATGAAATGAATTATGTGTGTGGCCTTTTGCTTTGTTGTGTTTTCTTTTTTTCCCTTTTTTTTTTTTTGCTGTATAGGATTTGAACTCAAGGCCTTGAGCTTGCTCACAGGTCACTACCACATGAATCATGCATGCAGCCCTTTTTTGATTTGGTTATTTTTCAAGTAGGGGCTTGCATTTTTGACCAGGGCTGGCCTCAGACTGTGATCCTCCCACTTTTGGCATTCCTAGCACCTGGGATGATAGGTGTGTGCCACCACGCTCAGCTTATTGACTGAGATTGGGTCTCACTAACTTTTGTCCAGGCCGGCCTCAAACTGTGATCCTTCCAATCTCCCAAGTAGCTGAGATTACAGGCCTAAGCCACCGTGCCAAGCTGTTGTTTCTTTTTTTCTTCTTTCTTTCTCTCCCTCTCCTTTTCCTCTCACTTTTTTGTGGTACGGGGTTTTAGCTCAGGGCCTTGTGCTTATTAAGAAGGTGCTCTACCTCTTGAGCCATATCCCCAGTCCTTTTTGCTTTAGCTATTTCTCAAGTAGGGTCTCTCGTCTATGCCCAGACTGGCCTGGACTGTGATCCTGCTGTTTATGCTTCCCACATAGCTGGGATGACAGACTTGTGCCTCTGTGACCAGCTTTTATTGATTGAGATGGGGGTCTTGTGAACTGTTTGCCTGAGCTTGCCTTGAACCACTGTCCTCTGGGTTTCTGCCTCTGAGGAGCTAGGATTATAGGTGTGAGCTGCTGTACCCAGCAGCATGTGACCAGTTTTTAAGTGTGCAGACCTGTGGCGTTGAGTGCATTTATCATGTTGTGCAGGTATCTCTACTAACCACTCCAAGCTTTCTCATCAACCCACATGGAAACATAGTCCCTGGTAACTCTGTTGTACACTCTGTCTCTGTGAATGCACCTATTCTATGTCATGAAAATGGAATGATATAACACAATTCCCAAATTCTTTTGTGTCTGGCTTTTTTCACTTCATGTAATGTTTTCAGGGTTCATTTATCTTGTAGCATGTGTCAGAATTTCATTTTTTTTATGGCTGAATACTATTCCATTGTATGGGTATCCCACATTTTCTTTATCCTTTTACCTGTCAACAGACATACAAAAGACATGTCACCATTAACTTCTTTCAGCTATGTTGTGTAGTCTCAGGATTGGCTGTTGTGAAGAATGATGCTGCGAGCTTTTGTGTCCAAGTGTCTGCATTCCTGTTTTTCAGTTCTTTTGGACATATACTAATTCTGTGTTTAACTTTTTTTTTGGGGTGGGGTACTGGAGTTTGAACAGGCAGGCACTCTTATCACTTGGTATTCCTCCAGTCTCGTTTAGTGTTGAGTATTTTCAAAATAGGGTCTCATGAATTATTTGGTGGGGCTGGCCTCAAACTGAGATCCTCCTGATCTCTGCCTCCTGAGTAGCTAGGATTACAGGTGTGAGTGACTAGTGCCCTGGTGCCCGGCTTGTGTTTAACTTTTTGGAGAACTGTCAGACTATCTTCCAGTGACTACCATTTTACATTCCTTCCTGCAATACGAATGCATCCCTGTATCCATTGTATTGAGTTCCAAAATGCCTCGTGGTATTTATTCCTTTTTTTCCTAGTGACTCATGATGTTGGGCATCTTTGTAAGTGCTTGTCAGTTATTTGTGTATCTTTTTTGGAGAAATGTCTGTTCAGGTCCTCTGCCCGGTTTTGAGTTGGGTTTTTATTGCTGCTGAGTTATAAGATTTCTTTATCTATTCTGGAAGTCAGTCTTTTATTAGATACATGACTAGCAATATTTTCTTCTATCCTGTGGGTTATCATCTCACTTTCTTGATAGTGCCCTTTAATGCACAAAAGTTTCCAACTTTGTCTAGGTCCATTTTATCCACTTTTCTTTTGTTTCCTTTCTTTTCCTGTTGTATCCAAGTTGTGAAATCTAATGTCATGCCATTACCATGGGTTCTTGTGAGAGTTTTTGAGGTCAGCTCTTCTGTGTAGGTTTTTTGATGCATTTTGAATTAATTTTGTTGTTAATGTAAGGTAAGCTTCATCAGTTTGCCTGTGTCTGTAGTTTTCCCAGGGCCTTGGTTTAAAACACTGTCTTTTCCCTGTGGAATAATCTTGGCACCGTGTTGAAAACCATCCTGTTATGCGAGCATGCTTGTGAGGGTCTGTGTCTGAGCTCCGTGCTTGTCCGCTAGTCCGTGTGTCCTTCTCAGTGCCAGTGCCACCTGTCTTGATGACTATAGTTGTGTACTGAGTTAGAAAATCTGGTGTGACTCCTCAGCTTTATCTTTTTCAAGATTGTCTTGGCTTCAAGAGTTTCTTAATACTCCACAAATTTATGGAATTCTGTTTCTAAAAAAAATGCTAGGATTTTGATAGGGATTGCATTGTAGATTACTTTGGGTTCTAATATCATCTTAACAGTATTAAATCTTGTAATCCATGTTTTGTAGTTTTTAGGGTACTGTCCCCCTTGATTAATTTCTAAGTGTTTTATTCTTGCTGATGCTATTCTATATGGGAATAGGTTTTTTCTTATTTTGGTGTGGAGAATCAAACCCAGGGCCTTGTACATGCTAAGCAGGTGGTCTATCACTGAGCTATACTCCCAGCTGTGTACAGGGAACGACTAATTTCCATTTTGGATTGTTCATTGCTAGTGGATACAAATGCAACTGAGTTTTATATGTTGATTCTGTGTCCTGTGACAGATTTTTCTGGAATCTTTAGGGTTTTCTACATATAGGGTCACATCACTTTGAGCAGAGATAATTGTACTTTTTCCTTTGGATGCTCTTTATTCCTTTTTCCCACCTAATTGCTCTGGCTAGAACTTCTAGTGCTATGTTGAATGAAAGTGGCAGAATTGGGCATCCTTGCCTTCTTTCTTTTCTTTAGTGACTCCTAGCACTGGGGATTGAACCCAGAATCTCATGCTCAAGTGCTGTACCATTTAGCATGCCTCCAGCTTTATTTATTTATATTTTAGTATAGGTTTTTTTTTTTTCCAGTACTGCTAGGCAGGTGCTGTACCATTTGAGCTATGCCCCCAGCCCCTTTTGCTTTATTTATTTTTCCAAATAGAATCTCATGTTTTTTGCTCCAGGGCTGGTGTGGACCACACTCCTCCTAATTATGCCTCCTCTGCAGCTGAGATGGCAGGCACACACCACCACACCCATTTTATTGGTTGGATGGAGTCTCCCTAACCTTTTTCCTGGGCTGGCCTCAAACTGAGATCTTCTTGCCTCTGCCTCCCCAGTAGCTGGGATTCCAGATGTGAATTTAGTACTATTTCTTGATCTTAGAGAAAAAATTTCCGGTCTTTCACCATTGAGAGTGATGCTAGCTGTGGGCTTCTTATATTAAAGGACTTTATTGTCATGTTGAAGAAGTTTCCTTCTATTCCTAGTTCACTGAGAGAAAGACAGAGAGAGAGTGTGTACATGTGTGCTTTAATTGTCAAGTGTTTAACTTTGTCTGTATTGGTGGAGACAATGACGTTTTCCCTCATCCTGTTAGTGTGTGGCATATGGCACTGTTTACTGCTTGATTTCCCATGTCAACCTCCTTTTAGTTTAGGAGTAAATCTACTTCGTTATGGTATCTATTGAGATTTTAAAGCAAAGCTGCCTCCCCCTCTTCCCTCCCTCTGGTAGCAGCTGTGTGAGGTAGCAAGCTCAGCCGTTTGACGAATTTGGAGTCTGTCTCTGTGTCTAGACTTTGGTTTTAGCTTGGTGCTCTTGTGTGTTAGAGGATTTGATTTATGTTTTGAGCCTGCCCCTTGCTTCATTGCTTTGTTGCTGGATAGTTGAAAAAGTGACTCTTGCATGTAGGACGGTTTCTCTACTTTTTTTTCTATTATGTTCTGAACAGTTTCTCTTTAGCAGTTGGGAGTTGGCTTTGGTGTGAAGTGGAGATTTATTTTAAGATCTGTTGTCTCCCAGGAACTTTGAGCAGTGCAGTGAGTGGCTCAGAGCGGGGACTGGGAGCCAGGCTGCCTGCGTCTGCCCCTGCCTCACATTGTCCTGGGGTCTTGGCTTCCTCATCTATCTCGTGGCTGTAAGAGTGTACTGATACTCTCTATGCTGTTGGAACACGAGCTAGGGGAGAACTGGGCAGAGCGCCTAGCGGCCATCCTTGCTCATCGAGTGTTGATTGATGCTGCTGTTGCTGCCGGATCTTGGCATTGCCAGCTGTGTACAAAAGGTTGTTGTGTTCACAGCGGATGATGTATTTCTGAATTGTATATTCTGTCTCATCAGTGCTTCTACTGGTATCAAATATTGCATATTCTTCTTTCACATGCTGTTCTTTAGAAGTTCTCTAAACTTTAGGTCACTTTGTCAAGTTTCAAAAAGCCAAAGTAATTCTGTGTGAATTTTCATGTTGACTGCCCGTATTAAGGAGAGATAGCAGACCATGTTTTCTGAGTGCCTGCCTGCCATCAGTAAAATCAGCTCTTTCAACAGAACAAAAACTAATAATGTCACAGAGAGAAAGCCCCAATCACCTGATAACTGAGGAGGAAATTGGAAGAGTTATTAAAGAATTGCTTGCTTCCCCAGAAGATAGCAGGGTGGACAACACCTTCTCCCAAGGATCAGATCACCAGAAAACCTCACTCTCAGAGGCAAGTGGATTCAGTTTCCTAATGTGTTGTCTGTCTCCCCCAGTCCATGTGGGCAGTGATTGTGTCTTCCTCCACACTGAGTCCCCCACTTGGTTTGTGGGAGGTACACACAGGTGGCAAGTGGCCACAGTGAGGATGGTTTGCAGAGCAGCCTATTGTAAATGTGGGTGTGCTGGTGACGGCCAGTTCTGTATGGACTTGAGATTGTGATCACTCTGGGGCCTGGAGCTTTCAGAGGTGGGGAGGATTGGGAGATGGGTAGCAGGCCTCACGATTCAATATTTTATGAGCAAATAAAATCAGATAGAACCAGCGCCCTGCACAGTAGTACTGTCCTGACCCCTGGACATTCAAGCAACCTTGGAGATGTCACATGCAGTCACATGTCCCATGTGGACTGGGCTGAATTCAGTTTCTTTTCCTTTTCTTGTCTCTTGCTCCTTTCCTCTGACTTTTGCACATACACAAATGTATTCTGTACACAGTGGTTAGCAGCTCATGGGTGTGTAAGAATGAAGGAGAAGATGAAATGAACAATGAGGTTTCTTTTTTGGAGGTACTGGGTTTAAACTCAGGGCCTCCTACTTGCTAGGCAAGTGCTCTTATTACTTGAGCTGCCCTCAGCTCTTTTTGTTTCAGGTTATTTTTCACACAGAGTCTCTACTTTTTGCCTGCTCCAGCCTTGGACCACAATCTTCCTACCTCCACCTCCAGCACAGCTGGGATTATAGAGATGAACCATAGTGCCCAACTTGTTTTGTTGAGATGTAGTCTCACTAACTGGCCTGAACTCGATCCTCTTGTTTCCACTTCCTGAGTAGCTGGCATTTCAGGGATGAGCTACCACACCCAGCTCTAACATTGAGGTTTCTTGAAACAGGGCATTTTACAGTGACATGCTACAAGACTGGAAAACAAAAAGGAAGATGGTTCTGGAGGTGGGTGGGGAAGTTCAGTTTTGGAAAGGTCACATGGAATCTGGACATAAGAATCTTAGGAAAGCTTATTTAAAGCTGTATTTGTGGAATGCTCCATTTTCAGTCCTGTGTAAGTTGGGTTACTGAAGCAGAAAGGAGGTAGCCAGTGCAGAAGGGAACCAGTTTGGGTGGTCTTGGCATGGACATACTCCTAAGTCAGGAAACAGTTGTAGTGTGGATGCTTGTCCTCGGTTGACATCTTCCTTTGTGTGCTTTAAGTCTTTAGTTTGGCTGCGCTTTAGTTGTGTCATTGCTGTGTGGTTTGATGGGTTTTTCCTGTCCCCTCTCTGTGCTTGTCACAGTGAGGGATACTAAATGGGGCAGTGTTCTCTGTTTGTGTAGTTCCCCACAGCTGTTTCCTACAGCAAAGACGCTGGAAACAATGGGTTCATAGTTTCTACAGAAATATCCTTTCATTATAGTAGTGGAAAAAAAGTCATTCAGAATTGAGTAATTTAAAGTTTGTCCTCTGTTGTCTCTTCCTTCGCAAGTATTCTTGTTGCTCTGCTAACTAGCGATTTATTGGCTGTTGGTCAAATGCCCTTTTATGTTTCAGAAGCAACATTTTCTAGCGGAACACGTTGGGATGTCTTGTCTGTTGAGAAAGCATTGTGTGCCGTGGGCTGGGGCAGCTGTAGAGGAAAGTGCCAGTCGTCCAGCATCTGTTGCCTCTTCCCTTCAGTTCTCAGCTCGAATGGTAACGGGCAGTGCTTCCACAAACAAACAGCCCATCTTCAGAAGCTTCCATGGGCCTGTTCAGAAGATGCTTTTGTCGGTCCTGCTCCTAAAGGGAGCTCTGAAGCTCATCACACATCGGGGTAGTTTTTGACATTATCTCCTTGGCTTCCTGATTTTTAAGGGCAAGGCAGAGCCATCTGGTTTTCAGGAGACTTAAGAAATAATGATGAAAGTCCTCTTTATTTGGGTAGAGCCAGACTATTTACAAAGTCAACTCATGGAACTATTAATTTAATCTTCATAATAGCCCTGTGAAAGACACATAGCTGTCACTTAGTTTTTCCGGTGTGGAATGGGGATTCAGTGCTAGTAAGCAGCAGGCTGGGACTGCCCGCTGCATGACTTTCATGAGCACACCTGAGAAGATTTAGGTAAGGGGTCAGTGTAGAAGCTAGCCCCTAGTAAGTGCTCAAGAAGTGGTGGGTGGTGCTAGGGTCCTTAACCCGCGGCCGCTTAGTGCCCTCCTCTTCCCCAAATAACCAAAGCCTAGAGAAGGAGCGAGCTGCCCGTGTGGCTCCTCGGGCCCTGGGTGCTCCCAGGGTTCTTTGGCACTGGATGCTCTGCTCTTCACTGCTGCACTTAGATTATTGACTGGCTCATTTCTGTCCCATAGTTCTGTTGACACTGCACATTCCCATGTTTGGTCCTATCCCCAACATTTCTGCTAGAGAGTCAGATGAGGACCTGGCAGGTAGTCTTGAAGCATATAGCATAGACTCCAAGTTACAGAATACATGAAGCTCTTTAATTAGAATTCACAGCTGAAATTGAGTCACCCCAGAGTTCACATGTGAAGGGCGTGTAACTTAGGGCCTACCAAGCATGTGTACAGTTTTAGTCTATTTGCAGGGAAGCCATAGCCCAGGGAGGGGGCATTTGTGTCTCATTGTGGGGGACTAGGGTACTGTCCTATTCTGACAAACTGCGTCCTGTCCAGAGTTGGTGGTGGAGCAGTGGGGAAGAAGAGAGAGTATCCTGGGGCAGGAGGGTGGCCAGTAGGTAAAGGGGTTTCCTAGAGGGTAAGCATTCGATGGTTCTGTGCATATAGACGAGCTCTGGCCCTCACCTGTCTCAGTTAGGAAGTCACGGCACCTTCTAGCCTCTCCTGTTTCTAAACTCTCCTCCAAATCCTGTCTTTCTTCAGAAATTTGCGTGCTTCTCCTGTCTACCAACCGAGGTACAGGTTTCTGAATTTGCCCTTTAAGCTTTGCTATGCAGTGGTCCTGTTTTCTGTCTACCAGGGAGACAGTAGAGTGCAGGATAGAGCCAAAGAGTCACACTTTGGGTCTGACCCTGAGACTGATGCAGGTGACCTTTTCCTCTCAGCCACATCTTTGGAGGTGATAATAAGGATTGATGCCAGGACTAGTGAGAAATAGAGGTGCCATTGCAGTGCCCGACTTGGGAGTTGATCAGCATGGCCAGTCTTCATCCCTGACCGCCTTGCTGCCTCTAACTTATGCCCACTTTTTCCTGCCTGCTTTGCTTTTCCTCTTTTCTCCTGCTTGGGTTCGAGGTACACACTCTTCCAGGCCCACTTTAAATATTGCTCCTGTGTCAGAGTCCTGTAGCCCCTGTGGTTGGAAGTAATAGGTCCCTCATTTGAAAACAGGTAGCATTTTACATGGAACTCTAGTTGTATTTGTATAGTACTTCTCTCTTAGTTATGTTTAAATAATGATGATGATGATGATAATAATAATAATAGATAAGTGTTCAGAAAGCTTTTCTTTGTGAAAATTTGAAATACACATGTAGAAGGGGAGGCTAGTGTCATAAACCCACGTGTGCCTGTCTCTCTACGGGTTCCTGGACATGCTTGTTTCATCTGTGTAACTCGTGCCTTTCTTGAGGCAAATTCCCAGTGAATTGATCTTGTTTCTCTAAGAGACAAGGACGCTTTAAAAATCAGGATGCCATTTCCTACCCCAGGAAACTGATAATGCCTTAACGTCATCACACGTCCACTTGTGCCCATGCTTGTCTGTCTTTCCCTGTCCCACGCACACATATGCACGTGTGTGTTCGCTTGTATATATTAGGATCCAAATAAGGTCCCACATTTACAGTGGATTGACAAATCAATTAAATCTGTCCATTTTTGTTTTTTTTCTCTTGTAATTTATTTGTTGAATGAGCTGTTGTAGAACCATGCTTTTTAAATTATTTGCAGTTAAGACCAAAGCTTAGTTTTAAAATTTGCAAACTGTGGACTGTTAGTAAATTATAGTACAAATGAATTAATTGAAAAGTGAAATAAAAAATGGCATATGTAAGGCCAGGTCCATTAAAAAAAAAAAAAGGTCAGTTTGAGTAGATAGCTACTGTGGCCTGTATATGTTTCTCAGCGTGTTGTGTCCTCTGTTTCTGTCTGTCTGTTGTCATGGACTGGTAACAAAAGTTCACAGAGGCACCTGTCCTTGGCTCATGCTTCAAGAGCACTGCCATGGAGCATCCCACAGTTTGTGACTTTTTGTGATGCATTATTGGAGCTTCTGTTAGTGTTCCCTGCCCCCAGATTGCCTGTAAAATGGTAGTCACATCTAGAGGTTTAACGAGATTAAAGTTTGAGGCTTCTTTCTTTGGTAAAATGACCTTGTCTAGGTGGTGGTGTAAGTGTCCATCTGGAAGCCTATACTATCTTGTGTCTCTTGTAATGTCAGCCATCCTTGATGATTTTCTCTGATGCAGTAATTCATTAAAGGTTGAAAAATGCTGACATCATAATTCTCACGTTCATTCTTTACTCATTAGTTCTGGAACAATTCCACAGAGACTCTTGCCCTCAAGTTTGTGGTTACCCTAGAGTAAATTTTGCAGAATAAAGGCTAGATAAATGCTTAATTCTCTCCATGCCCTTTATTTTCCAACTTTTAAAATAATTACTTGGTTTCCAAATGAGGTTAGTCTTAATAACCTTATGAACTAGTATTCAATCCATTGTAGTTATTAGTCAATTATTAACTTTTTAAATGAGAGTCATTATCCCTGTGTTGCCTCAGCTAATCTCAAGTGATCCTCCTGCCTCAGCCAGCCAAGTACTGAGACTACAGATATGTGCAGCTGTGCCTGTTATTATTAACTTGTTTTTGGTGTACCGGGACTTGAACCTGCTTACTGGGGAGGTGCTGTACCACTTGAGCCATGCCCTCTGCCCTTTCTTCCTCTAGTTACTTTTCAGATAGAGTCTCACGTTTTGGCCTTGGGTTGGCCTCAGACCAGGATCCTTTTACCTATGCCTCCTGCATAGCTGGGGTTACAGGCATGTACTACCATGTCTGGCTTGTTAATCTGTTTGATGCTTACTATTTTTTTAGATCATTTTTGACCAGGGGGACCAGTTGGCATCCACGTTCTTTTGACAATACCTGTAGTCTGTGATACTAAACCAGGCTCATCTTAGACATTTCTTGTACTAGATTTAGAATCTGGTAAGTGGTACTAAGAGACCACAACCCAGGCATTAAGGATATGTGTGGTTTTAAAGCTAAATGACAAATTTGAATTCCAGTCCAGGGTTTCAGGAGTTTTATTTAACCTCATTGGTCTTACATTGGTGTCTCCTTTCTCCTGTGCTGAACATCCTGTTTGTCATACCAGTGTAAACTCTTCCCTGCTTTATCCCACTTTGTACTCGCAATTCTCAGAATAACCCCAAGTGCTACCATTAGCAGTATGAGTATCTGAAATGCTTTAAGATTGTTTTGTTGGTTTTTGTCCATAGCATATATTATACCAGGACTGTACAAATGATTGTGTTTTAAAGTCACCTGGAGTTATTCCCAGTGATTTTTATCATCAACTGAATATAAAGTTAAAATCATTTGTTTCATTTTTGCTTTTGATTGTACTTTGTTGCATAATTAGGTAAAAAATAGGATACATGGCCTGAAGTCAGCTCTACAGAACTTCAGTTTTGTCTCTGATACCCACCCCCTAGTCCAAAGGAACTAATTTTTAGGACTTTTTTCCTTTATTGTTGAGATGTGACTTTTCTCTCATTATTTAAATATAAGCAGATATGTGTGAATGTTCGTATATATGTATGTGGATATTGTGTGTGTTCATTGTCTCTTATTTGATAAACCGTAGCACACTGTGTATGTTTTCCTTCCTCTTTCTTTTTTCATATAACTCAGATCAAATGCTTGCTGTATGCCCTGCATAGCAGGTTGTTTTATTTATCCCTGCTGTGTTGTAAGGTAGGCACAGATGAAGAAATAGGCATTTCTTTCTTTCCTTTGTTTTTGGTGGTACTGGGGTTTGAACTCAGAGTTTCATGCTTGCTGGGCAGTTGCTCTACCACTTGAGCTATGCCATCAGCCCAGAAAGAGGCATTTCTGTTGAGACTTTAGCCCTATGATTCTTTTCCATCACAGTAATTTGTCCTGCCTTGGGAGCATGTTCATGAGTGTATGAATGAGCAGGGAACTAGTTTCTCTTTCTGCCTTACTTTGAGCAGTGATTGGGGCAGAGAACACTGCTTTTAAACTGAAGGAAAAGAAATTCAACCCTGTGTTTATTTGAGGATCACAGTTCTATAGCTGAAGAAAACTTACTCCCAGTAATATGTAAGTTGGGATGGCCCTTGATCTTACCCTAAAATACAAGTTCCCTTCATGTCAGTCTTCATCTCATGGAAGTTGTAATCAATTAGGGAAGTGAAAGAGAAAGCAAGCTCTTTTAAAAGCAACTGTTCGCGGAAAATAGCTACCTGTTAATGACTTCAGGATTTTGATAGTGATAGGAAGGAAAGGAAGAGGAGCACTGCCAGCTTTTTATCTATGTCCAGTGGGAGGAAGGGTAGCTCTCTTCCCAACCCTATTGTGATGTGGCAGCTGTTTCTCCTGTTGTATTACCACCCCTCCTTGGACACAGGGCTTCAAGCCATTGACAGCCAGAGTCGGAGGTTGGGGTCCATCCTTTCCTTTGGAACATCTGTGAACCCATGCATTTTGCATTTATTCAGATCCTGGGTGCAGCTGACATCTGGGCCAAGCCACTGTTTTCCTTTTCATTGCTGCTTAATGGTATCACCCTCACAGATTATGGCATCTAGCAACCATTGGTTCCTTTACATCTGAGTTATGGGAACATTTAGCAGGAAGAACCAGCATGTCAGAGCAAGTCTAGGATGCAGGAAAGAGACCGTGGGTAGGACAAGGGAGTGGAGGATCCTGCAGAAGCCTACTGTAGTGAAATGTGCTCTACTTCAAAGTTTCCTCCAGGTCTGACCTTGCAGCTGTAATTGTGTGGTGGCTCACCTTTTGATGCCTGTGTTTGGAGCCCTAGAATCACAGACTGGTTTTGAAGGGGTGTCCTCTTCCTCTCCAGTTTTTTTTTTTTTTTTTTTTTCTGGTTGGACTGGAGTTTTAACTCAGGGCCTCATACTTGCAAAGCAGGTGCTCTACTGCTTGAGCCATGACGCCAGTCCATTTTGCTTTGGTTGTTTTGGGCATGGGGTCTTACGAACTGTTTGCCTGGGCTGTAATCATGATTCTCCCAGTCTCAGCCTCCCAAGTACTAGGATTATAAGCGTGATGTCAGTAGTACCCGACAAGAGAGTGATTCTTAATGTGATGTGTTTTGTGTCATTGTATTGTCAATGTGTGGTCTTTTAAAAAAACAGTAATAAGTCTTTGATGTAAGTTATTTTTTTCGATAGCTACTTAGTTGAGCATTAAATATCCTAAAACTTTCAACTTTTTTTTTTTTTTTGAGTAGGTGGCTGGATCACATATTGTGCTTTCCCCAGGGAGAGAATCCTTTAGAGATCTTCCTTTGACTAGGGTCTGTGAGATGAGCCTCATCTATTGTGCTCTTCTCTCTAACACGGGACTTTCTTTGGGGTCAGCTGGACTGTCTGGAGCCACCTAGGTGAAGGGTTCTGGACTGCTTTTCTCCCACCTCCCTGCCATCTTCCTTCATGTGCAGAGTTCTCTGGTTTTCTCTGCCTCAGGGAGTCTAGACCTCTTCCTTCACTGCTGCGTTCTCAGTTTCTAATCAGTGTCTTGTTAAGTAACTAGAAAAATAGAACCAACTCTAAATGAACAGAGTTAGGGCCTGAGAGTCTGGCTGAATTAAGACATTTTAGTGTTTTTTCTTTTGAAGGTAATGTTTTTTGAAATAAAGAATGGCATACATAAAGAAAAATGCACAAGTGCACTGCTTGTTGAATTGTCCTAACATGAAAATTTGTCACCCAGATGAAAAAATAGGAGCGCTCCTCTGTAGGTAGCTTCACCTCCTCTTTCCCAAGGCTACTGTTCTCCTGCCTTCTAACACTACCAGTCAGTTTTGTCTGTTCTTGAACTCATCACCATGAGTTAAATATTAAGCTTATATTCTTTTAAAAACCAGCTTTGCCGAGATACAATTACATATGTGTAGTTTACCTATTTAAAGTGTACAGTTCACTGGTTTCCAGTATATTCACAGGGTTGCCAGCCATCACTGCACAGTTTCATTATTCCCTTAAAGATATCCTTACTCATCAGCAGTCACTCTCTATGCCCCTGGCCTTCCAGCCCCAGGCAACTGCTAGTATACTTTCTATCTCTGTGGACTTACCTACTCAGGACATTTCATATAAACAGAACCTTGCAGTACGTGGCCTTTGTTTCTGACTTCTTTCGCTTAGCATGATGTTGGTGGTACTGGGGTTTGAACTCAGCGCTGTACTACCTGAGTCTTGTCTCAAGTAGTGTCCTAGCACAATGTTTTTAAGATTCATTGTGTTGTGTCATGGATGACTTCATTCCTTTATACAGCAAAAAATTTTTGTTCTCCATTGAGGGAGATTTGGATTGTTTCCATTTTAAGGCTAGCTATTGTGAATAATGCTGTTAGGATGTTTGTGTACACATTTTTGTGATTGTGTGCTTTCCTTTCTTTGGGGTATATTGTAGGAGCAGAACTGTCAGTCATGTGGTGACTGTGTAATTGACGAGCTCTCAGACTTTTCCAACGTGACAGTACCGGTTTTCTTTTCCACCAGCTGTGTGTGAAGGTTCCAGTATTTACACATCCTAATCAAGACACTTTAATCTTTTTTTCCATTAATTTTTTTATTAGAATATATTCGTTGTATAGGGGGGATTCATTATAACAATTCCAGATAGGCTTATATTGTACATTGGCTAGATTACTCCCACTGTCTCTCCCCTTTGACTCCCTCCCCGCCCCACTTAAAACTATTGCAAGAGGTTTCTATGTTCTGTTTTATGTAAGTACATGCAGTTCATCAACTATACTCCCTCACCTTCATCTCCTCCATTTACCCACTCCTCCTCCCACAGTGTACCCCCACTATACCTATCTTATAGTCCTGTCTTTTGTTATTAATATCTAAGTTCATGTTCACAGGGGCTTCTCAATGTATCCCCACTGTGAGTATGCTTTTCTTTAGTCTGACCAACCCCTTCTGTTACTCTCCCTTACCCCATCCCTCTTACTCCCCCTTTATCAACAGCTTTCAATACACATTCTTATAGCCTCTACCTTCACAGATGTCATGTTTTACAATATTGTTGATGCGCTATCATTCTGTTTTTCTTTCCCTCCTTCCCTGAGGGCCATAGAGTAATTCCACTATTACAAACATGTTTAATGTATGAAAACTCCTTAGTCTTTGTCTTTTTTTACAGACATCCTAGTGAGTACGAAGTGTTATCATCTTATTATAGTTTTGTTTGCATTAAGTATGTGTTCTTTTGTATCCAGTTTCTTTGCTAAAATTTGTTATAACATCCATGTTCAATATAATAGTATTTAAATTGCTGTAGAAAACTTAGAAAGAATAAAACTGAAAAATATAAAGGTTGTTTGGCATATTACTTTCTTACCCTCCCCCCCACTTGTGCATTTAATGTAATTGGGGTCAAGCTGTGTGTGTGTGTGTGTGTAGTTTTATATTATGTGATTTTAATTTCATGTTGTAGTAATACTTCACTAATTTTTGTCATAATTCTTCATATCATTGCATGAAAGTGTTTTGGACATTTTAACCATTTTATTGGTTAAATGTGCATTTCTTTGGTAAGTAGTGAGGTAGGAGAGTGTGAGCTTTATTTTTTTCCAGTGTTAGGAATAAAACCCAGGGCCTCACACACGCTAGGCAAGGCTCTACCACTGAGCTATAGCCCTAGCTTCCAACTTGATGTGTTTTGTAAAGAGGAAGAATACCTGCATGACAGGAAGTTGTCAGTATTGGGGAATTACCTTCTTCTGATTTATAGTGTTCTCTGTTGGCTGTGTGTTCACACTCTTCCATTTTCCATCCTCATTCTACAGACGGGCAAGGTTAAGATTGGGCCAGGCCTAGGCTGGGGAGCTTCTAAATTGTACTGGATAGGAAAAGACTGTCACCAGGAGGCTCTGCATCTGGGCTGGTTTTGTGAGATCAGATGCTGTGTTGAGGCTGAAACAATAGGCAGAAGCTGTGGTTGATCTGGAAGCCATTCCTGTGTGAGGGTGAGGAGTCAGTCTGGCTTGACTGTCAAGCATGCACAGGTGTGGAGAAGAGGTTACTGGGAACACTCTGCATTTCTGATGTCATGATGCATGATTTATAGTGAGCTTGCCGGAGCTGCTTCTGAATACTATCTCTCAATTACTATTAGTATGTGTTCTGGTTATAAAAATGCAGCAGCAGAATATTGAGTTAAAGCCAGGGTGTTTCCAAAACAGTTCAAATCTCCTTATGAATCTGTTTAGTCAAAAACATTTTAGTTCTGTTATCAAATATCAATACATTCAAAATCAAGAGGATGGGCTGATAGAGTGGCTCAAGTGGTAGAGCGCCTGCCTAGTAAGCGTGAGGCCCTGAGTTCAAACCCCAGTACCACCAAACAACAACAACAATAAAAACAAAAAACAAAATCAAGAGTACATATACTTTGCTTGTTCATGTGTGTTTATAAAAGAAATACAGTCTCCTTCATTAATCTTTGGATTCTGCACCTATGGATTGGATGCAGATGAGAAAAAAAATTGCATCTGTACTGAACATGTATGAACGTTCTTATCATTGTTCCCTAAACAGTACAGTAGAGTGACAGCTATTTATGTGGCACTTGGCATTGTATCAGGCATTATATGTAGTCTAGAGATAATTTAAAGTGTGCAGGAGGATGTGCAGGGTTATAGTCAAATACTAGGTCATTTTGTGTGAGGGACATGAGCATCTGTGCTTTTGATATCTGCAGGGGTTGTGGAACCAGTCTCCAGAGGAACAGATAGATATCAGGTTGGGCATTAGGAGTAGGTAGCCCTTACCTCCTTCCATTCATTGCCTTTCCCATCTTATTCCACCTCCCAGGATGCAGAGGCCACTTCACTTCCACCCCCAAAGAATTGCCACTCAGCCAAGCGCACTGAGTTCCTATGCAAATGCGTGTTCCTCCTCACTTCCCTCTACTTGGTGAGGAAGCTGAGGCCAATGTGTGTATGTGTGTGTGTGTGTGTGTGTGTGTGTGTGTGTGTGTCTCTATCCTAGGTCTAAAAACTTCTACCTCCTACCACCCAGAGAACCAGGTGTCCTGCAAAGCCCAGAGAGGATGGCTGGCTGGCATAAGTCTTTCTCCTTCCCTCATTTTTCTTTTACGCTGGCACCTGTCATTTTTTCCTCAGTGATAAGGTCCAGCAGTTGGTTTGGGCTTTGAGTTCAGCATTAATGTAGGGTAGAAAACTTTGGTTTAAGGCTCCTTATGTCTGGCAGTTTTTTTTTTTTTTAAACAGCTTTATTGAGATATTATTGAGGTTTTAAAATTGATATACTTCAGGTGTACAATTTGATGCCTTTAAACTCAAACATTTGTAATGTTCTGTGGTAGGAATATATAATAATTTCTTAGCTATTTACTATTTTCCAGTTTTGGATTTTAACTCTTTAAGATTATTACACTTCCCTGATAATGATGACCTTTTCATCATGTCAGGCCTGTATTCTTGCTTTGATCATAAGTCAAAATTTCCTGCCTCCTTCTTTAAAAAAAAAAAAAAAGAAAAAAAGACTTGTTTTACCATAGTTGGGAAGAATTGTAGATTGTATTGGGAAGAAACAAGGAGACCAAAAAGAAGGTACTTTTGAGTTCCTTGGGTTGCTAAATTGGATGCATAAACACATTTTGGTGACCTGCACTGACTTTCCCTTGGAGTCAGCTAGTCTTGGCTGACTCTCTGTGGGTTGGGCGATGAGAGGTGAAGAGCGCCCCCTCTCTCCAGTCAGTATATTGCTGACCTGAGACAAGAGCTTCCTTTCTCTTGCCTCCCCAGGCCCAGACTTCTCATGCTTCATGGTCTGAATCCTTCCTTATTCCTCAGTGATGAAATCTCTATTAGATCAATTGCATTTCTGTTTCTGGGCCACATCAGTCATAGGAAAAATGCAAATCACAGTGAAACAAAAACTGATTAGCAAGGATTGATTTAAAAGCACATACGCTCTCAGAAGCCTCTGGGTTTTGCAGCTGTAGTCCAGTTTCCATGTAGATATTTCATGTCTGTATGGAGAATTGACATGCAGCGTGAGGATCCTGTAGTCTTGCACGATCTGGAGTTGCACTAGGGGAAAGGATTGTTGTAAAGTGCTTTACTTCTGGAAGAAGGATGATAGGCAAAGGTGTTTTAAAGCTTTTAAAATCAGATGAAGTCAAAGAGCAGGGTAACTTTGGACAAGTTACTTTACTTCTCTGTATGTTTTTTCACTTTTCTGTAACTTACAGAGCATGGAGAATTCTTAAGGGTGATCTCTGCTCTGTGGCAAATAATGCCTGTCAACAATTAGTGTAATGCTGGTGCAGTATAAACACTCAACAAACATTGACTGCTGTTAGTATTTCTTTGTCGTAAGTGATGCGATGCATTATGGCTGGAGCCCCTCATCCCATCTGGTGCTTTTGGAAGTGAAACTCCAGGCTTCTGCATGCTTGTTCCCAGATTGCTTCACATTGGAAATAGAGTCATTAAAACGAATCACACTTGGAAGAGAAACTGATTGAGTCGGCATCTCTGGTCAGGACATGCTGTCAGGACATGGTTTTTTTTTGGGACTTTTTTTTTTTTTTTTTTTAAGTTTCTCAGGTAATTCTGATGTGCAGCCAGGGTTGATCAGCCAATGCTTTAGATATTCTCTCCTTTTCTTTCTCTAACATTTTCAGGATTATATAGTACCACAGGGAGATTCCTTTCTCTTTTCTTGGTTTTAAGAACTTACACAGCAGCATCCATATAGAATTTTAGAGGTTATAAAATGCTTTCATGATCGCATTAAAGCCTTGCAGTTATTCTTTTTTTATCATCCCCATTTTGCAGAAAACATAGATGAGACTTACCAAAACACACACTAAGTGCCAAGAGGCACCCAGGCATTCGTAACCCAGACTTTGTTTTTCTGCATGTCTAGCAGGAATTGCTCACTGCTATGTAGGTACTTGAAAGCCTCTCGTGCCTGATTGTTCTGCCTGTGTGGTTCACCATCTGTCAGGGTAGCTTTGCTTGTCCACCTGCCTGCCTGCTGTGGAGTGTCTTTATATGTCTCCCTTTTGTCTTGGCTCTTGGACATACTTCCACCCTTTGTTTGTGGTTTCACATTCTGGCTATAATTTCCTGAAATTCAGTAACCATTATTCAAGTAAGCTCCCTTTATTACAGCTTTTTCTTTTGGGTAAGGTGCATACCCTTTCCTGGTCTTTATTTCAGCAGTGAGTCTTTGCCACCAGGTGTTTGTGATACACGAGTTTGTTTAAGATCTGAAGTCAGTCTTACAGTAGTGCAAAGGTCTTTGCCACTTCAGTATGGCTCCTGAGAACCTGAGCGTGAGGGATCCCTGGATTTACATTGCCCTATGGTAGGCCCTTCCATGTGGAGCATAAGGAGCTCCGTTCCAGGAATAGCGTGCTTTTCCCTGTGGTCTCACATGAACACGGGGTGTTGGACATATTCCTGTGAGGTTGTCTTTCCATGCTGGATGGGAGACTCCTCCTCTGTCTCCTTTCAAGCCAGGGTTCCGCTTTGTCCTGCTGAGGAAGGAGATGAGAGGGTGAGGTGAGGTGGGGTGGGGTAGAGGACATTTCACATCAGGGAAAGTGTGTGAGAGCAGAAGCCTGAGAGTTGCTCTCCTGCCTGTTGTTGCCATGACTGGCTGATACTGGCACGGCGCAGCAAATTTGTGCTGAGAGGCTAAGTAAGATGAGGAGGAAGCCTGGCCAAGGGCACAAGAAGCTCTGTGGGCCATGCTGCCTGCAGAGTGCAGTCCTGCACTTTGCCTCTGTTGCTGCTTTGTTGTGGAACGTTTGTTTTTACAGATGGCACCCATTTATTCAAATTCTATCCTTTAAGTTTTAGCAATTATTTTTCATCAACCTGGCAGGTTCCCTAAAGTCAAATTAAAAAGATGAAGCTTTTCTCAGGAAAAGTGCTGATTCTTTCTAGTAGCAGTCCAGAAACCTAACCTCACTTTTAGATGCCATCTGTGAGCCCAGCTGGTCACAGTCCCTCTATTTCTTTCTCTCAAATTGTAAATACAGGTTACTTTCCCTTATCTGTAATGTTTGAGATCAGAAGTGTTTCGAATGTTGGATTTTTTCAGATTTTGGAATGAGACGTCCCAGAGATGGGACAGAAGTTTAAACACAAAATTCATTATATTTCACATATACCTTATCTATATAGCCTGAAGGTGATTTTACATGGTGTTTTTAGTGCACCTGTATTTTGACTGTGACCCATCACATGAGATCAGGAGTGGAATTTCCACTTGTGGCATCATGTGAAAATTGAAAAAGTTTTGGATTTTAGAACATGTAGGGTTTCATATTTTTGGATTAGGGATGCTTAGTCAACTTGTTCTCTTTGGCCTCCTGAATTTGTCTGATATTTATCCAAAGTCACCAGAAATAAATGTTTCTTCTGGCAAAGAAAGTGGGTGGTGCTTGGATTTGATCAGTCTCGTACGATATCATCAGCCCAGATGTGTAGTCCAACTCTCAGACACGCTGAGCAGTACTGTCACTTCCATTCCCCATGGGAGGAGATCACCAGTGACCACTGCTGGGGTCAGGTAATGTCCTGGACCCATTGACGTCTTTTTTGGAGCCTGGGATGCTGCTGCCTCTGTGCTAGGGCTCTTGTCTAGCTGTGTACCTCCAGCTGGATGGACTCATGCTTTTTCTTTTCTGATTGTTTCTAACTCATTTTTTTTTCTTTAAGGTAAAAACTGTTCTCTGTTTGAAGGATAAGAAGAGATGTTAGGAAATTTAAAGGCCGTGTGTTTTGAAGTTAATTATGTAGTACGTGTATGGTAAAGGTCGTTAACTGAGGGACAGTTGGAACAGTGCTCACGTTTATTCATAGATGTGTGTATAGGATTTAAGTGAATGGACTCAGCTTAATATTTTTCCAAATTTATAACACAGACCAATGTGTAGGGCTAATTTTAAGAAGGCCCCCATTTTATTTTTCATATAAGCAACAAACTGGAGTAATTTTATTTCTTGGCTATTTGAATAATAGCAGTGCTGCTGTTTATAGGTGGTAGTGAAAATCTACTTTTTAAAAACTGCAAAAATAATGAGTTTAATAATGAGAAATCACAAAGGCAGAGCAGCATCAGATGTGGCTCAGAACATAAATCAAGTGTTTGGCTGGGGCTCACTAGAGCTCTGGTGAAGATTGGGCTGAACTAGAGCCCCAGGGTCAGTGTGGCCTCTAGTAACCAGGGGCTGTGGCAGAACCAGGGCTTGAGCTCAGGCCTCCTGCCTCCCACTGTCTCCCTTTCTGACGATACTAAAGGACTGGCTATTAGTGTTCTGTTTTATACAGGGAAAAGGTAAAATAAATAATCCTTTGGGTGTACCCTTGTGGAAAGTAGTCACCATTGTGAAGGGTTAAAAGAGGCAGAAGGAAGAACTTTAGTGCTTGTGTTCGTGCATGGGTAGTCTCTTCTCCTTAAATTCCTTCAGCTTGTATTGCAGTGATTTAGGGTGGGGTTGACTCTGAATGAGTTTTGCTACTTAGGAGGGTTGTGGAACTCTAATTGCCTGTTTTGTCTTGCCCAACAAAAATCTTGTCAGGCAGCCTAGCACAGTGCCTTGGTACATAGTGATTGGTGGATAATTCTGGAGGAGCTGAAGTGATAGTGGTAAAAAGCATAAATAAATTTAATTCAGTCCTGATAAAGAAATATTGGTCCCACCCTGAGATCTGAGTGAATGCTGTGTGTAAAATATCTGCTTTGATGCATAATGAAGAGTTTGATTGTAGTTAATTTGTGTTGGTGATGCATAGGCTGGTAACTTTTTTCCTCCTTTCTTCCCATTGGAAGGAAATAAGAGAGGGTTCAGAACAGAAGTTTGTTGGGCTTCTGGCAGTTCATATGACCCAATGACATGCCCTCAGAATTGTCATTACCCCTGCTATATGAGGCTTCCTCCACCAAGCAGACATACAGGGCACTCACGAAAACAGGCTACCAGCCTTCTTGTCTGTGGCTCAGCTTATCTGAGTTGAGGACTAGCGTTGCTCCTTGTCTTCTGTCTCTCGCATCTTCTGTTTGAGGTCAATGTCTCTGCCTCCTTTGAATCCTTCCTCCACCCTGAACTGAGGAATCCTTTAGTCAGATCTCTCCTTTCCACTAGCTTCGGCTCGCAGTGTATGTATCTTTCTTCCTTACAAAACAGCTTTGTGGATATGAAGACTTGTCTCAGCAGTCATTCAGTTTCCTTACTGTTTCTTGTCTTTCAACCCTCTCTGATGGATATTCTGCTTCACCAACCTTGCACAGGGAAGCAACTTCTTAAATTGCCATTGCAAAGGACCTGTCCCACTGCCTACCTGCTGTGACTTTTCCATAGTGGTTTGTGTGTTGCTTCCATCTCCTTGGAGGTCTTTTCTTCCTCACGGTGGGAAGCCATACCTCATTTCCATTCTTCATGGACTCCATTCCTATGACTTGTCCCCATGTTCTTCAAAATTCTGTCCCCACTGTCTCCTTTTATCACAGGCGGTCCCTGCTTTGCTCTATGCACATACAGTCTCCATGGGCGAGTCCCACTTCGATCACTTTCCCAAGCACTGCGCTTAGTCTCCCTTGGGATCATGTAGTGCCTCAAAGGCAACTTGTTCAAATCTCTGTGGTCCCCAATTTCTCCCTGATTTCATTAGCCACTGTCAGACACAGATATCTGCGGTGTTATCACTGGCTTTGTCTTTAGCTCCATCAGTCTGGTGCCATCAGCCATAGGTTGAATGCTGGTGCTAATGATGGTTTTTATCCAGCCATTTTCAAAAATGAGGATGTCCTCTCTTCCGTAGTTCACATGCATGTTTTGGTTTTAATTCTCCTAAAGGAAGGGGACATGAGGCCACAAGACAACCATTTCAAAGTGGAGAAGGATATCAGGTCCCTAAGTGCTCCAGGGAGATTAAAGAAGTGAAGACTGAGAAAGAAAGAAGATTTGGTGATCTGGGTGGCACCTGACTTCTGCCTGGGGGACGTCGCTTTGTATTGTAAAGAGTTTCCCATACCTGGGCCTCTTCTGTCTGCCTGTTCTGAGATGGCACCCTGCAGCGTCCTTCCTGCCACTCCCCCTTGTTTGCTGTGTTCAGTTAGCGAGTTTTACCAGTGTTACCTGTATTCTGTCTAATATCTGATTGATTCTTCCCCCCCAGTTCTGAATCTCAAGATGTCTCATGAATCTTGTTTTTCACATCTAATTAATGATCAAGCTGTGATGGTTTCCCACAATCACATTGCAAATCTGGTTCCCCTTTTCGTCTCTATTGCTATCTTCACTGGAAATGCAGTGGCAGTTCTTAGGCCTTTGGCTTGCTTTACCAGCCTTCACCTTTAATGCCATTGATCTCCCTCTCCATGAAACCCTCTCCACTTGACTTTTGGGACTCCATTCTGATTTTCTTGCCACATCTTTGAGGGCTTTTTCTTGTTCATCTTCGAGGTACCCTTATCCCCTAAACAGACGGGTCTTTTGGGGTCTATCTTCTGGCTTCATCTCATGATTTTTTCTGGGCAATCTCAGCTTTACTCATGATTTCAGCCACCCATCTATTGACACCCAAACCTTTGTCCTGGATGTTTCATTTGTGTACCAGGTCCTTTTCCTGGAGGCTCCGCACAACTTACATACAGAAGATTTAAAAGGGAACGTGTCACTCTCCTCCCTGGACTTTGTTCTTTCCTGTCTTGGTGGAGGGTACCACCAGTTACACATCATCCAGAGGAGACACCTGGGTAACTTGAAGGCTTATTTCTGCTCTCTCCACTCTCATTGGCTCACAAATTCTGTTGATTCTACCACTTAAATTCCTAAATCTTTTGCAATTCTGCCTTCCCTTTTCTGTCCTCACAGTGTTAGCCTAGGCCCTTGTTAGTTCTTCCTCATTTTGTTTCCTAACTATTCTGCCATTATGCAGATGTCTCCTCTCCTTGCTTGGCTTCAAATATAATACAGGTAAAATTTGAGTGCTTTATTGTGTCACATATAAAGTGTTTTGTGTACGTTCTCATAGAGTAGTCACAATGGGTTAATACAATCCCTTTTACTTTGGAGGGGTCATCCTTTGTCTCACAAATACTAATTGGGGAACAGGGATTTGAACCCAGGCTCTACACTCCAGAATGCATGATTGAACCAGCCTGCTGGCTGCCTATGCCATCTTCAGGTAGCTTTGAAAGATCCTTCTCCTGCTGGTCTGGATGTTTTTTCATCTCTTCCTACTCTGCCTGACAGACCTGGGATTTCAGGCCTCTTGAACCTCCTGGTCTTCCCTGAAGGTATCATATTTTCTTACACTTTTGTGTGTTTGACAGTGTTGCTTCCTCTGCTTGAATTCCCACCTCTGTCCTTCAAAGGACACCCAGTGGTACCTTCTCTCCGGGTGCTGTCACTGCCTTCCTGCTTCTCAGGAAGCGGATGCCGTATGCACACCTGCTATATTTTTATTTCTAAAAAGTTGTAAATACATGTTCATGATTAAAGACTTTTACATTTTAGGATAATTTTAGATTCACAGAAAAGTTGGCAAAGGTAGCATAGAGCATTCCTGTAAGGTCCATACCCAGTTTTCTTGTTACCAGCCTAAGTCACTTCACTACAGTTGTTACAACTAAGAAGCTAATTTGGCATGGTAATTGACTATGTTTCGCACTTTATTGGGATTTCACCAGTTATTCTTTTTTTCTTCTTTATTTCTTTCCTTGTTTTAGGAACCCATCCAAGAAAGCACATTACATTGTGTCTTCTTAATCTGTTCTGGTTTGTGGCAGTTTCTCAGGCTTTCTCCTTTCTTGATGACCTTGATAGTTTTGAGAGGCAGCAGTTTGGTTTTTTTGCAGAATGTCTCTCAATTTGAATTTTTCTGTCTATCTCACAGCTAGATGGAGGCTGAGTTTCTCAGACGAAACCAGAGGTGAAATGATCTCCCCATCACGTTACAGCAAGGTGCATGCTAGCAATGGGATCTTCTACCAACGGGTGTTAACCTTGATCAGCTGACTGAGGCTGTGTTAGCCAGGTCTTGACTCTGAAGGTTGTTTTCTACTCCTCTTTCTGTACTTTGGAAGCCAGCCACTGTTAACTCACCTTTAGTATAGGGCACCTTCTGAAGGTAGGATTGTCAACATGAGTCAGTTGGAATTTCTCTGTAAAGGAGATTTTTCACTTCTCTCTCACCTGTTTATTCAGTCATCTAAAATTTTATTAGTTATAGGTATTTATTTTATAGGGTGGATTATAATCTAATGTATGTTATTTATTTTGTTGCTGAAATTATTCCAACTTTGGCCCTTTGAGCTTTCAGCTTGGGCCCTGTGTCCCTTTGACGGGCTGCTGTTCTAGTGCTAGGATCAACTATTTCCTTTTTATTAGAAAAAGGTTGTCTACGGCCACACCACCCTGAACGCGCCCGATCTCGTCTGATCTCAGAAGCTAAGCAGGGTCGGGCCTGGTTAGTACTTAGATGGGAGAAAAAGGTGCCAGAGGCTAAAGTCTGCATACTGGGTTTGCAAATTGATGCAAGGATACAACTGCTTCTGTGCTTTCTGGTGTCCTTCTGTAGACAGAGCTAAGAAACATATATGCACACAAACCCAAGCATGTATGAGAATAGTTATCTAACCTGTCCATCTTTGTTCATATCAAGCCAAACATGAGTTTATACTGACATTTTTTTTTCTTTTATTCATATGTGCATACAATGTTTGGGTCATTTCTCCCCCTTTCCCCCCACCTCCTCTCTTACTCCCCCCTCTCCCCCCCTCGCTACCAGCCAGAAACTTTTGCCCTTATCTCTAATTTTGTTGAAGAGAGAGTATAAGCAATTACAGGAAGGACCAAGGGTTTTTGTTAGTTGAGATAAGGATAGCTATACAGGGAGTTGACTCACATTGATTTCCTGTGCGTGGATGTTATCTTCTAGGTTAATTCTTTTTGATCTAACCTTTTCTCTAGTTCCTGGTCCCCTTCTCCTATTGGCCTCAGTTGCTTTAAAGTATCTGCTTTAGTTTCTCTGCATTGAGGGCAACAAATGCTATCTAGTTTTTTGGATGTCTTACTTGTTCTTACCCCTCCCTAGTGTGCTCTCTGACCGATTTGTTGTAGCCTTCTTGCTTATCTGTGACTTCCCACTCACAGTAGAAACTTGGCTCCCACTACCACAGGCCATCATGCTGTACTTTAAGCTTTGACTTTCCTCTTCTCCCTCACTAGGTTATTCACTAAATCTTTGTTGAATTAGTGACAACGCTGGAAAATGTCCTGTTTCTAAATACAAGTTTACCATTTTAGCAAAATCAGTTTGAATTCTGTTACTGTAAAACTTGAAACAAAAATTTTTAACTCCTTTATTAGATAAGTAATATGAGTTCATTGTAGAAACTTTAGAAAATATGAGAAGTATAAAGAAAAAAAGAGCACCTCTGATTCCAGAGATAAAACTTAGTGTCTCGGAATATATCATTTTAGAATCTTTTCTTCCAATGCACTTATTTATACACACAGTTTTTAACACTCATACTTTACTGATTTGCAATCTTTTTTCAGTTAATATGGTGCATTATGTAGAATGGTTATGTCATATAGTTGTGCTGTAACATATTTAACTATTTCCCATTTTGAAGGTGTTCAAGTTATTACCAGTCTTTTGCTATTATAAACCTGGTTAATGTCTTCTTAGAAGCCTTGGCATGCTCGTCTGGTGGTTTTTTTGTTTTTTTTTTAATTTCCTCTTATAAGTAGATTGCTAGATAAATGCATTTCAAGGTTTTAGTACGTGTTTCTAGAGAGAAAGATTTAAATGAAGCATCTGTTTTTAACATGGCTGTCTTGGGAGGTACTCTCCAGTACCTTGGAGATCTTGAATGCCTATTTGGAAGCTCTCCCTGCTTTTTTTGGGATTATGAAGAATAATTTGTCTTCAAAGTCAGGAACTCACAACTGTTCATGCTGGTTTATTTACTTGCCTAGAGTATTGTGTCAAAGAATGCACTGCAGTACCGGGGAAATTCCCAGCATGACGCCCAGGAGTTTCTGCTGTGGCTTTTGGACCGAGTTCATGAAGATCTCAATCATGCTGTAAAGCAGAGTGGCCAGCCTCCTCTGAAGGTGAGGGCGTGCACTCCCTGGGGCAGTCAGGACAGTGGACATCAGGAAATGGGTAGGGGGAGAGCCTTTTCCCAAACCCCACTTGTTGCATTTAGTTAATAGAATGAAAGAGACTAACCTGGTGATGATATAAAATTAAATGGATACCGACAGAGCTATTGCATCTTGTTTACTACTGTGCTGGCAGTATAAGGTACTGGAGATGCCATCTCCACAGAACTTATAACCTACTGAGAGAGGAAACATTTGCTTTCTGTTCCAGTAAGACACACACTGTGATTCGAGCATTAGAACAAATACACAGAAAGGAACTGTATGGATCTGCTGTCAGAATTAGAGTTGAGATCCAGAATGGTCTTACTGAGAAACATAACAATTCATACTGTTTTGTTTTTTTTTTTTTAAATACTGGAGTTTGAACTCGGCCTTACACTTGCTGGGCATTCAGTCTTATCAGCTGAGCCATGTTCCTCCATCCACCAACCCCTCCCCCTCAGCCCTTATACTCAGTTTTTAAACACGTAGCCTTAATATGATGGTCAAAGTAATTATGTAATAGAAAAAAAGTCAAGACTAAAGAGTTATTTCCCCTACACAACTTTTAAAGTTTTTGATAATTCTGCTCTGGGCTCCAGATCTCACATTTCTAGTATTGGTAAGTTTAAGTTATTCTGATTCAAGGTCCTTTTGTGCTTGAACACTATATTGTCATAGGACTCTATGCGTGTGATTGACTCTCCCACCAACTGAGACTTCCTCAAGGTCAGGCACCCAGTCTTTTTTATCTTTGTGTTCTGCTGCCCTGTAGGCTGCTCTCTGCATGTGGTAGCGGCTGTTCAGTCACTTGTTATTAAGTGGAGGAGCAGAAAAAGGTTAAATAAGTGTGAGATAGTGTGACTAGGTACCACAAACAAGAGCACAACTAATAGGTGCTGAGGGATTTAGGCATGGAAAGAACTGGGACTCCGAGAGTGGTGGGATTATTTCCCAGAAGAGGAAGAGGTTGGGGTGGGGACTTTGAGTCAGAGGGGTGTTGGAGCACCCTGGGAAGGAGAGCATTCTGCCCCCTGAATGGGTTAGAGGTGTTAAGCATGGTCTCTGGCAGTCTTTCTACATGGCCCACAGGCTGTCACTGTGTTCTGGTTCCTTTAGCAGGTGCCTGCCACTAAATCACCTGGCCTCGATGCACAGTTTGTTAGAGAAGTAAAAAATACTGTGTCTTTTCAGGCTCCTCTGTAACCAAGAATTGGTACTTTTTTTTTTAGCCACCGTCAGAGACTGATATGATGATGCCTGAGGGGCCATCTTTTCCTGTGTGTAGCACTTTTGTACAAGAACTTTTTCAAGCCCAGTACAGGTATGAACAAATCAGATGTACCTCTTCTTTTGAATGTTTGGCATAGTTGTAGGTGATTTTAATGTGTCTTACATTTTTGTTTCCAAAGATCTTCTTTGACATGCCCTCATTGTCAGAAACAGAGCAACACTTTTGATCCTTTCCTCTGCATTTCTTTGCCAATTCCTCTGCCCCACACAAGGTAAGAACACATCTAATAAATTAAGACTGTACACTCGGCACTGCACCTTTTGCTCTGCAGAATCGTTTAGGTCATCTTACTTATTAAGACAAGTCATATGTTTCATGGTAGCATGAGCACAGGCTTTGTTAGAATTCATTGATAGTCTGGGGGCTAGGTAAGGTTGTTGAGTGACTTTGGATTCTCTGGAGACGATACATTGTATTTTTAATTAGTTGCTTTACTTTGAACCATTTCTCAAAACTTCCAGAAGTTAGGCTATTTTAAAGAAAATTCAAAGGTCAGAATGGAGTACTGATATGTTACATATTTGTTTTGTGAGGATTTCCTTTTCCAAAGATCTCTTAATTATTTCTTGCTAGTTCTGCTTAAGCCCAAATGAACTTTTCCCATGTGGCTTGTTTTTTGTGTTGATTTCAGATGAGGTTTGTTTCATGTCTTATTTTGGTGACTAATGAGGAGATCTGACTTTGATCTGTACAGGCCTCTCTATGTCACCGTAGTGTATCAAGGCAAATGTTCCCACTGCATGAGAATTGGCGTGGCTGTGCCTCTGTCTGGGACTGTTGCCAAGCTTCGGGAAGCAGTGTCTATGGAGACAAAGATCCCCACTGATCAGGTAATGACCCTGCTGAGTCCAACCCCAGTGAGTCACGAAAGTGTTGCCGGCTATTTCTTTTGAATTTCTTACACTTCTCTGCCAAAAATTTAAAATCAGTTGTATCTAGTGTTGAGGGAGGAAAAAATAAGGACCCAAAAGAATAAAATGTGTAGAAAACCTGTTTATGCTTCATTTAATTTTACACACACATACACATACACAGATTAACTTGAACATGGGCTTTGTTAGAAACTGTTATAGAAACAAGCACCTTTCAGTTTGCAGGGTGAACAGGTGCATGAAGCAGCCAGGCCCATGCTGTAGTGTGGTTCAGCTGGTCATCCGCAGATGTCCTCATGTATGCAAAAAGAAAAGCTGGAACTTCTTGGAGCTTTAGTTAGTGTAATGGCTGAAGCCCTCTTCAGTCATGCCTGTGGATGTGGATGTGGATGTGGACAGTAGAACAGTGTCCTGTGGTGTTTGACAGTCAAAAAGGCTTAGAAAACAGTGACTGTGGAGCACTCCTTTCCATTATGGTGATGAGAATTGACACCTTGCCAACAGTGTTGTCATACCTGCTCTGTCCCCCTCCCCAGCAATGTTGGATGTTGGGGGTTGAATCCAGGGCCTCCAGCATGCCACGTAAGAACTCTACCACTGTATCGTTTTCTTATTAAAGTTGGGCCAGAGTCTTCCTTGTTTAGACGAGGGAAAGTTATGTACCCCTTTTTTGGAGGGGGACACCTTCAATGAGTAGTTATGTTTAAAATGGCTAAAAATACTCTGGGTCCGTTTGTGATTTGACACATTGTTACATACAGTTCTTGCTCAATTTGCTGTTATGATTTTATTTTGAAAAACATTTAAGACTTACTAAGGAAAGATGACTTAGTAGCTAAATAGTTTTCCCTGGATAGCTTTGGAAGCTACTTTTAATCACTTGAATAATAAAGGTGCTTTGTGCTTTGGCTTCATTTGGCCTTATCTGGGAAGGTCCCACATTAAGACAAATATAGCCAAGCAGTGTTGCTCTAATAGAGCAGTTCTCTCCCATTTTCATAGGCCAAGTCTTGGTGCACTGATGAACTGTTCATATTTCTTCCTTAGCCTAAAGAGCTTCTTGATGCTTTTTTTCCTCCTCTAGCATGAGGGAAATCAGAGAGAGAGGGAGGCCTCAGTAGTTGGATCTCTGTGAAGCTTCAGTACTGTCTGGTTCTTTTTGCATGCGGTTTAAATTGGCAGAATAATTACAAGTCTGCTTTTGACCTGAGCTTGCTGGAGAGAGTGAATTATACTTGCATGTTCACTGGCAGAAAAACAGTATGCTTATTAAATTAATTAGGAGGAAACATGCCAGGAACATTTTTCCTGGGCTATTTGTGGGATAGGTCACCAGCCCCTTTTATTTCATAGACTCCACAGAATGTTAGAGCTAGTAGTAGAGACCTTGGGGTGCCCAGTGAACCCCCCTTCAAACCCCATTTGAGGGAGGCCCAACAATGTGACTTGTTCAGGGTCACAGGGCTGGTTGGTGGCAGGCTGGTACTGGAACCCCCTCATGCCCAGCCCAGTGTTTTCTCACTGGACAATGCTGTTGAGCGTGTTCCAAAAGCTGTCAGTGTCTCCATTGTTTCCTTGCTATCTTTTGTTTTTCTATTTCATTGTAAAATGCTTGCTTCAGAAATAACAGCTTAGAAAGTGGAAGTGTCTTAGTACCAAAGGTTACTAACTTTAGAGTATTGTTTTCCTACGCACATACATTATTTTCTAAAAGTAGAATTATTTATACATATTGTTCTTTACCTCGAATTTTATTTACTTAGGTCTCTCCTGTAAGTGCAAATAAACATGGTTCATTTTTAATAGCCTTATCATTTGAGCAGGGCCTTAATAAGCTAGTTACTGGGCATGTGAGTTGACTTCATTTTTTTTAATATAGACATGCACAGTTATTTGACATTTTTAACCTGAAAAGAGGAAAATTTAATGGTGTGTGAGAAAGTCTTGGAGTTAGATGTGAAGTCCAATGCTCTCTGTGATACGGGATAGTTGTGGAACTGCAGACCTTTCAACCCTCTTCCTCTGGTTAAATAAGGGATTGAGCTCAATAGCCTCCTTGCTCTCTCTTACACCAAAAAGTTAAAGGAACTCTGGATTTATTGCCATAGAGTTCTGAAGTCAGAGCTTCAGAACAGAGGATACAGCTACAGAGGATATTGTGTTTTTCATTAACCAGGCACCATGGCTCCCTCCTGTAATCCTAACTACTCTGGAGGTGGAGATTGTGGTTCAAGGCCAGCCTGAACAAAAAAGTTCACAGGACCACATCTTAACCAGTGAAAGCTGTGTGTGATGGTGTTAGCTGTCATCTAGCTATGCAGGAACTGGAAATAGGAGAATCACAGTCCAGGCCAGCACAGGCATAAATGTGAAATCCTATTTGAAAAGTACCTAAAGCAAAGGGGCTGGGGGCATGGTTCAAGTGGTGCAGCACCTTCTTGGCAAGTATAAGACTCTGAGTTCAAACCCCAGTACTGTGCGGGAGAAAAAAAAACCATTTCATTGAAGACAAATAATGGGCTCTGTGAGATATTTTAGAGTCCTTCTTCTTAGAGTCCTGAGAAGATCATGTAGAATTGGGAGATCAATTCATATTGAATTTCCAATTATCCAACTGTTCCCATTTTTCCCATTTTTTTAGATTGTGTTAACGGAAATGTATTATGATGGGTTCCATCGTTCCTTTTGTGATACAGACGACCTGGAAACGGTCCATGAAAGTGATTGCATCTTTGCCTTTGAGACTCCAGAAATCTTTAGGCCTGAAGGAATTCTCAGTCAAAGAGGTAAATGAGCCCTCATTTCCATGAAACCATGTGACCTTACAGATTTGACAGTGGGTCTTATGTGATGGTAGAATTTTTTTTCAAGGTTTTTATAAAGTGCACGTGCTGATGTCTTTTCAGATTCCATTCTCTTGTGTCTGACAGCTGTTTTTCTTACTTCTAATCAAGTCTCCATTTCTCTGATTGCTAGCAGTGGTCTTTCTGAACCCTGAATCTGATTCCTGTAGTGATCATCTGACCTTTCACCTGCCCGCTGTATGAAGTTGTCTATGTTCTTTGTGTCTCCTCTGTCTACCAGGGCAGGTTTACTTTAAACCACTTGCTCTTCGTTGGATGTGTGCCTGTGTGCGTGTTAACATTCTATTCCCTCTGCTTTACTCTTAAAAATCATTTCAGGCACCTTTTGCTTGTTGGCCATTTCTGTATTCTCTCTGGAGAAAGGCCTGATCAAGTTTTTTGCCCATTTTTAAAGTGCATTGAATTTTTCTTATAATAATTCTTCATAAGCCTGTGTATGAAATAAAAGACTCTTCTTAGGTATATGATTTGCAGATATTTTATTTCACTCTGTATGTTGTTTTTTCACTTTCCTGATGGTGTCCTTTGCATAAAAGTTCTTAATTTAGATGGAATCTAACTTTTCAATTTTTCCTTTGCTCATGATTGCAATGTCATATTTAAGAAACTGTTGCCTAATCTAAAGTTATAAAGGTTTACTCCTGTGTTCTCATCTAAGAGTTTTATAGTTTGCACACTTCTATTTAGGTTGCTGATACATTTTGTGTTAATTTTTGTGGATGACATGAGGTAGTATCCCAACTTTATTCTTTCACATATAACTATTCATTTGTCAGCACTGTTTGCCGAAGAGACTGTTCTTTCCTCGTTGAAGGGTCTTGGTGCCCTTGTCAAAAGTCCTTGTTTTAGTTCCTCTTTTACTTACCCTCTATTTTCAGATGCCTCTTAGGGCCTCTAGTTTCAGATTCTTTTGGTAATTCTAAATATTTGGTTGTATTTGGTTGGTCATCTTTCTCCACTGCTAGCTTAGGATTCAACTTTGTTTGGCCTACTTGTATCAGTTTTCATTCTTCTTTGACCAGGAGTTTTTCAAATTTATCTTTCAGTTGTTGTAGTTTCATTCATAAACTTATGTTTTCTTAAATTATTTTCTAACTGTATTGCATTATGGAAAACAATACCCAATCATCGCTGTGTTTGTAAGTTTTCTGGTGCTGTGACAAAATACCTGAGAAAATCAGCTTAAAGGAGATAAGATTATTTTGACTCATGATTTCAAACAGTTTAATCCATGGTCTACTGGCTCCATTGCTGTGGGTTTGTGGTGAGGCAGAACATTATGGCGGTGGAGTGTGTGGCTGAAGGGGCTACCGAAAGAGAGGAAGAGAGAGAGAGAGAGAGAGAGAGATATCAGTCTGAAGGGTTTATTTTTTTTTTAGTGCATAAAAACCAAATTTATTTTAGAATTTTTACCATAAACGTACTTGAAATACGGTTGTTACTGTGGTACAATAAGGCAGGAGGCCCAGCCTCAATGTTAATACAGCCTCGATCTTAACATAGTCTGCCTTTGAGAGTGTGTCTCATAGTTTGTTAGGAGTTGAAAATTATAATCAGTTTTCTCTCTTGATAGCTTTATGTATAATTTTGGCAAAAGATAAAAAGTCTTAATTTTTACTATTTCTCCAAAGTCAGCCTCACAAGAAACATCTGCTTACCAAGTAACTAAAAATTGAGACTTTTAAAACAGGTTAAATCATAAATATTAATTATATAAAAATAAATGGAAATAAATTTTAAGATACCTTTATATTTTGATTAAAATGCAAACTGAATTAAACTGTGAAGAGCATTGGTAATTTGTGTAGCCAGCTGGTGTACACTCACTTTCTCATGAATGGACAGAGCAGCTGAATTAAGAACTTTGTACAGCGGGCTGGTGTGCTGGTCAGTGGTAGAGCCTTTGCCTAACAGGCTCAATCCCCAGTGACACAAAAACAATAAAACAAAGTGAAACAAAGCAAAACAAAAGCATACTTCACACAGAGATGCTGAATGGACAGTCACACCTAACACATTTCACAGCTCTTACGGAAAGTCAAATCGCTAATTTTTAATGCTTACATTTGCTGTCTAAAAACTTATGAAACTTGCTCAGTGGCGTTACTCACATACGCTTATTTTCAGTAGCCTCATACAATAATTCTCTCATTTAGATTAGTCACATATAGGCTGATATTTTTGTCATAGTGAAAATACAGAAAAAAGTGCTTTCAGAAGAAGTTTGGGAAGAGGTAGAAATGAACATTTTGGTTACTGATAATCAGTGATAGACTACCAGTGTTAATTACAGAAAGCAGTCTTTGTGATAAATTTATTTTTAAGTACCCAGTTCACCTGGGTATGATGGTACCTGCCTGTAATCCCAGATCTTGGGAAGGTGAGGCAGGAGGATTGTGAGTTTGAGTCCAGTCCCAGCAACGTAGGGAGTCCCAGGTTACCTTGAGCAATGTAATGAGACCCTGACTCAAGAAAACAAAATACAAATAATCAAATTTATAAACTGTTTATTTATATACTTCCATGTGAGTATTGATATTTGTTGTTAATATTTATGGTTTTCCGGTATTGCCTTTTTCCCTACTCTTGCTCCAGTCTTCCCATACATTACTGAAAGTCTCAAATATCTTTAGTGTCATGGGTAATAGCACAAAAAATATGCTAATGTGCTTTCACCTATGTAGTAAATAAACTTGTGAGACTAATTTCACCTAATTTGGGTAAGATAATTTCATTCATTTATGGAAAATAATGATCATTTTCATTCCATTAGACCCAAATCCTTAGACAAATGACTTTGTGGTTCCTTATTAATGAAAGGAAGATGAACGAAATTTTATATCCATGTTTAAACTACCAGATACCTAAAAACAAAGTAGCATTTATTAAAATAGAATATATACTTAATTTGTACTAAACTCAAGATTTATATAAGTTTTTCATCCTTAATTTTTAAATACTTGCATATCAGTCAGGTCTACCCAAAATTGACAGTGATTTTAAAGTAAGAAATCTTCAAACAGCTATTAACATATAGTGTATAAAATTCTAAAACACTGAGGCATAAATCTGGTGGGAATGTTAATCTTGAAATATGAATGATAGTTACAAGCAAACATGAGGAAAGCACGCATCTAGACTCGGGGTAGTGAAGAGTTGGGCATGCTGCCTGTCTCCACCTGCTTTCCATAGGAGCAGGTTATCTCCTCACAAAAGAGACTCTTTAAGTGTGTGGCGATCAAGTGTGGCCTCCTTATGGCATCTTGAAGTTCTTCACTGCTTTTGGATGTGATGCATGCTCCCATTCATGTGAGAGCTGGAGCAGGGTGTACTGATGTGTGTCTGTTAATCCCAGCTACTTGGTAGGCAGAAACAGGAGGATTGAGAGTTCAGGGCAGACTTAGCAAAGTTAGTGAGACTTTATCTCAGAAACAAAATACAAAATCAAAAGGGAAGGGGTATAAGAGGTAGAATGATTGCCTAGTATGCACAAGGATCTGGGTTCAATTCCCAGTACCACCAAAAAAAAAAAAAAAAAAGTCAAAACTGGTAATAAAAGATAGGAGGGCTGGTCTTCCTGAGCAATAGGACACCAAGATCCTGTGTTGTTCCCATTAATGTTTCTCACTATTCCAATGGCCACTGGTTTTAGTGGGACCAGGAACTCTGTAACACTGTTCCCATTCAGAAGTTCTTCCCAGTCAGAGGTGGCCAAAGGTCCTCACTTGTGTTTGGATCCTGGGCACCTCATCTTCAGTAAGCTGGAAGCAGAAATACTGTTTAGCAATGTGAGACAGCTGCTTGCTCCCTTTGTGGGTGGGGGAGCTGTGACATAGACAGGTTAAGTAGCTGGCCCCAGGTTACACAGCTCATAGTAGATGGGGCCATACCTTGCTTTTGGTGCAGTTCAGTGGCATCAACTTACCTCTGAGGAATCCTGGTTACTTCTCCAAGAGGAGGTCTTCCACCTTCACCACTGCCGTGAGCCTGGGAAATGACATAATTCATTGTGAAATTCCATTTCTGCTGTCTTGTTTCTTACGCCAAAGTTTAAAATCGCTATAAAGTGACATCTACTTTTGTTCCTTTTGGGATTTCTTTGTGCTACTTAAAAACTTTTCTTCCTTTCAGAAGCTTGATAAAGATTCAACTTTTCCTTATTTCTAGTGTCTGCATTTTTGCTTATTTTTTTTTTAAACTATCTGGAATTAATTTTTGTATTACCTATGCACTTGTAATTTCACCTTGCTATATTGCTGATGTATCTTAACAGCAATTCTTGCATTGCTGGGTTCTTTGGCTGCTTCCAGAATCCTGCTAGGAATACTTTTGGGAAAGCCATTTTTGTTTATTCTCCTTCTCATGCTGCTGTTGTTATTTATGGTGTTGGTGGTAGGGGCTTCTTTCTTCTGTTCTTCAGCAGGAGTATTATTTTCTTAGATACCTACTTCCAGAGGATGAAAGAAATAAGCAGATACTTAGTCAGGCATTTATTGAGTAGCTGTAGGGCCTTTGCGAGCTGCTGAATGGCTGGGTTGTCCTGACTGACAGGGAGCGCTCTTTGGGACACTGTCAGTACTGTGCCTGTCACTTCCATAGGGGTTGAGGTCTAATTGTCAGGTCTCATAAGGTTCTGGATCTAGTAAGTGCAGTGCTGTCTTTTGTCTCATGGACAAAAAACTGCAATTGTAGAACATTCCAAATGTTCTTGTATTTATTTCTTAAAAATGCATTTAATTGATTGGTAGTTGTTGGGTTATTTCAGGAAACTTGTCCTACAGCTTTTTTTGTTGGTTAATTTTATTTGTAATGAATGAGTGAAAAAAATTTTGAAGAAGTAAGACAAGTTGTTTTTATTTTCTTTCAGGCATTCACTTAAACAACAATCTAAACCACTTGAAATTTGGCCTGGATCATCATAGACTGTCTTCCCCAACACAAGCTGCAGCTAAGCAGGGGAAGACGGATTTGCCCAGCATGCGAGCAGGAAGTGACAAGATTGTTCTTCTGGTGTGCAACCGAGCCTGTACGGGGCAGCAAGGGAAAAGGTGAAACCCAGCTCATTTCCCAGTGAGCACTGAGGTGTTAGCGGTCGGAGGCTTTCAAATGTTCTAAGCAGGGGGCGAAAAAAATCCTTACTTTTAATAATTAATTTTTTTTGAGACAGGGTCTCACTGTGCAGCCCAGCTGGCCTTCAACTCATGAGCTTGCTACTTCTTGCCTACTGCCCTGTAGCAGTTAACTTTTGATTCAGATATCTAGAAGAAATCTATGTATGAATCATCTTGGTTCGGTGGGTGTGAGGGTTGGGGAGGAGAGCAGTGTCTTAGTTAAAAAGACTCTCAAAGCTCTCAAAATTTTGGAAGGCTCGTTTCATATGTCTGTCCTAGCATAGGCTCTTGTTGGGGCTCTAGGCCTGTGTCCAGTGACTTTCCTAGCAGCTTAAAAACAATCTTCCCATAGCTACTTGGACCATACATGCCCCCGCCTTATGTCCCATGCTGCCCTTGCTGTCTTCTCCTGTGAAACTAGCCCTCCAGTACTTGTTGTTGTGGCAGTTAACATCACTGTTCATTCAGCTTTGCAAGTCAGGAATCTCTCACAGCTCTCAGCTGCCCTTTCAGAATTTAGGGAATTTTAGACTACCTTTTAAAGTAACTTTAGTCACCTGAGCAGTAACAAGAGACAGACGTGTTTTGGGAGAAAGGACTCTGTTTTCTGATATTGGTCAAGATAGCCTTTATCTGAGCCTTTTAAAATTTTACTTTGAAATAAGTTCCTTGGGTGGTAAATGATGTAATCGTAAAATGTGTTGCTGTGCGTGTCTGTGGTATTAATTAACAAAAAGTTTGCCTTTATCGTGCATTCAAAAGCTCTGCGCTATGCAGTGAAGAAAACAGGCAGAGTCCTTGTCCTTGGGGACTTGCATTCTAGTTAGGACAGACCGACCTTACACATTACACAGCTGAGCATGTTTGACTGCAGACGGCTGGCACATGTTGATGACACTAACTGGCTTAGAACAGGGAGTGGCTGCAGGTCTGTACTGGAACAGGAGTCTGGGAGCGAGTCCTCCTGCAAGGAAGACTCCTGGTAAGGAGGAGTGAGCTGCGTGAACATCTGTGGAGAGGATCCTGTGTAGGGGAACATGCAGTGCAGACACTGAGGCTAGGAGCATGGCATGATTAAAGCACCAAGGGGAAGACAGCTGGTCATACTTTCAAGAAGTAGAGACCTGTGGAATCCCCTGAGTGACAGAAGGCTCTTAAGAGTGGAGACATTGTCTTATGAAAACACGGTTGGGCTACACAGAGTGAATTTAACATCCCACTAGTTTTCAGGTGGAGAGGTTCCCTGTTAAGTACCGTGAGTGACCAGCTAGGTGCTGTTGAACAGGTTTCTTGGAGCTCTTGGCACCCTCTGCTTTAGGTTGGACTGGAGTCTGAGTTTATCTGTTAGAACATCATTCACTTAGTTTTTTCTTTGAGCATCTGCTATTTTGTAGGCATAGATGGAGCTACTAGAATAAATAAATTGCAGTATTTTGCTATCAAATAACAGTCTGTTGGTGGAAGTAGACTTATCATCAGGCAGTGTTTCCAGCTCTGGGTCATTAGTTCTGTTGGTACACAGGGCACAAACAATAGACTGCTTCTTGGAGAGGGGGCCTTCCTGCAGGAGAGAGCATAGGGGAAGGGTGGGATGGGTCTGCACAGAGACCTGGGTGGTGGTGGGAGAGGAGGGAAGAAGGACACATTGGGGATCAGCACGTAGGTTTGAACAAATAGGGTGTAGATGGAAGTGGAGGCTGGGCCAGTGGTCTTCAACTTCAGCTATGTATTCCCACCTGGAAAACTCCTGAGAAGGAAGTCTCAGCACTGGGGTCACATTCCAGACTGACTTTATCACAGAGTCTCTGGGGCTGGACCTGGTCATCATGTTTTGATACTCCTGTGGTCACTTCACTGCACCTGATGTTGAGAACCACAGTGTTGTGTCTCCTTCTCTGGAACATAGAACCTCACAGGCCAGAGGACTTCTGTCCCAGGGCAGTAGCTTTCACTGTCACCTGCTTGCCAGTGCTTCCCTTGTCAGACTGCCAGGGTGTGGCCTTTCAGCCCTGTCTGTTCCTCTGGCACCTCACACCTTGTGGGCATGACCTGTTCTGCTTTGCAGACTTCTGTCCACATCACCCCCTTTCTTGCTGGCTTGGGGATACTGGCGGCTTGCTGCCTATCACGTTCCTTTGCAATGCTTTGGTCAGTTTTATTGAGAAATCTAAGCTGTTCTTCTGACTTACTCTTCTTCTTGTGAGTATCACCACTGATTTTCCTGGTTGAAAATTATAATTATATTGTAATTCCATTTAAAAAGACCAAGAACAAGGGATTGCAGCATTAAAGGATAGCTTTTCTCTGAAGGTGATTCCAGTGTTTTCATGTGGTAGGTTTGGTCTGCCTTTCGTCCTGCACTTGGAGAAGACAGTGGCCTGGGACCTCCTGCAGAAGGAAATCCTGGAGAAGATGAAGTACTTCTTGAGGCCCACGGTTTGCATTCAGGTTTGGAAGTGTTTTGCTATTCCTGCAGGCTGTGCTTGTGTGCCCAGTGAAGAAACAGTCACTGTAGTGGAATGTGATTCACATTTTCAGTATTGAGACTTTAGCCCTCATTTTATGGAATTTGTTCATGGAAGTTCCTGAAGTGCCATGTGTTCCTTTATAATGCTTATCTAATAAAGTGTGGTACATGGTCAACTTGGACAAGTTTTAGAGCCTCTATCTGTATAGTTTAAAAATTAATGAGGGCCAGGTGCAGTAGGCTCATGCCCATAAACCCAGCTATTTGGGAGGTGGAGATGGGAGGATTGCAGTTTGAGGCTAGCCTGGACAAAAAATTAGTAAGACCCTATCTCAACAAATAAGCCAGGTATGGTGGCCTGCATCTGTAATTCCAGCCTATGCCAGAACCAAGAGTAGGAGGATTGGGGTTGAGGCTGGCCCGGACAAAAAAAAACACAAGACCCTATCTGAAAAATAACTAAAGCAAAAAGGGCTGGAAGCATAGCTCTAGCAAGCACAAAGCCCTGAGTTCAAACCACAGTACCACCCAAAAAAATCATTACTGTATTTAGGCGGACCGATTAGTTAATGTTCAGTGAAAGCCACGTATTACTTGTCTTACATAGCATTTAACATGTGAGTCACACTGGGTAAATCACATTTAAGTGCATTAGAGTGACTCAAGACTCAATGGAGTGTTACAGAGAAGCGTTTTGCAAAATGACAGCTTGCCGAACCTCTGATCTGTGTTGGAAATGCCACTGTGAAGCAGGGCCTGCAGAGAGAAGCAGCCTAACTTTCAGTTGACGTTTGACGCAGGTGTGTCCATTCAGTCTGCGCGTGGTCAGTGTTGTGGGGATAACGTACCTGCTGCCCCAAGAGGAGCAGCCTCTGCGCCACCCGACAGTAGAAAGGTAAAAAAAAATGCAAACCCAGCTACCTTCTGCAATTTCATACATGTGACCGAAAGTGGTGTCTGCTCTAACTGCTACCTAAGCGTGTTGGGTTCTTTAAGCCCATTTAGAGGTTAAGCAGTTATTTTAGTTTTGATTTATACTGAATATAAAGTGAATGACTTTTCTTGAAATCAGAAAAGCCTCAGAGTACCATGTTAGGAAAACATTGTATGTAATCACCAGGATTAAAGTTTTCCAAAGTAGCATTGTAGTCATGCTTCATTCCTACTCGAAACTCCACAGTGGGCCAAGCCCAAGTTCCACAGCTATTAGGTTCTTCACAGTGTGAGCTCTGTGTTTCCCTTTGTCTGGCCTTGCTACTTCTCACCCCACTACCCTGAGCTTGTCACAAAATCAGTGGATGGATGGTTGTGGGAACACGTGATACTGTTTGATATATGTGCCTGTGTGTACAGTGCTTTTTTCTGACTGTGATTCCTTCCTTTACACTGTTCCTCCTCCTCTGATACACTTAGTTGCTCCACTCTGCCACTTCTGTGCTTCGTACACACTTGTATTATGTTTACGCTATCTCTTGAATTAAAATAATAGTAGTCAGTGTATACACATTACACATATGTATACTCTAAGTATGAAAACTCGCATTGTTTCTATTACAATAATTTTTTTCAACAAATATTGTAATGCCTACATTTCAGGATTTTAAATTATACAGCAGTCTTGTTTGAAAGTTCACTGATTTTAGAGATGAAAGTTAATAGATTAGATAATAATCCAAAATATTGCCCTGTATAGAAAAGATGAAATAAGTAACATTAACTATGATTGCTGGAAGAGTGTCCCGGAGATGGCAGTGGCTAGTGAGCTTGGGGTGGCTTTATGAAGGAGGCAGGAGGAAAGTACAGAGTAGGCTGGCATGGGCACAAACAGTAGGCATGGTGTGGGGTAGGTGGACGGTGGAGAGCAGAGAGCAGACGTTCTCAGGAAACTCGTGTTCACTCTTGTTTAGGGAAAGTTGGAAAGATTGCAAGAGTGACTAGACAGCCTTGTAGTGTGATGCTAAGTTTCTTCCAGTCTCTTCATTATTGGACATTTTAACTTAAGAATTTTACAAGTTATAATGGTCTCACTGAAAACTTTTGCTGATGGGGAACTATGACATTTTCCCATGGCTGGGCGCCAGTAATCCTAGCTCTTCTAGGAGGCAGAGATCAGGAGACTTGAGATTTGAAGCCAACCTGGGCAAATAGTTCTTGAGATCCCATCTTGAAAAAATCCATCACACAAAAAAGGGGCTGGTGGAGTGGCTCAAGTTAAGGCCCTGAGTTCAAGCCCCAGTACCACAAAAAAAAAAAAAAGAATATTTTCTATTATATGATTCAGAGAGCATGATGGCATTCAAGGCACTTCTTTCTTTGAGAAAGTGACATGTGGCTTCCTCCCCAATTCTACAGGGCACTAAGATCCTGTGGACCAGGTGGCACAGCGCATGTGAAATTAGTAGTAGAATGGGACAAGGACACAAAAGATTTGTGAGTATTTTCTTATTTAGTATTTACAGAATCATTGTTCTAATATTATTTTAGTAGCTCACCTTTGAGCTTTCAAATTAGCTGAAAAACAAGTCTCTCTCATCTTTAGCTAAATGTCTAGGTGTGTTGTTAATCCTTTATTTAAAGTTTATTACTCCTTTTCCTGTACATTTTTCCCAGTCCCAAAACCTTGGAACATGCATTTGCGCTGAGAGAAGGCATGTGTTCATTAGCATAGGGACAGTCGCAAATCAACTCTAGAAGCCATGTCAGATGCATGCCCTTGGTTAAAAGGCAAGAAGTATGCCTAAATCAACACAGTTCACAGACAGTCCCAGAGGAGCGCCTTTGTAAGTTAGTGTTTAAAGTAACTTGGTTGATGAAGAACTTCTCTAGAACACTGTGGAACATGGAAGAGTTGGATGACTTTTGTTTTCTTACACATTGGTTTTTGGATTCTGAATTCATAATCCCTTTGTGAAGCTGTAACTATATTTTTGTGTGTCTGTTTTGCAAGACACAAATACTCTGATAACTGCGTTTCATTCTCATTGCAGCTTGTTCGTAAACACTGAAGATGAGTACATCCCAGATGCAGAGAGTGTCCGTATACAGAGGGAGCGCCATCATCAGCCTCAGAGCTGCACCTTATCCCAGTGCTTCCAACTCTACACCAAAGAGGAGCGGGTAAGAGGCAGGGCATGGTGAGGGATGCTGAGAAACAGACTCTGCCCCAGAGTGCGTCCAGGAGTTTGCCCCTTTCCCCCAGGCTCTGCCTGGGCAGTGGTCCTAGTGCTGTTACTTCTAGAATGTTCTCCAGAAAGTACTTTCAATTTTTAATTAGTCAGAATGCTCTAGAAATTAACCTTTCTAATTCCCAATTTTTCTTTTTATTGGCTAATGATCGGGTTTTTTTGGGTTTTTGTTTTGTTTCATTTAGAAGTTTTAAATTATTTTCCTCAGTAATGAGCAGTGTTTCTCAACTTGGTGTGTACTGAGAAGGAAGGTCAGGACCTATTTTTAGGTTAAGCAAAGTAAAGCGAGAAGTTTGGTTCCAAGCCCCATTTCCAGTGCTCGGTGGGCGCTTCTGAATGCTGCCCCTGTACTGAGCAGCTCACGCCGGAGGAGCTGTTGGGCAGTGGTGCTTTGTAGATGACAGTGAATATTTAAGGAGCAGATGGACAGGTGTATGGAAAATAAGTCTGTGAGTGGGGTCCAGGCCTCTAAGGTTTTTATATGCCTTGGGAAGCCTCCATTAGAGCACTTGCAGTTCATATATTCTTTTCTTGATGTTTAGGATCATAATTTTGAACACTGGTTTTTATTCTTTATTCCCGTACCTAGGGAACTGTGCATCTTTAAGATCAGAGGGGACCTTAAAGCTCCTTTTTGTTTTGGTGGTTGGGTGCTTCTACCTAATTTCAAAGAGGTAATTGTCCAGCCTCTGCTTGAATGTCTTCTGTTAAGAGGGGCTTGCTACCCAAGTCTTGACACCTTTTCTGCTCTCAATAGTTTTGATGGTAACTGAAGTTAACCTGAAGTATGTCCCCTGGTCTCTACAACCAAGTGAGGTGTTCTCTGTCTCTTGAGTTTGTTAAAACTGAAAAGTTGTATTTTCTTCCACCTTTCTTCAAATATTTGAAAGCAATTTCCATATTCTCAACTGAGTTCTCTTCCCAAAGCTGTTCATAGCTAGTTGTTTTAACTGTGGTTTTAAATACACGGTGGTTTGTTTGTTTTCTGTTTTGGGCTGAGTTATAAAATAGTTGCCTTTGAAACTGGCTGATTGCAGACTCTGTGTGGTAGACACCCTATCCTTTTTAGTGCTTTTTATAAAAAACTGATTTGGGGGACATTGGAGGTCACAAAGCTTAGGAATGAGCATATCTATTGGATGAACATCTCAGTGCCTGGAATGATGAGTCCACACTAGCAAGATAGGTTTTAATGGGCTCATTCATTTAGATGTTTATTGTTTACCTACTATGTGCAGGGTACTGCACAAGGTGCTGGAGTACAGGTCAGATAGCATTTTTGCCCAAATACTGTTCACAGTTGAGGAGGTTAATAAGCAGTTAAAGGGAACAAAGGTCCTGGGCTAGGAAGGAGCCCATCATGGTCTGAAACAGAAGTGAGGCCAGCGTGGCTGAGCACAGGAGGTAGGGAGAGAGTCAAGACAGTGAGTGTGGCAGGAGCAGAGTCTCCATGTGTCTCTCACTAAATACCCTAGGAGCTAGAGCAGGGTTCAGTAAATGTGTCCTGGGATGCATGAGTGATGCTTGGGAAGTTCATCATTGGGCCCAAAATAACAGCACAAATATACAGAAGAGGAGGAGGTGGGACTTGGCTGTCGGCCGAGTGGTTGTACTTGGGGGTCTAGCTGTCCGCAAACTCAGTATTAATCAGCAGGCCCCGGAGGCATGAGCCACCATCATGCCCAAAACTCTGATGGCAGTAGTGCTCCCTCTTTCATGGCTTTAGGTGTTCATGTTAAGAGGATGGAGAATTGGGACACAGGCAGAGATAGCAGAGGAAGCAGTACCTGGGAGCCATGACTCAGCCAAGTGTACTTGGTGGTTATTTTCAGGCACTTGAAGTACTGTTGTGTGTGGATGAGGGATTGGACTTACTTTGTATAAAAAGCAGAATCGAAAGATTGGAAGTGATGAGGAGAGTGGTCTTGTCTTCATATGTGGAAGGCCTAGCACACTGTCTGGAAGTGGGTCATTGTTTGCTTGAGCAGGCTGGCTCTCCGATGCCAGGCAGGGTTGACTAGAGTGTGATCTTCAGGATGGGAGCTTTTCAGCAGCAATAGTGAGATCGGTACAGAAACCAGAGGAGTATCTTAGAAACTGTCAGAGCAATTAGACATTGTCACAACATTCACACTATATTTTATAGATGTGTCCATTTACAATGCACTGGGGTTTAAACAAACAAAAACTGCTCTTTACTACAAGCACTGGGCTGGCTGGCCACGAGTGGGAGGATTAACGTGCCGCACTGAGATGCAGCTTGCCACATGATATTTTGGGCTCCTCGATACTACTTTCCTTTTAGTGAGGTGACCTTCTCTGTTCTGTCTGAGTTTACTGCTGGCAGTGTCACTCCTCCCCTCCTTTCCCAGCCTCTTGTCCTACGTCTGACTCACATTCTGGCTTCCCTTGTCTTCCCATTGCCTGTGGACCAATAACTGGCCATTCACACCACTCTGCTTTCTTGGTGTGCTTAAAGGGAGTGCTTTGGGTTTGCTTTTCTCACTGTGCATTGTCAGGCTCTGCTGGCTTCTGAGGTTTGGTATTTCTCTATTTACTTATTTATGTATTTATTTGGTGATACTGGACTTTGAACTCAGGGCTTTGTACTTCCTAGGCAGGTTCTTAAATTCCACAGGAGGGTCTCTCTCACACACCGGTATCTTTAAATCAGTGTGGCTCCATCTTGAAATTTCCTAAGAGACAGCATGTGGATTTTGGCCTCCTGTGACATTTAGAGCAAGTGGTTGACGGCAGGAGGGAGGATGTTTGGAGAATTTCAGTGCTGGGAGAACAGGCAGGAGACTTGGGTCAGGTGAGGGAACGAGTACTCGGAGGGCAGTGGTGGTAGTGGGTGTGGAGATGGCTCACCCATCTCTGGGTGTGGAGAAGAGACAGGCTTAGAGATGGCAGAGAGGAATTACTTTGGGTGGATTTGGAATGAGAGGAATAGGGAAGCAGGAAGGCTTGGGTGTTTGACGGGGCAGCAGGGGGATTTGCTGAGGGAGGATGTACTGGCGCAGTAGAAGTAAGGTCCCTGTTGATGGAAAGATGGTGATTTGTTTGGGGGCGTGCGTCTGTGACATCTAACATTTACCAGTTTAGTTTCTCTTTAAGGGATATATGGTCACATGTGTTTGGGAACCAACTCTGGCAAATGCCACTTGTGCGTGTTATCCCTTTGACTCTTCTCATGCAATTTCCAGAGACTTGTGAGTAGTACCAGGCCCTGGACTGGAAGTCAGTCCAGCTGTCTGCCATGATAGTCTCACATTAAGCTGTGCCTAGCAGAAGTCATGCTCCTTGTTTCAGCTTGCCCCGGACGATGCCTGGCGGTGCCCACACTGCAAGCAGCTGCAGCAGGGGAGCATCACATTGAGCCTGTGGACCCTGCCTGATGTGCTTATCATCCACCTCAAGAGGTTTCGCCAGGTAAGGAAGCCCAATGTAACAAGGCACTGCTAGCCTCACAGCTCCTCAGCATCCCTGTTTGGTCCACAGACCCTGTCTGGGTATGTGCAGACACACACTTACCCATTTGGGTCATATTTTGGGCTTTCCCAAAGCAAAACTTGAGCAACCCCTGCCACTTTAAATCGTGAGAATTGTGGTTCTTCTTGCAGATGTTCTGCTTTGTTCTTGAGGGTTCTCTTTGGATTTGTAAATGTTGTGCTTACATTTTGTTATTTTTACTTTGATATTAGGAAAAAAGATAAGGAGCAATTATTTCTGGAGGAATTCTGTTTTCTACCTAATGTGATACTGAGTGCTGTCCTCCCAAGGAGCCGGGAGATGAGTCAGACATAGATACAGGGAGATCGCTTTTCATTGTATTGCTCTGAGTCAGTCTTTCCCAAAAGGCTGTCTGTTCCCCGAGGTCACGATTATCCTAGGCAGTCCCATTGTAACAAGGTACATGGGAGGTGAGCGTTAGTGGAGTAAGTCTGTGGGGCCTGCTGTAAGATTTTAGTTCTCAAAGATAAGCAGGTATTTCCATGTGAGATGGAAGCTGGGGTGCACACTGCAGTGGTAGAGAGAGCAGTATGTGCAGAGCCCAGGCTGAAGGAGCAGAGTTCCTGCCAGGGCTGAAAGCAGGCCAGTGGGGCTGTGCCCAGAGGTGGGATGGTGTGGAGAGTTGGAGTAGAAGAGGCTGGCAGAGGCCAGTTGTTCAAGCAGACCTGTGTAGGATTCTGGTGAAGGAGTTTAGCAGAGAAGTAGTATTGTCAAATGTGTGTTTATAAAAGATTGTTCTTGCTGTATGGAGAGCAGATGAGCGGCTAGAGGGATGAAGATGGGGAGACCTGGAGGAGGCCTGAAGTCATCAGGAAGGGCTGCTGCTGGCTTGTGATAGAGCTGTGGCCATGAGGCAGAGAGGCCAGCAGACTGGAGAGGTGGCAGGACTTGAGAGAAGCAGAGATGGGGTGACCCATGCATGGTCCCCAGGATCTGGGCTTTCACACAGACATTTAGGGTTCAGCTTCCACTGTAGTGAAGTGTGGGCCTCTGGTGCCCAGTCCTTACTTCGGCTGCGCTCTGCAGGTGGAAAGCTGGCTGAGGGTTTAGGTCCCAGGTTCCTCATAGAGGCTGATTTCCTATGCCTGCAGTTTCTTTTGGCAGTGTACCCTCTCCCTCCAGAAACCCAACTCAGAATTGCAGCATCCTCTTTGACTGTTCTCTCTTGCCCCTCTCATTGTGGCAGGCCCTTTGGCAGCTTGGCCTCTTCACTGAATCCTGTGTCTCCTCCTCGTTCCTGCTGTCACTGTCACCCTGCTAGTTCAGACCTTTTCTTACTTTCCAGCTGCTCACACTTGCAGTGTCTTTTCATTGGTTTTAGCCTCCATGGCTCTGCCCTCTCTGACATGTTTTACCCACACTTGGCTGATGTTGCCTCCCCAGTAGTCTCCGTGCTTTCCTCTTTGCTCCAGGACGAGGCCTTGTTCTTCAGTCTGGCCATTCGGGACCCATTCTTCTTTTTTCCCATCGATGTTTTTCTTGTCTTAATAGAAAAACGTGGGTGGCATGTTCATGCCTGATTAGTTTTTTGAAGTTCCCATGGACACAGGCGCATGTAGTCATATCTATTCAACTAAAGGTTGACTTTCAAAGGATTTTCCTTTGGGCATCATGGAAAATACAGGTTACCCAAAGTTGTCAGCAAAATAAATATACCTAGCCAAGTCAGTGCCTTCGTCATGTTTTCTTTGGTTTTTTTGATGGTACTGGGGTTTGTACTCAGGGACTCGTGCTTGCTAGGCAACTGCTCTACCACTTCAGCCATGCCCCAGCCTCACTGTGAACTTTTAATGGACTTGTGGGAGGGGCGCTGCTTATTGAAAGGCTCTTCTGTGCTGGGCACCGGGGTTTGCCCTTCATGCAGTTATCACTGCATAGTTTTCATTCCTCTTTATAGATGTATGAGCATGAACCACCTGAAGTTGCTTTTTTTGTAAGCTAAAACCCCAAAAACCAAACAAATAAGGGAGTGAAAACTTGGAGAGGCTCATTTATCCATTTGTAAACCCTCACTGGTTTCACTTCAGGTGTGTTAAACCCGTTATTCTAGACAGAAACTGTTGGTCTCTTTTCCTATTTTGTGTGTTTTGGAAAATATTAGACTGGTGACCCAAACCATATTGTGGATAGGGCCCACATTCTGTCCTGAATTGATTTGCCATTTGCCCACATTAAAATGTTATCAGAATGTGTTTTTCTTCTTGTAACAGGAAGGAGACAGGCGTATGAAACTTCAGAACATGGTCAAGTTTCCCTTGACTGGCCTGGACATGACACCTCATGTGGTTAAGAGAAGCCAAAGCAGCTGGAGCTTGCCATCCCATTGGTCCCCATGGAGACGGCCCTATGGACTCGGGAGGGACCCTGAGGACTACATCTATGACCTGTATGCTGTGTGCAATCACCATGGCACCATGCAAGGGGGGCACTACACAGGTCTGCAGTGCGAGAGGCTGCGTGTGTGCGACGTTTTCTTCAGGCTGTTTGCTTGTGGCAGGGTGATGTGGCTTTGCAGCTCCCTTTCTCTTCCAGTGGCTGTGCCCACTGTGAGGCTGCTCATCGCTAGACCTCTATCCAAGAACACGTCTGTGGAAGTCTTCCTCTTTCTCCTGTTGGAGGAAATGTGTACACAGATAGCATGGTTGAGCACACCTGAGGATTCGCTCTGCTTAACCCAGTGGGCCTCCTCGATGGAGGTTTTGCTCTACTTTCTTAAGGTTCTAGCACCTCCCTTGTTTAGAATGATTGTGAACCACTTTTGAAGTGTTATTCTTTTTGCTTTAAGGTAAATTTGCTTTTTCATTTATAAAGGCAACTTTGCTCATCATAAGCAATTTAGAAACTAGAGAGAGGTAGAAAGAATACCATTACCCATGGGCTTTTCACTCAAAGATAACCAGTGCTAACATCTTAAAAAAAGCATGATAAAATATACATAAGACAAAAGTTGTTACCATTTTGCCATTTAAGCATACAGTTTGGTGGCATTAAGTACACTCACATTATTGTGGAACCAACATCACTGTCCATCTCCAGAACCTTTTTCATCTTCTCAAATGAAAGCTCCATACTACTGAACAGTTAACTTCCACTCTCCCCTCCCTGAACCCCTGACAGCCACCACGTTTATACATTTGACTACTCTTGATACCTCTAATGAGTGGAATCAGACCATGTTTGTTCTTTTGTGACTGGTTAATTTTATTTAGTATAATTTGTTTAAGATCCATCTGTGTTTATAGAATGCATCAAACATTCCTTTTTAAGCCTGGATAGTGTTCCATGTGTGTTGGTAACAGCTTGATGTATGCTTATATATCCAGTGTTTTTCTGTAATTTTTTGCTATTATTTTACACTGCTATGATGCTACTGGTGTGTTCTATTCAGGTGGACATTTATTAAGAACCTTGTGGTTACTTGCATGAACTCTGTTACACCAGAGATGAATAGGTCCCAACTTCTGTCTTCCAGGAGTATAATCACATAGCAGGAGATGTAGATTCAAAGAAATTTAAAAAGAGCAGTACTGTGTTAGTAGTGGTGGTGGGAGTGTGAACAGTGGACAGAGGAGCCAGAGGAAGGTGTGGTCAGGGTATGTTGAGGGCAGGAAGAGCCACTGAGGTCAGAAACCTGCTGCCTGCTCTGTACCACCTTAGGGGCTGGTGGGTTTAGAGGTATCACACGTACCTCAGGACCCCTTATGTTGCCTGGTAATGTTGTAGCCTCTTAGTTTGCATAACTGCACTCTGATGTTTGATGATGAAATTGCCTTGATACCGCATTTCTGAGGACACATCTCTGTCATTAATTGGCACATTCTCCATTGTTGAAGAGCTATATGGTTTCCGGTTTTGACTTTTAATCAAATACTGAGGAACATCTTTGAGCATGTTCGCTTTTCTGAATTTTAATTCTGAACTTTTTTGGAATTGAGCCTCAGAAATGAAATTATTGGGTAATGGCACGCACGAACTATGGAGGCCAGGCAGATGTTAGGGCTTCTTGCTTGGATATCTGTTTATGTAAAAGTTGATGTGAGAACGATACTGTTAATTTGGTGTATCAAGTCAGTTTGGTATGGGTGGCCATGACTCAGATTTCTTCATCCTTTATACGCTATATTTAATGCACATACTTCTCAGGGCCTTATTTCTTCATCAATTCAGGGTTTCTGTGATGAGACCCTCGCACATTAGGGCTGACGATTTATTTATTTATTTATTTTTGCAGTACTAGGGATTGAACTAAGGGCCTACATCTTGAGCCACTTCACCAGCGCTTTTTTATGAAGGATTTTTCGAGATAGGGGTCCACAAACTATTCATCCCGGCTGGCTTCGAACTGCGATCCTCCTGCTCTCTGCCTCCTTAGTAGCTAGGATTACAGGCATGAGCCACTGGTGCCTGGCTGGTTTTTAAAGTTGGGTGGAGATGAAGGAGGAATCTCTGCCAGTTGGTATTCACACATCCCTAGCAGTTAAGCCTTGAATTCCCTGCCCTGCCAGCAAGGTAAAAGGTTCTGTCAGCTTTCCAGCTTTGCATACTACCTTTTCCAACCTGTTCTTCGCCTCCCTGGGAGAAGGAGATCAGGAAAATGGCTGCGTGCAATTTATTCTTTTTTTATTTCCTGGTATTGGGGTTTGAACTCAGGGCCTCATGCTTGGTAGGCACGTGCTCTATCACTTGAGCCACTCCTCTAGCCTGCAGTCTCTTATTCTTGTAACCTTTTTAGCTGAAGTTCTTTAAATATTTAGATGCCAGTGGTGGCAATTGTTTGTGGGTGGGATGCTCCCCATCTTTGAGTGTGTCTCAGATAGAGCTTGCCCTGAGAAGCACTTGCAAGGAGAAGCAGAAGTTCCACATGTGCTCTGACTTCATACAAGGTGAAGGATTCATTAAATGCTTGGATATATTTTACCTTGTGTTTTGGCTTGAGCCCAGTTTAAATTATGATATGTATGTCTTGCATACATTGTTTCTGTCTTATGGGGGCCACTTAAATAAAGGTTGTATGTCTGGCTGGAGATTTGCTTTTGTGGCATTACAGTAATACCCGTGTCCTTTGGTACTGAGTTATATACTCAGGGACTCTAAGAATGAAGGGGGTTTAGAGGTCATTTAACTTCATATTTGTGCAGTAAGCCATCACCAGCATCCCCAGTGGATGTTCATCTAGGTTAAGCTTTGGTAAAGAAGTCATCTCCCACTTACAACACTGCTTCTCAGGAAAATGTGGACTGGCTCAAATACTTTCTGTTATTTCTCCTTTCCCATGTTTAAACTGTACCACTGCTTGTCGGCTGTAGAAGATGCCTAGAGTCTTGTTTAGAGACTATTTTGGATACCCTCGTGCACTGTTGAATGAAAGATGCTCTGCTTTTCAGTTGCATTGGAAATGTCTGTTTGGACATGTTCTCTATTTTGCACTAGTTCTGGCTATAATTACATGGTGTGTGCATGGCTAACTTGAGCAACGATTCTAGAACAGTGCTTCTCAAACCATCTGTGATGAAGACCTTGTTTCTTTCTATTTTAAAACTTCCAGTGTTTCATGAGCCAATGCTTTTGTAAAAAATACAGTAAAAATGCCATAGCAGTGTCAGATAGCTATAAGAGTTTTGAATGTTTATCTCCATTTTGTTGCTTCTCCTGTTGTGGGCAGGCACCAGTCTTTGAGCCATAGTTCAAGTAGCATGGGTCTGGAAAACACTTCAAGAGGCAGTGCTAGGAAGAAAAGCAAGTAGAATTATCTCGTGACTACACTGCTCACATGAATGACTGTGTGGCCTTGTTGGCACCATGACCGGGAGCAGGGCATCATGAAGAGAAAGAAACTGAACTCTGCTCCCTTTTCTTGTCCTCTTACAGCTCCTCCCCCATTTCACACTAGAATAGCAGCCCCCTGGGCAGCTGGGTCATCTATACATCAAGCCTGGCCTGACAGCAGTGATCGAGCCAGAGCTGTTGCTGCTGCCTGTGTCTCTATTTCCCCCTGGGTCTGGTGGGTCCTTTGCTGCAAATGACTTCCCTCTCCACATTACTAGGTTTTCCCTCTGCTTTTTGGGGTACCTATCTGTATAGTGTCCCTTTTTCATCTGGGTCTCCCTCCTCCGCTTTTTGGCTGTACTGGGGTTTAAATTCAGGGCTTTGAGTGTCTTACAGTTGCATCCTTGCAAAAGTGTTGTGGTTTATAGTGCCTCTCAGGACACGATATGCCCTGTCCCTGGGGCCATACCGTTTGTCCGCATTCAGCTGTTCTAGCATCATCTGTCCTCCAGTAATGGATATTTTTAGAAAAAGTGATGATGATGCGCCTTTTTGGGTCAAGTTTATAAGACCCTTGATAGATCCTTACAGGATGACCTGACTTCCTGAACTCTTGAGGTTTTCTCTTTTGCAGGGTGGAGGTGCACTGAGGATTACCTCCAGGGTCTTGTGTGTGCTGTGGGTGTGCTCTAATGCTGAGCCACACCCCCAGCTCCAAGCACTTTCATCTTGTTTGTTCCTGCTGGCACCTGAATGCTCCTTATTTCTATCTCAGGCTTAGCATTTCAAATAGAGAGAAAGCCTCATGTGTTCCTGTGCTCCAATTCCATGGACCACTGTTTGTGCTACCCCCTGAGGGAAGGAGGACTGGTTTGGGGGGTGGTGCAAGTGCAAGCTCAAGGATTAGGTAAACCTCAAATGCACTTGGCTCTGCCTTTCACCAGCTGTATGACCATAGAAGTGCTAGGTTGTCTTTTTGAGCCTCTGTAAGTTGAGAGTAATAATAAATCTCAGGATTAGATGACATGGGTGATGTATTAATTGTCAGATATTAGCTGCTGGATTATTTCTGGTAATATTATTTCCTATTGCTAGTATACACTAAAATGTTACAACAAAATATCAGAGTTTTTAACCTTGGCACTGTTGACATTTCTGCTGGATAACTGTGTTGTTTTGCGCTGACCTGTGCATTGTAGACATATCTGGTCTCTGCCCACCAGATGCTGGCAGCACCCTTCCCCAGTGTGACAATCAAAATGTCTCCCTTCCTAATTTTCCTATGCAGTGCAGAATCGCTCGGATTGAGACCCAGTGCTTTAAATAAATAAGATTACTGTGTTTTCTGAGACGAAACAGAACTGTTATATACTTGGAATAGTTTGGAATCTCTCGGAACATTTTGCCAATGTGATACGGAATTTGGAGTTTTTTCTTAACTTTTTTCTATTATTATGTGCAGCCTTTAAAAGTCGCTAAATTAATTATATAAGTCAGAAGGATGGTGCTGGGAAGAATGGAAGTGCTGACTGGGCTTTTCTTGGCAGCGTACTGTAAGAACTCTGTGGACGGTCTCTGGTATTGCTTCGATGACAGTGATGTCCAACAGCTGTCAGAAGATGAGGTATGCACACAGACGGCCTACATCCTTTTCTACCAGAGGCGGACAGCCATCCCATCCTGGTCAGCCAACAGCTCAGTGGCAGGTAAGCCTGATTCTGGTTCTTGGCAGAAGGTGGTAATTCACGGTCATTGAGAGTGTCTCAGAAGGGTTTGTGACTGCATTTGACTAGATTAATTCTCACATTCCCATTTAACGTGGGAACCATTGTGATGCAGTCATGGAAGCAGGGGTAGACTGTGAAAGCCAGGGTGGACTCGCAGAGTTCACCTAGTGGTGGGGCAAAGCCTGGCTCAGACAGCTTGCAGTATCTTCCTGTGGAATAAGTGGGTGGCTGAGCGGGATGGTAGCCGTCATGGTGCTCAGAAACCTCCTCGTTGGGTTTTGTTGGCGCATGTCCCATCCGAGCCACATATTCATCTTTAACGTGGGTGTCACCATAACACTTTCCTCATGGGGTCGCATGCATAAAAGTAGGTAAAGGTATGGAAAAGCATTTTGTAAAGGATAAAGTGTCATTAGAAGAGAAGACTGACCTGTTCTGTTAAGGGAAGGCATGATGGCTTGGTTTAGCTGATGGCATTTAGCTTGAGTTAATAAATGTAGGAACAGGTGCCCACACACAACACGCATGCAGCCACACAAGTTCTGAATGGGGGCAGGTGCTTCCTGCCACAGCGTGAGACTTCCAGAAAATATGACAGAAGACTGAAACGTGGTAATGTGTCGGCAGGGCAGGGAATGGCAACCAGTGCCCCTCTCCTGGCCTGTGTGGGGCAAGTTCACAGCAGCATCAATGAAGCTTCACTCAAGCCCCACTTAGTGTGTAGGTGCTCACTGACTGACAGGAAGCAGAAACGCGAGTGCTCTTAGGCCTTCCTTCTTTGCATTCTGAATCTGAGATGGGCTCAGAAGTGGCACATGCTTGAGGTTGACCTGAGACGCGCATGCTGTTCCATTCACCCAATTTCAAGAGCATGTTCTGTTGCTCTAATACATACTTAAGGGCACACGACAGTAAAGCTAATTTAAAAAAAAGCAGTGCACTGTAGCTCACTCTCTTCTCCGAGTCAGAAATATTGCTCAAGAGCTTCTAACAGTGCCTGGCCTGGCATGTAGCTGCTTAATAGACATTTCTAGTAGATGCTGCTGCTGTCTGGATGATTGTCCATATTCCATGCTCTTGCCAAGCTTAAGATTCAGATGCTGCATTCTGAAGTATCATCCCGTACTTGTCTTTCTTTACTGCAAGCCTTGTGTGCAGGAGATGCTTCACAGTTCTTCGTTGTCACTGGGGGTATTTGGCTCAGGAACTCTGTTTCACTTCAGAGAGAAGACATCAATTGCCCTGGTTCAGTTGACAGCACCTTCATGAGATGTGTGCCGCGAATTCTGGCCATGGTCCCTGGGTGACCTCACCCCCCACTCCCTTTTCTGCAGGTTCTACAAGTTCTTCTCTGTGCGAGCACTGGGTGAGCCGGCTCCCAGGGAGCAAGCCAGCCAGCGTGACCTCTGCTGCCTCCTCCAGACGCACCTCCCTGGCCTCGCTCTCGGAGTCTGTGGAGATGACTGGGGAAAGGAGTGAAGATGACGGTGGGTGAGGGATCTGGTGACAGATCTCTGTGATGGCAACTCGTGACATAGCACAGGGCCCCTCACTGTAGGGAGGAAGTCCCAAAGAGATTGAGAAAGGTGAGAGCTACAGAGCTATGCAGAGAAACTGCACAGCTGTGGCTGTGACTTAAGATCTAACTTTTAAAAAAATGGGCTCCTTAGCTCTTTGTGAACTCAGGGCTTCCCTTTCGCTTTGTCCACTTTCATAGTCCTCTGTGCCTCCTGGAGCCTTGACTCTGGGTAACCAGGCACGCTTCTTTCAAAGTGCTTTTACCACTTGAGCCATGCCATCAGCCCTTCAAAGTGCTTTTTATATCCTCACAGTGGCTATAATGGCTTAGAGAGATTATGCCTTACTCAGGGCCACCTGGTGTGGAGTTGCTGTTCCTGGCCTAGCATGGAGGGACTCTGGCTCTCTCAGCTTCACACTTCTTCTGAAGATAGTCAGTGTAAAGAGTGGGAAACTATGATAAAAATAGAACCTGTTTTTTTTTTTCTAACTTTCACTTACCACATGAGTAACAGCAGGATAAACCTTAGTTCTGACAGAGACTTTGAGTGGTGGTGGTGGGGTGGAAGGGGGGTTGGGCAACTGAGAGCCAGAAGGAGGAGAGGTGAGCTCAGCTTCTATAATGAGCATGGTGAGTCATCTTCCAGTGAGGCTTACTCTGTGGCCGGTGTTTCAATTGCTCTGATCTGCTCCTAGTGGTGCTGGATCATGCTGAAAAAATGAAGTGAAGCTAAAACTGCAAGAGGCTGGAAGAAGGAGGCCAGACCACGAGGTTGGCACCGAGGCTCCAGCTCTGCCAGCTCTTCCAGCTGATTGCTGGTTTATTTATAAAATAAGACTATTTGACTATTCTAGTCCAACTTCTAGCTCCTCACATTTCATGAGCAGCCAACTAGTGAACCCTCCCCTGATTAGGTGAAGGTTGTTTTTATACAGCCTGTGAACTTAGAATTCACTGTCATTTGACAGTGAGCTTTGGTGTGGCCTGCCTCAGTCTGTTTTTAACAGTATAGTTGGTGAAATCATTTAGTGATCGAGGGGTGGGTGCTTGTAGGTCAGAGCTTCTCTTAGGACTTTATGCAGACAGTTTTATAAATGCCACAGCTACAGTATCAAGTGTGTATAGAATTCAACTAAGAGTATTTTCTTTGGCAGTTTCAAGCCACTGCAAATACAAGTTTCTTGTGTTTTCTTTGAAGTTTTAGGTCACTCAGGGTGGTCTCTAGCTTTTTCCATGATCTACTTTTATGGTCAGCTATTGTAGACTACCTTCCTTGAGTGAGGGGGTCAGGGCTATTGGGCTTGGGTGTTAGCTCCGCCTTTAATTATTTGTGTAATCTTGGGCAGGGACTTCATTCTGCGAGCTCCAGATGTCCTTTAGGAAGGCGAAGGGCTGGTTAGCAGCTCCTGTCTAGTGAGCTTATTGGAGTGTCAGGTGCCCTGCTGGCCACACACTTCCAAGATCTGATGTAATTATCACATTAGACTTATGGTCACACTGCAGCTGACCACATACACCTGCTGCCTTTTTTCTGTAAGTTATGTTTTTGGAACACAGCCATGCCTGCTGGTTTGTATTTCTAGTGGCTGCTGTCGCACCGTGGTAGCAGAGGTGAATGGTTGCCTGCACGGCATAACCACCTGGGCCTTGAGGGGTGTACTGGCACTGATGTAGAGCCAGGTGGCACAGAGGATAGCTTGCTGGCCCCAGTTAGGCTCCAGAAGGATGAGGTCATATGGAGTCCTTGACCCCAGACAGGCTGACTCCTGCCATTCCCCACAGATTCCCTGTGTTCCATCTTCAGTATCTTAAAACAGTTACTGGAACGCTTTGGTTGATTTAGTGTAATGAATTCTCTCTGCTGTGTTCAGGAGGCTTTTCCACTCGACCATTTGTGAGAAGTGTCCAGCGTCAGAGCTTGTCGTGCAGATCTTCTGTCACCAGCCCCTTGGCTGTCAATGAAAACTGCATGAGACCCTCCTGGTCCCTGTCTGCCAGGCTGCAGATGCGCTCCAACTCTCCCTCCCGGTTCTCAGGGGACTCTCCCATTCACGGCTCCGCCTCTACTCTGGAGAGGATTGGAGAGGCAGGGGATGACAAAGTCTCCATCTCTTGCTTTGGTAGCCTACGAAACCTTTCTAGCAGCTACCAGGAGCCAAGCAACAGTTACGGTCGACGCGAGCACAAGGCCATGGGCCGGGCCCCACTGGCTGTCATGGAAGGTGTGTTCAAAGACGAGTCAGATGCCCGCAGATTGAACTCTGGTGTCGTAGATGCACAGAACCAAAACTTAGCACAAGGGGATTGTTTGCCTCCCGTCTCTGATCCATTTGACAATAATAACCAGATTGCTTATGTGGATCAGAGCGATTCTGTAGATAGCTCTCCAGTCAAAGAGGTGAAACCCCCAGGCCACCTGGTCTCCCTCACAAAGAAATCAGAGAGCACAGCCAAGATATCCCCCAGTGCCAGAGGCACTCCTGAGCCAGAGAAAAGTGTGCGGAAGGGACGACCGGCCCTGGCGAGCCAGGAATCGTCTCTTTCAAGTACTTCTCCTTCCTCTCCCGTCCCTGTGAAGGTTTCTGTGAAGCCCTCCCGCTCTCGGAGCAAAGCCGATTCTTCTGCCAGGGCCAGTGGGCGGCATTCGGCCCCTGCACCAGCCCAACCCAGGAAGGAGTCGTCTCCCAAGTCCCAGGACTCTCTGTCTTCTCCTTCACTGCAGAAGCAGAAGTCGACCTCTGCCCTTGCTAACAGCTCAGCCTCCACAGCTGCCAAAAAAGCTTCAGGCCCTGCCCCCAAAGGCCCCTTTCCTCCTGGAAGGAGCAGGACTTCAGACCGGAGCTTGAGCCGAGAGGGCTCCCGACAAAGTTTGGGTTCTGACAGAGCCAGCATGACCTCCACCTCCAAGCCCACCTCCCCTCGGGTGAGCCAGGCCAGAGCAGGGGAGGGCAGAGGTGATGGCAAGCATGTGCGTAGCTCCTCCATGGCCAGCCTGCGTTCCCCCAGCACGAGCATGCGCTCCAGCCTGAAGAGGGATAGCAAGTCTGAGGACAAAGGGCTGTCCTTCTTCAAGTCAGCCTTGAGACAGAAGGAAACCCGGCGCTCTACTGATCTTGGCAAGACAGCCTTGCTATCTAAAAAGGCTGGTGGGAGCTCTGTCAAGTCAGGGGGGAAGGGTACTGTGGAGGACAAAGCAGAAAGAGGCCACCTTCCTCCAGGCCCCCAGCAGCCCAGTGCGAGCACACTTGGAAAGGAACCGCTTGTCTCCAAGGATCCCACTTCCGCCAAGCATTCCCTGCTGTCTGCCCGCAAATCCAAGCCTTCCCAGCTGGATTCCCGAGTACCCTCGCCTCCCAGTGGCAGACAGGCCGCGGAGAAAGCCTCCAAAAAGTTACCTGCCAGCATGCGCACCTCTGCACGGCCTTCTCATACACCTCAGTGATGTTTCTGCGGTCCAAGTGTTTTATCTGTAAAGATAGTTATTTATTTAGAGCCCTTTCCCTCCCACCAAAGCCCCCTATGCTTTGTTTTGTATTTTTTGGGCCATGTGCCTGACTGTGTGTGTGCGTGTGTGTGCGTGCGTGCGTGCGTGTGCGTGTGTGTGTGTGCGTGCGTGTGTGTGTGTGTGTAGAATTCAATTGCAAATTGTTACAAGTGTCGCCTTATTCTGCCATTGAACCAAATAACAGCCATAGGCAAAGCAATGATACCAAGCTAACTGGAGTAATTGCAGAGGATTCTCTGGCCAGTCCCTTTAGCAGTTGTATGTTTCTTTCTAGAGAACTCTAATGACTTTTGTTGGACACTAGGGTTTTGGAACCAGTTAAGCTTTCATTATGTGTAAAAGGGTGGATTGTTTAACTTGTGTGTGATCATTGGAGTAGGATTTGTCCTCTGGTGGATTGACAGTGGCACCAGGAGCTCCAAAAACTGTGATGTGAACAGGGAAACAACCTGAGGGAAGCTGTTGCTTTCTGCACCTTTGGCCCTACTCCCAGTGTTTAAGGGCAATATTTTAATACTAATGTTCTCAGGTATATATACTCAGCAAGGCTAGTGGATGCACATCAGGAAATGGATTAAAGAGGAAGGTGACATGTGGGTGATTGTCATTTCTCCTACTGCCACAGGTGGAAGGTTCAGAGCTGCAGGAATGTGCAGTGCCCTAACCTGTATTGACTCATTGCACAATCAGAAAGCCAGTCATAAGTTAAATTTTTTTCCTTCTAAATTTGGTAGTGAAGGCTATTGGGATTTTACACTGCAACAGAGCAATTAACGCCTTTGAAAGATCCCTGAAAAAAAAAAAGATTCTAACCTGGAAGCATGAATGGATACCTTCCTTCCTTGGTGTTGCCTTGTTCTGTGGGGGGAAGACTGTGCTGCCCCTGGTGTGCACCCTTACATTTTCTGTCCTGTAGCTTGGAAAGGAAAGAAGTGGCCTCTTGCCAAGAGTGAGTGATGGCTGTGTTGAACAATGTGTGACCAAGTGTTACATGTGCGCTTCGGGTCCTGCCTGTCAGTCTTTGCTATGACTGCTTTTCAGAAACTCATCTATGTCTTCTCTGTGCTGAAGGTTTAATCTCATACCTGGAACTCACAGGAGGATTTGGAGTGTATTCACTGACAGTGGCGGTGCAAATGGCGTTTCTTATACAGAAAAGGGGGCTCCTCACAGAAATCTCACAGATAAGCAAAATGCATATGTTTTCAAGCTTTGTGGAGGTCTCCTGGCATTACTTTGTAGTTCCATTTTTAACGTCTTTTCTCTTTGTCTATTTTTTTAAAATGTCAAGAAAGTCATGGTCCTGATTCTCCTTCAGCATTTGTCACTTGTCGTAAAACATAGCATGCCAAGTTTATGTGCTTTTAAATATTATTTTTTTGGTCATGGACTGAGCTTTTTCTTGAGTCCACTTAGAATTTCCCTTCCCTTTTCAGTATTGCTGTATACTAAGCGATTGCCGCACACAGCTGTGAATTCTGCACTGCCTTTTTTTGCTTTTTATTTTTTTCTATGATACCTCATGAGAAATAGGTTACACAATTTTGCTGCTGATTTGAGCATTAGCTGGTGACTTGCAAGCCTGGAGGCCATGTATGTTGGGGGCAGCTGGAATTTTAGACCCTTGCAATACTTAAGGCTTAAGCATTCAGCTTTGGCCTGTCATCGTAGTGTTCAATGCTGTGTATTGAATGAGAGCCTGCAGCACCCAGCCCCACACCCTGCTGCACAGGGGTCCTTGTTCTCCTGGACAGGGCTCCATGGTTCCCCAGAGCAGTGCCGCTCTCAGCCTGGCTGCTCTTGGTGTTCGCACTGCTTCCAGTGCACAGTGACAGCCACTAGCATTTAGCATCCCTCTAGTTTCCCTGCGCTGCTTTTACTTCCTGGGAAATGCGTTCCAAACACGGACCCACCAGCATCAGGAATTGAACGCTTGCTGATGTGAACGGCTTGCCTTGTTCCTAGGTAGATCTCGTTCGAAATCTGTCCAAAGCTCTGAAGCAGTCTTAGAGTTGAATTAGACAGAGGGTTTGATAACAGGTTTTTGGCATTATCAGTTAAGCATTAATAGAAACTAGCTTAATTTTCATAGTGGTAAATAGTTTTGTTCTTGAGTCCTATGGGAATGGATTTTCCATTATGTGTAACGTCTTTAAAACACACACGCATGCACCTCTACAAGAGTTTTTAATTTTAATTTCCATGGAGTCTAGAAATAAATTTTCTATAATAAAACCTATAAGCTGTATGTCTGGGATTTAGTCCTTGTTTCAAATTTAATGAAATAGAAAAATAGCAGGAGGTCTTAAGGCATTGCCAAGGCCCTTGCTGTTACGTTTCCATGTTAGTAAGCAATGAGAATTTCATTTTTTCTTATTATTAGGCACATCTTTAAGATACAAAAAAAGATACTTTGCTCATAAGTTGGAAGGTGCTCTCTGAAGTGTGAAGTGTCTTACGGGAACATTGTTGCTCTTTGGTAGGGTTAGGGCTTGGTGGTGGTGGCACATTTTTCCGTGATAGTTGGCACAGTGGCCATGTGTGTGCCTTGGGGTTAAAATCAAAGGAGGGCGGGCCTGGCTTTCTGGTTGCAAGCAGATGGGCCTGGTCAGGGCAGTGGTTTTCTGGTAAGCACACACACTCACCAGCATAGTGCTGCATTTGGGGTGCTTTTTGCTTACGAAGCCCTTTTATTCTTGATTTGCTTTTCTCTAAACATCCAGTGCACTGAGGCTGCTCATGTAAGCCAGCCCTTCACCTTGCCTTTGCAATTCCTTACATAGGGTGGAAGCACAGAGAGAGACCTTCTCCCACCTCTTGTATTTTCTCATCTTAAAAGCAGACTGAGAGTAAGTTAACATATACAGAACCAATAGCAGTGGGTGTTCGGAGGGTCTGTGGTTTGCTAAAATGTTGTAATTATCAAAGCCTGCCTTAAACTCTTGGATCTTTCTTTGGTCACTCATTCATTCTGCAAACATTCATCCAGGGCCTGCTTTTGTATTTAAAGGAAGCTGAAAGCTCTCGGGTTGGCTGAGGCTTAGGACCCCTGAGAGCACAGCCCACCAGGCAAGGGGCTGCTGGGAAGGGAAGCTGGCTGGAGTGACAGTCCTCAACAAAGACCTAATGTGTTGTGGTCAGTTGGCTCAGGCTTGTGGTCTTCTCCCTGGAAGCCAAAGCTGCCCCTTTCATCTCTGCAGACACTGTACTCTTCCATCTGCCAGGGTCACACTGAGTGGCCTCTTCTGTTCAGGGGTTCAGTTCATTAGGATCTGGGTGTCCGTGTTTGTGTAAGATGAATGGGGGGGTTATTTTGTGAGTGGGAAAAGAATCATCTCTCTAAATTAGCTATCATGAAAGAAATAGGAACAGCACAAACAGGAAACAGTAGTGGCCACTTTAGGGAAGGCAAAGTGAAGAGCTGTGAAGAAAGGTACTTCAAATAGCATTTATACAAGTTGGCAGACATGTGACATTCCATTGCATCCTGACAAATTACTGAACAGCAGGGGTATTGTTTCCCTAGTTGGTTGTCACTGTTGGATACAAAGAGAACTAGTGTTTCCAGGTTGTGTTTTTGAGATAGTAAGCAAGTCACAAGCACAGTTTCAACAAAACACATCCTGGAGGTGTGATGATGCTTACGTTTTTTTTGGAGTGGAGAAGAGCAAAATTTGCTGACAAACCAGTGCCTATCGTAAACATAAACACAAGACTTAACTGTTAGTGTGTAGGCTGTCCTTGTCTTTACATTCATAAAGGTTACGTTCTGGTTAAACCTGACTACATGTTTTGGGGGAAACCCAATGCTTTTATTCAAGTGAACACTCAGTGACTCACACTATTTTTTGATCAATTCACAAAGTGTTTTTGCAGCTGCATTTTTGTGCATGACCATTTTTCCCCAAGTAATGAAAACAATTTTGCATGCCTCCTTCCATCTAATCCAGAAAGCATGCTCTCACTACCTATGCAAGCAACCAATAAAAAAGTGTAGACTACACTAAATGTTAAGTTTTTTTTTTAAAAAGGCAGTTCTTAGATTTTGGAGCTCTATTTTTGAATTTGTAACTTTTAAATGTGGCTTAATTATCAGTTTAGATGAACATGAATGTGACTTTTGGTTTGCTTTGCATAGATGTTTCTGCCAGCTGTTTGGATCATTGGCTAGACTGTGTAAAATAATAGGTATTTTGCAAGCAGAAGTGGAATTGGATGTGTGGACCATATACTGGTGTATATATTGTATTTAGCTTGGAGACTTTCCTAAAGTATTTTGTTCTAAAAATAACCTGTCATTTTGTATAGATTTTAATTGTTATATCTTCTAGGTTTCTACCGCCGTCACAAGGAAAGAATGTGGCTTCAGATAGTGCGAACAGTTTGTAAAATACTTTGGTAGAGACATGGAGCTCGAACAGGAAGGCTTTGGAGCTTTCACTGGTGGGATTCATGATGGTGTTGCACTGGAGACTTAGGCCTACATCCAGCTCACACTCATCTAAAGCCAGTCTTTCCCAGGCTGGGGAAGAAGGGATTTGTAGTAGACTTGAGAGGCTCTCCCCAGGGTTCTCCTACACCACTTCTGAGTGACTTGTTCAAGGCTGTGATACCTAGCATTCCCTAGGATCACCTGGGGAATGTGTAATGCCTGGTCCCCTTCCTGTGTTGTTGATCTGATAGTGCAGGAACTGGTCCCAGGAGTTACAAATACTCTAAAGCTCCCAGGTGTTTCTTATTTGCAGTCAGAATTGAGAACCACTGTGATATGCCATCCCTTTGAGAATGATGGCGAGAATCACTGCCACACGCACGAGTGACCCCAATTCTCTTGTTTTGGACAGGAAGAGAAAGGAAACCACGGTGACAGTCTCCTATTTGAAATACCAGGCCAATGTGGAACTTGGCACTTGCCAGTCTGGTGGGATACAGGCAGGGTGCCCTGAGGTGTCTGTGTCCTTCTCAGAGCTGTTCCCTCAGATCCACTGTGGGGCTGAGACCCATGGGGGAGGAGGAAGAAAACACATAGAAAACCTTCCTAGCCTTGGAAAACCTGTCCCTGCTTTTGATAGATCTATTGACATTTTGTAGTAATTGCAAACCCCAGGCTGCCACTGGATTTCCTGCTTAGCTCATTCTCTACTGTAGTTCTTATCTGGAATGTAGTTTCAGAAATTCTTTTTAGTTTGAAAAATGAATGTGAAACATTTTACTTGGAATCTTTTCTTTTTTACCCCTCATTGCTATTTTTTTATGTAATTTTTAAAAAAAAATCAAGTAATACCCCCCAAAATCTGGCAGTACATGTTGCCTGTGGAGGCAAATGAAAATTAGTTTTAATCTGTGGTGAGTTGGGCACATGTGACATCTTCAGAGTAATGTACTGTCCTCGGATGGTTTCACCCTGTTGAGCATCGTGCTGCCCACAAAAAAAAAAACCGGAGCACCATTTACTTGGTGTTTTCACTATTTGAAGGGATAAAGAGGTTAGGGAAAATCCAAGTTAGAAATGCCTCTTTAGAAAGGCCTCCCAGGGTGATGGTACTTGTCACAATTGTGACAGTCACTATGAAGTTTTCTAGGTGCTATTCTAAATGGTGTGGGTCACTGTGGAAAGGCAGTCACAGTTTCCGAAATGAAGGTTCTTTGTAGACCTTTCCTTTCACACATGAATTTGTCTTTCATACAGGTTTGCTCACCAACTGTGCCTCTCACCACTGGTTAAAATTGAATTCAAGACCCACTACAAAAATAGTTTCTTGATTGAACTCCTCCATATTTATATTGGCGTTTCTCTGGTTGTCTTAAAAGCTGCGTGTCGTATCACTGCGCAAATCATTGGTATTGCTCATGCATCTTCGGCAGTGAGTGCTGTGCAGTTTTCTTCTGTAGTTGTGCAGTAACACGGAGGGCAGGATGTCTCTCCCAAAGATGGCAAGAAAAGTACGTCATACCTTCTCAGACCAAGTGCGTGAGACGTGCCACTGACTTCTGTTATTTATTTGTATGTTTTATTATTCAAGGTGTATGCACTTTTAAGAAGCAGAATTTATATTTTTACGTTGAAAATGTTTTATTTCTGAAACAGCAGTTGATTATATAGTATACAGTTGGAAATAAGAGAAAAGTGGAAATGTAACCATATAATAAATTTATTACACAATGTCCTCCTCAAGCTATATTCCTCTTTTCTCCCCCTTGACAACCGCTGTCTTTTTGGTGTTGACTAATATTTATACTGCATTGATCTATACAAAATGCTTTTTCTAAAAAGAGCAAGTTACAAGATACCAACCGATAGTCTATGTAAGTTCAAAAAGAAAGATCACATCTGTGCTCGTCATTTTCACAGTATCATGTGGTTCAGATGTAGTTTGTCCTGGGCCGAGGAGCTGGGCCACTCACTTTGGGACTCTGCTCTGACTGACTTTCAGCGTTTCCTGTTGTTGTTCCTCTGCTTCCAAGTTTTTAGAATGGAGCAAACAGCAGTGTGAAAGAGGTCTTTCTCAGCCTTTTCTCACCTCCTCATGCGTGGTACCTGTTCTGAGGACAATTCCCTGTTGAGGATGTCACATTCCTCATGACCACTTGGGGGCAGTAGAGATCTACACAATCAAATGTGCTTTGAAAGCCACATCTGATCCTCAGCCTCACTTCTCTGAGGGTAGAAATGCTTATTCAATGTGAATTGAGAAGAACAGCATCAGTAAGCTGGGCTTTCTGCTCAGGTGAGTGCCCCGCCATCCTTTCTTCCCAGAAACCAGTGAATCTAGTTTTCTAATGGACAGCAGAGACAGTGCTCTCATTCCAAGGACCAATGTGACACACATGCCATAAAACCCGAGGTGCTGCCCCGAGAGCCACTCTACTCTTCCATAGTTAGGCTTTGCTTTAGGCTGTATGCAGATTTTCACCATCCGTAGTACTGGGAGCACGTCATGAAATGTGTAGATTTAATAGTTCTGCAGGTATTTCAAGGACCATTTTGTTCACCAGGCCAAGGAGGATTATCTTCAAATACTTGGTTGGTCATCAGCCTCTGTAAGTCTTCCACGAGAAAGTGAAGGTGGGCAAAGCCCCTTGCCCTGGACCACGAGCTCCTGTGTGCTGAAGTGCCCAGGAGAACGAGGCCACTGACTCAGCAGGAGTCACCAGCCCAGCACCCCTTCCCCAGGCAGTTGCCTCAGTTCTTCACGTGGATGTTGCTTGCTTCATGCCCTTTGTCCACCGGGTCCACGCAGGTCATCTGGTGGGTCCACCGGTCCGGGCGGGGGTAGGCTCTACCTCACACAGAATGCTTTGGGATGCAGTCTTGATTTGTCGGGTCTTGCCATCCATGTTTGCTCCCTTGCCAACATTTGCTCCACAGAGGGAGGACAGTGTGCCCCCCGCCCGCGGTGGTGCATTTTTGTATCTGTAACCTCATACATGTTTCTCAGAACCTTTATGGGCATGTCACTAATTTTGTTTGAGGTTTGGATTTGTTACAGGTCCATTTTTCTTGGGGAAAGTGGGAACGTGATGTGAGACCACTGTAAGAAGTCAAAATGGGGCATCCCTGCCACTGGTGGGGTCTTGGGTGTGTGGCAACCCTTGTCTCTCTGGGGCCTTTCCACAAAAAGCAGTCAGGTTCCAGGGACTTGGGGACAGTGAGAGGGGATTGAAGATGAGGGACATGCAGTGTGGACTAAGGAGGGTCCACACCAGCCTCGGTTCCAAGTCCACAGAAGACTGTGTGGGGAAGGTGTCATTTGGCTGTCTTAAATTCACCACCAGGGGTGTGAGCACGCTCCAGGAGCCCACTGTCCTGGCCAGGGCCAGGTGGTTAACATGACATTCACTCCCTGTGCCTCCCTCCAGGCTTTCTGCCTAAAATGCTGCTTTCTGAGGTGCACGATGACAGCCCCATTCCCTCCCTCTACTGTCTCACCTCACTGAGGGCTTCCACAACACTGCAAATCACGTCACTACCTACCTCATTTTCTGCGTACCACTCATGACCATCTTGCTCCTGCCAGCTCCAAGTATGGCAAGGAGGTTGCTGCTGGGCCACTGCCCTTTCCCAGGTGCCTTTGGAGTGCCAGGCACATGGCGGTCTCTTAGTAAACGTTTCCTCACTGGCTGGATTGAGCTGGGAGTCTTCGTAGCCGTTCTGAGCCGAACTTCCCTGTGCAGAAAGTGGAGAAGAGAGACACTTACGTTGCAGTGGTGCCTTTAGCACGGTGCTGGGCACCAGCAAGCTCCTGGGCCTGCAGGTATCATCACCATAGTGATGGGAGGAGGGGCTGGCCAGGGGGCCACAGGGGAGCTGCTCACATTCCAGGCAGGGAAAACTGCACTTTGTGGAAACCCCAGGAGTCTCTGGAACATAGGGCAGAAGCAGTGGGAAAAGGGGGTCAGGAAGGCCATTTAAAGTGACCACATATGACCAACTACCTTTGTTCTGAAGTAAATTGACAATCTAGGAAAAGGTTTTAATTTAGGAGGGGAATGAGAGCTAGTTTGTACTTAGCGTGGTCACCATGACAACAGTGTGCTGTGGAGAGCCCAGCTGGAAACTGATTGCAGGAATGGGGTGCAGGCTGCAGGAGGGTACCCTGCACAGTCCCTGCTATCTCCACCTGCCAGCTGGTCAGCCCAGCCAGGTTACCCCACTTCTCTTCACCTGCAGAATGTGAATAATGGTGATGGTGCCATTAGTAGTCATCAAGAGGCTTCATTGGGTGTTTGATTATTGACACTTGATGTAATTACTAATGTGTGTGGTTCTATCTGTTGTCTTCCTGCTTCTTTGATGTTTATTCCACCTGCTTTATGTCTTTCTCTTCTGCCTTGATTTTTTTTTTTTTTTTAGCTAAGTTAAGGGCTAGAGGCATGGTTCAAGCCAAAGCCCTGAGTTCAAACCCCAGTATCAACCAAAATAAAAATCAAATATTTTTTAAATTCTAATTTTCACCTTTGTTTTCTTTTACCTGTCTTTTAGTGGTTATCCTTGTGCATTCTTTTTTTAGGCAGTGTTTGGCATTGAAGTCACATCAAGTGCAGAGATTACAGGTGTTTACTGCCACAGCGGCTTTTACTGTGCATTCCAGATTTATACAAGTCTAAGAAAAATTAGTGTATTTCTACCTCTTCAGGGCTTCAGGATACTAATTCCCTTACCCTCTCCCACCTTGGCTGTTTGTTGACCCAATTAACTGACACCAGGATTAACTCTGAGTCAGTACTCCCTTAGGTTTACCATCCACTTCCCATGACTCTTTGGCCTTTCCTGGATTTCAGTGTTTGTGCCTGAGACTATTTTTCTTCTGTCTGAAGAATTTCCTTAGTATTTGTTTTTAAGCCTGTATTGATGTGTATTCTTTTACTTTTTTATATCGGAAATATTTTATTTTACCTTCACTGTTTCTTTTTTTTTTTTTTAGAGGACATCATTTGTGTTTATTAGTCCATATATGTTTTGTCATTAAAGGACTTAACCTTTATTTATTTATTTATTTATTGTGGTACTGGGGCTTGAATTCAGGGCCTTTGCCTTGAGCCACTCCACCAAGGATTTTTCGAGATAGGGTATCACGAACTTCTTTTTGCCTGGGCTGGCTTTGAACCACGATGATCTCTCCCTCCTGAGTAGCTAGGATTACAGGCATGAGCTACCAGTGCACAGCTAGGACTTAACCTTTTGATTATGGAGTATCTGTTTTAGGCAGGACAAAAGACTAAACAGCAAGGACTGTGTATTTCCTCATTGAAAACATTGCTACAAAGCTCTAAAAATAGAAGAGAAATAGTCTAAAGGCTAAAATCTTTATTCTGGAAAATAAATAGTTCAGTCTAAGAATTGGGGATTTAGCTCAGTGATAAAGAGCCTGCCTAGCAATTGTGAATCTCTGGGTTCAACCCCAGCACTAAAAAAAAAAAAATTAGTCTCATAAGTGTCCCCTGAGCTGCTAGGCATCAACTGGTTCCTCCCCAGTTCTTGCTCCCCAGCTGCTGTGTGTTACCTTAGTTCTAGTCTCTCCTATCACTTCCTGCTGCTTGGGCCTCAAACACCACACTCTTCTTGACCATACCCTCTCCTTAGCCACACCCTTTTCTTCTCCACTGATAACACCAGAGTTCAAGCCACCATGATCTCTACCCTGGATCGTATGCTAGCTTCAACATCTGTCTCCAAGTGCTATAACAAAGCACTTTTGACTGGGTTATTTTACAGCAGTAAGTTCTGGAACCAGGAAGTCCAGGATCAAGGCATTGTTCCTCACAGATCATGCTGCTCTGTGTCATTACATGTGGAGGGCAACAAGCTTCCTCAAGCTGCTTTCACCAGGGCACCGATCCCATTCCTGAGGGCTCTGCCTTCGTGGCCTCATCACCTCCTGAAGGTCCCACCCCTTAAATCTATTGTGTGAAGGGCCAGGTTCAACATGTGAATGGGGAAGGGAGGCACCAGCCTTCAGAGCACAGCACAGTTTAGTCACGCTCCCTTCACGTCGGGCACAGAAACAAACTGCCTTTCAGTGTTTTGAACACAGGCCTTGGTGCTTGCTATTTCCTCTGCCAGGAATGCTGAACCCCAGATCTTCACAGGGTGAGTACTTCTGATGGGGCCACTGTGTCTGACGTGGCCTGCTCACGCTGCAGCTGTTCTTTATCATGACACTTTTATTTGAATAGGACTTCATGTCTGACATGATTCTTACGTGTTCACTGGTTTACCATCTGTCTTCACCAGGGATTGTAGTTACACAGAAGCAGAATCTTCTGTCTGATACATGTTCCTCTGAATATTTTCAGCTATGGAGGTAACTGAATGTCCAACCAAAGTAAACTCCATTATTTTAATTTTGTATATATGCATTCTGAGACCCAGAGATAGTAAATAACTTTCCTACAAACCACAAGTGATAAATAGTAGATCTAGGATATGAGCTATGAACTTGTACCTATTTTACTTCAAAGCTTTTAAAAAAATTAAACCAGTGTTTTTTGGTGGTGCTAGGGTTTAAATTCACGGTGTTGGACTTGCTAGGTAGGTGCTCTGCCACTTGAGCCATGCCCCCAGCTCTTTTTGCTCTGGTTATTTTTGAGGTAGGGCTTTGGTTTATGTCTGGACCAGCCTTGGACTGCAGTCATCCTACCTAGGTCTTGGCATAGCTGGAATTATCTGACTGTGCCCAGCCATTTTGTTTCTTTTTTCAATATTCTGCATGATATTAAGCAGGAAAATTTAATAATGAACATGCATGTCTGCATTTAGTAATGTGGTTACTAGAAAGGGACTTTTAGATTGGATATAATCCTTTTCTTTGTAATCCCTGAGTAGTTTTTACTATAGCAAATTCAGAAAGTGATGAAATTTCTGTTTTGGTAACAGAATTAGGAAAGCCAGAGCCTCCTTGGGTTGATTTTTTTTTTAAACTTAGAATTTTAGACTTACAGAAAAGTTGCAAAACTACTTCAGTGAATTCCCATATACTCCTCAGCTTTTCCTAATAAAAGCTTGTATAACCATAGTCCAATGTTTACAGCCAGAAATTAGCATTGGCACCATACTGTTAACTGTGAGCAGATTTCATCTGAATTTCACTCATTTATTTCTCCACTAAGGTCCTTTTTCCTTCTGTCTCACAATCCAAGATCAGGTTGCATATGACATTAACTTCTCATGCCTCCATGGACCCTTCAGCTCCAGACTTTGACATTTTTGGAGCATACTAGCCACTTGTAGAGGGTGTCATTCAACATTGGGTTTGTCTGATGCAATATTCTCATGAGTTGATTGAGGTTTTGCATTTTTTGGCAAGAATCCCACAAAAGCAACATGCCCTTTTCTGTGCTTCTCAGGGGAATCAATAAGTCTTTGGTGTTCTTCAGCTTGATCACTTGCTTAAAGTGTGCGCTATACTGCTATTCTTCCTTTCATCCTTACTGTGAATGTTGGTACATATAGTTTTTTAGGCCAAACAGATATCCTGTTTCTCCTCAGATGTTGGACCCGCTAATTTCAGCATCCATAGATGTGGCTCTGGCCTCCAGTACCTTATTACCGTGGCACTCTAATGGTGCAGAGAAAGTACTTAAAAACCTCGCTTATGAGAAGGCCAGAGGCAAGACGGGCACAGGGTTGGCTCCGTGCCTTCAGAGGGTCACCAGGGATCAAGGCTCTTCTCTCTGCTGTTCTCAGCACATTGGCTTTGTCCTCAGATTTGGCCGTCCATGGATGCCACAGTTCTGCAAATGTGACAACATCTAGCTGAAGAAGGTGGGACCTTTCTCTCCCCAGTTCTCTCTCAACCAGGAAGTAAAATTCTTCCTAAAAAGCTGCTTCTCTCTGGACTCCTTCCCTCCATTCCCACTGAGCAGAGTCTGGGTCTTGGGCTCATGACCAAGTTGTGGAGAAAATGAAGGAAGGACCTGACATTCCGATGGGGACAGGGCAGGTGTGTGCTGACTGAGGTGCTTGAGAGAGTGTGTGCTGGGGGGAAGGCAGCAGTGTCTGGGCCCTGCGCTCAGTAAACCTTCCTGGACAGAATCAGGTTCTTTGTTGCCTGGAGGCTTATCTGCCATGACCTGACAGCACTAGATCTCTTGACTGTGAAATCAGAGAGGAGAGAGTGCCTAGGAGAGGGGTCAGGTGATAGCAGCATGACAGCCAGGTGGCCAGGCTGGGTCCCGGTAGGGACATTCCCAGCTCAGCCACACCCTTGGCTTCTGGTGCCTTATCCTCCATCTGGGAACCAAACTTCTGGCCCTGCAGTCACCTCTACCAAAGCCTTGGAGGAACCTCAGGAGGCATTTTGAAAGGAAGGTGAGACCTGCTCGCTGCTCCCAACCCCTCTGCCCCAGGTTCTCCGGAAGGAGGGGCTGAAGGAACGGCTTGACTTGTGCACTCCCGAGTCCAGCTCTGGGGGGCTCCAGTGCAGCCTGGTAGCTTGTTTGGTAAATAATGACATTGTTATAAATATTTAATCAGTCAAGGGACTGCAGTGCATGAAAAATTGATGAGGTCCCTGGGTGGGAAATGCAGTCTTCTCTCTACATGGGCTCTGGAGGAGGCCGTTAGAGGCTGATGTTGGCTCGGGCTGACACCTGTATTTGTGGTAGAGCTGATGAATGGCCAGAGAAATATTCTTCACGTTTAGGAAGCATCAATCCATCATGCTGGAGTTTAGGCTGAGGGAAGAATTCACAGCCATCAATATTGGCCGTGTTTATTAAGTACTGCGTGCTGTGTGAGACAGCGAGTCCCATGGCGGTCCTGGGAGCAGAGCCTCTGGAAAGGGCACAGTGGCTTGTTGATGAATGACTTTAATAAGCAGCAGCTTGGAAGTACCTTCAAGTAAGAAACTAATAACAATAATTAGATGTTTCTTAATCATTTATTTATTTTATAATGTATGCCTGCCTGCTTCCAGAAAAAGAACGGAAGTGGCTTGCAATTAAAATACATCTATCCAGGACGGTTCAAATGAAGATAAACAAGAGGTCAGAAACCAAATTGAGAGAGTGAATTTTTCTTAATCAACTTTCCTGCTCCCAGCTGAAAATACTGCATTCTCTTTCCTTGGCAGTCACCTCATGCTTCCTAGAGCTGTGGAGCAGATGTGGAGCTGCAGCCAGTGACGTCTGGGGGACAGGACGTGAGGTGGGAGTGTGGTGTGACCTGTAGCCCCAGCATCTCTGCGCTGGGCTCCCAGCTGCATTTGCACTTTATTCATCATCACTGCAAACCAATCTGTGTGCCTGCAGTGGGGCAGCACGAAAAATTAATGCCCTTGTGTCAGGCAGAGCTTGTCAGAGTGACATCACGGGGAGGGATAGCAAAAGGGACACAAGTGGCACTTTCTACTTAACAGCCTCTCGTGTAACCCTGAATGCCGTCTCTAGAGCCTGTGGGTCAGGCTGATGGGCTTCAGCAGCCAGCCAGCCCCTCCCTGTAGGTGGAGGGCAGAGCCCATCATTGGGCATAGTTCAATCCATGTATCAGGAGCTGGCTTACCCCTTCCAGATGAGAGCAGAAGTCCCTGTGGTCAGAGCTGGGTGGCCTGTGTGTGCTGAGCCACCCTGGGCACAGAGGATAAGGCAGGCAGACAGGGCAGAGACGCTCTGGGGGCTGCAGAGTAGAGGGCCCAGGGACTTGGGCAGCTCTCTGCTGCTTTAGATCTTGAAAGGCAGAGTGGAAGTTTCCCAGCACATTTAGGTGCCCAACAAACCGTTGTCCCATTGGATCCAGTGTTGTCTTCTTTCTGTGCCAGGAATGCGCTGGTGTAGTAGTTAAGGTCATGGATCCTAGAGCGGTATTGCCTAGGTTCAGATCCCAGCCTTACTACTTTGTGGCCTGGGACACATCGTTTAACAATTTTAGGCCTCTGTTTCATACACGGAAAGTACTTAGAAAGATGTGTAGTGCTTGGTGTTAATCAGATTAGTGATTGTTATTTTCCTGATCTTCATCCAAGGTAAGTGAATGAAGAAGGGTCATGGAATACAGTGACCTAGCCTGGTGCCACATTGAAAAAGTCACGTGGTAGAGCTTTGGAGAGAGTTAGGGACTTGCTGAATGGCCTTGGGAAAAATCTACATCTTCTTATTGGCCCACTGAAGAAAGAAATCTCTCAAGCCTCCTTCCTTAGCAAAGATGAGCATAAGACTGATGTTACCTCTGTGAGATGCCCTCCTCGCCCCCAATGCCAAGCAAGGCACTGTCGCATGAAGAAGAAAGATACAAACCTTTTCTGCCTTTGTGGAAATTTGGTAGTATGTCTTAATGTGAAAACACTGCATCTCTTTCCCTTGGAATTTTAAAAAGATGACAGGACACTCACCTGGAGGTTCTGATCCAGTTGGTCTTAAGTGAGGCCTGGATAATTGTGTATTTTCATGATCCCCCAGGTGGTTCTGATGTGCAGTCAGGGATGGGAACCTCTGGTTTACACTGATAATTGCAATATTTAATTTTGGAATATATCTCCCTATTAAATAATGAGCCAGGAGGATCTGCAGGAAGCTTGTAGAACTGATGTAAGATTGGGAAGGGCCTGTGCATGATTTTGTGTGGGATATGGATAATAAGGTAAATAAAAAATGGTTCCCAAAGTGCTGGAGTTTGGGAAAACACTGGTTTGGAGCTTTGGAACCATCCAGTTTTCTGCACTGGCCCATGAAATAGGAACTCCTGTCAGTACTTAGTGGGTGTTAGGAGGCATTGAGAGATGCAATGGTTTCTCTGGATCAACAATCTCGTCTTTGCAGTAGAACCTACTAATTGTCTGCCGTAATCCATCCCAGTCTACCTGGCCAGGAGTTGTGTTTCCTAAATTCCCTCCACTTCCATCTGGTCATGTGAGTAAATTCTAGACTGGTGGGCATGCAGCATCCAGGTCACATCGCAGTCACTTCCTTTCCTCCCCTTCTTGCTGGCTGGGAATTGGCCAGGCCTGGAGCAGCTGCCTCAGACCTAGGGAGGGAAGGCACATATAGGGGAGGGCAGTGCAGTCCCACAGCTCTGCATTGCTGTCACTGGACATGTGAGGAAACAAAAGCCAGTTATCTTATTTAAGACATGCAGCATGACCAGTACCTTCCAGTTATATGTCCACTTGGTGCTAGTTTTGTCACCTTCCAGAATTGTAGGAAGAGGACAGAGAGGAGGACAAACAGGAGAGAGAAGGGCAGAAGGAATGTGTGGGAGGATTTTTGTCACTCTTTGTCTCTTCTTAAGTCCCAGAAAAGCCTTCCCTGAACCTGTGAGCAGGCCACCCTCCTTCACCTCCATTCTCAGACACCTCCTGACTTACAGTTGTCTCTGCTGTGGTTTTGTGCACTCCTTTGGCTCTTGGGTCTCCTGCAGGTTTGCTCTCAACTGGCTCAGGCTCAAGGGGGCAACAGGACAGGTTCAATTAGGGAGCAGTGATTTTCAGTCATTGTCACTCCTGCCATCAGATCTCAGAACTGTGGTTCCAGCTGAACCCCTGCACTGCACCGTAGACTCTGCCTGGCTGCCCAGCGCCCCCTAAGGATTTATTCATTTATTCAGCAGGCATTTATGAGTCCCCACGGGGTGTCAGCAATGGTGTGTGGGGCCCTGGGGAAGTGGCACTGAGCAAAGCTGACATATTCTTTGCCTTTCTGTAGCTTGTGGTTAATGGAGAGAAGGAGATTAACTGAGTAAACTCCTCCCACACACATCCCGGTCCACATTCACAGAAATATTTTTTTTACTACTTTGTTTAGGTCTGTCAGAAAAATGTTAGCCATCAGTAACCCTTCTCTTGGTAAGGGGGAAGAACTCTGGTGTCTTTTTGACTTTTCCCCTTCTGTGAGACAGCAAAGATTTTAAAGACTAGATGACAATTTTAAAGCCATGTGTCTGTTTGTCTCCCACTGTCCCACTGAGCTGTCCTTGCTTGAACAAAAGGGAAAGCATTAAGCAACTCTTTGCAACAGAGGCAGAGCCCTTCCCACCTAAGGCCTCAGAAGTGTCAATGGAAAGGAAGCTCAGTGTTGGGAGAGGCAGTGGTGCATTGAGACTCACTGCTATGAAATCACAGTCTCCAAAAAAGTGGTAAGAGAATTCCTTCAATTCCAACCTCCATAGAACCCATAGCATCTCTTAAGTCAGTGAAGGGATAGAGACAAGGACCAGTAAGTACAGAACCATCAGAGGGATGTCCTGAGCTTCCAACCATGAGTGGGGGTTGGGGAGTGAGGATTTATCACCTCCTGGAGGGGTAAAGAGTGGGGACCCTCTTAGGATAAGTCCTTCCTTGTGGAGAGGAAACTAAACCAAAGGGGAGGGGTTGAAGCCAAATAAATACATAAATAAAATAAGAGAAGGAGGCTTTTCACAGACTGAAGGTGACAACATGTCATATACCAAATCATATACTTACCTCAACTTCCTGGAACTGCAATTGTTTATCCATTAGATAAGCAATCCAATGATCAGAAACATAGAATTTCCTTCTCTTTTGGTCTCACAGTCTGTCAATGTGAGGGCTTATTAACTGAGCTCTCTCTCGGTTACTGACATTGAGCTCTCTTGACCTTATTTCTGTAATAATTTCCAGACACATGAAGAAACTCACCAGAGTGAAATAGGGGCCTCCTCTGAGGACTCAGAGCAAGGAGCATGTCATGAAACCAGGATACTGAGTGAGATTGAGAAGACAAATCAACAGCACAAGCAGAGTAGGGTGTGAGGAAATCATGTTTTCAGAGATACAAAGGAGTTTGGGGAGATGCAAAATGTGATTGGAAAAAAATTGAATAGCATTAACTAGCTTACAGAATTAAAAGGTTTATTCCAGAACTCAGCTTAAAAAAAGGAAGCAAGAAAGGTAAGACGGCAGGAAGAAAGGAGACAGAAGACAGGCTGGGGGTGTAGTCAAGTGATAGAGTGCCTGCCTAGCAAGTGTGAGGCCCTGAGTTCAAACCCCAGTACTACCAAAAATTATTCCCCAAAACCAAAGAATTAAAATCACAAATGTCAAAGACACAAGACTAAATCAAATGATTCAATAGTTATGTAAAAGAAGATCCAGGAATATATCATGAGGTAGATGGAGGAGGAGAAATAACCAAGGAAAAGAAATTTTTCTGATCTGAATACTTAAATCTTTAGGTAAAAAGTGCTTCCTGATTTATGTTCAGGATTTGTGGAGAGAAAGCCTACATGTGGACATATTTTAGAGGTTTTTAAAAAATTCTAAATATAAGAAGAAAATTTAAAAACCAATCAGATAGGTGAAAATCAGTATTACCAGTGAACATCAGAGTTGGCTAGGTTGTTGAGACTGCTGTAGTTGGTAAAAGTCCAACAGGTAGGCTGGAGGCCTGGCTCAAGTGATAAGAGCACCTGCTTAGCAAGCATGAAGTCCTGAGTTCAAACTCTAGTGCCTGAAAAAAAAAAAAAGCCCAACAGGTAGAAATGTGATTATTAAAAAAGGAACAAAATCCAGCATGGGACTGTATTGCCCCCAAACACTAAATGCTGGCAGGACTGGCAAAAGCTAACAGAACTCTGAGGAAGGATTGTGATCCCAGAACACTCACCCTCCCAAACTATTATTATCACATAAGGATAAAAAATAAATATTTTTAGATTTAAGAGCTCATAAACAGTACCATCCACATATAAATAATTTATTTGAGTCAACTCAGAAAAATTAAAAACTAAGCAACAGAACAAGGTGAAGGCAGTTTTCAGAATCACTGGTTTATCCATGTCTACAGTGGTAGTAAAAGTTAATGGATAAAAGAATTCAATAAAAACACCCATCCAGATTGTCAGACTGGAGTAAAACACAGTATTTATGTGCTGTCTATAGGAGATACACTCTAGCCTCAAAGTTAGAAGCACACTGGGAGTGAAGCATGCAAATAGTGACTGTGAGAAAGTTGGGGTAACTAGACTAACAGCAGAAGAAACACACTTCGCAACAACACACTGACTAGCAGGAAATTTCGATGTTAAGAGGATCAGTACATCAGAAAGATACATTGATTTTAACAGACCCCAAAATATGAACCAGAAATGGTCAAAATTGTGGATGAAATAAATAATTCAACAAAAGTAGTTGGCGGCTTCAATACCCCACCTTTTTTTTTTTAGGTTTATTTTACTTTGATTGACAATAACAATTGTACATTTGTATGGGTTCAGTGTGATATTTTGATATATGTATGCAGTGTACAGTGCCCAAATCAGGATAATTGTATCATCAATACCGCACTTTCAATGATGGATAGAACAACTAGATAGAAGATCAATAAGGAAAAAGAAAACTGAACACTATAAATCTAGTCTAGATTTAGGGATAGTCTGCTAGCATTAGATCTAAGTGGACATCTGAAAAATAATTCACCACCACCAACAGAACACACATTCTTCTTAAGTTCATATATGGGACTTTCTCCAGGACAGATCAGATAACACTCCATAAAACAAACCTTAATGCATTTAAGAGTTGAAATCATAAAAAGTATATTCTGTGATCACATGGAGTAAAACAGAAATAATTAACCACCATCACTGTGATGATACACATCTGTAATCCGGCACTTGAGAGGTTGAAGCACAAGTTCAAGGCCAGCCTGGGCTAGGAAGACCCTGTTTCTAAAAAAACAAAAAACAAAGACAAAACAAAAAAAAACTCCCGAAATTTAGAGAATTCATAAATAGTGGAAATAAAACAGGACACTCCTAAATAAAGAATGAGTAAAAGAAGAAATTACAAGGAAGTTACAAAATAGTTTGAATTGAACAAATGACAAGTTACACCATACCAAAATGTATGGGTTGCATCTAAAATAGCTGAATATTTATAGCTATAATAAACACCTACATTAAAAAAAGGAAAGATCTTACATTGAAAACCACCATAAGACATGGAAAAAGAAGAGCAAACTAAACTCAAAGCAAGCAGAAGGAAGTAATAAAGATCAGATCAGAAATCACTGAAACGGAACAGGAAAACAATGGAGAAAAACCAACAAAACTAAAAGTTGGTGAAAGTTCAGCTAAAGTGACCAAGAAAAAAATAAAAGGAGACTCAAATTGCTGGCCAGTAATGAGAATGAAGGCATTACTACTGACCTTACAGAGGTGAAAAGCATTACAGAAGAATACTGTGAATATGGTGCAACAGATAACTTAGATGGAATGGGTGAATATAGACGCATGCTGCACACACTGACTCTAGACGTAGAACACCTGAATAGACCTAACAAGTTAAGACCTATTTAGTAAAACAGGAAAAACAAAGCTACCCATAAAGCAAAGGTCGGGCCCAGATGGCTTCATTAGTGAATGCTACCAAAAATTAAAACACTGAATATCACACTCTTCATAAACTCTGGAAAAAATAGGGGAGGAGGGAATACTTTCTAACTTATCCTCAATACCAAAACAAGAAGAAGATTTCACAAGTAAAGGAAATGACAGACCAACATTGCTTATGAATAGGAATGTGAAAATCCTCACCAGAAAATTAGCAAATTGAACCCAACAGTCTATCAAAAGGATTCTTGGGATTTGTCCCAGGTAGGCAAGGTTGGTTTGACATTAAAAGTACCAATATCCTGTAGGAATAGAAAAAACCATCGCTGACTTTATAGCTCGTTGTGAAAGATGAAATGCTTTTCATTAAGATCAGGACCAAAAAGGATGTCTGCTCCCAAACCTCTAGTCACACTGCACTGGGGGTTCAAGCAGGGCCCCTGGGCTAGAGAATGAAATGAAAAGCTCCCAACTGGCAAAGACGCCAGGTGATCTGTTTGTGGACTTGTTCTTGTGCACAGAGAATCCTTAGGAATCCACTGTTTCAATAAATGCGTTCAGCAAGGTTGCTGGACCAAATCAATCTACAAAAAATCAACTGCTAAATCTTTATGACTTTGGTCTAGGCAATGATTTCTTAGCCATCACAGTAGAAACACAAACAACAGAAGAAAAAACAGGTAAATCTGACATCAAAATTTAAAACTTTTAAGCTGAGTGTGGTGGTATATGCCTGGAATCTAACTACTTGGGAGGTAGAGGTAGGAGAGTTGGGGCTTGAGGTCAGCCAGGGCCAAGTTAGCTGGAGACTGTCACTGAAAAACAAACTAAATGCAAAAGGACTGGGGCCATAGCTCAAGTAGAGCTTTTGCCTAGCAAGCATGAGGCCCCGAGTTCAAACCCGTCTTGCCAACATCATCAGGAAGATGACAACCCACAAAATGGGATATGAGATTTGCAAATCATATATCTGGTAAAGAACTTGTATATATAAAGAACTTAAAAATCAACAAGGCAAAGAAAAAACAATTTAAAATTGGGCAAAGAAACTGAATAATCAGGTCTGGGTGCTTGGCTCAAGGGGTATAGTATCTGCCTAGCAAGCACGAGGCCGTAAGTTGGAGCCCTAATGCCAATAAAGGAAAATAGAAAAGAAACTGGATAGTCCACTCGCCAAAGAAGATATACATAAAGCACATGAAAAGATGCCAGCATCGTTAGCCAAGCAAACCTCCAACAGGATCTCACTTCACATCCATTTGAATGGTTGGTGAATCAGGCAGATAATCGGGCTGGAGAGGAGAGTCCACTCAAGGCACCTACTCCAGACAGCTGAAAACAGGTATTCACACAAAAACTGCACAAATAGCATTATTCATAATGGCAAAAAATGGAAATAATCCAAATGTCCATCTATTGATGAATGGATTAAAATGTGGCATGTTAATGAGATGGGATGATATTCAGGAATGAAAAGAAATGAAGAACTGACAGATGCTACAGCATGGAGAAACCTCAAAAACATTCCAAGAAAGGAAGCCAGTCCCAAAGGCCACATCATGCACGATTCCGTTGCTATGACATGTTCAGAACAGGTCACGGACACAGAAAATAGACTATTGGCTGCCTAGGGCTGTGGGCAAGGCACACTGTGAAGAGTATGGAGTTCCCTACTGGGGATGAAAATATTCCATGGTAGATTGTGGTAGTGTTTGCACATTTCTGTGAACAAGCAAAACACTACTACATTGCACGCTTAAAATGGTGAATTGTGTGGCATGTGAATTATAGCTCAATGTTATAAACTATTATAAAAAAAAGAATAATAGTGAATGAATAATGGCAGTGGAAGCTGCCTAAATAATGCTAGTGATGTTGTTAAGACTCACAATTGATAAAACATTTGATTGGAAAAATGCATTCTTTGGGAAAAAAATGAATAACCTTGCCACCACAGAAATGTTCATATATTTAAAATGCAAAATATAATGGATTTCCATTTAGCCATCACTCAGATTCCCCAATTATCAACATTTTGGCAGTCTTCATCTCAGAGCGTGTTTTCAGTACATCAGTGTTAATCTGGACACATAAACGTGTATTTAGAGGCGCACATCTAGCATTCTTTCCAGTTGTCTATAGAATATTTTCAAAGGATTGTTTCTCACTGATGATAAGAATTGCCTGTCTTGTTTACATGCTGAATTCTTTTATCACTCAAATACTTTCAGATGAAAGTAACAAGAAAACCAACCGCAGTGGCTTGGACAAACAGGAGCCTGTCTTTTTCTTTCTGTAAGAATCTGGAGGTAGTACTGCTAATGCAGGTCAGAAACCCAGCTATGTAAGATAAATAGGTGTGTGATTTGCTTGGCTCTTCTCCCACTGACAGTAAAGACAGGAGAAAGCCGGGGGCAGGCAGCACCAATATCAGAGAAGTAAAAGTGTGCCCAGGAGCCCCGTGGGCTTCTGCTTTCATTTGGGTCATGTGACCACTTCTGGCTGGAAAGCCAATGGGAAGTGGGAGGTAGGTGACCACTAACAGTATCTGCCCGACAATCTATGACACAGTAGAAAGCACCTCCACAGTCCTGTATGGGCATCTGCTGAGTGTGTGTGGTAAAAGTTTTATGATTCACAAACGCTCAGGATGCCTTACTTCACAGGGTGAGACATCCATGCTCTGCCCAAATCAGGTATCTGAATTTTCTTTGGTCAATGAGATGGGCCCAGAAGTGACCAGAAGGCCAGGGTCTCTCTTTTGCCTCTGTGATCATGGAGGCAAGTGTTGAGCTGGGCCTTCCATCAGGGTGGCTCCCGGGGTGACTATGAGAGCCTCCAGCTTACCTAGGAGCATTTACCACCACCAAGGACGAGTCTTGCTATTTGAACCACGGTTTGGTTGGCTACCCTGATGAATGCAATGCCTATACCAGACTACACAAAAATCCATAACACACTTCCAGATTAAAATTTTACAGTTGACATATCCTGATCACATTAATAGCAACAGTATCTCTCAGTTAAGATAAACGATAGCTACTTGTAAATTGAACAACATAAAAGATAACTTATCAATGTGGAAATCAATATTTATAGGTTAGACTATGTAGACACTTAGACAGTGGGACCACCTATAAAACTACACATGGGGGGCAACTAAAGTCATCCTTGGGAAAACCCATACTACGAAGTTGTTGTTAGTGAAATAAATATGGGTAAATGTTCCAAGTTTGAAAATAATTGAATTAAGAATTCAGAATAAGGAGAATATGAGTAGCAAAATGAAAGTACTGTGAGCGGAAGTGGTTAATACTGATGAGAGCAGCGTACATTCATCACAGGGAAAGTCAGGTGGGTTGATTAATCAAATCAACAACCAGACTTTAAACTGACAAGATAAAATACACAGTTCTCTGGCAGGTTTGCCTCCAAAACACAGATATTCCATGTGCAGGGCAAGGGAAGGACGGTGTAAGTTGGCACATGTCTGACGGGTGGTTTGACACAACTGTCAAAATGTAAAATGTACACACCTTGAAGTTTGATGAATGCATACATGTGAGATTGAATCAAGTGAGGTTCTCAAATGTGGAGGCTCAGGGAAAAATATTACTTTTTTTCAGGGGAAGTTTGGGCCCTTGAACCTTCAGAGGAGGGACAAAGGGGAAGCTCTTGTCTGACAGACCCTAGAGGTGGGTGCATCTTGATCATTCTGTCCTGGAGAAAGGCCATGTGACCTGATCTCCACGGTCCTATACAGCCTGTACAAAAGGGATAGCCCCAGCTATCTCACCTCCTTTCCTTCTGCCTCTTCTAGAAGGTTCCCCTCTATTGTCCTTGTGTTAAAAAAAGCCAAAGTGACCTCCAGGATCCCGGAACTCCAAACTCCATGGGTGGTTCCACTGATGGCTTCTCCATTCCTTGAGTTGTCTGTCCAGAGAAGCTTAGCTCAACTTGCTCCTTCTCCATCTATAAACCAGAGCCCTTTCTGAGCTCAGGTCACGGTCCCATCTTTTACCATTTTGCTTGGAAGAGTTAGCACTTAGGGACTGAAGGCTGAGGCTCACTCTTCACTCTGGGCCTCAGTCTGTCTTTTGCAGCTCCACCTCCAAGGGAAAGATTTTTTTGGGCGGGGTGGCCGACAGATCTCACTCCATAGCCCAGGCTTGCTGGAAGCTCAGGATCCTCCTGCCTCAACCTCCCAAGCACCAGGATGATGGAAAGATGTCTTTGCTGCCAGAGTCCTTGATGCAAAGAACCAGTGCAGCAAGGCCCCTGGTGCACAGTAGATCTTGTCTATTGAAATTCATGACCACAGACGAATGTCAGACCATGTTTTGTGTGTGTTTACATTCACTCAAAGATACATCTTTGCATATATACTTAGTGCTGGTCATTTGTTTAGACCCTGGGGGCTCCACAGTGAAACAGGACACAGCCCATTGCCTTCCGAGAGCTGACATTTTGGAATGGGAGACAAACAATAAACTAAAATCTACGCCAGGTAATAGAGGGTCTATGGAGAAAAATAAGCAGGAGCAGAGATGGGAGTGGGGTCCTGTTTAAAATAGAGCAGTGGTGAGTGGAGGTGTGAAGTAGGTGAATGAGTCGTGCAGATTTCTGGGAGAGACATTCTGGGAAGAGGGAGTGACAAGTGAGAAGCCCTAATGAGGCAGCATGTGAAGAACACTCGAGAAAGTCAGGAGGTCAGGATAGCTGCAGCACGAGGAGTGAACAGGAAGGAAAGAGGAGAGGAAGTCAGTGGAAGGAACTGTCCCACAGAACCTTGGCTGTTTTCTGAGTAAGCTGGGAGCTATTGAAGGATCCAGAGAGAGGGAGGAATCTGATATTCTGTGGGAAGTTGAATAAACAGAGGAATTTATTTTGTTTATCCCCCTTCCCAAATTTAGATGAATGCCGAGGCCGAGTAAGCACCTTCTGCAGAAACCTGGGGGAGAGGAGAGGGTGGTTTGACCCTGAATGACCACACATAGGTGATAAGAATGGCAGATGCTGGGGACACTGGAGATCACGCTGTGGAGAGAGGGTTTGGGGAGAGAGGAGTCAGTTATGACTCCCATACAACTTTTATTGTTTTTGAGCCAAGGACTCACTCACATAGCTCACATAGCTCAGGCTGGCCTTGAATTTGTGATCCCCCTGTCTCAGCCTCACCAGTGCTGGGATTACAGGTGTGTGCCATCAGGCCTGGCCAACACACCTTAATGCCAAGAACCAACACCTTCTGTAGACCCCACAAGCAGCATGATTTCCCATTCAACCCCTCCTCTCCAAGGCTGGTGAGGTCACCTCCCAGCCATTCCCTACAATTGCTGCAGAGGGCTCTGCTTCCCATGTTTGGACCACAAAGGAGGAGAGAGGAAGGTGAGATTGGACTCATCTGAATTCTTCCTCAGTCCCCTTGCTCTCTTCAGTGACAGCAAAAAAAAAAAAAAAAAAAAAATCCCTGTGTAACCTGCTCAGTAAAAAGCAATATTTAATTAGGGCTGGGAGAGTTAGACAAGCAAACAATTAAACATTCTATTATGATCAATCGTGAGCCATTTAAGCTTTATTTCAATAAAGAATGTCTATAAAGGTTTTCTAGAAATGGAAATATAAATAGTGCAGTTTTGTGTTGTATTGGCCCTATGTCCTCGGGCTGGGAGGATCTAATGGTGGTTTGACCGTGGCAGGTGAGGGCTCCCAGCCCCAAGAGGCCCTGCACAGACCTAAAAGAGGGAGGCAAAGTCTGGTGCATCGACAGCTGTGTGGGGAGGGCGAGCAGGAGGGTGACAGTGGCTAAGGTGGTTTGCAGCATCGCAGTGGGCTTTTTAATTTCATTTTCAATGTCTGAGAAGCAGCATGAGTATTCTGCTTGGGAGGAAAATCAGCTTAAATAACACTTCTGGATGTCTTGTAAGATGCTGGATTATAAAATAACTGTCTAATAAAAATGTCCCTGAGATGAGCTTGGTGGTGCACACTTGTTGTTCCAGCTACTTGGGAAACAGAGGTAGGAGGATCACGGTCAGAGGCAAACTCAGGCAAAAGTGTGAGACCCTACCTGAAAAATGAACTAAAAGGACTGGGGGTGTGGCTCAAGTAGTAGAACACTTGCCTAGCAGGTGTGACGCTGAGTTCAATCTCCAGTACTGGAGAAAAAATCCCCTTGATGGATCAGCCATTGCCTTACTACACCTGAAAAAGCACCTGCTGGGGCTGCACGGTCAAGTAGAGGGCTCTTCAATGACGACGCTGCTATTGCTGAGTCCCCACAGCCAAGACTCCTGCCCTGTCTCGGGATGCACAGGCACAAACTCAGGTCTCCTCTTCCTTGCTGCTCTCAGCACACATGGAGTCCCGTCTCCCCTTTGGAATACTCAGGGAGTCGTGGGGATGGGTTCAGTATAGTCCTAGTCAGGTATTGAGGGTTGCAAGAGACAGAAAACCGAGGTCAAACTGTTAGCTTATGTAACTGAAAAGCCTGTCTGTGTCAGCATTGCTCAGACAAATTCACCCTTTTGTGGTGGCCGTGTGGCTCCCGGAGGCACCGTGTGCACATGTCATCCATTCAGCAGTGCTAATAAATTCTTTTTCCTAGTGGCTCTAGTCAAACACTCCTCAATCCAGTCATGGTGGCCAGAGAGGGGGAACATTTGGCTAGGCCAACTCACACTCATCACTGGATCCAGAGGTGTGATTAACCTCTCGCAAAACAAGAGCACTATGGCAGGAGAGAGGTAGCTTCCCAGTGGGAACCAGAGCAGTGGTACCAAAGAGCACTGGTACCACTTTGTGGGCATGGTGACAGGTCACCATCCTTGCTACCTGATTTTCACAGTTACGGTCAAAGGCATGTGTGTCCGTTGGGCTCAGACACACACAGACAGCAGACAGCTGGTTGGTGCCGCTCCACCATGAAGGCATGGCCCTTGCAAGAGGCCACCCTAGGATGAGTTGACACATAGCATTCTCAAATCTCCCAACATCATTCAGGCCTTGAATTCTGGACTTGCAGTCTCTGCTTCTAGCTTTAGGGTCTTGTTTGAGCCAGGGAGGAAAATAAAATAAAGTACAATGTGGGCGTCTCAAGCCGTCGGTGGGAGGGCTTGGGAAGGGATCCTCTGTTTTCACTGCATTAGTTTTTGTTGTCTATAACAGGAGGTGGCACCCTTTTTCTGTGAAGGACTATGTATTTAATATTTTAAATACTGGCCATCCCTTCTGATGGTTCCACTTAGGAATTTTCGGTTTACAAAATTTTGATGTTACAAAGGCAGTGAACACCTGTTAGAAATCTCACTTCACATTCTGAGGTTTGACCTTTTCCTGGGCCAGTAACGTGTAGCTGGATCTTCCCTCATGGTATGGGTGGTGGCAGTGAGCTGAGCCTTGGTAGCCTCAGGCTCGTGAGGGCCAACACCCAACACCACCTTGTGCTGTGGCTGAGCGAGGGCATCTAGGATGTTAGGTGCAAAAATGAATTTTCAGCTTACAATGGGTGCATGACAATGTGGCCCCATCATACATGGAGGTGCATGTGTCTTTGTCACAGCTGTCATTCGTTACAGGGTGAACACAGCCACAGATTGGAGGTGAACAGACGGGCATGGCTGGGTTCCAGTGAAAGTCTATTTACAAACACTGGCCCAGGCCAGGATGGGCCACAGGCCCCAATTTGCTGATCTTGGTGGGAAGCCAGGCACCAGGATGCCACAGTGGAGTTACCAATCAATAGGCTTGGTGGGCAGTGAGGGAGTAAAACCAGAACAGGATGAGGCGGGGTTGGGCTGGAACAGATGTGAGACCACATCACAGACCTCACAGCCTCTGCCAGCCCACTGGGGCTCTGTAGAGGAGTCCTGCATGGGCAGACATGGCTGGGCCCTGGTACATCACCTTGCTCTGACCTTAGCCAGGGGCCACCCACAAAGAAGTGTGACCTTTGTCTAGTAGCTGAGGCCCCTGAAGTTGCTGGTGACTGGAGGCTGTTATTCACACTCCTTGCTGCTAGGTGGCGTCTTCTCTCTCTAAGGTTGGCGCATCTCTGTGCCTCCCCAGGAGGGCATGGAGTAAACACAGAGGGAAGGGCCAAGAGGAAGACTTACTCAGGTAGGAATAGGACTTGCCCTGCCTCTGGATGGGCCTAAAGGTTTAGATTTAGCACAGAAACCTTCCAATAAAAAGACAGTGGGATTTTGCCTAGACATTCTTTCCTTTGTAAGTTCACTCCATGAAAAGCCAGAAGCTCTGGGTCCTGACCAAAGCCATCATGGCTGCCACATTTGAATTTAATGAAACTCATTTAGTTTGGTTTAATTTTTAATCAACAAATTTTTTATTATAATTTAGCTTCTCACATGGCCACCCCTGGCAAGTTAGTGAGACCCCATCTCAACAAGCAAGCCAGGTATAATGGTACATACCTGTGGTCCCAGCTACATGGGAGGCATAGATAGAGGGATCACAGTCTGAGGCCAGCCCTGGGCAAAAACGAGAGACCCCACCTGAAAAATAACTAAAATAAAAAGGGCTGGAGGTGTGGCTCGAGTAGTGGAGTGCCTGCCTAGCAAATGCAAGGCCCTGGTTCAAACCCCAAAACCACCAAAAGGAAAAAATAAACACTTTTGTGGACATGAAGCCTGCCCACCAATTTTATGCAATAACCGGGGGAGGCTGTTGTGATGAAAATTGGCCAGATCTGTCCCAAAATGCCAGCAACACCACAACTCAAGATGCATTTGAGAGAACGGACCAAGCGGCAGACAGGTTTCACCGTTTTGTTTCTCCCGAAGGAGGTGTCAAAGTGTCTGACAGCCTTTTAATCGTGGGACAGCGCGCTTGGAAATTCCATCCTAGCTTCTCTTATCACCTGACACTTGGGCAGCACCTGTTTTCTCAAATCGATGTTGAGTCTCCACTCACTGGAGTCCCAGCCAGCTGCCTTTGCTTATGTCATCAGTGTGCCTCGTGTCCCTACAGTGCTTGTGGCTCTCTGCCCTAGGTGAGTCCTGTGCATGCTGAGAGGGTTTCTGTTAAGTCACTTTGCATTATTGTGACAAAATACCTGACATAAAACAACTTAAAGGAAAAGTTGAGTCTGGCGCCCAGTGGTAGATGTTTCAGTTCATGTTTCTGTGTTTCTGGCCACAGTGAGGCAGAGCATCACGCAGAGAAGGAAGGTGTGGTGGAGTAGGGCTGCTCCCCGACGGTGGCCAGGAAGCAGAGAAACAGAGAGGAAGGGTCTGGGGGACAAGAGGCATCTTCAAAGGCCTATTTCCTTCACTCAGATCCCACCTAATAGTCCATTCAGCCATGAACTCATCGATAGATTAATCCATTGATGAACTTAGGGTTCTCATGAGCCAATCACCTCTCAAAAGCCCATCAGGTGTCAGCCAAGCCTTTAACGTGTGCCCTAGGGGGACTTTTTTATATTCAAACCCTAACAGGTGTTTTGCGCCAGTTAGCAGTAGTGGGAATAGAGCATTGTGTCTGTGTGAACGTGAGGGAGGAGGAGCCTTAGCCTTGACTTTGGGGTACGTAACATGTGGGGAGCACTGGAATGATTGCATTTAATTTTTATCATCACGTGACTCTTTATCAACACATGGTTTCAGTTTTATTGATAGCAGCTCTCCCTTCTCCAGAGTCATTCATTCGGATTTAACACGGATGAGAGAACTAGGAACCATCGTCTTGCTGTCACACTGGGTTGGGTTTCTCTCAGCTCCTGGTTTACCTGTCTAATTGGTTAACTAGCTGGTTGAGGGGTCAGATTTCAAGAACCTTTGTTGATTTCCTCTTTTTTGGCTTATTCTGTGGAGTCATTAAATCCCTAGTCTCTCTGCATCTCAATTCTCTTTTTTAATTTAAACGAGTTTAAATCCTTTCAGAATATATCAGATTACCCTCTCTCTTGGGTGGGAGATGTGTGGGGATGAAAGGAAACTGAACACATGGTAGTCATCTTTATTCTTCTAACTGCTCAGAGGCAGGGAGCCGGGAGGACTGGGATTCCGCCCTCGGACCTCCCCCAGCATCCACAGCTGGCCTCTTCTGTTCTCTGAACATGCAAGGCCAGAGTTGGGCAAAGGGGCTTCTGCACTTGGATCCAGAACCTCAGCTTATGGATGGAACTCTGCTGGGCCCTCCTGGATCTACGATGGCCAAGTCCCTTCTTACTGAGCAGACCGCCTGCCCTGCACATTGACACAGAGACCTCATGCCAGCATTCAACAGCTTAGCATTTTGCAAACAATTTATGATTCCCAATGAATGGAATATCTTCTCTTCAGATGACTTGGTGGGGTAACCTGGCTCAGGGTGGGGTCCCTGTAGACCCTACTCTCCTTTTCCTAAGAGGCAGGAGAGTCCAGAAGGGCTGAGTCAGCACAACAGCAAAGCAGACCAGGGCTTGCTGCCAGTCACCAGTGTCTTTGTGGGAATTTGCACAATCTGCCCCTCTGGGTAGACAGGGAAAATAACTGTCCCTACATGCTCATCCTTTGCCAGGGAGTGAGGAGAGTGGGCTGGATTTTAGCTCCCACTGGACCCCGTGGCGAGGCACCTGTGTGCAGAGCCATCCCTTCTCTTGAGCCAATTGGGCAAGTCTCTTCCCACCTTGAGAGAAAGATACCTACCCTTTTTGTCATCCCTTCTCATGTTCTCTCCCTGTGCTAACTGTTCTGCTGAGAGGTAGGTGGTGTTAACCCCACTTCAGAGATGAGAAAATTGAGGGTCAGAAAGAGCAGTTTTCCAAGGTTGTGCAGCTTATAAGTGGTGGGTCGGGATGGTTGGAGCTCAGGTCTGCCAGCTGCAAAGCCCACAGTCTTCCAACTCCATATCCCTAGAAGATGTTGGACAGGTTCTAATTTTGTGTGGACTGTGATTCTGTGGCTAGGACAGTATTGGCTCTGTCCCCTGCCTTGCCACCATGATAATGCCTTCAGTCCAAATCTAGTTACCAACTCCTTGCCAGCTCTTGGTAAATGCTGGGCATAAGAGGCAAATGAACACAAGTTGCTTCTTGTGTGGTTTGGAGAGACTGGCAGGTCATGTCACCCAACTGTTTCTTCATGAGAGGAGCATGGGAGAGAAGAGGCACCTGTACACTGGGCAGGGACTCGGGAGTCTCCCCCAGGCTGGTGGCTGCTTTGCTGTCTAACACTGTGAGTGAATCACTCAACTCGGTGGCCAGCTCACTGGGGTCTGTTTGGAACATTCCCAGTTTAGCACCTCGTGTCCCATGTCCTGGGAAACTCCTCTGTCCTGGGCAAATGCCATGGTTGGTCGCCTGACACTCAACTCCCAAACCTCTGCCTCCTTCATGAGTCTGCATTTTGCAGATGAGAGGGGGCCCGTTTTTATTCTCTCTCTCTTTTCTGAATTATACAAGTCATGCATGTTGATTGCTGAAAATAGATAACTGAAAAGTAGGATGCTAAAATGGCTAATAAACATAAGAAAAGGGGATCAGTTTCAATCTTAAGCAAATGCAAATCAAAACACTGTCATTTTCATCTTTCAGATTGAAAACATTGAGATTACTTAGTCTAAGCTGGAGTGGCTGGAGTATGGGGCACGCACCTTTTCGTTTTCTGTGCTGGGAACTCACATGATGCAACCTTTTAGGAAGTCCATTTGGTATAGCTAATAACATTTGGGTGTGGATCTGTTTCTAAGAACATGTCCTATAGAAATACTTGTATGGGTCCATGAAGATGTGTATGAAAGAATGTTCAGTATAGATTTTTTTTAAGGTACCGGGGTTTGAACTCAGGACCTTGTGCTTGCTAGGCAGGTGCTCTACCACTGAAAGCACATGCCCGGCCCTAAATCCAGACTTTTGTTGTAAGAAAAAAAAAGGAACTAGCACAATAGCCAAGTTATGGAAACAGCCAAGATGCCCCAGCACTGACGAATGGATTAAGAAAATGTGGTATCTATACACAATGGAATTTTATGCAGCCATGAAGAAGAATGAAATGTTATCATTCGCTGGTAAATGGATGGAATTGGAGAACATCATTCTGAGTGAGGTTAGTGTGGCCCAAAAGACCAAAAATCGTATGTTCTCCCTCATATGTGGACATTAGATCAAGGGCAACCAGAACAAGGGGATTGGACTATGAGCACATGATAAAAGCGAGAGCACACAAGGAAGGGGTGAGGATAGGTAAGACACCTAAAAAACTAGCTAGCATTTGTTGCCCTTAACGCAGAGAAACTAAAGCAGATACCTTAAAAGCAACTAAGGCCAATAGGAAAAGGGGAACAGGTACTAGAGAAAAGGTTAGATCAAAAAGAATTAACCTAGAAGGTAACACCCACGCACAGGAAATCACTGTGAGTCAATGCCCTGTATAGCTATCCTTATCTCAACCAGCAAAAACCCTTGTTCCTTCCTATTATTGCTTATACTCTCTCTATAACAAAATTAGAAATAAGGGCAAAATAGTTTCTGCTGGGTATTGAGGTGGGGAGAGGGAGGGGGTGGAGTGGGTGGTAAGGGAGGGGGTGGGGGCAGGGGGGAGAAATGAACCAAGCCTTGTATGCACATATGAATAATAAAAGAAAAAAAGAAGGAACTAGTCTAGGAGTCCACCATAGAACAGTTCCAGATGGCAGAAGTATAGGTTCCTCTTCCTGCTATTCCTGTAGAAAGGGCTCCTCAGGTTTTAGTGCATAGATGGATCAGAGGATTTGTTTTTGCAGAGTGCTGGTCCTCGTCACCAAAGTTTCCATTTTAGTAGGTCTGGGATGGAGCCCAGACTCCACAGTTCTAATAAGTTCCCATGGGAGACTGCTGGTCCCAGGCCACACTTTGGAAAACATTAACAGAAAGATAAAATTTTCTTCCAGTGCGACCTCATCCAGATCTGGGAGCAGCACAGGTTAGGGTCAGAGAGACCCAGACAGATGTCCAGCAGAGTGATGGACTTCCTCATTTTCATTCCACTGGCCTGGATCCCCCACCTGATAACTAAGAGCAAGGGCCAGGTAAAAGGGGGCTGGATTCATCAGCAAACATGAGCACCAGGTGTTCTTGCAGAGTGGGACTCAGGTGTGGTGAGAGGAGGAAGCAACTCTGGCTTGGTCCTCTCCAGCAAGGCCCAGGGCTGAGGCAGGGAGGGCCAGCTGAGGGGCTTCCACCAACTGTGCTTCTTGTTGTCTCTGCTCCTCCCTGGGAGGCTGGCATTCTGGTTTCAAGGACATCAGATGCTTGGGAACTACAGGAGCAGGTATTTCTAGAACCAAACCTTGCATGTGAATTAACAGGTATTGATCACTGCCAGGCAGAGACATGTTCTGTATGGATATTGTTTTCTGCCTTTTTCTCCTTTCAATCCCAGGCTGACACCACCACCTTCCCTTCCTTAGCTAGAGCTTCTCTTGAGATCACCCTTTCTGCACCTTATGGCTTAATTTGGGGTTTTTCCCCAGACCCACAGATTTTTCCTCTTTCCCCAACAGCTGTGGTTTGTGGTGGGAGGAAGATTATGAGGCTGGGGTGAGGGGACTCTCCCATTTTTTTCTGTTTCGTGGAAACTCCTGTGATCTCCATAATCACTACCACCTTTGCTAGAATTTTCTCCCCCATGTCCCAGGTAAAATTGATGGAGAGAGGGAAAAGGAAACTCATTTTTGCCACACTACTCTTAATCCACCTACCTGAGCCTTGCTCTGTTTCTTGGATGAGCCTTTACAATGCCATGCCTCTTCTGGCACGTTCTCTGCATCACTGGAAGGGCTTCCTGGTGTATGCTCACTCTTCATATTCTTACTCCTGGACCACATGGATTTGTTATGGCACCTGGCTTCGTTCTGGTCTTAGGTTTTCTGGCTGTTGAATGTGCTGCTCATTCTCCCAGGTGTCTACTGTCTGCCTCATCCTTCAGATTCATACCAACTTGGTTCTAGGAATTCTTTCTCTTTCTATCCAAGATGCCCTTCCCCAGATTACTGTGGGTACTTCCTAGTCTTACTTCTCCCTAGTGACCTCTGCCTCATTCCTCTCATTCAGCCCCACACCTACAGAGCGAACCTGGAAGGAAAGGGCTGGGAATTTCTTCTAGAGCAATTCCTGCCCTGAACTGGAGAAGAGAAATATGGACTTGTAAGATCAGAGCTGTAGGACCACGGCTGGCCCTGAATCAACTGCACAGCTCAAGGATGCTTTTGGGTCATGAGCCTATTAGTGGGTGCTCGTGAGAGGGTGCAAGACTGCTAACCTTGGCTGGCAGCATTCCCGCTGTCCATGGTGCTGAACCACACTGACCGTTTGCTCCTAGGAGAAGAACAAGAATGTGTTCAACACAAAGGAAAATACAACCAACTCTCCAGGAATCTAAGGCCCATCAAGAAGGCACAGGTGGCTGACTTGGGGCCTAGTTAAAGTAGTAATCTGAAGTTACCCAAATGACAAGGGAGCCCTGACCAGGAAGAAAGGAAACAACATCGAACACCTGGCTGGCTCTTGTGCTCAACACCTTAGCTACCTTATTTCTCTCAATCTTTGAAATAACCAGCACAGTAGGCATCTTATGTTCATTTTACTGATGAGGGAACAGAGGCTCAGGAAGGTGGCTCAAACTTTTGTCAGACTCACACCACCACTGAATCTGGAGCCAGGGCTCAAACACAGAACTGCCCACTCCCAAAGCTGGAACTGTGACATAGAGCCACAGGGCCCAAGGCCAGGGCAATGGCTCCTTATGAGACAGTGGCACAAGAGCTGCTGACAGTTATACAAGTCACACATGGCCCATTTTTTTCTTCCTGGGACATTTCAAATTGCAAATTTTTGAGACTCTGAAAACCTTTTCAAATGCCCTCCTTGTCCTCAAAAATAACAAAACCACACCCCACCTACACAAAGGAACAAGGGTCATTCACTTTTCCATCCATAGGACAGGGATGTGAATAGAAACCAGATGTTCAAATTAAAATAGACTGTTTTATTTCAATTGACCTTTGGTCCTCAACACGCTGTCTTCCTCTGTCCCTTGCTGTGCTGTGTGATTCATCAGGGCCCAAGGCGCAGCAGCTGTAATTGGTTTGTAAGTTCCTGGAATGTCAAAGCCAAGATGGAAATTCTATGTATCACTCCACCAATTCCATCTTGGCTTTAATAATAAGTTGGCAGAAGGGAAGGCAGATTTACAGCAGGAGAGAAATGTAATCAAATTTGGAGGTGAAATGCAGTAAGTACAAATGCTGGTTTTCATTTGGAAGATTCGTAGATAAATGTCATCACACCCAGCTCCCCAGCCAAATCCTTTGTTTCTTCTCTGGAAACAGCAGGGTGCCTGGGGCTTGTATCTGGGATTCCCTGCCTTGGTCTAGCAAGTGATGTTGGTGACTGGGAGAAGGTGGTAGAGAGGCAGGGACCATCAGGTCATGGTGGGGCTGAGACTTAATCGAGAGGCTCTGCCATGATAGATGCTGGCGGGAAAAGGAGAATTAAGACTCACTGGGCATTGTAGTAAGTGCATTACATGTCTTAGCTCTGTCCAATTCATGACAACCCTGTAGTTAAGCAATGTGACCCTTCCCATTTTATAGAGGAATGAAGTGAGGTTCGGGGAGAGGATTTCAGCAATGTAGAGTGGCGTTCTGTTACACTCTAACCTCTTTCTTGCAGGAACAGTCACAGTTAGTGTCTCCTGGAGGAATATGTAACAGTTTTAACAGTTAGTATATCCTGAATCCTTCTACTGTAGCTTCTTTTCGAGAATGTTCACTATGTCCTCAATTGTGAATGCTGTTGTCCTAGTTTGATCTCCTTTCCTGGGTGAGAAAACATTAATCTCCTTGTGAAAGTCGGTGAGAGGCACATGAAAAGATGTTCACCAACAGTAGCCATCAGAGAAATGCAAATGAAGCCACGAGATGCCATCATGCATTGAGTGCCATGGTTAAAGAAAAAGTAGTGAAAATGCCAAAAGATAGTGATGTTGCCAATAGTGCAGGGGAGGATGTGGAGGACGGGGATGGCTCAGTCATCATTGGTGGCAATGGAAGACGATATAGCCACGCTCAAGAGGGAATGACAGCTTCTTACAGAATTAAACATGGACTTACTGTGCCAGCAGTGCTCTTGGGTGTTTGTCCCGAAATGAAAATGTATGTGCACACAAAGGCCATACGGGAAAGTTCATAACTGCCAATAACTGGAAACAACCCAAGTGTTCTTCAACAGGAGAATGGTTAACTAATCCATATGATGAGTTCCTAGTCAGCAGTGAAAGAAGCGAGGTGTCGATACACACATCCACCTGGATGGATCTCAAGGGAATTATGCTGAGTGAAAAACAAGAGTGTCTCAAAAGGCTTTGTGCTGTATAATTCCATGTGTACAATACTCTTGAAATGACAAAGTTATAGAAATAGAGGACAGGTGACTGGTGGCCACAGATTAGAGAGTAGAGGACAAAGACAGGTGGCTGTGGCTGCAGAGGGACAGCACAAGGGATTACTGTGGTGGTGGATCTTGACTGTGATGGTCCCACGAATCCACGCGTATTGCAGATTTGCATAGAACTGACACATAAGAGTTTCTGTAAAGCTCAAATCTACCGGGGTTTGGTGGATTGCATCAGTGTCTGTCTTGCTTGTAATATTGTGTTCTGTTTATGCAAGATGTTATCATTGGGGAAAGTCAGGTAAAACAATCTGTTCTCTCCCTCCTTCTCTTTCTCTCCTCCTCTCTCTCTCTGCATATGAACTGCATATGCAGCTACAATGATCTTAAAACAAAAAGCGTTTTGTGAATGTCAGTGAGGGAAGTGGGTGGAGAGGGCAGAACGGGATGTCGAGGCTCTGGCCCAAGAGCAGACACTGGACAACTGGACTCCAGAGCTTCAGACTCCTAACCTCCACTCTATGCCTCCACCCATCTGATGAAAACCTCTGTGACCTCTGTCTTGGAGGTTGCCCTTCTTCCCTCCTTATGACTCTTGTGAGCACATTACTGAGGTCTTCACTGGGTGTTGGAGCCTTGGCCAGGGTCTGGGCAGTGCCCTGCAAGGTGAGAGAGAGGGACGTGCACAGACTTGCTGAGCTTTGATGGAGTTCAGCACCAAGAGGTACAGTTGAAGGACCCATACTTATACCCGTAGAGTGGGTCTCACCAAGGAGGACAACCTTGAGCCTTCCCCAAGCCATCTCCTGATGCCATGTATAGATTATGACAGTATTGGGGAACCTCATGTTTGATTGGGAGGCAGGTCCCATTCCGTCTACCCCCATTTTCCTTTCTTCCATCCCACGCACCACTGCCTCCTCCTTCCTCCATCAGCCACACTCACACATCTCTTCTCATCCCTTCCACTGGCCATCTGCTGCACTCCTCCATTTTACTCCACTTCTCCTGGTTCACTCAACACCTCCCACTTGGCTGCATTCCAGTCACCTCCATTTCTTCACACAGTATGGGGGCTAGAGTCCAGCCCGGTGACTTCACCTGACTACCACCTAAGCCACAGGGATGTGAGAATAAGCCAAGAGTGCTTCTCACAATTTCAGATGAAAACGAGAGCCCTTTCTCTTGCCAGACACAGTGCTAAGCAATCCTCTTCTCTTAAACAGCTTAATTAGGTAGATAGAAATGTAATCTTCATTTTTTCAGATTAACAAACAGAGGCACAAAATGATAAATAATTTTTCCAAGGTCAAGCAGTCACCGAGTAGAATAGCCAGAGTTGAACTCTGGGGCATGTGCTTTATCCGTGCTTGGTAGTAATTTTGGGAGGCTCTGTAACATGAGCTCCTTTTATTTTCATTCTTGATGAAGTATTCGTGATGCTGAAGCTCTTGCAAGACAACTAGAACGCGAGCTCATAAGCCAAGCAAGGAACCTGCAGCCCATCCATGCTCAGGTGATGATGACGTTCGTGGCGGTGGCCACGGTCCAGATCTATGCGATGTTTGCTCCTGGCCACGGTGATTAATTCTGGGGTGGACACTTAACACAAGTCAATTTGATGAGATTTGATTTGGGACTTTAGTGGCTTCTAGCAGTTGGAAAGCAAGATTCTATTTGTTGATTGGCCAGGCCTGGGTCATGTGCTTAGCTCCGAACCCCTTGCTGAAAGGGAAGAAATAGGAAGATGGACTCACAATGAAGTTCTGGGCCTTTGGTCACCTCCACTCAAACTTTATGGTCTGACCATAAAGGTGGACAAGAAGGATCAAAGTTTGAGGTTAGCCCTGGTTTAAAAAAAAAAAAAGTTAGCAATGACCCTATCTCAAAGAACAATCTGGGTGTGGTGGTGCACATATGCAATTCCAGCTATAAGTGAGGCAGAGTCAGGAGGATTGTCATCTGAGGATGGTCTAGGCAAGTGCTTAAGACCCTATCTGAAAAATAACTAAAGCAAAAAAGTGCTGAGCTGAGACTCAAGCAGTAGAGCACCTGACGAGCAAGCGGGAGGCCCTGTGTTCAAACCCCAGTATCACCAGAAAAGAAACAAACACTCATGGCCTGAGCGTCCAGTGGAGTGGAGACCCACAGGAAGGCTGGGTGCTTATGTAATAGAGGAGGAGGAGAGGGTGCTGGGAGGACCCCCTCCTGGTCTTTTGCCCACCCATCTTCAGCCTCAGAGGCTAAATTCTTTACCAATGCAGCTCTGTCCCACAACAAACCAAGCTGGACCCACAGAAGCAAGCCTGATTGCAGGGTAGAGTGGAGTAAAACCCCTGGCTGGTTGATCTCAGGATACAAGTTGCCAGCCACCCCTTTGCTAAGACACTCCTGACGGATCAGGATCAAGGGGCACTGCACCCTGAGCTACCCCTGCACTCCCCTCTCCCAGTTAATAGGGCAGGGTTCTGCTCCGCCTCCCATCCCACCACCCATTCCCACCCCAGCATCAGCAGCTTCCCAGTTCCTCCACGAAGGGAATTGCAAATCGATGGTCCCCAGATGTGTTTTCGCTAGCCCAATTTTAAAAGAATGAAATCCATTGCTTCACTGAAAAAACAGGGATGTTTCATTTTAAAATCTAGATTTGCAGCCGGTCTTGGAAAGCTGAGTGGGACACGTGTGGCAACAAGCTGGGTAGCGGCCGCTCCGATTAGAAGGGCAGGCGTTGTTCAGCTCCCCACAGTGAGCCCAGCCACCTCTGGTCACTGTCATTGCCTGCCTGGGCTCGGCGGGTACTGAGTGAGGAAGGACCCTGCTGTTATGCCCGGTAAAAATGCTCAAATGCCTGGCTGGGGTCCTGACTAGCACCCCAGGTTTTAGGTGTGGTTGGGTTCTGGGCAAGTTTCAAAGATATCAAAGATCTGGCAGCTGGCAAGGTGAGGGAGTTTGCCATCTGAAGTGTCTACTTACTTGCTCCAAGCCTTTGTCCCAAGGGCATGGCTCCACCTGAAACTTGTAGGCCGCAGCGAACTCCTTCTCCTGGGGCGACACCTAGCAATCTTGCCCCATTTTTAGGCTCCCATGCAGCACTAGAAACGGCTGTGTACTGGGCCCAGGCAGGGTGTGTGCGAGGGACACAACAGGGAGACAAAGGAGCCACCTGGCGTGCTGCTTTGTCTTTGGGGGGGAGGTTCCATCTTCTCATTCAGAACAATTCATCACTTTAGGATTTTCAGCACCTGCTCCTGTTTTTTTGAAGGATATGGGCTTTTTGCTAACCAGGTGGTGCTTGGGGCCCTCTGAGAAGGCCTGGTGTCTGGACAGAGACTCAAGTTAATTGAGTCTGATGTTTCCTGAGCTGTGGGCCAGGCACCCTGGACTTACTGAACCCAGGAATCTGCATCTTGTCAAACCACTCGTAGCCATATTCACATGAGAGTGAGGTTCACTGATTTAGACTAAATTTTAGGAGAAAGGTTACAAGGTACACAGGGAATGGAAGTCACTACAGATCATATGAGGTGTGGCAGTGCAGACAGAGGCGGAATGGAAGGCTGCAAGCACTGGAAGCATAGGATGTTCCCAGACCTGCTGATATTAATTCAAAGTAAAAGCAACACCAAAGCAGAAAACGGGACAGCACCTTGCATAATTCTGGAGCAGCCATGGTGCAGGTCCCCCAAGCCTCAGGTAGAAACCCCCAAATTACCCGGAGGGAAGCCATGCTGGACCCCTGCTCTCAAACTTGACTTGTTCCCTACTCTACCAGCAGTTACTCTGTTCCCGTTGAGGAGTAAATCAGCAAGTAGTGGCAGTTCTGTCCTGGGCCTTGGAATCTCAGAGGCTAGTCAGGGGCTGGAGGTGTGCCTCAAGTGGTAGAGCGCCTGCTTGGCAAGTGTGAAGCCTGAGTTCAAAACCCAGTCCCAGCAAAAAAGAAAGAAATTGGTTTCAGAGGCTAGTCAGCAATCCTGACCCAGGAAATTAGAACTTGCTACATAGGAAGGGGCAGAGCAGGGCCATTGGACAGCTTGGGGGAGGGGACAGGGGACGTCCCACCTCTTTGATATTCTGCTTCCCTGCCTCATTCACTACTCTCCAGGCATGCTGGCTTCTTTCTAGACCTCAAGGTGTTGAGTCCATTCTTGGTTCAGAGCTGTTTTTTTCCCTCATCTTGGCATCACTGTCTCTAAGTCTTCCAGGGGTGATGCTCACCATTCAGTCTCCAGAAAAATGTCCCCTCTCCCCCAGAAAGTCATTCCTGGGATGCTCTTCAGTCTGCATCATCATCAGTTTGCATAACCCCCTTTAATTCCTTCCAGGGCCCTCTGAGATTATCAGCACTTCCCTCCCTCTGCATGACAGCTGGGACTCAGTTTCTCCTTTGTCTCCAGGTCCTGGAAAGCAGAAGACACTCAATGAACGTGGATGCATGGGACAGTCGATGTCTATCTGGACACCCATACTACCTGGCATTCCTCCTGCTCCCCACCGCTGCCTGTGGCGGAGGCCTGGCCAGCACGTTCTTGGAGTCTCTTGCCACATTGGAGACCTATTGTTGTCTATCTTATAAAATCAGGGGCAATATAATAGTTGAGACCAACAGAGTGGGGAATCCTCACAGGTGTGCTTGAATCTCTGCCTCTGTCACTTTCAAGGTGTGTGTCCTGAGCAAGTTAATGAATGTCCCTGAGCCCCAGCCTCAATAAATAGCAGTCTTTGTGATTCTTCCAAATAATGGCTTGCACATGCCTTTGTCTGGAAAGTCTGCTTGCCTCACCACCTTCCTGAGATGAAAGCCCCCAGAGACCCTTGAAGAGAGACCTACAAAACGAAAAGTCCACACTCAGTGATTGTGCCCTCCTGGGACCCGGAGTTAATGATCCGGGAACGCTTAATGAGCTTCCTCCCTGGCGCTCTCCGATCACAGGTGGCATGGCAGCCTTCCAGGCCCCGCGGCTGCTCCCTGCACCTGCCCCCTCCACGTCCAATTTCTGTGCAGCGTCCTAAAAAGCTAACCATGCTGAAATTGCTCCTTCCCAACCCCTGAAACTCCTGCACCATCATTCAGTGTTCTCTGAAGCCCCAACTTCACCCCTGCCACGCAGCAATGGCTTCTTTCTGGATAAGGTGCTGTTTTCTCTGCCTGGACCCGCCTCCTCCAGGGCCAAAGGGCTCACTTACTTTCCACGAGACCCATTTGGCCATGGGGACTGGCAAGATGGCCTCTTTAGGGCCACATGTTTGGCCTTGGTTGGTGTGGAGACAGATAAAGCTGCCTGGAGGACTCATTTTGACCGGAAATTCCTGCGGTGACCTTTCTCTTTCTGGGTGCTTCTGTGGTGGCTCCCTATGTTCTAGTTCCAATTATATTATGATGTAATAAGTGCCACTGATAGGCGTCCCCGGAGAGGTGGCAGGTAGTGATGGCCTAGACTGTAGACTGGGAAGCAGGTCACCTGGGTTTAAATCTTGGCTTCTCTATTTGAAAACTTTACAATCTCAGTCCAAGATGATGCTGGGGATGGAACCCAAGGCCTGGCACATGCTAGGTAAGTGCCGTGCCACCGAGCTGCACCCAGCTGCAGTGTGAGCTTTTACATCACACGCAGCCTGCTTCTTGGTAGCAGGCATCGTTCATAAATCCTCAAGGTAATATTTATGGAGAGGCATGCTGCTCTTTTTGATCGGTTTGTTGAAGGATAACTTCTGGGGGAAGTTGGGGCTGTGCCTCAACTAAGACTGGGCACAAAGCCCAGGACCCTGGCCTCCTTTGCATGAGTGGGTTGCACGAGTGCCAGGGAACTGTGATGAGGTCATGTCAAGAGCTCATTTCCAGGGTCAGGGAGAGGATGGATTGTCCCTAGGCCAGCCCCATGGACCAAGGAGGGGTGAACATGAAGGACAGGAGCCCATTCTTCTGTTTTTAATACTTTTGGTTCCATTTCTGAATCTTAAGAGTTGCTGTGGCTTTTGGTGTTTCCCACACACCCTTGGTCCTCAGCACGCAGACAGCTTCCCACCCCAGGCGCCCACTTGTTGCCGTTTCTCTGCCTCACAGAGAGCTCGCTTAGTCCTTGAGTAGGCAGAGGAAAGATGGCCCAGGCCTCCAAACGATGGAAAGTGGGAGTCAGTGATAAACGTCTTGGCCTCCCATCCTTCTGGGGCCAGAGTCCCTCAGGCTGGCCACAGTCGCATTGGGTCCTGTTGCTCACTGTGGCCATCAGGTCATGCTGGTTTGAATGTGCCCCCCAAGGCTCATGCATTAGAAACTTAACACCCATGTTGTATGTTCATGGCATTTGGACATGGGGCCTCTGGAGGTGATTAGCATTAGATGAGGTCATAAGGGTGGGGTTCCCACCATGACATTAGTGGCTTCACAAGAAGAGAAAGGGCGACCTGAGCTGCCAGGCTCACTCTGTCTCACCCCGTGATGCAGCAGGAAAACCCTCACCAGACACATGTCAGATAGATGCCAGCCTTTAAAATCACGAACTAAATAGACCTCTGTTCTTATCAATGACCTGCTCTCAGCTATTTTGTTATATCAACAGAAAATGGTCTAAGGTCAATAACACACAAAGTAGGCTTTCCCTCCTTCCTTTCTTTGCCTTCCTATTACCTCACTCCTAATTCTTGTGATCACCTCTTACTGGCACCCTAGATCTTGTGTCTGGCTTTGCTTTTAGGGATCCCAGATACCTGGAGTCCAAGGGGACAGCCTCTGGTCAGGGCAGATCCCCAGAGTGCTGACACAGCAGACAGGGCTGAACAGGGCCCATGGTACCCAGGAAGTGTCCAAGTTCATGTGGAATACCTCTCCCAGGAAAGCTTGGGGTGGTGCTACAGCAGAGCCTCCTTATTGCCACTACGATCAACTCGTTCCTTCTTTTAGTAATAGGACTATGTTAGCTTTTTATTTATTTTTTGTCACTGTGACCAAATACTTGAGATAATGACTTAAAGGGAAAAAGGGTTTATTTTCATTTACAGTTTCAAAGGTTTTAGTCCATCATCATGGGAAGGCATGGCAGATCAGAGCAGCACACATCATGGTGGACAGAAAGGAGACAGAGAAAGAGGGAGAGGAAGAAGAGAGGGAGGGGCAAGGAGGGAAAAAGAGAGAGGGAGAAGGAGAGAGGGGGAAAGGGAGGGAAAAGGAGGGAGAGAGGAAGAAGGGAGGGAAAGGAAGAGGGAAGGAGAGAAGGATGGAGAAGAGGAGGGAAAGAGAGAGGGAGATACACCTCTCAAAGACATGCCCCCAGTGACCCACTTCCTCCAGCAAGGCCCCACTTCCTAAAGTTTCCAAAACCTCCCAAAATAGTGCCACTGGTTGGAGACCAAGCATTTAATACATGAGCTTTTTTGGGGGGCACTTCATATCCAAGCTATTCCAAGAACTCCATAGGCTATCCAGTAGCAACTGCACTTCCTGCTTCCTTTGCAGCTACTGTGGCCATCTTTTGCCAATGGAATGTGAGTGGAAGCCACAGGTAATTTCTCTCTGGGTTTGGAAGTAGACGTGGGGGTCATGCCACATAAGCTCTGAAGTGGGTGAGAGCAGCTCCTGTAGGGAAGGTAAGAGGAATCTGGGACCCTGAGTGATATTATGGAGCAGAGTTGCCTCCATGCCAAGGACCACCCTCCATTTCTGGGATGTTACATATACAATGTATTTGGGCCTCTGCTCCACAATTTATCCTGTACTGTCAGTTATGCAGTCAATTAGAAGGGGTTGAGCAAGCAAATCCTGGGTACAAATGTGGCTGGCCCTGAGGCTGGGAGGCCTGGGGACATTGACTTTACATAATGACCCTGAGCTGTGCTAAGCACTGCAGAGCTCCTGGGGCACTGCTGGGTGCAGGCTCTTTTGGGACTTGTCACAGATGTCAGCAGCTCTTTTCTTTGACTGTGTTTCCTGTCCTGCAGTGCTGACCCTCTCTGCGCCTTTTCTCCCAAGTCCTTGCCTTCCAGGCATGGCTGTGTATAGGAAGAGGGCTTAAAAAGGAACACAGCCAGCTTTAGGAATGGGGCCTCACAACAAATAGGCAGAAGTTCTGGAACAAATGTGCCTCAGCCTGGGTGGTGTCTTCTATGTTCTCCAGGTATGGGAGGCTCAGTGTCGTCGGAACGTCTTTATCTGTTATACAGAACCAGTGGTGATAACTTGTGATCCTAGTTTTCAGTTACCGTGTAACAAGTTACCACAAACTTAGCTTAACACAGGACCTCATTGTCATCTCTCAGTTCTGTAAATCAGAAGTTTTGGTGACAGGTTTGGGGTCTCCACTTGGGCTCTCGCAAAACTGAATTGAGGATTTTGGCCACAGTGGGTTTGTGTCTTGAGGCTTCTAAGCTTGTTCTTGTAGTTGGGAGAAGTTAATTGCTTGTGGGCACAGGACTGAGGTTCCAGATCCCTTGCTGGCTGTCGGCTGGGGTCACTGTCATTGCCACATTCTCTGGTCCTTACCCAGGGTCCCTCCTTATGTAAAGCCAACAACAACTTTGATGTTTCTCATCCTTGAAATCTCTGACTCACCCCTCTGCTGGCTTGAGGAAACCTTCATGTGATGGTGTCAGATCCACGGGGTGGCTCCCTTTTGATGATCTCAAAGTCAGTGGATGAGTAATGTTAATTACAACTGCAACATTGGAGGCACGGTGCTGTGTCACAATCACAGTCCTAGGGATTAGAGCAGGGAATTTGGGGACAAACTTAGAAGGCTGCCTATCACATCTATAGTCCCTTGTTTCTTAAATATCTAACCTTCCTTATTCCTTGGGGAGGGAAAGGTGGTCTCTTGATGGCAGATTTGGGGAAAGACCCCCACCATATCAGGGTACTCAAGGATGCTTGGAGAGGGTGGGAGGGAGAGTCAAAGGGTGGGCTGGGAGTGTGGCTCAGTGGTAGAGCATTCGTCCAGCATGCACAGTGTCCTGGGTTTTATCCCCTGTACCCCACACACCAAAAAAGCCAGAAGATCAATTAGTCTCAGATGAAGGACAAATGCTTTATTTGCCATATCTATTGAGAACCTATGGTGCCAGGAGCTCAAGATCTGGTGGGGAACAGAGCAAAGGCAGCCTGTGCCCTGGTGGGCAGATATTAAAGGAGACAAGTGTTTCCCAAGGAGAATTATGGGGCTCAGAGTGAGGGAAGCTGAGCCTAGAATGTCAGCTAAGGGTGATGGAGGCGGGAACTGACAATCTCTGTGAGTGACAGGAAGGATGTCATCCCAGGTGAGGCAAGAGCTCAAATCCTTGTAAGCTGAGTCTTCTAGGACCCTGAGAGCACTCAGGTATGTACCATGGATCACCAGGAAACTCCATGTTTAGATTATTAACTTAGCTAGGGAGGGTGACCAATTCAAGTAGAAATGCTTACCAGGGCTGGAACTTAACAGATAAATGATCCATTGATAAATGGATCAAAACAACATGTCAGCTGTTTTGCAAGTGGTGACTGGCCCAGACCCTTGCTCGGTGTTGGGGACTGTTAGAGAGTGGTTGGGCCTTTGACTCTGGACAAAGAAGGTAAATATTTTATTTACCTTTGCATTTACCATGCCTGGTACATGGTAAACCCTCAAGAAATATTTGAGTGTTGGACAAATGACGCATTGGCCATGATTTTTGGTTATTCTAAGAAATGGACATATGTAAAGAACTCTGCCCCATTTATGAACAATTGTATTGAGAGCTGGAGATGTAGCTTGGTGGTAGAACAATTGCCTGGTATGTGAAAGGCCCTGGGTTTGAGCCCCAGCACAGCCAAAAAACCCGAGAAAACAAACACTGTTATTGAGGACTTATCCTTTGTATTGCTCAATGCTCGGTGTCTCTTAATTAGTTATGGTGACCAACCATTCCAAGTTGATCAATCCAGAGAGTTTTTGCAACCCAGGACTTGTAGTTAAAACCAAGATGGCAGGTTTTCCAGAACAAGGGACTTTCAGTGCTAACACTGGGAAAGTACTGGGAAAACAAATAAGTTGATCATGCTACCCTAAATAAAGACCTCAAGGAAAATAAGATTCTCTTGAGGCTCAAATAATGGAAAAAAGTCATTTATTCCACTAAATTAGAATGTTTCCTCCATCCTGATGGGAGGTTGGAAAGTTCTCATGTTTTCCCATTTGCCTTGGCCTCAAAGATACTCCAAGATAACTTTATAGGTAATGTAATAGCATCTGTCAATCTAGATGGTCTGAAGTAATTGTGGCATTGCTTCTGTATTGATTTTTATTCTCTTAAAATGTTTTAACAGATGGCACAAATTGCACCTGGGATTATATTTACTATTACCAAGCATGTGTGAGAGAATGCCTCATTTTTATCCCCCTTCACCTGGCTGTTATTTCATTCTATGTGTTTATTATTTGGGGGGGGGGCGGTAAAAAAAATCATGGCCTTTGGGCTAAATCTGATCTCTCTGTCTCTCTTTGTAAAAACTAATTTCATTGGAACACACTGTGCTCATTAATTTATACTTTGTCTGTGACTGCTGCCGTGTTTAGATGGCAGAACTGAGTCGTTGTGATAGACTGTGTGACCACCATCTATCACAATCCTCAGAAAGGATTTCCTTTCTGAGTTTGATGGTTGATCTTGGTTATGGGTTTGACTGGATCGACAGATGACTAGAGGATGGGTAAAGTGCACTCATGGGTGTGTCTGTGAGGGCATTTCCACAGATGACATGTAGGTAAGAGAACGGGATGTGTGGTGGGGGGAGCACCCTGAATTTGGAAGGCACCACCCAATAGGCTAGGGGACTGGATGGAACAAAAAGTGGAAGGGGGAAGCTCGCCCCATACACAAGTTCAGTTCTTCTTGAGTAGGTGTGGTTTTTGCTGCCATCACTGTGGGCATCAGACTCCAGCTTCTTCAGCCCTTGAACATGGACTCATACCAGTGACTCACTATGGGGCTTCCCAGTTTTCAGCCTCAGCCTAGGACTGCACCCTTGTCCCACTGGCTCTGAGGCTCCAGCTTTCTGGACTGAGCAGCTGTCGGGTTCTCTGGCTTCCCAGCCTGCAGATGGCCATCGTGGACTGCCCAGCCTCTGGTCACATGAGCCAATCTGACAAATTCCCTCTTGTAATTGTGTATTCGTTCTGTTGACTGTAGAGAGCGCTGATGAGTACACTGGACCTTTGCAGAAAAAGTTTGCCAAGCCCTGCATTGCACTTCAAATCTCAAACCCTTTTCCATCTATGTGTGGATTTTATTCAGAAATGTGCACCCTCCAGATTTATATGTGTGTATTTTCTGTTCATTAAAATATGTGTGCATTGAGCAAATGGTAAAAATCACAGAAACATAGCAAATAGAGGGTGCATCCTTTTTTAAAATTTCTATGGTGGCCTCAGTTAATTAGTTAACTAGTACAGGTTTCTCCAAGGTTTTGCAGTGCATTGACTGATCCACATGTATTATTAAAATAATACCACAAAGGACTAAATGTCCAGGTAGCAAATTTCCCTGAGTAAGCACTCGTAAATCCCTGTCAGCAGCGTTTTTCTGACATCTTCATGGATGTTCTCAGTCATTGGATCTGATGTCTTTCCTCATTGATCTGGTTTAATAAAAACTCTCTCTTTACAATGGGAACATCACTGTGAGTTCTAATTATTCCTGGTACCTCTCATTACAATCATTATTTTTTTAATCAGTCCAAATTACAGTTACTTTAAAATATCTCTTAGAATCAGTGAGGGTAGCAGATTCCTGGGGACTGTCACCTTGCTTCAATGCCTACACAGTAAGTGCTCAAGAGTATGGCTGTCTCTGATTAGGACCAGCAGTTCCCCCTCGTGCCACACCTCTTGGAAGGCCATCTGTCATCACTCAGGATCTCAGGTCCATAGAGCTTTCCTCAAGCTTTACTGCTCCATTCCCTGTGTCCCCCACTGCCCTCCCTCAGTGTCCCCCGGAATTCTCATGCTGCACCCCTATTCCCTCAACATCTTCCCAGCCATAGTCTCATTTTCTCCCCTTAGCTTCCCCCCGGCCACCTTCCCACGTGTAGGGTGTTTTACTGTCTCACACACCTCAGGGCTCCCCTTCATCACCTCCTCTACCTTTTACTTAAGAACATCCCAGAAACCCTTGGAGTGAAATCTTCAGCTTCACCTCAAGGCACACCAGAGGCAGCTCAGAGCTGTGTGAAGCAGGGGCCACCATAGGACAGAACAGGGATCGCATCAACTGAGCCTCAAAGTGACCATGTACTGTCCCCTCCATTAGAGATGCTGCAGCCACAGTCCCATTCTTATCTTTGTTGCTTTCAACATTCCCACAGATGATGCAAGCAGTCTTGTGACTCTCTGTTTCTTGTGCCCCCTCCCCTACCTACCATGATCTTTTCCTCCACCTCAGCCACCCTTCCTGCAGCCACAGCCTGAACTCATCTTTGGATGAAGTCTGAAATTCTGAAATCTGGAGTCCAGGTTTCTCAGCCTCTGACCAAACATTTTCTTAACTTAGCGAGACTTTAGTTTGGCCCAGCCCAGTAGAAATACAATGCAAACTATGTATGTTGTTACTAAGTTTCTAGTGGCCACATTCAGATGTGTAAAATAAGCTTGGTGCAGTGGATCGTGTCTGTAATCTAGCTACTTGGGAGGCAGAGATAGGAGGATTGATGTTTGAGGCCAGCCCAAGGGGAAAAAGTTTGAGAAACCCCATTCCAACCAATAAAAGCTGTGTGCAGTAGCATATGCCTGTCTTCCCAGCTACATGGGAAGCATAGAGAGAAGGACTGTGATCTAGGAGAGGCCAAGTATAAGTGTGAGACCCTATCTCCAAAATAATGAAAGCCAGTAGGGTTGGGGGGAGAGATTCAAGTAGTAGAGTGCCTGCCTAGCAAGCATGAGGCCCTGAGTTCAAACCCAAGTACCATCCCCCCAAAAAAGAAGTAAAATAAGGAGTTAAAATTGGTTTTAGTAACATATTTTATTTAACCTAATAGATCCAAAATATAATTAGGTCAGCATGTAATCAATATGAGAAGTATTAATGGGATATTTTATGTCCTGTTTTTTCACGCTGTCTTTGAAAGCCATGTATACGTTTAGCACTTCTCAATCAGATCAGCCTTAGCCACAGGCAGCTGTGGCCACCTCATCGGATAGGGCTGCTCGGGGCTACAGATCAAATTAAATTTTCATCAGGCATCTTCAGTGTCCTCACATTTTTTCTGATCCATGTAGGTTCTATGTCTCATTACGATGACTGCACAAATGTCCTTCGCTCTTTATTTCCTGACTTAGTTCAGAGCCTCAGTAGGGGTAGCCCAGACCGTCCATCTGTACCCATGTGCTTGGATTTTGCGGGAGAAAAATGCACACCTGGGTGTTTCTTTTCAACTTCATGGCCACAAATTTCAGATGTACAGAAACCTTGCCACGTGTTCTTGGTCAGCTTTGCTTCCTTTCTCATGTGTTCGCTCTAGCCTTCACTTCCCCTGACCTTGGCCTCGCAGCATGAGCTCTTGCTTCGTTTCTCATTAACACAAACACAGCACGTCCTCAGTGGAGCTCTCATTACCCCACCTTTTCAATTTGGAAATGGTGCCATGATCAAGGTCAAACCCTGCACCCGTTTTAATTCTTTCCTCACTTCTGTCTTACCAATAAGTCCTCAAACCCCACATGAAGCTCATATCTGCCCATGTCTCTTCGTGTGTACGGCCACCACTCTGGGATGGGTCACCGTGTCTCTTGCCTGGACCACGGCGACAGCTCGAAGATCTCTGTTTTCATGCTGACACTTCCAAATCTGCTTTCCACTGAGCAGCCAAGCAGTTTTTAGAAAACACTAAGTGGGATTGTGACATCGCCTTTCTTACAGCTACTGGTTTCCATGGCTACGAAGGTCACACTGCAGCTGACCCTGGCTCACTTCTCTGTGCAGTCTTCCATCGTTGTCACCTCCCCACTTGCCATGCTTCTTTCTCATTTCCAGGCACACAGGCCCTGCCTTGCTTGGTGTTGCCATCCACCCGCCTGGAAAGATCTTCCCTTGGCGTTTCTCAGGATTGAGGCCTTTTCTCCTTTTGGTTTTGTTGGAATTGATAACCCTCCAGTACTGAGAACAGACACACAAGAGACCGAAAATCTTGACAAGGCAATTTTCTCTTGATCAAGAGGGTGTAAGCATGTGCTCACTCCAACTGAGCAAACATGCAGGCACAAGATGGCTGACAGTGGCTCCTCCTTGTATCCCTGACACAGTCGCACCTGCCCCTCACCTGGGATTTGTCCAGGTCAAAGGTTCACAGTCTTTCCCGATTGGCTAAAAGCCTTGGGGATGGGTTAAGGCAGGCAGTTTGGCGGGCAATGGAGTTGTACAGAAAGCAAGAACCCTTTAAACGTGCAAGTCACCTAAGATGGTGATGTGAGGAATTTTAAGTAATCTGACAAATACTTTGATAGAAAAGATCATTTTTCTCACAATTCCCCCCTCTTAATTTGAATTCTTTTCTTCAAACTCATTTAAGAGTCATTGGGTCTCGTGTTCCTGCATTTCTAATAGAAACAAGTTATTTTGGTAGGGTAGGGGTAAATGTTTGGTGAGGGCTGTCTCAATCAACTGCTGTACTAGTTCTCAGACACAAGGAATTATGCAGCATCCTGCTAAAACTAAAACTCCAGCCACTACGATCAAGGAGGTTAAGATCGAGGTCATCCAGCCCTTCCATCTTCCAAACCATTTCTCCATTAAGTCAGTGAAGGAATCATTTATACCTGAGTTTTCAGCTAGCTCGTTAGATAAACAAGTTAATCCCTGTAGGGTCTTAGTAACAGTTCCATCAGGGGCTGTGTTATTTGGTATATAAATGCAACATGAAAATCCAATCGTTATGCAAACTTCTCCCTTTTTGGGCAACATCATGTCTAATGCTAGCCTGTTCTCCCAAGCCATCTGGCTAGTTGGTCCCAACTGCTCTGCTATTCCTTTTATGGCATCCCTGGTATAGTTAACAAACCTTTGTTGGTTATAATAAGTGTAATTAATCCAATTGACATTTTTATTCATAGTGGACCACCAGAAGAGTACCGATTCAAATCCTGCTTCAATTTGGTTCCTGGCTTTGAATTCGTTTGGCGCCCTCTAGGAACACCAGTGGTATCAATGTGAACATGGGGATCAAAGGAGCCTCTACAGTTGGCTGCAGTGTTTATGTCTATGTCTCTCCTTTATCTAGATGTTGTGGCATGGGCTGGGGATCTAAATGCTAGGTTGAAAGGATTGCCAACTGCACCAGAGCACAGGTGCCTGCCCAGTTACCTGGGAGAGTCTCAAGTAGAGGTCCTCCATAATACCACCAGACATCAGCTCTGCCCACAAAGAGTGTGAACTGGTTTGTGAGACTGTTGAAGGACCGGCTTTTACTGCATCCCTTCAGGCTTCCCACATTTGTCAATCGTTCCCCCATCTGGTGAGACATGGGGCATAATTGACGTCTAGGGTGGGTGACCTAATAGTCCTTGGGGCCTGACCCTCAGGACCTCTGACCTCTGGGAACAGTAGTGATAGCATCTGGCAGGATTCGTTGCCCCAAGCCTTGGCATCCTGAAACAGAGCCAACATGCGATACATTCCATCTGGGTCTGAGGACCATCCTAATGGAAACGGGACCGCCTGAGCCTCTGGTCATAGCAATCCTCCTGTTTAATGTGCGGACAGAATATCTTATCCATTTCATCCAAGCATTCCATATTCATGTACCTGATTCCACTAGCCACAGTTTGTCTTAGGTCCTTGACTTCTACTACAGTTACCTGAGTTCGATTGTTATAAATGTGGAGGTAACATTGGAGTGGAGGTAGAACTGGGTGTCATCTAGGAGGGACATGATGGAGCTCAAAGGTACCTAACAGATCTGTCCCTGAGACATCTATAAAATATAGATGGTTCTCGTGTCATATCCAAGGGTTTTCTATGACTAATCTAAGTGGGTTACATTGTTTATCTTTACAAGTAGGAGAGGGGTGTGTCAGAAACAGCTGTAATTTTGATTGTAGTCTGTTAAAAGACTGTCGATTGTTCTGGATGGTGGAAATTGGAGTCTTTCCAGTACCCTGGGGTCTGGTCCAACCCTTAGGATTGTCATAAAAGGGGAAGTATATCTTTTATACCCAGTGTTTCACCCCACATCCGTCCAGTCTGGAGAGATACCAGCTTCCCTGTGGGTTCTGGGATGGGGTACATGTAAAAGGAATATCCTTGGAGCTGGAGTTAAGACATAAGGCCTCCACAAGGAAGGATCTGGCATGCATTGAATTCAACAATTAAGGGAAAAATACTCTGAGTTACATTAATAATAAGCATACAATTTCCCAAATGAAAGGGAAAGAATAATTTCACTATAGTCTTTTTAGTCACTTTGGTGTTGCCTGGATGTGAGAGCACAGCCCATTGTTTTTTCTGGTCAGGTTAGGGGGCGCCTTCTTTACTCATGTGTGATGAGTCTGTCTCTGCTCCATGGTCTGCGTGGCTGTGTCCATGGTCATCAGGACCAGGAAGGGTCCGTCCCAAGCTGGCTCAAGCTTATTTTCTTTCCAGGTCTTGATCAGCACATAATCACCAGGCTGGTGCAGGTGAACAGGAAAGTCAAGTGGAGGAGCTTGTACCACCAATCCTTTTTTCCTAAGACAAAGTAAGGTAGAGGACAATCCAAGTGTATAATTTTTTAGGAAATAGTCTTTGGCTTCAAAGGAAGGTACATCAGTAACAGAGCTAAGGTAAGGAAGCCCATAAGGCATTTCACGAGGGGAGAGGCCAATGTCCTTCTGAGGCGCTGTCCTAATTCTGAGCAGTGCTATGGGAAGACATTTAGTCCAAGGTAATCTAGTTTCTAAAACTTATTTAGTGAGTTGGTTTTTAAGAGTCTGATTCATTCTGTCAACTCTTGCTGAGGAAAGTGGATGCCAGGGAGTATGATATTCCCATTTGGTCTCTAGAGACTTCCCAAGTCCCTTAAGGATGTTAGCAGTGAAATGACTCCCATTGTCTGAGTCTATATTTTCTATAACTCCAAACTTTGGGATTATGTTTTCTGGTAATACCCTAATTGCATTTGTAGCAGTTGCCCCTGGGAGAGGATGGCCTCAACCCAGTGAGTGAGATGGTCTACAATAACCAGGAGGTATTTAAGATGACCCATTTTGGGCATCTCAGTGTAATCTACCTGAATGCTTTGGAAGGGTCGCAAACTGGGGTTTCTACCCCCAGCTGGTCTCTGTCTCAGAGCTTGCTTGTTAATCTTTTGACAAGAAAGACGTCCTCCTGATACTTGTTTGGCTAGTGTATAGATTCCTATTCACCCATAGGCTCGCAAAACTGCCTCACACATGGCTTGGGGTCCCTGCTGGCTCCCCTGATGGAGATAGGTAAGGAGTCCTCTCATTAGGGGCTTTCAGATCATTTCCCTCCCATCGGGGAGAACCCATTTTCCCTGTTCAGTCCTGACTGCCCCAAGTTTTTTAAGTTGTTCTTCCTCAGAGGGGGTAAAGACAGGGGTGGCATGAGGAGCAGGGAGGTGCAGAATGAGACAGAAGACCAGGGCCTCAGAGGTGAGAGGAGCCTGTTTTGCCGTCTCATCTGAAAAAGAATTTCTGTGAGTCTCAAAGTTTACCCCCTTTTGGTGACCTGGCACATGGCTATGGCTATTTCTTCAGGTAGTTTTAGGCTCCCTAATATTTGTTGGATTAATTCTCCATGTACCAAATCTTGGCCCTTGCTGTTGATTAAGCCCTGCTCCATCCAGATTTTTCCAAAGGTGTGGACCACACCAAATGCATACTTTGAATTGGTGTATATGGTCCCTTCTTTGTCCTTTAAGTGTTTTGAGGCCTGATTTAGGGCAAACAATTCACAAGTCTGTGCTGACCAGTTGTTAGGGAGTCGGCCTGATTCTATTATAGTCATGGCCTCCCCATCTACTGTAGAATATCCATTATGCCTCTTTCCTTCAATTACCCGAGAGGATCCATCCACAAAGAAATGGAACCCAGTCTGGAAAGGAGTTTCCCCGAGATCTGGCTTCACTTTTGTTTGATATTCAATAATATCTAAACATTTATGTTCTGGGGCTCCTCCTTCCTGCTTTCCTGCCAAGAAAGTGGCTGGATTTAGGGCCTTATCAGTAGTTAAAGTCAGCAAAATAGCCTCATACTTTAGGACCCTGGAATCCATCAGCCATCTGCTGACCTTCTGGTTTAAGATTGTCCTAACTTGATGGAGAGAGCTAATAATTAGGTCTCCCCCAAAGGTGATTTTTCTACTTTCTTTGGTTAGAAGAGCTGTAGCTGCTATTGCCTGAATGCACTCAGGCCAACCTCAGGTGACGGGATCCAGGAATTTAGATAAAAAGAGATGAAAAGCCTGTTCCAGAGAGGGAAAGGCTATCACTGGAGCTATAATAAGGGCTTGCTTTATTTTATCCCTTTTTTATACGTAAACCAATTCCTAATCAGGTCATTAGATCTCTTCCAAATAGGTTGGTACCTGCCTCAGGGACTAGGAGGAATTGTATCTTAGTGGTCCTGTCCTGGAAATAAACATCTGTTTCTTGTAATATTTTAACTGAAAAGCTTTCTCCCTTTACCCCAGAAATTAGTATCCTCTCTGGGGAATAGATTAAGCCCCTGGGCAGAAGACAGAGGGAGGATCTGGAAGCACCTGAGTCAATCAGGAAGGTGACAACTTCACATTGTGGTCCCTTTTCTAAATTTATCAAGGGCTCTGAGTGAGACCCTTCAAGGTAAAAGAGTCCCTGGGCCCCTATTCTTCATCACAGGTCATTAAGGAAACAGTTTCCTATACTCTCTTTTGCATTCTGGACATTCTCTCTTAAAGTGTCCAGTCTCCCCACACTTAAAGCACTTGTTTTCCCCTCTTCTTTGTTCATCTTCTGACTTTCTGGTCTCTTAGACCCCGTGAGGGAGGCCAGGCTGGTTGAAGTCCAATAGGATATGGGTTTGGCCTTTCCCTGTTAACCTGCTGTCTGATAGGGTGCTGATTTTACCTTCCCCTATTAACCTGCTCAATCGTGGATAACATAATCTTTGCTTTTTGTTTTTGTTTTTCTTCCTCTTACATATACCTTTTGTGGCTCTCCCAATAATTCCTCCATGGATCTGTTTTTCCAATTTTCTAGTTTTTGTAATTTTAAGCAGAAGCCTGAGGGCCTGGGAGTTGAAGGGGGTATGGAAGTGTCAGGGTTAGGAGGAGAAGGTGGAGAGGTGGAAGCCTGGAAGGCAGGGTGGGGCCGGCTCTGGTGCCTGAGCCAGAGGAAGAGCAGGCAAAAGGGGAAGGGAAGGGAGGAGAGCAAATCCCAGTTAGAAAGGGGTTTTGGGTTTTTTTTTTTTTAAAGTGGAAACAGGAATGCAGGACTCTGTCTCCAACAGAGGGCATATTCCATCTCCTCTTGGGAGACTGAGCTCTTGTCGTTAACATGCTCAATTAATATTTGGCAGACCCAGTCCTTGTCAGACCCAAATTTTGGCCAAAAAACCCCCCCAAAACATCAAAGGCTTTAAGATCAGTTCTTTGGTCCAGATAAAACAACAGTATTTAACCATTTATTGTTTCTTTCTTCTTTAGTATGGGGGCCATCATCCCAATATTTTAACATCTCCCCTAGGGGGCTCCCAGAGGGTATTTTATCCTGGACCTTTGTTTTTTGGTCCCCTCCCCTTTGCTGCCTTTATTTCCCATTTCTCCCTTCTGGTCTACCATGCTGTGTCTATCAGGAGCTCAACCCCCCCTTTTGCCTTGGAGGTTTCTTGCACTCTGATTCTTTTTTGCTTTGTTCTTCTCCTTCGTGGGAGCTTGAGGCACCTCTTGGAAGCCTGCAGGTCAATATAAGCTGCTGACCTGGATTACATTCAAGAATCTGATTCCATCATAAACAATATGAGGTTGCCTCAGAACTGCGGATCAGGACTTTGCTTTCCCTGTGTGTCACCCGACATGTCTCCTGCATGTCACCAGACTTGTCTCCTTCACACATCACACAGCCTCCAGTATCCCAACCACCAAGACATTACTTGGTCACCCCCGTGACATTTCTTGTCTTGGTTTGTGCATAAAACTTATGTGGTCACTGTGGTCTCTGTCTTCAGAGCTCTTTTACCCACGTTGCCAAGACATTCTGCAGTCCAAGTTCATTCACAGATCCGGAAAGTTGTCACCCTTGACCAATACCTCGGAGCGGCGGCAATCAGGCAGCAGGACAAGTCACCCCAGGAAAGGGCCAGGACCCCCTTCCCAGATGGAATGTAAAATCCTGGACGAGCCCCCAAACTGTTGGAATTGATAACCCTCCGGTGCCGAGAACAGACACACAAGAGACAGAAAATCTTGACAAGGCAATTTTCTCTTGATCAAGAGGGTGCAAGCATGTGCTCACTCCTGCTAAGTGTCATGCAAGCACAAAATGGCTGACAGTGGCTCCTCCTTGTATCCCTGACACAGTCGTACCTGCCCCTCACCTGGGATTTGTTCAGATCAAAGGTTCACAGTCTTTCCCGATTGGCTAAAAGGCTTGGGGATGGGTTAGGGCAGGCAGTTTGGCGGGCAATGGAGTTGTACAGGAAGCAAGGACCCTTTAAACGTGCAAGTCACCTAAGATGGTGACCTGAGGAATTTTTAAGTAATCTAAGAGGGTAACAAATACTTTGATAGAAAAGATAATTTTTCTTACAGTTTTGAGAGACATCTTCCCTTACAAACCCCACATAAGTCCCTCTTGCCTTTCCCTCATCACCAGTCTCTCTCCCTCTGTCTTCTCTGATGTTTCCCTGATGGCACTGGTTTCTAAACTGCTGGTTTATTTCTTGTTTACTTCTTTGTTTATCCACTAGAAATCAACCCCACCAGGGAAAAGACTGTTTTGTTCTCCCCTGCATCCCTGAGCCTGGCTGTGCCTGGCGCAGGATGGAACCTCAGTGAATATTCACCGAGTGAACAAATGGTGGATGAGTCACGAGTCTGGATGTCCCGATACCCAGGATTCCCCTCATCACTGAGAAACACCAACTCACAAGATCAAATTTATCAACCCCAGCAAGTTCATCAGCCTCATATTTGGGTCGCCCTTATTGAGATCATGTCTGTAAACCCTCAGAGTGTTTCAGCTCCTTAAATGCAGCAGCGTTGGAGCAACAGAACACATCCTCCCAGGAGGCAGGTAGGGCCGAAGCCTTGGGGACACCTCAGTTTGAGACTCAGGCAGGGTGGACAAACAGGCTACATAGTGGTACCTCCACTTATGTAGAAGATGGATGGGAAGGTGACAAGAATCAGGAGTCTTTCATTTGCTAGTGACAGGAACTCAGATTGGGTCCAGTGGGAATGATCCATGCATGGAGGAGGCCGGGCTTCAGGTGCAGATGGATCCAGGAGCTCAAAACTATCATTAGCCTGGATGTGGTGCTTAATTCTCCCTCTCTCTTGAGCATGGACTGAATTTGGGACTTGCTTCCAAAGAATGGAGTATGAAAAAAGGGAAGAACAAAGCAATTTTATAGTTGAGAGATATGGCAAGCACCATGTTGGCCAGGTGACAAAGTTAAGGGAGCAGTGATGAATCTCTTTGGTGAAGTTTCAAGGAGGGCATCTCCCTTCCATGCAGTTCCAGTGGAGTCATGAAGCAAACACCAGACCAACCCAAATGGAGAGACATTGAGTGTCCTGCCTGATGTGTGCTGCAAAACTCTCTCTGCCTTGAAAAGCAAGGAAAGACCAAGAAGCTGCTACAGCCATGACAGCTAAGTGTGACTCGGCCTCCTGGAGGGATCTTGGGACTGGAAGCCCCTATGGGGAGGAGACAGTGGGGCCACAGTTAAGAGTGACACACCTGTGCTGGTGTCCTAGCTCTCACAATTGCCCTGAGGTAACACAAGATGTGGACGACAGGAAACAGGTGATGGGTGGAAGGGGACTCAGCACTATCTTTGCAAATTTTCTGTACCTCTGTAATTACTGCAAAATAAACAGTTTATTAAAAAACCCTATCAGCAGTGTCCAGTTTCTATTTCTTTTGTAAATTTGTATATTTATTAGCAAAAATATCTTTATCTTTTTAAAAATTTTAATTGTGAGCTGGGTGCTGGTGGCTTTCACCTGTAATCCTAGCTACTCAGGAGGCAGAGATCAGGAGGATCACGGTTTGAAGCCAGCCCTGGGCAAATAGTTCATGAGACCCTATCTTGAAAAAAAAACATTACAAAATAGTGGCTCAAGTGGTAAAGAGCCTGAGTAGAAAGTGTGAGGGCCTGAGTTCAAACCCCAGTACCCAGTACCACCAAAAATTAATTAATTGTGGTAAAATCTACACACCAAAGTTTGCCATTTTAACCATTTTAGGTAAATCATTCAGTGATGCTGAGTGCACTTATGTTGTGCGACCATTACCAGCCGCCAGCCATGGAGCTACTTTAATTTTCCAGAACTGAGGTTCTGTCACCATTAAATAATAACCTTCCATTCTCTCCTGGCCCCAGTCCTGGCGACCACCATTCTACTTTCTGTCTATGGATTTGATGACTTGAGGTGTCTCATGTAATTGAAATCATGCAGTATTTGTCCTTTGGTCACCATGTCCTCAAGGTTCATCCATCTTGTAGCACGTGTCAGAATCCCTTCCTTTTAAAAGGCTGCATACTATTCCATTGTGCCACGTTTTGTGTATCCATCCATCCATCAATGGATGCTTGAGTTGCTTCCTCCTTTGAGCTGTTGAAAATAAAGTCTCTCTTTCTGAGCTCTGCTTTCCTTGCTCTTAGTTCTTTTCATGTCCACTTTTCCAAAGTCCCAATTTTGTCTGTTGTTCAGTATAATTATAAATAACACCCCTGTACTCTCTGAATTGTTTGTCACTCAGTCTTCCTGTGTGGACCTCAGCAGTCCAGCCTCACATCTTCCCTGACCAGGAGTCAGAAGTCTCCTGGCGGCAGTTCTGACAATGTCCCTGTGCTGAGGCTGCAGGGCTGGCACAGGAGCAGGCAGCCATCTTCCCATCGATGGTCTGGGTGGGATGTGTAACGCTTTGTGAGGTCACACTGCCCTTCTCTAGCACAAGGGCTGCACCTTAGAGGGAAGGAGGCCTGGCTGCTCAGGTGACATGGCCATAAGGTGGGCAAAAGTCCAGCCGTCAACTAGACGAGGAGAGGTGGGGCCTCCACGTGATCCCCCATGTCCCCCAGCTGGAACGGGTTCCAGCTGTGCCCCTAAAGCCAAGCTCCACTCCTCGCACCCTGCTGGTGGGCCTCATCTGGTGATCAATCACTCGTTAGATTGTTTCCCTAACCGTGAGACTTGGAGTTCCAGTCCTGAGTGTGAGCTGTCATTTGTGGCTGCTTTTGGTTCCTTTTCCATCTTGAGGGAAAAGCAGAAATTTGGTTGTGGCCATGGAGGTGTCTTGTGAATTCCATCTGGTTCCTGCCAGGGGTCAGAATGGTTGACAACTGTTTTCGCTGCGGACAGGGGACCACTCCAATAACGAGGGGTCTCAGGACCCCTGAGCAAGGCTGGCAGGGTTCTAAGGGTGCCGGCTTCTTGGGAAGTCCCAGCCCGGCTCTAAATGCCAGGTAAGACGGAAGACTGTGGAGGAGATCAACCTACCTGACAGGGGCTGCCAAAGCTGTGTGACCTTTGGCAAGTTACTTAACGTCTCTGAGAGCAAATGTGCCTGGAAATGGTGCCTCCCTCCCTGCTTGAAGCTTAAATATGTTAATTCCTAGAAGCACTAAGAGCTCAATAACCATCTTCCTTACTGTAGGACAACTCCAGGACCCCAACCACAAGAAATCAACTCTTGCACCCAGGACATGTGACCCAGGGAGTCTGGAGACCACAGCTCCAGCACCAGCCAGGGCTTGCTAGAGATGCAGGGCCCACCTCCAAGTGGTTGGGCTGCAGTTCTACCAGCAACTCAGTGACTTGTACGTCACAGACAGGGTGAGAACCACTGCCACCACCATTTACTTCTCCCTAGCTTTTCTCCCTGGCTGGAGACACCTTGATAATTTACCTGCTGGGGGAAATACAGATTAGAACAGAGACTCTCAACAAATGTTAGTTGAATGAAAATTTAAAAGCCTCTCCAAATTGTCTAGTTAAATAATTTCTTTGCCCTTTGAACCCCAGCCCAGGCTCAGTTCTAGACACATGGACGTCTGGGCAGAAGAGGGATAGACTGAGTTGTGTTCTTAGGCACTGGGAGGGAGTGAGAGAAGCGAGGTGTCCACATGGCTCCATTTTTGGTCCTCGGTAGGACTTGACACCCAGATGTGCAGGAAGAAATTGTAGTCCACATCTTCCCATGTGGAAATTCTCAGTGTTGAGTCAGTCCACAGCCACAGCCAGGTCCCAAATGTGCAGGCCAGAGAACTGGGAAATCTTCTACTCCTTTCCTGTTCTTTCTTTTTGTTTTTTTGGTGGTACTGGGGTTTGAACTCGGAACCTCACACTTGCTTGGCAGGTGCTCTATCCCTTGAGCCACTCCACCAGTCCTTTTTTGTGATGGGTGTTTTCGAGATAGGGTCTCACAAACTTTTTTCCCAGGCTGGCTTCAAATCTCGAACCTCCTGATCTCTGCCTCCTAAGTAGTTAGGATTACAGGTGTGAGTCACTAATGCTGGCTTCCTTTTTTCTTTTTGAGGTACTAGGATTTGAACTCAGGGCCACACACTTGCTTGGCAGGTGCTCTGCCACACCCCAGATCTAGCACGAGTGGTTTCCCACACACTGGGGATGGGTGCTTTTCTTTCTGAAAAGCAGAGCAGCAGTGAGTGCTGAGTGCTGTGTACCTGGCAGTGGGTTTTTTATTGTTATTTACTTTTAATGGGCACATAATTGAACATATTTGCAGGGTTCCCTGTGGCATTTCAATACATGCATATGCACAATGAGCAAAGGCCAGGTGAGGGCAACAGCTGTGCTGTCATCTCAGAGTCATCATTTCTTTGTGTCAGGACGTTCAGAATCCTCTCTACTGGCTGCTTTGGACTGTTGTCAGTTCCAGCCACAGCCACCGACTGTGCTATAGAAACAAGTCCTTCCTCCAACCAGCTGTGCACTGGTGCCATCAGCCACCTCTCCACCCCTTCCCTGGTTCCCAGCTCGGGAAGTTTCTGTTCTGCTCTCCACTTCTAGGGGACCAGCTTTTTCAGCTTCCATATTGAAAATGAGAACACATGGTATTTGTCTTTCTGTACCCAACTTAACATAATGGTTTTTGTTTTTTGAGACAAGGTGTCACAACCTAGCTCTGGCTGGCCTCGAATTTTTTTTTTCCCTCTTCTGGTTTTCTTTTATTATTATTATTATTATTATTATTATTATACTATTGTTGTGGCCTTGAACTCTTGTTCCTCCCAAGTGCTGGAATTACAGGTTTGTATCACCACACCTGGCTTGACACAATGTTTTGAAAAGATGGAAGTTTGTTGGGAAACTCAATGTATTTTTCTGTTTTTATTCCAGACATCATACCTACAATATAAAGGCTGGGGGAAGGAACCAGAAGAAGGAGGAATAATTAAGAAAAAGAATCGATTTCAATCTAGAGTTGCAGGCCTAGTTGGTAAAAATGGGATGTGTCTTTCTCCTGGATGAATAATTAAACAGAATGAAACATAAGGCCCCTGACAAAGACGATGGATTTAAGGTGGAACGACTCAGGTCCACCCTGTCGCCCATGCTGGAGTGCTAGGTCGCTCATGCCTGCCACAGACTCGCAGCTGTTGGAGTCTCGCCAGCTTTATCCCAATCTCCTGAAGACCGTGAGGGTGGCGGGGCAGTGACAGAAAGGGCCCCGTTGACATAGGAATTGGAGGCACAGCTGGAATGGAGAGAAGGTAGGATCACTCAGGCTGTGACAAGATTCCTGGGTGGAACCCAGAAAAGGCAGAGATCAGAATGACTCACAAAACCTCTGAGGTTTCATAAATGTCATGTAGCTTCTGTGTCACAGGAAGGAAGACTCGGGTGTGTCTTGGAGCCTCAAGGGCATTCCATGCATCTGACAGTATTTAGTAAGTCATCAGCCAGTGCCACCATCTTCCCATCAGCCTAATGACCAACCAACTGACCTCTGTGTCAACAGGCAGGGCAGTCCCTGACTTCTCATAAGGGGAAGCTTGTGTGCACGTGAATGTCACATCTGTCGTGTCTTACATGCTCCTTTGTACTTCCCAGTTTTGAGCTCTCGGTGACCATGACCCTCAGCACACGCTCACTAGGAGGCCTCATGGCTCATTCAAAGCTTTGACCCACACTCTCGCTAAGTCTGCCACTAACAAGTCACACAGCTCCCAAATTGGGGTCTAGCCTAATTTCACAGATTGGCAATCAGGGCTGATAGGCAGGCAGGAAGTATCCCAGGGCTGGGCAGGCTCATCGGACCGAGTGTGTCCCCTAGGACGTCTCACAGAATGTTCTGGGGTCCTGCAAGACAGGAGTGGAGTCCAGTGGTGACAGAGACCATTCAGACCTCTCCACTGCCAGGGGACTGTGTAATGGGTTGAAAATGTCCTAAAAAGCTGTGCTTGGGTCACACCCCCCAGTAGGATCTCTGTAGAGGGCAGGATAGTAAATATTTTAAGCTTTGGAGTCACACCTGTATCACAGCTCCCCAACTCTATGTTGTGCGCAGAAGTAGCCCTGGGCACTGGGGAAGCAGCTGGCATGGCCATGTGCCAATAAAACTTTATTGCAACAGTAGGCAGTGAACAGGGTTTGATCGCAGGCTGTAGTTCACTGGCCTCTACTTTAGGGGCATCAAAAGCTAACACTAAACACTAACAGCCAGGTTGGAGCTCAGGAAGTCAGGGTCTCACCACACAATTAGCCAATAAATGCCACACCCACCCACCAGACCTTATTGTCCCAAGCATCCGTGGAGGGACCCAGGGACTTTGCAGCGGCCCCTGACTCAGCATGGGGTGTCATGTGCAAGCCCTGCAATGGTGATGGAGAAATAGCCCCAACCTCTTTCCTCATGTGCAGTTTGCACCAGACAAAAATGGGATGGAGATGCATAGGAAGTTTAGCGACCTCTCAGCTCAGAGCTCTCCCAACAGCTGGCTCCATCTCACCCAGAGGGACAGCCAATGTCCTGTGATGACCTGCAAGGCTCTGAACAATCTGGACCTGGGCCTGGATCTGGACCTGGGTGCCTCTTGGACCACATACCCCTCACTCTTTCCAGCCACATTGGGCCCCTTGCTGTGCCTTGAAAGAGCAGGTACCTCCCACCCCAGGACCTTTGCACTGGCTGTTCCCTCTGTTGTGGATTTTCTCTTCCTGCTTCCCTGAGTTATCTGCATATCTCGGTAGCTCAAACTCTGTTAGGTCTTTTCTCAAGTGTATTCTTACTTTTGGAGCCTTCTTGGACCATCCTCTATTTCCTCAAACTCCAAAAATCTCTGCCTGGCTCAGAAATAGGAAGGATTGGTTTCCTACTCTTGGGAAGTGCCTGTGTGTCCGTGTTGTCTGTGACCCCTGGGTTATGTGGAAGTTAATGATATGCTAACAGGATGGGAACAATGAAGGCTCTGAAAATGTCCGTGGGTTAATGAGTGGCTCAGAGAGTAAACGGCAAACCCAAATGTACAGGCCACAGCTCCAGTATAGTCTCCGTCCGGTCCCCAGGACCGTGACTCCTCTGCCTGTGTCTTAGAACCTCAGGGCACAATTTTGCATGACTTTGGTGTCACAGATCTTTGACCCCAGGTCCTGTGGGGACATGGGCAGAATGACATTGCTGAGCCTTTCACCCTTCCGTCCTCTGTAGCTCACACCCCTCCAGGTGACCAGAAAGTAGACACTGGGAGATCTGTGGCCTGTGGCTGGCCAGGACCCCATGGCCTCAATACTGGACAGTCCATCTCTATAGACACCGACTTCACCTCTAATCCAGAGCTGTGGGCAGCGCCTCGCTTCGCTCCTTCCGCAGATACGACGCGTGTGATCAGTGCCTAGTGTGGCTCCATTCTGCTCCAGGAGCTGCGGCCTCGCAGAGAGGAAATAGCTCTGGATCTTAGGAAATTCATCAGGCAGTGGTGAAGACAGGTGTAGAAAAATGAGGACGATGGAGATGTTCTGTGCCGGTTAGTGTGGAAGGGGATGAGGACACACTTCACAGGACTGGTGTTAACCTGGGTCTTGACTATGATGCATTCATCTCCACCTCACAAGCAGTTTAGATTATAGGCATGAGCTGCCATGCCCAGCTGGGTATTTTCTGTTTCAAACTCTTTTCTTCTCTTTAGCTACTAATATTATTTAAAGCTACAAATTTACCTTTGTGTGCTGCAATGGATGCACCTCGTACTTTTTTGAGACAGGGCCTCGCTATGTTGCTCCAACTCACCATACTCCTGCTTCAGCTCCTGGGTGCTGGGATTACAGGCACCTACCACCTGGCACATCTTCTCTTTTGGACATAATATGTTTTATGTTGCTTCCCAGGTTAAAATTCTATTGGTTAAAATCTAATTATATGATAAAATTCCAAGCTTTTCAGCATGGCTGTTTTTGTAAGTTGACCTCTGCCTCTTTCTCTAATTTTTGACTGGCTTTCCCTAAACACTCTTGGAGTAGCAACGTTCACAGATCTTGAACAAGTCAAGCTCTTCAGTGTCTTCATGAATCTGTGCATGAGATTATTATTTTCCTGACCTCAGAACGCCCCAGTCACGCTTCAGAGGATACTTGACCCTGACAGCACTGATCCCCTGGGAGTCCTCCGGGTTGATTTAGCAGCAAGATATACACAGACCCTAAAAAGAGATTCCCTTGCTGTCCAGAGTTACTTCATGCTGATGGAACGAATTCGGGGACTGACTAACAATGACAGTGATTTTTAGTTTCACAAAGACTGATATTGAGGTGTTTTTCTAACGTGTTCAAGTAGCAGAGTGACCTGTCTAGTGTGGTTCATGGGAATAAATCTTGGTATAGGATAGTAAAACCAGGTCCTCAGCACATGAGCAAATTCTTCCTTTCCTATTTCCTAAGCACAATTTCATGGTTCTTGCAGTACAATGAAGACACAGACTTCTTTTTTTTATTATTATTGTTGTGCTGGGTGGGGGTACATTGGAGTATTTAGAGTATTTACAAAAGTTCTTACAATGTATCAAATCTCTGTGCATTAATTTTTCTTCTTTTTTTTTTTTTTTGGCAACACTGGGGTTTGAACTCAAGGCCTCACGCTTGTTAAGCAGACACTTACTGCTTGAGCCACTCCACCAGTCCTAAGACACAGACTTCTTTTTTTTTATTGTTTTATTATTCATATGTGCATACAAGGTTGGGTCATTTAGACTTCTTAAGATAACTTGATATCTGAAAACTTGTCTCAAGTTCCTACATCTTAGATAATTATATCCAAATAATCAAAGATGATGACAAATCAGTAAAAAGCTAGTGATAGCCTTGCCTTTCTATTGGAAGATGTCTTCAGAAGGCAAAGGAAACTTTGTGGCTGATATAAAATAACTTTTTTTCTTATAGCAGTACTGGGGTTTGAACTTAGGGCTTCACACTTGCTAGGCAGGTACTTTACCACATGAGCCACTCCTCCAGCCCTTTTTTTGTGTTGGATTTTTTCAAGATAGGGTCTTGTGAACTATTTGTCCAGGCTGGCTTTGAACCACAATCCTCATGATCTCTGCCTCTTGAGTAGCTATGATTACAGGCATGAGCCACCAGCTCCTGGCATAAAACAACTGTCTTAAACACACTGGCTCCTCACTGGAGCCTCGAGCTGGTCTATCCAGAATGCAGTCGGCTGAGAGAAAGGGACTCATGGATTTGGAGGTTTGTCTAGAAAACCAACAGCTCTGTAGCTTTAAGGGAAGATAGTTTCAGGTTGAATCAGTCCAGAGGGAGAGAACTGGCGGGCAGGGGAGGGAGCTGTGTGGAGCAGCCACAGAAAAGGGTTCTTGAGTTGTGGCAAAAGGTTTTGTGGGTCAGCATCACCGAGAGCTTCTGCACGCTGGGCATCTTCAACGGGAGCCCTGCCCATCCCCACCTAGGATGGATGGTGCAGGGGCCACCCGCCACTGTGATTCTGATAGAGGATTCCTAAGGCAGGCAGGCCCACGATCCTGATTGCCTCTCTATTTCTCTGGGCCGTTTAGTCTTTTCTTTTGGGATTCACTTTCTTTCTTCCTGAAACACTTCCTTTTTAATCCCTTAGTGAAGATGGCCTTTTGTCTTATTTTCCATCAGCAGCATTATTTAATTTGTGTGTGCAAAGGCAAATTTAGCATTTTCTTTTAGTGTGTGGAAGACCACCTGCCTTTTACAGGTTTCCATTGAGGAGCCTGCTGCTGCCCAAACTTCCATTCCTTTGTCTTTTAACTCTGCCTGCTTCTAACATCATTTTCCTTTCCAGTGGGAGTAGTTTGAGTAATCGAGTCTCATTGTGATGTGTACATTTTTTTGGTGGAACTAAGATTTGAACTCAGGACTTTGCACTTGCAAAGCAGGGGCTCTACCACTCAAGCCACACCTCCAGTTTATTTTGCTCTGGTAATTTTGGAGATGGAGTCTTGTGAACTATTTGCCCAGGCTGGCCTCTAACTGAGATCCTCCTGACCTCAGCCTCCCAAGTACCCAAGATTATAGGTGTGAGCCACTGGTGTCTGGCAGTTTTTTTTTCTTAAACAATTTAGAGTTGTATGCTTTCTGAGTCTGAGGATTAATTTCTTTATCAATATTTAAGTTATGATATTTTCAAAAATTGCTTTTCTTTATTCTATTTTCCTTTTGGGAACTGAGTAGGTACATGTTCTAGAATCTGTGTTTCTTAATCTTTCATATTTTTATCTTTCTTCATCTCTTTGCACAATCTTCTGGGTGTTGTATTTTTGTTTGTTTGAGGTCTATGCTTTGGTTCTGGGCGTGGAAACCAGGGCCTAAGGCAGGCTAAGCCTGCACTTGGCCACTGGGCTACAGCCCTTGCCTGAGTTTTCGATTTGAGTTACATTTTTATTTACAAAAATTATACTTACTATTTTTCACCCTTGCCTCACCTTTTTTGCCTATTAAAAGGAGTTTTTCTCCTTTTAAAACATGAAATTTATATTTTAAATTTGGTAACTGCACATGAAGAAGTCCTTGAAGGACTCCTGCTGTTTCTACTCATGGCACTTAACTTACCCGGGTGAGTTTCGGTTTGGTCTGTGAGCACATGTTCAGTGGAGAATCATCTGGGGCTTCCCAGGAGGACTGGGCTGAGAGTGCCCCCTCTAGACAGAATTTCTCTTTTCTTCCTGTAGGTGTCCTGAGTCTCTCTTTTAACTTTTCAGCTTGGAGTTCTCCAGCTCGCCAAGATCACAGCTCCACGAGCTTAATTCTGCAGCCAGGGTCTCTGAGATTCCACAGCAAGCCCAAGGCTTCTTCCCTGTCATCCTTTGACATGTGCAGGTTACTTCCTAGTCAAAATCTCAGCAAGGGAACAGCGCTGTGTGGGGCCTGGACTTTTGTGCCATTTTCTCACCATGGGCAGGCCTAGAACTTGGGTCATTTGTCACAACGTGTTTCTTAAAAATCTGCAAAGCTGTGAGAACCTGATTACTGAGAGCTGCAGACATCCCCAAGCCTGCTACAGGCTCAATGCCAAGTTGCCACTCTGTTTTCTCAGCCCCTACATCTGGGGGTTTCTATTATTTGGGTCCTGACTTGTCTATTCATTCAAAGAATTTCTATATGCTTTGCGTCAGGATTTTTTAATAGGATATCTCATCTATTAGATGATCAGAAATGCAATTTCAATTTTTCCTTAATAAAATACAATGAATGTATATATATGCTAACAATAAATATTGATTTAAAACATAATTTTTATGAATTAAAGTGTATATCTCTGTGCATATTTCTTTGTACATCTCTATAAGGGTTTTTAAAAATTTCATTAGTTTTTCTTATGTAGACAAATTTAAACATATGGGTTGATGTTTCCATTTTGAAAATGAGCATTTTGTTTTATATGGCATGTAAGCAATGACATCGTTTTTGTTGCAGCATTTTAATGAAAACTTAAGGTGGTCACTTGAGTTTTTGTCCCAGTCGTGGGTCTTTTGTTTTTTTCTTGTGCAAACTTCCTTTCCTCTTTCTCTCTAGTTGGATTTCAGGCATCGTTAGCACTTGCGTGCCTGCCAAAGCTATTTATTAAAGGCAAGAGAAGTACAGAATGTGTGTGTGTGTGTGTGTGTGTGACAGAGAGAGAGAGAGAGAGAGAGACAGAGAGAGAGAGAGAGAGGCATTTGTCCCTAGCTGCCACATCGATGTCTTTATGACTAAAGGGGCGCCAGACCATCACCTGATTGCAGTCCACACCAATGACCTCCTACACCGCCTCAGGAGCTGGACCAGGCTGTGGCTGTCACTGTTTTTGCTGTTCTTGGGGCTGCTGACTTGTCTATTGATTTCAGGGTTGCTAATGGCAGTGTGGAATAGAAGAAGCTTTTGTGGCCAGACTGAACACAGACTCAGAACTGCAAGCCTGGCCGTTTCTGAAACTTCCTCTGCTGAGGTTGTCAGAGTGGCTTTTCTCATTTGTGAACTTTCTGTCTCCAGTCTCCCCTGGCTGTACTCGAAGCAGAGCTGGGAGGGGACTGGGAAGGGCTTGTGTCCCCTGGGAGGCCAAATGCTTAAATGAAAAGTTTTCTTCTTGCAGCAGTGGGAGAGGGAGGGATCCAGGGATAAAATGGCCACGTGAGGTGCAACCTTCCCTCAATGTCACCAGACAACAGTCCCTTTAGGAATGTCCCCTTGGCTGACAGACTTCTTCCCTCAGCTCCTGGAAATCTGTGCTATGGACAGTCATGGTGCCAAGGACTCTTTATGCAAGGTTACAAAAAAGTGCTCACAAAAAGAATCAGACACCAAGCCCTAAGTCAGCAGCTCTCCTACACACGGAGGACTCCTCCATGGTCAAGTTCCTGCTTGAGGAATACCCTTCTCTGGATTGGTGACTGAGAGGAAGGAGGCTCCTCACCTCTCCAGGACTTCTTCTGTGCCCACAGTTTTTTTTTTGTTGTTATTTGTTTTTTGTTTTTTAAATGGAGTAGCCTTAGCTGGGGGTCATCTCCATGAATTGTTCTAAAACTGACCACTCACCACTCTATGGGTTGGACAAAAGGAAATGGGGAAACCATCCCTGTCATTCCTTGCATCCTTGAATTCATCTGTCCACTTATGTGCCCATCTATCTGTCCACTCACTCACTCACCCATTCATCCATCCATCCATCTGTCCATCTATCCGTGTACTTACTTACCTATTCATCTACCCACTCACCCATTCATCCACCATCCATCCGCTCATCCACTTACACATTCATCCATCCATTCATATCCTCATCTGTCTCCCCCCACCCATCCATCCATTTACCCACCCAAATATCCATGTATTCATGTGTCTGCCCACTCATCCACCAACCCACCCACCCATCCACCCACCCATCCACCCACCCATCCACCACCCATCTACCTATCCATCCATCCATCCACCATCCACCCATCCATCCATGTACACTCACCCATCTACCCATCCATTGAGTGCCCTCAGTGCACAGGCCCCGTGATGAGTACTTGGACACAGAATCAAAGAGACAGACATGGTTTCTGACAGCAGAAAGCTCACAGTCTACAGGTAATATGGAAAATAAATGATCATGTAATTAATTGCACTGGTTGTTAGGGCTGCATGAAAAATGTTGACTCCCCCTTAAGATTCACAGCCGGATGGAGGTGTTCACCATTCCTACCACCTCTAATCCTCACTGTCTTCCCCTGGACCAAGTCATTGTCCTCTCTGGCTTCCTAAATGGACTCCTTACTTCTGTCCCTCATCACTCTTGCTGTCTGTAGTCCATTCTCCATACAGCACTCAGAATGATTCTGCCGAATATAGTTTACATTTTATCACCACCCCCGGTGGCTCAGGACTCTGGACTTCTAGGTTGTCCCATACCTCTGACCTCTCCCTCTCTCCCTGGGCACCTGTCCCAGCTACACTGGTCTCCCTGTGGTTCCCACAATGCACTGGAGTCCCACCTCAGGGCTGGAATGTTCCTCTCCCCAATATTCACATGGTTGTGTCCCTTGCCATCTTTGCTCGATATCCAAATGTCACCTTGTTTCCTTGATTTATTTTTTCATTAGCACTCATCACTAACACACTGTGCATTTTAATTACTCCTATTATTTATTGTTCGTCTTTCTGCTTTGGAATTAAGGTCCAGAAGAGCTTAGATATTTGCATGTTTAATTCTCAGCTGAGTCTCCAGCACCTAGAACTATGCCTGGAACTCTTACATACCTAGCAAGCACTCTCTCTCTCTCTCTCTCAGGACAGCCCTGACCAAGAACCTGACATGCTGCACCACTGTGTCAGTGTTTAAATTACATGTTCAGCGTGTTCTGTTGAAGCAGCTGGAACTGATAGAGGCAACTGTGAATCAAAGCCAGTGCCAGGCGCAGTTCAGCCCAGAGTCCAGCTGGCCACGGTCAAGAAGAAAATCTCTAAACAAGCTGAAAACCCAGGGTTGTCATGGGGGATGGAATTCAAGGGCAGAGTGGTCCAGGAATAGACCTGGGATGATTCCGAAGTGCACCATGGAGCTGGCCACTGCTTTCTGAACCTGCTTTCTACAGCAAAATCAGACCTTTCTATCCACCACCCTTTGGAGCCATTTTTTTTTCCTATGCCCTGAAGAGCCTGGAGTTACTCTTCTAAACCATTAGCTGACAACGCTGCTTCGAAGAGTCAAAGCCTCTGAAGTCATTATTGGAAACTGGGCTCTTAGCAGGCAAGTATTAGCTCATCTAAGCTTCAGACAGCTGGCCAAGTGGCTTGAGCAGTAAGTGCACCTGCCTAGCAAGCATGAGGTCCTGAGTTCAAACCCCAGTGCTGCCAAAAAAAAAAAAAAAAGGAATAAACTTCATGACAACCTCAATGAGTCAACGTAATTATACCTAATTTACAGATGAAAAAACCTTAGGTCTAGCAAGTTTTAAGAGTTCTGCTGAATGCTACACACCTGATAGATGGCTCTCTTAACACACTGCTTTCTGAGTCCTTTTAAGCTGGAGCAGGCTGACTGATGGCTGGTTTGAAGCTGGATGACAGTGGTATTTCTAGGTGAGCAGGTGCACCGAAAAGGATCATTACTTGTATTTAGCACTTGCTGATGGAGCCTTCCTGCATTTCAGATATCAGAATGATGTCACAGACACGATTTAATACAACCCTCAAAACAACCCTCTACAACCCTGTAGACCACTCCCTGTTAGTCTCATCACAGAGATGAGATTGTTGAAGCACAGAGAATTTAAGTATTGCCCTGTATGTGAAAACCCCAAAACCAAGAGCAGAGATTTCCTGACTTCCAAGGACTTTGCCCAGGAAAGAACTAGGTCCTTGGCTTCTGGTGGAGACTCAGAGATCTTAGGAAACAAACAGAAAGCAGGCAAAATTTTGAACCCCACGCCTAGCATTGGCCATAATTCAGGGACTAAGCAAATAGTTTTTGTGTGCCGGCTGGGCTTGATTGTTTTTAATCTACAAAAGGAGGGGTTGAACTCTCTCCAAATAAAAGTTCCAAATTCAAGTGCTTACAGAGATACGTCACAAATTAAGTGCTGTTGGTTAGGCAGGGGCTTTGACAAACAGATCAGCTCATTTCCTGTTGTGAGGGGTAGTTTCAGACAATGGTGGCCACACGGGATGTGTGCCTATCGTATCTACCCTTGTTAGATCTCCTGACTTTCCAGGAGAATCTGTGAATCCATTTAATTGTATAAAATATTCTTTAAAAATATTGACATGGATTCAACTCTTAAAAAGCAACAAAACAAGCTGGGCTTGGTGGCTCATACTTGTAATCCTAGCTACTCGGGAGGTGGAGATTAGGAGGATCATGGTTCAAGGCCAACCCAGGTAAAAAATTCTTGAGACCCTATCTCATCCAAAAAAATTTGGGTGTGGTGGTATGTGCTTGTCATCCCAGCTACATGGGAAGTATAAGTAGGAGGATGGAGGTCCTGCCTGGGCATTAATGTAAGACCCAATTCGAAAAATAACAAAAGTGAAAAGAGCTGAAGGTGTGGCTCAAGTGGGAAAGTGCCTGCCTAGCAAGTGCAAGGACTGAATTCAAACTCCAGTACCACCAAACAAAAATAAACCAAAACCAAAACCAAACAACAAAACAAATCAAAATCAAACAAAAAAACTGATTAAAAAACATACCCAGAGCATCATGAATTGGATTTGGCAGCTCAGGACACCTGAACTGTGTTCAAAGTGGCCTTGGATGCTTTCCAGTTACAAGGGCCTCTTGTTCCTTGATGTTGAAGAGGCATGGCGCTGGCCAGGGGGAATGGAGGAAGCAGAGGAAATCAGGAAGAGAACTGTCTGGGAGACTTCCCCGAGACTCTTTCCCTTAGCTCAGTGCTTGTACATCAGCAGTTCTCATGCTTTTGTCACTTTCAGAGCCACCTGAGAACCTGGTAAGAAGGCCAAGGCCCTGGTCCACCGTCCTTTATCAGATCTGGACCTCTGTGTACCTGGTCATTTCTCCAGGAGATTCTGACACACCGGACGTTGAGAACCATTGTTGTAGGTCTGTGGTTCTTGGCCCTGGCTACATGTGAGAATCACCTGAGAGCTCTGAAGACCACTGATGCACAAGCCTGACCCAGGGCCCATGAGTCAGCCCCCAGAGCAGGGACCACTGACCTGGACAGATGCTCCTGGCCAATGCTTTTCCCATTTTGATAGATGGAGGGTCACCTTGGAGTCTTGTCAAAACCTCAGGGTCTAGCCAGGGACTGAGATTTTCCATTTCCAATAAGGTCCAAATACAGGCTAATGCTGCCAGTCTGGGGACCACACTTTGAGTAGCAAGGGTCTGGCAAGGTGTTTCCCAAACCCTCCCCCCATCATAAGACTCTCCTACTCTTGTCAAAGGTATAAACTCTGCAGAAATAAATGAGGACCACCCAGTGGGAACAAGCAAAGGGTATTTACTCAGGTCTTGCTCTAGCAAGGGAGTCAGCCACCATCATTCCAGTGGAAGAGACTCAGAGGCAGGTAGAGGAGGGTGTGTGGATAGAGGCTGTTAGCCTGGGGAAGCCAAATTGACTACTGAGATGGGAGCATCCCATGTGATTGGTGGGGAATGTGTGGCTTTCTGTGGCTGGCTCTAAGTCAGAAGCAGGGCCCAAATTAGGGAAATTGCAATTATTGGTTAAGTTCTGGTCTATTTGGACAGATTACAACAGGGGACTTTCTTCTTCCTGAGCTGGGACAGTTCTGTTTTTAGCTGTGGTCTGGCCATTGTCCATTTGTACGTTTAGCATCTCAATTCCTGGGGATCACCTCTGGACTTTCTGACCCAGAAAGTCTGGGTCAGGGGCCAGGAATCTCCAGGTGATTCTTATCATCAGACAAAGTGGGGAGACACAGATGGACAGCATGTGAATTGGCATCACCTGAGGACACAAGGTAGCTGTAAGACCCTGTCCCAGACTCAGTGAGCCCGAACCTGTGGGGCTGTGGTAAGAAGCTGGCTTCGCTACTGAGCCACCCGAGAACAGTCATCTATCATTTCCAGATCTGTGGGTCAACTGGGACCCTCTCCAGTTTAAGGACTGGATCTCAAGGGAAATTCTAGAAGATTCTCCAACCCCCCCCAACTCAGGAAGGGAACTTTGTAAGTACTCTGGAGTCATCAACAAATTACAAAGTGAGGCCCTGAAATGGTATTTGGAATATCAAAGTGTAGCGGTTCCAGCAAAATCCAAGGAGTTTCTTTGAAAATGATGCAGGGACTACAGGTGTTTGATTTGCTTCCTGATGCTGCTCTGGTGGTAATGACGTAAATGTTTGAAGTCTTTGAGTGACAGAGGTTGTGAAAAGGTGCATTTCAAACACATGACAGTTAATATTTGTTGAGCATATACAACATGCAGTGCTGTTCTAAACATTTTAATGTGAATCTGCATTTCATCTGCGAGACATCCTTATAAACTAGGTCCCATTTTTCACATAGGGAAATCAAGGCACTAGGTGAGTAATTATGTTGCCTGGAAGAGCCAATATTCAAACTCAGGTGGTCTGATTTGATATTGCATATGAGATCTACTGTTTATTCTCATATAAACTCCAAGAACAGCGATTAGCTCCTTCTAAAGCCCCAGGTGTGATGTCTCTCACCAGAGGTTTCCAGGGTTAAGCAAAGAGGTTTTAACAGAAATTATCTGCTGGGGCACAAAGACCATCTGATGGTCTCAGTCTCCCAAAAGAAATTACTTTTGTTGCTGTTCTCTGCTGAGCCAGATGGAACCTGGCCCTCTAACCTGTGCCCTGTAGTTGTCCACACTTAGGGCGAGCCCGACAGTCTGGAGATGATAAAAATAATATGATGGTGACAGCAGCCACATCATCGGTTGCTATGCCAACCTGTGCTGCAACCCAAGCTATTTTCCAGGGGTCACTGAGGTGCCAAGGGTTCTAGTGCGGAGGGCATTTGAGATTTTCCTTGATAGATTTCAAGTATTGTTTGTCCCAAATGCCCCTCAGTGGCTTACATTTGCTTTCAGGATGAAGACTCCCTGCCTTTTTGTGTGTGGGTGTGTGTGGGGGTAGGTGGGGTTTGAACTCAGGACTTCACACTTGCTAGGCAGGTGCTCTACCATTGAGACACTCTACCAGCCCTTTTGTGTGTTGGATATTTTTGAAATAGGGTCTCGTGAACGATTTGCCCAGGGTTGGCTTCGAACCATGATCCTCCTGATCGCTGCCTCCTGAGTAGCTAAGATTACCAGTGCCTGGCGAAGTCTCCCTACTCAACACGATCTTCCCCACCTTCCCATCCCTCTGGCTTTGTCTCTCCCATCTCTCCCTCACAAGTTCTCTCTCCCCAGTAGATGGAACAAACCAAGTGCTGCGTGTCTTTGCTCTGCACCTCCAAGCCTGTTCCTTCACATTTTCTCTTCCTCAACACTGTTTCCTCTCTCTCTGTCCCCCCCACCCCATATTGCTCATCCTTTCAGCTTCAATTTGTATGTCAGGTTTTGGGGACCAAACTTCAAAACCACGCAGGCTCTGAGTTGTACTTCTTTGCAAGCTAACCTGCTAGCGAGCCACTGCTTCATGGTCGCTGCACAGGACGTGAGACATTGGGTCAGAGACACAGATAGTTTATTACTCACAGCAATCCAGAGTCTAGAGTGGTAACGAATCATTGTCATTTTGGGTTGGTTCTCCAAGCCCCAGTTCTTACAGTGTGACGTGAAGAGGGCCAGAGGACACAAGAGCACACGGGCCAAATTATGGAGAGGAACCCTGGCCTGACGGGAACAGATCATTTGTACTGGGCAGTGAGCAAGCCTGCAAAGTGCTCTAGAATAATATGTCATCCATATCATCCAAGGCTGTTTGCTATAGAAGTAACCTTGAAAAGATAGCCCAGGACAAGGGCAGGCAGGACCTCTGCTTTCAGGCTATGCAGAAATGCAGCAGACCTATGGAGAATTGTCTCCAGAAAACCCTGGATCCAAGGTCATCTCTCTTGGCTCTCCCAATTAATCTCCTTCCAACTGCCCTTCAGTTGAGGGAGATCTTCCTTCATGTCCCCTCTCATAATCAATAAGATCATGAGAATTCTTGTAGAACTGGGCTCTTGTCCTTCAGGGTATCTATCTCAGTCTGCAGTTATACGCTCACTGCTGAGATTATTTGATTAACGTCTCCTCATCCCATTATGTTATGCTGTGTGCTTCATGGGGACCAGGACTATGTCTATTTTCACAGCTGTATCTGCGTTGCTCAATTCAATGCCTAGGATGCAGTGGGAACTGAATAAATGACTATTGAGTGGATGGGGTTACAGAGTTGAATGAAATAAAAACCACCGAGGCTCAGAAAAATGAGATAATGAATCCATTTGCTTCCGTGGATGTTCAGTCTGAGCTGTCTCCATACAATGGTGTATAGGGTTGTTGACTGGTCGGGGGTGAAAGGCAGATGGGAATGACTGGCATGGCAGAAATGCATTGAGCTCCCTGGACGGTAAGGTTTCCCTCTCAGCCATTTCTGCTCTGGGCTCCACTGAGAATCAAATGATTATTAGAAACCTGTGAGGCAGATGAGGGAGTGGTGGACTGGTTCAGAGGTAAAACTATTGGGAGAGATTGTCAAAATAGTTTCTGGTTATTCCTCGGGTAGTCTGTTCCCATACTGACTCTGAACTGGCCTTGAAACTCACTTTGGCCCATGGACTATTGGCAAATATGACGTGTTAGTTGACTGTGTTACTAAAATGAAATAACTGAGGCTGGGTAACTCTATAAAGAAAAAAATGTTTATTTAACTCAGTGTTCTGGTGGTTCAAGGGGTCACATCTAGTGATGTCCTTCTTGCTGGCAGAGTCCCAAAGTGGTACAGGGCATTACATGGCCGGACACAGGGAGCCTGCCTGTGTGTGTGTGTCTGTCTGTTTTGGCCTCTCTTCTTATAAAGCTACCAGTTTCCAATCTTGGAGGCTCCATTGCTTACTCCTAATCACTTTGGAAAGATCCTGCTTCTTAATGCTATAGTAAGATTAAATTTTCACCCTTTATTTTTTGGGGTTGGTGCTGGGGTTTGAACTCAGAGCTTTGTGCTCACTGAGCAAGTGCTCAACTACTTGAGCCACATATCCGTCCCTTTTTGCTCTGGACCACATTCCTCTTATTTTCAGCTTCCTGGGATGACAGGAAAGTGCCACCTTGCCCAGCTTTTTTCCATTGAGATAAGGTTCATGAACTTTTTTGCCCAGTTTGTTCTAGAACTGAAATCCTCCCAATCTCAGCTTCCAGCCTTGCTTGGGATGACAGGTGTGTCACTGCATCCAGCTATTGGTTGAGATGGGGTCTCCTGAACTTTTTTGCCCAGGTTGTTTTTGAACCTTGATTCTTGCGATCTCTGCCTCCCAAGTAGCTACCACCTTCTCAAAAGGGATTCAGTTTCAGCACACAAAGCCTTGAAGGATGCACGCAATCCAAGCATGATACAGGCAAAGCCTCCTACTCACTGAGGCCTCTCTCTTGTCCATTTGAGACCGGGATGACCGCCACGTGAGTCAATCCGGCGTAGGCCACTGGGATGACGTACACATGGCTGTCATTCCCTGCCTCCCTGCTGACCTGGAGCTACCACTAGACATGTGGATGAGGTCTTCCTGGACCACCCAGCTGGGGCAGAGCCGCCGTTGAACCACAGAGAGCAGTCGAGCTGACCCAGACCGGAAGAACCACCGTGAAAAACAAGAAATGGCTGCTGTTTTGAGCCATTACATTTTGGTATAGCTTGTTACACAGCGAACACTAACAGACACAACCCCAGTTTGTTTGGCTTTAAATCCTCATCTCATTGTTTAACCTGAGAAGAGTTCTTTAACTTCCTTGTGTCTTAGTTTCCTCACCTGTGAAATAACGATAAAAATGGATTATGCATCAAAGCCATTCTTCCTGTTCAGCATTATTCATGGAGTAACAAGAATAAGTGACAAGTAACTATGGTTGATAATAATTAATTGAAAATTTCAAAATAACTACTAGAGAAGATTTTGAATGCTACCATTGCAAATAAATGAAAAGTATCTGAGATGATAAATATGCCACAACCTGATCTTCTCATTAAATATCAGATACATGTTTTGAAATGTCACACTGTACCCCATAACTATGTACAATCTCTATGCCATAATTAAAAATAAAGATACACTTAAAAAACCATTCAGAATAGGTTAATGCATAGAGCCCGAAAGATTGGCGCCTGTCGGGGCTGTGAGGAGGAGAGGGATTGGTTGTTCATGGGTATGGGATTTCCTTTTGATGGTGGTGAGATCAGGTGATGGTTGCACAGAGTTGGGATAATACAAATCCTATTGAACTTTTACACTTCAAAATGTTTCCTTTGGATTTATGTGAATTTTACCTTAATAAAAATAGAAACGAATGATAAAAAGTGGGTCACGCTATTGAAAAGCCGGAGTGTGCACAGTACACAGTACACAGTGAGTTCATCTTTTAAAAATTCTCCCAGCACAGTGCCTGGGACATGGACATGGGAAAGCCACACCAAGGCCACACTAAGCACAGCTATCACATAGGTCAGTGGTTTTCACCACTTATCCCATGTGTAATTTACACAACTGTTTGAAAGAAGTTGATAAAGGTGTGCTTTGGAACTATTTTTCTCTCTCTTATTAGTGTGTGTTAATTGTGCAAAGAGTTTCCTTGTGCCATTTCCATATTTGCATGTAATATACTTGGACCGCTCTTATTTCCCGTTTTGGAGTGCTAACTGACATAAGCACCCCCCAACTCATGTGCACCCCTTCTTGGGATGCCCTCGGCATGTTTTAGTTTGGGGATCCCCTGGGTGGAGGGAGTCCCCTCACGTCCCAGCAGACATCAGGCCCAGCCAGTCCAGCAGCTGCTGTGGGGTTTTAGCAGGGCTCATCTTCAGCCCATGGAGTCACAGCACAGAGCAAGAGTTCAAGTGCACATCTGAGACCCAGGCAGCCTGCTCTCCAGACCATGGTCCATGGGGCAGGCAGAGCCCTGTCTGTGTCGACCTGGACCTCTGCCCTTCCTCCTCAGGGGGCCGTGCTAATGACAGCAGAGCTTATCTCCTGGGATCCTCCCTGGCCCCATGGCCAGGGGTGACAGAGACCAAGGCCTCTGACTGCGTTTCCAGCCGTGGCGGCTGATGAAGTTCTGTTTCATTAAAATTTTCCACTGAATGGTATTAATCGAAAGGGGAATAGAATAGGAGGGTGTTTCCTACCCTGGTATTATGGGATGTCAGGAACGTGGGTGTGGGGTTGTAAGCATCACCTCGCTTGCTGCCTTTGGTTTACACCAGCCCCTGATCCATTAGCAGGCCCCTGGAAGTATGAGCAGAAGGGAAGGTGTGGCACCAGCTGCTTCAGCACCTCTCCCCCATTTTTATTTGACCCTGTCTTTCCTCCTGGGCACACAGGCCATTGTGTAGATTAGGGACACAGCAATGACTCAGTCAGCCAAAGAGATTTGTGTCTGGGACCCAGATGAATTAGTGACTGCCTCAGTTTCCCCAGCTGTAAAGTGAAGGTGGTATGAGTGCCTGCTGGTTAAGGTTGTGGGAGATTAAAAGCGGTAAGGTAGGAACCCCTTCTCACGCCTCTTTGCTCCCGGAGCATCTGGAAGTGCTTGCTGGAAAGTCTTCATGGGAGGAAATGAGAAGACCTGCCACGGGAAGTGGTTGCTCCAAGTGACACCCAAATTGGTGACAGCATCCTTCTGTGGGTGCAGGTCCCTGGGTCTCTGGACCCTTGGTTTTTCACTCTGCCCTCCTGTTAGGAGCCTCTCTCCATCAAGTGTGCCCCTCCAGGGGGGCTGGACTGGCGATGGAAACCTGGGCTGAGGCTCAGTCCATCGGTTGTGGCCTCCAGAAGCATGACCTGGGGCGTTCAACAGAGAGGTCATCCCAGAGTAAGAGCCATGCAGGGCAGAGGGTGGGGTCAGGAGCTAGGGACAGTTGGGAAGTGGCAGGGTCCATGGGGCAGAGAGAAGATAAGGCAGAGATGATGTAGCCAGTGGTGGGAGTGGGAATGTACTGAGGAGCACCAGGTGTGCACGGACGGCCTGGGAATCACATACATCAGACAGCACCGGGTCCAGATCCAGCCTGGCCCATGATGAACACGTGGCCAGTGGTTATGTGGTGAATGGTGGATCCTGGAGGCACAAACAGGGACACTTGAGACCTCCTTGAATCCTGTCCACTCCCGCATCCCAGCCCGTCCAGCTGGCTTGGTGGTGATTTCCATGCTGGGGTTGCTGAGAGATATGCCACGCATCGCCCACAGGCATTCTGACCAAACCTTCTCTCCTAGTGTTTTCTGGGAGATACTCTGTCATCTATAACAGGAGAGGCACCGCTGTGAAGGGAAGGGCAGGTGGGGCAGGCAGGTTTAGAGGAGGAGAAGAAGGGGCTAAGGATAGGCAGGAGGACAACTGGCAGGACTGACGGCCCCTTTCTTCAGGTCGGAACACTTGTGGAATTTCTTGTGGGTCTGTGGGTTGACTGGGCTCAGGTGGCCTTTGGGACTCCTGTGGCAGTAAGTGAACAGCAGCCGAGCCATAGTCATCTGGAGGCCTGGGCTGGACATCCACAATGGCCCACTTACATGGCTGGCAGCTGATTTGCTAGCAGGGAGAGGGATGACTGACCATGTTACAAGGTGAGCCAAGTGAGCCTTGTCACGTGAGCCACGCAGGACACCAAGAGGAGGCCAGTTCAAAAGTGTTTCAAGCCAGCCATGTGGGCCAAATTCTGGAACCTAGTTAGATCTATGCAGAGTGGTGGTGCCGGTGTTCTAGGAATACAAATTCGGTGGCTGTATGAATTATCAGGACAGGTCACATGGGTGCAGAGTGGTAGAGAAGGGCTTGTGTTTTGGTGACTCCTCGGGTACCACTTCCATGGACCAGGTGAGGAGGTCTGTCCCATAAGCAAAGGTATGGTTTGATCTCAGGTCCACAAAGGTGAGGAGTTGTACCATGAAGAGGCTGGCCCCAGCCTCCCTGTAGAGGTGAGATCTGTGGACATGGGAGCTGCCCCAAAGGCTACCCCTCAGGGACAGCGTAGGTCATTGTGCAAGAACACAGCAGGAAACAAGGAGAGCTCTGAGAATGCTACTCTGGTATCCATTGTGTGGTAGAGAGGAATTGATTCCAGAATCTTCTGATACCATCTCTGAGGCAACCAAGGGCATTTCTGAAATGGAACAATAGCAGCCTTGCTGTATAAAACATAACCTGAGGCCAGGAGTGGTTGTTCCCACCTGCAATCCCAGCTACTCAAGAGGCAGACTTCAGAAGCATGGTTCAAGGCAGTCCAGTTAAAAAGTTAACGTGATCCCATCTCAACAAACAAGCCGGGTGTGGTGCAATGTGCCTGTCATCCCACATAGTGGAAGGCACAGGTAAGAGGATGGAGCTTTGAAGCCAGCTCCAGGTAAAAAGTTCGAGACCCTATCTGAAAAATACTAAAGCAAATAGGGCTAGGGGTGTGGCTCAAGTGGTAGAGCACCTGCCTAAGCATTGAGTTCAAATCCCAGTATTACCCCCAAAAAAAGAATAAATAAAAAACAATAGAACCTGGTTGCTGCCCAGTGGCTTGTCCTACCCTTGTCTTAGGTTCTCCTAAGTATCAGCAGCAACATCTCAATGGAGCTAAGAGACTTGACTGAGTTTGGTCAATGAAGCCAAATATACCTCTACTTGGCTTCCTTCTTTAAATGATTCCCTGACAGGCTGCAGAGAGGGATCATACTCAGATCCTGGTTTGCAGCGACAATGGGCTGATGACACCTGGTGCTGGCAGTGGCTTTAAGTAACGGGGACGCACTCTAGGCTAGGCGGGTGGTGGCAGAGGAGAAATGGGACTGAGAGTGTGGGTGGCAAGCAGGAGACTGAAGTAAGGGATTGTGGGGGACAGGCTGATTTTAAAGCCCAGGCCGGGGGAACATCAGCGTGGCAGAGTCAAGCAGCCAGGACTTCTTGTTGGGCAGCTCTCCACAGACACTGGAGTCACCCAACCTGGGGATGTGTCTAGGGAGCCTGGGATTCAGCGCTGAGGCAGGAGGGGGGTATGGTCACATGACATAGGCTTCTTTTCTGCTCAGAGTTGGAAGAGTTGATGAAGATGCTGGGGAGAACCTGGGGAAGAGAAAGATCGGGAGGATTGGTGACCCACCTGTGTGCATTTGTGAGGTGGCCGAGATGGCAGAGACTGGTGGGAACTGTCAAGTCTCCAGCTCCACATCTGCCAGAGCTCAGGAGGCCATGGCTTGCCTCTGGGTTTGGCTGATGGGCACCCACCACATTAGGGGAGAAGGCCTTGCTGCTTCCTTCCCTCTGTGGGATGGATCACCACCCCTCCTCAAAGGTGTTTCTGTGGCGTTGAAATGAAGACAGCCCAGTGGGAGCTCCCTTTCCCACGCTCATTTCTCTGTCACTGACTCAGCCTATCCTGTCTCTCTCAGGAGCAGCAACAGGGAGAGGTCTTCCTTTGGGGGATGGCTCAACCTGTCCTATACCGTCTTCCATTTTTCCTTTGTGCTCTTAGTGGGGGATGATTATTTTATTAGACAGCGACTGTGGGAGCACTGGTGCAACAGAACGCAGGTGAGTGTTTGCTCTTTGGGTAGAAGGGTTTGGAAGCAGCTCAATGACAGGACCCAGTGTGACTGCTGTGGGGATGAGATCTCACCAGGAATCTGGGGGGTGATGGGTGCTGATGGACACTGGCCAGGACAGGAGAGGAGCAGGGTGGCCTGGACGATGCCAGTGCAAGCAGTGGACAGAGAAAAAGGGTCAGTCCCCTCTCTGCACTTGGCTCTGCCCCCAGAATGTAGGTGGCCTGTCCCACCCAGGGGACAGTGGGGTCTACCACTGAAGAAGAGAGGCTCAAATGTCAATGAAGACCAGTTATAGAACCATCTAGAAGGCTCAATTTCTTTCTTTCTTTTTTTTTTTTTTTTTTGGTGGTGGTACTGGAGTTTGAACTCAGGGCCTACCAGTTTTGAGACAGGAGCTCTGCCACATGAGCCATGCTCCCAGCCCTTTTTTGCTTTAGTTATTTTTTGGATGGGGTCTTGTGCTTCTGCCAGGGATCTGCCTGGATGTTGATCCTCTGATTTATGCCTTCCTCCTAGGTGGGATTACACCAAGAAAGCCACATCTGCTTTTTTGTTGAGATGAAGTCTTGATAACCTTTTGTCTGGGCTGCCCTTGAACCTTGGTCCTCCCAATCTTCACCTCCTGAGTAGCTGAGATTATAGATGTGAGCCACTATGCCTGGCCCAAAAAGTTCAGTTTTTTGCATCTCCAATTTGTGGGCTGAAACTTCTACATCTGGGGGCAGTCTGTCAGAAGTTTTAATTAGCCGAATTTTTAGATTAAGTCGCCTGTCTGCACACCAGATGGATGGCAAGCGTGAGAAACAAAACCTCTTTCCCTCATGACAATTCTGGATCCTCAGAGAACCGGTGAGCAGCGATGAGGCAGCTTCCAGATGTCTCTGTTGGTTCTAAAAACAATGCCACCTGGGCTAAGGATGAAGGAGGAAAAATGGAGCCCAGCAGAAGGAAGAGGAGCAGGAGAGCGGCTTCCTAGAGGAGGCTTCTCAGCACTGCCTTTCTAAAGAATCCGTGCTGTCTGTGCTGAGGGTGGGCCAGGCCACCAAACCAGAGTCTGACCTCAGCCAGACCAGCGACCTCCCGGAATGGCAGCCCGTGGAGGTGGAGCTGGGACTCACTTGTTGGGGTGCTTGCAGACCCAGAGCTGCCAGGGGTGGAGCTGGGGGCCAGGATTCTTGGCCTCCCAAGTGGACACCCCATTAGCGGTGTCCTGGGCTGGCATAGCTCAGCCATGAGCGCCCCTCCCTGATTGACCTGGCTGCATTCGGTCCACACCCGTGAGGGATCTGCGGGTGGCGGCGCTCCCGGGGCGCGGGCCTCCGCTACAGAGCGCCGCGCGGCTTCAAGGACGGTCACAGGCCAGCTAGAATTGCTTTTGTGAAACTGCAGCTGAGTGGCAGGCATGGGACCCCCTCCTACCCGCCACCTTGCTGGTTTGCAGGGGCGGGGGTTACAAGGACAGCAGCCCTGGTTCAGTGAGTCACTTACAAGTTGCGTGCTCTACGCCGTGCGCATGCGCATTTCAAACTCACCACTGCTGAGACAGGACCACTGTGGCCCCACTGGACAGATGAGAAAAGTGAGGCTCGGGGGTGACATGACTTGGTGGGGAGGAGTGGGGTGCTAGGGTGGAGGCAAGGCTTCCTTGGTCCCTTTCCCTACAAGCTGATCAGAGGGGCGGCTGTTCACAGGAGTTGGAGGTAGGGCAATATTTGCTCACTTGACATCTTTGCCACAATTTCCACTTTCTAATTCTCAGACTGAAGAAAAAAAATGTATCAAGAACACCTTTTAAAATCTGTCCAACAGTCTTCATGTTCATACAAATTACTGTAGAACCCCAAAAGGTCACAAGTTCCCCCTAAAGTAGCAAGAATGTGATTACACATGTAATGTCTAGGGAAGAAAGTGGCTTTTAAGGCAGAAGAGATAATATGACTAAAAAAAAAAAAAAGATAGGAAAAGCTGGGTCTGCTAGCACACGCCTGTAATCCCAGCACTAGGGAGGCTGAGGCAAGAGGCTCACAGGTGCAAGATCAGCCTGGGCTAAATAGTGAGACTCTGGATAGGAAGAGGTAACAATAGGAACAAAAGATTGGGCAGAGGTATACAACACCTGAGTGGTAGAATTCTGATTGAGTTCCCCTTTCTTTTTGTTTGCTATAATGAACCTATTTTTAATTTAAAATAGTTTCTAGTTATTTTTATAAACAACTATAAATGCTGTCTCCAAAAACTTGGCTATGGATATAAACCATTTCAAAGGAAGTGGAAATGAAATGCAAAAATCTTTGATTTTATGGATAAGCTAAAGGTGGACTCAGGAAAAATGGTTGTCTTGAATGCATTAGTCATGAAATAAGCCAAAAGTAAAAATAAATGAAATGAGCAGTGACCTCAAGTGTCAGGAAGAGAAGGGCAGCAGATAAACCTGAGGGAAGCAGGAGGGAGGACTTAAAAAAAGAAATCATAGATCAAACCAGAAAACCCCAAGCCAATAAAACTTGATAGCCTCATCCAAGCCCTAGTTCTTTAAAGACACTGATGAGATAAGCAACCTGCCAGCCAATCTTAACAAAATAAGCAAGATTCAGCATGGAAAAGGGATCTGAGCTATGGAATTAGAGGATATTTTATGAGAATTATCAAAGGATATATTACAAGTTGATGCAAATGAATTTAAATCTGGATGAAATGACTTTTTCAAAGAAGATGCAAATGAGTAACACTGACTAAAGAAGAAGGAGGAAATGTAAATACCCTGATAGCTCCAAGAGAAATGGTAACCTACAAACAGAGTCCTGCAAACAGAGCCCCGCAAACACAGCCCTGCAAACAGAACCCCCAAACAGAAACCTAAAACAAAGCCCCAAAACAAAACCCCACAAACAGAACCCCGCAAACAGAGCCCCACAAACAGAATGCCACAGACAGAATCTTATAAACAGAACCTACAACCAGAGCCCCACAAAACAGGACACTGGAAACAGAACCCCACAAGCAGAACCCCACAAGCAGAACCCCAAAACAGAACCTAGATCAGAACCCCACAAACAGAAACCAGCAAACAGAACTCCACAAATAGAACCCCACAAACAAAACCCCACAAACTGAACCCCACAAACAAAACTCTGTAAAACAGACCCACACAAACAGAGCCCCACTAACAGAGTCCCATAAACAGAACACAATAAACAGAACCCCACAGAGCCCCACAAACAGATGCAAACAGATTCCTGCAAACAGAGTCCAACAAACAGAACCCCGCAAACAAAACTGTGCAAACAGAACCCCACAAACAGAACACTGCAAGTAGAACCCCGCAAACAAATGTCAACAAACACCACGGAGCCCAACAAACAGAACCCTGCAAATGGAGCCACATAAACAGAGCCCCACAGACAGAACCCCAAAAACAGAACCCTGCAAACAAACCCCATAAAAGAACCCACATCAGAACCCTGCAAACAAAAAACTGCAATGAACCCCATAAACAGAACCCTGTGAATAAAATCCTACAACCAGAGCCCTGCAAACAGAAGCATGCAACAAGAGTAGCCCCGCAATCAGAAACCCACAAACAGAACCCCACTAGCAGAGTCCCACAAACAGAACTTTGCTACAGAGCTCTGTAAACAGAACTTCACAACAGAACCCGCAAATAGAGTCCTGCAAACAGAATCCCAGAAACAGAAACCTGCAAATAAAACCCCATAGAGCCCTGCAATCAGAGCCATGCTAACAGAACTCTGCAAACAGAATCCCACAAACAGAGCCCCACAAACAAATGGAAACAAACAGATTCCTACAAACAGAGTGCAACAAAGAGAACCTCGCAAACCCAAACCCATAACAGAACCCACACTGGAACCCTGCAAACAGAGTCCTGCAAACAAAAAACCAAAACAGAACCCCAGAAATAGAACCTCACAAACAGAAACCCACAGACAGAACCCTGCAAAAAGAATTCCACTACCAGAGCCCTGAAAACAGTCCCAGAAACAAATTCCCACAAACAGAACACCATAAACAGAACCCTAAAAACAGAGTCCCATAAACAGAACCCCACAGAGAAACCTGCAAACAGAACACAATAAACAGAACCCACAAATAGAACCCTGCAAGATAACCCTGTAAACACAACCCCATAAACAGAACCTGCTTCAGAAGCCTGCAAACAGAGGCCCCCACACAAACCTCACAAACAACCCTAAAAACAGAACCCCAGAAACAGAACCCTGCAAACAGAATCCTGAATCTGCAAACAGAGCACCACGAACAGAAACCCATAAACAGAACTGTGCAAAACACTGCACTCGAAACCCGCAAACATATCTCCATAAACAGACCCTGCTAGTAGAGCCCTGCAAACAGAACCCCACAAACAGAACCCCAAAGATTCCCACAAACAGAACTCCACAAGTAGAACCCCTCAAACAAAACCCCACAAACAGAGCCCCACAAACTGAACCCCATTAATAGAACTTCATAAACAGAATCCCACAAACAGAACCCCGCAAACACATCCCCATAAACAGAACCTGCATCAGAACCCTGAAAACAGAAACCAGCAATAGAACCCCACACAGAACCCCACAAACAGATCCCTGCAAACAGAACCCCGCAAATACATCCCCATAAACAGAAGCCCATAAACAGAGCCCCTCAGAAACCCACAAACAGAACCCCACTTCCCCCCAGACTTCATGCTCAGACAGTTGGTGGATCTGTTTTCTAAGCACACAAATGACACGACGTGTCTAAAGTGATAGTTACAGCAAATTCTGCAAATCATTTTAGGAAGCTATCATAACTGACAGCAAAATCTCAAAAACATCACAAAGGGAGTATTGGCAAACCAAGCATCCTGTGATTGATATTGATTTCAAAATCCTAAATAAAACAGCAGCACATTGGTTCCAAGCAAACTGAGTCTAGTGCCAGGATGCAGCGCCCCTCGAACTTAGTCTTGCAATGCAGGGATGGCTCAACCAGAGGTCACAGAGGTAGGCTCAAGACAGGGAGCAAATGATCCACGCTGGAGATTTTCTCACAAGCATATGCTAATAGTTAATATTCATTTTTCTTAGCAATTCTAGGTAAATTTGGATTAAAGATATAACTGCTTAGTATGAAGGATTTGTCTTGGCAGGCCTGGGGATTGCACTCAGGACTTGGAAGCTTTAAGCAGGAGGAGCAGAAGATGAAGGCCAGCATGGGTTACAGAGCAAGCCCCTATCTCAAACAGCAAAGCAAAACAGTCCTTCCCTTGAGAGGGATTTTGTGACTACAGCTCACGATCGCTGAGCCGCACCCCCAGCACTTTCTGCTTTTAGTGTGTTTTCAGAGATAGGGTCTCCAGAACTTTTGCCTTGACTGGCATTGAACCTTGATCCTCCTGTTTCTGACTAGCTGGAATCACAGGTGTGAACCAGCATGCCTGAGAAAAATTTATTTATTAAGACAATATCCACTTAAGGTGAAGCGGTCATATTCACATAGATGATCCCATAGGATCAAGGGCAAAAGGGAAGTCTATTAATGATTTCCATATCGTTAACATTTAACATTACCAGTTTTCTAGCAAATATTTTCAAAGATAATATCTAGTCAAAGATGGACTGAGACATGTGAGCTCTTGTGAGTAGGACTCTTGAAGCCTAATTTTAAAAATTAACCATTTGAATTATAAGGTTTATACATGCTTGTTGGAACAAGTTGCACAATTAATGCTATATTCAAGCATCTGATATAAAATTAATAATCTTTTCTTCTTTCCAAACTAATATCCCTAATGAAGGCCCTGTTAAAATGTTTTATGGGACCAGGTGTGGTGGTGCATACTTGTAATCCCAGCTATGTGGAAGTGATAGGCAGGAGGATCACAGTCTGAGGTCAGTGCCAGGCAAAAATGTGAAACCTTACCTGAAAAATAACTAACACAAAAAGGGCAAGGTCTATGGCTCAAATGGTAGTGAGACTGCCTAAAAAGCAAGAGGTCCTGAGTTCAAACCCCAGTAATGCCTAAAAAAGTGTTATGGTTTCTTTCCATGTTTTCCTCTGCTTATAAGCATATGGAAACAAGCACTTGTGAGAACTTGAGAACCCATATGCCTCACAGAGCAAAATCACATACATGCATTTATGTGGATCACCTCACCCTCTTCCAACAGAAGTTCAAGTTTGAAGACCATCTATTTGTCCTTCAGCCATTCTAAAGGCCTCGCCTCTCAATGGCTCATCCCATGCCTTGTCACCAGAGAAGAACCTCTCCTTGCCAGGTGTGGTACACCTGTAATCCAGCACTTGGAAGGCTGAAGCAGGAGAATCACGAATTCAAGGCCAGCCTGGTTAAAGAGTGAGACCCTATCTCAAAGCAAGAAAGCAAAGCACTCCTCTCCTTAAGAATTTTTGTGAATACAATGTCCAGTAACATTTGGGTGGCCCAGGGATGCTTTGACAGACGCTCCAAGGGACTATTTAGGCATCTCACTCTACAATCAAGCTCTTAATCTACAGTGGACCAGGGGGTGGGAGGAACAGCACTGCTATCCTGTATGTGGAAATCTAATACAATGTTTGTATAAAGCAGCTTCTATGTCAGAATTGCATGCCAGACAGCACCGGTGGCTCACGCCTGTAATCCTAGCTACTCAGGAGGCAGCGATCAGGAGGGTCGTAGTTCAAAGCCAGCAGCGGCAAATAGTTTGTGGAACCCTATCTTGAAACTACCTGTCACAAAGAAGGGCTGGTGGAGTGGCTCAAGCAGTAAGAGTGCCTGCCTAGCAACCATGAGGCCCTGAGTTCAAACCCAGTGCTGTCCCCCTATTCCCCACAAAAAAAAAAAAAAAAAGCATGCCATTTGACCAGGTAGCTTAATATAAAATCATATGCCTGAATAATTTTAGTATATAAATGAAATAGTTGGACAAACCTTTCTGGAAAAAGATGCTCACCACTTTTATTTATAATATCACAAATTGCAAACAATCTAAATGCCCATCAGCAGGAATGTAATTATGGGACGTTCAAACAGTGGGACTCCCCGTGGTTGTTAAAAATGTTAAAGAAGAATAAAAAGTCAGGAAAATAATTTCAATCTTTTCATAGTTGACAGGCAGCATGGGTGCCACCCCTCCTCCATGCAGCCGATGGAGCGCTGTCAGATCTTCATCGTGTGAGAGAAACAATGTGAAGGAGGAAAGGTATTTTTTGGCTCACGTTTCAGGGTATCAGTCCATGGCCAGCTGTCTCCATGGCTTTTAGGCCCACGACAAGGCAGAGCCATCACAGCGGAAGGGCGTGGTGAGGGAAGCTGCTCAACTCAAGACAACCAGGCAGCAGAGAGACAGAGAGGGGCCCGGGACAAGATGTCACCCCCAGGACACACCCTCAGTGACTTCCGTCCTCCAACCAGGCCACCCCCTCCCGATACTGCCATCAACCCACCTTTGAATCCACCAGTGGACTGATCCTCTGATGAGGCCAGAGTCCTCATGATCCAATCACCTGTCAATGACCAAACCTTTTGAGGGCCACCTCATGTCCAAACCACAGCCAGTGGTCTCACACCTGTGACGGTGCCTCAGTGGCCACAGGATCCTGCCAGAGAACAACCCCAGGTGCCTGTCACGTCCCCAAGTGGCTCGCAGTCAGCAGCACAGTGGCCCACACCTTGAGGCAGTGGTCATGTGACGAATGTCCTCTCAAAGCAAAGAACTTGTCAACTGTGCCCCTGAGTTTCCCAGTGACAACTGGGAAAACAGGCTTGAAGCATCTCTTTTTGGTCAGGGCTGGCTGGTCCCCGTCCCTCCCTTTCTCAGGACCCAGGGCCAGGCACTGGGCAGCCCTGACCTTAAACCCTCTATGTGAAGTGCAGGGGAAGGCGAGGAATGCCGACCCCCCCCCGCCCCGGCTGCATCTTAGTGGTGGGACAAGCTGGGCCTTCCCTGACTGCCCCTCCACTGCCCAAACCCAGAACAGCAAGACCCAGGCGCTCAGGCTGGTGAGGTCGCTCCATGGGAAAGCAAAGATGGAGGAAGAGGAAATGGCTGGAGGAAGGAGAAGCCAGCCAGGATGGGGAAGCCTCAGGACGATCCCATAGTTCCTCCTGAAAAATCACCAAACGCTGACGCCAGTGGTGGGTTGCTTAAAACTTGCTCCATGCTGTCTTCCTAGGCGCTGCACACAGCCACCAAGTACAGCCGCTCAGACCGTGCACTGCACAGCTTCCTCTAGACTACAGAAAGAATGGTGCCCTTTGGGGCTGTGCAATGAGGTGACTCGCCACCTCTGTATAGTAATTAGCACTGCCTGTTTCTAGCTGGTGGCGTTATGATTGAGTTTTAGCCTCTTCTTTGTGATTTTTCACATTTTCCGATTCTTTCCTGCAGTGAACACATATTCTTTCTCTAATCAGAGAACAGGAGGAAAGTGACAATGAATGCTACATTAAAGAAAAAGGAAACGAGGTACCCCAAGAGCCTGGCAGGAGGAGAGCAGAGGCCGGTGTTTACTTGTGAGAGGCTGGAGGCAGGAATGAGAGGATTTCTAATGAGGCCAAGAGTCCAGGGAACGCATCAGAAGGGGCTGTGATTACCATCTGAATCTCACAGCCATTAGAAATCACTCAGAGCTCTGTGTCCTGGGAACACAGAGCCCCAGGGACGGAGGGAGGGCTGCCTTCCTCTTTCCACCAAAGGGAGGGAGTGCAGTCTGGGAGCAGGAGAAGCTGATTAATTGCCCAGCTGTGCGAAGTGAATAAAAGTTCAATTAGAATTGTGCTTGCTAATGAAATCCACACTGGAGCAGGAAGCCAGCAGGAGCAGCTCTGTTTTCTGGAAGCTGCAAAGGGTGAGCTGGGGACTGGGAGAGAGAAGGGGCGCTCCTGGGGCTGGATGTGGGGCCACAGCCCCTGCAGAAATCAGTGCATTCTAGGGCATCAGCTGAGGACTGTTGGACTTCAACTTCCTGATCCATAAGCCACTGTAAGAATTTGATGGTTTGGCTGTACGCCATCCTGGTGTCTTTTCCCAGTGCACACTAGGTGCAGTACTGAAGATTACCTGCAGGGGGCAGGCGTGGGCTCCGTCCTGGGAGGATAAATTACAGCATCCAGTCTCTCTCCTCCCTCCCTGCCTCCCTCCCAACCCCCATGCTGGGGTTTGGACTCAGGGTCTCATGCTTTCTAGGCAGACACGCTACCACATGAGCCATCCTCCAGCCCTCTTGCTTTTCTGTTTGTTTTCCAGGTAGAGTCTTGTGTTAGCTTTGCCTGGGCAAGCCTCAGACCACGATCCTCCTATCTCTACCTTCTGAGTAGCTGGGACTATAATGTACACCACCACACCCTGCTGAATAACCTCTCTTGAATGTATACATTTCTTCCAACACATATGTTCAGAGCTGCAGCATTTTGTCTCGTTTTTGGTTTTAATCCTGTGTATGCTCGAGTATACTTTATGAGCTAAATCAAATTAATATGTTGTCAGCGTTCTCTCCTGCTTAAGAAGGCACTGGCATTTGACAGCCAGGATGAAAGCATGAGATGGATGGGGTTCAGAACTGGATTGAATTCCACTCTACTTATTGTATTTTTCAAGAGATTTAATTCATAAAGCAATTATGGGATAATGAGATATATATAACATTACTACTGAATGTACATATTACTAAATTACAAAACTTTGCAAAAAGTCATTAGAGTATTTACTGGGGTTTGAACTCGGGGCTACTAGGCAGGTAGGGTCTTGAATTTCTGCCCACTTAGATGGTGATTACCCTACCTATGGCTTCCTCTGTAGCTGGGACCCCAAGCCAGTACCACCACACCTGGCTTATTGGTTGAGATGGGGGGGGGGGTCCTCACTAACTTTTTGCTCAGGCTGGCCTTGAACCATGATCCTCCTGATTTCTGCCTCCCAAGTATCTGGGATTACAGGTGTGAGCCAACAAATATTTATTGAGCCAACAAATATTTATTGAATATTTGAAATATACCAGGGGAATAAGAAGGTGGCTGCCCTCATGGAGGGTCCCTAAGGACAAATGAGAGGCCATGGAGTAGTGGCTAGAAGCAGGTTTTAGAGCCAGTAGTCTGACTGAGTGATGTACTTCATCCTCCTTCTCTTGGCCTCAGTTTCTCCATCTGTGAAACGAGCACAATCATCATTCATGTGGTTGCATGATGAATGAAGTCATGTATAAAGTGACACCGAAACAGCAGGTAGAAAATGCTTATTTGGTGGTAGTCTGGTTGGTGGGTTTGTGTCAGATAAATGACATTAGAGAGAGAGGAAATAGAGGGCATGTCTTTTTGGAGAACAGCATGACTGTTGGGGAAGGGAACGAGAGAGAAGGACAGGGACAGGGAGGAGGGACACATAAGTATGATGACTGGCAGAGAGAACCTAAACCAATGAAGACTCAGCAGAGATGGGACAACATGTGGAACTGAGCCTTTGAAACCCCAGGCTGGTGTGGAAGCCACAGCACAGGCAGAGAAGCTGGACTCACACAAGAAAAGAAGGTGCTTCCTTGGGAGGCAGAGATGAAACCTAGGATGAGAGCAGGAAGATACCCGGATCTCCAGGCAGAGGCAGAAGCCCAGGGGTCTAGACTGGGGGAGCCTTGGGGCTCTCTAGGGAGGCGACGATTCTGAGGCCATTTGGGAGAGGTGGCAAGCGAGAGCAGCTCTGGCCTGATCCCCTGGGTCTGGTCCTGATCCAAGTGACAACAGATCCATGGGATGATTTTGGGCAGAAACCTCCTCTCCTCCTCGGGTCTTTTTGTAGATGGCCTTCAACACTCCCACACCCTTAAAAGGAAAGGCCAGATTTCCAACCTGAGATGGAAGCCTCTGTCCCCAAGGCTTCCCAGGAAACTGAAGACAGCCAGGGGCCCCTACACCCTGAGTGGTGATATGGGAAGGAGAATCTTAGATGACATGCCACTTGCCATGTCATGGAGGGCCAAATCAAACTAACCTGGCTTGCAAGACCCATCAGGAAAGCTGAATGTGGTGGTTCACACCTGTAATCCCAGCCCTCAGGAGGCTGAGGCAGGATGATTGAGAGTTCCAGGCCAGCCGGGGCTATGCAGAGACCCTGTCTCAAAAACCAACCAACCAACAAGAAGCTCCATGTGGGCTGGCCCTGCTCCCCTCATGTGCAGCCTGTCAGCATTCTTCCTTCTTTGGAGGAGGCTCAGGTTATCCTGAGGAGAAGCAGGTGCTGGATATCGGGTGACCCTTTGCACAAGACTGAGATCACCACCCTGTGCATGTGGAGGGTGGACCAGGCAGGGATGATGGGGGCATAGAAGCCGCAGAGCTGGGCTGGATTCCTCTGGTCCCCGGTGTCCAGGAACCTGCGCTCACCACGAGGTGAGCCTGCGCTCACCACGAGGTCCTTCTTCATGCTGTTCCCACTGCCATCACCCTTCTTGGCCTGGGTGAGTTCTGTCCTTCAGATCTTAATTTTGGGGGCTCCTCCTCCAGGCAGTCCTTCTTCCCCTCTCTTCGTTATCCATTTATCTCGCATTACAACTGCCTGTTTAAGTGCCTCTTTCCTCCGTAGGCATTTGAGTTCCCGGCCTCCAATCTCGTTCTGTGCTCTTGGCACAAAGTAGAAATCAATAAAGTGTGAGTTCAACGATGGCCCCCAAAAACGCAACGACCAGGTCTGCCTGCAGGTGGCGCGGTTGAGCAGGCAGGTGAGCAGGAGGCGAGGGCCGCGGGGTTTAACGCTGTTTCATCCTCTGGGCTCTCCCGCCGCCTGCAGGACACCGGTGCGGCCGGATTTGGTGGCTGAAGTGATGGCTTTAGCTTTGCCATAATGTGGGTTCACGGATTCGGGAATCTTAATCCAGTGATTAAGAGTACTGGCCTTGGAGTTCAAAACAAGACTGTGCTCCTTAGCAGCTGTGACACCCCGGACAGTCAGTGAATCTCCCTGATCCTCGGGTTTCCCCTCTCAGAAATGGGCGTGCAAAGGACAGTCCCTGCCTCCTTCCAGATGGGGCGCGCAGCAGACCTCGGGGCGATCCGGATGGGGGCCAGGGCTGCTGCAGGTCGCGCGTCCTCCTTGGCTTGGGGCGCCGCACCCTGCGTCGGCCCCGCCCACAGCCCCCCAGCCGAGGGGGAGCCGAGTTTCCCGCCCCGCCTGCGGCTCCAAAGGAGGCCGGGGGCGATGCGCGGCGCCGGCTGCGCCCGCGGCTTCCGTGCTTCCTCCTCCTTCCGGCGCGCGGCGGCTCGCACGGTGGCCCTTTCGACGGCTTTTACAGCGGTGACCTCCGCACCGCTGGTCTATGGCGGCGCGGCTGCACTATCAACAGCGGGGTCCGCGACCCAGCCTGCTCAGAGCGGGGCGGGGGCGGGGCTTGTGTGGGCGGGGCCAGAGTGGGCGGAGCCTGCGTGAGCTGGGGCTGGCGAGGAGAGGTGGTCCTACAAGGTCTAAGCCAGGTCTCGGGAGGCTGAGGCAGGGAAGAGGACCTTTGGGTTTGATGGGACTGTTGGATAGGGGACAGAAACAGAATCTGGATCCTGGAGCTGATGGAGGGGGTGCTGTCACTCCAGCCAGAAGTGGCCGTCATCACCCCCTTTCTGCCTAGGAGCCAGGCTGGAGCTGCTGACAAATAAGGGATCAGAATATGACAGTGGTTGCTAACATTGCCCTGGACCCTCAAGCTTAGCTGTGACTCCAACTTTCCCTCTTAGTAACGACGACATTAGAGAAATTACTTCTTCTGGCCTCAGTTTCCTCATCTGTGAGATAGAATTTTAAAGTAGCTTCCTCAAGTTGTTACTGATTGCCCATGACTAGTAACTCTGCAGGGTTTGGTCTTTCAAGTCTCTTCAATTTCAGCCCCAACCCTCCAGTGCTCAGAACTGATGCCCTGCCATTGCTCTCTCAGTTACTCACCCAGCACGATTCTATCTGCTGCTCTTTCTGCTGAGAAAGATGGCTTCTGCCACCATGTTGTGTCTTTCTCATAGCTACCCCAGTCGCCTCATCAGAGACCTCACTATCAGCCTGTGTGAAATAGGGACCCCATTATTCTCCACCCCTTCCCTGCTTTCTTTTCTTTTTGTCATCAATTTATTTGCTCATGTATTAATTTATACTGTGTGTCCCCCTAAAATATTATTTCCGCAAGATGCCTTGGTCATTTTCTGCACTGCTGTATCCGGCAAGCCCAGAGCAGTGCCTGTCCTAGGGTAAGCATTCAAAAATGATCAATGAAATCAGTGAAAAAGTGAATCACTATTTCATGTGCCCCCAGGCTGTAGCTCAGAGCAGGGCGCAGAGCAGGCAAGCACTCACTTTTCTGAGTGACTCAGTCCACAGCAAGTTTGGCAAAGGCTTTGTCTCATTCTGAGGTCATGGTTGTGCTTCAGCATGGTGATTTTATTCTTCACAGGGTCCCTGGAATTCCAGAGATGTAAGAAACAAATTGCAGGACAAGGTCAGTCCAGGAGACGCCAGTCATCCATCCACCCACGCACTGTGGCATGAACAAGCCAATCCAGCAGAGCTGGTGGGCGAGTGAGTATCTGCAAGGCTTGGTTAAAGCAGACCACCGACACTCTGAATGTCCGGGCTTAGTGTGGTCCTGAAACAACGCACTGTCTAGGTAGGTAGAACACATGGTCAGCATTTCTTAAATGCTACTTCCTGAATACTCTTTGCGTTTTCTTGCTTCTTCCTGTGCAGGCTGTGGCCAGCTTGGTGTTGATGGCTGGGGAAGAAGGTGTGGGGGATGAAGGAAGAAATGTCCCTTGATATTTCTGTCATTGTTGCTGAGAACTCAAATGTGCTGAGGACAGCTTCATGGGAGGAAGAAGAGTGGCTTGGAAGACTCAGAGAGAGAAGGGCTTTGCTCACAGCAAGGAGAAGAGAGAGGGGAGAGGCTAGTGAGAGTGCAGAGCAGTGGGGAGCAGAAAGACCCCCAGGGAGAAATGGGTGCACAGTGTGTGCATGGATACGAGGCCACAGAGACCTGAGTCCCCAGTCTCACCAAAGATTCCCGTGTCCCACGCTGAGGTGGAACATCAGAGACAGCCTAGAGCTGAGGCACTCTACAGATGATGGAATGAACTCTCAGGGCTTTTTGGTACCAAAGAAACTGTGCTCTGTGACTTGGTTCATAGGAGTCCAGAACCAAAGCCAGGTGCAGTGGCTCACACCTGTAATCCCAGCTACTTGGGAAGTAGAGGCTGGAGGATCATGTTCGAGGCCAGTCTAGGACTCCTTTCTCCATAAAAAGCGTTAATGAGACTTATCTCGAGAAACAAGCTGAGCACGGTGGTACATGCCTGTAATCCCAGCTACATAGGAGGTGTAGGTAGGAGGATCTCAGTCTGTGACTGGCCTGGTCAAAAGCGCAAGACCCTATCTGAAAAATAACTAATGCAAAAAGGGGTGGAGGTGTGGCTCAGGTGGTAGAGTAAGTGCAATGCCCTGAGTTCAAACCCCTAAAATAAAAGATCCTCATAGCATAGCCTGGATGAGCTGAGGAGTGTCCTAAGACACAGATGGAAATTCCTGTGACTTCTGTGATGGGACACTGGCTGGTTCTTAGAAACAGGCAGATGTGACCATTCTTGCACCCTGACATTTGGGACAGATTCACTCCCACTGTGTGTGTGTTATTGATGGGCTGAGAACTGAGAGAGAGGACAGGGAAAGGCATGTGGACAGTTTCTGGGGACCCAAGGGACTGGCTGTTTCTGTTTCTGGAGAGCCTCGGTTTCCGGGGTGTGCTTGAGGAGCTCTGAGTGCTGCCTCCTTCCCTGGATGTCTGTGTTCATGGCTAGGGAGGGATCCAGGAGTATGGGCTCCATGGCACCTTCCTTCGTGTAAATAATGTCAGATAAAGAAAGGCGTGAGTTGCCGGGCAGAGAACACTGGCTATTAAACGTGCTGCATTTAACTGTGTCTTCCCTACTTATAGGCCTCCAGCAGAGCGTTTGTGCCCTGTTTCCTTCATGCCATCTTCTTTCTGAGGGGGAGCCACCCAGAGTTCCTGCCTAGGACCCCTGTTCCCTGGCACTAGCCTTTGCGTGGGAAGGTCTCATCTCCTTGCTTCTCTGGACTTGGCCAGGAGGATGTTTTGGCAATAGAGACAGTAATGATTCTGTGACCCAGGCTTACCTGGATCCAGATGAGGGGCAGCTACTGAGAGGAGAGATGAAAGAATCTGGGGAAAGGAGGCTTTTTTGTCTTCAAAAGAGCACAAAAAGTATAGAAAGAACAACTGATGTAAAAACTCCAGCGAAGAGGAACAGATTGATATTCACACTAATATTAACTAATATTAATATTAATGCTGGCGGTTGGTCTTCATTGAGCTGCGTTCTATGTGCTGAGCCTGTTCTAAGACCTTACGTGCATTATTCACTTAGCCTCACCTCACCCCACCGGCTCGGTCTCCAGAGGGCAGGATTGATCAGATGGGAATCCACAGAAAGGAAGGAGATTGTGGCTGGTAAGCAGAAGTAAAATGCATTATGTGAACACATCACGAGACTCCACAGAGGTCAGCCAAGTCCTGTCTGTAGAAAGACAAAACAAGAAGAAAGGGCAGGCAGGACTGTGGAGTGGTTTTTGCTCTCTGACCCTGAGAGTGGATTTTAACCCAGTAGAATTGATGTCTGGGTAAAGACTGACTCACACAAGCATCCCTTCTTGTTGCCCTGGCAACAGGACCCTCACTTTAGGACAATAATATTACAATTGGAAATGCAAATGAAACAAACAGTACTTAGAGAAAGAGCTGTGTGAGGCCTAGTTAGCACTACCCTGGGGAAACTGGACAGTAGATGAGGGCAGGAGAGAAGAGTTTGTGTTGTGTGTGAGTTACCTGGCAGGGCGTGTGCCTCGAGCTTCTCTGGCACATTTGAGGAAAATGCATGGGCAAAAAATAATGCGATTGCTAGTCCAAATAGCCTTGTATGTCCTCTGCTAGCCTAGCCAGCTAGAGAAAGGTTTTCCTGGAAAATGGTGGAAGACCATCTTCCTGGTGACCATTGGCTCTCACCTTGACTTTAGACACTGGGGTGGAGACTGAGATAAACAGCATTGCCAGGCAATGACTTTGACAATCTGTGGCTTAGATATTTCTTGCTGTCCTCACTAACACAAGATAGCTGAGCATGTCCCCAAGGGAGAAGATGGAGTGGGCTGGGTGAGCAGATCTTATAACGGACATCACTTTATAGACAAGGAAATCGAGGGTCACAGAGGTTCAGGAAAATATGGGGGTTAGAGCCCCAATATTTGGCTCCAGTCCAAGCATGTCATTCTCTCCAGCCTCTTACCCACCTGCTCAAAGCTAAAGGAAGACAAAGAAGAAATAGCAGACTAGACTAATGACCAAAAATGGTCACAATTCTTCCCTTCTCTGAATCCTTTTCCCCTGTGATGTGACTCTCAAGTTCCTCCCATCAAGATCTGGCCTTGTACTCACTATGGCACTGATGATTTGTCAGTTGCGACCATTACAGGCATTTGCTCATCTCTTGGAAACCTAGCATTGCCATGTGAGCCAACCCAGGCTAGTGGGGGATGGGGGAGAAACCAGATTATAGGATGAGAAGTGCCGTGGAGTAGCACTGAGGACCCATCTGACTGTAGACACGAGAGATCAGCTGAGGGAAGCCCAGATTGCTAGACGAATGCTGCCATCCCAGGGACTCTGAGTAAGAACGAATGTCCATTGTTGGGTACCACTAAAGCTTAATGACTGTTTGTTACACAGCACTATTGTGGCCAGAGATAGCTGATACAAAAGACTATGGACACTCAATCCTGGAAAGATGTACAGCAGGTCCTAGACAGCAGGAAGGCAAAGTGGACTTGGAGGATCCAAGGACTGAGGACTGTAGGCTCAGTGATAGACAGAAAGAATATTAGTCTAATGCCATCCTAGGAGATGTTGCCGTTGGAGAAAGAAAAAGGAACCCAACACTCCGTGCCAAGACTCTCATAGCTGAAGGAAGGGAAGGGACTTGCCAAGGTCACACAGCTAAGAAGTGGCAGAGTAAATTCTTCATCCAGGTCTGCTGGTCCAATGTCCACCTTGTGCTATGTGTGTGACTTTCTAGTTGAGTGGGAGACAGTCTCTGTCCCCAGAGAGTGGGAAGTCCACCATATGGCATGAGTGTTCTGGGTGCCACGAGGCACATCTGTCTGGACTGCAGCTGCTTCCTGCAGAGAAATGCTGCGTAAGACAGCTCTGGATCAGCTACTGGGCAACAGGCAGTGGTTTTCATAACTCGCTTGGGCTAACAAGCTCAGGATTTTGGCCCCAGTTATGGGTTTTAGGTGAGACTGAATTCAAGGCTACTTTTCCACTGGGTTCTGGGGTTGGCAGTGTCTTAGGATGGGTTTTGGAGAAGGCCCCAGGGCTTTCTTGGGTTATGCTTTGGCTAGGGTCTGAGTTGTCCTGGGAAGTGGTGGGGCTTGGTCTAGCTCTGGGTTTGCCAGGACTAAGTGTTGTGCTCCACTTTACTCTGGGCTCTGGGGTCCTGACAGAGCTGGGATCTGAGATGGGTGAAGCGGATGGGTTCAGGGCCAGCACCACACAGTAGCATCCTGGCCAGCTTCTCTTTGATGGCTGTCTCTGTCTTTTGCTCAATCAGCCCGACATCTCATCCGGGAAGTCCTCCTCAGCCTTACTGGAAGAAGGTCATCTGTTCTCCTTGACTCAGGAGGGACAATAGAAAAACATGTTCTATATGTGTTTGCCACTTCCCCAAACAACGATGTCACTTCACCAACTCTTGGTGGTGAATCCTGTGTTAATCTTGGATCCTAGAATTTAGAACTTTACACACAGGTTGTGACTTCACAATGCCAAGGAAGTCCTTTCTAAGGTCTTGTGACCAATAGATTGAAAGAACCAGGCACTCCTTATGGTCACCCTCTGAATGGCTGGGGGCTACCAGGACAAGTGCTATGGGATTCACATGTGCAAAGTGAGCAAACCTGGTGATCTGAAGTACCTTTCTGGCCAGGTTTTTTTCTGGGGATTGGGGAGGAGATAGGCGTTCCCAGACAGAAAAGTTGGTATCTACTCTATTTTTCAGGGTCATTGCAGTGGCTGGCTGTCTACCTATGCCCATATAGAAGCCTGTGGGGCCAGAGGTAGAGGAGTAAAGTGGGCACAGGAAGTAAATGTCAAGATTCTGGGCTAGAGAAGCTGGCATTGACAGAGCAATCCACAGCTGGAAGCCACGCCGCAAAAAGATACAGGAGCAAGGAGATGGGAAATTTAATAATCACATTAAAAAATTAAACACCAGGCCCCAGTGGTTGTCGCTCTCCAGCCGCTGAGTTTCACAACACTTGACATCCAATTATAATTGTGGGTTCCTATAAAACAGCCCATTAACTTCAACTATAAATTATTATTGCTTATGTGGAGTAGGCTCCTGGCTCAGGAGCTGATAGTGTGGATTATGGAAAGTATCACCAAGCAACAATGTCGCTTGGAGTCCTCTTGCTCTGGGGAAGATGTACAGGCCCTGGGGGAGCAAGGACAGCTGCTTAGAGTTTGGGCGGCCTGATCTGCCTCGGATTACAACTTCTTTGGGATTTGATGGTGAGAGTGCTTTTTCTGGGCTGTGCCTCAAATTTCCCACTGACTCACCTTCCAGAGACAGGAAGAATCTGGCCGCTCTTAGGGCCTGGTGTGCACATACCTGTGTGTATGCACATGCACACACACACACACACGAGCCATTCACTGCTCACATTTGCTGACTGCTTTCCACACACCTGGCAAAAGCTAAGGGATTTCCCAGGGTTTTCATTTCATCTCTGTATGACCTTATGGGATGGGGATACCATTAGTTCTATTTTGACAGAGCTAGTAAATGGCTGAGTCTCAGTTTAAGCCACAGACAATCTAACTGTGAATGGTCTTCAACACCTTCCCACCTACCCCCAAATGAGTGCCCTTCACACCTGGGCATGGACCCATCTGGATAGTAAGTGACACTCACAAATGCACTCCACACACCTCCTCCGATGTCACGTCATCCATCAATCCACATGTAGACACCCCAACACACACACACACACACACACACACACACACACACACACACACTCCACTTGTGCACCTGCCCCTACCTACAAGGGAAAACTCACCACATGCCATGGACCCAAGGAAATTCTTTTAAAAATTCTTTAAAGAGCTTATTTAACTCTTTATCAATCCCCAAGTTGCTAACCTCCACTTTATCCATTCCTCCTCTTCAGGCAGTGCTCTTCCCTGGGAGAGGATAGCACCCAACCGGACTTGGGTGACCAGAACTTGGCTTACTGGGGACTCTGCATCCCAGCCAGAGTGGGGAGCGGCTCAGCACTGATGGAGTTTTCTGTCAGTCCAGCTGCATCGCTTCATACCTTTTCAGAACTCTTAAGAGTTCTGAGGTAATGCCTTTCCCTCTTCTCCAGGCTTACTATGGGTTCTTTTTTTTTTTATAATCCCAGTCGCATTTGGGGAGAAAAAAAAGAGGTGAACATGCAGCTAGATTCTCCCTCCAGAAAACAAGAGTTCTCCCTTGCTTTAAATATTTTTGGTCAGGCACTAATGACTCATGCCTGCAATCTTAGCCACTCAGGAGACAGAGATCAGGAGGATCATGGTTCGAAACCAGCCTCAGACAAATAGCTCACAAGACCCTATCTCAAAAAATCCCATCACAAAAAAAAAGGACTGGTGGAGTGGCTCAAGGTGCAGGCCCTGAGTTCAAACCCCAATACTGCAAAAACAATTTTTTTTTTGGTGATTTTTTTGACAGCAAAAAGAGTGTGTAACTATTGACAGTTTATATATATATATATATATAAAATCACATGTAATATTTGCTAGAATTCTGCAAGGCAGGAGCTATCATCAGTCCTTGCAAATGAAGAAACTGAGGTACACAGAGATTTCCTTAATCAAACACACACAGTTAAAAATATGGTGAAACTGGGTTATTTAGATCCAAAGCCAGTCTTTTAACTCAACCCATGCCTTCTGTTGGCTAAAAACAATATTTCTGAATAGTTCTCTGCGATGCTATGAGTAGGAGGTGAGTTTCTGGGGGTTCAGCACTGCCCAAAAGAAGCTTCCTGCTGTGGAAGTGAATGGTTCCAGGCTGGGTCAGCCTCCCTGGGCTTGGCACACTGCCAAGCTCTGTGGGCCAGGGCTGACACCTCCCACATTGCATGACCTATCTCCTGTCCTGTCCCCCTCAGTCTGAGCTTGGCGGATTCTTTGTTGAAATCCCTCTTTTGGCCCTGGCTCATTGCCAGCTAGCTTCCCTCTTTCCCAATACTGATGGAAGTCTTTCTCTACCCACCATTTTTATCTCCCTTTATGTGACCATTTCAATTAGAATTTATGAAGAAAGGAGAATTAACAGCATGAGCTTAAGTGATTATAATAAAAATGCAAATTTGAAATTTCCCCTTTAACAAGAAAAAGGACTGCAAGGACAAATCCTCTAAGGTATAGCTGGCTAGTGGAATTATGACTGAGTTTAATCTTTCCAATTCTTCCTATCTCAGTGGGATATCTATTACTTTTACTTCCTAGGTTTTTTATCTTTTAATTTCAAAATGTCAAACATGTAGAAAATCATACACCAGGTAACTGTGCACCCACCATAAAACCCAACAGTCGTCACCATTTGTTGTTGAAGATTTATTTTTTTTAAGGGCATCGATTCTTTTTATAACTAAAGACTTAAATGCTTACCTTAGAGATCTCTGAAGTCCTTCTAGAAATAGCTCATTTCTTAACAGTAGAAGAGGCAGCCAGCACTGTCATCAGGGAACCTAGCACCTGGCTTTTGGGAACCAAATCTGATTTGGGGCAGTGCTGCTGTTGTCACAGACCTTGGGGGTGCATATATAAGTTTGATGCCTGGGAAGCGTTCTCTTAATTCCAGGGTCAACAGGGTCTACGGAATAGGACTGCCTAGCAGTCTTTTAGAAACACACAGGGTTTCTGCTTCATAGCATTCACAGATCACACGGGGGTCCTGCTAAAACACACATCAGACTCAGCCAGTCTGGTGTGAGGTTCTGGATTCTGCATTTCAACAAGTGCCAGGTGATGCACACGGTGCTGGTCTGCAGAATGTGCTTTGGGTAGCTAGACTTCAGAGGACTTGGCTTTTTGCAAATGAAGACCACCTTCTTTGCATATGGCTGGAATCCAATCTCATTGGTCAAAGCCAATGTTGTACTGCATTTAAATATTTTTTTTTGATAATCCGTTAGTGGAGAAACTGTTCACCACTAATGTTTTCTAGGTTTTGATCTCAGTTTGGAATACCCCAATTATTACAGATTATTATAATTCAGTCTTTGAATAAAATCTGTTAGGGTAAACTCAAAGTGTTCTCTATTCTAGCTAGAAAAAAGGATTCATTTTTTATAATTCCCCAATTCATTCTCCATATCCAGTATATCTCAAAGTAGAATGAGTTGTCTCACTGTTGGTGTGTAAGATGATTTTAGTTACTCCACTGGTAACTTTTACAAAACAATTTTTTTTTTGTGGGACTGGGGTTTGAATTTAGGGCCTCACGCTTGCAAAGCAGGCACTCTAACACTTGAGCCACACTTCCAGCCCTAAAAATACTTTGATATTTAGTATTTATTTCAATTTATTTAAGTTTTTGCTGAGATTTGAGGACTCCACTAAGATACAACTTTACTTTTCCATCTGAATTCTGAAGCAATTGAGAAACAAGACGAAAGCACAAGGAAGATGGGAGATTATAATAACACCCTTATTATGGTAAAGGTTAGGCTGAGGTCTGACTTTGTGAGTCAAGGGGCCCTACAAATACCCTACCTCCATCCTCCAGCTGGGACATTGGGCTGCCCTCCTCAGTGTGTGTCCGAGGAACAAACTCGGTGTGTGCCTGACTCTACACTGGTGGGAAGGGACACAGGCTGGGGTCTTCACTCAGGACCAACCAGGTAAGTTCTGTGAAGAGGAGAAAGGATATGTAGGAGTCTGAGTGTTTTGTGAAAAGTACCTTGTCTCAGAAACCAGATGAATGAGAGAGACTGGGAGAAAGATATTCTTTATAGCAATGGTATGCTCCTGTGTTTTAATTAATCGGGGATTGTGGAACTGATTCTCCATTTATGATAGAAATAGAAGACTGCCTTTAAAAATAATTGAAGCAAATAAAAAAGATGAATTAAAGACAAAGATTAAGGTAATAATTGTTCAAATAGCATGCCAATGTGTCAAGATTATAAAAATTTTGCTCAAGCATCTAAAGTTTGGGAAATAATGAGCCAGTTAAGATCCCCTGAAATCTTAGTGACACATGTCATCTTTGTAAACTGATCAGGGTCCCTTTTTGTGATGTTTTTCATGAAGGATGGGGAGCTTTAGTTCCATTATTTGATCATTGACCATAGTTTGATTTGGTTTTGCTCAATAAAAGGTGGTTAAAGCAAGCATGAAGTCCTGAGTTCAAACCCCAGTCCTACCAAAAAATGGTTAAAACAAATAAAACCAGGCTGTTGATATGTTATTGACTTTGGTTTCATAAATATAAATCATTTATAGGTCAAGTCATACAATCTTAATAGTAATGATCCATGGCTTTTAATTTTCTTTTTCCCTCTCTCCTTTTTCTAAATTCATTGTGAGAATTCTGGTGGGTAGGCTAGAAAATTCCTTTTTGTAAAATGGCATTATGCCTTTTAACAATTTGATGCAGTTTTCAGATGCCCTAAAACATGTCCCACTGCCATAGCAAGCAGGGAGACCGGTTTCCTTCTACCCATTGGATATCAAGGTTATAGTCACAAGATCCAGAAGGCAACATGAAACAGCCATGTGTGGTGACCAAGTGATACCAGGGACAATTAGATCCATAGGAATTATGCAGAAAAAGAAAAGCTTGACATCCAAATGGAAACATTAAATGATCCCAAAGGTTCATTCACTCTGTCACCGGGGGCAACTTTCCCCAAAAGGTTCATCGCTGTACATGTCTACTAATATCAAAAGTGTCTCCAAATATGCTTATGTAAGGGGTGATAGTCTCTCCCGCTAAGAAAAATCGCTCCAAAAAAATGGAGTAATCTTGCATCTGAATCCTTACAAAATCTCGATATTAAAAGACATTCTCTACATCATTTTCTTTTGAACCATGATGTACTGATGTACAGCCTGAAGTGAGCTAACTCAATGCTAATTTGAGATGTTTATATAGGTCGCCGGATGGGCTTGGTAACGGAAAAGGCAAAGAAATTTAGCACAGACAAAGCCAAGAAATTTTATACAGATTTAGTCCTCATTCTTGGTGATTTGAATTTACAGTGCAAGGATTGAATGTAAACCAATCTTGGAAGGTCATCTTGACAGGCAAGATGGGAAGTGATTATTTTGCTAGAATCGTGACCCCATTTCTTCCCCACCAGTAACCAGAAAGGTCAGCTGTCCTAATGTCCCGAGAATGGGTTGTGAGACTGGGAGAAAATGCCCCCAGTGTCTTAAAATAAGGGACTTTCCAGACACTGTGGCAAAGAATTTAGACAGCACAAAACAAGATCTTGGTGTTAAACATGAATGCAAATTTAAATGCTATCATTTCTTATAAGAAGGGGAAAAGCAGACTTAAAACTCATATATTTATGCAGATAATGTGATTTGAAACATATCCAAGTTAATAACATAAGTTAGACAGTACAAATAGGTAGCTATGTCACATAAATTCCTAAGTTTATGTTAGATGGAGCCATGGAGGTGCCATTTTTGTAAGTCAAAACAGCCAAGTGTTGGCAATTTCATGAGGTTCAATATCATAACCCCAAGTCGGCAAAGCTATTAAAATATCTTCAGGAAAGTGGAGGATCACCTTAGCTATGGCAGGCACTTGTGCTACAAGGTGAAAGAACTTTCTGACCTCAGAGTCTTCTAAACCAGGGTCATGATGGCATTTTGGAGACTCAAGAGAGCATTTGTTGAGTTTTTTAAAAAATGAACTGAGAATCATTTTTGGAGATATACTTTTGACTCTTTTAGTAGTTTCTCTAGTAACCATCTTCTTGGTAGAAAAATCAAGCTTTTAGTTGTTTTCATTACAAATTGTAGTTTGGGATGATTACTGACCCAATTTCTTTATTAGATAAACATTTTTTTTACATGAAGTGGTAGAAGACTTGCTCTTCAGAAGCTCAGTAGTGGCACAAGTGGCAAATGTTTTGTTACAGCCAACGCTGAATTCACATGGTTGAGTTCCTAGGAGGGTTAAAATAATCATTGCTTTCTGATTCTACAGGCTTCATCCCTCTGTCCATCCGGGTCACTCTTAATTTGTAATTCTTATACCATATCATCTCAGTTCCCAAGACAATCATCTTAATAGAACCATTATTTTATATTCTTACTAATTCAGACTTATCATTATTTTATATGGAAAATACAATATGTATATTATCCCAGGATTTCCTGCTACATTAATTACCAAGAAACAGTATGCTAACCAGCATCTCTTATATGAAGATTCCTATCAGGAAATTCACTCTGTCTCCTTTGAGCAACACCATGAGATCATGGGAGGTACATTTTTTCATCAGTTGCCCTCTTTGCTTTGACTTTTAGGAAATTCAGAGCTGTGTTAGCTCAACCATCATATTCACTGTAATATTTCTTGACATGGCTCTACCTTCTCCTCCTCCCCCTGTCCTCCTCCTCCTCCTCCTTCTTTTTGACAGAGTCTTGTTATATAGCCCAGGCTGGCCTTGAACTCACAATCCTCTTGCCTCAGCCTCCTGAGTGTTGAGATTACAGGTATTTACTACCACACCCAGCTTCTCCCTTCTTCTTAATTACTTAACTTTTTATCTGGGGTGTTGTGTTGGCCCCTGGATTAGCGACATGACTCCCCAAATGCCAGTTTAGTTTTGCAGAGCAGGCTTAGTGAAACCTCACTCCATCTCCCTTGATGCTTGTCCTTTGCCACAAATGAAGTGCCAGGATTTGTGCCTAATTTCTTCTTCTTATTATCTCCACTTCCCAGATAATAGTGCCCAAGAAAACTTAGTGAATTCTAGGGAAAAGACAATGTATCCTGTTTTCTATTCCCAGGTCTAACAAGCTTTGTTGATGGCACATTCTCTAAAGACAATTTAAATTTTAGTCTTGTAGCAGAAGTCTTTTTACTTAAAAAGCCAAGGAATTTAGAGTTGGAAATTGTAGATTTGAGTCCTGTGTAACCTCAGACATGTCACTTTAACACACTCTGGGCTTCAATTTTGTCTCTCTGCAAAACAGGAATAAAAATCCTTGAAAGATTATTCGGTTATTTCAAAGAGCAAATGATATAAAGTATGTGAAAGGAGTTTGTTCCCTTAAATCAGTACACAAGTCACAATATTATTCAAAGGCAGGAGGAAAATTGAAGTCCTAACTAAAATATCTTTGCATCCTGAATTCTTTACCTTTGCCATTTTATCTTTGTTCCTCCATATACCCAGAATCCCCTTGCTATGCCCCTATCCAAGGTCTCTGAACAGCTATAGCCCCCACAATGAGTGCTTAGGACTCCAAAAGTGTCACAAGAGCCCTTTAAAGCCATTGTCAGGAGCCTAAAACTGAACTCCATTAGGACTGGGTCACTGAATTGTGGGCAGCAGGGCCTGTGCTGGTCTCTGATGTAGCCAAATGTCCAGCATAGAAGAAGAGCTAGGTCAGGGGGGAGGTTAGCTAGAGTCAAGCTTTAGGTGCACCCCCCTTTCCATGCTGAGGGAGGAAGAGAGACCCTTCCTAGAAGCCTGGGGAAGGACAGCAAGCCCATTGACTGGTGGCACCATGCTGGCCCAAGAGTAAGGTTGAGCATCAATCAGGCAGACTGTCTCCTCAGACCAGCTCCAGACTGAGCTTGCTGGGGTGGGTCTTGCCCACAAGTCATGTCAGTCAGTCATGATCCAATTAGTCATGTGTGGCCAGTCACGTTCTTGTGAGACGTACGTCAGTCACGGAGACTCATCTCCAGTCTGTTGAGGCACAGGGAGTAAAATAAATGTCAATCACACACATACCCACTGCATGCATTTCTATCAAACACACTGTTGTTTAGTGAGCAAGGGCACACACTGTGCACCCTCAGTTGCAAGCAGGAGGAAGGTTGATGTAGGAATTAGAAGTTACTAGAAGCTCTTCCCTCCTTTTCTCTTGCATCTTCCCTTTATTTTCTCCTGCAGCCTGGTGACTGTTACTTACATCTGTTCATGTGTACCTCGGGGATATGCCTTCCAAATGATAGGGGTCAAATAAAGTGGAAGTACCTGAGACTCAGAGGTTGAACTCTAAAGTCACTAGGTCAGATGACAAAGGGACATAAAAGCTAACTCTCCTTGAGAAATTCCCTCAATCTAACACTTGAAGTTTTACTGGTGTCCTGGTCCATTTGTGCAGCTGTAACAAAACTCCACAGACTGAGTAATGTACAAAGAATGGAAGGTCAAGGTGCTGGCAGGTTCAATGTCTGGAAAAGCGCTGGTCTCTGCTGCTGAGATGATGCCTTGAATGCTGTGTCCTCAGAGGGCAGAAGACAAAAAGTGTCTGCACTCACTCCTTCAGCCCTTGTGTAGGGATGCTAATCTCATCCGTGGGTGAGGGGTCTCCATGGCCTAAGCACTTTCTATAGGTTCTGCCTCTTGCCACTGCTGCCCTGAGGACTAAGTTTCTACCTAATTTGCATGGTCCATCATGCAACAGATTCTGTTTATCCAGCTGGGCATCTGAAGGGGCTAGGTGGCTTGTATGTAGGGACCTTGGGGTACAAAAATAAGCATGAATCAACATTAGAATCATAATTAGGGAGGCATGCATGGAGGGAGAGGACAAAGGAGCCAAGTCCCCCTCTTACAGTTATTCTGCAAAATGGTAGGTAAACGTAATTGTGCTATTTAAATCAGCTCTCTTTAGGAATTGAATTCAGGCAAATTAAATGCTTGTGAGTTGACTCCATTGCCTTATCAGATGAAAGGTAATCTGGTTTAGTTTTGGAAATGTGTTTAGTTCAGGTCCTAGACAGAGTCTGAGGGTTAATTGTAGGCACCAGGCACAGGAGCGCCTGGTACCAGAACTCCGGGGCGTCTGATTGATTTTCTCAGGTATCTTTTGGCCATGGAAGTGGAGAGAGGAGAGATTCCTCTACATGCCTCTTGAGTTTTGACTGTGCACATCTCTGCCTAACTCTGCATTTAGTGGGGCCACTCTGCAAGCTTGAAATTGGCCACGATGGGCATATGTACTCTGGGGAGACTGGCAGGTGCTGTAAATCGGATGTCAACCCTGTGCCTGCCACTCCCTCACACAGCCAGCTTGCTAGCTGGAAATGAAGGCAGTGGGAAGTTGACATGGGCTGCTTGCTTGTTTTCAATCCTTTGCAGCTAGAAGAGGCCAAAACATTTAAGTCTGTGTTCCTGGTTCACATCTGGGGCAATCTCCTCAAAGCGGGCTGAGTTGGTTAGGAATATTTTCTTGGCTTCTTTCTTTCCCCTTTTGTTTCTGGCTGGAATGTAGATGTGGTTTTTGGAGCCTCAGAAGCCACTTTGGACCATGGGTATTGAAACCATGGCCTAAGAACTGCTTAGTAGAATGACGGAAGGAGCCCAAGTCCCTAAAACATAAAGCAGCTGCTCTCCCAGCCCTGACCTGCCCAACCCAGACTTTTCAATTTGAGAGACTAATTCTTTAATTTGTTTAAGCTGTTATTGTCAGGAAAAAAACCAGTTAAGAATATCATCCCTAAATATCACATTTATATTTTCATTTCACATTAGAAACATGGAATAAGATTTTTGAAAGCCTATTTGAGGGCATCTATGCTTGTTCCCTCCTCGGAAGTGATGAAAACAGCATGTTCTTCGTATTCATTAGGAAACAATGTCAAGTTCATTGTCAAAGTGTGAGGACCCACTAGGGCACTGATTTATTGGCCTAAATTGATTCTTCAGATGTCTGGTGCTGGACTCAGAGGTCGAGTGAGGAAGTGGGGGATTACATAAGTCTATCGAGGAAGGAGATAAGGCAGAATCCCGCCTCATCTGGGAATAGTGGGTCTAGACTCTGCCCTTATTACAGGTGGTCAGGTATGAAATCCACCTTGGTTCTGTGGGCAACTGACAGAAGAACTTGGATTGGGATGTGATACAGATGGGTTCAGGGTCACATTGCATGGCCAGAATTTAGCCCAGTGTCCTCAATCCCTGGTCCTAATTGAGTGCATGTGAAAAATCATGTCCTGTGGGATTTTTCAGACTGGCATATAACTCTTTTCCAAAAGACAGCTATTATCCTCACCTTTTAAGAGATGGCTATCACTTCCTCCTGTCCCTGCTTTGCTATCCTTTATCAAGTAGCTTCAGTTCTTACATCATATAATAATAATTTGTTTCTGTGCCTCCCGTTCTCATCTGAGAGCTCTAAGGGTGAGACAAGAATGGAGAGTAGTCTGCCTCTTTGGCACCTGTCACTGGAAGTATACCCAAGTGTTCAACAGGTACAGTCTGGGTGATTTCATCCAGTGTGTTCTTCACCAGAGTGGAGGAACAGATCACATCCTGTCCTTCTGGTTCTGGGAGATATAAGTCATTTCAGCTGTGATGTCTGATAAGCAAGATGAATGCTACCCATTCCCTTGGGGCAGTGCATATTGGGTTTACTTGGCCGGAGACAGGAGTTCACACTGAACCACGCAAGACTTTACCATTTGATCCTGGACTGTAAGAGTGGCTCAATTCCAGGCCCAGTGGAAAAGACAGGATGGGGACGAGTGTTAGGAGCCTGACTCCTGCAGGCTCCTACAGCTGCAGGGTCTCAGCAGATAGGAGTATGGGAGCCTTGGCAGATTCTACTACCAGGAACCAAATAAGCAGGAACAAAGGGACCATAAACTGAGAACCTGCTATGTACCAGGCAAGAATCTTCTCACTCAATCCCTCATCTTGAGTACAATCTATGTCCCTACTTACTGGTGATGAAATTGGCTTAGAGAAGTTAAATAATTTGCCCAAGGTCATATGGCTCAGAAATGGCAGAGGCAGGACTTGAACTTGAACCTATTGGGCTCCCAAGGTTGTGCTTGCTGTGTACCATGCTGTCTTTAGATAGAGGTAGGGGAAGGGAAGTAAGGAGCGATCCAGGGCCGGCCCAACATATTCTGTGTGCATGGAGACCCTCGTAGAGCCAGACACCCTGGGGGAGCTATGCTACATGGATGAGGCTTTGTAACCAGGACAGCAAAGTGTCTTTAACTAGCTATCTTACTCTTCTTCCAGAAGGGGATATCCTACTTTTCAACTGAGCGTCCTCCACTCAAATTAACAAGGTTCCCAGCTTCCTCCACACCTCAGTGTAACCTAGGGACTGAGTTCTACCCAAAGGGATGTGAGTGAAAGTGGTACCGCCACCCTCATGCTACCCTAGGGAGCACCATTCACAAGACAAGGAAGCTGTGGCTAGAAATGATGCCACAACCCCAAATGGGAGAGGTGGGCTCTTTCTCTGCCCTGTTCTGCTCTGGAGAGATGGAACCTGTGAATGGACAATAGCCAGCAATGTGACAATAGAGCTGTGACCTACAGCTTCTGCAGTAACGGGCCCACGATAGTCAGGACCTAGTCAATGTTTGCTCCCTTCCCTCTATTTGCCCCCACTTCCTACTCAGCACCACCTAGAGAAAGTCAAAGCATGTATGACGCCCCACTTGGTTGGAGCCTGCCTCCATCCCTGCACCAGAGGCCTCCTGGCGCACCTGAAGCCTTTCTTCCCTTCCTTCCATTACACAACTTCCCTCCTTTACAGCCTTCGAGGCTCTGCCAAACACATAGGAAGCTCTCTATCGGCAGCCTCTGCTTGTTCCCTTCCTGCCCAGTGGTGCAGACACAGGGTGGCCCTGGCTGAGCTCTGAGCAGTTAGGATGCCAGGATTGTAAGTTTCTGGTATTGGTCTGAGCCACTGGTGACAGAGAAACACTTCAATCTTTTAAGGCACAGGTTTTAAACCATACTAATTTGGAACCTGGGCAAATTTGCCCCCGGGGTGGCCTAGGTGACGGGCCACATTTGCCCTGGGTTAAAAATCAGAGTTTGTTAGGCAGATTCATGTACTGCGATTTCACTCATTTAACTGGGAGTTTTAAGGTGTGCTAGTATCTCTCACTTGCATACAATGATTGATATGCTAATTACAATAGACTCATACCTATTCATTAAGACTGAGAGGCTACTTAGGCTTGGCAGTCTGAGGGTGTTTGTAATGTAGAGGAATAATACTACTGTCTTATGCACACAACATCCAGAACTTTCCTCAATTCTCAGTGAACTCTTCCCAGTCAGGATAAACAAGTCCACTTCCCAAATCTTTATTGGGTTTGGATTTGAGTTTGACCACCATGTAGCTCAGGACCCCAGGACAGCATATACTTTTGGGTGGGGGTATATAAAGGTGATTTATTAACATCCACAAACCATCTGTCCTTCTTTTGGTCACCAGTGGTCCAGGGCCAGCTTCCAGGTGGTAATGGACCACCCCCCATTTACTTTTTTGTACCCACAGGGGAGATACAGAGGGACAAACTCACAGCACTGACTTCTCAGTATCACGCGCCCAGTCATTTCATGCCCTGGAACATGCTTGGGTCAGAAAGCTGGGCCAAGACACAGAACTGATGTCTTAGGCTTTTCTGTCCTTACCCTTGTCAGTCAGATCTTGATATTCAGGGAATTTCTACAGACTGGACAAGACAGACAAAAAACAGAGGCCCCTGGAGTTTAAGCAAGAAGCCATCTGGGAAGAATGGTCCAGAAATGCAGCTCTTTGGGACATCCTTGTCTATTCCTGAGACCTCCAACATCCATCTACTCACACAAGCATTAGAGGAGGAGATACAGGATCTCATAAATCTGCCATGGGGCTAATAAACAGAGTGATCTGAAGGTTGTTCCCCAACCCCCAATAAGGGGCCAACAGACAAGTTCATCTACCAGAGCCCGTGTGTGCGAATCCACCGCCAATGGAAAAACCCGCCTAACCCTTACCCTAACCCAGAGTTAAAGCGTTCAGTTAAAGCCCCAGCCCTCACCTGAGCAGGGAGGCACCAGCTTCCAGGCTCCGCTGCACTGCTCTGGCTGTAGCCTTTCCTTTGTGTACCAGTCTTGTCTCATGAGTCAATCAGCTGCCTCAGGAGCCAGTTCTCCGGCCTGTGCAGGCCAGGACCCTCACACCAGCCCCCACACAACACTTCACACCAGCACGTAACATGTGGATAGGTCAGCGTGATAGAGCCTTGATCCTTGAGGAGTTCATGCTCTACAGAGAAGACACATTTCCATATCCAACTACAGCCCAGTAAGATAAAAGCTGTAACTGAGTGATGCACCAACTACCAAGTGAAGACAGAAGAGTGTCACTGTGGCTGTGGTAGCCTCACAAATACCAAGTAAGTGACAGTTGAGTGATGTTTTGAGGCAGGCTAGCAAAGTGAAATAACCTGTCACAGGATCCCCTTCTCTTAACAGATATCTTTATGCTAGACTTTTTTCCCACTACTTCCCCAGCACTACCTTGAGCTGTCTCTAGAGCAAAAAATCCCCTCTAAGTCATAAACACCTTTTGTAATATCTTGTAAATATCTTTGCAAGACAGTATCCAAAGGGATGCCTCTGAGCCTGGTTTACCTGGTAAAAAGAGAGGTCTGCCCCAAACCTGACTTCTCAGGCAAAATCCTTTACTTAAGACCTTATGAATATTGACCACATCTCATACATACAATTAAAGAACTAAAAATTAGAATAATCAAAGCACAGGATACCCATATTATGTGGTAAGGCTGTGCTAATTAAACCTGCCAGCCATCCTAGCCCTTTCCTGCAGACTGCCCAGATTTTTCCTGCCTTACAACTTATAAATTGGTCTTTAAACAAAAAGATCAGTGCTTCTGTGTCACCTGGTAGAACACACTGCTTTTTCTCTTGCAGTGCTTCCTCTTCCTCTTTCTTTCCTTTTCTTTCAATAATTACTGTTTTGGCAATTTGCTTCTGTCCAGTTCTCTGTTCAGGTGACACAAAGACTTGGGATTTTCTGAACTAGTGTCTTCTTAGACCACTCAGTCCTGTAACAATTTTACTGGGAACATGGGCTTCCATTACTGATGATGTGGAAGAGGAAAGGTAAAGTACTCCATGGGCCAACGTGTGGCGGCCTGAAAAGAGCAAGAAAAGGTATGGAGGTCTGTGAGGTTAGATTGAGGAGGAGGAGGAAGCAGGAGGTGAGCCAGAGACTAAGCTGGGGTCATTTGGATGTCAAGCTGGATTTGGATGTCACACTGAGGTTCTGAGACACATTCAAGGTGAGGGACTCAAATGCCTATAGGGCCAGATGGATGGTGTATCTGGGGAGGGGCTGGGTGGGAGTGGGAGATCTGGGGGAATGTAGGCCTCATCCAAAGATGGCAGCCAACTGTCAAACCAGAGAGCAGGCTCAATGGAGCTGAGTTTTCATCTTTTTTTTTTTAAACCTGAGAATCCATAGTTTTATGTAAATGCTTCCCATTTTTAACAATTGGCAGTTATAAACCATCATGCTGACCAAGCAAAAACATATCTGATGTCCCCTCAGCCCTTGGGCCTTCCAGTCGGAAGGGTCTAGGCAGATATCTTTCCCAGCCTGACTCCTGTTTCAGAAAGAGGGCATCCTTACAGAGCTCCAAGAGACCTTTTTGTGTCAGCCTCTGCCAGCAAGACCCGCCCCCCCATCTCGCCCCTGACCTTGCCCCTTCCTGCCCTCCAGAGCCCTCCCTAGCACCCACTTCATTTTGCACCAGAAGGAAGCTGAATGAATCGGCTGTGGGCCTGACTCACAGAGAAGCACTCAGCGTTAAGGACACGAGAGAGCCGTATTTATTTCTTGTGGACAAGCATGATTCCATGCATGCTGAAATGAGAGCCTGTGTGAAGAAAGTACCCGTAACAGCAGAATTGTAATTGTGTGCTTTTGTCCACAGGGAGCAGGGACAGTCACAGAGTGGTTTTCAAAGACAGTCTCCTCCAAGTGCAATTGAGACCACAGGCTCTGAAATCACTGGCTGGGTCCATCGTCCAGGGGTCTGTCTGTCTCCTTAGATGGCCAGGGGGTAATTCCAGCTTTGCGATCTCTCACCGAGCTGCCGAGGTCTGAGGAGGATTGAGGACCATCTCCCACCCCACCACCCAGGGCTTCTGGGGAAATGAAACTCAGAGGGAAGGGACATGCCACTTGCAACTAACAAGCCCACTCCTGGGTGTACAGTGACAGGGACAGACTGCTGTGCTCGAAGCGAGACAGCCGTCAGCACCTAGAATACCTGTCGTCATTGGGAGATCCACTCATCTTAGAGCAGTTCTCCAAAGAAAGGGATGATTCTGGAGCTGAATGGCTGTGCCAAAGAGGCAGTGATAGGAGCTCCCCCTGCCTCTTGACCTTCCTGGTTCCAAGTTAATCCATCAGGGAACCTAGATGGGAACTGGTGTTAGAGCCTCAGTTTCTTGGAAGGTGAAGGTCAGAGGCTCTGACAGCAAACCTCATCTGGGTGGCTTACTCCCACCTGAAGTCCTGCCCAACAGTTTCATAAAACTTAATATTATAAGGTCTATAAAATTCCCGGAGCTGGTCTATCACTTCAGGATCGATTTGTACGTGAGTTCTCCCTTTGGATTTGCCCAGGCATCGAGGCAGGACGCTCGACTCTGGTTTTTTCAAGCAAGGGAATCCTTTGGTCTTGTTGAAGTAGAAGTGCTTGTCTGTGATGAATCTTTTGATGCCCAGGAAGTCCTGGACCCGGCCCATCTCCCCGGCGGGGTCGGTGATGAGTCGCTCGCCGCTGACGAAGTGGATCTGGGCCAGCGGGAAGTACTGCAGCCAGGTCTCCAGGTGCAGCGCGTACATGCCTATGCGGATGGCGTTCCACGACACGTCCACCAGGCCCAGGGTGCGGTTGCGGAAGGACAGGCCCTCAAAGGTGGGGATGTCGGGCTTCTTGGAGAGTGTCTGGGTATAATCTGAAATGGCCCGGGTCACTGGGTTCCGTACAACCACGATCAACTTGGTGTCTCGGGACATGTTGAAGATCCGGCGGGGGGCTTCTTGAGTGACAAAATAGCTGGGTGTCTTCTCCAGCGTGATCTGGGTCTCCAGGGTCCTGGGCATCAGGCTCCTGGGGGAGAAGCAACACACCATCACACAGGGCTCCCCTGGGGGCAGGCCATGTCACCTCCTTCCACCCAGTGAGCTGGGTGTCCCCTCCTCAACCTGGTCACTTTTGAGGTACCCACCTGGTGAGGAACCCTCTTTAGCTTTTGTTCATTAATTTTTAAAAATTCTCTAATACATTTGAGACTGAAAACAACAGAAACACCCATCAGTATGCATAAATCAAATTGTGGGACAGCTGAGTTACAGAGTGAGGTTCCCTGTGCGCTAATGTGATATTCCCTATGTGCAAGGACCCTCTGCAGCTGTAGGCTCTGTGTTCAGAGATTCCACCAACAGCAGACTGAAAATAATTGAGGAAAATGTGTCTGTACTGAATATATACAGACATTTTTTCTTGTTGTTGTTCCCTAAACAACAGAGTATAAACTAGCCTTTACATTGTGTTTATATATTACAAGTAATCTAGAGATGGAATAAAGCACACAACATGTGTTGATTATCAGCAAACATTACTCCATTTTTTAGGAGCCCATCTGGGGTGGGGAGGTGGAGGGGTCCATTCTTCCATGGATACCAGGAAATGATCTTCTAGTTTTTAAGGAAGAAAGGCAAGATACAGCATTTTATAATGGGAGGAATACATAGGAATCTGGTAACGAGTTGCTTCTGAAAAGGGAGCTAGGTGGAATAAGGTGTGATCAGGGATAAGAATTACGTTTTTGTCCTTTTTGAGTGGTACTGAGGATTGAACCCAGGGCCTTACACATGCTAGGCAAGAACTCTACTAACTGAGCATCTCCCTCAGTCATTTTGCTTTTATTTTGTTTTTGAGGCAGGGTCTTGATAATTTTGCCTGGGTCTGTCCTCAAAACTTGATCCTTCTACTTCTCCCTTCAGGGGAGCTGGGATTTCAGGTGCCTGACTGAGAATTACTTTTGATGGTATCATTTTTTATGCTACTTGATATTTTAATGTATTTATTACATATTCAAAAAATACAAACTAAGACCTTGAATATTGTTCTGGCATAATATATTTCTCCAAATGTATTAAGAAAATCTTTTTTTTTTTAGGAAAAAAGACTTGCTTTGCAGGAATAGCAACTGTTTTAGAAATGAGTTCTAACATTTTTTTCCTGTCAACAAACATCTGAAATATGTCTTTTGTGAGGGCTGGAAGAAGCCCAGAACTCCAGGTAGGCTGGGACCTTAGTCAGAGCCAGGTAATGTGATCCCTCCCTCCTCTGGTCTTTAATTTCCTGGCACTGCTGTAGACTTTTGGGCATGAAGGCAGGAGACTCTGAAATCTCCCTGCTGGTGGCTCTCTTTCAGACTTTGACAGGGGAAAAATCCTGGTCCCCAATCTATACTTCTTTAACTAGTATTTAAGGAGTTCCTTCCTTCCTTCCTTCCTTCCTTCCTTCCTTCCTTCCTTCCTTCCTTCCTTCCTTCCTTCCTTCCTTCCTTCTTCCCTCCCTCCCTCTCTCTCAAGATGGCTGGGCTCTGTCCTAGACCAATTGATTCAAACTATTTGGGGGTAGGTACTTTTTAAAAGCTCATTTGAAGCTCACATTGAATCAAATGCTTGTCAGGTGAAGGCAGAGTTGAGAACACTTTTCTGCAATCCTGCTTTCCCTATCTCCAAGCTGATTTACTGATGCTCACTCACTTCTGGCATACAGGTATACTTCTGGCATACCCTGCTTCCCTGATCTGATCACCACTCTATCTGGCCTCAAAGTTCTCTCACCTTTTCTACTCCAGATGGCTCCATTTTCTCTGTCCTTTCCTTTAGCAATTCTGACTCATGCCATAGCTTGGGTCTTCTCATTGAAATTATCCTGATTCTGAAAATGGTTAACTCTGAAACTTCACTCTGGGACTATGTAGTAGGCTGAATAATGACCCTTCAAAAGACATGTCCACCTAGAACCTGAGTGGGACAAAGGATCTATGGAGATGAGATTGAGTTAAGGACCTGTAGGTGAGATCATCTTGTGTGAAGGGAGACTTTAATCCAATGGCGAGTGTCCTTAGAAGAGAAGAGGCAGGTGGTGAGGAAGGTGACTGAACAAATGAAGAGTAGAGCCAAGAACACAAAGATGCCTAGCATGAAGAAATTGTGGACTTGACAGGCTACTAAGAAGATTCTTCATGATATTCTTCTAACTCAGCAGCCCCCAGAGCCAGGCATGTAGCAGCTCTTCTGCAGAGTATCCTGGGAGGGAAGCGGGGCAGTGAAGACCAGAACTGTGAAAGAATCTCCATCTGTCATTTTAAGTTACCTAGTTAATGGTCATTGCTTGTGGCATATTTCAACTTTCTTTCTTTCCACCTTTGCATCCTTGAACTCATCCATGATCCCTTTGCTTCCAAAGGGATCTTTCAAAACCATCATTTCAGTAGCAGCATCATCATCAATTTCCTTTTACTACTCTCTCTCCTGGTCTTTCCTTTCCTTTCCCTTCTGTCTCTGGGTTTCCAACCAGCAGTGGATGAAACTGCTGACCCCACAAGTGGACCCTGTGTATTTATCAGTGCTAGCTGTAGCCAAAGCCCCATCACTCCAAATAATCATATGTTTGACTTTCCAGGCCCCCTCACCATTCTTCACAGTAAATGTCCAAGCTTTCACCATGCCGTCCCAGCCCCGCTCTCAACAGCCACCATCACAGCTAGTCTCTAACATTCTAGAAGGGAACAGGCCACCATACCTCAGTTCTTTCAATCTTCCTCTCCTGAATCTTGAAACTGACTTTTGCTTGTACCTATCCTGAGTCCCTCTTTCTCAGAGAACAAGGTATGCAGGGGCTCACCTGTCCACCTGTGCTCAGATTCCTTCCCCTACAGGCTTCCCTGCGAGCCCACCCCTTGTACCCTCAAAGTCATTGTGCAACTTCGCTGATACAACTGATATTCTCCTTCTTGGCCCAGGGTCTACATAGGCCCTCATGGGCTGAAAGTTGTAATAGTATTTATGAATATTGAGCCTTTGTTTAAAATAGGACGTCATTACCATCAAAGTGTACCTGAAGGGAATTCTTTGACTGGATTTTCTTAGAAATCTGACCATACTATATGACAACCTTGGTACACATTATAATTAGGGGTTTATGATGACAGTAGGTTAAACTTAAATCTTGTTTAAGGACTTTCCAAAGTCCTTTTTGTTGATACAAAGATCTTCCTAGCATGAAGAAGTTGTGGACTTGACAGGCCACTAAGCAGACTCTTCATGATATTCTTCTATTTCTGGAGAATTGTAGACACAGCGTTTCCCAAGCTTATTTAACTAAGGAGCTACAAACATTAGCCAGGAGCATCCATTAACATCTCTCTTTGTTACCAATTTAGAAAATTCTGATGATTCAATGATTTCCAGAGCTGCACATCTTTCCCCCGGGCTGGGCCCTAAAGTGAAGTGCCACCATTCTAGCCACTAATTGGCATATGGTTTGCCAAATCAGTGACAAATGTTAAAATGTCAGAACCAGACTGTACGCATTCACACAGACATGCCACAGGTCAAAGGCTCCTGTGCACACCAAACTTTCTCTGCCCTGCAAAGGACACCCTTGGTGTTTATGTCTCCTGTTGATGACAGTGTGCAAGGACACTGCATTTAACTCTCCCTGCTCTGTGTGCGCCAGGGGAGGGGATATTAAACTGTGCATCGAGCTCTGTCTTTTCTCCTTATGTCACAGATTAAATTTTGCTTGCTGGTTTCCAGTTGCTAGCAAACAGCTGAACTCCTCTCACCCCATCACTGCCTTCAGCTTCTGCCTCCTTTCTTTTCTATGGCTCTGCAGAAAAACACTGGAAGCACAGTCAAGGGCTGGCTGTTGGGATTCATCTCCCATCTGTTGTTTTAACTTGCTTAGAAACCATTTTCCCTACATCTGCTTACAACCCCCAGAGTTTTCTTTGAGGAAATTCCACCCATGCTTTGGACAACATCTCGGTGGGCTGCAGAGTGGGCACACAACAGAATGCCAGTTGTGTCCTAGACACTAAAAATGTGTCCTCAAGACTGAAAGTGGAGCTCTTCCAACTAGACACAGGGTCCTGGAAGAGACTCTGTTACCAGGTCCCTACCATGTCCTCAGTCCCTGGTCTTTCTGATGTGATGTTTCCACTTCCCTCTGGATTTTGTGAGTCACTGCATGTTCTTCCAACACATCACTGCTACTGTAAGCTAGAGGTGAGTTCTGTTGCTTACACCCCTATTTTTTTATTTTTATTTATTGATCAACCTAGTAATTATACATATTTATGGAGTACAGTGTGATGTTTTGATACATACATACATTGAGTAATGACTAAATCAGAGTAATTAGCCTGTCATCACCTTAGATTTTATTATTTCTTTATGGTGAAATATAAGGCACACTATTGTTAACTGTACTCCCCCCACCATTGTGCCAAAGAACTCCAGAACTTATTCTTCTTCTCTAACTGTACCACCATACCCATTAACCAGCCTCCCTCCTTGTGTTTCCCCCTCTCCCCCAGTTCTGGTAACTATGATTCTACTTTCAATTTCTAAGAGATCACCATTGTTTTTAGATTCCACATATGAGTGAGATCATATTACACCTCTATTTTTACAATCTGGCTTCTTCTCCCTCATTTTGTGGAAGTTATTCCCCCACACACACCCATTTCAATTATAAACTCCATGAGGGCAGGTCAGAGTATATCTTATTCTCAACTGTATCTCCAGAGAGTCTACCACAAGCCATGGCACAAGTAAGCTCTCCAAGACTACTTTTGAGTTCTGCTTTGAAGCCCTCCTCTCCCTTTCCAATTCCTAGCTTTCTCCCAGCCCTCCCAGACCCTGATGGGGTCTCTCCCTCCTCCCTCATCCTACATGATGCTCCTGGGTGACCTCATTCCCTCTCCATCCAGCTTTTGCTTTCGCTGGGGAGATGATGACTCACATATCTGTAAGTGAGGCTACAACTTAAAACTGCAATGCCCAGCTATCTGGGGACTGCAGACCTCACCTCCACAACAGAGCTCACTTCTTTCCTCCTCAAACTCACTGTGCTCTTTTGCCTATATTTGCAAATAAAAATGAAAATAGAAAATTCCCATTCCTGACTCCTCCTTATGTCTGTCCTTCATTCTTGCTTTACCTCCTTAACCTTCTCAAGTCTCTGTCCTCCTCTCCCAGCTGCTCACACAGTTCAATGTCCATGCTCCTCTTCCCCTCTGATGTCCACACTTCTACCAACTTCTTTCAATCCACTCTGCCCTCCATGTCCATGAGCAAAAACCTCAAAGTCAATCCAGTCACGTCACCCATCAACAATTCTTCAGAATAAAACCTATATTCCCTGGAATATGAGCACCCTATCAACCTTTGTAGAATTCGTCTTTTGCCACTTCCTAGTAACCTGATGCTCTTGCCAGGCTAAACTCAAAATCTGCTCCCCAAACACGTCTTGCTCCTGTTATGTGTTTTCTACTTGCTGAGTTGTTTTAGTTTATAAGAGACTATGTCATCTTTCTTGTCTCTCCTCCCCTGGTGATGTCTACATATCTTCCCAAGTCCAAATCAAAAGTCACACTTCTGTGACCCCTTCTTGTGACATTGTGGCATGTTGGATATCTACCCAGTGGCACCTCCATCACATCTTGCAATTAGTTATGTTTCCTTTTGTATCATTCAATCATTAGCTACTTGGACACTTCTTGCTTGCTTTTGCCTTTGCAGCACACTACCTAGCACACCATAGGCACTTAATGAATGGATCCAAGGTCCAGTGTCAGAGGTAGGTGCCTGTTGTGAAGTGGCCTGTGTCAGTTGGCTTTCAATTACTGTGACAAATTCCTGAGTAATCAACTTATAAGGAGAAGAGGCTTATTTTGGCTCACAGTTTGGGAGTTTCCAGGCTATGGCCAATTATCCCCAGCTGCTTTTGGGCCTGTGGCAAAGCAGCATATGATACCTGGGGAGCAGTGGTAGAGCAAAGCTTCTACTTTGTTTTTTTTTCTTTATTCATCTATTCACATGTGCATACATTGTTTGGTCATTTCTCCCTCCTGATCCCCACCCCCTCTCTCTCCCCCCAACCCCCTTTTCTTCCAGACAGAACCTGTTCTGCCCTTTTCTCTAATTTTGTTGAAGAGTTCTACTTTGTTTTTTATGTTCAGGAAACATAAAAGACAGGAAGAGGAAGAAACAGGAGTCCTAATGGCCTCTTCTAGGACACACCCCCAAAGACCAGAAGACCTCCTACTAGGCTCCTCCTCTTAAAGGTTCCACCACCTCCCAACAGCAAACATGTGGGTCTTTCCAAACCATGGCATGTCCCTTGAGTCCTCAGAAAGTCATAAAGCCTTACATACTGGCCATGGGCAGAAGAAGGCCTTGGCAGATGGCCCTGGTGGAGTTTTCTGTTGTCTTCAGGATTTTTGTCTCAGTCACGGGCACTCTGGCTCATAGGTACTAGATTGGCATCCCAGCTGCACTTTGACTTCAACCTCCAGAGGTCAGCTGATGACTCTTACAAGAGCACATCCTGTGCCATTTCTGCTTTGCCGCCTGCACACTGTCCCTAGCCCAGGCTCTGCAGTGTGCCCAGGACCACCTAGGGAGCTCTTGGAGGAATGCAAATGTCTGGGTCCCAAGCCAGACTATTAAAGCAGAAACTCTGCTTTAATAATCATCTAAGCTAGCCAGATGATTATAGTGGCTAAGAGCCCCTGTGGTGCTCAACGTGTTCCTGTAGCCACATGTCCTTTAATACAGACGCTCATGGCTGTCAACCAGGGTGTGCCTCAGAGAAATTCCCATGCCCTCCCCAACACACCTATTGAATGGCATGGAGGCGGGTCTTCAAATCTGTACTTTTATCAGCGAAGCCTGAGAAGTACAAGTGTCAAAACAGGTGCTCCCAGAAGTGACATGGCCACACTGATTACTGTGTACAAACTGTATATTTATTTATATGTCTACTGTGCCTTCCCCTACTACAGATTGTCTGTCATGTTCAGTGCAGTGTTTTCAGCACTTAATAGGGGTTCAGGAAATAAAGAAGAAATCTAAAGCCAGCTTTCATCTGGGGACACAGGCAGGACAGGCTGGGCATACCGCTCAGAATTCCACACGGTGTCATAAGAGGCAGGAACAGGAGCTCCTACCAGAAAAACCCTGAATGCTCACTCTCTGGAAATTATAGTTGTCACCCAACTGACCACCCAGGGCAGCAGAGACGGCTTCCTTGGCCCCACTGTCCACGTGGGGCATCTGTGTCCGTGTCTACACGTGGGATCCTTGTTGGAAACTTAGAGCCCTGCACACCTCAGGGTGTCCTGATAGAGTTCTCTGGAAGGTTCCATCTGCTGAATTGAACACTGCACACAGGCATGGCAAGGCCTGGCTGCCTGGGGAACTCTGCTCATTTATTAGCTCCTAACCAGGCTCCTTGAAAGCCATCCCAGTCTCCTGAGGGACACTTAGGAGCAAAAGAGTCAGGAACGGCTTTAGTGCAAGGAACTGGTTTTTAAAGCAACCTGCGGAGCACTGACCCAAGGAACAGGCACGTCACCTGTGCCCATTCACCTGGTTGAGTGTATCCTGAGACCTGGATTGTGGACTACTGCCTTCCAGGCCCACAGCCCCAAGCCTTTCCTCTTCTGCAACCTGGGGACAAAACACCAAGCCCCAGCTTAAACTCCATGCATCACTCTCCATGCTCACATGACACGCTCCCTGTCAGAGCTTCTCTGACTTTTGATCCATAGCCACCCAGGCCAGACTTAAGTTCAAAGGCTGCATTTTTCATGCTATGAGGATTTTGGCATGTATTGCCCTTTACACGAACCTCCTGTAATTTGTCAGACAAACCTTATCCTCTAGTTCATCATCACCTCCACCATGAAGCCCTCCCTGACTATCCTTAGTTCTTCCCTTGCCCAGAGACTAAGGGATTTTTAAAAAAAATTCTGTGTTATTCACCATAACATAACCTGTTTTCATCACATATTCTGAGTCTATTGCTAGAGTGTTAGTGACTATGAAGTCAGGAACCATGACTGACACACCTCTATTGCCTAGTCCTGTGTCTGGTGGGCATTCATGTATTCAATCATTAGGAACGCATTTAATTAGCACCTGTTGTATGCCAGGGATACAAAGACATGTGAGGAAGCCTCTTTCTTCAAGGAATTAACAGCTTTGTGGAGGAACTGGACTGGAGGGAATGAGGCCATCTTTCCAGAGAGGGGCTGCACCTGGATGCAGCTTCCCACAAGAAAACAGCTTCTCACCTCTGGCCGGGCTGGGGGGTCTGGTGAACCCAGTTTTATATGTGTCCTCAAGGTCCTTGGGTGCTGGGCAGCTAACTCTTGTAAACTCTTGGTCCTAATCAGTCACTTGATTATCCCCCAACCAACAAGGCTGCTGTCAGCCCTGGCAGAAAGGAAGTTGGTGGAGGAGTGGGGACAGAGTTCCTTCCAGGGCCCGGTAGGCCCCCCGTATGACTGCGAGCAGACAGGGTTGCCCTGTCTTCTGGCCTCTTCCATTGTGACTCCACTCGTGAAGGCCCCCAGCAAAGCCAGTTCCTTCACCCACACCTTGTTGTGCATTGTGGATTTTGTCTTGAGTCCCGCTGCGTGACAGGTAGACACTGTGTGATATTTCCATACAGAGGACAGTGGGCTTTTTTTTTTTGGCAGTACTGGGGTTTGAACTTATGGTCTTGCCCTTGCTGGGCAAGTGCTCTATCACTTGAGCCACACCCCGGCCCTTTTAGGTATTTTTCAGATAGAGTGTCGTGCTTTTTCCCAGGGCTGGCCATGGATAGCAATCCTCCTACTTCAGCCTCCCATGTAGCTGGGATCACAGCGTAAACCATCATTACTGACTTGTTGGTTGAGATGGGAACCTTGCTAACTTATTTTGCCCAGGCTGGACTCAAACTGCAACCTTCCTATCTCTGCCTCCCAAGTAGTGAGGATTACAGGTGTGAGCCACCGTACCTGGCCTGACAAGTGGTTTGGCACGCAGGATTTGAAATCAAAGAACTTTTTCTTTTTTTTCAAACCTTCTTGTCATTTGCTAACCACATGGAATGGGCACGCAGCAGACATCAGTCATACATGTGGTCATGTACCGTAAACCCCAGACACAAGCAAGCTAATGGCTGACCCTGGTGTGCAGTGAACAGGCCTCACCAGGTGCTGTGCCAGGCTGTGTCTGAATTGTCTCACTCCGGCTGCACAAGAACCTCACAGAGCATGTGCTCACGCTCTTCCTGTTTTGGGGCTGAGAAAACTGGGACAGGGAGGAGTGAAGTGCATCTCCAACACGATGCAGTCGGTAGAGGAGTCTGGATTCAAATGTGACTCCCGCACTAGAGAAAATGTGAGAAAATAAAAAATTGATCTTGGCACGCAGACAGCCTTTCTAGGCATGAGACAAAAACCATGAAGGAAAAGATTGAAAAGTTAAACTACATTAAAAAAGTGGAAGTCTGTGAAATGGAAAAATACCAGAAATAAAATAAAAAAAAATAACAGACTAGAAAAATATTTGTAGCATGTATGCTAGAGACAGAGAGGTGACTTCATAAATTTTCATCTATGTATTTTTATGTATTTTTTCAGACTTCTTGCAAATCAGTAAATAAAGGAGAGCCAGCCAATCAAAGAAAAGAACCCAGGCCATGGGACAAGAGTTGAAATATCAGAAAAACAAACATGAAAAAAATCTCGGTGTCATATTCAGTACCTCTCCATAGCTCTCAGAATTACAGACATGAAAATAAAAGCCATGATTAGATTGTGTTATTCACAAACGAGGCTGGGAAATACATATTTTAGAAATTGCAGTAGTTGCAGTTGTGTCGAGACTGTGAGGAGCTGCTGCACCTCCAATACTGGTAGAAGTGCAAGTCAATGCAATTTTAGGAGGGCTGTTAGAGATGAACTATCAAAATGCACACTGAACACACTCTTTGACCTGGAGATTGCACTTCCAGAAACGTACTTGCTCGAGTGCATAAGGACCTAAGTGCATGGATGTTCACTGTAGTGTTTGTGGTAAAGACCAGGTGAGGCAGCTATCATGCATGTCTACTCCTCCCTCCCCAGTGCAGCGCTGGCAGCCAAAGACTACATTTCCCAGCATCCTTTGCATCCAGGCAGGGGGCCATGGCTGGCTCTTGACAGGGACGGGACAGTAGAAGTGCAGTGTGTTACCTCTAAGCCAAGGTGGGACAAAGCGGGTATGAAAGTCCTCTTGAATGTCTTTTTTGGTCCTCTAGATGAGTGCAGAGGACTCTGTGGCTCTAGTATGGGGCAAGTCCAAAAAGCAGAAGAGGAATGGGCGTCTTCCTGTGACTGGGACCCATGCTGCTTGGACCACTTTAAGCAAGAAATAAATTTCCTTGGGTTTGTTTGTTATAGTAGCTAGCATGAACCTAGCTCCTGAAACATTGTAATAGAGAAAGATCAAAAACAACCCAAGTGTGCAGTCAGAGGCTGGCTAAATAAACCATAATGGGGCCATACGATGGATTATGATGCGACTGTTAAAAAATGGGAGCTTATCTATATAAATATTGACACAGAAAGAGTCCAGGTAAAAAGCAAGTTGCAGTCAGGTTAATATGACCCTATCTGCATACAAAATACACACATGCGAGGCACAGCAAATCATTAGCAGTGACTCCGTTTGGAGAATGACCTTGGGGAATCCAAGATGGATGACAGATAAAATGGGACTTCATTTTCACCCTTAGCTCTCTGCACTCATCGGATTCATTTTTCTCTTTGCCCTGAGCATATATTCTTTGTCTAAAATTCCAGGTAATAAAGAGCTATTTAGAAAAGTCCCCATTGATGTTATTGAGGAGTGTGTGTGGGGAGTTGTCAGAGTGGCTGGAGTGTGGGTGGGCGGCTGGGAATGTATGGCTCCTTCTGTAGGAGCTGGCTTGGGAGGGAGGGAGGGAGCCCGTGGGTGTTGAATGAATGCGTTTGCTGCTTCATGTACAGTTCTGATAAGTTTGCAGGCAACCGGACCTCAATTTCTCAGACTCCATCTGTTGCTGACTGTGGGACTATCTAGGGGAAATTCCACATATGTCCCCTTTCTCCTTCTAGACTTAGACTCTTCTCCTACACTCTCCTTCTTCCTTGGTGGGATCTTTGGGCTGGCGAGTCTGTGAAAGGCAGGTTCTGACTGAGCATGTCTTAGGAGGGGGCTTCCTGTCCCTTGTTACTTGACTAGCAAGGTTTTTAAGGCCACCCTGGAGATGCTTGCACAAAGTCTATCTATCTATCTATCTATCTTATTATTAATTATTATTTGTGGTACTGGGTGTTGAACTCAGGGCCTCACATTTGCTAGGTAAGTGATCTCTCACTTAAGTCATGCCCCCACTCCCCAGGTATATATTTCATGAGTGTTTATTGTATTCACTGGAATTGAATAGTGCTGTCTAGTGAGGAATTGTGGGTGATTTGAATTCAGAAGCCCTGGATTTGATTTGGAAGTGCTACGGCACTTCCGTTTCCTGGCTTTGTGACACTCCTACTACCTTTGTAACAGGTGTTTAGACTGCTTTTGCCAAAAATCACAGCCTCCTTACTTGTGCCCATAAACTAACGAAAAGCTGGAGACAAGCTTGGCATCCCTGTCTCCATTTTCTATCTGTCTTTGCTCTGAGCCATTCACCTTACAGCCACATGGAGTCTAGGAAGGACAGCACTGATCAATAACATCCTTACAACAAAGGACGGAGGAACTGCCCCCAAGGAAGGGAAAAGCAAAGCATCCACAGGACAGAACCCCCCTCCCTCCTATCAGGCAAATTGTCACTGGATTTGTTTATCCTGGCCAAATTGCTCCCCTCCAATGATGACAGTGATAACAACTTCTCTGTAACTCCCCACAAGATAAAGACTGAGCTAACGATCCGCCAGGCCACACTGAGACTGAACTGTTCAATAATTACACACACCTCTCACCCCTGGCCTAATTCCTTTCCTGTGTAAACCTAACGTTCATGTCCATGCCCTGAAGATGGACTGAAGGGCTTACTCTTATTATGCCGGCACCCTGCGCGGCATAATAACCCTCCTTTCTTGGCCTGCACCACTCCATAGTCCTCTCTTTGTTTGGCACGCTGGGGTGAGTGGTCAGACCGACATGGGAACCTCTGCAGGTGGGTCTGAGGCCTGGAACTCTGGTTTTAGCTTCTTCGCCTGCAGCGTGTGGATTGATGATGGCGCTACCTTCCCCTAGCTGTTGAGAGTTCTAAGCTGGATAAATAGGTGACAGTCCCACACAGATCATAAGGCACTGTCCTTGTCCATGAACAGGTTCCTCTGTCTCTACTTAATTTTCCTCCTTCAGGTCAAGTCTTTTTCAGGCTCAAGAAAGTCCATCACCTCCTCCCCTCCCCACAGCCCTGTGTGCCTCCCGCTCTTCAGGGCCAAATTTCTTGAAATAATAATGGCTCCTCTCCCTCACCTCCCATTCACCCTGAACTTGTCACCTCTGATTTCCATTCTCCCCGAGGTGGCTCTCTTAGCACATCTTGAAATGCCAGTTCCACCTCTGGTCCTGGTCTTGATTCACCCTTCTGTGGCGTCTGGGGCATTTGCTGGCACCCTGCTTCTTGAGCCTTGCTTTCTCGTGGTTTTGGTCTCTAAACATATTTCATGTACATTTTTTTCCTCAACTTACCATTAATCTCTACATGTCTTAGCGAATACCTCATCATCCGCTAGTTGCCAAGCAACACCCACATCTTCTCTGAAGCCAAACCCAATCAATAACCTCTCACTCTCTTCTGACCTTCATCCCAGCCACTCAGGATCATCACGGCTCTCCTTAGGCATTGTCCAAACCCAGGAAACACCTGTCACCTTTCTCTGGCTGGGCTCTATTCTGTAGCATCCATTCTCAGCCAGCTTGCCCATGTGTTGCACAGGCCAGTGACATTAGTGTCTAGGAAACAAGATGGTACCTGGTGCAGGGATGGCACCAAGTGGCATTGGAGGGGATCTTTATCTCCTTTAATAGTCTCTGTGAGCCAATCTAAGTAAAACAGCACGTGACAACTCCAAGACAAGCTTTCTGTCTTTCCTCTGATTGGTCTGCTATACTCCATACAGAAATGTGGAGGCCGGGCAGAATGACAGATCACCCCTAAATTCCTGCAGGAGACAAAGGCCAAGGAGCTTTTGAGCAGCATGGGGGGTTGGAAGAACCGGCTGCCTTTCCTCTATGCCAGTCTAAAGGAGGAGGAGTGCTGTCAGAGGATGTCTTGAATTGGCAGGTAGCTTCCAGGGCAGATCCTGATTACCAGTGCAAAGGGGCCTTCAGCACACAGCTGGCAAGCCCGCCATGCCCCTGTGGTGAACTGGTTCTCCATTCTGCACGATCTAAACTTCAGACCTTTCCCATTTTTTGCAAATGACCAGAAATGACCAGAGCCTGCCCTTTCCTGCCACTCCCAGAGACAAGCTTGCATCATATTCCCTGGAGTGTAAAAACCACTGGAGCGGAACACTCACCATCTTACTACCAGCACACTGAGTTTCTCACCCAAGCAGCACTAGGCTGCAGACAGAGTCAGTCAACCCAGCGGCCCTCTGATGCCAGCCTCTATGGTCTGAGCATCTTTACCTTCACCTGCCTGCATTGCCCACAGAGCTCCCCTCCTCCCCTACCATCTGTGCCCAGATCCAGGCTAAGGACCAGTCAGTTTCCACAACTTTTGGATGCTTCCCAGGCACTTGCAAACTCTCCAACCAAGGACTGGATGAACCCACATTTACTTTGTTTTTTTGACACCAAGGTTTGCAACATCACACTCCAGAGTCCCCAGGGGTGTGAATGCTCTTTCAGGGATGAGTTCCGCCAGCCGGCCCTACTTCCTGCAGCCTAGTAATGCCCCCTAGTGGAAGGTGATCCAACTACAACTGATGGAGCAAACACCTGCCGGGTCCCTCCACTAATTCTTGCTGCTTGCCCCATGGGAAGTTAAGCTCTGCTAAGGGGCTTCCCGCTTCGTTTCTTGGAAGCTGTAGAGGCATCAGAATGCATTGAGCTCTATGGATGCAAAGGTTAGCAGACTGTGGCTTTCTGATCCTGCACAGAGCAAGAAGAGTTTAGCTGCTGAGCCAACACTGGGAAGTCAGCTGCCCCAATATTGTCCTGGCCTCGGATGTGGTCGAAGTCTTATGTGTGGGTCATCAACACTTTTGTGAGGTCCAAGGCCTCCCTAAGCTGCACAAATCTGGATTCTTGAATATATTTCGTTTCTGGAAGGCTGAGCTAGTAGCCACAGTTGAACCTCCCAGTCCTGTTTTTCCTGTCTCCAGAGCTTTGCTGTTCCTTCTGTCTAGACCACTTAACCCTGGCTTTTCCCATGACTCAACCTTTCTCATCCTCAGGACTCAGTTTGAATGTCACTGCTTTTCACTGTCACTCTCTAAACCCTATAGTTAGCATGCTTCCCAGGTCTAAGCACAAATATGTAATTGTCTTGCCTATCTGCTTATTTATCTCCAGCCTTTCCTCCAGCAAGCCCCCACTAAGAAGAAATGACATCTGCCTTGCTGTTGTGGATCTGTAATCCTTGTCACTGTGCCATCCCGTCACAGACAGGCAAAAGGGAATGAATTATACCCACCAAATATTGTGCTTGTCAAATGAATGTGATGGGAAGAGATCAAAGTCTAAATCAAGAAGACAGGGCTCCCGGAGGAAACGCAGCCATGGTAGATCTTAGGAAAGGATTCCCCAAGTGTGTTCACTTATTGTCTGTGGCACCCTACTGATGCAAGAGTGAAACGAACACTTTTACGGCTGTGTGTTTATTTTAATATATCTTAGAAAACTGTGACTAGGGCATCACTTGAATAGAGCAGATTATAGCACTTAGGATGAGGCTTAAATATGTAATGAAGGTAGACAACGCTCATTGGTGCAAACATAAACACTAAGTAATAATAATAATACAAAAGGTAGATGAGTGAGGTGAGAAGCTAGACCTTCAATGACTCGAAATAATATTGGTGCCACTAAACAGAATCCAAATCAAAGTGAGGTGGACATAACACTCACTCAATAACTTATTGACCATCTAGTATTTGCCCACCATTTTCTATGCCTCCAGGTCATGGCAATAAATAAAACAGATGTAGTACTTGCTCTCATAGGGCTCCAGGTTTGGCGGAGGAGCTAATGGCCAAATAAAAAATATCTCACTCTAATCTGTAAGGAAGGAAAAGAAGGAAGGCAAGTCAACAAGGGAAGTAAGTGGCTAGAGTAGCCCTGGAGAGGACATTCGAGCAGGGGTTCAAGTGGCGAACACAGGCTTTGATGGAAAGAAAATAGGGTGACATGGAATATCAGGAGAACAAATAACGGGGTGTGGGGGAGGTAAAACTGTGCTGCAAAGAATCCACGAGGGCCCAAGAACACCTGACAGCAGTGAAGAGTGGCATTAGTGATGCAGAAAATAAAAATCTGAACAAACTGGAGCCTGACTTTCTAGCTCTAGAACTGAGGTCCACAGGGGAATTAGGGAGAGAGAAGTAGGCAATGTGTAGTTTGCTGATGTTATTGAAAAAGAAACCTGAAACAAATGGCATAGAACAATAGGAAAAGATTTCATTAGAGAGACATTCCTAGAGAGATAAGCTGGCTTTGTGGGTAGACTGAAAAGCTAATGAAATAAAACCCACATCTGGATCTATACATCCACCCATCCAGCCACCTATTGTTATCCATGCACAAATGCATCAGGGCAAACATTTTAAATGATAGGTAAAAGGCAAATCTTCTACAGGTGTCCAAAATAGGTAATGCAAGAAATACAATTTTCTACAAATTCTAGCAACATTGAGTGGTAGAAAAACACAGATTATCATCTGCAGAGTTTCACAGAAAAGAACTGTGAATATAATATTTATTACTTAGCTGGTTTGCTTGTGAAGGCAGAAAAGAAACATTGTATGACATGCGACATCTTGAAAAGCATCACATACTCTTCTCCAAAGTCCCCTGAAAGTCACCCCGAGCGATGACGTGAAAGCTCACTCCGCAGGGAAGCTGTGCATAGGACAGTAATTGTAGCTAAACAGTGCTGAACACCAAAAAGTAATGTTGATAGCTTCTGATATCAAGATTATTCTTCTCAACAGTCCCATGTGTTCTCACTTACACGTGAAGCTAAAAAACAAACAAACAAACAAACAAACAAAAGTGGATCTGGTCAAAGTACAGGTTACCAGAGGCTGGGGAGCAGAGGGTGTGGAGAGGGTGGTTAGTGGCCCATCCTCTAACCATGTGATTGGATAAACTCTACTGTTTTGTAACACAGCAGGGACAACTGTGGTTGGCAACAATTAATTCTGTAACAAAGCAATGACGAGTGTCTGAGGTGAGGGACAGTTGCATTGTTTTGATCTGGCCATTGCCCATGACGCATATGTATGCAAATATCACACTGTACCCTATAAGTATGCCCAATTATGTGTTGATTAGAAGGAAAACAAAACAGATTTTTCAGCAAAGCCCAAAAATTAGTAATTTGATAAATCAAACCAAAATCCCAGATTAAGTTAACAAAGACTGAAAAACTTGAAGAAAAGAAGGAGGACGTGGAGTAAGAGTGCATGGGACTTTTCCCCAGAAGATGTTGTCAACTTACTGTATTAGAAGAATGAAGAACTAAAACAGGACATATGCCCTCCCCTATACTGGACAATATAAAATGCAGAGAAAATGATGATCAAATAACAAAAGAGAGAGGATAAGAAAGTAAGAAAAAAAAGCAAAAATTTTAGGACAAGATGGAAGAAGTATAGAAGACAGGTAATATTAGTATCAAGAATCACTAGAAATAAGCCCAAACTACAATTTTTAATAACAATAAAGATTTCTCATTGTAAAAGTCAAACCTTTTCATAACTGTGTTAACAAGAGCACTCCAGAACACAGGGATGGAAACATTTTTTTATAGGAAAATGTCATTCTAAAGACAGCTAGAGTTGGGATAGCAACTGCAAGAAAGGCAGGATGCAAAGCTTTAAATGACTTTAAATGAGGCAGCCTGAATTCTCTAGGATTGAAAACAGGCTCGATTTACAACTGGGATTTGTGAAGAACATGGGGGATCCAACCCAGCATTCACTCCTGCCTCGATCATCACTAACTTAATAACAAGGGATAAAAGGTATAAACTCAAAATGTCAAAGAGAAATAATGGCGAGCAGGGGCAGACAATAAGTATAGACCCATTTCAGAAGGAAGAAGGCTGACTTGCGCAAGGTGTTGGACATAGAAGAAAGACAATACTTAAGTGGCTTCTGGAGAGCTGTGTCAATAACAGGGAGACCACGCATCTTGACACAGAACCTCCCTAAGTCTTGGGGATTGGGGCATGGGGGTTCTCCTGTTAGGGCAGATGAGGGCAGATGAGGGGAGATTATCCTCTGGAGATAGACAAGCAGCAAACCCTCAGACCCAGAGACTAGAAAGCACTGAAGAGTGGGGAAGAGATACTGGCAGGCAGCTAGGTAAATGTACCCCAGATGATAGTTGGAGGAGCCCTCAAGACAGACAGACCCTTCAAGATGGCAGTTCCTATCCACCAAAGCACAATTTATTAAAAGAAAAACTGCCAAGTCCCACTGAGATCAATATCATTCCATCAAATACAGAGTTATAACTCAGTGCAGAAATAGGTCAAAAGAAAAAAAATCATCACCTCAACAGATTGAGAAAGCACTTAGTAAATTCAACATCCATTACTAATGAAGAGAAAAATAAGCTTAAGGAGGCAGGAAAGACCACATCTTTACATCGTCACACAGAACGTCCATCTCCCCCACAGGCTTCAGCCTAGAAGAGATGATGAAATTATATCAGTAGCTGACAACTGTGGAGAGCTACTGAGAGGCTGGTGGCAGACATAACTCTGTGTGTTCTCTCCACATAGCATCTCATTTAAACCTCACAGCATTACCAGGTATGTATCACCAGTAACTTTCTGAGCTTATTTTCCACATAAGGGGATTAGGCACAGGAAAGTAATAGACACAAAGACCCAAGGTACTGAGTAATGGAAGCCAGGATATAAACACCAGCATTTTGAGTCTAGGGCCTGTTATCATAACCTACAGGCTTTGAGCCTTATTAAAGTTAGGCAAGGCAAAGATGCCTGTTAACACAATTAATATTTAATATTGCTCTATAATTTATAGACAACTCAATTAAAACTTTAATAAATGGAGAGATAGGAGATGGTAATATTAGAGAGACACCAATTCTTCTCCAGTTAATCTGTAAATCAAGTGTAATTCCAATCCAAACCCCAAAAGGATTTAAAAAATTGAATTTGACAAAATAATTATAAAGTTTCTTTTGGATTAGTAAATTAATGAAAAGAGCTGGTGCATTTTGTTAGAAAAAAGAGTGATAGGGAGGAAATTGCCACATCCCATATGATCATAATAGAACTGTAGTAATGAAACAGTTCTGGCTCAGGAACAGGCAGACAGATTAATACAATAGAATAGAATAAAAAATCAGGAGATATGTGAGAAAACACAGCAGGAAGGTAGTGTCTCAAATCAATTGAGACATTCTGGGTTAGTTGGTCTTAGCTGGGATGATTAGCTGATCATTGTGGGGGAAATGGAGCTAGCTTTCCTGTGAATGAGGAAAGATGAGTGAATTCAATGTTAAAAAGAAAACAGTGCTTGTGAAGAAGGCTGAAACTAGATCCCATCTCTTGCCTTATACCAGCATCAATTCAAAGTGGATCAATCTTAATGTAAGACCAGAAACTGTGCAATCATCACAGGAAAGAACAGGGAAAACACAGGAATGTACAGCATAGGCAGCAACTTCCTGAATAAAACCCCAGCAACCCAGCAACTAAGAGAAAGGATTGACAACGGACTGAATCAAGATGACTAGCTTCCGTACAGCAAAGGAAACAGTCACTAGAGTGAAGAGGCAGCCCGCAGAATGGGAAAAAATCTTTGCCAGCTATTAGTCTGACAAGGAATTAATAACCAGGATATTCAGGGAGCTCAAAAAACTAACCTGTCAAAGGATCAACAACACACTGGATAAATAGGCAAATAAACTGGACAGACAATTCTCAAAAGAAGAACAAATGGCGGATAAATGAGAGAAGAAATGCAAATCAAAACCCTGAGATCCCATCCCACTCCAGTGGTTGTTTGCGACCACTATGCAAACAACTAATCATGGACATACCATTCAACCCAGTGACAGAACTCCTGGGCATCTACCTGAAGAAATTAAGTCCCAATGTATGGAGGCACGTGCACACCCATGTTTATTGCAGCACTGATCACAATAGCCAAGCTATGAAAATAGCCCAGGTACCCCATGATTGATGAGTGGATTAAGAAAATGTGGTATATAGTAAGAAAATGTGATATTATTCAGCCATTAAGAAGAATGAAATTACTTTGTTTGCAGGTAAATTGATGGAACTGGAGAACATCATGTTGAGTGAAGTAAGCCAGGTCCAGAAGGGCAAAGGTCACATGTTTTCCCTCATATGTGGAAGCTAAACTTAAAAGATAAATATAGACATAAATACATACATGACCACACACACACACGTTTGTAATGGTGGGTCTGTTTGAGGGGACTAGGGGGAGGTGAGAGAGGAAAAGAGAATGACAGATGCAAGTGAAGACATTGCACGTGTGTAGGACATGGCATAAAGAAATGCACTAAGCTGGTGAGTCATGGGTAGGCATGACAGGGAAAGAGAGAGTACTAGAGGGGGCTATCTGCATGTGTGAGATACCACAGCAAAACCCTTCCAACAATGGATATACACTTTAAAAAAAAAATGAAGGACAGGGCCAGCTACACATCAGACAAAGGACTGATAACCAGAATATATAGGGAATTCAAAAAACTAAATTCTCCCAAAACTAATGAACCAATAAAGAAATGGGCAAGTGAACTAAACAGAACTTTCTCAAAAGAAGAAATTCAAATGGCCAAAAAAACACATGAAAAAATGCTCACCATCCCTAGCCATAAAGGAAATGCAAATTAAAACCACACTAAGATTCCACCTCACCCCTGTTAGAATAGCCATCATTAGCAACACCACTAACAACAGGTGTTGTCGAGGATGCAGGGAAAAAGGAACCCTTTTATACTGCTAGCGAGAATGCAAACTAGTATAACCACTCGGGAAAAAAATTTGGAGGCTTCCTAAAAATCTAAACATAGATCTACCATATGATCCACAATACCACTCTTGGGGATATACCCAAAAGACTGTGACACAGGTTACTCCAGAGGCACCTGCCCACCCATGTTTACTGCAGTACTATTCACAATAGCCAAGTTATGGAGACAGCCAAGATGCCCCACTACTGATGAATGGATTAAGAAAATATGGTATCTATACACAATGGAATTTTATGCAGCCATGAAGAAGAATGAAATCTTTTCATTCACAAGTAAATGGATGGAATTGGAGAACATCATACTGAGTGAGGTTAGCCTGGCCCAAAAGACCAAAAATAGTATGTTCTCCCTCATATGTGGACATTAGACCAAGGGCAAACACAACAAGGGGATTGGACTTTGATCACATGATAAAGCGAGAGCACACAAGGGAGGTATGAGGATAAGTAAGACACCCAAAAAACTAGATAACATTTGTTGCCCTCAATGCAGAGAAACTAAAGCAGATACTTTAAAGCAACTGAGGCCAATAGGAGAAGGGAACCAGGAACTAGAGAAAAGGTTAGATCAAAAAGAATTAACCTAGAAGGTAACACACACGCACAGGAAATCAATGTGAGTCAACTCCCTGTATAGCTATCCTTATCTCAACTAGCAAAAACCCTTGGTCCTTCCTATTATTGCTTATACTCTCTCTTCAACAAAATTAGAGATAAGGGCAAAATAGTTTCTGCTTGGTAGCGAGGGAGTAGCGGGGGACAGGAAGGGGACGGGGGAAGGGAGGAGAAATGACCCAAACATTGTATGCACATATGAATAAAAGAAAAAAATGAAGGACAGGGATGTAAAAGAGGTCCTGTTCAGATGGAACCAGCGGGAGGGGAGGGTAAACGGAGTGGGTGAAGAAGAGCGAATGTGGCGATGTACTTTGTGTGCTTGTATGAAAATCAACAATGAAACCTGTTGAAATCATTTAAGAAGGGGGGAGGGAGGATGTGGGAGAAGGACGGAGGGGGTTAGTCTAATCAAAGTGTGCTGTAAGCAATATGGAATGTGTCACAATGAAACCCCCCGTACAACTAATATATTGCTAATGAAAAAGTTTAAAAAGTAAGTAAATAATATGCTCAATACTGACAAAAAAAGGAAACAGACATAAAGAATTAAAATCTCAGTAAGCATGTGTATCTTTTCAAGAATTAGGAAGGCTTTAAGACCAGCTATCATAGCAAGAAAGCCAAGGAAAAGATATCCCATGTAATCATACAAACATTTCAGTTTTGGAAAGCAAAAAAAGTTGCCATGAAGAGGAAAAAAATGAAAAGACAAACTGTATTCCAAATATAATTAGATATTTAATGTCTTAAACACATAGTGTTTTTATAGATTAAGAAAAATGCCTTGATAGAAAACAAGGAAAAGACATAAATCCTGAAAGATATAAAATTAGCAAAACATTGAAATTAATTAGAGATTAAAGAAATACAAATTAAATCCAAATGAGACAGCATGTTGACCTATGAGAATGTTAAAAATGATTTAATCATCCTGGGGACACAGAAACGACTATCGTGATTCAAGGCCGGGATTGCATCAGTTCACATTTTCTGGAAGGTACGTACGCTCTTGAGTTTGTCCTATCACAATGTGAAGACAGCCGCAAAAAGACATGTGGGCATCGAGTCACTCAGAGGGGCAACTGTTGGAAATGTTCTAGGTGTGCGCCATGCTGAGCAGGTGCATTTAATGAAATGCCACGCTGTGATTACAAATGACATTTTGCCAGGTATTTGAGACTCAGGAAAATGCTGGTGATAAAGTAGTATGTTAAATTCGGGGTATAATACACCTATATATGAAGCGACATAACCAAACTCCCTGTAAAGCTATCATAAATGAACAAAAATATCTTTAAAAAAACAGAGGACAGGAAGATAAAACGAGTCCTGTCCTGGTGTTGGTATCAGTGGGAGGACAGAAGGAAAAGATGATGGAGGGCAAGTATTAAGTACTCATGTATGAATGGTTTTTGGTTTTTTTTTTGGTGGCACTGGGGTTTGAACTCAGAGATTCACACTTGGTAGGCAGGTGCTCTACCACTTGAGCCACTCCACCAGGCCTGTACTCATGTATGAAAATGGAAAAATTGGACCCATTGAAACTGTTCTAAGAAGAGGGTGAGGGGAGATAAAGGAGAAAGATGGAGTGAGCCAATCTAAGATATCTTGGAAGCACTTTTGTAAATGTCACACTGTACTCCTGAAGCAACTATAATATGCAAATAAATAAAGTAGTAGGTTAAAAAGTTAGAAAATACGTTGAACAAATGACAATGATATTCTGGTATCCTCTCCATGACTTTTCCTGAAAGATCGGACATTTATAGAGAGCTCTTACAAATTCTAAACAGGAACAGAGCCGTGGTCTATTTCAGACACAGCTATAACAGCAACTTAAAAGAGGAGATAAGGTACAGGAAGCCCAGCCCTCCTGGAACCAGGCGTGAGAGCTGCGGGGGGCCGCTAACGAGGAACAGCCCACATTCCGGGCTGGCTGGAGGGAAATCCAGTTCTCATTATGACACCCAGATCCTGGAGGAAGATAGAATTTGGGAAAACACAAGTTTAATCCTTTAATTTTATACTTAAATTTAAACTAATTGCATTAAAATTTAATTTAACATCAATCCTTTGTCATTTTAATCCTTTGAAATACAAATTATATCTTTTTTGTCCCTTTAACTTTTTAAAACAAGTGTATTATTTTCTTTTTCAGATGAAGAGTGCAGAGGGAAAAAGTTTGTAGCCCTGTTTTGCTACTTACACTCTGTGGACTCAGGCAAGTCAGTTAACCTCCTTCTGACCCTCAGTTTTCCCATAAAAGGGCTAACATGAAACTTATTCTGCAGGATTGGGGAAGAAACTGGAGATGAGGCAAGGAAACTTCCCAGTTTGCTGCCATGCACAGTAGGCACTTTGTTAGCTGTAGTTATTTGTCATTAACCTGGTACCTGCCTGGGACTACAGGGAGAGCGGTGCAGAATGTAATTACCCACGTTGGAGCAAGCCAGGATACCTGAGTCTTGCAAAACATGCAGACGAATGTTCAATCAAGATCTGCAAGTACACACGGCCCAGAACGCACCGTGCATCCCCTAGGGCTCAGGAAGAAAAATGCGCTGCACCATGGCACATCTGCTCGTTTTTAAAATTCCACAACTAATTAAGAGTCTTCATCAGCAATCTCTATGTGGATTGAGCAAGTCCTGGCCCTTTTCTGTTAAACACTACTCATTTCTCCTACTTGCCAGTGCCTCCAGCAGGATGCTGAATGTGGGAGAACTGGACACTTGTCTCTCCTTCATGGCCCACTGGAAGACATTTCTGATGCAGTAGGTCACTTTGATAGGTCTTTAAAACTAGGAATGCACACTCTACTAGCAGATAATCCTACAGATCCTGGAGTCTGTCTAGTGCAGCTTCTGTTCAGTTTGCTTACCTCCTAAAGCTTCAGTTTTCTCATCTGCTAACTGGGACCAACTGGTAGGACCTGCAGTGCCTACCTCAGGCTTACTACAATGGCTCGTGTGAGGATAGATGAGAGTTAAAGGAGGGAATGCCAGTGCCTGGTGCTTGGGAAGTCCTCAAAAACTGTCAGCAAAACAAAGATGTATGTGCTTAGCTTCAGAAGATTCAGAGGGAGTAATAATGTCCTAGTGGGGACAGTTGGAGAAGGGCACCCATTGCAGAGATGTGTGCAACTGAGATCTCTCTTTTTAAATTTAATTTTTGATTTAGCATACATTACTAATACGAGGGGACTTCATTGTGATAATTTCATACATGTGTACAGTGTACTTGGAACAAGTCACCCCTCCATTGTATTTCCATTCCCCAGCCTCCTTCTCCTTTTCAAACAGTGTTGATGGGTTTCATTGTGTTGTCTTCATATGGATGTATGCGGTGTACTTCTATCCTCTTCACCCCTCACTCTCCTTTCCTTTCCCCTCCCTCCTAATGATCCTCCCCCAGACAGTTCCCCATACACATTCATGTCCTTTTATTATTATTATTGTTATTTTTATCACCATCATCATTTTAGGTGTCTAGGTTCTTTAACAACCAGAAGAGGAGCCCTGTAACAACCAGAAAAAAACCCCAGAAAGAATGTTCATGTTGTCTTCCGTGTTAGGCATAGAAATAACTTGTTTATTAGTAAGCCCTAAAAGGAAGATGTGAGAAAAATTGTTTAAAAGTATAGTTCTACTAAGGTCAAGAACATTTCAATGGTTTTAAAGAAAAAAAAATTAATCAATGCTCTTTTAAGAAGAAAATTTCTCTAGAAGTCCCCAAAGTCTAGTTTTTATTGTGATTATAAAATGGAATCTCATATATCCACATTTTTTCCAAGGGATGGGCTATTATATAAATGTAAATAGTTATTATTTAGCTTGGAGTTTTTGTGTAAAAAGAAAATTTCTGATTAGCAGTGGGGTCAAAGGAGAGATATTGGTGGGTTTTTTTTTTACTGATTGTTCAAGACCATCATGGAGAACACAAGTGTTCTTCATTATTCTGACAGAATTATGGAATGAATGAAGGTGTCCACTATTAACTGTTATATCCAATGTTGATCCTGACTACAGTCATTTCTTCAAAGGCAACAAGCTAGTCTTTTTTTTTTGTTTTATTTTATTTTCAAGTAAAATTTGTCACAAGTCTGTTACTTCCCAGAAATTAATGGGAAACTCCCCCAAATCTCAGGTGTCCTCTCACCTTCTAGTTGTGGTAAAGCCTGTTGAATGTGTAAAGCATAACTTCACTAGAAACTACTCAGTGTTGTGAAAAACGCAGATCTGAGGTATAGTCTAGTCTTTATCAATTAAAACCTGGGGGGCAGTCAGCCACCACTCAAACTCCCTGTGCCTCAGTTTCCATATATAGGAAATAGAGGAGGTAATTTTTTTGAAGATTAAATAAAATGTACATAATGTCAGCACAATTGCCCAACTCATGAACAATGGGCTGATGCCCTACACCACCTCCATCTCTACTTACTGTCACTGCAACCAGCTGGATTTTGATAGTAAATTTATCACCAAAGTTTTGGAGCCAGAAGCTTTCATGCTGACTCCTTGGTTTATTTCCAGGAAGTATAAACATGCATTTGCATTTGTATGTGTCCAAATGTTTGCCTGTGACTTTCCAGATAGACACATCCTTGGGTGGCCAGAGCATAAAGGAAGATGGGTTGATACTGATTTTCATGATGCAATGACTCTTGTATAATTTTGTTAACTAGTCCAACTTTGGTTGAGGAGCCATCTTGTTTGTGCTGTGTGCTGTCCTTGGTGCTGAAAGCAGTTTCTAAACTTTAGCTAAGAGCTCATAATCTAGTCAATGAGGCCAACGGCTACAGAATAACAGGAAGTGCTAATGGTAGAGTGGCACCTCGCTTGACTCCAGAGAGCACAAGAGTGTCTTGATTAAGATAGCACTAATTTGCTTAAACCTATCTCCCACCCTCTGATGAAGTGGAAGTCAAGGGATAGTATAGTTTCCAGAAGGAGCAAATGATCAGTGGCGTCTACTGTTGTGGACAAAGCCCAAAAACAGTTCTTGAAAAATTAGCACCTTGTGTTTATGAGATCATGAACCACCTTAGCAAGAAATGAGCATAAAGGCACAGCTTAGTAATCAGCCTTGAACGACACAAAGGAGACCAGGGCTGGGGTTAGCTAGTATCTAAGTTTACACCCCACCCCACAAAGCAGACACCGAGACAAGGAATTTCATGAAAGAAATTTATTTGGACGATGATCTTAGGAAGCACCAGAGAGTGGGAACAGAAAGGAAGCAATAAAGGCTGTGTCATGAAGCCAGAGCAACTGAAGTTCAGTCCCACTGGCTGGACAGTGTACACTACAGAGATGTCCCAAATAAGAATGCTTCTGCTATTGGTTGAGGGCTATTTCCAGGCACAGAAGTCTCCAGAATTTTGGCTTGCCCTCCACAAGCCAGGAAGACTACTGTTGAGTTACAGCTTTCACCATGGAAAGGGAAAGACCAAGGCAGATCTGAGCAGAGCATCTCTTGTCTGCTACAGGTGCCTGCAAATGTGACCACATGGGGTGGCATTTTGTACTGAATGCTTGTGTCATCTCAAAATCTATATGTTGAAACCTAATCCCCATGGTGATGGTATTTGGAGGCGGGACCTCTGGGAGGTAATTAGGTCATGAGGACAGAGCCCTCATGAATGGGACTAGTGTCCTTATAAAAGAGACCTCAGTTGGGCACTGGTGGCTCATGCCCGTAATCGTAGCTACTCAGGAGGCAGAGATTAGGAAGATGGTGGTTTGAAGCCAGCATGGGTAAATAGTTCATGGGATCCTATCTCAAAAAAACCTTCACACAAAGGAGCTGGTGGAGTGGCTCAAGTGGTAGAGTGCCTGCCTAGCAAGTGTAAGGCCCTGAGCTCAAACCACAGTACCTCAAAAAAAAAAAAAAAAAAAAAGAGAGAGAGTGAGAGAGAGACCTCAAAGAGCTCTCTCATCTCTTCTACCAGGTGAAGACCCAGTGAGAAGATGGAGGCAGGCCCTCACAGACTCTGCTGGCACCTACTTGTTTGATCTCTACAACCGTGAGCACTAAGCTCCGTTGCTTCTAAGCTACCCATTTTATGGCATTTGTCTGAACAGACTAAGACAGTGGGAATGGAAGGCTCTGTAGGAGCAAAGTCACCTGCTAAGGGGCTGGCCAGGGTGGCACCAAAGACATAGGTGGGGTGAAAGACTTAAAATGGCCACGGGGGAACGGAATTGGGAGGTCACCGGTATACACAAAACATCTCTCAGGAATTCTAGGGACTTGAATAAATTGTGACTCATAATTCCAAAGTTAAGTCATTGTTAAGTCATCATTGTAAGTCATTGTTGTTAAGTCAAAAGTTAGTGACATTGTGAAGTGCAAACCAGCAAAGGAGAGTGGGTCAAAAGTCTCCCTTCTTGCCCTTGAATCTGGTTTCTAACTCTGTGAACCAGAGGTCGCTTTCTAGGCAATATTAAAGTTCCTTTGTCAGACGGCTGTCTACTTAAAGTTGTACAGATTGTTTCCTGCCCACGGCTGCCCAGCCAAGGGAGATGGAAGCTAACCAAAGTCTCTGTTCGCTTTACCCAGCTGTCTCCCCTGTGCCTGGGCTTACCAGGAAGTGGCGCCTTTGTTTTGTATGAGGCTGGCAGTGGCCCTGGGCATCCTGCAAGGACTATCTTTCATTGGGCTTTGGGATAATGTGGGTCTTCAAAAGTGGCCGATCCAGTCCCATGCCCAATGGTGTGATGTGGGCACTCTCCCCCATCTTCTAGCATCCCACCCTCAAGTTATGGTTCCCTAGGAAGGTTTTCTGCTTATTAGTATTAGAAAGAAAAACAAAAAGCTGTGTGTCTGTCTGTTTGTTGCTGGTAAGCATCTGGTACTGTGCTGTTTCACAGGGAAATTGGACTTCCCATGTTCATACATAGATCGCTTTGGGTCTAATTCTGCAGCTAACTGGAGCTAGACAGTAGAATCTGTGGCTGCCTGAGAGAATTTGGAGGGAGAAGCAAATGAGCCCATGAGCTACTCTGCTTAGAAGATAATCCACATGTCAATGTCACCTCCTGAAAGTGATGCATGTTTAGCTCTCAGTTTTGGGAAATGAGGGAGCCCCCCACCAGCTGGTAAAGAAAGGCTGGTTTCTGGTAGCTTCACCCTCAGACAGAGAGGCTAGGAGAGAAGGGCTGGGCCAGGGTGGTCTATTGAAATCTGTGACTCCCACACTTTTGGCAACCAGTGATCACAGGCAGTTGACTAGGTGACTATGTGCTGGACTGTCCACTTGGTGCTGTACCTGAGAGCTGCTATGAAGGTGTTCCTCTGGGGACAGGTCCCACTTTCTCCCCAGTAGTGGGGCATCCCTGGTACAAATCCAAGATATAACTGAATCCTCAGGAACACAGAGAAAGGCCCCTCTAGTAGAGAGTAAGATTTGAGGGCAGCCCTGAGTTTAAGCATTCTGTTCTTCTTGGGGTTTTCTTTGCTTCTGTCAATTTCACCCCCAAGACTGTGGATTTGGTTCCAAGCTGGAGTCTTCACCTGTGTTGGAAGCTTAAAGAAATGAGAGTGGGGAAGGTTTTCCTCTTCGAAACCACCTTTCACAGAACCTTAAGTCAAAGAGGAAAATGCTGGTGCGGTCGTGGTATGTCACACAAAAGTGAAAAATGCAGTGGATCCATCTGGCAGCATGGAGTGATGGTCAAGGTAGATGTCTGGATGGGTCAGAGCTGCCCAGCTTTTCACAGGGCATAAAAGTAACATTTGATTCATTCTTTTCCCAGTTTTACAGTTGGAAAAGCTGAGGCTAGAGAAATTACCCAACGTTGGCCAACTCAAAAGTGGTAAAGCAGAGGTTTATACCCCGACACCTGTGGGCTTCCACATACCTTCGTTGGAATGTGATATTCCAGACCTGTCCCCAGAGCCCCAGGGAGAAGACACAGGATGTGAAGCTACTTCCACTATTTAGGCCTGTGACAAAGGGTGGCAGAGACTTCTGGCAACACTTGCATCCTCTCAGAAAACTACCGTGACTGAAGCTTTTGATTTTCCTTTGATCCTGGCAGGAGCCCCCATTTAGAGTCAGATGAGCCTGAGGTTCAAGCTCTGCCCAACCTTTCAGGAGTGTGTCCTTAGGCAACTTGTTTCTTATCTAGCTATCAAGTTTCTTATCTATAAAATGGAGACAAACAGCCAGGTGTGGTAGCTCATGCCTGTAATTGCAGGCAAAAGCACGAGACCCTATCTAAAAACAAACTAAAAACCAAAGGGATGGGAGCATAGCTAAGTGACGGAGTACTTGCCTAGCAAGCACAAGCCCTGAGTTCAATCCCCAGTAGTGCCAAAACAAAAACAAAACCCCCAGACACAACAGTAGTAACCGTGTTGGGCGGCAACCCTACACAAGGGTCATGTGAGATAACACAAGAGACAGGCGAGATGCTCCAATGCTCTTAGAATGGTTCCTAACAGAGTGAGCAGGGTCCAATGTCTTGAACATCTACACGGTGCTATGTGGGTGAAGTGTGTCTCTGCTTCCCTCTTGATCATTTTTCCTTTTCCTGTCGTGGTCACTTGCCTATCACAGAGAAATGATGAAGCTCTTTCCCGGACTCTGGGGAAGGACCAACCTTCCTAGAGGCATCTCCAGAAGTTCCCCTCTGACATTCCTCTATGGGGCCTAAAAGAGGGCCAGATCCCCTGTGGCTGGCTGGGTGCTCCAACTTTTCCCAAAAGCAGGTCCCAAAGTCAGGTATAAGGGGTAGCCTCAGATTTTCTCATTTTGGCCTTGCACTCAATACACATTAGGCACTCCAGTCTGATCACGAATACAAATAGAACTTACATTTCAATTTCTACCTCATCTACTTTTTCAAAATTTAAAGTTCAAAAATAGGAAGTGAGGAGGGCTGTGATTAATTGCTAACCTCAACAAAAGGGAACTATGTATTCAGTTCAACACCACATATTTTATCCTTGAGCCAAAAAAAAGTCCCCAACAAAATCACAGTTAAATAGTGATTCCAGCCTTTTTAGTGACTTCCAAGACAGCACACTTCATTTTCTTGGTGCTAATAGTGACATACTGAACTTCCCATCCATCCTGCGTGGCAGAACCAATTTCTCCTCCATGTAACAGCTTAGATAATACTTTGCCTTAGATAATTCTCTCGCCCTGGCAAAATCACTCTTATTCCTTCAACTCTCGTTCACTGGGTCAGTTTTATTTTAGTTCCCTTGCCTTACTGGCCTCCCCAAGTTGTCTGACTATCTTATATCAAGTGTCAGACCCTCCAATTGAGTTGCTGAGCTGGTGTCCTTGGCAGCTGTGGGCTGACATTAGCTGCACCCTGGAACCCTCCTTGAGCTTCTGGGTATCATTTTCTTTCATCCTGTGACTCTGAGAGACATGACTGGTCTACGTGCTCTGGAATTAGTGTTTGCTTGTGGTTTATAACGTTCTGTAGGTGCCATAAAGAGATCTGAGCCTTCCCCAAATGCAGCATATGGACACCAGGAAGATCATCGTGGTCTAAGAATCTCCTCACAGCCAAGTTCATCTCCCTCGCAGATCCCTAAGATGCTCCTTGCAAATCCCATATGTGCTATTTTTAAAATGTGAAGCCAAAAATAAAGATTTTCATGTGAAATTTCTCAGTTATAAAATTTCTGTGAATGTTTTTTAAACAACATCAACAGCTACAAAAAAAAAAAAGCATGCTAAGAATCAAGTAAAATGTATTGCCCTTGCTTACAGTCTATCGGCTGCCAGTTTGCAGCTTGGGTGCGAAGACACTGGCAAATTCTCTCGTCTTTTCCCGATGTTCATTAGGGACCTATTAAAAGCCAGGCACCTGAGGGACTGCCGGGAGAAGTGAAGTGAGTGGAGAACAGACACATAGTGCTTCTCTTTCAGATCTTGCAAACAAACCAAACTAAGATCTGTTGGTGCAAGTTTCTTGAATGCTCTGAAGTGTGCTCTCAGTTTCCCATGCTTCTGGAAGCCATTCAGTCCAATTTTGCTGAGAAGTTGGGATTCTGTCATGGACGTCCCCTGCCCATATGTAGACCCTTTGTTCCTCCTGTCAGCTTCCTGTGGGTTCCACTGTCTCTCAGTTGGTTTCCTCTGACTCTTACCATTCCAACATGGAGGGATGTGGATTCTGATGCCCTCTTTATAGAATGGAGGGGCTGGTGACTGAGGGGAGATGGAGAACAGAGAAAAGGAACAGACTGTGCATGAAGCAAGATCTGAGAGCTCGCCTTGAGCTTGCTGTGATCATGTGGATCTACCACGTCGTCTCCTGACAGCACCAGTGTCCCCACCACCCAGCACGGTGTGGAGTGTCTCCTCCAGTCTCACTCTGCATCTGGGAACCATGCTTCCCACTGAGCCCCTATTAGTGTCAAGAAATGCTCAGGAGAACTCATAAGGGTTCCCATTAACCCTCGCCACTTCTCTATAAGATGTGACCTGTCACTTTTATTTTTTCAGGTGTGGACCGTGACTTTAGATAAGCTAAGGTCTTTCCCAAGATCATGGAACTAGTAGTTGGTAAAACTGGAATTTAAGCTGAAGTCTGCAGTTTGGTTGCAAGTGGCAGAACTCAGCTCAAACAACAAGGGAATTCCCACACATGGTTTGGTAGGCTAGTGATTCCTTTAATCCCAGGCCCATTTGGATCTGGAGTCACAGTGTCCTTGGAGCTCTTTGTTTTTATCACTTTGTTCTGTTGTCTTCTAAATGCTGGCTTTACTCTGTAGACCTCTTCTTCCATGTGTTTGGTAAAGATGCCATTGGTGCTATGGTTGCATAATCTCTGTGGCTTGAGATCCAGAAGAAAAGAAACTTATTTCTACTAGAGTCCCTGTTTCAAATCTCAGGGAATTTTGGATTAACCAGTTTGAGTCACATGTATCCCTAAACAAATCACAATGACAAGGGACATGGAGTTCTCTGATTGGCTGGCCTGGGCCATGGGCCCACCTCTGTGAGAGGAGGATAGTCTGATACATTCCTCCACCAGCACCACATGGCACAAAACAGGTTCCCCAATGGCCAGCCATAGAGGGAAATGGATGATGGTGAGGCAAAATCAATAGATGTCACCTATACTTTGTGACATCAAAGTTTTTTTCCTATACCTTTATTGAAGAGAAGATATTTAAGATGGGTGATTTAACACACACAAGTGTTTCCTTCTGTCATTTAACTACTCTCAAATACCTAGGGTAGCAGAAAGTCCTTAAATAGCCCAGAGGCTGGGCTCCATGCTTCACTGAGCTTTGTGGATCTGTGCAAACATCTTGCTTTTTGTCACCATGATTCATCCAGTCCCTGGTTGGCAATCATGGTCTCCTTCCCAGGTCAATAGCCATGAGCCTTGTCTGGAATTCATGGCCATGGAAAATCCCCAGGCTTTGATGGCTAAGGGGGAATTGACTGCCTTGTCCTCTCCAGGAGCTCAGGGAAAGATTTCAGACACAAACATTTGGAGGAAGAATTCAGTAGTGGAGTTGCTACCTCTAGATTAATGCACACTCTGGCAGCCCCCAGAGAGGCCGACAGACTGATGGATGGCAAGGCCTGCTGGGTGTGCAGCCTCATTAATGCTACCCCGAACTCAGCTCATTAGCTCTGAATTCCTCTCCTTCCCTTGTCAGACCTTGGACACAGCTAATCTCATGTAAAATGGGGCCAGCTCCCTTGGACTATGTGCACTCAGGATCAGGTCTCTGGGGGCAACTGATGACAGCCAGGCAGGAGGTACTCAACTCCCCTTCTCCATCCACCATCTGCCCTTCCCCTTCCGAGGGCATGGTGCAGGAGACACAGGACACCTGGCAAAAACATAGTCCACAAAGGAGCTCAATTAACTTTCCCTGGGGAGTTCAGTAACACTTCCAGAGATAGGAGAACTCTCATCATGGTCCTGGAAGCAGTGGAGGTGATCTACAAGTCCCTAAAATGCATGGTAGATGGTGAAACACAGGGTGGATTCTGTAGGAATAAAAGGATAGTTATGCAAGCCGATTATTTGCTCAGAAAAGAGAGCCTGAGTTCAGGGCTGTCGAGATGGAGATTCTGGGCTGGCAATGACAGAACACTGATTGTTGAGTTTGTAGCCAGAATCAGGCAGTCCAAACTTTCCTGTCCACATTACCCTCCCCAAATTTGGAATCCTGGTGTCATGATTAAAGGCCCTGGAGTTAGGCAGAGAGACTAGGGCTTGGTCATTATCCCTCTTCCTACCTGAGTCAGCACAGTGACTTCCATGCCTCAGTTTCCCTTAAAAATAGCAATAATAACAATCCAGACCTTGTAGGACTCGGTACTCAGCAGGGTGCCTGGATTATGTACTGAATGCTCTGTCCATGTTGGTTGCGGTGGCACTGTCTCATTAGGGTGAGCTTATGCAACACTGTCCCATGTGTATTTTAAAATTGACCCTCAGACACCACGTACTGTCAGCCACAGGTAAGATTCCCGTCCGCCACATAGACCCAGCCATGGGATAGCTTGACAGGATGATGTAGCCCCCATCCTTTTCTCACAGGGTAGAAGGATCAGCCTGGTCCCAAATTGTTTAGATCTGTCAGAGTCCTGGGGTTTAAATCCTGGTCAGTCTTTTCTGAGAACACTGGGGATTCAGAAACTAGCTATCTTTGGCATTTGTAGCCTAAGGACATGGGATGCAGAAATCTGAAGCGAACAAGGAGATTTGTCCTTGGTCCAGCCAGTTCAGCTTCCTGGGGCCTGGAGGTACACCAGGTCCCAGTTCTTGTCTGGACTGTGACAGGTTTCCACCCAGCAGATGTCTCTGCCAGGTCCCAGCAATGATGTGCACAGTGAATAATGGCTTTTCCCAGACAGCATATGGCCCTGGCAGAGTCTGCCATTTAGAGACACAGACTCACAGCCATACTGGCCCATC